>NC_064634.1:379961052-382461052 GCF_023864275.1 Schistocerca cancellata | reverse complement strand
TTGGCGCCGTGCAGGTGAGCGCCACAACCAGGACTGCATACGACCGAGGCACACAGGGCCAACACCCGGCATCATGGTGTGGGGAGCGATCTCCTACACTGGCCGTACACCACTGGTGATTGTCGAGGGGACACTGAATAGTGCACGGTACATGCAAACCGTCATCGAACCCATCGTTCTACCATTCCTAGACCGGCAAGGGAACTTGCTGTTCCAACAGGACAATGCACGTCCGCATGTATCCCGTGCCACCCAACGTGCTCTAGAAGGTGTAAGTCAACTACCCTGGCCAGCAAGATCTCCGGATCTGTCCCCCATTGAGCATGTTTGGGACTGGATGAAGCGTCGTCTCACGCCGTCTGCACGTCCAGCACGAACGCTGGTCCAACTGAGGCGCCAGGTGGAAATGGCATGGCAAGCCGTTCCACAGGACTACATCCAGCACCTCTACGATCGTCTCCATGGGAGAATAGCAGCCTGCATTGCTGCGAAAGGTGGATATACACTGTACTAGTGCCGACATTGTGCATGCTCTGTTGCCTGTGTCTATGTGCCTGTGGTTCTGTGAGTGTGATCATGTGATGTATCTGACCCCAGGAATGTGTCAATAAAGTTTCCCCTTCCTGGGACAATGAATTCACGGTGTTCTTATTTCAATTTCCAGGAGTGTACTATACACCAGTGAATTAGCTATAAATTTATTCACGTATTCATCCACCTGTAATTAATATGCAACATTCTTAAAATTTCGCTAGACCCGCCAGGGTAGCCGAGAACGCTAACGCGCTGCTTCCTGGACACGGGTAGGCTCGCCGGACCCGGATCGAATCCGCCCGGCGGATTGCCGATGGGAGCCGGTGTGCCGGCCAGCCTGATTGTGGTTTTTAGGCGGTTTTCCATATCCCACTAGGTGAATACCGAGCTGGTCCCCACGTTCCGCCTTAGTTATTCATGGATTCCACTAGACACAGACAGTTGGGCTACACCAATTCCGTCCTGGGGGGTTTGGGGTGGTGGCAGGAAGGGCATCTGGCCATCCCTCAAACTAACCTTGCCAAATCCGATTGACCATGGCCAACCCTGCGTAACCGCGGGACAAGGCGCAAGTGATAGGTAGACAGATAGAATTCTTTAAATTTTGCTGTTGCAGTTTTGATGGAAAACAGTGTAGCCTAAAAGCAGCAATTTCAGTTAACTGGACGTTCGTGCCCACTCACCACCGCAGACGACGTCGGCGAGGTTGGTCTGCACGGCCTGGTGCGTGACGTCGCCATCGCGCAGCGTCGCCATCTCGCCGTGCACGAGCGCCAGCGCCTCCTCGGTGGACAGCAGCATCTGGCGGCCCGACGCCGGCGTGGGCGGCGGCACCGACTCTTCCGCCCCCGCGCCCGCCAGCAGCCCGCCGCCACCCCCGCTCGCCTCCGACCGGCTGCGGCTGTGGCTGTGACGCCGCCTCCGGCGCTCCGGCGTCACCACGAAGTAGCCCTGCGACGTCTGGTACACCTGCAGAGGGGAGCACACGCTCTATAGGCCAGAGATAACATAACAGACCGCCACCTGAGAATGATCACTCTTTCTCCAGATGATTCTTCGTAATGCTGCAGGGTAAGAAGAGTCACTGTAGAAACCGGAAGAACGGATTATCTAAATGCTGTGCGTTCTCATCGATTCTCCACAATTTCTACGGAGTGTCCCAGAAACGTTACGACAAACTTTGAGGGATTGTAAATGGTGTCTTGAGGAATAAACCGAGTATGGGAACCCGTGTCTAGAAACGTCATCCAATGATGCTAGGAGCGCCTGCCTTAGGCCATCCTTTCAGCAGCAAATCTGACTTTCTACGCTGACAGACCACAGGTAAAATGTCTTGCGATGTTGATGGTTGTCCAGTGATCGCGACTGACTGCGACGATCGCCAATGGAGAAGATGCTCTGTTGCCTTGGTGGGTGAAGGTTTTGGACACGGGTTTCCATCTTCAGTGTATTTTTCTCCGATATACCGAAACACATTGGAGATTTTAGAGCGTTCCAGGAGAAAAATAAACTTCGGATGGAGACCCTTGTCCGAAACCGACATCCACCCTAGGAACAGAACATCGCATTCATAGGAAACAAGGCCTGTCTACAAAGCAGCTAGTCCCATCATCTCCGCTGGCGATTGTGGCAATCTGGTGCGATAATTGAATAACAAAATGGTTCAAATGGCTCTGAGCATTTTGAGACTTAACATCTAAGGTCATCAGTCCCCTAGAACTTAGAACTACTTAAACCTAACTAACCTAAGGACATCACACACATCCATGCCCAAGGCAGGATTCGAACCTATGACCGTAGCGGTCGCCCGGTTCTGGACTGAAGCGCCTAGAACCGCTCGGCCACAACGGCCGGCAATTGAATAGCAAACGACATTGAAAGACGTTCCTCTTGTGATCTATTAGCGTACAAAGCCACGTTTGCTGCCACAGGAGTAGCCTAGTGACAGGCGTCGGCGTCTATAACATCGCCGCTGTATTGCGCCGTTGGATGAATTTTCCGGAAACGCGTTCCTTTCCTCGATTTGTTCCTCAAGACACCCCCTGCAATCCCTTAAAGTTTATCGCAATATTTATGGGGCATCCTGTATGCAGATGATCATCCAGATGTTCGAGATGTAAGGCGATTTATCTATGTGGATGACACATCTGTGACAGTCCAAGGGAGGACCTTGAAGTCAAAAATTCAAAATAAGTAGCATACTTCAAAGATTGGGAGAGTATAGTGGTCTGGACCGTCTCAGTCCAAAAAAGATTCAAGTATGTGTTTTACACCTAATAAACTAGTGACCCTAAAATGAATATTAATTGGAGAGGGTAGGAAATTCATATGAGACCCCAGTATACCTAGGAATTACTCTGGATCACACCCTATGTATAGGTTTGAAGAGAAAAATATGCAGCACCTACAGTTTCTCGAGAAACCTAACAATTTCTACATAGGGAGCAATCCCTACCATTTGGGCTAGGTATTTTTGTGGAATTGTATGAAGCACTAATTTGGGGAGCACCGGTCCACGTTAGGCATGAGGACCCAGCTTCAAATGAAACAGTCCGCTCAGTTAGGGGGTGCCTTAGACCAACACCAGCCCCAAAGATCTACCCCTGTGCCGGCATAGCACCCCCAGTCATAACACGGAGAAATAGGACTGAAGAGGCAGATCGTAAACTCAGAATCACTTGATACACCTGCAGCACGTAGCTTTAAGTCAAGCATTCAAGCATTTTTTTTTCCAGCTGCCTTTACGATTACGTGTCAAGGCAGGTGTTTTCCTGGGTCAAGGAAGTGCTGCTAAGTTAGAAGGGTTCACTCCAAGGGAAGAAATTGGTTGCGTTACCACCTACCCTAAACTACTTGGAGAACCTTTAACAGATTAAGAAGAGGAGTCTCAAGGTGCAGAACACATTTGGCCTCATGGGGGTATAGGGAGGACGTTGCGTGCAGTTGCGGAGCCACCTGCTAGCGTGCCAAAACATGGACGGACCCTGTACTCCGGAAAACGTCTTAAATTCCACCGTAAAATGCTTAAAGGTTGCGGAATTATGGAGAGAAAAAGTGTACTGTTTTACCAAAAGTAAAGTGGCGGTCGTTCTTCCATCTATAAGCTGATCTAAATTAGTTGACGTGGATGTTAATAAATTCTGAACTGGAATGGAACACAAGAGGCAAAGGGCCACTTGAACTAAGCCTACGCGTAGTTTATTCGACGTACTTTGTGAAAGCTGCAGTGTAGAGTAGATGATAACGTTTTTTTTAAAAAAAGCTAGCACTCTATCCTCCTCCTCTACGTAACATATCGTGGAGTAACTACGAAGATCACTCCAAAAGAAATGCACAATGCTTTTTTAAAACATCCAAATTATTTTCCACATCACTGTTATTGTTGCAGTATGCTGACACATTCTAGAGAGACAAAATGTCAATTTTCCACACTGCCAGCCAACGTGAGACAGTGAATACGCTGCACATTGTGAGGCATTGTGCAGTTGTCGGTCTGACACTGCGTGGGAGTTCCTCGAGTACTGGCGTGTCCACTTTCACCACAATAATCTGATTACCTAACGACTAACTGTACTGCTATCAACAGCGTCATTCCCATGCACTTTCTTCTAAATCTGCGTCATTCTCTGCAAGCCACCCAATGGTGTGTGGCGGAGGGTACTTTTTGTACCACTAACTGAGCCCTCCAACCCTGTTCTATTCGCAAATAGCGCGTGGGAAGAATGATTGTCGGTGAACCTCTGCAATGGCTCTAATTTCTCTTATTTTCTCCTCATCGTCATTACGCGAGACGTATGTGGGGGGAAGTAATATGTTGTCAGACTCTTCCCGGAAAGTGCTATCTCGAAATTTCAACAGCAAATCTTTCAGTGATGCATAACGCCTCTCTTGTACCGAGTGTCAATGAAGTTTGTTGAGCATCTCCGTAAAGGTGCCGATTAAACGATCCCGTGACGAAACGTGCCGCTCTTCGTTGGATCTTCTCTATCTCTAATCAGTCCTATGTGGAAGGGATCCCAGACAAATGAACAACAAAAGAATCGGTCGAACAAGCACCTTACAAGCTGCTTGCTACGTGTATGAGATACATTCCTTAAGATTCTTCCTATAAATCTGAGTTCAAAATGGTTCAAATGGCTCTGAGCACTATGGGACTTAACTTCTGAGGTCATCAGTCCCCTAGAACTTAGAACTACTTAAACCTAACTAACCTAAGGACAGCACACACATCCATGCCCGAGGCAGGATTCGAACCTGCGACAGCAGCGGTCGCGCGGTTCCAGACTGTAGCGCCTAGAATCACTCGGCCACTCCGGCCGGCAGAATCTGAGTCTGATATCTGATTTTCACATTATTTCTTTTAAATGGCCATTCCACTTAAGGCCGCTCTGGATAGTTACTCCCAGATATTTTACGGTAGATACGGTTTCCAACGGTTTTTCATCAATAGTGTAGCTGTACAGTAGTGGATTTCTTCTCTTATGTATGCGCAATATGTGCATTTATTTAAGTTCACAGTTAACTGTCAGAGGCTGTCTCTGGTGGTCATTCTGCAAATCGTTACTATCTTATGGTGTTGCTACTTTCTTATAGACAACCATATCATCTGCGAAAGGCTTAGAGATCATCCGACCCTTTTTACTAGATCATTTATATGTATTGTAAATAATAACGGTCCCATAACACTTCCTTGGGGTACTCCGGAAATTATTTTTACGTCTGTCGATTTTGTTCCGTTAAGAGCGACGTGTTGAGATTTGTCCGCAAGGAAGTCTTGAATCCAGTCGAAAATCTGCTCCGACACTTGATAAGTTCGATTTTTTCACTAAAAGGCAGCGCGGAACGATGTCAAATGCCTTCCTGAAGTCAAAGAACACGGCATCAACATGGGCGCCATTGTCCACGGCGCAGATCCATGTTGATTTTTATAGAGGATATTTTGTTTCTCCAAAAACCATAATTCTCAAGCATAAAACATGTTCCGTAATTCTACAATAGTTTGACAACGATATAGGTCTATAGTTGTGTGCAGCTGTCCTACCGCCCTTCCTAAAAATGGGAATGATTTGCGCTTTCTTCCAGTCGCTAGGTACCCTACGTTGCTCAAGTGATCTACGATAAATTACTGCTAGAACGGGAGCAAGATCTTTCGCATAATCTCTGCAGAATCTTACTGGTATCTCATCTGGTCCTGACGCCTTTCCGCTACTATGCACTTGTAGTTTTTTTTGTTTTCTATTCCGCTATCGGTTATCTCAATATCTGCCATTTCGGCGTGCGTACGACGATTGAAAGGAGGGACCGTGTTACAATCTCCAGCGGTCAAACAATTCCAGAAACCCGAATTCAGTATTTCCGCCTTCTCTCTGTTATCTTCCGTTTCTGCGGCAGTATTGTCACTGAGTGAATGAATAGATGATTTTGAACATTTACTGATTTCACATCCCTATTAGAGATTTTATTGAAATCGGTTGACAAAGTTTTACTGTCAAAGTCATTGAACGCTTCTTTCATTGCCCTCCTCACGCTCATTTTCGTTTCGTTCAAATGGTTCAAATGGCTCTGAGCACTATGCGACTTAACTTCTGAGGTCATCAGTCGCCTAGAACTTAGAACTAATTAAACCTAACTAACCTAAGGACATCACACACATCCATGCCCGAGGCAGGATTCGAACCTGCGACCGTAGCGGTCGCTTGGTTCCAGACTGTAGCGCCTAAAACCGCACGGCCACTCCGGCCGGCTTCGTTTCGTTCAGATTTTGTTTGTCAGTTTGGTTTTTTCTTCACTTGAATCTGAGGTAAAGTTCTCTTTGTATGCGTAGCAGTTTTTTAACACGGCTATTAAACCATGGAGGGTCTTTCCCATCCATTAAGACCTTACTCGAACATTTTTGTCTAGGGTATACTGCACGACTACTTTGAATTTCTTCAGTTCGTTTTCCACATCTTCGTCCTCATCACCGCATATTTGATGCTGACCTCAATCCCTTGTAAATGTTTGACAGTTTCGTGCTCGCAATACTGCAATTCTATAACAACACGTCGCTTCAACGAACACAGACTGCAGCAGCCATATTGACGAAGTGCTAGGACAGCGCGACTTGCGGAAGAAGGTTCAGTTACATTTGAATACAAGTGGTAATAATGTTTCTATGAGATCCGTGAACAGCAAAGATGTAGAAAAAAAAGTTGGATATTTGGAGTGGCAATCGTACAACAACTGATTTGAAAATAAAAGAGAGAGAAACAGAAGCAGTTCAGTTCGCGGTACTGGTTGTATCTGAATATGACAATAAACTTTTCACGCGATAAAAAGAATGTCATAGAACAAAAGTTTTTAAAAGAAAGTATGACTTCATCATGGCTTTTCTTGCCGTAAGTTGTTTGAAAACTGTATACGCCAGGAGAAACTCAGGTCTCAATTTTTATGTCATTTTCTGTCCTTGCGACGTTACGGCGTCACAATGAGCGTCGGTGTTTGAACTTCCCGCCGCGTCCGGCAGCTGAGAAGAGCCCGCTGCCGGAGAACAGCGGTTGTTCGCCAGCGGTGGAAGACGCCGCCTGGCGGTGGATGCAGCGAGGCATTCGGCGCTCGGCAAGGGGGAGCTGATTGCGAGTCCGTTCGTCGTCCAGGAAGGAATAAACGGTCCCTTCACGCTGACGTGAGGCGAAAGGAGGACATGTGCGGACATTGGCTGTGACATTCCGGGTCGCAAACAGTTGGTACAGAAGATGGGGCAGAATGACGTTGGAGTTAGCTGGAACGAAAAGTACGAGTACAATTTGCTGCAAAGTGTTCTGCTCGCTCGGGATGAAATATTGTGCCTGCTGCAAGCACTCTGCCTTGGGTATCAAATTGTATCTGGACATCTTGTTGTAGGCGCTGAGGGTTTTGTGAATTCGGTGCCTATTGATGAACATGTCTGCTGCGGTAGTTCAAGCGTTCTGAACTTGTAGGGCTTTCCTGCCGCTGGTGTTGGGTGTGTTTCTACGGGCGTGAAAAAAGGAACCTGGCATTGCATTGAAAATAGAAGTGAAGCCTTTAAGATACACAAGTTGTACCGAAGCAGTAACCTCAGACGGAAGTTGTCCACAAATGTCTTAACTGGTTAGGTTGCTATTGTAATTGAGCTTTCTAGTTAAGTTATAGAGCTGTTTCGGTCTTTTGAAGTGTCAGTTACTGACATAGTTTTTTATTCCTTGTCGTATGGTACAAAATGAGTTATGCTTGTATATGTCTTTGTGTCCTTGGTGGACCTGGGTTAATACTATTGTAGAATTTCCCAGGTGGAGAGATCTGATCAAGCAAACTGTGTCTTTAAGAAAGATATTTTCGAGAACAATTAATAAAATGTAGATATAACTTATGACGTGCGGAACTTGATAATATGTCCTATTTCGTTTGTTGGAGCGGAGACAATGTGATCACGGGATTTTTAGATATTCGGTTATTACATCAAACAGCTCTAAAATGACAGTGATGTATCAGCCATGTAATTACAGTTACCACGAACGTAAGCAACGAAAGTGGTGAGGTAGTTCGCATATTTTTAATATTAATCAAGATAATAGATATTTAATTGTACCGGTAGTTGTTTACTTTGAAAAAAAATTACTATGTTGTTGCTTCTTCGTATAAAGGAGTAGGCGAAGCTTACGCTTATTCACTCTGTTCCCGCCTAGTGGAAGTATCTAACGAATTTATCGTCTTTCTCACGACCATAGTTGGACATTCGAGCGCTTTATTAATTTTCTACCAAACGTATTTCTTTTTCGCAGGCATTTGTACAGTGGATCTCCTGGATCCAACAAGCACCTATAATACCTATAGGGGTTGGACGAAAATATGGAAACACCGCAAGAAATACTTGCTTGAACATAAATTCAGAAGCTGGCCAAGCCTACAGGTTGTGCTGTTATACGTGTTATGACGAACGGCAACTGCGAAATGTCCTCAATGCTTTCCAAGTGTCAGCCGTTGTTCTGCGTATTTATGAGTGAATTATGTCGAACCTAAGCGAATTCGAACATGTGAAAATGGTTGGTGCTCATATGATACGTGCTTCCTTAACTAAGACAGCCGAAGTATTTGGTGTTTCAAGAGACACTGTATCGCAGATCTGTACCGCATACAGGGACAGCGGAAGACATCATTCACTGCCACAACGCGGACGAACGTACGTATTGACGGATCATGACGGACGATCATTGAAGAGAAGGGGCGTCAGCTCTGAAAGTACACTACTGGCCATTAAAATTGCTACACCACGAAGATGACGTGCTACAGACGCGAAATTTAACCGACAGGAAGAAGATGCTGTGATATGCATAAGATTAGCTTTTCAGAGCATTCACACAAGGTTGGCGCCGGTGGCGACACCTACAACGAGCTGATATGAGGAAAGTTTCCAACCGATTTCTCATACACAAACATCAGTTTACCAGCGTTGACTGGTGAAACGTTGTTGTGATGCCTCGTGTAAGGAGGAGAAATGCGTACCATTACGTTTCCGACTTTTATAAAGGTCGTATTGTAGCCAATCGCGGTTGCGGTTTATCGTATCGCGACATTGCTGCTCGCGTTGGTCGAGATCCAATGACTGTTAGCAGAATGTGGAATCGGTGGGTTCAGGAGGGTAATACGGAACGCCGTGCTGTATCTCAACGGCCTCGTATCACTAGCAGTCGAGATGACAGGCATCTTATCCGCATGGCTGTAACGGATCGTGCAGCCACGTCTCGATCCCTGAGTCAACAGATGGTGACGTACGCCAGACAACAACCGTCTGCACGAATAGTTCGACGACGTTTGCAGCAGTATGGACTATCAGCTCGGAGACAATGGCTGCGGTTACCCTTGACGCTGCATTACAGACAGGAACGCCTGCGATGCTGTACTCAACGACGAACCTGGGTGCACGAATGGCAAAACGTCATTTTTCCGGATGAATCCAGGTTCTGTTTACAGTATCATGATTGTCGCATCCGTGTTTGGCGTCATCGCTGTGAACCCACATTGGAAGCGTGTATTCGTCATCGCCATACTGGCGTATTACCCGGCGTGATGGTATGGGGTGCCATTGGTTACACGTCTCGGTCACCTCTTGTTCGCATTGACGGCACTTTGAACAGTGGGCGTTACATTTCAGATGTGTTATGACCCGTGGCTCTACCCTTCATTCGATCCCTGCGATACCCTACATTTCATCAGGATAATGCACGACCGCATGTTGCAGGTCTTGTACGGGCCTTTCTGGATACAGAAAACGTTCGACTGCTGCCCTGGCCAGCAGATTCTCCAGATCTCTCACCAGTTGAAAACGTCTGGTCAATAGTGGCCGAGCAACTGGCTCGTCACATTACGCCAGTCACTACTCTTGATGAACTGTGGTATCGCGTTGAAGCTGCATGGGCAGCTGTACCTGTACACGCCATCCAAGCTCTGTTTGACTCAATGCCCAGGCGTATCAATGCCGTTATTACGACCAGAGATGGTTGTTCTGGGTACTGACTTCTCAGGATCTATGCATCCAAATTGCGCGAAAGTGTAACCACAAAAAATGGTTCAAATGGCTCTGAGTACTATGGGACTTAACATCTATGGTCATCAGTCCCCTAGAACTTAGAACTACTTAAACCTAACTAACCTAAGGACATCTCACAACACGCAGTCATCACGAGGGAGAGAAAATCCCTGACCCCGCCGGGAATCGAACACGGGAACCCGGGCGCGGGAAGCGAGAACGCTACCGCACGACCACGAGCTGCGGACATGTAAACACATGTCAGTTCTAGTATAATATATCTGTCACATGAATACCCGTTATTATCTGCATTTCTTCTTGGTATAGCAATTTTAATGGCCAGTAGTATAACTGCAGAATTGAATGTCGCACTCGCGACCTCTGAAGCTACCAATACAACATCAATGGAACTGCATAAGCAGGGAATTGTAGGGTTAGCTGGAATTCCAAAACTATTCGTCTGTGACGCAAATGACCGTAACAGGAGAAAGTGTTGCAGAAGCTGCAAAACCTGGATCGATAGTCATTTGGTCGGATGTGTCTTGTTTCATGCTGTTTCGAACTTCTCATCGAGTTTACGTCGCAAGAATGAAACATGGCGGGTGTTCAGTGACGATTTGGGAAGCCTTATTGTGGTATTCTATGGGAACCTTGGTTACTATGCAAGGTCACAGGATTATGTGACCATGCTGGCTGATCAGGTCCATCCCACTCTACACTGTTTGTTCCCTGATGGTGATACTGTGTTCCAAGACGACAGGGTCCCTGTTCGCTCAGCTTGCATCGTCCAGAACCGGTTTTGAAAGCACGATGGCGAAACGTCGCATTTCCCTGGCCACCGCAGTTGTCAGATCCCAATATTATTGACCAGTGTGGTCTACTTTGGAGAGAGGGATACGTGATCGCTACCCACATCCGTCATCATTACTTGACCTTGGTACTGTTTTCTAGGAATAATGATATCAGATTCCCTAGAAAACCATACAAACGTTTGTTTATTCATTCTGAGACGACTGTAAGCTGTTTTGAATGTCAATTGATTTCTTACAGTTTATTAGGCATGGTAATGTGTTTGTGGAGCTTCCATATATTTATCCGCCCCTGTAAATCCTTCTATCACCTACATTTCATTCTCTTCCGACCACTCAGTCACCCACGCAACTAAGTCAACAAAAGCTGACCGCACGCAAAGCATCTGACGAATGCCCTCCGTGTTACGAGCGCCGAAGCACAGAGGCGCGAACTTCCTCTGATGGTTTACTGAAAGACCGACAACTAGCGGAGCACGGGCGAGCACCATCGAATGAGAACCGAACACGACCGGACGCTGTTCCCTCGCCGCTGGTCTAGCCTTTACACCAAAGACAATTCTAGTCCGGTGATCCTCGTTCACAGTTTTTTAAATTTATTTTTGGCTTTGAGCAGCATAGACCATATAGACAACAATAGTTACAAAAGTGCCAGGTTAACGTTGTTACTATTTTCACGAAAGAACAATGATAACAGTGCGAAATACAAAGATACGCTGAAGTGATAAAAGTCATGGGATAGCGATACGCACATATACAGATGGCGGTAGTATCGTATAAACAAGACATAAAAGGGCAATGCATTGATGGAGCTGTCATTTGTATTCAGATGATTCATGTGAAAAGTTTTCCGATATGGTTATGGTAGCACGACTGAAATTAAACAGGTTACAGGCACGGGACATTCCATTTCGGAAATCGTTAGGGATTTCAACATTTCAAGATGCACAATGTCAAGAGTACGCCGAGAATATCAAATTTCACGCATTACCTCTCTCCACGGACAAAGCAGTAGCCGATGATTTCACTTAACGACCGAGAGCAGCGGCGTTTGCGTAGAGTCCTCAATCCTAAAAGACAAGCAACACTGCATGAAATAACCGCAGAAATCGATGTGGGACATACGACGATCGTATACGTTAGTAGAGGGCAGCGAAATTTGGTGTTACCGGGCTATGGTAGCATCTGCAGAGCCTCTCTGGGCCCTTGACCGTATCGGTTGCGCACTAGAGGACTGGAAAAACGTGACCTGACCGGATGAGCCCCGATTTATGTTGGTAAAAGCTGACAGTAGGGTTCGAATGTGGAGCGGACCACACGAGCTCATGGATCGAAGTTGTAAACAAGGCACTGTACAGGCTAGTGATGGATCCGTAATGATGTGGGCTGTGTTTATATGGAATGAACTAGGTCCTTAGGTCCAAATGAACCGATCATTGACTGGAAATGGTTATTCATGGACTTCATGTTCCCAGATGGAGTGAGGAAGATACTTCAGCAAAACTAAATTTAAATGCAGCCATCCCGAAGAGGAAAGGAAACTACCTCCTAAGAAGATTTTTAAATACGCACCTCAATAACAATCCTTTCTAACAAAGTTTAAATAAGGAATGCTACCCCAGCACAAACGAAGCGTACTCTCACAACAATACACAGCGAATTGGCAAAGTCGATGGGCCTTTCTTCAATATTAGACACAAAAAAACTTCGTTCACTTGTATTGCTGATCTTGATGGAGAAGGACTTATTTTGGGCCGGCCGAGCTGTGGCCTAGCGGTTCTAGGCGCTACAATCCGGAACCGCGCTGCTGCTGCGGTCGCAGGTTCGAACCTGCCTCGGGCTTGGATATGGGTGATGTCCTTAGGTTAGTTAGGTTTAAGCAGTTCTAAGTCTAGGGGACTGATGACCTCAGATGTTAAGTCCCATAGTGCTTAGAGACATTTGAACCGTGTGAACTTATTTCGGACTGACCACAAAGAAGAAAGTATAAGCTCCAGACCAGCCATTTTGGCTGTCAAAGCTGACGACAGTTTTTCACGTTGGTCTGTGTTTTCTATATAGCACTTGGTTTATTGATAAGTGTCTCCTCAAAGTTGTTTAATACATCACGTTTTTACTGCGTAATGTAAAATTTGTTTAGTGGGCATCTCAATAAATGTAGGTTTTGCAGACGATGTTTCCATTCTGGGATGTATTGTAATCGCGACCCTTGCTATGAACCTAATGTGACATTAAATTATGTGAGAAAAAATACCACCACAGCTGTATCTTGGGAATGTCTTTACTGTCCCACACGAGTAGTTTCGGCGGCACATTACCGCCATCCTGAGGCTCCACCACTTGTGGTCGCAGCTTGATAAAAGCCGCGCGCCTGAGCAGTTCATCTGGCGAGCGCGGCGTGCTCTCTAGATATGAGCCAGATAGGACAGCAAGGGCAAATTCCGCGGGGAACGGCGTGCGGCGCGTACATTCTCCAGGCGGCGCTAGCCAGCTAGCCGGCTAGGCATTCCCACACGGTTGCCGCTTCGCCACACCAGCGCTCTTTGCGTGTCTGTGTCGCGATCAGGGGGCTGCTAGTAATGAAATCAAATTTCTAATGAAACAAATTGACTAAGAATGATTGTGAGTCAATGAAACATCCACTTTTTTTTTAAGTATAATCCTGTCCTCCATGTTACTAAGTGTGCACATTAAGCAAACCGCGAAAGAAAGCAGAGCACTTTGGGACTGGAATTAAAATCCAATGAAAAACAAAATCTTTTTTGAGGTTTCCCGATGTCATAGTAATTCTGTCAGAGGCGACAAAAGATGTGAAAGTTCCTACGGAGTGGGTAGCGTCTTCAAAAGAGATTACAATATAAACGTCAACAAATATAAAACCAGGGCAACGGAATGTTGTCGAATTAAATCAGGCGATGCTGCGGAAATTAGAGGAGGAAACGAGACGCTGACAGAAGTAGCTGAGTTTTGTTATTTGGGCAGCAAGTAACTAAAGATGGCCGAAGTAGAGAAGATGTAAAAGGGAGACTGGTAACAGCAAAAATGCTGAAAAAGCTGAAAAAGAGGAATTTATTAACCTAGAATACAGATTTAAGTGCTAGGAAATCTTTTCTGAAGGTAACGCGAAACGTGGACGTGGACGATAAACAACCCGTAGAAAAGGAGAACAGAAGGATTACGAAATATGGTGATAGAGAAGAATACTAAAGATCTGATGGGTAGATCGGTTTACTAAATGAGGAAGCACCGAATCGAAATGAGCAAACGAAATTTAGGGAAAAACATGACTACAAGAAGTGATCAACTGATCGGACACATTTTTAGGTATCAAGAAATCGTGAATTTGATAATGCAGGGAAGTGCGAAGAATAAAAATTGTTGAGGGAGGCTAAGTATCGGGGTTCAGTTAAGGTAGGCTGCAGTACGTTGGCAGAGAAGGAGAGGAATGGACAGGTACGTGAAGAGTTTCATCAAACCTGTCTTCCGATTGAAGGTAACAACAACAACTTATGCGTGGAATGAAATGACAGTGGGCTGTACATCCGAAACTTTACAATCAACGAATTCACTTACAATCGTACGCGTGACGGTCTGACAGATGCAAAGCGAACACAAATTCTACCGACAAACTTTTTGCGGTCGTCCAGGGATATTTTCTGGAGCGAAGTAGTTAGCGCAATGGATTCGCATTCTGGAGGACGAGTGTTCGAATCCGCATCCGGCCAT
The DNA here is from genome assembly GCF_023864275.1 of Schistocerca cancellata. Classification (NCBI taxonomy): domain Eukaryota; kingdom Metazoa; phylum Arthropoda; class Insecta; order Orthoptera; family Acrididae; genus Schistocerca; species Schistocerca cancellata. Next base: position 382,446,457 of record NC_064634.1, on the reverse strand, counting down.
CCGGATTTAGGTGTTTCGTGATTTCCCTATATCGCTCGAGGCAAGTGCCGGGATGATTCATTTGAAAGGGCACGGGCGATTTCCTTCCAACTCTTGAAACATTCCGATCGCGTGCTCCGTCTCTAATGGCCTCAGTGTCTATGTGACGTTAAAGCTTAATCGACCTTCGACGGCGCACGAGCGATGAGACACAGCATCTCCGAGGTAGCGATGAAGTTGAGATTTCACGAGCGTACCGTGAGTATCAGGAATCCGGTAAAACATCAAACCTCCGACATCGCTGCAACCGGAAAAAGATCTTGCAAGAACGGAACCAACAATGACAGATGACAATCGGTCTGTGTGACAGAAGTGCAATCCTTCTGAAAATTGCTGTAGATTTCAATGCTGGTCCATCAACAAGAGTCAGCTTGCGAAAAATCATCGATATGGGCCTTCGAAGGCCCACTCGTGTACCCTTGCTGACTGCATGACACAAAGCCTTACGTCTCGCCTGGACCCGTCAACACCGACATTGGACTGTTGATGACTGGAAACACGTTGCCTGGTCGGACGAGTCTCATTTTAAATTGTATCTAGCGGATAGACGTGTTCGGGTATGGACACAACCACATGAATCCATAGACCCTGCGTGTCAGCAGTGGACTGTTAAAGCTGGTGGAGGCTCTGTGATGGTGTGGAGCGTGTGCAGTTGGAGTGATATCGGACCCCTGATACATCTAGATACGACTCTGACAGGTAACACGTGCGTAAGAATTCTGTCTGATCACCTGTATCCATTCATGTCCATCGCGCATTCCGACGGTCGTGGGCAATTCCAGCAGGACAACGCGACACCCAGCACGTCCAAAATTTCTACAGAGTGGCGCCAGGAACACTCTTCTGATTCTAAATACTTCTGCTAGCCACCAAACATGAACATTATTGAGCATATCTGGGATGCCTTGCAACCTACTGTTCAGAAGGGATCTCCACCCACTCGTAGTCTTACGGATTTATGGGCAGCCCTGCAGGATTCATGGTGTCATTTGCCTCCAGCACTACTGTACATATTAGTCGAGTCCTTCTTGGCGCTCGCTGGGACCCTACACTATATTAAGAGGGTGTACCAGTTTCTTTGGCTCTACGGTGTATATGAGAAAAAGTACCACCACAGCTGTATCTTGAGAACGCCTTTACTGTCTCACATGACTAGTTTCGGCGGCACAGTACCGCCATCGTCAGGCCCTGCCACTGCCAAAAGATTTCTTTGGGGCATTTATTGTGGAATACTTGTTACTAGTGCACGAGTGCTAGCTTTCCTCAGGATCTCTACTAAGCACCTTGTTGTCTCCAGTCCAATTACGTCAAGTGCCTTAACGAAACGATAGGTTGACACCTTGGAAAGAACAGCTCGGAATAAAATAAACAATACTGATAACCCTACTTCAGAAAGACAATATACACAAGAGCCACAAAATCTTACACTTCCGCGTTATGCTTTCCTTCGTTCAATACTTCTTACTGTTTTTTCTTTTTCCAATGAAGAAAATAAAACCTTCAGAGAATTTCACAATATGCGCCAATAGAAAGGAAACATCCACTCTCCCTAACACTTAACCTTCTACAACGCCGCATCATCAAATTAAAAATAATCGCTGAGTAATGGCAAAAAGCTGTAACTTCATGACACAGTGGCGCTGCAATTCATCTTTATTTTCAGAAAGAGACGTACGAGGACGTACTGAAACTCTTAAAGTTTTTTTAAAATAAAACAAACTTTGTTAAGTGAATCTAACACTATTTTTTGTCTTTTTAACAAATTTTATTTTGGTTACTTCACAACCTAAGTTTCGCGTTATAATCCCATTCTCAAGTACATTACTGATTCTAAAGATGATCAAGCAAAGATAAACATGATGATTAGGCAAAGATTAACATATCAACTTCTTAATGTATTGATCCTTACTTCAATGACATTTTTTGACAAATTACATATAGACTTACACAATTCAGCAATTAGACCAACATGACTAAATATACCTAGGAATAAAGTTATGCATTAGTCTAGAACTTTGGGCAATAATAATAATAATAATAATAATAATAATAAAAATAATAAGGGGGTTAATTATGATTTTTCATATTGTGATTTACACTAAAACTGAACTAGTGTTTGTAAATGACCTCAGAGCAAAGTAGAAAACTCCCTGCTATATCTCTTTTTCAACATTATGAGAATAAAATTGTTTCCACCAAGTAGGGTCTATAAAACTGGGCACTTATTTATTACTTTTAATGTTAATGAATTGTTTCTCTTTGCAGGACAATACTGACTTCGTAAAACACACTTTTACCACACTATCGTTGTACACGTGTGCTTAACAGTTTCGCTGAAAGATGTGCGTCTAATTTGCATTTGTGATGTCTCAGGATATTTATGTCACTTTTGTACGTTTGTAAGTTACACATAATTTTCTACAAAAAAAGATCCTATTCATTTTTTTTCTAGGATTAATAGATAGCGAGAGAATATTGAAAATCTTGAGCGATGCGCAAGCGCTGTAGCTTAGATAGCTGTTACAGGCCAATTTGAGATAGTTTCCCGGCTTGGTAGACCGCAAAAGTCTTATATAAAGTTATTTGCATCGACGTCCTCCACAATAGTGTGGTACGTTGTAACCAATGAGAATGTACTGAGACTTTTTTCGCTTGAATTGACCGTTCCCGTCATATCCTTGAATATTGACCATTCCCCTGGGACACCCTGATATATTTGATGCAAACTGCATGTGATTAATACAACAGACGCCATTCAGATTGGCTGCAGTGCACGCAGTGAGCAGACAGCATAGCTCGCAGCACCTGAAGAAGGCGACTAGGCTTGTCGTCCAAATACTGTGCACAGAATGGAAGCTAAACCTGGCTGAACAAGCGGAAATACACTGTTAATTCATATTAGCCGAAATCAGTGATCTGGTTTGCTTCCCCCTCCCTCTCCTTACTTAAAAAAAATACACTCCTGGAAATTGAAATAAGAACACCGTGAATTCATTGTCCCAGGAAGGGGAAACTTTATTGACACATTCCTGGGGTCAGATACATCACATGATCACACTGACAGAACCACAGGCTCATAGACACAGGCAACAGAGCATGCACAATGTCGGCACTAGTACAGTGTATATCCACCTTTCGCAGCAATGCAGGCTGCTATTCTCCCATGGAGACGATCGTAGAGATGCTGGATGTAGTCCTGTGGAACGGCTTGCCATGCCATTTCCACCTGGCGCCTCAGTTGGACCAGCGTTCGTGCTGGACGTGCAGACCGCGTGAGACGACGCTTCATCCAGTCCCAAACATGCTCAATGGGGGACAGATCCGGAGATCTTGCTGGCCAGGGTAGTTGACTTACACCTTCTAGAGCACGTTGGGTGGCACGGGATACATGCGGACGTGCATTGTCTTGTTGGAACAGCAAGTTCCGTTGCCGGTCTAGGAATGGTAGAACGATGGGTTCGATGACGGTTTGGATGTACCGTGCACTATTCAGTGTCCCCTCGACGATCACCAGTGGTGTACGGCCAGTGTAGGAGATCGCTCCCCACACCATGATGCCGGGTGTTGGCCCTGTGTGCCTCGGTCGTATGCAGTCCTGATTGTGGCGCTCACCTGCACGGCGCCAAACACGCATACGACCATCATTGGCACCAAGGCAGAAGCGACTCTCATCGCTGAAGACGACACGTCTCCATTCGTCCCTCCATTCACGCCTGTCGCGACACCACTGGAGGCGGGCTGCACGATGTTGGGGCGTGAGCGGAAGACGGCCTAACGGTGTGCGGGACCGTAGCCCAGCTTCATGGAGACGGTTGCGAATGGTCCTCGCCGATACCCCAGGAGCAACAGTGTCCCTAATTTGCTGGGAAGTGGCGGTGCGGTCCCCTACGGCACTGCGTAGGATCCTACGGTCTTGGCGTGCATCCGTGCGTCGCTGCGGTCCGGTCCCAGGTCGACGGGCACGTGCACCTTCCGCCGACCACTGGCGACAACATCGATGTACTGTGGAGACCTCACGCCCCACGTGTTGAGCAATTCGGCGGTACGTCCACCCGGCATCCCGCATGCCCACAATACGCCCTCGCTCAAAGTCCGTCAACTGCACATACGGTTCACGTCCACGCTGTCGCGGCATGCTACCAGTGTTAAAGACTGCGATGGAGCTCCGTATGCCACGGCAAACTGGCTGACACTGACGGTGGCGGTGCACAAATGCTGCGCAGCTAGCGCCATTCGACGGCCAACACCGCGGTTCCTGGTGTGTCCGCTGTGCCGTGCGTGTGATCATTGCTTGTACAGCCCTCTCGCAGTGTCCGGAGCAAGTATGGTGGGTCTGACACACCGGTGTCAATGTGTTCTTTTTTCCATTTCCAGGAGTGTATTAGCCGAAATCAGTGATCTGGTTTGCTCCCCCCTCCCTCACCTTACTTTAAAAAAAATAGTTGAAAAACTAGAGGATGACATCATAACTGAGCCGTGCTGTAGCAACTTGCTGGTGTTCCATGGTCCTAGTATTCGTTAGCAGGTGAGTCACAGCACGCAGGCTAGGCTAGTGAGTGGTGAGCGTCACCTTGCGGTCGGCGGTGAGCGCGGCGAGCGCGTCGTAGACGTTCTCCTGCGTGGGCGGCGTCATGTCGGGGAAGGCGTGGCACAGCGCCGAGCGGATGCGCTCGGGCACGGCGGGCTGGCCGGCCGCCTGCAGCTCCAGGATGACCCAGCACAGCGCCTCGGGCAGCGGCGTGAACTGGCCCTGCACCAGCGGCGACAGCCCGCAGCTGTCCACGTCGCCTGTAACACGCGGGGCAGGAAGGGCCACAGTTATGTCGTTACCACACCAGGCCATATCGTGCACTCGAACCGTCTGTACAGGAGCAGAGCTCTGCACCTTTCGGGGCACGGAGGCCGCCGGTCAAACAGGGTGAGGAAGAAATGGATGGAACGGAACAGCCAAGATGGTACTGTAGTGTGGGTGTCTCATTTTTTATGGGTAGGAACAGTGAACAGCCATCGGTGTTTCGTCGTCATCATCACCATCATCATCATTAATATAATTATCATTTTATTACTATTGTTGTCCACCTCAGTAGCTTCGGGGTCAGCGTGGCAGATTGTTAATCAATTAACTTTTCATAGCTGGGATTCACAGGCATGTGAAATTTCTTATAAGACATCATGTTTACGCGAGTGACAGTTAAACTTTTTATTTCCACTATTGCAAAATCTCAGTCTTAGTCCATTGTCAAGTGCAGATGTTTTGGCTTTAAGCCATGTCTGCTTTATACAAAAATGGTTCAAAAAAATGGTTCAAATGGCACTGACCACTATGGGATTTAACATCTCAGGTCATAGTCCCCTAGAACTTAGAACTACTTAAACCTAACTAACCTAAGGACATCACACACATCCATGCCGGAGCCAGGATTCGAACCTGCGACCGTAGCGGTCGTGCGGTACCAGACTGAAGCGCCTAGAACCGCTCGGCCACACCGGCCGGCATGCTTTATACAAGCTGACACATTTATATGTCGTTGTCATTTGCTGTTATATACATTCGTAACGCTGCTAAGTAGTGCGAGCACACATGTCCATATATCGTAAAACAGCACAGTCTGTATATACATATGTTCGTTCCACCATCAGTAGTAACTTTTGCACTAATCCACAGCTGCCTGTAAACAGTAGTTCGCTGCTGTGGTTTAGTGCAAAGGTTACTGCTGATGTTGGAACGGATATATGTATGTACAGACTGTGCTGTTTTACGGTACGTGGACATATGTGCTCGCACTACTTAGCAGCGTTGCGAATGTATATAACAGCAAATGACAACGACATATAAATGTCAGCTTGTATAAAACAGACATGACTTAAAGCTATAACATCTGCACTTGATAAGGCCTAAGGCTGAAATTGCAATAGTGGAAATAAAAAGTTTAACTGTCACTCGCCTAAACATGATGTCTTTCAAGATTGTTAATCGATGGGGACCGGGTTCAGATCTCACCCAGGTCAGAGATTTTCTGCGACCGGGGACTGGGTGTTATGTTGTCCTTACGTTCATATCGTCGTAACGGACAAGAAAGTCATCTCCATTACTGAGATGGCAGAATGGACACTAATTGGAACGCAATAACTTGAAAAACAAATTAATATTGTTATTGTTATTATACTGTATGGCATTATAAAATGCTCACACATAAATATACACAGGGTGGACAAACTCAAACTGGATCGGAAAATACGAATATTTCATGCATCTTAAAATAGGCAACTTAACATAGTCGTCCACATTTGGGAGCGGATGATGTGAGACTGGTTGACTACCTTAAGGTGCAAGAAATACTCGTATTTTCCGATCCATTTTTATTAGCTTATCCATCCTGTGCTTGTGTACTCTGCCTGTGGCTATTGCAATTGAGGGGGCGGAGAGGAGGCAGAGTGGGTTCGAGAACATTTTTCCACACAGCTGACAAATAATATAGTGTTCCTCCCCCTCTCCAGTTGTCTATCCTTGGGCTCTTCGAAGAACTCTAAATCTAATGAGTCTCTAAATCTTTTTTTATTCTTCTAAAATGATGATATATAGATAATCCTCTGTAACAGAAATTTCTTAATCTTATTCAAGTCCTACATATCCAAAGAAGAAACAATTGATTTCCATTTAAGGTAGCTTCTGAGGCCTTCAAAAGCTTAGTGAAAGCAGAAAGAAGTAGAGCTATTGTATTATTTTGGCTTCATTAAAAATGTACTATTAAACTGAGTGGAAGCAATTAAAATATAAAATATCCGTTTTTTTTTTCAGTTTAATAAATTTCCATTGGATAAAGTGGAACAGAAATACGCAAAACTTGTAAGACGTCATGGTCTCCTGACCTTCATTGCTTACATATTCTGCCCTCACAATCATATTCCGCACATTAAGACGCTTCATTCGAACTCAAACTCGATAAGATAAAGTCAATGTTGTATGAATTCATGTAAATGATATGCAAATAACTAGTGAATCGCAAATGCACTCCGAGATTGAAATACTCGAGGCTGGTGTACACACACATTCAAGACACAACGGTCGCAAGGGCTTTTAGTTTGGGAGACACAAACCGCACGCCGTGGGGCTGGTCCCTTCAGAGGACGACTCAGCCTATCTATGTTGGCTGGTAACCGCCCATAGAGCAGACAGCGTTTGCCCGAGTGAAAGGAAGAACGACCCCGTGTTTGGCTTAAAAGCAAATTCCGCTACATTGTGCGGGAGTGCCCAGCCTACGCATTTTTTACAAATATAGCACACAGTTTCAGGAGATTTTCACAGGGAGACAGCAAACGCCAAACACCGATGCTACAGATTTCCGGATTGGTCGCCTTAAACGAAACGTCATTCTCCCGTTTTAGAAGAGCAATCTGACTGGCAGACAATATTCCTGATGCCTTGAGCTGAAGGAGTAATGGAAGAGACCAAAAGATATACCCCTTCACGTCTGGCGTGAAGAGGGACCGTTCCGTTGTCGCTCTTGGAGCGAGAACACGTAACAAGGGCGTGCGCGCCTGTACGTGTACTCAAAGAGCGAGGAACAAGTCTCTCCTCAGTACTTCACTGGGAGAGCACCTCTGTCGAGAGCGAATCGGAGTGCGACTCTATATTGAGTCCTTGCAATTAAGAGTTGTTCACTGTGTTGGCCGCCACACTTATTGTGCAGTGTGAATGGGCAGAGTTATAGTTAAATGCCTGCGAGCGAATTTTTGAGTGGCATCACGGTGGACTGGTTATCTGACCGGCGTACCACGCCAATAGTTAGACTAGGGGCGAATAGGAGTCCTTGACTTCATCAAGGCGCAGGGAGAGTTTGATTGGCGAAGGTCAATCAAGATGGAACGAGAGTTACCTTATTTGCCAGCAGCGAGCAGTGCAGACAGCAGTCATCACAGCTTACGGTATTATGCGCTACAGCTCTTGCGAGCCCCATATTTCCTCCACAACAGTACACTTCACTGTATTTCACATGTGGCAGCCTCAACCGTACCTAGCAACATTCTAATGGATAATTATTCAAGTTTAGTAGGTGTGGCTCTCAGCCATTCTTCCGAGTTAATAACAATCTTAAACTTTGTATAGAAATTTCATTAGCGAATCCTATCCTTGAGAGGTAACTTCACATTCCGAAAAGAACCCGGAAATAACTTGTTCAGTTCATAAGTAAAGGTGCCATTGTGATTTCTCAGAATTTTAGCAAAATAAATAATAATTTTCGTTGGTTTCATGTTTTTCTCACACTAACTTGCACTACTCCAGTACCCAAGTATACCACTAGTTACGTAAGAAATTTTGTGAATTTTTGTGTCATTTCCTTACAGCGGACGACTCCAGAAGATATTTATTGCTGAAAATTTTTCAGGCATTTCTCTTTAGAGCGTTAGGAGCATCTGTCTGACTTCTGTAGTCGTGTGGGGGTGGAAATTGCATCTTGCAGGAGCCACAGTGTGAAGGGTACATCTCAGATTAATCCATTGCGCAGAAAGACAGAATAGCACCCACGCCGCTCACAAACTCTCATCTAATTTTATATTGATGCTTTACGCATAATACGCTGTTTAGCTGCTTAAGTTTTATGCTACACACCAACAAATGCATGCAACACTTTTTGTTTCGTTTCGAAAGACAAATGTTCTATTAACAAAGTCATGTGACGACGATGTGTGGAAAAATACAAATTTTACTCTTAGGCTCAACTGAAGCTCCAGGTGGCCGATTATGTAGCTTGGCCCTTAAACAAGCCCTTTAACGTAAGAAGTTTTTCCCAGTCTCTAAGTGATGGGACAGTCTTTCCCTAATCCTCATAAATGGACTAAGGTACAACCTACATTCCTGGCTTATAGTCTTGTGACCTTCCATGACGGCACGTTGTAGACTAATTTGTGTTTGTTTTGGTTAGTATATATCGGTGTCGGATAGACCATCAGAGACAGAGCACCTCGTGTTCCTGCTGCTAATAAGGAAGTTATACCATTCGTTTGTTGTATATTTTTACGAGCTTCGAACAGGAACGACTTATTTACAGTTACCCGTGTAGTTACTAGATTATTTTTGTAATTTCTTGCGTGTTCGAGTGCTTACTAGGCACAAGCTTTTATTTTAATAGCAGTTTAGCTTACAGTACCGCCGTTACTATCGAACCTTATATCGACCCTCGTATCGTACAGGCTTTTGTTTTGGTTAGTATAGCTCAGTGTCGGATGGAACGTCAGATATAGAGCACTTCGTGTTCCTGCTACTAATAAGGCGAGTACACCGTTCTCTTGCTGTATATTTTTACGAGCTTCCAACAGGAGCGACTGCAGTAATGGATACGAGCTGTGATTGCAGTGTACAGAAGCGAGCTGCGTTAGCGACCCTTCGCTCACAGCTCCAGGCTGCGTTGGCGTCACACAGTATGAGACTGCTGCCAAGGGCATCACTGTGGGGTTTTCCGAAACTCCTTCACCAAATAAGACGAAGTAAATATTCTTGAATTCCAATCAAGAACAACTGCCAAGATCAGAAACATAGAAGTAGATATCCTCGGGGTCGCAAAGCAGCTTAAATCACTTAATAAAGGCAAGTCTTCTGGTTCAGATTGTATACCAGTCAGGTTTATCTCAGAGTAAGCTGATACAATAGCTCCATATTTAGCAGTTATATACAACCGCTCGCTCACAGAAAGACACGTACCTACATACTGGAAAATTGCTCAAGTCACGCCAATACAAAAAAGGTAAGTAGGAGTAATCCGTTGAATTACAGGCCCATATCACTAACGTCGATTTGCAATAGGGTTTTGGAACATACACTGTATTCGAGAATTATGAAGTACCTAGAAGAAAACGATTTATTGATATATAGTTAGCACGGATTCAGAAAATATTTTTCTTGCGAAACACAACTAGCTCTTTATACTCATGAAGTAATGAGTGCTATCGACAGAGGATATCAAATTGACTCCATATTTTTAGATTTCCAGGCTTTCGACACCGTTCCTTACAAGCGTCTTCTAACCAAACTGCGTGCCTATGGAATATTGTCTCAGTTGTGCGACTGGATTCGTGATTTCCTGTCAGAAAGGTCACAGTTCGTAGTAATAGACGGAAAGTCATCGAGTAAAACAGAAGTGATATCCGGCGTTCCCCAAGGAAGTGTTATAGGCCCTCTGTTATTCCTGATCTATATTAACGATATAGGAGACAATGTTAGTAGCCGTCTTAGATTGTTTGCAGATGATGCTGTCATTTACCGTCTTGTAAAGTCATCAGATAACCAAAACGAATTGCAAATTGATTTAGATATCTGTATGGTGCGAAAAGTGGCGATTGACCCTCAATAGAGAAAAGTATGATGTTATTCACATGAGTACTAAAAGAAATCCACTAAATTTCGATTACGCGATAAGTCACACAAATCTTAAGGCTGTAAATTCAACTAAATACTTAGGGATTAGAATTACACATAACCTAAATTGGAACGAACCCATAGATAATATTGTGAGTAGAGCAAACCAAGGACTGCGATTCATTGGCAGAACACTTAGAAGGTGCAACAGGTCTACCAAAGAGACAGCTTACACCACGCTTGTCAGTCCTATTCTGGAGTATTGCTGTGCAGTGTGGGATCCGCATCAGGTAGGACTGACGTATGACATCGAAAAAGTACAAAGAAGGGCAACTCGTTTTGTATTATGCCGAAATAGGGGAGATAGTGACATAGACATGAACCGTGAATTGGTGTGGCAATAATTAAAACAAAGGCGTTTTTCGTTGCGACGGGATCTTCTCAGGAAATTTCAGTTACCGGTTTTCTCCTCAGATTGCGAAAACATTTTGTTGGTACCCATATACATAGGGAGATATGATCATCACGATAAAATAAGAGAAATCAGGGCTCGCACAGAAAAATTTAAGTGCTCGTTTTTCCCGCGCGCCGTTCGAGAGTGGAAAGGTAGAGAGATAGCTTGAAGGTGGTTCATTGAACCCTTTTGCAGGTACTTTATTGTGAATAGCAGAGTAATCACGCATATGTAGATGTGAAGTATCCTAAGAGAAAGTAACGTCTTGCAGCAAACGTCGTTATTAGCTGGCAGAAAGAGCTGAATGTCAAATAATTTCAAGGAGCGGTATGGATATCACGAAACTGAGGAATAGTTCGCTAGCCGTCGTGTCGTGCAGCAGGAAGTTTTGAGCCCTCGTGGGCGGAGACGGGGTTGCAGAGTTTATTTCGGAAGTCGGTAGCCACTGATCAACAAAGTTGTTCTGCTCGGGCGTAAAGCTTCGGGAGAGTTGGCAAGTGCGGTTCCGTGCGCGGGAATAGGGGCGCCTCAGTCGTTTGTTTCCATAGCGGGTCTTCCAGTTTAGTGGACGTACACGTAATCTATAGGAACAAGTTGCATAGCTGTTAGCCAGTTGGGAGTGTTTAACGAACAGGCGGACCTGGTGAGGTCTAATACAAAACTATAGATCCCGTTGCTTTCGGTGGAAACTCGGAGTTGCTATTTTTGTAAGCATCTCCCCCTTTTTGATTTTAGACTCTTGTCCTGTTTTGTGAATGGAGAGAGATACAAGTTGGAGGCGGTGTAATGACTGCTGCTCGTTTTCCTATATTGCTGTAACAGATCGAGATCCACATATTGTAGAACACGATACGGCAGTCTACTAATCAACACGATACACTTCAAAGTACATCGTGCATATAAATGTATATGAACACAATTTATTTTCTACTTACGCTAATTATTATTCATCATATTATCCGGAAATTTCCTTAATAGTATCTTTCTCCAATTCCTGTAGAATCAAGTGTATAACTGCTTGCCACATAATCATATGACGTAATTTTTAACTTTCATGCAGATTGAAATAGAATAGTGTATATTAAAAGATGAAAAACTGATGCAAATGAAAGTAAGAGAAAGGCCAACTCAATTACGTCTAAAATTAATAGTTTTTATAATGATTGTTAAAACACAATGAGAGATTTAGTTTGGGAAATACGTGAATTTATTAAATTTTATCACGGGGACTCAGTTATATTTTGAAATATGCATAGTGGTAGGCATATATAATATCGTAAATACTACTTGTGATTGTAAGTCCATTAACATGTTATCTTCAATAATATTTGTACTTGTTGACATTGTTAAAACAATATAATTTATGCTTCAGAGGCTGCGGCTGCACGAGAGTTGTTAATTAGCTTAGTTTTGGCTGAAATTCAATTTTGTTACAATGAAATTAAGAAGAGTCCAAGGCAGAACTATTTCGAAGCGGGAAAATACAAAGAGATTACTATTTTAATGACAGAATAGAAAGTAGCTACACATAGTCGATGCCTTGACATTATATTTGCTTTTTGTCACGTGTCAGCTAGCAGAACAGGAAACGAGAGGCACAGGCAAGTGGATGATTGACAGAGGCGAAAATTAAAGATTTTTATCGTAAGACCCTGCGCGGAAGGCAACTGTCGCTTTTGCTGTCTTGCTGCCTTATCTTGCACCTCAACGTCAGATCTGGCACTGTACACTTCTAACTCCTCTTTCTTCTACTCCCTTTCTGTTTCTCTCTCTTTCCTATCTCTATGTTTTGTCCTTCCCTTTCTCTTTACGACACTTAGCCCAACACATGCACTCGCAAGCAGCAGCTAAACCATTTATTTGTTCATGAATATTCAAAAGACAATTCCAGTTCATTTCCAAAATAAAAAAGAGACGGAGCCAACTGAATACAGTGGATTAAAACTACCTATAAAAACACACTCTTTTTTGACGTAAACATAATGCCAGATATGTTTCTGAACGTAGCAGAGTAATCTAATAAACTTATCACACAGTTATGTGCCTGCAAGTCATGACTTTTCACGGAAACTGAACAAACGTATTATTTCTGCAGGGCAAGCTAAATCAAATCTTTGATCGTACACCACGTCTCATCTAATTCCTCATTGATTATCTTCCGCTAAGGAGCATAAATCACGTCTGATACTAGTTAACTATGTTGTTTCTCTTCTAGGCTTGACTATTTCATGTTTACCGGTAAACCTCACAACGAACCGAGACAAAAATAGGGTAGCATTTTAGGCAAGCGCCTGCATATATGAAACAAAAGACCTTTTTCTTCTCTCCTCTTTTTTAAAATTTAGCGTATTTTAGTGGCCAGTCGCAGGCAGAGATAGGAATTCTCATGAACGAAACAGCCAAATAAAACATTGGACTACTAAATCGTTAGATTTTTTTTTTGTATGTCACTATGTTCTTCACGTGGAAGCGTTCTGAAAGCTCTAACTTAACTTATTTTCCGCCGTTCAGAACGTACACGATTTGTGATGTGTTTGTGATAAAAAAATGGACAGCCTCCTATTGCTTCGGATATAATAATAATTCCATGTAGTTTAACGGCCTGGTGCAAGTCTTTCAACTGGATGCCACTTTGGCGACTTGCGTGTCTCTGGCCTGCACTACTAATCCAGCTGGAGAAACTAGACACACAATTTAACGTGGAATCTGAACCATGTGCCGTAACTGGCGACTCCTCACATAGCCAATGCGGACTGAAATATTCCGTGGTCTGAACAGGATTCGACCCGCCATCTTTTGTTTGTCAGTTACGCATCTTACAACCAGACCGGACACCTTGCGTCGCATAAAAAGTAGGACTGCTTTGTCTTCGTACGTACTCGCCTATCATCCAATTCTACGAAAACATAAATTTCTGCCGCTGATCTCTTTGCACTATGAAGAAGTAGAAAACAAAGAAGTAGTTGACTAATAGAGAATGCTCTTGGCTATTTCTTCACAGCTGGCACCTTTGCAGAAACATATAGTAATACACTGAAGCGCCAAAGAAACTGGTATAGGCGCCTGTATTCAAATACCGAGATATGTAATCAGGCAGAATACGGCTCTGCGTTCGGCAGCGCATATACACTCCTGGAAATGGAAAAAAGAACACATTGACACCGGTGTGTCAGACCCACCATACTTGCTCCGGACACTGCGAGCAATGATCACACGCACGGCACAGCGGACACACCAGGAACCGCGGTGTTGGCCGTCGAATGGCGCTAGCTGCGCAGCATTTGTGCACCGCCGCCGTCAGTGTCAGCCAGTTTGCCGTGGCATACACTGTTGCTCCTGGGGTATCGGCGAGGACCATTCGCAACCGTCTCCATGAAGCTGGGCTACGGTCCCGCACACCGTTAGGCCGTCTTCCGCTCACGCCCCAACATCGTGCAGCCCGCCTCCAGTGGTGTCGCGACAGGCGTGAAAGGAGGGACGAATGTCGTCTTCAGCGATGAGAGTCGCTTCTGCCTTGGTGCCAATGATAGTCGTATGCGTGTTTGGCGCCGTGCAGGTGAGTGCCACAATCTGCATACGACCGAGGCCCACAGGGCCAACACCTGGCATCATGGTGTGGGGAGCGATCTCCTACACTGGCCGTACACCATTGGTGATCGTCGAGGGGACACTGAATAGTGCACGGTACATCCAAACCGTCATCGAACCCATCGTTCTACCATTCCTAGACCGGCAAGGGAACTTGCTGTTCCAACAGGACAATGCACGTCCGCATGTATCCCGTGCCACCCAACGTGCTCTAGAAGGTGTAAGTCAACTACCCTGGCCAGCAAGATCTCCGGATCTGTCCCCCATTGAGCATGTTTGGGACTGGATGAAGCGTCGTCTCACGCGGTCTGCACGTCCAGCACGAACGCTGGTCCAACTGAGGCGCCAGGTGGAAATGGCATGGCAAGCCGTTCCACAGGACTACATCCAGCATCTCTACGATCGTCTCCATGGGAGAATAGCAGCCTGCATTGCTGCGAAAGGTGGATATACACTGTACTAGTGCCGACATTGTGCATGCTCTGTTGCCTGTGTCTATGTGCCTGTGGTTCTGTCAGTGTGATCATGTGATGTATCTGACCCCAGGAATGTGTCAATAAAGTTTCGCCTTCCTGGGACAATGAATTCACGGTGTTCTTATTTCAATTTCCAGGAGTGTATAAGAGAAGCAGTTGTTAGATCGGCTACTGTTGCTACAATGGCAGGTTACCAAGATTTAAGTGAGTTTGTACGTGGTGTTGTAATCGGCGCACAAGCGTTGGGGCACAGCATTTCCGAGGTAGCGATGAAGTGGGGAATTTCCCGTACGACCATTTCTCGAGTGTACTGTAAATATCAGGAATCTACCACAACATCAACTCTCCGACATCGTTGCGGCCGGAAGAAGATCCTACAACAACGGGACCAACGACGACTGAAGAGAATCGTTCATCGCGACAGAAGTGCAACCCTTCCGCAAGTTGTCGCAGATTTCAATGCGGGACCATCATCAAGTGTCAGCGTGCGAACCACACAACGATGTACTATCATCGATATGGGCTTTCGGAGCCGAAGGCCCACTCGTTTACCTTTGATGACTGCACGACACAAAGCTTAACGCCTCGCCTGGGCCCGTCAACGCCGACATTGGACAACTGATGACTGGAAACATGTTGCCTGGCCGGACGAGTCTCGTTTCAAATTGTATCGAGCGGATGGACGTGTGCGGGTATGGAGACATCCTCATGAATCCATGGAACCTGCATGTCAGCAGGTGGTGGCTGGTGGAGAGTCTGTAATTGTGTGGAGCATGTGCAGTTGGAGTGATATGGGCCCCTGATACGTCTAGCTACGACTCTGACAGGTGATACGTACGTAAGCATTATGTTTGATCACATGCATTCATTTATGTTCATTGTGTATTCCGACGGACTTGGACAATTCCAGCATGACAATGCGACAACCCACACGTCCAGAATTGCTGCAGAGTGGCTCTAGGAACACTCTTCTGAGTTTAAACACTCTGGCTGGCCACCAAACTCCCCAGAGATGAACATTATTCAGCATATCTGGGATGCCTTGCAACGTGATGTTCAGATCTCCACCCCTCGTACTGTTACGGATTTATGGACAGCCTTGCAGGATTCACGGTGTTATTTCCCTCCAGCACTACTTTAGACATTATTCGAGTCCATGCCACGTCGTGTTGCGGGGGCCCAACACGAAATTAAGTAGGTGTACCAGTTTGTTTGGCTCTTCAGTGTAGCTTGAATAGGTTCCCCGCACACGGAACTAACTACAAAAAAATTTTAGGTGAGGGCGACTGGTCGGAGGTCGAGAAAGCTAAGACAGGTTGTGTAGGTTCGAATTCAGCTACAACGAGGACTCTCGCAGTTTTCACTAAGCAGGAACGAGCTGTAAGACGACCGTCCTCAGGTGAAATACAGATCGTGTTTTCTGCTGTCATCCCCTACCTTCCGCGAGGCGGTTGGAGTAGAGAGAAACGACACCTCTGATCTGGCTCGGAGATGGAGTAAACATGAATGTAACCGTCTAAAAGTGGGTAAGGGCGGCAGACGGAACTGCGCTATACTGGCTCGTAACATTTCCCGCGCTACTGCTGAGCGCAGAGTCGTAAAGTGCGGCCATGAACTTTCTGGATACACGCGGAATGCCCCAACGCTCCTTTCACACTTTGCGATCTGTGATGACGTTTCTCTCCCCCCCCCCCTCCCTCCCTCTGTATCTCTCTCTCTCTCTCTGTCTCTCTCTCTCTCCCCCGTCCGACTTTGCCACACCGGAGTGGTATCCATGCAAAGCGTACCTCGATGAACTGTCGCCGACGTGGGCAGCCTTCAGCGGAATGACACGATACAACCGCTGCTCTCCCGCGTGTTGTGTTGTGCTCGGCCGTGCGCTGACAGGCGCGGCGCTACACGGAACTGGGACGCGGAGATATATGTTCCAAAACAGGGTCGTATTTCTGTGTGACCTTTCCCAGGCGCAGGTTGAGGCAGCGAACAACCATCACGAAAAAAAAAAAAAAAAAATAGACTTCAACACGGGCGCAGGCTTTCGCGGCAGGGAGACATTCTGAACAGAAAACCTCGTGAGTAAGTGGCCGGATTAACATGCAAATTATTCTAGCGTTTCCGCGTCTATTGGCGGTGAACTTTTTCAAGTGAGTGACAAGGCATACCCCTGGTGCAGCACCATTACTGCTATACAGCCTCTCCCATGCAAAGCCTCGAGTGCTTGAGTACGTTCTATCTATAACGTCCATTTCAACATGTCAGTGAATCATACATCCAGTTAGGATGATTACAGCCCGACGAGTTACGTGACTATCACACGCTATGTCTACTTCATCGCCTTCTTGATGTACATATATTCCACGATATCGCATCAGGACTGTTGCATTTCAGGTCTGACGAAAAACGCGAAAACTGACCTCGCTTTTTTTCCAATCATTAATAATCTTCAAGTCTGTCAATTACTGTAAAAGTAAACAACTTCGGTAAAGTTATCTCTTAAATATATTCTAGTTTTCGAGTTAAAATTCGGTAAAATTTGCCTTAATTTCCGTAAACGACAATTTTTCTGACGTATAGCTCAAGAATCTTATATCGGATTTCAGTGCATTTCGGTTCATTTTGAAGCTGGAGGTCTATTGTTGATGGAGAACAGTGACATAATAACAATTTGTACAGTTTAAAGAAAATTGTTCATGTATTAAGCAAATCAAATTTCCCATAAAGATTAAACTTACATAGGCTTGAATTTCTTAGCCTCTTGTCTCAAACGAGGGAAAAAATAATTAAATAATTAATATTTAAACTCATGATGTCCTTGGGTTGCGATGGGCTGCCGTGCAACACAAACAGCAGGCGATCGACAACGGCTTGGTTATGTGCCGCTGTTTCTACTGTTTTTTTTTCAGCTCTCCACTGAACACGCAATAAAAAAGTTTACTAAAATTGTTTACAAATCAAATGCTGAAAAATATGGCATAATTTATATTCCACTGCGTTTTTCAGAAAAATATGAAACGTTCTATTAGTTCTAAAAATAATACATACATACCACGTCATGCTATGCGACATGACCTCCATTTCAAATTTGATTTGAGAATTTTACTTTGAACAATTTCTGAGCTACGAGTCCCAGAATCGTTTGATACCAATCAATAACGGGCACTTTGAGCCACAAAAAATCTCGGAAGCATTTAAGTTATTATTGGTTTTTCCGTCTTAAGCTAAGTGTAATTTAATTAAAGACAATTTTACACCAGACTCGTTTCGCTTTTATTTACAAAGCATCTTCCGTGGATACACTGCTGGATAAATACGTTTGTACATTTTTTGTTGTTTTAGATTAAAAGTAGCGTTTTGTTCATGAAGTTGGAGTGGAAATTACTTACGGTGTTTCCCTACATGTTCTCCAAACCTTGCTTCTTCCCGCCTTGTTAGCAGCGATTGATGTCGAAATATTTCGTTTCACAGACACATTTGGCAGTTTTCACCATTCTACGATATATCTTGTGCTGTATCTGGGTATCAGATAGATTATATAATGGTAAGACAGAGATTTAGGAACCAGGTTTTAAATTGTAAGACATTTCCAGGGGCAGATGTGGGCTCTGACCACAATCTATTGGTTATGAACTGTAGATTAAAACTGAAGAAACTGCAAAAAGGTGGGAATTTAAGGAGATGGGACATGGATAAACTGACTAAACCAGAGGTTGTACAGAGTTTCAGGGAGAGCATAAGGGAACAATTGACAGGAATGGGGCAAAGAAATACAGTAGAAGAAGAATGAGTAGCTCTGAGGGATGAAGTAGTGAAGGCAGCAGAGGATCAAGTAGGTAAAAAGACGAGGGCTAGTAGAAATCCTTGGGTAACAGAAGAAATATTGAATTTAATTGGTGAAAGGAGAAAATATAAAAATGCAGTAAATGAAGCAGGCAAAAAGGAATACAAACGTCTCAAAAATGAGATCGACAGGAAGTGCAAAATGGCTAAGCAGGCATGGCTAGAGGACAAATGTAAGGACGTAGTGGCTTATCTCACTAGGAGCAAGAGAGATACTGCCTACAGGAAAATTAAAGACACCTTTGAAGAAAAGAGAACTACTTGTATGAATATCAAGAGCTCAGATGGAAACCCAGTTCTAAGCAAAGAAGGGAAAGCAGAAAGGTGGAAGGAGTATATAGAGGGTCTATACAAGGGCGATGTACTTGAGGACAATATTATGGAAATGGAAGAGGATGTAGATGAAGATGATATGGGAGATACGATACTGCGTGAAGAGTTTGACAGAGCACTGAAAGACCTGAGTCGAAACAAGGCCCCGGGAGTAGATAACATTCCATCAGAACTACTGACGGCCTTGGGAGAGCCAGTCCTGACAAAACTCTACCATCTGGTGAGCAAGATGTATGAGACAGGCAAAATACCGTCAGACTTCAAGAAGAATATAATAATTCCAATCCCAAAGAAAGCAGGTGTTGACAGATGTGAACATTACCGAACTATCAGTTTAATAAGTCACAGTTGCAAAACACTTACGCGAATTCTTTACAGACGAATGGCAAAACTTGTAGAAGCCGACCTCGGGGAAGATCAGTTTGGATTCCGTAGAAATGTTGGAACACGTGAGGCAATACTGACCCTACGACTTATCTTAGAAGAAAGATTAAGGAAAGGCAAATCTACGTTTCTAGCATTTGTAGACTTAGAGAAAGCTTTTGACAATGTTGACTGGAATACTCTCTTTCAAATTTTAAAGGTGGCAGGGGTAAAATACAGGGAGCGAAAGGCTATTTACAATTTTTACAGAAATCAGATGGCAGTTATAAGAGTCGAGGGGCATGAAAGGGAAGCAGTGGTTGGGAAGGGAGTGAGACAGGGTTGTAGCCTCTCCCCGATGTTATTCGATCTGTATATTGAGCAAGCAGTAAAGGAAACAAAAGAAAAATTCGGAGTAGGTATTAAAATCCAGGGAGAAGAAATAAAAACTATGAGGTTCGCCGATGACATTGTAATTCTGTCAGAGAGAGCAAAGGACTTGGAAGAGCAGTTGAACGGAATGGACAGTGTCTTGAAAGGAGGATATAAGATGAACATCAACAAAAGCAAAACGAGGTTAATGGAATGTAGTCGAATTAAGTCGGGTGATGCTGAGGGAATTAGATTAGGAAATGAGACACTTAAAGTAATAAAGGAGTTTTGCTATTTGGGGAGCAAAATAACTGATGATGGTCGAAGTAGAGAGGATATAAAATGTAGACTGGCAATGGCAAGGAAAGCGTTTGTGAAGAAGAGAAATTTGTTAACATCGAATATAGATTTAAGTGTCAGGAAATCGTTTCTGAAAGTATTTGTATGGAGTGTAGCCATGTATGGAAGTGAAACATGGACGATAAATAGTTTGGACAAGAAGAGAATAGAAGCTTTCGAAATGTGGTGCTACAGAAGAATGTTGAAGATTAGGTGGGTAGATCACGTAACTAATGAGGAGGTATTGAATAGGATTGGGGAGAAGTCTGTGGCACAACTTGACTAGAAGAAGGGATCGGTTGGTAGGACATGTTCTGAGGCAACAAGGGATCACAAATTTAGCATTGGAGGGCAGCGTGGAGGGTAAAAATCGTAGAGGGAGACCAAGAGATGGATACACTAAGCAGATTCAGAAGAATGTAGGTTGCAGTAGGTACTGGGAGATGAAGGAGCTTGCACAGGATAGAGTAGCATGGAGAGCTGCATCAAACCAGTCTCAGGACTGAAGACTACAACAACAACATCTGGGTTATTTACACTTCACCTCGCTTTTGTAAATCGAAATGAAGTTATATGTGTTTTTCTGGTTCATCAATATACATGCTCACGCACTCCGCTGCAGAGCGAAGGATTCTTTACATAATCTGCAGGAGGAGTAGGCTAACTGCTGGCACCGGATTTCACCCTGTCGCTTCATCCATAACAACACAAACCCAAAACTACATTGAACACGCATTCATCACAGTCATCCACGGGACACAAACACACACCTGACAGTTTGTAAAAGGTCGGAAGGAGGCAATGGTAAACGATCGCCTCTAGGTTCTTGCATATAACGGCGATGTAGGATTATTGCATCTGTGATCATTCCTACAGTATGATGCTACTCTGACTGTCTAGGATTACAGACTCAATCCCAGAAATAGAAATGAAATACTATTTCCACCGGGGTATGAAAAGGATGAAACTTTTTCGTTGGCTTCATACACACGGAGAAGTTCTTTGGACTTCTATTACTGCGTCATTGACAAAGACGAAACATTTGTTTCAGTGATGCTCTTCATTACAGTTCTATGCTACGTTTATCTTGTCTATTTTTAGTGATAGACTGTAGTGTTTACAGTATCAGCGTATTGCATCGCGAAAATCGTCCGTATAATCAGCAGAACTACAACTCTCATACACAGTTATTCTTGGAGTTTGCTTGGTCGGGATCAATTTCCTTTTGGTTCATGTGAGCTCCTGATTAACATCTCGGTATCTTTACCTTTTAGCCAATGTTAATTTGCCCTTATTTGTTCATTATTAATGCCTTTTTTTGTTGCTATGTTTAAGACATTAATTCCTTCAACCATGTTTGTGGTATACCTGGTGTCGCATTTATCTTGACGACCGCAAATCACTTTTAGTCCAGAAGTCAAATAAAAAAAATATATCAAGAAAACGTTGTTTAGCTTTCAGGGCAACAGTAATTAGCGTGACTGCCTTTCTTGTAATTTAGATCATTACGAAGATAGAAGGAGCAGCACACTATGTTTTTTTTATTCGATAATCTATCTCTCCTCAAGACCTGTTCAAAAACGTGTCACACTCTAGCATTATCGTGAACATGAAGTTATTAAAAACGTGACACAGAACTGAATTTGACTCTGCTCGTCCACTAGCCAGATGTGACAGAGAACAGTTGTAAACGCAGTTCTCACCGGCTAGTCAGCCGTCTTCACTTGAAGGTTTGTGTCTGTACAATGGATACCAACGAAGAGAAGCCAGAAATGCTTTTCATCTAGAGAGAACGTAAGTTAACAGGACAGTTGCGTTTTACAGTACTACAGTATTGCATCACGCGTGTGAGTATCGCTGATACTGTTCTGCTAACGTACATTCTTCATAGATGAGACGTATTTCTATCTTGTCTTCTCTGGCGAGCCGGCCCTTGAGGCCGAGCGGTTCTAGGCGCTTCAGTCTGGAACCGCGTGACCGCTACGGTCGCAGGTTCGAATCCTGCCTCGGACATGGATGTGTGATGTCCTTAGGTTAGTTAGGTTTAATTAGTTCTAAGTTCTAGGCGACTGATGACCTCAGAAGTTAAGTCGCATAGTGCTCAGAGCCATTTGAACCATTTTTTCTCTGGCGTACTGGAAAAACCTTCAACTCAAGATGGTTGATTGAATGAGCGATGTGCGTTTCCGTTTCTCAGTTGTTGAGGAGCAAAAGAGGATTACAGAATGAAAAGTAAAGCATGGTATTTAATAAAGACGTATTGCTGTTCACATCTTTGTAACGATCAAAGTCAGAAGCAAACATCCTGGTTAATGGTTGATTGAGTGAGCGATGTGCGTTTCCGTTTCTCAGTTGTTGAGGAGCAAAAGAGGATTACAGAATGAAAAGTAAAGCATGGTATTTAATAAAGACGTATTGCTGTTCACATCTTTGTAACGATCAAAGTCAGAAGCAAACATCCTGGTTAATGGTTCCCTTCTCAGCTGAACAACATTTTTTCGATATGTTTTTTTAGTTTCTTGATCGAGATAACATTAGACAGGGTGGGCAAGATAAATGCGACATGCGGTAGTTGTACGGACAGCGTGAAAAACACGTAAAAGACATCGCTTACCGTGCTGCACACGGACGGATATCACGAGAAGTATTACCACTACGATACTGCAGTGCTTGTGTTGTTGAGAAGTACGATGCAAGTTTCTTCGGACATGAATCCGATAAGCGGGAAATCCGATCCGGCACGCATTTTCACTGTCGTCATTCCGCTATACAGCTGATAGTTGTCCATAATCGCGAATGCGAACGCGTTTCATGTTTTTCATAACGGCTGTAATCGCCTCAGTGCCCGTGTACACATGCCCGAAGGAACTCTGCATCGTACTTTTGAACACAGGCACTTTCTCTCTTTCTTTCTCGGGCCTTTGTCTCGCTCCAACGCAGGGTCGGCTTTGTTATGACGGATTTGGCAGTGTCAATTGCAGACGGTGGCCGGATGCCCTTCCTGCCGCCACCCCTAACCCCCCGGGCCGTAGGTAGTGTACCCCACCTGCCTGCGTCTAGTGTAAGTCATGAAATAGTGCGAATGTTTTCAAATGTCTGTGAGTCGTGTAACTGAGTCGGAACTTGGGGACCATCCCTGTATTCACCTAGCGGGATGTCGAAAACCACCTAAAAACCACATCCAGGCTGGCCGGCGTACCGTCCCTCGTCGTTAATCCGCCGGGCGGATTCGGTCCGGGGCCGGCACGCCTACCCGAGTCCAGGAAGCAGCGCATTAGCGCTCTCGGCTACCCTGGCTGGTCTTTGAACACAGGCACTGCAATATCGTATTTATTCTCTGAAACTGGGTGGATTAAAATCTCTCCCCTGTACGGAAATATACGAGTACATAACGGATATACGAGTTCAGGTTGTGGATGCATGGTTGACCACATATGGAAGTTTGGGCCTGCCCGTGAGTCGTGTACAGATAGCCTAATGATAAGGCAACCGCTCGCGGTCCGATACGATTTTTCATCTTCGCCATTCCGTTATAGAGATGATGGGTGTCCATATTCACAACTACGAATACATTTCACAACTACCGTAAGAGAATGCTGTAAATAGGAGCACTCCACCAGAAAGTCAAAATCCAGCAGAATATGCCGCACACCGTTATTCGTGTGCACGCTTCGTACGGTGCAAGTAATCCGACATCTGTTGCAGGGTGTGAAAATCAGACGCTGTTTGATCTCGCGTAGGTAGCAACTGGTCGTCCGACGGGCAGAGGGATTTCTAAAAAGATGAGGGTTTGACATAAAGCACTCCGTCTTCAGGCCACGAGTGGCCTACCGGTACCATCCGACCGCCGTGTCATCCTCATGGAGGATGCGGATAGGAGGGGCGTGGCGTCAGCACACCGGTCTCCCGGTCGTTATAATGCCATGCTTGACCGAAGCCGCAACGATTCGGTCGAGTAGCTCCTCAATTAGCCTCAAGAGGCTGAGTGCACCCCGAAAAATGGCAACACCGCATGGCGGCCTGGATGGTCACCCATCCAGGTGCTGACCACGCCCGACAGCGCTTAACCTCGGTGATCTCACGGGAACCGGTGTATCAACTGCGGCAAGGCCGTTGCCCCGAGGGTGTGACATACTTTACATTATTTCCTTGCGGTCAGTGTCACAGTTGGCTTCTCACACATTTTATTCGAGTGTCATAAGATGGGTATGCAGTTTCTCCTCGGCGGGTGGACCTTCCCACACTTGCGGCATCCCGCCTCTGGGAAACCTATGCAGAGCCGGAGAAAGCCCAGCCGTGACCTTGAGGTTCCTTCGCCATGGCGCGGTCAACTGACCCAAAGTACACGGAAAGCTGCGCGTCGTGCAACAAACGTTGCACTCCCTGGGAAAAGGAGAGAAATTCACTGCCGGCATCATACTTTCCCGACAAAGATTAATAGCTCCTCTGGCGTCCAGAAAGGCGAATGACGTGGGCACAGGGCCTGGCACCTCCGTTTTCTGCGAAACTTTAACCCGCTTCAGGAGTTTCTGGAGGGGCGAGCAGCAAGTTTTGTAAAGGCTCAGCAGACAGTTCCATCCGAGTCACCGTCCGTAACTTGAAACTCGTACTCTGCTAAAGCGACAAGTTGCGCTCGCGATCCGCAGTATTTGTGACGGTATTATCTTACGTCTCTAAAAAGTAAAAAGTTAACCTCTTTCACACTGGCTACATATAAATCTTTATGTATGGTCCACAAGCCACTTTACAAATTGTGGTGAAGGGTACTTTGTGCAACACGTTAACTTCCCCCTTTCTTTTTCCAGTCGCGAGTATTTCGCGGAAACAGCGATTGCAGCTCATCTTTCGTGCGGGCTCGAATCTCTAATTTTACCTTCGTATTCTTTTCCGGAGGCATGTGTAGGAGAAAGCAAGATACTGATTAACTCTTCTAGGAACGTCCGCTCTCGGAATCGTAAATCTCCTCGTGATTCAGAACGCCTCTCTTGCAACGTCTGTCATTGGAATAGCTTGAGCATCTCCGTGACGCTTTCGCAGTTATTAAATCACGTGTAACGTAACGCGTGGCTCTTCTTTGGATCTTCTCTATTTATCAGTCTTATTGAATACTGAAGTACTGATCGAACGAGACTGAGGAACGACTGTCACTCAGAAAGATATCGGAAGATTCCTAAAGCTTGCATGAAAAAAAAAAAAGAATAAGATTAGAGCTGCCTGGACAGAAGAAAGAAAAGAGAAACATCGCGAAATTATGAGTGATATGTGGGAGAAAAGTCTACTAATATCAAATACGGGCCTTAATTTGAGGAAGAAATTTCTGAGGATGTACGTCTGGAGTACAGCATTGTATGGTAGTGAAACATGGACTGTGGGAAAACCGGAACAGAAGAGAATCGAAGCATTTGAGATGTGGTGCTATAGATGAATGTTGAAAATTAGGTGGACTGATAAGGTAAGGAATGAGGAGGTTCTACGCAGAATCGGAGAGGAAAGGAATATGTGGAAAACACTGATAAGGAGAAGGGACAGGATGATAGGACATCTGCTGAGACATGAGGGAATGACTTCCATGGTACTAGAGGGAGCTGTAGAGGGCAAAAACTGTAGAGGAAGACAGAGATTGGAATACGTCAAGCAAATAATTGAGGACGTAGGTTGCAAGTGAAAAAAAATAAATAAATAAAAATAAAAAAAAAATAAAAAAAAACAGAATGTGGGAGAAAGGAAAGGAAAGACAGTTGAAATAAACGTAGTTCATAATGGCTCATACGTAAAAGAAGTGTTTATATTCCGTGAAAAGTTTGATACCCGACGGTCGTATCACTTCCGTCACTGTGCAGGCAACAGATGTCTTCTTCAAGTAGCAGAGGCGCTTAAATCCGTTTGCTGAAGGTCTGTAGCACCCAGTTGGATCTTTTATCACCACAACATACATCAGCCAAAATTTTAAAACTGTCTACTTAGTTGTCGTTTAGGATTCGACATTTCCTAGCACCGTTCATAATAAGCCCACGCATCTTTTCTGCAGATAAAGAGGTCTTGCTCGCGTGCGACCATGGATTTGCACAACCACCGCAATGCACACGGTCAAATTGTTCGACGTGGAGTTACGAGGGTCGAAACGAGATGAAAGAAGTGGAAAAATTGGCGTAAAAATTGATATAAACAGACGTGTGCTATTAAAATCGTGTTCTGTTACATGGCATTGATGGTACTGGCCCGGCATTTGATACAACACTGGGAGTGCTTCTTCAGGAAAGAAATGTTGCGAAACGCGAAGCTTGAGAGATGGTACGTGAAAACTACGCAGCTCCGAGGCAGATGTGAACGGTCAGGTCAATCGTTCCAGCGGAAGTGAGCGAGATGTGTGCCCTACCTGTATCTCCTGGTTAAGTGTGCAACTCACCGCTATAGCGCACCGCCGTGCGATCAAGTTACCATAAGGGGTAGATGTTCTGACAACTTGTAATGCTCATCACAGAGCGCTATCCGAGATAAGTTACCTAAAAAACATAGTGCGCACGTTCGTCGCATTTGCTATTTATTGAAGAAGTAAGGAAGAAATTAATGATGGTCAGACAGATGAGGAATTAATGAAAGCGCTAAGGAAAACGCAGTTAGGAACCAAATTAGAGAGATTATAGAACTGACGAAAGTAAATTGGATCAGAGCATGAAATTCTCACTCAGTAACAGCGTGTGCCTTGATATGAAACTTCCTGGCAGATTAAATTTGTGTGCCGGACCAGGACTCCTACTCGGGACCTTTTAAGTTAGGTTAGTGTTGTGGATTGGCAAGACAGCCAACCCACTATGAGGAAGCCGAAAGGCACGCGTTTAAACTCACGCAGGCTGGCGTGAGGTCTGGAACAGGACAAGGAATTGAGACTAGCAAAAAACGTAATCCATAATTGGTGAACATCGCTCTTGACGGTACATGTTTTACAGCATCGATAGTAACTGGTAATGGCGCCTTGCTAGGTCGTAGCAAATGACGTAGCTGAAGGCTATGCTAACTATCGTCTCGGCAAATGAGAGCGTAATTTGTCAGTGAATTATCGCTAGCAAAGTCGGTTGTCTAACTGGGGCGAGTGCTAGGAAGTCTCTCTAGACCTGCCGTGTGGCGGCGCTCGGTCTGCAATCACTGATAGTGGCGACACGCGGGTCCGACGTATACTAACGGACCGCGGCCGATTTAAAGGCTACCACCTAGCAAGTGTGGTGTCTGGCGGTGACACCGCAGTTAGTAGATAAGTGCTCTAGCTGCCGTCTTCTCGGTTCTGCGTTATCGGGTCATATTTTTTATTTGCATTGACATCTACGTCTATACTCATCCGTGGCGCGGTCAACTGACCCAAATTACACGGAAAGCTGTGCGTCGTGCAACAACGTTGCACTCCCTGCGAAAAGGGGAGAAATTCCTGCCGGCATCATACTTTCCCGACGGAGATTAATAGCTCCTCTGGTGTCCAGAAAGGCGAATGACGTGAGCACAGGGCCTGTGAATCTCTTTCACACTGGCTACATCTACATCTTCATGTATAAACCGCAAGCCGCTTTACAGATTGTGGCGAAGGGTACTTTGTGCAACACGGTAACTTCCCACTTTTCCTTTTCCAGTCGCGAGGGTATTTCCCATTATATCACGTGGAAGTTGCATTCAGTATGGAGCTCTGGAACTTAGGACTGCGTGAGATACAATGGAGGCTGAAATGTATTCCGAGATTCTTCCCTTGAAACTCTGAATGCAGGCTTCCACGGGATACTTGTCTATTTTTAACGGCCTCTCAGTACCGATTTACTAGCGTTCCCGGAACTAATGTGTGACCATTCGTGCTGCCCTTCTTTGTGTACATAAAATATCTCCTGATGTTCCTGTTTACTATGGGTCTCACACACATTATAAGACGGGACATGCAGGTGTTATGTAAACAGTCTCCTTTGTGGACTGACTGCATTATGCTGGTATCCTAGTAATGAGCCGAAGTCAGCCACAAGTTTTCATTACCTACGACCAAGCCTATGTGATCATTCCATTTCATACCCACACAAATTGTTACACCTAAGTATCAGTATGAGCTGACTGAGACCAAGTGCAACTCTTTGATGTTATAGACATATGATACTACACAAGTGTGCGAAACGTAAGGACGAAAGCAACTTTCGCGTGATTTGTCACTTCCAAGTAACATAACTCGATCAAACTTGGACCATACAAAGACAGAACTGCAGCAGTACAATACAGAAGGTAACTGTGGCAAATATTCAATGAATCGAATAGAAATTGGTCACCTCTTACTTTAGCAACAGGCAGCAAAAGGTCATTATACGCAATGTTGATAACGGCTGTGATGAGGGGTCTGAGTGGGGTGCTGTCAAGTCGGGAGTGCCCCATGGATCAGTGTTGGGGCCACTCCTGTTCCTTATTTATATAAATGATATGCCCTCTAGTATTATGGGTAACTCTAAAATATTTCTGTTTGCTGATGACACTAGCTTGGTAGTAAAGGATGTTGTGTGCAACATAGGCTCGGTTTCAAATAGTGCAGTACATGACCTCAGTTCACGACTTGTAGAAAATAACTAACGCCAAATAACAGTAAGATTCACTTTTTATAGTTTCTAACACACAATTCAACAAAGCTGACGTTTTAATTTCATAGAATGGGCATATGAGTAGTGAAACGGAAGAGTTCAAATTTCTAGGTGTTCAGATAGATAGTAAGCTGTCGTGGAAAGCCCACGTTCAGGATCTTGTTCAAAGACTTAATACTGCCATTTTTGCTATTCGAACGGTATCAGAAGTGAGTGATCGTTCGACGCGAAAATTAGTATACTTTGCTTATTTTCATTCGCTATTGCCGTATGGTATTATATTTTGGGGTAACTCTTCCCATTCTCAAAGGTTATTTTTGGCTCAGAAACGAGCGGTTCGGGCAATAAGTGGTGTTAGTTCGCGAACCTCTTGTCGACCTCTCTTCACGAGTCTGGGTATTTTGACATTGCCCTCTCAATACGTATATTCCTCATTGCAGTTTCTTGTTGCCAATATTATTTTATTCCCAAGAATAAGCAGCTTTCACTCGGTTAATACTCGGCAGAAATCAAACCTGCATTTGGATCGGACTTCCTTAAGGCTTGTACAAAAAGGTGTGCAGTATACTGCTGCATCCATTTTCTATAAGCTGCCACTCGAATTCAAAAATCTTAGCAGTAATCCACGCTCTTTCAAATCGAAACTGAAGAGTTTCCTCATGGGTCACTCCTTCTAATCTGTCGAGGAGTTCCTTGAAAAATTAAGCTGATTTTTATTGTATTGCTGATAGCGTTTACTTAAATTTATGGACTGACTTTGTTAAGGTTCATGAACATTTTTTTTATCTGTTATTACGTTTATGTTGTAATTTCATGTACTGACACGTTCCATGAGCTTGGATATTTGCTCCTCAATTTGGTCCTACGAAACTTGACGAGTAAATGTTCAAATGTGTGAGAAATCTTATGGGACTTAACTGCTAAGGTCATCAGTCCCTAAGCTTACACACTACTTAACCTAAAGTATCCTAAGGACAAACACACACACCCATGCCCGAGAGAGGACTCGAACCTCCGCCGGGACCAACTGCACTGTCCAGACGAGTAAATAAATAATAAATAAATTATACTGAAGTTACAGCGATTCATGAAGGTCCCCTGGACATTACATTAGGTGGGACACTGTTCTTGATAGGGTGTGTGATCACCACAGATGCAATAAGTGCGCTGCACCGTGCTCCCATGCAGGCCGCAAACTGGCAAGGAGTTCTCGTAGTAGGGCTCTCCGTTCCTCCGCCAGAACGGTTGTTAAATGCTGGACGGCTGCTGGTGCATGTGGACCTGTTGCAATATGTCTCCCAAACGCATCCCACAAGCGCCGGCCAGAGTGGCCGAGCGGTTAAAGGCGCTACAGTCTGGAACCGCACGACCGCTACGGTAGCAGGTTCGAATCCTGCCTCGGGCATGGATGTGTGTGATGTCCTTAGGTTAGTTAGGTTTAAGTAGTTCTAAGTTCTAGGGGACTTATGACCACAGCCGTTGAGTCCCGTAGTGCTCACAAGGGAACATCCCCATCGCACCTCCCTCAGATTTAGTTATAAGTTGGCACAGTGGATAGGCCTTGAAAAACTGAACACAGATCGATCGAGAAAACAGGAAGAAGTTGTGTGGAACTATGAAAAAATAAGCAAAATATACAAACTGGGTCGTCCATGCGTAAGATAGGCAATATTAAGAGCACTGCAAGGCGAGGAGCTCCGTGCTCCCGTGGTTAGTGTGAACAGCTGCGGAACGAGAGGTCCTTGGTTCAAATCTTCCCTCGACCGAAAATTTTAACTTTTTATTTTCAGTTTATGTGAAAAACTTATGTTTTCATCACTTTTTTGGAGTGATTATTACATCCACAAGAAAACCTAAATCGGGCAAGGTAGAAGAAACTTTTCACCCATTCGCCAAGTGTACTAGTTAGGTGGGTCGACAACATATTCCTGTCATGTGACGCACATGCTGTCACCAGTGTCGTATACAAAATATCAGACGTGTTTTCCTGTGGAGGAATCGGTTGACCTATGACCTTGCGATCAAATGTTTTCGGTTCCCATTGGAGGGGCACGTCCTTTCGTCAACTAATCACACGGTTTTGCGGTGCGGTCGCAAAACACAGACACTAAACTTATTACAGTGAACAGAGACGTCAATGAACGAACGGACAGATCATAACTTTGCGAAAATAAAGAAAGCAAAATTTTCAGTGGAAGGCAGATTTGAACCAAGGACCTCTCGTTCCGCAGCTGTTCACGCTAACCACGGGACCACGGCGCTCTTCACCTCACATTTCCCTTAATATTGCCTATGTTACGCATGGACGACCCAGTTTGTATATTTTGCTTATTTTTTCATAGTTCCACACAACTTCTTCCTGTTTTCTCGATTGATCTGTGTTCAGTTTTTCAAGGCCTATCCATTGTGCCAACTTATAACTAAATCTGAGGGGGGTGCGATGGGGATGTTCCCTTGTCAGAGCCATTTGAAGCCATTTTTTGCATCCCACAAGTGCTCGATGGGATTTAAGTAGTAGGAACAAGACAGCCAGTCCATTCATCGAACGTTCTCCGTACCAAAATCCCCTCCACCTGCGCTGTTCGATGCGGTCGCGTACTGTCATCTATAAAAGTGAAGTTAGGGCCGAATGCACCCCTGAATAGATGCACGTGGGGAACGAGTACAGTGTCACAACAACGTTAAATGGTGAGTGTATCGTGTTCAAGAACATTATGTTATCCCACGCCGTAACACCGATACCACTAAAACAATCAATGTTTTTAGGTGCATTACGTGATCCCATAGCTCGCCACATGGGCTACGTCCAGAATCACTGCTCAGTTTGAATCTTTTCTCATCCGAGAAGAGCACGCGACCCCAGACCTTGTTATCCCCGTCCCTATGCTCTTGACAGGATCGCAAACAGTGCTGCCAGTTGGCGGCCGTTAACAGAAGACAACGTACTGGTCGTCGGGCAAAGAGACTACCCCCATGCACTCGCCGTGCCACTGCGAACAATGAGAGTGACTTGCGTTCCTTTTAATCCTAGCTTCATTTGTGGCCGATGTCTGACGTGTGTCCTTTCTTGCCTATTGCACAATGTAGCGGTCGTCTGTTGTTGAAGTCGACTGTGGTAGAACATCTCCTCTTCTTCGGGCAGCAGTGCCTGTGGTTCGCAACGCTTCTCATGGACGTGAAACTGTGAGCAATACCAAACTCCTGACCTACACTACTCACACTTCGTCCTTCTTTTAGTTTCCCACTGATATTTCCCCTATGAAGTCATTCTCTGCTCCATGTTGTAATGAAGAACAGCGCCATAGTGGTCTGTTCAAAAATGGTTCAAATGACTCTAAGCACTATGGGACTTAACATCTGAGGTCATCAGTCCCCTACACTTAGTACTACTTAAACCTAACTTAGCCTAAGGACATCACACACATCCATGCCCGAGACAGGATTCGAACCTTCGACCGTAGCAGCCGCGTGGTTCCGGACTGAAGCGCCTAGAACCCCTCGACCACAGTGGCCGGCATAGTGGTCTGTAACTGCTCGCTAATTGACATAAAGTTCTTCTAGTTCCTCAGCTGCCTCGTGTTGCTGGGGGCCAGCCCCATTTTGGCGCTTTAGTCACACTGACCTGCTGCGTTACATCCTACTTTCAGCACACGCCTGGGGAACCTATGGCAACATCCTCTCTCTTCATTCGGTTCTACTGATAAATTACTATTTTATATTACTTTATCTATCTCGTCCTTAAGTTTCTCAGAGCAGTGTACTTTCCTACATTTTGCGAATTCCAAATCTTTATACATTTCTGTACATTCAACTCAAGTTTCCAAACTCTACAGTACTTTGAAATCTTATCAAGATATAATTGGATAACTATGTCATATTTTTGAGACAGTGGTTGATTACAGACAACGGTATCATCTGCTAAAAATCTGAGATTACTGTTAGTATTTTCGTCCAGATGGTTCAAATGGCTCTAAGCACTTATGGTACTTAACATCTGAGGTCATCAGTCCCCTAGACTTAGAACTTCTTAAACCTAACTAACCTAAGGACATCACACAACTCCATGCCCGAGGCAAGATTCCAACCTGCGACCGTAGCAGCCGCGTGGTTCCGGACTGAAGCGCCTCGACCATAGCTTTCGCCCAGATCATTAATACACTTATTTATTTATTTACAAGTGGCAAGGGTCTTATCAACCGAACGCCTGCTCTACAAGCCTCTTGTATTTCCTTCTGTTGAGTGCACTGTTTGTCCATTCAGTGTTCGTGTTCATCCTAGTTGTACGCTCCCGGATGTTATCTCCCCACCTACTTCTGGGTCTTCCTCTTACTCTAGTTCCCTCTATTGTCCTTGCTATTTTAGGTAGTCTGTTTTCTGTCATTCTTGCTATATGGCCTGGCCAGTTCAACCTTGTCTTCTTTAGCACATCTACGATGTTACGGTGTTTGTACAGCTCTCTTAATTCTTCATTTTTTCTTACCCTCCATTCCATATTATCTTCGTCGTATACTGGACCAAAAATTTTTCATAGCATTTTTCTTTCAAATATTAACATTTTTTTCTTCGTCTTTGTTTCTACATATTAATGCTTCACATCCGTATAATTTACTGGTATAATGGTCGGCTGATGCAAGCGGATTTAGTACTAGGTGCTCTTTTCTATAAGATTTTGATAAAACTATAGACTGTTTTGTTCGCTGTTGCTAGTCGGGCATCTACTTCTATATCCATCTCATTATTGTTAGTAAACAGACGCTCTAAGTACTTAAAGGCGTCAACCGTTTTGAAAGTGAATATCATTAATATACAATATGAAAAACAAGCGTCACGGCACACTTCCCTGGGATGGACCTGTGGTTACTCCTATTTCTGTCGGTAACTCCCTATCCAAGATAAAACGAACCGTTCTCTGTACGAAGAAATCCTCGATCCAGTCACAAATTTTGTTTGCTACCCTGTTGGACCGTACTGTTTTGATAAGCGTTGGTACGGTACTGAGTCTAATGCATCCGGAAGCCGGGGAAACAGGTTCGTATTCGGCAATAAAAAGTAACAGCTACCATATATTTTCAGTAACTGACAGAGCACGAATGTTCACGCAATCGAATTTCATAGTGTAACAGCTCCTTTACAGCTTTACAAGAAAGAGATGTTCGGAGAGAGGTAGGTGAATGGTGGGTGTTGAGACCTTAACATTGAGGTAGCAAAGACGCTGAAAGAGAATCCAAAACACTCGTGAGAGCAGTGCTAGAAAAACCGTAGTGCACAATTCAAAAGTAAACGCCTGCGGTTGCTTAACGGTAGACCGCGCCTAGGGATCACTGAGCGGCGAACGCGAAGGAACTCGCCGACGAGAATACAAAACCAGTTGGGCAGACTCAATCCATTAGCAGGATGCCAATAGCGCGCTAGGATGACGTGTCGGGCGGTACGGCCGCAATCCTGCGCGTCTTACCAAACAGCTGCAGCATGCGCCTGGCTACAGCTCCAGAGGCGACCTCTAACGGCTTTATCGTAAATACAGCGCGTGAGACAGCTGTTAGATGCGAGAAAGGTGTGGCAAACAAGTAAGCGGTTTAGATTCCTCTGTGCTTCTGCTCCTTCTCTCTCTCTCTCTCACCTACACCCACCCGAGAGAGAGAAAGAGAGAGAGACAGAGAGAGAGAGAGAGAGAGAGAGAGAGAGGTAGAGAGAGGTATACAGTGTCCAGAAAAACAAGCTGCTGATAACTTCCCAACAAAGTTTTCCAATTAACTACGAGC
Organism: Schistocerca cancellata; assembly: GCF_023864275.1. Classification (NCBI taxonomy): domain Eukaryota; kingdom Metazoa; phylum Arthropoda; class Insecta; order Orthoptera; family Acrididae; genus Schistocerca; species Schistocerca cancellata. The sequence continues at coordinate 382,411,946 of NC_064634.1, read as the reverse complement.
CAGAAATGCACCGCTGCAGAATTATGGTCACAAAACGACAGACAATCAGAGACCAACCTGTGGTATGAGAACGTGTTTAGGTGTGTCTTGCATTGTGGTGTTGTGCAACAGATCATGTCTGCGACGATGTCAGCTTCGTTGCAATGCTGAAGCAGGAATTTGCTCTAAAATGTGATTTGACAAAAGACAGTGTTCAAAACTTAATTTCTGTTCCCTTTTTTAAAAACAATTATTGCCCTAGTTAACTTTTGCTGATTTACTGAACTTAGAATAAAGATTCATTCACGCTCTGTGCTCTGTGCCGCGAGAATTATTCACGCCGCGCGGGATTAGCCGAGCGGTCTCAGGTGCTGCAGTCATGGACTGTGCGGCTGGTCCCGGCGGAGGTTCGAGTCCTCCCTCGGGCATGTGTGTGTGTGTGTGTGTGTGTTTGTTCTTAGGATAATTTAGGTTAAGTAGTGTGTAAGCTTAGGGACTGATGCTCTTGATGAAGAGACGAAGGTAGCACTACATACGTGGCTTAGTGCTCAAGCGAAAAACTGTTTCTGAAGAAAGTGAAAAGAATGAGCAATGATGGACCAGTTGCATTGAAATACAGGGTTACTCCGAACTGTGTTCAAAAGATACGAGGAATACAATAATTTCGACTATTGTATTAGCTGTTTCGCGTGATATTTTTGGTGATATGTTAATAAACACGTCTGTAAAATATCTGAACAGTGTTAGCCATGTTGGAAATTTAGTCGGTTGTCAGCTGTAAAAACAGTTACACGTATTAGCGGATATTTATTTTGTATAATAATGGGTCAGAGCATGTTTATTAAATTTTGCTTAAAGAACATAAATAAAAGTTTTAGAAGTGTTAAACATTGCTTTAGACGTGTCTGGTATGACCAAAAAAAGGGTTTCCGATCGGAATAATCGTTGCAAAGAAGGCCGTGAAGGCGAAGACAACGCGCAACCCGAACGCCCCAGTACGTCATCAACCGATGAAATCGTGGGAAAAAAATTGATTATTAACGATCGCCGAATCACAACCAGAGAAGTCGCTGATGATGTTCGCGTATCAGCTGGCTCACCCGTGGATCTTTTTTCGTATATGTTGACTATGAAACGTGTGACAGCAAAATTTGTTCCAAAATTATTGAATTACGAACAAAAATAGCGACGAATGCATGTTTCTCAGCAGACGCTAGAAGTCAACAACGATGCAATACTGCTAAAATGAAGCATACAGGTGATGATTATGGTCACCGTGTTCTTAGATTTTAATGGTGTAGTGCGCTTAGAGTTCTTGCCTCAAGGTCAGACGATCATTAAGGAGTACTACTTACAAGCGCAACGTCGCTTGCGTTAAGAAATTTAAAGAAAGTTCAGGTTTGTGGCGAAACAACACACAGATTTTGTGGATTTCCAGCATGCTGCGTTAATAATGGGACAGCAACTTGTGTTAATCAGATTGGTGTAGAAAACAGCCGAAGTTGCAAGATTCAGTTTTTTTTCTGTAACAGATGACTAGTTTCCTGTTACCTGAACCCACTTTAAAATCATCGAAACAGACAGAATGGCATGTTCTGCAATAGCACGCAAACCATGTTAAAAGTTTATATACAAGTATATCGAAGTAAAGCTTTTCTATGAACACTGGTAGGACAAATATACAATTATATCTATTCCCTCGTATGTTTGTCCTGCCAACGTTCAAAGAAAAACTTGACTCTGATATACGTGTATGTACAGTCTTAATATACGTGTATGTACAGTCTTAACTTAACATGGTTTGTATGCAATTACGGAATACATTATTCTGCCTGTTTGGATGATTTGAAAATGGATTCAGGTAACCCTAAACTAATCGTAGATTAAATGAAAAACTGAATCTTGCAACTTTCGCTGTTTTCTGCATCAGTCACTGATTTTGCTCCACAATAATGCACCTGCTCAAACTTCGTTAATTCTTCGTGAATTTTTGGTCAAAAACAATGATGCCCTATCCCCCACAATTTCAAGACATAGCGCTATGTGTCTTTTTATATTCCCAAAAATGAGGAAAACTTTAAAGAGCCGTCGTTTTACAAGTATAGATGGGATTGAAACACATCGCAGAGAGAACTAAAAGTTATCCCATAGATCGAGTTCCAAGAGTGTTCCATGGATTGGAAATAGCGCTGGCAACTGTGTACAGTATTTAATAGTGATCATTATGAAGGGAATAACATTCATATTGACGAATAAATAAAATTCTTTAAAAATCTTTTTAATTTCTGAATACAGTTCGTGTGTAATTGTATGTTCGTGTAATTGAAATATTCGTTCTGTTGTTGTACTAAATTAGAAGCGTGTTGTGCAGAAACTTTTTGGTTGTTCCTTGTACACGTAATCTTTTTTGCGCTCTACTGGACAGATTTATTATATTCCATCAGGCAACTCCTCCGTAAGATCGGGCCCTCCAAAATAACTTTCGTACTCTTGGCACAAGAGATTTATTGCTCTGTTCTAATTAGAAAAAGGAAAACGATAGTGGGTGTTAATGATTACGCTCGAGACTGTTGTGTTTGTACGGACCCTATTTTAACGCTGATGCTGCTCATTAAGCACCACCCCCACCCCACCCCCCACCGCCTCCACACATGCGGCACGGCAGCTGTGTATTCGCGACTCAGGCGGAAATGCCACGCGATCAAGCCGAACCGGTTTCGCCGGCGTCCCACGGTTCTTTCTCCAGGTGATACCTGCCATCCAGTTCCCTGCCATTCGCTCTTGTGAGTCAGTGTAACGGAAACAGCACACAAGCAGTCTGACCGAAATAGTCATTCTAGTTACGTCACTGGCGCACGGAAAGAATTTTTTCCCCTCGTGATCCTGCACTATGATCGCTTGTGCGCGCATCGCGGGTAACGACTGCACGTAACTGATGGCCTTCGAATTCTACGTCCGTCCATTACGGCAGCCTTGTCTCAAGCGAACACATTCATCGGTTTGTTGTTGAAAAGTTCTTACTAGCTGCAGCATCCGTATATTGAGCTCACAAATACTTTCAATGTAGTAACATTACTGTTTATTATTTACCCAACAGGTGGAAACGAAAAAAATTTAAGATAAACAGTTGTATATATTCAACCTTTGGTTCTACTGTGTTGTGGTGGACGTGTTTGCAGATAAAATTACTGGATATACACTGAAAGAACCAGAGGTTGTAGAGAGTTTCAGGGAGAGCATAAGGGAACAATTGAAAGGAATGGGGGAAAGAAATACAGTAGAAGAAGAATGGGTAGCTCTGAGGGATGAAGTAGTAAAGGCAGCAGAGGATCAAGTAGGTAAAAAGAAGAGGGTTAGTAGAAATCCTTGGGTAACAGAAGAAATATTGAATTTAATTGATGAAAGGAGAAAATATAAAAATGCAGTAAATGAAGCAGGAAGAAAGGAATACAAACGTCTCAAAAATGAGATCGACAGGAAGTGCAAAATGGCTAAGCAGGGATGGCTAGAGGACAAATGTAAGGATGTAGAGGCTTATCTCACTAGGGGTAAGATAGATACTGCCTACAGGAAAATTAAAGAGACCTTTGGAGATAAGAGAACCACATGTATGAACATCAAGAGCTCAGATGGAAACCCAGTTCTAAGCAAAGAAGGGAAAGCAGAAAGGTGGAAGGAGTATATAGAGGGTCTATACAAGAGCGATGCACTTGAGGACAATATTATGGAAATGGAAGAGGGTGTAGATGAAGATGAAATGGGAGATACGATACTGCGTGAAGAGTTTGACAGAGCACTGAAAGACCTGAGTCGAAACAAGGCCCCCGGAGTAGACAACATTCCATTAGAACTACTGAAGGCCTTGGGAGAGCCAGCCCTGACAAAACTCTACCACCTGGTGAGCAAGATGTATGAAACAGGCGAAATACCCTCAGACTTCAAGAAGAATATAATAATTCCAATCCCAAAGAAAGCTGGTGTTGACAGATGTGAAAATTACCGAACAATCAGTTTAATAAGCCACAGCTGCAAAGTACTAACACGAATTCTTTACAGACGAATGGAAAAACTAGTAGAAGCCGACCTCGGGGAAGATCAGTTTGGATTCCGTAGAAATACTGGAACACGTGAGGCAATACTGACCTTACGACTTATCTTAGAAGAAAGATTAAGGAAAGGCAAACCTACGTTTCTAGCATTTGTAGACTTAGAGAAAGCTTTTGATAATGTTGACTGGAATACTCTCTTTCAAATTCTAAAGGTGGCAGGGGTAAAATACAGGGAGCGAAAGGCTATTTACAACTTGTACAGAAACCAGATGGCAGTTATAAGAGTTGAGGGACATGAAAGGGAAGCAGTGGTTGGGAAGGGAGTAAGACAGGGTTGTAGCCTCTCCCCGATGTTATTCAATCTCTATATTGAGCAAGCAGTAAAGGAAACAAAAGAAAAATTTGGAGTAGGTATTAAAATCCATGGAGAAGAAATAAAAACTTTGAGGTTCGCCGATGACATTGTAATTCTGTCAGAGACAGCAAAGGACTTGGAAGAGCAGCTGAACGGAATGGATGGTGTCTTGAAGGGAGGATATAAGATGAACATCAACAAAAGCAAAACGAGGATAATGGAATGTAGTCGAATTAAGTCGGGTGATGCTGAGGGTATTAGATTAGGAAATGAGACACTTAAAGTAGTAAAGGAGTTTTGCTATTTGGGGAGCAAAATAACTGATGATGGACGAAGTAGAGAGGATATAAAATGTAGACTGCCAATGGCAAGGAAAGCGTTTCTGAAGAAGAGAAATTTGTTAACATCGAGTATAGATTTAAGTGTCAGGAAGTCATTTCTGAAAGTATTTGTATGGAGTGTAGCCATGTATGGAAGTGAAACATGGACGGTAAATAGTTTGGACAAGAAGAGAATAGAAGCTTTTGAAATGTGGTGCTACAGAAGAATGCTGAAAATTAGATGGGTAGATCACATAACTAATGAGGAAGTATTGAATAGGATTGGGGAGAAGAGAAGTTTGTGGCACAACTTGACCAGAAGAAGGGATCGGTTGGTAGGACATATTCTGAGGCATCAAGGGATCACCAATTTAGTATTGGAGGGCAGCGTGGAGGGTAAAAATCATAGGGGGAGACCAAGAGATGAATACACTAAGCAGATTCAGAAGGATGTAGGTTGCAGTAGGTACTGGGAGATGAAGAAGCTTGCACAGGATAGAGTAGCATGGAGAGCTGCATCAAACCAGTCTCAGGACTGAAGACCACAACAACAACAATACACTGAGGGACCAAAAGATTGTGACCACCTGCTTATTAGCTTGTCTGTCCGTCTCCGGAAAGAAATGTATCACTGATTCTGCGTTCAGCAATCCGACAGTTTGTTGGTAGGTTTGTGAAGGTATACGGCAGTAGATATTTACGTACAGGTCATGTAAATCGCGTAAATGACAGGCCGCTGATTTGCGTACGCGCTGAAGGCGCCAGGTAGCGACCCAGACTGGTTTTATAGGATTTACATCAGGCGAATTTGGTCGCCTAGTTCAGAATAATGCTCCTCAAACCACTGTAGCACGGTTCTGGCCACGAGACACGGACTGTTATAGTGCTGAAAGATGACATCGCCATCGGGGACGACATCAAGAATGAACTGATGGATGTACGTGGTTTACAGCTGTTAGTGAGTATTACGTTGCAACCAGAGGTGCTATGCAAGCGTAGGAGAGTGTTCGCAAAGCATAATACTGCTCTCACCAGCCAGCGTCCGTGGCGAGCTGCACGTCTCGAGCCGCCGTTCACATCGATGGTGGCGTTTATGGAGACGACCAGCAGACATGTGATTCACCCGAAAAGCCGATACGTTTCCACTGATCGACCGCCGAATCCTGATGGTCCCGCTCCCACTACTATGGTAATTGACGATGTCTTTCGGTCTTTCGGTCGACATTGGATCACATAGGGGTAGTCTGCCGAAGAGCTCCATGTTCAACAATGTACGATGAACAGGGTGCTCCGAAAGACTTGTGCGTGCACCAGGATTGTACTTTTCGGTAGATACGCCACAGATAGATTTATCCTGCTTTACTGGACAAGCCTCCGAACCCCACGGTCTGTGAAGAATCGTGGTCGTCCAACTACTTAGCGCCTAGCGGTAGTTTCTCAGTGGTTCTACGTTTTTCCTTGGATGCACACGACAGTAGCACGTGAACATTCGACCACCTTCGCCGTTATCGAGATACTCATTTACAGGCTCTGCGTAACAGTAATCTGTCCTTTTTCAAAGTCGCTTTTTTCAATGGATTTCCCCATTTGCAGCCCATGTCCTCTCCAGGGTGATCGGCCGTCCGTGCCTTCCACTTACATACTTTTGCTACCGCGTCACGTGCCAGTCACGCCACCAGGCGGCATCCAACGTCCCGGTGGGCAGTGGTCATAATGTTTTGGCTGTTCAGTCTAAGTTCTGCCTATTATGTAAACACCGTTTCTCATACTTACTCAGACATATTTCAGCACATTCGTGCCGTCTTCAGGGGGTGTTCTTTACTCAAATTTTTTTACATTATTGGATCATGCAGAAACCTTTGCAATTATTGGATGCTGCTACAGGAAGGTTTAAATGGTTCAAATGGCTCTAAGCACTATGGGAGCTTTGTAAGCAGGGAATCGAGGGCTAGCTGGAATTCCAAAACCAGCCATCCGTGATGCAAGTACCTGTAACGTGGTTTCGAAGCCATAAAACCTGTATTACCGAGCAGCGGAAGAACATTATTTAGTTGGATGAGTCTCGTCTCATGCTGTTGCGAGTTTCCGTCCCAGTAGTGAAATATGGCGGGAGGTTCATTGATGATTTGGGCAGCCGTATTGTAGTGTTCCATGAGCCCTACTGTTACTCTGCAAAGGTCGCATTAATGCTGACTATTACGTGACTTTTTTGGGCGATCAGATTCATCCCGTGGGACAATATTTGTTCCGCAACAGTGATGCTCTGTTCCAAGAAGAGAGGACTCCTGACCGCACAGCTCGTTCTGTCCAGGACTAGTTTCGTGAGCACGAGGGTATATTGTCACATCTCCCATGGTCTCAGTATTGTTGAGCCTTCGTAGTCTTCTTTGAAGAGAATGAAACGTGATCGCTATGCACCTGCATTATCGTTACCTGAAATTCACTATTTTGCAGGAAGAATGCTGTAAGGTTTCCTTGAAAACCATGCAGGGCCTGTATTCATACATTCCGACACGACTGGAAGTTGTTTTGAATACCAACCGTTTCCCTAGAACATAGTGGACATTCTAACGTTGTGTCTTTGGCGTTTCTATATATTTGCCCATCCTCCTTTGACTACTTTAACAATTAATGATTAGAGAAGCAATAAAGCGATTCACAGCAAAAAGGTTTTTTTAAAATTTTAAACTTTGATTCTCGCAATGCCAGATGACGACATCATGAAAACTGAAACACGAAGACATTCATGGGAAAAATAATGTGAGTAAACTCCAGGTTTTACCAACGTTTTGTGGCTACTGGAGAAAGGAGCCCGAGCAGGTAAGAGAGGTGCTGGCTGTGTGCGCGCCGCAGCGGACAAGTCTGTTAACGCGAGGCAGCCACCACTGGGGCCCTTCCGAGAACAGCCGGGATGAGCCGTTGTCGGTAACAGCGGCTCCTTTCAGCGTGAATTGGCTGCGCTCCCGACTTCCTGGTAAAAGGCACGCCGTGAATGAAACGCAAACGCGGCTGACCCGTCCATTCTCTTTCTGGATGTGTTTGCCTTCTACGTTCTCGCTACCGCGAAAAAGTGCTTCGCGCAAGAGCGCCGTTTCAGCGAGCAGGTACAACAGAATAAAGTGATAAGTTTTTGTATGTCTAACGAAGCTCGTTAGTCCACGAAAGAAGCTGACAGGCCTTAAATGTATTTGTAAGCCCTCTTCGATAGAGGAAGCCACGAACATAATGAATTAATGAACAGACTTGTTCCGATCCCTCTAGCACGCCCCCCCCCCCCCCAGTCAGCCTGCTACAAAGCGAATTACTGTGTGTGTGTGTGGGGGGGGGGGGGGTAAAAAGAGAAAAATTGCACCTCTATCAGACATAAGATTATGAATTGCAGGTAATCCAGATGATTGTAGTTCGACTACAAAGTCCCCTGATGAAGAATTCAGTTTCTTTGCCGGCTGGTGTGGCCTAGCGGTTCTAGGCGCTTCAGTCTGGAACCGCGCGACCGCTACGGTCGCAGGTTCGAATCCTGCCTAGGGCATGGATGTGTGTGTTGTCCTTAGGTTAGTTAGGTTTAAGTAGTTCTAAGTACTAGGGGACTGATGACCTCAGATGTTTAGTCCCATGGTGCTCAGAGCCATTTGAGTCATTTTTTTGTTTCCGGTTCGAAGTAGCGAACCGCTGTTCTATCGCCTGTGACAACGTTCGACAAAAAGAGTTCACGATAAGCCTCGTAATACGCAAGCAGTTCCGCACAGACGGTGCTGCGTTGCTCTTTATGATCTTCTTTTAGGCGGCGAAAGACGCAGCTGGCGCACAGTTCAGCACAACCACCGGAGACGTCCAGTTGAGCAGCGAAGCGTTTTCTCGGCGTGCCTTTGTTCACTGACAGGTCTCCGCAGGCACTCCGCAAGTGCGTTTGAATATCTACGATGCCCTGGTTTTCCGTCGAAAGAGACTCAGTGACAGCTCTCTGCGTGAAACACACCTCCGTTACAGACGCCGCTTTGAAGGTTACGTACAGAGCCGCCACCTATCGAAACTCCATGAAAGTATAGGAGCTGAAGCGGGAATATTTAACGACGTCCCGCAACGAATTTCACGTTTTTTCAATCAAAATTGGCCGAGAAAAATACGTGTTGCATTACTTATTGAATACCCTCGTATTTCAGGTAATCCCTACTGCAAGAGCTCGCCCGACTACCTTGTCTTACATGTATGTAAATGCTTGTATTTCAAAATTGTCTTTCTTTTTGTGCTTCTTAAATTGTAATATCATAGTGTGTCTAAAATCGTTGTACTACCACTACTTCTACTTCTACTGAAACACTATGACGAATCCCATTGGTAAACTAGAGACGGGTCGCACCATTTTATTTGGCTCCTCTAGCGCTGTGCTACGGTACTGTGACATGGGAATGTCAATATCTAATGGGATTGGAGACGTATAGGCTACCTGTGCACAAACAAACAACCTAATGGCGTAGGTGATAGTCTTCATTTAGGAAGTCGACAGTCCTCTGTGTAGTCTTATGAGAACTGGGTCCCTTTCGGTAATCGGTGTGTATGTGTGTGTAGTGTGTGTGCGCGCGCGCGTGTGTGTGTGTGTCAAGGGGGGGGGGGGGGCTCGCTCTGACCGAGAACAGAGCACGGCCTGTGTCGGTGCTCCCCCCGGAGCCGCGGTCTATGGACGCGGGGGAGGATGTGCGTAGGCGGCGCGGCGGAGCCGACCCGAGCCGACTGCGGGGTCCCGTGGGAAAATGAGTGTCGCCGCTCGTGCGCTTTCCACGACGCGCGCGGGGTCCGCGGGGGAGAAAGCGACGGACAGGATATCCTAGCCGCGTCTCGGCTGCCTCTCCCACAACGCGATGGACCCCCGGGGGGAGGGGTCTTCGGCGGGAGGATGTGTTCCATCCGGAGACTGACAAACTCTTCCCTGTTCGTCTGCAGCATCTCACGTTCTAGTGAGTCGCTGGGCGATTATGATCTCCCCGGTTTAAAAATAAAACTGGCAAATATTTTTAATGCAATCGAGAATGTCATGAAATGTCAAGTACTCATTGAGTCTAAACTCTTATTTTTTATTTGTGACCTTCAGACTTGATATACTCAGCCGGCATTCGACAAATCACATCTTACAAATTGTAGTGAGTAACACTTATTTACGTAAATAAAATACATATTCAGTTACACCACACGACCATGACTCGCATTCTTAGCATATGATAGAATATGTACCCTTATTTCTAACAGCTCGATTAAACCATAATTTGTTCAGCACCTTAAATTTATACAGGGTAAAACAAAATTCGCGCATTTGGACACCACAATGCAATTTCTTGCATACTATATACTAAAAAGTAATGCGGTTGTTCCAATGTGATACATGTACCTTTGTGAACTTATCATTTCAGAGAACGCATGCTGTTACAGCGTGATTACCTGTAAAAACACAACAAACTCGTATCTAAGGGAGAAATGTGTTCGTAACCAGGGTGACCATCTTGAGAAATAATTATGTACACATGAAGAATAAAGATGAAGAATAACGTTTGTTTTATTTAAAAATGTTAAGAATCATCGCATACAAAATTTGAAGGCATTAATTTTCAGTACACCCTCGTAATAGTAAAAAAAAAAAATGTAACAAAATTTCGCCCCGTGTGCATTATCAGTAATAAATGGACGTGAAAGAACGCCAGTTTGGCAGCACTGTGATCACACGTACGACAAACATCTTCATTCGATAGCAAATATCTGTGCTACAGTAGTCGAGTAAGGGACTTCGATTCCTGACCCAAGTGTATTACTTTTATTTTCTAATTCATTGTGCCCAGTAAAGCTGTAGAATATATTGTTTCTTAAGCGACGCATATCTTGCAACTATGATGTTTTTTAACTTTAAACATAATAATTGTTGGTCAGACATTTTAGAAATATCCATGAAGAATAATGATCTGTGCATACTGCCTGCAAAGCACACTATGTGATCAAAAGTATCCGCACACCTGGCTGAAAATGTCTTACAATTTCGTGGTGCCCTTCATCGGTAATGGGTTTGGGTTTGGTTGTTTGGGGAAGGAGACCAGACAGCGAGGTCATCGGTCTCATCGGATTAGGGAAGGATGGGGAAGGAAGTCGGCCGTGCCCGTTCAGAGGAACCATCCCGGCATTTGCCTGGAGTGATTTAGTGAAATCACGGAAAACCTAAATCAGGATGGCCGGACGCGGGATTGAACCGTCGTCCTCCCGAATGCGAGTCCAGTGTCTAACCACTGCACCACCTCGCTCGGTTCATCGGTAATGCTGGAATTCAAATTCTGTTGGCCATTGTGTTGGGCCACACTTAAACTTGATGACAGCTTCCACTCTCGCAGCCGGCCGTGGTGGCCAAGCGGTTCTAGGCGCTACAGTCTGGAACCGCGCGACCGCTACGGTCGCAGGTTCGAATCCTGCCTCGGGCATGGATGTGTGTGATGTCCTTAGGTTAGTTAGGTTTAAGTTCTAGGGGACTAATGACCTCAGATGTTAAGTCCCATAGTGCTCAGAGCCATTTTTGAACCACTCTGGCAACCATACGTTCAGTCAAGTGTTGTAAGGTTTCTTGGGGAATGGCAGTCCATTCTTCACTGAGTGCTGCACTTAGAAGAGGTATCGATGTCGTCAGTGAGGCCTGGCACGAAGTCGGCGTTCCAAAACATCCCAAAGATGTTCTAACACGACCACACCATAACACCACCGCCTCCGAATTTTACTGTTGGCGCTAGACATGCTGGCAGATGACGTTCACCGGGCATTCGCCATACCCACACCCTGCCATCGGATCGCCACATTGTGTATCGTAATTCGTCAATCTACAGAACGTTTTGCCACTGTTCAGTCTTCCAATGTTTACGCTCCTTACATCAAGCGAGGCGTTGTTTGGCATTTACTGGCGTGCTGTGGTAGCTTATGAGCAGCCGCTCGACGCTGAAATCCAAGTTTTCTCACCTCCCGCCTAACTGTCATAGTACTTTCAGTGGATCCTAATGCAGTTTGGGATTCCTGTAGATGTACGACCCTCTTCAACTGTCGGCGGCGTCTGTCAGTCAACAGACGAAGTCGGCCTGTACGCTTTTGTGCTGCACGTGTCCCTTCACGTTTCCACTTCACTATCATATCGCAAACAGTGGACCTAGGGATGTTTAGGAGTGTGGAAATCTCGCATACAGACGTATGACAGAAGTGACACCCATTCGCATGACCACGTGCGAAGTCCGTGAGTTCCGCGGAGCGCCCGGGTCTGCTCTTTCACGATGTCTAATGACTACTGAGGTCTCTATATGGAGTAACTGGCAGCAGACGGCAGCACAATGCAGCTAATATGAAAAAAGTATGTTTTTGGGGTGTCCGGATACTTTTGATCACGTAGTGTATGTTGAAAATAGAGTTGGTAGTAAACGAGCAATAAAGTAAAGCGTTAGGTCTGCTGCTGGAGTTTTTTGCATGACCAGAGAAGATATAGTACGTGATAAATTTTTTCCTTTTCATTATTTTGTGGTGGCCGTCAGCGAAAGGAAGTTTCGAAAAGGTTTGAAACTATGTGTAAAGTTTGCCGGAATCAGATAAGTGCTGTCATTCGCAGGTACTGCATGAATATCGTCAGGGTAATTTGAGCGTCGTTATTTATACTGCCTCAACACACACACGCACGCACGCACGCGCGCGCACACACACACACACACACACACACACACACACACAGTGTGTTAAACAGTTAACTTAAGATTAGACGTCTTAATGGGTAAATTATGAGAGCGTTTTAAATTTTTAAATTCGGTGAGTAATTATGTGGAATACTGAAAATGAAATTTTTAATGCGCCGGCAATGCGTAAGAAAGGCAACCTGTAGCTCAGACTGGGAGATCGTTTTATCCGTTTAATGATACTGGTAAGTGTTGTTCTTATGGCGGTCAAAAAACGACTTAATTAGACTACGCTCATCCATTCTGTGACAGAAGTCTGTAGCTTTGAAAATTTAATCCTACCCAGGCAGCCGCCAAGTCTGTCGTTCATATACTCCAAACGCAATGTCTGTCTGAGACTTTAGCCCCTGGACAGGTGTCTGCTGGCGTACATCGTCGGCAGAGAGCGCCTTCTCGGCGACGGTAAGCAATTACAGCAGACGAGGTGAGAGATGGCGGGTGTCAGGCTCGGCGTTTTTGCCAGAACCGATACGCCAGCCCGGCAGCAGCGGCTGGCCACGCCACACCAGGCCATTAACTCCTGCCGTGTTAGCGGCTGGCGCGCCCGGCTGTTTGCGTCCGCGATTAGACACGCGCCGCTATGCTCGCCGAGGAAGAAAAACCATTTTTCCCACAGACTGCGCTCCCTGCGGCGTGCCTCTCAAATAAATTCACTTCGTAATTTCAGAGTCGTTTAGTGCTTCTTTGGGTGCTGCATGCTTTGTATACCTTCTTATTGCCACCTCTAGGAGGGGTCCTGCAAGGGGGAGTGCAGCGCAGACGACTGAGAAGAGCGTGCTTCATACCTACCGTTGCTGAAGTGCCTGTGCTGTGCGAATGTTCTGCACCAAACAAAGATCAGCAACAATAATCTATATTACGAGGCCGTGAAAAACGCATCCCGTTTCAGTTGGAGGGACGCCTACCAAGTTTCCCTGCCATATCATAATTACAGCCCACACTGGAACACCGCGAGTACCTGTACTTCAGTTGTTTGTTGTTGTGGTCTTCAGTCCTGAGACTGGTTTGATGCAGCTCTCCATGGTACTCTAGCCTGTGCAAGCCTCTTCATCTCCCAGTACTTACTGCAACCTAAATCCTTCTGAATCTGCTTAGTGTATTCATCTTTTGGTCTCCCTCTACGATTTTTACCCTCCACGCTGCCCTCCAGTGCTAAATTGGTGATCCGTTGATGCCTCAGAACATGTCCTACCAACAGATCCCTTCTTCTAGTCAAGTTGTGCCACAAACTCCTCTTCTCCCCAATTCGATTCAATAACTCATTAATTATGTGATCTGCCCATCTAATCTTCAGCATTCTTCTGTAGCACCACATTTCGAAAGCTTCTATTCTCTTCTTGTCTAAACTATTTTTCGTCCATGTTTCACTTCCATACATCGCTGCACTCCATGCAAATACTTCCAGAAACGATTTCCTGACACTTAAATCTATATTCGATGTTAACAATTTCCTCTTCTTCAGAAACGCTTTCCTTGCCATTGCCAGTCTACATTTTATATCCTCTCTACTTCGACCATCATCAGTTATTTTGCTCCCCAAATAGCAAAACTCCTTTACTACTTTAAGTGTCTCATTTCCTAATCTAATTCCCTCAGCATCACCCGACTTAATTCGACTACATTCCATTATCCTCGTTTTGCTTTTGTTGATGTTCATCTTATACCCTCCTTTCAAGACACTGTCCATTCCGTTCAACTGCTCTTACAGGTCCTTTACTGTCTCTGACAGAATTACAATGTCATCAGTAAACCTCAAAGTTTTTATCTCTTCTCCATGGATTTTAATACCTACTCCGAGTTTTTCTTCTGTTTCCTTTACTGTTTGCTCAATATACAGATTGAATAACATCGGGGAGAGGCTACAACCCTGTCTCACTCCCGTCCCAACCACTGCTTCCCTTTCATGTCCCTCGACTCTTATAACTGCCATCTGGTTTCTGTACAAATTGTAAATAGCCTTTCGCTCCCTGTATTTTACTCCTGCCACCTTCAGAATTTGAAAGAGAGTATTCCAGTCAACATTGTCAAAAGCTTTCTCTAAGTCTACAACCACCATATAGCTCAAAAGCAAAGGCTGGAACAATTTCTTTGAAAAGAACACGGTCGATCTCCCCCTCCAGTTCAAGCTGTAGCTTCGTCTCCGCCGTTGAGGTGTGTGCTTGTGTTCCGGCAGCCTTGCACACGACGAGCGGCACGCACAGGCGGATGACCTTGAAACTGGATTCGCTGTACAGCAGAAAGGCGGAGACCGGGCTGGCGTGAGACGAGTTTTACGGTTCTGCGGCAGGCAGTTTGTTATATACTGGTTCCCGCGGCGCGGGGAGAAAGCCGACACATGTCTGGAGCTGGCCGGCCACGATGTCGTGAACGCGGCTCACTTCCGGGGGAGAGGCAGAGGCAACTCGCGGGCACAATGCCACCCAGTGATACAAGAGCCTCGAGACCGACTTCCTGCCGCACCCACGCTACTGTCAGTAGAGGGCACGGCTGATGTCATTCCTCTTTCCGTCATCTCAGCGGAATGCCTGACTACGTTTTTCCTCTACTGCATGCTAATAAAAGATTTTATTGTGTTAGTCAGTTGCAACAGACAGGCTAAGATCAGTAAGGGTACTTGTTGCCAAATTGTTCAAATGTGAGTGAAACCTTATGGGACTTAACTGCTAAGGTCATCAGTCCCTAAGCTTACACACTACTTAATCTAAATTATCCTAAGGACAAACACACACACACCCATGCCCGAGGGAGGACACGAACCTCCGCCGGTACCAGCCGCACAGTCCATGACTGCAGCGCCCAAGACCGCTCGGCTAATCTTGCGGGGTACTTGTTGGTTGGTTGGTTGTTTGTTTTGGGGAAGGAGACCAGACAGCGTGATCATCGGTCTCATCGGATTAGGGAAGGATTGGGAAGGAAGTCGGCCGTGCCCTTTCAGAGGAACCATCCCGGCATTTGCCTGGAGTGATTTAGGGAAATCACGGAAAACCTAAATCAGGATGGCCGGACCCGGGATTGAACCGTCGTCCTCCCGAATGCGAGTCCAGTGTCTAACCACTGCGCCACCTCGCTCGGTGGCTACTTGTTGCCTGCAGTATACTTTGCTGTACAGAATCTGCCCGTGCCATCTGGCACCATACTGTATGAACAATTACGGTTAATAGCGAGGTGTGTGATGTGAGAACGGGAGTGTCAGCCCGAAACCGGTAACAACTGTAGCAGAATTTTATATCAATGCAATAGAGACGGACGAAATAAAAAAAAAATAACCATTTCCCTCAATAAAAATTATATTCTTTTCCTGTTCCGATACACCTCTCCCTTTGCAAGTACCCTAAACAAAATCTCTCTTGCTGAAAGTGCACATAACAACGATGTCGTCCTTCTTTAGTTATCTCCGTAATGGAAGAAAAGTAATGGTTCAAATGGCTCTATACACTATCGGACTTAACATCTGAGGTCATTAGTCCCCTAGACTTAGAACTACTTAAACCTAACTAACCTAAGGACATCACACACATCTATGCCCGATGCAGGATTCGAACCTGCGACCGTAGCAGCCGCGTGGCTCCGGACTGAAGCGCCTAGAACCGCTCGACCGCAGCGGCCAGCCAGAAAAGTGAGATAGACTTCTTTGTTCTTTGGAAGATACGGCAAACAGCTGTACGCAGAAAACTACCTAGTTGCTTAGTTGTCAGGAGCAACTGAGTTAAGACCAGCGTCCAGAGAGGGCGCTCCTCCCAAGTAGTATTTTGTTTTCTGCCATATATCACTCAGATAGTTTCCAAGAGGACATCCATCAACCATACGCGGATAATAGAAATCGCATGGCTGCAGTCAAAACAGTATTTGTGCACTATTCCTTAGCATCAGCAATACCTCAAGACAGCACCATGACCTTGTCTACAATCGCCGCCAAAGAAAGTGATCACAGCTATCTTTCAATAGATCCAGGAATAGACCAGAGTTAAAGACAGACAGTGCACATAATACTGAACTACTGACATGCAACTTCTTCATGCTAAAATTAAGTCATTTATAGTTTCTATTAATAAAATATTGTAAATTGTTCAAATCTGCCTTGCTGTGTATTTTTGCTGTAGTGTTGCCTAATCCTATGTGACCCTATGGCGAGGCTGTATTTTTGCTGTAGTGTTGCCTAATCCTATGTGACCCTATGGCGAGGCTGTATACTTCCTGCTTGCAAGCAACCTCATAACAGTAACTACTTTTGTAGTATGTTGTTCTTTCCCTTTCACCTATTTATGTTCCACAACAAAAGCAGGTGACCATCACAACATAGACATAATGAATATACAGTGTACAATGGATACAGCAAACTCCGTCAGCTCATGCCTTGAAAGCCCAATGTTACCGACCGGCAGCCGTGTCATCCTCAGGCCTTAGGCGTCACCGGAGTCCCGTATGGGTGGTCAGCACACCGCTCTTCCGTGCCGGTGGAGCTCCTTCTCAGCCAGGTAGCTCCTCAAGGGCTGAGTGCAGCCCGCTTGCCAACAGCCCGGACGGTGACCTATCTAAGTGCTAGCCAAGCCTGAAAGCACTTAACTTCGGAGATCTGACGGGAAGCAGTGTTCTCACTGCGGCAAGGTCGTTGGTGTGTAATGCATATAAGTGCAGATATTTCTATTCCTGACCGAGGACGGTGGAGGGAACAACAATATTTAGGTCATTTGCTCACTAATAAGTATTGCTATTACAAGTCGTGCTTTTTTATGTTGGTTACTACCTACAAGTATGTGTGGCAAGAGCAAGACATTAATGGTTATTTTCCCCTAAACAACAGGTCGGGTGTTGAAGTGTCGACGCATGGAGGCAAAACTTTTAGTCTTAACCGACAGGCGTAGTCTATATAGTGGTGCAGTTATGACCAAGCAGAAAACGTCAGGTCGTTAAGTTTGTGATGTGTTTATGGGAAGACTGTTCGACAAAAATGAGAGACAATAACCACACTGATGTGTGTACGTATTGATATACCACAAATAGAAATATCTGCCATTGTATCCGTTATATTTGCAAATAGAAAAACGACCACTGACAAAAAAAAGAGCAGTATGCAAAGAAAACCATCACCGCACTGAGGCTTCTGACGTTAAACGACCAACATCTATTATAAACACTGTGATTCTAATTTTCTTATTGAAAAGGAAGACAGTGCTTCGAGTTACTTGCTCAACCGTGCATAGAAGTTTCCAAGTGCTCCTTTGCGTTTGATGGAAATACCTCAGGCATAGCTTGTTTCGGCGTTGCCAGCTAATGGATACAAACATGTGAATTTTCCTATTAGTAGATAAGATTTTCAGTAATGGGCACGATCGGAAATACTGCTTCCGATATATCTAAACTACTTACAGTTACATTATACTGTAGGCCTCAAGTGCGGATTACCTTCAATGGAAGTGCTTAACAGAGATAATTAGAAAGTGAACCTGAAAATCAGTTATGGTAAGAGCTTTGAATTACTCTTACTTTGGTCGCTACCTATATCAATACTCTCAATCAAAAACCGATAAGAAATAAACATCGCAGGGACTTGATTGCTGCATTTGTACCGACTTTCTAGCAGATCGATCCAGAATGTATTCGCTGTGTTGATATACATCTACATAATTACTCTGCAGTTCACACTTAGAGTGCTTAGAAGAGGGTGGAGGGTGCCTACAATTACTTTAAGACCATTTTTCTACCTTACACACTCAAAAGGCACGTGGGAAAAATGAACCCCTAAAGTTCCGTCGCGAGCGCTGATTTATCTTATTTTATTACGATACTAATTTTTCCCTACGTAAGTGGCAGTCAACAGGATATTGTATTATTCAATTACTGGAGTAAATTACGTGAACTGATCTTACCGTGACAAAAAACGCCTTTGTTTTAGTGATTGCCACAAGTGGCGCATCAGGACCTCCGACCGCCGTGTCATCCTCAGCTGAGGATGCGTATAGGAGGGACGTGTGGTCAGCACACCGCTCTCCCGGTCGTTATGATGGTTTCCTTTGACCGGAGCCGCTACTATTCGGTCGAGTAGCTCCTCAATTGGCATCTCGAGGCTGAGTGCACCCCGAAAAATGGCAACAGTGCATGGCGGCCCGGATGGTCACCCATCCAAGTGCTGGCCACGCCCGACAGCGCTTAACTTCGGTGATCTGACGGGAGCCGGTGTATCCACTGCGGCAAGGCCGTTGCCTTCGGAAATCGTTAGTGAAATCAATATTTCGAGATCCGCAGTGTTAAGAGTGTACCGAGGACTTCAGGCATTACCTCTCACCATGGACAACGCAGTGGACGAGGAACTTCACTTAACGACCGAGAACAGTGCCATTGGCGTTTTGTTGTCAGTGCTGACAGACAAGCAAGACTGCGTGAAATAACAGCAGAAATCAATGTGGGGCGCACGACGGACGTATCTGTTAGGACATTGCGGCGAAAACTGGTGTTAATGGGCTATGGTAGCAGACGACCAAAGCGTGTGTCTTTGGTAACAGCACGACATCGCCTGCAGTGCCTCTCCTGGGCTCGTGATCTAGACAACCGGATAACTGTGACCTGGTCAGATGAATCCCGACTTCAGTCGGTAAGAGCTATTGAGTTCGAGTTCGAGTGTGGCACAGACCCCGCGAAGCCATGGAGCCAAGTTGTCAAAAAGGCACTGTGCAAGCTGACGGTGGCTCCATAGTGGTGTGGCTGATTGGAATGGACTGGTCCAACTGAACAGATGATTGACTGGAAATGGTTCGGTTACCATTGCAGGTTTTCATGGACTTCATGTTCCCAGACAACGATGAAATTTTTATGGTTGACAATGCGCTATTGCACTGGGTCATAATTGCTCTCAATTTGTTTGAAGAACATTGCGTTCAGTTCGAGCGAATGCTCTGACACCCAGATCGTCCGACGGGAGTCCTATCGAACATTTATCGGACTTAATGGAGAGGTCAGTTCGTGTTCAAAATCCTGCACCGGCAACACGCCTCAAAATTTCTGCAGAGGACCTCCAACCACCTCCAGGTCTGCACTACGTCAGGCAAAGGGTGACCCGACACGATATTAGGAGGTAGCCCATAATTTTTGTTATGTCCGTGTATTTTGGGGTAGATGTAGAATATGGATCGTTCAGGTTGTTGACCTATCCACTGCGACAAAGCGTCCCTCGGTCTGCGTGAGCCCTGTATTCAATTGGACAGCCCAGCTAACGGAACGCGCCAGGGTCTCCGTGGGTGCCAGCGCGGCTGGGTAACGACTTGATCCCATTAGAGCGCGGGGGCGGGCGTCGGTCGCGGCGAATTAAGAGCCGCTGATAGAGGGGACCCTGCCTGTATTAGGGGGCGCCGGGTCGCACCAGGCGGGCTGCTCCGCTTTCTCCAGACAATAGCCGCCCGCCACCGATATGGCGCTGTTCGAGATTGCCGGCGACTCGGTAGCCCAGAGCAATCGCCCTGGCCCGCTTTCTTTCTGCCACGCCGTGTGGCCAATGGTGCATTACCTTATGTCGGGGAATACGTACACAGCTACCAGCCGCAGACTACAGCAGGATGCCCAACCTTTTAGCTTGCCTGGACCACATTGGAAGAAGAAGAGTATTTTTGGACCACACGAAATGTACTTTACACCAAGACTAGAAAAAAATGAGAGGGGGTCAATAGGAGGTATATAGTCAACACACAAATCGTAGAGTTAATGTGATATTTGACCTACAATTTGGCAAAATAATGTATCAAGATCAGGTTCTACCGAGGAGGTTTCAATGCTCAGGTTGTTCTCAAGGTGTTCATCTGAGATTTTGATTCTATTTGTACTTTTTGTGCGCTACACTCCTGAAAATAGCTATTTAATACGTACGTGCTTCCAAACAAAGACGACATATACATTCCTGGAAATTGAAATAAGAACACCGTGAATTCATTGTCCCAGGAAGGAGAAACTTTATTGACACATTCCTGGGGTCAGATACATCACATGATCACACTGACAGAACCACAGGCACATAGACACAGGCAACAGAGCATGCACAATGTCGGCACTAGTACAGTGTATATCCACCTTTCGCAGCAATGCAGGCTGCTATTCTCCCATGGAGACGATCGTAGAGATGCTGGATGTAGTCCTGTGGAACGGCTTGCCATGCCATTTCCACCTGGCGCCTCAGTTGGACCAGCGTTCGTGCTGGACGTGCAGACCGCGTGAGACGACGCTTCATCCAGTCCCAAACATGCTCAATGGGGGACAGATCCGGAGATCTTGCTGGCCAGGGTAGTTGACTTACACCTTCTAGAGCACGTTGGGTGGCACGGGATACATGCGGACGTGCATTGTCCTGTTGGAACAGCAAGTTCCCTTGCCGGTCTAGGAATGGTAGAACGATGGGTTCGATGACGGTTTGGATGTACCGAGCACTATTCAGTGTCCCCTCGTCGATCACCAGTGGTGTACGGCCAGTGTAGGAGATCGCTCCCCACACCATGATGCCGGGTGTTGGCCCTGTGTGCCTCGGTCGTATGCAGTCCTGATTGTGGCGCTCACCTGCACGGCGCCAAACACGCATACGACCATCATTGGCACCAAGGCAGAAGCGACTCTCATCGCTGAAGACGACACGTCTCCATTCGTCCCTCCATTCACGCCTGTCGCGACACCACTGGAGGCGGGCTGCACGATGTTGGGGCGTGAGCGGAAGACGGCCTAACGGTGTGCGGGACCGTAGCCCAGCTTCATGGAGACGGTTGCGAATGGTCCTCGCCGATACCCCAGGAGCAACAGTGTCCCTAATTTGCTGGGAAGTGGCGGTGCGGTCCCCTACGGCACTGCGTAGGATCCTACGGTCTTGGTGTGCATCCGTGCGTCGCTGCGGTCCGGTCCCAGGTCGACGGGCACGTGCACCTTCCGCCGACCACTGGCGACAACATCGATATCGATGTACTGTGGAGACCTCACGCCCCACGTGTTGAGCAATTCGGCGGTACGTCCACCCGGCCTCCCGCATGCCCACTATACGCCATCGCTCAAAGTCCGTCAACTGCACATACGGTTCACGTTCACGCTGTCGCGGCATGCTACCAGTGTTAAAGACTGCGATGGAGCTCCGTATGCCACGGCAAACTGGCTGACACTGACGGCAGCGGTGCACAAATGTTGCGCAGCTAGCGCCATTCGACGGCCAACACCGCGGTTCCTGGTGTGTCCGCTGTGCCGTGCGTGTGATCATTGCTTGTACAGCCCTCTCGCAGTGTCCGGAGCAAGTATGGTGGTTGTGACACACCGGTGTCAATGTGTTCTTTTTTCCATTTCCAGGACTGTATAATGCATCACAGTGCAGCGATAGCTACGTGCCGGCCGAGGTGGCCGAGCTGTTCTAGGCGCTACAGTCTGAATTCGCGCGACCTCTACGGTCGCAGGTTCGAATCCTGCCTCGGGCATGGATGTGTGTGATGTCTTTAGGTTATTTAAGTAGTTCTAAGCTCTAGGGGATAGATGACCTCAGAAGTTAAGTCCCATAGTGCTCAGAGCCATTTGAACCATTTGATAGCTACGTGTCTCTGGGCAGTATGATTTGTAACAGTTCAGCAAAGATACATACATAATTCTTTTAGTTGGCTGTCAGACTCCAACTTTACTAATTCCACCTGAAACTCTTTTAGCGACGTGGTCTGTCACCTGCAGTCACAGAATCGAACACGCTGGTAATTGAGCCGTGCGTGGCTCATGTTCGTGCCATCTCTTATGTAACATCTTGTTTTACCGTACGGCCGTCTTGTCATTTTAAATTTCAGTTACTGGTGTCAGTGAATTACTGTCTTGCCTGCCCGTGAGTTGCAACAGCAGCGCGTATCGATATTTGCCCTGCCGTATTATCTTTACTGGACGGCTATTACTTCCCCGTCGTGGTGTGTCGCAGAGAGAGATCGCACCTGGGAGTCGTTGAGTTGGAACGCGGCAGAAGTGCAGTCGGGGCGTAGCAGCTGTCGGGGACGGAGCGCTAGGGAGACGCGGGCAGCCAGTACTCGCCGAACGCTCACGACGCAGGATGAACTCTACGACGGACGGCAGCGGGATCTAATGTTGGTCGGTCGTTCAGTTGGTCGCCTCTTTCGGCGACGTGTGTTTTGGTCTTATGACCGTTTCTGGGCCTCGTCACTGGGTCATCTTGCTCGACGCGGCTCAGTTCCTTCTTGTGCGGAGACGTCGTGGCCAATGGGCAAAAGTTACCTCTGCATGGTTATATCCGAGCCATTGTGCCCGGATCGACGTGTCTTCCAGTTCCCGACGGACAGCGGACACACATGGTTCGAGTGCCAACGACTTTGGTTGGTTGTTGGTCGGTCGTCTGGTCAGACGACGTGTGTTTCGTCACCGACCGTCCTTCGGGTTTGTGTGTGTGTCCGCCGGTGATTTGTTCTACGTAGTTGATCATGAGTGATTCGTTTTACGAGTGTTCGAGTTTCTTGTGGCGGTGTTTCGTGGAACACTGGGTACCCTGTGTCAGTTCGACTGAACAATGATTACATGCTGTAATGCTGTCTGCGTACTGCAGTAGCCAGTTGGTCGGCTGCGAAAGAGCAGCGAATGAGTGTTTTCTTATCGTGTTGATGCTGTCCGCCACGGCGTGTAGTTCCACAGCCGTTGCGATGTTCATGTATGTCAGCAGTTATTGTGCCTTGGCTTATTATCGGACCAATATTTGAAGACGAGTGTTACTCGTCTCTTCGCCTCGCTGGCATTTTGGTTGTAGTGCCGTTGGTCTGGTGATCGAAACCAGGTAACTGGTTGGTTCGCCGGCTGTCTATCGGTAGGGTTGCCTTCCGATTAAGAGATTGTTGGTCAGGCAGCTTGTCTCGCCTAAATGGGCGTTAGTGTTCCATTTCCGGGCCGACCCTTGGAAACTTCTAAGCGCCGTTCCGTGTCTGTTACATAGTAACTTCCCTGTTTGAATTTTGGTTGTTTGGGTGTTGTGTGGCCTTCAGCCGAGTTTTAATATCTCGTAAATTAATGTTCCTGTCTGCCCTTCAGGCACAAGATTGTTGTTCTTTATTTTAAATGAAATGTTTTAAGGACTTAAGCCGTTAAATTATTTTGTTGATGTGTGGCCTTCAGTCGAGTTTAATATCTCTTAAATTGATGTTCTTAAGATTGTTATTCTTGTATAGCGGGCCTTCAGTCGAATTTTGCATCCAATGTTTTAAGACAAGGCATTCTGCCTTTTAAATTGAAATTCTTCTTTCTAGGCCTAAGCCGTTAAATTATTGATTAATAGCTGGTTTCAGCCACGTTGCATTAAAATTAAATTGCTAAAGTCTTCTGCCTGTTCAGATTGAACATTAATTTTTTTTTGCGTGGGGGGGGGGGGGGGGCTTAAAAGGTGAAACCTCCAGAAGAACCTTGTATTTTAATTTCTTGCTTAGGCCTTGCGCCTTGCATTTTGAAAGTGGCCTTCAGCCGATCTAAGGTTAATCAAAGGAGATAGATTAAAACTTTGTGTGTTTTGCATCCTTGTGTAATATTGTGTGTGGACAAATAAAGTTTGTATGTTGAGTGCAACTGACAGCAACTCATTTTGGCCCCTTTCCACAACCTAATCCGCTCTGTCCTGCTAGCCCAGGCATTTCAGTAATAATACAGTGCCATCTTTTGTTAGTTCTCATCGGTTGACAGAGACGATGGCGTGCGACATCTGCCGATAACTGCCGACCAAAGTCAGAGGTGAAATTGCTACGGCCGGACACTACAGCACAATGAAGTTATAAAGAACTTTCTCTGCCGTGGGTGGGGCTTGAGGGGAATGAGCCAGGTGACCGCTGTAGGGCGACAACGGACGAGGCAAGCAGCTTCCGCCATCACTTGCAGTAATAACACATTTTGATCATCTGCTGTGGTAGAAACTGCACACGAAAGAAGAAAAAGATTTCATGAGAGCCCATAATGGAGACATTCATGTCCAAATGTCGTTCTTATTTGTAGCAATGGATGTGATATCAAATTAAATCTGTTGTAACACAATTACCGTACTGTTAGATAGCGAACATCGGCAATAACTGCAGTCCACATGAAGATTTCTAACTTATACCGACGTTTAGTAAACATAACTACGTTGAAAACGATTCTCTATCACAGCTGTACAGAAATAAAACAGAATTTCCTTGTATTTCCATAAATTAATGTCATTATATGTCCTTAAATCTGTTGTAACACAATTACCGTACTGTTAGATAGCGAACATCGGCAATAACTGCAGTCCACATGAAGATTTCTGACTTATACCGACGTTTAGTAAACATAACTACGTTGAAAACGATTCTCTATCACAGCTGTACAGAAATAAAACAGAATTTCCTTGTATTTCCATAAATTAATTTCATTATACGTCCTTAAATCTCTAGCTTCGCAGTTGCAACTGTTGCAGCCGTAAGATAACAGATCAGCGAGTCCGGCGGATTGGCCCATTCTAAGAATGAGACTCTGGGAGCTCAAGTACAGCACGGACGGCAGTGTTAAGAACTGGGTGGACCAGTGAGAGAATAGCGTCGTGTGGCGGATATATTACCGATAGTGTGATAGGTGCTCACTAGGGCCGCATTGATACTTGACAGTGATCGAGGGTTTCATACCGCAGCTGTAGAGAAACAACACCAGAGACTAAGATTGAAATCTTTGAATAATACTAGTGTGTTTCGCTGAGTAGGCGTCGGTTGAGTTTCAATTAGAAGTTACCCCGCAAACAGGAATCTGTGAGCTCTCTGGTTTTCTCGCTGTGATTTATTAATTGTATCTTTCGAAAGTTCAGCCGAGCCGTCGTCTCCACTTCATACAATATATTTCGCCGAGCGCCCCAGTCCTCTTCTGCCGGTGCTGCAAGCCGTGCTGTGTTACGCATGCTCTCTGCTTCGACTCCAAAGACACTGGAACATGTCCCGTCACAGACTACGCATAACGCAACACAGCTCACTGCGTGTTCGGAAAAGGAGTGGGTCGGTCATCGAAATTTTGTGTGTGAAATGGATTCTACAACTCGCTTGTAAATCTGAAAGCATGACATTAATATGGGAATTTGGTTTGATCTTTTCGTGGTCGGTGTCACAACTCCATTCTCAGTCGTTCAGTTTTGTAATAAGCACAGTTGGCATGTTTGAAACTGAACCGCTATTCTCCGTTGATGAATCTTTTAACAAGCAAAGCTGTCAAGTATGAACCTCGACCTCATCCATAATCACTCAGTCTTGAAATAAGTCAAGCTGTCAAGTTTGAAACTGGATGATTAGAAGATTGAGCTATTAGGGATGGGGCTACAACGCCAAAACTACTTGCAAATAGTGAAATATAAATACTGTTGTATGACTACAGCATGAAATGCTTGTGTATCTCTCAAGAATAGTAGAAATCGACATATGCATGGATATGAAATATTATATGGGAAAACGACCACAAATTCGAAAATGTAATTGTGATGATTGAAATTAAACTGACATTCAAAGGCTCCCCCTGCCTACATGTCGGTGCTTACATACCCGCGTCGGAGTCGCGCTACGTCACATGTATGTTGCAGCAAGGCCCTCAGAAGGAACTTTTTGATCGGCTCTTATACGTTTGGGGCACAGCATTGCATGACAGTGAACCATGGACTGTGAACAATTCGGTAAAGAAGCGAATCGAAGCTTTTGAGATGTTATGCTATACAAGGATGTTAAAAATTAGTTGGACTGAAAAGGAATGAGGAGGTTCGTCACAGAATCGACGAAGAAAAGAACACACGTAAAACACTAACAAGGAGGAGGGACAGGAGAATAGACATGTGTTAAGGCATCAGTGAATAATTTTCACGGTACCAGAGGGAACAGTAGAGGGAAAAACTGTAGGGAGAGGGAGACTGGAATATATGTAACAAGTAATTGATGACGTAGAGTGCAAGCGCTACTGTGAGATGAAGAGATTGGCACAAGCGAGGCATTCGTAGCGAGCTGCATCGAACCATTCAAAAGACTCTTGACTCCGTAAGGAAACTGGTGCAGCTGTGCAGAAAATTAATCCTGGGCAGCCAATAAACGTTTTCGACTCTGTGTAGTAGAACGTCACGTAATTTGTTTCACGCGACACACCTGTCCAAGGGTGCGTGTATTCTGGGAGTGAGAGTTGGCGCGACGGTGCGGAAGCTCCGAGGCAGGCGAGAGGAAAACTTTCGAGTGAGTCCAGGATGAGTGCGGTGCAGTAAACTAGCTGTGACGGAGGCTTTGGCGCCAGGCAGTGTGCGCGGTCTGGCGCACGCCGCTGGCCGCGTGCCGCTGCCGGCCGTGCGAAACCCCGGGCAGCGCGCCTGAGTCACGGGCTCGCTTCCTGCGACCGGCACTTGCAGCAGCCACGCCCAGCCGCCGCCCGCGCCGCTGTTACCTGCTCCCGCTGCGGTCCCGTTTGCAGCTGTCATTCGGGTTGCAGCACTTAGCTCCGACCTGTTTCGCCTGAGCACATGCTACTTACGATCGTGCCTCTAAAGATGCATTTGGACGGGTTTATATTACGGCAAAGTGTGGCCGCAATTACCTTCAACTTTGCTGTAATGTGGAAGCAATACATGGCGATATTGCGATATGGCCGTACAATATCGCCGCGGAACATCTATTGCAGGTACACTTAAGATACAAAGAAACTGGTATAGGCATGTGTATTCAAATACAGAGATATATGAACAGGCAGAATACGGCGCTGCGGTCGGCAACGCCTAGACAAGACAACAATGGTCTGTCGCAGTTCAAATGGTTGAAACGGCTCTGAGCACCCCCCCCCCCTCCCCGCCCCACAGGGAACATCACGTCTACGAGTGGAGTGTAGCTCCTACGCTTGCGTGGTAGAGTAATGGTGGTGTACGGGTACGTGGAGGAGAACTTGTTTGCGAAGCAATCGCCGACATAGTGTAGCTGAGGCGGAATACGGGGAACCACCTCGCATTCGCCGACGCAGATGGAAAACCACCGAGCCGGCCGCTGTGGCCGAGCGATTCTAGGCACTTCAGCATGGAACCGCGCTGCTGCTACGGTCGCAGATTCGAATCCTGCCTCTGGCATGGATGGGTGTGATCTGCTTAGGTTAATTACGTTTAAGTAGTTGTAAGTCTAGGGGACTGATGACCTCAGATGTCGACACTCGATACAAACATCACCGTTTACATAAAATGAATGTTGCAGACAACTGTGCCTCTTTGGTGAGTCCGTTTCAGTAACAATCTACGAACACTTTCAAACAGTTCCTTTCCGACATGACGCCACAAGCAGTTGTACCTGTGATCAAGATAGGCACGGGCATGCATGGTTCACTGGCAGCCGATTGCACCGCCATAAACTCTCTCTCTTACAGTCACCGTCAGAACATTCGAGAGAAAGCAACGAGCCTACTTTGTGAACTACCTGAAATGCTGCCATCAGGATGATAACAACCTGTCGAACCTGGATTTATCCGTGGTTTCCAGTATGATGGGCATCATAGCTGTAACAGTTGAATGAGAATGGAATGAAGTGAATTGATGAGGAGGTGAAATTAATGGAAATCCAACAACCTCACGTGTTACCTGAGAAAATTGGGCACAAATGCTGAGCCCGCAATTTAATGAGCCAGCAAACCTCTCTGACACGATTCTTTAAGGAATCGAGCTCCCACGTACATAACAGCTCCAAATGTCTGATTAATTTGCAAATGAGTTAAACACGAGATCAAATGTGTGTGAATTCCTAAGGGACCAAACTGCTGAGGTCATCGGTCCCTTGGCATACACACTACTTAATCTAACTTAAACTAGTTTACGCTAAGAACAAAAAAATGGCTCTGAGCACTATGGGACTTAACTACTGTGGTCATCAGTCCCCTAGAACTTAGAACTACTTAAACCTAACTAACCTAAGGACATCACACACATCCATGCCCGAGGCAGGATTCGAACCTGCGACCGTAGCGGTTGCGCGGTTCCAGACTGCAGCGCCTAGAACCGCTTGGCCACTCCGGCCGGAAACGCTGAGAACAACACACACACCCATGCCCGAGGGAGGACTCGAACCTCCGGCGGGAGAGGCCTCTAACCGCGTGGGCCACTCAGCGTGGCAATTAAACACGTAAAACATTTATTATTGAAAACACAAAACTGTAAAAATTTAAATAGGAAAACACTTCCCAATGTTCTTCAAAACTATATTTATATGGGCAGAAACTGCTAACGGCTTTTCGGGCCATCTTCAGGTGACAACTGAACGTCGCAAATACATATAAATACGATAGGCGACCTATGCAGATTTTATTTACCAAGAGAGAAAAAAATGACATACAATGTTTACTCAGGAAAACATTACATTTCTGTCACATAGAAATGTTTACATTAACTAAAATGGGAAAGGGGAAAACATTTTTTTGTGGTGATAAATTTGACAAGGAATGAGAAATGCGATGAATTCACTATTCGAACCAAGTATTCGTAACAAAACTTAATTTAACAACGGGAACAAGGCAAGTCAATCTGATCATTTCATAGTAACTGTAAGATGATATTGTATGTCATATGTTGGCTTCCAGTATTTCCAGTGTAGTGATCTTTCTGTTTTTCCTTAACACATTCTACATCATACGAATGATTTTCTGTTATGGCAATAGATGACTAGCAAAGTCCGAGTATTTCTTCGACTTCTCTTACGTTCAGATAATCTAATTGCCATAGCTCTGCCTGACGCCAATTGTGTTGTTTTTATTAGTTTCGGAGTATTCACCTATAGTCTAACAAAAAAATGACATAAATTTAGAAAAAATTTGAAATTACGCTTAAAGTTTGTTGTAAGTCTCTAAACGCTATCATTATCAAACAGTGGATGAGTATTGTCCGGATAATTTTCGCGCCACGAGTTACGCTTTCTCAGGACATGTACAGAGTTTCTGACTGCAATATCTGACTCACTGTGTCAGACCTCTGACGTAGGATTATACTTCCTAATAAGTAGACTGTAACTAGGCTGTTTAGGTATTTATGTTGGTAACACCATGTAGCCCTCTGTATGAAAATCACTGTGCTGTATGCAGTCTGTGGCTGGTTGGACTCATTGTTGGAGTATTCGCTTGTGTAGTGTTGGGCAGTTGGATGTAAACAACACGTAGCGTTGGTCAGTTGGAGGTGAGCCGCCAGCAGTGGTGGATGTGGAGAGATAGAGATGCCAGAGTTTTGAGAGGTCACTATAAGCGGATGATGTGGACGTGTGTCCGCCAGAAAAAGGAAATTTGTAAAGAATTATATATATAATGTCTGTGTACGTTCAGTTTTGCTCAGCTGTTTGAAAATCAAATAACGTAAGAGGTTTACCAGAACAGTCTAATTTTTTCTTAGGGGACGTTTCAAGATTATGACAGCATTTTAAAGTAGGTTAACAATTGCACGAAATAGCGACAAACAATTTTTTTTTGCCCCTGGAAGCCGTTAGATTGGCAACCTTCAGTTGGGATTCTGTGCCCGGTTTAGCCTTTTAGAAGCTATAAGAAAAGGAGTCACCAGCGAGAAAGTTAATTTGAACTAGCCATGATGCTATGGTGGTATGTCATTGCCTTCCACTAATCTTTGAACTGACTCACACAGCCAGTTATATGGGGACCTACATTACGAAATACGGTGCAACTCGGCATTTTTCACATAAAAAAATATTTTCAGAGGTGAAAGAAGTGGCAAACGACAGATAAAAGCCCGAGGACTATCCGGGGGCCGGCCGGTGTGGCCGAGCGGTTCTAGGCGCTACAGTCTGGAACCGCGCGACCGCTACGGTCGCAGGTTCGAATCCTGCCTCGGGCATGGATGTGTGTAAAGTCCTTAGGTTAGTTAGGTTTAAGTAGTTATAAGTTCCAGGGGACTGATGACCTCAGAAGTTAAGTCCCATAGTGCTCAGAGCCATTTGAACCATTTTTGAACTACCCGGGGATCGAATGCAATATTTCCGCGTCCATAGTTTGGCCCTTCAACACTGAACCGTAGAGCCTTAGTTTTGTATTTGTGTTACGCTAAAATATTTGTACAACGGTACAAATATTGTCGGTATACGCTGTCTGTCTTGTTTGTAAACAAACCTGTTACATTCAGTAACAGTACTCGCTGTTGACAACATTAACGCGTAGTTTACTCTTCACCTTCAAGCTTGCGTTCAGCACTGCTGTTTCTGTCTCGGGTTTCTTTCTACGTCGGCGTTAGTTATAGGTTAACAGTGGTGCACAGCACTACGGATAGGTTTGCTGATGAGAAGTTGGTCGATATGCACCCCGTGCACAGGTTCACTGAAAGCAGTGGAAGACCGGCAGAAGGACGCTATGCTGGGCTGTCCCCGCAGCGCCAGCAACCACATCCCAATAACCTCGCATCACCTGACGACTGTTGCATTACTCTTTGCATTGTATTGTACGTTTGGTGATTGAATAATACAGAATTTTTCACTGTCGTGAAAATATTTTCACAGAGTCAGAGGTAACTGAGGGAATAAGTCGAACAGGTCATAATTACGAGGGTGAGTCAAATGAAAACCTTAAATATTTCTTTAAATATTATTTATTGCACAGAAGTGGTACAAAGGTGTATCAATTTTCAACATAATCTTCCCCACGTTCAATGCAAGTCCTCCAGCGCTTACAAATTGCATAAATTCCTTTAGAAAAAAATTCTTTTGGTAATCCGCGCAACCACTCATGCACCGCGTGGCGTACCTCTTCATCAGAACGGAACTTCTTTCCTCCCACTGCGTCTTTGAGTGGTCCAAACATATGGGGCAAGGTCTAGTGAGTATGCTGGATGAGGAAGACACTCAAAATGCAAATCTGTGATTGTTGCAACTACTGAACGCCTAGTGTGGGACCTTGCACTGTCATGTTGCAAAAGGACACCTGCTGACAGCAATCCACGTCGCTTTGATTTGATTTCAGGCCGCAGATGATTTTTTAGGAGATCTGTGTACGATGCACTGGTGACAGTGGTTCATCAAGGCATGTACTGCTCCAAAATGACGCCTTTTTCCTCCAAAAAGAGAGTCAGCATAACCTTCTCTGCTGATGGTTCTGTTCGAAACTTCTTTGGTTTTGGTGATGAGGAATGGCGCCATTCCTTGCTCGCACTCTTCGTTTCCGGTTGGTGGAAGTGAACCGAAGTTTCGTCCCCAGTAACGATTCTTGCAAGGAAGCCATCCCCTTCTCGTTCAAAGCGCCGAAGAATTTCTTCACAAGCATCAACACGTCGTCCTCTCATTTCAGGAGTCACCTGCTGTGGCACCCATCTTGCAGATACTTTGTGAAACTGGAGCACATAATGCACAATGTGGTGTGCTGACCCATGACTAATCTGTAAACATGCTGCAATGTCATTCAGTGTCACTCGACGGTTTTCCTTCACTATGGCTTCAACAGCTGCAATGTTCTGTGGAGTCACAACTCATTGTGCCTGACCTGAAGTCACACCATTTGCGAACTTCCTACTGCATTCGTAGACTTGATGCGGTGGCAAACATGCATCACCGTACTGAACCTTCTTTCGTCGAAGAATTTCAATAGGTTTCACACCTGCACTACGCAAAAACCGAATAACATAACGCTGTTCTTCCCTGGTGCAAGTAGAAGTGGGGCGGCCATCTTTACACTGATACTGCGACGGTATGTGTGCATCTGCACTATGCTGCCACATACACGCCATTCTGATCGCTGTTTGTAGCACGCTTACCGACTTACAGGATTGTTATTACAAATGTCAGGGTTTCATTTGACTCACCCTCGTACAATACTGTGTAATGGGCCACTGGAGACTACGAGTCCCTTAAAACAGAATAACCCAGATAACCTCCGAAGTTTTGTCGGTGGAGTTCGTTTCGCGCTTTATACCAGATGAATAGCATATACTACAATGGAATGAATGGACAGCGGGGAAGAAATCGATGAAGATTAACTGGCGTGAAATGGCATCAGCGAAAGCAGTCTGAAAATGGAGGCGCCGGCGTTAAAAATGTAACACAGGCGCCTGAAGTTGCAACACTGGTACTTGAATCATTAAAAGCACAGAATGACGAGATTATTGCCCTACTTCACTTTTGCTGATTTACTGAACTTAGAATAAAGATTCATTCACGCTCTGTGCTCTGTGCCGCGAGAATTATTCACGCCGCGCGGGATTAGCCGAGCGGTCTCAGATGCTGCTGTCATGGACTGTGCGGCTGGTCCCGGCGGAGGTTCGAGTCCTCCCTCGGGCATGTGTGTGTGTGTGTGTGTGTGTGTGTGTGTGTGTGTGTGTGTGTGTGTGTGTGTATGTGTTTGTTCTTAGGATAATTTAGGTTAAGTAGTGTGTAAGCTTAGGGACTGATGCTCTTGATGAAGAGACGAAGGTAGCACTACATACGTGGCTTAGTGCTCAAGCGAAAAACTGTTTCTGAAGAAAGTGAAAAGAATGAGCAATGATGGACCAGTTGCATGAAATACAGGGTTACTCCGAACTGTGTTCAAAAGATACGAGGAATACAATAATTTCGACTATTGTATTAGCTGTTTCGCGTGATATTTTTGGTGATATGTTAATAAACACGTCTGTAAAATATCTGAACAGTGTTAGCCATGTTGGAAATTTAGTCGGTTGTCAGCTGTAAAAACAGTTACACATATTAGCGGATATTTATTTTGTATAATAATGGGTCAGAGCATGTTTATTAAATTTTGCTTAAAGAACATAAATAAAAGTTTTAGAAGTGTTAAACATTGCTTTAGACGTGTCTGGTATGACCAAAAAAAGGGTTTCCGATCGGAATAATCGTTGCAAAGAAGGCCGTGAAGGCGAAGACAACGCGCAACCCGAACGCCCCAGTACGTCATCAACCGACGAAATCGTGGAAAAAAAATTGATTATTAACGATCGCCGAATCACAACCAGAGAAGTCGCTGATGATGTTCGCGTATCAGCTGGCTCACGCGTGGATCTTTTTTCGGATATGTTGACTATGAAACGTGTGACAGCAAAATTTGTTCCAAAATTATTGAATTACGTACAAAAATAGCGACGAATGCATGTTTCTCAGCAGACGCTAGAAGTCAACAACGATGTAATACTACTAAAATGAAGCATACAGGTGATGAAATAGGGATTTATGAATACGACGGCTTGAGAAGTGCAGTCGAATGTGAAGATTATGGTCACCGTGTTCTTAGATTTTAATGGTGTAGTGCGCCTAGAGTTCTTGCCTCAAGGTCAGACGATTATTAAGGAGTACTACTTACAAGCGCAACGTCGCTTGCGTTAAGAAATTTCAAGAAAATTCAGGTTTGTGGCGAAACAACACACAGATCTTGTGGATTTCCAGCATGCTGCGTTAATCAGATTGGTGTACAAAACAGCCGAAGTTGCAAGATTCAGTTTTTTTTTCTGCAACAGATGACTAGTTTCCTGTTACCTGAACCCACTTTAAAATCATCGAAACAGACAGAATGGCATATTCTGCAATAGCACGCAAACCATGTTAAAAGTTTATATACAAGTCCTTTACTCACGTCGAGACCTGCGAGTGTGCCGTGTAAAGCCGTCACCACCGTAGGCGCCTCGTGAAAGCTTCTGTGGCAGTGAGTGACGGACTATCAGACAGGGTGGCAGTAAACGAAAGTAGCCGGACTCAACAGCGCGGGCTCTGTCTGGGTAATCATGCAGTCATTGATCACGGTGGAGCGCGGCTCGGTCGGAAGTTCGTGCCGCGCCGGATTACAGTGGAGGAGCACATTCTCCTCCGCGTCTCTGGTAATTAAGCCGGAGATCCTCAGAGAGGAATAGCCTCTACGAGAAAGTGTGACGCAGTTGTGGGAGCCACAAATTATTCTTAATGGGACCCGGGTGGCTATTAAGAGCGTTTTCCGGGCTGAAGAGAACAAAGGCGTCCGTCCGTTTTTAGTGATCTAGAGCTTTCTACCACAATTGTCTTATGACCAGTGAGACGAGCGAGCTATTAATCGTTCGTAATGGACTCCCATCTGCAGGAATCCTCTGAGGCTTCTGGCTGTGTCTGTATCACACAGAAATACAAATAGCGGAGCGGGGGAAATGAATACTTGCTACTTCGCGAACTTGAACCCATTTGTCATCTTTATAGCCCTTTGTAGACAGAAGAAAGTATATGCAATTTTGTCATATGATGACAAGAAATTATACTCCCACATAATACATGGGGCTCTAACAGTGAGCCTACGGGGTATGGCACATATTGTAGTCTTGACGTCCGCAGTCCAACTCGATAGTGATTTTTATACAGTGATGCTGGAACAGTGGCCAATAGGTTCAGATCCTCTTTTCTTATTCCTTAATTTTTTGTATCAAGAAGCATTCACGTGTCCTTTATTACTCAAGTAAGTGAAGCCCGATAGAGTCTCGCAAGTATTAATTCGAAACATTACACAAGAATGTGAGGTATTCTTTTCAGAACAATTTGACGAAATACAATTTAGTCTGTGGGGAATATTTCATAAGTGTGATCACATCGCACCTTCGTGACCGAAGGCTTGACGAGAACTGCAGTAACTACCTTAGTCTTATTATTAAGATAGGTCTATTAAGATTTTATTTTCAATGACTGAAGGGTTTGCACTGTTGGAACAATAACACTCAGCTTACGTATGACAGTATTGACAACTTGGAGTCACAGACAACAGGTGTTTTATGGAATGTCTCTTCGGAAAACTTTATATTCATCTTAATCACTAGTGCAGTCGCAAATATCGACATCTCACGAACCAACAGATATATATATATATACCAACAGATATATATATATACCAACAGATATATATATATATATATAGTGACGAATATTTCCAAATTTCGCTTGACGGTGATGGTCAGGCTCAGTTTTAGTTGAGACGTGATAATAGGTACCGAGCGGAATATGTGGAGCAAATATCGTAATAAATTTAGGAAATATAATAAAAGCAAAACAGTGCTAAGTGCATCTACACAACGTACTCAATCCTCCACTGTAACAGCAAAGCGATAGAGCGTGATTTAGACGCTACACCATGGGCCGGTTGGCTTCGAACAGTTTGTAAAGTCAACATCGTATCGCAACACCAACAGAACATCTACACTTATATCTACCTCTATACTCCACAAGCCACCTTACGGTGTGTGACTGAGGTCATTTCCTGGTTCTTCTATTCCTACTATGAAAGGTTTGCGGTAAGAAAGAACGATTCCTGATAAGCCTCCCTGCGATTTCGAATATCTCTAATTTTACCGTCATGGATTTTTGCGAGATATACATAGGAGGAATGAAGATATTTGCTGACTCGTCTAGGAAAGTGCGCTCTCGGAACTTTAACAATATACCACGCCGCGATGTAGAACGTTTCCCTTGTAGTATCAGGAGTGCCTCAGAGAAGCGTGATAGGACCATTGCTATTTTCTATACACATAAATGATCTGGCAGACAGGGTGGGTAGCAATCTGCGGTTGTTCGCTGTACCGGAAGGTATCGAAGGTAAGTGACTGAAAGTTGATACAAGATGACCTAAACGAAATCTCAGTGTCATGAATACCACCTGGCTCTTAATGTAGAAAAATTAAAGTTAATGTGGATGAGTAGGAAAAACAAACCCGTAATGTTCCGATACAGCATTAGTAGTGTCCTGCTCGACACAGTCAAGTCATTCAATTATCTGGGCGTAACGTTGCGAAGCGATATGAAATGGAACGGGCACGTGAGGTTTGTGGTAGGGAAGGCGAATGATCTACTTCGGTTCATTGGAAGAATTCTAGGAAAGTGTAGTTCATTTGTAAAGGAGGCCGCGTATAGGACTCTGGAGCGACCTATTCTTGAGTACCGTTCGAGTGTTTGGGATCCGCATCAGGTAGGGTTGAAACAAGACATCGAAGTAATTCAGAGGCGAGTTGCTAGATTTCTTACCGGTAGGTTCGATCAGCATGCAAGTAATACGTATATGCATCGGGAGCTCAAGTGGGAGTCCATGGAGGGAAGAAGACACCCAATTCGGACATTACTGAGAAAGTTTGGAGAACCGCCAACATACTTTTCGAGTAGGGACCACAAATATAAGATACGAGAAATAAGGGTTCATACGGAGCCCTATAGACAGTCGTTCTTACGTCGCTCTATCTGCGAATGTAACACGAAAAGAAACGACTAGTTGTGACACAGGGTACCCTTCGCCTCGCACCGTACAGTAGCTTGCGGAGCACGCATATATATGTAAATGTAAATGTAGCACGAACCACTGGAGTTGGCTGAGGGTGCCTGTGACGATTTCGTGCTTACTAACTGAAACTGTAACGAAAAGCACTGCTCTTCTTTGGATCTTCTCTATTTCCTTCATCTATCCTATCTAGTACGGATCCCAGACTAAAAATGTTCAAAAGTGTGTGAAATCCTATGCGACTTAACTGCTAAGGTCATCAGTCCCTAAGCTTACACATTACTTAACCGAAATTATCCTAAGGACAAACACACACACCCATGCCTCAGGGAGGACTCGAAACTCGGCCGGGACCAGCCGCACAGTCCATGACTGCAGCGCCAAGACCGCTCGGCTAATCCCCCGCGGCGATCCCAGACTAACGAGGGATATTGAAGTACTGGTCGAACGAGGGTTTTGTAAACTACCTCTTTGTTGATCGACTACATTTCCTGAGGATTCTTCCAGGGAATCTCTGACTGGAATCTGACTTACGTTTAATTACTTTTATGTGGTCGATCCACTTAAAATCATTCCGTACGCCTACTCCGAAATATTTTATGGATGTGATTGCTTTCCGTTACTGCACGGCAATCGTGAAAAAAAGCACTCCGTCTTCAGGCCACGAGTGGCTTACCGGGACCATCCGACCGCCGTGTCATCCTCATAGAGGACGCGGATAGGAGGGGCGTGGGGTCAGCACACCGCTCTCCCGGTCGTTATGATGGTATCCTTGACCGAAGCCGCTACTATTCGGTCGAGTAGTTCCTCAATTGGCATCACGAGGCTGAGTGCACCCCGAAAAATGGCAACAGCGCATGCCGGCCTCGATGGTCACCCATCTAAGTGCCGACCACGCCCGACAGCGCTTATCTTCGGTGATCTCATAGGAACAGGTGGAGCGACTGCGGCAAGGACGGCAATCGTGATATCACACAATAATGAGTCTTTATGCCTATTTGTACGCAATACGATAGATTTATTTATGTTGAGGATCAATTGCTAGTCCTTGCACCAATCGTCGATTCTCTGCGTGTCTACCTGCATTTCGCTACA
Organism: Schistocerca cancellata; assembly: GCF_023864275.1. Lineage (NCBI taxonomy): Eukaryota > Metazoa > Arthropoda > Insecta > Orthoptera > Acrididae > Schistocerca > Schistocerca cancellata. The sequence goes on along the minus strand of NC_064634.1, from coordinate 382,374,256 downwards.
ATTTTTCTCTGTATACATCACCATCCGCGAAAAGCGTTATGGAACTTATCCACTAAGTCATTTACAAATAGTGTGAAAAGCAATGATTCTATAACACTTCCTTGGGATACGACAGAAGTTACTTTTACATCTGCAGGTTTCCCTTCGTTGATAATGACATACTGAGTTCTGTTCGCTAGACAGTCTTCAATCCAGTCACACAACTGGTCTGATATCCCGTACGCTCGTATTTCCTTCATCAGGCGGCAGTGTGGAGTTGTATCGAACACGGCATCAAGCTGCTGTCTGGGTCTCGTGGACGAACAGAGCGAGTTGGTTTTCACACGATCGCTGGACTAGCGGATTAGCCGACTATAAATGGGACATTCCTGTCCACGAAGACTCTTCGAGCCAAATATGTTCCTGTGACACACACAACATGTTGCACTGGCCATGGAACGGTTGATAGTAATTCCACGCTCGATTTTGACAAAAGCACTGTGGCAGCCACTAATGGCCGTCTGTGGTGTGAGGAAGCTCTAAAGATTTCGCTGGGCAGCAGAACGAACGCCGGCAAAGGCGGCGCGGAGCGGCGGAGAGTCCGCGGCGGCCAGGCCAGGAAGGCAGATTGCAGGAATGCCGGCCACCCCGTGTATGCAGGCGGCGTCGGCGCTGTGTCATCAAATTAGCAGGGGTTGGTGGCTGAGGGGTGCGGGGCGCTGTTGTTTGACGGCGGGCCCGGCTCCGAATCAATAGCACCGCCACATCCAGCCGCCGGCAGGCCGTTCCCGCGCCGAAACCCCGGAGAGCTAGCCGGCTGCCGCCCCCATCACCGGCCGCGTGGCACCTCCGCACAAAGCCGTTCATACATAATCGCAGTCACATACGGGCCAGAAAACGACTAGAACAGGGTTTTTGGAACCATCGTAATTCCCATGTTGTTTGCTTTGCCCCGAAAAGGGATCTGCGTTCACCAACGTTGAGGTCCAACTTCTGAGATACGTACATCTGAGTGGGGCGGAAATCGGTAGATGTGATGTACATGTACAGACAAACAAACGACTACAATTTCACAAAAATTGATTGAATTATTCAAGAGAAGGAGCTTCACAAGCTTAGCAAATCAGTTAAAACTTTGGTCTACCGCTGATTCTTATGCAAGCAGTTATTCGGCTTGACATTGATTGACAGAGTTGTTGAGTGTCGTCCTGAGGGATGTTATGCCAGATTCTATCCAATTGGCACGCTAGATCATCGAAACCCCAAGCTGATTGGAGGGCCCTGTCCATAATATTCCAAACGTTCTCAGTTGAGGAGAGATCTGGTGACCCAGCTAGCTCAAGTATTGTTTGGCAAGCACGAAGATAAACAGTGACTCTCGCCGTGTGTGGGCGGGCATTATTTTGCTGAAATGTAATCCTAGGAAGCTTCTATGAAGGGCAACAAAACAGGGCCTAGAATATCGTCGACGCGCCGCTTTGCTGTAAGGACGCAGATGACAACCGAAAGGGTCCTGCTATGAAAAGAAATGGTACCCCAGATCATTACTCCTGGTTGTCTCGCCGTGTGGCGGGCGACACTCAGGTTGGTATCCCACCGCCGTCTGGAGCGTCTCCAGACACGTCTTCGCTCTAAATCTCATTGGCTGGAGTAGAATTGCCTTCACTGATGAGTCCCGCTTCGCACTGAGGCCCTATGAGCAGCCTATCAATGCGAAGCTGAATAACTTCTTGCACAAATTATTCTCGTCCATAATGGCTATGTTTGTGAACCGTGACTGTGTGGGATAATTATTTATTTCTAATTTCTGCTACCAGTCACTTTTTTATTTTATGTTTAATCTCACATAATACAATGCGTTTCGAACATGTCCTGTTCATCTTCAGGCATTTATGCATACATACATACATACAGAGAAATGTTACTTAATAAACAGTCTTAAACTAGATTAATCTAGAAGTCATTGTCCATTGTTTGTTACTATAGCGGCTGGTGTGGCATTTGGGGGGAGGAAGGGGGCAGTGGATGGATAGAAATCGAGACTCTCCCCCCCCCCTCCAAATGCCACACCAGCCGCTACAGTAACAAACAATGGACAATGACTTCTAGATTAATCTAGTTTAAGACTGTTTGTTAAGTAATATTTCTCTGTATGTATGTATGTATAAACGCCTGAAGATGAACAGAACATGTTCGAAACGCGTTGTATTACGTTAGATTAAACATAAACATAAAAAAGTGATTGGTAGCAGAAATTAGAAATAAATAATTCTTGCACGAAGGCCAGAGGTAGACCAACATGTTATTGACTTGCTCAGTTTGTAAATCATCCAATTTTTCTGAAATTTTAATAATTTGTTTATCTGTACATGTACATCAGATCTACCGAATTCCGTCCCATTCGGATAATTTCTACAGGGTGCGTTTTTTGAATGTATTTCATGCAGCTTATGCTAGGTAAATCAACTTACATCACCCGCCCCGAGTGCAAATGATGTCAGTAGTGAACTGCAGGAAGATCTGTAGAGTATTGATGAATGGTGCTGGGAGTGGCTGTTGACCCTGAACGCAAATAAATGTAGTATGTTACACATAAACAAAGGAAGAAATGCTGACAACGAATTAGTGGAAGCAGTAACTGCGTAAAATGTCTAAAAATAACCACCTGGAGCGAAATGTGATGACCATATAAAGCAAACAATAGGAGAAGCAGATACCAGAGTGACATTCATTGGGAGGATCTTAACCCTACAGCAGTAAAGGAGAGTAATTTTGAATTGCTAGTAAACCACCGTAAATTTTACTACATCTAATTTTATTCAAATTAAGTCATAATTTATAGGTTATGCAATATTTCATTACAGTTATTAGATCTTTGGTGGTATGTTACATACAAAATAAGTATACAATGTCCTATTTTATACCGTATAATGACAATCTTGCTGCGCAAAGTGTTATTGGAAAAGAAATCACAATTTATGTTTTGCACTACTTATAAATTATTATAACTCCAACAGTATTTTACACTCAAAATGAGTAGAGGGTCTTCTGCTTTAAATACTGTTATTACAATCTAAGTAAGGCATAGCTCGGTGCCCTGTACAAACTGATCTTGAGCAGTGGTTACAAAACGCCGTGGTCGTTATTCGCCTGCTCGAAGAACAAAATGAGCAGATGTTCCCCTCTTATGGTTATTATTGCTGTCTACTCTAAATTCTGAATTATCTGTGTCTTTATCATGTTCTCCAAGCAAATCACTCAGAAGAGTAGTGTTAAAAAACTCACCACCATCCATATTGTGCTAATTTTAGTAGCAAATGATGAGATTGCCACTGAAGAGAGCAATGTGATACAAACTAACACTCTTCTAATTGTGACTGATTGATATTTCACGTAAGATGCCAGACTAATTGCAAAATAAATTCTAAGCGATAAAACAAATATTCCGACTATTAGAAACCAGGCTCATTCCCAACATTTACGACAAGGGAACCAGTGCCAGAAAACCGTTGGAATCAGGCAATACATAATGGAGCCAAAGTTAACAACATGTTTGCCACGAAGGTACTCAAAGCCACGTGTGGCTCAAGTATGCAGATTAGTGGGAGCCGCGAAGAGACACTAAATGCAATCGTAAATTTTACTACAGTTTAGAAATCTAGTTCGTGGAATTGTAATTCATCTACGAAAGAAGTATCTTACAGAACACTTGTTCGTCAGATTCTTTAGTACTGCTCATCAGACTGGTGTCCTTGGCAAATTGTATTAACAAGAGACACAGAGGAGCTCCAACGAAGAGTGCCATGTTTCGCCTCTGGATCGTGTAATAAGCGCTAGACCGTTACGGGGATGCTCAACAAACTCTACTGGCAGACGCTACAAGGGAGCTGCTGTGCATTACGGAGAAGTATGCTACTGAAATTCCGAGATAGCACATTCAGTTTTTTTCCCGTATACGTCTCGCGAAATGGATCACTACAAGAAAATCAGAACAATTTGTTGTCACACGAAGCCTTACCGACAATCATTCTTTCCAAGGGCTATTCGCGAACGGAACAGGAAATCTGGAGGGGGGTGGGGGTGGGAAAGGGGTAGAGGACGGAAGGGGGCGGGGTGCAAAATCAGAGAGCGAGAGAGAGAGAGAGAGAGAGAGAGAGAGAGAGAGAGAGAGAAAATAGTGATAGTGGTGCCAGAAGCACCCTCCGCCACATGAAGTAAGGTGGATACAGATGCAACCGCCAGAGGTGTACACGTTCCGCTTCTAACCTGCCCATTGCTTGCCTAGGCAGCCAAACTGCCGCACTTACCAGCAGAACGGGCAGGCTGCTGTACTCCCATCCAAGACAAGCTGTGCCCAACCCAAGCGGGCTACCCGTCTTCCTGCGGTGCTACGCTACGTAGCAGTTTATTCTGTACGCTTTTATTGTAACGTTATGAGTAGGGTTCGGAAGAGTTTTAGCAGATTACCGCAAGACAAGGCCCAATATACGAAGGTTATTCGGAAAGTAAGGAACCATCGGTTGCGAAATGGAAACCACAGTGAAAGTCCGATGAAGTTTTGCACAGGTGTGTTGGGCAGTGTCTCTAGTATGCCCGTCGATTGCGTAAAGTCGTTCTTTTTAGCTATGAGCATACAGGGAGCACATAAAGATACCTAGAACATTAGTGTCTCCCGCCAAGTAAGAAGGCCTGGTGAGAAATTTCGCCTGAAGCTATGCAGCCAACATCACGTAACTGTCGTGCGCTTTATTCTTCAAGTCAATTCTCGGCCGCATTCTGCAGGCGCAATGAAGATGCTCCTACATCGTTTTCGATTGGAAATGTTTGATTAACCACAATACAGCCAATAATTGTCTCCCTCTGAGTTTCATCTCTCCTCACATGACCCGCTAGCTATGAAGACAACATTTTGGCACAGAAAACGAGCTGTAGACCAGCGTAGAGAATTGGCGGAAAGCACTGGCGGCTGCCTCCTATAACGAGGATATTGGAAAGTTGGTACAACGCTACGACAAACGTCTAAGTCGGATCGGCGACTATGGAGATAAGTATCTGGAAGTTGTAGCTAAATGTTGCAAATAAAACAGTTTTGGTTTTCACTGTGGTTTCCATTTCGCGATCTATTGTTCCTTACTTTCCGAATAGCCCTCGTAACGCATATTCATTTTTGGGTTATTATAGGGCAGAAAATTGTGGATTTTATTTTTCCTGTTTTCCTTTACGGCTTATTTGTTTATTTCAGTATGAACTGTTTTTAACTTCACTCTCTTTCGACAAGTACTGGCTATTCTCAAAACGAACCATCATCAGGTCACCTCTAATACATATTTTCTATAGTAAGCAGAATCTCTGAAAGTCGAGATCCTTCGCAATTAAGATCCTCAATATGTCTATTAAACCGCAACGTCAACTAAAGTAAGGTTTTGGAAGTCTAGTGTCTGTAGGAACATGAACCCAGTCAGAACATGTTAAGTACTTTTTCCAGATTGTGTATTGCGAGTTCACTTAATTCATTCTAAGTGACCAAAACAGTACATTCTAAACTCCACAAATTCATTTTAGCTAACGCGAAGTTCGTTTTTCGTTTTATGTTAATCTAATACATATATGACTGAAAGAGAAGCTTTTCTTTCATACTAAGCTTTCTTCGCACTATGTTGCATACCACCAGAATCCGGTTTTTGAGCCATATTTTTTCCCATTTCAGCCAATGTTTGCTCTAAATTTAGAAAGACTATATACTGCTAAATGGCCTCACGTCCTTAGCACACATTTCAACACACTTGTCAGGCATTAAGTTTTCATCCTCTTTCAAAATATTTATGGAGAGGGGAAACTGCTGCTCCAACTACAAACATATTGTAACGTACTCGAAGTTCCCGAATGAGTGCTTAGTAACTTCTTACAAAGTTTGCACTGCGAGACACATACTGATTTATTTGAAGCTGCCTTATAAGCACTAGATTTGGGGATCGTTTCGTGACTGGTATGTATTCCCCAATTTCTGATTTCTCCTCAGTCACCTTTTAAGTTTGGTTTGTTCATTTTACTGCCTCCTCCGTCACGGTAGCTGAGCTGTAGTCAAACTACCTTTGCAAACAGGCTATTCTGTGGTCACGTTAAATTTTCAGGTGCAGCAGGGTGAACGGATTCCGTGAAGATTGCCAGGCTTGGGGAAATCCAAGCCCCAAGCTGGCCAGTTTTAACCACTGTGCCTCGGGTCACTTTTGTGTCTCCGTTGCGGCAGGTTAGATGCTTTAATGGTTGCAGAGGAGACAGGCTGGAAGAAGAGTTTGTACACCTCTGGTAACTGCAGATGCAGGACAGCATGTAGTACGCATTGTGACATAGCTAAGTAGAGAGAGAGCGAGGATTCGCTTGCTCACGCTTCAGCCTCCAAACAGACTACAGGCTCATGTGTACAGCAAACGTTCTGTCAGGGTTGTCGACGCCGAGACAAGCTGATAACGCGGCAGGGCATTGTTGGCTAGACGTCGGGAGGGTGTCCCCCCTGCTCGCAGCTGTAGTAACCTACTTCGGCGGCGTCGCAAAGACATCGATTGCGATGACGCCACTGTCGACAACAAAGCCCCGCGATATTGGCGTCCTTGTGGGGGCGGCAGGGCGGAGTCTGGGGCGGCTTCGTCATCTCGCGTGGCCGCAACCCCTCTGTCGCCCTGGGGAGGGCACCGCCATGGGCGGAGGGAATTAGCAGGCAGGCGCGTGGCGTGGCCTGGCGCAGGATCGCCAGGTTGTGCTGCAAATACTGCGCAGCCAAAGCTACACTCCATACTAACCGATAGATACGCTATACGTTTCTACATGGCCGACGTTGCTAACTAGCCAAGTGACGATTGCCAATTAGAAGCCTCGCCTTGAGACACCAGTGGACGGTGATCTGCACCATATTCTCCAGCTCATTGCTGCCAGCTTTCGAAATCGAAGACTCCTTCAGATCGCTTGCAGTTTATCCTCGTGAGTCTAACAGGACCGCCCTTTCATCGTTTTCCGTGGATCCCATTCAGTACTAAATCACTTGCGCTATTTATGTTTCTGGTGTATAAATTTAATGGAGCAAATTAGGAAGAAAGCAGCCACGTTCAAGAGCTGTTTTTTGATCTCCTTGTACATTTCTTCTAGTCGGGGGAATCGTTAGCGACACTGCGGATCAAGCTGGGTCTTTCGTGTGGCTATCACAGACAATGATCGGTCCCCAATGGCGGTTTGCCCAGGCCGTACATATTTAAGAGCTTGACTGAACCTGTGATACGGTTTCTAACAGCTGCACATTTTATTATAACCAACCCATAAAAATAGAATCTTTGAGCAATTTTTTGAATTTAAAAGCAAGAATGCACCATTTAATCCTCTCACTACCAATATTGTTTTTAGGATGAGACACTTAGTGCAGGATTATTTCATTCAATTTCGTAGTCAGAAGCAACAATGTGAAAAAGTATTTCCCGCAGTTTCGTTATCCAATGCGACGAAGATGAGAAATACAGAGCTGTTCAAAATTACATCCGGGGATTCAGAAGAGGCCTGCACAAAAGCTGCAAGGTATTCGGAAACCATACACATACGAGTAAACAAAGCATCTCTTCAAGTTTGTAACTCACATTACAGGTGCTCAATCTGGACGCCGTTAGTGACGTGAAAAACGCCAATACGTGCTCGCAGTTCTTGCCACATAACGGGTCTCGCGGGAGGCGCGCACTAGATAGTCCCTGCAGTAGCACTAGTGCCCTCAGTGGCTCAGATGGATAGAGCATCTGCCATGTAAGCAGGAGATCCCGGGTTCGAGCCCCGCTCGGGGCACACATTTTCATCTGTCCCCGTTGATATATATCAACGCCTGCCAGCAGCTGAAGGTTTTAATGTATAATCCTAATTTAATTCTGGGGGATGCTGTATGCTTTCTTTGCTAAGGTGGAATGCTTGCACAACAAACATATATGGGCGCTGGAGTACAGGGAGCACCAGAGCACTGGTACTCACTGGTCGGACTTGCTAGCACGCTAGGTTACATAGCAAGTACTGACCGCACAAGATCAACAGAAGAGAACCGAAATGGTAGCCATGCGAATATGTTCCAAGAAGAACTGGAGGAACAACCGTATAGTTTGGCGTCCACTCAAACTCCGGCCGAATGAGTCCCAGTACGCTCTCTCAGCAGCTGCATGTCGCGACGATGATTTGTTTTAGGGAAGACCTAGGTAAACTCAGTGGCTTCGTGGCCAGACAGCGGAGGAGTAAACAAGGAGGCTGGCGCAGCGAATTTTCCTCTGCGACGCAGCTGGTAAAACACGGCGTAAGTACTGCCGCGAACCCAGTGGCAGCGGCGCAGCAGCCCCGGGTACGATCTAGCCGCCTGGCTGGGAACCGGATCCCGAGGCCTCCTCCTCCCCCTCCTCCTCTTCTTCCTCCTCCTACTCCTCCCACGCGGCTGAGTCACGCCGCCAGCCAGCTAACTGTAAACAAGTGCCGCCCCGGGCGCTGGCTCTCGCCAAATGTTCACGTCCCCTCACGTGGGAACTTCGCTCCCGCACCTGGACGCGCACTGTTCAGAGAACCCACTAACTGTGAGCATCTAGTTGGTGGGTCACACGGCCGGCCGGAGTGGCCGAGCGGTTCTAGGCGCTACAGTCTGGAGCCGCGCGACCGCTACGGTCGCAGGTTCGAATCCTGCCTCGGGCATGGTGTGTGTGGTGTCCTTAGGTTAGTTAGGTTTAAGTAGTTCTAAATTCTAGGGGACTGATGACCTCAGATGTTAAGTCCCATAGTGCTCAGAGCCATTTGAACCATTTGGGTTACACGGAGAGGTCCCCAGGGATGTGATCGACTTTTTGAAACGACCTATGCATTAGAGTAGGTTAGTGTGCCAAATATCGCACCATGTAGTCACTCAGTCTGGTGCGTCCTTGTTTGCGAGTAATCGACGAAAAAGAGTTTCTCGTGATCGACGTCGCTAGACCCTTATAAATGACACTGTCTTTCGAAACGTCATTGTAGCTAACGCATCCCTCCTACCAGATTTAACAACCTGTTTCTTCGTGTCCCTTTCCGATTTTAGGGCTCTCCTCCCTCCCTCTCTCTATGAAAAAAAAAACAAACGAAAACGGATAAGTGATTTGGTTGGGTTCCAATCCTGTCTTGTCTTATATATAGAGTGTTTCAAAATTTAATGGACAAACATCGAGAGGATGTAGAAGGTGTCTAGGGGCTATAGAGTGTCGAAGATATAGGCGCCGGCACCAGCCTCTACATCTCCTGTCCTGCAGCAGGAGTGACCTACGGGCAGGGAGAGACGTGTGGTTTTTAGTTTTCGGTGATAGCAACTGGCTGCCACGAGGTAGCTGCTGCAAGACAGGCCTTGTCTCCTATGGACGCGATACTTTGTTGCCGTTGTGGATGACTGTGCCGGCAGCAGGCTTCTGTCCCGAGACCGGAACTATCTATACAATTCCCGATGTTTTTCGGTGTAGTATACAGGATGTAACAGATAGAGAACGACAGCATCTAAATTACAGGGGTGAACGTCGGCTTGTGCGTCATCCATCGCCGTCTACTCCACTGTAGGGTGTGGCAATGGGACGCGTTGGATGTATAATTACAGATATCCTGAGACGCTGACGTCATTATTGAATTTAAAGGATAGGAATCATGAATGGAATCAAACGGGGAGGAACCATATGAGTAGACACTGTGGCAGGAATTAGACGACAGGATCCAACGGATGTACACTGCCATCTACACTCCTGGAAATGGAAAAAAGAACACATTGGCACCGGTGTGTCAGACCCACCATACTTGCTCCGGACACTGCGAGAGGGCTGTACAAGCAATGATCACACGCACGGCACAGCGGACACACCAGGAACCGCGGTGTTGGCCGTCGAATGGCGCTAGCTGCGCAGCATTTGTGCACCGCCGCCGTCAGTGTCAGCCAGTTTGCCGTGGCATACGGAGCTCCATCGCAGTCTTTAACACTGGTAGCATGCCGCGACAGCGTGGACGTGAACCGTATGTGCAGTTGACGGACTTTGAGCGAGGGCGTATAGTGGGCATGCGGGAGGCCGGGTGGACGTACCGCCGAATTGCTCAACACGTTGGGCGTGAGGTCTCCACAGTACATCGATGTTGTCGCCAGTGGTCGGCGGAAGGTGCACGTGCCCGTCGACCTGGGACCGGACCGCAGCGACGCACGGATGCACGCCAAGACCGTAGGATCCTACGCAGTGCCGTAGGGGACCGCACCGCCACTTCCCAGCAAATTAGGGACACTGTTGCTCCTGGGGTATCGGCGAAGACCATTCGCAACCGTCTCCATGAAGCTGGGCTACGGTCCCGCACACCGTTAGGCCGTCTTCCGCTCACGCCCCAACATCGTGCAGCCCGCCTCCAGTGGTGTCGCGACAGGCGTGAATGGAGGGACGAATGGAGACGTGTCGTCTTCAGCGATGAGAGTCGCTTCTGCCTTGGTGCCAATGATGGTCGTATGCGTGTTTGGCGCCGTGCAGGTGAGCGCCACAATCAGGACTGCATACGACCGAGGTACACAGGGCCAACACCCGGCATCATGGTGTGGGGAGCGATCTCCTACACTGGCCGTACACCACTGGTGATCGTCGAGGGGACACTGAATAGTGCACGGTACATCCAAACCGTCATCGAACCCATCGTTCTACCATTCCTAGACCGGCAAGGGAACTTGCTGTTCCAACAGGACAATGCACGTCCGCATGTATCCCGTGCCACCCAACGTGCTCTAGAAGGTGTAAGTCAACTACCCTGGCCAGCAAGATCTCCGGATCTGTCCCCCATTGAGCATGTTTGGGACTGGATGAAGCGTCGTCTCACGCGGTCTGCACGTCCAGCACGAACGCTGGTCCAACTGAGGCGCCAGGTGGAAATGGCATGGCAAGCCGTTCCACAGGACTACATCCAGCATCTCTACGATCGTCTCCATGGGAGAATAGCAGCCTGCATTGCTGCGAAAGGTGGATATACACTGTACTAGTGCCGACATTGTGCATGCTCTGTTGCCTGTGTCTATGTGCCTGTGGTTCTGTCAGTGTGATCATGTGATGTATCTGACCCCAGGAATGTGTCAATAAAGTTTCCCCTTCCTGGGACAATGAATTCACGGTGTTCTTATTTCAATTTCCAGGAGTGTATTCCATCAGCACAGGAAATTAAATATACTGTACAAAGTAAACAAAATGTGAAACAAACGTTAAAAACTAACGTTCATTTCGATATATACTGTTTCTTCACTTGTTTACATTACTTTATAGTGTTGCTGGTACTCCCCGCGACGACGCTTTCACCACTTATGAATAAAAAATAATTGTGGTAAGTGCTCAATATGCCAGCCTCCAGCGTCGCAGCATATCTGGCATCTGCGTATCACTGAATGCCGCACTCGCTCAGAGACACCGGGCTGTGTGCGAATGACCTCACACGCTGCATGTAGCCTCGTCACTACGTCTTCCGCTGACTCCACCGGCGTTTCGCACACCGTATTCTTCAGGTGGGCCCTTATGGGGAATTCCAGCGGGTTGAGGTCAGGCGACCGAGGCGGGAAAGCTACAGGGCCACCTTGATCAATCCAGCGATCTAACATTCGCCCGATCTGGCTTCTGGCAGCTCGATTAATTTGTGTGGGTGCCTCATCGTATACGTCGACGTACTGAAGGTAGCATCTCGTCCATTAATTCCGGCAGCACTTCCCTATGAATGTCGTATAGCTGTCGCCCTCGAGGCAAGGGGGAAGCATGTAGCGACCAATCAAGTAATCGTGAACCACGCCAGACCACGCATTGGTGTTGAACTTCCCGTGATGGCATCGTTCTTGGGTGGCGTGGGGATTCGGCTCTGCCCGCACGTGGCAATGCGGGCGTTGTACACACCCTCACGGGTGAAGGACGCCTCTTCCGTGCACTTGTACGCACGCAGGGTAATACGGCTGGCTTGCGTAATGCTGCAAAACCACTGTCCAAGCCGGCCGAAGTGGCCGCGCGGCTCTAGTCGCTACTGTCTGGAACCGCGCGATCGCTACGGTCGCACGTTCGAATCCTGCCTCGGGCATGGATGTGTGTGATGTCCTTAGGTTAGTTAGGTTTAAGTAGTTCTAAAGTTCTAGGGGACTGATGACCTCAGAAGTTAAGTCTCATAGTGCTCAGAGCCATTTTGAACCACTGTCCAAACTCCACACGCGGAGCAAAACAGTGTGCCAACAGCGCCTGTTTCTTCTGAAGATGGAATAAATGGCTTCGCTCCTCATGCAGCACCCGCCAAACCGCTGAGTGGGAGCTTTGCATTGCGTGTGCCACAATGCGGAAGCTTGCGATTGGATCTGCCTCGAACCTCTAGTACGTCCACCGCAAATAGCTGCGTGTGTAGGCTTCGCGTGCATCTGTCGTATCGACGCCATGTGAGACCACCCGTTTCACCCTGTGGATGGCCGCAAACGTAGAGTGGTGCAGCTGACGCCTACTGGGATACCGTTTCCCTCAGATGCATACCGCTGCGAGCCCACCGCCTGTCGCCTACCACATGCAAAACGCGTGGCGTGCTGCTCGGCCCAGATGAACGTTTCCAAGATACCGCACACCATCACGCGACAAACTAGACTGAGCTCTGTGTTTCTACTCCATATGTTAGCGAACAATACAGTGATGATGTGATTGGTGTGGCCGCATTCAGCGCCATCTAACGTCCAGACTGCTGTCAGGAATTGTACATTGCGAGAAGTCCTGTGATCGCTGTCTGTGCGGGTATAAAGCCACGCCTGCTGCCGGAGGGGAGTCGTAGCGGCGCTTATAACTTCGACTCTCTGTAGCATTGTTCGATGACTTTTTCGGACACGGGTTCCTATCCTCATTTTGCTGTTCAGGCACCTTTTATATACTCTCGAAGTTTGTTGGTGTAATTTTGATTCCCGTACACACATAAATTTAAATGTTTATCGAAATGATAGATCATTATTTTGATTCAGTTAACTGACTGGAATAATTTCTAATCCTCTGACAATTCGTTTTAATCGTTTAATTTTAATCATCGCAATAATAATAAATATACCTAGTGGTTCAATGGCCGAGTGCATGTCTTTCTGGTGGACGTCGCTTCGGTGACTTGCGTGTCCCTAACCTACGCCAGCGGTTCTACGGGCAAAGGGAACCTTCAGTTTAATGTGGAATTCGAACCACGTGTCTTTCCTGGGGACTGCTCACATCGTTGAAAGGTAACTATTAGATTCTAGGAAGACTGAAAATTTCGTTCTCTCGACCGTGATTCGATTCCGTGATCAATTGGATTCCAGGCACCGTTTACCACTATACCGGCATACCCCACATTGTAATCACCTTATTTCCTTTAATTAGTTCTAATTTTTCTCACTTTTATGGATGAAAATGATAGAAAGAAAAAACATTAAATTTAAATAAATCGACGTGGAAAAATACAATTAACAAAAAATAAAGAAAACACTATAGGAAATACAAAACGTTAATATTCGCAAACAGTTACAAAGGGCAAAGAATATATTCAAAATAATTAATTCAATAAAAATAATAATTTCGTTAAAGATTTAACATAAAGTAGCTACTTCACAGCGGAAGTGGAAACCGCAAGTTCCAGCAACTATATCACCCGCTATGCTACGGCGCTATTTCCAAAATCAGTATAATTTCAAGGCTCTAATGGAGGGATTTACAGACCACGGGGTCCGTCCTTTACCGTCCCTTCTCCTAATTTTTGTTGTACTCATCTTTCATTTCTCGTGCAAACGACAGAGCGGTGTCTTGCCGAACTTAGTTCTTTTGCGCCATGCATTGTAGCTGGCATTGCGGTAAGGGGAGTCTCAGAGTCAATTTAGCGCTTGTCCACTACAAAAATTAATCTGTACATCAAAGCACTTGTGAAATCATTGGAGCGTCACCTATCAAATTCAATCGTGTAAATGATGTTTCTGTAAAAATACACAGTTGCAGTTACATTCGTTAAAAAACGAATATTCCGATCCTTGTGTAGTCACAGTGGTATTGCGATGCTAACAAATTGTACGATACCCTGCTCTAAGGGATGACGGCAAATTCTTTTTTGTCGAGTACTCACAAACGAGGGCCCACCAGGGTGAATGGTCTGCACGAAGTGATACACGCTACCCTGACCTAAACCACAGCACAAAGGGTTTCAAAAAGTCGATGCCATCCCCCGGGGATCTTTCCTTATGAGTGAGCGTTACACTAGAAATGTAAGCTTCGTAGCAATTTCTCAGGTTTTCTAAGCATGATTCATTAATACTGTGCTTCCGTGTGTTCATCCGAGTTGTTTTTTCCCTTTTATACACAATATTTCGACGACCGACCCAACCGTCTTCTTAGAGACCTGAGAGTTTGGAGTTACGTGTACTTACCGCCTGGACTCCAACCAGACTGAAACTTCCCGGCTGATTAAAACTGTGTGTCGGACCTAGACTCGAACTCAGGACCTTAGCCTTTCGCGGACAAGTGCTCTAGCACCTGAGCTACCCAAGCACGACTCACGCCCCGTCCTCACAGCTTTACTTCCGCCAATACCTCCTCTCCTCCCTTCCAAACTTTACAGAAGCTCTCATGCGAACCTTGCAGAACTAGCATTCCTGAAAGAAAGGATATTGCGGAGACATGGCTTAGCCACAGCCTGAGGGATGTTTCCAGAATGAAATTTTCACTCTGCTTCGGAGTGTGCTCTGATATTAAACTTCCTGGCAGATTAAAACTGTGTGTCGCACCGAGACTCGAACTCGGAACCTTTGCCTTTCGCGGGCAAGTGCTCTACCAACTGAGCTACCGAAGCACGACTCACGCCCCGTCCTCACAGCTTTGCTTCCGCCAGTACCTCGTCTGCTACCAAGCACTTTCCCGCGAAAGGCAAAGGTCCCGAGTTCGAGTCTCGTTCCGGCGCACAGTTTTAATCTGCCAGGAAAGTTTCATATCAGCGCACACTCCGCTGAAGAGTGAAAATCTGATTCCAACCAGACTGTCAGATAAGAGTCGCAGACATTCTGCGTCCTTGTGTGTTGCCTCTCATGCGACAGTACCGTGCTGCCAGTTTTCAGCAGGACAATGCTCGCCGACACATGGCACGTATATGAAGTGTCTCCGTGATGTTGAGGTACTGCCGTGCCCAGCAAGATGCCCAATAGAACATGTTTGGGTCCATCTTGGACAACTCCGCCCAACTTTCAGTATCTGGGATATCATGGACCAGTTACAACAGTGGTAGGCCAGTTTGCCTAAGGAGGTTACACATCGACTTCATGACACCTTCATGAATCAGTGCATTCATCCAAGTAAGAGGGTGTGCAACGTCATACTACCAAGTTCTTTGTAAATATGACTCGATATTGTACTCCCTGAAATAAGCTCACATATCCTCTCGGCCTCTGAAGTTTCGTTTCATTTGCTCCTTTCTTCTGGGTGCTTCAATAATTTGTCCAGTCTGTGCCGATCTCAACACGTAATTGTTTCCGGTCAGTTGTTTACAGGACGCGCCGTGTGGATTGAAATGAAGTTGGGCCATTACTCGGGCTGTACGTACAGTGTTACCTGGTGTGTGGTAACGTGAGGCACAGATGAGCGGCAGCCAGCGCGCAGCAGCCGGGTCGGTCACGTGGCGGCAACTGAGCTGGCAACCTGACACCGGCAGAGTAACACGCGACACCCCGGCTCCTAGCTGCTTGCTGTATACTGCAGGTGCGACAGCCGCCGCCGCTACCGGCAAACACACAAACACACACGCTCCCCCATTGCTCGGGTTTTTTTCCTCATCGACAAACAGGAACATGGCCAAGAGGCGCCTCAAAAAATGGTTCAAATGGCTCTGAGCACTATGGGACTTCTGAGGTCATCAGTCCCCTAGAACTTAGAACTACTTAAACCTTACTAACCTAAGGACATCACACACATCCATGCCCAAGGCAGGATTCGAACCTGCGACCGTAGCGGTCGCGCGGCTCGAGACTGTAGCGCCTAGAACCGCTCGGCCACCTCGGCCGGTCAAGAGGCGTCTCTAAACCACCCTGAACGTTATGTAAAACTGGGCAAAGTAATGGCTGATTTCCCTAAATACCGACAAACCGCAAGACAGCGTGCTCAGCAAATGTCTTCGGCTACAGATCACCACTGAGAGCATCTGCTACAGCTGGGTGGCCAAAACCTTCTCACGGAGGAGCACCGCCAACTGCCACGCCACGTCGCTCGGCAGGCTCCTTGGGTGGAAGTACCACATCGTGGAAGAACAATGGGCACAATTAAACGCACTGACAAACAGCATTTCGAAAGCAACACATGAAGAATATATGCGGACACGACATTACAGACATGCCTATGTGCAGCGTAACAGCAATTTCCAGAGGATGGACAGCGATACCCACAGTGACAACGAAAATAGTGGCAATGAGGAAGAACAGGAGGAGGAAGCTGAGATGTGATAGTAAATAAGCAAAAGTGCTGGTAATCTAGCCAAGAAAACACCAAATGATGTACATGGATGCGCACCTAAAGTAGTTAATACATAGGATTAGTAATAAATAGGATAAACAACATTATTTCTCCACTAATAACCATTTGTGTGTGTGTGTGTGTGTGTGTGTGTGTGTGTGAGACTGGCGGTCAACCGCTCGAAGAAACCATTCCGAGGTATTCACCGTCAGTCACATTCGGTGATGGTACTAACAAATCTCTCATCTATCCTATCTTCTTTTTATATTCTTCTTAAAAAACAACAAAATTTATTTATATTTCAACCTTAAATAATTGTTATTTAGAAAAGTATCATTCTTTGTAAATGATAAAACAAAAGGAAAGAAAACTTTAAAAAGATGAAAAACGAAAACTGTAAGATGTACGACCTGTTTTAAACATCAGGTAACAGGTCTATAATTTGGCAATAAATAAATAAAAAACTCCGAAAGACAGCCGGCGGCACGCGGAATCTTTTAGCTGATGCACGATCGGCTGCTCAGGGTTGCCAGTTGTGTATTCACACAGGTCACAAATGCGTGTAAATATCGATTACAGAAGTCGATACCCCGAGAGCGCTTGATCAGATATGTTGTCGCTCAACTGTTAAGAAATCGCGGGGAGAAGCCAGTGGTAGTGGTCGAAGTAGCGGTTGGCGTGTCCCCTCCCACGCTGTCAGAACCTCAGCAAAGAGCTGTAGTTACACTACTTGGCGAGGAAGTGTAATTTTTAGGGCACTGGTGGCGTCAGAAACGCCGGCCACTGTCAGACTTCACTGCTGACTGGCTCACAATGTTGGACACGTGCGTAACAGAGCGGCGTATCACAATCAGTATTGCAATTTATTTCGAACGTGTCGAGATTTATCGTGGATAAACTATAAGGTGAAGAGGTGACTGTCTTATATCTAAGGGGTGTCCCCAGGAGGAATGTTCAATATTCATCGATATGTCAGGAGCTATCATTCGAAGCAAAATGTCCAGTAAACATGGGTTCTAAAATGCTTACCTTAAGAACTATGAGCACTATTTCATCTTCGCTGCTGTGAAACAGATCTCTCCTACTAAACATGTGCTCATAGCTCGTCAGATTCAGTTGACAAATTTTCTAGCTTCGGCCCAAAAAATGTAAATCAAAGAGCTAGCAATAGAAGATATTTGTTTCACAGTATTTAAGACGAAGAAATGCTCATAGCTCTTAAGGTATGAATTTTAAAACCCATGTTCACTAGGCTTTGTTGCTTGGAATGGTGGATCCTGTCATATCCCTGCACATTGACCATTTCTCCTTGGACATCCTGAATATGCACCTGTAAACGCTCTAATCACTCTCATGACCATTAAAGGAAATCTGCAGTGGTGGCAGCATAGTGGTCGCACAGCCTTCTTTTGATACAGCTTCTCTAAATTTATCGAACAGTGTTTCGTGAGAAATGTATCGTTCTTCTTCCATAGAATCCTATTAAAGTTCCTCGAGCATTCCTGTTGCTCTTTAATGTAGGCACACCGACCTGTTTCGACCTTAGCACCGCGTCTCCAAATGTTGTCGATGTCTGTTATCACGCCTGATCGATAAGGGCTCCAAACAGTGGAGCATTGCTCTAGAACTGGTTCCTCCAGCATCTTATATACGATTTCCCTTGCAGATGCCCTGCGTTTTACCAGAACCCTTTTGCACTGAAGCGCCAAAGAAGCTGTTATAGGCATGCGTATTAAAATACAGAGGTACGTAAACAGGCAGAATACAGCGCTGCAATTGGCAACGCCTACATAAGGCAACAAGAGTCTGGCGCAGTTGTAAGATCGGTTACTGATCCTACAGTCCCAGGTTATCAAGATTTAAGTGAGGTTGAACTTGGTATTATAGTCGGCGCACGAGGGATGGGACACGGCATCTCCGAGGTAGCGATGCAGTGGGGATTTTCCCGTACGAGCATTTCACGAGTGTACCGTGAATACCAGGAATCAAGTAAAACATCAAATCTCCGACATCGCTGCGGTCAGAAAAGGATCCTGCAGAAGCGGGACCAACAATCACTGAAGAGAATCGTACAACGGGACCGAGCGCAAGTCTTACTTCAGGCGACGCCACAATGGGCGACTTGCGTGTCGGTGATGAGGATGAAATGACGATGAGAACAACACAATACCCAGTCCACGAGCGGAGAAGATCTGCAACACTGCCGGGAATCGAACCCTGGCCGCTTGCATGGGAAGCAAGCACGTTACCTCTCAGCTATGCAGGCGGACTGTGTGCCCTTGATGACATCACGACACAAAGACTCGCATGGACCAGTCAACACCGACAAAGGATTGTTGATGACTGGAAACATGACGCCTGGTCGGCAGAGTCTCGTTTCAAATTGTAGCGAGCGGATGGACGTGTACGGGTATGGAGACAACCTCCTGAATCCATGGATCCCGCATATCAGCAGTGGACTGTTCAATCTGGTGGAGGGTCTGTAATGGTGTGTGTGTGTGTGTGTGTGTGTGTGTGTGTGTGTGTGCGGGGAGGGGAGGGGGGAGGGGTGCAGTTGGAGTGATGTGGGGCCTCTAATAAGTCTAGATATGACTCTGACATGTGACACGTACGTAAGCATCCTGTCTGGCCACCAAGAGCTGTTGCAGGACGAATTGATTCACGGATCCGGTTATATTGCTCCTTCCGTATATAGTGATTTTACGACTATGACGAGTGGGGCCTAAAGATGGCATCAGTATAATGCTGAAACTGGTAGCACATAGAAATTCATAAAATAAAATAAATTTCTACAATACATACGGCTGTTGGTAAATTATTGCATCAAGAAATGCATCCATTCAAGTCCATTGTGCATTCCGACGGGTTTGGGAAATTCCAGCAAGAAAATGTGACACCCCATACGTCCGGAATTGCTACAGAGTGGCTCCAGGAAAACTCTTCTGAGCTTAAACGCTTCCACTGGCCACCAAACTTCTCAGACACGAACATTATTGAGCATATGTGGCGCAGTTGTTACATAGGATACTGCTCTTACAGTCCCAGGTTATCAAGATTTAAGTGAGTTTGTGCTTAAACACTTCCGATGGCCACCAAATTTCTTAGACACGAACATTATTGAGCGTGCTGTTCAGAAGAGACCTCCACCTCTTCGTATTCCTAGAGATTTATGGACGGACCTGCAGGATTCGAGGTGAAACTTCCTGGCAGATTAAAACTGTGTGCCGGACCGAGACTCGAACTCGGGACCTTTGCCTTTCGTGGGCAAGTGCTCTACCAAATGAACTACCCAAGCACGACTCACGCCCCGTCACACATGGCTCTGAGCTCTATGGGACTTAACATCTATGGTCATCAGTCCTCTAGAACTTAGAACTACTTAAATCTATCTAACCTAAGGACAACACACAACACCCAGTCATCACGAGGCAGAGAAAATCCCTGACCCCGCCGGGAATCGAACCCGGGAACCCGGGCGTGGGATGCGAGAACGCTACCGCACGTACACGCCCCGTCCTCACAGTTTACTTCTGCGAGTATATCGTTTCCTACCTTTCGGGGCGTGAGTCGTGCTTGGGTAGCTCAGTTGGTAGAGCACTAGCCCGCGAAAGGCAAAGGTCCCGAGTTCGAGTCTCGGTCCGGCACACAGTTCTAATCTGCCAGGAAGTTTCATATCAGCGCACACTCCGCTGCAGAGTGAAAATCTCAGTCAGGATTCATGGTGTCAATTCCGTCCATCACTATTCCAGACATTAGTCGGGTCAATATCAACTTCTGCATGCTCTCGCGGGCCCTGCACTATATTAGGCAGTTTCTTTGGCTCTTCAGTGTAATAACTCTAAGTGTACTATTCGCCTGTCTGCAGTGCCAAAAGCGACGAAGCAAGGAAAAACAGTTGGGCGGACAGCTTGGGAGCAGAGGCGGCTGTTGAACCCAGAAGGAAGTCCCCCGTGGGCCCCGGAAGCCCAGCAGAGTGCGGTCCACCCCGTTAGGTCTGGGTCTGGGACACGCGACGCGGCGTCCTCTGGCCAGATGGCGCGGCTTTGTCCTTGGCTGGCTGTCAGGCAGGATGCAGACGACCGCTATTACGCAAACCCTTTTGTGGGGGCTCGCAATTTACGTTTCCGCTGCAGGTGACTCGAGCCGTGGCTGCATGTCCTGGCTAGCTGCCAGGTGGGCAGGTAGCGGCTAGACGCTAGTGCTCTACTACGCTGACTGCCGGCTGCTAGCGGTTCGGCGTCACTCGTACACGCAGGATGCCGACCGAGTGTCACGTCACGGAACGGAAACTCCCCATAAAATGATGGTGTGTCAACAGACAGAACGTCGGTGCGAATAAGGAAATCATTTCATGACGACGAAAGAGAGAAGCGATAGGGTGAAACGTAAAGACTCCAGCCTAGTCCCCTTGATACCACCAACCGCCCCACCGACTGGTGGGCGTACACCGAGGTGATAAAAGTCGTGGGATAGCGATATGCACATACACAGATGACAGTAGTATCGCATACGCGAGATATAAAAGAGCAGTGCATTGGCGAAGCTATCATTTGCACTCAGGTGATTCATGTGAAAAGGCTTCCAACGTGATTATGGCTGCACGACCGGAATCAACAAACTTTGAACGTGGAATGGCAGTGGAGCTACACGCTCCCTTCCTCCCCCGCTCTGCTCAAATCGTGGCTATGCTCTTGACTTCCGTGATTTCGTTCATTCACTTTACTACATTTAATACATTTTATATCCACTTCCGCAACCGAGCTCGCTAACGCACGGTGGTGCTCGACTCTGGGGTACGCCTGTTCGAATCCCGGTGGTGGATGAAATTTTCACTTCCAATATTTGGACGGCAATCGGAGTAGAGGTGTTTGTGCTAAGTTTCTTATGACAAGTCTTTCCACCAATGACCCAGATTAAATTCCAAAGCTCTCCACAGAGTGTCATGAAGCGAGGGCATGTGATACTGTTGATGATCCGTCCGCCGGATGGGGACGCTAAACTCGGAAGCCTCCTTCGCTTCGCTAGGATTATCCGCTGGCACCGGCTTTCACCATGCCCTTCCCTACATTCATAACAACACAAACACGACACTACACTGTTTAAGCACTTATTAGTCATCCTCAGGACACAAATACACGCTTGACACTTCATCACAAGTCGGCAGGAGGCTATGGCGAATCATCTCCACTAGTAGCTTGCCTATAGTAGCGATGAAGGATTCCCGCTTCTGCTCCACTAGCTCACCTGAATATGGGACTATTTTGGCTTGAATACATTCCATAAACGTCTGTCCCTCAGTTCTTGAGGTAGAGAACGTCCTGCGACAGAGCAGCAGACTAGTTCGACGAGAGCGCCAGGAAAGCCTATTTGTACCGACAGCGCACAGAAATCCGGCCGAAGCGACCTTGCTGGGCAGGTAGGCAGGCAGGTTCCCACAGCACGGATCAGCCCGGCTCTGCTCTCTAGTGCAGGCGGCCGTTGCGTCAGCTCCACGCCATGACTCACGTCTCCGCCTGTTGATTTACCTGATAAAAGGCGAGCCACGGCCAAGCCGGCTGCCTCGCTGGGTCCGCGGAGCTAAATCTAGCCAGCTCCGCCGCCATTCTCTCCGGCCGTGAACGGTATCTGCACTTCTCAGGCACGTAATAAACGGCTTATCTTCAGCTGAATAGAGTACCAACACGGTGCGTTGACGTAAATGAACAGTCAGGAGAACTTCTGACTTGTTTGGAAGACACGAGAGAGCTACTGACGGAATTAAGGTGATAGCTCAACGCTGACCCATCAGTGCCAAGCTATATTAAACCTTATAATATGGAAACTAGTTACATTGATTCAGACATTCTCAAACAGCTGTCTGTCTACAGCACCTCCTCTTGCAGGATGTCCCAAGACATTCCTTGCTTGTCAATTACCCGGAAACTAACAGGAGCCGGATATTGAACAACATTCGTTCGAAGTTCTTAATCACTAAGGTGAGGGCGACTTAGATTTACTCACGCAAATTTATCTGTCGTTTCAATAAAAGCACGGAATAAATCTAATCGCAACTCCGATTTGTGATAAATACAAGATGGTGGGAACCATAGCCCGTGCATTTTTATGCAAGCAGATCATCACCATTTTGAGCTGGACCAGAAAATGGCTGAGTTTTACTACGAGGACCGCAGCCACACCATCAGCACCAACAACATCATGGACTCCGGGGCCAACCATAACATTTATATTTGGCTCCCGGGAAAACTGACGATAAGACGCAAAATGGAAACCACAGTGAAAATCAAAACTGTTTTATTTGGAACAGTTAGCCACAGCTTCCAGCTACGTATTTCCATAGCCGCTGATCCGACTTAGACGTTTGTCGTAGCGTTGCACCAACTTTCCAATACCCTCTTTATAGAAGGCAGCCGCCAGTGCTTTCCGCTAATTCTCTACCCTGGCCTACAGCTCGTTTTCTGTGCCAAAATGTTGTCTTCATAGCCAGCGGTTCATGTGAGTAGAAATGAAACTCAAAGGGAGACAATTACGGTCCATCAAACATTTCTAATTGAAAACGATGCAGGAGCATCGTCATTGCCCCTGCAGAATGCGGCTGAGAATTGTCTTGAAGAAGAAAGCGCGCGACACTTATGTAATGTTGGCTGCATAGCTTCAGGCGAAATTTCTCACCAGGCCCTCGTACTTGGCGGGAGACACTATTGTTCTAGGCATCTTTATGTGCTCCCTGTGTGCTCAGAACTAAAAAGAAAGACGTAACGCGATCGACGGACGTACTAGAGACACACCTGTGCAAAACGTCATCGGATTTTCACTGTGGTTTCCATTTCGTGAGCGATCGTTCCTTACTTTCCTAACAACCCTCGTACTTCCAGGATAGCAACTGCACGAGAATACCGAGAACATTTGCGGCTTGAGCATTGAAATCTCAAGAAGAAAACCGAAGGCAACTACAAAAAAACTTTTTCATAGTTACCCAAATGGAGTTCTTGATGAGGACGTCGCGCTAGAACAAGGAGCAGGGACTGCGGCAGTTCTTAGAACCACAACCATTGAAGGAAAATTAAAATTAATCAATAAATTAAATAAAAGACAAAGGTATTACTGAAACTAGGAGGACGCAAGCAGACGCCGTCAAAAAACGCCCTCTGAAGGCTCACCGAAATGTTAACAAAATTAAAAAAGGCACGGATGAAGTTAATTTCGCTTATTTTAACTATGTATATGCGGAAAGGTTAGCTCCTTAAAAGTCCTTTGCATACGCTACTCATTCTCTTATCGTCATCACCAATAAAGAATTTTAAATCTACGTTCTGGTCGTCACCATAGTGTATGTCACTATGATTTGTCCTTCGCATCCAAGAAGATGATTTTCCCTGAAATATTTCTACTCCGGAAGAAAAGAAATTCATCAGTTCTAGCAGTCAAGGCATTTTTTCGGAAAGAATGTTCACTTTATATCCAACAGCCGCCGAAGAAGACGATCGTGGCGAGGTTAAACGCAGAGACGAATGGGTGGAAGGAGGCCCTAGGGAGAAAAAGGGTAATTTAGTTGGTAGAACACTTTCCGTGAAAATCAAAGGTTCCGGGTTCGTGTCCCTGTCCGGTATACAGTTTTAATCTGCCAGAAACTTTTAATAAGCACAAACACCGATGCTCAGTGTTATTCTGATGCCTTCATCTCTTAGTTTATACGTCTTTCTTAATTTAAAATACCGATGAAAATTGTCTGTAGCGAATCAACACCAAACGAGTGGTTGATCCTGTAGAACAGAGACACCTTTATTTCATGTAGGCCGTGTTCAATAGCTTTCATAAAATTTTCGAACTGCATCACGCAATATACAAGTGCAGTTGAGAACAACTATATATGAAGTGTGTAGTGAGAGCTGTCTTCTCTGCAGATTTGCACCTGAACAACGAAACTGAGATTACGAGGTGACTACACTTTTTATGAAACAAATGGACATCCAGCTACAAAACGTATTAACAAGCAATGATAATGGACTTTATTCATGAACAAAGCAAAATTCATAGTGGCTGTTCTTGTCAAAGCCGCGTACTGAAAAAATAGGAAAAGTGTTGCCCAAACATTTAAAAACATGTACTTGCAAACACATCAAACAATGTCTAGAACGAAGGAAGCAATACTTTTTAATTTATCCATTGTATCTTTTTTCTTTACTTAGTCACAAAACATCGAAAATCGTTTATCTACTTGGATTCTGAAGTGACAAAAGTCTGATAGCTCCTAAGATCGTGTCGGATCTTCTTTTTCCCGCTAAGTCTATAACCAGCCATGCTAAGGTGTTGCCGGTGCAGGTGTTTTGCGCACGAACTGATCTCTAGATTATGACCCATAAATGTTCGATGGGATATACGTCGGGCTTTCTGAGTAGTCAAATCATTCATTAGAATTGTCTAGAATGTTCTTCAAACCAGGAATTGTGGCCCGGCGACATGACATTGTTGTTTTGGAACATGAAATGCATGAATGGCTGCTAGTGGTCTCCAAGTAGCCGAACATGACCATTTCCTGATGCAATTATTTACCAACAGCGGTATGTATTGCAGAAATTTATTTTATGAAGTTCATAAAATAAATTTCTGCAATACATACCGCTGTTGGTAAATTATTGCATCAAGAAATACATGCCAGCTGTTGTCCCACGGTCCATAATGGATCAACGAAGATTAAGATATGAGTTTACAATCAGTTATAGGTTCAGTTGGACCAAAGGATTCACTCCATTCCTTGTAAACACAGCCCACACCGCTACCAGTTTGCACAATGCCTTGTTGACAACTTGGCTTAATGACTGTGTCGAGTGTGTGGTATACTCGAACCCTATCATCAGTTCTCGCCAACTGAAATCGGGGCTCACCTGACCAGGTCACAGATTTCCAGTCGTCTAGGGTCCAACCGACATGATCACGAGCCCAGGAGAGGCGCTGCACACGATGTCGTGCTCTTAACAAAGGTTCTCGCATCTGTCGTCTGCTGCCATAGCTCATTGACGCCAAATTTTGTCGCACTGTCTCAACGCACACGTTCGTAGTACGACCCACATTGATTTCTGCGGTTATTTCACGCAGTTTTTCTTGTCTATTGGCACTGACAACTGTACACAAACGCCGCTGATCTCGGTGGTTAACTCACAGACGGCGGACACTGCGTTGTCCGTAGCACCTGAAGTTTGGTACTCTCGGCACACTCATAACTCTGTGGGTGTCGGGATAGTGGATTCCCTAACGATTTCCTAAGTGCAATGTCCCTAGAATCTAGCTCCAACTACCATCCCGCGTTCGAAGTCTGTTAATACCCGTCTTGCGGCAATAATCACGCCGGAAACCTTTTCACCTGAATCACCTGAGTACAAATACAGCTCCGCCAATGCACTGCCCTTTTATACCTTGTGTACGCGATACTGTCACCATCTGTATGTGTGCAGATCGCTGTCTTATCACTTCTGTCACGTCATTGTAGTTTAGGCTTTTCTTTTTGTAAAATGTAAACACCTTTTTTCTTTGAGTATTTAGTTTCTGTTGAAGGAGAAAACTAGTAGGATAGGGCGTCACGCAATCTTTTCATTGTGTCACTAAAACCAAACAAACATCACAACGATCAAGAAGACGCTTAAGTACAAAATCCAGTTCTATGACAGGAGTGAGATCGGCCAAAGTAGGCTACCTTCCTTTTCGGTTGGTTTGGGGGAAGGGACCAAACAGGAGGTTATCGGTCCCATCGGATTAGTGAAGGATGGGGGGAAGGAAATAGGCCGTGGCCTTTCGAAGGAACAGTCCCGCCATTTGCCTGAAGCGATGTAGGGAAATAACGCAAAACCTAAATCAGGATGCCCGGATGCGAGTTTGAACCGTTGTCCTCCCGAATCCAAGTTCAGTACGCTGACCGCTGCCCCACCTCGATATGTGGCACCCTGGTTCTGCGGATGCGCTGTGTGCAGCATACATATGTTGAGTGTTTATGGAAAAAGTTCAAGGCAATCGTAAAATGCGTTTTAGACAGGTACGTGCCGAGTAAAACTGTGAGGGATGGGAAAAACCCACCGTGGTTCAACAACAAAGTTAGGAAACTACTGCGAAAGCAAAGAGAGCTTCACTCCAAGTGTAAACGCAGCCAAAACCTCTCAGACAAACAGAAGCTAAACGATGTCAAAGGGCTATGCGTGAAGCGTTCAGTGAATTCGAAAGTAAAATTCTATGTACCGACTTGACAGAAAATCCTAGGAAGTTCTGGTCTTACGTTAAATCAGTAAGTGGCTCGAAACAGCATATCCAGACAGTCCGGGATGATGATGGCATTGAAACAGAGGATGACACGCGTAAAGCTGAAATACTAAACACCTTTTTCCAAAGCTGTTTCACAGAGGAAGACCGCACTGCAGTTCCTTCTCTAAATCCTCGCTCAAACGAAAAAATGGCTGACATCGAAAAAAGTGTCCAAGGAATAGAAAAGCAACTGGAATCACTCAACAGAGGAAAGTCCACTGGACCTGACGGGATACCAATTCCATTCTACACAGAGTACGCGAAAGAACTTGCCCCCCTTCTAACAGCCGTGTACCGCAAGTCTCTAGAGGAACGGAAGGTTCCAAATGATTGGGAAAGAGCACAGGTAGTCCCAGTCTTCAAGAAGGATCGTCGAGCAGATGCGCAAAACTATAGACCTATATCTCTCACGTCGATCTGTTGTAGAATTTTAGAACATGTTTTTTGCTCGCGTATCATGTCGTTTTTGGAAACCCAGAATCTACTCTGTAGGAATCAACATGGATTCCGGAAACAACGATCGTGTGAGACCCAACTCGCTTTATTTGTTCATGAGACCCAGAAAATATTAGATACAGGCTCCCAGGTAGATGCTATTTTTCTTGACTTCCGGAAGGCGTTCGATACAGTTCCGCACTGTCGCCTGATAAACAAAATAAGAGCCTACGGAATATCAGACCAGCTGTGTGGCTGGATTGAAGAGTTTTTAGCAAACAGAACACAGCATGTTGTTATCAATGGAGAGACGTCTACAGACGTTAAAGTAACCTCTGGCGTGCCACAGGGGAGTGTTATGGGACCATTGCTTTTCACAATATATATAAACGACCTAGTAGATAGTATCGGAAGTTCCATGCGGCTTTTCGCGGATAATGCTGTAAAATACAGAGAAGTTGCAACATTAGAAAATTGTAGCGAAACGCAGGAAGGTCTGCAGCGGATAGGCACTTGGTGCAGGGAGTGGCAACTGACCCTTAACATAGACAAATGTAATGTATTGCGAATACATAGAAAGAAGGATCCTTTATTGTACGATTATATGATAGCGGAACAAACACTGGTAGCAGTTACTTGTGTAAAATATCTGGGAGTATGCGTGCGGAACGATTTGAAGTGGAATGATCATATAAAATTAATTGTTGGTAAGGCGGGTACCAGGTTGAGATTCATTGGGAGAGTCCTTAGAAAATGTAGTCCATCAACAAAGGAGGTGGCTTACAAAACACTCGTTCGACCTATACTTGAGTATTGCTCATCAGTGTGGGATCCGTACCAGATCGGGTTGACGGAGGAGATAGAGAAGATCCAAAGAAGAGCGGCGCGTTTCGTCACAGGGTTATTTGGTAACCGTGATAGCGTTACGGAGATGTTTAGCAAACTCAAGTGGCAGACTCTGCAAGAGAGGCGCTCTGCATCGCGGTGTAGCTTCCTGGCCAGGATTCGAGAGGGTGCGTTTCTGGATGAGGTATCGAATATATTGCTTCCCCCTACTTATATCTCCCGAGGAGATCACGAATGTAAAATTAGAGAGATTAGAGTGCGCACGGAGGCTTTCAGACAGTCGTTCTTCCCGCGAACCATACGCGACTGGAACAGAAAAGGGAGGTAATGACAGTGGCACGTGAAGTGTCCTCCGCCACACACCGTTGGGTGGCTTGCGGAGTATAAATGTAGATGTAAATGTAGATGTAGATACTTGAGAATACTGAATTCCCCACTCGGGACAGTCTATTGATCATTGACATCATAGACACTCCCTAGACGGTCGGCTGGTGATTTACAAGCAAGTGCGAAAGGTACACGCAATACGAGTAGTCGATTTTGACCAGAAAGTTTCTCGTGTTAAACAGGCTTAAAGTTGCCAAAACTTGAGCACACTCTCCGTATCTACGCGGAGTAAACACTGACGAGAAGGTAGTTTTTATTGTGTATGCATTTGTTTGAAGGTGGTCTGCTGTGAGACCGGGTGATGCTTCCAAAAGGGTAATTCCACTGCTGGCCATTAAAATGGCTACACCAAGAAGAAATGCAGATGATAAACGGGTATCCATTGGACAAATATATTATACTAGAACTGACATGTCATTACATTTTCACGCAATTTGGGTGCATAGATTCTGAGAAATCAGTACCTAGAACAAGCACCTCTGGCCGTGATAACGGCCTTGATACACCTGGGCATTGGGTCAAACAGAGCTTGGATGGCGTGTACAGGTACAGCTGCAACGCGATTCCGCAGTTCATCAAGAGTAGTGACTGGCGTATTGTAACGAGCCAGTTGCTCGGCCACCATTGACCACACGTTTTCAATTGGTGAGAGATCTGGAGAATGTTCTGGTCAGGGCAGTAGTCGAACATTTTCTGTATCCAGAAAGCCCGGTACAGGACAACATGCGGTCGTGCATTATCCTGCTGAAATGTAGGGTTTCGCAGGGATCGAATGAAGGGTAGAGCCACGGGTCGTAACACATCTGAAATGTAACGTCCACTGTTCAAAGTGCCGTCATTGCGAACAAGAGGTGGCCGAGACGTGTAACCAATGGCACCCCATACCATAAGGGCGGGTGATGCGCCAGAATGGCGATGACGAATACACGCTTCCAATGTGCTTCCATCGCGATGTCGCCAAATATGGATGCGACCATGATGATGCTGTAAACAGAATCTGGATTCATCCGAAAAAATGTTTTGCCATTCGTGCAGCCAGGTTCGTCGTTGAGTACACCATCGCAGGCGCTCCTGTCTGTGATGCGGCGTCAAGGGTAACCGCAGCCATGGTCCCCGACCTGATAGTCCATGTTGCTGCAAACGTCGTCGAACTGTTCGTGCAGATGGTTGTTGTATTGCAAACGTCCCCATCTGTTGATTCAGGGATCGAGACGTGGCTGCACGATCCGTTACAGCCATGCGGATAAGATGCCTGTCATCTGGACTGCTAGTGATGCGAGGCCGTTGGGATCCAGCACGGCGTTCCGTATTACCCTCCTGAACCCACCTATTCCATATTCTGCTAACAGTCGTTGAATCGCAAGCAACGCGAGCAGCAATGTCGCGATACGATAAACCGCAATGGCGATAGGCACGTGAAACGGAAACGTGATGGCACGCATTTCTCCTCGTTACACGAGACATCACAACAACGTTTCACCAGGCAATGCCGGTCAATTGCTGTTTGTGTATGAGAAATCGGTTGGAAACTTTCCTCATGTCAGTACGTTGTAGGTGTCGCCACCGGCGCCAACCTTGTGTGAATACTCTGAAAAGCTAATCATTTGCATCACAGCTTCTTCCTGTCGGTTAAATTTCGCGTCTGCAGCACGTCATCTTCGTGGTGTAGCAATTTTAATGGCCAGTAGTGTATATACAAATATGTCTTATAGATATAAACCATTGCTTTCTCAAAATAACTGTACCCATAGCAAAGGAGGCAGAAAATTATAAATGCATTTCCAAGGTGGTGAATCAGATGACTCATCACTGAGGTGAGCCTCAAAAATTCTTTCACTTCGTTGCTACGTTTACCTCGTCCATCTCTCTTTCGCTCTCCCTCTCTCCCCCTCTCGCACGAGCTTCTTTCCCCGTGGCTTTTTCGCTGCCGCAGCCTAATATGGATAGCGGCCGCCCACAGCTCAGCCAGGGCTGTTATTACTGTGACCGAGCAATCATGGCGACAGTGGGCGAGGGTGGGTAATGACAGAGCATAACTGGCGGCGGAGACTGCCGAAAGGCCGTCACGAGCGCCGCGCTAATTTGCCAGCTTCTGCTCTCTGGCGAAAATCGTGAGTCCGGAAACATTCCGGCTGTAAGTGCCCGCAGCCTCGTTAACGCGGGCACGGTTTTCGGTAGAGGCGACCCCAACTTTCGTTCGTTAATGTCTTCTCCCACTGCTTACTCACCACTTTTACAAACGCCATTCGCAGCAGGCGAGAACCGAATTTCGGAAACCGATTTTTCGATGTTCTGTGTATGTGTAAGACCAGTCTTAATTTTGCTGCCCGATAAAATTTCGATTTTCCGAGTGCCAGTTGGTTTACACTGCGGGGAAAAAACGGCAACAGCAGGGTATAATACGTGCACAATAAGGGGTAGCGTTAGTGATTCATTTGACACGGTTATCGGCGATTTGGTGGCGCTCATAAGGCCTGTCTGTGCACCCTCTGCTTTGGCTTTGCAGGCAATAACTATGCTGAGTTTACTGATCAACACAGATAGCACAATTCATTCCAAGATACACTTTCATTAAAAAGCTCGGTAAAACTTACGCTCAGTACAACTTACTCAGCTTGAAGTAAGCTTCGAAGCTCACTTCAAAGAACGGAGAATGTTCTCTGTTAGTGAGAAACTTTTCTAATTTTATTCATACGAAATCGGAGAATGGTCCTCGGTTTTAGCAACTTCTCCTACCCTTTTAATCAAGCTGAGAGTATTCTCAGGCGAAGTATATTCTCCGACACGTTTTATTCATGTGAACGTAAGAATGTTCTCCGAAAATCCGGGAATAAAGGACGTTCTCCGTTTTATTCCAGTATGTTAAAGACTAGAAAGTCTAGACGTGTAGGGGGTAACGAAAGAGGCAAGGAAAGAAAAATGAGTGTCAGGACAGGCTGCCCAGCAAACCATCCCCACACGCATCCCCACACTCTTTCACACACACACACACACACACACACACACGATGCGGGGACGACCGGATAGGATGCCGTTCCCCCTGAACGACGTACGATCTATTGCAGCGAGGGTGAAGAGAGCTGCGCGGGTTGCCTACACACGATTCTGTCGGGGGCTCTTGGGAAGAGCGGCTCGTGCCCACATGAGGAAGCGCCAAGAGCGACGCAGACACAGCACAGTCAACTACTGTAGGCAGCTGTTGGCATGGCGTATAGCTGGACGCAGCGGCGTCTTCACTGTACCAAAGTTACTGAACTGTCATTTTCACTTTATGATAATGAATTTCAAGACTCCTTTTGTAAAGCATATGGGATGTTGGCATTACACGACAAATTGCATGTATGAAAATACGTTGTTAGTTAGCTGTGCGTTCCATAGACCATATTCACGTTAGACGTTATGATGTGGAACGTTTCGGCTGAACAAAAATAGAACACATATCTAAAAACAAGTGAAAAACTTTTATGGCTATATACTGGCCATTTGCATGTTTTTTCTGTACAAATGACAAAGTGAAACTTCCTGGCAGATTAAAACTGTGTGCCCGACCGAGACTCGAACTCGGGTAGAGCGCTTGCCCGCGAAAGGCAAAGTTCCCGAGTTCGAGTCTCGGTCGGGCACTCAGTTTTAATCTGCCAGGAAGTTTCATATCAGCGCACACTCCGATGCAGAGTGAAAATCTCATTCTGGAAACATCCCCCAGGCTGTG
Source organism: Schistocerca cancellata (assembly GCF_023864275.1). Lineage (NCBI taxonomy): Eukaryota > Metazoa > Arthropoda > Insecta > Orthoptera > Acrididae > Schistocerca > Schistocerca cancellata. Next base: position 382,342,126 of record NC_064634.1, on the reverse strand, counting down.
GCTAAGCCATGTCTCCGCAGTATCCTTTCTTTCAGGAGTGCTAGTTCTGCAAGGTTCGCAGGAGAGCTTCTGTAAAGTTTGGAAGGTAGGAGACGAGGTACTGGCAGAAGTAAAGCTGTGAGTACCGGGTGTGAGTCGTGCTTCAGTAGCTCAGATGGTAGATTGCTTGCCCGCGAAAGGCAAAGGTCCCTAGTTCGAGTCTCGGTCGGGCACACAGTTTTAATCTGCCAGGAAGTTTCATATCAGCGCACACTCCGCTGCAGAGTGAAAATCTCATTCTGAAATGACTAAGTGTTTCAATTCGAGGATTTAATTGTGGCAATGAAGAAGTTGTTAAGGAGAAATATATTTAATCTTCATTTGAAAACACTTCTCCTGTCTATTAGGCATTTCTTTACATTCGTAGATTGTCAAAATATTTTGTAGCTGCATCTTCATCCATCTTTGTGTCAAAGATAGAATCGTTAAAGGGTAATGCAGAACATATTTTCTTCCAGTGCCCTAGTTGTGAATATCTCTGTTACTCGATGGAAAATTTCATAAATGAATAAATGTACTGTGAGAGTGTGTTTAACATTCCCAGATGCTTGAAGAGATGCCTGCAAGATGTAAGTGTGTGGTTAAAAATGGTTCAAATGGCTCTGAGCACTATGCGACTTAACTTCTGAGGTCATCAGTCGCCTAGAACGTAGAACTAATTAAACCTAACTAACCTAAGGACACCACACACATCCATGCCCGAGGCAGGATTCGAACCTTCGACCGTAGCTGTTCCGCGGTTCCGGACTGAGCGCCTAGAACCGCTAGACCACCGCGGCCGGCTGTAAGTGTGTGAACTGCATACAAAATTTCAGTTACTTTCTTTTGTGCAATGAATACTTTTTGCTTAAGTGAGAAATTATCCTAGAATGTTACTCTGTATGACAGCAGAGAATAAAAATATGCAAAGTATGTTGGGTGATTGACTTGTATATCCCCACAGTTACGAATTATTGTTATGGGAAAAGTAGCTGAACAAGCTAAACCCAAGTTTTGGCATGTTGCACACACACACACACACACACACACACACACACACACACACACACACACACACACACACACACACACACCATCCCTTCGCAGCAGGTCACGATTTCAGAATCCTTACTACTGAAAAGAAAACGAACAGATATATTGTTCCCTTTATCATTCGGTAGGGCAGTGGCACCCCAAGAAACTTCAGCCATAACTAAGAACACCCAACACCTCATGTTCGGCATAAGCTTAATCTATGTATATTATGAAGTCCCCTGCCACGTTTTTCTGTCTGTACGTGAAAAGTAATCTCAGGAACTATTATAGGTATTTTGATGCGGTTTTCACTGCTCAAATGAACCACTTGCTATGAAGAAAACCAACTGCAGTCTAGCGTAAAAAATTGTCGCAAAGCACAGGAGGCTGCCCTCTGTGACGACAGTACTGGAAAGTTAGTACGATGGTACATCAGATGTGTAAGTCAGAGTGCCGACTATATGTAGCTGAAAAGTATTGCTAACCGTTGCAAATAAAACAGTTTTGGATTTTCACTGTGGTTTCCATTTCGCGACCTATCGTTCCTTACATTCCGAGTAGCCCTCGGGCTGTCATGGTTTCAGCCGTAAGCCATTATCAAGTACAACAATGTTGAGTATAATGAGAAGTCATTGTCAGGATCTATTGACTGGACGTCGCAGCGTGTAAATGAGCACAAAATCACCGAAATGTATGGCAGACAGGTAGCAAACGTGTTTTCAGTCATAAAACAATTGAGCCACAGAGAGAGTTAATGGACAGTGAATATGGTCTGAAAATATACTATAGAAGTTACTGGTTGATTGGCGGAGTGTATCTTAACCTGACGGAATGCATTAGGACACACTCATAAAGATGTCTTTCTGCAGTTTGGCTTCATTACTCCTCGGGCATGTCCGCAAGGAGTAACAGACAAATTTTTTATTTTAATTTATTCATTAGTTATTACAAAAAACTGACCGAAACTACATCTCTGTTTCAAAGGTCCTCTATTTCATTATTTCATCAAATTTGAAAAAGCTATGTCTCATCTGTTTCCGGAAACATGCCATCAAGGTCGATCATGTGGAGGCAACGCCACCTAGATGAGAAGCCCAAACAATTGCGAGAATTCTGACGTCAGCGAGAAGAGGCTGATGAGGTTTGGTTTGTGGGATGCTCAACTGCGCGGGCATCAGCGCCCGTACGAAGTCCCAATTTCTACACAGTCAAATTTTTTTACGCAATCCATGCGATTTCGTATGACAGTAGGGGTTCTCGTGACCCGTCAGGGTAGCCGAGAGCATTAACGCGTTGCTTCCTGGAATCGGGTAGGCGCGCCGGCCCCGGATCGAGTCCGCCCGGTAGACTAACGACGGGGACCGGTGTGCCGGCCAGCCTGGATGTGGTTTTAGGCGGTTTTCCACATCCCGCTAGGTAAATACCGGGCTGGTCCTCACGTTCCGCCTCAGTTACACGGCTCGCAGACACCTGAACACATTCGCATTATTCCATGGATTACACTAGGCGCAGACAGTTGGGGTGCACAAATCCCATCCCAGGGCGGGAGGAGGGGGGGGGGGCGGGGGGGTGTTAAGGGTGGCGACAGGGACAGGAAGGGCATCCGACCACCCCCTACAATTGACACGCCAAATCCGGTTAACCACAAGAGCAGACCCCGCAAGTCGGGATTAATGCTTAGAAAGAGAGAGTAGGAGAACTCTCGTGGTTATCCCACGCACACTGATTGCAAAATTGTGCTTCAGTCTGATGATTTGACCTGTCCTGCTGCCGTTCATGAACAGCATGCCAGAGGGTGTTTTCCAACAGAATAACGCTCGTCCATATACAGCTGTCGTAATCCAACGGATTCAGCAGTGTCGACATGTTGCTTTTTAATGCTCGATCGCTAGATACGTCTTCAATCGCGCACTTACGGGACATTATTGGACGAGAAATGCAGCATCATCCACAACCAGCATTAACCGTCTCTATAGCGATCTGCCAAATGTAACAGGCATGGAACTCCACCCCACAAACTGACGTCTGGCACCTGTAAAACACAACGCATACACGTTTGCACGCCTACATCAACATTCTGGCGGTTACACCGGCTATTGATATAGCAGGATTTCACATTTTCAATGTCCTACCACGCGCTTACATTAACCTGTGATCTTGCACAGTTAATCACTTAAATATGTTACCTCGACAAACGTATTCTCGAAATTTCTTTACTCTAGATTAACTATTTTGATGTTGAAATTTTATTTTTCATCGGTGTACTTTCTCTGTTAATTCGCTTCATTCAATTATCAAATCAAAACCCGCTAATTTTAGGAGGCACACAATTCGTTTGGTGTTGGCTGTTTCGTGTTAAGATCGCCGCTTTGCTATAACGTCACAGCACGACTGTTTGGCCTTGTCCTTAGGTGGTACGGGTGTAGGCTTTTATCAAGGTGTGCCTTCTCCGAAGCGTAATTGTGTGGCGGAGGTCGATCGTAAACGGTGTGCGCCTGCGTCCAGTGTTCTTCCGCGGCGCGGTGCGGCTTTGTAGCGTGCCCCATCCACCGCCATAACTCGTAGCGGCCGTTGGCAGCCGCAGCGCGCGCCGCCCCTGCAAGCGTTCCCCTGCTCGTGTTGTGGGCCCCAATATCCAGACCAGAGCAGAGCAGCACAGTACGTGCCCGTCAACCGCTGACAACCCCTGCCTGTCTGCCTGCCTAAGCACGTGGCCTCATCCCACCACTGCCTACAGTGTACAGGGTGAACCAGAACTCCAGAGACAAACTTTCACAGGCTGTACAGGGGTTGAAATCAGTACGAGAAGCTGTATTCCCACGAAAGCAATGTCTGAACCATACATGTACCGAAATTATTATGGAAGAAGTAGATACACTGAGGCGACAAAAATCATGAGATAGCTCCTAATGCCGCGTTGGACCTCCCTTTATCCTGCGTAGTGCAGCAAGTCGGCACGGCATGCACTCAACAAGTAGTTGAAATTCCTCTCTCCAAATTTTGAGCTATGCTGCTTATACAGGCAGGATTTTGTGCACGAACTGACTTCTCGATTATGTCCCACAAATGTCCCTTAGGATTATTGCCGGCGATCTGTGCACCCAAAACATTCGCTCAATTTGTCCAGACAGTTCTTCAAACCAGTCGTGAAGAACTGTGGTCCGGTGATATGGTTATTGCCAGCCATTGTGGCCGAGAGGTTCTAGGTGCTTCAGTCCGGAACCGCTCTGCTGCTACGGTCGCAGGTTCGAATCCTGCCTCGGGTATGGATGTGTGTGATGTCCTTATGTTAGTTAGCTTTAAGTAGTTCTAAGTCTAGAGGAATGATGACCTCAGATGTTAAGCGCTCAGAGCCATTTGATTTGATATCGTTATTTGAGGGCATAAGATCCACGAATGGCTGCAAATGGCCTCCAAGTTGCTGAACGTAACCATTTCCAGTTAATGATCGATTCAGTTGGACCAGACGACCCAGACCAATACATGTAAACACAGCCCACACTATTATGGAATCGCAGCCACCTTGCGCCGTACCTTTTTGGCGTCTTCGGGGGTCCGTGCCACACCCGAACCATACCATCAGCTGTTACCAACTGAAATGGGGATTCATCTGATCAGGCCACGGTTTTCCAGTCGTCTGGGGACCAACTGACATGGTCACGAGCCCAGGAGAGCCGCTACAAGCGATGCCGTGCTGTTAGCAACAGCAATCGCGTCGGTCGCCTGCTGCCACAGGGCATTAAGACCAAATTGCGCCGCACTGTCCTAACGAATAGGTTCATCATATGTTCAACGTTGATTTCTACGCTTATTTCACGCAGCGTTGCTTGCCTATTATCAATGAAAATTCTACACAAACGCCGCTGCTCTTAGTCGTTAAATGAAGGCCGTCAACCACTGCGTTGCCCGTAGTGAGAGGTAATGCCTGAAGTCCAACCACATTTCCGCGTTCAAAATCTGTTAATTGACGTCGTGTGGTCATAATCACGACGGGAACTTTTTTACATGAATCACGTGAGTATAAATGATTGCTCCACCAATGCACTGCCCTATTATACTTTATGTACGCGATACTACTGCCGTCTGTAAATGTGCACGTCACTATCCCATAACCTGTCACATCAGTGTACATCTAATACATAAACAATGACGTTTTGTGGTCGCTGATTTGCTCAAAACTAACCGCTTCGACGCCTCAGATAATTTTCTGCGTTGCCCATATTTTCTGTTCTGTCGTTATCGTGTGCCCCATTTAACGAAATAACGAATGACTACACATGAACGGTTCAACTTCTTGGGCGATCTGACGATTACGGAGTCCCATTTCCTTGTACTAACCGATTTTTGCTTTTTAATCACATGATAACTGTTTTCAGCGTGACATTGTCGCAGTCGCGGTTTATGTCCCTTAGTTTGGTCCCTTACGAATTCATACACATTTGAACATTTGTACGAGTTTCTATCCAGAAAATGCAAGAACAATGACCACTTGTTTGGTGGAAGAGATGTGTTTCCCAGTAGCGAAGATGAACAAGTACTCATAGCACTTAAAAAATACATTTTACAGCCCATTATCACAGGACATTTTTTCCTTGTTTTGATCCATACTACCACCTCTGACAGTTTTTCGGTTGAGTTCTGGTTCACCCTGTATCGTAGTTGCAGCGCCCTATGCCTGTCTCATTTCACACATGCCTACATACCAGAGGATTTTATACAACCACTGCACCAATGAAATTCAAACACCGTCCATTTTTTTGTAATAAATAAATAAATCTCTCTCCTCGACGTTAACGCTCTTGTCTGAACAACATGTCAGAAATACCTTTTTCCTTCAGAAGAAAATCCTTTCCGTTCCGAGTTCAGCCACTTTCTCAAAGTCCTTATCAGCAGCAGGAACCCGACTCTAAAAAATCATCCTGTATTGTATTTGGGAATTGAGTAATGTCTCCAGATTCAGAAGACAGTTAAAGTACATAAGTAGTTAAGCAAGAATAAGGATTACCATTATCACTGTACGCAGTCGTTATCCATGTACATCCTCCTTCCCAACCATATCTTTCTCTTTTCCCAGAATTCTTATATGGTGCAGAATCCGTAAATTTTCTTTCCCCAAAACTCGCTCTATCAGAAAATATCTTGTATAGCAATGAATTCTTTTTATATCTGCCACTATCATTATTGTAATTATTGTCGTTATTATTACTGTATTATTGTTATTACTATTATCACTATTAGTGACAGCATTTTCAGTAGTACGAGCACTGCCAGCATCAACTTTATTGGTTCATAGTCAGTATTATTTACTCACATTGGCACTTCACACTCAAATAATTTTAATACTCCAGAATGAGATTTTCACTCTGCAGCGGAGTGTGCGCTGATATGAAACTTCGTGGCAGATTAAAACTGTATGCCCGACCGAGACTCGAACTCGGGACCTTTGCCTTTCGCGGGCAAGTGCTCTACCATCTGAGCTACCGAAGCACGACTCACGCCCGGTACTCACAGCTTTACTTCTGCCAGTACCTCGTCTCCTACCTTCCAAACTTCGCAGGCGAGCTTCTGTAAAGTTTGGAAGGTAGGAGACGAGGTACTGGCAGAAGTAAAGCAGTGAGTACCGGGCGTGAGTCGTGCTTCGGTAGCTCAGATGATAGAGCACTTGCCCGCGAAAGGCAAAGGTCCCGAGTTCGAGTCTCGGTCGGGCACACAGTTTTAATCCGCCAGGAAGTTTCAATTTTAATACTATTTGCCGTACTGAAATTGTTATTACTTAAAAAACTGTGATGTAAAAGATTTACTGCATGAGTGAAACTCTGGTCCGATGTAGCAGGCGGCCTCAAGGCCCTAATCACACCTGGATAAATAAATAAAATGAAGAAATAAACACATACACTGCTTGGGATTGTTCGGCAACACTTTATCGGTCGTGTTACGGTCGTATTTTTATTGTTCCCTACAGCAGTAACTTAAATTGAGGTGCTAGGATGCTGAGTGCCGGGTGAAGAGCTGCAAGTGGAGTGAATTCTTTTACTCATTTTTTAGAAAATCTGGTACATGTTGAGAGCATTCATGAGATTGAGTAACATGTATGCAAAGACAAGTTGATTCAACATCACATAAACAGGATTGTTTTAAAATGTTGTCTTTGGTCCCAATTCCTGAAAATGTTGAAGGAGACGTGTGTCACTTGCAGTGCAAAAAGATTACAGCTCTTTCCGAACTAAATGCAAACGTCCCAAATAGATCAGCACACACATCAGCCACAGCAGTAAGAAAGCCTGTTTTTCACGTGATTTCGGACTTGTTAACAGCTTTTTCATCGACAAACTCATGCAGCCGGGGGTTCTGGAGTCCTCAATTGTAGCGTTTTAAGAAATCCGAGAGAACTTCTCGAATCAGTCGCGCTTCTATTCTTCACCGAGAGGAGAACGTTTCACTTTTACACTAACTGCTTCAGAGCAGGAATGTAGGAGACAGAACTGTACAGAGCCACAACAGAGTGGCTTTCCGCGTCCGTGACAACAAGAAACAAACAAAGGCCTCGTAGGACAGGGGACACTCTGGTACTCGCGAACAAAGCTGGCGGACTTTCAGCGTCGGTCGCCGCTATCGCGGCACGTAATGGCCGAGCTCCCCAGAGCCGGCGCTCTCTGCTGAATCGGCTCCGCGAAAGCTCACACCGGCACAGCACGTTTCCCTCTCGACCACCGTGGCCGGTAAGCAAGAAACACTCTGGTCCAAGCGGATGAATTAAAGTAAAGAAGATTAAAAACTTGGCGTCCCGTCGACGGCAAAGTCGTTAGACCTTGGAACGCGGTAGTGTAGCACTTAGTTTCCAAAAAGGTGCCAGAGAATGCAGCTGCCGCCCTCAATTTAAAAACGGCACAGTGTAAATACGCGAATTTTTAGGGTACTGTCAATTGGAGGAATGAATGGCTAGTACATAGCAAATGCATTTAAGGCAAATAATTAAGTAAAAATGGCCTACTCCTGCAGTACCAATATATATATACACTCCTGGAAATTGAAATAAGAACACCGTGAATTCATTGTGCCAGGAAGGGGAAACTTTATTGACACATTCCTGGGGTCAGATACATCACATGATCACACTGACAGAACCACAGGCACATAGACACAGGCAACAGAGCATGCACAATGTCGGCACTAGTACAGTGTATATCCACCTTTCGCAGCAATGCAGGCTGCTATTCTCCCATGGAGACGATCGTAGAGATGCTGGATGTAGTCCTGTGGAACAGCTTGCCATGCCATTTCCACCTGGCGCCTCAGTTGGACCAGCGTTCGTGCTGGACGTGCAGACCGCGTGAGACGACGCTTCATCCAGTCCCAAACATGCTCAATGGGGGACAGATCCGGAGATCTTGCTGGCCAGGGTAGTTGACTTACACCTTCTAGAGCACGTTGGGTGGCACGGGATACATGCGGACGTGCATTGTCCTGTTGGAACAGCAAGTTCCCTTGCCGGTCTAGGAATGGTAGAACGATGAGTTCGATGACGGTTTGGATGTACCGTGCACTATTCAGTGTCCCCTCGACGATTACCAGTGGTGTACGGCCAGTGTAGGAGATCGCTCCCCACACCATGATGCCGGGTGTTGGCCCTGTGTGCCTCGGTCGTATGCAGTCCTCATTGTGGCGCTCACCTGCACGGCGCCAAACACGCATACGACCATCATTGGCACCAAGGCAGAAGCGACTCTCATCGCTGAAGACGACACGTCTCCATTCGTCCCTCCATTCACGCCTGTCGCGACACCACTGGAGGCGGGCTGCACGATGTTGGGGCGTGAGCGGAAGACGGCCTAACGGTGTGCGGGACCGTAGCCCAGCTTCATGGAGACGGTTGCGAATGGTCCTCGCCGATACCCCAGGAGCAACAGTGTCCCTAATTTGCTGGGAAGTGGCGGTGCGGTCCCCTACGGCACTGCGTAGGATCCTACGGTCTTGGCGTGCATCCGTGCGTCGCTGCGGTCCGGTCCCAGGTCGACGGGCACGTGCACCTTCCGCCGACCACTGGCGACAACATCGATGTACTGTGGAGACCTCACGCCCCACGTGTTGAGCAATTCGGCGGTACGTCCACCCGGCCTCCCGCATGCCCACTATACGCCCTCGCTCAAAGTCCGTCAACTGCACATACGGTTGACTTCCACACTGTCGCGGCATGCTACCAGTGTTAAAGACTGCGATGGAGCTCCGTATGCCACGGCAAACTGGCTGACACTGACGGCGGCGGTGCACAAATGCTGCGCAGCTTGCGCCATTCGACGGCCAACACCGCGGTTCCTGGTGTGTCCGCTGTGCCGTGCGTGTGATCATTGCTTGTACAGCCCTCTCGCAGTGTCCGGAGCAAGTATGGTGGGTCTGACACACCGGTGTCAATGTGTTCTTTTTTCCATTTCCAGGAGTGTATATATATATATATATATATATATATATATATATATATAGAGAGAGAGAGAGAGAGAGAGAGAGAGAGAGAGAGGGAGAATCTTTTTAGCAAAAGTTCTCGGCTTCAAATATTTACACGATATTCTAATGAATACTTGAACAGAAATGGGCTACAAATTTTTTAAACCTATACGGTCTATAATTATATACGACAATTTGTGGTTTAAGGTGGTTACCAACAATCGTGAGAAGTGCTAGAACGATTTCCTTCCAATAGTTTCTAACAAAATTACGGGCGGACATAGTCTAGACATTATTTTAATATATATGGTATGTAAGTATGTATAAACTACTTAAATTGGAAAGGCTGTTATAAAAAAATTTCGAAAACCTCTCCACCAAATTAATTCAAATTTGTACATGTTACACTAATAAACTTCAGAGAGACATTAAGCTACATTTCTTGAGCGTATACTATTTAAAGGGAGAAGATGGTTGGAAAAAATCTCGAAAAGTTCTGTACCGATTTACTTCAGATTGTTACTCGATGTTGTAATGAACATTCAGAGGGACATAGGCTATTTATATTTCAATATATAAATGTATATAAAGGAGGAATATTGTTGGCAAAAATCTCTAAAAGTTCTTGACTGAATTACTTCAAATTTTTATATGATATTCTTCTGAACTTTCGGACAGTCATATGTTAACATGTCTTAATAGAGAGAGCACACAAAGGGGAAAACTGTCGAAATGTTCTTGGCCGTTTTAATTCAATTTTTTACACCATACGCTAATGAAAATTCCAACGGACATACGCTATGTATTTTTTAATGCATACATTACATAAATACATGCGAAATACTTGACGGGGAAACGTTACCAAAAAGTCGCAAAGTTCTGGAACTATTCACTTCCAAATTCTACACAATACTGTAATGAACATTTGCACGGGAAAACCTTGTTACCAAAAATTGTGAAAAGTTTTTGACTGATTTACCTCAAATTTTTATATGATTCTCTAATGAACACTCGGACAGACATGGGATACGTATTTTTTAAGCAACAATGGACAGGTTTCTGTTCGTCTCCGAGAAAGACAATCTTGTGCTGTACTCTGCTGTGAAAAAGTGCAGTTTTGCTTTCTTTCTGATAGACAAATTGTTTCACTTACATATATTCTTAGTCATTACCAATTTTTCGAAATATTGTGTAAACGACAATGTATAATTTTGTTTTCTTCCTTTCAGTCAGTTTTCACAGAAAACAGAAAAGTTGTGTGTATGGCTTATCGGCTTATGATTAGAATAGTACTATGGAGGACGAATTTGCAATAACAATAAACGAGGCTCAAGGTCAAAGTGAGGAAGGAAGAAGAGATGGACATAGAGGGGAGGGTAGAGGAAATAGACATAGATAGGGGGAAGGAAGAGATGGAGAAAGAGGTGAAAGTCGTAGATGGTGAGAGATGGGGACAGGAGGAGACAGACAGAGAGACGGCGGAGGAGGAGGAGAGGATAGGAGAGGGACAGTCTTTAATGATAATGATTATAAAGAATCCGCCTCGAATATTCTTTATAATCATTAAATTATTCACGATTGCTGACGCGCTGCAATGTTAAAAGTTCTCTTTAATAATAACATACTTTTGTCCATTGAAGTGCGACATCGACGGCACCTTCATTTAAATTAAGTGTAATGTTGTAAATGAGGACAGGAAAGTTGCTTCACCAGTCTTGGTGCAGTAAAAAGAGCTCCGATTACGGCTAATGGGCGGAGTGATGCCAAGATTCCCCACAACCTAGCGACGAGGGCGTAGTGCACATGCACGATCGCTGCTTCCGCAGCTGTGCGGCCACATCTTGCAACCTGTGTGAGGTGCTTACCTCTGGTTTGGGCTCGGTAACAATCGAGGGAAGTCCCTTCAGGTCACCCCCGTTAAAAGATGGTATCTGGAGCCAGATTGTGGGAAAACTTTGTACGGTGAAGCTATAAGCCTCTAGCGCCTTGATGAAAATTCAGTTACGCAGTCGTTCTCGGTACGTCTCCATCGAGTCCGCCGTGTGCCATGTACGCAAGAGCATTGTGCTGTTGAAAAATGGAGCCACAACGCTGTCACTTGAGAGGTAATACATTGTCGTGACGTACTATTGTGCCATCGGAGTCATCTGTCATGCCGCGATGCTTCCCACATCATGACGGCCGGGGTACCACCGTCGTGCCTCTCCAAAACACTGGGGGTATGGGATTTCTTCCTCACGTCGCCGCCATACTCGCTGACGATGGTCATCTGTACAACACAACACAATACGACGCGGTGTTATCGGTAGATTAGGCATGGAACGGTAATGCCCGTGTCAGGTTGCTTGTAGTCCTCGACCAACGGTGCGAGTTGACACAGAGTGTTGCAGACACTCCATTATTTGTTCTCGGATGACAGAAGGCCGGCGCAGATGTGACGGGGTGACGGTGTGCTCGATGCACAATACGACGGTCCTCCCTTGTGATGGTCTGACGTGGTCGACCGCATCCTTCACGACGAGTACCCTTCGCCTTCACGTTCCCATTTAGTCCAATATCGAGCCACTGTCATAACAGAATGCGTTACAAATCTGGACACTGCACGATTCGACCTGCCAGCCAATGAAGGCCAACAGTGAGGCCCCTTTTAAACTTTTTCAGGTTCTGATAGTGTTGCCTCACAGGAGCGCACGGCATCTCCGTGTACTTGACAGCGAGCACTCAACATCTGACGCCGTTCGCGGTTCTTGCACAGCACATCAGGCCTGGAACAACACTTAGCACGAGCAACACTAACACATTCTGGTAGCCGTTATATCAGTCACAGAGGATGCCAGCTCTGCTCATTTACATATGCGCCGATGGTGCGTACGTGAACGTAGTTACATACACATCCGAGTCTGCATTCTTTATCAGGAGAGAGGTCTGCAGTATGTGAGACATACGTTTAGTGTCAAATGTACCAGCGTTTTGGTAACTTTCGCATGTAGCCCTTATCAGGTGGCTGAAATGGTGAACAGTTTACATAGTTACCCACGTACTCTCCCAGGAAAGACGGCCAATCAAGCCCCTAGAGATTTACGATTTTCGTGGTTTTCATGTCACTTACTTAGAACGTCTGGATGTTCCTTTTGAAAAAAGGCACGACTCCGACTTGTCTCCCCATCCTGCTCTCCATTCCGATCTTGCGCTTCGTCTCCAATGACCTCTACGTCGATGTGACGTTAAACTTCTTCTCTTCCTTCTCCCGGAAAATACCAACAGGAGAACAAACATTAACAGTTAAAATCGCAATTTTGTTTATTCCTGTTGGCGGTGTCTACATGAGGAGCTGGTGCTCGGAGCCGCTGTGTGATGGCATAAGGTAGTCATGACAAACTGCAGACTTGGTCACCAATTTTGAACAGATGACGACTATGATAACCGAAACTGATGACCACCAATAGAAATTAAAGAAAAAATGCATGTTAGAGTTTTTATTCATGCTCATATAAAACAAAAATCGCTGAAGTTCTATGTAGTCAGAATTTCTTTATAAAAGATATGACGTCATTTTCGCCCTTGTCTGTTTAAAGTCACTGTATTCCGAAAATACACGATTTCGATTTCATCTTTTGAGGCATTCTGAAGCGCAACTGTTTCGTGCTTTAGTGGATGTCGAACTTTCAAAATTACGAAGGCTATTTGTTTTTTCAAGGCGCGAACGGTAGCGAAATGGAGACGATGGTGAAAATAAAAAATGTTTTATTTGTAACATTAGGTTCACTTTGCAGCTGCTTCTATAGACAGCCTCTGCTACTACATAGACATTTTTGATAGCGTTGAATCAACTTTCCAGTACCATCGTCGTCGAAGGCGGCCGCCTGTGCTTTCCACCAATTCTCTACGTAGGTCTGCAGTTCGTTGGCTGTTCCAGAATTCTGTTCTTATAGCCAGTGGATGATGTGAACAAAGAGATGAAAATGAGGTAGAGCCAAGTCCGAGTTGTATGGTGGCTGATCAAACGCTTCCCATCGGAAACGCTGCCCTGGCGCGTCTTTGTTACAGCTGCAGTGTACGCACGAACATTGACATTAAGTAACATAATATAATGGCATAATACCTGAACTGCCTTCGTAAACGATTTTCTAGAATCGCCTGATCCAGTCGCTGAAAAAGATCATCATTTGACACTTATTTCCTTTCCAAGTCGTCTGGACATCCTGCTTCAAAATTGCTGTACCACCGCTGCACTTTGCTGACAACGCATGACAGTTACGTTATGTGGGCTGCATGAAATCAGGCGTAAATCTCAGCAAGATCAAATCCAAAGTTAAGACGTTCTTGATAATTGGCGGGAGACTGTATTGTTCTAGGCATGTTCACGTGTCTACTTTGCGCTCAGAACTATAATGTGCGACGTGACGCCATCGACCGGCATAGTAGAGACACTACGAACATCTGCGCAAAGCTTCATTCACTGTGGTTTTCATTTCCCTACCGATCGGACCTTGAAAAAAAGCAGGCCTCCTATCAGCCACCACATGCTGATCCACGGTTATTGAAAATTATCACATAAAACGTATCAGACCTACAGAAAAGTGGCACATACAGGGTGTTTCAAAAATTACCGGTATATTTGAAACGGCAATAAAAACTAAACGAGCAGCGATAGAAATACACCGTTTGTTGCAATATGCTTGGGACAACAGTACATTTTCAGGCAGACAAACTTTCGAAATTACAGTAGTTACAATTTTCAACAACAGATGGCGCTGCGGTCTGGGAAACTCTATAGTACGATATTTTCCACATATCCACCATGCGTAGCAATGATATGGCGTAGTCTCTGAATGAAATTACCCGAAACCTTTGACAACGTGTCTGGCGGAATGGCTTCACATGCAGATGAGACGTACTGCTTCAGCTGTTCAATTGTTTCTGGATTCTGGCGGTACACCTGGTCTTTCAAGTGTCCCCACAGAAAGAAGTCACAGGGGTTCATGTCTGGCGAATAGGGTGGCCAATCCACGCCGCCTCCCGTATGTTTCGAATAGCCCAAAGCAATCACACGATCATCGAAATATTCATTCAGGAAATTAAAGACGTCGGCCGTGTGATGTGGCCGGGCGCCATCTTGCATAAACCACGAGGTGTTCGCAGTGTCGTCTAAGGCAGTTTGTACCGCCACAAATTCACGAAGAATGTCCAGATAGCGTGATGCAGTAATCGTTTCGGATCTGAAACATGGGCCAATGATTCCTTTGGAAGACATGGCGGCCCAGACCAGTACTTTTTGAGGATGCAGGGACGATGGGACTGCAACATGGGGCTTTTCGGTTCCCCATATGCGCCAGTTCTGTTTATTGACGAAGCCGTCCAGGTAAAAATAAGCTTCGTCAGTAAACCAAATGCTGCCCACATGCATATCGCCGTCATCAATCCTGTGCACTATACCGTTAGCGAATGTCTCTCGTGCAGCAATGGTAGCGGCGCTGAGGGGTTGCCGCGTTTGAATTTCGTACGGATAGAGGTGTAAACTCTGGCGCATGAGACGATACGTGGACGTTGGCGTCATTTGGACCGCAGCTGCAACACGGCGAACGGAAACACGAGGCCGCTGTTGGATCACCTGCTGCACTAGCTGCGCGTTGCCCTCTGTGGTTGCCGTACGCAGTCGCCCTACCTTTCCAGCACGTTCATCCGTCACGTTCCCAGTCCGTTAAAATTTTTCAAACAGATCCTTTATTGTATCGCTTTTCGGTCCTTTGGTTACATTAAACCTCCGTTGAAAACTTCGTCTTGTTGCAACAACACTGTGTTCTAGGCGGTGGAATTCCAACATCAGAAAAATCCTCTGTTCTAAGGAATAAACCATGTTGTCTACAGCACACTTGCACGTTGTGAACAGCACACGCTTACAGCAGAAAGACGACGTACAGAATGGCGCACCCACAGACTGCGTTGTCTTCTATATCTTTCACATCACTTGCAGCGCCATCTGTTGTTGAAAATTGTAACTACTGTAATTTCGAAAGTTTGTCTGCCTGAAAATGTAGTGTTGTCCCGAGCATATTGCAACAAACGGTGTATTTCTATCGCTGCTCGTTTAGTTTTTATTGCCGTTTCAAATATACCGGTCATTTTTGAAACACCCTGTAGCAACGGACACAACATCTCCCCTACTTTAGGTCAGTAACACGCGCCATGGCACGCTGCACTAGGGGGCAGGTGTGTAAGAAGATGCAGCCAGCCGTCCGCTCCATTTTTCGTCTGCACACAGACAATCAAAAATGGTTCAAATGGCTCTGAGCACTATGAGGCTTAAAATCTGAGATCATCAGTCCCCTAGAACTTAGAACCACTTAAACCTATGTTATGTTAACCGGGGATCTAGAAACGACGGACAGGCTCCGCCGCGGCTGCAGTGGTCCGCAACCCCACGACGACTACCGCAGTCCACTTCACCCCTCCGCCGCCCCACACCGAACCCAGGGTTACTGTGCGGTTCGGCCCCCGGTGGACCCCCCAGGGAACGCCTCACACCAGACGATTGTAACCCCTATGTTTGCGTGGCAGAGTAATGGTGGTGTACGCGTACGTGGAGAACTTATTTGCGCAGCAATCGCCGACATAGTGTAGCTGAGTCTGAACAATGGGAACCAGCCCGCATTCGCCGAGGCGGATGGAAAACCGCCTAAAAACCATCCACAGACTAGCCGGCTCACCGGGCGGACTTAAACCTAACTAACCTAAGGACATCACACACATCCATACACGAGGCAGGATTTGAACCTGAGACCGTAGCAGTCGCGCCGTTCCGGACTGAAGCGCCTAGAACCGCTCAGCCACAGCGGCCGGCCACAGACAATCGAATGAACACATTTCCAAAGCGCGCTTTTGTAATGCTATCCTGGGCAATTCGTGTTCGCGGGTTCAACGAACCCGACGCACTAATTGGCGTTTGCCGCGTCTCAAACGGAGCCGGCATCGAGCTACTATAGTGTGAGCCGAAGGCTTGGGCGAGAGGGTCTAGCCACTAACGGGTGTTTGTATTCTGTAGACTACGTCTTGTAGTTTTTGAGGAGTCACGTACTGGAGCGCTAGAGCTACTTACGTGTTATCGTCACACCGGTACCTCCATGCGACGACGACACGTACTTAATCTGATAAATTTTGAACACTGACATACACAGGAGTCCAAAACTCTTCCCCTTGAGAATAGCCTAAGGCTGGATTTTCAGTTTAATTTCAGATGCCCTCGTTGCATGGCTGTCACGCCGCACAAAGAAAGCCATAATGGATATCGGGTGCGGCAGGAAAACGTCTACAGAACTGACGAGGCCGGCCACGTTTGAATGCCCCGTGCTGTGTACAGCACAGGTAAATATGCGTGCGAGGTGACCTCACCGCTTCGGTCGGCCGCTTGACGTGCGAAGCGCGGGGAACTCGTGATGTGCGAGCAAAGCGAGGCTTTCTCGCAGGCACGGACCGGGTTCGGCGGCGGTAATTGTTTTCGGCGATTAAAAGCGTGAAGAGATTTCATAGGGTGCCGCCCGTTCCGAGATTGCCTAGCGACGGGAGACGGGCGTGTTCCGCATTACGCATGCGCCGTGGGCACGTGTGTGCGTGAGTGTGAGTCAGTGAGCGTAAGGAAACGGCGGCTGACATCAGCGATCCGAACCGGTACGCCGTGAGAGCGCGGCCCCGATACGACGCCAGCGCAACGCCGCTTCCTCTCGACTCAGCCGCGGGCTGCTGGCCGTTAAAAGCACATGCGACACACGTCGAACTGGCGTGTACTCGAACATGCGAACGATCAGTATTTCAGCGTGGCCGCACAAAGTAGCTACACTGACATTCATTTCCTGAATGAAATTTTCACTCTGCATCGGAGTGTGCTCTGATATTAAACTTCCTGGTGGATTGAAACCGTGTGACGCACCGGGACTCGAACTCGGGACCTTTGTCTCTAGTGCTCCACTGACCGAACACCCAAGCACGACTCACGACTCCTTACAGCCTCAATTTTGCTAGTAACTCGTCTCCTACCTTCCAAACTTCACAGAAGCTCTCCTGCGAAATTTGCAGAACTAGCTCTCCTGGAAGAAAGGATTTGGAAGGTAGGAACGTGGTACTGCCAGAATTGAGCTGTGAGGACGGGTCGTGAGTCGTGCTTGGGTAACTCAATCGGTAGAGCATTTGCCTGAGAAAGACAAAGGTCCCGAGTTCGAATCTCGGTGCGACACACAGTTTTTATCTGCCAGGAAGTTTAATACCAGAGCGCACTCCGATGCAGAGTGAAAACACAGGTTACAGTATGCTTGTTGGCCTACTGCTTGAATACTGCTCAGCAGTGTGGGATCCGTACCAGATAGAAGAGAAGATCCAACGGAGAGCAGCGCGCTTCGTTACAGGATCATTTAGTAATCGCGAAAGCGTTACGGAGATGATAGATGAACTCCAGTGGAAGACTCTGCAGGAGAGACGCTCAGTAGCTCGGTACGGGCTTTTGTTGAAGTTTGGAGAACATACCTTCACCGAGGAGTCAAGCAGTATATTGCTCCATCCTACGTATATCTCGCGAAGACACCATGAGGATAAAATCAGAGAGATTAGAGCCCACACAGAGGCATATCGACAATCCTCCTTTCCACGAACAATGCGAGACTGGAATAGAATGGAGAACCGATAGAGGTACTCAAGGTACCCTCCGCCACACACCGTCAGGTGACTTGCGGAGTATGGATGTAGATGTAGACGTAGATGTGGAAAATGTCATTCTGGAAACATCCCCCAGGCTGCGGCTAAACCATGTCTCCGCAGTATCCTTTCTTCCAAGAGTGCAAGGTCCGCAGGAGAGCTTCTGTGAAGATTGGAAGCTAGGAGACGAGGTACTGACAGAACTGAGCCTGTGAGGATGGCACGTGAATCGTCATTGGGTAGCTGAGTCGATAGAGCACTTGCCCGCGAATGGAAAAGATCCCGAGTTCGAGTCTCGATCCGACACACAGTTTTAATTTGCCAGGAATTTTCAGCCAGAGAACACGGTCGGTTGTCAATGTAATTTCACTGACACTCACCATTAGCGTGTACGAAAATGTTTAGAGTTGCATTTCTCAGCGATAGGTAGATCGGCCAGCAGTGAGAATTGGTGTTGTTAGCGTGTAGCGTTGTTACCATGTCTGGTAGGATATACAGTGTGATTCTTATTAACTTTTAAAAACATCCGAAGCTACGCAGACGACTCGGGGACAAGAAATTTAATATAAGACACTCAGGTGTCGCAAATGTCGAGAAATATCCCAAAAATGGATGACAAATGTTGAACATGTGCCGTCACTACATGTCGCACCTCGCCACACGTGCAGCGGTAAAGAGTACCGGTCTGTCGCACCTGTTCATCCCAGCCCAAGTCAAATATTTACGTCGGTGTGGCTCAGGTGCACACGTGTGCGACTGCAGCGCGTGGAACGCAGGGTTCGAGTCCTTGGCTTGGCAGTCAGTAGTTTTTTCATTGCGTTAGACAACTGTGTGTTTACATTGAGATAATATTTAGTATTTATTGGTCTCGCTGTCTCCGCTGTTTTATTGAAAAGTACAGCACAACAAAAACCAACCGTATTGCGCCACACGTATATGAATAGAAGCTTCAGAATTTCGTCGTTACCACTCAATGATCTAAGTTTTCTGCACTAAATAATATCTGTAAGCAAAAAAGGAAGGACAGAAGAAATGAGACACAAAATAAGAACATCTTTCATGGGTTTACAGCAAGGACAACGGTTTTGTAACTTCTATGTCTATAAGAGACACGTTTACAGAATGTGTTCGAAATTGGCACCGTTTGCTCGAATGCAAGTATTGCAACACTCGGCCATCCCTTCACGCCCAAGCCCAGCCACTTCACTTGTGGAAAGTTACGTCATCTGTTGACTTCATATGTTCAACATTTCACACCCATTTTGAGATACTTCCCGACATTTACAATCCCGTGAGTCTTACATTAAATTACCCGTCTCAGCGTTGTCTACATGACTTCGTGAGTTTTTAAACGTTAATAAGAATCTTCCGGTGTAAGGAACGTGAATAGCGTCAGATGTCGCCTAATCAATGTGAAGGACACGGAGACGCTGCGCACTCGTGTGAGACAGGGTAATCAGCGACTGTCAGAGTTGGAAAGGTACCTCATTGTGGAACTCCGTTCGGCTGGCTGCTCGAATCGTGCGATATCTAGATTTTTGGGGCATTTGGACATGACAGTGGTCCGATGTTGGACTACATTTGAACTTGAGGACAACCACACTCATCTTCAACGTTCTGGTCAACCACGTCTGACGACCACAATGAGGGAATCGCCATATTGTGCACCAAGCACATCGAGCCCCTTTCACATTGATATCAGAGAACAAGTAATGGAGTCTCTGCAACGTTATGTGTCATCCCGCAGTATTGGTCGGAGCCTAGCAGCAGCCGCACTAGGGAATTAGTCTTCCATGCGCAGGCTGACGTTAACACCACAACACAAATGGTTGCTTTTGAAGTGGTGCCGTGTCTGGAAAGCACGGACTGCTGATGACGTAGTGTTGTGTTCAGCGAACAACTGCGTTTCTGTAATCACTGAAATAACACCACATACCTTGTTTATGGATTCCTCCGTTATTTGTTAGTAGAACAGTTCCACATGTAAGGTTCAATAACAAGGACACTGTTTTTGTCCTATTGGTTTTTATTTCAGACTAGTTTTCGGCTGAAGATGGCCTAGTAACTAGTTTGAAATAAACAAAAACCAGTAGAATAAAAACATTGTACTTGTTGTTCAAGCTTAAACATCGCACAACTTTTCAACCGGTAAAGTTTCATTTCGTTCCCAGCTCACGTTCTCGATGATCCACTTCTTTTGTCAGGCAGTATAAGTTCTGTATATAAGGAAAGATTACGCAGCGGGTTTCTCACTCAGAAATTGCATTTGAATGTTGGTTGCACTTTTATGCCAACAGGATGGCATCTAATTGCCTAGATTACGTCATTATGACATCACCGAGATGGTGAATGCTGAGACGGCGCTCTCTGTGTCCATAGATAACGTTTACACTCGCTTTCCAGCGTCGCCTGCAGCAGTTCCACTCATATCAATCGACAAACTATCTGATATCCAAAACTTCCTGGCAGATTACAACTGTGTGCTGGACCGAAACTCGAACTCGGGACCTCTGCCTTTCGCGGACAAGTGCTCTACCAACGGAGCTACCCAAGCACGACTCACGTCCCGTCCTCACAGCTTTTCTTCTGTCAGTATCTCGTCTCCTACCTTCCAAACTTTACAGAAGCTCTCCTGCAGACATTGCACTCCTGAAAGAAAAGATATTGCGGAGACATGGCTTAGCCACAGCCTGGGGGATTTTTCCAGAATGAGAATTTCACTCTGCAACGTAGTGTGCGCTGATATGAAACTGTGAGGACGGGGGGTGGGTCGTGCTTTGGTAGCTCAATTGGTAAAGCACTTGCCTGCGAAAGGCAAAGGTCCCGAGTTCGAGTCTCGGTCCGGCACACAGTTTTGATCTGTCAGGAAGTTTCATATCATCTCACACTCCGCTGCAGACTGAAATTCGCAATATGTGATATCTTCCTCTTTGCACTTTCTTTCTCAGGCACTCCCTTTTATGCATTGCTAAGGGCGTAGCCGGTGTCTCGACTGAAGTTGCCGTCACATAGTCTAATATCTATTGCTTCCTAGTCACAGAGTCCCAATAGTTTGAAGAGCGAGCCAGAATTCTCGACTGTCCAACCATAAACTTACGTTTATTCTCTAGACTCTGCTCGGCAACGACCGATTTTTTAAAGAGTTTTGAGCTTGAAGCGACCTGTTCGGGTGGAGTTAAGCGCAGCGAAGAGAGCCAGTGTTCCCGCAGTATGCTAGTGAAGAAGCCACGCAGGTAGGCAGACACCAAGAAGTATCGCGCAGTGAGGGGGCGGAGGAACTGGGCCAGCGGTAAGGCAGCATCCAGCAGCCAGCATCCAGGCCACTAAACAGGTTCCTCCCGGCAGCTTTGCGCAGTCATCGCCGCGCAAAAAGGCTCCGCCACTCTCTGGAAATCAGATTTGGACCCAGAAAAAGAGCGCCGGCTGCCTTTTTCGGCTAGTCTGTCCGACTTTGGATAACAGATCGTCACGACTGACTTCGGTGCTGCTGTGTGCTGTGTCGTTTAGTAGCAACCACTGTCCTGGATGCTCAATCGGTGTCCATTAGCAGTGTCTACATCTACATACGCTTTCACAGATGTGGTACTCGAGCCACTGCACTGTTCATGGCGGTGGATATTCCATTCCAGTATTACTGGTATTCTGTTAGTCCAGCTTATGTACAATGAAGCGCCAAAGAAACTGGTATAGGCATGCGTATTTAAATACAGAGATATGTAAACAGACAGAATACGACGCTGCGGGCGGCAAGACAACAAGTTCAAAATGGTCCAAATGGCTCCGAGCACTATGGGACTTAACTTTTGATGTCATCAGTCTCCTAGAGCTTAGAACTACTTAAACCTAACTAACCTAAGGACATCACACACATCCATGCCCGAGGCAGGATTCAAACCTGCGACCGTAGCGGTCTGGCGGTTCCAGACTGTAGCGCCTAGAACCGCTCGGCCACTCCAGCCGGCCAAGACAAAAAGTGTCTGGCACAGTTGTTAGATCGGTTACTGCTGCTAAAATCAATATTTAAGTGAGTTTGGTGGTGTTATAGACGGTGCACGAGCGATCTACATCTACATCTACATGATTACTCTGCAATTCACATTTAAGTGCTTGGCAGAGGGTTCATCGAACCACAATCATACTGTCTCTCTACCATTCCACTTCCGAACAAAAATGGTTCAAATGGCTCTGAGCACTATGGGACTCAACTGCTGTGGTCATAAGTCCCCTAGAACTTAGAACTACTTAAACCTAACTAACTTAAGGACAGCACACAACACCCAGCCATCACGAGGCAGAGAAAATCCCTGACCCCGCCGGGAATCGAACCCGGGAACCCGGGCGTGGGAAGCGAGAACGCTACCGCACGACCACGGGATGCGGGCTGCTTCCGAACAGCGCGCGGGAAAAACGACCACCTAAACCTTTCTGTTCGAGCTCTGATTTCTCTTATTTTATTTTGATGATCATTCCTACCTATGTAATTTGGGCTCAACAAAATATTTTCGCATTCGGAAGAGAAAGTTGGTGACTGAAATTTCGTAAATAGATCTCGCAGCGACGAAAAACGTCTTTGCTTTAATGACTTTCATCCCAACTCGCGTATCATACTGCCACACTCCCTCCCCTATTACGTGATAATACAAAACGAGCTGCCCTTTTTGCACCCTTTCGATGTCCTCCGTCAATCCCACTTACTAAGCATCCCACACCGCGCAGCAATATTCTAACAGAGGACGAACGAGTATAGTGGAAGCTGTCTCTCTAGTAGACTTGTTGCATCTTCTAAGTGTCCTGCCAATGAAACGCAAGCTTTGGCTCGCCTTCCCCACAATATTATCTATGGAACGTAGCATCTCCGAGGTAGCGCTGAAGTGGGGATTTTCCCGTACGGACATTTAACGAATGTACCGTGAATATCAGGAATCCAGTAAAACATTAAATCTCGCTGCGGCCGGAAAAAAATCCTGCAAGAACGGGACGACCGAAGAGAATTGTTCAGCGTGACAGAAGTGCAACCCTTCCGCAAATTGCTGCAGATTTCAATTGTGGGCTATCAACAAGTGCGCGGGATTACCCGAGCGGTCTGGCCACTGCAGTCATGGACTGTGCGGCTGGTCCCGGCGGAGGTTCGAGTCCTCCCTCGGGCATGGGTGTGTGTTTGTCCTTAGGATAATTTAGGTTAAGTAGCGTGTAAGCTTAGGGACTGATGACCTTAGCAGTTAAGTCCCATAAGATTTCACACACATCTGAACATTTTATCAACAAGTATCAGCGTGTGAACTATTCAACGAAACATCATCGATATGGGCTTTCGGAGCCGAAGGCCCACTCGTGTACCCTCGATGACTGCACGATCACCCTTGATGACGCCTCGCCTGGGCCCGTCAACACCTATATTGGACTGTTGACGACTGGAAACGTATTGCCTGGTCGGACGAGTCTCGTTTCAAATTGTATCGAATGGATGGACGTCTACGGGTATGGAGACAACCTCATGAATCCATGGACCCTGCATGTCAGCAGGGGACTATTCAAACTGGTGGAGGGTCTGTAATGGTAAGAGGCGTGTGCAGTTGGAGTGATATGAGACCCCTGATAAGTATAGATTGGCAGGTGACATGTACGTAAGCATTCTGTCTGATCGCCTGCATCCATCTGTGTCCATTGTGCATTCCGACGGAGTTCGACAATTCCAGTGGGACAATCCGACACCCCACAGGTCCACAATTGCTACAGGGTGGCTCCAGGAACACTCTTCTGTGTTTAAACACTTCCTCTGGCCACCAAGCTCCCCAGACGTGAACATTAATGAGCATATCTGGGAGGCCTTGCAGCGCACTGTTCAGAAGAGATCTCCATTCCGTCGTACTCTTTTACGGATTTATGGACAGCTCTGCAGGAATCATGGTATCAACTCCCTCCAGCACTACTTCAGACATTAGTCGAGTCCACGTCACGTCGTGTTGCGACATTTCTGCATTCTCGCAGGGGGCCTACACGATATTAGGCAGGTGTACCAGTTTCTTTGGCTCTTCAGTGTATGTCCATATGCCTCTGCAGGCTACCAAATCTCTTCGCGAGAACTAGGATGACGGCAACAGAATCGGTGCTGAGTCTTACACTACTACCTCTCCCGGAATACAACAGCTGATCAGAAGTATCTGAACATTCATATTCAACGTCAATTGACCAATACGTATCGCGAGAGGAGCGCCCGCCGGTATAAAAGGAGGCAGAAAAGCAGTACAGCAAACTCCTTCGGTTAGGAGAGCTCAGTGAATTCGAACGTGGACTCGTCATTAGAAGCCACCAGAGGAACAAATCCATCAGGGACATTTCAAACCTCCTCAACTGCCCAAGTCGACTGTTGGTGATGTAAGTGTAATGCGGGAACAACCACAGATATACCAAGACCAGGTAGAACTCATGTAGTAACGGACAGAAACCGTCGAGCACTGCGACAGGTGGTTGTAAAAAAAATCGCATGAAATCAGCTCAAGGAATCACTCGTAAGTTCCACAGAGCAACCACCAGTCCAGATAGCATAGCGACTGTGTGTGGGAAGTTAAAAAGAATAGGGTACAATGGTAGAGCAGCTCCTCATAAGCCACACATTTCTATAGCCACTGTAACGCGACACTTGAGATGGTGTAAAAAGCGTCACACGCAGTGGTAACGGTAAGGAAAAAGTTTGGTTTTGGCGAACGACTGTAGTACGTTACACGCCATCATGTGTAGTGCCAACAATGAGATACGGAGGTAGTGGTGTTACGGTGTGGGGGTGTTTTACGTGGTTATTTCGCTCAAGCAAATGCTGAATACGGAAGGACATGGACACATTTCACAGTGTTGTGTACTGGGGACAGTGGAGGATCAGTCTCCTACATCATGATTGTTTCTATCAACATTAAAAAAGCTTGTCATTAAACGGCATCTGAGAGGCAATGGTTTGTGGAAAATAATATTCCTGGAACGGACTGGCCTGCCTACAATCCTCACTTGAAAGCAATGGAACACCTTTGGTGTGAGTTCAAACAATAAAAATCCAGGATGGAATGTAACAATATCATGAAAAATAAATTTGACACTCTCCTTATAGGGGAAAATATGAGTTCGCTCGACTTCGCTCCAGACCTCGGCGTACAAACATCTCCACCCTGTCTGGTTTCGGTTTTTGAGGAAGAACTGGCTCCCATTTTTCCACAGACATCTATCAGAGCTCAAGCTGCTATAAAGACGAAGGATGGACACACCCCATGTTAATCTTCACTAACAGGTGCCCGGATACTTTTGATCAAATAGCGTATATCTAACAGTGGTGGACTTATTTGACGTCCCTCACTGTTGAGATGCTTGGGATTCAAACCAGTGATACACGGTAGTGTGGCAAGGAATTATATTACCTGACATATTCACTGTTCCTAGCAGACTAATACTGGATGCGAAAGTCTTCGTCCACCATCAGAATCCGAACCAGCAAGCGTCAGTTGAAGTGCAACCACACTAGTGTGCACATTGACCTCGGCTATAGAGGTGGATGACGCGACTGTCTTTTCCCGTTTAAATCTACACCGTACCGTCTTCACGCAAAAGAGGCAACAGGCAGTATAGTGTTACTCTATGAGTTGCATATGCTTTGGGTGGTTTTTATTTTCTGACAGTACTGTCTACTTTTAATGCAAAATGGAGACCAGATCCGATATGACAGTTGTTGAGACCATTATTCCTTCCAAACGCATACCAACCTGCTCGTCTTCACCTTCTCATTGTACAGTCAAGGTAGCGACACGCAGCCATTCTATGCAAATTCCTTAAGCGATGCTCAGCTGAGTTCCAGAAAGCAATTCACTGTGGATGAGTCAGCGGAAAGCTACGTCTCATCATCTAGCAAGTAATACCACAAGATATAAGTCGAATTCACAGACACGTCGCTTTCGCAGAACTGAATAAGTACCTCGTGGATAGAACTAAGAAAATGGCTACCTCTTGCATACCGCAGTAACGTATTAACTGCTTCAGTGCCAAAACCACTTGTGCCCAACTACACTGTCTGAGAAATAAGTGAAACACCCAGAAGACAAGGTTGGATCTCAATGTAACTTCGTGGATGTGCAGGTCATTCGCGGATGTGCAAATGGCTGGAGTTGCAGTTTTCTGTAACTGTTAGAACGGCCACCAGATTGCATTAGTGTCGTTCGTGTTTAGTGTACCTAAATAAGGGCTTATATAGGTTATATAAGGGGCATGAAGAACGTCAGATGTAGAGTGATATGTGTGAAAGACATGGAATTGCCACGTACTCCTGTGATACAGGGCTATCACCACCTGGCAGAGTGTGAAAAGGAATCATTGTAGATCTCCATTTCCCGGCTGGTCGTCTCGTGCGTTATCCAGATTTGTGAGGCATTCTGTTGTGGTTCAAATGGGTCAAATGGCTCTGAGCACTATGGGACTTAACATCTGAGGTCATCAGTCCCTTAGACTTAGAACTACTTAAACCTAACTAACCTAAGGACATCACACACATCCATGCCCGTGGCAGGATTCGAACCTGTGACCGTAGCGGTCGCGCTGTTCCAGACTGAAGCGCCTAGAACCGCTCGGCCACACCAGCCGGCTGTTGTGACAGTGGCCTCATGTTGGACTCCATTTGAACATGAGGGCAGACATACTCATTATCAAGGCTCCGGTCAATCAGATTAGAACGTCACATGTATTGCGCAGCAAGCACATCGCCACCTCTTAATATCTGTGCATACCGTCAGCGAACAAGTAATCGTCTCCCTGATACATTCTGGGTCATTTCGCACCACTGGTCGGAGACAAGCAGTAGGCGGACTAGGGAATTACCGTTCTATTGAGAGGCTTCCGTTAACACAAAGTGCTGCATTTGGAATGATATCGTGGCAGGAAAGTATGGACTGCTTACGAACGGCGTTGCATTGTGTTCAGCGATGAGTCACCGCTTTGCATTAACCCGGATGCCCGTCATCAGTGAGTATGGCGGTGGCCTGGGAGATATCCCCTTCCTCCAATGTTTTGTGTAAAAACAGCGGTGTTTCTCCCGGCATCGGGGTGTGGCGAGACATCAGGTTTGACTTCAGGTCATGATTTATTGTCACTGATGGAACACTCACGAACAACGAGTCGTCTCGGATATCATGCGTCCTCATGTGTTACCTCTCATGTCACTTCATCTAACTGGTGTGGAATTACATTAGGTGTTCCACAGGGTTCAATCATGGGACCCCTTCTGTTCTTGATATATGTGGACGACCTCCCCTCGTATCTGAGACAGGAAGCTGAACTGACACTGTTTGCTGATGATACAAGCATCATTATTAATCCAGTAAAAGGAAGTCCAATTGAAAGTGATACAAATAAGGTCTTTGGAAAAGTCATTAATTGGTTTTCTGCAAATGGGCTTGCTCTAAACTTTGAAAAACCACAGTACATCCAATTTTCTGCTGGAAAAAGTACAGTTCCTTCAATAAATATAACACATCAACAGAAGTCAGTAGACAGGGTAGAGCATACTAAGTTTTTGGGTGTACATATAGATAAGAATCTTAATTGGAAAATTCATATTTTGGATCTCCTGAAGCGACTAGATTCAACAACTTCTGCGATCAGAATATCTGCCAAATTTGAGGATATAGAAATTAGTAAGCTAACATACTTTTCATACTTTCGCTCTCGGATGTCATACGGAATAATATTTTGGGGTAACTCAACATTTAGACAAAATGTATTCACTGCTCAAAAGAAAGTGGTTAGAATAATGTGTGGGGTTCATAGTCGCACATCTTGTAGGCATCTTTTTAAAAGATTGGGAATTCTTACAACAGCCTCACAATACGTCTACTCACTAATGAAATTTGTTCTCAACAACATGGATCAGTTTAAAAACAACAGTGACATTCATGATTATAATACCACAAAAAAGAAATACTTACACTATCCTTTGCTCAACCTATCTTTGGCACAGGAAGGGGTAAAATATGCTGCTATAAAAATTTTCGACAAATTACCAGATGAAATAAGGTCAGACAGACAGCCGTAATAGCTTCAAAAATAAATTGAAATCATATCTCCTTGACAACTCCTTCTATACTATAGATAAATTCTTGAATAGAAATAAATAAATCTACAAATATAGTATATGCATTTTGTGCCATTTAAGGAAATGGGGTAAATAATAGAAATATTAATCTTTAACTCTGTATTGTAAAAATTTTGTTTCATATGTGCATTTCTTGTGTACTTGACACGTTGCACATCATAACGGCTACCGTTCCGTGGGACTGATCAATGCAACACGCTACCAACTAACTAACTAACTACCGTAGTGACATTTTTCAACAGGACAATCCTCATCCTCACATGTCACGTGTCTCTATGAACTGTCTGCGTGGTGTTCCCGATAGAACATGTGTGGGACCATTTCGGACGTCAACTTTCCTCAGTAGAAGGGAGTTGATCCAGAATATGGAGGACCAGTTGCAACAGCTGTGGGTCAGGTTGCCCCAGGAGATGATACAACGGAGTTGTGACACACTTCCCAAGCGAGTCAGTACCAGAGGAGGTACAACGTCATACTGATGAATGGGTTCACAGTGCCTAGTTCTTTGTAAATGTGACTCGATTTTGTAATCACTGAATATCACCATATACCTTCTCCACCCGCGAAGTTTCATTTCTTTTCCTCCTCGCGTTCTGGCTAAGTCACTTTTTTGGGTCAGGCCGTCTAAAGGCGCACTTTACCCAAACGGTTGCAGTGCAAACATATTTCACTAACAAGAACGACACTTGTTTCTTTAACCATAGATGACTTGTAACCACACATCGGCAGTTATCTCGTAAACGACGGACCCATGTTTACTGGGACGTTTTCACTTCTCTCATCGTAAACTTTCACATGTGTGAGTTTCACAATTAATTATGATGCACACTATTTATAAACGTTTTCACACTATGTGTGACAGTTGACGAAGTGTGCTTTTGAGATGTGACACTGTTTTGAACAAACTGCTCTAGGTAAACCTGTACGTTGAATGAAAAGGAATTTTGCAATGTAGGAGCAACAAAACAATAAAACATATATCCGCTTCGAAGCATAGAGTGTAGGTCAGTCAAGCCAGAAGAGCAATGTTCGCTTCGAGAGTAACGTCTGTGAGTGTAGGGGCATCGAGAGAACACGGCGAGTGAAACATTCCATTCTGGTGCAGCAAACGGCGTCAGTAAGCCGGTTTCTGTGATGTCTCCAGACAAAGGAGAAATTGTCTGTGACGTCACCGCCGCGATAACACTTTACTAACTTCGCATCAAACGCGAATGTCACGCGGGTCGGAGCCGTAACGCTTCCGTTACCGGGGCCAGCCTTTTTCCTGGTCTCCTCTTTTACGATGTATTTCACAACAGGTAGCTTCTGCAGCAACTTACAGGGCTCTCGTCGGATAGGCGCAGTAAACAAACACCAGCATCTCGCCTACGTCTGTAATTCGGAAGTCTCCGTATGGTATGTAGCAGAGGGCACACGACGCCAATTTCACCATCCCCTTCTATTCGCAGACTTTTAGCGAAAAGAATGACTGTTTAAGAGAATACATACCTCTCAGTTTACAGTCGTAGTCATAAAGTGAGATGTATGCATTTCTGGATTTCCGGAAGGCTTCTGAAATTGTGGCACACAAGCGGCTTGTAGTGAAATTGCGTGCCTATGAAATATCCTCTCAATTATGCCACTGGATTCGTGATTTCCTGTCAGAGAGGTTATAGTTGTGTGTGTGCTTTTTTTTCAGTTGTCTTGTGACCATGATGGGCTTGTTATTGCCACGTACGGAATCCAGTCAATTTGGCCCCGCTACATACGGTGGAAGATGAGAAGGGGTGTGGATGGCTGCTTAAGCTTGAAGCCTGAAGATGACACAGATTGATGTCGAAACTGGTAGCATGTGTTTAAAAGAATAAAAGACGTCACATTCAAATACATTTTGTTATCATTATTCAAGTAATTCGTGTCCGGCTGCTGTCCATTTCACCTTGATGGATTACTAGTGACTCTTCCTAGAGTGGGTCGCTTGTTTATTTGACCATCTACAAAAAGCAGCAGGACAAACGTTGAACTGACTCCCAACAAACCAGGAAGGGCAGCGCATTCGGCTACAAAGGGCGACGAAGATGGGGATAAGTTCCTATGGGACCAAACTGCTGAGCTCACCGGTCCCTTGGCTTACACACAACTTAATCTAACTTAAACTAACTTACGCTAAGGACGACACACACACCCATGCCCGAGGGAGGACTCGAACCTCCGACGGGGGGAGCCGCGCGAACCGTGGCAAGGCGCCTCACATCGTGCGGCTACCCCGCGCGGCCGAGCTGCGAGGAAGGATGTAATAACTCGAGTTCAAGTGGACTCGGCTGCTGGCACAGACGGGTGGGTTGGTTCGTATGTGGAGTGAGGATGCAGCTCCGTTAGCTGCTGCGGAAGCGGACGGCGAACCAGGCGAGCAAAATAAGACCTGCGTGGTGCCATCGTCCCAGCCGCTGCTCACCCATGTCCGCCCTCTCCCTCGTCGCTAAGCTATTTGGCGGCCGTATGATGTGTTACACAAAATCTCAGTGAATGTCACCGTAAAAATCATAAAAATTACCTTACAACTAAACTTCCACCGTCACTTTCAAAGTACAATATCCCCTCGTGCTTGTACGCCAAGCTTCAAGCGATTTTCCCATTCGTGGAAGCAGTGCTGAAAGTCTGCTGGCTGAATCGGAGTTGCAAAATTAGTTGCGATTTTGCTTGACTCTGTTCTACAGTGTCAAAACCCCACCGTTTCAACTTCAGTTTCATTTTCGGGAAGAAGAGGAGCCTTCGCAATAGTCTTTCTTCTCCCATCTCTCAGGCAATTCGCTTTAAGATCTTCCCTCAATCGCCCAAAACATCGCAACAGAACTTCCCTGTGATTGCCTGACCACGTAGATGAAATTCCTAATAGACAATTTCAAGAATGTAAGAAAGCGAATCATTAACATTGGCTTGGTGTTACTGCGAACTTGGTGCCCTTTTCTGGGCTTCGGGGAGGACGATGTCATCCAGTGCGAAGTTTGTGGCTTTGTTTCAGAGTCACATCCGTGCACCAACGAATCGTAGGCAGTTACGAACCCGGACGGGAAATTCTGACCGCCTCGAGCTGTTGTTCGCAGTTCAGTGACCACTGAACCCACTGGTCTTGTTGGTCGGCATTGAAAAAATGAGGAAAGAACTTCGCTTCAGCTCCTCTCATGTTCAAATCATCAGCTAGAATGATGCCCCGTACGAGTTTCCAACGATTTCAGAAACATCACGGATCTGTACACACTGGAATACATATCAGGCGGCAGCTGCGTCCGCATAAACCACCGTTCCGTAATTTTCGGGAATTTTGTGAGCTGCTAGTAGACAACTGGTGCCACATACTTCTGGAAACCTACCAAGGATACGGTTGATCCATGCCAAGCAGAATCGCTGCTGTACTGTGTTTGAAAAGTGGATCAAAACGATATTAAACAGCCGGTCATAATGTTTTGTCTCATCTGTGTCCATCCGGGCAGCCTAATGGTTAAAACGACCGATCGCGATAAGCAGGAAATCTGAGTTCGAATCCTAGTCCGGCACAAATTTTCACATGTCAGCTATAGCTAACACAGCTGAAGTTGAGTTACTCGCATTCAGCGAATTTTTTATGAAGTTATTTTCTGACGGCTCTCTATCGTCAACAATGTTTGTTCATTCAATACATGCAGGTAAAATTCCACTTCATTTCAGTGTTTGCACTATAGATGGTGGCGGGTGACGTTCTGCAAGGATTCGCCGAACCTCAAAACCGTTCCATGGATTTCCGCAGGGCACAGCGGTTCTAGGCGCTTCAGTCCGGTACCACGCGGCTGCTACAGTCGCAGGTTCGAATCCTGCCTCGGGCATAGATGTATGTGATGTCCTTAGGTTAGTTAGGTTTAAGTAGTTCTAAGTCTAGGGGACTGATGACCTCAGAAGTTAAGTCCCATAGTGCTTAGAAAAATGGTTCAAATGGCTTTGAGCACTATGGGATTTAACATCTAGAACTTAGAACTATTTAAACCTAATTAACCTAAGGACATCGTACACATCCATGCCCGAGGCAGGATTCGAACCTGCGACCGTAGCGGTCGCGTGGTTCCAGACTGAAGCGCCTAGAACCGCTCTGCCACACCGGCCGGCTTAGTGCTTAGAGCCATTTGAACCATCACTCCACTGTCCACCTGCTTAGCTGGATGGCAGCTTGCTCGCCTCCCATGCAAACGGGCACTGGTTTGACTCCCGGACGGAATGGAGGTTTTCTCCGCTCGTGGACTGGGTGTTGTGTTGTCCTCATCATCATTTCATCCTCATCACCGGCGCGCAAGTCACCCAATGTGGCGTCGACTGAAAGAAGACTTGCACTTGGCGGCCGAGCTTCCCCGGATGGGGCCTCCCGGCCAGTGATGCCATACGTTCATTTTCCATCACTCCACTTGTTCCCAGTCATCCACTCTCTAGTGGCGTCCCTCATTACAGCACCTCAAGCGACGCTTATGATCGACTAGAGAAATTTACGGTTTATGAGGAGCTGCTCGACCATTGCAGATGATTCTTTTTAACTCCATAGGCACGGTCATTTTGCCAGGTGGACTGCTGATAGCACTTTGGAATTCGTAAGTGATTCTTTCCACTGATTTAAGGAGATTTTTTACAACCACCCTTCTCAGTGCTCGACGGCCCTGTCCATCACTACATGAGGTCTGCGTGGTTCTGGAATAGGTGTGGTGGTTCTTTCAAGTTTTCGCTTCACAATCACATCATCAACAGTCCATCTGGGTAACTTCAGAAGGGTTTAAACGTTCCTGATAGATTTGTCACTTACGTGATTTCCAATGTCTAGCCCACATTGGAAGTCGCTGAGTTGTTCTGACCGACCAATTCTGCTGTTACTGCTTTTCTACTGACAACGAAATGCGATCTGTCTTCATTTAAACCAGCGGTTTCGCCTCTCATTTGATCTCATGGTGAATTGCGCGTTGCATATGGGCGTCCTGACACATTTCATCAGATTGTGTACATGGATAAAACGCGTATGAATGTGCTTTGAATAGGAGTGATTACAGCGGAACGTTCTGCGTATCATTACAAGCTCACCAGTACCGCGTCCGCTCGTGGCCGTGTGTTTTTGACAGGTGGGAGAGCTTGCCGCTTCTCGTAGACTGCTCCATAACTCACGGTGAATCCGCCGTTGGAGGAGGACCGCAACGGCTGCCTCTAGTGGCTGTAAAACCTACCGGTCTCCTGGACACGTCTCGCGTCGCACACGTCAAACACAGCTGCAGTTAGCGTTCCCCGCTGCTTGTGCTGCTCCTACTGCACCCGTGCTGGTTACGGTTCACTCGGATGCGCCTGCAGAGAAGTTGGCGCTCTAGAGCACACCGTCTAGAAATGCTCACTGTGCGAGGTGGCGTCTGCTGCTGCCTGCTTCATCGTGGGTCAACGATGTTCCACACCACGCGTCATCCCGGTTGATCCTGACGACATTGATAATGCACTAAGCATAAAGTCATTGGCTGAACACCTTCATTTCGATCAATGCACTCTCCCAGAATTAATGGAACAGGAACGGCGGCGATCTTTATGTTTATGATATTTCAGATTATAACCAGACTTGTGTTTCTCATCAACAGCGATGCACCTCTCAGTTCTAGAATGACTTAAGTACAACCGATCCACCATAATTTGTCTACTTAATTTCAGTTACTTTCGTGTTCCATGGATTGCTTACACGGTTATTGCTACTGAATATGTAAATGCCTACATGATGAACATTGATAAGGTCTTTTTTCTACATCAACAGCCTTGCGTTGAATACACCGGCTCTCGGCAGATCATCGAGGTAGTAAAGCAACGTCGGGCGTGACCAATACGTGGATGGGTAACCGCCTGGGTGCACCACGTGCTGTTCTGTTGGCTGCCTTTACGACAGAGGGGAGGGGCCGTGGTGGCGGGTCACTGTCCTGGATTAAGTGACAAACCTTTCCGCAGTGTCTTTTGATGTGAGAACATGTGGCTGTGTTGATGGTGGTCCAGCCGTCGAATGGGTACGTTGAGCTCGGCGGTCCCCATGGTGTCATTCGAGAGGAACAGGCTATGTGCCCTTCCAGCACAATCACGGCACCACACTTACACGCACCCACTGCAGTCATCCACACTTCCCAAATGTCCAACTCCGTACCTGAATGGTCAGTGAGGCGGACTCCCATTCGGGGGATCGCACGTTCGATTCCCGGTACTGCCAGGCATTTCTCCTTGGCGGAAGGATTGGTACAGGGTGGGTGCAATCAGCCTCTAGATGCCAACTGAGGAGCTACCCGACACATTAGTGGCGGTTCCAACGTTCCCGACAACGTCCGGGAGAGAAGTGTGCTGTCCATGCCGCAGCGGATGGCACGGCCTTCGGTGGGGCCCGATTTACGCGTCTATACAACTCTCAAGACTTCACGAAGGAAAAGTTCGTGCTGTGCACGAAGGACAGGATAAACTTTTTCAATGAGGTGGCTGAACCCGCACTTCGCTGTTTCCTGGCCAACCATGCCATTCGACTGTACTTTGAAAGAGATTTTTTTTATTTTTTATTTCTACTTTTAATTTTTTTACAGGTGTCAATAAGTAATTTATACCCGTGGTCTAGGGGCAGCGTCTTTGGTTCATAATCAAAACGTCTTCGGTCCCGGATTCGATCCCCGCCACTGCCTAAATTTTGATAAATAATCAGCATTGGCGTCCGAAGACTTCCGGCATAAGAAGTCAGCCTCATTCTGCCAACGGCCTTGTCAAAGAGGGCGGAGGAGCGGATAGAGGTTCAGGGCACTCTCTTGTCCTAGGGGTGGGAAATTGCCCCTAAAGGCGGAAGAATCAGCAATGATCAACGACATGAGTATGCAGAAGGCAATGGAAACCACTGCATTAAAGACACGTAACGTGTATCCACAGGACATGTGGCCTGTAATTGAAGAAATGTCATGATGATCTCTCCATTGGCAAAAGATTCCGGAATAGTCCCCCATTCGGATCTCCGGGAGGGGACTGCCAAGGGGGAGGTTACCATGAGAAAAAGATTGAATAATCTACGAAAGGATAACGTTCTACGAGTCGGGGCGTGGAATGTCAGAAGCTTGAACGTGGTAGGGAAACTAGAGAATCTGAAAAGGGAAATGCAAAGGCTCAATCTAGATATGGTAGGGGTCAGTGAAGTGAAGTGGATGAAAGACAAGGATTTCTGGTCAGATGAGTATCGGGTAATATCAACAGCAGCAGAAAATGGTATAACAGGTGTAGGATTCGTTATGAATAGGGAGGTAGGGCAGAGGGTGTGTTACTGTGAACAGTTCAGTGACCGGGTTGTTCTAATCAGAATCGACAGCAGACCAACACCGACAACAATAGTTCAGGTATACATGCCGACGTCGCAAGCTGAAGATGAACAGATAGAGAAAGTGTATGAGGATATTGAAAGGGTAATGCAGTATGTAAAGGGGGACGAAAATCTAATAGTCATGGGCCACTGGAATGCAGTTGTAGGGGAAGGAGTAGAAGAAAAGGGTACAGGAGAATATGGCCTTGGGACAAGGAATGAAAGAGGAGAAAGACTAATTGAGTTCTGTAACAAGTTTCAGCTAGTAATAGCGAATACCCTGTTCAAGAATCACAAGAGGAGGAGGTATACTTGGAAAAGGCCGGGAGATACGGGAAGATTTCAATTAGATTACATCATGGTCAGACAGAGATTCCGAAATCAGATACTGGATTGTAAGGCGTACCCAGGAGCAGATACAGACTCAGATCACAATATAGTAGTGATGAAGAGTAGGCTGAAGTTCAAGACATTAGTCAGGAAGAATCAATACGCAAAGAAGTGGGATACGGAAGTACTAGGGAATGACGAGATACGTTTGAAGTTCTCTAACGCTATAGATACAGCAATAAGGAATAGCGCAGTAGGCAGTACAGTTGAAGAGGAATGGATATCTCTAAAAAGGGCCATCACAGAAGTTGGGAAGGAAAACATAGATACAAAGAAGGTAGCTGCGAAGAAACCATCGGTAAC
Organism: Schistocerca cancellata; assembly: GCF_023864275.1. Lineage (NCBI taxonomy): Eukaryota > Metazoa > Arthropoda > Insecta > Orthoptera > Acrididae > Schistocerca > Schistocerca cancellata. The sequence goes on along the minus strand of NC_064634.1, from coordinate 382,305,803 downwards.
AGAAGAAATACTTCAGTTGATTGATGAAAGGAGGAAGTACAAACATGTTCCGGGAAAATCAGGAATACAGAAATACAAGTCGCTGAGGAATGAAATAAATAGGAAGTGCACGGAAGCTAAGACGAAATGGCTACAGGAAAAATGTGAAGACATCGAAAAAGATATGATTGTCGGAAGGACAGACTCAGCATACAGGAAAGTCAAAACAACCTTTGGTGACATTAAAAGCAACGGTGGTAACATTAAGAGTGCCACGGGAATTCCACTGTTAAATGCAGAGGAGAGAGCAGATAGGTGGAAAGAATACATTGAAAGCCTCTATGAGGGTGAAGATTTGTCTGATGTGATAGAAGAAGAAACAGGAGTCGATTTAGAAGAGATAGGGGATCCAGTATTAGAATCGGAATTTAAAAGAGCTTTGGAGGACTTACGGTCAAATAAGGCAGAAGGGATAGATAACATTCCATCAGAATTTCTAAAATCATTGGGGGAAGTGGCAACAAAACGACTATTCACGTTGGTGTGTAGAATATATGAGTCTGGCGATATACCATCTGACTTTCGGAAAAGCATCATCCACACAATTCCGAAGACGGCAAGAGCTGACAAGTGCGAGAATTATCGCACAATCAGCTTAACAGCTCATGCATCGAAGCTGCTTACAAGAATAATATACAGAAGAATGGAAAAGAAAATTGACAATGCGCTAGGTGACGATCAGTTTGGCTTTAGGAAAAGTAAAGGGACGAGAGAGGCAATTCTGACGTTACGGCTAATAATGGAAGCAAGACTAAAGAAAAATCAAGACACTTTCATAAGATTTGTCGACCTGGAAAAAGCGTTCGACAATATAAAATGGTGCAAGGTGTTCGAGATTCTGAAAAAAGTAGGGGTAAGCTATAGGGAGAGACGGGTCATATACAATATGTACAACAACCAAGAGGGAATAATAAGAGTGGACGATCAAGAACGAAGTGCTCGTATTAAGAAGGATGTAAGACAAGGCTGTAGCCTTTCGCCCCTACTCTTCAATCTGTACATCGAGGAAGCAATGATGGAAATAAAAGAAAGGTTCAGGAGTGGAATTAAAATACAAGGTGAAAGGATATCAATGATACGATTCGCTGATGACATTGCTATCCTGAGTGAAAGTGAAGAAGAATTAAATGATCTGCTGAATGGAATGAACAGTCTAACGAGTACACAGTATGGTTTGAGAGTAAATCGGAGAAAGACGAAGGTAATGAGAAGTAGTAGAAATGAGAACAGTGAGAAACTTAACCTCAGGATTGATGGTCACGAAGTCAATGAAGTTAAAGAATTCTGCTACCTAGGCAGTAAAATAACCAATGACGGACGGAGCAAGGAGGACATCAAAAGCAGACTCGCTATGGCAAAAAAGGCATTTCTGACCAAGATAAGTCTACTAATATCAAATACCGGCCTTAATTTGAGGAAGAAATTTCTGAGGATCTATGTCTGGAGTACAGCATTGTACGGTAGTGAAACATGGACTGTGGGAAAACCGGAACAGAAGAGAATCGAAGCATTTGAGATGTGATGCTATAGACGAATGTTGAAAATTAGGTGGACTGATAAGGTAAGGAATGAGGACGTTCTACGCAGAATCGGAGAGGAAAGGATTATGTGGAAAACACTGATAAGGAGAAGGGACAGGATGATAGAACATCTGCTAGGACATGAGGGAATGACTTCCATGGTACTAGAGGGAGCTGTAGAGGGCAAAAACTGTAGATGAAGACAGAGATTGGAATACGTCAAGCAAATAATTGAGGACGTAGGTTGCAAGTGCTACTCTGAGATGAAGAGGTTAGCACAGGAAAGGAATTCGTGGCGGGCCGCATCAAACCAGTCAGTAGACTGAGGACAAAAAAAGAAAAAGACCACCACAGTTCGTGTTTTATATAAACTGAACCTATTCTACGTATTTGAAAGAAAAACCAGGTAAGGCTCATACTATAGGATGAAATTCGATTTTAAAGTTTATCCACAACAATCGCTTCGTAGCGTACATAAGCGTTGAAGGCCAATACATTGAGCAATCAGTATGACGTCATAATACTTGTAATAAGCATACGAATCCTACCTGAACTACGTATTCGCTTACATTTGTTTCATGAGGACAAAGTTTTGTGGAATTCCTTCTGGCGTCTGGACAGTGCTTTATGGCGCTTTTATCTAGTTACTGTTTCATCAAATTCCACACGTTATGTCATTAAAGTCATATTCGAAGTCTCTTTCCAACGTAACCTAAGGTGCTGCAGTCATGGGCTGTGAGGCTGGTCCCAGCGGAGGTTCGAGTCCTCCCACGGGCATGGGCGTATGTGTTAGTGCTTAGGATAATTTAGGTTAAGTAGTGTGTAAGCTTAGGGACTGATGACCTTAGTAGTTAAGTCCCGTAAGATTTCACGCACATTTGAACTTTTTTTTTTCCAATGTGACAAAATTATGTGGATCGGGTAGTTACAAAAGAATATCGAAATACCATAGGGTTTGTATGTTACTAAAGGATATCTACTAACAACGCACGAGAGGTTTGTAAAACAGTAAAACTGCGAATTCTTTCTTAAATACAAAAAATTCCAGTAATGTAGTGTTAATGAGAAATACTACTATTTTCGTTTTTTCTTAACGATAGGAATGGATGAATCTGTATGGAAGGTCGAAAATTTAATTCCAGCTATCGTAATTATTATACTGAAGTTGATAGTATGTGTGAGCCATTGCAATTACATTTGTGTATGAACATTGGTCAGAAAACTGGAAAGGGGACTTTAAGGAAACCTGAATTTTGATTTGGAATAATATTACGAGAATTTGAGTTCTTCGATATTGTGTGTTTCATATTGGATTCTGACACCATGAACTTCAAGAACACAGCTGATATAATCAGATAAACACTTAATCATAACTTTATTGTATTACACCATTGTTTTCCAGTTTTGGGGATCAATCTGCCAACACGTGTTGAGGAAGTAGCCAATTTTTCCTTTTAAAAAACTAATGTGTCATAACGCGTCAGCTATAAATGTTAAAAATTACTGAAGTAAGGCAGAAAATATGCCACATTGTCCAGTATAAATTTAGCGAAAATACCCCTTCTATAGATGTGGTCGTTCTGGGTATGTTACAGCTGCCAACCCAAACTCCAGCGAAAAATTTCGGACGTCGTTCAGGGACAGTTTCTGAATTTTTTGGGATTGAAGGATCCGTGGTCTCCGGTGGTTGCATTTAATTTGGTCCAATTTATCTTTGCACCTCTAATGCACTGGAAAGATCTGCACAGCAGGTCAAACGTTGACGGTGTGCGCTGTGTGCAGGACCGCCCGTATGATAGTTTGCTGGGAGAGGGTGACATACCAGTGGAGGGGTATGAAGCAGTTTTAATATTTTGGAAGATGAAAGACGACTTGTGAGTCACCATATGAACGTTTCAATACCAAATCTACTACAAACCAGCATGACACTGACTTTTCAATCGTGTTTTTGAAAGGAAGACAGCTGACTCCAAAATATTTGTTCCTTTCTCTGAGAGCCAGCGGCGAACGGGTGAAGAGGGTGGGGGGGGGGGGGGGGGACAGGCCGCGACCTCCCCTTCCTCCGGGCATGGGCGCTCTAGGAAGTGTGCATAGTTTGGAAATTAAAAAGAAATGGAAAAACAGTCAAATGTTTTGCGCAATGATTTGTCTAAAAGTAAGAAATAAAATGGGTTAGAGAACATTTGTTGTGCCTTCTAATGACGCTCGGAATCATGTACAGCGGATGGAGTGCCGACTGCGAATTTACTGTTTAATGTTTAACTAAAATTTTACAGATTTCTAGAGGATATTTGCCTGACGTATTATGCAGATTGTGCAGTCTGCTGTCTTACTACGCTGTTGCTATGTGAACTCGAGGTGTGTCAAACGTTTCTCCAACATGTTTTATTTCTTACGTTTTGACAAATCATGTCACAAAACGTTTGTGCATATCTTTTCAATGTTTTTATTTATTTCACTCTTGCTCAGAATATCGATCTGTATTCTATTATTATTAAGAGCATTCGATCAAGAAAACACTTAATAGTTTCAATTTATGCTGTCATTTGGCAGAACTATATATTTTATTTTTTCAATATGATAGAACGAAAGAATTTGTCTGTCCACGTACACCACACCTGAAGCAATTAAATCTTTTTTTTTTTATACCAGGGCACACACTGGTCAATTTGATTACCCCATTTGCCCATTTCCCACTTTCGTTTGGCTATGAAGATTCAGACAAAAATACACTGAGTAATTTTCCCCCAAATTAGTAATCAAGAGGTTCTTGATTTCCCCGATCACTTTGAAACAATTGAATATAGTTTTGAAACACATGACCTCACGCTGGTCAAACTGATATCCCATTCACCCATTTCCCACTCATCGTGTGGCTAATAAAATCCGAACAAGAATCCATTACGTAATTCCTTGAGAGCGGTTTTTTTTTTTTTTTTTTGCTCCGCTCAAACATTTGACCAAAGACATGTTCCGTTGACTCATGGTACTTCCTGTTAACAACAGTAATGCACACTTCACTCTTCGCGCTCAGACTTGCATTCAGTACTGATCCGTTGTGTCTCGGATTCGTTTTTCCGGTGGTGTAAGTTGTACATTAACAGTGATGCACATCAGTTCGGATCTGCTTAGCGAGGAAGAGTTTCTCGATGGGTACCTCGTGTATGGGTTCACTGCGTGAAGTGCAAGGGCGGCACAACAACGCCAAGCTAAGCTGTTCGCACGGCGACGGCAACCACATCGCAGTACTTTTGCATCCGTAGATAAGAGAAACCCGGTCCTTCTGTGATTGCATATAACAGAGGTTATCACTGATGTGAAGGTATTTTCACAGAAGCGAATGTAATTGGAGTAATCTCTGTACAAATAAAAGGCCTCGTCCCGACTGACTCACTCATTCACGCACGCACTCACTCACTCACGAACTCATCATCGCTCAGCCCAAACCTCTAAGGATAGAAACCTGAAATTTGGAGAGAGGGTTAATCTTATACGGTAGGCGTCGTTTACGAAGGGATTTTTGAAAATTTCAAGCCGAAGGGCGTGAAATAAGGGTTGAAATGGTTTTGGAAAATATGTCGCTGTTCGGGCAACTTTGAAGGTCGATCTAGCCCCTATGGGGGTGAAATAGTGAGTGACAGCTAAAAAAAAAAAAAATAATTATTAAAGAACTACTTAATTATTTTTGAAGCTGTAACTATGAAAATTGGTATTTGAAATCTCGGTTGCAAATAAAAACAATATTTGTTTCAGTGTTTTTGGAAATTCAGCCTCTAAGGAGGTGAAATAGGGGATGAAATGTTTTATGAAATATTTCGTTATGAAAGCATTTTTAAAGCTAAATCTATGAAAATTTCAATTTGGCTTCTCGGTTGGAAGAAATAAAACACGTTTCACTGTTTTTGGAAGTTCAAACCCTAAGGGAGTGAAATGTTTTATGAAAATATTTCATTGTGGAATCATTTTTAAAACTTAGTCTACGAAAACTGAAATTTGGCTTCTGATTTAGAATTCAAAAAAATTGTGTTTCACTGCCTACGGTAATTCAGCGCTTAAGGGGATGAAATAGTGGATGAATATTTTTAAGAAAATCTTTCGTTATATCAAAAAAATTTTAAAGCTATGAAAACTGGTGTTTCACTTCTGCGTTAGGTATAACGAAAAATGTGTTAGGGGATAAAAATTTCTATGGAAATATCACCATAAGAACGCAAAAGGCATAATTAACAGAAACCTTCGACTCCAGCTATCAGAACCGCCTTCTGGCACAAGTACATTCGGAAAAAACCGTGCTTCTATGCGTCGAAATTTGTCAAAAACGTGAAAATTCTATTTAGAAAAATAATAAAAACTGAAGGAAAGAATCTTTGCAGACCATGCAGTCTTCGCGAGGAAAGAAGCGGACGCTAAACTAGTGAGGTGGCTGTGAGCACTATGGGACTTAACTTCTGAGATCATCAGTCCCCTAGAACTTAGAACTACTTAAACCTAACTAACCTAAGGACATCACACACATCCATGCCCGAGGCAGGATTCGAACCTGCGACCGTAGCAGTCCCGCGGTTCCGGACTACAGCGCCTAGAACCGCAAGGCCACCGCGGCCTGCTGACGCTAACCTAGTAAATGAATAAAACATAATTACGTCATTATTCTGTAACGAGTCACTGGAGACGACGGTTATATAAAAACATTCAGAAAATGTCCGTGAACAGCCTCCTAGACTTTGATGTCTGAGTTCGCGTCGGCCCTGTGTGACAAAGAGCCGCGCTCCTCCTGCACGCACACGTTTTCGCAGCGAGGCCCCTACCTGCGTGCCGTCCTTGGGCTGTATGTAGTGTGAAGTGCAAACGTGCCTTTGCGAGGCCGGCGGGTAGCCGCCTGCTTTCGCCGAACCAGAGGCACGCCGCGGCGCACCCTGCTGACGTCAGCGACCACGCGTGCCAGTGGCTCGTGCGGGGTCCCGGGAGACGCTTACATCGCGTTTGGGTTCAGGGACACACCAGACTGGAACGTAATACTCGCGGTTAACTACAACCGTACTCCGCAAGCCGCCTTACGGTGTGTGGCGGAGGGTACTTTGTGTACCACTATCATCCCCACCTGTTCTGATTCATTCGCTAGTGGTTTCGGGGTAAGTAAAGTTGATGGTAAGCCCCTGTGGGAGCTCGAATCCCCCTAATTTTGCCTTCCGAGTCTTTTCAAAAAAATGGTTCAAATGGTTCTGAGCACTATGGAACTTAACATCTATGGTCATCAGTCCCCCAGAACTTAGAACTACTTAAACCTAACTAACCTAAGGACATCATACAACACCCAGTCATCACGAGGCAGAGAAAATCCCTGATCCCGCCGTGAATCGAACCCGGGAACCCGGGCGTGGGAAGCGAGAACGCTACCGCACGACCACGAGCTGCGGACCGAGTCTTTTCGCGATATAAAAATTGCGAAAGTCGTGGAATGATGATATGCACAACAGTGTGTTACAAAAAGGTACGGCCAAACTTTCAGGAAACATTCCTCACACACAAAGAAAGAAAATATGTTATGTGGACATGTGTCCGGAAATGCTTACTTTCCATGTTAGAGCTCATTTTATTACTTCTCTTCAAATCACATTAATCATGGAATGGAAACACACAGCAACAGAACGTACCAGCGTGACTTCAAACACTTTGTTGAAGGAAATGTTCAAAATGACCTCCGTTAGCGAGGATACATGCATCCACCCTACGTCGCATGGAATCCCTGATGCGCTGATACAGCCCTGGAGAATGGCGTATTGTATCACAGCCATCGACAATACGAGCACGAAGAGTCTCTACATTTGGTACCGGGGTTGCGTAGACAAGAGCTTTCAAATGCCCCCATAAATGAAAGTCAGGAAGGTTGAGGTCAGGAGAGCGTGGAGGCCATGGAATTGGTCCGCCTCTACCAATCCATCGGTCACCGAATCTGTTGTCGAGAAGCATACGAACACTTCGACTGAAATGTGCAGGAGCTCCATCGTGCATGAACCACATGTTGTGTCGTAAAGGCATATGTTCTAGCAGCACAGGTAGAGTATCCCGTATGAAATCACGATAACGTGCTCCACTGAGCGTAGGTGGAAGAACGAAACTAAAATGAGCTCTAACACGGAAATTAAGCGTTTCCGGACACATGTCCACATAACATCTTTTCTTTATTTGTGTGTGAGGAATGTTTCTTATAAGTTTGGCCGTACCTTTTTGTAACACTCTGTAGATATGGCGGTAGTATCGCACACACAAGGTATGAAAGGACATTGCATTATAGGAGCTGTGACTTCTAATCAGGTGAATCATCTGCAAACATTTCCGTCATGATCGTGGCCGCACGAAGGGAATTAATAAACTTTTAACGCGGAATAATAGCTGGAGCTAGATGCATGAAACATTCCATTCCGGAAATCGTTACGGAATTCAGTATTTCGGGATCCGCAGTGTCAAGAGTGTGTCGAGAATACCAAATTTCAATAATTATCTCTCCACGGGCAACACAGTGGCCAATGGCCTTCACTAAACTGGCGAGAGCAGCGGCGTTTGTGAGTGCTGACAGACAAGCAACACTGCGTGAAATAACCGCAAAAAACAGTGTCGTACGTATGTCGAAAGTATCCATTAGGACAGTGCGGCAAAATTTGTCGTTAACGGACACTGCACTTTTAATTGACATCGTGTATTTTTTACGTATTTTTTTCTTTTTTTCTTCATTTTAAATGTACACCACTAAATTCAAACTGTGAACGGCCGGGCTAGTGGCTCCGTCAATAGATGGCAGCACTTTTGCCACTCTGGTTTACCAACTTGCCTCCCCGTTCGCATCCGCTACTGCCTGTTCTGCGCTCATAGGCAGCACACCGGGCCTGCTACACGCGGCGCTCGGGGACCACAGCACAGCGTTAGGTGTCGTGATACCATTTGTATACATTCCCTACCCAGGAAGTCCCCGCAGTCTGGGGCCACTTGCACATTGACGTAGGTTTCACAGCACCTAGCCCGACCAGCGGTTTCGAAATGTTTTTTACAATTTTTAAAACTTTTTATGGAAAAATTGTTTTTGTTATTTATGTGTGTTGCGGCGTGTGATAATTATCTCCCGTCTTTTGGTATTTCCAGTACGACACCTGAGGATGGGCTTACAACAGTTCGAAATCGGTCATGTGAAAATAAAGAAATTGGAACTGAAGCGGTATTTTCAACCTCTGCTATAATGCTCAGTTGCGGATGTTCTTCTAACAGGATTGTTTGTAGATTGCTGTAAATAGTGAAGGAGATCATATCATTGATGACTAAAGTCTCGATTATGTGTAGCTGTTGTGTTTATTAATCTTATGGAAAAATGCTATGAACTTACGCACCATATATATATATATATATATATATATATATATATATATATATATATATATATATATATATATATACGAGAGATCAAGTAAAATGTATTGACAATAAATTAATCACGAATTATGTGCTCTTCTTTGTTCAAGAAGTTCTATCGTCGATGGGTCGCACAAAATTGCGTTCACAGTTGTTCGTTGCGCCTAGCTGACAGGTAATACATCATAAGTTAATGTTTTGCCGTTAGCATAACAGGTAGCGTCGAGCTTGAGCGCCGGTGGTACACGCCGGCGTGAACAGGGTAAGTCAGTCCGCCCGCAAACTCCCAGATATTTAAGGATTGTCACTGCTTGTGATTATTGTTCTGCAATCGTGTGGTGATAATTGCCCTTTCTGCCTATTTACGTACAGTACGTTACATTTGTTTCTGCTGAGGGTCAAGTGCCAATTCCTGCAGCAAGCGTCGGTCCTCTGTGTGCCTTCCAGCGTTGCAAATTCTTTGTGGTAAGCCTCACTGACGTTCCGACGTTTACGTGTATTGTGAAGAGTAACTGACCTGAACACTCCGATGGGGTATACCCGAATTTACTTTACGTCTGAAGATTTATATTCGTTGCCAATTACATCTGTTTGCTAGAAATTCTTCAGATGAGTCAATCCAGCTTGTCTGATGTTCCGTACATTCCTATTTTGTTTACTAGGCTGCAGGGCACATCTGTCTCGAACGCCTTCCGGAAAAAAAAACAGAGGAGCAACCTGGGTGGCGGAATACACTGCTTTCATACGATCAGGATTTTTTCCTCCGGAATCCTTGTTGGTTCCTGCAACTTGTGCTTCGTAATCCAGAATTGTAAAACGCGTTTATACTGCGTGCAAGATGTTTGAAAATGTCAGGAGAGTTGGTATGACCTATTGGGAAATACGCCAACGGCCTTGCCGCAGTGATAACACCGGTTCCCGTCAGATCATCGAAGATAAGCGCTGTCGGGCTTGGATCGCACCCGTATGGTTCACAGTCCGGTTTGCCGAACGCTGCTGGCAGGCGGGGTGCGCTCAGCCCTCGCGAGGCCTATTGCAGGACCACTTGATTGCGAAGTGGCGGCTCAGTCAAGAAAACTGACAACGGCCGGGAGAGCGGTGTGCTGACCAAATCCTCCTCCATCTCTGCATACATTGACATCTCTGGGCTGAGGATGACACGGCGGGCGGTCGGTGCCGTCGGACCTTCAAGGTTTTTTCGGACGGAGTATAGTTTATAGGGAAATACGGTATTATACAGTATGTATCAGAACCAAGACAAAGTAATAAGAGGGATATAGTCTTCCCTTCCTACTATTCAATCCATACATCGAGTAAGCAGTGACGGAAATAAAAGAAGGCTTTAGAAATAGGATTAAAATTCAGTGTGAAAGGATGTCAATGAAAATATTTGGTGACAACGTTGCTATCATCAGTGAAAGTGAGGAAGAATTGCAGCAGTTGTTGGATGCAACGAAGAGTCTAACGAGCACGCACTACGAATCGAGAGTAAACTGAAGGAAGAAGAAAGTAATAAGGAGTATCAGAAATGAGATTAGTGATGAGCCTGACATCAAAATTGGTGACCACGATAAGTTCTCTATCTTGGATGCACATTAATACATGACGGGCGAAACGAGGAGGACGTCACAAACAGACTAGCACGGGCAAAGACGATATTCTTACCCAAAAGAAGAGATTCGTAGTAGGTTTGGAGCACAGCATTGTTTGATAATGAATAATGGACTGTGGGAAAACCAGAAAAGAAGGGAATCGAAGCATTTGAGGTGAGGCGATGAAAGGAACGTATAGAAAACACTGACAATAAGAAGGACAGGATGGCAGGACATGTGTTACGGCATCAGGGAATAATTACTGTGCTAACAAAGGGAACAGTAGACGGTCAAAGCTATAGAGGAATACAGAGATTGGAACACATCCAACAAATAATAATTTGAGGATGTAGGGGGCAAATGGTTCTCTGAGATGTAGAGTCTGGCACAAGAAAGGATGTCGTAACGGGCAGTATCAAAGACAAGTGATTTTAAAAAAGATGAAGACTGTGACGCCAGAGAACCCAAAAATCACTCGAAATTTTCCATGCTTGATACATGAGATAGCGTGCTATAAATCTTCTGAAATGTTAGGTTTCAGGTGTATAAATGGAGATGTGCTTTCCGTCTTGCTTATAGGCACCCATAGATCAAAAACTGTTTTCTCTCTTATTAGCTTTGCTGCAGATGTTGACCAGTTAACATCACGAAATGGGAAAGAGTTACCATCAGTCGATCGATATGTAGAGAAAACATCTCCCAGGATAATGTCAGTTTAAAAATGGGTTAAAACAGTTCAAATGGTTCAAATGGCTCTGAGCACTATGGGACTTAACTTCTGAGGTCATCAGTCCCCTAGAACTTAGAACTAATTAAACCTAACTAACCTAAGAACATCACACACATCCATGCCCGAGGCAGGATTCGAACCTAAGACCGTAGCGGTCGCGCGGTTCCAGCCTGTAGCGCCTAGAACCGCTCGGCCACTCCGGCCTGCGTTAAAACAGTCTTGGTGGCAATAACATATTTATTTGCAATGGTTGCCTATTTCGGTCACAAAGCGACCATCTTCAGGCCATTCATACCTTTATTGTAGGCGTTGGCTGTGAACGGAGCAGGTTTCGTGCTTTCACAAACATCAACATCTCAACTGAGAAGTTCTGTTCTACGCTAATCAATATCACGACAATCAGGAAGCTCTTACTTGATTTATTATCAGTTTTCCACCGACTCTTAGATTTATGAGATTTGCGTTATCATGATTAAACGTTTATTACGAAGTTACCATAGGTAACATTTACTACTACATATGATGAATTGACTGTGAATAAGAATTTATTAAGTATCTATCTACCAAATGCAAATAAACCCAATTAATTGTAATTAGTGTTTCACAGAGATAGAACTACTACTTTCCTCTCTAACCCAAAACCCACTTACACAGGAAACGACGAAATTTTCGTGTGACATGTTCTCTGCTTATGTCGTCAGTATCGTAGTAAGCTACACTGTCTTCTACCATACATTTTCATCCTTTTTTTTTCTTTTACATGATTTCCTCCTGGCAGCATGTGCACGATCTTATTCTGAATGGATGGCACTTTGTTCCTGTGATCATTTCTTTTTTGACACCCTAATGAGAAACTATTGACTTCGAACGTCTATATTTGCTGAACTCTTAGTTGCACTGGCGTAACGTCGGGTATGCCCCAGGGAAGCGTGTTGAGACTCTTGTTGATCATGTTTTATATTAGTGAATTTGCAGACAATATTGATGATAACTTGAGACTTTTCGCAAGAGATGCAGTTATTTATAATGAATCTGTAAAAAGCTGCACAAATATTCAATCCGATCAATGTGATTTTAAAGAGGCGCAAAAATTGGCAACTTGTTGTAGATGTTCAAAAATGTAAAACTGTGCACTTAATAAAACGAAAAAAAACTTAGTATGACTACAGTATCAATTAGTCACAGCTGGAATACTTGGTTTTGTAGAGACATGAAATGAAACGATGACACAGGCTCAGTCGTAAGATAAAGCAGGTGATTTCCTAATTCTAGGAAATGCATTCAGTCTACAATGCTTGCAAATCACTCGTGTGACCATGTTGAAATATTGCTCAAGTGTATGGGACATGTACCAAACAGGACTGACAGGGGATGGCTCTGAGCACTATGGGACTTAACATCTATGGTCATCAGTCCCCTTGACAGGGGATGTTGAGTCTATACTGAGATGGGCAGCATCAGTGGTCACAGGTTTGTTTGACTCGCAGGAGAGTGTCACAGAGATGCTGTCGGAACGGTCAAGCAAACACTTGAAGCTAGATACAAACTACGCCCAGAAAGTATACTTACATAGCTTCAATAACTGACTTTAAACTATGACTCTAGGAATACGCTACAATCCCTCTGCTTCACTCCTACAGGGATTGTGAGGAGATAATTAAATTAGTTGCAGAATGCACAGAGGCATTTAAACAGTCATTGTTTCCCAGGTCCCACATGTGGATGGAACGGGAAGTAGTCCTAATAACTGCTACAATGGAAGTACATTCTGCCACGCACTTCGCAGTTGTTTGCGGAGAACGAGTGTAGATGTAGAAACAGTTAGTACGATCGTTTGCAGATTTGCTAGCAGCCTTACAAGTTATGTGGTACATACGTTCCCGCATGGGCTTCAGCTGCCGCGCTGCACTTCCCTACCGTGCAACGGAGCCCCCCACCACTACCGTCGCAGCCTCCCCTACGGAGACGGCTGCGCATGTGTGGGCCAAGTTTTTTGTGCGCACTCTACAATCACAACTGGCACTTGGTGGCTTGGTTGGTTGGTTGGTTTGGGGAAGGAGACCAGACAGCGAGGTCATCGGTCTCATCGGATTAGGGAAGGACGGGGAAGAAAGTCGGCCGTGCCCTTTGAAAGGAACCATCCCGGCATTTGCCTGGAGCGATTTAGGGAAATCACGGAAAACCTAAATCAGGATGGCCGGACGCGGGATTGAACCGTCGTCCTCCCGAATGCGAGTCCAGTGTCTAACCACTGCGCCACTTGGTGGCTTACACCCTGCATTGGTAAACGAGGGGCGTCACCAGCTAGCAACCCGTGTACGACGAAGGGTTCCCACCCCAAGAGGACAGTTATTTAGTGGCTGCCTTGCGAGCGCGACCTTCCATTGTTCTGGCGCCCATTCTGGGGAACAATGCGGCCACCTCCGCACGCAAGGACGCTCGCGCGAGCCGTTGGAATGCCAGCAACATATCTGTCCTGTAAGCATACCGGCCCCGCGTCCTTCTCTTCGCAGAGCGCCTGCAGAAGGCGGGTGAGAGATGCGTTCTGCACAGAGGGGGACGAAAAACACTTTGCGGCGGTATCGGTCTGTCCAACGCCTTACGTTGGCTATTATGGTAACAGGCGACTCTGGGGTGGGTGCCACATCTGTGGTGTCACCGCCAGACACCACACTTGCTAGGTGGTAGCTTTAAATCGGCCGCGGTCCAGTAGTACATGTCGGACCCGCGTGTCGCCACAGTCAGTAATTGCAGACCTAGCGCCACCGTATGCCAGGTCTAGAAAGACGGACTAGCACTCGCCCCAGTTGTACGACGACTTTGCTAGCGACAACACTGACGAAGCCTTTCTCTCATTTGCCGAGAGACAGTTAGAATAGCCTTCAGCTAAGTCCATGGCTACGACCTAGCAAGGCGCCATTAACCATTTCTGGAGAGAGTCTCACTTGTATAATCAAGAATACTGTATACAAATGATGGATTAAAAGTTAAGTATCACATCAGCTACGTACTTTTCTTTATAACATTAATTACATATCCTGTTCCAGACTTCGCGCCAGTCGGCGTGTGTGTACGCGTGCCTTTCGGTTACTCGTCACTGTGGACTGGCTGTCTTGTCAGTCCACTACAACATCCGCCCACTGTTTCTGATTCTCCCTAGATACATTTAAATACTCAGAAAATCATTGCTGTAGCTTGTTAAAGAATTCTTCTGTGGCACTACAACTGGAAAATGCACTCACCATAACAACTATAGTATGATAATCACCGCTACATGGTCTAAGCTCGCAGATGCCACAGAATGACGACATCTGCTGGAGCATCGCGTAGTATACTATTCCTTGCGATTTGTCTTTAAATGCGACACACATTTCGCCATTCACTGCGAAAATAATGTGCGACCCCACTCCAATCTTCATCCCAGTAGCTTAGATCCTGGCTAGGCTCTTGAGAAAATACGGGGGGACAAACATGCGGAACCACCAATACGCAACAAATTACCAAACCTAATGCAGTGTAGGAAACAGCTTCCAGGCATCTCGGAATCGATAGATACAAGTTCTGCATGGTTTTTAAGGGGACACACAAAGCAGTGGCAAGTTCATATCATGAGATGGAGATGGATAATGATCAAGCGCCCTTCTCTTCAGAATACGCCTCAAAGGCTCAATACTGCTGAGATCTGGACATTGTGGTGGGCAGGGATGGCGTGACATTTTATCCTGCTGCTCACAAAACCAGTCCTGATCGGTGCGAGCTGTGTGAACAGGAGCGCTGTAGTCTTCAAAAACAGCATGACCGTCGAGGAACAAAAATTCTACCTGGGATGGACCTGATCAGCCAAATGGTCCAATAGTCCTTCGCAATATTGTGACCCTGCTCAGTAACCATGCCACCCATGGAATTCCACGAGGCCGGCCGGTGTGGCCGTGCGGTTGTAGGTGCTTCAGTCTGGAACCGCGTGACCGCTACGGTCGCTGGTTCGAATCCTGCCTCGTGCATGGATATGTGTGATGTCCCTAGGTTAGTTAGGTTTAAGTAGTTCTAAGTTCTAGGGGACTGATGCCCACAGATGTTAAGTCCCATAGTGCTTAGAGCTATTTGAACCATTTTGAATACCACGATATTGGTGACAAAATCATCACCAAGCTCCCACCACGTTTGACTATTAGAACGTAACCTCGTCCAGAGGTTCGAAACAATGAAACTCTATGGCTTCGGCACCATGCTTCGTGTTACGGGCATTTGGATCGCCCACGAGTGAATTCCAGCTCGCTCTCAAATTTCCTGATGAACTCCCTTCCTGTTGCTTTCGTGTTAACAGAGTATGCGAGTGCAACATTCAGTTCTGCAATGACTTTTAATTTGTCGTCTCCTTATTTTTCCCCGCAGTGCTCTTGAATGATCGTCTGTCACGATCATTTAACACACATTTTCATCCGTGTTGTGACTTAGCGGATCACTTTTTCCTTTTTCACTGTACGCGGTACAAATCATGGACATGGAGCTTCTTGAAATGTCAAACACTTAGGCTTTCTTGGTTATGGAAGAACTCACCATACGAGCACCAAAACTTTGCTCGCATTCGAATTCACTTAGTTTCGACATAATGCATTCACAAGTACAAGAGCTATTCGGAAAGTGAGATCAAATCAATCGCGAAATGCAAACTACTGTGAAAATAAAAAAAATGCTTTATTTGCAGCTGTTAGCGACACCTTCAAGCTATCTCCTTACATAGTCGCCTCGTCATAGAAGGCAGCCGCCTGAATTTTCCGCCAATTCTCTACGCTGATCTACAGCTTGTTGTCTATGCCCAAACGTTATCTTCATAGACAGATGTCTGCAGACAGGAAACACGGGGGGAACCAATCACGGATTTTGTGGGTGATCAAACACTTCCTATCGAAAACGCTGCAGGAGCGTCTTCATTGCCTTGTAGAGTGCGGCCGAGAATTATCGTGTAGAAGGGAGCGCATGGCAGTTATATGGGCTGCATAACATCAGGCGAAATCTCTCGCCCAGCCCTCATACAGGGTGTTTCAAAAATGACCGGTATATTTGAAACGGCAATAAAAACTAAACGAGCAGAGATAGAAATACACCGTTTGTTGCAATATGCTTGGGACAACAGTACATTTTCAGGCGGACAAACTTTCGAAATTACGGTAGTTACAATTATCAACAACAGATGGCGCTGCAAGTGATGTGAAAGATATAGAAGACAACGCAGTCTGTGGGTGCGCCATTCTGTACGTCGTCTTTCTGCTGTAAGCGTGTGCTGTTCACAACGTGCAAGTGTGCTGTAGACAACGTGGTTTATTCCTTACAACAGAGGATTTTTTTGGTGTTGGAATTCCACCGCCTAGAACACAGTGTTGTTGCAACAAGACGAAGTTTTCAACGGAGGTTTAATGTAACCAAAGGAACGAAAAGCGATACAATAAAGGATCTGTTTGAAAAATTTCAACGGACTGGGAACGTGACGGATGAACGTGCTGGAAAGGTAGGGCGACCGCGTACGGCAGCCACAGAGGGCAATGCGCAGCTGGTGCAGCAGGTGATCCAACAGCGGCCTCGGGTTTCCGTTCGCCGTGTTGCAGCTGCGGTCCAAATGACGCCAACGTCCACGTATCGTCTCATGCGCCAGAGTTTACACCTCTATCCATACAAAATTCAAACGCGGCAACCCCTCAGCGCCGCTACCATTGCTGCACGAGAGACATACGCTAACGATATAGTGCACAGGATTGATGACGGCGATATGCATGTGGGCAGCATTTGGTTTACTGACGAAGCTTATTTTTACCTGGACGGCTTCGTCAATAAACAGAACTGGCGCATATGCGGAACCGAAAAGCCCCATGTTGCAGTCCCATTGTCCCTGCATCCTCAAAAAGTACTGGTCTGGGCCGCCATTTCTTCCAAAGGAATCATTGGCCCATTTTTCAGATCCGAAATGATTACTGCATCACGCTATCTGGACATTCTCCGTGAATTTGTGGCGGTACAAACTGCCTTAGACGACACTGCGAACACCTCGTGGTTTATGCAAGATGGTGCCCGGCCACATCGCACGGCCGACGTGTTTAATTTCCTGAATGAATATTTCGATGATCGTGTGATTGCTTTGGGCTATCCGAAACATACAGGAGGCGGCGTGGATTGGCCTCCCTATTCGCCACACATGAACCCCTGTGACTTCTTTCTGTGGGGACACTTGAAAGACCAGGTGTACCGCCAGAATCCAGAAACAATTGAACAGCTGAAGCAGTACATCTCATCTGCATGTGAAGCCATTCCGCCAGACTCGTTGTCAAAGGTTTCGGGTAATTTCATTCAGAGACTACGCCATATTATTGCTACGCATGGTGGATATGTGGAAAATATCGTACTATAGAGTTTCCCAGACCGCAGCGCCATCTGTTGTTGAAAATTGTAACTACTGTAATTTCGAAAGTTTGTCCGCCTGAAAATGTACTGTTGTCCCAAGCATATTGCAACAAACGGTGTATTTCTATCGCTGCTCGTTTAATTTTTATTGCCGTTTCAAATATACCGGTCATTTTTGAAACATCCTGTACATGGCGGAAGACACTACCGCTGCATGGATCTTTACGTGCTCACTGTGCGCTGAGAACTAAAAAGAGCGATGCGACACATGACGGGCATGCTAGAGACAGTGACCAACACATATGTGCAACGCTTCATCGGACTTTCACTGTGGTTTCCATACCGCGCTCTCGTACAGAGAACACGATTCTGACCACGCCTGACACCTAAAAAGTATTGAGGACATTGCAAAGGGGCCTATCATGGTCTAATACAGCAGTGCAACTTGCAGGTTTAGCTAGAATCTACATTTAACATTGAAGAATACATTTCTTGTGATTTTTTTCAAATTTTTGTCCAACCAATGAAGTCGTTCAAAAACTTTAAAGAGACAGGCAGTGCCAAAGTCCTTCCTCGAAGTCAACATCCGTTGAGTCTCCACCACGTGTTGAAGGAGTGTAAGCTGCATTTCTACGCAGCCCTCAGAAGTCAATTCGCCGTGCATTACGTGAATTGCAGGAAGATTCATCAACTGTCCATAACGTGTTACATAACCGCTTCCAGCATTTTTGCGTGCAAAATAGAAATGGTCCAAGTAGCCAAACGATAGTCCTATGCGGTGTGCATTCGTGTGTTCCACGTTGGGCTCCATACTGCCAATAACATTCTGGAAAAGTGCCTTTTTTCAGATGAAGCAACCTTCCACTTTTCCGAACATTTGAATCGTCACAACATTAGGACTGTCCGAAAACCAACACAACAGGCGCGGCGAATTCCTTAGTGGTAGCTCGAAGCCTAGTTTCGTGTTGCCTAATGCTCTGTAGGGTGATAGGTTCATTTCTTCCTCTCAGAGACAATCGCACTGGGAAACTCTTACCTAGACATATCTGTACAGTTCTTACTACCATAGATCTAACAGCTGCATAGATGGCGCAGCCCCACTGTGGAATTTGAACTTACGGAATGTGCTGAATGACATTTCCTTAGAGGGGGGTAGGTTGTGATGGTCCCATGGCATGGGCCCACCCTGTACCGGTGTCAGGCCATTAGATTCTTTTCGTGTGGTTACGGCAAGAATTGCGAGTACGCAGTCCGAGTCAATGACACTGCTACTCTCCGTGCACGAATGAATGATGTAATAAGAATTATGGATACTGCAATGCTGCTCCGTACATGGGCAGAGCTTGAATCTCGTTTTATGTAATACGAGCGACGAGTGGAGAACTCATCGAAGTTCTGGAAAAACAGAAAAAAAGTTTGAGAGGTGCTAAACGTCTTACAACAAACCTCTAATGTTTTCCATGTAGTGATTTTATGAAATGATAGCGGGACTTTACACACAGTATTTTTAATGCAGTACATCTGCTCAAAAATGAATAAATCTTGGAAACAAGGAAGGGAACCGGAAGCGTGCTGGAGGGAGCGCACCAGCTGCCATTGTCGCGAGACACGACCCCCATCTCCAGCAGTTAAAGCGAGAGCACGGCCGCCATGCGACCTGCGGCAGACGTGACGGCCCCGGTCACGGCCGTGGAGAACGGTCCTGCCAATCGTGACGTCGCATCCGTGTTTCTGGTCACTCGGCTCGTGGTCCGCAACTTCCCGTCAAGTACGCTACTGCCGGTGCTAGCTGCAGCTCGTGGATGCTGCGGGGTAACGAAAATAAACTGTTTACTATAGATACACCTGACAGTTCTGGAAATGCTTCTGCTTACATTGTGAATCTCGAGGCTGCTGCAGTATCAACAAGAGCTCGAGTGTCTGCAGAAAACACCACACAGAGGCCGGAGTACATTCGTTTTGCTATGAAGTGTGAAGTGGTCGTATGAAACGCAAAGCAATATACAGGGTGTCCATAAAGTAACTAACTGTTTCGTGTTTGCAGTAACTTACGAACGCTTTTTGATATAGGTTGGTCCCTGATCAGTATGTTGACGATTCCTGAACGTATTGCCATTGTCACATGGCGTCTGAACGTATTGCCATTATTACATGGCGTTTACAGGGTGTTCTGATCCGCACTACGAGCTGCGATCACGGTCTTAACGAAAATTTAGGAAGGATGGACCAACGAATACAAGCATATGGAAACTGCTGAAGAAGTTTCAACGAATTGGCACTGTTGTTGACGAGTCTCGACCATGTCGACTTCCCATGCGCGCAGTTGAAACTGACGCCATAGGGAAGTCATTTGAACGGAGTCCTAAATCAGTGCGGTGTCTTTCACGTCAATTGAAATTTCCGAAATCAACACTGTTCAAAGCTTTTGTAGTATGATCAGCTACCAATTTTTATCCACCGAGATACTAAAGCAAAGTTCTCATAGGTAAGTTTTGTTAATGCGATGTCCTATTATATCAAGGACCGCTACGTAAAAATACGTTCACGAAATGTTTCTGACACTGCAGCGCATACACTAGTTCTAAAGCAACCAGTTTAAATTGTGATAAGTTTGTGAAATGCATTTACTACAGAGTTTTATATTCGCTCTCGCGAACACGATGGGAGCCTATATTTCCAAGAGAGAAATGGCAGACGGTTGCTCCCATTTGCCAAAAGCATAACAAGAGATCGTGTCTGCCATTTACCGTGTCGGATTCCAGTTCTCTTGGTACACTGACAGGTTAACATTATTATGACACTGTAGTCCTTCCCCATGTGCGGTGCATTCGGCTCTGATTTCACTTTTAGGGTTCCATGCCTCAGACTGCAAAAGAGGAGCCCTTACAGGGCTGCATTGTTGTCCGTCTGTTCTTTCCGACTGTTAAGAACCCTTATTCTCGAGAACGGGTAAACATATCAAATTACAATTTATGTCAAGTATTAAGGCCTATGGTTCCTTGCCGAAGCAAAAGTCGCTGAAGTCGCTGAAGTCAAAAGATACGGCCATTTATGTCATATTCTGATACTAGAAAACTCACTCATCAAAACCTACAAGGTGCTTCCCGTTCTTCCCGTTGAGATAAAATCATGAAATTTGGCAGGGGGTAAGGTTTCAAAGTACAAGTACAGGAAAAAATTCGAAAATTGTTAATTTGTAATTATACCACAGAAAAATATTTTTTTGTGTTATTTGTCCATCTTTCCGTCTATTAAAACCCCCTTTTCTCTGGAACAGTTGGCGTGTAAAGTTCAAATTAATGTCACATACTAAAGTTTATGGTCCCTTGGCTGTGTAAAAAATTTAAGCATGAAAGTCAAAGGAATCACAAGAGTCGGTCATTTATGTCATATACTTTGAAACTCGTAAACTTACTCATAAAAACCTATAGAATGCCCTGTCATGTGAACTCCTTAACTACCTTATGGCCAGCCTGGAAGCGCGTAGCAGGGCAAACCTCATCGCTCGTGGCGTTCACACATCTTCTTAAAAACCATGTCCCGGCTTTTGTAATGTCCAGGAGAACATCATGAATGGCTGTGACTTCAATGTAGTTATTGTCTTTGAATAAAAGAGTCATTTCTGTTCATTTCATTGCATGTTCTTATCGTTACTATACTGTAGCAGTTCTTTCTAAGCACGGTCCAAGTTTCATCGAGCTGCGTTACTTGGCAGTGACACGTCTTGCGAAAGTTGCTTCCGTTCTTAACTGTTGCACGCCAATGTACACTACTGCCCATTAAAATTGCTACACCAAGAAGAAATGCAGATGATAAATGGGTATTCATTGGACAAATATACTATACTAGAACTGACATGTGATTACATTTTCACGCAACTCGGGTGCATACATCCTGAGAAATCAATACCCAGAACAACCACCTTGATACGCTTGGGCATTGAGTCAAACAGAGCTTGAATGGCGTGTACAGGTACAACTGCCCATGCAGGTTCAACACGATACCACAGTTCATCAAGAGTAGTGACTGGCGTATTGTGACGAGCCAGTTGCTCGGCCACCATTGACCAGACTTTTTCAGTTGGTGACAGATCTGGAGAATGTGCTGGCCAGGGCAGCAGTCGAGCATTTTCTGTATCCAGAAAGGCCGTACAGGACCTGCAACATGCGGCCGTGCATTATCCTGCTGAAATGTAGGGTTTCGCAGAGATCGAATGAAGGGTAGAGCCACGGGTCGTAACGCATCTGAAATGTAACGTCGACTGTTCAAAGTGCCGTCAATGCGAACAAGAGGTGATCGAGACGTGTAACCAATGGTACCCCATACCATCCCGCCGGGTGGTACGCCAGTATGGCAATGACGAATACACGCTTCCAATGAGCGTTCACCGCGATGTCGCCAAACACGCATGCGACCATCATGTTGCTGTAAACAGAACCTGGATTCATCCGAAAAAAATGACGTTTTGCACTTCGTGCACCCAGGTTCGTCGTTGAGTGCACCATCGCAGGCGCTCCTGTCTGTGATGCAGCGTCAAGGGTAACCGCAGCCATGGTCTACGAGCTGATAGCCCATGCTGCTGCGAACGTCGTCGAACTCTTCGTGCTGATGGTTGTTGTCTTGCAAATGTCCTCATCTGTTGACTCAGGTATCGAGACGTGGCTGCACGATCCGTTACAGCCATGCGGATAAGATGCCTGTCATCTCGACTGCTAGTGATACGAGGCCGTTGGGATCAAGCGCGGCGTTCCGTATTACCCTCCTGAACCCACCGATTCCATATTCTGCTAACAGTCATTGGATCTCGAACAACGCGAGCAGCAATGTCGCGATACGATAAACCGCAATGGCGATAGGCTACAATTCGACCTTTATCAAAGTCGGAAACGTGATGGTACGCATTTCTCCTCCTTACACGAGGCATCACAACAACGTTTCACCAGGCAACGCCGGTCAACTGCTGTTTGTGTATGAGAAATCGGTTGGAAACTTTCATGTCAGCACGTTGTAGGTGTCGCAACTGGCGCCAACTTTGTGTGCACGCTCTGAGAAGCTAATCATTTGCATATCACAGCATCTTCTTCCTGTCGGTTAAAATTCGAGTCTGCAGCACGTCATCTTCGTGGTGCAGCAATTTTAATGGCCTGTAGTGTATTTGACGAGCCATCAATAAATGTGAAAGAAAATTTAAAAAATAGTGTGTCGTCGATGTAGACGCAGCGCATGCGCGATGCTGGTCGCTTTAGGGCTGGCTCCGGGCATTGACAGCGTGGGGCGTCAGGCAGGCGTCGCGACGCCAGGCGGCGCCGGCCTGGCGAGAGGTCCAGACGGTCGTAAAGATACGCGCGCCGCCGCGGCACTCGCAGCGCATGCCGCGCAGTTTGCGGTGCGGGGGGCTGTCAGCTCTCCTCTGCCCTCATCTGGATGAGTAGTGGGAGGCCGGGGCGACAGCCACTACCCGCTGCCGCAGGGCGACACTCAGCCACGTCGATTTAAGAGGTTTTACGGGCCCTCAGGGCGCCCCTCACAGCATATCCTACACCGAGCGATCATCTGCCACCGACACTTCCCAAGGGCAACGGCGACGCAAGTAAAGCAATTTCACCGAAGCACCTCAAACTACTCGGCACGTTTAAACTCCTATTCAGTGTGCACGTCAACGGAGAGGAACGGCAAGCGACGTAACTCTGTAATGGTTGGGTGTTTACACTAGACGGGACGTGAACAGAACGACAATTCATTTAGACCAGTACTGAACGGTGGATGTGACGTCATCAGATATCACTCGTGATACGAAAGTGGAAATATGCTGTCAGAAATAATGAAATACCGATGCAAAAAAGAAACTGTAGGCATACTTGGCTCTGAAAAAGAGGAAAGATCAAAATGGGAAAAGTACATTCACTTCTGTGAGTTTGTTACACATCCAACAATTAAACGTAAAACGGTGAACCTATCAATTTCTCGACTTTAGCAGGTGGATAATAAATAGTTTCCATAAAAAAAGGTATTCGAAAAATTTTCTCATTTTCGTATATTGGTAGGATTGCAGCACACACATATTATCACACATCATTTAAATCAAGTATGCTTGCGGTAATTGCAATTTCTAATTTTTGAATGAACACGCCGCCATTTGACTACATTGTTGTTTATTTAATTACGACCCAGGTTTCGGCCTTATATGTAATTTTCAAGTGACTGAGTTTTTGTCATTAACATATATTGCAGGACATCAAGCTCAAAATTGGCCATAAATTAAGAAAGGTATTCGCTTCTTAAAAAATTGTTCAAATGGCTCTGAGCACTATAGGACTTAACATCGGAGGTCATCAGTCCCCTAGAACTTAGAACTACTTAAACCTAACTAAGGACATCACACACATCCATGCCCGAGGCAGGATTCGAACCTGCGACCGTAGCAGTCGCGCGGCTCCGGACTGAAGCGCCTAGAACCGCTCGCCCACCGCGGCCGGCTATTCGCTTCTTAATTGATAGGCAATTTTGAGCTTGATGTCCTGCAATATATGTTACTTGAAAATGGCACAAAAGGCCGAAACCTGGATCGTAATTAAATACAGCCAAATGGCGGTGTGTTCATCTAAAAACTATTGTTTGACTATTGCTCAGAAAAATCAAAAACTGCAATTTCCATAGTTTGAAAAAGTAATTTCAGTAAACGAAAACTTGTTTTTGACGAGAATTCATTTTATCGACCGCAAGTTGCATGGTGTTTAAAGCCACGCAAGTGTGACGTCAGGCGGATGTCAAGATACATTTCATGAGGACACTTAACTCACGTGTTTGACAACAAGAATCCGCGACATCCAACTTCCGCAACAGGTGGCAAAAGCTAGACGCCTTTATTAATCGGAAGAGCTCAGAAAGCGACGCTGCCAGCATAGTTGTACTGTGGTTTACATGACGCGCTCCTGCCATATAAGTATGTATATTAAAACTTAATTTCGTTGATCGTAGTCGATGTTTTTAGAAAACGTAGGACTGTGCCATTCATGATTTAAATCGTAACAAAATGCAACAGTTACGCATTTTTGCCTCCTTCAGTGTGCAGGAATCTACACACACGCAATCCATCATTCACAACGTGTTTGTGAAACCAAAATATAGTACAACAGACATTATAACAGTACGGCTTCCCAGGGAGTTTGGATACAGTCAGATGTGTTCCATTTTTTGTGGACTACACTATGTACGTCAAGCTCTCATTTTTAACTGATATCCTAAACTAATGACTATTTAAATGATCTATTTTGCTTTATATTTTATTTTATACTGTTTTGTTGCAAATATTGAGCGGAATGTATGTGGGACTAATAAACTTATTCAGTTTATTATTATTTAAATCACGAATATTAAAACTTAAACGTAGGACAAAGGTAGTAGAAATTAAATTTAACTACACTATCGATGAAAAAAAAATGTTTGGAAGCGCATGTGGGCTACATCCGCTGGTGTTCTCGCATTTACCAATCTTTGTCGCTTGGCGTTACCCGACATCCGGCCTTCCTTCTTGCGTCCGACGTAGCACGGACAATGAGTTCCGCTGACCTTTTGTAAAAAAGAAAAACAAAAAAAAACAACACCACCAGTACCCGCCTGGGGTGAATCACGGGCGCCGCATTAACATAACCGGACTGGGAACGTACCCTAGGTCCTTCTGGACACTCACTATAGACTCTTTGCCCTGTGTCTTGCGATCCAGTCCAGGAATGCAGCGCTATTCTAGTTAGCAGGCTACGCCTAATCATGACGAACGCCAATGATTTTCCACAAGATAAGGCAGACGCACGAATTTTTGAAAAACCCCTAAATACAGCAAGAGAATACATTTTTTGTGTGTCTGTAGCGAGATAACTACTAATAATAATTTAACTGGCGAATATGAAGCAGGTTTTAGGAAAGATAGATCCGTAGTGGAACCAATTATCAATCTCAAGACAGTCATAAAAATCCGCAAGGGCAGACGAACGATGATCACTTTTGTAGACTCCAAAAAGCATATGATACAATGGATAGATGTACAATGTTTAATGTGCAAGAGTTTAAAGTGGAAAAAAAAGGCAGGTCAGTTGATTAAAAGAATACTAACTGACGCCAGCTCAAAAATTAAATCGCTCGGCGACATTTCTGAACCTTTTAATATACAAACGGGAGTCCGGCATGGAGATGGACTATCCTCCTTACTGCTCAATTTTGAATTAGAAAAAGTAATTTAAATATGGGAAAAAGAGGTAAAAAGGAATACCATTGGTAGATGGCGTCAAAGTAAAATTTATTCACGAAGTTTGGCTTATGTAGCCGTCTAGTGATCGTTTCAAACAGTAGAGAAGAGACAATTAGCTCCCTTGAAAAACTTCATCAAATAACAGCTAAAAATGGACTGGAAATTTCATATTAAAAAATCCAATACATGGAAGATTCTGTCGAAACCTAGAAGGACAATTAGACTTCATACAGTTTGAAAAAACATTCAATATTTAAATATCTGGCAGAAATCACCCGATCTTTGGGATTAAATCGTGAAACAAACAAAGAGAGACTAATTAGATTACTAAAAGCTTATAGAATTACATGAATTAGATAAAAAAATCAATAATGCATAATGTAAAACCAAAACTTTACATCACAGTTCACGAACTTGAAGCGTTATATGTATCAGATATTGTAATTATTGTAAAAAAGAACAAAAGGAAATTACTAAGAAAAGTTTTTGGTCCACTTTGTGTCGATGGAACATGGAATAGATGGACACATTCAGGAAAAGAAGATTGAAATTTTATAGTCACATTCTCATAATGAATTATACAGGCTGACCAAAAGGATTATATACTTAGTCTTCACAGTGAAAGTTGAAAACGACGGGATACTTTGAAACTGAGGAACATCTTCAAGACTAGGCATTACAAATAAAGTTCTACAAGACAGAGCTGCATTCGAAACTTTAAACAACAAGCATCAGTTTAAAGCTAAGCTAAGTGTTACATCTACGAGAACACGGGCAGAAGAACGTAAGAAAAACCACAGCGAGAAGATGAAGAGATTGCGGGAGAAGAAGAAAGCAAGGACTTCATCGAAATAAGTTCATTCGCGCTGCATAGCTGGGCGTAACGGTGTAAAAAAAAAAAAGTGTTGGCTTTGAATGAGTATACATCCGTATGTGCGAAACCTGGGTTAATACTACCTTACAAAGATGATAAACACTTTACGGAAAAATTAGACCAAATGTTCACGAAAGTAGGGTAAAAATCATTTACGTCACGCGATATTATTACAGAGGTACACTACGAATATGCTGTAGAAAAATTTTGTTTTACACAGCGTAGTTTCGTTGACGCATAATGCAAAATGTAACATTGAGTGTTACTAACGACTTTCTATCAAGAATCTCACCAAGGGGATTTTGTTATTTCTTCCAGTGGCAGTAATTGCTGCATAGCTTTGTTGAAAACACGCATAAGATTTTATACTTTTCGATTTGTAATGGCTTTGTTTCCAGCAAAGGACGTTTACCTGTATGTTTATGTATGCCAATCAGGAACAACGCCGGCGGCTCCCTGGAAACCAGAACAACTTTTGCTCGTTTCATCTCGCAGTACGGCAAGCGTGGCGACAAAACCTTTCTCACTTGAGAAAGCCGACTGCATGCAGATGCAAATGACACATTGTCTCTGCGAGATAGTTCCGCCGTTTATAATGCAGATTACAGCGGTCTTTCCAACGCCATCTCAGTACAAACGAGACACTCTCAAGGACCACAGCGTCCTCTTACAATAGCAACACTTACGGACTTACGGGCTCTTTAAGCACTGAGAAGTGCATCTAATGCAGACGGCGTGTGGTGCTAAATAGCCGGCTGGCAACGGTAGCGCTGCAGGCGTAGTCTGAGGGACGCTGCAGCAGAATGAGGTACCTGAGAACACTCGCTAATTACTAAGACAATTAGCAACCTTCCACCTTACGTCCCTACAGCTGACCCAGCGTCGTCGTTCTCCACATCACGCACCTAATATTGTTACTGCCCAATGTTTGTGGAGTATGGCTGGCTCTAGTTTGCGATTCATTAATCCTGTAGTAGAAGGATGTAACTTTTTTACATTTAGTGGGGCGTTGAATAGATGGAGTAGAATTAGCGTTTTAGGTTATTAACCAACTTCTTTACAACATTAGGAATAAGCCGAATGTGGTAGCCCTATTCTCCCCAAAAAAAGGAAAGTCGGCTGACAAAAGGCAGTGTTGATTGCCTTCTTCGACATCAAGAGTGTTGACCGATCACGAATTTCTAACTGAGGGAGGTGGGGAAGACAATGAATACCACGCCACTGGCTGTCGCTTGGTCCGCGGATGGTACTGGCAGCACAGAATCTTATCTCCTGTAATGCACATGTGACCACGGTTCTTCGGGCGGTTCCACAAGAAGCTTTTGCTGGCAGTTTCTAACAGCTTTACAATGGATGTCAGTTGTGTGACACAGCGAATGGTGATTACTCTGAAGACCAGTAAAGGTATTTTATTTGTAACTCTTGTTCCTTAATTTTCTGAACGTTTCGGAAATGCTTCCACCCTTGTCCTGAAAGCCAATGATCATGGGCTCTGGGACGTAATAGATGCTCCCTTTTCCGCGTTACAACGGCCGCATTGTTTGTCGCGCCCGCCTCCCCCCTCCCCCTCCCACGACCTCCGTTCCAACTGTGTTTTACCACGAGTCATAGCGACAAGGGTGATCGACGGCTGCGTAGATATGCAGCTACTGACCACTATATGAAACAAGGGTCTGTCAACAGTGTCTCCTCAACGTTGCTGCAGATAGCCTCCGCAGTAGCCGCTAGTTCATGTACTCATCCTTACTGTTTGTTGTTCATCGTCGGTGAAGGCTGGAACTTGCGTGCCAGTAATGCAAACTGGCTGTCCACTGACTGGCGACAGTTGGCCTTTCCGTTCTGGACAGTACAATGGATCAACACCAGTATGCAACAATCCTTGGAGACCATACCCACCCCTACATGCAGTTTGCTTTTCCTCTCCAGTAGGCATCTATCAGATGGACGTGTTTCATTCGAAGAGAACAAGGATGAGTTTCCCGTATTCATCTGGCCGCCAAACTCCACGGATTTAAACCCAATAGAGAATCGATGGGACCATCTCGGTGGGGCTGTTCACTGCGTGGTCATTCAGGTAATGCCACGAAAACATAGGCGATAACGCTTCCTCCTCCGGCCTGGACCCTTCCGACGACTGTCGCAGAGCTGTGTACGCTGAAGACCGTCTGTCCGATGGAGCATTAAACGTCGTTCGTCCGAAGAGGCCAACTGTCGCCAGTCAGTGGATAGGCAGTTGCGATACTGGTACGCAAGTCCCAGCCTTCGTCGCAGATGAAGAACAGTCACCATGAGTACATGTACGAGGTGCCTGCTGCGGAGGCTACCTGCAGCAACGTTCGCTGATCTGTCATTGAGGAAACACTGTTGGTAGATCCTTGGTTCGTATGAGCGGTGAGTTGCTCAGTAGCTGCACATACACTCCTGGAAATTGAAATAAGAACACCGTGAATTCATCGTCCCAGGAAGGGGAAACTTTATTGACACATTCCTGGGGTCAGATACATCACATGATCACACTGACAGAACCACAGGCACATAGACACAGGCAACAGAGCATGCACAATGTCGGCACTAGTACAGTGTATATCCACCTTTCGCAGCAATGCAGGCTGCTATTCTCCCATGGAGACGATCGTAGAGATGCTGGATGTA
Organism: Schistocerca cancellata; assembly: GCF_023864275.1. Taxonomy (NCBI): domain Eukaryota; kingdom Metazoa; phylum Arthropoda; class Insecta; order Orthoptera; family Acrididae; genus Schistocerca; species Schistocerca cancellata. The sequence goes on along the minus strand of NC_064634.1, from coordinate 382,276,357 downwards.
GTCCTGTGGAACGGCTTGCCATGCCATTTCCAACTGGCGCCTCAGTTGAACCAGCGTTCGTGCTGGACGTGCAGACCGCGTGAGACGACGCTTCATCCAGTCCCAAACATGCTCAATGGGGGACAGATCCGGAGACCTTGCTGGCCAGGGTAGTTGACTTACACCTTCTAGAGCACGTTGGGTGGCACGGGATACATGCGGGCGTGCATTGTCCTGTTGGAACAGCAAGTTCCCTTGCCGGTCTAGGAATGGTAGAACGATGGGTTCGATGACGGTTTGGATGTACCGTGCACTATTCAGTGTCCCCTCGACGATCACCAGTGGTGTACGGCCAGTGTAGGAGATCGCTCCCCACACCATAATGCCGGGTGTTGGCCCTGTGTGCCTCGGTCGTATGCAGTCCTGATTGTGGCGCTCACCTGCACGGCGCCAAACACGCATACGACCATCATTGGCACCAAGGCAGAAGCGACTCTCATCGCTGAAGACGACACGTCTCCATTCGTCCCTCCATTCTCGCCTGTCGCGACAACACTGGAGGCGGGCTGCACGATGTTGGGGCGTGAGCGGAAGACGGCCTAACGGTGTGCGGGACCGTAGCCCAGCTTCATGGAGACGGTTGCGAATGGTCCTCGCCGATACCCCAGGAGCAACAGTGTCCCTAATTTGCTGGGAAGTGGCGGTGCGGTTCCCTACGGCACTGCGTAGGATCCTACGGTCTTGGCGTGCATTGTGCGTCGCTGCGGTCCGGTCCCAGGTCGACGGGCACGTGCACCTTCCGCCGACCACTGGCGACAACATCGATGTACTGTGGAGACCTCACGCCCCACGTGTTGAGCAATTCGGCGGTACGTCCACCCGGCCTCCCGCATGCCCACTATACGCCCTCGCTCAAAGTCCGTCAACTGCACATACGGTTCACGTCCACGCTGTCGCGGCATGCTACCAGTGTTAAAGACTGCGATGGAGCTCCGTATGCCACGGCAAACTGGCTGACACTGACGGCGGCGGTGCACAAATGCTGCGCAGCTAGCGCCATTCGACGGCCAACACCGCGGTTCCTGGTGTGTCCGCTGTGCCGTGCGTGTGATCATTGCTTGTACAGCCCTCTCGCAGTGTCCGGAGCAAGTATGGTGGGTCCGACACACCGGTGTCAATGTGTTCCTTTTTCCATTTCCAGGAGTGTATATTCTTTCTACAAGAAACTTGGCAAGAATGTAGGTGGCAGCGGTGGTCACAGACCGGACTGCGGATAGCCATGTGGCACTAAAGACAGCGAAGACCATCGTGTTCAGCGTACGGCTCTGGCGTATTGTACTACACTTGCAACAGCGATTTGAGCAGCACTTGGCACCACAGTGACACAACAAACTATACAAATCGGTTGCTTTAAGGATAGATCCGAGTCATACGTGCGTTCTACTGACTCCAAACCACCACCATTTGCGACTTCAGTGCTGTCGAGGGAGAGTTCGTTGGAGGGCAAGGTGGAGGTATGTTGTGTTTCCTGATGAAATCTTGTTGTCCCTCGGTGCCAGTGTTGGCCGTGTGTTGGTTAGAACGAGGCCAGTTGATGGACTGCAACCAGCCTGCCTTCATGCTAGACATACTGGACCTACGTTTGGTGTTACGGCCTGGGCTGCGATTTCATATGACAGCATGAGCAGTCTTGTGCTTATCCCGTGCACCCTAACAGCAAAATTGTATGTTAGTCTGGTGATTCGACCTGTTGTGCTGCCATTCATGAACCGCATTCCAGAGGGTGTTGTCTAACAGGGTAAAGCTCGCCCACGTACCGCTGTAGTAACGCAACAGGCTCTGCACAGTGTCGACATGTTGCCTTGGCATGCTAGATCACAATAAGTGTCCAACGTTATCCACAGCTACCATTAACTGTCCGTGTACTCACCGACCAAGTACAACAAGATAAATCAAACACGTCTAATTTCCAACCTTTTTTTTATTTTGGTTAGCAGTTTCGGCGATTTACAACGTCATCTTTAAGCCCCTGACCGACGTGTAGGAAGATTCTATGGTGTCACCGCCAGACACCACACTTGCTAGGTGGTAGCTTTCAATCGGCCGCGGTCCATTAGTACATGTCGGACCCGCGTGTCGCCACTGTCAGTAATTGCAGACCGAGCGCCACCACACGGCAGGTCTAGAGAGACGTACTAGGACTCGTCCCCAGTTGTACGACGACTTTGCTAGCGACTACACTGACGAAGCCTTTCTCTCATTTGCCGGGAGATAGTTAGAATAGTCTTCAGCTAAGTCCATGGCTACGACCTAGCAAGGCGCCATTAATCATATCTATAGAGAGTCTCACTTGTATCATCAAGAATGCTGTATACAAATGATGGATTAAAAGTTAAGTATTCCAGCAGCTACGTACTTTTCTTTATAGCATTCATTACGTATCCTGTTCCAGACCTCACGCCCGTCTGCGATAGATTATAGCGTGCATTTCGGCCACCTCTATCTACAAGGTGTTGGCACATTTGCCAACACATCAGATTCCACCTCGGTTCTGGTCAAAACAGGCGTCAGCGTTCAAATACTGGTATCTGTAGATTTCTGCCTGCTATAGCGATCACTTCGACCATCATCTGCGGAGAAACCTAGGACAGTTCAAATGGTTCAAATGGCTCTGAGCACTATGGGATTTAACATCTATGGTCATCAGTCCCCTAGACCTTAGAACTACTGAAACCTAACTAACCTAAGGACATCACACAATACCCAGTCATCACGAGGCAGAGAAAATCCCTGACCCCGCCGGGAATCGAACCCGGGAACCCGGGCGCGGGAAGCGAGAACGCTACCGCACGACCACGAGCCTAGGACAGTTGTCCAAGGCAATGGAGTCGGCGTGGTTCCTCATCCTTGTCGGTATCTTTCGGAACCTCACTGTTTCTCTTCCTGCTCTTCGTCGCTGCAAAAGGTGGTTGCTCAGGCTTTTCACAGCTGGACACATTAATGAGATTGGACTTTATACAGCCGACTTTTTGAAATTTCCTTGTATAATCAGAACAGTTTTCACATATTTTGTAAAACGAGGGGTATAATCTACTGGAGGAACCCATGGCACTGTAATATCTGCCGGTCTGCAACTCGTCATTCCCATTAGCTACAAGCCACAGAACGCTGCGGACGGATATATCCGTCGAATCCACTGAGATCGAGCAGATGCCCGCATACAGAGTTTAGCAAAATAGAAAGACAAAGTAGTGCCACCGAAACAATGGAAGCCATTCGCAAAGCAGGCAGGTTAAGCGGCAAGAGTTGTCCGAGATAGCGAGGTAGCCGGCAGTGAATGGCGGAGGCAGCAGCAGAAGGCAGAAGCTGCAGGTGGCGGCGCGACCTGGGAACAGGTTGGCCGCTGACGTCAGCGCCGCTTTCGGCCTCTGGAGCAGCGGCCGCTCGCTCAGCTCGAGATGGAACGTCCGCCCGTGTCGAGTCTCGACACAGGAGGGCGATGGATGCTGTTAGTGTCAAACGGAGGGCGAAATTTTCCAATGTTTTGGTTGCTATTGGGTTCGATAGCCATGAGAAATTTCTTGAATGACATCAATTTGAAGCACTGGTTGTTATCGTCAGATTTAAACCTTCCTTTCACCGTATATTGTTCACTAGTACATAGTTGAGGGTACTGAATCGTTGATTGGTCCTTGTAATGGAAAAGAGTGTACAGGAAGAGCAGTTTAGTTTCAGAAAACGGAGAGGAACAATATATGCTGTTGAACTAATTGGAATAACTGGTGAAAGATGTATAGAAAGAGTAAAAGAGGCAACGTCTGCAGACCATCTTAAACAGGAATACTGTGGCGTCGTAAAGTATCGAGAGCGGCGCAAGAAGTATCGACCACGGCGGAGACACTACACACAAAGCGATATCACGAGGTGCCAGTGAGATCCATGAAACAGCGTCGCCGGAGACCAGGACGGAGTTGTGGTCGAGGTCGGATCCTGCTCACGTCCAGGAAGTTCCTGTCGGGCTAACGTCGTTCAGCTGCCTACTCGCCGTGACACAGCCCCTGTCAATCGTCGGGGATGAAGAGACTTTACCCTCCTGTGAACCGTGCCTACACCCCTACATTCTCAGAACTGTGTCAACAAGTGTCTACGAACTTGTGTTTTCTAGTGACTATAGTGAAGCCACAGTAAGGCCATTCTGAACTTGTGTCAATTCGCCACACAGAAATAGTGGCACATTTAGTTCTGAACCGCAAGTCCAAGTGTGCATAGCTGCAGCCCAGCCTGGCGAGGAAAGGCAAGTTTCGCTGTAATTAATAAAGCATTACTTAGAGTGTTCTGATTAACTGTTTTATTACTAGCCATCTCAGTACCAAAAAGTCGGACATGAACATCATAAGAATCAGTAAAGACAAACACCTCGTCCGTTTCCAGGAAAACTTTCATACACAGAAAGCATTAACAGGAGATAAACAGTTGTTCAATGACCAAATGAATATTAGAAACCAGACACTACGTAAAATAACTGAAGAAAACACATGAAAAAGAAAAGAACCTTTCCTGTCCTTCACCCTCTCTCAGTCAAATCGCCCGCCCCCCTCCTCCCAATTTCCCAATTTCATTTCACTTCTTGTCCCTCACCTTCTCCATCACACAAGTACACCTTTACTGTCCACTCATCTTCGGTTCCCCCTCCCCCCCCCCCCCAAACCTACTCACCACACAAAATTCAAACTCCATCACTTCTCCTTACACAATATACGAATACACAGTAACGCAATTAAAAAGAACAATAGACATATAACGAACTACAGAGAGGGAGAAAATATAGATGAAAGGAAAGGTATTGGCAATATTGGCAACGCTACAAAACGCGATAAACACTTAGAAGAATTCAAGTGAACAGTGAACAGTCGTGTACGAAATTGTGCTGTCTTGAAGTTAAAATTGTATAGTTCTGCAAAGCGGCGTAAAATTAGACACAATTATCAGTGCCTAAGGAAGAGAGGAACCAAAAACGTGGTGGGTTTTCTGATGTAGGCGAAAAACAAAGCTGGAATTACCGTAACTAAAACCCAACAATTTGGTAATGAACGTTTTTGTGATCCAGGAAACAAATGAAACTGTAAATATCTTTAATTAGAGACCACTCACGATGCGTTACTTCAATAAAGCGAAACATATCTGGTGAGAAAAACCGTCTTATAGTTGCTGTAGTTGTAGTGACGGCAAAGAATTGTGAAGCAGCTACAGACAATACGGCCACACAAATAAAGAGAAGGAATGAGTTTGTGTTTAATAGATGTAGAAAAGGCTTTCGACTAGCTGAAATGGGACAAGATGATGGAAATGCTAAAACTGAAGGAGGAAAACTAGAAGGACAAAAGACTAATAAAATGAGGAATTATGCAGAAGGCAGAAAGGAAACTAAGAAACGGTAGGACAAATTGGTTTGAAATCGGAAGGGATGTAAGATAGGGTAAGGAAGCTAAGAAATGGTAGGACAAATTGGTTTGAAATCGGAAGGGATGTAAGATAGGGTTATTGTCTTTCACCAATTCTGTGTAATATACATATCAAAGACTTGTTAAACGACGATGTGCCACGCCAATGGTTTCTTGAATTCAGTCCTCAAAGAGACAATGGAAATAAAGAGTACATGACGATATTATAAACCGGGAAGCGGTTTCTAACTGAGCTCAGTATGGGATGTGATGTTAGCAAAAATATATCAGATACGTTCTGACGTGGAAGCGGTGGATACTGCGAGCGGAATAGGCGCGGAGCAAGAGGACTCGACGCCTGGACCTCGCCACACTCCATCGCGGGTCAACCCAGCGGCCGCGACAACTCTTTTTGGGCTACGCGACTGGACACTCGTTTGGCACTAAGCACAGTAGCCTGCGGTCCAGCGACTGTAAAGGAATGAACTGGACATGAACAAAACGCTTCGCCTGAAGATGACGAGCGGCAAAGTAGTCGAAGCGATGCGACAATACGACTCCAAGAGTCGATTGATAATTCGAGAACGTTTCATTAATAATTTGAGACTGTGCTGATCATTGATAAAATTACAGTTCAGCTGACAATTTGTTGATACTGCGAACCATTGACAATGGACGACGTCTAAAGCACTCCAACAACAGTGTTAATCTGGGCTGATTCCATCTTTGCAACACATAAAGCAAACAGACAATATGAAATGAATTACGTGACTTGGTTACTTATTCCACAGATCCTATTCCCACCCACTCACCAACCCTCCCACCCACAATATGCTGCATGCCGGACATTTGCTGTTTTCTCTGTAAAAACGACTGATTATTTGTACTGATTGACTTTTACATTGCTAGAATATTTTATACATTGTGAATGAAAACACACACAACGATGGTGTAATATTCTACAACATTTATTTCACAAACTGGTTATCCGCTGTTATGCCATCATCAGGTACAAAGATAATTATGTGGTGCAGTAAAATCAAAGATTTTAAACAAGTGCATCTACAGCGTATCTCCATTTCCTGGGAAAAAATGTTAACGTTATGTTTAGCGATAAACAAGAGGCATTATTTCAGTGTAAATCTTTGATCCAACAAAATTTCACTGCACCGCATACTTTTCTTTGTACCTAATGATGGCGCAGCAGCCGAAAACCGATTTGTGACATAAATAATAAATCTTGTGGAATATTACACCAGTATTCTGTGTGTTTTCATTCATAATGACTTACTATTTCTGTTCAACAATTTCTCTGTGGTATGGAACGAGTGATTAATTTACAGGGGTGGTGCTGAAAAGTAATGCTCCCGAATTTTAATGTGAAAACTCTTAAAGCTTTTTATACAAAACAGCCGTTATTAACGTTCTGCATCTTCACTCTTCATGTCTACATATTTATTTCTCAACATAGTCACCATGGCGACGAACATGTTTCTCCCAACCAGACACCAGTTTGTTGATATCGTCACCGTTGAAAGTTTGACTTTTGTGACGGAACCACAAACTCGCCTCTGCTTGTACCGCTTCATCACGAACGAAGTGAAGTCCTCGAAAACGTTGTTTAAGTTTTGAGAACAGAGGAAAATCGGATAGTGCCAAGCCAGGATTCTATAGAGGATGATCGGTGACAGAAAAACGAAGCCGTCGGATCGTTGCAGATGTCGCGGTTCTCTTCTGTGGTCCGACATTGCCATGCTCAAGGAGAGGTTGCTCCATGTGTGGTCAAACTCTTCGAAATCAAAAATCGATTATAGCACTTCGATTTTCACGCGTCGGCGTAATTACGTTGCAGACCCTTATGTTACACACTACAATTAAGAGTCCTCTAGCAGCAGAGGGCTGAAAATATGTAGATTTGACGAATAAAGATGTTGAATATTAATAACGTTTCCTTATTTAAAAAGATTTAAGAGTCTTCATACAAAATATTCGGAGGCATTACCTTTCAGCCGACCTCGTACGTTGAAAACACTTACGCTCTCTGACAGACGTTATATTTCCACAGGCAGATTGTCAAAGACTTTTATACAAACGTATGTCACCCCCTTCCGTGTCGAAGTTAGACTCATTAAAGGATAGTACACATCATTACTTCTTCTAGTGTTGTACTTGTGAATGTCTTTGTTACTCTAAAACTCGGACGATGGTTGATAACAAATTTCATAAATGAATAAACGAGTACTGTGGGGTTGTAAATATTCCTAACTGCTTAAAGAGAAGCCTGCAAGATGTACTTGTGCGAGCCCTACACCCATTTCTAATGACTTTCTTTTGCGCAATTCATACTTTTCGCCTAAGTGAGGAGATACCCCAGATTATTATTCCATATCAGTGAATAAAATTAGGAAAATATGTTAACTTACAGACTCCTATATCCCTAAAGTTGACAATTATTGTTATAATGAAAGTAGCAAAACGTTAACGTTTTAGCAGATTAACTACATGATTTTTCCACTTAAAGTTTTCACCAATATGCACACTTAAAAACTCAGAAATTTCTACCCTGATTATTATTTATTGTTGGCATAGATTAATAAGAGGTGGCGTATTTGCGACAGGACAAAACCGGATGAGTTATTCAAAACCAGCCAGTAACTCTCTCTAATTATATATCATTTGTTCCTATGTTGATGCTTCTTACCTGCTTGTGATGCTTGTATCACCTGCAAACAGGAATAATTCTGTCACCTAATTTAAATACAATGGCAGGCCATTAACATAAAGAACGGATTGTTGACATGAATGAATGGGTCGATGGAGGGTGAAATCAACGACGAAACATAAAATGAAATATGTGTGCAAACGGTTCAGATGCGCTGAACTTGCAGTAAAACGAATATATGGTGACAGTTGAGAGTTTGGACCAGACCGAAAGTCCAACCCGGATTTCCTGCTTGTCGCGAGCAGTCACCTTAAACATAAGTCTGTCTGAGCACATCTCCAGTCACGAGCTGGGCTTTCACTTTCACTTATCTTTCTATGTTTAAAGATGTGTTTGGGGGAAAAAAAAAGAAAACCGAGAAATGGCACCTAATGGGTCGGAGGAAACAATACTCCCTGCAGCTTTGACAGGGAGGGGAGAGATTTGTTGCTCTCTTTGTAACCGCCCGATGTCTCGTTATAGACACGGTGTTCACCCGAACCAATAATAAATGTTTAGATTTAATGATGCATGACGTTCGAGATTTAGAATACAAATGTCAAGAAGGTGTCTTCCCGGATTCGTGCCGGCCGGAGTGGCCGAGAGGTTCTAGGCGCTACAGTCTGGAACCGCGCGACCGCTACGGTCGCAGGTTCGAATCCTGCCTCGGGCATGGATGTGTGTGATGTCCTTAGGTTAGTTAGGTTTAAGTAGTTCTAAGTTCTAGGGGACTGATGACCTCAGAAGTTAAGTCCCATAGTGCTCAGAGCCATTTGAACCCGGATTCGTGTTATCATGCAAGGACCACCAATTCATTCTTTGCGGCAAGCGACATCCGTTGTTGACTGCTACGAAGCACTACTCGTTGAATACCAGTAGCCACGGACGCTATAGAGGTTGGAAAGGTTGGAGGAACATCACGTTGTGTGTGGAATGGATTCATTTTTTTTAGAGGGGTGTAGGAGTTAAGGTGCAAAACAGCCGAGGTCATAAGTGTCCTGATCATGACGTAATACGTAAAATATGCCGTTTCCTAATGAAAGCACTTTGTCGTTATTGAAGTTCATTGATACTTAGGAGTCTAATCAACAAATAAAGTAGTAAGGTAAAATGAACAATTACAGTGACTGTTCTCCTTTTAAAGAGGTCGAACGGTAAGAGTTTCTAGGAGAGCAAACACATACGATCGAAAATTAAATTTCCTTTACCGTGTTGCTACGGCGAGAAAAGAGCAGAACGCGTTCTACAGCTTGTGCTGTATCTGCTGAAACTTCGGACAGCTCAGATGGCAAACGCATATTAAAGTGTAAGGCGATACAAAACTGCAAAACTGCCAATGGGTTAAAAACTGCTGCAATGTCAGTGGTTCGTTACATTGATAGCGAAGTGGTGCGGGTTGCCGTTTAAAAGATGACAACGGCCGAAGAGACACTGTCGTACACGTACTCTAGTCAAAATTATCTCCTCGCGACGAAATGGATGAGAGCGAGTCGTAGGGACGAGCTTAATCGCCGTGAACTTGTTCCCACGGAGAGATCACCACTGTCCTTAACAGAGAGACGGGATGTTCCTCCGTGTAACAACGCTGAGATCGTCCGAGTGGCCAGAATAACAAACAAGCGTGGGTTGTAGAAGTACAGCCTTCGCAGCAGCATCACTAGCCCCATCCCCTGATACGCCGGCACGTCCACGAACCCGTACGAACGACACATTACTGCCAGCATCGGCGAGCGAGGGTATTAGAGGTGAGTGCTACGTGTACATCGCACAGGAAATAGCTCGGTGTGAACTAAAGTTAACCCACAACGAGGCGTTGTCCCAGACTACGCAGCGGTCGCGCTCCCCTCGGCTGTTTCTACAGGCAGCGGCCTATGGTTGGCGACTTGATTTTGGCTTCCCCCCCAGGATCCGTGCGCACTTCACGTTCCAAGCGATAAACTCCCCGAAACAGACGTGGCCATACTTTATCTCCTCCACGAGCGCACTCGAAAAGTCTCTGCTGCGCACAGCCATGTGGCGGTACCACCCTGCTCAACTGCGTAGACAGTTCCGCCACATTCGCCTGTTTAAAAAAGCCACCGGCCGTGATGAAACGTCACCACTTTCTCGGTTTACCTGCAAGAAGAAATGTGTCAAGATGTGCCAATGTTATAGCTGTCTTTGGTGAAAATGCGGAAGCTCTTGAAGCCACATTAACTAAAATGGACGAGGTTATGGAGGTAAGAAATACCATGAAAATAAATAAATCCCAAACAAATGTAATAGTACTGACCAGTAAAGATCGGTATACCAGCTGAGTTAAATATGCGAGAAATACAATTTAAAAGTTTCTAATAACAGAACGAAAGTAATAGCATTCCGAGGAAAATATCCAGTGAAATAAGAAATTGTTTTAGATAACTCAGGCTTAGGAAAAGTCTCTCAAATCTCTTATTTAGGCTGTGCAATAAATTTTGATTTTGGCTCTGATATTGAAAATAAAATACAGAAGCAGTCTGTGGTACCATTAGCAAAACATTTGGAAATAAAGGAAAAGTGACAGCAATTCCTGTGTTATCCTTTGGAAGCGAAACCTAGGTTACCACAAAAAGTAGGGACAACTAATTTTGTAGTTTGCTGACATTCATATACTGCACTTGTAAGTGCTCGTAAGTAAGGTATGGGAAGCCCGCCCGGTTAGCCGTCCGGTCTAATGCACGGCTTTCTGGACTGGGAAGGAGCGCCTGGTCCCTGGCACGAATCCGCCTGGCGGACTTGTGTCGAGATCCGTAACCTGGCCAGTCTGTGGATGGTTTTTTGGTGGTTTTCCATCTGCCTCGGCGAATGCGGGCTGGTTCTCCTTATTCCGCCTCAGCTACACTATGTCGGCGATTGCTGCGTACGCACACGCCTCCAATACTCTACCACGCAAACATGGGGGCTACACTCGTCTGGTGTGAGACGTTCCCTGAGGGGGTCCACTGGGGGCCGAACCGCACAACAATGACCCTGAAAGAATGGTTCGGCGTGGGGCGGCGAATGGGTGAAGTGGACTGCGGTAGTCGTCGTGGGGTTGTGGACCACTGCGTCTGTGGTGGGGACGGAGCCTCTCCGTCGTTTCTACGCCCCCGGTTAACATGCAATACAATACAATACAAGGGATAGGAAGATCAACGAATTCCAAATTTGGTTTACATATACGGTTTTATGAATGCCAACAAACTGCAAAATTGGTTGTACCTACGGTTAATCACATTGAAAATTTTTCTCATTATGTTCTATTACGTTTTGTAGATGCCTGAAAGTGGATTAATGCCGAATTTGCAATCTAAAATTAAGTTCTAAGAGCTGAAAGCAAGATGAAATGCTTCAAGAAAGTTAATGACCTAGTTGCACGCTGTTTGCGTCAGTCAAATCATCCGGAATTACGATGGCAACTCCGAACTGCAATCACATCCCAACCGCCGAGGCCTCTGCGCCACCTCTAATGTGATCTACGTTCTTCTGCCATGTTCCATCATTATACATTGTCTCACTCGCTCTCAATTACATGTTTTGTTTCTTAAATTTGTACGTGCCCCCCACTACTTATATGTGTGGTTTCCTTGACTGACCGAATGTTTTCTGCCGGTCAACAATTATTACGTCGTATCCAGACATATCCACATATTTCAGTGCCTTTTTACACTATTGAATCGTGTGAGTTTCATTATTAATGTATTTGTGGATCTGTTACGAGAGCATCAATATTTAATTGACTATGTATGCTTCCCCAATCGGAACAGGAGACTGAAATCGCAATAGTACCGACAGTCCGCCGTGTGATCCCCGACCGATGACCGCGTTGGATGCGGATACGGAGTGGCATGTGCTCAGCACACTACTCTCCCGGGCGTTGTCAGCTTTCGCGACCGGAGCCGCTACTTTTCAGAGAAGCAGCTCCTCAGTTGGCCACACAAGGGCTGAATGCACCCCGCTTGCCAACAGCGCTCGGAGGATACTGACCATCCAAGTGCTAGCCAATCCCGACACCGCTGAATTCAACTGATCTGGCGGGAACCGGTGTTATCACTGCGGCAAAGCTGTTGGCAACTCTGTGTATAGTCAACTCTCAAACAGAGCTGTGCTATCCCTTTCCGTTTTTAATGTCCACTGTCTACATCTACATCTACATCTACATTTATACTCCGCAAGCCACCCAACGGTGTGTGGCGGAGGGCACTTTACGTGCCACTGTCATTACCTCCCTTTCCTGTTCCAGTCGCGTATGGTTCGCGGGAAGAACGACTGTCTGAAAGCCTCTGTGCGCGCTCTAATCTCTCTAATTTTACATTCGTGATCTCCTCGGGAGGTATAAGTAGGGGGAAGCAATATATTCGGTACCTCATCCAGAAACGCACCCTCTCGAAACCTGGCGAGCAAGCTACACCGCGATGCAGAGCGCCTCTCTTGCAGAGTCTGCCACTTGAGTTTGTTAAACATCTCCGTAACGCTATCACGGTTACCAAATAACCCTGTGACGAAACGCGCCGCTCTTCTTTGGATCCTGTGAGGACATCGAATAGAAACAAAGTTGTAGTAGGAGATAATAATAATTACCTGTGGCACAACGACTGGGTGCAAGTTTTCAACTGGGCTTGGCTCAAATGGCTCTGAGCACTATGGGACTCAACTGCTGTGGTCGTAAGTCCCCTAGAACTTAGAACTAATTAAACCTTACTAACCTAAGGACATCACACACATCCATGCCCGAGGCAGGATTCCAACCTACGACCGTAGCGGTCGCGCGTTTCCTGACTGTAGCGCCTAGAACCGCTCGGCCACTCCAGCCGGCCAACTTGGCTTGCGTGCACCTAAATGACCCCATTTAGACAATCGGGATAAGGGGACCTCCAGTTGAAAGTAAAAAAACTAAACACGTTTCATACCTGGCGACACCCACATCGTAGGGAGGTGAAGGCTAGATTAAAGTCAGACTGAAAATTTCCTTTGCCTGACTGGGGTTCGATGCCGCTCCCTCTCGATTTTTCCCCTAGACCATTACATTCTAATGTAATAGGAGATAAATTCGATGCTTTACACACGATAAAGGCAGATAGCACGGTAAAGGATGCTCCTTTTCAAACCACACACTGCTGTCAACACGGTTTCTCCTTTTCACGAGCGAAATACACTGACGGAATAAAAATCGCAACACCAAAAAATAATTAACGCAGAATAATGAAATTTCGGGGACACGTTTGGCTAGGTAACATATATAAGTGATCAGCATTGAAAGATCACACATTATGTAAGCGCGAGATAAGGCATTGCAAATACGAAATGCTGGTAGCTTAATATAATAACCAGAATGTTGAACGCAAGCATGCAAACGCAAATGCATTGCGTTTTACAGGTACCGAAGGTCACTTTGTGCGAGCTCACGCCGTTTGTACTTGGTCGGTCAATACAGTGACGGCTAATGCTGTTTGTGGAGGACGCTGTAGTTGCCGTCCGATGATGCCCCCTTGTGATCTATTGGAGACAGATATGGTGACCGAGCGGGCCAAGGCAACATGTCGACACTCTGCACAGCATGTTGGGCTACAACAGCTGTATGTGGGCGAGCGTTATTCTGTTGGAAAACACGAAAACACCCCCTCAATTCTGTTCATAAGTGGCATCACAACAGGTCGAATCACGAGATTGATGTACAAATTTCCAGTCAGGGTGTGTGGGATAACCCCGACAGTGCTGCTGTTGCCATATGAAATCGCGCCCCACACCAAAACTCCAGGTATGGGTCCAGTGTGTCTAGCTCGCTGACAGATTCGTTGCAGGGTTTCCACTGACCTCTTCTAACCAACACATGTCCGTCACTGTCACCGACGCAGAACCAGCTTGTATCAGAAAACGCAACAGACCTCCACCATGCCCTCCAATGGGCTCTCGCTTGACACCTCTGAAGTCGCAAATGGAGGAGGTTTGGCGTCAGTGGAATGCATGCTGCATGGTGTCTGGCTCGGAGCTGTCCTTGAACTAACCGATCTGTAACAGTTCACTGTGTCACTGTGATTCCAACTGCTGCTCAGATTGCTGCTGCATATGAAGTACGATGCGACAGAGCCATACAGCGAACAAGACGATCTTCCTTCTCGACAGTGCCTCGTAGTCGTCCGGAACCCCGTCTTTTGCGACATACATCTCCATGACCATCGCTGCCAGCAATAATGTACATTGGCTACATTCCTGCCAAGCCCTTCTGCAGTATCGCAGAGGGAACATGCGGCTTAGGCCTATTGCACGTCCTCGTTCAAACTCAAACCGTTGATAGTGCCGTCTTTATTACCTTAAAGGCACCCTTGACTAGTCACCACGTCGAATCTCAAAGGTAACTAACGCTCATGACCGTTACAGTGTGTATCTAAAGAAAAGCTAATATGCATTTTAAAGTGGAGCTAACAACGCCACTCTTATGCAACTGGCAAAATATCTGAAGAGATATGAACTTTGAAATGTAGAAACACGCCTGCCCTTTTCGTTTATATAGCAAAACTTCTTCTTGGTGTTGCAATTTTTTCCCCGTCAGTATTTTATTCCCGCTTCGGGCAGCAACTCTGGAGGGTAGCTGTGAAGCGGTAGTTCGCCACTGCTGACGTCAGCAGCGAAACCGCGGCACACCTGCGGATCGGCAAGCGGAGGTAATGCGTTACGCAATGCGTGGCCCGTGACCCGGCACGGCGTGTGCGGTTTGGACGCCGCCGGTGAGGCGGTTTCCCTCCCCCAGTAATCCGGCCGCCCGCTGGGAGAAACGCACAATTATCGGAGCCTACTGCCCACCGCCGTCACACGAAAAGTCTGGCTCCCTGTATTCGGCCGCCACAGACTGGCAAACCACCCTACACTAAAGCCGGATTCACACACGGTTACACTGATGCTACAGCTTGTGGTATACTGCTATAGGCCTATAGCACCCTAACCGTACCGTTCGCAAAGGATGCCACAAACTCTGCACAGCAGCACTCTTTCCAATATAGCACCAGCTGATAGGATATGGGGAGTGTCAATGGTATAGCGCGGGTTTATACGATTTGTAGACGTAGAGAGAGCTTTTGACAATGTTGACTGGTATACGCTCACTGAAATCCGTATGTAACAGGAATAAAGTGCAAGGATCGAAAGTTTACTTGCAACTTGTAAATAAAACACTTTTTATTTATTATTCAGTATAAATTACATAATTATTATCTGTTCACTATAAATTACTTAATTTTTTTCTAACCTAGAGAACATTTGTCTTTAAAATCGTAATTAATTAAAATTTTTCCTTAAAACAATAGATAAAATATCGGCAGATTATTGCTGATAATTTCTGATCCGTTAAAATTTATGAATCTCTGTCGCGAGGTACGCCCAAAAGCTCTCTTGACTCTTTTCTTCATTTGCCAAAGTAAAATACTTGTTGTGATCTTTTAGCTAGTTCACCTGCTTTCCTCTTCGTTTTGGGAAAAGGAAGATTTGTCAGTTAGGAAATCCGTTGTTGTTACTGCATGCGGAGCAGTCCTGCTGATAAACGCCAGCATAGTTCTCTCTGTAGTCCATATTGCTTTCGCGTTTATGGAAGTAAATCTATGTTACTCACTGTCGATAAGATTTTGTGTGGAGTGCCAGGATGAGTCGGTGATGCGTACTGCGTATAATTTGGAATTCGTTGGAATTCTCCGATTGTACCACTGGGCACTTATGCTCACTGGTAAATGTCGGTTATGAATGATGCTCCATATCGCATGACAGTTTGTGCCCTTACATTTCTCTTCCATGATGTCCCCAGCTTTGTGTTCCATTAATTTATTGTACATTTCCGATATGTTAGGCAGTTTTTTTCGGGCAATTTCACTTGCATATAGTTAACATTCGATGCAAAGTCTTTGAAACACCCTCTTTAACAACATACATTTTATAAATACGGTCTGTTCCTCCTAGACGTTTCGATGAGTTCGCATGCAATTACAGTTAGAAATGTTCAAGTAGATGTCTTCTTAAACGAGAACAGAAATGCATAGAAGGATAAAACTGCTTAAAATCTGTTCTCATTTATTTTTTTAAGTCGTGGGAAAAGAAGCTCCAAATTCATAATCCTGTCTTTGTGCAAAGCTGGCATGGCTGTTTCATAAGAAATACACGTTCTCTGTGGGGTAAGAGCAGTAAACGTCTACAGGAGTGACGGAATATGCAGGGATCGCGATTGAATTTACATCGACAGTACATTGTGATGGACAATAGGGGAAAAAGAATGTTGACAGTGATACCAAAGTACCAGCCAGAGATTCGGCTTACTCGTCACCTAACCTAATCCGCTGTCTAGCTGCACTCCAGTGAAATGAAACGACCGCCCTTAGCTCCGAGAAGATCGTCGCCTCCTACGGTAGTACCGGTGACAGCCACACGGAAGGGCACTATTCGGAACTCGGTCTTGATCGTCGCTGGCCAGCTCTGGAGGGTGGTCAGCTAGTGACAGATCGACACACCAGTAAACCAGTAGCAGCTGGATGCGAGTAAGGCGCAGATCGCGAGGCAGCTGCGACTTGCAGGGCACAGTCCAGCAGCGTATTTCCAAGCGCTCGCGTTCACGCTCCACTTACCCACACCCCCCTCTGGCTGGGCTCCACCGTGTGCCGGGCGCGACAGCCTCCGTGCTCACGCACGCTGCGCGGCCGAGGCGGCTTTTATATGATAATGCACGGTTCCAGCAACGACTCAGCCACCCGGCTAACTGTTATTGTCGTACTTTAGCTGATTTACGGACCCCAATTTACATGGATCGGCGGTGATGAGATGCGCCCGTCGTGCAGGCGGGGTCAACGTCTGGGCATTTATTAATGTTAAGCACAAATAAGGTGATCTTAAAAATTAATCTACATCAGAATAAACATACTAATGGGGAGCTGGCACTCATTGTTTTATGTCAGAGCACAGAATCCCACATCCTACGCCGGCCGGTGTGGCCGAGTGGTTCTAGTTCTAGGGGACTGATGACCTAAGATGTTAAGTCCCATAGTGCTCAGACCCATTTGGACCATTTTTGAACCTGCGCAGTTAGAGGCGGCACAGCCTGTGCCAAACAGTAGCCCTAATCGCAGCCGTAGGTTTTCCATCAGAACAACGATTACAGAGAAGCAGCTGCAAAAGAACAGATGACGGTATGCGTGTCGTTATAAACCGCTAGCTGGTTGTCTCAATTCTTAGGATAATCAAGTTCGTGAGGCAGCATGAGGCGGCACAGCAACAAAAGCCGTTTCCCAGTTTTCTCCAAATCACGGTACTGGGGGCTCAAGCACCTCGCTACTGCCAGCATGAGAACGAGAAACCCGTTGCGTGATCTTTACTTATAAATGGAATGTAGATCTTGTTACTCCTACCTACTTTCTGTGGTTGTACTGAAGTAGTAATCGGTTTCACCCCCACTGTTATAGTACATTTCATGCCAGTTTGATGCTTATTACATGGCACCTTTGTGCATTCTTCCAGTCTCTCCCTCATCGGCGGAGCCAGTTGCTATATACTGTAAACTTATACTACTATGATGATGTGTTCGTTTCGTGTATATCCCGGCTACTATAATGTATTCACTATTCTCTTCATAGCAGATTACCCACATTTCTGTTTTCTCATTCAGTATTACGCCTACTCCTACTTTGGTCCCTACGTAAAGTTCTAAAACTACCGTAGCTAACGTAGACTTGCATATGTAAGTGTAGATACGGTAGTTTTCCTAATAGCCTTGGTCAGTTACGATCGTAACCGCGTTATCTGTGCGTTAGGTGTGTTGCAGACGTATCAGGCGTAGCTCATTTAAAAAAAAATGGTTCAAATGGCTCTGAGCACTATGGGACTCAACTTCTGAGGTCATCAGTCCCCTAGAACTTAGAACTACTTAAACCTAACTAACCTAAGGACATCACACACATCCATGCCCGAGGCAGGATTCGAACCTGCGACCGTAGCCGTCGCGCGGTTCCAGACTGTAGCGCCTAGAACCGCTCGGCCACTCCGGCCGGCAGCATATTTCAATCACTTTGGTTACTCATGCGATCAGTGTCTTACTATATTCCCCTAGAAACCGGAATCTAGGAACTGAGTAAGGACATATAAAGGGCCGCGTAACCTATGGAACATTTTTGCTCTTCAACTTATCCTCCTGTCTGTTATTTAAAAATAAACAGTATTTACACCAAATTGAAATTGTTCAGGTTTTATTCGAAAATTGTTGATTTTTAACGTGAAACAGACGGATGTTGTAGCAAGAATAAAAAAAGCAACGCAGATTTATTACATAGCGCTAGGAAACGCAACTTCCATCGAAAAAAATAAAATTAAAAACACTGCAAAACACATCAAACATTGCTTTAATTTTCGTTGAACTCACATAGAACATGCTTCTATTATTTATAAACAACGTTCGCACTTATCAATAACAAGAAGAAACTATTACCTTTATTATGAACACGTTCCGTTGAGTACAAAATAATAACAATCATTAAACAGATTTTTTTTATTTATGCATGTAATGTGTACTCACACCAAAAGTAATTGCTTTGGTTACACAAAAATGTAAGAGTTACGCCATCATCTAATTTTTATTACTTATAAAACGCGGTTAATATTTTGTTAGCCTACAAAATACACAAATGACTGACAATGAACACAGTGCAGTTCTCATTATGTGCAAAATAAACAAACAAAAAACAAAGATTGTGGTATCACGAAAAATCCGAGGAGCTGCCAGTACCAGCCACAGGGGGCCAAAAAGTTTTGAAGATGGTTTGTATATAAGTCGAAACCGGTTAATAAAGAAATATTATTGCGATCTTGACTTTTTTTTTAAATACAGTTACGTTTGTTTTTCTAGCAATGGTACCGGTAATCCCATCATTTACTACGTGATTTGTGTACTGTACCAGCTCTACCAATGTATGATTGTATGCTTCCCACAAAACCCAGCTTCTACTTATGGATTTCCAGTCTTAAATTCTCTCGTCGAGCTGTGTTACTTGGCAGTGACACATCATGGGAAAGTTACTTTCGTCCTTTGCACTACAGTGTGCTTGGCTGGGACTTAACTACGTGTATCCGTGTACGGAAGTGAAACGTGGACGTTAAACAGTTCATACACGAAGTGTACAGAAGATTTTGAAATGTGGTGGCACAGGTGAATGCTGAAGGTTAGATGGGTGGATGGAACAATTAATGAGGAGATTCTGAACAGAACTGAGCAGAAAATAAATCTATGGCTCTACTAAACGATAGTACACATCTTGAGGCATCAAGGAATAGTCTGTTTGGCGATAAATGAAATTTGCTTTTTATACGTAAAGCTGATAGCGTAACCTACGCACTTTTATGTACCCCAAGTAATTACTTTTGATGTAAGTACAGCTTACATGCACAGGAACAAGAAAAAAATATATAATGATTGTTATTTTGTACTCAATATTCTTCATCATTATCAAAGGTAAGAGTTTCGTGTCATTTTTGATAAATGCGAAATAACAAAACAAAAATGAATTACAGAAACATGTTTTATATAAGTTCTGCGAAGTACTGAAGCGATGTTTGATATACTTTCGTTTTGCGTTTTTTCTTATTTTTCCTTTAGTTGGAGAAATTGCGTTTTCTAGCACTATATGATAAATATGCATCGTTTTGTTTATTTTCTCTGCAACATCACTCTGTTTCACATTTTCGAATAAAACCTGAATTAATCATTGAAAATTTCAGTTTCGCTATAAATACTGATTATTCTAAGTAACAGAGAGAAGGGTAACTATGTCCTATAGGTTATCTGACCCTTTTACACCCTCGCTCAGTCTCCAGACAGTTCAGTGCTTTCAGCTTTTTGGGAAATGTAGTAAGACACTGATCGCGTATGGTCGAAAGTTATTCGGAAAGTAAGGAACGATCGGTAGCGAAATGGAAAATACAGTGAAAATCTGATGAAGCTTTGCACAGATGCGTTGGGCACTGTGTCTAGTACGTCCGTCGATCGCATCATGTCGCTCTTTTCAGTTCTGAGCTCACAGTGAGAACGTAAAGACGGCTAGAAAATAGCGTCTCCCGCCAAGTATGAGGGTCTGGCGAAAGATTTCGCCTGAAGCTATGCAATCCACATAACATAACTGTCATGCGGTTCGTTCTACAAGACGGCTGCACTCTGCAGAGGCAATGGAGATGCTTCTGCAGCGTTTTCGATGGGAAGTGATTGATCACCCACAACAGAGCCCGTGATTGGCTACCCCTGAGGTTCATCTCTACTCAAATTAACCGCTGGCTATGAAGAGAATATTTTGACACGGACGACGAGCTGCAGTCCAGAGTAGAAAATTGCCGGAAAGCACAGGCAGCCGTCTTCTAATAACGAGGGAACTGAAAAGTTGGTACAACGCTACTACAGATGTCTAAGTCTGAGCGGCGACTGTATAGAGAAGTAGCTCGAAAGAGTAGCTAACCGTTGCAAATAATACAGTTTTGATTTTCACTGAGGTTTCCATTTCGCGACTTATTGTTCCTTACTTTCCGAACAGCCATCGTAAAAAAAGCGATCTTTATGAGGTAGCGCCCAATAGGCCTGATACGTATGCAACACACCTAATGTACAGGTAATACTAGTACGACCTTAGCTGGTCAAAGCTGCTAGGAAAACTATCGTAGTGTACTCTTACGTATGGTAATCTACGGTTGCCTGTAGAAGTTTTGTAGAGATGAAGAGGGTTGCACAAGATAGACTAGCGTGGGTTGTCGCCTCAAACCAGTTTTCGGACTGAAGACAACAACAGCAGCGACGACAACGTACGAATTGATTCGTATTATATGCTAATAATAATAGCGGGCTGTACATCAGTGCTGGTGCTATTCGAAACAATGTCTCCCCGATGAGAACTGTGTCCCGAGTACTATCCCAGGCGCGGCCTGATATTCCACAAGTGCGCATCAAGGTGGCAGAACGGAAGCGTGTCAGAGGCTTTTAGCTGCTACTCAGTCCGGTAACTGTTTGCAAAGCAAACGGGCCTACTTTAGGAGACGCTGCGATTTGAGGGCGTGCTGTGGTGACCTGGAAGCAGGAGCCTGGTCGCAAAGGCGAGGCGGCGGCGTCGTACCGCCGGGGCCCACGGTTCCGCTGCGCTGCGCTGGCAGCTCGACTCAGGTGCGGCCCGGAGCGCTGCCAATTCCGAGAGCGAAAGGAGTTTTCGTAAGAGGCGCTGGCGCGGTATAGCGCGGTACCTGGCCCGCCACGGAGTCGCGGTGTTGCTCTCGGTAACGGCAGGTCTTTTCTAATACTCGTAGCTGGGCGCCGTGGGGCTCGGTGTTTCCAGCGTTCTGCTCTGACAAGGGAGAGGCCGTCTCTGGAGAGTTGCGGCTCTATTTGCTCGACGAGCAGAAACGGTCACTGTAAACTAGTCTGTCACTGTTGTGTAGTATTGTAGAACACGATACACACAACTTGTTTGCAACCCAATACACACGTACATTTCACATTTTTAATTTACCTTTTAATCTCTGCATTGTCTTTTAATTTTTTGCACTTATGTTACCCTGTTTTGATTATCTATCTGTAATCTATCTTTCATTTATTCAGCAAAATGAGAAAGTAATAATGTTCAAAATGGTTCAAATGGCTCTGGGCACTATGGGATTTAACGTCTAAGGTCACCAGTCCCTTAGAACTTAGAACTACTTAAACCTAACTATCCTAAGGACAACACACATCCATGCCCGAGGCAGGATACGAACCTGCGACCGTAGCAGTCGTGCAGTTCCGAACTGAAGCGCCTAGAACCGCTCGGCCATCTCTGCCGGTGGTTATAATGTAGATCAGTAATAAGCGTGCCTGATATAATGGTTTGTTAACCTCACTTAAGTGATGGAATTTTCATAAAAAGACGTCAGTTTTGTAAGAGACGTATTTATTGGAAGGATGAACATATTAATTAGTTTTTTCATGTGTGGGTCCACAGCCTAGACGTAAATTCTCTATACATCATTACCTTTATTGCGCATCATACGAGGGTGCGCTGAAAAGTATTGCCTCCGAATTTCTTATGTGAAAACTCTTAAAGCTGTTCAAATAAAACAGACGTTATTACGACAAAATGGAATTACAGACGATGGCTGCGAGAAGGCATGATTTTCAATACATGAGGCAAATTGAAAATTTGTGCCGCACGAGGATTCGAACCAGGGTCTCCTGTTTACTAGGCAGATGCTCTGACCACTACGCCAACTGCACGTACTGCCCTAACACTCCACCCGACATACCCAAATTCCGAATTTATCCACACACTACTAATGCAATGCTCCTTGCCCATTATCCTCATTAGTCGCCGCATTTCGGCAATTCCCTTAATAGTTCGAGCCTGGTGTTCATCAGCGCTGAAGAGAGCATTGGCCGTCCTCGTCTGAATTATATCTACTGTACGTAATGTGATGGTATCTGACATCCTTATGGGCGAATAGCAAAGCCCTTAATAAGTAAGAAAAATGTTCATAGCTAAACAAGTAAAAGATTGCATTGGAGAATTTTGGAAGTTTTTGAAAAAAAGAAACCAGTCTTGCTCAGAACGTTTGATTGTACAGGATGTTTCAAAAATGACCGGTATATTTGAAACGGCAATAAAAACTAAACGAGCAGCGATAGAAATACACCGTTTGTTGCAATATGCTTGGGACAACAGTACATTTTCAGGCAGACAAACTTTCGAAATTACAGTATTTACAATTTTCAACAACAGATGGCGCTGCGGTCTGGGAAACTCTATAGTACGATATTTTCCACATATCCACCATGCGTAGCAATAATATGGCGTAGTCTCTAAATGAAATTACCCGAAACCTTTGACAACGTGTCTGGCGGAATGGCTTCACATGTAGATGAGATGTACTGCTTCAGCTGTTCAATTGTTTCTGGATTCTGGCGGTACACCTGGTCTTTCAAGTGTCCCCACAGAAAGAAGTCACAGGGGTTCATGTCTGGCGAATAGGGAGGCCAATCCACGCCGCCTCCTGTATGTTTCGGATAGCCCAAAGCAATCACACGATCATCGAAATATTCATTCAGGAAATTAAAGACGTCGGCCGTGCGATGTGGCCGGGCACCATCTTGCATAAACCACGAGGTGTTCGCAGTGTCGTCTAAGGCAGTTTGTGCCGCCACAAATTCACGAATAATGTCCAGATAGCGTGATGTAGTAATCGTTTCGGATCTGAAAAATGGGCCAATGATTCCTTTGGAAGAAATGGCGGCCCAGACCAATACTTTTTGAGGATGCAGGGACGATGGGACTGCAACATGGGGCTTTTCGGTTCCCCATATGCGCCAGTTCTGTTTATTGACGAAGCCGTTCAGGTAAAAATAAGCTTCGTCAGTAAACCAAATGCTGCCCACATGCATATCGCCGTCATCAATCCTGTGCACTATATCGTTAGCGAATGTCTCTCGTGCAGCAATGGTAGCGGCGCTGAGGGGTTGCCGCGTTTGAATTTTGTATGGATAGAGGTGTAAAATCTGGCGCATGAGATGATACGTGGACGTTGGCGTCATTTGGACCGCAGCTGCAACACGGCGAACGGAAACCCGAGGCCGCTGTCGGATCACCTGCTGCACTAGCTGCGCGTTGCCCTCTGTGGTTGCCGTACGCAGTCGCCCTACCTTTCCAGCACGTTCATCCGCCACGTTCCCAGTGCGTTGACATTTTTCAAACAGATCCTTTATTGTATCGCTTTTCGGTCCTTTGGTTACATTAAACCTCCGTTGAAAACTTCGTCTTGTTGCAACAACACTGTGTTCTAGGCGGTGGAATTCCAACACCAGAAAAATCCTCTGTTCTAAGGAATAAACCATGTTGTCTACAGCACACTTGCACGTTGTGAACAGCACACGCTTACAGCAGAAAGACGACGTACAGAAAGGCGCACCCACAGACTGCGTTGTCTTCTATATCTTTCACATCACTTGCAGCGCCATCTGTTGTTGAAAATTGTAACTACTGTAATTTAGAAAGTTTGTCCGCCTGAAAATGTACTGTTGTCCCAAGCATATTGCAACAAACGGTGTATTTCTATCGCTGCTCGTTTAGTTTTTATTGCCGTTTCAAATATACCGGTCATTTTTGAAACACCCTGTACATTATGTCGGTTAACACTGTGAAGTAAATCGTAATAAATAATATGTTGTGAAATTAATTGAGTTGTAATAATATAATTATGCCCTACGCTGTGTCAAATAAAAATGTAAGTTCATCGTCTCAGAAGAGCGCGGCAATGAGCTTATGTGTCAGTTCATAATAGTTTTTAGCTTGTACACTTGCTGTTTATCGTACTGTGTTATAACGGTGCAGGTTCAACAAGAATTTATATGTAAATCTGAAATGATGACCGTGAAAACTAGTGTTAACTATATCTCTTGGGGTAAATAAGTGAACGGACTGGACAGTTGTGACTTAGGTCATTTATATCAAATAACAACCCTCGACGTGTATATCCAGAATACAAGTTAAATATATTTTCTTGGTGTTCTAACTTTATCCATTTCATCGCTGACATGTGGTGGTACGTTTTGGGTTCTACTGCCAACAAAATCACCTATCAAATAACATGATTCTAATTTTTCAAAAGTCACCAACTTTGCAGAAAAGACAGCGAATATTTACGTTAGAGCACCTACATAACAAGATGAACCCATTCCAAAATAGCTGCAAACATCGTACTCGGGGGTAAAATGGTTCAAATCTCCTTCCAGACGTCCACATTTAGGTACTCGCATTCCAGAGCGTTCCTCTGAAACGAAACTGATGTTATTCCCCATCTTTCAGCTTTCCCACACAGTGCTCTGTCCCTTAAATCCTCGCAGTCCGCGGGACGCTAATTCATATTACTCCTATTGTATCTACAATCCCAGAGACATTGTGCATAAATTATTCGCGCTTGTATAGCGGCGTCACAACTGTAGTAGCCCTCTGTCACTATCACCACGGTGAAAGCCTCTTGAAACAGTGCCCCATTACCGTGAAGCGCTCACAAAGCTACAAGTGTTTTAACCCACAAAACGTGTTCTCCGCGTCACTGAAATACAGTGTTGTTGCACGTCTGTGCAGCAAGATATCGCTTGAAGGTTGAGAAGACGTTACGAAACTAGAAATGAATTGCATGGCGCGTAGTTGAGAGCCATCCAACTAGTTTAGGAGAACAGGCTGCGCTGGTCATTTTTCCTAGACGACGCTGTCTGTTTCATCTACGTCTCGGAGAATTACCGTTGGCAACCTGCCACTAGACTGCCTCTAAGATGCCGTCCCACAGAATACTGCTTTCTCAAAAGGGCTTCAGTTCGTGATCATTCGTAGCAATGAGTGTCCGTGGGCATGATTACCTAAAGAAACACCTATGTCTATCAAAATACCTACATCTAATGTATAAATCAATTAGAGAAACTAGAAATTGTAATCCGTCAGCACCTGCGACGTCTTACAGCCAAAAAATGAACTAAAATTCATTACCGTACACACACGTGTGCACCGTAATTACGGCATCCTTCTCACTGACCGGCTACAAATTACCAGTGCTAGTTCGGCGAATTTTGAAAAATTGAAAAGTGAAGGTCTGTTGTAATGAATGAATGTTTCAGTTTAGAATTCAAATTTCTGGTTGTGAAGCCGAACGTGACGAAATTATCACCCAGTAGTTAAACAGCGATTTACGAGTATATGTACCGGGATTTTAGCAGTTAAGTGAGGCGGATATAGTGAAAAAAGGGTGTTCGGTAGAGGAAGAAAGCGAAAATGAAGCGGTCAAGAATCAAGTTATCGAAGCATGGAAAGACGTTGACCTGTTACAAGACAATGCGCAACAAAATTCGATCGCCTACACCAGTTTTGACTTACTGGAAAAAGAGAATCGCTGTCAGGTAAAAGAAATGAATGGAAAGGAGAGATAGATAGTGAACTGGAAGCAAGTAATTTTGTAAATAATTACCAGCATTCACGAATAACGCGTAACTAATGCAATGAGCTGATTGGAAGTTTTGTTAATATAGTAAATACCAGTTTCCGATAAAAGCATACGTATTTTCTAGTTATCTGCACAGCCTCGAGTCCGCATTAACCAGGAAAATTGTTAACTTGCTTGATTTGAGCTCGTAAATCGCAGCGAAGTCACGAGTCCAAATTTTTTCATGCCCAGATGTGAAAAAAAAGCAAATTCATCGGCACCACACCCCATTTTTCCATGTAAGCACAAGAACCACTAAGTTTTGTCGATCGTTAAAGCGTGATGGGCATTTTAATTTGGTTATTGGACCAGGTAGAGACGTTAGTCTTTTCAATAGATAAAGTAGGTGTCGTAAGTAATGACTGGTCGCTTTTGTCATTCAGTAAGGAAGAACAATAACAGACAGAAACAACACTGTACATCCCGCTGCACAACCCCTAGGCTGTAGCCAAGACGTTTCTCCATATTAGTTTTTCTTCCAGGAGTGGTTGTTTAGTGAGATATGCAGGAGAACTTCTGCGGAACTTGGAAAACAGGAAATAGATGATGGAACAATTTTATAAAGTATATTTTTATTGCCTGGGGTGACCGTGAGTGCTGTAATCGTTAGATTGGTTTATATTTTCCGACACATTCACAATTTGGTTTTTAGATATCCAGTTTCGAGCGTCTCAAACTGCCAGTCTCTGTCCCATGTGCTGGACAATGGTACTGCATGGTCCTGTGGAGCACATTAATCTGTGGATCCATAACTACGACTGAGTCGTAAAATACAAAACAATGCTAACTGGCGGAACTGACCCTGTGAAAGTGTGTCGTTAACCGTACGCGGACAGTACAGTCGATAAGAGCATTGCAGCGAAAGGCAAGCACCAGGGTTCGAATCTAATCTTACAGGACTTTCAGAACTGCCCACACTCCATAACAGAGTAAAGCTGCAGTAAAACCTGTGTGCCTTGCGTCTAATCGCTTGTGCTTGCTCCACAGGTAAGCAGAGGCACGAGTGTAGGTGGGAGAGTTTTTATCCGCTTGTTTGCATGAGTCGTTCCATTAACACCTAGAGGGAAGCACGCATGCTAATCCGGTATGCAGCCACCGGTTAAATGCGCCCGTGTGGCTTGCCAGTGAGCAGTGAGTTTGTTCATCAAAGCCAGCCAGCCATGCTGTTCCAGCGAAGCTGTACCATTAACATGTTCTCTAAAGGCAGGTTGATTAAAGTTGCACAGGAGTGAACGCACCTTAGCAGAGTTATTTCGGAAACCTCTATCCACATCCTTTACAAGGTACACTGATCACCCAAAACATTGTGACTACAAACCACTGCGACGCTGGATGACGCCTGGTGGCGTTTCAGCAACGTGACGCAGTAACAGAAATATGTAAGCTGAGCAGGCACGGACGGGATATCACCCTAAAGAAGATATGGCCTGCAAATGGAGAAATCCATTGAAACAAGTGACACTGACAAAGGGGAATTTTTATTAGGCTGAGCCTGTGAACGAGTACCTCGAAAACAGCGAAGCTGGTCGAATGTTCGCGTGCTACTGTCGTGAGCATCTACGGAAAAAGGTAGAAGGACACCGGAACTACCATTAGGCGCTGTGTGCTTGAACGTCCAGGACTTTTCACACACCAGTGGGGTTCGGAAGCTTGTCTGTTCTATCACGTAGCAGAGATGGTGATCTGTGGCATCTCTGCCGAAATAGCAAAGTGCTGGTGCACACACAGGTGTTTCGGAGCACACTGTCCATCGTATATTGTTGAACATGGAGCTCCACAACACCACGTTGACCCAACGATATCGTCAATTACGATTGCAGTGGGGACGGGACCATCGAGATTCGATCAATGATCAATGGAAACGTGTCCGCTCTTCGGGTAAAACGCAGTTTTGCTACACTAGGTAGATGCTCGTCTCCACAAACCCCTTCCTCAAGGTGAACGGCGGCTCAAAACGTGGAGTGCGCAACGGCCGAAGGCAGGTGGGGCAATTTGTGCTATGGGAGACATTCTCTTGCGCTTGCATAAGACCTGTGGCGGTACTCGAAGACACGGTAACAGCTACAAACCATCTGCATCCCTTCACGCTTGATGGCTTCTCCGACGGCGATGTCATCGTTCAGCAGTAGAACTGTCCGTGTCCCGTAGCCAGAACTGTGCTTCAGGGGTTTTAGGAGCGCTATAGTGAACTCACGTTGACGTCTCGGCGACCAGATTCGCCTGATGCAAATCTTATGGAATGCATCTGGGTCGCTATCGGCCTCCATCAACTGCGTATACAAATCAACGGTCCATTATTTACACGAATTACATGGCCTGCCATAGACATCTAATTCCACATCCTCCACAAACCTACCAAAAAACTCTCCTACCAACAAACTCCCTGATCCGTGATAGGCATGATCAGTGACATAATTCGTTCCAAAGACGGAGACGCTATTAAGCAGGCGTTCATAATGTTTTGGCACATCAGTGTAATTACTGAGGCGGGTTTGGCAAGCGGAGAGGTTGAGTGGCGGCGTTTCTGCTGTTTGTAGAGCGTCTTCAGGAGCACTTACCGACAGCGGAGATGGAGTAGTTGGCCGGTGGACGCAGTACGTTGCGCGCCCAGGCGGAACGCACCACCTCCAGCGCGCATGCGCCGGCAGACACGAGCAGCACGCCCGGTGACACGTAGCCCTGGAACTGTAGCTGTCGCATCGCCTCCAGCAGCGACGCGTTCCAGAAGCACTTCAGGTTTGCCTCCAGGAAACCCTGCAACAATCACCCGATAACTAAGCACAATCGAGGCTGGCAGACTCACATCTACAAACTTCACCCAGCTGAAATTCATAAACTCTCGACGAAATCTCATTGTACTCGTGACAACTGCTATTCCATCGGAAAAGCGAGGATAGTTATAAAAATTTAATTATCTCCTTGACAAAAAATAAATTTATGGAATTAATTCTTTCTTTGTCTGTTTGCAGTCACATATCTGCATTACCGATATACACTGCTTTCCCGCTGAGGAATTAAAAAAAAAAAAAAAAAAGATGGCGCACCCATCTCCACTTTTTTCAATGTGCTGCGCCATTAGAGAAACTATAGAGATTTATGCCAAACGTGAATTTCAGAGTTTTTACGTCACTTTGTAGAGATGGAGACTTTAGAACGTTCATACTTGGTACGAGTTAAATACTGTCGGAATTCCAAAATTAACACCAATCTCCGAAGCTTTTTCATAGCTTTGGCAATGCGACACGCAGCATTACAAAAATTCACTGCTGTACAAAATATTTTGGTAATCAATAAAAGGAAAAATGATTCAGTGAGTTCTATAGTTTTCAAGATATGATGTGTTACGTTTGATGCTGTTTCCCGGAAAGGAAAATTACTCCTTTTAAGAAAAGAGTTAACATGGCTCTGGCCCTAATTAAAATAAAGGGAACAGTTTTTACAGGCGTAGACATACTATAGAGGTCTATCTTACAGGAGAATTTCAGATTTTTTACGTGGTTTTTGTATGAGATAGAGACTTTAAAGTGACATATTGCTGTGCAGAACGAAGTGCTCTGGCGGCTGTCTATGGGTATTGCTTGCGACCACTGGAAAACAGAGTGTGTCGTCGTTGCTGTTGTTGTTGTTGTTGTCGTTGTGGTGGTGGTAGTTTTCAATCCTAAGTCTGGTTTCATGCAGCTCTCTATGCTACTCTAAACTGGTGAAGCCTCTTCATCACTTAACAACTACTGCAACCTACATCTGTTTCAACCTACTTATTCGTTTCTTGGCCTCTCTTCCCCCTCCCCCCTCCTCCTCCCCCAAAATCCCTCCAATACTAAACAGATCATTCCTCGATGCCTCAGAATGCATCCCATCAATTGATCCCATCTTTTAGTCAAGTTATGCCACAAATTTCTTTTCTAAACAATTCCATTCAGTACCTTCTCATTAGTTACACGAGCTACCAATCTGATCTTCAGCCTTCTCCAGTAGCAGCAGATTTCAAAAGCTTCTACTCTCTTCTTGTCTGAACTACTTATAATTCACGTTTCACTTATGTACAGGCCTAAACTCCAGACAAATATCTTCATAAAAGAATTTATAACACTTAATATTCACCAATTTGATTTGCAGCTGCTTCTATCCAATAATTATAACACTTAAATTTATACTCGATGTTAACAAATTTATCGTCTTCAGAAGCGCTTTTCTTACAACTGCCAGTCTACATTTTATATCTCCTCTACTTCGAGTGTCAAATTTTTTACCACCCAAGTAACGAAATTCATCTACTACTGTTACTATCACATTTCCTAATCTAATTTCCTCGGCATCATCTGATTTAATGCGACTACATTGCATTACTCTTGTTTTATTTTTGCTGATGTTCATCTTACATCCTCCTTTCAAGACGCCTTATATTCTGTTTAATTGCTGTTGCAGGTCATTTGCTGTCTCTGTCACAATTACAATGTCATCGGCAAACATCAGAGTTTTTATTTCTTATCCCCGCACTTTAATTTGTTTTCCGATTTTTTCTTGGATTTACTTTATTGCTTGCTCAGTATACAGCCTCAATAACGTAGGGGACAGGCTGCAACCTTGTATCACCGCCTTCACAGCCGGCGCTTCCCATGACCTTCGGCTCTTCTATCTGCCATCTGGTTTCTGTACAGCTCGTAAATAACATTTCCCTGCCTGTATTTTACCGCTGATATTCTCTGAATTCCAAAGCGTATAATCCAGTCAACATAACCGAGTGAGGTGGCGTAGTGGTTAGCACACTGGACTCGCATTCGCGAGGACGACGGTTCAAACACGCGTCCGGCAATTCTGATTTAGGTTTTTCGTGGTTTTCCTATATCGCTTGAGGCAAATACCGGGATGGTTCCTTTGAAAGGGCACGGCCGATTTCTTTTCCATCCTTCCCAAATCCGACCTTGTGCTCCGTCTCTAATGACCTCGCTTTCGACGGGACGTTAAACACTAACTTTCTCCTCCTCCAGTCAACGCAGTCAAAAGCTTTATCTAAACCTGCAAATTCTATGAACGAAGGTTTGCGACTATTTGGCCTGTCTTCTAAGGCGTAGGTTGAATATTGACTCACGTGTTCGTACATTTTTCTGGAACCCTTCTACCACTTTTTCCATTCTTTTGCCAACGATTCGTGTCAATATTTTGCAACTACGCGGAGTGTAGGACAGGACTACCAGGCGACAGTGTGCACACTTACCAGACGTGTAAACAGGGAAACGGAACGGTCATCTCTCATTTAGTGTATGTCTGTAAGCACAGACTTTATCCACTAGCTAGTATACACTGTACCTCGGGCATTCTCGTGCTCTTTTCACAGTGTGCAATGCAATCACGGAAAGGCATCGCGTTAATCCATCGTCCTATCAACAAACGTCACGGTTCTAAAACAAAACATAAGAACAAATGGTGCATAAATATGCCAGTTGGTTTTACGCACGCGTTAGGTACCTAAATACCTGTCACGCCGAGGGTGACAAATATGTCTCTCAATAATCAAAGGATAATTTTGAAGCATGTAAGTATACCTTGAACAACAAGTTCAATACCAAATTTTTCACATAACAATGTTCGCCTATGTAGCAAGGAGCAGGGTTAGTAAATAACAATTTTAAATTAGAACATGAAAGAAATTCGAAACATGTTTATCATTGGTGATAAGAAACGATAAAGTTAATGTCCGGCACAAGAGCACAGCACATTGACAAACGCGATAATTGCGAAGATTTTCGTCATCAATACTAAATAGAAACCTTGATTTATTCATTTCCATAATGGAAAAAATAAGACCTATTGCTTCATCAACGGAACAGAGAAAGCAACAAAGTCGTAGCCTTATTTATTTACTGCCTGCGGGCTGTGCACATCGCCGGACATAACACTTATATCTCGTGTCACTGTTTGTTTGGAAACGTAGATTTCTTGAAACCTGCTAACATTCGTGGGACAGAAAAATTCATCAGCCTCAAGGAGATAGTCTTTTACACACTCTCCTTCGGAAAACAGTTTATCAGCTCTTACTAAATGTAATTTCGAAACTCTGCTCGCAGTGCAGATATAGTCATTGTTACCCTGGAAAAATGAAAACAACACTCTGTACAGTAAAACAGAAACGAACGTAACACAAGAAACGAAGAATTCAAGAGTATGTAAATACTCCAACCAGTCACTTTTTTTAATAGTTATTTATTATTCCATGAACTGGTTTTCGAACCTTTCCAGGTTCATCTTCAGATCGTTTTCTGGAACTTACATCACTATTTCTAGCATAATTCTTTGTGCTGGCTCTGTGTATGTATCGCCATGACTATTGTTTAGTTATCTGTCGATACGGATGCAAATTTAGTTTTTTCCTTCTTGCAATAGTATGGGCGGCTTTTTTCGTTAGTGTCCGTCTGTCTGCTTCAATTTTGATGGCCAGCTGGTACATTATTTCACACACTTTTACGCAATTTGTATTCATTTACATTGTGACACCGAAACTTTGCCAGCATCCAGCACGTCCTATAAAACTGTTGCTTGTAACAAAGATATTCAGAGATGTAACTGTTCTTGTTTACATGTATTAAAGTCGATATAAGGGAAAATATTTGAATGAGAGTGGCACAAAGTAAATAAATGAATGAATTACGATAAGAACAACAAGTGATCTAATGACTTGTTTCTATTCGTATATTAACGTGTAATGCAGTCAGTATATGAGCAAATATTTTAATCAAGATTGGCGTTAACATGTATGCCCAGGAATATAATAATATAGAGTTACAGTATTTACAATGAGATACAGCTGTTTCTATGACCATGACCTTTATATTGAAATTTAAAACAATAAAAAAACCTTGAAATGAACTGTTGACTTATTTCTGTTCTTGCAGTAACGTGATCTCGAATATTCGTAAGACTAGGTTCTGTTTATTTTAGCTTAAGGGAGTCTGTATAAAAGTTATAGTGTTTGTAATGGACTAAAACGGTTTTTATGACCGTACACTCTATATTTAAAACCGAGAACAAAATTTCGAATGAACTGTTCTTACATGTATGTTATCTGAAATCTTAATAAAGGCAGATTCTGTTTATTTCAGCTAGAGCTAATACGTATAAAAGCACTGATTTATGTTAACAGTAGAGGGCTTTACCATTTAGAGCAGCACAGGTTTTATTCTGAGGTAGGACATTTACATTGACACAAGTGTAGTAAGAAAGTAAAGAGAGGGATAGGGGGACGGCCTGAGGAGGAGGTGGGGGTGGCGACTGGGTGTAGGGTTGGTTGATTGGTTACTTGTTTTGAACTAGTAAGTCTACAAAGTTCTAAAGGAAAAGTTTGTTTCTCAGTTCAGTTTGGGCAGATGTGACCAACACAATCATTCTGAAAACAACATAGAACAAAACCTCCAAATACTCCATTTTGCCAACAAAGGCACGATACTTGACCTTCTTGAAGAAACTGAAATATTTGTCTACACAAAAGCAGCAGCTGACTACTTGTATGTATTGCATTGTATGTTAACCGGGGGCGTAGAAACGACGGAGGGGCTCCGTCCCAGCCGCAGCCGTAGTGGTCAACAACCCCACGACGACTACCGCAGTCCACTTCACCCCTCCGCAGCCCCACAGCGAACACCTCTTTCAGGGTTATTGTGCGGTTCGGCCCCCGGTGGATCCCCCCCACCCCCACCCAGGGAACGTCTCACACCAAACGAGTGTAACCCCTATGTTTGCGTGGTAGAGTAATGGTGATGTACGTGTACGTGGAGAACTTGTTTGCGCAGCAATCGCCGACATAGTGTAGCTGAGGCGGAATAAGGGAAACCAACGCGCATTTGCCGAGGCAGATGGAAAACCGCCTACACCGCACTGCTAACCGGGTGGGCTACCTGACTACTTACTCAATGACGAAGCATTATGCACTCAGTGACGAGCATTATGTTGCAAATAGTGATGTAACTTCCAGAAAACCATCTGAAAATGAACCTGAAAATGTTAGAAAATCAGTTCATGGAATAATGAATAACAATTGCAAAAAGTGGCTAGTTGGACTTTTACTTATTTACAGTCAATTAATAATCACGAGTTCTAAAATATCAGTAATGGATAAGGTTAAAGAGCTCCAGGGGTATCAATTACTGTGACGTACATTAAAAGCGTGTTGATTTCCCTCATCCATTTTCTTAAGCGAACTTACTTTGGCTTACTGTTCTTCACTGTCCAGCACGCCTACACTCGCCTTTATGAAATTAGTTGTAGTCTTTCAACTGTGAACTTGCGCTGACCGCCTATTATTCGGCAGACTGAGAACACAGATCTCCCGTATTTTGCTTTTTTGCAATATTCGCCATTTCTCAGTACGTCTCACGTACGGCTACAGCCGCCAGAAGGACGAAAGACTGGGTCTCCTTACCCCTTAAATAAGGAAGCGAAAGCGTCGCCACTCATTTGGCGAGATGTGCGCACCTGTGGCGCACATCCGCGCTTTTGCACAGTGTGCATTCTGCAGGCCCTGGTGTAGGCGCTACAAAACGAGGAGCCACACGTAAAGAAGGATAGACGGAGAGTGTACTGCGGGTAGCCTGCGGGCGTTCGTGACGTGTGCAGTAGCCGCGCGCTGCCGGCTGCTGCCTCGTGCCTCAGCTGTCGAGCGGCACACAATACGTGGCGTGCCTCTATAGCCGCGCCAAACGGGACGTATTGTCCGCGGTACAACAAGTGCCTCCACCACCACCACCACCACCAGTACTTTACTCTTCTGTAGAGTTGCGGCCGCGCGAAATGTTACGCTTAAGCGCGCGCGCTTTCACCTGTTATCGCCTCGTGCCATCCCAAGTAAAGCGGTCCCGGCCACAAAACTGCACGCCACTTTTTCTTTGTTCTCGTCGTGGGTGCCTCAGAGGAGGTCGACGTCTCGCAATGCGTTCTACCACCATATTTAGTCCAGTGTCAAGGAGGCAGAGTGAGTGAGTGAAAGAGAGAGAAAGGCCGGCCGCGGTGGTCTAGCGGTTCTGGCGCTGCAGTCCGGAACCGCGGGACTGCTACGGTCGCAGGTTCGAATCCTGCCTCGGGCATGGGTGTGTGTGATGTCCTTAGGTTAGTTAGGTTTAAGTAGTTCTAAGTTCTAGGGGACTTATGACCTAAGGTGTTGAGTCCCATAGTGCTCAGAGCCATTTGAACCATTTTTTTTTTTTGAAAGAGAGAGAAAGAAAGAGAGAGAGTGAGAGAGAGAGAGAGAGAGAGAAAGGAGCGATTTAGAATGTGATTTAGTACCAAAGGAGTATATTTACATCCATAGATCTCAAGCCACTTTGTGGTGTGTGGAGGATGGTAACTCTGGCCTTTCCTGTTCCATTCACGAATAGTGCGTGGGAGAAACAACTGACGGTATGCCTGCGTATCAACCTTAATTTAGCTTTTCCCTCTTGATCACTTTGTGACATCTGTGTGGAATGATTTGTTCTATAGAAATTTTAACAGTGTTATTCTCTTACACTGCTGCCCATTAAAATTGCTACACCACGAAGATGTGCTACAGACGCGAAATTTAATCGACGGGAAGAAGATGCTGTGATATGCAAATGATCAGCTTTTCACAGCATTCACACAAGTTTGGCGCCGATGGCGAAGCCTACAACGTGCTCACATGTGGAAAGTTTCCAACCGATTTCTCATGCACAAACAGCAGTTCACCGGTGTTGCCTGGTGAAACTTGTTGTGATGCCTCGTGTAAGGAGGAGAAATGCTTACCATCACGTTTCCGACTTTGATAAAGGTCGGATTGTAGACTATCGCGATTGCGGTTTATCGTATCGCGACATTGCTGCTCGCTTTGGTCGAGACCCAATGACTGTTAGCAGAATATGGAATCGGTGGGTTCAGGAGGGTAATACGGAACGCCGTGCTGGATGCCAACGGCCTCGTATCACTAGCAGTCGAGATGACAGGCATCTTATCCGCATGGCTGTAACGCATCGTGCAGCCACGTCTCGATCCCTGAGTCAACAGATGGGGACGTTTGCAAGACAACAACCATCTGCACGAACAGTTCGACGACGTGTGCAGCAGCGTGGACTTTCAGGTCGGAGACCATGGTTGCGGTTACCCTTGACGCTACATCGCAGAGAGAAGCGCCTGCGATGGTGTACTCAACGACGAACCTGGGTGCACGAATGGCAAAACGTCATTTTTTCGGATAAATGCAGGTTCTGTTTACAGCATGATGGTCGCTTCCATGTTTGGCGACATCGCGGTGAACGCACATTGGAAGCATGTAATCGTCATCACCATACTGGCGTACCACCCGGCGTGATGGTATGGGGTGCCATTGGTTACACGTCTCGGTCACCTCTTGTTCGCATTGATGGCCCTTTGAACAGTGGACGATACATTACAGATGTGTTACTACCCGTGGCTCTACCCTTCATTCGATCCCAGCGAAACCCTACATTTCACCAGGATAATGCACTACCGCATGTTGCAGGTCCTGTACGGGCCTTTCTGGATATAGAAAATGTTCGACTGCTGCCCTGACCAGCACATTCTCCAGATGTCTCACCAACTGGCTCGTCACAATACGCCAGTCACTACTCTTGATGAACTGTGGTATCGTGTTGAAGCTGCATGGGCAGCTATACCTGTACACGCCAGCCAAGCTCTGTTTGACTCAATGCCCAGGCGTATCAAAGCTGTTGTTACGGCCAGAAGTGGTTGTTCTGGGTACTGATTTCTCAGGATCTATGCACCCAAATTGAGTGAAAATGTAATCACATGTCAGTTCTAGTATAATATATTTGTCCAATGAATACTAGTTTATAATCTGCATTTCTTGTTGGTGTAGCAATTTTAATGGCCAGTAGTGTATATTAATACTACTTGCAATGCAAATCGGTCTGACGACTGTTTCGTGACTCTCTCTCTCTCTCTCTCTCTCTCTCTTTTTTTTTTTAATGAGTCATATTTACTCAGGATTCCACCAGTGAATCGCGGCCTAGCATCTGATTTCGTATTGTTGCCGAGTCGAACGCCACAACTATTTCCCTTACGCTACAGATGTTGGTGAGCAGTGTGTTGGTCTGGTGCCACCAGAGGCACTTTGATTTTTCTCATACCATTATACCATTGAATTAGTGAGCATCTGACCACAAGAACGACTTCCATCCTTGTGGCCAGCATGGGAGCACGTTGCAGTGCGTGCATTGCTGTTCGTCGTGGTCACACACCCTTCTAAGAACGATGTCATGCCTTGTGTAATCGTGTGTGGCAATCAGCCGTAACCTGAAACAATAATCGTGAAACTTACGATGCTAAAGAATACTTCATCTTACATAGCATCAGTACATATATACTCTTACTACATCCCGATCACTTTCACTAAAACATTCACAAAAGTCTACCATTTCAGCCATGTTTCATGCAATTTCGATTGTCATTCGTTTCTGCAGATGTGGGTGGCGTCATAGAAGTACCCCTACTATCTACGGAAATAAATGTTTCTGGCTTTTCAATGGCAGAAGAAATTATTTTTTAAATTCAGCTCTTACACAGAATGGTCCGTACGTGTAACGTAGTTTTATTAATATAACCTATTTATATTAACTTCCGTTTAGTCAGCTCTTCAGAGTTTTATCGTTGTGTGAACCAATTGATTATTCCAGCAGTTCACAGTATTTATTTTACAACACAGCTTATGTGATTGAGCCTGTAGTTCACTCTTGCTGCATTTAAATTTTGTTGTTATTGCTTGTGTGTGAAAGAGCTGTTATGTAAGTTATTGCATACGAATGTACACTCCTGTAAATGGAAAAAAGAACACATTGACACCGGTGTGTCAGACCCACCATACTTGCTCCGGACACTGCGAGAGGGCTGTACAAGCAATGATCACACGCACGGCACAGCGGACACACCAGGAACCGCGGTGTTGGCCGTCGAATGGCGCTAGCTGCGCAGCATTTGTGCACCGCCGCCGTCAGTGTCAGCCAGTTTGCCGTGGCATACGGAGCTCCATCGCAGTCTTTAACACTGGTAGCATGCCGCGACAGCGTGGACGTGAACCGTATGTGCAGTTGACGGACTTTGAGCGAGGGCGTATAGTGGGCATGCGGGAAGCCGGGTGGACGTACCGCCGAATTGCTCAACACGTGGGGCGTGAGGTCTCCACAGTACATCGATGTTGTCGCCAGTGGTCGGCGGAAGGTGCACGTGCCCGTCGACCTGGGACCGGACCGCAGCGACGCACGGATGCATGCCAAGACCGTAGGATCCTACGCAGTGCCGTAGGGGACCGCACCGCCACTTCCCAGCAAATTAGGGACACTGTTGCTCCTGGGGTATCGGCGAGGACCATTCGCAACCGTCTCCATGAAGCTGGGCTACGGTCCCGCACACCGTTAGGCCGTCTTCCACTCACGCCCCAACATCGTGCAGCCCGCCTCCAGTGGTGTCGCGACATGCGTGAATGGAGGGACGAATGGAGACGTGTCGTCTTCAGCGATGAGAGTCGCTTCTGCCTTGGTGCCAATGATGGTCGTATGCGTGTTTGGCGCCGTGCAGGTGAGTGCCACAATCAGGACTGCATACGACCGAGGCACACAGGGCCAACACCCGGCATCATGGTGTGGGGAGCGATCTCCTACACTGGCCGTACACCACTGGTGATCGTCGAGGGGACACTGAATAGTGCACTGTACATCCAAACCGTCATCGAACCCATCGTTCTACCATTCCTAGACCGGCAAGGGAACTTGCTGTTCCAACAGGACAATGCACGTCCGCATGTATCCCGTGCCACCCAACGTGCTCTAGAAGGTGTAAGTCAACTACCCTGGCCAGCAAGATCTCCGGATCTGTCCCCCATTGAGCATGTTTGGGACTGGATGAAGCGTCGTCTCACGCGGTCTGCACGTCCAGCACGAACGCTGGTCCAACTGAGGCGCCAGGTGGAAATGGCATGGCAAGCCGTTCCACAGGACTACATCCAGCATCTCTACGATCGTCTCCATGGGAGAATAGCAGCCTGCATTGCTGCGAAAGTTGGATATACACTGTACTAGTGCCGACATTGTGCATGCTCTGTTGCCTGTGTCTATGTGCCTGTGGTTCTGTCAGTGTGATCATGTGATGTATCTGACCCCAGGAATGTGTCAATAAAGTTTCCCCTTCCTGGGACAATGAATTCACGGTGTTCTTATTTCAATTTCCAGGAGTGTATTTAGACGTATGCATGGCTAATTCCGTGTTCTGTGCGTACGTAGTGTTTTAGTTCGCTGATGTTGGTAGTAATAGTAGATCAAGGGCGTTACAATTCTGCATGAGTACGGTCGGCAACCGCTCCATCGTTTATACAAGGTAGAAAAGGGCAGTGCATTGGCGGAGCTCTCATTTGTAATTAGATGGTTTATGAGAAAAGACTTGCGACGTGATTGCGGCCGAAAGACGGGAATTAACAGACTTTGAACGCGAAATGGTAGTTGGAACTAGACGCATCGAACACTGCAGTTCGGAAATCGTTAGGAATCTTAATATTTCGAGATCAAAACAGCCAAATGTGCATCGAGAATACCAAATTTCGGGTATTACGAGCTGAATTCAAGTTCTAAGGCCTCCGAATTTTTTTTCTAATTAACTACTCACCCGAAATCGATGAAACTGGCGTTACTTCTCGACGTAATCGCCCTGCAGACGTACTCATTTTTCACAACGCTGACGCCATGATTCCATGGCAGCGGCGAAGGCTTCTTTAGGAGTCTGTTTTCACCACTGGAAAATCGCTGGGGCAATAACAGCACGGCTGGTGAATGTGCGGCCACGGAGAGTGTCTTTCATTGTTGGAAAAAGCCAAAAGTCACTAGGAGCCAGGTCAGGTGAGTAGGGAGCATGAGGAATCACTTCAAAGTTGTTATCACGAAGAAACTGTTGCGTAACGTTAGCTCGATGTGCGGGTGCGTTGTCTTGGTGAAACAGCACACGCGCAGCCCTTCCCGGACTTTTTTGTTGCAGTGCAGGAAGGAATTTGTTTTTCAAAACATTTTCTTAGGATGCACCTGTTACCGTAGTGCCCTTTGGAACGCAATGGGTAAGGATTACGCCCTCGCTGTCCCAGAACATGGACACCATCATTTTTTCAGCACTGGCGGTTAACCGAAATTTTTTTGGTGGCGGTGAATCTGTGTGCTTCCATTGAGCTGACTGGCGCTTTGTTTCTGGATTGAAAAATGGCATCCACGTCTCATCCACTGTCACAACCGACGAAAAGAAAGTCCCATTCATGCTGTCGTTGCGCGTCAACATTGCTTGGCAACATGCCACACGGGCAGCCGTGTGGTCGTCCGTCAGCATTCGTGGCACCCACCTGGATGACACTTTTCGCATTTTCAGGTCGTCATGCAGGATTGTGTGCACAGAACCCACAGAAATGCCAACTCTGGAGGCGATCTGTTCAACAGTCATTCGGCGATCCCCCAAAACAATTCTCTCCACTTTCTCGATCATGTCGTCAGACCGGCTTGCGCGAGCCCGAGGTTGTTTCAGTTTGTTGTCACACGATGTTCTGCCTTCATTAAACTGTCGCACCCACGAACGCACTTTCGACACATCCATACCACCATCACCATATGTCTCCTTCAACTGTCGATGAATTTCAATTGTTTTCACACGACGCAAATTCAGAAAACGAATGATTGCACGCTGTTCAAGTAAGGAAAACGTCGCAATTTTAAGTATTTAAAACAGTTCTCATTCTCGCCGCTGGCGGTAAAATTCCATCTGCCGTACGGTGCTGCCATCTCTGGGACGTATGGACAATGAACGCGGCCTCATTTTAAAACAATGCGCATGTTTCTGTCTCCTTCCTGTCCGGAGAAAAAAAATCGGAGGCCTTAGAACTTGAATGCACCTCGTACTTCTCACCACGGACAACGCAGTGGCCGACTGCCTTCAAGTAATGACCGAGAACAGCTGCCATTGCGTAGAGTTGTCAGTGTTAACAGACAAGCAACACTGCATAAAATGACCGAAGAAATTAATGTGGGACGTATGACAATCGTGTCCGTTAGGACAGTGCAGCGAAATTTGGCGTTAAGGCCACCGGACGACCGACGCGAGTGCCTTTGCTAAGAGGGCGACTTCGCGTGCAGAGCCTCTCCTGGGCTCGTGACAACATAGGTTGGACCCTAAACGACAGGAAAACCGTAGTCTCCTCACATGAATCCCGATTTCATTTGGTGAAAGCTGATGGTAGGGTTTGAGTGTGGCGCAGACCGCACGAAGCCTTGAACCCAAGTTGTCATCAAGGCAATGTGCAATCTGGTGGTGGATTCATGATGGTGTGAGCTGTACATGGAATGGACTGGGTCCTCTGGTCCATCTGAACCGATCATTGACAGGAAATGGTTATGTTCGGCTATTTGGAGACCGTTTTTGGCAAACAACGATGGAATTTTTATGGATGAAAATGCACCAACGGAGCGAGGTGGCGCAGTGGCTAGCACACTGGAATCGCATTCGGGAGGAGGACGGTTCAATCCCGCGTCCGACCATTCTAATTTAGGTTTTTCGTGATTTCCCTAAATCGCTCCAGGCAAGTGCCGGGATGGTTCCTTTGGAAGGGCACGGCCGACTTCCCTCCCCGTCCTTCCGTAATCCGACGAGACCGATGACCTCGCTGTCTGGTGTCCTCCCCCAAAACAACCCAACCCAACAATGCGCCATATCACCGGAACGCAGTTGTTCACGGTTGGTTTGAAGATCATTCTAAATAATTCGAGTGAATTACTTAGCCACCAAGATCACCCGACGTGAATCCCACCAATCATTTATGGGACATAATCGAGAGGTCAGTTCGTGCACAAAATAGTGCAAGGGCTACACTTTCGCTATTATGGGCCGCTATAGAGGCAGCATGGCTCAATATTTCTCCAGCGGGAAAATAAGTTGTCCCATGACTTCTGTCACCTCAGTCTAGATGTTGTGAGTTTTCCTTTTCTTTCCATACATGCGTAAATAATGTGTAATAGTTGCGTTTAATTACTGTGTTTGATGCAGTTCGCTTTTTTTCAGTATTTCTTTATTTGAATGAGGACAGGCATATAATTATTTGCATTTTAAGAAAATTTTAAAAAATAATAATT
Source organism: Schistocerca cancellata (assembly GCF_023864275.1). Taxonomy (NCBI): domain Eukaryota; kingdom Metazoa; phylum Arthropoda; class Insecta; order Orthoptera; family Acrididae; genus Schistocerca; species Schistocerca cancellata. Next base: position 382,234,112 of record NC_064634.1, on the reverse strand, counting down.
GTACACTGATTCTATTAAACGCTGGAAGAATGTTCTCCTAGAGATTCCGTCAAGACATCGAGTAACGTGGCCCTGGATTAGCTCAACTAAACATCGCAACTGACAACATAAGCACAACCATAAAATAGCTCCATCGTCGGTACACATACCTTGAACATATTCTTGATGAAATATCATATATGTCTCTGTAGACATCGAGCTATTCCTGGATTAACTAAAATTAGTCTAAATATGATACCATTAGCAATATATCAGCTTAGTTTTTAAGTGGTTATAGGTTGTCATATTGGGTGTGAATTTTTAAAAAGGAAAATTTGGTAAAGAATTGTTAAGAATTTATATAAAATGTTTTTAGAAATTTTCTAAAATGATATAAAAAGGTTCATGTATAAATTACGTTTTATGAATGTGGCACATCTTATTCCAGCAAACGCAGAATATTTACTCGGCTATATGTTGTGATGATAATTTAAGCAAATGTAATCATATGGAGTAATAGATGCACGCCCTAACCTGATGTGACATGATTGTATCGATTTGTATTGCCTCATCTCATGTATTTATATGTTACTAAGAATGTTTACGCTGTGATCTGTCAGTTGAATAGTTATGATGAATGTGAGCATTTGTAATCGGAACAATAATGTGTGTGTACATAGCTGTTACTTTAAAACTGAGGTGGCGACTTCTGGAGTTGCTAACGGTACCAACGTGGACATACCTTGTGTAGCACCACTTAGTTTACGGATGGAGAAGATTATGAAATGATGTAAACATAGGTATTTTGCTGTTCCATATGTTAGACATTTTAGACATAATTATGTTAGCTGTTACGTTAGCAGCTGTATCCTAGCATTTTCGGTACCATCTTTTGCATTCTGAACATGGCAGCAGAGTATTGCCGAAACTGGTCATCTGTATGAATAAATGAGTTTAGCGATTTGACAGTTGAGAATTTATTCAGTGTCTATAATACTACTGATCCCCCCCCCTCCCCCTCCCCCCCCGCTAATAATGTCAGAATTGTATAAAAATAATTTGAAATTTGGTTGAGTTTCTTACGTTTAAGGTGAAGCTGCCGGCACAGCATTTTTGTTTTAGATTTTTTGCATATTCTCAATCATATCGTATTGGATACACGATTGTTAAGTTTTTTTCCCCTCTGCATGTATCAGCTCAGCGTCAGGTTTGGCCAAAACTGTTCTCCACATGTAACCACATTCCATGGAATATATTGCCCCGCACTGCCTGGATATGGTAAATCTCATTGCCCGGCTCTGAGGTTCTTACGACATGAGCACCAATATTGCGGGGAGCTCCCCTTGGTGAGACGTGCTTCCCAATCGGAATCGCGAGCGCCCCCTCTACGGAATACAGAGCATGGCGCGTGGCAGGGAGTGGAAGCAGGCGGATTATCCGGGCAGACGCTGCGGGGGGCGGGGGCGTGGCGGCACATCAAAGGCGGAGCAGACTGCCTCCCACTGCGGTTCCAGCTCCAGCTTCAGCTACAGAGAAAGTTGATTCACGGCGAGCGGCCCGCTGGTCAATGAAAGCGCCGCGGCCCCGTTACGCGGCCTACGTTAGCCTCTGCGCGAACCTGCTGCCCAGCTGACCATTATGTCTTCTACACAATTCACAAGCCAGCCAGCTCAACGGGGTAGGGGCGCACTGCCCTAATGGCCCGGCAGGAAAGTAGATTGGCTAAACCGTGGAAAAAGGAAGAAGGCAAATTCTGTATATACACATACTCGCACCCCAATGTACAGTGCATGACGGAGGATTCAATGTACAAATACACATCCAGAAAAAAAAGTACACCTGGAAAGACGACATTGATTTTGATCCGATGACAGTTTATGCCACAGCAGATTGCGCACTGGTGTAGCTACCTGACGGTCATCTGTGTCCTCCTTTTAATAGGGAATGCTTACAGCTAGAAGGCTCAATGTGGTGTGAACGTGTGAAGGCAGTAGGCAGCCATGCCACAGAGACGCACTCGTGCTTGTTACAGCCGTCTCAGCGTGCTAGAAAGGGGTCAGATGGTTGCTTTCCGAGTGGCGGGATGGTCCTTTCGAAGAATTGACACATAACTTGGACGCGCTGCTCCAGTTGTGCAGCGATACTGGTATCAGTGATCACGTGAACATTCTCACACCCGTAGACGAGATTCAGGACGTCCACGCAGTACACACGCCCACTAGGATCGTCGTATTGTAAGAGCACCAGTGGCAGATCGTACAGATACCACAACACAGATAAGAGGCTTGTGGGCCCAGACGTCTCAACATGAAGCAAGTAGGAGGCTTGCTGACACGTCTGGGCTACAAAATGGTTCAAATGGCTCTGAGCACTATGGGACTTAACAGCTGAGGTCATCAGTCCCCTGGAACTTAGAACTTCTTAAACCTAACTAACCTAAGGAAATCACACACATCCATGCCCGAGGCAGCATTCGAACCTGCGACCGTAGCGGCCGCGCGGTTCCAGACTGTAGCGCCTAGAACCGATCGGCCACTCCGGCCGGCGTCTGGGCTACAGGCACGCATAGCTCTAGCCCGCCTTTCACTCAAGCCACAGTATCGACGTGCACTGCTCGATGGTACCGTCAGAGGATCACTTGGAAGACGGAATGGCGCGCCTTGGTCTTCAGCGACGAAAGCAGATTCTACCAGCATGCAAGTGACGGTCGTTTGCGCATACGACGTAGCGCTGGTGAGTGGTGTCTTGTATAGTGCATTTGTCCAAGACACAATGGCCGCATCCCAGACATTGTCGTCTGGGATAGGGTAAGCTACAACTCTTGTTCACCTTTGGTGTTTCCCGAGAGGACGCTAACCGGGTCTCGGTACGTGCAGAATGTTGTTAGATCAGTCGTTCTTTTGTCGTTCTTGCAATACAAATGTGACATGTTGTTCCAGGAGGATAATGCTTGCCCACACACTGCTCGTGCAACTCAACGTACTCTACAAGACGTGCAACAACGACCCTGGCCAGAACGATCTCCGGACTTGTCTACAACTGAGCACGTGTGGGATATGATGGCACGACAAAAGACGCATGCGACTCGTCAACCAGCGGCTCTTACAGAATTACGTGAACAGGTCGAGCAGGCGTGCCATGACGTATCCTAGGACATTACATCTATACGTCATACTCCGCAAGCCACCTAATGGGGTGTGGCAGAAGGCACTTTCCGTACCTCTAATTCAGCACCCCAACCCTGTTCCACTCGCGAACAGCTCGTGGGAAGAATGGTTGTCGGTAAGCCTCTGTATTGGCTCTAATTTCTCAAATTTTCTTCTCATGGTTGAGCCGTGGTAAATATTGCTGTTTTGAAGAGCGCGCCGCAGCGTGTATTGTGAAGCAGTCGCCCTCCGTTTCTGGCGGTGGCGCCGCTGTGGCAGTCGCAACTTTGGTGTCTTCCTCTGGTGGGAAAAGGGAAATGTTGCCTGTTCACGTGCATTTAAGGGGATGCTATGAGCTCGCCAGTCGGCCAGTCTCTCGTCCACATTTGTTAGGCAGTAAGAGAACTCAGAGAGTGGTCGCCCGGTCGGGGGTTAGTTCCTGCATCTGAGTCTGCGCGTTTGGCCGCCAGTCTGCTCGAGTATGCTCAGGCAATGGTCATTGGCGGTTGGATCGGTCGGTTGGTCGGTCGCGCACGGAGACACAAGATGACTCGTCCGTCTTGAGCGTCGGCGCATGTGAGGTCGCCACGTGAGTCCAGTGGGCCGCGGCGTATAGCGAGCGGTAGTGACTTCGCGGTCGACACGAGAGCAACAGGAGTCAACCCACGACATCAGTCTGGCCGGTGCGAGCTGCGACGCCGTGAGTCGGGAGATCGACGCGCATTCCTGCGTTCGTTGAAGCGGCTGGCAGCGGACGGTTCGGGAGAGCCATTTGGGGGCGCCAGGTCTTCTCGAGAAATCGCAGTTTATTAGAAGTTAAGTGATTGGTGATATGTTGTTTGATTTACTCTTGTTAAATTCTACTCTTGTTTTCTTGGTGAGGTCACCAGCCGTTTTGCTTTGGGGTCGTCCCACCATTCTTTTCCGTTTGACCACCCGCAGAAAGGTGGTTGTTTATAAATTGGGTGGTCCGTTTTTCCCTTATGGAGTACGGGCGGGTTAGAGCAACCTGCGGTTCGGGTTGCTCGATAATGCCCCTATCAGTCTACCGTACGTTAGTAGCTGCCTCTGTCATGTTTGTCGGATTTGGTGTGTTAAAGAATTTATTGCTTGGAGTGTAACGGCCTAATACCTTAAATATGTTTTGGTCTTTGGAAACTTTGATATTATTGCCTATAATCTTGAGAGGCGGTATCAGTGTACTGCAGAGCATCTTAACTATTGTTTGGCCGACCTTGTAGAATTTCATATAAGATTGCATTTCATGGGCTTTTATTTAAATTATCATTTTAGTATACAAAGTTGCCACCCTTTCACCGTTAGACTTTTCTTAGAAGTTAAAATCAAGTTGCACCTTCGGTGGCAAGGTTAATATTTTAATTGTTAGTGTTTTGTACCATTTCCATTCCTCCTACGGGGGGTGCATAGTTTGTGTGCTTGTGTAAATTGTTAAAACTCTTAGTTTAATGTTATCTGGTGTGTTGCAGATTTGCACCAGTGTAGGAGACAGAGGCTGTTGTGAGCGGTCGTAACTACGGCCGTGTCGAAAGGGAGCGGCAAGGTTCTCTTCCCGAAAGTTCTTACAGTCAAAACTTGTTTCTTTCTTTCTTTCATTGGAGTTTGTGATTCATGCACGATGGTGCGCTACATAAGTATGCACGGACAGCTCGCAACTATCTCGATAATCAGTTTCCGAACAGGTGGACGGGTCGAGGAGGATCCGTTGCATGGTTTCCCTTTGAGGACATCTAAAATATTTAGCGCATTCACATTCTGTATCAAATGTCAATGTTCTATGGGAGTGTAGCCAAACTGTATTCAACCAAATACGGAACATAAATGAAGTTTTCCTCAGCGTACGGCAAAGTACGGAAAGCAGACGGATGAGATACATGGAAGCAGAGGATGATCACTTCTGTAAATTGGTAGATGTATCATTAATCCTTACATAACTCCCTGTTATCATTTTCGGACTCATCTTAACATGAACATTTTTTAATGTTATGATGACCTTTTTGCAATTTTTTGATGTCAAGAATAAATCGCTAAAGTTTTAACACATGTTTTCACGCGCCATAAACTGCGATAAGTAAAGTGGATCTGCCCTCAACCAAACGATGAGTTTGAACACAGCAGTGTTCTACCAGTCATGGCCCTGTCAGAGGTAATATGCTGTTGCCTTCCTCCGACTTTTAAACTCGGTCGGGCACACAGTTTTAATTTGCCAGTAAGTTTCATATCAGCGCACACTCCGCTGCAGAGTGAAAATCTCATTCTGGAAACATCCCCCAGGCTGTGGCTAAGCCATGTCTCCGCTATGTCCTTTCTTTCAAGAGTGCTAGTTCTGCAAGGTTCGCAGGAGAGCTTCTGTAAAGTTTGGAAGGTAGGAGACGAGATACTGACAGAAGTAAAGCTGTGAGTACCGGGCGTGAGTCGTGCTTCGGTAGCTCAGATGGTAGAGCACTTGCCCGCGAAAGGCAAAGGTCCTGAGTTCGAGTATCGGTCGGACACACAGTTTTAATCTACCAGGAAGTTTCATATCAGCGCACACTCCGCTGCAGAGTGAAAATCTCATTCTGGAAACATCCCCCAGGCTGTGGCTAAGCCATGTCTCCGCTATATCCTTTCTTTCAGGAGTGCTAGTTCTGCAAGGTTCGCAGGAGAGCTTCTGTAAAGTTTGGAAGGTAGGAGACGAGATACTGGCAGAAGTAACGCTGTGAGTACCGGGCGTGAGTCGTGCTTCGGTAGCTCAGATGGTAGAGCACTTGACCGCGAAAGGCAACGGTCCCGAGTTCGAATCTCGGTCGGGCACACAGTTTTAATCTGCCAGGAAGTTTCTTAACCTAAGGACATCACACACATCCATGCCCGAGGCAGGATTCGAACCTGCGTCCGATGCAGACTGTAGCGCCTAGAAACGCTCGGCCATACTGGACGGCTGACTGGGATCCCTGCCAGGTAGGACTGGTAGAAAAGATACAGAAGATCCAACGAAGAGCGGCACTATTCGTCAAGGATTGGTTTAGTCGGTGCGAGGGCGTTACTATGGGGTGACCTAAAAGTCCGTTAACATTTTAAAATGCACTAATTCATGGCATAATTCAGGTAGAGAGGTTGAAATGACCTGAAGTTTTATTGGAACCCGAAACGAGTGCAAGAACTGGCCAACAAATGGCGCTGGACAACCGCATTCAAGTGACGCCGCATGAAATTCGCTTATAAAATAAGCTGTAATGAAAGAGTGAGTCAGATGTGCCAGCAAACTTTACCAGAAAAGACACCGCTATTGAAGCTTTACTATCACAGTGGGGCATCCGTATGAAAGGTTTCTTGCGCACGTTGTTTGGTGAGGATCGCGTGCTGAGCCGCCGACATTCTTGGCCTTCAAGACCTCAGTCCTTGTGATTATTTATTGTGGGGTTAAGTTAAAGTCTGAAATCTACCGCCATCGTCCGACCTCGTTAGGGATGCTACAAGACAAAATCGAGCAGCATTTCTCATCATACTTACTGATATGCTGTATACTGCTGTCCACAACATTGTCCCTCGAATACAGATATTGTTGACGTCTAACGGTCGACACGATGAGCATTTGTTATAAAGAGCATCGTCGTTGCTAAACATCAGCTGTTATGCTAATTATTGCTTTTGTATCATATGAAGCAGTTTCGTTTGGTTTCAATAAAACCCCATGTAGCTTCAAACATGTGTGTCAGTTTTTACCTTTCTATCTACATTGTTCCGTGAAGTATTAATTTTCAAACGTTAACGGACTATTTGGTCACCCTGTACATTGCGTGGTCTCCCACTATCTGCAGCTCTCTTCGCAAATGAGTCTACATTCGCAAGCGTTGGTGGAGTCGCACCAACGTTCTTGCACAAGGCAACTATCTCCCAGGATAACGTTAAGCAAAAAGTTGACGTGCAGCCTATTCCCATCTTCTAGGTCGCACATGTAGCGCATGTCTATCATTTCAGACACTGACTACATCGTTGTTATGTGTTATCATGGAAGTTACTCTAAAACTGAACAAACGACAATCGGATAATACGAGGGTGAGTCAAATGAAAACCTTAAATATTTTTTAAATATTATTTATTGTGCAGAAGTGGTACAAAGCTGTATCACTTTTCAACAATCTCCCCCACGCTCAATGCAAGTACTCCAACGCTTACAAAGTGCATAAATTCCTGTAGAAAAAAATTCTTTTGGTAGTCCGCGCAACCACTCGTGCACCGCGTGGCGTATCTCTTCATCAGAACGGAACTTCTTTGGTCCCGTTGCGTCTTTGAGTGGTCCAAACATATGGAAATCACTTGGGGCAAGATCTGGCGACAATGGTGTATGAGGAAGACACTCAAAATGCAGGTCTGTCATTGTTGCAACTGTTGTACGGGCAGTGTGGGGCTTTGCATTGTCATGTTGCAAAAGGACACCTGTTGACAGCAATCTACGTCGCTTTGATTTGATTGCAGGCCGCAGATGATTTTTTAGGAGATCTGTGTATGATGCACTGGTGACAGTGGTCCCTCTAGGCATGTAGTGCTCCAAAATGACGCCTTTTTCGTCCCAGGAGAGAGTCAGCATAACGTGTTTGAAACTTCTTTGGTTTTGGTGATGAGGAATGGTGCCATTCCTTGCTCGCTCTCTTCGTTTCCGGTTGGTGGAAGTGAATCCAGGTTTCGTCCCCAGTAACGATTCTTGCAAGAAAGCCTTCACCTCCTCGTTCAAAGTGCCGAAGAAGTTCTTCACAAGCATCAACACGTCGTTCTCTCATGTCAGGAGTCAGCTGCCGTCGCACCCTTCTTGCAGTCACTTTGTGAAACTGGAGCACATCATACACAATGTGGTGTGGTGAACCATGACTAATCTGTAAACATGCTGCATTGTCATTCAGTGTCACTTGGCGGTTTTCCTTCACTATGGTTTCAACTGCTGGAATGTCTGTGGAGTCACAACTCGTTATGCCTGACCTGGACGAGGAGCATCTTCCACTGAAGTCACACCATTTGCGAACTTCCTACTCCATTCGTAGACTTGATGCTGTGACAAACATGCATCACCGCACTGAACCTCCATTCTTCGATGAATTTCAATAGGTTTCATATCTTCACAACGCAAAAACCGAATAACAGAACGCTGTTCTTCCCTGGTGCAAGTCGCAAGTGGGGCGGCCATCTTTATACTGATACTGCGACGATATGTGTGCATCTGCACTATGCTGCCACTTACAGGCCATTCTGCACGCTGTTTGTAGCACGCTTACCAACTTACAGGATAACGGCACGAAATTTCGATTTCTTATTACAAATTTAAGGTTTTCATTTGACTCACCCCCGTACAAAACAAATACCATAGCCAACAGTAAACAAGATAGTCAATAAAAATGCGCATTTGAGGTAAATTACACAACCAGGATTCGCAACAGCGAGTTCATTTCTTACCTACTTTTAACGACGTATTTTGGAGCCATGTTAATGAGAACTTTTTGTAATGTTCTGATGCCAAAATAAATCCCCAATGTTTGTGGCACACGTTTTTATACGAGCTATATAAAATAAACGGACGATTTGTATCATCTCATCAATTACGTGCGGGGAATAGAAACAGTACACGTCTTCAAATTGAGTAACGGCTGTGATGATGATTTTGGTTTGTGGGGTGCTCACGATCGCGGTCATCAGCGCCCGCACATATTTCAATCTTTCATTTGCAGTCTCGCCGCTACCCGAATGATGATGAGGGCAACACTCGATCCCAAGGCGGAGAAAATTTCCGACCCAACCAGGAACCGAATCCGATACCCCGTGATCCAAAGGCAGCAACGCTAGGCCACTAGACCACGAGTTGTGGATGATTTCGTAGGTGAAAAGTATTAACCGCAGACTTGGCACGTGCGCCAAAAGTTCAGGCAAAGTGGTAATGGAGATATTCAAACCACGGTTCTCGTAATTGTAAGTGCCGATGTTTTGTTACACTGGCCAGTGTATTTCAGTCCTGTCAGACAATGTGCGGCAAGGAACACAAGAAAAGTATCACGTCGCAACGTCTGCGACATTTTGCGGACTGGCCAGACGACGTAAATTACTCCGCTTCAAAAGATAACATCGTCCTCCGGTACCGACTGCAGCCTTGAGACGGGTCGGCATACGAGAGTGCAGACGCTGCATTGCATCCCGATGGCAGGGGCAGTGAGCGTTTCGGCCATAAAAGTCATCTTCAAGGTGAGCTCGGGACGCCGGCGAAGAGCAAAAGGAGGCGCTGGCCGGGGCCTCGCTCTGTTTTTCTGCGGCTGGACCTGGCGGGCGCTCGAACCCCGGCGCGGCCAGATCTGGGTCTAGGAGAGCCATTGTCGGCCACTTTCACTGCGCCGGGCGAGCGTCGCCGGCTTCCGGCAGCCGCCGGCTCTGCAGCACCGCCGGTCCAAATGTCGTAACAGCACCTGTTCCGGGCGTCGACACCAAGTAGGCTTAGAGTTCCATTCTCAATTGTGCATAAACTGTATTCTTTTACTTCTTCTTCTTCGTCGTCGTCGTCGTCGTCGACAGTTACTAGTTGTAATTGTAATTCATTCTCATAGTTCTTACAGTCTTCTGCATCTACATCTACATCTACATCCATAATCCGCAAACCACCTGACGGTGTTTGGCGGAGGGTACTTTGACTACCTCTATCGGTTCTACCTTTTATTCCAGTCCCGTATTGTTCGTGGAAAGAAAGATTGTCGGTATGCCTCTATGTGGAATGTAATCTCTCTGATTTTATCCTCATGGTCTCTTCGCGAGATATACGTAATAGGGAGCAATATACTGCTTGACTCTTCGGTGAAGGTATGTTCTCGAAACCTCGACAAAAGCCCGTACCGAGCGTCTCTCTTGCAGAGTCTTCCACTGGAGTTTATCTATCATCTCTGTAACGCTTTCACGATTACTAAATGATCCTGTAACGAAGCGCCCTGCTCTCCGTTGGATCTTCTCTATCTCTTCTATCAACCCTATCTGGTACGGATCCCACACCGGTGAGCAGTACTCAACCAGCGGGCGAACAAGTGTACTGTAACCTACTTCCTTTGCTTTCGGATTGCATTTCCTTAGGATTCTTCCAATGAATCTCAGTCTGGCATCTGCTTTACCGACTATTAATTTTATATGGTCATTCCATTTTAGATCACTGCTAATGCCTACTCCCAGGTAATTTATGGAATTAACTGCTTCCAGTTGCTGACCTGCTATATAGTAGCTAAATGATAAAGGATCTTTCTTTCTATGTATTCGCACCACATTACACTTGTCTACATTGAGATTCAATTCCCATTCCCTGCAACATGCGTCAATTTGTTGCAGATCCTCCTGCATATCAGTACAATTTTCCATTGTTACAACATCTCGATATAATACATCATCATCCGCAAAAAGTCTCAGTGAATTTTCGATGTTATCCACAAGGTGATTTATATATATTGTGAATAGCAACGGTCCTACAACACTCCCCCTGCGGCACACCTGAAATCACTCTTACTTCGGAAGACTTCTCTCCATTGAGAATGACATGCTGCGTTCTGTTATCTAGGAACTCTTCAATCCAATCACACAATAGGTCTGATAGTCCATATGCTCTTACTTTGTTCATTAAACGACTGTGGGGAACTGTATCAATCGCAACTACACACGTCATATACGAGGGTAGTCATACAGTTCTGAGTATCATCTCGAAAAAATAACATTCCGTAATTGTTTCCTTGTTCGTTTGCAGATACATAACTCCTCCCGATCCCCGCGACGCAGTACCGCAGCACGCTACTACAGGACCCAAAATAAAATATCTCAGTCCATTAATATAGGGGAGGAGGGCTGCGCCACTTTGTTATACTGATTCTTGTTGTGCTGGCCATAACTGTTCATTTAAATGGTACTGTTCCTTGAACCTTTAGTATCGTTCACGTTCAAGCATTGGTTGACCAGAAATTGAGTGTCTTACAGGTACGTTGTCTAGTTGGGTTAGAAGAGACAAAGGTTGGAACACTTCTGCGGAGTGATACTTCTGCAGTGAGAGATTTCTGTCGAGCCTCGAACTCTTGCTGGGATAAGCGGCTTTTAGCAATTAGCATGCAGGCACACTAAGAATGTTTTTCCTATCTAACAGGGTGGCACAGCCGGCTATAGCCTAGGACACGTGTAAATAGGAATTAATTACAATACACGACCAGAGGCATATAAAACGGCGACCGGTCACTATTTTCTCATAATGTATTGTGGCTTTACCACTTTCAGGCTGGTTGGCCATCTCCATCCGAGGTCTAGTTTGGGTTGGGATATGACTGTTTGGTTGTGAATTGGCCAATTTAACAAACTACCTGAAGTGTCTTGAACTTCGCAAAAATGTCAACACATTCCATCTACGTCCGAGGGCCACTCCGTATAAGTGTCACAAATCGGAACAGATCAATTTACGTTTTTTAAAATCATTTTTAAACAGTTTTACACGTTCGAGGTTGTGAGAGCCCTACCAACTCGAAATGTCGGCTCTGGTGGTCAAATGGAAAAGCGCGTGTCTGAAAACCGATATATCTGTATCTTTCTCTCTCGCGTATTTCGTCAGTTTATATCTGTGCTTTTACAACGAAGGGATGATATGAAAGGAGGGCAATGGTTTTTACCAAACGATCCCATGAAAGGTTTATTGGTTGGGTATTGGATTTCGGAATCAGTGATCGTAAAATTTAGCTGAAATGGGAGGATCAGATATAACGAAGCACCTTACTTACGCAGTGGCGTAAGTTCGTGATACTGGCTGGAACACCTGTAATCGTATTGAGAAAATATTAGCAGTTGGCCATTGTCTAACAAAGGGATGCCGTGACCGTGTCATTTGAAACTGAAATAATGACAAAATAATTTGAAGGCATCAGACTTTGGAGAAGACGAATTTCTTAGATATTTTGGCCGTGCAATTTGCACTAACAGCATTGAGAATTTCTGCTGGCCAAATGCATCTATTTGCTATTGGCATATGGCGACAGTCCTATAGCCAATTTAAAGCTATAGTGAGAAACATCGATAATTATTTAATACAGTGATGATAAGGGTTAATTAAATCATTAGAACAATTTATTGAATTAACTTAAATATACATTACGATATTTACGTAAATGTTACACATTACAAAATGGTTACCGCACTTGCAAAGGAAAAGGCGTCTAGTCGTAACTAGAAATAAAACAAAAGTGTCTCTTCTACGCGGCAGGGAATGAGACGTAAAAAAGCATTCATTTATTTAAACAAAATATCACAGAGAGGTTTTTAAACGCAGCTCAAAGCTGCTTTATCGACTTGGTGCTACAACGAGAGGTCGTGGGATCGAATCCCGGTTAGACGAAGCAAATTTTCAGTCTGCCTTTAATCTAGCCTTCGCCTCTTAATGATGTGAAGAGTCGCTGGGAACGAACGACACGTGGTTCGTATTGCATAACTGGGGTAGATTAGCGACACACAAGTCGCCGAAATGGCGTCCAATTGAAAGATTTGCACCCGGCGTTTGTCTACGAAAATGGACGGTCGTAAATTTCCTAGGTTAGCTATATTAAAATGCATAGTTCCACCCCTGTCCTCATGCTAGCCATGTATACAGAAACAAAAACTGTAATATCCACGTACATAATGCAAAAAATGAAGTTCGATGTCCAGTAAGGAAGGCAATGAAATTATAAAACTACCATTGCAAATAGTGCGCTAGTGCGAGAATTATGAAGTGCACACAGTCATACACAATATTTATAAGAGAATTGTGTATACGAACACCTAGAACGTTTTTTTTGGATGAATAAATAAATAAATACCGAACTACGATCGAATCAAGCCATGACGTGGAAAGATTTGTTGCTTCGCGTTTCTTGAAATGCTTACAAAACTGAACAAATTTACTGCTGATAAGTATAGCACACTTACATCTATATAATATAAATTATTACTGTACAGACTTCTACTATAATAAGGAAGTCTGAGAATCTTTTAGAAAATATGAAGGTGAATAAAAATATTTTGAATATAGTGAGACACGAACAAGCCGCACATTACTTTGTAACTCCACGCCTCTATCCACCACACTACACTGAACTTGTGTAAAAATGATCATGCCTTTATATTACGATCTTCTGAAGGCTTTAGTCGCCTATATGTTGCTAACTTACTTTTAATTCTAACAAATCGTATGAATAACAAGACATTTTTGGTGAATCTTCAGTGTGCCATTGTACTGAAACTGAATGCTTTCACAACATGCAAGTTATAATACAGAAATTAAAAAATGCAAAAGTCTTTAACCGTAAATATGACCTTTCGCAACATTTTATTACAAGTCGTACCAATAAAGGCGTGTTTTTGAGAAACAGTCGAGGTTCTGGTACAGTGCTTTGAAACAGTATAAAGCGTGATTTAGCGATCCCTTTTACTGGATTTTATGCAGTCCGCAAAGTCTTCGAAAACAACGCACGCTCGCTATGTGCAAACTATTAGTCCTTGCAGATGACCTCCTCCTGTTGGTTGGCGGCCGTAGTCGCGAGGACATAGAGCCCAAAACAGAAAGAGCCACGAATAAACTGCAACTATGGCGCCAAAACACCAAAATGAAAATATCACCAAGTAAGTCAACCTACCTTTTCCTAAAAGGACAATTAATTAGAAACCGAACTGTGAGAATTGAGGGCTCACCGGTTCTTCGGCGACGTGAGACACGGTACTTGGGAATCATCATTGACGAAAGGTGGAACTTCGGGAAACACATTGACACCGTAACCCAGAATGCCCTTCAAACACTAAACAATCTCATCTCCATCGGACACAAAAGATTTCATCTCCTAGAACTGCATCACAATAGTATTCTAACATCAATAGTGGGTTACGGTTCGGGTGTCTGGGCACACAGACTCACGAGGGTTGTGCCCGCCATGACAGTGAGAAGGGTTCAGAGAAATACGATACTGAGATCTGTAGGGGCCTGTAGAACATCTCCGGGGGGAGCCCTATTAGTCATAATGGGGCTCTGCCCCCTGGACATCAAAATTCGAGAACAGGCTGCGTGGTTCTGGGTTAAGAAGGGGAATACCGCGAAGACAGAAGAGATATTAGGCATTGGGGTTGAGGATAAGGGTCAGATAAGGCAAAGAGGCCAGCAATTGTAGCAAGAATTATGGAAAGCTGAAGAAACAGGAGGTAGAACTTTTGAATTTCTTCCTAGCGTCAGGGAACGACTGGACGTGAGATACTTTGAACCTACTCGAGGACTGATCCATTTTCTCACTGGTCATGGGCCATACCCGACATATTTATGTCGGTTGGGAAAAGGGCCACACTCGCGTGTGAATGTGGTGAATCAGAGGGTACCCCCGATCATGTGGTCTACGAGTGCCCCCTTCTCAATGATGCAGCATCCACATTACATGACCAATTACCTGACCATGACACATACCACTTACTAAGACAAGAAGATACTTTTCAAACTCTTAACCAATTGGCTGACGAGGTATCACGAAAGGTGTTAAAGGAATACCTGAGGGACATAAACTAACTTAACAATTTGAGACACACCAAATACTGAATTTTGCGCCCTATTCCCATACCGCCTGTGCGTGGACAGGCCGACTTTCCTCATAGTCTGGAATCCGCCGCGTAAAGGATTAGGGGGCGTGGGGTACAACATCACCGATACAGGACAAAGCACCGGACTTGACTTAGGTTAGAACTAGTTAGTAGGACTTAGATTAGGAGATTAGCTATTTAGGAACCTGCAGCGAATGACATCCTTGGCTTGCCCAGTGTCAGGGGCACGCCCATCGGGATTAGCTCGATGGGCAAGGCTCTAAGAAGTAGGTGTGTAAAGTACTGAGACAACTGTGACGTTGCAGATAATACAGTTTAGTTAGGCATAGGTAACACAAATTTAATATTAATAATAATAAATAAATTAGTTGCTCATTGTTATCTAGTTATAGCTGTAGCTCACAAATTAATCAAATCTGTATCTAGCTGCAATTAATGTTTGGATAAAATTAGGGCCCACTAATCATTTAAGGAAGTAAATTACGTTTGTATAATTATTACTGCAATAAAGAATTTAAAAAACTATTAGTCCTACACAAAAAATGAACGTGACCTTTCTGAAGAAAATTTAAGGTAGTTAAATTTAGTACCAGGATATGTTTTCGTTAAAGGCCATGGTTTTCGAGCTGTTCAAGGCAAACGCTTTGGAAGGTCACTTTTCTACTTTTTCTTGAGTAGTTCGAAAACTATGGTCTCTAGCCGCCCGGTTGCCCGTGCGGTCTAACGCACGCATGGCTTTTTTGGGGGGGTGAAGGAGCGCCGGCACGAATCCGCCCGGCGGATGGATGGTTTTTAGGCGGATTTCCGTCTGCCTCGGAAATGCGGGCTGGTTCCCCTTATTCCACCTCAGCTACACTATGTCGGCGATTGCTGCGCAAACAAGTTCTCCACGTACGCGTACACCACCATTATTCTAGCACTCAAACATAGGGGTTACACTCGTCTGCTGTGAGACGTTCCCTGGGGAGTCCACCGCGGGCCGATCCGCACAGTAACCCTGGGTTCGGTGTGGGGCGACGGGGAGGGGGGGGGGGGTGAGGGGTGAAGTGGACTGCGGTAGAAGTCGTGGCGTTGTGGACCACTGCGGCTGCGGCGGGGACTGAGCCTCTCCGTCGTTTCTAGGTCCCCGGTTAACATAACATAACATAACATGGCCACTAGCCAAAACGTATCACAGTACAAAATTTAACTACACTAAATTTCCTACAAAAAGGTCCTGTTGAGTTTTTTCCTGTACAACTAATAGTTTGCATATAGCGAGCGAGAGAATATGAAAATCTTGTGAGGGGTATTGGAAGGCGTTGCGGGTGCATAATACCCATGGGAAGGAGTAGCTGGATCACCCTGTATATTCGTAGGATGTAAGTTATAATATAAAATCCATCTTTTATGGATTTCAAATCCAAACGATATAATCCAACATGGCTTCTCCTGAGTTCTGCTTGTGACGCAGAAAGCTTTCATTCCTCTTATTGGTTGAAATGTTTCATCGCATGTTACCCAAATATCACGTAAGTTACTTCGTGTTTCACGCGGGACAATAGTTCCTCGACATAAAATACGAGGACTGACGTCACAAAATCGTACAGCTCCACGTCAGCTCTCACACCCCGTGTGAGAACGACTTCACGAGAAGCCGCCTGCAGGAGCCGGCAGGCAGCGGGCGCGGCGACCCGCCTGCGCACTCCACTCTACGGCGGACGCAGGTCCTGACGCCTCGGCCGCCGCCCGCATGCACCCAGTAAGCAGCTATTATGTACGGCGGCGGCTTTTCTCGCACCTGCGCCCAGTCGGCGTTTACGGCCTCTCGGCTTCAGCTCCTATGGAAGTGAGCCGAGGGCGCGCAAAAACCTCGCCTCTCGACCCGACTCCAACCTTCCCACCGGGCGAGCACCAATAAAACGTCTCGCCAGTTGGCCCGCTATTTACTAGCCGCCCTCACGTGCGACCTGCCTCAGTAAAAATAATAAACAGCAAAAAATGTACAGTTACCCCAATTATAATGCGCTACAGCGTGCTGGAAGGAAGATTACAAATTTAATGGCCCACCGAGTACCAGGTCACAGGAGACGGAGCATAAACTTGGATAAGCTTATCATAACGTTTCCTTGTCAAGCAAAACACCGTGGGATTTACCTTAATCGACGACGAGAAGCCACGGAAAGCCTTAATCTGGATGACTGCACAGCTCACCCGAACGTGAGTCAACTGTCTTACCAGTGCGCCACTTCGGCATGTAGCAGTATGATACATTTTCACGAAGACTAAAAAACATTTTTCTCTAAAATCTATCAATTTCCCTGTGAATGAATGACAGGTTCCATACTCAGAGAATGAGTGAAAGGGAGCATATCTAGGAATCCTGCATCGCCGCACTGGGCGATGTCGTGTTGGAAGTGGTTTGCTATTGCCCTTCCCTGACCTGCTACGAAGTGTCAAGTATGTATCTGTGTCGTGTAGATGACTGTGGTGAGCTCTCGTACAGTGAACACTAGTTATGGAATCCGGTGCAAGGACATAGCCTAGTTATCTCGAATAGCAACAAAAAGGACCACTGAAAGCTAAACGACCCCATCCGACGGACAAAAGTGACCTACCAAAGCGTTTTTCTTGAATAACTCGAATGCTGTCGATACGCTACGGAGATGTCTGGAATTTAACCCAGGATAGTGGTGCAAAAACTGGTGATCAGGAACTTTACGCGACCGCCTCTACTCCCTTGCCGACCAAATACTGGCGGTGAACATTTTACACCACCAGGATTCGAACCGGCTTACCTCCGAGTCGAGCACCACCGCACAAGCGTGCATTAGCGAGTTTGGCCATTGAGAGAGGTGATTTCCTTATGACATGCATAAAAAAAGTCACTAAATCGAAGTTTTCATCATTAAACAGCTGCTGAAAGCATTAGGCCTTCGAGTTTCTGTGACCTGTGAACGGCGCCACCCCGTCAGACACGAGGATCCTTTAAGTGGGCTGTTCTGTCCTACCTAACGAACTTCCCTTCTCGCCGTGGCTGTTAATGAACCGCTTCAGAAGTTGTTCTTGTTGTGGTCTTCAGTCCTGAGGCCGGTTTGATGCAGCTCTCCATGCTACTCTATCCTGTGCAAACTTCTTCATCTCCCAGTACCTTCTGAATCTGCTAAGTGTATTCATCTCTTGGTCTCCCCCTACGATTTTTACCCTCCACGCTCCCCTCCAATACTAAATTGGTGATACCTCGATGCCTCAGAACATGTCCTACCAACCAATCCCTTCTTCTTGTCAAGTTGTGCCACAAACTCCTCTTCTGCCCAATTCTATTCAATACCTCCTCATTAGTTACGTGATCTACCCATCTAATCTTCAGCATTCTTTTGTAGCACCACATTTCGAGAGATTCTATTCTCTTCTTGTCTAAACTACACTCCTGGAAATGGAAAAAAGAACACATTGACACCGGTGTGTCAGACCCACTATACTTGCTCCGGACACTGCGAGAGGGCTGTACAAGCAATGATCACACGCACGGCACAGCGGACACACCAGGAACCGCGGTGTTGGCCGTCGAATGGCGCTAGCTGCGCAGCATTTGTGCACCGCCGCCGTCAGTGTCAGCCAGTTTGCCGTGGCATACGGAGCTCCATCGCAGTCTTTAACACTGGTAGCATGCCGCGACAGCGTGGACGTGAACCGTATGTGCAGTTGACGGACTTTGAGCGAGGGCGTATAGTGGGCATGCGGGAGGCCGGGTGGACGTACCGCCGAATTGCTCAACACGTGGGGCGTGAGGTCTCCACAGTACATCGATGTTGTCGCCAGTGGTCGGCGGAAGGTGCACGTGCCCGTCGACCTGGGACCGGACCGCAGCGACGCACGGATGCACGCAAGACCGTAGGATCCTACGCAGTGCCGTAGGGGACCGCACTGCCACTTCCCAGCAAATTAGGGACACTGTTGCTCCTGGGGTATCGGCGAGGACCATTCGCAACCGTCTCCATGAAGCTGGGCTACGGTCCCGCACACCGTTAGGCCCTCTTCCGCTGAATAGTGCACGGTACATCCAAACCGTCATCGAACCCATCGTTCTACCATTCCTAGACCGGCAAGGGAACTTGCTGTTCCAACAGGACAATGCACGTCCGCATGTATCCCGTGCCACCCAATGTGCTCTAGAAGGTGTAAGTCAACTACCCTGGCCAGCAAGATCTCCGGATCTGTCCCCCATTGAGCATGTTTGGGACTGGATGAAGCGTCGTCTCACGCGGTCTGCACGTCCAGCACGAACGCTGGTCCAACTGAGGCGCCAGGTGGAAATGGCATGGCAAGCCGTTCCACAGGACTACATCCAGCATCTCTACGATCGTCTCTATGGGAGAATAGCAGCCTGCATTGCTGCGAAAGGTGGATATACACTGTACTAGTGCCGACATTGTGCATGCTCTGTTGCCTGTGTCTATGTGCCTGTGGTTCTGTCAGTGTGATCATGTGATGTATCTGACCCCAGGAATGTGTCAATAAAGTTTCCCCTTCCTGGGACAATGAATTCACGGTGTTCTTATTTCAATTTCCAGGAGTGTATTTATCGTCCACTTTCCACTTCCATACATGGCTACACTCCATACAAATACTTTCAGAAACGACTTCCTGACATTTAAATCTATACTCGATGTTAACAAATTTTTCTTCTTCAGAAACGCTTTCCTTGCCATTGACAGTCTACATTTTATATCCTCTCTACTTCGACCATCGTCAGTTATTTTTCTCCCCAAATAGCAAAACTCCTTTACTACTTTAAGTGTCTCATTTCCTAATCTAATTCCCTCAGCATCACCCGACTTAATTCGACTACATTCCATTATCCTCGTTTTGCTTTTGTTGATGTTCATCTTATATCCTCCTTTCAAGACACTGTCCATTCCGTTCAACTGCGCTTCCAAGTCCTTTCCTGTCTGTGACAGAATTACAATGTCATCGGCAAATCTCAAAGTTTTTATTTCTTCTCCATGGATTTTAATACCTACTCCGAACATTTCTTTTGTTTCCTTTACTGCTCGCTCAATATACAGATTGAATAACATCGGCGATAGGCTACAACCCTGTCTCACTCCCTTCCCAACCAATGCTTCCCTTTCATACCCCTCGACTCTTATAACTGCCATCTGCTTTCTGTACAAATTTTAAATAGCCTTTCGCTCCCTGTATTTTACCCCTGCCACCTTCAGAATTTGAAAGAGAGTATTCCAGTCAACATTGTCAAAAGATTTCTCTAAGTGTACAAATGCTAGAAACGTAGGTTTGCCTTTCCTCAATCTTTCTTCTAAGATAAGTCATAGGGTTAGTATTGCCTCACGTGTTCCAACATTTCTACGGAATCCAAACTGATCTTCCCCGAGGTCAGCTCCTATCAGTTTTTTTTCCATTTGTCTGTAAAGAATTCGCGTTAGTGGTGGTTGTTGGGATGTTTAAGGGGGACTAAACAGCGAAGGTCATCAGTCTCACTTCTTGGCTTTTTCATTTGGGCCCAAAATTAGGTCTTAATAGTTTTACATTTATTTTCACCTTACCAATGGATGAATATGGTACGATTTGTTTAGGGGCCATCCACTATACTAGAATCCGGCTGTATATTTTATGACATGCCACCTTTTGGCGATGTTTTGTTCTGACAGGAAACGAATGTTGGGTAAAGATCCGTTAGTGCTTCAGAAGTATGTAGTCCTTTATTATTGGATCACCCCCAGTTTCGTGGCACAAACGACATATCTTCAGGCAAACACCTGAATAACAATAAATCCTGAGATATATGCTGGTATGGTAAGTTATTTTAAGATTTAAAAAAAATTTAAAATACTAAAAACTTTTACTCGAGAATATCAAAATGATAGTACTCACTTAAATTAATCACAGTTGAAAAACTCGGAACTTTGTACCCATCATTCGTTGGCCGTCAGAACAAAACACCGCTAAAACGCGCATGTCATAGAATAAAACAGCTGGATTCCAATATGGTGGATGGCCTCTAAACAAATCATACCTTATTCATCTATTGGTAAGGTGAAAATAAATGAAAAACTATTAAGACCTAATTTTGGGCCCGAATGAAAAAAACCAAGAAGTGGTTGCTACAAATTAGAGGGATGTTCTACCTCTATCAAATAGCTATTGACAGATTTGGTCTACGTAGAACATCCCTCTACTTTGTAGCAACCACTTCTTGGCTTTTTCATTTGGGCCCAAAATTAGGTCTTAATAGTTTTACATTTATTTTCACCTTACCAATGGATGAATATGGTACGATTTGTTTAGGGGCCATCCACTATACTAGAATCCGGCTGTATATTTTATGACATGCCACCTTTTGGCGATGTTTTGTTCTGACAGGAAACGAATGTTGGGTAAAGATCCGAGCTTTTCAGCTCTAATGTTTTACTTATGTGAGTACTAACATTTTGATATTCTCATGTAAAAGTTTTTAATATTTTTTAAAAAATTAGCATATATCTGAGTGTTTGCTATCTTTCCGGATTTATGGTTATACAGATACCTGAAGATATGGCTTTTGTGCCACGAAACCGGTAGTGATCGAATAATAAAGGACTAAAAACAGCTACAGCGGTTCATTAATATCGAAGATGACTGCTCATAGCTGCGGTTACCATACCTACTAGGTCATTGTTTTCTTACATTTTTCGCTTATAGTTTAACCAAAAGTGCACGTCGCATTGGAAGCGAATAAATAAATAAAAATCGCAGAAGCTCGTACTGTGACTGGGCTGTGACTGGTAGATTAGAACTGTGTGCCGGACCAGGGCTCGAACCTGAAATCTTGGTCTTTCGTTCTACCAAATAAGATACCAAATTAGGATTTACGGCCCACCCTCACGACCTCAGGTCTCGGGTTGGAGTCCAGGTGCGACACACAGTTGTAGTCTGTTAGGTAGTTTCAAATCAGCGACGCTCAAATGCAGACTGAAAATTCTTTCAGGGAACAACTATGAATATAAACTTGATCTTTCAGACAGTTAACATTAAAGTTACGGAAAGAACATGTTAGCTCTATAGGTCGCTAATTTCCACGAAAGTCTGACCCACCTCACTAATTTATTTTAAAAACGACAACTTACCAGCGTAGGCTAACGACGTCGGTTACGGAACTGAGTAGTTAATGTGCTCTTTACGAACATTCTGACAACTGAATAAAAAACAGTAAGTGAATCAGCGGCGAACTTAGTGAAATTAGCCACACCTCTCGATTTGCACGATTGTATAGTTTCTAATTATTAGTTCAGTTCAATATTACCGATTCCTGCTTGGAAATCTACCGGCTAAAGTGAAGTTGGCACACGTGCAATTGTGAAAAATGTTATCACTCATGACAACAATAATAAACTGTTTGATGATATCCTTTTAAGTTTCATGTAGAGTATGACAACGAGCGAAGACCGACGCTGTTGGTATTAGCGGATAATCCCCTTTAACTGAAGATTACTTATACATTATTTTCATTTATTCCCGATGAATGTGTGCAATAGTTTTAGCAGTGATTGAAAGGTGCATAGAAAATTTTGTCAAATACCTAACATGCTAAAAGACAGTTCTAAATGAATAACTTAAAAACAAATGCTATCTGCTGTAAATACGAGATGGCACATCGCTGAATCTCAAAGAATTTGCAGCGGCTCACGTTTTCCAGCATAATGCTCATCCCAGATGTGTGACCTATGTTCTTAGTCCTCTAACAAATTCTTTACGAAGGTCTGTAACAGCTAAGTAAATTTTAAACAACCAAAAAGGAAGGTTAAGAAGATAATTTTGGCTCGAGGTGTTGTTAACACCGAGCTGATTAGGCGGGGTGGAGAAGGATAAGTGGCGAAGGCAGCCACGATCTAGTTGAACGAATGACCTCGAAATTTTCGTTAAACAACTTTTGACAACCACAGAAAATCTCAGTTAATATGGAATTCCAACCCCGCTTCTCTTGAATAGAATAGCGGTGAGCACAGCGCCACCTTGCGCGGTTTAATCAGCACAGTGGCTGTCCCAGATTCATAGAAGGGCGCGTTCACACGCTACTCCTACCTCACTGCAGATGAATGAACTTCCTCTGCTGCGACCCGCCCTAATCAGACAAGATAACTGCTCTAAGCTCGCCCAACCTTATTTCTTAGCCAATCTCCCCACCTATTCTTTAACGTAACAACGCTGATTAAACTAATAACAGAGTTGCCCTACGTTTACTGGGGAGGAAGTCGTTTATGAGGCAGATTACAGGTATTATTCCACAAATTGTTAAAATAATCCATTTCATCACACTATACACGTGAATGATAAAAGAGCATTAGAGGGGAAGGGGAAGGACTTGAGTACTGTAGCTGTATGAACAGTCTGCAGTCTGGGAGAAAATTCACTTCAGCACGAGTACAGAATGTCCGCTACGTCACCACTGCGAGTTTCAGCAAGTGAGGCTGATATATGCCTTCAGAAATGCTGAATCTGGTCAGCTACAGCGCGAGGTTGCTGATGCCGCTGGTAATTAGAGTGAATGCTTTTTAAAAAACTGTAAGACTTCTCAGAAGGCGAGAGTAAGGCTGTCCAGGAGAGTTAAGAGACTTTAAGGTTTCGCAGCAGTACTTTTGTGAACTTTGGAAGGTAGGAGAAAAGGTACTGGAGGGTGTAAAGCTGTGAGGACGGGTCGTCAGCTGAAATTGAGAACCTAAGTCTGTAGAGCCATTGGGGCGAAAGGCAAAAGTCCCGATTTCGAATCTCGGTCCGACACACAATCTGGCAGGATGTTTCAGATTTAAAAATAATTGTTTCTTCATAGCAATCCCTGGGTTCGGTGTGGGGCGGCGGTGTGGTCGGTGGATTGCTGTGGCCTGTTGTGGGGTTGTGAACCACTGAGGGCTAAGGCGGGACGAAGCCTCTCCATCGATTCTAGGTCCCCAGTTCAATGCACAATACACAAAGTTTTAGAACACTAATTTCTGTTATCTTAGCAATTTTCAACCAAATATGACCCCAGTTATACTAAGTTTAATTATTTTTCCCAGGATGTTATTTTGGATTTGCTGAATTCCTTCTAAGTGGCCAAAATAGTTCATTCTAAATTCCGCAAACGCATTTTAGGAAACACGAAGTTTGTTGTTCATACTGTGTTAATATAAAAAGTGCATGTCTCAAAGAAGCAGCTTTTCTTTCATACTACGCTTTCTTCGCACTACATGGTGCTTTTTAATATCTATTGAGGTACTTTTTTTTCTATGTTAATCAATGTTTGCGCTAAATTTAGAAAGCCTATAAATTGCTAAATGTCCTCAAGTCCTTAGCACGCCAGTCAGCTACTAAGTCTTTGTCCTCTTTTGAAATATTTATGGAGGGAGGAAACTGCTGGTCAGATTTACATGTTGTAACATACTCGAGATTCCAGAATGAGTGTTTAGTAACTTTTTACACAATTTCTATTAAGAGACACCTACTGAGTTATTTGAAGCCGTCTCATAAACACACGAAAACTTTTCACCTGCTGGACGTAGGCTCTGTTTCGTGACTGGTATATGTATTCCCCAATTCTTAATTTCAACTGAATCTCCTTTAAATCTGGTTTATTCAGTTTGCTGCTCCCGTCGTTATGAAAAATGAGCCCTGCGGCGCAGAGTAGCCGCATGGTCTCAGGCGCCTTGCCACGGTTCGCACGGCTCCCCCTATCGGAAGTTCGAGTCCTCGTTCGGGCATGGGTGTGTGTTGTGCATAGCGTAAGTTAGATTAAGTAGTGTGTAAAAAAAAAATGGTTCAAATGGCTCTGAGCACTATGGGACTTAACTGCTACGGTCATCAGTCCCCTAGAACTTAGAACTACTTAAACCTAACTAACCTAAGGACAGCACACAACACCCAGCCATCACGAGGCAGAGAAAATCCCTAACCCCGCCGGGAATCGAACCCGGGAACCCGGGCGTGGGGAGCGAGAACGCTACCGCACGACCACGAGATGTGGGCTGTAGTGTGTAAACCTAGGGGCCGATGACGTCAGCAGTTTGGTCCCATGGGAACTTGCAACAAATTTAGAAATAAATGAGCCGCAGTGAAACTACCTACACAAACATACACGTACACCTGACTAGTCACGTTGGACTGATAGCGCAATCTGTTGTCAGGTGTAGCAGGCAGAACGGTTCCCCTGAAGCTTGTCAGGCTTGCGGAAACCCAAGCTGGCCTGCTTCAGCCAATTCGCTTCAGTACACCCGTACTCTTGTGTCTCGACTGCAGCAGGTTGAGCTGCTTTGCTGGTTGCAGTGGAGATAGGGGCAGACCGGCTCGAAGGAGAATTTGTACACCTCTACACACTGGTAATCACTTGCCTGGCGCCTTCTCAGCAGCCTCTAGATTGTTCTCGCTATT
Source organism: Schistocerca cancellata (assembly GCF_023864275.1). Taxonomy (NCBI): domain Eukaryota; kingdom Metazoa; phylum Arthropoda; class Insecta; order Orthoptera; family Acrididae; genus Schistocerca; species Schistocerca cancellata. The sequence continues at coordinate 382,209,012 of NC_064634.1, read as the reverse complement.
CGGGACCACTTTCTGCTTCCGCCGTCATGTCCATCAGTTCGTCGTATTCTCCCACCACAGTGCTGCCAGCCACTAGAGAGAACGCTGTCAACCAGGGACTCCTTTGCTTCCACCTGGTACTGCCGAAGATGGAGATACTTCCACCGACAGGCAGAACAGATGACATGACACGCACATTCTCTGAGTACAGTTCCTGCAGTGTCAGCAAACAGTTGCTCCTGCAGTTCGATCGGTACAGACAGTGCCAACGTTTCGTGCAATCCCGCTACAGAGAACAGTTCCATGAATCCCATTCAGAAGACTACATTCCGACCTAGGAGTCACTATTTACGGAGAACTAGAACAGTAAAACCCATTTCATGGCATCTGCATTTCAGCCCACACTACCTGAACAAAAGTCCAGTGTTTTAACTACTGTATCTCCGCTACATCTACATCTATTACTTGTAACCCTTTCTGACGAGCATGACAGAGGTCGCTTTCAGTCATAGCGTATCGTAGTCTGCCAAGAGACAGCAAGTTTCTTTAGTAAAATGAAAGATTACATTGTCCTTTGTAGTCTGTATTATAGTTTATTAAATTCGTGCTAATAGCTAATTTCGGCCGTGAACCATTATCAAGCACATTTGCTATGTCATGTATTATGGCTCACGGGCGAAATAGTCTAATCTCTCGATTTTAATAAGTACAAAACTGCCGACAACGGAGGATGTATTCTTTTATTAAACACTTAGAAACTGCGTATCACCACGGAAACAAGATCTTCAAATTTATTTATATTTCATTATATTCAAGTGCCATACTCTAAACTGCTACCAAAGTTAAATAACGTTTGGTAACATCCATTTAACAAACGTAATTGATTATTTCTTATTGAGTTGCCACATTTCGGCTCTAGTGCCACTCTGTCAAGCAATAGTTTAATTGATAATAACTATCCCACAGACTGCCACCCATTTTATTGAACTGTAGTAGAAACAAGTTTCCCACTACTGTGGATGTTTGGGTTCTATTAATGGTAACATTCAGTTACAACACCCAAATACATTGTAGTAGGCTTTCATGAAATAATTGGTGACTATCTTCAAGCGCCTGGCAGTATACACTTTTCAGCATTTCTGTGATTCTTCCCTGAGTCAAACATGTGACATTTCATGCTGCCCTTCTTCGCATACACTCAACATCTCCAGTGAGACCTACTTGGTATGGTTCCCAAGCACTTGAACAATATTTTAGATGATGCACAAATGATTTGTATACAGTCTCCTTTGTAGATTGACTAAATTTTCACAGTACTCTATCAATGAATTGAAGTCTGCCCTCTTGCTTAACTATGACTATGCCTACGTGACCATTCCATTTCATATACCTCGAAATTGTTAAAGCCAGATATTTAATGAATTAATTGATTGCAGCAATGACCTAAGTCGTACGATACTACTTTATTTTCCCTCTGCTGCAGGCTAATAACACGCCATAAAATGACGACAAAGTCACAACCAATGCCTACGAGAGAAAGAGAGGGAAAGAAGGAGTGGGTGGATGGGAGCCAGAGCTCAACTTCCGGGGCCCAGACTGCTGCTAGGAGCCCTGATATGCGTCATATCAGGCCCCACCTGCCACATTCAAAAAGCATTTTTTGCAAAGTGAGCTGAACAACAGCGAATGCAATTTACTTAAGTCTTTCTTTTATGCAGACGCACTACAAAGCTGCCAAAGTCTTTGTTCTACCACTAGTCTCCTCAGTATGTCATCATCTGGCAGACTTTAAACCATAAGTCTGTCATTTTAAAACATGTTACATATTCAGAAGTGCTGAAAAGGCGAATGCGCCTTGAGTGTAGCACGATATCATTTAGTCCATATTTCTATCGAGGATAGTCGAAGGCAATAAAGCAATGCCGTCTCTAAAAGCTGTGGAGCACAAAAAATGGTTCAAATGGCTTTGAGCACTATGCGACTTAACTTCTGAGGTCATCAGTCGCCTAGAACTGAGAACTAATTAAACCTAACTAACCTAAGGCCATCACACACATCCATGCCCGAGGCAGGATTCGAACCTGCGACCGTAGCGGTCACTCGGTTCCAGACTGTAGCGACTAGAACCGCACGGCCACTCCGGCCGGCTGTGGAGCACAGATTTAAAAGGATTTTATAATTAATAACTTTCAATGTATAGTGTGAAGAGTACCACCTTCTCTGTTAGAAAGTAATGAGGGTTAATATCAATAGGCACTCCGTTATGGGTCTTGTTCCAGTGAACAAAAGGAATGGGGTCTTTTGTGCTGTGCCGACTTGCTTATTGCCCTTGGCCTATCATAGCCTTCCCCATACACTGTAACAATATGGGAACTGTACATCATTTCTTCCCTTACCAGTTATTACAACGTGGTTGACATAGGACGGTATACACCGTAACAAGAGATACGGTGTCTACATGCCCTCGCACTTTTAGTCCTCAAGGAACTGGATTCAGAATACGATCCTAGAGTTTAGTTCAGTTCTGCCTTACCCTCCCATACTATCAAGGAAGATGCCCCAATCGTTTCTTAAGAATGGACCAAAGTATCCATTATTCTCAACTCCTTAAGTAGGGTCACATTTACGTTGACTTTACAACCTATAGCTCACTAACTCCCCAGGACAATAAGGAAAAAAAGACTACATAAACGTATTTTTGTACAGATGATTGCGCTAGCAGATTTAATTTCTAGGCAGCGGTCTGAGGTGTAATAAAAAAAGCAGTAATCTAGATGCAAGACAGCAGTGAAGGCTGGCTTGAGAATGTTGAGGTATTCATGGAGGAAAAATGCACGTTCGCGCAGGTGCTTAGACTGCGTAATAACGCAGTTAGCTGTGTGTGGGACGTTTACAGCGACATTGTGGCAACTTAGACCTGTAGTTTCCGTCTGAGGAAATCAGTTCGGGTAGGTGGGTGAGTACCGTCTTTCCGCCAGAACAATGGCCGCTCGTTCCCATACAGGCTGCTACCGAGCGTGTAGAATGGAGCAGCGGTAGCGTGATGTGCCGGTTCTCACAGATGCAAGGAAAACATGGCTGGAACGCAAGTTAAAACAAACTTGCAGTGCTAGAGAGTAAATTTTGAAACAGAAATAAATAATCGTGCTCGATTTATTGAACTGGAGCTTGTGAATGCCGCGGTGGATCACGCTCAATAATGGGATAAGACTGATCGAATATTTACACCAACATGAAGAAAAAGATCGTTCAAGGAGTTGGCTGCCGATGTTATAAGAAAAACTACTATTTACGCATCTCAGCTCAAATGGTTCAAATGGCTCTGAGCACTATGGGACTTAACTGCTGAGGTCATCAGTCCCCTAGACTTAGAACTACTTAAACCTTAGGACATCACACACATCCATGCCCGAGGCAGGATTCGAACCTGCGACCGTATCGGTTGCGCAGTTCCAGACTGAAGCGCCTAGAACCGCTCGGCCACTCCGGCCGGCCGCATCTCAGTGTTTAAGACGGTATGTCTCCTGAATTACTTGTCGGGCAACGAGACGATTTTGCATGTAGATTCAGTGGTATATGTAGATGCTCTCTTCTGCAAGATTATTTGCGAATAGATTTAGTAGTAAAGAAGTAATAAATTAAGACTTGGTGTTGAAACTCAAGTTTTGTTCATGAACAGCAAAAATGTAGTAAGCGATAAATTTTTTGCTTTTATTATCTTAAGTATTAAGAAAGAGCTTCCTAAAGGTTTGAAATTATGTGCAAAGTTTGTTGAAAGCCGCGGAGTGCTCTCTTTCTCAAATACTGAGTTTAGTCTGGGTAATTTCCACGCCGTGAGTTACACTGCCTACACTACATATATACATATAATGATGTGCCAAAACATTATGACCACCTGCTTAAGAGCTTGTTTGTCCGTCTTTCGAACGAAATATATTACTGATTTTTGGCCGAGCAGTTCTAGGCGCTTCAGTCCGGAACCAGGTGGCTGCTACGGTCGCAGATTCGAATCCTGCCTCGGGCATGGACGTGTGTGATATCCTTAGTTTAGTTAGGTTTAAGTAGTTCTAAGTATAGAAGACTGATGACCACGGCTGTTAAGTCCCATAGTGCTCAGAGCCATTTGAACCATTTGAATTACTGATTTTGCGTATCAGGGATCCGACAGTTTGTTGGTAGGTTTGAAGAGGTATGTGGCATTAGATGTCTACGCACAGGTCATGCAAATCCCGTACATAACGAGCCGCTGATTTGCGTACATGATGATGGCGCCCGATAGCGACCAAGGTAGGTTATAAAGGATTTACATCAAGTGAATTTAGTCGCCGGAATGCTCCTCAAACCGCTGTAGCACCGTCTGGCTCCTAGAGGTGGACAATTATACCGCTGAAAGATGACATCCCTGTCGGGAAAGACGTCAAGCATAAATGGGTGCAGGTGGTTTGCTGCTGTTAGTGTGTCTTCCGTTGCTACCACTAGTGCTATGCAAGCGCAGGAGAATGAGTACCATAGCATTATACTGCTCCCACCAGGGTGCGCCCGTGGCGCGCTGCGTGTCTCGAGCCACACTTCACGTCAATGACAGCGTTTGTGCAGACGACCACAATCTCATGTAGCAAAAATGTGATTCACCCGTAGAGCCGACACGTTTCCGTTGGTCGACGGTCGAATCCCGCTGGTCCCGTGCCCAATGCAGTAGTAACTGACGACGTCATTAGGTCAGCATGTGAACACATAGGGGTGGTCTGCTGCGTAATTCCATGTTCAAAACTGTACTGTGAACGGTGTCCTCCGAAACACTAGTGTTTGCGTCAGCATTGTGCCCCATCGGCAGAGACGCCGCATGTCACCACCTATTCTACTTTACAGATCAGACAAGCCTCAGAACCCCACATTCTGTGTAGAGTGGTGAACGTCCAACCATTTAGCGCCTAGTGGTAGCTCCAATGTCCTCATACCTCTTTCTGTATACGCTCACGACGGTAGCACGTGAACATTCGACCAGCTTCGCCGTTTTCGAGATACTCGTTCACAGGCTCTGCGTGATAATAATCTGCCCTTTGTCAAAGTCGCTTGTCTCAATAAATTTCCCCATTTGCGCACCACATCTTCGCTAAGGTGATCCCCCGTCCGTGTCTGCTCCGCTTACATACACTCCTGGAAATGGAAAAAAGAACACATTGACACCGGTGTGTCAGACCCATCATACTTGCTCCGGACACTGCGACAGGGCTGTACAAGCAATGATCACACGCACGGCACAGCGGACACACCAGGAACCGCGGTGTTGGCCGTCGAATGGCGCTAGCTGCGCAGCATTTGTGCACCGCCGCCGTCAGTGTCAGCCAGTTTGCCGTGGCATACGGAGCTCCATCGCAGTCTTTAACACTGGTAGCATGCCGCGATGGCGTGGACGTGAACCGTATGTGCAGTTGACGGACTTTGAGCGAGGGCGTATAGTGGGCATGCGGGAGGCCGGGTGGACGTACCGCCGAATTGCTCAACACGTGGGGCGTGAGGTCTCCACAGTACATCGATGTTGTCGCCAGTGGTCGGCGGAAGGTGCACGTGCCCGTCGACCTGGGACCGGACCGCAGCGACGCACGGATGCACGCCAAGACCGTAGGATCCTACGCAGTTCCGTAGGGGACCGCACCACCACTTCCCAGCAAATTAGGGACACTGTTGCTCCTGGGGTATCGGCGAGGACCATTCGCAACCGTCTCCATGAAGCTGGGCTACGGTCCCGCACACCGTTAGGCCGACTTCCGCTCACGCCCCAACATCGTGCAGCCCGCCTCCAGTGGTGTCGCGACAGGCGTGAATGGAGGGACGAATGGAGACGTGTCGTCTTCAGCGATGAGAGTCGCTTCTGTCTTGGTGCCAATGATGGTCGTATGCGTGTTTGGCGCCGTGCAGGTCAGCGCCACAATCAGGACTGCATACGACCGAGGCACACAGGGCCAACACCCGGCATCATGGTGTGGGGAGCGATCTCCTACACTGGCCGTACACTACTGGTGATCGTCGAGGGGACACTGAATAGTGCACGGTACATCCAAACCGTCATCGAGCCCATCGTTCTACCATTCCTAGACCGGCAAGGGAACTTGCTGTTCCAACAGGACAATACACGTCCGCATGTATCCCGTGCCACCCAACGTGCTCTAGAAGGTGTAAGTCAACTAGCCTGGCCAGCAAGATCTCCGGATCTGTCCCCCATTGAGCATGTTTGGGGCTGGATGAAGCGTCGTCTCACGCGGTCTGCACCTCCAGCACGAACGCTGGTCCAACTGAGGCGCCAGGTGGAAATGGCATGGCAAGCCGTTCCACAGGACTACATCCAGCATCTCCACGATCGTCTCCATGGGAGTATAGCAGCCTGCATTGCTGCGAAAGGTGGATATACACTGTACTAGTGCCGACATTGTGCATGCTCTGTTGCCTGTGTCTATGTGCCTGTGGTTCTGTCAGTGTGATCATGTGATGTATCTGACCCCAGGAATGTGTCAATAAAGTTTCCCCTTCCTGGGACAATGAATTCACGGTGTTCTTATTTCAATTTCCAGGAGTGTACTTTTGTAACGCCACCAGGCGGCATTCAACTTCGCGGTGGGCAATGTTTTGGCTTATCAGAGTATACATAGTTTCTAACTTTAATACTTGACTTACTGTGTTAAACTTTTAACGTATGATTAATGAGTAGAGTATGACAGCATTTTAAATTTTAAATTTCGGTGAGTAATTGTATGAAACAATGAAATCAAATTTTTGTTGCCTCTGGAAGGCGCTAGACAGGCAACCTGCAAGTCGTATCGGGTGACCGTTTTATTAATATCTATCGTTTTCATGAACTGCGATAAGTTAATGCTGCAGATGTTTCTGGAATGAAATTTTCAACCTACAGCGGAGTGTGCGCTGATATGAAACTTCCTGGCAGATCAAAAGTATGTGACGGGCCGAGACTCGAACTCGGGACCTTTGCCTTTCGCGGGCAGGTGCTCTACCAACTTTATTTTCTTTTATTTTAATCTCATTTTGTTCTATGTTGTTCGTTGAATTTGTTGGTGGCGGACGTCCGATGACACTCGTTCAAGTTGTTCCTTGATCCGTTCACTCAGTTTTTTATTACAGAGGGTACTCAACCCTCTGACCGAACACGCTGAGCTACCGTGCCGGCATCAACTTAGCTACCCAAGCACGACTCACGCCCCGCCCTCACAGCTTTAATTCCGCCAGTACCTCGTCTCCTACGTTCCAAACTTCACAAAACCTCTCTTGCGAACCTTGCAGAACTTCGCAAGAGAACTTCTGTGAAGTTTGGAAGGTAGGAGACGAGTTACTGACGGAATTTAAGCTGTGAGGACGGCGCGTGAGTCGTGCTTGGGTAGCTCAGTTGGTAGAGCACTTGCCTGCGAAAGGCAAAGGTCCCGAGTTCGAGTCTCGGTGCAGCACACAGTTTTAATCTGCCGGGAAGTTTAATGCTGCTGACTTTACGGAATATCTGCTTCTCTCTGCTTTTTTCTGCGAAGAGTGTTTTCCGTCCGTAATGATTTCGATGTTGACGATGCGTTGATTTTAACATTCCTCCCTTGAGCAACAGTCGAAAAAAAAAAGGTAGTTGCATCAGAGAAGTTAAAAGTACGTTTCAAAACTCAATCGCTCTGCGTGGAACGCCGTTCTCCGTGAGTCCTGTGGTATCTACGGCTGGGTTTTAATCCGGATATTTCTCATGGGCGGCTGCTTTATGTAACAAATGATGGAGCAACCTTTAGAAGTTTCTCGGTTGCCGAAACGCCCAAAGAGCATTAGTCAGATCCGGAGTGATGTTTTGACCCCTGCAGATAGTGGTGGCAGACTTCTACCTTCACAGCGCAGTGGGCTGAGATTGCGAAGCGGTACAGGGCTGACTCCACCCAGCGCTGGCCGCTACGATTAAATTGCGCGGACAGCTTTCCCACTGGCCAGTATTAACGGAGTGAATGCTCTACTGCTGTGTAAAGGTCTGTTGTAGACGGCCTCCGTCGGCGGGGGAGGGGGAGGGGGGGGGATGGCAAATATTTCACGACAAAGTAACATGGACAACTTCTGCATCTACAAGAGTTTGTGCAAAAGTGTGGATACACCAAAAACACAACACATTACCATGCCTAATACGATGTAGGAAAACCTTTGACATTCAAAACAGCTTCCAGTCGGCTCAGTATGAATAAATAAAAGTCCCTTTTGGATTTCAAGGGAATCTTGTACCATTCTTCCTGCGAAATTGAGGCAAATTCAGGTACCGATGAAGGAGGAGGATAGATCTCACAATCCCTTCTCTTCAAAGCAGACCACAAAGGTTCAATAATATTGAGACCTGGTGATGGTGGTGGCCATTAGAGTTGTGACACTATATCATGGGATGGACTGATCAGCCACAATGTGCTCAAAATAATCCCATGCTGTAATGCACCCTACGAAATACACTCCTGGAAATTCAAATAATAACACCGTGAATTCATTGTCCCTGGAAGGGGAAACTTTATTGACACATTCCTGGGGTCAGATACATCACATGATCACACTGACAGAACCACAGGCACATAGACACAGGCAACACAGCATGCACAATGTCGGCACTAGTACAGTGTATATCCACCTTTCGCAGCAATGCAGGCTGCTATTCTCCCATGGAGACGATCGTAGAGATGCTGGATGTAGTCCTGTGGAACGGCTTGCCATGCCATTTCCACCTGGCGCCTCAGTTGGACCAGCGTTCGTGCTGGACGTGCAGACCGCGTGAGACGACGCTTCATCCAGTCCCAAACATGCTCAATGGGGGACGGATCCGGAGATCTTGCTGGCCAGAGTAGTTGACTTACACCTTATAGAGCACGTTGGGTGGCACGGGATACATGCGGACGTGCATTGTCCTGTTGGAACAGCAAGTTCCCTTGCCGGTCTAGGAATGGTAGAACGATGGGTTCGATGACGGTTTGGATGTACCGTGCACTATTCAGTGTCCCCTCGACGATCACCAGTGGTGTACGGCCAGTGTAGGAGATCGCTCCCCATACCATGATGCCGGGTGTTGGCCCTGTGTGCCTCGGTCGTATGCAGTCCTGATTGTGGCGCTCACCTGCACGGCGCCAAACACGCATACGACCATCATTGGCACCAAGGCAGAAGCGACTCTCATCGCTGAAGACGACACGTCTCCATTCGTCCCTCCATTCACGCCTGTCGCGACACCACTGGAGGCGGGCTGCACGATGTTGGGGCGTGAGCGGAAGACGGCCTAACGGTGTGCGGGACCGTAGCCCAGCTTCATGGAGACGGTTGCGAATGGTCCTCGCCGATACCCCAGGAGCAACAGTGTCCCTAATTTGCTGGGAAGTGGCGGTGCGGTCCCCTACGGCACTGCGTAGGATCCTACGGTCTTGGCGTGCATCCGTGCGTCGCTGCGGTCCGGTCCCAGGTCGACGGGCACGTGCACCTTCCGCCGACCACTGGCGACAACATCGATGTACTGTGGAGACCTCACGCCCCACGTGTTGAGCAATTCGGCGGTACGTCCACCCGGCCTCCCGCATGCCCACTATACGCCCTCGCTCAAAGTCCGTCAACTGCACATACGGTTCACGTCCACGCTGTCGCGGCATGCTACCAGTGTTAAAGACTGCGATGGAGCTCCGTATGCCACGGCAAACTGGCTAACACTGACGGCGGCGGTGCACAAATGCTGCGCAGCTAGCGCCATTCGACGGCCAACACCGCGGTTCCTGGTGTGTCCGCTGTGCCGTGCGTGTGATCATTGCTTGTACAGCCCTCTCGCAGTGTCCGGAGCAAGTATGGTGGGTCTGACACACCGGTGTCAATGTGTTCTTTTTTCCATTTCCAGGAGTGTATCACTGTATGGCTCTCCAAATCATCTCCGAACCCACTCCATGTTTCAGTCCTGCGACGTAGACTCGTCCAGAAGTTGGAAACAGTGTGAAACAAGACTCATCCCGCCAAACGACACTGTTCCGTTGCTCCACAGCCCAGGTTTTAAAGTTTCGGCACCACGTTTTCCTGCTACGGGCATTTGCATCACTAATGAGTGGTTCTGGAACTGCAACTCTCCCTGCAATTCCCAGATTATGGAGCTCCTTTCGTATTAATTTGGAGCTGACAGATTTTGTGAGTTCGATATTCAGCTTCGCAGTGCCTTTTATATCTGTCGTTCCCTTTTTTGTCGTCACAACCCTCTTGAATGACCGACTTTCTCGATCATTCAACACTCCCTTCGGTCCGCATTCTGACTTAGCGGATGACATCTTTCCGGTTTCCCTGTAGGCGATATCAGTCTTCGATATAGTGCCTCCTGAAACAGCAAACACTTGGTGTACCTTCGTTACGGAAACATCCATCACACTAGCACCAACAATTTTCCCACGTTCGAATTCACTTACCTCCGACATAATGTACTCACAACTACGCAGAAGACTGTTCTGAACACGACTGAAACGTATTGAGCAGTTCTCTTAGGTTGTTCGCAGATGATACTGTAATTTACCGTCTAGTAAGGTCATCCGAAGACCAGTATCAGTTGCAAAGTGATTTAGAAAAGATTGCTGTATGGTGTGGCAGGTGGCAGTTGACGCTAAATAACGAAAAGTGTGAGGTGATCCACATGAGTTCCAAAAGAAATCCGTTGGAATTCGATTACTCGATAAATAGTACAATTCTCAGGACTGTCAATTCAACTAAGTACCACATAGACAATATTGTGGGGAAGGCGAGCCAAAGGCTGCGTTTCATTGTCAGGACACTTAGAAGATGCAACAAGTCCACTAAAGAGACAGCTTACACTAGTTCGTCCTCTGTTAGAATATTGCTGCGCGGTGTGGGATCCTTACCAGGTGGGATTGACGAAGGACATCGAAAGGGTGCAAAAAAGGGCAGATCGTTTTGTATTATCACGTAATGGGGGAGAGAGCGTGGCGAGTTGGGATGGAAGTCATTAAAGCAAAGACGTTTTTCGTCGCGGCGAGATCTATTTACGAAATTTCAGTCAGCAACTTTCTCTTCCGAATGCGAAAATATTTTGTTGAGCCTAACCTACATAGGTAGGAATGATCATCAAAATAAAAAAAAAGAGAAATCAGAGCTCGAACAGAAAGGTTTAGGTGTTCGTTTTTCCCGCGCGCTGTGGAATGGTAGGGAGCTTAAATGTGAATTGCAGAGTAATCATCTAGATGTAGATGTAGATGTAGAGATGCCATCCATGATCAAAAACATCACCACTTGCAGCTTTGGCTACTATCTGCGTTTATGTTCAGGCATGCATTTCCCACTTTATTTCCGTATTTTTGTCCAATCTCTGTATATCTACACTCTGCAAGCCACCTTACAGTCTATGGCAGAGGGTGGTTCTGGTGCCACTATCCACGAGACGAGACTATGGGAAGAATCATTAAGGTAAACCCACGTAAGACCTCTAACTTCCCTGGTTTTACCACCGTCGTCGTATGTGGGAGGACGTAGCATATCGCTAGACTCTTCTCAAAATGTACCATGTCGTCATTTCAACAATAAGTTAAGCTCCTTCGTGATGCACAAGGCCTCTCTTGTAGCGTCTGTCACTGAAGGTTGTTGAGCATCTACCCAGTTTTCTGGCGCTACTTGGAGACTTCAGGACTCATAGGCATTTCGCATTTTCAGTTACAAAGAGAACAGTCGCCAATGGCGAAGTAGTATCGACATTTCACACTAAATAGTTGCGGATACACTTTCTGCCTACATCAGACTAAAAGGTCAGTCTGTGTAGGAGCAAGATGTGAGTTTGGCTGCGAAAGTCGATATTTTTATAGTTTGAATCTTCTAGTGTAAGTGTCATTGCTCCTAAAAAGACTTCCTGCAGCCGACTGCTCACTGACATAAAAACTCGACAGTATGTCACAAGGTTAAAAGAATGGACAGAAAATAAACACTGCCCAAAAATCAGAATTATGTACAAGGTTCATAGATATAAAGAATATTTTATCTAATCTTTGGATTCGGTTAAGAATGATTTTGAAGTAATAGGTTTAACATCAGAAGAGGCACCAATGTTAGCACTGAATAGGGGATCATGGAGGAACTGTATAAGGGGGGCTATGCTCCAGACTGAACGCCGAAAGGCATAATCAGTCTTAAATGATGATGATGATGATGAATCTTTGAAGAATGTTAACACATCCTATTCCGATTAACGGTGTAATGAAATGACTTTAGCAGACAACATTTTCTACTCTCCAACAAAAAGTTTCGTAGCAGCAGAGCAATTAGTAAAAACCTGGATTGCTGGCAATTTCCCCGTGTATTTCGAGGTATATTTACTGATGGCTCCAAAACCATAGGTAATGCCAGAGGGCTTGCGCTTTCGTGTGTCCAAGCAAGGGCTACAAGCAGCTGTTTTCGCTTCCCAGTGAGACTTTTCATTTTTCTGCAGAGGCCACGCCAATCCTCCTCAAGAACATTAATCCACTAATAATGGACATTATGAAAACCATCAAGGAAAATGAGAATCTCAGGATGAAGGTAAAATTTATGTGGATGAAGGGACATGGTCATATTTAATACGGGGCTACTATAAATGATTTATTCGTTTTCATAGTTCTATATATTCCAAATTATTACGCGTACAGATGAGACTGATGCTTGAATTGAACCGTTAACTCGCGTAGTCTCCATTATGCCCACCAATTGCTGTCACGAGTGCAGTGCCTCGACAAAATGGCGAGAAACTAAGAAAAGAGTTTCCGCGTGTTGCAATATGCGAGATGTTTCTCTCTTACAAGAGTGCTTTTAGAAGGGATTACGGAAAAGAACGGCTGTGTTCAGAGGATTGTGAGTTGGTATCGACAATTTAGGAACACTGAATGTTTCTGTAAGCAGAAAAGTTCCGCACGACCATGGCTCCCAGGTGCAACTGTGGAAAGGGCGAGGTAGAGTTTCATTCGAAGTAAAAAAAAAAAAAAAAAGCTCCGCGCAAGCCACGAACTTGGAATACCGTACGAGACCGAGTGGATGATTTTGCGACGGCGGTTACAATTCAGCCTTTAGCGTCAGCAGCTAATGAAACAGTGAAAACCGGAAGCTTACGGGTACCGCCTACAATTTTGCATACCAACGCAGGAAGCTGTTCAGAATGAATATTTCACCTCCGAGCTGATATTCAGAGGCGAAGTAACCTTTCATTTGTCTGGAAAGGTTAATCGCGACACTCACAGTGAGGGGCGCAGAAAATCGTCCTGAAACTGTAGCTCATGAACGAGATTCGTCGAAGGTTAATGTTTTCTGTTCAAATGGTTCAAATGGCTCTGAGCACTATCTGAGGTCATCAGTTCCCTAGAACTTAGAACTACTTAAACCTAACTAACCTAAGGACATCATACACATCCATGCCCGAGGCATGATTCGAACCTGCGACCTTAGCGGTCGCGCGGTTCCAGACTGAAGCGCCTAGAACCGCTCGGCCACATCGGCCGTCAATGTTTTCTGTGCAGTGTCACGGACCAATCTCTATGTACCGTTTTTATTCTGTGAAAAGACTGTGACTGGTTTCTTTTACCTTCATACGTTACAGTTCTGTTTGTTTCCACAGCTGACCGCTGATTTCGAGAATTTCATCATCGTACGAGAAGGGGAACACCTTCGCTGAAGCATCGATGTTTGTAGGTACCTAAACGATGAACTTTCGTATCGCTGGATTGGGCGTAATGGTGTTTCTCTTCCCTTGGTCCCCTAGGTCGCCTGATGTAGCGCCTTGTGCCTTTGTTCGTCGGAGGTACATTAAGGGCAGTGTTTACGTTCCTCTACTATCAAGAACACTGAAACATCTCAGAGAACGCATCAGTACTGCCTTGATGACAACTGACAGGATGTTGCTAAATGCGAACTCGATTACCGCTTGGACGTGTGGCGTGTCACCAAAGATGCTACCGGCCGAAGTGGCCTAGCGGTTCTAGGCGCTTCAGTTCGGAACTGCACTGCTGCTATGGTCGCAGGTTCGAATCCTGCCTCGAGCATGGATGTGTGTGATGTCCTTAGGTTAGTTAGGTTTAGATAGTTCTAAGTCTAGGGGACTGGTGACCTCAGATGTTAAGTTCCATAGTGCTTAGAACCATCTGAAACACCTGAACAGCTCTCCTTCACATAAATATATTAATTTAACACGATGTACACTGTATAGTCTTCCATGTAAGCCTTTAGGACAAAAGTGATTTTTTAAGGTGTTAGTGGGCCAGACAGATAGCGACAGGTGAAGCGTGTGGTGTGGCGGGGCAGGTGCAGCAGCTGCCGCGGGCAGGTCGCGCTTTCGGGCGCAGCAGAGCGGGGGACACGACGCTCCACCGGCCAAGCGCTGACGGCCTTGCGGCTGCCGCAACACCAGCAGAAACAGCGACACCGACAGCCGGGCGCCTAGTCAGTCTCAACAAGCGGCCGCGTCCCGGCCTTCGGCACGTAGCAGAGGGGCCATGCGGTGGTATGAGGCCACGTGTCGCTATTCGTCGGAAGGAAATTTAGAAAGCTTTACTAAGCGACTAGCCGCAGCTTCAGTGCAGATCATCCGCTATTTTAACACTTTATTCGCTTGGCGCCGGCAGCGCTCATTCCGATTACTTGGCTTGTCGCCGGCCGCTTGCCACCTTTCCGTTGATGACATTCTTCAAACACATTGACTTTTGCGCGCTTTAATTTTTCCGGAAATCCTCTATTTTGCCCTATCGTTCCACAAACTCTAATTTTCTTTTCAAGGAACTTCTCTGCAAGTTCTACACAGTTATAATAATTATCCATGTAGAGGTGATGCCACTTTCCATAAGAAGATGTCAATAGTTCCATCACTGTTTTTGCTAAAGGTCGTCCAGCGCCGGAATATATCTTGAATGAGGAAATGTATCCCGTACTCGAATCACACAGCATCCGAATGAGTATCCCATATTTCGTAATTTTCGACGAATTGTAAACTTTAAAATTTAACTGTCCACGCCACGGTATCATTCCTTCGTTAATTGAGATATTTTGACTTATATTAAACGTTTCTTTAAACTTTTTGGAAAAAATAATCTATTACGAATTGCACTTTGAAATGCGGGTCGGCATTATCCGGTTTATTTTTGTTGTCGGAAAAATGCGAAAATGATAATTTGTCTGAATCGGTTGAGGAACATCGTTCTGCGAAATATCGGTGTGTCTATCAACGGATTCGTTGACCAGTAATCATCGATCCTTGCTTTTTTTTACAATTCACATAAGGATAGTAAGCCCAAACCATTTCCTAAATTCGGGTCCCGAACGTCGAGAAATTTGGCATTTTTTTTAATCCAGTTTCCTTCCATTGCAATTTTGACTGTAATACTTGTTGGTTTCGTTGCTAACAAATTCAAACCGATCGTTCCCAATATATAGTTCTCCGATATCCACGACGCTCTGTGTATCTTAGGGAAATACGTGTGGACTCGGAGATCCTCCAAATTTATTATTGGTCCTCTGTAAATCATAGTCTGTCTTCTTCGTCTGATTCATCCGAATCAGTTGGCAACCGTAACGTTCGCCGAATTATTCTTGAGCGTATTTCACTATCTTCCGACGATTCTGCTTCACTTCCATTTTTTTGATATCCAGTGTCTTCTTCCCAATCGGCCATGTCGTCCGGAACGTCAGACAAGACGTCCCCGCATTCATCGTAAACAATCGTACCGTCTCTTTCGTCTGCCATGATGAAAGTGCACATACACTTATAAAAACAAAACAAAAACTTGTTGACGTATGTAACTTATTGTTATCTAAACAAAACACCAACAGAATGAAAAAGATACTAAACTGCTGTCACCGGCCACTGCGCAATACTATGATCACGACGACACGACTGTGGTGTCGCCGGCCACTGAGCGACACTAAGCACACGACACCACTGTGGTGTCGCCGACCGTTGACCGCTATTTCGCGCACCACACCACTGTGGTGTCGCCGGTCGACAAAGTGTTATTCCAATGCCAGACGTTCAAGCGTCTTGAATAGATAAGATAATGTTACATACCAACTATTCAGAAGTTACGACCGTCAGTATGAATGTCCACCGCCACTCCAAGAAGTGCTCACACTGATTTTATTCTTAGCGCATAAGAGACGTCAGCACTGTAACAGCGCTGGTGGTTTGAACTAACAACTGCAAACAAGCATTCAGAATAAGATTTTCACTCTGCAGCGCAGTGTGCGCTGATATGAAACAACCTGGCAGATTAAAACTGTGTGCCGGACTGAGACTCGAACTCGAGACCTTTGCCTTTCGCGGGCAAGTGCTCTACCCACTCAACTACCCAAGCACGCCTCACGATCCGTCCTCACAGCTTTACTTCTGCCAGTACCTCGTCTCCTATCTTCCAAACTTTACAGAAGCTCTCCTGCGAACCTTGCAGAACTGTCACTCCTGAAAGAAAGGATATTGCGGAGACATGGCTTAGCCACAGCCTGGGGGATGTTTCCAGAATGAGATTTTCACTCTGTAGCACTTGCCCGCGAAAGGCAAAGGCCCCGGGTTCGAGTCTCGGTCCGGCACAGGGTTTTAATCTGCCAGGAAGTTTCATATCAGCGCACACCCCGCTGCAGAGTGAAAATCTCGTTCTGGAAACATCCCCCAGGCTGTGGCTAAGCCATGTCTCCGCAGTATCCTTTCTTTCAGGAATGCAGTAGAGCTTCTGTAAAGTTTGGAAGGTAGGAGACGAGGTACTGGTAGAAGTAAAGCTGTGAGGACGGGGCGTGAGTCGTGCTTGGATAGCTCAGTTGGAAGAGCACTTGCCCGCGAAAGGCAAAGGTCCCGAGTTCGAGTCTCAGTCCGGCTCACAGTTTTAATCTACCACGAAGTTTCTTTGCAAACAAGGATGTACACTGGAGTAGTAAGCTATGAGCAGGCAGTGTTAAGTAAAGGATATGCAGCTGTAGTCTGTCACCATTCTTCGGTCACAACTAGTAGTGGAGCAACGAACTGAACATCTCTAACTCTCCAGAATACGATATTGCACTGGCTGCGTTATTCTGAATTCGATGTAAAGTTTCTTTGGACGTTCGTAAAAACACAGGAACTGCAATATCGTATTTACCCGCCGACACAGGGCTAGCGACTTCCATCTAAAATGTCTCACCTGTACGGGAATTTACATAATGGATGTACGAGTACAGGTTACAGACCAATAGCTGACGACATAATCGTGAGTCGTGAGACGTGCACGGATAGCCAAATGGTAAGGCGACTGCTCGCGGGAAATCCGGGTTCGAGTCCCGGTCCAACACAAATTTTCATTGTTGTCATTCCATTCTACAGCTGATGGTTGTCCATATTCGCAATTTCGAATTCATTTAATGTAACTCTCCAGAATGATACGAAGAGAAAAATCTATACAGAGTATGTCCCGTCGTGTTTACTACCAATTTCTTGTTATTAAAAGAAACCGACATTGTTCGGCGGTAAATATCTGATCATTACGAGAGAATCGCGAATAAGCTGTCCCGTAACGTACCGTTTCGTATCTCCGAAAGCCCTTAGCAAACTAAAGAATAACAAATGTGGTGTTATTTTTTAGACACTATCCATTTTTACGGCACGAAATACACAGCCTGTTGTAAAAACTATGTTTCAGATCGATATAAACGCTAGTATTCACACTCATCCGATATCGCATTCAAAAGTGTCGCTTGCTGGCCGCTTGGGGCGCTGACCTCGCTGTGAGCAACAAAAACGAGACGATGCGTCGCGTTTGATATGTTAGACTGTGGTGTAGATGTAGTCGTAGATGTATTAACTCGTTGGGGATGTATTTGGTGGTGACTGGATTACCTACGACACCTGTAAAAGGTGTTCGAAGTGAAGCTGCCGGTATTGGTACACATGGGTGGTTTCGCAGAAAGGCGTATCCCAAAATCGCGAAACAAGAGGCAATTCCGCAGGCGGGTTTTAGAGAGCTAAGGTGCCGGAAGTGTCCGCCCATCGTCATTTTGCGACTTTCATCGCCCCGTCCCCCCGCTTTCTCCCCCCTTGTGATCGACCCGAGTTGCCGACTGGCGATACGGCGCCACGGTCTTTGGCCGCTACACGACGGCCCGCCGACAGCCGCCCGTATCGCTCCCTTTCTACCGTCACGTACGCGAGCAGGCAACTGGCACGTCTTACGCTCACGCGTGATCACAGCTTCGACCGCCGCCGTGAAAACGTTCATCTCGCGGAACCAGGTGGTCTGCTTTCTCGTATGGCTAACGAGTGAGTGGTCCATTTCACTTTTTTCCACACCGTAGCCAGCACTCAGAATACTACAGTTCGAAACTTCCTTTGTATGTAGAACCATTACTCGTACCTGATACCGTTTCATACACAGCACTGAAATATCAAAATGAAGAACCGCGGCTTGCCGAATGAAGACTACACGGAAAAATTCTGGAGATTCGCAATACCGATAGTATTTTTCGTGTTTCTTTAGCTAGGTTCGAAGGTTACGTGCACATCCATACTTCATAAGCCCTATTATGTTGGCGTAGGACACTTTGTGTACCTCTATCGCTTCTGGCTTTTACTCTTCCATTTGTGAACGGAACAGGGGAAGAACGATTGCTGGTAAATTTCTGTGCGATCTCTAATCTCCCTAATCTTGTCTTCGCATCGGTCTCCTAACGAGGTCTACAAGTAGGTAGGTGGGAGCAAAATATTGGCTAATTTTGCTAGGAACGCTCTTTCTCTGAAATACAATAGGTAGGTACACCGTGGTGCCACAGGAACTGGACTGGTGTCTCCGTGACGCTTTCTCGGTTACTGAACGACTTGTGACGAATCGCGCTACTCTTCTTTGGATCTTCTCTATTACCTCTTACGATCCTATCTGGAAATGGTCCGAAATCGATGCGCATTGGGTATTTTATATCCTTACAAAATATAAATTGCATTTTTTAAAGCCGGCCGAGGTGGCCGAGCGGTTCTGGGCGCTACAGTCTGGAACCGACTGACCGCTACGGTCGCAGGTTCGAATCCTGCCTCGGGCATGGATGTGTGTGATGTCCTTAGGTTAGTTAGGTTTAATTAGTTCTAAGTTCTAGGCGACTGATGACCTCAGAAGTTAAGTCGCATAGTGCTCAGAGCCATTTTTGTTTAAGTAGGTCTAAGTTCTAGGGGACTGATGACCTCAGAAGTTAAGTCCCATAGTGCTCAGAGCCATTTGAGCCAAGCCATTTTTTAAATATTAAAAATTAGCTGTTCACGGAAGTCCTACGCTTTTATGTAATCCAAGGACTGACTTTTGCGCAAGTACAGTCTACAAGCATAAACAAAAAAAAAAAAACCTATGTACTTATAATTTATTTTGTACTCAATGAAACTTTCATCATTATGAAAAAAGGCGAGAGTTTACTGTTGTTACTGCTAAATACGGTAGTTATTTATGGATAACAGAAACATGTTTAATCTAAGTTCGACGAATTATTGAAGCGATGTTTGATATTCTATTGTTTTACGTTTTTCTTCAATTTCACCCTTTTTTGAGGACATTTTGCTGTCTAGCGCTGTATGATAAAGTTGTTTTCATTTTATTTTTACTAAGTAACGTCTCCCTTTTTCCGTTACAAATCAGCAATTTTCAAATAAAACCTGAATTAAACATTAACTACTTCAATTTTGTAATAATGTTGTTTATTTTTAATTAAGAGACACGAGGATAACGATGTGGAATAAAAATATTCCGTAGGTTACATGGCCTTCTATATATCCTCACTCAGTTTGTAGACGCTTCACTGTTTCCGATTTCTCGGGGAATCTTGTACAGCATTTCATTGCATACCTAAAGAAAGCGATCGATATGAGGTAACGATCAATAGTATGCAACACGCGTAACGTACAGGTAACACGAGTACGACGTTAACTGACCAAGGCTACAGGAAAAACTACCGTACCCTATACTTACTTATGGTCGTCTACGGTAGCCGATTGTATTTTTACAATTCTGCTTGCATTGCTTCATGCCTTTCCCGACGACACTGGCATCTTCCAGTAGGGTAACAGTCTGCGTCACGAAGACAGGATATTATTACAGTGGATTGAGTAGCTTGATGGTCAACTTACGTTCATATCATGCCTACAAAATCCACCTGATCTGATCCCACTGGGACACAACAGGCCGCCAGCTCTGCGCTCACATATTGTCCATCTATGATTTACGGGAATTGCTTGACTTGTGCTTAGACATCTGGTGCCACATACGAGGTGCATTCAAGTTCTAAGGCCTCCGATTTTTTTTTTCTCCGGACTGGAAAGAGATAGAAACATGCGCATTGTTTTAAAATGAGGCCGCATTCATTGTCAATACGTCCCAGAGATGGCAGCACTGTACGGCAGATAGAATTTTACCGCCAGCGGCGAGAATGAGAACTGTTTTAAATACTTAAAATGGCGAAGTTTTCCTTACTTGAACAGCGTGCAATCATTCGTTTTCTGAATTTGCGTCGTGTGAAACCAATTGAAATTCATCGTCAGTTGAAGGAGACATGTGGTGATGGAGTTATGGATGTGTCGAAAGTGCATTCGTGGGTGCGACAGTTTAATGAAGGCAGAACATCGTGTGACAACAAACCGAAACAACCTCGGGCTCGCACAAGCCGGTCTGACGACATGATCGAGAAAGTGGAGAGAATTGTTTTGGGGGATCGCCGAATGACTGTTGAACAGATCGCCTCCAGAGTTGGCATTTCTGTGGGTTCTGTGCACCACGTGGCTGCCCGTGTGGCATGTTGTCAAGCAATGTTGACGCGCAACAGCAGCATGAATGGGACTTTCTCTTCGTCGGTTGTGACAATGGATGAGACGTGGATGCCATTTTTCAATCCAGAAACAAATCGCCAGTCAGCTCAATGGAAGCACACAGATTCACCGCCACCAAAAAAATTTCGGGTAACCGCCAGTGCTGAAAAAATGATGGTGTCCATGTTCTGGGACAGCGAGGGCGTAATCCCTACCCATTGCGTTCCAAAGGGCACTACGGTAACAGGTGCATCCTACGAAAATGTTTTGAAGAACAAATTCCTTCCTGCACTGCAACAAGAACGTCCGGGAAGGGCTGCGCGTGTGCTGTTTCACCAAGACAACGCACCCGCACATCGAGCTAACGTTACGCAACAGTTTCTTCGTGATAACAACTTTGAAGTGATTCCTCATGCTCCCTACTCACCTGACCTGGCTCCTAGTGACTTTTGGCTTTTTCCAACAATGAAAGACACTCTCCGTGGCCGCACATTCACCAGCCATGCTGCTATAGCCTCAGCGATTTTCCAGTGGTCAAAACAGACTCCTAAAGAAGCCTTCGCCGCTGCCATGGAATCATGGCGTCAGCGTTGTGAAAAATGTATACGTCTGCAGGGCGATTACGTCGAGAAGTAACGCCAGTTTCATCGATTTCGGGTGAGTAGTTACTTAGAAAAAAAAAATCGGAGGCCTTAGAACTTGAATGCACCTCGTATACCCGGAAATCTATCAGGCACTTGTGAAATCCATGCCGCGCAGAATTGCTACTGTACTCAGTTCTAAAGGTGGGTCAAGGCGCTAGTAAGTTGGTGCTCATAGCGTTTTGGGTCATTAGTGTGTGTATCCGGCATATCAGACAGACTGGAATACCGCTACTGCAAACCTCCAACATTTAGACCTGATCAATTGTCTACTATCACTAGTTTCTTGTCTACACCTCCCCACGTCTGCGCAAATAAATCGTTAAATTATAATTTCTTGACTTTCTTATATCTTTAGCTCTGCGATATATCGTAGATATGTGACAGAGTGAACCAAGTGACAACATTCCCCACACACACTTCCTCCCTTCCTTCAAAGCATTGCAGATCGTCTCGGTTTGTTCTGACCTATCATAGACCTCTAATATGCTAATAAATAATAAAACTAGAAAGAGATTTTGGCACACATAAATAGTAACAGCAGCTGCTGCTTTATATAACTTAATTACCGGTTTTGCATGTATACGCGCAATGATAAAGAATACACGTTCCTGACGGTTACAGGCTTCTTCTGATCAGGCTCCTCAAGAGATGCGCTGTTAACTCCTAAAACAGGTTTAAACGAACGAGGGCACTTGGCAGACGATTTAAAATTATTTGCAGCTCCTACCTGATATAACTTATTTATTGGTTTCACATGTAGCTGCGTAGCCGTAACAAACGTCGACTCGTTTCAGCGTGACGCCGCCTTTTCTCCGAAAGTCGATATTTATATAAGCAGCCGGTTGCTTACACAACGCGATCTTCTGGCACTCAGAGTCAACAATTGCCACAAAAACTGCTGTGGCTGCGGGCAATTAATTCCTCGCGAAAGTTGCCGGAAAAATTTGGTGCAAATTTTAAGGCACTCAGAAAGTTATTGTTCTACACAGTTCCACAGAGAGAGACGTCGGGAATAAATCTACATCATAGCCGGCCGGGGTGAACGAGCGGTTCTAGGCGCAACAGTCTGGAACCGCGAGACCGCTACGGTCGCAGGTTCGAATCGTGCCTCGGGCATGGATGTGTGTGATGTCCTTACGTTAGTTAGGTTTAATTAGTTCTAAATTCTAGGGGACTGATGACCTTAGAAGGTAAGTCCCATAGTGCTCAGATCCATATGAACCCAATCTACATCTACATCTAAATGGTTACTCTGCAATTGACACTTAAGTTCGTGACAGAGGGTTTATCGAACCATATTTTCATACTCCCTTTTCTACCATTCCACTCTCGAATGGCGAGTGGGAAAAAGGAACACCTAAATCTTTCCGTTCGAGCTCTGATTTCTCTTATTTTATTATGATGATAATTTCTACCTACGTAGGTGGGTGTCAACAAAATATTTACGCATTCGGAAGAGAAAGTTGGTGATTGAAATTTCGTAAATAGATCTCGCCGCAAAGAAAACCGCCTTTGTTTCAGTGACTGCCACCCCAACTCGCGTATCATATCAGTGACACACTCACCCCTATTGCGCGATAACACGTAACGAGCTGTCCTTCTTTGCACTTTTTCGATGTCCTCCGTCAATCCTACCTGGTAAGGATTCCACACCGCGCAGCAATATTCCAACAGAGAACGGACAAGTGTAATGTATGCTGTCTCTTTAGTGGGTTTCTCGCATCTTCTAAGTGTTCTGCCGACAAAGCGCAGTCCTTGTTTCGCCTTCCCCACAATATTATCTATGTGGTCTTTCCAATTTAAGTTGCTTGTAATTTTAATTCCTAGGTATTTAGTCGAATTGACAGCCCTTAGATTTGCGCGATTTATCGGATACCCAAAATTTATCGGATTTCCTTTAGTACCCATGTGGATGACCTCGCACTTTTCTTAGTTTAGTGCCAATTGGCACTTTTCAAACCATACAGAAATTCCTTCTAGATCATTTTGTAATTGGAATTGATCATCTGATGATTTTACTAAATCACATTCTACTAAATCACATTGACATGAGCAGAAATAACGGCTGCCACAGTAATTCTGTTCATGTTCACAATCAGTAACATTCGCTTTCTGTAGTAACAGAGTAATTCACGGAGAGAGTTACATGGAAGATTTTCTTGTTTCTCCACGTGCATTCGGTGTTCTTTATATCTGTCTTTAGAATCTACGTGCAAGGTACTTTATGTATGAAGTTTCATCACTCGAGCGTTCAAATCGGCACGCTAAATCGTAAAGAGAGCTCTTTGGAAACCTAAGACCACCAGAAGGACACACTAGTGAAATATGTTCTAAGGCATCCATGGGTATTTCAGTTTGTTCTAGAAGGAGCAGCATAAGGAAAAGGAAGAGGCAGCAGAGAGATTAAATAGCTATTACGGATCGTCTACTGTTTTAAACCCGACTATGTTATGCAGAGACAAAAGATTGTCATAATACGGGCAAATTGTGGACTCTATCAATCCAGTTGAAAGATTGATAACTGTCTAAAAAGTGACTAGTAACATCGTACCCCAAAGTTCAAGTTGCTCAGAGAAGAATTTGTTCCAGTTGAAACATTTGCGAGTTTCCTCGCATCATTGGACTTCGGTACTGAGCATATGGTACGAGATCTAACAGCCTAAAAGTATTACCATAAAATTCACCATTGTTTTCCGACGTGGGAAAATACACATCAACCAATCATTTTTTGAAGTAATCCACAGAACGGATCTCAATCAGCGTCGTCACTAAACTAAAACTAAACTCTGTCCGGACAGGCCACGAAGGCACAACGGTACCGACCGGCCGCCGTTTTATCCTCAGCCCACAGGCGTCACTGGATGCGGATATGGAGGGGCATGTGGTCAGCACACCGCTCTCACGGTATGAGACCGGAGCCGCTACTTCTCAGTCAAGTACGAGGTGCATTCAAGTTCTAAGGCCTCCGAGTTTTTTCTAATTAACTACTCACCCGAAATCGATGAAACTGGCCTTACTTCTCGACGTAATCGCCCTGCAGACGTACACATTTTTCACAACGCTGACGCCATGATTCCATGGCAGCGGCGAAGGCTACTTTGGGAATCTGTTTTGACCACTGGAAAATCGCTGAGGCAATAGCAGCACGGCTGGTGAATGTGCGGCCACGGAGAGTGTCTTTCATTGTTGGAAAAAGCCAAAAGTCACTAGGAGCCAGGTCAGGTGAGTAGGGAGCATGAGGAATCACTTCAAAGTTGTTATCACGAAGAAACTGTTGCGTAACGTTAGCTCGATGTGCGGGTGCGTTGTCTTGGTGAAACAGCACACGCGCACCCCTTCCCGGACGTTCTTGTTGCAGTGCAGGAAGGAATTTGTTTTTCAAAACATTTTCGTAGGATGCACCTGTTACCGTAGTGCCCTTTGGAACGAATTTGGTAAGGTTTACGCCCTCGCTGTCCCAGAACATGGACACCATCATTTTTTCAGCACTGGCGGTTACCCGAAATTTTTTTGGTGGTGGTGAATCTGGGTGCTTCCATTGAGCTGACTGGCGCTTTGTTTCTGGATTGAAAAATGGCATCCACGTCTCATCCATTGTCACAACCGACGAAAAGGAAGTCCCATTCATGCTGTCGTTGCGCGTCAACATTGCTTGGCAACATGCCACACGGGCAGCCGTGTGGTCGTCCGTCAGCATTCGTGGCACCCACCTGGATGACACTTTTCGCATTTTCAGGTCGTCATGCAGGATTGTGTGCACAGAACCCACAGAAATGCCAACTCTGGAGGCGATCTGTTCAACAGTCATTCGGAGATCCCCCAAAACAATTCTCTCCACTTTCTCGATCATGTCGTCAGACCGGCTTGTGCGAGCCCGAGGTTCTTTCGGTTTGTTGTCACACGATGTTCTGCCTTCATTAAACTGTCGCACCCACGAACGCACTTTCGACACATCCATAACTCCATCACCACATGTCTCCTTCAACTGTCGATGAATTTCAATAGGTTTCACACCACGCAAATTCAGAAAACGAATGATTGCACGCTGTTCAAGTAAGGAAAACTTCGCCATTTTAAGTATTTAAAACAGTTCTCATTCTCGCCGCTGGCGGTAAAATTCCATCTGCTGTACAGTGCTGCCATCTCTGGGACGTATTGACAATGAACGCGGCCTCATTTTAAAACAATGCGCATGTTTCTATCTCTTTCCAGTCCGGAGAAAAAAAATCGGAGGCCTTAGAACTTGAATGCACCTCGTAGCTCTTCAGTTTGCCTCACAATGGCTGAGAGTGTGGTGTCACCGCCAGACACCACACTTGCTAGGTGGTAGCCTTTAAATCGGCCGCGGTCCGTTAGTATACGTCGGACCCGCTTGTCGCCACTATCAGTGATTGCAGACCGAGCGTCGCCACACGGCAGGTCTAGAGAGACTCCCTAGCACTCGCTGCAGTTGTGCAGCCGACTTTGCTATCGATGGTTCACTGTCTGCATACGCTCTCATTTGCAGAGACGACAGTTTAGCATAGCCTTCAGCTACGTCATTTGCTACGACCTAGCAAGGCGCCATATTCAGTTACTAACAGATAATATTGTGAATCATGTACCGTCAAGAGCGATGTTCATCATTAATAGAAGTTAAGTATGAAACTAATTACGTCCGCCTTCTGAATTCTCATTCCTTGTCCTATTCCAGACCTCGCGTCAGTATAGTTCTTCACTCCTCACGCCAGCCTGCGTGAGCTAAAACGCGTGCATTTCGTCCTCCAGTTGTAACACGGTGTTGGCTCTTCTGCCAACACAACAGAGAGCACCCCTCATGCCAACAGCGCTCGGCAGACTGGATGGTCACCCATCCAAGTGCTAGCCCAGCCCGACAGCGCTTAGCTTCGGTGATTGACGGGAACCGGTGTAACCACTGCGGCAAGTCAGCGTTGTCACGGATGAATTAGTGTTAACGTTATTTAAGGGGGAGTCTGGGAACCTGCAGTTTCTACAGAACAGCTGATGGCCACTTCTACAAGTAATGGAAAAGACTGGCCGCTTCCCCCACCGTTGAAATTTCGGACCAGACGTGCTGCGTGAAGAAGTTGTGACAACTCATCCCACCATCAACAGCGACCCAGGCTTTCTACGTAGCATAGCCTAAGAGCGCGCTCTGACTGACTACAACAGCAGCAAGCTACCAGCTAACTGCTTCCGAAGACGTGCTTTGTACCTTTCGGACCCTCCTCCACGTTGCAGTCAACCCGACACGAAATTTGCGGTAGCGTAGTAGTGGTACTTTCGATGCTTGCACGCTGGAGAGGGGAGAGGGTGTGTTTCACGTAACTAATACAATAAGTTAGAATGATATACAGGAGAACAGAAAAGAAAATTGAAGTTCTGTTCAAACACGATCAGTTTGGATATAGAAAAGGTAAAGGCACTAGAGAGGCAGTTCTGATTTTGCGACTAACAATGGAGACTTAAGAAAAATAAAGACATATTCATAGTATTTATCCCTGTAAAATCGTTAGACATTGTAAAATGATGTACGATATTCGGAATTATCAATAAAATAGGGAAAAGCGTTTTATATTTCTATATTACACACTAATGGCCCAAAACATTATGACCACTACCCATCGCGACGTTGCATGCCGCCTGGTGGCGTAGCGGGTACGTGACGCGGTACCAAAAGTATGTAATCGGAGCAGACGCGAACGGGGGATCATCCCAGCGAAGATGTGGGCTCCAAATGGGGTAGTCCATCAAGATAAGCGACTTTGACAAAGGGCAGGCTACCGTTACGCAGAGCCTGTGAATGAATATCTCGAAAACGGCGAAACTGGTCGAATGTTCACGTGCTACAGTCGTGAGAATCTACGAAAGAGGTGGAAGGACAATGAAGCTGCTACATGGTCAGACACCCACGACTCTCCACAGAATGTGGGATTCCGGGGTTTTCTGCTCTGTAAAGTAGGATAGATGGTGATCTGTGGCATCTCGGGCGAAAGGGCACAATGTTGCTAGTGCCGAGTGTTTCTGACCACACCGTCCATCGTACGTTGTTGACCATGGAGCTCCGTAGCAGACCACTCTTACGTTTTAACATGTTGGCTCAGCGACATCGACAATTACGATTGCAGTGGGCACAAGTCTATCGGGATTCGACCCTCGATCAATGCAAATGTGTCGACTCTTCGGGTGAATAGCATGTCTGGTGCACTAGGCCAATGGACGTCTCCGCAAACGCCGACATTGGCGAGAACGGCGGCTCGAAACGTGCAGCGCTCCACGGATACAAGCTGGTGGGAGCAGTATTTTGCTATGGGAGATATACTCCTGCGCTTGCATGGTACCTGTTATAGTAATCGAAGACACCCTGACAGCTGCGAACTAGCTTCATGCTTCTTGGTGTTTTCCCCGGCGGCGGTGTCTTCTTTCAGCAGTATGAATGTCCGTGTCTCGTAGCCAGAACAGTGTTACAGTAATTTGTGGAGCATTACAGTGAACTCTCGTTGATCTCCCAGTGACCAAATTCGCCTGGTGTAAATCCTGCGGAACCCATTATGGTCCCTATCTGACGCTATCACCGCATACGTAAAACAGCGGCACGTCATTTCCGTGAATTACATGACTAGTGCGTTCGTTGACATCTAATGCCACACACCTCCACCACCCTACTAATAAACTGTCGGATCCCTGAAAGCACAATCAGTGCTGTATTTCGTTCCAAAGACGGACGAACAAGTTACTAAAACAGATGGTCAAAGTGTTTTGGCTCATCAATGTGCATATCTTACACCTGTTTCCTTTTATTACATACCATCTGATAATGAGAGACAAAGGTTCTGGAAGAAATTGTTCATGGTATACTGACTTTCAAAGTAGCCACCAGCATTGAGTATAACCCGTCGCCAGCGATGTGGAAGTCGTAGGATACTCCTATAATTCAGTTCTTTTATCTTGGCGGTTCGCGCATGCCCGCCCAGACGCGGGAGATTGTTGCGTTGCCAGTTGTACGCGTTAAGAGCGTTTAGGGGGGAGCGCGCAGTTTATGAAATAAAGCCACCACGGCCGCATTAACCCTTTTGCTGCAACAGAGACGTGCTCCCCGCATTCCGCGATGTGCGCTATTTTATCATTGCACTGCTCGTCTGTGCAGACACAAGGTGTTTCGACTGCTTTGACACACTTTATCATTCGATTTCACAAAAACTATTTGGCCCAAAAATTTTATTTTTGCACATCGTCTTGACTGATACCTTCCCCCCATAAATGACTTAATTTTGTTTCGAAGTTCAACGCAGTTATTGTGCAGCATTAGATGAAGTAAATCATTTGAAGAGTTTGCAGAGGTAAAAATCCATAGCGTATACTTTCCATATGGTCGATTTTAGTTGCCACTAGAAATTTCAAAAAATTGCATTCAAACGAATAAAATTCATGAAGTAATACACTTTGATATTGTTTTTAAATAAAAAAAAATATTAAACACCGAACAAGGTTTGAACTCACAACCTTCGACTTAGCAGGCATACACTTTCACCATGACGCTATCGTAGCTCATCGATCAATACATCTCCCAGAGGACTTTAAAATATCACGCAAAATACCGACAAACACTGTTTGCATGACTATGAATTACTCACGTTTCGTCGAAGTACAAAAGGAAATAAACAATTACTGCTGTTCTTTATTGCGAAAAAGCTGTTAGTGAAAATGATACAAATACTTTTCCTTGCTATCGCCTGAATTAGGAGGCCTATTGCTTGTTTGGTTTAATTAGTTAATAGAATATGAAGCAATTGGTATAAAGAATGCTTTTTCCAAACTTTCTATAAAAGAAAGTCTGCTATCAAGACACTGCTTTCGTTCAATTACTTTATTTATGACTGAACGTTTCTAAAACTGAAGACACTCGTCCATGCTCTGCACTGCAGTCGAGCTCTGGCAACGTCGTTCTCTGTTCATTGGCTGACTGTGTTTTGTGACGTCAGATGCGCAGAACGAACCTAAACTCGGCCGCCGTCATAAACGACGCGCACTTTAGCAGTGCCAGTTGTTTTGACAGTTCGAGCGGCGCGGTGTATTGCCCGGTGAATTTGTAGTAGTTCTGAAGCGAATGCCGTGAAGTGTTTCCTTCAGTTTAGAAATCGAGTTAAACTAACGAGGGCTTAAGTCAGGTGAGTGCCGTAGGTGGCATAGCACTTAGCAGCCCCATCAGTCAAACAAATCAGTAACAGCTACCACTGTACGTGCTTGAGCATTGTTATGCAAAATGATGGTCAGGTCCGGCACAAAGTGTAATCACTTCCGTCACTAAGCTGGTCGTAGGTTGTGTTCCAAAAATGAACAGCATAGAGACACAAGTGATTACACTTTGTGCAGGACCTGACCATCATTTTGCAGGACAATGCTCATGCACGTATAGTGCAAGCTGTTACTGATTTGTTTGACTGATGGAGCTGCTAAGTGCTATACCACCTACTGCACTAGCCTGACTTAAGCCCTCGTAAGTTCAACTCGGTTTCTAAACTGAAGGAAATACTTCACGGCATTCGCTTCAGAACTGCTACAAACTCGACTGGCAATAGACCGCCCCATTCGAACTGTGAACAAAACTGGCCCTGCTAAGAGAAGCCCACGACTTCCACATCGCTGGCAACTGGTTATACACAATGGTTCAAATGGCTCTGAGCACTATGGGACTCAACATCTGAGATCATCAGTCCCCTAGAACTTAGTACTACTTAAACCTAGCTAACCTAAGGACATCACACACATCCATGCCCGAGGCAGGATTCGAACCTGCGACCGTAGCAGTCACGCGGTTCCGGACTGAAGTGCCTAGAACTGCACGGCCACCGCGGCCGGCTATAAACAATGCTGGTGACTACTTTGAAGGTCAGTAAAGCTTTGAAACACGTATCTATTTTGTACGAGCTGTTGTAAGTAGGCTGTTTAGGTTTTTATGTTGGTAACGCCACGTAGCGCTCTATATGAAAATCACTGACTGTGCTGTGTGAAGGCTGTGGTTGGTTTGCATTGTTGGAGTATATGCTATTGTAGTGTTGGGCAGTTGGCTGTTAACAGCGCGTAGCGTTGCGCAGTTGGAGGTGAGCCGCCAGCAGTGGTGGATGTGCGGAGAGAAATGGCGGAGTTTTGAGAGCGGATGATCTGGACGTGTGTCCATCAGAGACAGTATATTTGTAAGACTGGATGTCATGAACTGCTATATATATATTATGACTTTTGATCACTATTAAGGTAAATATATTGTTTGTTCTCTATCAAAATCTTCCATTTGCTAACTATGCCTATCAGTAGTCAGTGCCTTCAGTAGTTTGAATCTTTCATTTAGCTGGCAGTAGTGGCGCTCGCTATATTGCAGTAGTTCGAGTAACGAAGATTTTTATGAGGTAAGTGATTTGCGAAAGGTATAGGTTAATGTTAGTCAGGGCCATTCTTTTGTAGGGATTATTGAAAGTCAGATTGCGTTGCACTAAAAATATTGTGTGTCAGTTTAGTGTTGATCAGAATAGGTAAAGAGCGAAATGTCTGAGTACGTTCAGTTCTGCTCAGCTGTTTGAAAATCAAATAATGTAAGAGGTTTATCATCACAGTAATTCACTAATTTTTTTAAGGGGACGTTTCACTGAAAATAAATAGCTGCAACTATTAAAGTTACAACCCTCGTATTTGGTAGTGTCGCTTACCTGGAAGAGCAGGTAGCCGCTCTCGTACATCCAAAACTCAGAGGCGGAGGCCGGGGGCGGTTGTGGAGGCGGCGGCGGCGGCGGCTGCCCCAGGGCGGGCAGCTTGTGCAGCTGGATGGCCAGGCAGCGCTGCAGCAGCAGCGGCCGCCGGCCCACCCCCACAGCCGCCCCCGCAGCCACCGCCCCCGCGACGCCACCCCCGGGCCCCCGCGGGCCTCGCCCGCCGCTCATCGGCCGGCCGGTCGCCGGCGTCCAGCCGCCGCCTCCTGCAACACAACACAACACACCGTTACTCGACGTAAACAAGAACTCATAGCGCCAGCAAGCGCCTACTAGGAATAGACAAACTTCTACGAGACGCGTTAAGTGTATAATGCTAAACACTTTTTTCCTGAAAGCAGGTTGGTTTTATTTAGGATTCCAATACAACAAATTATTACCCACTCTTTTGGCTGCAAAACCCTATTTTTCGACATGATCTCCGTTCAATGTGACGGCCTCCGCCATCTTTCTGGAAGGGCCTATATGCTCGCATGGTACTACTCTACTGGTCGGCGTCGCACCCAAAGTCTTGTTGCATCAACAACCTCCCCGTCATCCACGTACAGTTTTCCACGGAGTGCATCATTCTTTGGGCCAAACTCGTCTCTTTTTATTGTCTTCTGTTGGGCGACTAGCAACCCAGTGGGCACATACCTTTGAGTATCCCAACTAGTGGACGAATGTGTCAGCACTACCAATGTAGGCGTCCAGTTGTGAAATAAGGTGTTTGATGGCGATCCATCAGTCACCTCCAATGAGAGTGTCCGCACGTTCCAACAATGGAGGAGCGACAACTGTGTGCGCCCGGCCGGCACGCGGGAGATCAGACAGGCTTGCGCTATCTTGTTTCGATGATAACAGCCGCATTGCCCAGCGACTCATCATGCTTTTGTTCACTGTCAGGTCGCTGTAGACATTCCTGTAAATATCTGCGTTGCTCTTGTTTTTCGCCAATAGTAACTCAGTGACAGTTGTCTGCTTGGAACGGTCCTCCGTTGCAAGCGCCATTTTGAAGGCAACAAAAAGCGCCGTCACTTATGGGAACTTTATGAAAGTATAGGAGCTGAAGCGGGAATATTCCAAGATGCGCGACAACAAACTGTCAGGGAAAAAATGTGTTGCATTACTTACTGAATATCCCTCGTAATTATCAGCGCGAAAGCCGTCTGTTATACACATCTTCCGCACTATTTATTCATATGCCTATCGATAAGCACTTGCAGGTCTCAAAGAGTCTTCACTCACTCTTCCTTTTGCTAGAGTAAAGTTTCTGCTATGTAGCACAAAATCAAGTCGCTTAAGCTCTAGAGTTAGCCAGCAATTTTTATTGCTTGGCGCAGAGACCCTATTAGCAAGGCCCCAAATGGCTGGTTGGGGAAAAGGAATCTTTGCTATCGCCTGCTGCCGTGAACACTCTCTGCTTTTCCTGCTTGGACGCGTGGAACTATTTAGTATATGCGTTCTATCTTGTGATACTGAAATGGGCATATTCAAGCGACTTCGTACAGAATTAGGATGAGATTGTTGCTGCTTCTACGGTATTTGCATAATTCGACGTTACGTGGTTTTTCACATTTATTCACGCGCGATACTCTGGTGACGTATTTGGGGTGAGCAATGATAGTTCTTTGTCGGTTTCACAACTTGATTTGAACACATGCGAATCGTTGTTGTTGTTGTTGTTGTTGTTGTTGTGGTCTTCAGTCCTGAGACTGGTTTGATGCAGCTCTCCATGCTACTCTATCTTGTGCAAGCTTCTTCATCTTCCAGTACCTACTGCAACCCACATCCTTCTGAATCTGCTTAGTGTATTCATCTCTTGGTCTCCCTCTTCGATTTTTACCCTCCACGCTGCCCTCCAATACTAAACTGGTGATCCCTTGATGCCTCAGAACATGTCCTACCAACCGATCCCTTCTTCTAGTCAAGTTATGGCACAAACTTCTCTTCTCTCCAATCCTATTCAACACTTCCTCATTAGTTGTGTGATCGACCCATCTAATCATCAGCATTCTTCTGTAACACCACATTTCGAAAGTTTCTATTCTCTTCTTGTCCAAAATATTTATCGTCCATGTTTCACTTCCATACATGGCTACACTCCATACAAATACTTTCAGAAACGACTTCCTGACACTTAAATCTATACTCGATGTTAACAAATTTCTCTTCTTCAGAAATGCTTTCCTTGCCATTGCCAGTCTACATTTTATATCCTCTCTACTTCGACCATCATCAGTTATTTTGCTCTCCAAATAGCAAAACTCCTTTACTACTTTAAGTGTCTCATTTCCTAATCTAATTCCCTCAGCATCACCCGACTTAATTCGACTACATTCCATTATCCTCGTTTTGCTTTTGTTGATGTTCATCTTATATCCTCCTTTCAAGACACTATCCATTCCGTTCAACTGCTCTTCCAAGTCCTTTGCTGTCTCTGACAAAATTACAATGTCATCGGCGAACCTCAAAGTTTTTATTTCTTCTCCATGGATTTTAATACCTGCTCCGAATTTTTCTTTTGTTTCCTTCACTGCTTGCTCAATATACAGATTGAATAACATCAGCACATGCGAATCAACGTAAGGTATATTTTCTGTTCAGTCACCCGGGTTTGCAAGTGGTTTATTTCATTACTTTTACTCATTAAATAATATATGAATATAGCATTATATTTACATCTTTGTAAATGTGCGATACGTAAACCCATGTGGACCATTCTGTTGTATCGGCTACTGTAGGAGTCAGCGCCGACGCAAACAAGGAAGCAGAGAAGTTGTGATGATCGATGACAGGAATCCAAAATGATCTGTACGTTACACTTGCAGATTAGTGAACACTTTATTTCTAAAAAGGAAAGAAACCTAACTTAACTTCTCCTTATGAGGCGGCTTGATGTACTTCCTGTACCTCCCACGTGCAATTACTTTTACACACTATTACTACTCGCAGAACGCAGGCTAAGTATCGTCTTCCTTTTACTCAGCACTGATGCTCTCGATGTCTGCGACCGAACTGGTCCGGACGAGCGGCAGGCGGCTGGTTAAGTCAACGTTGACAGGGGGCGCTGAACTCTTGTCTTCCCGGAGGTGTGGCGGCGTGCGAGTCAGCGCCTTCTTGATGTGGTTTCACAGAGCTGCGCTGGTCGGTGTGCAGTCGACGCTTTAGAAATGCACATGTTCAAAGGCAACTGCATGTAACTTTGTATTCGTTTTACGCACAATATAAGCCTGCTTGTCCAGAATTCACATAATTTGCGACTCTGACCACGTTATTTTCAGCCCCTCATGTCTTTATTCACTTCCTCGAGTGTGCTCACCAGGGAACCTCACTCACGAGAGAACTACATTCAATATCATAATATTTCAAGACGGAAGGGAATGAAATTTTCAACTAACAAGACATGTAGACTTTAAAACACATGTTTCCAGTGATACAGAGGTCGATATTTTGCTACCATTCGAGGTAATTTCAATTATTACGTGTTGTAGGATACCATTGCAAGTCCGTTTACATTTCAATATGGTTCAAATGGCTCTGAGCACTATGCGACTTAACTTCTGAGGTCATCAGTCGCCTAGAACTTAGAACTACTTAAACCTAACTATCCTAAGGACATCACACACATCCATGCCCGAGGCAGGATTCGAACCTGCGACAGTAGCGGTCGCTCGGCTCCAGACTGTAGCGCCTAGAACCGCACGGCCACTCCGCCCGGCTACATTTCAAGAATCATTCTACAAAGAGTGATTCATTAGCAAAGTTAGGGAGTACCTACATAGGATCTGTTGTAAGCGTTTTAGTTAAAATTTATTTTAGTTTAACTTATTTTAAATACCTCTGCGCTATGAGGAAGTTCCTGGTCACTGTATGACAGAAAGTAATATTTGTCAGATAGCGTTGTTATGGGTCAGATTTAAAATAAAGGAGGGTATTTTCGGGACACTAAAACTGGGGGTTCATAGTATCTTATGAACTCACAGGTTAAACTTTAACGTACTGACCGGCTTTAAATCTCGACGTAGTTGGGCATAATGTTAATGTAAATGTCGTGTGACCAGGGCCTCCCGATGTGCAAGTCTTTCGATATGGTGGATGGCCTCTAAACAAATCATACCTCATTCCGCTGAGGGACTGGGTGTTGTGCTGCCCTAATCATCATCATTTCATCCCCATCGACGAACGGTTAATCTAGTTTAGCCAATGGAATGGGAATGGCATGGTTAATCTAGTTTAAGATGGTTTATTTTTAAGTAACATTTCTCTGTATGTATGTATTTATAAACGCCTGAAGATGAACAGAACATGTTCGAAACGTGTTGTCTTATGTTAGATTAAACATACAACAAAAAATAAAACAGTAACTGGTGGACATACCGGCTATGTTCTGACTGATCAGTATACCTCTCCCTGTAATTTCATGAGAGAGTCGAAGAGCAAAAGCGATTAGTGACTACGGTAACAGGTGCATCCTACGAAAATGTTTTGAAGAACAAATTCCTTCCTGCACTGCAACAAAAACGTCCGGGAAGGGCTGTTTCACCAAGACGACGCACTCGCACATCGAGCTAACGTTACGCAACAGTTTCTTCGTGATAACAACTTTGAAGTGATTCCTCATGCTCCCTACTCACCTGACCTGGCTCCTAGTGACTTTTGGCTTTTTCCAACAATGAAAGACACTCTCCGTGGCCGCACATTCACCAGCCGTGCTGCTATTGCCTCAGCGATTTTCAAGTAGTCAAAACAGACTCCTAAAGAAGCCTTCGCCGCTGCCATGGAATCATGGCCTCAGCGTTGTGAAAAATGTGTACGTCTGCAGGGCGATTACGTCGAGAAGTAACGCCAGTTTCATCGATTTCGGGTGAGTAGTTAATTACAAAAAAAATCGGAGGCCTTAGAACTTGAATGCACCTCGTACTGAGACTACAGTTGTCCCTGTTTCTAGCTGCCATAACTAGAATGCGAAAAAATGAAATAATCAGTGCAGGAGTGAAACAATTTATGGAATGCAGACTGAAATATCTGCTTAGTTTCAAAGCATGGAACATTGTATACTGATGAGCCAAAACCTTACGACAACCTGCTAAATAACTTGCTTGTCCGTCTTTGAAACGAAATAAATCACTGGTTCTGCGTATCAGGGTTCCGACAGTTCGTTGGTAGGTCTCTGGAGGTGTGTGGGTTTAGATGTCTACTCACAAATCATAAAATTCGTGTAGATAACGGGCCGCTGATTTGCGTACGCGTTGATTGTGCCCGATAGCGATCCGGAATTAGAATTACATCAGGCTAATAATGGTCGCTGAGACATCAACAGAGTTCACTATAACGCTCTTCAAACCACTGCAGCACGGTCCTGGCTTTGAGACACGGACAGTTATACTGCTGAAAGATGACATCATTGTCGGGGAAAACATCAAGCATGAAAGGATGCAAATGGTTCGCAGGTGTGAGCTTGTCTTCGAGTACTGCTGCAGGTTCCATGCAAACGCAGAAGAATATCCCCGGCAGCAAATACTGCTCCCACGAGGCTGAGTCCCTGACGCGCTGCACGTTTCGGGCCACCGATGACGGCGTTTGTTGAGACGACCATCGGCCTAGTCTAGCAGAAATGTGACGCACCCGAAGAGCCGACACGTTTCTATTGGTCGACTGTCGAATCTCGATAGACTTGTGCCCACTGCAATCGTAACTGGCGATGTCGTTAGGTCAACATGTGAACACGTAAGGGTGGTCTGCTGCGGAACAGATACGCAGAACCAGTGGTTTATTTCGTTTCAAAGACGGACAAACAAGTTATTTAGCAGGTTGTCGTAAGGTTTTGGCTCATCAGTATACAATGTTCATGCATTGAAACTAAGCAGATATTGAAGATATTTGGACATCAACAATGTACGATGAAACACTTGTGCGTGAACCAGCATTGTGCCCTTTCGGCATAGGTGCCACAAATCACCATCAATCCTACTTTACAGAGCAGACAAGCCTCAGAACTCCACGTTCTGTGAAGAGTCGTAGGCATTCAATCATTCAGCGCCTAGAGCTAGTTTCACTGTCGTCCCACCTCTTTCCGTAGACGCTCACGACAGTAGCACGTGAACATTCTACCAGCTTCGCCGTTTTGGAGGTATTTGTTCACAGGCGCTGCGTAATAATAATTTGCCCTTTGTCGAAGTACCTTACCTTAATGGATTTCCCCAGTTGCGGCCCTTAACTTTGGTAGGGTGATCTCCCGTTCGTGTCCACTCTGCTTACATACTTTTGTTACCTTGTCACGTGCCCGCTAGGCCACCAGATGAAATCCAGCGTCGTGTCGAGAATTGGTCATAATGTCTTGATGATCAGTATATTACAATGTTGTCAGTGAGGCGACAAACTGTTCTCTGCCACTCCTCGAGAGCTCACAATTGTCTATAAAGCAATAGAAGAACTTTTCATGCGTTCTTCAAGTCGACAAATAAATCTCGTTTTGTAGACTTTGAGAAACCTCGCTACTGCTATCGTCTGAAGCGGAAGATCGATGTGTGTTCATGTTATTCTGCCGGCGCTTCTCTATTACCCTGGAGGCCGTAAACGTAACCGAAGACAGAGAGAGTTGAATCTTGGAGCAAAGTGGGATGGGGCGTTATTTTCCTTTGTCGGTACCCAGCGGGCGGCTGCCATCTCATGCATAACAAAGCAACCAGCGGGGGAAAGCGGCCTTGCGAAGTGCAATACACCGTCGCGCTCGCACTGCACCTATACCTGTAACCACAGTCGGAACTACAGCGAGGACAGAATGCTCAGCAGTCTGTATAGTACTTGGACGTACAACATCAGTTATTTCTGTAGCAGCTTGTCATATAACTCTGGACTCCGAGTACAGAACTGCAGCGTGCCTGCGGAAAAACAACATTGACTGAAGCTGCGAATAGTTAGATCAGCATGAGATTACAACACTTCATCAAGAGAGACCTACATAACTAGACCATTTGCTACGTTCGCGAAAAGCTACGAATTTTATGATCTCTCTCCCGGTTTTGTTGTTGCAAACGGTAACTATAGTGTACTACTTTGTACACAATGGTAAGGAGAGATGGGCTACAGCGTGGTGCAGCAACTGTCGCTGTAGGAAAACGTGACAGGAGCAGAAATGATTAGCGATTAGCGAACAAGTTATAACAGTAAACAGAAGATTTACTGAACTTGTATTCCTTCAAACGTATGAAGAATCATTACAAATACACTATGTGATCAAAAGTATCCGGCCACGTGGCTCAAAATGACTTACAAGTTCGTGGCACCCTGCATCGGTAATGCAGGAATTCACTGTGATGTTGGCCCTCCCTTAGCCTCGATGACAGCTTCCACTCTCGCAGGCATACGTTCAATCAGGTGCTGGAAGGTTTCTTGGGGAATGGCAGCCCACTCACGGAGTGCTGCACTGAGGAGAGAATCGATGTCGGTCGGTGAGGCCTGGCACGAATTCGGCGTTCCAAAACATCCCAAAAATGTTCTACAGGATTCAGGTCAGGACTCTGTGCAGGTCAGTCCATTACAGGGACGTTACTGTCGTGTAACCACTCCGCCACAGGCCGTGCATTATGAACAGCTGCTCGATCGTGTTGAAAGATGCAAACACAATCCCCGAATTGCTGTTCAACAGTTGGAAGCAAGAAAGTAGTTAAAACATCAATGTAGGCCAGTGCTGTGATAGTGCCACGCCAAACAACAAGGGGTGCAAGCCCCCTTCTAAGCAAAACACGACCGCACCATAACACCACCGCCTCCGAATTCTACTCTTGGCACTACACACGCTGGCAGATGATGTTCACTTGGCATTCGCCACACCCACACCCTGCCATCGGATCACCACATTGTGTACCGTGATTCGTCACTACACACAACGTTTTTCCACTGTTAAATGGTCCAGTGTTTACGCTTCTTACACCAAGAGAGGCGTCATTTGGTATTTACCGGCGTGATGTGTGGCATATGAGCAGTGGTAGATTATTCTTAGTGATTAAATAAACAAACCTGTGTTACTTTTGTCAGTTCACTCTTAAAATTCTCGCAACAATTCTTTAAATGATAAGTAGCAATTTTTATTTTACAGAAATTTAAATAAATTTGAAACTGACGCACTTTGTAAAATTTTGTACCACAAGAAGCTGTGTTCATTTATGCCAGAAACAAGTATGTTAATGTTGGCCATAACCACACATTTGGTTTTTCTGGTCTCCATGTGAATGTTTTCTTTCAGTGTGATTCTTCTGGCGTACCCTTTTGGCAATACCCTTCAATGACACTTCAGCATTAGTAATACTCACATCATCAATCTTCTTCAGTAGGTTTTCAGCGAAGCAAAATACATCAAATCCTAGTTTGATAATGTTTCCAATTCCTCTAGTGTTGCAATCATTGAACACCAGGCAGACATGATATTAGCAAATTTTAACAATAGTAGTTGGTCAAAATGTTGTCTTTGGGCGAGGTTTTTAAGGCTTTCATTTGCGTTTTGTGTCAAACCATGTTTACATTTCTTTAATAAATCGTAATTAATCCCATCGTAAGTGGGCTCAGACCCTCACATACTCTACAGATGTCTTCTCTGATGGTAGAAAATAATAAAATATCGCAAACAAGGACAGAGTCTTGAGTGGCACTTTGCACTGGTTGAAACAAGATGGCTTTTATATCACTAGTAGCCCGAATTAAACACCGAAAATTGGAAACTTTTTTTTTAGCATGCTACAGAACTACCTGGTGGAAAACAAATTTAACGTTTTTGACCGATTTTATTCACATCCCCTTAAAACAATTCATTGTTTATAATTATAAAGAATATAGGAACTAGTCACGGAAACGTAATTTATTTAACCTGTTGCAAATAGATTTCGCCTGACGTCAGTCATCATCGGTGCATTTTTGTAATCGATACGTACCATGAGTAGAAGTAGTTCTATCATGATAGAAATCAGCCAAGGACTGTTTGCTACGTTATTTATAATTTTATATTCCACCGTCGCTGCACAGAAAGGGAATCCTTATGGAGCCCAACATTCAAAAATTCATTGTTCATTTTTTGCCAATGTCTTATTGTATTCATTGCTTACTATGATGACGAAGGTAAATTTTATGAAATGTTTTAAAATTAAATTTTTGTTTGTATTGTCGGGGGTCAAAGGGTTAACAAGGCGCGTGGACCAATCACACAGGCAGTGAGGT
Organism: Schistocerca cancellata; assembly: GCF_023864275.1. Taxonomy (NCBI): domain Eukaryota; kingdom Metazoa; phylum Arthropoda; class Insecta; order Orthoptera; family Acrididae; genus Schistocerca; species Schistocerca cancellata. The sequence goes on along the minus strand of NC_064634.1, from coordinate 382,168,651 downwards.
GATGCGAATTTGCCGGCCGATGTGGCCGTGCGGTTCTAGGCGCTTCAGTCTGGAACCGCGTGACCGCTACGATCGCAGGTTCGAATCCTACCTCGGGCATGGATGTGTGTGATGTCCTTAGGTTAGTTAGGTTTAAGTAGTTCTAAGTTCTAGGGGACTGATGACCTCAGAAGTTAAGTCCCATAGTGCTCAGAGCCATTTGAACCATTTTTTTGATGCGAATTTGACGCCCTCTGGTGGTATCCGGCGAACCCTCCATAGTATTGCATTGTATTGTATGTTAACCGGGACCTAGAAAAGACGGAGAGCCTCCGTCCCCGATGCAGCCACAGTGGTCCACAACCCCACGCCGAGTACCGCAGTCCACTTCACCCATCCACCGCCCCACACCGAACCACTCTTTCAGGTTTATTTTGCGGTTCGGCCCCCGGTGGACTCCTCAACCCCCTCCCCAGGGTACGTCTCACACCAGACGAATGTAACACCTATGTTTGCGTAGTACAGTAATGGTGAAGTACGCGTATGTGGAGAACTCGTTTGCGCAGCAATCGCCGACATAGTGTCGCTGAGGCGGAATAAGGGGAACCATCCCACATTCGCCGAGGCAGATAGGAAACCGCCTAAAACCGTCCACAGACTGGCCGGCTCACCCGACCTCACCCTCTCTAGTAGCGGTGGCCGGTTTAGGTGTTTCTTCAGTGGAGGCGAGAGCGGCGTGCGTTGCGCCGAGTGCCGTCAGTGAAGACACCGTCGACACCGCAGAAGGAAGCGGAGGGCGGAGAAAGGAAGGGGTATAATTATTGTAGAGGGAGACGAAGGCTTGAGTACAGTAAGGAGGTGCAAATGGATGTACGTTGCGGTAGTTACACAGAGATGAAGAGCCTTGGCAAGATATACTAGCGTGGACGGCTGCATCAAGCCATCCTTCAGCCGTCGGCACACGGCACTAAGTAGCCAACTTTGACGTGACTCTCTAAGAGTTTTGTGACGTCACTTCTGCTATTTCTATTGAGTAGCCATTTCGTCACGTGAAACATAAAATAAATTATGCGATATTTCGGCGAAGTGTCACAAAAAGTAGAACCAGTAGGAAGCAAGAACGCTCCTTACATCACAAAAAAAAAGGTTCAAATGGCTCTGAGCACTATGGTACTTAACTTCTGAGGTCATCAGTCCCCTAGAACTCAGAAGTACTTAAACCTAACTAACCTAAGGACATCACACACATCCATGCCCGAGGCAGGATTCGAACCTGCGACCGTAGCGGTCGAGTGGTTCCAGACTGTAGCGCCTAGAATCGCTCGGCCACTCCGAACGGCCTCCCTACATCACAAGCAGAAAGCTCGAGACCCGCAGAGAGCAAGACATCATATTGTAATTCTCATGTATGGTTGAAGCAAATATTCGGTGGGTTTTATGTTAATACCTGACCCGCGATGAATATATACTGTTGTTAAGCACCAGCACATTGAATGTCTCGAGAACGAATCGTTCTTGGCACGATTTGTCGTAATAAATCGCCGGGAAACGTTTTGTGACTGTTGAAGAATTGTCGTATTTGGTTATTATAGTGTTATCAGAATAAACCGTTTCAAGGGGCGACGTAAGCAAAAGCGACCAAAATTATGAATTTTTTTTATTTGGTGGTACTGAAATTTCAATTCCTGACTATTACATCCCAATTCCGCTTCTAACTGTGATAAAAATAATAGTTCACAAAAGCTTGTAGGGGGCCACGCCCTTCTGTTGCTCTGTATTTCCTCATATTATTTATTACTGTGGTGTTTTCTTCCATTTTTATGCAGTCACAATGTGGGGAACATTTCGGTGTTAAGGAGAGTCAGAACTTCTACTACAAAAGCGTCTGCATGGAAAAACTCAAAATCCTAATGAAGCTTACAACTCTCCGACAAGAAAACCATGCTCCAAGACAACCTTTTTTTTCCATAACTGCTGATGAAGTTGCAGCGTATGACGCTTGTTTAATTTGTAACTATGCTAATCTTGGCAAACTACAGACTCCACAGGGGCTAGTATTTGATCCAGGAGATTTCACACTATCGGTATTGAAGGAACTCGATTACAGGAGTATTGATGCAACTGACATTATTGTTGCTCAGTTTGGAAATCAGCTTAACCTAAGAGGACAAGCAAAGAAAAGACTGGTTAAGAATAAAGAAGAGAATCCATGGTTTGCACTAGTTCACCCAGATAAAGTAAGACCTAAAACAAACAAATCTTTGATTCAGGTTTCTCGTAACTTACATTCTGGCAACTTTATGTACCTTTTCCTCACAAACCACTCACATTATAGTACTTAAATTTTGTATGCAATTAGTCAATACTACAGTGAAACATTCGGTGGGACGAATTTACATGTACTACAACAGTACGGCGTTTATGTAACAGAAAAGCTCTAAGATTTCGCATATTTTTTTGCAAGAAATTTGAAGAGCTGTAAAAATCGAGCAAAAAAAAAAAAAGGTATCAATATTCTGTTACACAGATATTTGTAATAGTATTCCAAACTTTGTGCGAAAATAGATTAATTTACTTCTGACAGATTTTTCAAAAAAGGAGCGTTTGTGCTTACATTTCTGAAAAAACTTCAGTTTTTTATAATTAAGAACGTATAACTTCAGTAAGCATGAAAATGTATCTGTGGATCCATATAAGATTCCTTAACAACTGTGCCAAATTTAGTTGCCTTGAAAACGTTGGACTTTATAAGGCTTTTTCTCGAGCTATTGCAACTCCGCATACTCCCCTCCTTAACGCAACGGTACGCTGAAGAATCATGAAACACGTACTATTCTTGTCACGATTTGTTGTAGTTAAATGTAATTTAACAACATTTCGACGATAAAAGCCAGTGGAAGACTAGAATATAAAATACAAGTTGTTCAAAACGAAGTTACAGCCTAGTGCAGTGAGTAGAGGCGCTATATCAGGAACCAGCCGCACTTTTGGTGTACGGCCCGAGTCCGGTTGCACCTTTCTTCCTTTCTTTTCATCTTCGCGTTTCCCAGAAGGTTATGGGACTTCCTTAACTAGCTTATGGACAAGGAAAAAATGTGCGTTTTGTTAGAGCTAACTTAGGAATTTTACGCGCGTCCATTTACGTGAACAAACTGTATTGTTGGCGAGCGAAACAAAGCCGACAACTACCGCTGGAGGGCGCTGAAAGCGAAAAATGGCGGTAACTAGATCGTCCCGTGGGCAGACTGCGCTGCGTGTCGTGGCGTTGGACATCTCGTGTGCATGCACGTCAACGTTAGCTGCCTCGTCCCGTGTGCCGACGGCCTTAGGAGTGAAGACCACAACAACAACAACCACCTTAGCGTCGATGATGATGATGATGATGATGAGTCCCATACTCCTTTACAGAGCGTAGGGGAGCGACGCGGGAGACCCGCGCCGCCTTACTAGGCAAGGTCCTAGTGGAGGTGGTTTGCCATTGCCTTCCTCCGACCATAATGGGGATGAATAATGATGATGATGACGACACAACAACACCCAGTCATCTCGAGGCAGGAAAAATCCCTGACCCCGCCGGGAATCGAACCCGGGACCCCGTGCTCGGGAAGCGAGAACGCTACCGCGAGACCACGAGCTGCGTTGTTAACTGAAATAAAAACAAAGGACTGCTCTACGAGACTACTTTTGTCCACGTACATAATAATCAGAACAGTTGAGAGATATGCAATTTCAGCTATTACTCCCACGTGTATACAGGGTGTTTCAAAAATGACCGGTATATTTGAAACGGCAATAAAAACTAAACGAGCAGCGATAGAAATACACCGTTTGTTGCAATATGCTTGGGACAACAACCTGGTCTTTCAAGTGTCCCCACAGAAAGAAGTCACAGAGGTTCATGTCTGGCGAATAGGGAGGCCAATCCACGCGCGCCTCCTGTATGTTTCGGATAGCCCAAAGCAATCACACGATCATCGAAATATTCATTCAGGAAATTCAAGACGTCGGCCGTGCGATGTGGCCGGGCACCATCTTGCATAAACCACGAGGTGTTCGCAGTGTCGTCCAAGGCAGTTTGTACCGCCACAAATTCACGAAGAATGTCCAGAGAGCGTGATGCAGTAATCGTTTCGGATCTGAAAAATGGGCCAATGATTCCTTCGGAAGAAATGGCGGCCCAGACCAGTACTTTTTGAGGATGCAGGGACGCTGGGACTGCAACATGGGGCTTTTCGGTTCCCCATATGCGCGAGTTCTGTTTATTGACGAAGCTGTCCAGGTAAAAATAAGCTTCGTCAGTAAACCAAATGCTGCCCACATGCATATCGCTGTCATCAATCCTGTGCACTATATCGTTAGCGAATGTCTCTCGTGCAGCAATGGTAGCGGCGCTGAAGGGTTGCCGCGTTTGAATTTTGTATGGATAGAGGTGTAAACTCTGGCGCATGAGACGATACGTGGACGTTGGCGTCATTTGGACCGCAGCTGCAACACGGCGAACGGAAACCCGAGGCTGCTGTCGGATCACCTGCTGCACTAGCTGCGCGTTGCCCTCTGTGGTTGCCGTACGCGGTCACCCTACCTTTCCAGCACGTTCATCCGTCACGTTCCCAGTCCGTTGAAATTTTTCAAACAGATCCTTTATTGTATCGCTTTTCGGTCCTTTGGTTACATTAAACCTCCGTTGAAAACTTCGTCTTGTTGCAACAACACTGTGTTCTAGGCGGTGGAATTCCAACACCAGAAAAATCCTCTGTTCTAAGGAATAAACCATGTTGTCTACAGCACACTTGCACGTTGTGAACAGCACACGCTTACAGCAGAAAGACGACGTACAGAATGGCGCACCCACAGACTGCGTTGTCTTCTATATCTTTCACATCACTTGCAGCGCCATCTGTTGTTGAAAATTGTAACTACTGTAATTTCGAAAGTTTGTCCGCCTGAAAATGTACTGTTGTCCCAAGCATATTGCAACAAACGGTGTATTCCTATCGCTGCTCGTTTAGTTTTTATTGCCGTTTCAAATATACCGGTCATTTTTGAAACACCCTGTATGAAGGTATTTAAGTTCCGCTGTACTAGCGTAGATACTGGAAAGGAGCTAATCGGCCACTGATGAGCTCTTCCCCGGAGGGACGAGCTGCCTTCCGCGTTTAGCGCAGCGACGGCTGCCGCTAATTGACGCTTTGTTACCGACGAGAGCGGCGCGAACGAGCGAGCGCCTCGGCGGAACACTCCGTGCCCACCGCATTAAGTGAGACTGGCAACAAGTGGGCCGGCGTTTGTCGCCGCAGCACGAGCTGCAAGTCCGTTTCGCTGCTCCTGCAGACGATAGCAATGCAAGCTCTGCTTTCTATTTCCGTGAACCCTGCGCATCAGTATTCACAGAGTTTGTTTCTGTGGTACCACTCGTTATTTTTCAGGTGGAACTCTTTCCTCCAGAGACAAAGCTTCTGCCTTTTATCTACTTCAGTAATTTCTCGATTCACAAAGTTTGCAAAGTTTGTTTGTATAACACCTCTCGTTACTTTTCATGTGGAACTTTTTCCTTCTGAAATAAAATTTCTCTCTCTCTCTCTCTCTCTCTCTCTCTCTCTTATCTACTTGTCCGTCTTCAGTAAGTTCTTGTCTTTTTTCGTTTTCAGCCATTTCTTCCGCAGTCCTAGCTACAGACCAACAACTAATATGGGAATACACCGTCTTTTGCGATAGTAATAAAAGTCTCACCGAAAAACATATTTCGCTTTACTTTAGAGAACATTCCTTAGCCTCCGTGACAAGCCGGCCGCGGTGGCCGTGCGGTTCTGACGCTGCAGTCCGGAACCGCGGGGCTACTACTGTCGCAGGTTCGAATCCTGCCTCGGGCATGGGTGTGTGTGATGTCCTTAGGTTAGTTAGGTTTAAGTAGTTCTAAGTTCTAGGGGACTGATGACCTCAGATGTTGAGTCCCATAGTGCTCAGAGCCATTTGAACCTCCCTGACAATGTCGTTTTAGCCACAAATCTGTTTGCCGACATCGTAAGCAGTTCACAAGTTCTAAATTACTGCTATTAAGCTATATTAAATTACTATTGCTGAAGTAAAGTGTAAAGAGCATAAAAGGTCTCTTAAATATGACTTCAGTTTTTCAGTGTTTGCAGAACACCTCCGACAAGAAAACTATCACCCTGCCACAGCAGAAACAGAGATGAAAAAAATCAAATTCAGTAACAAAAAGCTTTTCTTAGTACTGCAAGAAACTTTCCAAATTAAAAAGGCGAAGGAGAAACCCTTACTAAATGATTAAACTAACATTAGCAACCAAACGTTATTTTAAATAATAACAGACATTCGTGACGTAAAAACCATACACACCACACGAGTACCAGAAACATCCACCCAGAGGAAGAGCAGATGCTTCCATAGACACCAAAACGAAACAAATGACGATAGCACCCCGCAACATTAAAGTACACGAGGTGTAATCTGATTTACACAATGTGAAAACGAAAAATATATTCTGTATCAGTGAAGCGCAGTGTTCACAAACCTAACAATTGTGTGAAAGAAAACGTTACGAATGAAACAGGAGACAAATAAACTCGAGTAATAAAATAAATTTAATATTGATTAATAATAGTAATTAAGAACATGGGCACGTTTTACGATCCTGGCAAAGAAATGTGTATAAAAAAGCGCCTTGTTACAGTGACCACTGAAGATGCTTTAAAATAAATCTAAACGCCTGTGTTCTAAGAAAATTACAGGCGCAAAAGACAGTGAATATCCCGTATTGTTTGTGTCAGTCTTTCTGCAGCAGAGAAGGATGCAGTCATTATATTTTAAGGTGACGTCGATGCCGATGTCATTTGAGACGTAGCGTAAGCTCGGATAGGGGGGTAAAAAAGAAAACAACGATGTACTTTTCTTAATGCGTAATCTACATACCTAACCGTTGGTATCGATGGTCGTGTTACTCACGGTATCATTACATTTGATTTTCCGCAAAAGTGATGCCATTTGAAGCGTAAAGAAGAAGAACTGGGATCCGCTGTTATAGAGTCTCACATACACATGACTGTTGCCTAATAGTGCCGAAGGGTCGTGGAATGCAGTTAAGTGATGTATGCTTACATCAGTATGATAATAATTCTGCTCACGACAGACGACCATTAGATCTTAATGGTTAAAGTGAAAGCGATTCAAATTTTTGTGTAAAAGTAGCTCTGTAAGGCAGTACTGGAGAATCCGGTAACAGTTTCAATAGAACTGTGTCACTTTCGTTGGTAGTAAGGCATTCAGTCATTCCCTCCGGACTGAAAGTCATATTGAATGAAACATTGCAGCATTGCTGCAGACGAGTGTTCCGGAGGAAGCAGAAGACTTGTCCTGGATCCGTTAGGCGGGTGGGAAAGACGTGCGGTCGTAAAACAAAACTCTCTTCCCACGTAGTACCGTCTTTATATCCAGCCGAACCGCTAGCAAACGGCTTTCGAAATGACTTGAAAAGAATGTATTGCTCGTTCTGCATCTACATCTACCACTATACTCCACAAGCCACCATACGATGCGTGGCGCAGGACACTTTGTGTTTCACGCGTCTTTGTTTGGAGGCTGTAAGCAACTGCGCAAGAAATTAGCGTCCCATACGAAGGAGCAAAACGAGAATAATGGAATGTAGTCGAATTAAGTCGGGTGATGGTGAGGGAATTACATTATGAAATGAGACACTTAAAGTAGTAAAGGAGTTTTGCTATTTGGGGAGCAAAATAACTGATGATGGTCGAAGTAGGGAGGATATAAAATGTAGACTGGCAATGGCAAGGAAAGCGAGAAATTTGTTAACATCGAGCATAGATTTATGTGTCAGAAAGTCGTTTCTGAAAGTATTTGTGTGGAGTGTAGTCATGTATGCTAGTGAAGCGTGGACGATAAATAGTCTGGACAAGAAGAGAATAGAAGCTTCCGAAATGTGGTGCTACAGAAGAATGCTGAAGATTAGGTGCGTAGATCACATAACTAATGAGGAGGTATTGAATAGAATTGGGGAGAAGAGGATTTTGTGGCACAACTTGACTATAAGAAGGGATCGGTTGATAGGACATATTCTGAGGCATCAAGGGATCACCAATTTAGTATTGGAGGGCAGCGTGGAGGGTAAAAATCGTAGAGGGAGACCAAGAAATGAATACACTAAACAGATTCAGAAGGATGTAGGTTGCAGTAGGTACTGGGAGACGAAAAAGCTTGCACAGGATAGAGTAGCATGGAGAGCTGAATCAAACTAGTCTCAGGACTGGAGATCACAACAACAACAACAACAAGGAAAGCTGCCGTTAACACCACAACACAAACGCGAATGACGTCACATAGCGTCCAGTGCTGAATGGCGGTGCTGCATTATCCCGGATGATCATAGTCAGTGAGTGGCGACTTGGGGAGAGGGCCCAGTCTTCCTCAGTGGTGTTACTGCAGGCGTGATGGTGTGGGGAGCCATCGATTACGACATCAGGCCACGGCCGCTGCTGACTGATGCGACTCTGACGCAACAGCGCTATGTCGCGGACATGCTGCGAACTCACGTGTTACCTCTCAAGCGACAGTATCTCAGTGCCATTTTTCAACAGGACAACGCTCGTCCGCGTAGTACACGTGTCTCTCTAAACCGACCTGATCTAGAGGTACTTCTAGGACCAGCAAGATCGCAAAATCTGTCCCCGACAGAACGTGTATGGGACCAGCTCAGACATCAACTACAGCGTCAGTATCTAGGATATCAAGGATTCGTCACAGCAGCTGTGGGCCATCTTGCCTCAGGAGAGATACAGCGGCTTTATGACAACCTTCGCAACATAATCACTGCCTGCATCAAGGCTCATACTGCCCAGTTCTTCGCAAATTTGATTCGATTTGGTAATCACCGGAATAACATGACGTATCCTCTCAACCCGTAAAGTTCCACTTCGTTTCCTCCTTCCTTTCTCGGTGCTTCAATCTTTTTGTCAGGCAATGTATGAAAAAATCGAAGAGGGCAGTCGTTAATCTCCCGCGATAAGATTTTCCAATTTTATAAAGTCAGAAGTGCGTGCCGCGTCCGTCTGCAGCGCGCGACCTTCTGAAGGAGAACGGCAGCGCGGGCTGAGTCTTGGCGAAGTGGACCAACAGGATGCCGCGCCGCGCCGAGCGGTGCTGCGCTGTGCTGCATAAAAATGAGACAAAAACAGCCGCATTATCTCTCCGCCGCGTAGGATCTGCAGAGCTGCGTCGAGGCCCACCAGAGCAAGCACGCAGCTCCCCATTACAATTGCACCATCCAGAGCGATGGCAAATGACGACATTTTACTTATTGTGTGCATACAGTACGAGATAAAGAGCACATTTGTAAAAGATTTGGGGATGTACAGTGTTTGAAATTCATAGCGCAAGGCTACTGTCTCTGGCAGCAACAACGGTTCCAAAGCCGTCAGCACGCGGACCTTGCACACGAACGTTGAGAGTTGACCGTGCCAAGTTTTGGATCACGAGTAAAGTGGTAAAGTTACGTTTTTCTACGTCTAACAGTAGCTGCAGGCCGTCCAATGAACTTGTAGATGACATGATGTATGCCGAGAAAAACGACAAAAAAAATCGCAGAAAACATGCCGGAAACAGCGCCAATAACTGGAAAATCATGCGGAGACGTATAGTAAATAAGAATCAAAGGCCCCACTGATGATGGCGATATTCGTTGCTGAAAATAATTTGGGAGAATAAAACGAATGAATAACAATAACTGTCGCGCGGGGTACCCTTGCAGTCTGAGGCACCTTGCCACGGTTCGCGCGGTTGCCCCCGTTGGAGGTTCGGGTCCTCCCTCGCGCGCGCGCGCGCGTGTGTGTGTGTGTGTATTGTTCTTAGCGTAAGTTAGTTTAAGTAGCGTGTAAGCCTAGGGACCAGTGACCTCAGCATTTTGGTCCCATGGGAACTTACCACAAATTTTCAATAACAAAAGTGTTTTGCATCAATGCGAACCCACCATCCCATATTATTGTTTTTGTATGCAAACACGGATCAATGGAAGATTTTCACGATAAAATTATTGTTACTTCCGCAGCACCACGTTTCGAAAGCTTCTATCCTCTTTTTGTCTAAACTGTTTGTCGTCCATGTTTCACTTCCATGAAGGGCTACACACCAGACAAACACCTTCAGAAAAGACTTCTTAACACTTCAATTTACACTCGATGTTAACAAATTTCTCTTCTTCGAAAACGCTTTTCTTGTCGTTGCCAATCTACACTTTATATCCTTTCCACTTCGGCCATCATTTACATATACAGACATCTACTATACTTCATGCTAATTTGACATTTGTTCCACGACGCCTTCGTGAAGCTGCAATTTTAGAGGGCAGCACAGTACTTCACATGAGCGGTTGTAGTCTGTATGCTCGCCACCGGGAAGGCAGAAGGTTGTGCCACGAGGTACGTTCCGTCGGCTCGCGAAATTGCCTTTTTAGCACTACCAACGGCGGAACGAATGCAGACGCGTTTAGACATACTGTTCTGAAGTACCCCACTTCCATATTCCACAGAGATACAGGAGTTGAAAAAGATTTCTGAGAGATCTGCAACGTTATATACCAGGAACGACTGGAGTTACCATTATTTATTTGCTAACTGTCTGAATAGAGCATTTTGGTCTGCGTAAGCGAATTGTAAACGTTCGTATAACCTATTGATTCGTGGTAAAGCTAGTCAGCACGTTACGCTGAGTTACAATGAACGTACAAGATATCGCAGTGTGTGAAGAAACACAGCAACAGATGATCTCTGGCCTTGCCCCCCGCCCTCCTTTTTCTCTCTCTCTCTCTCTCTCTCTCTCTCTCTCTCTCTGTGTGTGTGTGTGTGTGTGTGTGTGTGTGTGTGTGTGTGTATAGGAGGGTGGATGGGGGCGGCGTGTGTCACATTCGAGATCTTGTTTTAACGTTTCTGTTTATGGGAGTTCAAAAATGGCTCAAATGGCTCTGAGCACTATGCGACTTAACTTCTGAGGTCATCAGTCGCCTAGAACTTAGAACTAATTAAACCTAACTAACCTAAGGCCATCACACACATCCATGCCCGAGACAGGATTCGAACCTGCGACCGTAGCGGTCGCTCGGCTCCAGACTGTAGCGCCTAGAACCGCACGGCCACTCTGCCCGGCTTATGGGAGTTCTCTTCAGGTGTCTTTGTTTGTTGATTTATCAGTTTTACACTACAGCCAATTAAGTAACATATGATTGTTACTTTTATAGATACATACAATCTTTCTACGGCAATACAGATAATGCTAAAACAGGTTAGAGTACTGTTAACACTAGTCCCGCCCAAGTTCAGGCAACTGTTTACAAAATATTGTCCTAACAGCTCGCATGATTTTATGCCATGTGCACTAACCAGTATTGCAGTCCAAAGAAAAATTAGTAATCAGTGGAAACCACCTACTTAGGGTTTTGAATTAATCGATCATCAGTCAAAACAGTGAAGAAGCTTAGTCTCGTGGGACAAAAGTGATCAAACGTAAATATTTGGTCGTTTTTATTCCATGCCCGATAAAACGTTTGTTAGGAGTCTGTTCCAAACTCAGTTAGTAAATATTTCTGGAGTATTTTCTTTCCTTCACGCTCAGTGTAATAAATCTACGAGACCTCCAGAAAAGCGGCAAGCGGCTACGGATCCAACGTCCATTAGGCATACTTTATTTTCCGCAAGGCCATTCACATGCCACATCCACAGAGAGGGTGGAAAGTCAAGGGGAAACGGCAGAAGCACAGCAGAGAGAGACCCGATATAGACATGCCAGAGCTTCCAGAATTGAGAAAACGGTGAATCTTTCTCTGAGAACCACGACCGATAAATCTCTCCGCAACATTAGAGCGACACAAATGTGCGTGAAACACTGTGAATAGACCGAGGCGACGATGCACACAGAATCCCACCAAAGCCCGCTTATACACATTCCCCTACCTCACACACACACACACACACACACACACACACACACACACACACGCAGAGGGGGGGAGAGGGAGAGGGAGAGAGGGAGAGAGAGAGAGAGAGGGGGGGGGGAGGGAGGGAGAGGAGAGTGGGAGAGAGACAGACTGGTGAGGGGGAATGCGGCTGTAAAAGCCCGGAAGCTGCTGGCTAGCATCCAGCCGCTGGCCCTAATGGGTGGCTACGGGCGCTATAGGAGAAATGATAAGAAACAGACGGAATCTACCCGACGGAGACTTCCGCACGGAAAGTTCAGCCATTACACAGAGTTCCCCAACACATCACTAAATGAAATGCGTCCTCTCGAGAAACGTCGTTGAATTGTGTTGGAAATAACTACTTTGTTGTTTTCCTTATCAGGAGCGACGGGACTGTTTTTCACGATGGAAGGGGGAGAGTTTGGCGTGATTTGTTCCCAAGCCAACAGCGAAATTTCCTTAGCAATATCTCGATGCGATTTTTTTCTGTATTTACCTTCTACTCACAAATTAGCATTCCTTATCCTGAATCTGGTGATTGTTTCGATAGTCGGATGCTCTACTTCGTGCAGCGTCAACTAAATCTCATTTACACCTTCTGAAATTTTTTCCAGGTCTTCCGCCTCCTCATGGATTGTTTTACTGGTGCTCTTATGAGCAATAAGACTGCCATTCGCCTAGAAAGATGCGTAAAGTAGCATGAAACATCAGACCCTCGAGGAGACTGAAACACGCGTATAGGAAAGAAGAAACTGGCTTAGCGTTCCGCCTGTCACGGGTAAAGGAGCTCATATTTGACCTTTTCGCAAGAACGTTAGTCTTAAGTGATTTGGACGAAGCCGAACGGGAATTTGAAATCTGGTCTCTCCCACTGCCTTAACCACTACATCACATTGACCGCTTACAGTGCAGATTATTACATGCCATATAGTTATCAACTTGCCAATACATACACCTAGTCCGAAGAAGTTAAATTGCAATAGCAACGAGGCATTTCTGTAACAAATAAGTGTGTGTGAAATGTTCTTCACCTGTTACTGATACATAGTGAAAGTATTTATGTATCAACGCTGTCTAATAATTTACCTCAACCTCGCTACAGGAAAATTATCTAAAATATTTAACACTGCAACACCTGCGTTCCAAAATTATTAAATGGATCGTCGTATAATACTAAAGTTAGAACTGTCAATCGCAATGAGAATTAGTAAAAAAAATAACAAAAAAGGCGAAAAAGGACATAGCCAAGTATAGAAAACAGCCACATAACTCGATTAACGAACAAGTTTCCTCGTAAAGAAAGAGCAAAAATGATGAGTGGTGTTGTGAACTGAACCTCTTTCTAACCACTTGTTTCGTGAGTGCCGTACACATACTTATGTGTTTATTCCATTCCACACGCCAATTAGTGCTGCAGAGTGCTGGACGCTGAGTCACAGGATCCAAACTTTTATGAACACCGTGAGACTGAATTCTGCCTGGTGTCGATGCGGGTACGTGATGCGGTAAGGTTATTATATAGGCTAAGTCAATAACTATGTAAGTAGGCTGTTTACGTTTTTATGTTGGTAACGCCACGTAGCGCTCTGTATGAAAATCACTGGCTGTGCTGTGTGCAGTCTGTGGCTGGTTGGCATTGTTGTAATATTCGCTCTTGTAGTGTTGGGCAGTTGGAGGTGAGCCGCCAGCAGTGATGGATGTGGGGAGAGCGATGGCGAAGTTTTGAGAGCGGATGATCTGGACGTGTGTCCATCAGAGACAGTAAATTTGTAAGACTGGATGTCATGAACTGATATATATATATATATATATTATGACTTTTGAACACTATTAAGGTAAATACATTGTTAACTATGCCTATCAGTGGTTAGTGCCTTCAGTAGTCAACATCTTTTATTTAGCTGGCAGTATTGGAGCTCGCTGTATTGCAGTAGTTTGAGTAACGAAGATTTTTGTGAGGTAAGTGATTCATGTAAGGTATAGGTTATTGTCAGGCAGGGCCATTCTTTTGTAGTGGTTATTGAAAGTCAGAATGCGTTGCGCTAAAAAAAAAAAAATATTGTGTGTCAGTTTAGTGTTGATCAGAATAGGTAAAGAGAGAAATGTCTGAGTACGTTCAGTTTTGCTCTTCTGTTTGAAAATCAACGTAGAGGTTTTCCAGCACTGTCATTTATAAATTTTTCTAAGGGGATGTTTCAAGTTTGTGGGACAAATGTTGCTTGGGACAATGGGGGCCATAATATGACGTTGGTTGTTTGTTGCTAGGTGAGGTCGCGTCAGAGATATGAAGGTCAACTTTTTTTTTAATGGGATGCTATAGTTTGGTACTTATTTTCTAATAGCAGCTATCGAGGCGAATCCAATGATGTGTAACAGTAAGGTCCTTGAAGGTCAACGTAGGTCACAAAGGTGGCATGCAGGTCTATTTACAGAAGGTGTTCGAAGTGATGACCATTGGTATCAATGCAGTGCAGTTCTTATCATGGATTCAGTGGTATTCCTTGTCACATCGGCACTTATCGAAGCAGATGCTCCGACAATTCTCTCTCGCATATCTGCAGTTGTAGTTGGAACGTCTTTAAAGCATCCAGGTTCGTGAAGGCGGGAAGACAGAGTTTAGAACTATGACCAAGTGAAATTAAAATCCTTCCCGATAGGCATAGTTCCACAGACCCGGTAGACAGTTACAGACAGCAGGAGTGTCAGAGGCGACCCGCTTCTGTGTGAGCGTGCGCGGCCTCAGACGGCGCAGACAATGATTGGTACCGAGAAGACAGTCCTTGCTGTGGCGGAATCGTCAACACCAGTCGGCGCTCGCTTCAGCGCACTTAAGTAAACGTCCCCTGGGTGGTAACCAATTAGAGGCGGACGGCAGCAGGTGCTGGCACACAATGGCTCATTGTGTCGCGTGGGAAGCGGCCAGGTGTGCCGACCTACCGCAACTCCGCCTCTCCGCCCTTCCACACAGTTCTGCTCCCCGTCTCGCGCTGACGGCTTAGAGGCAACGCCGGAAATAAATCTTTACGAGGGAGGGGTCGAGCGGCTAAGTACGCTGCTCCTTAACCGTCGTAACCGTATAATAAAGGTTTCCTTCTAACAAGAAACAAGGACCAGACAATAGTTCAGCACTCTCTGAACAGTGGTCTGCAGACGACCTCTGCTACAATCGTCGATGACGTTGACGGTTGGGCTGTGCGATGTTGGCAAACCATCCACGGTGATTTTTATCTAGTCACTGAAGTCTAAACGTCGATTGCCGATAGTAATCCGCTCCAAAGCAACGACGTTAAATAATGGATATGTAAAATGATGTAGAAAGAAATATAAAAATACAGCTAATATCATATGTATTAATCAATAAGTACAGCAATAATTAACCTTACAAATGGTTCAAATGGCTCTGAGCACTATGGGACTTAACACCTATGGTCATCAGTCCCCTAGAACTTAGAACTACTTAAACCTAACTAACCTAAGGACATCACACAACACCCAGTCATCAGGAGGCAGAGAAAATCCCTAACCCCGCCGAGAATCGAACCCGGGAACCCGGGCGTGGGAAGCGAGAACGCTACCACACGACCAGGAGCTGCGGACTACTTGTGGATGTGGATGTGTTGGTGTCCTTTATATAACCGCTTATTTTTACGGGGATCAAATGTACTTACATAATTCGAAATATTATTTTTAGCAATAAAAATAATTCCAGACAATATGGGTGACACTACTTGTCATCACGAAAGTGTGAATTCAATAAACAATGAAAGGTTTTCGTCCCTTCTGAGCTACAGCGAAAGCCAATGTTGCTGCATTTTTAGTTTCGTATGGCAAACAAACAAATATTATTCGAACAGGCCTTGAAGGTTCAAAGCTGACGACTGACCACCGTGTAATCCTCAGCCCTTAGGCGTCACCGGATGCAGATACGGAGGGGTATGTGGTCGACACACCGCTCTCCCCTCCGTCGTCAGTTTTCGTGATCGGTGCCGCTACTTCTCATTCAAGTAGCTCCTCAACTGGGCCCACAAGGGCTGAGTGCACCCCGCTCGTCAACAGCACTCGGCAGACCCGGGCGATGGCCTGTGAAGTGTTAGTCAAGCCCGACAGCACTTAACTTCAATGATCTGACAGGAACCGGAGTTACCAAAGCGGCAAGGCCGTTGACCAGTCTCGTACGACTAATTGCAAAATTTTTGACTGGTATTCTCAGTGGATCACTCCGTCTTCAGGCCACGTGTGGCCTACCGGGACCATCCGATCGCCGTGTCATCCTCAGTGGAGGATGCGGATAGGAGGGACGTGTTGTCAACACACCGCTCTCCCAGTCGTTATGATGGTTTTCTTTGACCAGAGCCGCTACTATTCGGTCGAGTAGCTCCTCAATTGGCATCACGAGGCTGAGTGCACCCCGAAAAATGGCAACAACGCATGGCGACTGGATGGTCACCCATCCAAGTGCCGGCCACGCCCAACAGCGCTTAACTTCGGTGATCTCACGGAAACCAGTGTATCCACTGCGGCAAGGCCATTGCCATATTCTCAGCAGATATGTTCACAAAAAGCTTTGTTTAAACGACAAAAAATTTATTGCCAGTGGTAACAAGTAGCCTGTAACCATCTAACGTCGATAAGTTGTTTTTAGCACCTATGTTACGATGTGTCTATGTGCATTCTGTGTTGCCACCACTCGATGTATGTGGTTAAGTGCAACATTATCGAACATGATATTCTTTTTGTGGATCACGTGTTATGCTATGTGGAGGCATAATGACCTCGAAAGCTCTCCAGTCAAGTTTTTGTGACACAATATTCCTTTTCGGCGTGCGTCTTTTCAGGATTGCGTTCGGCCCTGACTTCATTTTTATGGATGACAACTCGCGAACATATCGAATAGCACAGATGGAGGGGCAGTTGCCACGAGAGAATATTCGGCGAATGGACTGCCTGCCCGCTCGTCCTACTTCAGTCCCATCGAGCACGTGTGGGCTGCGCCAGGGAGGCACCTTGCCACACGTCTACATGCACCAACGGTCGTCCAGTTGTTGTCAATCGCACTGGTGGAGGACTGAAACACGGCCTACCACAAGAACGCCTTTGGCCAGCATGGCAACACACTACACAGCACGCGTGGGGATCGGACATTCTAGAGTGGCTGGAAGTGACTGACAATAAGCTCCGTCTAGTCAAGCCCACAACGCGTGTGTGGTGTACTTCCTTTCAGCCCCGTCGACGGGACGAGGTTCTCCTCACTCGGCTTCGAATAGGCCACAGCCCTTTGACGCATGGCTTCCTGCTCCGACGAGAAGACCCTCCATTGTGTGGTGCTTGCGGCGTCCAGGTCACTGTGAGCCACATTTTACTGGATTGTGTTTTATTTTCTGACCAGCGGGCCTCGGCTGATTTGCCGGCGGACCTGCCAACTCTTTTAGGCAACACTCGGACGAATGTGGTTAAAGTTTTAAAGTTCTGTGCCTTGTCAAATGTTTTTACAAAGCTTTTAGGAAGAGGATATTAATTTGCTCACTGTGTGACAAGCTCGCCCATCTTTTATGTAAGTGGCCAGCCAATGACACTTTCCTGTGTCATTCTTGTTGCTATGTTTTCCCTTCCCTTAGCTTTTACTTTCTTATGTAGTAATTTCTCTCTTTTCCTGCTTTCTTTGAATGTGTTTTTCAGTTTTATTAGGTCTCTCCACATTCGTTCCTTTTAATGTGTGTCAGGGCGCTGATGACCTCGATGTTGAGCGCCCATAAACCCCAACACACACACACACACACACTCGGACATTCTATTCATGTGACGCCTTGCAGTGTCCAGGGGACCATCAAAAATCGCGGTGACTACAGTCTAAATATTGACTTTGAATAAAATTGTCATTTCCTTTCGTCTTATTGGTTATTTCTTTCAGTTACTTTCTGCACTATACTGTAGCAGTTCTCTCTATGAATGATCAAAATTTCCTCGAGCTGTTTTACTTGGCAATGACAAGCAAGCGAAAGTTGCTTTCGTCGTTTAATTTTGCACACGAGTGTAGTAGCTCTTGTACCCTGGCCAGGAGCTGAACCAGGAATGGTTTCCACTCCCCTCTCCTTCCTCCGCCCCCTCCCTACCCTCCTTTCCACTGCAGGAATAACAACGATACCGCGTCGCCACCGGATGTGACAGAAGTAAACATGTAAGTTCCCCGCTGTCTATTTATGTGTGAAATATAGCCCAAATTTACCTTCCATTGAATAAAAAGTCTACGTGTTACCAAAACTATGTACCCATAAACTGTTATCCAACTTAAACTCGTACGCTAACCTTTGATTAAACACAACCTAATTTCATCTGAACTGTAACTGGTCTCAACACAAGATATTAAACGAGCAAATGAAGTAATACAATTACCTGGTCCTAATCAAAATTTACTCTTACATCGCGTCTTGATAACATTGTTGCAGATTTCTGGAAAACACAACAATAAAAAAAAAAGCAAGCAAGCAGTGGCAAAGCTAGATTTCTATCTTTTAAATAAAGTTTACAAATAATGGTGGAACTGTCGCATACTGCATGGTGAAATGTGGTGATGCGTAATGATAAACCTTTTTTTAGACAGTGGGATGGGAAGAGTAATTATTACTATCAAATGATATTCCAAGACAACTATTTTAGAATGAAGTTTTCAAAAAGACAGAGTAACGCTTCGTGTGATCTTCACAATATTGTAGTGTTTCAACAATTCTATGCTTAACAAAGCGAACAATGATTTAGATAGGGTACAATGTTAACGCGGAATTTCTATAAAAACCAAACAGCTTAATCAGCTGATGTGTTAACGCGTGTCTCAGGGAACTGGGGTGCTCTTTCTCTTAGCTTTAAGCAAGTGAACATAGTTGACTAGCTGACAATAATCATTCCGACAAACTAGCTACGAAATTCTGCAGTTTACCTCAAGCGACTTCTCTATAAAAAAATTCAAAATTTATATTCTTTTCGCCTTACAATACGTACATCATAATCATACTTGGTGCCCTTTACAATAAATCTTTTTTCGTCTAACAGACACAATCACAGGTTAACGCGGCATTACTGAATCCGTCCATCATCTACCACACTTCAACTAAGTATGTATCAGATTGCGCAGAGAAGAAACTGTGCCAAAACAAGACCAAAGATTGTTTAATAGTTACATAACTTGCTGTTTATCTGACGTGCACATCGTTAAGTAACAAAAATGAAAATTACATGCCCACATTACAAATACACGGCTAGTACCGGAAAGTTTGGACAGTCACAGCACCACAGCGCAATAGCCGATTCTCTCTCACTGACTTTCAATTTTTACACTCCTCGGGTATTTTTGCGGGAAGTTTCAAAGCCATCATCATCAACTGTTATAACAGTTCTACCAAGAGCTTCCGAATGTCGTCGAAAAGCACTTTGTTCCATTACAAAATATCGATACTTGCTTCAGTATGCCGGTTGACACAAGGGTTAAGTGGAGACCTCCTTTCAATATCCTGAACGGCCCGCGAAGTAAAAGGACTTCAACTTTTATGTGCCTGGCCTTGTGTACAGCTCGTTTTACCAAATGAGGAACAAACTACAGGAAACTGTCCCTGTGAGGATTAGGAGCAGAGAGGGTCACACGGACATATGAGCGGAAACATGTTCCAACGGGGTCACGCACTTCGAGGCGGAGATTAAAGATCTTTCAGAGTGTAAGGGTCAATAACTGAAATCACACATAAGAACATATCAGGAAAGTGGGAATATTCTGTCTGTATTAGTATTTTAACTGCACACTCAAGAAGGCAGTGAGTTAGAGCACTACGACGTAGTGGGCACTTTACCGTTCGTACCACCGAAGGCACATCTTCCTAAGGTGTATACGGAGAGACCCGCAGGAAGCGGCGATATGCCCCGCCTATGAGACGCTGACGAAGGATGGCCAGACTCTACGAGGCGGTCATCAGTAAATAGTTCCCACAAACATATTGTGGATGTACTGCTGCTAGTTGTTCGCTGCCACCACACCACGAGGAATCTACGAATACCACAGATGTCTGTAATGAAGACTGACGATGCGGCCCCTCGTAGGTGTACCTCGACTACGAATAGGACAGATGACATAAGTCCCAGCACCATGGCGGATTGTGCGACGAACAGCGGCAGTACTGTCCGCGCGGAGCCAGCTCAATTGGACGTGGAAATGGCTCTGAGCACTATGCGACTTAACTTCTGAGGTCATCAGTCGCCTAGAACTTAGAACTAATTAAACCTAACTAACCTAAGGACATCACACACATCCATGCCCGAGGCAGGATTCGAACCTGCGACCGCAGCGGTCACTCGGTTCCAGACGGTAGCGCCCAGAACCGCACGACCACTCCGGCCGGCAATTGGACGTGGAGCTGCACAAGTTTTGTGATATTACTTTCTGTTGTTTCACGTGGAGCAGGCATTGCCGCAAGTGAAACACAAAATAAGTCCTGTGATATTTCGGGAACGTGCTACGAAACGTTGAACCAATTAGCGGCAAGAATGCTCTCTACGTTATAAGCAGAACTTGGGAGACACCATATACACTTTCGTAGTTTTCCGTTGAAGCCTGTATTTTGTGGGATTTGTATTATAACTTACGTCCTATGAATTATCCTGTTTCTTTTTAGGCACCAGCACATTGAAGATCTCTCGGAAAAGCCTCGCACTGGTATGATCTGTTGTTACAAAATTACGGGAAATGTCATATCAGTGTTTTAAGAATTTCCATATTTGTTTAATTTCGTATTACAGTTTGCATATATGCTGTTTTAAGACACCGGCGCGTTGAATATTCGTCAAAAACAGATAGTTTACCGCGCGGAATGGTCGCGCGGTTAGAGGCGCCATGTCACGAACTGCGCGGCCCCTCTCGACGGAGCCGGCCGCGGTGGTCGAGCGGTTCTAGGCCCTCAGTCCGGAACCGCGCGACTACTACGGTCGCAGGTTCGAATCCTGCCTCGGGCATGGATGTGTGTGATGTCCTTAGGTTAGTTAGGTTTAAGTAGTTCTAAGTTCTAGGGGACTGATGACCACAGATGTTTAGTCCCATAGTACTCAGAGGCATTTGAACCATTTGAACCTCTCGACGGAGGTTCGAGTCCTCTCTCGGGCATGGGTGGGTGTGTTGTTCTTAGTATAAGTTAGTTTAAGTTAGATTAATTAGTGTGTAAGTCTAGGGACCGATGACCTCAGCAGTTTGGTCCCATAGGTACTCACACACACAGGCGGTTTTTGGTAGGGTCTGTTACTAATTAAATGTCAGTTAATATCATATTGGCGTTTAAATTCTTCAGGAAATCGTAACACAAAGTACAAAGCAGTGTGTTATACACTCTTCAGTCACCTCAATGTGCACGCCGCCTATGCTCGACATCAAGGGTAATACCAGCTCACTGACGGCAGATGGCAGCACAAGCAGTGGAGGGTATATAAAGCGTATCGGAGGGACGCGGAAAACATTGCAGTCGTTGTCACAATGAGGAAACGGAGCGATTTTTCTGACGTCCAAAGCGGCATGATCGGTGGCTTCCGGGCCAAGGGCGGAAACATTTCCGAAACGGCTAATTTTGTAAATTGTTTGCGTCTCGCCGTGGCTAAAGCATACCGTGCATGACAGAATGGCTCTGTTCAAATCACCGCCTAGGCGACTGTGGTGTATCACAGACCGTAGATGACCAGGATAAGCCGCAGCTCCGCAGATGTGTACGGGCGAATAGACGAACTGTTCAGCGACTGACCACCCAGATGAACCCAGTAGCTCTCAAGAGTGTCTCGTCAATGACAATTTAGCGGACACCGCTGCATACGGACCTCCACAACAGGCGCCTGGTTCATGCATCGATGCTGACCGCTGTTCATCGGCTACAAAGGATGAAATTTGCACACCATTATCGCAATTGGATTTTCACTGAGTGGCGACAGGTGGCCTTTATAGATGAATCACATTGTATGCTCTATCAGATAGCCGCTGGCGTGTACGTCTTGAAACGTCTGAAACCAAACGAGGAGGGAGCGTTATGGTCAGAGAAATGTTTTCGTGGCATTCGTGGGGCGGTCTCATCGTTCCCGAAGGAACAGTCGATTGACGGAAGTTTCCATCTGTCCTTGGGGAACATATCCATCCTAGATGCAGTCTGATTTTCCTTGGCACGATGGCATCTACCAACAGGATAATGCAACGTGTCACACAGCACGCAGTGTACGTGCGTGGTTCAAAGACTACCAGAGTTAGTTTACCGTATTCCCCTGGCCACCACACCCCGGATTAAAACCCAATCTAAAACCTATGGGACCACCTCGATCGAGCTGTTTGCGCCATGGATCCTTGAACTAGAAACCTACTGCAGCCGGCCATGGCACTAGAGTCAGCAAGACCCCAGATCCGAGTCTATACTTTTCAGAACCTCAGCGATTTCGTTCCTGCACGCCTCGCAGTGGTCTACAGTGCAAAAGGCGGTCATTCAGGCTTTTAACAGGTGGTCACATTAATGTGACTGAACAGAGTATGAATTCAACATACTGTAGTGGACAAATATGCTGAGCTACGAAGTAATGTATAGTGGGTTAGCATCTTCCAGTATTCATTTTTTTAATTTCACCATTGACTTCCATAAAAGGCTGTGAGATTTTCCAATTAATTTAATAGAAATATCTTCTGTAATATTCGATGTTACGTAAATATAATTCACCCCCTCAGGAATGGGTTTGTTCAAATATTTTAACTATTACAAAGTAATCTACTTACTGGCTGAACATAGAACATTCCTTTTTGTGTTACAACGTGACGTTTTCATTCATATATTCCACAGGGAGAACTACATGACTAGGATATGAAAAAGGACGGAAATGTGTGTTTTAGCAGAGCTAACGCAGCAATTTTAGGTTCGTCCTCTTTCGCAAATAAACTATGTAGTTTGTGAGGCAGACACTGGAGACTGCGGCCACTGGAGCGCCCTGCAGACTCTAATCAAGTTAAAAGGCGCGTCCTATGTGACGCGGGCATTGTATCTCCTGCGGTTTCATTTCGAATGCACGTTCACGTTAACGTCAGTTGCCTCGTCCTGTGTTAAAACATTTTAAGTAACAAGACCTGCACACATTTTAAGTGATAAGGATAACAACATTTGTCGTGGAGCATGTTCCACACGATCGCCTGGCTTACCACATTGGCGGGCAACCTGCGTAGAGCTGATACTGGAGTCGCTGTGCCGGCTGGAGTGGCCGAGCGGATCTAGGCGCTACATTCTGGAACAACGCGACCGCTCCGGTCGCAGTTTGGAATCCTGCCTCGGGCATGGATCTGTGTGATGTCCTTAGGTTAGGTACGTTTAAGTAGTTCTAAGTTCTAGGGGACTCATGACCACAGTAGTTAAGTCCCATAGTGCTCAGAGCCATTTGAACCATTTTTGGAGTCGCTGTCAAAGATCTTTTGTCCCCAACTTCAAGTGTGTGAACCTCCCTTGGAACGCATTTCCGCCCATACGAAGTGTGTTCAAAAACAAACCGAACTTTTGCAGCTAGCAAGCGAACCAAGGCCGCTGAAGTAAGCACGTGTACAGCCTGCTCGTCGGATTAGTGCAATGAAGGAGCTTGAAGAACAACGTATGTGTGTGAAATTCTGCTACAAACTTTCACACCGACATTTCAAATGCTTAGCCAAGCATACGGGGACGACTGTATCAGTCGCAGTGCAACGAGTGCTTCGAACGTTTTCAACAGGGCAGAATGTTTATCTGTGACGATCCCGAATCTGGACGCCCTTCCACATCAACAGATAATGGTCATGTGGATAGCGTTCGTGCTGTGACTCGCGGAAAATCGCCCTTTAATTGATTGCGAAGTTGCTGAGCGTCAGCGTAGGATCAAGCCATCAAAGTTTGAGTGAAAAACTTGAGATGCGTAGTGCCAGTCCAAAATTCGTACCGCGTTTGTTTACTGAAGACCAGAAACAGACCCGTGTTGAAATGTGCGACGAACTGCTTGCCGGTGTTAATGACAATGAAAACTTTCTTAAGAACATCACAAAAGGCGATGAGACGTGGGTGTATGCCTATGATTCTGAGAGGAAGGTGAAGTCGTCGCAGCGGATGGGCAAAGGGTCACCTCGTCAAAAAAAAAAGCTGGTAAGCAAGGAAGTCTACCAGGCAATACTAATGCGCATGAGGGATGCTGTCCGCAGGAAGAGGCCTGAATTGTGGGAAAACAAGAGTTGGATGTTGCATCATGACAATGCGCCAGCTCACACGTCAGTCCTTGTCTGCAGATGTCTAGCAAAACACCACATTCCCGTTCTGCCCCATCCACCGTACCCTCCGGACGTGGCCCCAGCAGATTTTTTTTCCGTTTCCCAAACTGAAAAACATTTTGAAACTTCCTGGCAGATTAAAACTGTGTGCCGGACCGAGACTCGAATGCGGGACCTTTGCCTTTCGCGGGCAAGTGCTCTACCAACAGCTACCCAAGCACGACTCACGCCCCGTCCACACAGCCTTAATTCTGTAGGTTCGCAGGAGAGCTTCTGTAAAGTGTGGAAGGTAGGAGACGAGGTACTGGCAGAACTAAGGCGGAACACAAAAAAAAAAGAACACACCTCGTATGTCTGCATGACCTTTCTTGCTCCTTATCATCTTAGGAATCGTCCCCTGCAGTTTGACCCCAAATGGTTCAAATGGCTCTAAGCACTATGGGACTTGACATCTGAGGTGATCAGTCCACTAGACTTAGAACTAATTAAACCTAACTAACCTAAAGACATATCACACATCCACGCCCGAGACAGGATTCGAACCTGCGACCGTAGCAGCAGCGTTGTTTCGGACTAAAGCGTCTAGAACCGATAGGCCTCAGTTTGGCCCCACTCAGCAAAATTATCCTGTATCTTCACGATCATTACACGAGTCCAGCAAGAGCAATTGCGATTGCTATTCTGTAACACTAGACGTGATACAACTCTGCCAGAACGCAGATGTGCCAGCACACGACAGTACTGCCCGTTTGAAGCTGCCACAATTTCACGAGCGCCCGCAGCCATGAGCCGGCGGGTCAGATGGCCAGTTGGAGGCGTGGGAGGTCGGCAGGTCGCGGCCATCTCCAGCGCGGCAGTATCCGCCTCGCCGGCCGCGCGTTCCAGTTACAGCACCTCCAGCAGTGGGTGGCGGGTTATCACAGGCCGGTGTGGGAGCGCTCCAGTTCTCTCCGCTCTGATGTTTCTCTCTGGCAGGGGTCAGGCACGCCCTGGCACGCCGACGGCCAATTACAAATTTAATCATCCATAAGTGGACTGGATCGATCTGCCGGCTGCCAACCTGAGCCACTTACTTGTCACGCTCGGCGGATCACTGTACTTTTTCTGCTGCGGGCGCTGTGTGTTTAGCGGAGCCGCCAGACGAGCATTTTCGATTTGTCCGGACGGACTGCACTACAAACAGTTCCTTGGTAATTACTCTCTCCTCCGTTACGAATAGTATACCAGATACAGCAAAACTACGTAAACGAGCCCCTTTGTCGTTCATATAGCACCAGCAGACACTATCACACTGTTCGCTGACCATAGCCTTATTTACAGAAAGCAGCGTTGTTGTACGACGGTAACAGCTTTCTCACACATTAAATCACTACTTGCTATTAAAATTGCTACACCACGAAGATGACGTGCTACAGATGCGAAGTTTAACCGACAGGAAGAAGATGCTGTGATATGCAAATGATTAGCTTTTCAGAGCATTCACACAAGGTTGGCGCCGGTGGCGACACCTACAACGTGCTGACATGAGGAAAGTTTCCAACCGATTTCTCATACACGAACAGCAGTTGACCGGCGTTACGTGGTGAACGTTGATGTGATGCCTCGTGTAAGGAGGAGAAATGCGTACCATCACGTTTCCGACGTTGATAAAGGTCGGATTGTAGCCTATCGTAATTGTGGTTTATCGTATCGCGACATTGCTGCTCGCGTTGGTCGAGATCCAATGACTGTTAGCAGAATATGGAATCGGTGGGTTCAGGAGGGTAATACGGAACGCCGTGCTGGATCCCAACGGTCTCGTATCACTAACAGTCGAGATGACAGGCATCTTATCCGCATTGCTGTAACGGATCGTCCAGCCACGTCTCGATCCAAGATTCAACAGACGGGGACGTTTGCAAGACAACAACCATCTGCACGAACACTTCTACGACGTTTGCAGCAGCATGGACTGTCAGCTCGGAGACCGTGGCTGCGGTTACCCTTGACGTTGCATCACAGACAGGAGCGCCTGCGATGGTGTACTCGACGACGAACCTGGGTGCACGAATGGCAAAACGTCATTTTTTCGGATGAATCCGGGTTCTGTTTACAGCATCATGATGTCGCATCCGCGTTTGGCGACATCGCGGTGAACGAACATTAGAAGCGTGTATTCGTCATCGCCATACTGGCGTATCACCCGGCGTGATGGTATGGGGTGCCATTGGTTACACGTCTCGGTCACCTCTTGTTCGCATTGACGGGCACTTTTGAACAGTGGACGTTACATTTCAGATGTGAGACGACCCGTGGCTCTACCCTTCATTCGATCCCTGCAAAACCCTACATTTCAGGAGGATAATGTACGACCGCATGTTGCAGGTCCTGTACGGGCCTTTCTGGATGCAGAAAATGTTCGACTGCTGCCCTGGCTGGCACATTCTCCAGATCTGTCACCAACTGAAAACGTCTGGTCAATGGTGGCGGAGCAACTGGCTCGTCACAACTCGCCAGTCACTACTCTTGATGAACTGTGGTATCGTGTTGAAGCTGCATGGGCAGCTGCACCTGTACACGCCATCCAAGCTCTGTTTGACTCAATGACCAGGCGTATCAACGCCATTATTACGGCCAGAGGTGGTTGTTCTGTGTACTGACTTTTTAGGCTCTATGCACCCAAATTGCGTGAAAATGTAATTACATGTCAGTTCTAGTATAATATATTTGTCCAATGAATACCCGTTTATCATCTGCATTTCTTCTTGGTGTAGCAATTTTAATGGCCAGTGGTGTAATATTGTCAAACAGACATGTCCAAAAGAACAGACTCCACGCATTAATATAATTGATTCGTCTCGTATGGGCAATGAATCCATAATCTTTAGAGCGGATGCACATTTACGTTCGACCTCCAACGGGATCTAAAATTAGCGAACGTGGAGGACACGGATGCGGACTGCTTATAGGTGGCGATAGGTAGGTGTGTGAGTCAGCAAGGGAGCGTGCAGAGTTAGTCCACAATACTGCGATGAACACTGTGTCTGGGTGCCACACAAGTTAACGCTACTGCCTTGTAACCAGGAGATCCCGAGATCGAGTCCCGATCCAACACATATTTTCACTCGTCGCCGCTGATTCCGCATTAAGTCTCGATGCAGATGATATCATTACTTCCTTCCCTTTCCTTTATCCCCCTCCAGCTCAGTTTACGTAATATGGTTTCTAATTGTACGAGGGTGAGTCAAATGAAAACCTTAAATATTTTTTAAAAATATTATTTATTGTGCAGAAGTGGTACAAAGCTGTATCACTTTTCAACATAATCTCCCTCACGCTCAATGCAAGTCCTCCAGTGCTTACAAAGTGCATAAATTCCTTCAGAAAAAAAAATTCTTTTGGTAGTCCGCGCAACCACTCATGCATTTCGTGGCGTACCTCTTCATCAGAACGGAACTTCTTTCCTCCCATTGCGTCTTTGAGTGGTCCAGACATATGGAAATCACTTGGGGCAGAGTCTGGTGAGTATGGTGAATGAGGGAGACACTCAAAATGCAGGTCTGTGATTCTTGGCAACTGTTGTACGGGCAGTGTGGGGCCTTGCATTGTCGTGTTGCAAAAGATACCTGCTGACAGCAATCCACGTAGCTTTGATTTGATTGCAGGCCGCAGATGATTTTTTAGGAGATCTGTGAATCATTCACTGGTGACAGTGGTCCCTCTAGGAATGTAATGCTCCAAAATGACGCCTTTTTCGTCCCAAATGAGAGTCAGCATAACCTTCCCTGCTGGTGGTTCTGTTCGAAACTTCTTTGGTTTTGGTGATGAGGAATAACGCCATTCCTTGCTCGCTCTCTTCGTTTCCGGTTGGTGGAAGTGAACCCAGGTTTCGTCCCCAGTAACGATTCTTGGACAGAAGCCATCACCATCTCGTTCAAAGCGCCGAAGTTCTTCACAAGCATTAACACGTCGTTCTCTCATTTCAGGAGCAAGCTGCCGTGGCACCCATCTTGCAGACACTTTGTGAACCTGGAGCACATCATGCACAATGTAAACATGCTGCAATGTCATTCAGTGTCAGTCGGCGGTTTTCCTTCACTATGGCTTCAACTGCTGCAATGTTCTGTGGAGTCACAAGTCGTTGTGCCTGACCTGGACGAGGAGCATCTTCCACTGCAGTCACACCGTTTGCGAACTTCCTACTCCATTCATAGACTTGCTGCTGTGACAAACATGCATCACCGTACCGAACCTTCATTCGTCGACGAATTTCAATAGGTTTCACACCTTCACTACGCAAAAAACGAATAACAGAACGCTGTTCTTCCCTGGTGCAAGACGCAAGTGGGGCGGCCATCTTTATACTGATACTGCGACGGTATGCGTGCATCTGCACTATGCTGCCACCTACAGGGCATTCTGCACGCTGTTTGTAGCACGCTTACCAACTTACAGGATAACGGCGCGAAATTTCGATTTGTTATTACAAATTTAAGGTTTTCATTTGACTCACCCTCGTAATTTATTTGCAGGTATTACTGTATAACGCATAACTGAAGAAAAGCGAGAAAGTTTTGGACAGTGTGATGTCTGTAGATAGCTGGAACCCGAGTGATATTTGGGAAACATATTTTTATAGCGAATAAAAGTGACAGGTTACTGCTCCTCCTCTATAATTGCAATTCCGCGTTGTGTAAGCCTTTAGAGTAAGACCAAAGAATTTTAACTAATTTATTGGGCGGAACAAATTTCCATTTTCTTCCTATCCTGTGTAAATTACCGCCCGTTTTGATGTACACAAGAATAATATTCTATATTATAGTCCAACATCTAAATACCGCCGAGGATGACATTCTTAACATTCTGGCGTCTGCGCTGCGCTGCTGAAACTTACGGCTTTTTTTTTTTTCTTTTCATCCAGTCGCGATTTCAAAAAATCATCCTCAACCGTCGCTATTTGTCTGACATTTGTGTCCCATTCCTTATCAACCAAGTCCGAAAACTTGAGTTCCTAGTTTTCTAAGGAATTTGTCAGTAACACACAAACATGCTCTGTGGTATATTCATACAGGTTGATATTATCATTAGCATTGATGTTTAGAGCTGTTACACAATTATCTTGGCTTTCGTATACATTTTTGTGGTTAGAGAGTGCAGTCACGGTCCAGTTCAGAGTATTTCTATCTCGTCGATCCTTTAATATCTCCTGCCATTTTACATTTTCCGGAGATAGAAATTATAGTTCTGCAAAAACCAGTGTCGGGTCGTCAGGTTTTTCTCTCCCGGAATCGCTTTCGAGGGTCAGAATTACGTCACTGATTTAAACTTTCTCTCTTCCGTCATCTGGCCATTACTAAACATCGTGACTCCGGGTTTAATGCTTGGGTTGCGGTCCTGGAGAGACGACGGTACACGGGGTCGTCTCCAGTTCTTCTTAAAATAGTCTGCAGCGGCCATCTCGAAATATTGTTGGCCTAATATATCCATCCACTCGTCAATAATCTTTCATTTCGTAATAAAATATTTCAAGTGGTCTCCAAAACTTCCTAATGTGCGACCGAAACACTGAATATCCCCTCCTTCAAACTTCATTAAAAGCATTTACATAATCAGTAAGTAAGTAGTATCTATTCAGGTTTAGCCCTCTTCTGTTTCAAATATCTGGATAACTGTGAGAATAGAATGTAAACGGTATTTCCCGATTTTACACATATATTAGGTTTCCGTTACAAAACGGTTCCGTAATTGGTGGCAGCATTTTATTCAGTGTCTTGACATATAATTTGAAGATCTGTTAGATGACGATCACTTTCGCTTTAAGAAAAGTCAAGGCACAAGAGAGGCAGTTCTAACGTTACAATTGATAACGGAAGCCAGACGTAATAAAAACAGAGACACGTTCAAAGCATTTGTCGAACTGGAGAAAGTCTTCGACAAAGTAAAATAGTGCAAGATGTCCGAAATTCTAAGAAAAATACGTGTATGCTGTAGGGAAAGTTTGGTAACATAAATATGCACAAGGAGCAAGAAGGAAAAATAAGAGTGGAAGACCAAGACCGAAGTACTCTGATAGCAAATGGGGTAAAATAGGAACGTAGCCTTTCGCCTCCTAAGAAGGTTAAGGAGTGCGATTAAAATTCAGATTGAAAGGATATAATATACGAGTCGATGATGACACTGGCATTCACAGTCGAAGTGAGAAAGAATAGCAGGAGTTGTTGAATGAAAGAAACAGAATAACGAGCAAGCATTGATAGTAACCTGAAAAAGACGAGTCACGAGAAACAGTCGAAATGCGATTAGCGATAAAAGTAATATCAAAGTAGACGACCACGAAGTAGAGAAGTGAACGAATTCTGCTTCCTTGGAAGTAAAATAACACATGACTGTTCAATCAAGGAAGACATGGAAGGCAGACTAGACACGGGCGGAGAGGACATTCTTCGCCAAGGGCATTCAAATAGTATCAGACATCGACATTAATTTGAGGAAGAAGTATCTGAGGATGTATGTCTGCAGCACAGCACAGTATGGTAGGGGATCGAGGAATGCGGGAAAACCGGAGAAGAAGACAATCTAAGCGTTTGAGATGTGGTACTAGTGAAGGATGTTGTAAATTAGGCAGACTGGTATGAATGTGAATGGGAAAATATCTCCTTGATTCGAATCTACATAAGAAGAAACAACCATTGCAATGAAATAAGAGAAACAAGAGGTCGTGCGGAAAGATTTAAGTGTTCATTTTCCTCGCGTGTTATACGAAAGTGGAACGGTCGAGAAATATCTGACAGTGGTTCAATGCACCCTCTGCCAAGCGATCAAGTGTGAACTGAGGAGACGTGATGAAGATGCAGATATTGTTAAGAAATGAAGAGATTCTCCGCTGAATCGGCGAGGAGAAACACGTGGAAAACATTGAAACAAGAAGGGACAGAATGATAGGAAAATACACTCCTGGAAATGGAAAAAAGAACACATTGACACTGGTGTGTCAGACCCACCATACTTGCTCCGGACACTGCGAGAAGGCTGTACAAGCAATGATCACACGCACGGCACAGCTGACACACCAGGAACCGCGGTGTTGGCCGTCGAATGGCGCTAGCTGCGCAGCATTTGTGCACCGCCGCCGTCAGTGTCAGCCAGTTTGCCGTGGCATACGGAGCTCCATCGCAGTCTTTAACACTGGTAGCATGCCGCGACAGCGTGGACGTGAACCGTATGTGCAGTTGACGGACTTTGAGCGAGGGCGTATAGTGGGCATGCGGGAGGCCGGGTGGACGTACCGCCGAATTGCTCAACACGTGGGGCGTGAGGTCTCCACAGTACATCGATGTTGTCGCCAGTGGTCGGCGGAAGGTGCACGTGCCCGTCGACCTGGGACCGGACCGCAGCGACGCACGGATGCACGCCAAGACCGAAGGATCCTACGCAGTGCCGTAGGGGACCGCACCGCCACTTCCCAGCAAATTAGGGACACTGTTGCTCCTGGGGTATCGGCGAGGACCATTCGCAACCGTCTCCATGAAGCTGGGCTACGGTCCCGCACACCGTTAGGCCGTCTTCCGCTCACGCCCCAACATCGTGCAGCCCGCCTCCAGTGGTGTCGCGACAGGCGTGAATGGAGCGACGAATGGAGACGCGTCGTCTTCAGCGATAAGAGTCGCTTCTGCCTTGGTGCCAATGATGGTCGTATGCGTGTTTGGCGCCGTGCAGGTGAGCGCCACAATCAGGACTGCATACGACCGAGGCACACAGGGCCAACACCCGGCAACATGGTGTGGGGAGCGATCTCCTACACTGGCCGTACACCACTGGTGATCGTCGAGGGGACACTGAATAGTGCACGGTACATCCAAACCGTCATCGAACCCATCGTTCTACCATTCCTAGACCGGCAAGGGAACTTGCTGTTCCAACAGGACAATGCACGTCCGCATGTATCCCGTGCCACCCAACGTGCTCTAGAAGGTGTAAGTCAGCTACCCTGGCCAGCAAGATCTCCGGATCTGTCCCCCATTGAGCATGTTTGGGACTGGATGAAGCGTCGTCTCACGCGGTCTGCACGTCCAGCACGAACGCTGGTCCAACTGAGGCGCCATGTGGAAATGGCATGGCAAGCCGTTCCACAGGACTACATCCAGCATCTCTACGATCGTCTCCATGGGAGAATAGCAGACTGCATTGCTGCGAAAGGTGGATATACACTGTACTAGTGCCGACATTGTGCATGCTCTGTTGCCTGTGCCTATGTGCCTGTGGTTCTGTCAGTGTGATCATGTGATGTATCTGACCCCAGGAATGTGTCAATAAAGTTTCCCCTTCCTGGGACAATGAATTCACGGTGTTCTTATTTCAATTTCCAGGAGTGTATGTTAAGGCATCAAGACGTAATTTCTATGGCACTAGAAGCAACTATAGAGAATAAAAACTGCAGGGAGAGAGTAGTGATTGGAATACAATCAAACAAATAAATAATTGAAGAAGATGGGTGGAAGTGATACTCTGAGAAAAGACTGACACAGGACAGGAACCCGTGGCCGAATGCGTCGAACAAGTCAAGGACGTGTCCTGTCATCCGAGCCCTTTTTCTAGATAGGTTGTGCGACAAATTTTTTCTCTGCCTAATTCTACTCAGAACCTCGTCATGACTTAACATCTGAGGTCATCAGTCCCCTAGACTTAGAACTACCTAAACCTAACTAACCGAAGGACATCACACACATCCATACTCGAGGAGGATTCGAACCTGCGACGGTAGCAGCAGCGCGGTTCCGGACTGAAGCGCCTAGAACCGCTCGGTCATATCGGCCGGCCCGTCATTAGTTACATGGTTTTCAGCATTCTCCTTCAGCACCGTTTCAAAAACTTCAATTCTCTTCTCGTCTAAACTGTTTACTGTCTGTTTCATTCCCATACATGGCTACACTCCATACAAACACTTTCAGAAAATACTTCCCAACACTTCAATCTACATTCCATGTTAGCAAATTTCTCTTCTTCAAAAACGCTTTTCTTGCCACAGTCTACATTTTATATTTTTTCTACTTCGGCTATCATCAGTTATTTTGCTGCCCGAATAGAATATTTCATCTATTACTTTAAGTGTCTCGTTTCGTAATCTAATTTCCCCAGAATCGCCTGATTTAATTCAACTACATTCCATTTTGTTTTCGTTTTATTGATGTTCATCCCTTATCCCTCTTTCAAAACACTGTCCTTTCCGTATAACAGCTCTTCCATGTCCTTCGCTGTCTCCGACAGAATTTCAATGTCACTAATAAACCTAAAAGTTTTTATTTTTTGTCCCTGAGTTTAGTTCCTGCTCTAAATTTTTCTTTGGTATCTCTTTCTGCTTGCTCTACGTACAGACTGAGTAATATCGGGGATAGGCTACAACCCTGTCTCATTCCGCTTCTAACCACTGCTTCCCTTTCACCCCTCGAGTCCTTTAACTGCCATCTGATTTCTGTACAATTTGTAAATAATCTTTCGCCTCCTGTATCTTACCGCTGCTACCTTCATAGTATTACAATCAACATTGCCGAAAGCTTCTTCTAAGTCTACAGATTATATGAACTTGGGTTTGCCTTTCCTTAACCTCCCTTCTAAGATAAGTCGTAGGGTTAGTATTTACTAGCGTGTTACTACTTTTGTTTGGAAACAAAACCTATCTTCCCCGAGGTCCGCTTCTACCAAGTCTTCCATTCTTCTGCAAAGAATTCGTGTTAATATTTTGCAACGATGAGTTATTAAAGTGACAGTTCGGTAATATTCACACCTGTCAGGACCTGATTTCCTTGGAATTAGAATTATTACGTTGTTCTTTAGGTCTGAGGGCATTTAGTCTGTCTCATATATCTTCCACACCGGATGGTTGTGGCTGGCTCTCCCAAGACTATCACTAGTTTTGACGGAATGTTTGTAGTGTAGTGACCCAACGAGCACTAATCATTATCTAGGTCTACACTGAAGCTTTCAAGACACGTAGTACGTATTCAGAAATTACGTACAGTAGAGCCACGCAGACGGAGAAAGTGAAGTGCTTCCCCGGCGTACATCTGGAGCGCACTTCCTTCCCATATCAGGCAGCTCCAGCGGCAGCTCAGCGAACCAAAATTACAAGCGGCCCGCGTGAGGCGGCCACACGAAGCCTTCTGTGATTGTGGGCTGTCTCTGACGTGGCCCGTCATGAACACGACGTGATGGACGCGCTTTCCACGCGTCTGCGATTAACGCGCCTCCCTTGCCTTCACCGCCCACGTCTGCCGTCGGGCCGTACGTAGCCTATTGATTAGTGGTACGTATCGGCCTTCCACAGAGCTGCAATCGTAATGCTCATCAATACACATCCCGAGTACACGATTTGTGGGCTACAAGCCCGAGACCCCGTATTACCGCGGACCTCACGTGTTACTGACGAGGTCACATTTCGACACTTGGGGAGAGAAATCCAGCGAAGCCGCTGCTGCATCATAAATTCAGCTCTATAGGGGACACCCGTAGGAAATCATATACACATGGGCACGACTGCACACGGAGAGTGTACTTCCTGATTCTTAGATCTCGTTTGTAGTTTTGCAGAAAGAGCGAAAGATTTGACGTGTACCATTTTGGCTGTCATGATTCGACAGTTCGATAATTCAGACGTTATATTGCACTAGGCCCTAGCGTAATACATCGGGATAAAGCACCTTTCCATACCTGATGATTTCGTAAGCTGTTTCCGTGAGGTCTGATCAATGGTATGCCAGTCGAACTACAGGTATCTTGAACTTATTCCTGTCTCTTTTAGAAAGAAAAACCAGACAACCGGGAGTAGGCCTTAAACCCTGAGGGCTCCACAGAAAGTTAATTGTGTGTGTAGATAGTTCATTTATAGGTTTTGATGAGTGAGTCTGCGAGTATCCAAATATACACTCCTGGAAATGGAAAAAAGAACACATTGACACCGGTGTGTCAGACCCACCATACTTGCTCCGGACACTGCGAGACGGCTGTACAAGCAATGATCACACGCACGGCACAGCGGACACACCAGGAACCGCGGTGTTGGCCGTCGAATGGCGCTAGCTGCGCAGCATTTGTGCACCGCCGCCGTCAGTGTCAGCCAGTTTGCCGTGGCATACGGAGCTCCATCGCAGTCTTTAACACTGGTAGCATGCCGCGACAGCGTGGACGTGAACCGTATGTGCAGTTGACCGACTTTGAGCGAGGGCGTATAGTGGGCATGCGGGAGGCCGGGTGGACGTACCGCCGAATTGCTCAACACGTGGGGCGTGAGGTCTCCACAGTACATCGATGTTGTCGCCAGTGGTCGGCGGAAGGTGCACGTGCCCGTCGACCTGGGACCGGACCGCAGCGACGCACGGATGCACGCCAAGACCGTAGGATCCTACGCAGTGCCGTAGGGGACCGCACCGCCACTTCCCAGCAAATTAGGGACACTGTTGCTCCTGGGGGTATCGGCGAGGACCATTCGCAACCGTCTCCATGAAGCTGGGCTACGGTCCCGCACGCCGTTAGGCCGTCTTCCGCTCACGCCCCAACATCGTGCAGCCCGCCTCCAGTGGTGTCGCGACAGGCGTGAATGGAGGGCCGAATGGAGACGTGTCGTCTTCAGCGATGAGAGTCGCTTCTGCCTTGGTGCCAATGATGGTCGTATGCGTGTTTGGCGCCGTGCAGGTGAGCGCCACAATCAGGACTGCATACGACCATGGCACACAGGGCCAACACCCGGCATCATGGTGTGGGGAGCGATCTCCTACACTGGCCGTACACCACTGGTGATCGTCGAGGGGACACTGAATAGTGCACGGTACATCCAAACCGTCATCGAACCCATCGTTCTACCATTCCTAGACCGGCAAGGGAACTTGCTGTTCCAACAGGACAATGCACGTCCGCATGCATCCCGTGCCACCCAACGTGCTCTAGAAGGTGTAAGTCAACTACCCTGGCCAGCAAGATCTCCGGATCTGTCCCCCATTGAGCATGATGAAGCGTCGTCTCACGCGGTCTGCACGTCCAGCACGAACGCTGGTCCAACTGAGGCGCCAGGTGGAAATGGCATGGCAAGCCGTTCCACAGGACTACATCCAGCATCTCTACGATCGTCTCCATGGGAGAATAGCAGCCTGCATTGCTGCGAAAGGTGGATATACACTGTACTAGTGCCGACATTGTGCATGCTCTGTTGCCTGTGTCTATGTGCCTGTGGTTCTGTCAGTGTGATCATGTGATGTATCTGACCCCAGGAATGTGTCAATAAAGTTTCCCCTTCCTGGGACAATGAATTCACGGTGTTCTTATTTCAATTTCCAGGAGTGTATGACATAAATAGCCGTATCTTTTGGTCGCATTGACTTGCTGATTTACAAAAAACTCGTTGAGTGCGAGGTCGCAAGTTCAGATTTAGTAAGGCTCATTTGAAAATTTGGAGGTAACAATTACGACAGGAAAAATATTGCCTTCTAATGACTCACCATGTTCATCAGGAGGACGACAGAAAATGATCGTTGGTGAAGTGCAGATGTGATGTATGTACTACGCTTCACAAATAGGACGTCGTCGATACTCAAGAAATGTTCAAAAGAATTAACTTGCACCATGAATATCGAATGAGAAATGGCGCGCCACAGCAATCACAAAGATTCGCAGCATCAAGGTGGGAGGCGAACTCTTTGGGAGTTACAAATCGTGCAGGACTTTCAACTGCATATCCGCACTTAAACAATCCATATAGAATCATATTGATGTAACGGGATGATGAGAACTAATGGAATGTGATGGCATACAATCGAATACGTATCAGTCTCAAAATGGCTCTGAG
Source organism: Schistocerca cancellata (assembly GCF_023864275.1). NCBI lineage: Eukaryota > Metazoa > Arthropoda > Insecta > Orthoptera > Acrididae > Schistocerca > Schistocerca cancellata. The sequence goes on along the minus strand of NC_064634.1, from coordinate 382,131,613 downwards.
CACTATGGGACGTAGCTTCTGAGGTCATCAGTCCCCTAGAACTTAGAACTACTTAAACCTAACTAACCTAAGGACATCACACACAGCCATGCCCGAGGCAGGATTCGAACCTGCGACCGTAGCTGTCGCGCGGTTCCAGACTGTAGCGCCTAGAACCGCTCGGCCCCCCTGGCCGGCACGTATCAGTCCCTCGTGGAGCTTATCGCGAAAGTAGCTCACCTTTAAAGCGTAGTTGCACATAGTGCGATAATATGTTTTATATGCACGGAAGAAAATAAATGGCCAGAGGCTCAATTTGTCCAGTGGTTCCGACTAGTATGAATTGCAGTGTCACATACTTTTCACGAGGCTAGTTCACTCTAAAGGAGAATGACTTTTATAAGCAGACCAAGAATCAAGCAAAAGCAAGTTATTTTGACAAGCTTTTGGCCAAGAACAGTGCTTATACCATAGCTGTAATTCTCCTTCGCCCATTTTCCCACTCTTGCTTGCTGTGACGTAAATATTCTCTATTGCTCTTGCAAGATTACGCACACGAAAAAGAATCGTAGGATGAAGACCACCTCCAACAATAAATAACATCCCAGCAAATTTACTATACAAATTAACAGTCGGCACAAGTGTATAGGAATTAGTTGATCTTGTTACTGCTCTCATACACCTGTTATTTCCAAGGTTCCTTTCACATGGATTTCCTCTTCAAATCCTGACTGATCGGAGTTTAAAATAAATACCTTAATGAACGATCGGATTAATTTTTTATTTCATCTACAAATTTTTGGGCCGATTCCATAGATTACTGTGCGTCGTCAAGTTGACGCTTTGTTTGAAATTTTGTTATCTTACGTCTTCCTACTCTGTGGCACTGTTTGAAGTTATATAACCATCCATTGCTTGCTTAGAAATCACTGTAATCTATGTCGCGCGCAATTTGATGCGCACAACGTACTAGGCCACTACCAAGCACATCCTGTAAGTTGTATCGAGCATCCTTGAAACGCGCAAACACCAGTTTTTATAACAACTGCGCCTTGTCTTCCCTTGAATAACCATGGCTTTTCTTATGCACTACACTGTCATTTTGCTGCGGACTTATTCGAAATCTGTTCATTTTTTTTTATTATGCTGTGTATTATGTTCCATGTACGTAATAATGTTTAATACTCGATCCTTGGATAATGATTGTGCTTTACTACGTTTCACTGGAGACGAAATTTGTGGCTCCATGTCCGACAAGGATGATGAAGTACACGGCTTGACACCTTTCTCAATTTCATATCACTTTCATTCGTTCAGCACCCTACCGTCATCATTGTACACCTCATATACATCGTCCGCACGGTCGAGCGTATACGATAGCACACATTCCATGTCTCATCTGGTAATGGTTCTAATATTTCATCTGCCACTTCTTTTTCATTCTGCGGAATTCCTTGGGTTCTCTTCTGATGAAATGTCAACTTCGGCATCTATTGTTGTAGGTATTACGCAACGTTTGCTTTGCTCTTCTTTATGTCAACACCGCTAGCACTGTAGCACTCTTGGGAAATGCTCGTCTATTAAGCAGTTCAGCTACGCTCCGTAGCCTCAGGCTGTGCTCACTACTGCCCCTCTTTGCCATTAGCAGCCAATATTGTGGTTGCATGATAGACAATATGTCGGGTGTCGAATGCCGTGAAGATCATTGGCGTTTTGCGGCCCACATTCGGTATTTGTTCGGCCCGCGGTTCTTCTCCGTATTTTATAAAAATATGCATCTGGCATCTAACGGCCCGAATTAAAGAACTTCAGCACTTTTCTCGCTCAGTAACAAACAAAAACGGAGCGACAGTAATATTTTAAGATCTGTTCAATTTTAATTGACGCTGATGGATTCGACCGAGAGATAAGCAAAGCTGGCTGCTTACCACAGGGGCAGAGCGTCACCGCGGCCACTGGGGAGTTATAAGTGTTAGAGAGAGAATGTATTACTGTTCGTCTTTCAGTACCCACAACTCACAGACGTGCGCGACTCGTACCGACCAGCTACTGTGGTACAAATTCTGACACAGCAGTAATATGCATCCGGGAATGCATATTATAGAGCCGGTCATCTTCAAATGCGGTAGTATTCGTAGCAAGGTATATGAAATTAAGTTACAACTGTTCTGAAACAAAGCAATGAGTAGAAGAAAAATTTCACTATGTGATCAAAAGTATCTGGACACCCCCCAAAACATACGTTTTCATATTATATGCATTGTGCTACCACCTACTGCCAGGTATTCCATATCAGCCACCTCAGTGGTCGTTAAGACATCGTGAGAGAGCAGAATGGACAGCTCCGCTTAAGTCACGGACTACGAACGTGGTCAGGTGACTGGGTGTCACTTGTGTCATTCGTCTGTACGCGACATTTGCATACCGCTAAACATCCCTAGGTCCACTGTTTCCGATGTGATGGTGAAGTGGAAACGTGAAGGGACACGTACAGCACAAAAGCACAGGTCAACCTCGACTGTTGACTGACAGAGACCGACGACAGTTGAAGATGGTCGTAATGTGTGGTAGACAGATATCTACCAAGACCATCACACGGGAATTCCAGACTGCATCAGGATCCACTGCAAGTACTATGACAGTTAGGTAAGAAAAGTTGGATTTCATAGTCAAGCGGCTGCTCATAAGCCACACATCACGCCGCTAAATGCCAAACCACGTCTCGCTTGGTGTAAGGAGAGTAAACATTGGACGATTGAACAGTGGCGGAGTGGTTACAAGACAATAACATCCCTGCATAGAGTTCTGACCTGAATTCTATATAACAGCTTTGGGATGTTTTGGAACGCCGACTTGGTGCCAGGCCTCAGCGACCGACTTCGATACCGCTCCTTAGTGCAGCACTGCGTGAAGAATGGGCTGTCATTCCCCAAGATACCTTCCAGCACATGATTGAACGTATGACTGCGAGAGTGGAAGCTGTCATAAAGGCTAAGGGTGGGCCAACACCATACTGAATTCCAGCATTACCGATGGAGCACGCCACGAACTTGTAAGTCATTTTCAGCCAGGTGTCCGGATACTTTTGACCATATAGTGCATATTCAAAACATTTGGTGAACATTCATGAGAGTTTCTCATATTGCATAATGCATTCAACGATTACTATTATAAAATAACCAATCGTCTGGTCGCGTGGACAACACAACACTTTGCCAGGGAAGTACAATAGCACAACTTTGGGGTCGATGAGGGTGGCAGGAGCGTGAAGCACAGAACAGCCGGTAATGCGTGCTCCGTATGGTCTCGAATTCTAGCGATCAGTGCTTGGTGGCTGGCTGCCAATTTATGATGCCCATACTAAAACTAGTCTATTGGGGGCTCGTAACATACTTATTTATGTAGATTACCAATTAATGATAACACATATGCCCCTCCAGGTACCAGCCCACAAAGCTATTATTGGCTCTTGAGAAAAAAGTTTGACGACGATTGACTTAGAAGCTTGAATTATTTACGCCGGCAAGCTATCTTAGGCCTTACTGTTTGACACGAATTTTAGCTTGATACCTCCATCCGTTTCTTCACAGACGGCAGTATCATTTCTTGCATTAATTTGGAGCTTAAGTTTCTTACAATCGAAAAAAAACCGCTGGGATTTAACGTCCTTTCGGTGAAAGAAATCAGCTGCGTCCTTGGTTCAAATGGCTCTGAGCACTATGGGACTTAACATCCAAGGTCATCAGTCCCCTAGAACTTAGAACTGCTTGAACCTAAGGACATCACACATATCCATGCCCGAGGCAGGATTCGAACCTGCAACCGTAGCGGTCGCGCGGTTCCAGACTGTAGCGCCTAGAACCGCTCGGCTAACCCGGCCGGCTGCGTCCTTGTCCGAATCGATTTGGGGAAATCACGAAAAACCTAAATCTGGATGGGCGGACGGGTATTTTAATCGCCGTTCTCCCGAATGCGAGTTCAATAACTTGCCATTGCGCCATCTCACTCGGTTTTTGCAGAGTAGCGTTCGCGGCCACGACTTCAGCACTTTGTACGGTTGGAGCTATTTGTGAAATCGTAACGGGCAACACAGTCCATTTCGGACCATTTACAGGGCTATTACAAATGATTGAAGCGATTTCATAAATTCTCTGTAGCTCCATTCATCGACATATGGTCACGACACACTACAGATACGTAGAAAAACTCATAAAGTTTTGTTCGGCTGAAGCCGCACTTCAGGTTTCTGCCGTCAGAGCGCTCGAGAGCGCAGTGAGACAAAATGGCGACAGGAGCCGAGAAAGCGTATGTCGTGCTTGAAATGCACTCACATCAGTCAGTCATAACAGTGCAACGACACTTCAGGACGAAGTTCAACAAAGATCCACCAACTACTAACTCCATTCGGCGATGGTATGCGCAGTTTAAAGCTTCTGGATGCCTCTGTAAGGGGAAATCAACGAGTTGGCCTGCAGTGAGCGAAGAAACGGTTGAACTCGTGCGGGCAAGTTTCACGCGTAGCCCGCGGAAAATTGACCCATGCCACAACTGGAGGCCGACAGCGCCGACTTCATCTTTCAACAGGATGGTGCCCCACCTCACTTCCATCATGATGTTCGGCATTTCTTAAACAGGAGATTGGAAAACCGATGGATCGGTCGTGGTGGAGATCATGATCAGCAATTCGTGTCATGGTCTCCACGCTCTCCCGACTTAACCCCATGCGATTTCTTTCTGTGGGGTTATGTGAAAGATTCAGTGTTTAAACCTCCTCTACCAAGAAACGTGCCAGAACTGCGAGCTCGCACCAACGATGCTTTCGAACTCATTGATGGGGACATGCTGCGCCGAGTGTGGGAGGAACTTGATTATCGGCTTGATGTCTGCCGAATCACTAAAGGGGCACATATCGAACATTTGTGAATGCCTAAAAAAACTTTTTGAGTTTTTGTATGTGTGTGCAAATCGTTGTGAAAATATCTCAAATAATAAAGTTATTGTAGAGCTGTGAAATCGCTTCAATCATTTGTAATAACCCTGTACAATGAATCAGTACACTTTGACAGCATTTTATAATAAGTAGCGTATTTTGACGGAGGAGGTATTATCGAGCGCTGATAACGTTAATCCGAAGCGTAATCGACGTGTCTGCGTGTAACGGCCTTTCAGCGCAAATACCGCCACGAGGAGCACGCTACAACGATAGCCCACAAGCCACTGCGCACAAGGAAGAAAAACCACGTGAAGACGGCGGTAAGAGGAGCCTTGAGCGTCAGCACAGGCGTGCAAACGTCACGCGAGATTCGCTGAATAATCTCGGCCCCCGTGCTGGCCTTTCCGCGGCAAAATAACCGCCAATGCCTCTCACCTCCTCGTTCACGTGGATGTTGCAACTGTTGGGAAGTTCCTAAAAACGTCGTGGCGTGGAGATATTCCCGAGACAGCGCACGACTGCCTGACGGTGCTACTTATGCCAAGCCGCAAATCCAGTCAGCTAAGCATTTTGTTGCCGTTATTCGGTATCTCTCAGCAAAATTCGGTTTTACCGTAGCTGACAGTTACAAAAGACATTTCCTATTCTTACAGACGCCACGTACCACTGATGAATCTGAAGCTTCACTATAAACTACACTACTGGCCATTAAAATTGCTACTCCACGAAGATGACATGCTACAGACGCGAAATTTAACCGACAGGAAGAAGATGCTGTGATATGCAAATGATACAACGTGCTAACATGAGGAAAGTTTCCAATCGATTTCTCATACACAAACAGCAGTTGACCGGCGTTGCCTGGTGTAACGTTGTTGTGATGCCTCGTGTAAGGAGGAGAAATGCGTACCATCACGTTTCCGACTTTGATGAAGGTCGGATTGTAGCCTACCGCGATTGCGGTTTATCGTATCGCGACATTGCTGCTCGCGGTTGTCGAGATCCAATGACTGTTAGCAGAATATGGATTCGGTGGGTTCAAGAGGGTAATACGGAACGCCGTGCTGGAACTCAACGACCTTGTATCACTAGCAGTCTAGATGAAAGGCATCTTATCCGCATGGCTGTAACGGATCGTGCAGCCACGTCTCGGTCACTGAGTCAACAGATGGGGACGTTTGCAAGACAATAACCATCTGCACGAACAATTCGAACCTGGGTGCACGAATGGCAAAACGGCATTCTTTCGGATGAATCCAGGTTCTGTTTACAGCATCATGATGGTCGCATCCGTGTTTGGCGACATCGCGGTGAACGCACATTGGAAGCGTGTATTCGTCATCGCCATACTGGCGTATCACCGGGCGTTATGGTATGGGGTGCCATTGGTTACGCGTTCGGTCACCTCTTGTTCGCACTGACGACACTTTGAACAGTGGACGTTACATTTGAGATGTGTTACGACCCATAGCTCTACCCTTCATTCGATCCCTCCGAAACCGTACATTTCAGCAGGATAATGCACGACCGCATGTTACAGGTCCTGTACGGACCTTTCTGGATACAGCAACTCTCACCAACTGAAAACGTCTGGTCAATGGTGGCCGAGCAACTGGCTCGTCACAACACAACAGTCACTACTCTTGATGATTTGTGGTATCGTGTTGAAGCTGCATGGGCAGCTGTACCTGTACACGCCATTCAAGCTCTGTTTGACTCAATGCCCAGACGTATCAAGGCCGTTATTACGGCCAGAGGTGGTTGTTCTGGGTACTGATTTCTCAGGATCTATGCACCAAATTTCGTAAAAATGTAATCACATGTCAGTTCTAGTATAATATATTTGTGCAATGAATACCGGTTTATCATCTCCCTTTCTCTTTGGTGTAGTACTTTTAATGGCGAGTAGTGTACATAATTGGTGAAATAACACGGTGCAAACACATTGTGGATACATTACGTTACAGTAGTTCTTCAGCAACAGGACGTTACGACAAACGTTTACGACAGAACAGAACTGCAGTGAAGGTTTACATCGCATTCTATTCATTCCGAATCTGACTCACCAGCAGTTTGAGAAATTTTGTTGTGTAGGAGGTGGCCAGTACTGCGTTGTCAGTAGAGAAACACTAACAGTAGACTGCATGAAATGTATTCGCATTTGCGAATATGGATTACCTTCTGTATAATGGGATGACGATACTGAAAATTTGTGCCGGACGGCTACTCGAACACGGATTTCCCGCCAATCACGAGCGGTGGCCTTACCGTTTGTTATTTGCGTACGACTCACAGCCCCCCCCCCCAAACTTCCATATTTCTTTATGCAATAATTTACCGACAGCCGTATGTACCGTAGAAATTCATTTTATGAACTTCTTTTACGCTACCAGTTTCGGCATTAGATTGATGGCATCTTCAGGCCCACACGTCATAGTCGCAAAATCGCTATACACGGATGGAGCCATATAACTGGATCCGTACACCAAATCGCAACAGCTCTGTGTCGCTTGGCCACCAAGAGCTGTTGCATAGCGATTTGATTCACGGATCCAGTTATATGGCTCCTTCCGTGTATAGCGATTTTACGACTATGACTTGTTGGCCCTGCAGATGGCATAAATGAAATGCGGAAACTGGTAGCATACAAGAAGTTCATAAAATCAATTTCTACAGTACATACGGCTGTTGGTAAATTATTGCATCAAGAAATACATGCCAGCCGTTGTCCCACAGTCAATAATGGATCAAAAAAAATCAAACTTCCATATGTCGTCAACCACGTGTCTGCAACCTGCACTCGTACATCCATTACGCACGTTCTCCTACACGGCAGGCATTTTACATGAAAGTCACTTGCCCGGTGTCGGCAGATAAATACGATAATGCAGCGCGTGTGTTGTTCAGACGTTCGATGCAGTGAAGGAACTTTACATCGTAATTCGAATTAACGCAGGCACCTAAATATCGTGTACTTCGAATGTGAACTAATAATTGGATGTCACCTGAGTGACATATCCAACGGGGACATTTCAAACCTTATAAATCTGGTAAATCAAGACCACGTAGACCTGATGTTCAAATGGTTCAAATGGCTCCGAGCAGTATGGGACTTAACTTCTGAGGTCATCAGCCCCCTAGAACTTAGAACTACTTAAACCTAACTAACCTAAGGACATCACACACATCCATGCCCGAGGCAGGATTCGAGCCTGCGACCGTAGCGGCCTCGCGGTTCCAGAAGACCTGATGTACTGACGGACAAGGATCCTCGAGTATCGCGGTGGGTGGTTGTAGAAACGCACACCAAAGCAGCGGAAGGAATCACTGGTGAGCTCCAAAGTGCTACCAATAGCCCAGCTAACAGAATAACTGCACGTAGGGAGTAAAAAAGAATGGGGTATAATGGTCGACCAGCTGCTCATGAGCTACATATTTCTGTAGTCAGGGCTAAGCTACGCCACTGGACAGTGAATGTCTGAGAAAGAATGGTGTATCACGCCAAGCCGTTTGAGAATCCAGTGAACGGGTTTGAGTGTAGGGGATTGCCGGGAAAGCGTTAACTACCATCACGTGTAGTGCCAAGAGTCAAGAGCGGAGGTAGCATTACTGTACGGCGGCCTTTTTCCTTAATTTGGGCTTGGTTCCCTTTTGCGCGTAGCAAAATGATAATTGCGGAAGGATGTTAACACATTTACAACATGTGTACTGCGTACGTCGGAGCAATAGTTCGAAGACCACGAATGTTTACATCAGCATGACTTTGCACCATGTAACCAAGCACCATGTGTGAGGCAATGATTTGTGATAAAATTCCACAAATGAACACTACTGCCCAGAATCACGACCTGAATGCAATGGAACACCTAAGGGATGATTCAGAAGCTTGACTTCACTCCAGGCCCCTGCGTCCAATATCATTACTTTCAATGGTTTCCGCTCTTGAGGAAGAACGAGCTGCCACTCTTCCGCAGATGTTCGGACACTTCATTGAAAGTGTCCGCAGGAGAATTCAAGCTGTCATAAAGGCGAAGGGTGGACACAGCCCATATTACTGTCGAGTAATAGGTGTCAGGATCCGTTTGATCCGATGGCGTAGCTGCTGAACCAATCCAGTTGTAAGTGTGGTACCGATAGCTACGATGCCACGGCGTAGGTAGAAGTTCTTAGGTTGGCACTACGACACCGACACCGTCGACAGCGCCCTCTAGCCAGCGCTGTGCAGCTCTACGAGCGCCGCTCCAGATTCAGCCCATTTGATTCCGAGTAGACGACCAAGCAACATTGCTTCTATTTCGTAGTGGGCGAGCCACTACAGATTTTTGCCTGTGTAATTTCTGTGAGCTTTGAGACATCCGGCTTCGCACCTACGTGCTCCTCAGTGCAAAGTTATTTATTCATATTCTTCCTATCGGAAATGTGATTTAAATTTACTCGCAGTACCGAAGCAGTTCACCTTTTCCTGCTCCTACTCACGTCCTGCATTCGGCCTACCCTTCAGTTTACAGGGGCAGACCCACGCGCCGCCTTCCAGGCGGGATACAAAATTAAGAAAACTTGAAACTTCCTGGCAGATTAAAACTGTTTGCCGGACCGAGACTCGAACTCGAGGCCTTTGCCTTTCGCGGACAAGTGCTCGACCAACTGAGCTACCCAAGCACGACTCACGCTCCGTCCTCACAGCTTTACTTTTGCCAGTACCCCGTCTCCTACCTTCCAAACTTTACAGAAGCTCTCCTGACAACCTTGCAGAACTAGCACTCCTGAAAGAAAGGATATTGCGGAGACATGGCTTAGCCACAGCCTGGGGGATGTTTCCAGAATGAGATTTTCACTCTGCAGCGGAGTGTACGCTGATATGAAACTTCCTGGCAGATTTAAACTGTTTTAATCTGCTAGGAAATTTCATATCTGCGCACACTCCACTGCAGAGTGAAAGTCTCATTCTGTAAGAAAACTTGTTTCCTCACTGAAATTACCAGCAGCTGACAAGCATGTACTGAGTTAATAGTGAATTACGGATGGGTGCGCCTTTTCGCAAGTACACAAATTATTGTTTTGTTTTATCACCCAAACATGTTTCCCCACAGTTGTGGCATCCTCAGTGGATTTTTTTGATTTTGTTTTCCTGAAACACGTACAATGATACATCAGATTTTGTTGTTTTTAAAATTATGCAGCCACTCTTTTTATTTTACATTGTGTGTATGCTGTCGCTGTGAACCAAAATCAGCCACAGGTCTAAATTAGTACACCACGTAATCCGCAAACACGAGGAATCTTAGATCGTCTACATTGAATTTTTATTTATTAATCCAGTCTTTAAGATGTACGTTCTGGTAAAATTCGTGGCATATGCCCATTTTTGGCCTTACAATTGGAGTATTTGGAGAGTATTGAGCTGTGACAAGTTTGTTTGTATGTACCAATCGAGTTTTTGGGTAGCTGATCTGAACCTGTGTGTGATGAAAAAATAATTTGTGTACTTGCAAAAAGGTGGACCCGCCCTTAATTCACTATTATTTTTCTTCAAGCCCGGAAACTGAGATAAAAACTCCAATATGGTATACTGCGTTCTTTTTCCATTAACGAAAGATACAAAAAGAGTCATCTGCTTCTCAGACTAAGAATAGCACGCACAGCAAACAACATTTAAGCGGCGACTTCCTCGGCGTAAGCAGTTGCATCATTTCCACAACCCGGCTCCGACCGGCAACACGCGAAGCTACAATCCTCTCGATCTATTCACCCCTCGGCGAGGCCTGGGCGAGGAGAAATCGATCGCGGTAATCACGGCAAAGGGCAGCAAGTTGCAGCGCGGCCGCGGGGGCCTGGTCTGCAGCGCGTAGCGGCTCACCGTGACAGCCGCGCGCCGCCGGAAGCTCGGGACAGCACTGCTCCCAGACTGAAGTTAAGACGAGGGGCCAGCACGCGGAACAGCGCACAAAAAACTACTCACGCCTGGGAGACGTCACGCAAATTGCGAGTAACATTGACTGGATTCGATTTGGCAAGGAAGACAAACCGCAAGTTACTGAACGTATACCATGAGATGAAGCCAATAGACGGTTGGATCCCAAACAGCTATCATACTGCGGGCATGTTGAATGCTACGCTACACTCGCTGGTCCAAGGAAATTTAGACTTCTTCTACGAGATTAAGTTCGAGTGGTTTAGCGGAACTGAGGAACGGCGATACAACGCCTGAGTGTTCGTCAGGCTGGATACGTGTGCGTTGTTGTCTTTTTGCCGGCCGCGGTGGTCTCGCGGTTCTAGGCGCTCAGTCCGGAACCGCGTGACTGCTACGGTCGCAGGTTCGAATCCTGCCTCGGGCATGGATGTGTGTGATGTCCTTAGGTTAGTTAGGTTGAAGTAGTTCTAAGTTCTAGGGGACTGATGACCATAGATGTTAAGTCCCATAGTGCTCAGAGCCATTTGAACCATTTTTTTGTTGTTGTCTTTTTGGAAGATGTGAGTCTCCGCAGAATATTGATCACCATGGTTTACAAGAAACGGCACCACTTACGAGGAGAGTTCGACAAGTGCCATAACCCGATGTCCCATGGACTTGGCTCAGTGGAAGAGGGATCAAAGTAAGCGAACAACCGTGTTGGCTTATCCGTAGATACTCAGTCGTTTTTAATAAAACGACGGTCAAATTTGAGAGCTTCCTTACGTGTCTTTTAGGTAGTAAATAGTTCAGCCGAATTGGTGGCAAAGAGGTTAGCCTCGTGGCTTCACAATTCTGTGCACCGTATTCGCAACCCATGTCCGTAAAAGATTACTACATGAATATCTTCCAGTGTATATTGAAATAGCATTGTCTTCATCCCTGACTGTGTCTGGTGAACGAATTTTAAAAAATGCAACAAATGAATGAGAAAATCATTTGAAACTATTTTCGGTGAAATTTCTGTTACGTGTCGTGATTCATAATCAATTGCAAGCGCCAGCTTTCGGTAATGTGATTCGTTATGCTGGTTTGCCACGAAATTGTTGCCAACGCGTGAAATCTTCAGCAATGTTAGTGACGTTTCTTTCCCGAGTGAGAGTCATTCGAAGAAATGTCACTGGCAGACGCCCGATGCTCATAGTGTTCCGAATGTTTCTACGATCGATATTATCCAAGGGAATGTAGCATATCTATCTTAAGAATAAATTTAAGAATAAATTATAAGTCATAATATAAGAATTGATATCAGAATGAAGTATAAGAATAAGAGAGTGCAAAAAGATTGCAATTTCTGAAAATACCATACACATATTATATAATAAGTGTATGACACTTATTTTCTGAAACCCAGTTGTAATTTGCAGTTAATATAAACCTCTTGCGTGTCCTAATTTAGTAAGGAACTTTCGTGTAGTAACCTTCTGAGAACATGTGTAGAGAAATGGAAATACGAGGCGTCTTTTTAAGTAAGTACCGTTTTGAAATTTAAAAAAGACGTACTAAGACATCTCAATAATTTTATTTTTAAATGAAAGCCTTTACCTTAATCTACGCACTGACGCCATTACAGTCTGATTCTTTCTTGTTTTCGTTGTGTACTGAGTGTGTAAGATGCCTCCGATAATCGTGAGTCCCGCCGAATGTGAAGTACGGGCTGTTATAAGATTTCTTAGTGCTAAAGGCCTAAAAGCGATCGATATTCATCGTGAGATCTGTGCAGTTTATGGAGAAAACATTATCAGTGATGGAATGGTAAGAAAGTGGGGGAGAGCATTTAAAGATGGCCGCACAAATGTGCAAGATGAACAACGGAGTGGGCGTCCTTCGGTCGTTAATGAAAGTTTGGTGCAGGAAGTGGACAATAAGGCGAGAGAAAACAGACGCTTTACGATTTCCTCCTTGCGGGATGACTTTCCTAATGTTTCTCGTAGTGTTTTGTATGGCATTGTGACCGAGCACTTGAATTACCGAAAATTGTGCGCACGTCGGGTACCGAAAATGTTGACGAATGTGCACAAAACCAAACGTTTAGACAGTGCATTGACTTTCCTTGAGCGGTACCACAACGACGGTGATGATTTCTTAAGCCAAATTATTACGGGCGATGAAACATGGGTGGCCTACGTCACACCAGAATCAAAGCAACCGTCCATGGAAGTTGAGCAAGGGCATCATCGTTTTGCTGCAAGACAATGCCCGTCCGCATGTGGCGAATCAGACCAAAGATTTCATCACATCTTTTCAATAGGAAACTCTAGATCATCCTCCGTACAGCCCCGATCTTGCGCCCAGTGATTACCATCTATTCTTGCACTTGATGAAACACGTGGGCGGTCAACTTCTTCAAGACGATGACGAAGTCAAAACAGTGGTGATGCAGTGGTTAACAAGTCAGGCGGCAGACTTCTATGAGGAGGGTATTCAAAAACTGGTACAACGTTATGACAAGTGTGTCAGTATTGACGAATATTATGTAGAAAGGTAGATTAAGGTACAGGCTTTCATGTAAAAATAAAATTATTGAGATATTTTTACAGGCCTTTTTTAATTTCGAAACGGTACTTACTTAAAAAAACACGTCTTGCAAATTTATAAAAACAATCGGGTTTCGAACACAGGATTCAAATGTCAGAGACCGCGACGCTAGCCACTGTGCCACTATTTCGGCTGACACTGTCACACACTAAAAGGCATCTAAATTATGTGGAAAACCTTGTCCGAAGTTTTCTCAGAAATGGTCGAGTCTACGGATAAGCCGAGACACTGCTTCATCTTCACGATAACCTGAAGGAATGGGTCCAAGTTATGGTACGAAAAAAACTCCATATCATAATCACCTCCGACCTGAACTGACCTCTCCATACACAGGGGGTGAAACGCCTCTTCGGTCGTTCGTGCACTCGACGCCTTGCATCATTAGAAAAGTGCAAAATGGAGACTCGTGGGACCACATCAGATATCTCGATTCAGCTACTGACTAACTTTGTGTTGTTTCGAGAGCCATCTCAATCAGTTTTCGACCGAACACTGCGAAGGGAACTACATGCAATGGACATTTGTAGTCAGTTACCTCGCAAAGGGCCTTTGCTTCCAGCAGCACGTGAAGTTGCGTTTTGTCACACATATAACCCTCCTAGCACCACTAGGGTCAACCTGATCCACAACTTAAACTGTTCCTTTTTTTCTTGAAAGTGACTTTTATGAAAATAGATTGACGAATTTTATGTTCTGCAGTTGATACACGAAACACCTGCAACAATGAAATTTTCACTTTCCACCTAATTTTGTATCCAGTGTTAGTCTTACTTGCATGAACTGTTACTGTACGCTTCCTAGTACCACTGGTGTCAATGTGACCCCATAAACACATTGTAAAATCATATCTTTCTTGTTTTCAAGGCTTTTGTTAAAAAAAGTGAATGAATTTCTCTCCCTAAGTCAGTTGTTTCCTTCTAGTTTCATATTTACAACATATTAGCATTTATTCATGGGGTTTTTTGTACTGAGTTCCACTTTAGTCGACATGATCCCAGTTTAAATTTTATTTTTGTTTCTTGAACGTAATATCTAGAAAAGCAGAAACATTATTGTTACACTGAAAAACTGTATCGAATGTTTTTATGTTGGTTCATTAAAATATTGCCTACATATCCGGTGTAAATCGCTTGGGGTCTATATAACTCTAGTGGTACTCAGTGAGACAAAAAAAAATCCTTTTTAATGGTACTCAGTGAGACAAAAAAATCCTGGTAGTAAGAGGATTAAAATTTTTTTAACTATTTCCCTTTAATAAAATGCGTTGGTCCTTTTTTAAGGATTTGGAATATCTTATTTATAAGCTATTTGAAGTTTAAATTTTTAAATCCATTATTAAGTTTATAGGGTACTCACTAACACTAGAAACTTTTTACATCTATCAAATTTCTTTTAAATCGCTACATAAACGGATTGCATACAAATCTGGGTTAAGTCTATGACAGTGAAACTAGAAGTGTGTCCTTTAAGACTGGTTACTCGCTACATACGAAAGTGGTATTTGATACAACATTTTCATTGTAGATAAATAGAAAAATTACCTCTGTAATTTTCTAAACATAGGATTTGAACACAGTTTTTGTTTTTAACAGATCTGAAGATTGGCGACACTTCCCGTAACCGGTTGTTTTGAGATAAAAAAACAGCGATCGATAGACTGAAAATAAATATGTGTTACCAAACTAAATGAAAAGTCAAACTCTGTTGTCGTTGTATCATGTTTGAAAGCGTAAACTGTTCTCCAGATGATCTACAAATATGGTCATTATACATAGTAACACTGACAAGGAAACTCTACATTAGTTATGTGATGATTTTTACGCAACAAAGTATTTTTCCATGGATGCAACAACAGATACTTTATTAATGGAACGCTAAACCACTTAGGACTGACGTACAATCTCGACGAGTTTGAACAAATTGCTATAGTGGTAAATACTGTCGCAGCAGAAAGAGAAACGAAATCCTTTTGCACCATGCGTAATGGTGGACAGCTACAACATAAAGCCAAAATAGCATATGGAAACAAAAGAAAAACTTATTCGTCGTCGTACTGGGCAGCATATCAACAGAACTCTCCAGTCGAGAACAGAGGTCAGGTATCGGTGGCTGTCCTCGATTCCTCGTAACTCAGTTTCCCATTGACTATACATTTAATTACGAGTCTACAAAAAAGATCCATCTCTCTTGGTATCGCTTCATGGTATGAGGAGGGGCGCCTACAGGTATATTTAAAGGAAGAGTATAGTTACGCCGTTCTGCTTCGATGCGTCCTGTAATTAATCTGCCTGCGAAAGTTGACACTGAAAAGGAGACGTCGACACCTGCTTTCCACGACCGATTTGCCGTAGTATAGCTCGTCGGAGATCGAAACGTAATAGGAAAATAGTGTCACACTTCCGTTCTGTTCTGTGAGTGGTACGGATCGTAAATTATTTACTTTCTAAATTGGTTTTCAAGTACGGAAATGTAACACTGACTTCAGTTCTCAGATTTGCTGGGAGTGATAGTCAAACACGGTTGTTCACAAAAGGTACGGGGGTCAGTTCATATACGAATGATCTTGTTTGCAGGCGATATCGCTACCAGATTAAGATACGTCTTCGCTCTCAAAAATATTAAGTGTAGTTGAATGAAGTTCCGCTATGCACAGATCCGATTATGAAATGAGACGCCGTCTAAGCATTTATATGAAATTATGTTCAATAAGCTACCAGCATTCTTTGCCTTCAAGGACAGGTTTACTTTCTGCACGAAAACTGTGTTCGCATCGCAAAATGTAGAAAACTGGTATCCCACGACTGCAACATCAGTAATGTCACATTTGAAATCGGTCGACTCATACTAGTGCACGGGGTGGCCGAGCGGTTCTAGGCGCTACAGTCTGGAACCGCGCGACCGCAACGGTCGCTGGTTCGAATCCTGCCTCGGACATGGATGTGCGTGATGTCCTTAGGCTAGTTAGGTTTAAGTAGTTCTAAGTTCTAGGGGACTGATGACCTCAGAAGTCCCATAGTGCTCAGTGCCATTTGAACCATTGTTTTTCTAGTCCACTTGTGTAACAACACGCAGAGATATGAAACAGAATGAGCACATAGGACCAATCGTAGTAAAGCAGGTGGCAAACTACGGTTGACAGAGAAGATACTGGGAACGTAACCGCTGTCTGCAAAAAAGACTTCTTAAAAATGTTGCTCAGGTATGTTGGATACATTCCAAATAGTATTACACACTATACAAAGGAGTGTGACACGAATGGTCACAGATTTGTCCGACTCACGGGACGGTACTGCGGAAATAAGAATTGGCAGACCCTTGCGAGTAGACATCCTTTATACCGCGGAAGGCTGGTTGTGAAGTTTCGGTAACCAGCACTAAGTTAAGAATGCGTAGGTGTTGTTCGTTCCCCTGTGTATCGCACCTGTAGGGAGGGTGAAGACAACCTTAATCAAAGCACACACAGATGAATTTAAGCAATCTTTCTTCCCTTACTCCATACGCGTTTGGAAAGAAGCCCTAACATGTGCTGCCATGCTAATTACCCTCTGTCACGAACTTCACAGCGGTTTTGCGAAGTACGTATATAGATGTAAAAGTCTGGGATGCAACCCAAAGCGTTGGCACACAATCTGGTGACCAGGAAGTGGGAACCGAAAGCAGGTGGCGAAAATTTCTTCGAAAGTCAAGATAGCCAGCCAGCGGCCGTTGGCGACTTAAGCTGCCGAAGTTGGAACAGAAAGGAAGAAAACGACTTGGAATCCGGCGACGTCAGAATCACTTTTAAAAGCCTGTAACCTGCTCCGTGTGATCTCGGGCCGTACGACAACGCGTCCTTTGTATTGGGTGTGCCGCGGTGGCGTAAACAAGCAGACAGTAGGAGAAGCCGTCAGGCGGTGGGTCTAATTTTAACCTGTGTGAACCTCAATGTGTTTATTTATAGGCAGCGGCCAATCTTCAGTCACAGTGGGGCGTTTATTGTAAAAGTGAGAGCCCTTTTGTGGCCTTACCCCCTTTCCCCGCTGCCTGTAATCTCCAACTGGATGCCGGGGAAGGGACAACATCTAACGCAGACAGAGATTATAGCCTGCATTTTTTGAAACTATTGAAAGGCAATCATCAAGGAGTCTGTGGAGATCAGAATGTGTGTGAACAGCTGTAACAGGCGTACGCGATTTGGACTCAGTAGGGCGGGCACTTTGCACCGAGGAACTGCACAGACCTTCTTCTAGTGTTTGTTTCTTAATACTTTTCATTTCCTGCCCTTAAAGGTAGAGCGAAATGTCTCAGTAATGATGCACTGAAGAGCCAGAGACACTGGAGCCAAATATCAACCAAGCTGCTAATGGTGCAAAGGGAGACTCACCTGGCAGTATGTGGCTGATACCAGGTCCGTCATTTACCTTACAACCAAGGGACACCTCCCGAAAACCTTTACTGGAACCGGAGAGTAGAAACTATTTTTAAAGTAATATAGAGACAAAGTCACAGATAAAAAAAAATGGAAGCCTAGTGCATATATATAGGTGTGCACAGAGCAATCGATCCGAGCGGTCTAAGGCGCTGCAGTCATAGACTGTGCGGCTGGTCCCGGCGGAGGTTCGAGTCCTCCCTCGGGCATGGGTGTGTGTGTTTGTCCTTAGGATACTTTTGGTTAAGTAGTGTGTAAGCTTAGGGACTGATGACCTTAGCAGTTGTCCCATAAGATTTCACACACATACATACACACACACACACACACACACACACACACACACACACACACACAGCAATCGATGTTGTGCAGTGTACCTACATCATTGTATACGTGATGATGGGCTATTTTTAATTTTTGTTTAGTTTTTATTTTTCAACTGTGCAGTCATCATGTATAAATATAAACATGAAAACAAAAATCCAAATAGCAATAGAAAAGAAAAATCCTAAACGCAATACCAATACGCATGCCGAAAAAGCGCGGAAACTGATGAAATACAATGTTCGAAACATCACTGGACCTACGAACAGGAGTTGGACAAAAATATGGGAACACGGCAATAAATGTATGCTCGAACATAAATGCTGATGCTAGCCAAGTTGCAGGTTCCGTTGTTACGGCACGGTGCAATGTCCTCAGTACAGTATGTTGCAACTATCAGTCGTGGTCAAAACAGTGTTCTGTGTAGTTGTGAGAGAGCGAAGTGAATTCGAACGTGGACAAACTGTCGGTGCTCCATAAACAAGAGAGCTGAAGTGCTTCGTGTTTCAAGAGGCACCACATCGAAGATTGACACTGCACACAGGGAAAGCGGAAAAACATTATCTGCTAAATCACAACGCGGACGAAAGAGTGTGTTGAGCGATCGTGACAGACTGTCATTGAAGAGGATTGTGACGAAAAACAAGAGGACGACAGCTACAAAAGTCACCGCAGAACTAAATGTCGCAGTCGCGAACTCCGTCAGCGGCAAAGCGAAGTGAGCTCCATAAGACGTGAGTTGTAGCATGAGCTGGAATTCCAAAGCCACTCATCAATAATGCAAATGCCTGTAACAGGAAGAAGTGGTGCCAAAGTCTTGAAACCTCGACTATGGAACAATGGAAGAAAGTCGTTTGGTCGAATGAGCCTTGTTGCACACTGTTAGCACCTTCTGGAGAGTTTTGTGTCCCTAGAGGGAAACGTAAGGGGAGTTCGATGATGGTATATGCAGCCATATCGTGGTATTTCTTAGGCCCCGTGCTTACTGTGGATGGTCGTATTACTACCAAGGTATATGTGACAATTTTGGCTAATTATTGCATCCCTTGGTACAAATTTCGTTTCTCACTAGTGGTTCTGTATTCCAAGACGACAGGACCCCTGTTCACACAGCTCGCCTCATCCAGGACTGATTTTCTCTCCCCTGGCCAGTACAGCCACCAGATCTCAGTAATATTGAGCTTTGTAGTCTACTTTGGACAGAAGGACGTGTGATCGCTATCCACCTCCATCATCGTTACCTGAAATTGCCACTATTTTGCAGGAAGATTGGTATAAGATTCCCTTTAAAAGCGTACGGTATCTGTATTTATCCATTCTGAGAACGACAACTGTTTTCCTGCAGCATACTAGACAAGGTGGTATTTTGTGTTTTTCGTGTTCCCATATTTTTGTCTACCCCTTGCAGCTCACCTGCCGGTTAGTCGAGCCTGATCAGGATCGAATCTGCCTCGCGGAATAACAACAACGACTGTGGACCCGGCCGGCCTTGGTGTGGTTTTTAGGCACTAGGTGGATACCGGGCTGGTATACAAGTCCTGACTAAGACACGCTACGATAACATTTAGAAGTCGTTCTCACATTTGTACATTCATGCAAGATGGAGCACACAGATTCCGTCCTGGCGATGAATAAGACACTGATGACCTAAGGTATATATATATATATATATATATATATATATATATATATATATATATATATATATATATATATATATATATATCTTCTCAGCGATCACAGGCCCTGTAGACCGCGCGTTGCATCAACGATCTGCTTCCAGCGCCTTCTATCTCTCGCAGCCTCTCTCCACCGTGCTGAAATTCCCAGTGCTGCGATGTCCTCCTCTATGTCATCTTTCCACCTTCTACGAGGTTGGCCCAATGGTCTTGTTGCCTGGAGAGTTCCTTCAAATGCTTTCTTGGTGATTCCGTTGTTTTCCATTCTGGTCACATGTCCAGCCCCTTTCAGTCTCCTACTTTTTAATTTCTGGATGATAGCGGGTTGCTTCATTAACTGATAAATTTCATTGTTCTTTCGAATTCTCCATGAGCCATTCTCCAACACAGGTCCCCAGATTTTTCTCAATACTTTTCTTTCAAAAATATTCAGTTTTTCTCTTTCATTCTTTGTAAGCGTCCAGCTTTCTGAACCGTACAGTACTATAGGACAGATAATAGTGTTGTATATCTTCATTTTTATGCTGATTGAGAAAGCTTTACTTTTGAATGGGTTGATTAGTGAGTACAGTCATCGTGGCCCTGAGGCTATTCTTTCATTTATATCCATTGTTATGATATGTTTAGTGTTGAAACGTGATCCAAGGTATTTAAACTGGAGAACTTTTCTGAATGTACAATGTTGGTCACTTTCAAAGTAAGGATTTGGGTTTATGACTCGACCTATTTCCATATATTCGGTTTTCTCTTGGTTAATCAAAAGCCCGATTTTGCTGGCAGTCTGCCTGAGAGATCTGTACACGTCTTTCATTTCTTCTTCGGTTTCACTCAGCAACACTATATCATCTGCAAAAGCCAGGAGTTTTACTTCACTGTGATCGAATCGGAGACCATTGTATACATGTAAATTACTCTCCCCAACATCTTAGGTATGTAGTCTCTTCAAACCATTAGCTCCACTCAAAACGCCGATACCAGTGCAAAAAGCGAAAAACCGACAGCAGTTCAGAAAGCCAACAGGCACTACCAGTACACACAGCCAAAAATCTCGGCTATCAACGGAAGATGGTATGATATAAAATATCGGAGCCTGCCTATAGGGATTACCACGAAACAGAAGTATTGTATTCCCTTCTCTTAAACTGGTTGCAAGGTATCTAACTAGCCAGATACAACTCTAATGATGACAGGACACTGCGTAACATCAAACGAATAGTTAGCTAAACAAATTATAATAAACGTTCTACACATTAAAGACTTCCTGGAAAATAAATAAGTATATCGTACCGAGCTACAGTTTACATCTCTGCTATATGTGAGAAACTGTCTACAATCCAATTTCCACTAGAAAAATTATTCATGCACCTCGACTATTGTTTATTCATTCAAACATAAAACTGATAGCTGAAGTATGATTACTTACAGATCGAGTTTCAGAAGGATTCCTACGCAGTACAGCGTCCGAGCAACGGGCCGGCGCGTCTTGCTGTGACCGGGTCCTGCCTGCGAGGGTCCGAGGAAACGCAGGAGACGTCGTTTTCGTTGTACGAGAAACAAATTTTGTTAGAAACTACAAAGAGTGCGGTAGAATTTTTTTCTTCGAGGCTCTGTCAGTGCGCGAGATGGAAAGTGCGTCGCCGGCAGTGAGGCAAGAGCGCAACATTCCACTCGGCGGCGCCAAGTCGCGGGCCAACAACCCCGGCACTGCACGCGCGGCTCCATCAGCCGGCAAGTCTCGGGACATTGATTTCTGGCCAGACGTGGCAACATTCCCAGCCAGCGACTGCGGACGAGACCGGACTCCACAATCACAAACTGGCGCCTGCACTGCCGAAACGCTGGTTCCTGTTCGCCAGTCGCCTATCACACAGGCTTCACACTGCTTAACCGGATTTCGTAACGAGCACTAAATTGGAAAAAAAAAAAGGTACGGATATTTTTAACACTTGTTCCTACAAATTAGGAAGCAATCGAAAAACAACTGCAACAATGGAGAATCCAAAGCGCTTGGCAGGAAATTCAGGCATTTGTACCATCTGTACCGAGTCAGTGGCGAATGGCTTTCAAAGGAGTGTCCATACTGGATTTTAATTCGGAATCGTCCATCGCCGATCCTCATGGCGTCCTGTCGCAAGAACGAGGAAGGAAGCTGCAACATGGTGTCTGACGCTGCATCGACAACCACGCTGTTTTAGAAAACTGATACAATCCTAAAATCAGATTGCACCTTACATGGCGTCCTGTCGCAAGAACGAGGAAGGAAGCTGCAACATGGTGTCTGACGCTGCATCGACAACCACGCTGTTTTAGAAAACTGATACAATCCTAAAATCAGATTGCACCTTACATGTAAATATTTAAATAGTTAACAGTTGTACCTCCATGTCTAATAAGAGCTTAAAGCTAGGTACCTCTTCAAGGGGCCTACAGTCTGGATGGAAGAATCTTAATTGTGGTCCCTCTCTTTTGAGCCCAACCCGAAAAAATGGTTCAAATGGCTCTGAGCACTATGGGACTCAACTGATGTGGTCATAAGTCCCCTAGAACTTAGAACTACTTAAACCTAACTAACCTAAGGACATCACACACATCCATGCCCGAGGCAGGATTCGAACCTGCGACCGTAGCGGTCGTGCGGTTCCAGACTGCAGCGCCTTTAACCACTCGGCCACTCCGGCCGGCAGCCCAACCCGACAGATACCTATGGTAGATCGGGGAAAGCCACCGTTCAGGCTGTGTTGCTGGCGGGGCCGGAAGGTGCTAACTGCCACGCCACGTATCATCATAAGTCTCATTGGCTCAGCATGAATTGTTTGTATAACCAACCTACACAGCCTATACCTCAACCTAGACTACACTAATAACTTCTGATCTGAAGCTTAAAGTTAGACACCTCTTCAAGGGACCTGCGCCTCCTGGTAAGAGGCAGCGCACGGCCTGGATGGAAGGATCTTAGTTGTGGTTCCTCTCTTTTGAGCCCGACTATAAGGATACCTACGGCAGATCGGGGAAAACCACCGTTCAGGTCGTGTTGTCGGCGGGGCCGGAAGCTGCTTGCGCCTGATGTACTCTACTAGGAGCCTTGTAGGCTCAACACAAACCGTTAGCGTCATTACCTTTATTACTTTTACCACAAGTACCCTTTCATTAGCAACTTTAGCCAAGCACAATATCAGTTACCTCTCTATTGCATATCGTAAAAAGTTTAGCAGGCTGGACATGGAGGTCTTAGTCTTAGTCTCTAGCTTTAACGTACCCTAATCTCTTCTAGTTAAGTTAGTTTTTAGGATGGTAGATGTTAAAGGCATGGTGAGCGATGGCCAGCGTCTTGAGGGTCATTCCAAGACCGGGCCGACGCCCACAACCAGGCGACGGGCAATATTATACCTATCTCTTCCCTATTCAGTTGCCGGCCGAAGTGGCCGTGCCGTTAAAGGCGCTGCAGTCTGGAACCGCAAGGCCGCTACGGTCGCAGGTTCGAATCCTGCCTCGGGCATGGATGTTTGTGATGTCCTTAGGTTAGTTAGCTTTAACTAGTTCTAAGTTCTAGCGGACTAATGACCTCAGAAGTTGAGTCCCATAGTGCTCAGAGCCATTTGAACCATTTTGAACCCTATTCAGTTCTCTTCCTTCCTTCTTTCTAAATATTTAATTTCGTTCTGTTTATTAATATCTCACTTGATATTGTATTAGTTATAAGTTTTTCTAATGCTGCACAAAAAAAGATATCAAATGGATGTAAACAAATAGAGCCCGCCTCCACGTGACCGGACACGGGCAACGGTGTGAGTGGGGACGGGAGCCGGGGTGGTGTTACTTCAGTCACACCGGACCCCGGATCTAGTCATAGCGGCTAAGTAGCAACATACGACCCACCATAAGAAATTAGACGATGGGCCATAAAAAAATAAGCAGCTAGTGAAAAAAAAGTGGAAGTTATGCGCCGGATAACTACTGTACTGACACAGTTGTTGACATGCTGCTGACTGGGAGGTCTAATGATGAGGCCAACCTCCTACCATTATGCTATTACACGTGTATCTGCCCTGATAGCTGAGTGGTCAGCGTGACGGATTGCCGTCCTACGGACCTGGATTCGATTCCCGGCTGGGTCGGGGATTTTCTCCGCTCAGGGACTGGCTGTTGTGTTGTCTTCGTCATCATTTCATCCCCATCAGGCGCGCAGGTCGCCCAGTGTGGCGTCGAATGTAATCAGACCTGCACCAAGGCGGCCGGACCTGCCCCACAAGGCGGCCAGTGACGCCAAACGCTCATTTCCATTTCCATTACACGTGTGAACTAACGATGTCTTGGACTCTGACCAACGCACGTGTGGCATGCTCACGGATTGTAAGCACACTGTACCAAAAAGGAAGTCATGGCAATAGGAGATATCACGATAATACCATTGTATGAAACTTCCTGGCAGATTAAAACTGTGTACCGGACCGAGAATCGAACTCAGGACTTAAGCCTTTCGCGGGCAAGTGCTCTACCAAGTAAGCTACCCAAACATGACTCACACGCCCCGTCCTCACAGCTTTTCTTCCGCCAGTACCTCGTCTCCTACCTTCCAAACTTCACAGAAGCTTTCTTGCGAAGCTTGCAAAACTAGCACTCCCGGACGAAAGGATAGTGCAGAGACATGGCTTAGCGACAGCCTGGGGGATGCTTCCAGATTGAGATTTTCACTCTGCAGCGGAGTGTGCGCTGATACGAAACTTCCTGTCAGATTAAAACTGTGTGCTGGACCGAGACTCGAACTCGGGACCTTTACCTTAATACCATTGTATCACTACCTCCACTCTTGATAGACACCTCAATACGACGAGGAAGAGTATCCACGAGTTACTTCACCTACGCCATATCAAACTCAGCTCACTGATGATTACATCCCGTAGAGCAACAATATCACTTCAATAACCTACTAATTGACATTTAATATCTTGTAGATACTATTTACGCGCTCTAGTCACATTAACGTGACCACTGTCTATGTTCGACGTCAACGTGCAATACCCACTCGCAGATGGCAGGCGGCAGCACTAGCAGCGGAGGGCATATAAAGAATGTCTGACGCGGACAGCAGTACAATCTCTCTCGTATCGCTAAAAAGGAGCGATTTATCTGACGTCCAAAAGGGCATGATCATTGGCTTTCGGACCAAGGATGGAAGTATTTCCGCACTCGTTACATTTGTAACGCTTCAAAATTGGTGCCGAGACAACTGTGGTGTACCAGGGGCTACAAATGACAGGGGAGAAGACCAGCTGCGGAGATGTGTATGGGCAAACAGATGTGCATCTGTTCAAGAACTGACCACTCAGATGAACCAAGAGGCTACCGACAGTGTGGTGTGCGTACTGTAAGACCTTCGCCACACACACCGTCATATTATTTGACTTGTCGCTCTAACGAAGTAGGCGAGTGTCAGCAATATCTCTCGTGGTCTTATCGTGGCGTGTTTATCTTCTGCCGTTAGGTCAGACGATAGAAATGCCACTTGCACGCTTAGAGTAGTAGATTGACGGTGACCAACTGTAAACAGAACTTGATTAATTTTCACACACATTTATTAAAATAATAACAAGCATAAAAATAACTTAACTTGATTCTGGGTGCTATTTACAATCGACAATCTGAAGTTCCTTTGGCCTTGGTACGTTAATCTTATTCTCACATATCTCTGATACTTGACAAAGTGTCTATACATTTATCTTCATGGCTAGGTACAGGAATATGGTAATCTTATTAGGTGCAGACTGAAACTTGACTTTAGACTGGTACAGACTAATGCAGACTGACTAATCGGAGGTCTGTACACTCGTTATAATACCTCGCGGGTTCAGGTACCACTGCACGAGTGTGATCCACGAGGAGAAAAGGTTCTACATTAGCAGCAATCTCATTGGCTGCGTTACATATTAATACGCGGATCGGCAGAAGCAGAATTTGGTCCGTCTCTAAGGCAGTGCCATCTCGTAGTGCGGAGACGGACGAGCGCTGCGCCTGCGCTGTTGTGCTTAGCGGGGCGCGCTCTGGTGAGAGAGTTGTGTACGCGCTGACTACGCAGAACTATGTACACAACAGACAGTGTCTCCTTAACGACCATTGAACGAACGTTGCTGTGTATAGGCTTCCGTAGCAGGCGTCTGGTTCGTACAGCCATGCTGACTGCTGTTCATCGGCGACGAAGGCTGAAATTTGCACGCCAGTAGCACAACTGGACGTGCACTGAGTGGCAACAGATGGTCTTTTCAGTTGAATCACGTTTTTTGCTGCATTGGCGTGACACATCAGAAAGATCTTGCAACTATCGTCCGAAGGGCCCAGGCCGGAGGAGGCAGCGTTATGGTCTGGAGAATGTTTTAGTGGCATTCTCTGGCTGATCTCATAATTTTGGAAGCTATAATGGATCAACTCAAATGTACATGTATCGTCGAGGTTGTAACACCTCCGTTTTAATCCCGACCTGATCTGATCAAATAGCAGCCCAATATTTATTGTTAACATGACCGTGAACCTAATGGGGCTGGTAATCGGAATTGACTGCTACGGAAGTTGTTACTTTCCAGTTCGGTCTGTTCAATACTATAATACTGAATGTATGGTAATAAGGAACACGAACACAGTTTTACTAATTACGAACTTATAGTCTTCTCAAAACACACAAAAAGGAGACAGCCACTGCCTTCGTCATACATATCTAATTACGGCTAACCTCAGCACAGGCTTTCTTCATTTGCCATTATCGTCACACACTAATCCATCACTGCATCCAACACTGCAATCCAAGGTTAGGCCGGCGCGGTAGACGCGAAACTAAACATCGGCACTAGTAACGTCACTGATCACTTTTATAAAGATACTTCATCACTTTCCCGGTATTTATTTATTATTTAGGGGTCTAACCACGGCGATGGTGACACCCTTCTCGGTTAAAAACCCTGTATTCCAATAATCGCCTCCACACACACGCACCATTCCCGCCAACCACTCTGGCGCATCTCGACACTCGCTCTCGCAATACGTCACAATCGATTGTTCGCCCTATCGACCTGTGCCGAGTGCAAAGTTATAGTAAGGGCATATGGATCCCTTACAAGGTCCACCGCTACATGCTGTTACTTTTTCCTCGGCACGATGGCATCTGCCGCGAGGAAAATTTAATGTGTCATACTGCTCGCAGTGCACGTGTGTGGTTTGATGAGCACGAGGATGAGTTTACCGTACTTCCCTGACCACCGAACTCCCCGGATTTTCGCCCAATTGCCAATCTGTGGGACAACCTGGAACGGGCTGTTCGCACCATTGAGCCTCAACGGAGAAATTTAGCCCGGCTGGAGACGGCACTGAAGTCGGCATCGCTCAGCATCCCTATCGGAACCTTCCTCAACCTCACGGACTCTTTCCCTGAACGTCTCGCCGCGGTTCGCGCTCCAAAAGGTGGTTATTCAGTCTCTTGACAGGTGGTCACATTAATGTGACTGGACAGTGTACTACCATGGCTACGGTTGAGTACGCAAAGGAACAGTGATACATTGGTAAACATGTCAGGTTTGTGTGTTTGCGTTCATCTACATGCAATATTATCACAAATCGTTCATATGGCTCTAAGCACTATGGGACTTAACGTCTGAGGTCATCAGTCCCCTAGACTTAGAACTACTTAAACCTAAGTAACCTAAGGACATCTCACACATCCATGCCCGAGGCAGGATTCGAACCTGCGACCGTAGCAGCAGCCCGGTTTCGGACTGAATCGCCTAGAACTGCTAGCCCACAGCGGCCGGCTGCCATATTATCCAAACCAGTGTTGTCTACATACAAAATAGTAAAATGAACTCGTATGTTTGTTTACCTGTGTGACGAATGAATGCCCATTCCATACTGTCCTATTGTTCCCTGTAGTGTTGTGGTATCCGCTGTGGACTTCATGCAGTGGTACGCTACATACTATACGGCTACTGCACTTCACGTTCTTATTGACAACTGAAAGTGTGTATATCGTTATTAATGCTCCAAGAAAGCAGTTCCTGGTAGAAAAACATCCTACAACTGAAGCACTCAGACGAGCAGGTTTATGTGAAGGGCTTATTTCAATAGTGTTACAAGTCCATTACCTCCACTTTTCTGTCTATAATGCCTCTGAAATTAATGAGCCAGACAGAAAGAAAGGTTCATACCTAGCAAGAAGCCATGTGCTTGAATATTTCTGGAATCTCAACTGCAAATTTTTCAGCGCTCAATTAACTTTAGGACACTGTATCTCAACATAAACAAAAATGTATTTGTACCACTATTGAAATAAGCCCTTCATATATACCTCCAAATTGCGAAACAATGTGCCATTTCTACAGGGAGAAACAATACAACCTTCAGCGCCAGAAGGCAACAGATGACCTCGTAAAATAACTTAACATGATGACAAATTCATCAAAATTATTGGTAAGGGAAATAGGTAAAGAGCAGCAACACAAATTCGACCAGAACTGCTAGAAATAAACAAGAACAAGATGTCTGTTGCAACAGTAAAAAGGAGACTGAAGCCGGCTTGAAAGGACATGTGGCAGCGTGAAAATCCGTTCTGAAGCCCTTAAAAAGAGAGTAGAATGGACTAGGAAACATAGAAAATGGACACTGGAAGAGTGGAAGGACATGTTATTCACAGACGAATCGACATTTGAGATTCTTGGTACGTAAAGGAGGACATTTATTCTTCGATAAATACGCCTTTCTATTTTGACGATGAGGCTAACTCTATCTGCTGCCAAACATCCCCAAACCATAATAGAACCCACACTGTGTATAACTGTAGGTAGATGCGCTACTGGGCCACTCTGTCTCCTTCAGATCGACGAATAAATGTCCTCTTTTACATACCTAGAATCTCAAATTTCGGTTCATCTGTGAATAACATATTCTTCCACTCTTCCTATGTCCCTTTAGTACGTTTTCTAGCCCATTCGAGTCTCTTTTCACGGGCTTCAGAATGGTCTTGCTGCCAAGTATCCTTCCAAGCCGGTTTCAATCAGTCTCATTTTTACTGTTGCAACAGGCATCTTGTTCTTGTTTATTTCCAGCAGTTCTGCGCGAATTTGTGTTGCTGTGTGTACCCATTTCTCTTACCAATAATTCTGATGAATTTGTCATCATGTTTAGTTATTTTACTACATACGTATCATAAAGCGACGTCTCGCCTGAACCCCATCCTTCACATGACGCGAGTTAAATGCCTCATTGCGTCACTGGTGTACTCAACGACTTTGCTCGTCTGAAAAGAGGCAAATCGCGACTCGTCAGAGCACATTACAAGCCTCCCGCCAGCTAATGAACTGTCCTTCATTGGCCCGTAGAGGACGTGCAGTTCCACACGTCTTTTGAGACATGGCCTTTAGCGAGATACCAGCCTCCATATCTCCCTTGCGTGCAACTCCCTTCACGAAGTGCTCTTGGAAACATGCCGTGGTGAACTTGCAGTCACAGCTAGGAGTAACTCTTTGTCTGGTTTGAAGCCGATTACCGTTGTCAAGACGTGACACCTCTCTCATGTCCCTCTCGGTTACGATATTTTCACGGTCACTGTTTTTACACCGTGTTACCTGACTGTGAATTGTGGACACACCCTGTAGATATGTTGGATAGCCCTCATTGATACACAAACAAAGTGTGAAACTTCATTCGCGATGTGGTGATGACCACGTTCGAACAGGATAGCTCCTTTCTGCCATTCATTCCGGTTCACACGTCGATCCACCCTACCGCGCTAGTTCCATACAATCGACTGGGACATACAAACCACTTCACTGAGTTGACTTGCGTCAGTCATGTTGGAGGAGGTCAAAGCAACAGTCGGAACGCAGATGTGCTGCGTGATTGTAGGAGATTGTGTTTTTCTTCTTTCTATAGTGATCGTGAAAGTAAGCATATCTTATGTAACTGTAAAGTAAATTTGAGTTTGTACTACTGCTTCTGTTAGTGGGTTCGAAATAAAATAATTGAGCCAATATGTACTGTTGATATAAATACGTTAAATTTTAGGCCCAGTTTTGTTTGCTATTAAGACTATAATTTGTTTTATTGATGAGAGTTTTGAGCTGAGGGATTGTGTCTAGGAAGAATATGAAACCGCTTTCAAATGTATCACGTGAAATGTCGGGTGGTTGAACACTGTGTGCCCATTGTTCCCGAAGTGAAACTACCATATTTAAACATTTGACTATTTACTTTTTGCCAATTCCTTCTTCTATTGGTTGCTTACTATGGTAATAAGGAATAATATTTTTTCATATTGTTGGTATACAAAGGGTTAAAGCAAAACTAGCATTCTACACCACCGACATGGTAAAGAGAAGCAGATTCGAGATGGCTACACTGTTACTCACTGCAGAAGAGACTAAACTTTCTAATTGAATTTAGTGCTGCAAGGTTTGCACTAAGCCAGTGTTCTAATTAATCTGAGTAATGTCATCGACGAGTGTTTTCAACTTTTGCTCTTTCGCTGCGAGATCCCCCTCGCGCTGTGCTCCGGCAGAGGGGGTGCCCACCCCTAGGCTCGCGGACGTGCAAGTTATTACTTTTTCCCCCCAAAACACGTGGCGTCATATTTCACCCCGTCGCTGGAAGGATGGGTAATCAAGCCTGCCAGCTAAACGCCTAAACGTAATTCAGCGATTCTTTTCATATTTCCAGTCTGAAGCGCCACAAAAGCGAAAATTCTTCGCACGTTATTCGGCACTACCGCAGCTCAGTCATAAAATTTGTTTTGGACTCCGTGATGCAGCGCCTTTTCGAGAGCACTTGTTTTTAATTTAGTACCACACATGCGTGCCCGGGACAAATTGTTTCTGCAACGTATGTCTCCCTTTGGTTGTTCAGACCAGACAGGGAGTTGGTGCAGGGTGGTGATTAATTTGAAAGTAAGATCAGTTTCAGCAACTAGCATTTTATAACGAAGTTTTTTCTTACTGTCAGTATTTTGTGCTAACCAATTAACACGGCTCTTTTACAGTTTAATATTCAGCGTCAATGTGCTACGCAAATAATCCAGTATACAGGAAAACTGATGACCGAAATTTCTTACATCTACATCAACACACTGCATATCACACTTTAGTGCTTGGCAGAGGGTACATCCAACCACCTTCGCAATAATTCTCTATTACTTCAATATCGAAGAGCTCGCGGAAAAAACGAACACCTACATGTTTCCTCGCGAGTTCTGATATTTCTTATTTTATTATGTTGATAGTTTCGCCCCATGTATGTCGGCGTCAAAAAAATATTTTCGCATTCGGAGGAGGAAGTTAGTGATTGAAATTTCGTAAGAAGATCCCGCAGCAGCGAGAGATGCCTTTGTTTTAATAATGTCCACCCGAAATCCTGTATCATGTGCGTGACACTCTCTCCTCTATTTCTCGATAATACAAAACGTCGTGCTCTTTAAAATTTCTCGGTGTACTCCATTAATCCTGTCTGGCAAGGATCCCACACCAAGCGGTAGTATTCTAAAAGAGAACGGACAAGCATAGTGTAGGCAGTCTCTTTAGTAGATCTGTTGCATCTTCTAAGCGTTCTTCCAATAAATCACAGTTTTTGGATCGTCTTCCCCACAAAATTTCTAAGTGTTTTTTTCCAATTTCACATTTTCGTAACTGCAGTTCCTAGGTATTAAGTTGAATTTACGGCCTTAGATTTGATTGAATTGTCGTATAACCTAAGTTTAACTGATTCCTTGTAGGACTCACGTAGATGGTCTCACATATTTCATTGTTTAGGGTCAATTGCCAATTTTCACACCATAAAGATATCTTTTGTAAATTGTTTTTCAGTTTTTTTGCGATGTTCTGATGACTTTACTGCGCTGTGAACAACAGCTTATTCTGCAAAAAAACTTAAGACTGCTGCTCAGATTGCCTCCTAAATCGTTTTTATAGATAAGGAACAGCAGGGGGCCTCTAATACTATCTTGGGGAACATCAGATATCACGTCAGTTTTACTCGACGACCTTCCGTCAGTTACTACCAACTGTGACCTCCTGACAGGTAGTCACCAATCCAGTCGGATAACTGAGGCAATATTCCACAGGCACACAATTTCATTACAAGCCGCTTGTGAGGTACAGTGTCAATAGCCTTCTGGAAGTCTAGAAACAGGGAATCAATTTGAAATCCCTTGTCAACAGCACTCAATACTTCGAGTTCGGAAAAAAGTATTTATCGTTCAGTCAATATTGCACCAAAATATCTGCAGTGTTATGACTGGTTACGAGCTACGACTCAAATGACAAACTGCACTCATTTCGACTAAAGGTGTCTTTCCAAATGTTGTGCGCTTGACCTGCGCCGTTCCATATATCCTCAAATTGCTGTTTCACCAATGAAACCGTAAGGTGACGTGATTTTATACGAGAGAGAGCCAATATCTATCAAAAATTTGGTATGATTTTAAAAAGACTATGAAGACAATGTAATGTCTTGTGTTAAGAGTCAATTTGAACAAATCAAAATTTATGGTACTTAAAATTCGTTTTATTCGTTGTTTCAGGTTATTAGGAACTCTACATGATTTCACTCATCCGTGCTACAGACAGCTGTATGAAGGAGTTCGAAAGAGTGTTTACCTTTGGGACAGTTTCAGTGCGTAAATGGACAAAGGCACAAAAATTACTCGTAGTTACAGCCACTGTTATGTGGCATGTGACGGTGTAGCATTACAGTTTGGATTCTGTCCGCATTTATTTACGAATTATGACGTGCGGCCATATGTGTGTCCTATTTTACACAACGTAAAACGTGATGTGCGTAAGTCGATGTCACTCGTGAGCTTTGAAATCGCGCAATGTCTAAATTAGATAATCGTACGAATTAAATAAACAATAACAAGTTTGTTTGTGTGGCCATCCTCCGCAGCAAGCATATAAATACTTGTTTTGCAAATCAAACTGCCTTTTCCTGCTTGATTTGCAAAACAAGTATAAATAAACAATATTAATGTACAGCCTACAACGGACCACATTTTCATTTGCAATATATTTAGAGGCTATGGACCCAAACACGAACAAAAAAATTTAAAAAAGGGAATGATAACTGAACCATTAAAGCACACGACGTGAGATTTCTTACATTTTCGCTGCTGCGGTAATGCTGTGAGTCAGGATACACAAAGCAAGTAGGAGTAGATGCTTGTTGGACACGTTGCAGGAATTGACTTCTATTCATATGATGGACTGAAAAAAACGAATTTATTTTCAGTCTTGAAAGCACGGCATATCGGAAAAGCTTGCTCGCACTTTGAAGCCAAAGAATCGTCGGATGTTTTATAGTATAAAGAATATTTGGCAGCCAGGATAATGTTTTGTAATATTTTTGTTTTTATTTTATTTCCCCAATGACTTATTTCGGGAGAGTGTCGATGCCATTTTCGGATGTTCTTAAAATAATATTACAGTGCATGAATCGCACAGACATAACGAGAGTACACTCTACTTATAAAACAGAGTAATTAAGGGAATTAAAGTCCATAGCACCAGAGTGTGGCCCGGAGTGGAGACGAGTTTTTCAACGGAGCCGTTATAGCTACTGCACATGTTCAGTATTATCAGGAAAGAGAGTGAGAGAGAGAGAAAGAGAGAGAGAAAGAGAGAGAGAGAAAGGGAGGGAAAGAGAGAGAAAGAGAACCTCGAAATGGTTACTTTACAAAAAAATAGTTAACACCAAAGAGGAGAGTAACCAGCAGATGGGTCAAGGAACGAGTGCATCAAATGGAAACAACTCGTCTAGGAAACTCAGTATTGTCGGAAACTGGAAGATTTCAAAAAATGGTTCAAATGGCTCTGAGCCCTATGGGACTTAACATCTGAGGTCATCAGCCCCCTAGAACTTAGAACTACTGAAACCTAACTAACCTAAGGGCATCACACACATCCATGCCCGAGGCAGGATTCGAACCTGCGACCGTTGCGGTCGCGCGGTTCCAGACTGAAGAGCCTAGAAACGCTCGGCCACACCGGCCAGCCTGGACGATTTGTTTGTGAAAGTAAGTCTAATAACAAAGTAAGTTTTGGGTTTAACATCCAATCGATGACGACATCATTAGAGACGGGGCTGAGAAAGAGAGACATAAGTGACGTAAGGATTAGAGGGGTTGAGTAGCACAGCTTATGGATAATGTTGGCTCTTACTATCAAGATGACGCAACGGTAGCCTCGTGTCAGGAGATATTTTACAGTTATTTCCTCAATAAAGTAGCGTGAATGTGAGAAGATTCCTCTTCCCGAAGGCCAGTTACCCTTCCAAAGCATGACAAACTGGAGCAGAAACACTGCTCGATTAATTTAAATTTTTTTTTAATCGTTGAACTGTTCGAAAAGGAAGCCGGACAGCCGGCCACAGGCTGGTTTTAACACCACAGTGCACTACTATGCAGTGTCGTAACGCAGAAGGTACAATTCGGATCAGTGTAGTGACGTGCCCATTCGAACCATTGTACAACTACTCATTTTTGAACCTACACAGAAAACTGCAGGAGGCGAGAGACGCGTTTGTTTACCGGAGAGTCCTACTCTGCACAGGACAATAGGAGAACGAGCGTTGGTCTTTTGGTCTGGCACGCATCAACAATCATTAAAGCAAAGAAGGAAGGTAGATACAAAGCGTCATTCGCCGTCATGATTGCTGAGTTAACTGATAGCGAAGAGCTGTGTGTCCTTTCAGATGCCTCGACGTGGGTAGCCACGTTCGCAGCATACGGCCAGCTGATGTGTAACCGAAGCCGCTGGCCGTGCAGTGGCGGGGGGGTAAGATAACAGGCCCGTACAATGAGCCCTGCCGGAAGAAGAGCGGTGCGGCGCAGCTCGGTTACTGCTCACACGAGGGCTTCTCACTGCTCATCCCATCCCAGACCGGAACGCGCGCTCGGTAACTGCCCTGATCACCCGAGAAGACCGTTGAAGCTACGCTGAATAGTTAGATTAAAGCTGTCGGCACACGGACCGTGCTGTCGAACGTTAACGTTGAGCGTGCCAAGTTCAACGTGCTGCTGAACGCTCAGGAACGATGCGACTTGTGCATACGGTACGTGGACCCCAACGTGGTATATGCGATCACAAAGCACTCCAGCGGCAGTTGAGGGTTGTTTGTAGTTCGTAAATCACACTGTTTATTCAACGGGCGAGAGTAAAATTCCCACGATAGCTCTATTAAAACGCACATTTCCTCCATCGCCCACGAAAAGGAAAGTACCGTGTCCAATCAATAAGGACACAGGCTTATAAAAGTTGAATTACAAAGAGTGCGGTACAAATTTGGATTACTTCTCCGCATAAGATAAACATTATTTCATCACTCCCACATTTTAGTAAAACCCCAAGGTCAATCTTACTTGATCACTGTTCCTACCCAGTAGCAGAATCTTTGCAACATGTGAATTACGAAGGGTAAAAGAAAAAAGAGCAAATTATCTTTATACAAGTAGCTGTCCTGTAGATGAAG
The DNA here is from genome assembly GCF_023864275.1 of Schistocerca cancellata. Lineage (NCBI taxonomy): Eukaryota > Metazoa > Arthropoda > Insecta > Orthoptera > Acrididae > Schistocerca > Schistocerca cancellata. The sequence goes on along the minus strand of NC_064634.1, from coordinate 382,096,307 downwards.
CCAATCGAACAGTCACCCCTCAAAAAAAGGTGAACTTATATTTACATAACATCAAATATTATAGTATATACTTATATTAAACTAATAATAAAGTATCAGAACCTGATAAAAACGCGAATGTTAGGAAAAAAGAATTTGGAAGTGGCAAGACGCCATCCACCGTCCCAACGAACAACTTAACAGCGGACAGTGACACTAGTCATACCGTTGCACCAACAACATACCACTGACGCCCCTTGCTGAATACTTTAATCGTAGATATGTTACTAATTGAAGTTTAATTAAAACAAATTGTACCAAGAACACTGCATTTTGGGTGGATCTGCCTTCAAATATAGGCTATAATACGCAAGTTACAATAATTCTTTTGCCACGAATATGATGTTTCTCATTATTTTATTGGAACGAATCACACAACTAACAACGGGTTTTCCAGTGATTCTCAATTTGCTGGTGCTCAGAAACGGCATATACACATTGCATGGGGGCTTAATTTAAATAAAATGCAAATAAATTTTTATTTTCGTAGCTGTAAGTCCGATTACGCAAGTCTCGTAAACGGCTGGCCCTGACTAGTAATTGTACGCAATCTGACTGCATAGAATAACAACAAAGAATGAAAGAAAATTTTCTGTTAACACAATTAATTAATTAAGTCCCCAGGAACTAAAAAACCTACGAAACCAAAGCACAAGAGTAACTGTTCTGTGTGTGGAAGTGTGACTCAACGTACACATCTGGCACGGTTCTTCTCCAATAAGACAAGAAATTTCAAGTACCATTTATATTGAAGTAATAAAAAAAATTAGAAATACTATAATTGCGCAAGAAAATCAGAATTACACTCTAATACAAGAACACAAGCCAGATGCTTTGTTGACTGAACCTGTAATGATGCATTATTTGAGACACAGAAATAATAAAAATATATATATTGACGAAAAGCACTCTGATCATTACAATCTCTCCATTAGAACAAAATCTGCTATCTCTCCCATCAAACAACTGCATAAAACATGGAACAACACTCTCCACTACCACATCTCACTCCGACTTCACGACAAGCAGTGTCCACCACAACTTCTCGGCAAGCACTGCCTGCCGCTACTTCTCAAGAATCACTGCCAGTGGAGGCGGCGGAACAAAACTCTCTGGCGCGATCTCTGGCGCTGTGGCTCAGTGTAGCCACCTTTCAACATATAGGCTTGAAATGAATGCCAATATGGCGCCTAACAACTGTGCACTGAAGGGAGACGGCGTGCTCGTGACGTTGGTGGCGTTGATTGCCATCTCATTAGTCAACGCTCAGACGCACGCTCAGAATATCTGACATGCCACATATAGCTCTGCACGTTCCGAAAGACTCGTGAACGTGCTATTCCACGCTACGGCGTCAGAAACTCAGCACGCTCAACGTTCGGATGCACGGCCCGTGTGCCGACGGCTCAAGGCACGGAACTCTTTAATCGTCACATTACTCGAAGGCAATTTGATCAAGCGAGACAAAAACTGCAGGAAGGGGGAGTCTGTCGCTACACGAGTTATATGCAATGTACACAGTCTGATCAAATGCATCCGGACCCTCCTATTTAATACGGTATTGACCAACAGATGTCAGCAGTGGCGGACCCGCCGGTATAAAACGAGGCGGGGAGTATTGTGCTGTCAGTAGAGTTGCTGTAACGGCGGAATAGATCGTTCAGGCGAGCTCACTGACTTACAACGTGGCTGTCACCTGAATAACAAATCCACCAGGGACATTTGTTCTTCTTTAAAACCTGACCAGGTGACTGTTGATGATGTGGCTGTGAAATGGAAACGCGAAGGAACAGGTCCAGGCAGACCTCATGTACTGTCTAACGTCAACCGTCAAGGATTGAGGACAATTGGTCAAGTTGTAGTAGGACCCGCGCTCTGAGGCTTCCATACAAACTTAATTATGTACATAGATAGTTTATCCATCCCATGAACCGTCAATCTCTACGATTTGGGTCTGATGTCGATATCGATACCGGCGTGCTATCGGCGCCAGGAATTCCAAGTCCACATCAAGATCCCCACAGAAATTCCTGAGACTGGCCCGGAAATACAGAAAGGACCGAGTAAAGCACTTAATTTTATATATTTAGAGACAGAAGATTTAACAAAATATTTTTTTATTTACTGCACCGCGGCTGAAAAAGATCCTGCAAGAACGGCACCAACGATGACTGAAGAGAATCGTTCCAATGACAGAAGTGCAACTCTGCCGCAAATTGTTGCACATTTCAGTGCTAGGCCATCACAAGTGTCAGCGTGAGAACCATTCAACGAAACACAATCGATATGGGCTTTCGGAGCCGAAGGCCCGCTCTTGTACCCTTGATGACTACACGACACAAAGCTTTACGCCTCGCCTGGGCCCGTGAACACCGACATTGGACTATTGATGAAGGGAAACATGTTGTCTGGTTGGACGAGTCTCGTTTCAAATTGTATCGAGCGGATGGACATGTACGGGTATGGAGACAACCTCATGAATCCATGGACCCTGCATGTCAAATGGTTCAAATGGCTTAAAGCACTATGGGACTTAACATCTGAGGTCATCAGTCCCCTAGACGTAGAACTGCTTAAACCTAACTAAGGACATCACACACATCCATGACCGAGGCAGGTTTCGAACCTACGACCGTAGCAGCAGCGCGGTTCCGGACTGAAGCGCCTAGAACCGCTCGGTCACAACGGCCAGACCATGCATGTCAGCAGGGGACTGTTCAAGCCGGTGGAGACTGTAAATTGTGTGTGGCGTGTGCAGTTTGAGTTGTATGGGACCCTTGATACGACTAGATAGGACTCTGACAGTTGACACGTACGTAAACATCTTGTCTAATCTCCTGGATCCATTCATGTCTATTGTGCATTCCTACGGACTTCGACAATTTCAGCAGAACAATGCGACATCACACACGTCCACAATTGCTACAGAGTGGCTCCAGGAACACTCTTCTCAGTTTAAACACTTCCCCAGACATGAACATTATTGAGCATATCTGGGATGCCTTACAACGTGCCGTTCAGAAGAGATCTCCACCGCCTCGTACTCTTACAGATTTATGAGCAGCCCTGCATGATTCATCGTGTCAATTCCCTGCAGCACTACCTCATTCATTGGTCGAGTCCACGCAACGTCGTGTTGCGGCACTTTTCCGTGCTCGCGGCGGCCCCATACGATATTATGCAGGTGTATCAGTTTCTTTGGCTCTTTAATGCATAATGGTACCGTTTTTACCGACTGGCTGCGAAACTGTAAAATCTCATGAAATCAGAAAAAAAGGCTCTGAGCACTATGTGACTTAACTTCTGAGGTCATCAGTCCCCTAGAACGTAGAAATAATTAAACCTAACTAACCTAAGGACATCACACACATCCATGCCCGAGGCAGGATTCGAACCTGCGACCGTAGCGGTCGCTCGGTTCCAGACTGTAGCGCCTAGAACCGCACGGCCACTCCGGCCGGCAATCAGCAAAAGAAATAGCTCGTGAAATTCAAAGTGGTACCAGCAGTCCACATAGCACAATCACGGTGCCCAGGGAGGCTAAAAGAAACGGGTGCAATTGTCGAGCAGCTCCTCATAAGCCACACATTTTTAGTCAATGCTAAGTGACGCTTCAGGTGGCGTAAATAGCGACGCCATTGGACAGTGGACGATTGGAAAGGTGTGATTTAGAATGATGAATCACGCTACAACCCGTGGCAGTCCTATAGCAGGGATTAGGTTTGCCGAATGGCTGGAAAACGTTACCTCCCATTATCTGTACAACGAACAGTGAAGTACAGAGTCTAAGGCGCTGCAGTCAAGAACTGTGCGGCTGGTTCCGGCGGAGGTTCGAGTCCTCCCTCGAGCATGGGTGTGTGTGTTTGTCCTTAGGATAATTTAGGCTAAGTAGTGTGTAAGCTTAGGGACTGATGACCTTAGCAGTTAAGTCCCATAAGATTTCACACACATTTAAACATTTGAAGTACAGAGGCGGTGGTTGTACGGTATGGCTGTTTTTCTCGGTTAGGGTGTGGTTCCGTTATTTCTCTTAAGCAAACGCTAAATGCTGAGTGATGTGAGCAGATTTTAGAGCAACAATTAGGAGACGGGTATTGTTTGTATCAGCATGAGAATCCACCATGTCATAAAGCAGCATATGTTGGACAATAATTTGTGGAAAATATTCCTAAAATGGGCTATCTTGCTAGAGTTCCTGCCTAAACCAAATGGAATAGATCTGGGACGAATTAGAAAATCCATTTCGCTCCAGGCCCCAGTGCGCAATATCACAACTGTTGTGACTTGGCAAGACAGCCAAGCCACTATGATTGGTAGCCGAAAGGCACGCGTTAAGCTCACGCAGGCTGGCGTGAGGTCTGGAACAGTTAAGGGAATTTATAGTAGTAAAGAACCTAAGTAAATACTGGAATACTTAACTTTAATTCATAATTGGTGAACATCTGTCTGACGGTACATGCATCACAAGACAAATAGCAAATGATAATGGCGCCTTGCTAGGTCGTAGCAAATGACGTAGCTGAAGGCTATGCTAACTACCGTCTCGGCAAATGAGAGCGTAATTTGTCAGTGAACCATCGCTAGCAAAGTCGGCTGCACAACTGGGGCGAGTGCCAGGAAGTCTCTCTAGACCTGCCGTGTGGCGGCGCTCGGTCTGCAATCACTGACAGTGGCGTCACGCGGGTCCAACGTATACTAACGGACCGCGGCCGATTTAAAGGCTACCACCTAGCAAGTGTGGTGTCTGGCGGTGACACCACAACAACCTCCTATGGTTTCGGGTTTTGAGTTAGAATGGGCTGTGATTCCTCCACATACATTCAGCCACCTCACTGAAAGAGTTCCCAACAGACCAGGGTGGACACAGCCTGTATTAATATCCATCAATAGGTGTCCGGATACTTTTGATTTGGTAGTGTACAGTGATGAGCCCAAACGTTACGACCAATGCCCACGAGACCGCAGCCGCCCGGTGAGGAAAGTATTTGAGTGGAACTCGGAAGAACATGGGATCACTCGAAGGATGATACGGGCCGGAAAATGGAAAATTCACTGACATCAACGACTTTGATAAAGTGCTCATTGTTACGGCCCGGTGTCTGGGGCCGAGCATCTAGGAAACGGCGAAGCTAGTCAGCTCTTCGAATGCTAGAGTCGTGTGTATCTGTGGAAAGTTGTTCAAGGACGGTGAAAGCACACGGTAGGGGAAAAGGTATTGACGCCAGCGTCCCATCACAGGACTCAGAGGTCGGAGGCGTGCTTCGCTGTAGGGTGGGGGCCGATCTGTGGCAGGTATGACGACAGAGTATAACGCTGGTGCAGAGACAAGTGTCGTGGTCCGCACAGTTCAGCACTCATTGCTGAACACGTGGTTGAGCAACAAATGCCCCCCTACGTGTTCCCATGTTAACTCTACGTAATCGTCAAGTACTATTGTAGCCGGCGTGGGGTGATGGAGATTGGACAGTGGATCAGCTTCTTGAAACACGCTCCGAGTCACGGATCCAAGCCAGTATGGCCAGTATTATTCTACGGCGGACATTCACATGGACTTCCATGTCAATGCGGTAGCAATCGAATGCACCATGACAGCCGTGAACTAAGTGGACATTACTGCAGACGACCTGCATCCCTTCATGCTTGATGTGTTCCCCGAGGGCGATGGCATCTTCTACCTGAATAAATGTTAATGTCAGAAGGACAGAACAGTGCTATGAGGAGCGTGATAGTCAAATCACTTGGCCACCAAATTCTCCTGATCTGAATCCGATGGAACACATCGCCTTACAACTTCTCTCGTTTATAAGATAATCCAGCATGTTCATTACTTGCAGGACGTGTACAGCTGCGTCATTATTGTGTAGTGTTTATGGGGATGAAATTGCTGATGAGTGTGGAAAAAAGTTACTATTGTGGGCTTGCAATACGACGAGATTCTTCACCCATTTCAAGGACATGCTAAGAAACAAGTTGGACTGTGAACAGGAAAGATCTCATCCCACCAGTGTGAAACACAGAATGCACCGGTGTTTCAAGCGTTCTAAACGATCCGTACCATGGACGTCTCAGCACAAGAAGAGTTCAATCAAGAACACTTGAAACAAGATCTACGCCTGCTTTGAGGGTGGACACGACAAACTGTCAATTCGGACAGCAAGAGGGCATTAACCACATAATAGTCGCCTACCTGCGATGGAACCACGCAACGTATCTTTGTCAGACGCTACATAGGGGACGTTACACCATCACAGCGCACCTGTCTGTCCACGACGGCCGGCCGGAGTGGCCGAGCGGTTCTAGGCGCTTCAGTCTGGACCGCGCGACCGCTACTGTCGCAGGCTGGAATCCTGCCTCGGGCATGGATGTGTGTGGTGTCTTTAGGTTAGTTAGTTTTAAGTAGTTCTAAGTTCTAGGGGACTGATGACCTCAGATGTCAATTCCCATAGTGCTCAGAGTCATTTGAACCTTTTTTTTATCCACGACACCAGGTTATTTTAATAAACTTGTGAAATGTGGAAAAGGATAGTGTAATACGTTTCAGGTGTGTTGCCGTTCCACTAATGGCCTAGTGCGACAGGATCCAGGTCGTCTGCATGGCACGTGTACGTGACTTGGAGAAACCAGCTCTCGTCCGGCATTGTCTGTAACAGCCAGTCATCGTTACCGCTACACACATTTGAAACTCGCGCATTAATTCACTGCAGCTCTGAGGTGAAGCCATGCTCCACGCGAGGAAACCTAGCAAACTCCAGGCAGCCAATATTTTAGGATGTTATTTATGTAAAGTAGCCTGACATTAACGAGCAAGTCACTGCTGCGAACCACGAGGCGCGTGGAAACCAAGATCTGCACTGCGTTGGTGGTCGGAAATTCCGTACAGAGCATGGTACTATCGGAAGTACAGTGAGCCCAAATTTGTATCGGTGAACAAAAGCGAGCCGGCCGGGGTGGCCGAGCTGTTATAGGCTCTACAGTCTGGAACCGCGCGACCGCTACGGTCGCAGGTTGGAATCCTGCCTCGGGCACGTGTGTGTGTGATGTCCTTAGGTTAGTTAGGTTTAAGTAGTTCTAAGTTCATGGGACTGATGACCTTAGAAGTTAAGTACCATAGTGCTCAGAGCCATCTGAATCAATTTGAACAAAAGCGAGATTCGGTTTGAAACTTCCTGGCAGATTAAAACTGTGTGCCTTTCGCTGGCCAGTGATGGTAATCTGAGCGGCCCAAGCACGACTCACGCCCCGTCCTCAGATGGTAGAGCACGTGCCCGCAAAAGGCAAAGGTCCCGAATACGAGTCTCGGTCCGGAACACAGTTTTAATCTGCCAGGAAGTTTCATATCAGCGCACACTACTCTGCAGAATGAAAATTTCATTCTGGAGATTCGATTTACGCGGCAAATGGGCCGAAAGTTTCGAAATAACTTTTCTACAGTTAAAAACATATAATATAATAAATGGAAAGGTGCGAAGTGGTACAGTTTATGTGCAGGGCTTTTATGTTGCACCACTGGTATATGAAATTGTATCATTAAGATTTTGTCTATCGTAGCAAGAAATATAGAGAATTCGTGATTGTGACCAACATTTATTTTAATTTTTAAGGCATAAGAAAACAAATTTGAACCACAAATACACATTCATTACTTAAAATATTGGGTTTGAACATTAGCTACACGTTCAGATTTGTAACTGTCACAACTACGTACTTTCTTCCTATCACTTAGTTTGGTACACCGGCTGTGGAAGAATGCACATCATTTGAGGACTTAAATCATTTCTTTCTTCTGGCCAAGTTCTTGAGGACCTCAGAAGACGTATTGCCAAGTTTGGTTTTGCTAGTTTTAGTTTTGTTACCCTGCTTCTGTTTTTCTGAGATTCTTTGCAAAGCGGGAGCCTCTTGTAAGAATTCCTGGTGATCTCAACAGCAGATGATGCCGAGCAAATGATTTCTTCCATTGATCCATATCCCATTCCTTCGGCACCACGTTTCCCCGTTACGAGCATTTGCATAATTGCTGAGCGGTTTTGGAAATGCAGCTCGCCCTGTAATTCCCTCCTTATGGTGCTCCATTAGAGCTGTTTTCGTGCTTATAGGGTTCGCGAGTGCGACATTCAGTCCTGCAGTGACTTTTACACCTGTTGTTCCCTTATTTTGCGCCACAGTCCTCTTCACTGACCGTCTGGCACGATAGCTCAATACATACTTTCGTCCGCGGCGTGACTTAGCGGATAATGTTTTTCTGCTTCCCCTGTATGCCGTAAAAATATTCGATACGGTGCCTGAACAGTATGAAATTTCACAGATACTGCATTGACGATGGGCTCTAACTCACGAACCCTCATTTAGTTACTGAAGAAGTTGTGATGATTTGCCTAAATTATAAACTAATCCACTGACGCACACTAACGATAGCAAACAAAAAAATATGCAATATCTTCCCACCACAGGTGTAAGTAGGCTGTTTAGGTTTTTATGTTGGTAACGCTACGAAGCGCTATGTATGAAAATCACTGACTGTGCTGTGTGCAGTCTGTGGCTGCTTTCCATTGTTGGAATATTTGCTATTGTAATGTTGGGCAGTTGGATGTGAACAGCGCGTAGCGTTGCGCAGTAGAAGGTGAGCCGCCAGCAGTGGTGGATGTGGGGAGAGAGATGGCAGAGTTTTGAGAGCCGATGATCTGGACGTGCGTCTGTCAGAAAAAGGAAATTTGTAAGACTCGATGTCATGAACTGAGATATATATATATATAATGATTTTTGAACACTATTAAGGTAAATACATTGTTTGTTCTCTATCAAAATCTTTCATTTGTTGACTGCCTATCAGTAGTTAGTGTCTTCAGTAGTTAGAATCTTTTATTTAGCTGGCAGTAGTGGCGCTCACTGTATTGCAGTAGTTCGAGTAACGAAGATTTTTGTGAGGTAAGTGATTCATGAAAGGTATAGGTTATTGTTAGTCAAGGCCATTCTTTTGTAGGGATTTTTGAAAGTCAGATTGCGTTGCGCTAAAAATATTATGTGTCAGAGTAAGTAACGAGAGTAATGTCTCAGTACGTTCAGTTTTGCTCAGCTGTTTGAAAATCAAATAACGTAGAGGTTTATCAGCACAGTAAAATATAAATTTTTCAGATGGGATGTTTCACAGGAAATGTAAATCGTTCATCTCGCGCATTAAAACACTGCTGTCTTGAGAACTAACGACGCCACTTTACAACAAATAAATGCTTCTGTAATAGCCGTGGCCTGGATATCGATGGAACTGCTGGGAAGTAAAAAGCGATATATCGATCAGTGATGTGGAATAAGCACGGCGACGTGAATGGAGAAATTCTTGAACTAGAACGGGAAGTCCAGTAGCTGTGTTCTCATTAGATTCGAGTCGGCTCGACAGGTGCGCTGCAGTGCTACGAATGGTTTTTCCGGTTTTCTGTCAATGCTCCGCAACTGTGCTTCTTGCTGCAAAAACAGCCTCGTGCTTTCATATCGCGTAACAGCGAAAGCGCATATTTGCACTCAGAACCTGCCCCATCCGGCGGGCGTGTTCAGCCTGACTGAACAGTGTCAGCACCTCATGAGCCGCAACACTGTCATCTGCCACTGCCGCACGCACTTGTTGTATCCTCATTCGCATGCAAAGACCTTTTTTTTTGTTGCCTTCAACGTGTTTCTATTTTGTGCAGTTACATCGCATTACCTGTACAAATGTACACATCGAGAGAATTTCAGATTCCACGCTTTCTGGTACACTGCTGTGCTGTTTTATCCCCTGCCACTTCTGTCAGTGCTACAGCAACCAGTAAACAAAAAATACACTTCTGTTTAGTCTGACGATTGGTGTTCTGTTATCTCCTGAGCTTCGAACACATCTTAAGGTCATATTCGTAACCAAACGGTAACGCATCTTTCGGAAACACAACCAGTTCCACTTTCTTGTATCACATATATGGCAATGAACCTGATTGTGATCCGTAACCACAAATTTGATCGAATATGGGTGACATGACAAATTTACCATATAATCAGTACCACTATCACACTGTACGTTGATAAAGATCTTATTGCTATCGTCTGCAGGTAAGAATCGTCGTTGGCCAATCGAATGGAGATGCAGAAATACAAGACAAAATACCGGGTGGTTATAATTAAACTGCAGCTACCCTTGGAGGTGGGTGTGAACTGTAATTATCGTATGGCAGCGAAACTTAGTACGTACGCTAATACGTTAATACAGGACCGATTACGCTGGAAAACAAATTAGTTCAAATTGTGGCCGTCAGGTGTAAAACTGGCGTTGTGCGCTGTTTACATGTCGGTATAATAAACATACTGTCGTTTGACAAGTCAGTCAACAGTATGGCTGTCGAGAACAGAGACCGTGCGCGATTAATGAAACTGTTTTATGTGAACGACAGCAATCAAAAGCGTCCTATCATGGTGGAAGTTGCTGACGAGACTACTGTTGCTGTAACTGACCATGCAGCACGTGTCTCGAGTATTGCCAGCGGTCGTTCAGTGTCACGAGAACTGTCCGTCCCACGGTAAACAGTACGGAAAGTTTTGGGGTCGATTTTGTACTGGTACCCGTACAAAATCCAGGCGGTGCAACAACTGAAACCTCATAATCCGCGCAAAGTTTTAGTCCTACAGAAAAATCAACAATATCTTTTTGTAGGAAACTTAATGCAGCCGGCCGCGGTGGCCGAACGGTTCTAGGAGCTTCAGTCCGGAACAACGCGACTGCTACGGTCGCAGGTTCGAATCCTGCCTCGGGCATGGATGTGTGTGATGTCCTTAGATTAGTTAGGTTTAAGTAGTTCTAAGTTCTAGGGGGCTGATGACCTCAGATGTTCAGTCCCATAGTCCTCAGAGCCATTTGAAACTTAATGTAGGTAAATTTTCTACTGAGATGCATATTCGCTGGAGGCCACAGTTTTCAAGTTGTTCAAGGGACACGTACAAAATTGACCTTCAAACGCGCCTCCGCCTCGCATGCTCATCCCTCACCAGTAAAGATTTCTAATATGTACAATAATTATTCCCGATTCCATTTCTGACCTCTATTGATTGGGCTATTACTCCACCAGTATACTTGGTTATTTCGGAAACGTTATTAACTTAAACGTGCGCTGTAGGTCATGAAAGAAAAACGACGTTTGTAAATTTTAAGCTAAAGCTAATCAGGTTGACAGTTCGATCCACACTTAATCCTTACGAGCACAATAGTGTCGTAGTTAGACGGCTTGACGAATATAACGATGTAATTGGCTATTTTATGCTGTTAAAATACGTTAAATTGTTGGGTAAAATTTACACAAAAGTCAGTTTTACTGTTAGAAAGTGCTCCACTAATACGGTGAGGTAATAAGGCTGTAATAATTCCCGCACTCGCAAATTTTTGTTTAGTGCTATGAGGCAGGGCCACGAACAGCGTACTAGAAATCGTAAGTGTGGAAGTGGGTCTGAATATCACTTTCGTATTTTTTCTTGGATATGGTTCAAATGGCTCTGGGCACTATGGTCTTAACTTCTGAGGTCATCAGTCCCCTAGAACTTAGGACTACTTAAATCTAACTAACCTAAGGACCACATCCATGCCCGAGGCAGGATTCGAACCTGCGACCGTAGTGGTCGCGCGGTTCCAGACTGTAGCGCCTAGAACCGCTCTGCCACCAAGGCCGGCTTTCTTCAATAACTCGAAAGCTACGGCCTCTACCGAAAACATATCCCAGTACAAAATGTAACTACAAGAAGGTGTTGTTCATTTTTTCTGAGGAACTAATAGTATTCGTGTAGCGAGCGAGAAAATATGAAAAATCTTGCTCGCTGTTTATGAAGGTCAGATATAATATTGCAGGTAGCATAAAATGACATCGGTAGGGGCAACTGAATCACTCTGGAGAGAGAGAGAGAGAGTAGTACACTACTGGCCATTAATATTGCTACACCGCGGAGATGACGTGCTACAGACGAGAAATTTAACCGACAGGAAGAAGATGCTGTGATATGCAAACATCAGCTTTTCAGAGCATTCACAGAAGGTTGGCGCCGGTGGCTACACCTACAACGTGCTGACATGAGGAAAGTTTCCAACCGATTTCTCATACACAAACAGCAGTTGACCGGCGTTGCCTGGTGAAACGTTGTTGTGATGCTTCGTGTAGGAAGGAGAAATGCGTTCCATCACGTTTCCGACTTTGATAAAGGTCGGATTGTAGCCTAATGCGAATGCGGTTTATCGTATCGCGACATTGCTGCTCGCGTTGGTCGAGATTCAATGACTCAAAAAATGGTTCAAATGGCGCTGAGCACTATGGGACTTGAACTTCTAAGGTCATCAGTCCCCTAGAACTTAGAACTACTTAAACCTAACTAACCTAAGGACATCTCAGACATCCATGCCCGAGGCAGGATTCGAAGCTGCGACCGCGTGGTTCCAAACTGTAGCGCCTAGAACTGCTCGGCCACCCCGGCCGGCTAGATCCAATGACTGTTACCAGAATGTGGAATCAATGGGTTCAGGAGGATAATACGGAACGCCGTGCTGGATCCCAACGGCCTCCTATCACTAGCAGTCGAGATGACAGGCATCTTATCCGCATGGCTATAACGGATCGTGAAGCCACGTCTCGATCCCTGAGTCAACAGATGTGGACGTTTGCAAGACAACAACCATCTGCACGAACAGTTGTACGACGTTTGCAGCAGCATGGACTATCAGCTCCGAGACCGTGGCTGCGGTTACCCTTGACGCTGCATGACAGACAGGAACGCCTGCGATGCTGTACTCAACGACGATCCTGGTTGCACGAATGGCAAAACGTCAATATTTCGGTTGAATCCAGGTTCTGTTTACAGCATCATGATGGTCGCATCCGTGTTTGGCGATATCGCGGTGAACGCACATTGGAAGCATGTATTCGTCATCGCCATACCGGCATATCATCCGGGGTGATGGTATGGGGTGCCATTGCTTACACGTCTCGGTCACCTCTTGTTCACATTGACGGCACTTTGAACAGTGGACGTTACATTTCAGATGTGTTACGACCCGTGGCTCTACCCCTCATTCGATCCTTGCAAAACCCTACATTTCAGCAGGATAATGCACGACCGCATGTTGCAGGTCCTGTACGGGCCTTTCTGGATACAGAAAATGTTCGACTGCTGCCCTAGCAAGCACATTCTCCAGATCCCTCCCCAATTGAAAACGTCTGGTCAATGGTGTCCGAGCAACTAGCTCGTGACAATACGCCAGTCACTACTCTTGATGAACTGTGGTATCGTGTTGAAGCTGCATGGGCAGCTGTACCTGTACACGTCATCCAAGCTCTGTTTGACTCAATGCCGATGCGTATCAAGGCCGTTATTACGGCCAGAGGTGGTTGTTCTGGGTACTGATTTCTCAGGATATGCACCCAAATTGCGTGAAAAAGTAATCACATGTCAGTTCTAGGATAATATATTTGTCCAATGAATAGCCGTTTATCATCTGCAGTTCTTCTTGGTGTAGCAATTTTAATGGCCAGTAGTGTATATGCCTCGCTACGCATGCAATCTGACCTGTGTAGCATGCACGTAGGCGCAGAGTGCTGGGAGCCAGACACACACAGCCGCCACCTCCCGCCGCCCCAGCGAGCCAGCTGCGGCCGCTCGCTACCCAAGGCACGCAGACGATAAATAACGAGGAGTCCCTGCCCTGTCCGTCAGAGCCACTCGCTTTCCCGATCGCCGCAGCGTTCCGCACAGACGAGACTCTGTTCTGTGCCTCTCCCTCACACACTTCCGCGTAGACTTGTTTCCGTAAACACTGCACCAGCCTACTCTTGACTGCTATGTCCACCCTGCGGCGTTAGGAGTCAGTAGTGCTGTAAATGAACAAGTCTCGATCGGCTGGAGCAGTTTACGTCACAGCTCGTGAAATTTAGGGCCTTTTCAATGTCCCGCTATTTAGCGACTTCAGTTGGTACTAACTCCACAACGGGTCTCAGCTCTGTAATTTATTCTCACGATTGTGATCATAATTCAGTCGAAGCCTCTATTTTTTTATTTAATTTATTATGCATTTAATTTCTATTCACTTTCCTTTCTCATTCAATCCGAGTGTTCGCATTTTGTTTCCAGCTCCTTAAAAGCTATCAAGTTTCAAATACGTTATTGTAATGTATGAAACAGAATCGACAGTTCAGTTGCAACCACTTGGTAACTGGAGTCTCAAAAATCCAAATGAAATATTACTGCCGGCCGCTGTGGTCGAGCGGTTCTAGCCGCTTCAGTCCAGAACCGCGCTGCTGCTACGGTCGCAGGTTCGAATCCTGCCTCGGGCATGGATGTGTGTGATCTCCTTAGGTTAGTTAGGTTTAAGTAGTTCTAAGTTCTAGGGGACTGATGACCTCAGATGTTTAGTCCCATAGTGCGTAGAGCCATTTGAACCATTTGAAATATTACTTATTATTCTTTAGTGAAATCATTACCGCCATTTGACTGTTTTTTGATTTTTTATTTATTTCACAATTGCGATTTAGGCAGTAGAGTCGTTTTCAAGTGCAACACTGTAAAATGAAACCAATAAAACGTCTGGGCAACAAAGTGCAACGCATAATGTGGTTACATATGAAAAACACAATTTAAGGAGCATTACTTGCAAACTTAATTTTTACATGGTTCGTGCTTGGTACTGCACTGTGTTGGCCTGCATTATCACAGCATAGTACGTGAAACTGTGTCAGCCATGCGTAATGTTAACTGTAGTCCCCGTTGTTAATTTAACTCACAGCTTATGATGAGATGACTGGTATACAGGGTTGGTTCAAATGGCTCTGAGCACTATGGGACTTAACATCTATGGTCATCAGTCCCCTAGAACGTAGAACTACTTAAACCTAACTAACCTAAGGACGTCACACATATCCATGCCCGAGGCAGGATTCGAACCTGCGACCGTAGCGGTCACGCGGTTCCAGACAGAAGCGCCTAGAACCGCACGGCCACACCGGCCGGCGGTATACAGGGTGTTGGAGGTATAGAAGGAGATATTTTTATTGGTGACTGAGGACAAAGTACTGGAAAGCATAATATTAGTATTTACCATATTTGCAGACTAATAATTATTGGTATTAGGAGCAATATGTTTGTAAGTTGTTTAGTAGCTCCAAGTACATGTGGCAAGAGCAAGTCATTAATGCTTATTTTCCCTTGGGCAGCAGGTCACGTGTTGAAGTGTGGACGCATTGATGCGAAACGGTTAGTCTACACCAACAACCGTAGCCCACTTAGTGGTGCGTTTACGACTGTGCATAAAACATCTGACAGTAAATTATGTAGTGTGTTTGCGGGCAGACTATCAGGTGCAGAGAAACATAAAATAAAAAATAACAGCTAACACATTGGGGAGGGTACATTTTATGGTACAAATGATCACATGATCTGCACATATATTCCTAACTCCCTGTATGTGTTCACATATGTTTTGTAATATTTCGACGGGGACACGTATTCAGATATGTCTGATACTTACTGATTTCGTAAGTAATGCTCCTTAAATTGTATTTATCAAATCTTATCACATTATTCCTTGCACTGTGTTATTCGTACACCGTACTGGGATCAGTTTTCCACCTTTCACTTGAAAATGGCTGTACAGCCGAAATCGCGATTCTGAAATAAATGAATAATAAAAACAAACTAACAGTAAAATGACGGCAAATATTTCCTTTAGTAAGTATATTATGACTGTAGTCCGCAACCATGGAAAATTCGGCACTTCTTACTACGTTGAGTGTACAATCATGTTCTATGTCATACGTGTGAGTTCAATAATGTTCGACTGTATGAATTCAGTTCTTTACGTCCTATTTTCTCCTTTTCTCCCATCGTTGTGTTGCGTAAATAATTGCATGTTTACATTTCATAAATTGTTACTTATTTAACTGTAAAGGTATTTAATAACACATTTTCAGGATTTGTGAATGCCGCTAATGTAACGTATTTGTTTTCTACAAAAAAAAGGACTGAAACAGAATAAATCTGCGGAAATAGTCATCCGCAGGTATGATTCCTGTTTTGAGTGCAGGATGTAACCTGTACATATTTTGAATATGCATATAACATTACGCAAAAAAAAAATAGAAAATTGTGAGTACGTACTGCACTATAAATCTAGGGGTTCCACGCGCGTCCGTCGATCAAATTCAAATGGCTCTGTGCACTATGGGACTTAACTGCTGAGGTCATCAGTCCCCCAGAACTTAGAACTACTTACACCTAACTAACCTAAGGACATCACACACATACATGCCCGAGGCAGGATTCGAACCTGCGACCGTAGCGGTCGCGAGGTTCCAGACTGTAGCGCCTAGAACCGCTCGGCCACTCTGGCCGGCTCGAATGAAGGGTAGAGCTACGGGTCGTAACACATCTGAAATGTAACATCCACTGTTCAAAGTACCGTCAATGCGAATAAGAGGTGACCGCGACGTGTAACCAATGGCACCCCATACCATCACGCCGGGTGATACGCCAGTATGGCGATGACGAATACACGCTTCCAATGTGCATTCACCGCGATGTCACCAAACACGGATGCGACCATCATGATGCTGTAAGCAGAACCTGGATTCATCCGAAGAAATAGACGTTTTGCCATTCGTGCACCCAGGTTCGTCGTCGAGTACACCATCGCAGACGCTCCTGTCTGTGATGCAGCGTCAAGGGTAACCGCAGCCATGGTCTCCGAGCTGATAGTCCATGCTGCTGCAAACGTCGTCGAACTGTTCGTGCAGATGTTTGTTGTCTTGCAAACGTCCCCATTTGTTGACTCAGGGATCGAGACATGGCTGCACGATCCGTTACAGCCTTGCGGATAAGATGCCTGTCATCTCGACTGCTAGTGATACGAGGCCGTTGGGATCCAGCACAGCGTTCCCTCCTGAACCCACCTGTTCCATATTCTGCTAACAGTCATTGGATCTCGACCAACGCGAACAGCAATGTCGCGATACGATAAATCGCACTCGCGATAGTCTACAATGCGACCTTTATCAAAGTCGGAAACGTGTTGGTACGCATTTCTCCTATTTACACGAGGCATCACAACAATGTTCACCAGGCAACACCAGTCAACTGCTGTTGGTGTATGAGAAATCGGTTGGAAACTTTCCTCATGTCAGCACGTTGTAGGTGTCGCCACCGGCGCCAACCTTGTGCGAATGCTCTGAAAAGCTAATCATTTGCATATCACAGCATCCTCTTCCTGTCGGTTAAATTTCGCGTCTGTAGCACGTCATCTTCTGGTGTAGCAATTTTAATGGCCAGTAGTATATTATTATTGTATTATTATTATTATTATTATTATTATTATTTAGTTTGTGTTACTGTTTTTGCCAAACATTACTGTGTTATCTAAGTAAGCCCTCATTGCATAGTACTTATTACATAATAGGTTGTTTTATTACGTGTTATAGACAGTATTTGCACTTGAGGTTCTCATGTCTTCTGTAGATGCACCCTCATTTCCTACTCTCTTACGAAACATGGACGACTTAGTGGCAGTCAACAATTCTCGCAGCCTCAACACGTTCAGCTTGAATACTCTGTACTTGTCTTTCGATAAGACTTGTGGTCGACAGCAATATTTGTTTCGAGTGTGGTTTATTCGCTTAGTCTTATCCCACAGAACTTCTCTCTCTGTTATACACGATAGTGAAATATTTCCTTGTGTAATCAGAACTTTTCATTTTAAAAAATCAGAAACATCAAATCTTTCAACTATACAGCAACTGTATTGAAATAACAATGAAATTTATGGCGATGATAATAAGCATAATCACTTTCAACTAGAATGATTTGTAAAAACCTTGCGGAATCTAAATGAGAATGGATGAATTGCACTCGCCGAGGCTTTAATATAAAATATGGACAGTAATGGCCATGTTCACTTTCCACTGTGCACCGCTTTGCCGCTAAACGAATATTATCCAGTCACATATGCGACGCAATATTCACAGAAATATATTTTCATTTGTTTGGCGTTAATGGCACGGAATTAAGGCCTTTGGTAAATCAGCGTTAATTATACTTTACGTGATTTAGAGTCTTATTAACGTTGCGTGTGAAGCGCACGGATTGTGCTGCTCTCGATCAGTAATTCTGTAATCCATGCAGATTATAATGGAAATTTTATCTTGTTCTAGGCAAGCTTCCATAAACGAGCTTAATTCAACTCGAAAATCTCATTTAGTATGATGCGTAAAAGTTACACATATCTCGCTTTTCGACATAGTTCACATGATGTGAATGACACGCATTCCGACCTTCGTAAGTGCATTGACTCCTCGTGAGAAGAATTCTTTTGCTTGTGAAGGCCGCCGTTAGTACACCGTGGTTGTCACTTCTACGCCGATAGTGAAATGCTTGCCTCCTAACGCTTCTTTGAAAGCCACTCGGGGCGAAGTCTTCAAGACATTCAGATTTCCTATTCTGTACCGTTGCAACGTGTGGACCGGCAGTATGGGGACGAGCAATGCCGTGCTGCATCATAGCACTGGCAGTCAGAAGCCGTCATCGCTTACTCTTGATTGCAGGACGTAATTGATTTCGTATCAGATTTGAGTATAGATTACTGGTCACTGTTAATCCCTTTGCTATGTAATGCTCTAAAATTACCCCTGTTGAAACCAAGAAGGGAATGAGCATGTCTTTTTCTCCCGATGGTAGAGTGAGAAACAATTTTGGTTTTGCCGAAGACCTATAGCACCATTTCTTGCTCGATCTTTTCGTTGCAGGTTAGTGACAGAGCACCGTCTCGCGTCCTCTAACAATTCTGTCCAGAAATCCTTCAGCTTCGGCCTGGAGAATGACGCAAGACATCCTCACAGGTATCTACGTGACGATCTCTCAGTCGTGTAGTTAACTGTCGTGGTATCCATCTTGCGGACACGTAATTTTTGGAAATTCGAGGTAAGGTCTTATGGGACCGAACTGCAGAGGTCATCGGTCCCTAACCCTACACACCACTTAACCTAACTTAAACTAACTTACACTATGGACAACACACACACCCTGGCCCAAGGAAGGACTCGAACCTCCGACGGGGCGAGCCGCACGGACCATGACAAGGCGCCTTAGACCGCGCGGCTACTCCGCGCGGCACACTTTATTTAATCGTAACATATCACGGACACTCTTTATTACCAAATGAATATTGATATCGAAAGTAGTTGCTTTCTCGTTTACAGTAACTCATCTCCTGTCCTTCGCGAGCTCGGGTTACTTGGTACGGGCGCACAGAGTCTTTCACGAATGCAACGCCTCTTCTATACTTTCTGCATCACCCGTACAGTCACTGCAGGGACACACAGGGTCACCGTACTGTGCTTTCACCCTTCGGTGCATTTAAATAGTACTTAACAGCTTGATAACAAAAACAAGAAAAAATATATGTACGGCAGATCGGTGCTCCAGCGCATTGCAAGTCGACAATGGGGAGGCAATTTTTGCACTGAAACAGCTTACTTTTCCGTAAAGCAACGACGGACTACCATTTGTCGTAACAGACGGATGACTCCAGCGAACTCCCAAATCTGTAGACAACTTTCAGAAACTGTACTGCATATTTGCTTTTGAAAATATCTTCACACTAATATACATTGGGCTGATAAGTAATCTGCACTGCATCCGTTTCTCAAACTGTAACGAAAATCTGAAGGTGGTAGTGAGTGAAAATTTTCTCAGAACCACTCAGAAAGTGAGAAAAAACAAAAAGAATTTTCGCGGTTTTAGATGGTCTTTGATGTGAGTCCACATATCACTAAATCGAGTCAAATTTACACAACAAAAAGGAAGTACGAGCCCACTTAGTAGTAATACATTGAACCCTCTCTGGCTTGGAGTATAAACAGATTCAGTTAGGAAAGGTCCATGTCCGAAGGAAGGAGGGAAGATTGGACTTAACGCCCCGTCGACATCGAGGTCTTTAGAGACGGAGAACAAGCTCGGATTGTGTTAAGGAATTCGGCAGTGTTCTTTCAAAGGAACGATCGAGGCATTTGCCTGGAGTGATTTGGGGTTGGTTTGTAGATTAAGGGGACTAAACCATGGGCGAACTAATCCCGTACGTCTTCTACCGGAGACAGATATGTGTATCTTACTGTCCACGAGAGACCCTCAGTTTCTCGCAGATAGTTCTTAGAGACAGGTGTTATGTGTGGATGAGCATTTCCCTTTGAGGAAAGGCACCACGATAATGTCGCATGCGAGGTAACACATGAGGACGCAGGCTATCCATGACGCACAGTTCTGGCGTCAGAGTTCCCTCAGTCACTGCCAGCCGTGACCTCAAGTCATAACTGATGTCTCCCCACATCGTGAGGCTTCTCCAGAATATTGGAAGAATGGGACCTCCCTCCCCCACCTCCTAGATCGCCGCCATACCAACTATGGTCCTCGAGGGTAATACAGGTCATTCATTGTTTAATACACTTCAGTGCCATAAATCGGCAGTTTACGTTTCCCAGTCACAGCACCAATCCAAACATAGCCGTTTGTGTATTCCCTAGTATGGTGGTGCTAGTCTCTGACCAATGGGATGACACAGAATTTTGCAGGGAGCCCATTACTTGTTCTCTAATGGCAGGACAGAAGGGAAGTGCTTGGTACACAATGTGAAGATCCTCCTTTATGATGGTCAGACGTGATCTACCAGAACATTGACAACAATGTGCATGCTTTCACGGTCCAGTGCAGTCCAAAATCGGGCCCATTTCACATCCGAATGCCCCAGATATCTGGATGTTGCACAACGATACCCCTTCCAAACTCTATCAAATGCTGACGACACTGTCTCATACGAGTAAGTTCCGTCTCTTGGACAGAAATCACTCAACATCTAATGCTGCTCACGCTCATTATAGAGAGTGATTCAGCTGCTCTTCCCAGAGCTTCCCATGTACACTCCTGGAAATGGAAAAAAGAACACATTGACACCGGTGTGTCAGACCCACCATACTTGCTCCGGACACTGCGAGAGGGCTGTACAAGCAATGATCACACGCACGGCACAGCGGACACACCAGGAACCGCGGTGTTGGCCGTCCAATGGCGCTAGCTGTGCAGCATTTGTGCACCGCCGCCGTCAGTGTCAGCCAGTTTGCCGTGGCATACGGAGCTCTATCGCAGTCTTTAACACTGGTAGCATGCCGCGACAGCGTGGACGTGAACCGTATGTGCAGTTGACGGACTTTGAGCGAGGGCGTATAGTGGGCATGCGGGAGGCCGGGTGGACGTACCGCCGAATTGCTCAACACGTGGGGCGTGAGGTCTCCACAGTACATCGATGTTGTCGCCAGTGGTCGGCGGAAGGTGCACGTGCCCATCGACCTGGGACCGGACCGCAGCGACGCACGGACGCACGCCAAGACCGTAGGATCCTACGCAGTGCCGTAGGGGACCGCACCGCCACTTCCCAGCAAATTAGGGACACTGTTGCTCCTGGGGTACCGGCGAGGACCATTCGCAACCGTCTCCATGAAGCTGGGCTACGGTCCCGCACACCGTTAGGCCGTCTTCCGCTCACGCCCCAACATCGTGCAGCCCGCCTCCAGTGGTGTCGCGACAGGCGTGAATGGAGGGACGAATGGAGACGTGTCGTCTTCAGCGATGAGAGTCGCTTCTGCCTTGGTGCCAATGATGGTCGTATGCGTGTTTGGCGCCGTGCAGGTGAGCGCCACAATCAGGACTGCATACGACCGAGGCACACAGGGCCAACACCCGGCATCATGGTGTGGGGAGCGATCTCCTACACTGGCCGTACACCACTGGTGATCGTCGAGGGGACATTGAATAGTGCACGGTACATCCAAACCGTCATCGAACCCATCGTTCTACCATTCCTAGACCGGCAAGGGAACTTGCTGTTCCAACAGGACAATGCACGTCCGCATGTATCCCGTACCACCCAACGTGCTCTAGAAGGTGTAAGTCAACTACCCTGGCCAGCAAGATCTCCGGATCTGTCCCCCATTGAGCATGTTTGGGACTGGATGAAGCGTCGTCTCACGCGGTCTGCACGTCCAGCACGAACGCTGGTCCAACAGAGGCGCCAGGTGGAAATGGCATGGCAAGCCGTTCCACAGGACTACATCCAGCATCTCTACGATCGTCTCCATGGGAGAATAGCAGCCTGCATTGCTGCGAAAGGTGGATATACACTGTACTAGTGCCGACATTGTGCATGCTCTGTTGCCTGTGTATATGTGCCTGTGGTTCTGTCAGTGTGATCATGTGATGTATCTGACCCCAGGAATGTGTCAATAAAGTTTCCCCTTCCTGGGACAATGAATTCACGGTGTTCTTATTTCAATTTCCAGGAGTGTACATTGGGCTGATAAGTAATCTGCACTGCATCCGTTTCTCAAACTGTAACGAAAATCTGAAGGTGGTAGTGAGTGAAAATTTTCTCAGAACCACTCAGAAAGTGAGAAAAAACAAAAAGAATTTTCGCGGTTTTAGATGGTCTTTGATGTGAGTCCACATATCACTAAATCGAGTCAAATTTACACAACAAAAAGGAAGTACGAGCCCACTTAGTAGTAATACATTGAACCCTCTCTGGCTTGGAGTATAAACAGATTCAGTTAGGAAAGGTCCATGTCCGAAGGAAGGAGGGAAGATTGGACTTAGCGCCCCGTCGACATCGAGGTCTTTAGACGGAGCACAAGCTCGGATTGTGTCAAGGAATTCGGCAGTGTTCTTTCAAAGGAACGATCGAGGCATTTGCCTGGAGTGATTTAGGGTTGGTTTGTAGATTAAGGGGACTAAACCATGGGCGAACTAATCCCGTACGTCTTCTACCGGAGACAGATATGTGTATCTTACTGTCCACGAGAGAACCTCAGTTTCTCGCAGATAGTTCTTAGAGACAGGTGTTATGTGTGGATGAGCATTTCCCTTTGAGGAAAGGCACCACGATAATGTCGCATGCGAGGTAACACACGAGGACGCAGGCTATCCATGACGCACAGTTCTGGCGTCAGAGTTCCCTCAGTCACTGCCAGCCGTGACCTCAAGTCATAACTGATGTCTCCCCACATCGTGAGGCTTCTCCAGAATATTGGAAGAATGGGACCTCCCTCCCCCACCTCCTAGATCGCCGCCATACCGACTATGGTCCTCGAGGGTAGTACAGGTCATTCATTGTTTAATACAGTTCAGTGCCATTAATCGGCAGTTTACGTTTCCCAGTCACAGCACCAATCCAAACATAGCCGTTTGTGTATTCCCTAGTATGGTGGTGCTAGTCTCTGACCAATGGGATGACACAGAATTTTGCAGGGAGCACATTACTTGTTCTCTAATGGCAGGACAGAAGCAAAGTGCTTGGTACACAATGTGAAGATCCTCCTTTATGATGGTCAGACGTGATCTACCAGAACATTGACAACAAGTGTGCATGCTTTCACGGTCACGTGCAGTCCAACATCGGGCCCATTTCACATCCGAATGCCCCAGATATCTGGATGTTGCACAACGATACCCCTTCCAAACTCTATCAAATGCTGACGACACTGTCTCATACGAGTAAGTCGCATCTCTTGGACAGAAATCACTCAACATCTAACGCTGCTCACGCTCATTATAGAGAGTGATTCAGCTGCTCTTCCCAGAGCTTCCCATGTATTTTATACAACCCTCGATGCCCTCAAATACCACGCGCAAGATTTTCATATTCTCTCGTTCGCTATGCGCAAACTATTAACCCTACACAAAAAAAGAGCAGGACATTTTTGTAGGAAACTTAATGCAGTTAAATTCTCTATGGGATACGTTTTCTCTAGAGGCTACAGTTTCCAATTATTCAAGAAAACCGCCCAAAAGGTAGCTACAAACGCGTTTCTTTAATAACTCAAAAACCGTGGCCTCTAGCGAAATCTTACCTCAGTACAAAATCTAACTCCATTACATTTCCTATAAAAACACCCTGTTAATTTTTTTACTGTAGAACTAATAGTTTGTACGTAGCGAGCGAGAAAACATGAAAATCTTGTGTGTAGTTTTTTAACGCATTGCGGGTTGCAAAAACCAATCGGTAGAGCCCCTACCGAAGCATCACCCTGTGTACCTACCAGGCCTGCCAGCAACACTAAACGCGAAAAACGCCCTCTGGTCGCCTTTTTATCTGCCACAGACAAATGCAACTCTAATCGCTTACATACCTACTGAGGACGTGTACCGTACGAATTTACACTGTCATCCAACAATGTCTTCTAGGTGATTCACTTTTCTCAAGCAGCGTATTTCCTTCCTTTAGCGAGTACCGGCAGCCGTATAGAACCGAAATGTGCGCCTCAGTAACGCTGTAGCGCTGAATTCCAGAAGCGACTTACCGCCGGCCGGAGGAAAGCGGGATTGTTAACCTACTTGGTGTGACACGGGACATGTGGCTTGTGCAATCCCAGCTGGGTGCGTCCAGCCACCTCCCACGTGGGCGCCCCGGTCTTTTAGAACAATTGATCACTGCACGGAACCGGTTTCCTTTGGGCTGCCGTTTGGAAATAACTCGAAGCATTAACCTGTTCTGTCGTACTCTCCGTATTTCATACTCCGCTCGAGAACAAAAGTATTCGTATATCATCCGCAAACTTCTTGTCCCAGCGGCAGCAGTAATTTGTGGTTATTCGGCAGTGGAAATGTTTTGTGGCAAGAGCGGCGCAGGACTAAGCTCTTTCCACACCCCTTCCAGCCCCCCCTCTCCCCTCATACTTAGAAAAAAAATAATCTTGGCAGACAGAACTCGCTTCCTGCCTTGCTACTGAAACAGGCATATCAGTTTGAAGGCCGAATATGTAATGGATACTGACTACTAGAAAGTGTACCGAAGGTAGGTTATCGTGAAATCTCAAAATTTATTTCCCCGTCCCACATCATCCTACTAAAACCGTTTTTACACACACACACACACACACACACACACACACACACACACACACAAAGGATGGCCGGACTAAGGATAACGTGCCAATTTCAGTTCCTTATTTGTTGCTCTTTCCCCATAGCTTACTCCTATTATTCTCAGAGTTCCGAATAACTTATACAGTTAGACCTTGTCGATCGCTTTTTCCGAGTCGACAAAATCTTATGAATGTTTCTTGATTTTTCTTAAGTCTTGTTTCCATTGTCAATCGCAAAGTCAGAGCTAAATTTGGATATAAAGTACTAAAAGCCTCATCAAACCGAAGGTTGGTTTCAACACCACAATGCCTTGCTAGGCAAGATCCTATTGGAGTTGGTATGTCCTTATCTGTCCTCAACCATCGAACTGAGACATCTAGCTAGTTATTGCGAGACATACAGTGTAACGTGGACTTCGAACCACGGTGCAACGCGGCAATTTTCACAATATTGAACATTACCACAGGTGAAAGAAGTGATATAAAGCAGACTAGGGACAGGAATAACCGAGCTTCGAATCCGAAACTTAAGTCTGGCATTTTAGCACTCAGCCAACCAGACACACGGTTTTCTATTTTTGAGTTCCAACGTTGTGCAAATGTTGATGCAAAACTTAAACACCACCAATTCATTACTGAAATTATTACATTAAATAAGTAATTTAGAAAATTAAATAAAGAAATGAAAAATAGGCTCACGAAAAAGTATGGAAGGTTGGAAATTACAAAACAACAATGAAATTTATCAGAACACGGGAAACATATCAGTAGTGTTGAGGAAAAGAAGACTGGCAGGTTTTGGACATTTACATCTAAAGCAGGACAGTAGCTTAGGCAAAACGCTGTTCACATACTTGTGGGAAAGAAACCAACAACAAGTTGGACACACTAAATGAAAAAGGATATAGAAAAAAAATATATAAAAGTTGAAGAAAAAACAGAGGAATGTTTAGGAGAAAAGTATTGAATATGGAAATATTACAAGGTAGAATGAAAAAAGAAACCAGTCTGAAGTTGTCAGAAGACAGAAAGAGAAAAACACAGTGAACAAATGAAAGAGTATTGAAAAAAAAGGAAAGAACAACATATAACTGGTTCTTGGTCCTTAGCTAGCCCATCGGAGAAGAAAGACAAAGTAATATCAGTGTTCATTTTTATTCATGAGAATATAATTTTGAAACAACATAAACTGATTTTAACTTTGTCTTGCAGAACGATTTTTTGTGTTTTGTTGTAGAGTTTAAATGGCTTTCAATTAGTTCAAATGGTTCAAATGGCTCTGAGCACTGCGAGACTTAACATCTGAGGTCATCAGTCACCTAGACTTAGAACTACTGAAACCTAACCAACCTAAGGACAGCACACACATCCATGCACGAAGCAGGATTCGAACCTGTGACCGTAGCAGCAGCGCGGTTCCGGACTGAAGCACCTAGCTTCAGTCCGGACTGAAGCACCTACCGCTCGGTCACAAAGGCCGGCTTTTTAATTCGTAATTAGAGAAATTAAACAGGAGATTTGTAACAGTTACCTCAGAATACTTGTTTTCTCCCTAAAATAAGAATTTCACATCTACTACAAGAAAATTAACGTGTGGTGTTTATGTTATTGGTATAAATTGTTTATGAAAAAGATATAAATTATTACTGCTACTGAAGTTCCCGTGCGACAAACGACGTATTTTTTCCTCCTATGTTGCTACTCATCGTCCAGCCTTAGTGCAGTTGGAGCACTTGCTACTTCACGACATCTTGATGCATCTCCAGCGGGCTCGTTATGGAAGGCACGTAATGAGATCCAGGGAAAGCGCAGATTGGCTGAACAAAGCCGCAGCCGCAGGCCGGCTGCAGCCGGGGCGCCGCAACATTGCGCCACTGGCCGACCGCCCACCTGCTGTGTGTGAGAAGCCGGCGGCGGCGGCGGCCAGCCCACCGTGGCGGCGCGCGGTCAACGCCGGGCCGTAAAACACTTGCCGGGCGGCCGGCGCGAGCAACCCGGCCGAGCGTGGCGTGGCCCGCCTCGTCCTTGCACAATGGCACGGACTGCGTCGGTGCCAAAAGCCGCCTCTACGCTCCGCCTTGGCACCCCGACGCATCCTCCATCTCGAAAGCACGAGGAACCTGAAGTCCCCGGAGACCGCACCCCTCCCTCCCGCTACATCTCCTGCGTCACAGTACTACCACTGCCACTGCAAAGAAGGAAGATTGCGGTTAACATCCTATCGACACCGAGGTCATTAGAAACAGAGCACAAGCTCGGATCGGGTCAAGGATGGGGAAGAAAACCGGCAGTGCCCTTTCGAAGGGCATTCGCCTGGAGCAATTTAGAGAAATCACGGAAAACCCAAATCTGAGTAGCCGAACGCGGAAACTGAACGGTCGTCCTACCGAATACGAATCCAGTGTGCTAACCACGGACTGCCGCTGCATCACAACACTGCCACTGTCACTTATCCTTTTGCACAAGAAGAGGTTGCTCTAACAGTCTCAGAGCTCAAAAACAAAAAGCACCTGGACAAGATGGTATCCACTAGGGAAGTCTGAGAGTTGACGTCTGTCACTTGCCACTATAGACACCTGTTGGTGTCTTCAGTCCAGCGACTGGTTTGGTACAGCTCTCCACGCTACTCTATCCTGTGCAAGCTTCTTCATCTCCTACTACCTACTGCAACCCACGTACTTCTGAATCTGCTTTGCGTATTCACCTCTTGGTCTCCCTCTACGAGTTTTACCCTCCACGATTCCCTCCGATTCTAAATTGGTTATCCCTTGATGCCTCAGGATGTGTCCTACCAACCGATCCCTTCTTTTAATCAGGTTGTGCTACAAATTCCTCTTCTCCCCAACTATATTCAGTACCTCATTATTAGTTATGTGATCTACCCACCTAATATTCAGAATTCTTTTGCAGCACCATATTTTTAAGACTTTCTATTCTCTTCTTGTCTAAACTATTCATCGTTCGTATTTCACTTCCATACATGGTTACACTCCTTACAAATACTTCCATAAAATACTTCCTGACACTTAAATTTATACTCGATGTTAACAAATTTCTCTTCTTCAGAAACGCTTTCCTTGCCATAGCCAGTCTACACTTTATATCCCCTCTACTTCGACAATCATCAGTTATTTTGCTCCCCAAATATAAATACTCCTTTACTACTTTAAGTGTCTCATTTCCTAATCTAATTCCCGCAGCATCACCCGACTTAATTCGACTACATTCCATTATCCTCGTTTTGCTTTTGTTGATGTTCATCTTATATCCTCCTTTCAAGACACTGTCCATTCCGTTCTACCTCTCTTGCAGTTCCAGTTACAATGTCATCGTCAAACCTCAAAGTTTATAATCCTTCTCTGTGGATTTTAAACCCTATTCCAAAATTTTCTGTTATTTCCTTTACTGCTTGCTCAATACACAGATTAAATAACATCAGGGATAGACTACAACCCTGTCTCACCCCCTCTTCAACCACTGCTTCCCTTTCATGCCTGCCGGCCGGAGGGGCCGTGCGGTTCTAGTCGCTACAGTCTGGAACCGAGCGACCGCTACGGTCGCAGGTTCGAATCCTGCTTCGGGCATGGATGTGTGTGATGTCCCTAGGTTAGTTAGGTTTAATTAGTTCTAAGTTCTAGGCGACTCATGACCTCAGAAGTTAAGTCGCATAGTGCTCAGAGCCATTTGAACCATTTTGAACCTTTCATGCCTGTCGACTCTTATAGTTGCAGCCTGGTTTTGTGCAAATGGTAAATAGCCTTTCGCTCCTTGTATTTTACCCCTGCGACCTTCAGAATTTGAAAGAGAGTATTTCAGTCAACGTTGTCAAAAGTTTTCTCTAAGTCTACAAATGCTAGAAACGTCTTCCCTGCCGTACCCAGTCTCCAATTTGTATCCTCTATGCTTCTACCTACCGCTCGGTTATAGGCGACACACTAAGACATTGGGTCACTTTAAGAATGCTGTTAACGTGCAACGCACAGCCATGTTGGCAACAGCCACAACGAGGTATGACGTAAATAAGATAAAGCTGATTTTACATGACCAACGACTGAACTGCGGCAGACGACGAGTTTTGTAGCCTTGAATTTAAACTCATGTCCTAATCTAACCACATCCTCGTGATGCGCAGTGTATCCCTGAAAACGGCGATCAACAATCTGCACCACAACTAATATCACTCTTCGACTCAAGTTAGAAAAATTTCGTATTATGTCTGTTGGCCTAACAATCACCCGCAGAAAAATATCCGTCTCAGTGGTAAAACTGTAATTTCTCAATGACATTGGTTACTTGGAACTACACGGGATGCCACGATACAGCTGATGACCACTCCTGGTTAGTAATTGGTTGCAGATTATAGGCGACACAAGCAGATTCGGAGTGAAAAAAGAATGACACGAAAAAAATAAGGGCACATAAAAAACCCAATACGATGATGAAAATGACATAACAAAATGTCACAAATAAAAAATTACTCTTAAACCATTTAATTGAATAACATTGATAACCAAAGTCTTTCTATTAGATTCAGAATAATAAAAAAACTTCGCTGCGGTTGATGTGATTCGAACCTTCGACCTACAAGTTAGATTTATACGCTAACCACGACGCTATGCCAATACACAGCAAAAAGCGGTTGTGTTCATGACTCAGGTCTCCCAGTTGCAACGATTAATTGGCAGTCTTGAAAATTCGGCTAGTGCGAGACAATCTCTGTTTTTACAATAACTCTATGAATGACACTGAATAGCGTCTTATGTGGAAGAATCCACTAATGTTTGGTTAGCGCTGTATACGATACGCGTGTATTTCATTAGTATTGTGGCACGCGCGCGCGCGCTCGTGTGTGTGTGTGTATGAGTGTGTGTGTGTGTGTGTGTGTGTGTGTGTGTGTGTAGAGTTTGGTGTGGTTATCATGTGTGATGGAATACTAAATAAAAGGGCCAGATCAAGGATTAGGTATCCAAACAGAAAATGGTTCCAATGGCTCTGAGGACTATGGGACTTAACTTCTGAGGTCATCAGTCCCCCAGAACTTAGAACTACTTCAACCTAACTAACCTAAGGACATCACACACATCCATGCCCGAGGCAGGATTCGAACCTGCGACCGAAGCGGTCGCGCAGTTCCAGACTGTAGCGCCTAGAGCCGCTCGGTTATCCAAACAGATCAACAAAGAAAGCCGGGTAAGGAATTGGAAGTGAGTTAATTGTTGCCAGTTTGGCAACGGCGAACGGTTCGGGTGTGACGTTGAGCGTTGAGCGCTCTGATTGGAGGAAACCAACTACAACTCGTGAAGTGTCAACTATCAAGTAATTTTAGTCTGACTGTAGCACCACAGATCACCCCATGCCTAACAATGTCACTAAACGACGCAGGGCAGGGTACCTAAAGCATGAAAAAACCTCCAGAGCAGTCATTATTATGAAATCAGCTGACAGGGATGCTTCAGATAGAAAGATCTACAGGCCTATACGTTCAATAGATAATCCGTAGATGATGCCATCAGGCACACGCTACGCATAGTTAACAACATATCATGGCAAAATGGTTGACATTGCCGGGACATTCGATAACACTCTGGTGGCCCGCAATGTGTCAAAGGTTACTACTGTAAAGACCAAGTAGTCGAATGGCAGATGGATATCCGGAAAATAAAAGAATTACCAAAGGCTGATATCAACGGTCGATCTGCGACCCCATCTTCTGGGACTTAACAATCGAACCCCTCCTACAACTTCTAGATAGGCATGACAGGTCAGACGGAATTGTTCCCTACGTAGAAGACCTACTTGTTAGTTGTAGTTATTGCAAACCAACTAGAAGAGAAAGCCAGTGGAATACTACAAACGATTACACAATAGTGTCACAACAGCAAACTCAAGATAGCCAAAACCAAAACAACATACAAGTTACAAAAGGATCACGCCAAAAGAATCCTTCAATTAAAATAGTGGACAGAAACATCAAACGAGCATATGTAACACGCTCTCTTAGGGTACACATAAAGGACCGTCGCAAATGCTGCCGTCGATTTACGCTTGTCAACGGAGCACAGCGTGTTGGACGACCGGCAGAGATCACGTCCGTGCAGTCCCCGTGACACCGTGGAGAGTGACAATCCGTGCAATGCAGTCCTGTTAAATGTAGTTACAACTGCACCCTGTGGCTGACGTGGGCTCCTTCCTGCGTGTTGTGCAACGTAGTACTTATCTGCTGCTGTAGCTGACCGTGGTAGACCATCTCCTCTCCTCCTGGTAGCAGTCCCCGTGGTTCAGAATGCTCCCCATGCGCGTGGAGCAATGCTGCGAGCAGTACCACCCTCCTAGGATACATTCGTCACACTTCGCCCTTCTTTCAGTTCCTCGATGTTTCTTCTCCGTGTGAAGTCATCCGAACGTTGTCTCTGCCCCGTGTTGTGATGGAGAACACCACCACAGTGGACCGTAACTACTCGCCGATTGGCACACACTGTCTTTTCCCGTTCCTTCAATAGTCTGGTGTCGGACGCCAACCTCACTTGGCACCATTGTCACTCCGACCTCATACTGTGGTATGCCCAAATTCATGTGCACGTCTGGAAGACCTCTAGCAACATGAACGCACGCTTTCATTCTTCATTTCCACTGAGTAAGTAACATATCATGTTACTCTGTCTAACTCATCCTTATGTTTTGCAGAGCAGAGTTGCGCCTGATTTGTAGGCAGCCCGGCTATCTTCAGTGTAGGCTGTGTCCCGTATGTTATAGAGGACACAGCAAATATGATTGTAATTTTTGTAGTAACATTGGTTGAGATGATGTCGCTGTTGTTATTTCTCGCCAGGAGTTTTAGCCAAACTCGCCTGGGCGCTGGCTGCTACAGCGCACCTGTCTCGTCGAGGGCAGAACGGGCACCCCTCTGCGGCCACTGTCAGTCTTATCTGCTACGGCCTCAAAGGGGGACCCGCCATCCGGCGGCAGCCGACGCATCCTCTTCGAAAGCAGCCCGCTCAGCTGTCTACGGCCTTCCGGACAATGTCGAGAGTATGTTGCCCTTACAGGTGGTTCATTTCAAACGATACAACAGCCAAGTCGCTCATTTGTGTTGTTCTTAGTTAGTTACATGTTTGATACATCATTTAAACGATTCATGTATCGAAACGATGTGGAACGAGCCATTTTACAGGATATGTATACACGGTTAGTGTTGACACATTATTATCTTCAGTCCTCCTAATGCAACTACACTAACTTTTTTTTACTGGCTAACAGTTTTTAAGCAGAAATTCGTCAGTGGAATAGGAGGAGTTGTCCAGAAGAAATGATTTTAAATTAGATTTAAATCTTGCTTCTCTACCTATCAGCCATTTTATGTCGTTGGGCAAATGATCAAATACTTTAGTTGCTGTATATTGTTTTACAAACAAAACTTATCCGAATCTGCGGAAAAAACTAATATTTGGATCAACATTTGTAAAACTCTAATTTCTCTCTTTCAAACCCGACCCTACGGGGAGAGAGGCAGAGTTTTAGTTTTAGTGAATCAAAATTTATGAAGTAAATAAGTATTTTTTATTTACCCGTAACCATTTTCAAATGGTTCAAATGGCTCTAAGCACTATGGGACTTAGAACTACTTAAACCTACCTAAGCTAAGGACATCACACACATCCATGCGCGTAGCAGGATTCGAACCTGCGACCGTAGCGGTCGCGCAGTTCCAGACTGAAGCACCTAGAACCGCTCGGCCACAGCGGCCAGCCATCTGTATTACTAACCAACTAACTCGGTTGGTTCATGGTTCACGGTTTATGGATCGTGCGATACCCGCACCACGTAAATATGTGTCTTAAATTTAGATAAAAGAGAACCGAAATCTTCCTTACTAAACGGCTGAAACCATCACGCAGGAACTCCGCTGCAGGATGCCTGTAACGTCTTTCAGGGGCAACAAATATTTTATTTTCAATATTCAGTACAATTATTGACACAATTTAAAAATTCAAAATGTTGTCACAATCTGCTCATTAAGAGATGTAACCTTAAGTAAAGGTTTAACGCAATAAATCAAATATTGAAGTTAGAAACCGTGTATATGATTTGAGGCAGCGTAACTAACACTGTACAAATTACCTAGACTTCATTTATTCCGCATTTGGGAATAAGAGTACTCACCGACTCCCTTCTAACTCTGAAAATAATTTCAAACCTTTTCGCAACTTCTTCTCGCTTAGCGTCAAATATTTAACACATTAACTCAGTTGCAAAGTAACGAATCATTTGAAGCTGTTTTATGCATGGAAGTTCGATCCTTTAGAGAATCGGGGCTATACTAGCGATTTATCAAAATGATAGTTCAGTAATATTCACATCTTTCAGCATTTGCCTTTTCTGAAAACGAAATTCTTCCATTTTTCTTGGAGTGTGACTTCATGTGTCTTCCGCACCGGATGTAACACCTTCGAAATGATAGACAACAGAAATCCTAATGTAAGTCACTGACGCAGTTAAAAATAAGGTTGTAAATTCTTGAAAAGCGACTAGGAAGATAACAACAATGAGCGATGCAGATTATATTTATGTTTTATGAAATGATGAATGCTTGGGAAACCTTGCTAATCAGCTGTCTAAGGATATAGAGGACGTGTAAGAAGTTCTTTCTTTTTTCTTAAATACGTACTAGACTGAATGCCGTTAATAAACCGTGCTACATATCACAGTCTTAACAAATTTTACCTTACGGTACTTCATTCGCTGACCAAGGTCTCTTTCCTCAGCTAAAAATATTGGAAATTTGTGGTAAGTTTTATGGACCAAACGTCTAAGGTTACACACTGCTTAACGTAACTTATACTAACTTAGACTAAGGACAACACACACACACACACACACACACACACACACACACACACACACACACACCCATGACCAAGGGAGGACTCGAACCTCCAACGGGGGAAGCCGCGCGAACCGCGGCAAGGCGCGCTAGACCGAACGGCTACCCCGCGCGGCTCCTCAGCTAATACATGTAGTATCGGTGGTACTTTGTACGTTTCGTGTCCGGTTAAGACACTGTGTATCTCCGTCGTCGTTGCGACTGGAATAACCGCAGCCGAAAGAGTGTTCCTTTCGTTAAGACGAGACGTCC
This sequence comes from Schistocerca cancellata, assembly GCF_023864275.1. NCBI lineage: Eukaryota > Metazoa > Arthropoda > Insecta > Orthoptera > Acrididae > Schistocerca > Schistocerca cancellata. The sequence goes on along the minus strand of NC_064634.1, from coordinate 382,062,194 downwards.
TTCCCTGCTACAACAGCAGACGCTGCCCGCCTCTCCTGGTGTACTCGGCTCGTGATTCGCGTGCCGAGACGAACCCCGCGCTCCGGTAAGCGTCGTTACCGGCCGTTTCACAAGGTGCATCGCGCTAGCTGGCTGGCATTATAAGCAGCCGTTTCCGCAACACATCTGCGAATGCAAATTAACTTTCTACTGGCGGGCGGCGAGAGATCTCAGAGTTCATTCAGCACTGAGAGCTGCGAGAAAACTCAAGCTCTCGAGTACCAGCGAAATATAATTATCTTTCCTGTTGATTTATTTTTTCGCTTTCTCCTTTTCCGAAATGTATTCTTCTGCCGGCGCTCCTCGTAGTGTTTCGCGTTGGTTAGACAGATATACGAGGCAATTTTCTTTTGGACTGATAGTAACATGAAGCGACTCGCGATGCGATAGTCACGATCGCGTAATATAACCTCACTAGATTAAATATTGGACAGTCCCTTAAGAGCTCACGAGTCGCTTTGGGGCACTGTACATTGTGTAGAACTGGTACCAGGAGGCCATGTCAACCTCCGTCGCTGTCGTAATTTATGAAGTAAATTGGGATGTACCGGTTGGTTATAATTCATCTGCAGCTTCTCATAGAGATCCATTTTGTGATGTAACAACCGTATGGCGGCCAAACTTGACAGATATTCTAATGTGCTACTGCGGAAATCATTTACGCTGGAAAAATTAGTTCTGGTTTTGGTCACAAGGTGCAGGTCTGAGCCTGTGAATGCAAGAAAGACGTACATAAATGTTTCCATATGCAACGGAGCGTTGGCAGAAAAGATCAAACAAGTGAGAAGGGCATAATGTTTATGTTATTATTAACCGCCGCTTACACAGTTTGTTTAGTATGAGCGCCGGAGACGTCGAGGATATACTGCATCCGTGAAACGACGCCATCAACTTGATCGCAGGAGTTACGATGGAATCTGAGCAATGTTTTCTTGTATACTGGCCTTCAGATCAGGTAAAGACAGAACGTGTCCCTGGTAAACGCGTTCATTTACATACCTCGAGAGCCAAAAGTCACATGGATTCAAATCAGGTGATCTTGTAAGCCACGGATTTGGAAAACCTCTAGAGATAAGACGTTCGTTTAAGGTTGCGTGAAGCAGAGACTTCACTGGGCGAGGGACGAAAGGTGCCGGCCTTTGTGGCCGAGCGGTTCTAGGCGCTTCAGTCTGGAAACGCGCTGCTGCTACGGTCGCAGGTTCGAATCCTGCCTCGGGCATGGATGTGTGTGATGTCCTTAGGTTAGTTAGGTTTAAATAGTTCTCAGTCTAGGGGACTGATGACCTCAGATGTTAAGTCCCATAGTGCTCAGAGCCATTTGAACCATTTTTAGACGAGAGATATTAGGCCTTCTTACGTGAAAACAGCGGTTTCCACTCAGTTGCGCTCTTCAAAAATCAGGAATCACATGCTGCGTAAGTAAGTCTCGATAACGTACAGATACACTATGTGATCAAAAGTATCCGGACACCTCCAAAAATATACGTTTATCATATTAGGTGCATTGTGCTGCCACCTACTGCCAGGTACTCCATATCAGTGAACTCGGTAGTCACAAGACATCGTGAGACAGCAGAATGGGTCGCTCCGCGAAACTCATGAACTTAGAACGTGGTCAGGTGATTGGGTGTCACTTGTGTCAAACGTCTGTATGCGAGATTTCCACAGTCCTAAACATCCCTATGTTCACTGTTTTCGATGTGATAGTGAAGTGGAAACGTGAAGGGACACGTACAGCACAAAGGCATACACGCCGACCTCGTCTGATGACTGATAGAGAGCGCCGACAGTTGAAAAGGGTCGTAATAGGCAGACATCTAGCCAGACCATCATACACGAATTCCAAAGTGCATCAGCATCCACTGCAGGTACTATGACAGTTAGGCGGGAGGTGAGAAAACTTGGATTTCATGGTCGAGCGGCTGCTCATAAGCCACACATCACGCCGGTAAATGCAAAACGACGCCTCACTTGGTGTAAGGAGCGTAAACATTGGACGACTGAGCAGTAGAAAAAGGTTGTGTGGAGTGACGAATACCCTACACAAAGTGGCGATCCGATGGCACGGTGTGGTTATGGTGAATGCCCGGTGAACATCATCTGCCAGCGTGTGTAGTGCCAACAGTATAATTCGGAGGCTGTGGTATTATGGTGTGGTCGTGTTTTTCATGGAGTGGGCTTGCACCCGTTGTTGTTTTGTGTGGCACTATCACAACACAGGCCTACATTGATGTTTTAAGCACCTTCTTGCTTCCCACTGTTGAAGAGGATTTCGGAGATGGCAATAGCATCTTTCAACAGGATCGAGCACCATAATGCACGGCCTGTGGCGCAGTTGTTACACGAAAATAACATCCCTGTAACGGACTGGCCTGCACAGAGTCCTGACCTGAATCCTACAGAAGACCCCTTGGGATATTTTGTAACGCCGACTTCGTGCCAGGCGTCACCGACCGACATCGATACCTCTCCTCAGTGCAGCACTTCGTGAAGAATGGCTTGCCACTCCCCAAGAAACCTTCCAAAACCTGATTGAAGGTATGCCTGCGAGAGTGGAGCTGTCATCAAGGTTAAGTGTGGGCCAGCACCATATTGAATACAGAATTACCGATGGATGGCGCTACGAACGTAAGTCATTTTCAGCCAATGTCCGGATACTTTTGACCACATTGTGATCACGGTACACTTGACAGGCCCTCTAGGTTTACTATCTACAACGAGGAACGGTCCGAGAATAAAGGTGCTTGTGAATCCATACCACACATTCGGTGAGTGGAGGGGCTCTTCGTGCACAACACACGATTCAACAGTACCCCAAATTCGGCAGTTCTGTGTATTTACTGCACCGTGTAGCGTAAGATGTGCCTCTTCATTCAATAGAATATTGCCGGCCACTTGTCATCAACGTGCCAGAAACCGAAGAGCAAATTCAGAACTTTGTTAGGGATCATGATGTTTCAGTTACTGCACCGTGTCGATCTTGTACGGGTACCAGTGTAACATGGACTAAACAGACCGCAAAACTTTCAGCACTGGACTATTCACGTGACACCGCACGAACACTAGCATTACCCGGGGCAAGTGCTGCATGGTCAGTTGTGGCAACAGTAACCTCGTCCTCTTCCAGGTGCCACATCAGGCTCACCCGTGTTTTCGAATTTCATTTTCATTTTCTTTAAACGATTTAATGATTTCTGGCGTCTCCTCAGGCCTTTCAGTCGGCGGTTCTCTCTCACTGCAGCACTGTAGTTCCTGCCGTTCACATAAAACAGTTTCACCAACATCGCCCGGCCTCTCTTCTCGATAGCCGTACTGTTCACTCAAGCTATGGCTTGTCAGATGACACAGCGGATGACGTAGCGTCATACAAACAGCGTACACCGCCAGATTTGCACGTGGTGGGCACAACTGGAAGTAGTTTGTTCTCCAGCGTAAATCGGTTTCGCAGTAACGCATTAGCGCATCTACTGAGTTTCACTCTCATGCGATAACAACAACCCACAGTGGACCACAGTGAGTAGCTGAAGTTTAATTATAACCACCCGGTATGTGTCACTTTTAGTATATAATCAGCACAATGAGAAGGGTCGAAACAGAGACGTGACAGAAAAGCAGTAAAGAGCTATCGTGTTTGGACGCGCACACGACGACACCGTGAATAAAGTTGCACAGTTTGTTGGCGTATCAACGCAGACCGGCAGACGTGTCAACAAGAAGTGATGTGCAGTTAGCAGCCATGTAACACGGCATAAGAACAGAGAACAGAGGTCGTAAGAAGATCCTGACCGCCAGGAACTGGAGATCAGTGTCACGCCTTGTAAATGACAGGCGGTGTCAAACTCGACAGGAACTGTTGTTATCAGTAAACGCAGATCCATCTCAACAACTGCCCGCGCTGACAATACGAAAGGCAGCATCATTTGATCGTAAATATTTGTAAATATTTTCAGTACATTTCTCATTTTTCATGTTGACTTCTTAAATATTTGATCTTTTTTTTAATCTGGCGTTTGTATTCATAAACCGGTTAAATAAAATCTTTCTAAGGACATGCATCTCAAATGGCTGTAAAAGTTTATACGTTTAACAATTAACACTTTTCATTTCAGTAAAGCAAACTATACTAAATTTTAAATGTTAAACATCAGTATTCTAAAGTGTCCTAACATGTTCAGTACTCGAGAAGCAACAGAAAAAACCTGGGACCTTCATAATTCGATTAATGACCACAACACATTCACAGGAAAACATGAGAAGACGGGAGGTCTTTTTAAATACTAACACAAAACTGCCAAAATAGAAAAATAGTTCACCAATTGATCTAGTAGTCTTCACAGTGGCGAAGTACTACTCACAGTTGTGTGCACTTACACTTTGATTAAGTATAAAGAATGCGTATGCCAACCAACCAACCGCTACGATTATACCTGTCGACAAAAACGTAACTATTCCCGCAGTATGTTTCTAATTACATTAAAAAACATGTCTTACTGTGCACTTACATGAAGCCTGCATTGCGGTTTTGGCAACGATTTTCCAATTACAAATTTTCCGCTTTTTTATTACTCTAAATCGCTTGAAGCTTGATCAGTCATTGCAATTGGAGATGCCATGTAGATAAAAACAAACCACTAGGAACAGCGCTTAAAAAGAAGCACGGTTCCAGCACAGAGGCCGGTAGCTACTCCTTGTGACTGCTTACTACTTCTTGCTACTTTATCCACATAGTCAAGACTTTTGTCAGTTAATAGACGAGATTGTTGTCTTAAACAACCATCGAAAATAATGACCTCGTTTCGTGGTGTGTGTGTGTGTGTGTGTGTGTGTGTGTGTGTGTGTTTGTTTGTTTGTTTGTTTAAGAGAGAGAGAGACAGAGAGAGTTATCAACTGCTATCCAAGAAAATATAAAAAAATGTATCCTTCGCGTGAAGTCAATATGGGATCAGTACCCTATATGAAGGGCTTATTTCAATAGTGGTACAAGTCCATTACCTCCACTTTTCTGCCTATAATGGTTCTGAAATTAATGATCCAAACAAACAGAAAGAAAGGTTGATGTCTAGCAAGAAGCCATATGCTTGAATATTTTTGGTATCTCAACTGCAGATTTTTCAGCACTCATTTAATTTTAGGAGTCTGTATCTCACAGTGAACAAAAATGGACTTGTACCACTGTTGAAATAAGCCCTTCATATAAAACCTTATTTGTTGTAATAGAATCATCTGCTTTGTTGATCATTGACTTTAGGAGAACGATCTCCGTTAGCACAATACTTCGCGATATATTCCAAGCAAAAATTGATTTTTTTTATTTTTATAGAGGTAAGGGTGGCAACTGAAATCTATTTCTTTCAGATATTTAGAGGCAGTGGTTGATTATTCTTATTTAACAGCGTTGTTATTATTAGCGCAGAGCGTGTTTAAATGTGATGATATTTTTGTTAGGTAACCGCTGTCGCCTTTGCCCGCCAGGGTAGCCAAGAGCACTAATGCTCTGCTTCCTGGACTCAGGTAGGCCCGCCAGCCCCGGATCGAATCCGGCTGGCAGACTATCGACGAGGGCCAATGCGCTGGCCAGTCTGGATGTGGTTATTAGGAGGGTTTTCCACCGCAGACATTTGAAACACGTTCGCACTATTCCATGAATTACTCTAGACGCAGACCGTATACACATTCCGTCCCGGGGGGTGGGGGGGAGGGGAGGGGGAGGGGGGAGGGCGGCGTGGGGGGGGGGCAGGAAGCGATTTAGAAAAGATTGCTGTATGGCGTGGCAGGTGGCAGTTGACGCTAAATAACGAAAAGTGTGAGGTGATCCACATGAGTGCCAAAAGAAATCCGTTGGAATTCGATTACTCGATAAATAGTACAATTCTCAAGGCTGTCAATTCAACTAAGTACCTGGGTGTAAAAATTACGAACAACTTCAGTTGGAAAGACCACATAGATAATATTGTGGGGAAGGCGAGCCATAGGTTGCGTTTCATTGGCGGGACACTTAGAAGATGCAACAAGTCCACTAAAGAGACAGCTTACACTACACTCGTTCGTCCTCTGTTAGAATATTGCTGCGCGGTGTGGGATTCTTACCAGGTGGGATTGACGGAGGACATCGAAAGGGTGCAAAAAAGGGCATCTCGTTTTGTATTATCACGTAATAGGGGAGAGAGTGTGGCAGATATGATACGCGAGTTGGGATGGAAGTCATTAAAGAAACGACGTTTTTCGTCGCGGCGAGATCTATTTACGAAATGTCAGTCACCAACTTTCTCTTCCGAATGCGAAAATATTTTGTTGAGCCCAACCTACATAGGCAGGAATGATCATCAAAATAAAATAAGAGAAATCAGAGCTCGAACAGAAAGGTTTAGGTGTTCGTTTTTCCCGCGCGCTGTTCGGGAGTGGAATGGTAGAGAGATAGTATGATTGTGGTTCGAGGAACCCTCTGCCAAGCACTTAAATGTGAATTGCAGAGTAATCATGTAGATGTAGATGTAGAAGGGCAGGGCATTCGGCCATGCGAAATCCGGTTAACCATAACAGCAGACCCCGCAAGTCGGGATAAGTGCTTGGAAAGAGAGAATCGCTGTCATCTTTCACATTAATTAACATTTGTAGGTAACTGTCATCTGATAACTTTCTCTCAGGAAGAAATGTATCTTACTTGAGCGTGCTTAGCTCACGGCTGCCGTAACACATACGCAACAGTCCTTCCTGTAACGAAGCAGGTGTGGTATTGCCCTCTGAATTACAGAGCATTCCACTTTCAGTTAGGAAACTTAAGGACTGTCTGAGGAGCACAGGTGTTCTGGTCAGTAAAGAAAACACGACGTGGCAGCGAGGATTCGTTACTGAAACGAATTACACGGGGAAGTCTGGTCCGGCAGCAATGTGGCACTTAATTTACAGCGAGATGAGTGCGGGCTGGGGTGGGGCGGAGAAGCGGGAAGACCGGAACACGGCCCTGCACGAGGACCACGCCATGTGGGCGGCCTTCCGACCGAACCTGCCCGGCTGCCCGGCGCGGGGATAAACATCCGAACCGCTACCGCATACCAGCGAGGGCTCGTGGGAAACCAACTGGCGCTACTCACAGGCAGTCCGAGCTCTAAAGACGCCACTGTCTCATTCCCTCCCCAAAATGCCTTCTCCAGTTCCTTATTTACTGCATAAAAAAAGATGCCGGCCGATTGTGATATTTCCTGCTCTGGGACCCATAAGATCTACTCACACGTTTCACATATTAGCTGAGCGAGGTTGCAGTAGCCGCCGACGCATGACGTCATACACTGGAATGAGGTACGAACAGCAGAAGGTACTGAAAGTACACCTTTCATAAGAAATTGCGCCAAATGAATAATCCCGTAACCTGATTGGCTGATGTGGTAGAAGATGGAGGGATTTCCTTCCAGACAACGCGCCAATATTCACACTTTCATTTATTTATTTGTTAGTACTAAGGTACAGTCCTGGCAAAACTCTACCATCTGGTGAGCAAGATGTATGAGACAGGCGAAATACCTTTAGACTTCAAGAAGAATATAATAATTCCAATCCCAAAGAAAGCATGTGTTGACAAATGTGAAAATTAGCGAACTATCAGTTTAATAAGTCACAGCTGCAAAATAATAACTCGAATTCTTTACAAACGAATGGAAAAACTGGTAGAAGCCGACTTCGGGGAAGATCAGTTTGGATTCCGTAAAAACATTGGAACACGTAAGGCAATACTGACCTTACGCCTTATCTTAGAAGAAAGATTAAGGAGGGGCAAACCTACGTTCCTAGCATTTGTAAACTTAGGGAAAGCTTTTGACAATGTTGACTGGAATACTCTCTTTCAAATTCTAAAGGTGGCAGGGGTAAAATACAGGGAGCGAAAGGCTATTTACAATTTGTACAGAAACCAGATGGCAGTTAAAAGAATCGAGGGACATGAAAGGGAAGCAGTGGTTGGGAAGGGAGTGAGACAGGGTTGTAGCCTCTCCCCGATGTTATTCAATCTATATATTGAGCAAGTAGTAAAGGAAACAAAAGAAAAATTCGGAGTAGGTGTTAAAATCCATGGAGAAGAAATAAAAACTTTGAGGTTCGCCGATGACATTGTAATTCTCTCAGAGACAGCAAAGGACTTGGAAGAGCAGTTGAACGGAATGGATAGTGTTTTAAAAGGAGGATATAAGATGAACATCAACAAAAGCAAAACGAGGAAAATGGAACCTAGTCGAATTAAGTCGGGTGATGCTGAGGGAATTACATTAGGAAATGAGACACTTAAAGTAGGAAAGGAGTTTTGCTATTTGGGGAGCAAAATAGCTGATGATGGTCGAAGTAGAGGGGATATAAAATGTAGACTGGCAATGGCAAGGAAAGCGTTTCTGAAGAAGAGAAATTTGTTAACATCGAGTATACATTTAAGTGTCAGGAAGTCGTTTCTGAAGTATTTGTGTGGAGTGTAGCCATGTATGGAAGTGAAACGTGGACGATAAATAGCTTGGACAAGAAGAGAATAGGAGCTTTCGAAATGCGGTGCTACAGAAGAATGCTGAAGTTTAGATGGGTAGATCACATAACTGATGAGGAGGTATTGAATAGAATTGGGGAGAAGAGAAGTTCGTGGCGCAGCTTGACAAGAAGAAGGGATCGGTTGGTAGGACATGTGCTGAGGCATCAAGGGATCACAAATTTAGCACTGGAGGGCAGCGTGGAGGGTAAAAGTCGTAGAGGGAGACCAAGAGATGAATACACTAAGCGTATTCAGAAGGATGTAAGTTGCAGTAAGTACTGGGAGATGAAGAAGCTTGGAGAGCTGCATAAAACCAGTCTCAGGACTGAAGACCACAACAACAACAACTACTAAGGTACAATACAGGTTTCTTTTATAACCGCAATTATCACTGCACAGTCAAAACTTCATTTTAGTATCATTTTTTGAAGAATAATTGAGTAACGAGATAGAGCCGAATCACTTCGTGTGTCATCGGTTACAAGCCAAATGACAAGAAGCGAAGTTGTTCGTGCTACTGCTGGAACCTTCTAAAATCTCCAATGTTTTTCGGAATATAGGAGAAAAATAAACTACAGATGGAATCTCCTAGCCGTAACCGTCATCCATTAGGGCAACAGAGAATCGCTTTCGTAGGAGACAAGGCCTTTCTGCGCTGCAGCTAGCTGCATCTTCTCCACTAGTGATCGTGACAATCAGCCGCCTTCACTGAATAACAAACGACATTGCAAGACATTCCTCTTTCGGTCCGTCAGCGTAAAAAGTCACGTTTGCCCCCGAAAGGACGGCCTTGTGGCACACGCCGGCGCTTGTAACTTCAGCGCTTCGTAGCGTCATTGGATGACGTTTCCGGACACGCGTTCCTATCCTCGATTTGTACCTTAAGACACATTCTACAAATCCTCGAAGTTCGTCGCAACATTTCTTGAACATCCTGTATGTTAAAGTCTGTTTTAAAATCTCAGAAGACCTCTCTGTCCCTGGGTTCTAAGACAATTTCCAGTGAACGAAGGAATATTCCAGGTTGTTATTTCGAATCAAAGAAACATTTATTTGATTCTGCTGAGACATCACACTGAAAGCAAATTTGAATGAAAGGAATTTGACATTATTTTGGGAAAATGTAGGTAAGTAGTATTTATTATTGTTATAAGACCTATTACAGTGAGTGATTCCATTCACCTCAACTCACAGCTGTGAAAATAGACTTTCGACTATAGTAGCTGTTGTGCCTGACGAAATAACGCTCGTTGGCATACTTGTGGGTTCTTAGATTTACTTCTGAAGAATGTCGAGTAGATACTGAAACACAAAATATTTTATCACTGTACTGTAACTTGACAAGATGAATTACTTAAATTTGAAACAATCCATGACCACAGAGCTGTTGTGTATATTTGTCACCATCGTTGAATACTAACATATCACTCGACGCAATACAAGACAACAGTCTGTTCTGTCAATATGTAGTGGAGGGGTGGAGGGGGCACATGGGCGTCTTGAGGAAGCGTATCTCACCGCGCCAACTACCCAGACTCTACTCAGCCATTATTTGAGACTTCCAACTAAATTTACACGCAACTTCAAACGTTTACAAATCTTTTTGTCACTGCCCCCCCCCCTTCCAAAAAATAATGGAAGCAAAAAAGTATATTGCATACTGCATTTTTCGCTGTTCATGCATTAAATTTCAGCATCAAGTATGACGTTTCAGTTACTTCTTTACTACTAGCTGTATTCGCAACACATTTTGCACGTAGTATGCACTTATACCAGCGCATGTACCTGCGAAATTGTATCATTGAACAAAGTCTGGTAAAGGAGACACGAGAGTATAAACTTCAGATGCGTGAAAAATAAGCTTTTATTTCAATAGAGTACCATTCTTAGAAGAATACGGAGGCTGGTGAATACTTTGAAAATTATCGTACATCACGAATAAAAATCCCCTGATACCTCTCCTATCCCTCCCCCCCCCCCCCCCCCCAGCCATAGGACCCTTCATTCGAGGGTTTTCTTCTTTTTGATCACGTTGCTGTCCGTGAGTCCGTTAAGACCCCTTTTTCAGAAATGGGTGGAGACGTACACTGTATGTTGCCAGTGTAAAAATTTTAAGCTTCTAAGTCACTGCAATGAAAGGATACGGCCATTTATTTCACAAATTTTGACACTCGCAAAGTCACTTATCGGAACCTGTAGATGCACTATCTATACAGGATGATTCTTATTAACTTTTAAAAACCCCCGGAGCTACGCAGATCAGCCTGAAACAAGTAATCTTAATATAAGACACATCGCGTCGCAAATGTCTGGAAATACCCCAAAGATGGATGACAAAAGCTTGAACATGTGACCTCACCAGATAACGTACCTCGCCGCGCGAGCAGCGGTGGAGCCTGGCAATCTGTCGCACCTGAACATCCCAACCCAAGTCAAGTATTCACGTTGGTGTGGCTCTGGACCTACGTGCGCGATGTCAGCTCAGGGTTCGAGTCATGCGTCCGGTAGGCAGGATTTTTTACACTATGTTCGACAGTTATTTAACTACATTGATTATCTTATTTACTGGTTTCACGGTCTCCAGTCTGTAAAGAAAAAAAAAGAAGAGACAAAAGGAAAGACACACAAAATAAGAACAGCTTCTGCCTTGTTACAGCGAGGACAATAATTTCGTAACCTCTTCGTTTACAACAGATTGTTGTTGCTGTGGTCTTCAGTCCCGAGACTGGTTTAATGCAGCTCTCCATGCTACTCCATCCTGTGCAAGCTTCTTCATCTCCCAGTACCTACTGCAGCCTACATCCTTCTGAATCTGCTTAGTGTATTCATCTCTTGGTCTCCCTCTACGATTTTTACCCTCCACGCTGCCCTCCAGTGCTAAACTGGTGATCCCTTGATGCCTCAGAACATGTCCTACCAACCGATCCCTTCTTCTTGTCAAGCTGCGCCACAAACTCCTCTTCTCTCCAATTCTATTCAATACCTCCTCATTAGTTATGTGATCTACCCATCTAATCTTCAGCATTCTTCTGTAGCACCACATTTCCAAAGCTTCTATTCTCTTCTTGTCTAAACTATTTATCGTCCATCTTTCACTTCCATACATGGCTACACTCCATACAAATTCTTTCAGATACGACTTCCTGACACTTAAATCTATACTCGATGTTAACAAATTTCTCTTCTTCAGAAACGCTTTCCTTGCCATTGCCAGTCTACATTTTATATCCCCTCTACTTCGACCATCATCAGCTATTTTGCTCCCCAAATAGCAAAACTCCTTTCCTACTTTAAGTGTCTAATTTCCTAATCTAATTCCCTCAGCATCAACCGACTTAATTCGACTAGGTTCCATTTTCCTCGTTTTGCTTTTGTTGATGTTCATCTCATATCCTCCTTTTAAAACACTATCCATTCCGTTCAACTGCTCTTCCAAGTCCTTTGCTGTCTCTGACAGAATTACAATGTCATCGGCGAACCTCAACGTTTTTATTTCTTTTCCATGGATTTTAATACCTACTCCGAACTTTTCTTTTGTTTCCTTTACTGCTACAACAGATTACATTCACAAAATATGTTCGGAAACAGAGAGGTTAACGGAACTATGTGTAGCACTGTCTCTAGCGGCGGGGATAGTATCGACAAGCCCAATCGCTGCACGTGCGGCGAGGTACGTCATCTGGTGACGTCACGTGTTCAACATTTGTCTTCCACTTTTGGGGTATTTCCCGACATTTGCGGCACCATGTGTCGTATATTAAATTACTCGTCTCAGCGTCATCTAATCGCTTCTCAGGCATTTAAACGTTAATAAGAGCCCCCTGTATAGACCGCATCCTCAGAGCGCGAGTCCTACCCTCACTTGTCGGAATTTTTATTCTTTTTTTCCTGGTGTTGAGTTAGAGGCCAGACTTCGTTGATACCTGGTCTGGCAGAGGGCAATGGTGGGTCTCACAGCAACAGAGCTTCGTATGACGCCAGAGGCAGAAGCGCCAGCAGCAGCAGCGAAAGCGGTCCAGTCCGGTGGCGCGGCGTGGCGTGGCGGCATACCTCTGGCCAAGGCCGCGGGGTCAGCCGCATACCGACCAGGGCACCCACCACACAACCACCGGGGCACCCAGCCGCCCGCAGCTACACATGTGGCGCCACGTTATGTCACACCTGGGCGGTGCTTAGCCACCCTGCGGCCGGCGGGACAACACACGAGCGCAGACGGACGAGGAGTTCGTGCTTTCGACAGGGGGGTCACGTCTTGTTCCCACATTTCTAGATTTCCGGAGACTTTTTACGCCGCTGTGGTCAAGAGTGGCCTTCGCCAAGGACGAAGGACATGTCTCCTACCTTTATTACTTCGTCACAAATACGAAAACAGCCGCATGGATAACATTCTCAAATACATCTACATCTACATTCATACTCCGCAAGCCACCTCACGGTGTGTGGCAGAGGGTATCTTGAGTACCTCTATCGGTTCTCCCTTCTATTCCAGTCTCATATTGTTCGTGGAAGGAAAGATTGTCGTTATGCCTCTGTCTGGGCTATAATATCTCTAATTTTATCCTCATGGTCTCTTCGCGAGATATACGTAGGAGGGAGCAATATACTACTCGGTGAAGGTACGTTCTCGAAACTTCAACAAAAGCTAGTACCGAGCTACTGAGCGTCTCTCTTCCAGAGTCTTCCACTGGAGTTTATCTATCATCTCCGTAACGCTTTCGCGATTACTAAATGAATCTGTAACGAAGCGCGCTGCTCTCCGTTGGATCTTCTCTATCTCTTCTATCAACCCTAACTGGTACGGATCCCACACCGGTGAGCAGTATTCAATCAGTGGGCGAACAAGTATACTGTAACCTACTTCCTTAGTTTTCGGACTGCATTTCCTTAACATTCTTCCAATGAATGTGTCTGGCATCTGCTTTACCGGTGATTAATTTTATGTGGTCATTCCATTTTAAATCACTCCTAGTGCCTACTCCCAGATAATTTATGAAATTAACTGCTTCCAGTTGCTGACCTGCTATATTGTAGCTAAATGATAAAGGATCTTTCTTTCTATGTATTCGCAGCACATTACATTTGTCTACATTGAGGATCAATTGCCATTCCCTGCAACATGTGTCAATTCGTTGCACATCCTCCTGCATTTCTGTACAATTTTCCAGTGTCATAATCTCTCGATATTCTACAGCATCATCCGCAAAAAGTCTCAGTGAACTTCCGATGTTATCCACAAGGTCATTTATATATATAGTGAATAGCAACGGTCCTACGACACTCCCCTGCGGCGCACCTGAAATCACTCTTACTTCGGAAGACTTCTCTCCATTGAGAATGACGTGCTGCGTTCTGTTATCAAGGAACTCTCCAATCCAATCACATAATTCGTTTGATGGTCCATATGCTCATACTTTGTTCATTAAACGACTGTGGGGAACTGTATCAAACGCCTTGCGGAAGTCAAGAAACACGGCATCTAGCGGGGAACCCGTGTCTATGGCCCTCTGAGACTCTGGACGAATAGCGCGAGCTTGGTCTTTTTCGAAACCCATGCTGACTCCTACAGAGTAGATTTGTAGTCTGCATAAAAGTCATTATACTCGAACATAATATGTGTTCCAAAATTCTACAACTGATAGACGTTAGAGATATAGGTCTATAGTTCTGCACATCTGTTCGACGTCCCTTCTTGAAAACGGGGATCACCTGTGCCCTTTTCCAATCTTTTGGAACGCTACGCTCTTCTACGTAACATCTGCAGGAAGATCGGACACGCTTACACGAAAGCATGGCCTTCTGCCTGACAGCTTCAATTCTCTAAAAAGTAAGTCTTCAGATTTACTATGCCAAGGTTTTCCACGCCATGACTTGAGGGACATCAACATTCCAGGCATCTTAAGGTACATTGATGACTGACGGTTGCAGCCTACCAGTGTCATATAACACAGAAGTGGGCCAAACGTACTGATGATAAACAGAGATCGTCACACCAACCCACATAAAGGAAACAGAATTAATCCGCCGAATTACAGACGCCGGCCGGGGTGGCCGAGCGGTTCGAGGCGCTACAGTCTCGAACCGTGCGACCGCATGGGATGTGTGTGATGTCCTTAGGTTGGTTAGGTTTAAGTAGTTCTAAATGTTGTGTTGGCAGAAGAGCCAACACCGTCTTATTAGAGGAAGCCGAAATGCACGCGTTTTAGCTCACGCAGGCTGGCGTGAGGAGGGAAGAACTATACTGACGTGAGGTCTGGAACATGACAAGGAATGAGAATTCAGAAAGCGGACTTAATTAGTTTGATACTTAACTTTAATCCATTAATGACGAACGTCGCTCTTGACGGTACATGATTCACAATATTATCTGTTCAGAATACATTCGTAGTAACTGAACAGGGCGCCTTGCTAGGTCGTAGCAAATGACGTAGCTGAAGGCTATGCTAAACTGTCGTCTCTGAAAATGAGAGCGTATGTAGTCAGTGAACCATCGCTAGCAAAATCGGCTGTACAACTGGGGCGAGTGCTAGGGAGTCTCTCTAGACTAGACCTGCCGTGTGGCGGCGCTCGGTCTGCAATCACTGATAGTGGCGACACGCGGGTCCGACGTATACTAACGGACCGTGGCCGATTTAAAGGCTACCACCTAGCAAGTGTGGTGTCTGGTGGTGACACCACACTAAGTTCTAGGGGACTGATGACGATAGCAGTTAAGTCCCATAGTGCTCAGAGCCATTTGAACCATATGATACGATAGTTGGGGTTTCAGTCACGAGATTTCCATTATGGCGAGATCTTTTCATGAATTTACAATCACGAACCTTCTTCTCCGAATGCCAAAATATTTTGTTGACTCCCACTTACATAAGAAATAATGAATATTTTCCCCATGTGCTACTCGAGTGTGGAACGGCAGACGAGTGGTCTGAAAGTCATCAAATGAATTCGGACAACCATCAGCTGTAGAATGGAATGACGACAGCGAAAATTTGTGCCGGACCGGTACTCGAACCCCTATTTCCCGCTTATCGCCAGCAGTCGCCTTACCATGTGGATATCCGCGCACGACTCATGCCACACACAATCTTCCATATGCCGTCAACCATGCATCTACGAGCTGTATTCGTACGCCCATTATGTATATTCCCGTACTGGCCAGACCGTGTACTTGAAAGTCGCTTGTCAGGTATCGGCAGATAAATACGATATTGCAGTGCCTGCGTTATTCTGATTACGATGCAAAGTTCCTTTGGACACGCATGCACGCATGGTTGACGACATATGGAAGTTTGAGTCTGGCTGTGAACTGTGCACGGATAGCCAGACGGTAAGGCGACCACCAGCAATAAGCGGGAAATCGGGGTTCGATTATCGATCAAACACAAATTTTCACTGTCGTCATTCCATTCTACAGCTGATGGTAGTCCTTCATTCGCAACTGGTAATCCATCTGATGTGTTTCGTAACAGCTGTGGTCTCCACAGTGCCTGTGCAATATCGTAGTTTGAAAGTGGTTGTATGCGTCCTCTGCCATATACTTAACTGTGAATTGCAGTGTGATCAAGCATTTGTAGACTTCTATCGATGATGTGAATAAACCACCGACAACTTGTAGCATATGTATCAAGTCGGATTTAACAGTACACGTCAAGCGTATGCGGAAGAAGAATAACAGATTTTGTGGTGTCGTCCGCAGAATGCTATCTCAAACAAAAATTAGTACCACACGACGGCACCACAAGTGAAGGCAGTCGCTGCTAGACGTGGCATCGAAGCCGAGACGCCGGCATAGACGCGCCCTCGGGAGTTTCCTTACGCCGTCGCAGCCGGAAAGCTACTTTTGACCGAGCGCAGTGCCTTCTCAGTCCAGTCTCTATGCAGTCTGCTATAGCTTGTATTCATCGCTTACGACTACTGTATCGTCATAGCGCGGACCCGGCTGCGTGCTATTAGAACAGTTATTCAGAACTTTTTATCATGTTACAAACAATTGTACTTTCATGTGAAACTATCATTCAGTAATGAATGAAGTGCTGAATGCTATAACTGTCAGCGACAAATACATGTCATCTGTGAGGACCATAATTGTTTCCAAAGTCAAGTATTTACCATTCTCAAGTTTTAATAAATTACTAATAATTTGTGCTCGATCTCTTCCCGAAGTAATCTGGACTCGCTACAATACACAGGTTAACAGAAAGAAGATAACAGCAACCAGCCTCTTTTCACAATGCTATTTATTTACCGGTTTCGAACTGACAGGTTCAACTTGACAGGGCTAGTTCACGTTAAAGTACATTTTACATTAGCTTTCACTTTTTGTTTTCCCAAGTGGTGAAACTTCCTTGGGGCCGTGGTGCCCTAAACCAAAACACGATGTGAGACAATGTCTTTTTAACAGTAATAGTGCCTCACAACGGTTTTAAACTATGTGAACAAATTATTAAAGTGAAGGTGTTTCGGTTACTTACGTTCAAAAATCCGCGCCGTTATGTTCCAGTGCTGACTGCTTGTGATCATGCATCATTGAAGACTGTATGATGCATTTCTTTCAAGTATATGTACACACTTAGTCTAACGCACCATTCACACACCAAGATGTTTCCGGCGGGGTCAGGGATTTTCACCTGCCTCGAGATGACTGGGTGTTTGTGTTGTCCTCATCATTTCATCATCATCTAGGAAAATGGCGCAATTGGACTGAGCAAAGATTGGGTAATTGTACGGGCGCTGATAACCACGCTGTTGAGCGCCCCACAAAACCAAACATCATCATCATCTCACCAAGATGTTTCACCACATGGAAGTATGTATACAAAGATGGCGGTATTGCAACTATAACAAAGCCAAAGACTTCCACTCTTGGAGATATTTCGATATATACATATATGACGCAGCAGGAATTTATGAATAACTAATGTTCTGTTACTTAGTGTCTACAATAAAAGGGAATTGCTTAAAATAAAGGTAAACAAGTAAACCAGCCAGTTTGTTGTAAAGTGTTACTGCAGTGATTGCATGGTATACACTGGAACCAAAGTAAATGATTTGGGATAGATGTATGTAAATAAATATTACAACTGTGGACATGTTATGTAAATATTACGGCATACATCGGAAGCAAAATAAATAATTTGGGATGGATGTACATAAATAAATATTACAACAGTGGACATAACTTTTTTTAGGTTCAGCTAACTGAAAGTATTGCATGACAAAGGAAGCTGAATAAAAAACAAAACAATGTATGAAGATGTATTGGGTATCATACACAAATAACTAATAGCCTTTATGGACAACTTTTTTCCTATTATAATTATTATTAAAATTGTAATAAAATTTGTTACTCATTTACAGACGATAATAGTACTAAAATTGTCGCAACTCTAATGCTTATGAGAAAATTCCCGAATTCAGTTCATTCGAATTCTATACTGTCACAAAATCAGTGTGTTAGCTTCCTGTATACATGTACAACGTAGCGTCATCCTCTCTCCAGACCAAATCGTCAAGACAGGGAAGGCAGCTATCACTTTCGGGTGATTTCTCGTTTGACATATGTCTGAAACTGTCAGAGTGTTTATCCGTGGAAATATGAGCCACTGAGAGAATTACTCCGCTGCATTCCGTAAGTTACGTGTACGTCCGATACGCCAGGACAAGCACGGGGCTGCGAGTGGCAGACAGAGGTTTACGGCAGGAAACCCTACGTAATGGTAAAATGAACTTTGAACGCCGGAAGAAATGCAAAGGAGAACATCCTATATCACCATTTACTTTAATTGACGTGCAAGATAACAACGTGATTGAAGGATATATGAATATAAGTCTCCTAAAAATTTTGGTCAGTATGAGCTTAGCTACTGCTCAGCCAGATTTTTGTACTCAGATACATGTAATAAAAGTCGAACGATATTCGGAAATAGATGAATCATTTTATTAAATGAAAGTCAGAAGATAAGAAAGCACGGAATGATTACGATTAAAGAGATATTTTGCTATTGAAAACAATGAATAATGAAGTTCAGAAACTGGCGAAATAAAATAAAACAAGATGGACTCTGATGGCTGTTACACAACTGCAAAATTTTTGAAAATTTGGAAAGGAAAAGAGACATATTAATACGCAGATACTTTTCATTTAGTTTCGAGTCTGATGCTCAGAATCACCTTGTCAGCTTATATCTTCGGGGTGATAGTTGTCACCATCTGTGTCAGGATGTAAGGACCGTGTCAGCCTGTCAGCTTGGTTAGCTGTGTCAGGATGTAATGTGTCAGGATGTAAGGACCGTGTCAGCCTGTCAGCTTGGTTAGCTCACCTCGACGTGGCCTTTCGCCAGAATATGTATAGTGTAAGATAAAACACACGGGGGTTTTGCTGCCGACGAACCGTGAATCGTGTGAGTGATGCGATTGACCATGTGGTGCATAAGTCTACAGCTTTCTTGTCTTAACCAGGTAGTATTTATAAAAGAATTACTCGTGCTCTGAGGAATCGCCACGCGCGATGTATTTTTCGACCACCATTTGAGATTAATGCCTTTTTTGGGACTCTAAGGGATTATTTTGATTTAGGTACGGCTTAGAGATAGTTCGTCCGTGAAGGAACTGCTCCAAAGGAACGCTTCACTATATTGAACGGAAGAACCGAGGAACGACTTCAAAGTAGCGGTCCTTCACCGCTCACTCCAGGTCGATTTCGTTATCCCCTCGGCATCGTTCGCTCGGTCTTGTTCTATTTCGTGTGGTAGCTCGTTCCTCGCTACAATTATACAGTTCTTCGTTCAGTATATAATTGTAAATTGTTTCGCTCATTTCGTTAGCCTGCTGTTGCATTTCCATCCGTTCTCGAAATCTGCATTTCTTGAACCGTTCATTATATATTGAAATTAAAACAAAGAGTCCCCATTCACTGGAAGTTGCTTTTCGACACGCTTGCCCCCTTTTTTTTTAGGAAAAAGTGTCCATAATATCAACATTTGCTTTAATTTGTGGCTGATTGGCTGATCACTGCTTCGAACGTATACTGAGGCGACGAAACTCATGGGATACCTCCTAACATTTCGTCGGACCTCCTTTTGCCTGGTTTACTTCACCAACTGGACGTTGCATAGGCTCAACAAGTTGCCGGAAGTCCTCTGCGGAAATATTGAGCCAAGCTACCATCCACAGTCGCCAAAATGTTGCCGGTAGAGGATTTTGTGCACAAACTGACCCTTTGCTTTATGTACCATAAATGTTCGATTGGCGTTGAAATTATTCGCTCGATTGTCCAGAATGTTCTTGAAACAAATCGCGAACAATTGTGGCCCCGTGACATAACACAGTTGTTTGGGATCGTGAAGTCCGTGAATGGCTGCAAATGGTCTCCAAGAAGCAAGACATAGCAATTTCCAGTCAATGGTCGGTTCAGTTGGACCAAAGGAGGAAGATATAGTTTAATGTCCCGTCGATATCGAGATCATTAGAGAGAAGCTCAAATGTTGTCACGGATGGGATGGAAATCGGCCCGTGCTCTTTGAATGGAACCGTCCCGACATCTGCCTGGAGCGATTTAGGGAAATCACGAAAAACATAAATCTCGATGACTGGATGCGGGTTTGAACCGTCTTCCTCCCGAAAGCAGATCCTCAGTTGAACCAGAGGACCCAACTCATTCCAAGTAAACAGAATCCACAGCAACATGGAGGCACCAGCAGCTCGCACAGTGCCTTGTTGGCAACTTGTGTCCATAGCTTCGTGGGGTCTGCGCCACATTCGAACCCTACCATCAGCTCTTACCAGCTAAATTAGGGACCCTGCGACCAGGGAACGGTTTTCCATTCGTCTAGGGTCTAACCGATATGGTCCCAGGAGAGTCGTCTTCTGTTATCAAAGACACTCACGTCGGTCGTCTGCTACCATTAACGCCAAATTTCGCAGCACTGTCATAATGGATACGATTTTCGTACGTCGCACATCGCTTTCTGAGGTTATTTCACACAGTGTTGCTTGTCTGTTATCAATGACACCTCTACGCAAACTCCGCTGCTCTCGTTAGTTAAGTGAAGACCGTCGGCCACTGCACAGTCTGTGGTGAGAGGCGTTGCCTGTAATGGCCACTGCGGATCTCAGAATACTGAATTTTCGAAATGGTACGTTCCATGAGAACTACGATTCCGTGTCCAGAGTCTGTTGATTCGCAAAGTGCAGCCACAATCACGTCGGAAACCTATTAACAAGAATCACCTGAGTACAAGTAACAGCTCCGCCAGTGCACTGCCCTTTCACACCTTGTGTACGCGATACTACCGCCATCTGTATATGTGCATATCGCAATCCCCTGACTTGTCAAAAAATGTTCAGATGTGTGTGAAATCTTATGGGACTCAACTGCTAAGGTCACCAGTCCCTAAGCTTACACACTACTTAACCTAAATTATCCTCAGGACAAACACACACACTCGTGCCCGAGGGAGGACTCGAACCTCCGACGGGATCAGCCGCACAGTCCATGACTGTAGCGCCTTAAACCGCTCGGCTAATCCCGCGCGGCCATGACTTGTCACGTCAGTGTTTTTCGCATGGTCGTTCGTTCCTCGTTCCAGTTCTGCAAATGGTTCAAATGGCTCTGAGCACTATGGGACTTAACATCTGTGGTCATCAGTCCCCTAGAACTTAGAACTACTTAAACCTAACTAACCTAAGGACATCACACACATCCATGCCCGAGGCAGGATTCGAACCTGCGACCGTAACAGTCGCGCGGTCCCAGACTGAGCGCCTAGAACCGCTAGACCACCGCGGCCGGCCTCCAGTTCTGCAGTTCTTCGTTCAGTACTGAATTGTAGTTTGTCTCGTTCATATTGTTAGCACATTGTTGCGTCCAAAACCGTTCTCGACATCTCGACTTCGCACGCCGTACAGCGTCAATGACCGGTGATCTACAGTTTTGTAAAAATTATATATTAAAATTAGAAGAAGCCCCAAAGTGGGCGGTTGGGCGTCCAGGTCGCGGAGAACGGCGTAAAAATAGTCGGCAGTGTGCCGGCGCCACATAGCAACTTCATTTCCATACTGAATCAAAGTACGTCGAATGGCAGGTTTGGCACATTCCAGCCACCAGGTCAAGGTCGTGCAGTATTTAGGTAAGCGACGTTCACAGGTGGCCCATGTCTCGGCAACACGTTAAAGACATTCGGGATCATGAAGATGGGAGGTGTTTAGCTTCCACGGTGCACGACTACGCCAGACCACTTGCTTGGGGAAGAGAATGTTGCAGGTGTAGGCACAGTGGTCCGAAAAGGCCACGGGCTAAAGTTCTGCACCTTGGACTGCAGGTGTAAGTTCCCGAGAGACGTAAATTCTATCAAGGCGGCTTGCGGAGTGACTCGTCTGGTAAGTATGTCCAGGAGTGTCGCCGTGCCGTACTTCGCAAGTGTCGCGGAGCAACAGATCTCGGACGACAAGACGCAGTTCTTGAGAGGTGTTGTAGTGGGGCACTTTATCTTTAGGGTGCAAGACACAATTAAAATCGCCCCCCAAGCAAGTAATGGTTGCAGCGTCCAAGAAACAAAGGAGCGATTTCTTCTGAATAGAAGAGTGCCCTGTCGTGTCTGCGGGTGGAGCCTGACGGAGCGTAAATGTTGACGATACGCGTCCCCATGACGGTGACGGCCATGCCTCTGGCAGATGGAAGGTATGTGATATCGGCCACTGGAATGCCTTCTCTGGCGTAGATGGCTACGCCGCGTCCCAGGTGGTCACCAGGAGAAGGATAAGTGTTATATCCCGCGACGTCTGGAAGTGTGGCCAAGTGTACTTCCTGTAGTAGTGCGATATCGACGTCCGACGCCATATCATCTCTCGCAGCAGTTGAAGTTTCACGGGTGAGCTAACGGTGTTAGTGTTGATCGTCGCTATTCGGTAGGTTTGGAGCCGTACCCCGCCGTGGAGGGGAACTTCACCGGCGGAGGATGAAGAGGGGCGAGGCAACGGTGAGTCGTGCCGTACGTCACCTGACAGCGTTATCAGCGGCGTAACGATGCTTCCGTCTGGGGTAACTCTGTCCCCAGAGTGTGGTCCGGGTCCTCACGACGTCCTCACTCCACACCATTGAAGGCGTTGTCGTTGTGATGGTCGAACGTTCCACTTCGGTCGTAGGGGCGGAGGACGTCTCGGCGGCAGTCGCATCGGTGGAGTCCATTGGTTCAGGAGCATCTGAGCGAGCCAGTAGAGTAGGCATCGACGCATCCACAGTCGGCGTCGTGTTGTCGTCATTCGTATCGTCGTGTAGGTTCTCCGAGGCCTCTTCGGGTCGGACGGCCTCTGGAGCATCAGGGGGAGGTGATCCGTCTCGTTCCGAGACCGTACGGCACCTCCTCTTGCGCGTCTTATGTGAACGTTGTTTGCGGGTTCGTCCCTCCGTGTCGGAAGACGGGAGGGAGTCGCGTCGCTCTGAGAGGAAGGCCGTCGCGGGAACGTCAAATGAAGGGGCGTCCATATGTTCAGGCGGGTGGGTGTCGGAAGTCGTCGCTGTTGGTAGTGGCGCCGCAGTAGCGTCAGGCTTTGAGCGCGACGTGTCGGCCCCGGCGGTATCCGTAGCAGCTGGAAGGGTCACCGGTCCGTGGTCCGATGGGCGGCGGCCGGTGGGAGGAGAAGAGAGCGCCGATGCATAGGTGATCGGTAAAACCGTCGTCGGAGCCGGAGGTGCCACGGTAGCGGCTGGCAATTGGGTGATTCGTCGCTGAAGACACTCAGATCTGAGGTGGCCTTCTTTGCCGCACCCGGAACAGGTTTTGGGTTGGCCGTCGTATATGACAACCGCGCGGCACCCGCTAATTTGCAGGTAAGATGGCACGTGGCGATGGAGGTCGATGGTGATCTGCCGTACACCGTTAAGAACGGGGTACGTTTGGAATTGCGCCCAGCGTTCGGCAGTGTGGCCATGTACAGTGCCATAGGGGCGGAAAGCCGCAATAACGCCTTCCGCCGGAAGCTCGAACGGGAGTTCGAAAACTCGTATGGTGCGCATTCTTAAGCCGGCATGGTCGACAGTGACCGCTCCTACATTGCCGTCGGCGTGGCAAAAGCATAAGCCATGGTTGGTGCCACGAAGTATTCTTTCACAAACCGCGTCACTGACGACTTTGACGTACACAGTACTGCTCAATATGGACAAATGGATGCCCAAGATGTCAGAAGCTGGTATCTTAGCAACATCGCGTAGGAAGCGTTCCACTTCCAAGGCCTTTGGTCGTGCGTAGTCGCTGCAGAAGTTGAATCGTAAAGTTGATTTTCGAAAACGGTTGGCCATGGTTCTAGTGCACGTAAGCGACACGTAAGTGACGGCCGCTGAAATGTAAACAACAGCGAGCGCGCGCGCTCCGCAGGCGGAAACAACAACACGTCCGCACTGCACGGCGGCGAAAGCCGGACTGTTGCTATCGGGCGGACAAGTTATCGGTTCAAATGATAAAGAAGAAAGCAAGTTTCCTTTAAAAGAGGCTTGGGGACGGGCACTCTATTTGTTAACATCTGGCCGGCCATCACGTCGACCGGAGATGGTAAAGGCTGAGAGAATTTGCGTTTCACGGAATATGTGCGGGCCCAGAAAAGAGTATCAAAGGCGTAGTGGGTGTCGAGAATCGAAGTCGGCTAAAAATAGCGACGCGAGACCAACAGAGTGTGGTTGAAGTCCAAGCAGCGAGTACACCTAACGGCAAAACTCGCAGTTCCTGAAGAAGACGACAGGTTGGTAGTCGAAATACTATACATTAAATGGAAACAAAATGGTTCAAATGGCTCTGAGCACTATGGGACTCAACTGCTGAGGTCATAAGTCCCCTAGAACTTAGAACTAGTTAAACCGAACTAACCTAAGGACATCACAAACATCCATGCCCGAGGCAGGATTCGAACCTGCGACCGTAGCGGTCTTGCGGTTCCAGACTGCAGCGTCCTTAACCGCACGGCCACTTCGGCCGGCAAATGGAAATAACAACTCGGCACAACGCCGAGGATAACGCTATCTTACTAAAAGCTACTTAGGAAAGTTTAAGAAGTGTGTGAACGAGAAAAGGCGCTGGCGGGAAGGCGGAAGCAGAGAACCGCCGCGCGGTTTGGCGGGCTGGCAGATACTACGTAGGTAGGCCTACACGCCCCACGCCAGGCGAGTACAGGCGGTGCGGCGGATGTGCCGTCCTACAGCCCCGGGCACGGCGGACCTCACCGCACGTCTCGCCTGTTCGACAGCAGCCGCTGGCGTGACGAGAGATCGACTGTGGGGCGCCGGAAGCGGCGACCTCACGCTCTTGGGCAGTAGGCAGTGGGCAGTGGCCACCGCGAGTGTGGGACGCCGCCGTGGGCCCAGAGTCTCTGCAGAGTCTAACCGAGCCGCTGCAGCACCGCTGGGTAGAGCTGGCTATTGTCACTCTGTTCCGTACAGGGAGCCTAAACATTTTAGACGATATCAGTATAGAACCCGTAACACCCTCCAGACGATCATCCGATTCTTTAGTGAATCGAACTCCCCCACATGACATTACCATTAAATTACGAGATGCACTCAAATGGTAGTGGGAATTTTTGTTTTTCTTGAAAAATATTTATTTATCAACATCAACATTGTCCCCTCCAACGTCATCCGCCTCAGATATAACCAGAGCTTTTTATTATCCTGGAACTGCTTCTGTAACTCACTTTTCGTTATGGTGTTCAGGTCCGTCAAAGATTCTTCTTTTTATCTTATCAGTGGTAGGAAAACGAGGTCATTCCGTGGCTCTCTTCACGCAAGGGAATAGAAAGATGTCGTAGGGGGGCCATGTCCGGAAAATACGGTGGCAACGTAACGGTTTTGTTTTTGCCAAAAAAACCACACGACCATGAGGCAGTAACTCGTGATGCACCATCCCATTGTATTCGAAGAAAACAGTGATAAGGGCCTTCACATATGATCGAACTTGTCGGTTTTTTTCGGTCTCAGAACTGCAAGCAGTATCCACTGGGCGATTGGGCGTTGGTTTTGACGTCATACTCGTATACCCATTTGTCATCACCTGTTAAAACCTTCTTTACAAGTTACGGATCGTTGTCCACTTCAATCAGCATTTCCTGAGCGATGTCTACGCTCCGTCTTTTTTGGTCGAAATTCAACAATTTCGGAACAAATTCTGCAGCTACACGTTCCGTCCCCAAGACATCCGAGAAAATTGCTTCGCATGAGCCAAAGGATATGCTGGCATCATCAGAAATTTCTCTTATGATAATTTCCAGAACCGTTCTCATTAGTTCTTCCACTTTGTCGTCAGTAACTGATGTGCTACGGCGTCCAGGGCGATCGCCGATTTCAACGTCTTCTCGACCCTCTTAGAAACGTTTATACCACTTATAAACTCCAGTCTTACTCATAGCAGATTCGCCAAAAAGCCACACTCAACATTTCGAATGCAGCGCTGCAATTTATTCCATTTTTAAGCAAAATTTAATTCAAATTCTTTGCTCCACCTTTTACGAAAGTAAAAATTTACGGAGCATTCGAAAGAACTTCAACCATTTCGACTGTCAACAATAAACCAAACATTCAAATGAGCTGAAAATGCCAACACACTTCAGGAATATGTGTATAAACAAGATAAAAAAGGTTGAAAATCAGGTATACAAAGCCCGCGAAATCAAAAAATTCCCTTAACTTTTTAATGACACATCGTATGATAGAATTCGCTAAGTGTTCTCGATATCAAACACTGGGGCAATTCCAACTCACTTTTCAGAAAAGCTAGTTATTTACGCGTCTCATTGTTCATTACGTCATACCTCCTGAGCTGCAGAGGGTAAACAAAAATGTGAAAACAGCAAAAACACAACGGATTACTATGCCTAATACGATGGCATTCAAAACTGCTTGCTGTCGTCTCGGATTTGATAAATACAGGTCCTGTGTGGTTTTCAAGAGAATGTTATCCCACTTTTCCTGGGAAACATTGGCAAGTTAGGGTACCGATGATCGCGATGCATAGCCATTGTGCACACTTCTCTCCCAAGTAGGCCACAAAGGCTTAATAATATTTAGATCTGGGTCTCTCGTGCTCACAAAACAAACCCTGGACGATGCGACATCAGCACCGAGTTACTTATCTTATGGTGCAGGAAGTATTTTCAGGGCCAGGTAGATGATGTAAACTGGGTTGTCTGTCTTAAGATACAGGAAATATTCTCAAAAGGAAGACTGGGTTTAGAATGCCGTCGACATCGAGGTCATTGGAGACAGAGCACAAGGTCGGATTGTGTTAGCCGGCTGCTGTGGCCGAGCGGTTCTGGGCGCTTCAGTCCAGAACCGCGCTGCTGCTACGGTCGCAGGTTCGAGTCCTGCCTCGGGCATGGATGTGTGCGATGTTCTTAGGTTCGTTACGTTTAAGTAGTTCTAAGTCTAGGGGACTGATGACCTCAGTGGTTAGAGTGGTTAGAGCCATTTTAACCATTCGGATTGTGTCAAGGATAGTGAAGGAAATCGGCCGTGCCCTCTCGAATGAACCATCCCAGCATTTGCCTGGAGCGATTTAGGGAAATAACGGAAAACGTAAATGTGGATGGCTGGACGCGGATTCGAAGCGTCGACCTCCTGAATGTGATGTTCAGTATGCTAACCACCACTCCACCTCGCCTGGTGAAATATTTTCCAGACGGTTTCTATTTTGCCCACCTGTACTTGATAGCATTTGGATCCTCAAACCTTCGAATATTTTTTCGAACTGCGTCATAGTACTCTATGACGTCTGGGTGCAGAGCTTGACCTCCAATAAGTATGAATAAAATCTAAGAGAGCCTTCAGCAATGTAAGATGAGTCGTAGGGTAAAGACTGCTACATTTCTCTGAAAAGAAAACTGGTATCTTCACCGAGGTCAGCTGCTATTAGTCGTCCCGTTACACCATTAAGACATCAATATTAGTCTACATTCAGCAGCGCTGCGAGCTACACGTCCAACTACTGAGATACACGAAGGAAGGCCGAGTAGGTGGGCGGTGGGAGGCGAGTCCTCGGTGTCGCCGGGTCGAGTGTTTCGGCCGAACAGCGAGTAGCGGTCCGGTGCGGGCAGCGAGGTGAGTCAGCTGTCGCGGAGCAGATTCCGCGTGCGCGAGAGAGCGCGGCGCGCGTGAGCGCCAGGGCCAGGGTCGCACCCCCGCGGCGTCGCGGGTCACCCGCCGGAGAAAGCCTGAGAACGCCGGCGATGGGCGCTGGGCGCTGGGCGCTGGGCGGCACACTTCGTGGCCCTCGGCGAGGGCGGGGGCGGACACTGGGCAGCTGCGGATCTGACCTGCCGCCGCCTGTCGTCTCGGCGTAACGGGCAGCCTTCACTGATTCTGACAAGGAGGCGTTCCCAGCGGTGGCATCATCGACTTTTTGAAACAACCTGTACAGCAGTGTAGTAGGTTAAGGCGCAAGGAATCACACCCTGCAACCATTCACCGTAGAGGGCCCTCGTTTGCGAGTAATCGACGAACAAAAGTTTCAGAATTTCGTGTGATGGCGCATAGCTTTAAAAATAGCAGCAATTTGCGGAGTAACTGCGTTGCGTAGTCGTTAAGGTACTGATATCACGTGCAAAACATTTTCGATTCGAATTTCGCCAGATATATTGATTTTTTTCAGTTTTTATTCTTTATCGAAATGAATTTGCTCATTATTTTTATTCAATTAATTAGTTTACTCGCAACTTCTTTTATTTGCATTTCTTTGTCGCATCATTTTAATCAACGTTTGTCCGCAGCTCGTGGTCTCGCGGTAGCGTTCACGCTTCCTGAGCTCGGGGTTCCGGGTTCGATTCCCGGCGAGGTCGGGATTTTCACCTGCCTCGAGATGACTGGGTGTTGTTGTGTCGTCTTCATCACCGTCATCATTCATCCCCATTACGGTCGGAGGAAGGCAATGGCAAACCACCTCCGCTAGGACTTTGCCTAGTACAGCGATGCGGGTCTCCCTCATGGTCCCCTACGCTCTGTCAAGGAGTACGGGACTTCATCATCTTTGTCGCATCATTTTAATCAACGTTTTAGCTTCAGCTGAGCATATTTTTTCATCTTATCATTCTTTTTTCACTTGGAACCTTAATGCATGTGAATTTCATTATTTTTATTTATCTGTCATAGGGCTTAAACATTTGAAAATGCCCAAAAAATGCAGTAATTCCATCATATAGACTGTGTAAAGGTGCCAAAAAACGCATTTTTTGTTACAAGATATAGATCTTTCGGATGCCAATCGTTACACAAACATTTCAAGCACAAACTCTTACTACGCTATGGACAAAATAACGTGAATGAAAACTGCGTATACGTAAAACGAAATTCAAGCAAAGTGACAATAAGAGCTAATGAGTGAGGTAATGTGGACGTAAATGTCGCATAACAAAATGGAAGCAATTAAATCGAAGTTAATATTTAGCAGTAATCAAAATCACATGAACAAGAATTCCAAGTGGAATATGATCCACAGCAAGATAAATGAGATCAAATGATGTATTTCATGCACTGACTAATATGGGGGTGACAAATTAATAGAAAAAAATTACATTCAAACCAATTAACTGATTACAATATGTTCCTGTGTGACTGTGCAAAGCAACGGATGATTTCAGGAAAATGTAGGGTCTTGGACGGATTGAAGAATAAAAAGTAAATAAAGATAATAAAAATAATAAATAACTTGAAGTCAGCTTGAAGACGTTACCACTATTAATGGTGGTGCGTCCATCCTCTTGGAGCTATTTGAGGCGTATGGGCAATTCGACAGCACTGGATTTGCTTTTCTACTTTTACTGTGTTTAAAAAGCCAAACGCGGTACTACACCCTACAGTACCTCACCACAGTAACAAATCAAAACAGTTACAATTAAGACACAACATTCACACTTCGTGACGGGAAGGTGTCAAACTGCACGAAGAACTGAAATCTTTCTATTTGGGCAGCGGGGTATATGCTTTACAGAATCCCAGCGAATGATGCCTTGTCACTCAAATTTTATTTTTATTACAGTACTGTAGTTCTTATTCATAGCAGGAAATCTCTACCAGAGGGTGGCCTTAAAAACAGCTTAAATTTCAAGTTGAATACTTCCGCTATACATTAGAGTTTAAGTTGAAGAGAGAGTCCACTGTCTGTTGTTTTAGTGTGTGAACGTGTTCTGTTTGACAACTTCATTGACATTAGGTATATATTCACCTGTGCTGTTAACTTATTTACGCATCGATATCACAAAATGGCTAAAACGATCATCCTGACCCATTTGCATGTTGCCTATATAGAGGCTTCCAGGTGCAACAATAATTTCAATATTCAATATAATTATTGGAGGAAATTTAAGAAATTTAAAATATTAAGTCTTTAAGTGTGCTACAATAAGTCAAGTATTAAAGTTGGAAATTATATTTATGTCATGGGACAGTGTAGCTCATAGTGCACGACTGCATTCATTCAGTATTTGAGAGTTAGATCACTTAGAGACTTTCAGACAACTCTACACAATTTCAAATCCTTTAGAAACTTTTCCGCACTGACACCCCCCCCCCCTCCTCCCCTATACACATAAAATATTTAAAGAAAAAGAGTTCATCGCTTACTACATTTTCGCTATCCATGCAGTAAAACTTCCGCATCAGGCAAGACGTTCCAATTTATTGCTTACTTACTACCACTTCTACTTGCAACACATTTTGCACACAGTGTCCACATACAGTACTGAATGTACCTGCAGAATTATATCACTATGTCACACATAAAAGTTTTACATGCTTAACTTCAAATATTCAAGAAATTAACTCATTTGTAAAGCAGTGAAGCAGTGAAGCTATTTTAAAGATGGGAGTTCGGTTTCTTAAAGAAGGAAGGAGGAAATGTTTCTTCAGTATTACCTTAATACGCCAAATTGTGCATCACCTGCAATATACGAACGACATTTGAATATAAATGTCTCTGCAGTCGTAACATAAAATACTGTTGCTTAAATGCTGTTTAAAATAATGAAACATCATTTAGAGGGGCTGAAGTTGTTATTGGTAAGTCACTAATTTCGAATGAAATGTCTTTCGAACAATGCCTAAAGCGATAATGAAAAGCGCAGGTATTTTAAACGCGAAGTAATAGTGAGAGGAATGTGACATTCGTTGACCTGATATTTCAGAGGAAAGCATCAATGCCACTTAAGTTGGAAGTAACGTCTGTGATGAGCAAACACTAGGTGCTTTCTTCTAAAATCTGTCTATACAATCTTGCTGCTGCTAATACTGTTCTGGAGGCTTAACTGTCTGATTTATAGTGAAATGCGAGTCACATTGTAAATTCTCTACGGTCGACTACAGCGAACATCTACGAATTAGAAATCCAAAAATAATTTATAGTAACTTTGCAAAGCGATGTTATTTGAATGTTCTCACCAGGTACTATAGAAAAGGAAAGCAGTTCTTCTTGGTCTCCCTGAAGTACATACCTGCAATAAAGAGAAACACTTTGTTAGCTCTCACACTTATTCTAGCAAAACAAAATACAAGAATATTCACACCAGAAATCAGTAATTTACGATTACGTAAGTCAGTACATGAATCGGAGAAGCGTTAATTGCGGGTTGTATTAAAAACATACTGCTGTAATTTTTTAACCAAATACATTCAAGAAATTTTATGGTAAAATTTGTATACATCATGGAACATAAACATTATCTGCGGAACAACGTAGAAATACTGATTTATTACAGAAAAATGTATGAGTTATGCTGTTTAGAGAATATAAAAAAGATTGTTTCTACAGTAGGTCTCATTTTGGCATAGTTTGTGAGTTGCGAGGCAGCTGACCGAACTACAGCTAGGCGATACTAGAGGTCTTTCATCAAATACACCTGAAGGATTCACTGGAAGGAAAACGTGCATGTAGTAACTATTTCATTTCTAAGTTCAGCTAGAGACTTAAAGGAAAGAAAGTATAACATGGTGGAAACGAAAGAAGATCACCGTTTAAGTGGTCAGAAGGTCGGAGTTACCAAGTATGAGTGTCGTTTTAAAAGGTATCATCGAGGCATTCGCTGTAATCAACTTAATCAGAATGGTTCAAATGGCTCTGAGCACTATGGGATTAACATCGAAACTACTTAAACCTACCTAACCTAAGGACATCACACACATCCATGCCCGAGGCAGGATTCGAACCTGCGACCGTAGCGGTCGCGCGGTTCCAGACTGAAGCGCCTAGAACCACTCGGCCACACTGGCCGGCTATATTCAACTTAGGATAACCACAGTAAACCTCAGTTTGGATTCTGGATAGGGACGTGAAGCGCTACCTCCAATGCAAGACAGTGTAACAAGTACACCACCTCACTGAGTGGCTCCTGTTGAGTTAACCTGCGATGTCTATATAGTTGTACCACAGTCGTGCCTCTGACTCATTACATCGAAGAGATATAAGTGCTGGACTACCACAGTCTGATGTATATTGCGCAAATTCCAACAGAAAATTGGAACTTACAAAAGTATCAAGAATACAACGAACTATATAGCATTAAAATATCTTCATGATCAGCCTCCATTTCCTTAATCTACAGAATGCGAATTACGAGATATGATTTCGGCAGACAGAAAAGTAAAGCAGTCAAATTGTATAATCAGAGCTCGAACACAAGGCACACACAGGTGGCTTACAAATTTTTAATATGCGTGGATGTGAGAAGGGGACTTGTGAATGAGGATGCGGGACTTGTGGATATCGGACATTTGGATGTCGGGACATTCGGATGTGGGGACTTTTGGATGTGGGGACTTCCGGATGTGGGGACTTCTTCTGGATGTGGGGACTTCCGGATGTGGGGACTTCCGGATGCAGAAGTGGGTGTTTTGGATGCAAATGAGGAACTTCTGGATGCAGCTACAGGACTTCTGGTTCCAGATGTGGGACTTTTGGACTCTGTTAATGAAATTGTTATCAAGCCCAGGTGTTCCAACATGTACGACTGTGTTTTTTGGACCATGTCTGCCTGTCGGAGCGCTTTGCTTGTTCCTGGACTGGCAGGTTGTCGCGCCAGTGACCCGGCTGCCGCCTCCGCTGCTGTGCCGCACATCCGCGTCGTGCCTCGGAGCCGGCCTGACGCAAGCCCAGCCGCCCCCGCCTCCCACGCTACGCCAGCCAGCGCTTTGGCCACAGCACCTGCCCCTGCAGGTCGTTAACACGCCGTGCTGTGTCCGCTCGGTGCCACGACCTTCCTCCACCTGTATACTGCTAGTAAACGTATTCTTGTCTTCAGACGAATAAAATGGAATTGCAGCAACACGAACCGCTCATCAGGAAGGCGACAAACAAACACTACACGACACTAAAAGTATATACCTACTGGAGATAGAAAGAAAGTAGTTAAGACAATTCTATTTTCCAGCTTGCCTGTTATACAATCGCTGACACTTAAATCAAATCATCAGCTGATTTCGGCACTGTGCCATTTAAAGTGTTACTTCTGTCACCCTAATTTTACACGGTCGCCCTATGCGTGTATATATAATGTGCTTTTTTTCTGTTGTGTTGGTTCAAGACAGGCTTTCTTTGAAATTTTACCCCTGTTATGTGTGAAGATTGGCAGTAAAACCGTAGCATTATTTGCTTCTCGGATTCATCATCGTCCTGCCTGCTTTCCGTAGTGTCCCCTGTCGAGGTACGTCGTCCATTTCGACACGGTTTGACATTCCGGGAGGTTGTGGTCAGTCTCGATTAACTCATGCTGTATTTCCCGTAATGGTTGTTCGAGAGACACGTTATTTGTATGACTGTTGCAGGTTGACAGCTATGACTTCACGCAATTGGCTGACAGTATCACGAAGGAGTCTTGTTGAATGTCGTGGAGGTACGGTCCACTGCTTTCTCTTTCATATACTTATAGCGACATTCAGCATCTATACCCTTCATTCTAGCCGACCTTTGAGCACCGAGGGAGCATTTCATGCAGCGATTCTGAAGTGTTTGTAGGGATTTAGTATTCGTTTCAAATAAGATTCCCCAAACCGCGCATTCATAGAGAATTGTTGGTTGCCTGTGGATTTATAAAGCTCAAGTTCTGTCTCTGTTTTTACATAATTACTAGTAAAACATAGAAGAACACCCTGATTATTTTAGAAGTCGTCTTCTACCATTCTATTGTGTGAGTTGTGAGCTTTAACTATTTATCGAAGTGGACAACTAAGTATTTTGGCCACTCTGAACAACTACTCTGAGTGTTCTGAGCGTCAAGCTTCTTTTTGTCGTAAACAAGACTGCAGCCGGTTTTATAAGTTCAATGTTATCTTCTTGTACAGACTGAATAACAGTGGGGAAATGCTGCAACCCGGTCCCACGCCATTCTCAACAGCTACTTCCTTTTCACGTTCTTCGACTCTTTGCCACTGCCGTCTGGTTTCTGTATAGGTTGTAGACAACGTTTCGCTCCCTGCTACTTTCACAATTTCAAAGAATGCACTACAGTCAGCATCGTCCAAAGCTTTCTCTA
This sequence comes from Schistocerca cancellata, assembly GCF_023864275.1. NCBI lineage: Eukaryota > Metazoa > Arthropoda > Insecta > Orthoptera > Acrididae > Schistocerca > Schistocerca cancellata. The sequence continues at coordinate 382,028,161 of NC_064634.1, read as the reverse complement.
AATCTAGGAATGCTATAAACCCAGGTCTAGCTTTATTTATTCTATCATCTAAGCTAAGTTGTAGGGTTAGTATGATCCTGTATGTTCCTCCATCTCTCTGGATCTCTAACCGACCTTTCATAAAAATGTACCTATTTTTTTAGATCTTCAGAAGTACCACTCTGAAACAATACAAAAATTCCATTATTTGTAGTTTCCGTGTAGTTCTCAAACTTCCTTATTTTCTTCTATTGTGGCTTATTCACCAAACCGTTTATTTCTCTGCATACATTCGTTCTCGCAGTTCAAGTGAGCGTGGCTGGTCCCGTGATAACCGTAGCCACGTCCCGTAAAGTGGCTTGCGAAACTGAAGGCACTGGAAGCTGGTGGAACATTGGTGCTAATGGCACTGCCGCAACTTAACCCCGTGCCTTCCAATCTGGCAGCTGCCTCACACAGCACTTGGTCTGAGGTCGTTGTCCCATTAATGACACAGTAGTAAGTAGCGGCTGTACGTTGGCATTTGCAAGCTGAAGCGGCGTATTTAAGTTTCTAAAAGGTTCACCAGTCATCCTACTACGATATTAGCCTCTTTCCCATCAAATCAGCCTTATTACCTTCTACACAGTCAACAGCAACAATTTTCATCCCTCTTTTTGTACGTGGCGTTCGTCGTTCTACAAAGATATTGGAGTACGTAGAGCACTATGATTTCTAAACAGACAGTAACTAAGTACTTGAAAAAAAAAATAGACCACAGTTCATTTTTCGGCTGAAGATTTGAAAACTGAATGAAGTCACTCTTCTGAATTTTTACGTAATTCTAATATCAAGTTAGAATTTGTTCTAGACATGATGGTGTAACGTTGAGAAATTCAGCTAATATTCTGTATAACAGGTGTTTAAGTCCCCATCTGGCCATTCACATGTAGATTTTGTATGGTTCCCGCGATTTCTTGCATTGTTCCTCATGTAAAGTCACAAACAGTATCCCTCTTGACACTAGGGCAACACAAGAGTGTTTGCTTTCTCTAATGATGTCGACGGGACGTTAAACACTTCTCTCATCCCTCTGGAGGCTATTGTGAACACCTCATTACTTTGCTGGATACGCTACCCTTGAAAATTGGAAATATGGAAATTTGTGTTAAAGTCTTACGTGACCAAACTGCTGAGGTCATCGGTCCCTAGGCTTACACACTACTTAATCTAACTTAAACTAACTTACGCTAAGGACAACATACACACCCACGCCCGGGGGAGGACTCTAACCTCCGACGGGGGTGGAGCCACCCGAACCGTGACAAGACTCCTTATACCGCGCGGGTACCCCGCGCGGCTACCCTTGGAAAGCATATGTTCTTGCCTTATTCTGAAATGTAAACCGGCTCAACCATCAGGTGAATGTTGAATCCGAAGCACAGTAAACCTTAATATTTTTCACGTAGTAATAACATTGCCATATTTAGTCATATCACATATATCGGAACATCTACAAATACTGTTACTTTTGTTTAGGTACCTCTGATATTGATGTTTATGTAAAGTATTCGAAATGTGATCGTAATACATATAAGAGTACCCAATTGTTCAGGGTAAAATAATAACCTTCTCACTACAGTGTAATGGAATAAAAAATATGTATAATATTTATGCAGCGCGCAGGAAAACACAAAAGTTGCAATAACCATGTTATATTTCAGCAATACATACCACTAGCCATACCAATGATGCACCAACTACTTCGGAAAAATGGTTTGAGTACTACCTCGTGTAAACATAGAATAATTTTCATACTTGGTCTTGCATTCAAAACATGCTTTTGTTTTAAAAATGGTAATTGTAAATGAGAGTTACCCTCTTAAAGTACAACTTATAACAGTGGACGGTAATAATTGGACACACTGGTAACATGAAATTCATTTCAACCCCTATATTTTGTTTGCCGTTGAAATATTTGTCCTCCACTCCTTACGTGTGTGTTTCACCTTATCTTACGGTAGGCGCGTGAAAACTTAGCGTAATTTCGATATTTCCTGCTGGATTACAAATAAGTATCTTTGCGTTGAGAGCCGGCCGCTGTGGTCGAGCGGTTCCAGACGCTTCAGTCCGGAACCGCGCTGCTGCTACGGTCGCAGGTTCGAATCCTGCCTCGGGCATAGATGTGTGTGATGTCCTTAGGTCAGTTAGGTTTAAGTAGTTCTAAGTTTAGGGAACTGATGACCTCAGATGTTAAGTCCCATAGTGCTTAGAGCGATTTGCATTTTTTTTCTTTGCATTGAGGAAAAGCTTAAACATACGTAACCAATCAGTATCTGCGAATAATATCAGTGTTGATACTTTTGTTCCGGTATTATCGAGTTATTGACACAATTTAGGATAATGATACCGATGCGAAATATACTATCGAGTCTGGCAGTGGAACCACGCTTGCCAGAGACGGTAAGTACCACTAAAAATAGAATCCTGAAGTTTAGAATTTGTAATATCGTGCATTACCAATGAACGACCATAACAGCTTGTGTCGCCAGATCCACCATCTCTGGGACCTCATGAATGAAGCTAAATGCCCGTGGTGAGAATCGCAGCCCGCAGGTGTATCGCGGCGTTCCATCTGTTGTCACTTTCTCCGCCGACCCCGTTCGGGGTGGCACGGCTGACCTTTAATCCGCACGACCCGCCAGACCATCGGCAAGCAGACGGATCAAGTGCTTCCTGGTCTACAGAGTCGCAGCCCATAATCGCTGTTATCTCCAGGCTTTCATCTGCAGCGAGGGTGCATCTCTTTCGCAAGACAGTGTTCTCCGCACAGTTCCGCTAACTATGTCTCTACGTAGCCCAGCGCACAGATTATGACCGTTTCCAAATGAAATAGATCACAGTATTAGGCACATTGCACATGTGTAGCCCTTGCAGTAATTACATGCAAATCCTAAGCAATTCTTTTGGAGGTAAATTAAGATCTCTGACCACACGAGCGCCGCTACAATAATGATTATTTCCACACGTGAAGAACTGACGTAACATTTGTGCATAAAGCTTCCTGTAAGAAGCACATTCGTCAATTGTTACATTCGCCATACTGTTATCAATTTTTTTCTAACTATATAACAGTCTTATCCATTAATTACAGGGATTCTTTAGTTAATCTAATAAATGGAATTGTTAATATTTATCTTAAAGCTGTAGTCCACATAATTTATTCAAAAAGTACACAACGTCTTTGAAAGTAGCTGCCTTAAGTTACTGCCCACCATATCGCTACATTGTTTTTTTTATTATTTCTCTGCCTCGTGATGACTGGCTGTTGTGTGATGTCCTTAGGTTAGTTAGGGTTAAGTAGTTCTAGGGGACTGATGACCATAGATGTTAAGTCCCATAGTGCTCAGAGCCATTTGAACCATTTTTTTCTTAGATGTGTTAACTGCTCTGCCGTGGTTTACCCATTATAATAAAGGATGTGCAATTACAAGTCGGAGTCGATTAATCGATAATTCCGATTATTTAATGAATCGATTAACGTCGTTTAATTGAGTCTTATTATCGATTATTCCATTAAGTGTTATGTTACATTTACCCACGAATGCAAGTTTTATCTAATAAAACAGACACAATTCTAAAGATGTTTTGTATACGATTTACAGGAAGCAAACGTGCAATAAAACAATTTTTCCACGCCTTTATATTGCGGGAATTTTTTTTCCTTTGTGTACATATACATGCTTGTGCACATTTATTTCCAAAGGTTCTAACGGTTAGGCGGAGACGTGAAACATAACCTTTAGGTTTCGTGTGTTAAGACTTGCCGACTAAGTTTTACGGTTCAGATTTTCACTGAGAAATACAGACTAACTCGGCATTTTTTTTTCAAAAAAAGAGCTAACCATTGAAATCTGTGGTACGTGTCCTCTTAGAAACGAGGCACCCATCCGTGAATGAACCTGGTTCCGCACTCATTTTTGCCGCACGTAGCGGTCGCATCTCGGAGCCAGCTGACTTGAATCCTGGCCAGAGAAGAAATTTTCAGCACCAGTATTTTTAACTACAAGAGGTGGACTGTCAGCGTTCCTTTGCTGGTCGCCGGGTTTAGCGCCGATACCCTGTCCTAAACACCAAATGTCAGTCTGACTGGTGCCCTTAAAAATAGCCGTTTTCGGTTACTTCTGGTGACCAGAGTTGGAGGGAACTGACAGCATGAATCCTACAGGGCTCTCCATAAATCCGTAAGAATATGAGTGGGTGGAGATCTCTTCTGAACAGCACGTTGCAGGTCCTCCAAGATATCTTTCATGTCCGGGGAGTTTGGTGGCCAGCAGAAGTGTTTAAACTCAGAAGAGTGTTTCTGAAGCTACTCTGTGGCAATTCTGGTCCTGCATGGTGTCGCACTGTCCAGCTGGAATTGCCCAAATCCGTCGGAATGGACAATGGACATGAACGGATCCAGGAGATCAGATAGGATGCTTACGTACGTGTCACCTTCCACAGTCATATCTACACCTATCAGGGGTCCGATATCACTTCAACTGCACATGCCTCACACATTACAGATCCTCCACAAGCTTGAACAGTCACCTGCTGACATGCAGGATCCATGGACTCATGAGATTGTCTCCATGCTCGTACACCTCCATCCGCTCGATACAATCTGAAACGAGACTCGTCAGCCCAGGTAACATGTTTCCAGTCATCAACAGTCCAATGCCAGTGTTGACGGTCCCAAGCGAGGCGTAAAGCTTTGTGTCGTGCAGTAATCAAGAGCACGCGAATAGGCGTTCGGCTTCAAAAGCCAATATCGATGATTCTTCGTTGAACTGCTCTCACGCTGACACTTGATGGCACAGCATTGAAATCTGCAACAGTTTGTGGAAGGAATGAACTTCTGTCACATTGAACGATCCTCTTCAGACGTCGTTGGTCCGGTTCTTGCAGGATCTTTTTCCGGCCGCAGCGATGTCGGAGATTTGATGTTTTACCGGATTCCTGATATTCACGGTACACTCGTGAAGTGGTCGTACGGGAAAATCCCCACTTCATCGATGCCTCGGAGATGCTGTGTCCCATCGCTCGTGCACCGACTGTAACACCACATTCAAACTCACTTAAATCTTAATAATATGCAATTTTAGCAGCGGTAACCGATGTAACAATTGCGCCAGACGTTTGTTATCTTATATAGGCTTTGCCGACCGCGGTGCCGTATTCTGCATGTTTATATATCTCTGTATTGGAATACGCATGCCTATACCAGTTTTTTTGCCGCTTAAGTATATATATATATATATATATATATATATATATATATATATATAATGTGTGTGTGTATGTAGTGGTTGATTGATAGTGACCGGGCCAAATATCTCACGAAATAAGCATCAAACGAAAAAGTACAAAGAACGAAACTCGTTTAGCTTGAAGGAGGAAACCAGATGGCGCTATGGTTGGCCCGCTAGATGGCGCTGCCATAGGTCAAACGGATATCAACTGGTTTTTTTATATAGGAACCCCTATTTTTATTACATATTCGTGTAGTACGTAAAGAAATATGAATGTTTTAGTTGGACCACTTCATTCGCTTTATGATAGATGGCGCTGTAATAGTCACAAACGTATAAGTACGTAGCATGACGTAACATTCCGCCAGTGCGGAAGGTATTTGCTTGGTGATACATTACCCGTGTTAAAATGGACCGTTTACCAATTGCGGAAAAGGTCGATATCTTGTTGATGTATGGCTATTGTGATGAAAATGCCCAACTGGCGTGTGCTATGTATGCTGCTCGGTATCCTGGACGACATCATCCAAGTGTCCGGACCGTTCGCCGGATAGTTAAGTTATTTAAGGAAACAGGAAGTTGTCAGCCACATGTGAAACGTCAACCACGACCTGGAACAAATGATGATGCCCACGTAGGTGTTTTAGCTGCTGTCGCGGCTAATCCGCACATCAGTAGCAGACAAATTGCGCGAGAATCGGGAATCTCAAAAACGTCGGTGTTGAGAATGCTACATTAACATCTATTGCACACGTACCATATTTCTATGCACCAGGAATTGCATGCGACGATTGGGCACAAGAGAAAGTACGGGACGATGAGAGATTTTTTGCACGCGTTCTACTTAACGATGAAGCCGCATTCACCAACAGCGGTAACGTAAACCGGCATAATATGCACTATTTGGCAACGGAAAATCCACGATGGCTGCGACAAGTGGAGCATCAGCGACCTTGGCGGGTTAATGTATGGTGCGGCATTATGGGAGGAAGGATAATTGGCTCCCATTTTATCGTTGGCAATCTAAATGGTGCAATTATGCTGATTTCTTACGTAATATTCTACCGATGTTACTATAAGATTTTTCACTGCATGACAGAATGGTGATGTACTTCCAACATGATGGATGACCGTCACATAGCACGCGTGCGGTTGAAGCGGTACTGAGTAGCATATTTCACGACAGGTGGATTGGTCGTCGAAGCACGTCGTCCGCACGTTCACCGGATCTGATGTCCCCGGATTTCTTTCTGTGGGGAAAGTTGAAGGATATTTGCTATCGTGATCCACCGACAACGCCTGAGAACATGCGTCAGCTCATTGTCAATGCAAGTGCGAACATTACGGAAGGCGAACTAGTCGCTGTTGAGAGGAATGTCATTACACGTATTGCCAAATGCATTGAGGTTGATGGACATCATTTTGAGCATTTATTGCATTAATGTGGTATTTACGGGTAATCACTCTATAACGGCATGCGTACTCAGAAATGATAAGTTCACAAAGGTACGTGTATCACCTTAGAACAACCGAAATAAAATGTTCAAACGTACCTACGTTCTGTATTTTAATTTAAAAAACCTATCTGTTACCAACGGTATGTCTAAAATTGCGAGCCATATGTTTGTGACTATTACAGCGGCATCTATCACAAAGCGAAAAAGTGGTCCAACTAAAACAATCCTATTTCTTTACGTACTAGACGAATGTGTAATAAAAAATGGGGGATCCTATTTAAGAAAAGGCACTTGTTATCCGTTTGACCTATGGCAGCGCCATCTAGCGGGCCAACCATAGCGCCATATGGTTTCCCCCTTCAAGCTAGACAAGTTTCGTTCTTTGTAGTTTTTTCGTTAGACGCTTATTTCGTGAGATATTTGGCCCGGTCACGATCAATGGACCGCCCTGTGTAAAAGTAGGATGGTGGAATGATACAGTCAAGGCAGCCTGTAAAAGGAAAAAGAAGGCGTATCAAAAATGGCTAGATACCAGAACCCAGGTAGACAGAGAAAGTTATGTTGAAGAAAGAAACAAAGCCAAACAGATAATTGCAGCATCCAAGAAGAAATCGTGGGAAGACTTTGGAAACAGGTTGGAGACTATGGGTCAAGCTGCTGGAAAACCATTCTGGAGTGTAATTAGCAGTCTTCGAAAAGGAGGTAAGAAGGAAATGACAAGTATTTTGGACAGGTCAGGAAAACTGCTGGTGAATCCTGTGGATGCCTTGGGCAGATGGAGGGAATATTTTGAAGAGTTGCTCAATGTAGGTGAAAATGCGATCAGTAATGTTTCAGATTTCGAGGTAGAATGGGATAGGAATGATGATGGAAATAGGATCACATTTGAGGGAGTGGAAAAAATGGTCAATAGATTGCAGTGCAATAAAGCGGCTGGGGTGGATGAAATTAAGTCGGAACTCATCAAATACAGTGGAATGTCAGGTCTTAAATGGCTACACAGGATAATTGAAATGGCCTGGGAGTCGGGACAGGTTCCATCAGACTGGACAAAAGCAGTAATCACACCAATCTTTAAACATGGAAACAGAAAAGATTGTAACAACTACAGAGGTATCTCTTTAATCAGCGTTGTGGGTAAAATCTTCTCAGGTATTGTTGAAAGGAAAGTGCGAGTATTAGTTGAGGACCAATTGGATGAAAATCAGTGTGGGTTTAGGCCTCTTAGAGGTTGTCAGGACCAGATCTTTAGCTTACGGCGAATAATGGAGAAGTGTTATGAGTGGAACAGGGAATTGTATCTATGCTTTATAGATCTAGAAAAGGCATACGACCGGGTTCCTAGGAGGAAGTTATTGTCTGTTCTACAAGATTATGGAATAAGAGGCAAACTTTTGCAACTTTACATGGAAAGTCAGGCAGCAGTTAGAGTTGACGGTAAATTGAGTTCATGGTTCAGAGTAGTTTCAGGGGTAAGACAAGGCTGCAACCTGTCTCCACTGTTGTTCATATTATTTATGGATCATATGTTGAAAACAATAGACTGGCTGGGTGAGATTAAGATGTGTGAACACAAAATAAGCAGTCTTGCACATGCGGATGACTTAGTTGTGATGGCAGATTCGATTGAAAGTTTGCAAAGTAATATTTCAGAGCTAGATCAGAAATGTAAGGACTATGGTATGAAGATTAGCATCTCCAAAACGAAAGTAATGTCAGTGGGAAAGAAATATAAACGAATTGAGTGCCAAATAGGAGGAACAAAGTTAGAACAGGTGGACGGTTTCAAGTACTTAGGATGCATATTCTCACAGGATGGCAACATAGTGAAAGAACTGGAAGCGAGGTGTAGCAAAGCTAATGCAGTGTGCGCTCAGTTACCATCTACTCTCTTCTGCAAGAAGGAAGTCAGTACCAAGACTAAGTTATCTGTGCACCGTTCAATCTTTCGACCAACTTTGTTGTATGGGAGCGAAAGCTGGGTGGATTCAGGTTACCTTATCAACAAGGTTGAGGTTACGGATATGAAAGTAGCTAGGATGACTGCAGGTACTAGCAGATGGGAACAATGGCAGGAGGGTGTCCACAATGAGGAAATCAAAGAAAAACTGGGAATGAACGCTATAGATGTAGCAGTCAGGGCGAACAGGCTTAGATGGTGGGGTCATGTTACACGCATGGGAGAAGCAAGGTTACCCAAGAGACTCATGGATTCAGCAGTAGAGGGTAGGAGGAGTCGGGGCAGACCGAGGAGAAGGTACCTGGATTCGGTTAAGAATGATTTTGAAGTAATAGGTTTAACATCAGAAGAGGCAACAATGTTAGCACTGAATAGGGGATCATGGAGGAACTGTATAAGGGGGGCTATGCTCCAGACTGAACGCTGAAAGACATAATCAGTCTTAAATGTCATGTCATATATATATATATATATATATATATATATATATATATATGTGTGTGTGTGTGTGTGTGTGTGTGTGTGTGTGTGTGTGTGGGTGGGTGGGTGTGTGTGTGTGTGTGTGTGGGTGGGTGGGTGTGGGTGGGTGTGTTGCCGCGACGTTACAAGCTGCTGGAACGCCACGTCTGAGTGTGGACGTGGTCAAACAGTTATATGCGTTGGCGCGCCGCAGCGCGGAGACGTTGGTCAACGTTAGCGTTAGGGTCAGGGACGCAGGTGAGCGCGGGCCGCGGCTGCGTGGGCGGCGGCAGAGCAAGGACGCGGCGGCCGGCCGGAGGACGCGCGTGGGACGGCGCGGGACAGCGGGGCGAGGCGCGAGGGCGCGGGCCCGTCCCACACCTGCCTGCCAGCCAGCCAGCCAGCCTGCGGGCCCACAGGTGCGCCTCTACACGCACTGCCTGGCAAAAAACAGAAGTGGAGCACCCACAAGACGCGCTCGGCTGGCGATGTAACTTCGTACGCGCACACACCGTCGGCTAGTATGTGAGTCAGATGTTGAGTGTCACTGCGAAGGATACGAAGATTCCGCGCACTCGTACGAGGCAGCATTATCAGCACCCGGCGGAGTCTGAAAGGGGCCTCATTGTGAGCCTCCATTTGGCTGGCTGGTTAAATCTTGCTATGTACAAATGTGTGTGCCATTCGGAGGTGACAATGGGCCAATTTTGGACTGAATAAGAAAGCGTTGTTGTTGTTGTGGTCTTCAGTCCTGAGACTGGTTTGATGCAGCTCTCCATGCTACTCTATCCTGTGCAAGCTTCTTCATTTCCCAGTATCTACTGCAACCTACATCCTTCTGAATCTGCTTAGTGTATTCATCTCTCGGTCTCCCTCTACGATTTTTACCCTCCACACTGCCCTCCAATGCTAAATTTGTGATCCCTTAATACCTCAAAACACGTCCTACCAACCGATCCCTTCTTCTAGTCAAGTTGTGCCACAAACTTCTCTTCTCCCCAATCCTATTCAATACCTCCTCATTAGTTACGTGATCTACCCACCTTATCTTCAGCATTCTTCTGTAGCACCACATTTCGAAAGCTTCTATTCTCTTCTTGTCTAAACTATTTATCGTCCATGTTTCACTTCCATACATGGCTACACTCCATACAAATACTTTCAGAAACGACTTCCTGACACTTAAATCTATACTCGATGTTAACAAATTCCTCTTCTTGAGAAACGCTTTCCTTGCCATTGCCAGTCTACATTTTATATCCTCTCTACTTCGACCATCATCGGCTATTTTACTCCCTAAATAGCAAAACTCCTTTACTACTTTAAGTGTCTCATTTCCTAATCTAATTCCCTCAGCATCACCCGACTTAATTCGACTACTTTCCATTATCCTCGTTTTGTTTTTGTTGATGTTCATCTTATATCCTCCTTTCAAGACACTGTCCATTCCGTTCAACTGCTCTTCCAAGTCCTTTGCTGTCTCTGACAGAATTACAATGTCATCGGCGAACCTCAAAGTTTTTACTTCTTCTCCATGAATTTTAATACCTACTCCGAATTTTTCTTTTGTTTCCTTTACTGCTTGCTCAATATACAGATTGAATAATATCGGGGAGAGGCTACAACCCTGCCTTACTCCTTTCCCAACCACTGCTTCCCTTTCATGCCCCTCGACTCTTATAACTGCCATCTGGTTTCTGTACAAACTATAAATAGCCTTTCGCTCCCTGTATTTTACCCCTGCCACCTTCAGAATTTGAAAGAGAGTATTCCAGTTAACATTGTCAATGTAATTGACCACGTATGACCACCGCAAAGAAGGGGCACCGTATTGTGCACCAAGCACATCGTGATCCTTCACATCTTGTGGATAACATCCGAAGTTCACTGAGGCTTTTTGCGGATGATGCTGTAATATATCGTGAGGTTGTAACTATGGAAAATTGTACTGAAATGCAGGAGGATCTGCAAGAAATTGACGCATGGTGCAGGGAATGGCAATTAAATCTCAATGTAGACATGTGCAAAATGCTGCGAATACATAGAAAGAAAGATCCTTTATCATTTAGCTACAATATAGCAGATCAGCAACTGGAAGCAGTTAATTCCATAAATTATCTGGTAGTAGGCATTAGGAGTGATTTACAATGGAATGATAATATAAAGTTGATCGTCGGTAAAGCAGATGCCAGACTGAGATTCATTGGAAGAATCCTTAGAAAATGCAGTCCGAAAACAAAGGAAGTAGGTCACAATACACTTGTTCGCCCACTGATTGAATACTGCTCACCGGTGTGGAATCCGTACCAGATAGGGTTGATACAAGAGATAGAGAAGATCCAACGGAGAGTAGCGCGCTTCGTTACAGGATCATTTAGTAATCGCGAAAGCGTTACGGAGATGACGAATAAACTCCACTGGAAGACACTGCAAGAGAGACGCTCAGTAGCTCGGTACGGGCTTTTGTTGCAGTTTCGAGAACATACCTTCATCGAGGAGTCAAGCAGTATATTGCTCCGTCCTACGTATATCTCGCGAAGAGACCATGAGGAGAAAATCAGAGAGATTAGAACCCACACAGAGGCATGCCGACTGTCTTTCTTTCCAAAAACTATACGAGACTGGAATAGAAGGCAGAACCGATAGAGGTACTCAAGGTACCCTCCGCCACGCACCGTCGGGTGGCTTGCGGAGTGTGGTTATAGATGTAGATGTGGATCTGCGACTGCCTTCCCAGAGAAAGTAATGGACTACACTACCCCTGATGACCATCGTTGTGGAGTATGGTGGTGTCCTGAGGAGAGGTTCCATAAATCCATTGTTTTGGAGGGGCACAACGGTGCAACTCCTGCCGTCACGGTATGGGCGGCCATGACGTATGACTTCAGGTCAATGTTGGTAGTGACTGGGGGAACTCTGTGGTACAACTGTTCGTCACAGCCATGCGATGTAATGTTGTGTTAGCTCTCAAGCGACAGTATCTTTGCGTTAGTTTTCAGCAGCACAATGTTCGCACACACATGGTACGTGTCGCAGAATTCACACACATGCCCGACTGAACATATGTGGGACCAGATGGAACAGTCTCGTTCCCAACATCCAGGATATCAAGGACCAATTACAACAGGTGTGAGCCAGGTTGCTTCAGGAGGTGACACAACACCTTTTTAGCACCCTTCGCAATTGAATCAGCGTACGCATCCAAACGAGAACGGGTGCATCGTCATGTTGACAAGTGGGCCCATACTGCCAACTTCATTGTAAATTTTGACTCGATGTGGTAATAACCAGAATAAAATCACACACCCTTTCAACGTCTGATGGTTTCATTTAGTTTCCTCCTCCCCTTTGGGTGGTTTACTTTTTTTTTTTTTTCAGGCAGTGCATACCGGATACATTTTAGGTTGTATTACGTTCCTTTGCGGTACGACCAATGATACTCTCCTTTCTGTGGATCATCTGCTGTTCAGTATATCATATTGACTTCTATTAGTTATATTTAAACTGAACCAATCACATATTTGCCAATTTAATACGTATGACTGTATCTTGCATAGTGGTCGTCAGTGATGTGGAGGGTCGCAGCAGTAAAATCTTCGTCTAATGCAGTGCACTTATCATGCAACTGTAGCACAATCTGACACAAAACACCTCTTGAGGTATCATAAATAGGTCGCTTACATTTGGTAGACATTGTTTTACAAGCAATGGAAATGAGCGTTTGGCGTCATTGGCCGGGAGGCCCCTTGCGGGGCAGGTCCGGCCGTCTTGGTGCAGGTCTCATTACATCCGACGCCACATTGGGCGACCTGCGCGCCAGATCGGGGGATGAAATGATACAGACAGCAGAACACCCAGTCCCTGAGCGGAGAAAATCCCCGACCCAGCCGGGAATCGAACCCGGGGACGTAGGACGGCAATCCGTCACACTGACCACTCAGCTATCGGGGCGGACTTTTACAAGCAATGACAACGTGTCAGTCACAACTGCTATCTTGAGGAAACTTACAGGCAGTAACTTGGAAACTCAACCACTGGTATTGTCTCAGCACTTCGTTACACAGCTGACGCATTTCTTGTCCTGTACGTTCAGATCATTTAATACAAATGTTGTAGATATGGATCTCTAAAAAGAATGCGTAGCATTGTTTACTGGACGCCTGAAACCAAGACCAGAGGTGTACCGTAGGGCAAGCAATGCGCCTTTGGTTGTTTACCACCACATAGCAGCAGATACAGAAGGAAAAAAGTTGGAAAAACCAAATGCACACCCTGCATGCATACAGAGCGGCAAGAATTAGATTAAAACTAAGCTGCAGCTTTCTCAGTTAAACTTTAGCGTTTTGTGCAAGGCCGATTGTGGGAGCACGTGACATCCCTCACCATACGTCAATTAATGGTTTAGCTGAATTGTTATATTTTCAATATTTGCTATTTAAGGTACCCTGTGACTGCGATTAATTTGTTTAAGCGACTGTTTTTGATAAAACTAACAAGATTATTGCACAGTCCTCTCTTTGTAAACTTAGATTGTATAATATTTATTATAAGTTGTGGTGTCACCGCCAGACACCACACTTGCTAGGTGGTAGCTTTAAATCGGCCGCGGTCCATTAGTACATGTCGGACCCGCGTGTCGCCACTGTCAGTAATTGCAGACCGAGCGCCACCACACGGCAGGTCTAGAGATACGTACTAGGACTCGCCCCAGTTGTACGACGACTTTGCTAGCGACTACACTGACGAAGCCTTTCTCTCATTTGCCGAGAGACAGTTAGAATAGCCTTCAGCTAAGTCCATGGCTACGACCTAGCAAGGCGCCATTAGCATTACATTGCATGTATCTAAAGAGTCTCACTTGTATCGTCAAGAGCGATGTACCACAATGATGGATTAAAGTTAAGTATACCAGCAGCTACGTACTTTTCTTTATAGCATTCATTACGTATCCTGTTTCAGACCTCACGCCAGCCGGCGTGTGTAACGCGTGCATTTCGGCTACTTCCGAGTGGCGTGGCTGTCTTGCTACGCCACAACATAAGTTAAAGAGTTATTGTGTTGTAAGCCATTGGTCTAATATCAACTGTCATCCCTCTAAAATAAAGAAACGGGTACGTATACACAGTGAAATGTACGATCTCTGGTCTGATCGAAGACAAGATGTTCAATGCCCTATTTTTTGCAAGGATGAACATGCAAATAAATAAATACCTCAGTTGTAACTGACAGAGAGCAAATAATTACCGAATGTGCTATGCAAAAACAGGTCGAGGACGACCCACCCTTTAAAACAGCGTGGACCCTCACTGATGTTAATAGCTTCAGTAGTTTATTGGAAACAATCATACATATTGGAAGCTACTTCCAAAACGTGATGTTCAGATTCAACGAATTCTAATATTTTTGAAAGACGTTGTTCATTATCACGCATCCAGTACGCAAATATATACACTCAACCGTTTTATTTTCGGTCTGCATACAGGACACACAGAACAACGCGCATTTAAGACTCTCTCAGGTGAGACTCGAACCCTCTACTGCCGCTTTATGACGCAGCGACGCTTCCCCGACCCCTCGGAAGACGAGTGGCGTCTTCTTTGAAGAACACACGAGCACTCTTATTTATCTCATTCCTCACCCTCCAGTATTCATCTCTCCAACAAGGTTTGTTTAGGAATCTCCCACTGTTTAGATTTCCTCGGGGAGGTGTCTCCTATGATTTTCCACCCTCTGGGGTTTCTTTGACTGCGAGGGTCTTGCTTTAATGGGCAAGCCAATAAAAGCTGTCTGACCTTGTCTGACAGCGACTTCCGAGTGCGTGAGTGTCTTACGCACGCAAGGCGGAAGGTCGCTGCACTCTGCGGTGTTGCGAAACCACCCACTACCGGCTTTCCGCATACCGGCACTGCAAAAGCTACGTGCGCTGTCCCTCCGGTATACGCTGAGGTTATCTTAGAGGTGCATCAACACGATGCTGTCTTATGTCTAGCTTAACGCGAGCAACTGTCGCTTTCAATAGAGCGAGGGAGGCACGATCTTCCGGCATGCGTGTTTCGTCGCAAATGCATGACGCATCAAAGTGCATAGCATCCTGTCCTCGGCGTTATCGTCGTACGCTGCAAGTAATCAGCCCATGTACGAAGTGCACGCGTACGCCATAGTCCTTCGATATGTGTTCCTGCTCGCGATGGCTGTTTATTCTTCCATAAACGACTTCATGTATTTTCTGTCACGTATCATGTCATTTTTGAAGGAAAAAAATATCAAAATATCAAATTCGACATTTTCAAATTGATATTTCTGACCTTCAAAGAGCCGCGTAACAGCTATATGGCAAGTGCGTCTGTGAGGACTGACATCTGAGCTCATGGAACAGTTGCTTCATTCCATTTTTCGTGCCTCGTGTCGTAGTAATGTGCATTGAGTTAGTATATAGGCTATGTATACCTTATTTATTAATGTATACCGCTATATGCTCAACATTTATATATTGGTATATAAAAGTTTTGTTATGTGCCAAACATGTGTGTTCAACAATTCGTTATCCCAGAGTGTTTTACCACACGTGCTTTACAACTGGAAGACCATCTTTCGCGAAGCTAGTTCTCGCATACTGTCCGACGAAAGCACGTGTAGTGACAAATGGAAAGGTGTTCCGGTAGATCAGAACAAATAACAGTGCTTATCATGTGGCGAGAAGGACGACGACGAAGATATTGAGTCGAAATAAGCAAGACAGGCGAATGCACTGAAATATTTCCAAGACTAGCATGAAACTAAAAAGGCGACTATGTCACTAAAGGTAGCTGTTTGAGAAATTCAACGATTCAGTGTGGCGTGTTCCGATCCCGTCAACTTGGGTCTCTTGTTTGCGAAGCCAAGCTATTTCTGTCACAAGTCACGACAAAGCGGGAAACAGCAGTAACGCGTCTGTAACACACCTTGGTCCAGCTGCTCTAGCGCGACGTAGTTTTGCAGAGTCCGTCGCCTTCGTTACGGTGAAGACCTCAACGGCAGCTAGGTGAAGACGGAAAACTTCGGTACAGCGCAACTGGTGGAAGAGTCGTCCTTTCCTCTTTGGCGTAAAACAGGAAATCATAGGCTAGAGGAATTAACCCCAGCAGCAAAACTCGGCCATTCGTTAAGTCATCAAATGACTAACTTACCTACAGGGCTGTTTCCTCAATGAGGACATACTAATAACTGGAAATCTTCAAAAGCAACAGCCAGCCGGATCTCCAGGAGAGGTGGTATGAATAAGGTCGATTCACGAAGGCGGAACAGATGACATCAAGTCAACTCTGCCCATGAAACCAAAACACGATGCCGTCCAGTCAAGCCAGGAGGACCAACATTCACAGCGCGGCTTCCATTCTGCGATGCAACAACGAATAGGATAGATAGAGACTTCTGGTCGCCCAACAACATAAAACAAATGGTACAACTCGTTGTAGGTAATGTCGGTCTGAGAGAGTCACGCACTTGTAACATTCCTTGTGGGTCTGGCAGCAGTTGCATGAGGAAATGTATACGGACTACAGCTGGTCGCTGTAACGAACATCATCGTCACGTTACACAGAGAAATGTTGAAAAATCAGCTGCAGTCAAATGAAAACACAAGTTTACGTGCGAACAGACGGTAATTATGGATCAAGACTCGAACTATTAGTACCCTGTAAGTAGGTAAGTTGTGTAAATTACACCGAGATGGCAAAAAGTCATGCGATAGCGATACGCACATATACAGATGGGGGTAGTATCACGTACGCTAGGTATAAAAGAACAGTGCATTTCTGGAGCTGTCACTTGTACACAGCTGATTCATCTGACAAAGGTTTCCGACTTGATTATATCCGCGCGACGGGAAGTAACAGACTTTGAACGCTGAATGGTAGTTCGAACTAGACGCATGGAACATTCCATTTCGGAAATCGTTAGGGAATTGGATATTCCGAGATCCAAAGCATTCGCCATACCCACACCCTGCCATCAGATCGCAACATTGTGTACCGTGACTCGTCACTCCACACAACGTTTTTCCACTGTTCAATCGTGCAATGTTTACGTTCCCTACATCAAGCGAGGCGTCGTTTGGCATTGTGTGGCTTGTAAGCAGCCGTTCGACCATGAAATCCAAGTTTTCTCATCTCCCGCCTAACTTTCATAGTACCTGCAGTGGACCCTGATGCAGTTTGGGATTCCTATGTGATGATCTGGACAGATGTCTGCCTATTACACATTACGACCCTTTTCAACTGTCGGCAGTCTCTGTCAGTCAACAGACGGGGTCGGCCTGTACGCTTTTGTGCTGTACGTGTCCCTTTACGTTTCCATTTAACTATCACATCGGAAACAGTGGACCTAGATATGTTTAGCAGTGTGGAAATCTCGCGTACAGGAGTATGTCACAAGTGACACCCAATCACTTGACCACTTTCGAAGTCCGTGAGTTCCGCGAAGTGTCCCATTCTGCTCTCTCACGGTGTCTAATGACTACTGAGGTCGCTGGTATGGAGTATCTGGCAGTAGGTGGCAGCACAATGCATCTAATACGAAAAATGTATGTTCTTTTTTTTTGGGGGGGGGGGGATGTTGTCCGGATACTTTTGATCACATAGTGTATGTGGTATTAGTGATAAGCATAGATACCTTTCCACAGCAGGAGACCAAGTGCAAGGCAGGTTATGTTGCATCTTTTGAAGATAAGTCGAGTCGATGAAAGTCTGCATGCTGCCTGTTACTTCTTCCATGTGCTGCCCACTGTAGACTACGTTTACACTGTCACTTTAAAGATGTTATACTTTTCGAAAGCTTTGATCAAGTACTTAAAGCGTGTTTATAATTTACAGTTTCAATGCACAGAAATTTATTTAACCTCTTCCATTCATTTCCAAACACATTCAATCTACAATATACAGTGTGATTCAACTGCCCCTACCTATGGGTTTTATGCAACCCACATTGCCTTCAACAACCAAATTAAAGTTTTCAAGTTCTCTCGCTTGCTTCATGCAAACTATTTGCCTTGCAGAAGAAAATGAAAATGAGTAGCACCTTTTTGTAGAAAAATTAATGTAGTTAAATTTTGCACTGCGGTACGATTCCGATGGAGGCTACAGTTTTCAAGTCATTCAAGCAAAAAGTGTTTGAGGGCCACTTTTGTATGTTTTTCTTGAAAAATTCAGGAATTACGACTTCTAGCGAAAACGTATCCCAGCACAAAATTTAACTACATTAAATTTACTACAATGAGGTGTTTTTTCCTGTAGGACTAATAGTTTGTGAATAGTGAGCGAGAGAATATAAAAATCTCGCACCTCGTTTCCGAAGGCGTTGCTACTTGCATAAAACCAATCACAAAGAGCAGTTGCATCACCCAAGTATATGTATGGTCTGTTTTAATCTGTTTTACACACGGGGTGTCTCACCTAGCTTTGTCACCTTATAGATTTCCGAAATGAAACAAAAAGTGTAAAATGCAGTTGGACAGGAATGCGTCTTTTTCAGGGGTTCACATAAGGTGCAGGA
This sequence comes from Schistocerca cancellata, assembly GCF_023864275.1. NCBI lineage: Eukaryota > Metazoa > Arthropoda > Insecta > Orthoptera > Acrididae > Schistocerca > Schistocerca cancellata. The sequence continues at coordinate 382,009,505 of NC_064634.1, read as the reverse complement.
ACGCACAATCCCTTTAAGTAAACAAATGTCACTTTTAACAAAAAGCTACATTTGTTTTTAATGGCAGAAGTATGTTTTTTTTTCTATCGATATGAAAACTGAAGGTGTAATTAGTGATGGCAGACTTGTTTTTACTGCTCTGAACCTACTACCTTTTGGAATAGTGTCACAGTTTCTTCCTTAGTGCTGTAATGTGGGTTTCCTGCACTGTCCTGAAACCTGCTGTGACCGACGCTCGCTCTGCGACTACGACAAAAACTGTGGCGCCGTTGCCATCCTATGAAGTCTACGCAACTTAGATCAGTACAAACAAGTCTGCTGTCACAAATTCTACCTCCAGTTTTCAATTACGTAGGGGAAAAAACCATAATGCACCATTTAAAAAAATGTAATTTTGTGTTGAAAGTGACGTTTGTTTACCAGCAGGGACTGTTCGTTGCTGCCTTCAGTGTGAGCCCCTGACATAGGTGCACACTCGCCAATTGCATTTTTCATTTTTTGTTTCGTTACGGAAATATATAAGGTGGCAGAGTTAGGTGAGGTGCCCTGTATAAGCAGTTGCATATAATAATCGAATTACGATGTACAGTAACGAATAGGCAAGTTATAGCAGCTGCAGCTTCAGTTACCTTTGTAATGAGATCACTGAACTGGCAGTGTAAACTGGAATGGAGAGCACATGCAGCAAGTAGCAGTATGCGACCATTTTTCGTCTCAGCTTCCCTTCAAAAGGCTTGCAGTTGGTCTGCTCCTGCGGAAAGGCACCTGTGCTCTTCACTAACACCAGCTATATAACTACACAATTGTCCACCAAAAGATGGTGAGAACCATCGAAGCGCGTAGTGGCAAAATAAATACGTGACTGACGCTGAAAACAGTTTTGTTTGTATTTATCAACAGTCATAGCCTTGATAATGCCGTCCTTAATGGACGAAATACCCATTGTACTCTGTTCTTTGCCGTCTGCTCGTGCGCTCCCCACCACCATTTTTGGTGTTATTGCACGTACTGGACGGAATTCAATATAATGCGCCTTCTTTTTAGCACTGTCGAGGTAGCAAGACTCGTGTGGAGACTAGCTGAGCAATTCTTCACGAGCGTGACGGAATGGGTAACGATTCCGGCTGGCAGCAATGTGTTTCCGCGGACGCAAGAACGTACAGCGGAGCCGCGGTGATGTAAAGCGTGGAAAAAGAGCGGCTATTAGTTGTGACGCGGGCCCGGGTTCTTGCCGACGCTGCCCAGCCTTCATTATGGGCGGGCGGGCGGTTACCACAGAAGTCGCAAACAACGCCGACGCGGGCCGCTGGGTGGGCGGTTGACGGTTGCGCAAGGTCGTCCTACCTCGCCTGGGCAAGAAACGGCGGCGGGCTCGCTCGAGTTCACCTCTGCCGCTCAGCTGATTACGCAGGGCAACTCAGATGCCCCTACCGATGGGTCTTAGGCAACCCACAACGCCTTCAAAAACCACATGAGAGATTTTCATATTCTCTCGCTCGCTACTCGCAAACTATTAGTCCTAGAGAAAAAAAAATGAATAGGACTTTTTTGTAGGAAATTTAATGTAATTAATTTTGTAGCTGAATACGTTTTGTGCTGGAGGTCACCGTTCTCGAGTTATTCAGGAAAAATGCGTCTGAAGGTAGCTTTTGTACATTTTTATTGAATAATCCTTAAACTACGACCTCTACTAAAAATGTATCCCGGAACAAAATTTAAATGGATAAAGTTTGCTACAATAAGTTCCTGTTCATCATTTCCATAAGACTAACATTTGGTGCATAACACGCGAGAGAGTATGAAAATTTCGTTTGTGGTATTTGAAGGCAATGCAGATTCCATAAAACACAGGGGTAGGGACAGATAAATCACTCTGTATGTACATGGTGTCTCTCCTAGGAATCGTACGGAACATTTTCCCTGTCGCTTCTGGAGATATTTGCAATTTCGTTTTTGGATTGTGTAGCAGGAGTCAGCACAAACAAGTACTATTCATGTCTTTAATGTGATGCACACTGTCGACGGAAAGTGTCAGTTTGTTTTCTGTTGCAAACAAAATGGTTTTTAAAATTTTATTTACCCATCTGACAGAATGGTCCCAGATTATTCTAGTGCGATATTTGTTCAATTGATATTTATTAACAATGACAGTAAAACACGAAAAACAACCAATATTCCAGCAGTGATATCACTGCCCTGGCCCACAGTGACTGCTACCACCAAGCATGCCGTGCTGCTGAGCTGCTGCTGGTGTACTGGTTTTACTGTCCCTATTAATATGTATCAATAAAGCAAATATCGCACTAGACTAATCTGGGACCGCTCCACAGAATGGAAGTGTGAAATTCCGTTTTAACACTCATTTTGTTTGTAATCGGAAACAAACTGAGGCTTTCCATCGGCGCTCGGTGTGATATGAAAAATGTGATGGGTTCATAAGTTGATGACCAGAAGTGACGAACGCACGTCAGAGGACTATATTAGCGGTTAAATATGCCACCTTTTGTGTTAATGGTTTTTCACGGTGCACAATGGCAGCCATATTATACATCATCGATATGTACTCGTAGCCTGTAATATGACAACTTCTCTGTAATAAGACCAGCAATGTTTAACTGTCGATGACATGTCACAGACAAGTCATACAAGTTTTAAAATTTCGACATGCACTTGAGAATGGCTACAAAGCCGAGATAATATATATATATATAATATATATATATATATATATATATATATATATATATATATATATGCTTAGTGAGAAAATGATACACAGAAACTCCTAAGAACATGCAAAATGGAACCAAAAATGATTAAATAAATTTAAATTGTTTAGGTTTCACAGATGACTTAGTGTTACTAACTAATGACATGCAAGGGGCCAGCAATCAAATAATAAGCTTACAAATGACAGCACAAAATACAAGACTCTAGATATTATTCGAAAGCACTGAGATGTTGGTAAAAGACCAGTTAGCATTAAGCCAATAACAGTAAACAACAGAAAAATAAAAATAGTGAAATATTTACAATATATAGGATAAATTATAACACACAACTTGAATTAAAAACTTCCTTGGGAAGAAAGAACTAATAAAATGATAAAGGTTCAAAAACTAACATGGTCTACATACAATCTAAAATGTCTATAAAGAAAAACAAAATTATAACATTACAAGATGGTACTTCAGCCAGAGGTCAGAATGACATGCAAAGTGAAACTCTTTTTAAAGTCATTCAGAGAAACAGAATCGACAAAACTCTAAGAGTAGAGAAAACAATAGCTAGACTATGTACGTATAAAGGGACCTAGCGCCAAAAGAAGTGATGTACGGGGATCACAGCCTATTACGGATACTTTACGTAAGAAGAAGATTTCTTTCTTTGCCCACATGGTGAGTCCCTGAAGCAAGATAAAAACAATTAGAAAGAATCAGTGGAATCTGAAACAAGTGTGAGGGATCTAGTAAATTAGGGAGGACATGACAAGATTATAAACAAGCCCGGATGATCTGCAAAACGCCGGTCGGAGTGGCGAGCGGTTCTAGGCGCTTCAGTCTGGAATCGCGCGACCGCTACGGTCGGAGGTTCGAATCCTGCCTCGGGCATGGATGTGTGTGCTGTCCTTAGGTTAGTTAGGTTTAAGTAGTTCTAAGTTCTAGGGGACTGATGACCTCAGATGTTGAGTCCCATAGCACTCAGAGCCATTTGAACCATTTTTTTCTTTTTCTTTTTTAACTAGCATCAACGTCTACTGTCTGCTGGGTCTCATAGACGAACAGAGCGAGGCGGGAACCTAGGTCTAACGCGATCGCTGTGTGCAGAATCCGCGTTGACTCATACAGAGCAGATTTCAGTGCGGTTGCGGGAATGGTGGGACACACGGGCTGGCGTAGGAGAGGTCAGCTGGGCAATTCGCGCCCACGGGCGCCGACCGGTCTCGGAGTGTTGCGGAACTCAACGGCGACTTCTGAGAACGGGCGGCCCACACTCACAGCCGACCTAACACACGCGTTGTGGTAGGTTTGCTAATGCAGGCGTCCATCCGTGGGAAACGGATCCATGGGAGTTACAGTATGCCCGTCCAGCCCCAAGCAACCGTTTACTAATAGCGCTTCCCTTTTTACATAGACTCTGGTGTGCGAAACTGAAGGATGAAACTGGCTTCCGCATGATGTGTCACTACCAAGTAACATAGGCCAATGAAAGAACTGCTACAGTACAGTACAGAACGTAACTTAAAGAAATGCGCAGTGGGACGAACAGAAGTGACACTTCCTTTTTTTTTTTCCAAAGAGGATGATTACACTGAAGTCGCCGCGATTTGTCATGGTCCTCTGGACATACAAAAGACGGGACATTGTTCTTAAGTGGGTGTGTAATCAACACGAATAGCAATGCATGCTCTGCGACGTGCAACATGTATCCCACCGTTTGTAATTTCCTGTGGTCCTTCATAAATCGTGGCGACTTCGATGTAATCATTGGCTTTCAATAAAAGTGTGGTTTCTACTCGTCTGACTGCGTATTTCTTTCAGTAACCTGCTGTACTACACTGTAACAGTTCTTTCTATGTACGGTTCAAGTTTCATCAAGCTATGTTTATTGGTAGTGACGCATTATGTGAAATTTGCTTTTGTCCTTAAATTCTGCTCACTGGTGAAAAAATGTGGAAAAAAACCATTGTCAGGACTCTCTTTCCCTTCTGTCTGTATTCGCAGGGCGTCACATGCTACAGGACCATTAGGTCTCAGGACGACGCTATCGTCCGGTATCGATAGGTTCAGTTGACCCCACATTTTGTACTTCGGCCACAGAGGCGAAGGCACATATATAGGGCGACCAGGGAGAACATTTGATGTCAGATACAAGGAAGACATGAGAGCATGGAAATACGGGACAAACCACACCACATTTGCAGAACACTTAAGAGAAAATGACCACAAACCAACCACTAGAGAAGATTACATGAGAATAATTAGAATCAACAATAAAAAGCACCTTCTCACCATGCAAGAAAATTACCACATACATAAAACCAAAGAAGAGGGAAAATCCTGTTGAATGACGAAGTACACATGTCAAGCAATTCATTATTTACACTAATAGATAAAATAACAAAATAATGTTCGCAAAAAGGATAAATATAATAATACTGTCCAATGTAATAATAATAGAACCCAACATCTTTACACTCACTCATCCATGACCCCTCCCCATAATAATGAAACGAAAAGTCAAAACAGCTGTCACCAAAGTTTTCAGCCACTCGCTAACAGCTAGTACAACCGCCAACCCCCACCCCTCCAAAAAAAAAAAAATAAATAAAATAAAATAAAATAATAATTCGGCTCCATCCCCCCCCTCTCTGTTACTCATACACACACACGGTATAAACATCATAAACAGAAGTTGGTAACGAACATATACTTCGTTAGGTTGGCAACAAATAGGTAAACATACCAAAGAAGATGAAACACGTAATGGAGTCGCAATGTTTACGCTGTGAAAAGAAGTGTACGACGAAATACTTGTATCGACGGACAAAAGAACGATAGTCCACTACAAAAAAGAGTGAGAAACATCGTGAACGGTGTGTGGATGGCGAGAACAGAGATGTGGTTATATGGCAGTGATGAAAGTGGTAGTGCGACCTCCAGACCAGATGTGAGGAAACGCAGATCAGCAAATCGTAAGTAATTACTTTTTTTTACAAAAAATCGCGAAGTGAACTGTCTGATAATCTATAACTAACAAAACTGTATCGTCATAGATCCCACTGATGATGCCTTAGAAAGGAGAAGGCGAAACGGGTATGGGATAAATAAAGTAACTAGCAGCAGGAAAAGGCAGTTTGATTTGCAAAACAAATATTTATACGCTTGCTGCGGAGGATGGCCACACAAACAGACTTGTTATCTCAGAGCTCTCTGGGGCATCTCCAGACACGTCTTCGCCGGTCACAGGGGCTCATTTCGGAGCGAGACTCATCACTCAAGACAATTCTGTTCGTGTCAATGAGAGTCCACGCCGAACACGTGTCTGGCGACGCCCACGCCAGCGGTGGGATACCAACCCAACTGTCGCTGCCAGACAGCCGGACACGTGCAGGAACGGTCTGGGATACCATTTCTTTTCACAGCAGGACCCCACTGGTTGTCATCCGCGGGATCCTTACAGCACGTCGACGCTATTCTACACCCCGTTTTGCTGCCCTTCACGGCAAGCCATCCCGGGCTTACATTTTAGCACAGGCGAGAGTTTCTACTGTTTCTCTTCGTGCTTGCCAAACCATACCTTGTCCAGCAAGGTCGCCGATCTCTCCCCAACCAAGAACTTTTGAAGCATTATGGGCAGCGCCCTCCAACTAGCTCGGGATTTTGCCAATTTAACGCGCCGATTAGACAGAATTCAAAGCGATGTCTCTCAGGAAAACAACTAAGAACTCTGCCAATCAATGGCATTCTTCGTTAATGGTGAGAGGTGGGTCAACGCTTTATTGACTTGCTCAGTATTTTTGAAACTTTTATACACTTCTGGCCATTAAAATTGCTACACCACGAAGATGACGTGCTACAGACGCGAAATTTAACCGACAGGAAGAAGATGCTGTGACATGCAAATGATTAGCATTCACACAAGGTTGGCGACGGTGGCAACACCTACAACGTGCTGACATGAGGAAAGTTTCCAACCGATTTCTCATACACAAACAGCAGTTGACCCGCGTTGTCTGGTGAAACGTTGTTACGATGCCTCGTGTAAGCAGGAGAAATGCGTACCATCACGTTTTCGACTTTGATAAAGGTCGGATTGTAGCCTATCGCGATTGCGGTTTATCGTATCGCGACATTGCTGCTCGCGTTGGTCGAGATCCAATGACTGCTAGCAGAATATGGAATCGGTGGGTGCAGGAGGGTAATACGGAACGCCGTGCTGGATACCAACGGCCTCGTATCACTAGCAGTCGAGACGACAGCCATCTTATCCACATGGCTCTAACGGATCGTGCAGCCACGTCTCGATCCCTGAGTCGAAGAGATGGGGACGTTTGCAAGACGACAACCATCTGCACGAACAGTTCGACGACGTTTGCAGCAGCATGGACTATCAGCTCGGAGACCATGGCTGCGGTTACCCTTGACGCTGCATCACAGACAGGAGCGCCTGTGATGGTGTACTCAACGGCGAACCTGGGTGCACGAATGGCAAACGTCATTTTTTTGGATGAATCCACGTTCTGTTTGCAGCACCACGATGGTCACATCTGTGTTTGGCGACATCGCGGTGAACGCACATTGGAAGCGTGTATTCGTCATCGCCATACTGGCGTGTCACCCGGCGTGATGGTATGAGGTGCCATTGGTTACACGTCTCGGTCAGCTCTTGTTCGCACTGACGGCACTTTGAACAGTGGACGTTACATTTCAGATGTGTTACGATCCGTGGCTCTACCCTTCATTCGATCCCTGCGAAACCCTACAAATCAGCAGGCTAATGCACGACCGCATGTTGCAGGTCCTGTACGGGCCTTCCTGGATACAGAAAATGTTCGACTGCTGCCCTGGCCAGCACATTCTCCAGATCTCTCACCAATTGAAAACGTCTGGTCAATTGTGGCCGAGCAACTGGCTCGTCACAATACGCCAGTCACTACTCTTGATGAACTGTGGTATCGTCTTGAATCTGCATGGGCAGCTGTACCTGCACACGCCATCCAAGCTCTGTTTGGCTCAATGCCCAGGCGTATCAGGGCCGTTATTACGGCCAGAGGTGGTTGTTCCGGGTAGTTACTTCTCAGGGCCTATGCACCCAAAGTGCGTGAAAATGTAATCACATGTCAGTTCTGGTATAAAATATTTGTCCAATGAATACCCGTTTATCATCTGCATTTCTTTTTGGTGTAGCAGTTTTAATTGCCAGTAGTGTAATTAGTGTGTCTGGGACATCGCCAGGCAGAAGGAAAGACGGAGGTGAAGTTATACTGACGTATTGTTAGAACACTGGCTGCAACCCTCCGGGATGCAAACGAGCTGCTGGCAGCGAAGCTCGCAGCCACAGCGGTCCGGTCCGCCTACCCGCGACCGGCCCCGACCCCGGACCTGCGGTCCGACTGCACACTGCAGGTGCTCCAACAGCGCAACGGCTTCCGCCGCTGTCTGCATCTACACGCGGAGTACGTGGCGTAGGGCACTTACTACCGCCACTCCTTCCCCTGCTCCCCTCTCCAGTGAAGGGACATCCCGCCCACGTCGAGTTCAGTGCAGACTGGCCATCAGAACGGATATCGCAAGGACGGAGAAGGACACTACCCGTGTACCTGAGTAATGTTCCATTCCAGTTACTTTAAAGAAACCAGCAAAACAATACTGATGGTACTAAGGGGGTTCGGAGCTTGATCGTCTCGTAAGGTCGCCTTCACACGAGCCAACGAGCAGCGCGCCGAGCCTTCCCACGGCGGCACTCGGCGCTCTTGGAAAATGAAGCGGCTGCTTTTTCGACGCTTTGCCCCGCCTTACTGCCGAGCCGCTATGTTCCCGTCATGGAGTCTGACGAGCAGGATGCTTCTTTTTTACTTCTCTTACTGAATAAGAAAGTCAAAAGGAAGTAATTTAACAGTAAATCATGGGGGCCACTATTCCTCGAAGGTAGAGTTGTTAAAGATTTATCCACAAGGCAGCCAATTTACTCAACTGTGTCGCAGCTACAATTGGTTAACATATACATCTCATCAACAGTTGACTGTGTGTCGCATAATTAGAAAGAAAAAAATATTTTCTCGATATTGTTGCTGAGTATGTGTGATTCACACCACAAACTAATGGTCATTGAGAATGATCTGTGTTCAAGGGGTGATTGTTTCATAGGAAGTTAACAATGAAACAAAAATCGACAATGAAAACTAAATTCCCTCAAAGCAGGCAGGTGTATGAAGGCTCTGACTACTTTATTTTTTTAATCGTTGGTGATTTTGGTTTCGATACATCATCTTTCTTACTGAGTTAATAAGGGAACAATTTCTTTTCAAAATATTTTCAGACACAGTCTCTGTAGGGCTGGAAGATATTCTGAATGTATTTTTTTGAACTCCTGCTGAAGAGTGCTGAATTTTTTTATCGGCGTTTCAATGTATCTCGAGAATTCGCTCAAGATATTAAAAGAAACTTATGTGTTGCACAATTTTGTTCGTGATCGAGACAAACACGGATCAGAAGACATTTTGAGTACTTGTGTGTTACATGACGTGTCAACAGACCCGACACAAGCGGGAAGAAAACTGAGTGACACTCACCAATCGTCGTCTTCTCTGAAGAACGTTTGCCTCCAGCGTCCGGTAAAGACTTCAATTTTCTGTAGTTAATCTGAATATTCCTCACACTCCACGTTACATATCGATGGATGTCTTTCAGCTTCATAGATTAAATTTTCTGTATTGACTTCCATCTCTAGCCAAAGGTATGACCTACACGACCGTACTATCAAATAGCAGTGACCAGCAATCAAATACCTCACGAGCGGACTGTTAACAAGCGACGTTACTACGATTGGCATCCGTCCCGATATATCACGACCGTCACCGTTACGGACCTTCTTGCCCCGACATCTCGCCAAGATCCAATTTTGTCCCGATTTTGAAAAATACTGTTACGAGCTTGGCTCAAGTGCTGAAGTAACTCCATCTCTTAGCGCAACATGTAAATGCAGTCTCAGTTTTATTTACGTCAACATTACGCAGCATATTGACGACAAGAAGACGGCAGCCCAGAAGATGGCCAGGTCATTGATTCCGTTCCTGAAGAGTAAGGATCTCAACCGTAAGACTAAACTCCAATTGTATAAGGCAACGGTGGAAGCCACAATGTTACATGGCTCCACTTCGTGGGGAACTACGTGCGTCTCCAACTACATAAACTCCAAGCACTGCAACACATTTGCTACCGATGGATCACAGGAGCTCCATGGTGGACACGAAACGTGGACATCCGCATCGCACTCCACGAGACCACTATACAAGAGAAGGTCCATGACAAGGCTCTACGAGTTTTTGACAAAATCGATGCCCTTAGGGATGATGTTCGACAATTAGACTCGTTAGGAACGGTAAACCCTGCACGATGGGACAAGTATCGAGTACCGAAGTCAATAACGTTTCACCCCCCATAGGCGATCTGTCATAACACGAGGAAGCAGTCACACATAACAGCCTTCACACATTTCACCCTCCACAGGAGATAGACATCACCAAAGACAGCAGCCTAAGGACCAATTGAGTGCCCAAGCCTAACTGAATGTGTAATAAAGTGTTTTCCTTTTGTCCTTACATCCCATCCTAGAAGAATAAATCATCAAAGATGATCTCTTCGGCGCACACTACACAGTCAACAAGTTTATGTTGACAAGGTCGTCTCACAGATGGCGTTGCCGGCCGGTGTGGCCGAGCGGTTCTAGGCGCTTCAGTCTGGAACCGCGTGACCGCTACGGTCGCAGGTTCGAATCCTGCCTCGGGCATGGATGTGTGTGATGTCCTTAGGTTAGTTAGGTTTAAGTAGTTCTAAGTTCTAGAGGACCGATGACCACAGATGTTAAGTCCCATAGTGCTCAGAGCTATTTTTGAACAGATGGCGTTGCATGTTGCGTATCCTGTATCGACTACACAACCACCTTCTAGATTTAGCCCCACCATCCGAGAAAATATAACACGTAAAAGGTCGAATCTTCCGAAAAAAAAAATGATGTACCAACTATTTCTGCCGCAACAAGTTCCATGTGATTGTGTTCTAAATAAAAAGTAGCTGTATTAAATAAAGTTTTGATTTCATTTCTACACCCCCAACTCACAGTGTCCCAGCGAGGTCCCAGCTAGGTACGGCAACCCCAGGCGTTATCCGCTGATTGACCGGTCAGCAGCGCCACCGATTGGCGTCGTGCGAAGTCTGCTACTGGAGTGTTTCGCCTGCGGTGGCCAACTGGTGCTTCTGCGCCAGTTTGGCGGCAGCCCGCCACTGAGTGACACAGGGGCGCGGTCGCGCTGCACGTCTGAAGGCGCCCGTTCAAACCAATGCTTTGTCACTCGAAGCCCCACTCAGAAGCACTGCTCAGTGGCTTCGTGTGAAGGCGGCCTAAACGTGTCCAGCGTCCTAATCACTGCGTCACCCGCCCCCGGTAGCTGAGTGGTTAGCGCGACAGAATGTCAATCCTAAGGGCCCGGGTTCGGTTCCCGGTTGGGAGGGAGATTTTCTCCGCTCAGGAACTGGGTGTTGGCCGGCCGCAGTGGCCGAGCGGTTCTAGGCGCTTTAGTCTGGAACCGCGCGACCGCTACAGTCGCAGGTTCGAATCCTGCCTCGGGCATGGATGTGTGTGATGTCCTTCGTTAGGTTTATGTAGTTCTAAGTTCTAGGGGACTCATGACATCTGATGTTAAGTCACATAGTGCTCAGAGCCATTTGAACCATTTTTTGGACTGGGTGTTGTGTTGTCCTAAGAGGCGGCGCACAGTCTGGATGGAAAGATCTTAATTCTGATCCCTCTCTTTTGAGCCCAACCCGACAAATACCTGTGGTAGATCGAGGAAAAGCACCGTTCAGGCTGTGTTGCTGGCGGGGCCGGAAGGTGCTAACTACCACACCACGTATCATTGTAAGTGTCATTGACTCAGCATGAATAGTTTGTACAACCAACCTACACAGCCTATACTTCAGCCTCCACTTCACAAATAACTTCTGATCTGAAGCTTAAAGCTAGGCACCTCTTCAAGGGACCTACGCCTCCTGGTAAGAGGCGGCGCACGGCCTGTATGGAAGGATCTTAATTGTGTTTCCTCTCTTTTGAGCCCAACTCGACAGATACCTATGGTAGAACGGGGAAAACTACCGTTCAGGTCGTGTTGCCGGCGGAGCCGGGAGGTGCTTGCGCCTGATGTACTCTACTAGGAGCCTTGTTGGCTGAACACAAACCGTTAGCGTCATTACCTTTATTACTTTTACCACAAGTACCCTTTCACTAGCAACTTTGAGCCAAGCACAAAATCAGTTACCTCTCTATTGTATATCGTAAAAAGTTTAGCATGGAGGTTTTAGTATTAGTTTCTAGCTTTAACGTGCCCTAATCTCTTCTAGTTAAGTTAGTTTTTAGGATAGTAGATGTTAAAGGCATGATGAGCGATGGCCAGCGTTTTGAGGGTCATTCCAAGACCCGGGCCGCCGCCCGCAACCAGCTGACGGGCAATATTATACCCATCTCTTCTCTATTCAATTCTCTTCCTTCCTTCTTTCTAAATATTTAATTTCGTTTTATTTATTAATATCTCATTTGTTTTTGTATTAGTTATAAGTTTTTGTAACGGTGCACAAAAAAGATATCAAATGAATGTAAACAAATAGAACCCTCCTCCACGTGGCAGGACACGGGCAACGGTGTGAGGGGTCGGGGGCAGGGGTGGTGTTACTCCGGACCCAGGACCCAGTCACAGCGGCTAAGTGGAAACATACGACCCACCATAAGAAATTAGACGGTGGGTCATAAAAAATAGGCAGCTAGTGAAAAAAAATTGTCCTCATCATCATCATTTCATCCCAATCGACGCGCCAGGCGCCGAAGTGGCGTCAAATCGAAAGAATTGCACCCGGCGAACGGTATACTCGCCACACGACATTTACATTTTATCACTGCGCCATCTTGTTTGTTGGCCGCGAACAGAGCGCAGAAAAATGTCAGTACGCATCCGTAAGTTCTCGAATCTACCTTATTGTCATAGATTCTTATGTGAAATTACAGGATGTATCAAAATTCCTAGCAGAAGCTTCTACAGGCTGTAGAGGAATCTTAGTAGATGAAGTTTTGATCAGAAACCCCCCGTCCGCAAATGTACTGTTTGGATATTGAATATATTTGAAGATCCAGATTGTATACTAATTAGGTTCCTTTCACAGTATGCTGATGCAGCAGTTCCATAATTCACAATCAGAGCCGCGCGGAGTGGCAGCGCGGTTTGAGGCGCCATGTCACGGAGGGCGCGGCCCCTCCCGCAGGCGGTTCGAGTCCTCCCTCGGGCATGGATGTATGTGTTGTACTTAGTTTGAGTAGTGTGTAAGTCTAGGGACCGATGACTTCAGCAGTATGGTCCCTTAGGAATTCACATACATTTGAACGTAACAGTCATTTACAACTGTTCACTCGACGAAAGATCCGTATCCAAAGACTGGAAAGTTGCGCAGGTCACACCAATATTCAAAAAAGGTAGTAAGAGTAATCCACTAAATTACAGGCCCATATCATTAACGTCGATATGCAGCAGGATTTTGGAACGTATATTGTGTTCGAACATTATGAATTATCTCGAAGAATACACAGTCAATACGGATTTAGAAAACACTGTTCTTGTGAAAAATAACTAGCTCTTTACTCGCATGAAGTGTTCAGTGCTATTGACAAGGGATTTCAAATGGATTCCGTATTTCCGGGAGTCTTTTGACACTGTACCACGCAAGCCGTCTCAGGTCGTTTGCAGATGACGCTGTCGTTTACCGACTAGTAAAGTCATCAAAAGTTCAAAACAAATTGCAAAACGATTTAGAAAAGATATCAGTATGGTGCGAAAATTGGTATTTCACCCTAAATAATGAAAAGTGTGAGGTCATCCACATGAGCTCGGAAAGGAAGTCGTTAAACTTCGATTACACGATAAATCACACGAATTTATATTCTCTCAATTGAGCTAAATTCCTAGGAATTACAATTACGGAAAACATAAACTGAAACAATCACATAGATGCTGTTCGGAAGAAGGAAAGTCAAAGACCACGTGTAATCGGCAGGATACTTAGAGTATGTAACAGATCTACTAAAGAGACTGCTACACTACGCTTGTCCGTCCTCTGATGGTTCAAATGGCTCTGAGCACTATGGGACTTAACATCTATGGTCATCAGTCCCCTAGAACTTAGAACTACTTACACCTAACTAACCTAAGGACATCACACAACACCCAGTCATCACGAGGCAGAGAAAATCCCTGTCCCCGCCGGGAATCGAACCCGGGAACCCGGGCGCGGGAAGCGAGAACGCTACCGCACGACCACGAGCTGCGGACTTCCCATCTTCTTTTAGAATTCTGCTGCGCGGTGTGGGATTCTCATCAGATAGGACTGACATCTTTAAAACAAAGGCGTTTTTCGTTGCGGAGGAATCTTCTCACAGAATTCCAATCACCAATTTCTCCTCTGAATGCGAAAATATTTTGTTGACGCTGACGTACTTAGGGAGAAACGATAAGCATGATAAAATAAGGGAAATCAGAGCTATACGAGATTGGATTAATACAGAACTGTGAAGGTGATTCGATGAACTCTCTGTCAGGCACTTAAATGTAATTTGCGCAGTATCCACGTAGACGTAGATGTAGATCGGATCAGTTTCAAATCTCTCGTCTGATGGTACGTACATAGCGGAAAGAGGAACATTAGTGTTCAACGTCCCGTCGGCATCGAGGTCATTAGAGACGGGCACACAGCGACGTAAATCAGCTCTGGTCCGTGTGCTTCTCAAGAGATTCTCCACCTGGACACAGTGCTGTTCGTTGCACAAGGTGTATCTGCGACACGTGCTTTCATACACACGGACGCAAACACTGGTGCGCGTCCGTGGGGCACCTCAGTCATCCCTCCTATTTGCGACAGCCGTTGTTTCACGTGTAAGGAAATAGTATGTCAAACAATGGAAACACCAGGTAGGGATATCAACAATGTGGGAAGAGACAGCTTGGCACTTACCGCAAAGAAGACTCGTTAAGTTAAGGACAGGTGCAATTAAAAGACTCTTACATAAATCTCTCCGCCGCCGCCGTCATTAGTAAAAGACACAAACAAAAAACCACACACACACACACACACACACAACATTCATACATAAAAGCAAGCACACCTCATGCTCACATGACCGCCACTCCAGCATGTTGGGCCGGGCATTCCGGCTGGATTTTGCGGTCATGTGAGCATGAGGTGTGCTTGCTTGCGTTTATGAATGGTGTATATATGTCTTTTATTGCTGAAGGCTTTTCCGTAAGGCTTATGTAAGTGTCTTTTAATTGTGCCCGTCTGCAACTTAACGTGTCTTCTTTACAGTAAGTAGCAATCTGTCTTTTCCTACATTGTTGAAAACGGTACGTGATAGACTGAGGCATCCCAAGAAACGTTCTAAACGTATAAGTTGGGCAGCTCTACCATTACCCAGCGTGCCGTAAAGGGAGAGGTTTGAAAGTGATGCGATCTTCAAAACTTATTTTATATCAAAACGGTACATTTCCGGATACGTCTTCTCCATCAAAACATTATCTACTAAGTCCCCTCTACACGCCCAAGAAGCCAGTAACAGGAATTGTGGCACAAACTTTACAAATGAGATACTCTAACAGAAAGTGACACTGCTTATCTATCGTAGTGATCATTCCCTCTGCTAAATTTTCTAAAATACCTTTATTCTGCAATAGTTTCCCCATGATGTTTTGTGTATGATTAAGGCTTTCTCCCAGTTTTTACAGGTAATATTCCTAACAGCTATGACAGCAGACAGAGTGATTTTCTTTTCATTATTGCCAGAAACTTAACCTTTTAATGTTAATCAATTTTTTTCTACGTTGCGACGCCAAAGTCCGTCATTCATCCCTTTCTCTCGCTTTGCTATGGTCGTCTTGCCAACAACTGAATGGTTGGGAGCATTACCAAGAAGAACTGCCGACACGGAAACCATTTCCCTCGTTTGATCTCGTAATCGCATCCCCTGCCCAGGATAGCGACGTCGTGCTTTACCACTAAATAACTTTCACGCAACTTCCTTCTGACATTGTTCAGTATTACGAAACGCACAACAGTAAAATATTAACCCCAAAAATGTAAGAAATGAAAACAAACTAAACCTCAGCGGACAACGCCAAGTGTTGTAGTAGTGGGAGTGAAGGTCTGGCAATCACGACTAATTATTGCGGCTACAGGTCCCGTTACATTCGTTGAATGCGTGCTGTGTCTTTCTCGTGAGTGTCACATTACTTTCTTCGTAACTTTAATTCCTAAAGTAATTTTGAACAGAGTATAGCTAGATTTTAACTTCTGTTTCAAACAATTATATTCTAATCTTGCCTAATAGCTTTCGGAAAAAATTATCGTAGTTTTTCTTCCAAGGACTCGCACGTGAAATCGCCGGACGTCTTCTCGGTCTCTTACGCACAGAACTGGGCGACTATAAATGTAGTGGTGCGATTTGGTGGGTGTCCCAAGCACTCGAGCAGCACTCAGGAATAAACATTTAATACACTACTGGCCATTAAAACTGCTACATCACGAAGATGACGTGCTACAGACGCGAAATTTAACCGACAGGAAGAAGATGCTGTGATATGCAAATGATTAGCTTTTCAGAGCATTCACACAAGGTTGGCGCCGGTGGCGACACCTACAACGTGCTGACATGAGGTAAGTTTCCAACCGATTTCTCATACACAAACAGCAGTTGACCGGCGTTGCCTGGTGAAACGTTGTTGTGATGCCTCGTGTAAGGAGGAGAAATGCGTGCCATAACGTTTCCGACTTTGATGAAGGTCGGATTCTAGCCTATCGCGATTGCGGTTTAACGTATCGCGACATTGCTACTTGGGTTGGTCGAGGTCCAATGACTGTTAGCAGAATATGGAATCGGTGGGTTCAGGAGGGTAATACGGAACGCCGTGCTGGATCTCAACGGCCTCGTATCACTAGCAGTCGAGATGACAGGCAACTTATCCGCATGGCTGTAACGGATCATGCAGCCACGTCTCGATCCCTGAATCAACAGATGGGGAAGTTTGCAAGACGACAACCATCTGCACGAACAGTTCGACGACGTTTGCAGCAACATGGACTATCAGCTCGGAGACCGTGGCTGTGGTTACCCTTGATGCTGCATCACAGACAGGAGCGCCTGCGATGGTGTACTCAACGACGAACCTGGGTGCGCGAATGGCAAAACGTCATTTTTTTCGAATGAATCCAGGTTTTGTTTACAGCATCATGATGGTCGCATACGTGTTTGGCGACATCAAGGTGAACACAGAAAATGTTCGACTGCTGCCCTGGCCAGCACATTCTCCAGATCTCCCACCAATTGAAAACGTCTGGTCAATGGAGGCCGAGCAACTGGCTCGTCACAATACGCCAGTCACTACTCTTGATGAACTGTGGTATCGTGTTGAAGCTGCATGGGAAGCTGTATCTGTACACGCCATCCAAGCTCTGATTGACTCAATGCCCAGGCGTATCAAGGCCGTTATTACGGCCAGAGGTGGTTGTTCTGGGTACTGATTTCTCAGGATCTATACATCCAAATTGCGTGAAAATTTAGTCACATGTCAGTTATAGTATAATATACTTGTCCAATGAATACCCGTTTATCATCTGCATTTCTTCTTGGTGTAGCAATTTTAATGGCCAGTAGTGTAGATGGACGTCCATAGGCATAGCACTATCGCTGACATGAAGAACAACAGCAATTTTTACTTCATAGAGGCGACTGTTTAAGCTGGTGGAGGCTCCGTAATGATGTGGGGCGTGTGCAGTTGTGAGACGCACAATAACCCTGGGTTCGGTGTGGGGTGGAGGTGAGGTTAGTGGCCTGCTGTAGCTTGTTGTGGGGTTGTGAGCCACTGAGGGCTGCGGAGGGTCGAAACCTCTCCGACGTTTCTAGGTCCCCGGTTTAATACACACACACACACACACACACACACACACACACACACACACACACACTGGCATCCACACACAAATGGAAATAGACCACTCTTAATCATTACCAACGAAAAGTGATGAGATTGTGGTGTCACCGCCAGACACCACACTTGCTAGGTGGTAGCTTTAAATCGGCCGCGGTCCATTAGTACATGTCGGACCCGCGTGTCGCCTCTGTCAGTAATTGCAGACCGAGCGCCACCACACGGCAGGTCTAGAGAGACGTACTAGCACTCGTCCCCAGTTGTACGACGACGTTGCTGGCGACTACACTGACGAAGCCTTTCTCTCATTTGCCGAGAGATAGTTAGAACAGCCTTCAGCTAAGTCCATGGCTACGACCTAGCAAGGCGCCATTAACCATTTCTATAGAGAGTCTCACTTGTATCATCAAGAATGCTGTATACAAATGATGGATTAAAGTTAAGTATAACCGCAGCTACGTACTTTTCTTTATAGCATTCATAACGTATCCTGTTTCAGACCTCACGCCCGTCTGCGTTAGATTATAGCGTGCATTTCGGCCTCCTCTATCTACAAGGTGTTGGCACATTTGCCAACACATCGGAGATTATTATGGTGTGAACAGGAGAGCTCCAATTTTTTGTGATGATGTGGACGAGAACTGAATGAGCGGCTGCTTTCACTCCAGACACGGCGTCGTCTACTTTTGCAACTTACGTAAAGCAAAAATAAAAAAAAGACGTCCCGTTATTTGTTTTCCCTCGGAACAGAATGCGGGCTAGAGGTGCGATCAGTTTCCGCGCCAGACAACTCGCGTGCCTGCGGTGGCTCCTAAGCTGCGGAGAGCACGCGGTCGCCTTACAAGCCGGCCCACTTACCAGCCGGCCTGCTCCTTAACACGCTTGTTTTCTTCTCCGCCGCGCTTTATATCCGGCATCGCGACCCATTTGTAACCGTCGCATTTCATGCAGAACTACACTGAAGCGCCAAAGAAACTGGTATAGGTATCCGTATTCAAATGCAGAGGTATGTAAACAAGCAGAATAAAGCGTTGCGGTCGGCAACGCCTACATAAGACAACAAATGTCTGGCGCAGTTCTTAGATCGGTTACTGCTGCTACAATGGTAGGTTATCAAGATATTAGTGAGTTTGAACGTAGTGTTATAGTCGGCGCATGAGCGATGGGACACAGCACCTCCGAGGCAGCGATGAAGTGGGGATTTTTCCGTACGACCATTTCACGAGTGTACCGTTGAAAGGTCTCTGTTGGATTCCTTTCATGTTAATTTCTTAAATCTGATGTCATTTATGGCATAAATTCATCTTCTAAATTTACTGTGGCCTTTCTGACTATCTGGGAGTAGACTGAGTAGTGGAACGTGTTACTTTTACACATAAAGAAGAACGATCTGTCACACTACTACACTTTAAAACACAGTTTATATGTAATTCATGTCACACAGTCTCATACGGAACCTACATCCGCTTTCTTTTATATACTGTATATGATAAGATACTGTCATCCCACTTCCCTTCTGTGCGAGAGGATGAATGAGCAAATGTATTTCTAGTTGCATGCTTGAGGGTAGCAGACAAGCCTGTCTGCTAGAGAACAGTAGGACCAACGTCGGAACAGGTAGCTACGCTTTCTAAAAGCAAAGAGGTTTCCATCCTTAGTATGGTCCTGTCCGTCCCTTGTCATGTTGGTATAGGAAGCTGCCCCTCTGGCCACTTCCGATTGTATTTGGGAGCCACCCTCACTGCCACCAGGGCAGTCTGTCCGTGGCGAGCGTCTGAAGTGGTAAGATCTCCGGCTAAGCGCGTATCTGTTAAGTCCGTAGGTCAATGGATTTCTTAAGTTCAGCCTAACTGAAACTTTAATCACCTTTATTTCAGGTTTAGCTCTAAAATATCTTATGTTATCTTAAATTGCAACGCAGTGTAATTCGAGTGTGAAGTTCAGAATATATTCCGGTAGTTGCTTTGTCACTACTTTATGAGTAAAGTGGAACCACGTGTTGATCAGTAACTCTAACTAGCATCATCAATCTTCAATGCGAATGTGCGTGAGATTATAACGTCTCTTGACAATATTTTTCAATATAGCAACTTTTCTTTATGTTCAACCCACGTGAGGTGTACTTTGTGAGACCAGTACCACGTGCTTATACAATTGTTTGACCCATCAGGTTAATAGTAAGACGATAGTAACCAGTTTGAGGTTTTTCGTTTGTAAATTGCTTTTCGATCTAATTTATTTTAATTATCGAAATTTATTGTGGAGTTACACTCTGTGTAAACCAAGTTGACCACGTGAAGCATGTGGTGTAATCATCAAAGTAGCCCGCAGCTACTCTTTTCGGGAAGATTTCACAGGGAATTAGTATGAATTTAGTATACCTGTGTGGTAATTACATGACGGTCAGGATTGTGCTACGAACGTAATTTCTTTGGGTGAAAATTGAATCGGTTGGTTGTGGTTAATTTCTTCTTGCATATGTTTCAACGTTCTTCGTGTATTATTTTATGAATGCAGTGTTGTATTCAGTCTCCCAATCTTGGCTCCATATTTGATGTGTTCCGTAAGATTACAAACTCACATTTTCACAGTCCTAAATAAGGCACCAGCTTAGTTATGACTCACGTTTAATATGCTGAAATTTCAATGATCAATGTTAAAATAAATTTCCAAGTATAAACTGATTTATTTCTTTTTATTTAAATTCTCTTATATATATATATATATATATATATATATATATATATATATATATATATATATATATATATGACTATTAAAAGATTATAATTAAAGTTAGTCTGGTTGGGAATTTGGTAAGCTAGACAGGATACCTGGTGAAACAGTTGCGCAGTAATGCAAGATGAACTTCCCCAGACAGCTCACAACTTTTAACCCGCTTTTATTGTCTATCAGCACCGCTTACACCAGAAATTAAAGCAACAACGTTACACCGTGAATATCACGAATCCGGTAGAACATCAAAACTCCGACATCGCTGTGGCCGGGAAAAGATCCGGCACGAACGGGACCAACGACGACTGAAGAGAATCGTTAAACGTGACAGAAGTGCAACCCATCCGCAAACTGCTGCGGATTACAGTGCTGGGCCATCAACAAGTGTCAGCGTGCGAACCATTCAACGTAACATCATCGATATTGGCTTTCGGAGCCGAAGGCCTGCTCGTATACCCTGCACAAAGCTTTACGCCTCCCCTGGGCCCGTGAACAACGACATTCGACTATTGATGACTGGAAACATGTGGTCTGGTCGGACGAGTCTCGCTTCAAATTGTATCGAGCCGATGGACGTGTACGGCTATGGACACAATCGCATGAGTCCATGGACCCTGGCCGGCCGAAGTGGCCGTACGGTTCTAGGCGCTGCAGTCTGGAACCGCGAGACCGCTACGGTCGCAGGTTCGAATCCTGCCTCGGGCATGGATTTGTGTGATGTCCTTAGGTTAGTTAGGTTTAAGTAGTTTCTAAGTTATAAGGGACTGATGACCTCAGATGTTAAGTCCTATAGTGATCAGAGCCATTTGAACCATTTTTGAGCCAGAATGAGATTTTCAATCTGCAGCGGAGTGTGCGCTGATGTGAAACTTCCTGGCAGATTAAAACTGTGTGCCCGACCGAGACTCGAACTCGGGACCTTTGCCTTTCGCGGGCAAGTGCTCTGCCATCTGAGCTACCGAAGCACGACTCACGCCCCGTGCTCACAGCTTTACTTCTGCCAGTATCTCGTCTCCTACCTTCCAAACATGTCTCCGCAGTATCCTTTTCAGGAGTGCAAGTTCTGCAAGGTTCGCAGGAGAGCTTCTGTAAAGTTTGGAAGGTAGGAGACGAGATACTGGCAGAAGTAAAGCTGTGAGTACCGGGCGTGAGTCGTGCTTCGGTAGCTCAGATGGTAGAGCACTTGCCCGCGAAAGGCAGAGGTCCCGAGCTCGTGTCTCGGTCGGGCACACAGTTTTAATCTGCCAGGAAGTTTCTTTTTTGAGCCATTTAAACCATGGACCCTGCATGTCAGCAGGCGACTGTTCAAGCTGGTGGAGGCTCTGTAATGATGTGGGGCGTGGCAGTTGGAGTAATATGGGACCCCTGATATGTCTAGATACGATACCCCACACGTTCAGAATTGCTGCAGAGTGGCTCTAGGAACACTCTTCTGACTTTAAACCCTTCCGCTGGCCACTAAACTCTCCAGAAATGAACATTATTGAGCAAAGCTGGGATGCCTCGCAATGTGCTGTTCAGAAGAGATCCCCCCCTCCCCCTCTCTCGTACTCTTACGGATTTATGGGCTGCCCTGCGGTATTCATGGTGTCAATTCCCTCCAGCACTACGTCAGACATTCGTCGAGTCCATGCTACGTCGCGTTGCAGCACTTCTGCGTGATCGCGGGGGTCCTACACGATATTAGGAGGGTGTACCAGTTTCTTTGGCTCTTCACTGGAAAACATTACTACAACCAATACATTAACAGGGTGTAAGTAATAACTGTTTACGACGAACCACCGAGGTGTAAGAGGAGATGAACAATCTGATATAGGACAAGCGTGGTCTATCTTGCCGGGAAACTACCTTAAACCGGACTACTAAACCACCTACCCAAAGCGCATGCGCGGCGCTCGAGATTTTCAATATTCTCTCGTTGTCTTCGCGCAGGCTATTAATCCTACAGCAAACTTAATAGGAAATTGAATGTAGGTAGTTTACTGTTGTACTGACATAAGTTTTTTTCCTAGAGAACAAGGTTTTAGAGTTAGAGTTATTAAATTATTTTTTTAAAGTACAATAGTGGCTTTCAAAAGCGCTCACACCTCCACACTCACCCGTGACCGTTCAGCATTTTTATTATGTTGTTCATGGCACTCTCTCGTACCACTGCACAAAAACTGGAGACTGCACGAAGTATTTCACTGTTTCTGGCCTTAATTTAGTGGACTATTACGGTACCGGCTTCCCCGGCTATTTCGTTGTCATTAATAATGTAAACCTTGCTGTAAGCATAGGAAAGAAAAAATAATTTTGAAAACGTTCTGCAAAACTGATTACGTTTACAATTCGATCTAAACTTATCCCTTGCATCTATATCTATATATCTAAGTAAATACTCCGCAAGCCACTGTATCGTGTGTGGCGCCTGACAGTGGAGTTGGCGGAAGATCTCCGTGACGCTTTTGCGCATGCTAAGTTGGTTGGTTGGTTGTTTTGGGGAAGGAGACCAGACAGCGAGGTCATCGGTCTCATCGGATTAGGGAAGGACGGGGAAGGAAGTCGGCCGTGCCCTTTCAAAGGAACCATCCCGGCATTTGCCTGGAGTGATTTACGGAATTCACGGAAAACCTAAATCAGGATGGCCGGACGCAGGATTGAACCATCGTCTTCCCGCATGCTAAGTGAACCTGTAAGGAAATGCGATGCTCTTCTGTGGATCTTTTCGGTTTCCCCTATCAGTCCTATCCAGTGCGGATCCCCTACTGACAAGCACTATTCAAGCATTGGTGAAACAAGTGTTTTGTAAGATACTTCCTTTGTTGACGGACCGCATTTCCTGAGGATTCTTCCAACGAATGTCAGTCTGGCATCTGGCTTCCTGCGATTTGTTTTATGTGGTCGTTCCACTTCAAATGGTTCCGTACGGCCTACTCCTAGATATTTTATGAAAGTAATTCCTTCCAATGATTATTCTGGAATTGTGTAATGATACAATAATGGGTCTTTCGACCTATGTGTAGCCAATAGGTCAAATTTGCATATGTTGAGGGTCAATCGCCGTTTCCTGCACCAAGATTCTATTCTTTGCAGGACTTATCGCATTCCTCTAAAATTTTCTAAGGTTGCGGCTTCTCTTCAAACAACAGTATCATACGCGAAAAGTCTCAGGGAACTTGTCGCCTACTATATCATTTATACAGGGTGAAGAAAAACTCGGGCATTCGGACTTCACAGCGCGATTCCTCACATACTAGCAATACAAAAATGTCAGCCACAAAATTTCGTCCTGCGTATATTTCGGGCAGTAAATGGACGTTAAAGATTAGCAATCTGGCAACACTGTAATCATATGTACGGTAACTATCTCTGTCAGCATACCGGTTTAGTACTGTGCAGTCGGTGCAGTGGATAGCGTTTTGCGTTAGCATGCAGGACGTCGAGAGTTTGTTTCTGGGTCGAGGCTTTTTGTTACTAAATGTAGTGTGCGTGGCACGGTATCTGGCGTCTTAATCGTCATACAGCGATTACAGTGGGTCTTCTACAAAACATTTGCAATTACGTACTACGAACCCAGAAATGGAAGTACAATCGTTACCATTGGTCAGCTTTTAATGAACCCTTTTGCACGTCGTGGACGCTACGTCTTTCGCGTCACTGCATCTACTAGATTCCAAATCTAGTTTTGTGTGTACCCTCCCCCAATGGGCTCATCAGAATTATTTGCAAAGGACGTTACCAGCCCTACTGGCGACGTTAGGCGCTAACGAAATGTAATGGACATGAATGTGGCATTAACCGATGTGGTATTAACCGATGAGATCATTAGGGGAAAGTACACCCAAAACAAATTTGGAATCCAGTAGATGCAGTGGTGCGAAACAGTTTGCATCCACGACTTGCAAAAGACTTCTTTAAAAGCTGATCAATGAAAACGATTGTATTTCCATTTCAGTGTTCGTAGCACGTAATTGCAAATCATTTGTAGAAGGCCCATTGTAATCGCCGTACGACGATTGAGACGCCAGATCCGTACCACGCAGACTACTTTTAGCAATAAAACCAAATAAGCCTCGACCCAGAAACGAGCCCTCGACCTCCTGCACACTAACACAGAACGCTGTCCTCTGCACCAGTTGCACAGCGCTGCTGCTATATGCTGACAGAGTTAGTTATCATACATGTGATTACAGTGTTGCCAGACTGCCAGTCTTTAAGATCCAGCCGGTCATTGTGGCCAAGCGGTTCTGGAACCGCGTGACCGCTACGGTCGCAGGTTCGAATCCTGCCTCGGGCATGGATGTGTGTGATGTCCTTAGGTTAGTTAGGGTTAAGTAGTTCTAAGTTCTAGGGGACTGATGACCTAAGATGTTAAGTCCCATAGTGCTCAGAGCCATTTGAACCATTTAAGATCCATTTCAAATGGTTCAAATGGCTCTGAGCACTATGGGACTTAACATCTGAGATCATCAGTCCCCTAGAACTTATAACTACTTAAACCTAACTAACTTCAGGACATCACACACATCCATGCCCGAGGCAGGATTCGAACCTGCGACCGAAGCGGTCGCGCGGGTCCAGACTGAAGCGCCTAGAACCGTAAGATCCATTTGCTGCCCGAAATATGGGAAGGATGAAATTTTGTGACGGACATTTTTGTATTCCTAATATGTGAGGAATCACACTGCGGAGTCAGAGTCCGCGAATTTTTCTTTATCCTGTACACATTGTGAAAAGTTTTGGACCCGTAACCCTCCCTAGGCGTAGAAGTACGCCCGAAGTCACTTTTGAGTCTGCAGCCTTCTCTCCACTGAGAGCGCTGTGCTGGGTTTACTGTGGAACTGTATAAAACTAGAACAGAGTTCAATTCTTTACGTAATAGGGAATGAGGAGGAGGGGTGGTTACTGGTGGAAGCACTAACAGAAACGTGGCACGCAATGACCACAGCATGCAACTCGTTTGAACCTACACTGTAGAGATAGGGCGCGCCAGCATGCGTCGTTGGTGGCTTGTAAACTGGGCGGGAGGTCCCCAGCGGCTGGCACCAGGTGCTAGGATTACAGAACGGCCCGAGCGGGGCTCGTGTTCCTTTTGCGGACGCCTTGTTACCTGCCTGCCGACACCTGCGTGCCCGCGTACTGCTTCTCCCCAACAAATCGAAAAGCTGAAAGCGCGATTCGCTAATGAACTGTACTGCAGCAGCCTCTGCTTGTACGTATCGGACCCGAAGTTGCGAAAAGAAAAAACGTAAATCAGATGTAACGAGTACATCCAGCAACCAACAGACGCTAATTACAAATAATTTCTAGTGAGAGGATGATCAATTTCCGTTTATAAACTCTATCACACGTTGATAATTACACTACAAAAACAAATAGCAAACATGATGTTACCTTAGTAATGTTGGAAATGTTTGTCACAAGTATGGTAACAAAATTACTGTATACTCTGCCTAGTCAGTCTACCCGCTATTCGCAGCGAGCGCGCGTGCATCCCCCCACCCCCACCCACCCACACACACACACACACACACACACACACACACACACTCACTCACTCACACACAACACGCGCGTGCGCACGCTTGGACGTCAAAGCCTTCTCTTACCTCTCACCAGGAACAACACGTAAAAAATATAATACATATCAGTCCCAACAATAATAATTTGCAATATTAATAAAAATAATAAATCGCAATAATAATAATAATAACAATGGTAATAATAATAGTAACATCAATAATGAGGATAATAAAGTAATTAAGAATGATACTAATTATTAACAATTATTTACATTATTAACAAAACTAATAATTTTCAAAGTAATAATAGTGACACTAATAATAATAATAATAAAATAATGGAGGCATTGAGAATGAATTATATTGGTTAGTTTAACACTTTTGAATCCTTGTTTGGTATAATAAGAAGTGAAAGGAATAATGAGAGAGGATTGAAATGAAAATGACAGTGGCTGCTTGGAAGATGCAGAATTTAAATAGTCAACTCTGTAGACAAGGGGAGGGAAAAGTGGTGCAGGATGGATGGTTGATGACGGTGAACTGCAAGAAGATATAGCGATTGTGACAGAAGGAGTGCCATTACCTGTACTTTGAAGTTCGAAAGGATTTTAATTTCTCTGATATTTTGAGGAAGATTGTTCCAAAATGGGATTCCTGATACAGAAAATAAAAAATGGTTCAAATGGCTCTGAGCACTATGCGACTTAACTTCTGAGGTCATCAGTCGCCTAGAACTTAGAACTAATTAAACCTACCTAACCTAAGGACATCACACACATCCATGCCCGAGGCAGGATTCGAACCTGCGACCGTAGCGGTCGCTCGGTTCCGGACTGCAGCGCGTAGAACCGCATGGCCACTCCGGCCGGCTACAGAAAATAATTTAGAGAATATGGCAGTGTAGAGGTACAGAGATGATTTTACTTGGTTGTAAACGAGTATTTCTTCTTTGTTATTCAGGTAATAGCGTAAGGCTTGAAGCTAAATAGGAAGGAGTGCAATGATTGAGAAGACGTTGCAGGGAACACATGGTACGATAATCTCTACGCTTACCGGCACGTAGCCATGATAATTGTTCGTAGGTAGGAGCGACATGACCGAAAAGCGCACGTCACAAACACAAGCACTGATCGCCAATTCCAGCCGGCGTCAGCCCGCATACGACAGTGCTTGGAGAATAGAATCACCATAATCAAGGACGGGAAATATTAGAACTCTGTGAGTTTCGTTTTAAGTTCGAGAGGAAATACTTTTTTATATTTCTGTAACTAATGAAGTGGTGCTGACACCTTCTTACTGACTGCAGTTGTGTGATCAGTCCCGTCTAGGTGATGGGCCAGAATTATCCCCAATTTTTTTTGCAGAGGAAGAAAAGGCGATTTCTGTGCTGTCTAGGGTTATGGGTTGAAGAGTGTCTCTAAACTGAGAAGTAATAAGTCTTTGGTGAGCAATTCTATTAGAGCAAGTAAATCAGCATTTTCGTTCTGTGCGCAGATTTGTTGGGCTTGCACTTAGGTATAATGAAGGTATTTAATAATTTTTTCATAATGTGGGGCCACTGTCATAATATATTTCTTTAAACTCAGCACCGCCATTATACTGTTTTTTATTTGGAGTGTTACATTTGCAAATTCATGATTTGATAATGGCACTTTAAAGCCGAATTCATGATCGTGTGGGCCCGGATCTCGTGGTCGCACGGGCTCCCGGGTTCGATTCCCGGCGGGGTCAGGGATTTTCTCTGCCTCGTGATGGCTGGGTGTTGTGTGCTGTCCTTAGGTTAGTTAGGTTTAAGTAGTTCTAAGTTCTAGGGACTTATGACCATAGCAGTTGAGTCCCATAGTGCTCAGAGCCATTTGAACCATGATCGTGTAAATGTAACACTGCCAATAAAAACCAGTATAATGGCGGTACTGACTTAAAAAGAAAAAGATATAGTGAAGGACATCAGCACTGTCAAGTGGTTAGGAGCCTCAGTGATGTTGCTTACCACCCCACCCCCTGGCTCCTCACAGCTGTTGCCGTGTGCTTGTCTGCTCAGGACCTTCACAACCAACACGAGTACAGAGACGTCTCCACAGATGTTGAGTCGTCTTATGATCTGAGGAATTTGAGAGATAAAAGACGTATTCTGAAGTGTTGACCGACCTCTTGCAGCTATTTACAGACACCTACAACTTCCCAATGCTTGGACTCGTTTCTGTAGCCCGATGTTCACCTTGCGTTAGAGGTGAAAGTTAAAAGCAATGTTGCTCTCATCTACATGTACAAGGATACTCTGTAAGTCACACTTAAGTGCTTGGCAGAAAATTCATCGAACTACCTTTACAATAATTCTCTATTCCACTCTCGAACATCGCGAAAAAAAAAAAAAAAATATATATACACACACACACACACACAAACTTTAGAGTGAGCTCTGCAGCTACGAATAAACTTAAAGCGAGTGTTACTTACTGAAACAATATATCTTAAACGAAACTCTTTAGTAAATGTATCTACACACCGGCTGTTTAATTTCATGTTTTTATCTCAGTGTAACACGAGGAGCCCCTTAAAAAAAAGGAGGAACTACTTCCCCTTAGAAAAAAGGAGGAACTACTTCATAATTAATGTAACAGTATCAATGTCTCTGTACTAGTGTAAAAAGAATTTCAGTTGCATAAGGGAATATATGATATTTTTCCAAACATAGGACATCTTCAAATGTTACGATATGTCATAGCATCTTTGATACTCATATGTTTGTAAGCTCTTTGTATGTATCGAAACATATGGTGCGTAGTAGAAATCATTTCAGTGACAAATCTAAAGTGTTGTTCAGTGAGAAAAATTTACGTGTGCAACAATAAGAATGCAGTGGGAATGTATCCACACCCGTTGGACGAATGTTATGAAAACAAACACTCCAAACCGACATTTAACGTAAGTCACATCCAACGAAATTCTGTAACGCAACCGTCTGTGTATGGCGTGCTTATAATTATGTATTATTTATATTTTAGGACAATTAATCTGTAAAAAAACGCACCACATGTTATAAGGAAAGCGTGTAAACCGTCTGAAGATGAATCATAACGATTCGAAACCGGTAACGGTACCCTTTGAATAAAGGAACTGAAAGTAAATTTGTGGCTGGTTGCTGTCCCGACACCAACATTTGCCTTCAAATAACAGTCACGGTCTCCAACCATGTCATCATATGACAAAATTGCAATTAGTCATAGTCTGTGTATTACTGCATTTGAAGCTATCTTCTACAACTGGACGTCATTTGATCTTGATGTTATACAAAAAAACAGAGAGGCTCGTGCAATGTGAAAAGGAAAAATGCAATTATACCGAAGCAGGATTTTGCTTGTCTTTGCGGCTAGCATTTTTCACGTTAACCGCTGGAGCGCGTGGCTTCTTTTGTATTCCCAGTGCTGTTTAAAGTAGCCTCAAAAGTAATGAGCGCAGCAACGGTGCGAATAAAACAGCATTTGGTAGCAGCAGAACCGAACGACTGGAAGTTTGTCTCGGAGAAATTTTGCCACTGTCGGAATAATGAAACCCGTAGTAGAGGCATCGCGTGAACACGGCCCGCTTGCTGTTCGCCGTCCTTTATTCGACGTGGGCAAGTTCAAGTGCGAGAACTACCAACTTTGGCGGGCGAATACGCAGAGAGGGAGGGGGGAGGTGAGGCGGTGCGTGCCTTTGTCTCAGACATAAACTGCGGCGGTGGCGCTGCGGGCACGGAATACGGCCGCGGCTGCCTTTGTCTGGCGGCCCCCACGCCCCACAAACGTTTACGGCGGATTCTCGCGGCCAGACAGGTGTTGCCTTTGTTTTGGCCACCGCTAGAAGGCTGCTTCTACCCTCTTCCCCAGACCGCTCCATTTACTCACTGTAACACATCCCAAGAGCTAAGGAATGGGAGGGCGTGAGGGGCTCACAACTCCCCCCCTCCCCCCACTCCCCAACCAAACAAGATTTTACTAAAGGCGCATTAATTTTCACATGTACAACTAGTATCAATTTGAAACTGGTCGTAAGGAACTGTTGTCTACGGCGCAAAAATCTTGTCGTGACTTTTGTACACTTCAAGGATGCCTCAGACTCCGTAAGCAGAGAAACAGTCATCAGTAACACGCCGTCCAGCCACCACCACCAGTATTCGACGTCAACGTGCAATAACCGCTCACAAAGTGGCAGCACTAGCAATAGCAGGTCAGCGGCACACGGAAAACAGTGCAGTCGTTGAAGTGCGGAAAGGGAGTTCAAATGGTTCAAATGGCTCTGGGCACTATGGGACTTAACTACTGAGGTCATCAGTCCCCTAGAACTTAGAACTACTTAAACCTAACTAACCTAAGGACATCATACACATTCGTGCCCGAGGCAGGATTCGAAACTGCGACCGTAGCGGTCGCGCGGTTACAGACTGTAGCGCCTAGAAACGCTCAGCCAACCCGGCCGGCGGAAAGGGAGTGATTTACCAGACTTCCAAAAGGGCATCATCATTGGCTTTCATGCCAAGTGTGGAATCATTTTCGAAATGGTGAAGTTTATAATTGTTCGCGTGGCGCCATGGTTAAAGTATTACCGTGCATGGCAAAATAGCGCTATTCAAAACCGGCGCGGCGCCGAGGCAACAATCGTGCACCAAGTACCTTAGATGTGGAGACGTGTACGGGCGAATATATGTGCAACTGTTGAGCAAGAGGCTAGCAACAGTGTCTCCTTAACGACCGTTAAACGAACGTTGCTACCCATGGGGCTCCGCCTGGTTCTTGCACCCATACTGATAGCTTTTCATTCGCGACGAAGGCTGGAATTTACACACCATTATCGCAACCGGGCGTCCACTGAGTGGCCTTTACATGTTTTATGCTGCACCGGACTGGACGCAAACATCCTGTCACAATCATCGGAAGGTTCCAGGCCAGAGGGGGATCATTATGGTCCGGCGAATGTTTTCGTGGAATTCCCTGGATGATATTTTCATTCTGGAAGGAACAATGGATCAATGCAAGTATGTAGCTATCCTTCGGGACTATGTCCACCGCTACATGCAGGTCTTTTGGCATCTACAGACACAACAGTGCAACATGTTACAGAGCTCGCAGTGTACGGTTGTTGTTCGAAGAGCCTCAGGATGAGTTTGCTGTACTATCCTGGCGACTAAACTCCCGGGATTTAGACACTATCAAGAATGTGTGGGACTACTCGATCGGGTTGTTCGCGCTATAAATCCTCAATGTATCTAGAAACCTAGGGCAGTTGGCCACGGCAATGTAGTTGGCACGGAAAATTCCTATCGGTACCTTTAGTAACCTCATTCACTCTCTTACTGCACATTACATTACTGTGACTGAACAATGTAATACATAAGAATTCGGCACAGAAAAAAAACTCTGGCCTTAATTAAACAAACTGAAGAGGAATTACGCCTTGTGCAAGACACAGCTTTACAGTTTTACACTTACCCAAACGTGTTTCAGCATTTTAGGTGCTATCTTCAATGGGTAATAACCAAAAAACGGTGTCTTGTCCAAGTCGAATTTCTCTCCAGTTTTTCTTAACAACCGCATAAGATAAGAGGAGTTGCAACATTCAAAAGACGACATAGAATTCGTCATTTTACTTGCCAAACTTGGAAGCCTAAATTTTCCGCCAAGTGCAGTGCTAGGTGTCCCTCATACCCGACGTTCAAATGGCTCTAAGCACTATGTGACTTAACATCTGAGGTTATCAGTCCCCTAGAACTTAGAACTACTTAAACCTAACTGACCTAAGGACATCAAACACATCCATGCCCGAGACAGGATTCGAACCTGCGACCGTAGCGGTCGCGCGCTTCAAGACTGAAGCGCCTAGAACCGCTCGGCCACACCGGCCGGCATACCTGACGTCTCGCCAGCAGTGCGTCATGTCCGTTACCCTAAAGTCACAACTGAGGTAGGTAGTATCAGGTGTCCCACAGGGTTTAGTATTAGTTCCTATACTCTTCTCATTGTAAATAAATGATGTGTGAACCATTTTGTCCTACCAGAAAAACCGCATGTACTCACTTCCAGTTGTATGAAACTCAAAACCTGTGTTCACTATAAAATGGTCGCAGGATACAGGGCTAAAGCTGAACCCATCCAAAACCCAAATAGCACTGGTTGGTCATTCTAGGCTCATTAGCCAGAAATATAGGGAATGCTTACCACTTTTAATCCTAAAATGGGGCAAATATCAACTGCTCTTCTTCAGCAGAGAGTCTAGGAGTAATAACAGATGAAAATGTAAACTGGTCTGAGCATGTAACCGCAATGTGTAAGGAGGCATCAGTATTTAACCGTGTCCTACCAAAATGTAAAATGCTATACCCTCCTCACCTGAAAATGAAACCTGTAAAAACACAGTTCCAATTTAAAAAAATACTTTGTTTAATGACAACTGCTTGATTCGCCTGCTTAATATCACTATTACATCTTATCTGTTTGTAATTTGGGATCTATCAAAGACAAGATTATTTTGTTCAGCCACATCTTTGAAATATGCTACCAAAGTTTTACACGGAAATAAATCCCGCTTGTTTTACCTGATGCTGGCGTAACAGCCGAAAACCGGTTCGTATAACAAATAATAAATTTTGTTGAATACTACAGCAGTGTTGCGTCTTTCATTCATAATGTATAAAATATTCTATCAAGAACCGACGGAACAGTCAATTAATGCACACTGCCAGTCATTAATTACAGCGATGTTATCCTGCGAGGCCTTTCTCAGGTAAGCGTACGGCGCTATGAATGTATGTGTTCGTTATATCTGCGACGTTCGACGCTTTGATCACTTTTCACCATCATATGCATAGCTATCCTGGCTACGTGCAGGCAAGCGCAGGGATTTCCACACCCTCTGTCTTCTCTGCTGCCTTATCAACGAGCACTGTCCCTTATAAATATCCTCGACCTCAACGCTACTAGCTGAACAGCGTGGCAGAAACACAGGATCCCATCAGAGCAAAATCCTTTCTGTCCCACTCCTTCTTCAGACAGCTTTTCGAAGTCCTTCTCAGCAGCAGGAATCCTACTCTGAAATAACCTACCGCATTATATTAGAGAACTGAATGGCTTCCTCAGCAATTCTAGACTTCATGACATATCTACTAAAACAAAATAACAATTACCATTCTTACTGTACGCACTTGTTAATGCTCTACATCCTTCTTTCGAACCAATTCTTCCTCTTTTAACTATATATGACGGTAGTATCTGTTCCCGAAAGAACAGTTACCGTGGATGACCATGCAGCTTTGCTAGAAATGAAATGATAATTAAATGGACACCCTAGCTGCAAACAGGCGTTGATGTACTTCATTGGGGACATGTTGAAAATGTGTGCCCCGACCGGGACTCGAACCCGGGATCTCCTGCTTAAATGGATAGAGCGTCTGCCATGTAAGCGGGAGATCCCGGGTTCGAGTCCCGGTCGGGGCACACATTTTCAACATGTCCCCAATGAAGTACATCAACGCCTGTTTGCAGATAGAGTGTCCATTTAATTATCATTTCTTCCTCTTTTCTCCGCATCCTTAGCTGGTGCAGTCTCCATAAATTTCCTGCCCCAGAGCTCGCTAGGTGGGGAAACATCTATCTTGTACACCTACAAATTCTTTTATCATTAGTGTTACCCTTAGCATTATTCCTCTTATTATTATTATTACTATTAATGCTATTAGTGGCGGCAGCTGCAGCAGTACAGATACTAACAATATTAACTTTATTAGTTCATAGTCAATATTATTTACTCATTGCCATTCAGACTTAATTTCAATACATTCTATCATATTAAAATTGTTATTTTTTAGGGAACTATGATATTAAAAAGTGCCGTATGTGTAAAAACCTGACCCGATGTAAGAGAGGGACTGATGGCCCTAATCAGATAACGGTAAATAAGTAAAGTAAATAAAATAAAATAAAGAAACATTGGCAGCAGCAGAGTCCGAAATGAAATTCCGTGTTGAAATTTCTGTAACATTTGGAATCAAAACTGGTGTAAGATAAGGTGACGGCATCTCGCCAGTGCTCTTCAGAGGAAATAGAATCTTAGGCTTCGAGAAAACGAAATCCAGGAAATCACATTGCGATATAAACACTCGAACATCAAAGTCAGGTGTCTAGCCTTTGCAGATGATGTAGCAATATTTTCCGAAAACATCGATACAACGACTGCGTAAATCAATCTTTTGAAAAATTGATAGATGGCCGAAATCGAAGAAAGAAGAATTTCAAAAATCTTCGCATAGCTCCTTGGTGAACAAAGGAGCTTGGAAACTACGAGCATCACAAATGGCCAGAAATTCTAAATATTTCAGGCCACGTTCAGCTCTGGATATTTCTGTTTCCTTGACTGAGGTCTAGACCACGTGCGCGGGCTTGCGGCCTGAATGACTGACAGAACAATGATCATGTTGATAGGCGGCCCATACATGGTGTCAACAACAAAGCTGAGACGCTTCGCGAATGCACAGGTGAAACCAGTGAACTGCTGGAAGCTGAATAAGCAGTGCGCCGGACAAGGAGATAAAAATTAAAAACTGACTTTCCAGAACATAAGCGATAATGACTTAGAGAAACAGTGTTATCCCATCTACACGCTCGCGTAGCCACAGGCTGCAGACCTGTGAGCACAATCACAAACCTAAGCAAAATATGGACTCATAATGTTGCGTGCAGTCGGTAGATTTATACCCTGTACATTACGATTTCAAAGTTTTGAGAAATTGTTGCGGTAGTTCTTTAATCAACTGAATGAACCGTGTACTTCTCAAACGTTCCTACAAATGATTTGAAAACTATGTGTTTCCCTAAAATACAATTTGTTGGAATTCTACACCGATGTAGTGAGCGCTGATGTTCAAAA
Organism: Schistocerca cancellata; assembly: GCF_023864275.1. Lineage (NCBI taxonomy): Eukaryota > Metazoa > Arthropoda > Insecta > Orthoptera > Acrididae > Schistocerca > Schistocerca cancellata. The sequence goes on along the minus strand of NC_064634.1, from coordinate 381,974,630 downwards.
ATTATTGTTATTTTATTGACAAAATTTCTGTATTTTATTGTTGCTATTATTATTATTACACTACCGGCAATTAAAATTGCTACACCAAGAAGAAATGCAGATGATAAACGGGTATTCATTGGACGAATATATTATACTGGAACTGACATGTGACTACATTTTCACGCACTTTGGGTGCATAGATCCTGAGAAATCAGTACCCAGAACAACCACCACTGGCCGTAATAACGGCCTTGATACGCCTGGGCATTGAGTCAAACAGAGCTTGGATGGCGTGTACAGATACAGCTGCCCATGCAGCTTCAACACGATACCACAGTTCATCAAGAGTAGTGACTGGCGTATTGTGACGAGCCAGTTGCTCGGCCACCATTGACCAGACGTTTTCAGTTGGTGAGAGATCTGGAAAATGTGCTGGCCAGGGCAGCAGTCTAACATTTTCTTTATCTAGAAAGGTCCGTACAGGACCTGCAACATGCGGTCGTGCACTATCCTGCTGAAATGTAGGGTTTCGCAGGAATCGAATGAAGGGTAGAGCCACGGGTCGTAACACATCTGAAATGTAATGTCCACTGTTCAAAGTGCCGTTAATGCGCACAAGAGGTGACCGAAACGGGTAACCAATGGCACCCCATACCATCACGCCTGGTGATACGCCAGTATGGCGATGACGAATACATGCTTCCAATGTGCGTTCACCGCGATGTCGCCAAAAACGGATGCTACCATCATGATGCTATAATCAGAACCTGGATTCATCCGAAAAAATGACGTTTTGCCATTCGTGCACCCATGTTCGTCGTTAAGTACACCATCGCAAGCGCTCCTGTCTGTGATGCAGCGTCAAGGGTAACCGCAGCCATGGTCTCCGAGCAGATAGTAAATGCTGCTGCAAACGTCGTCGAACTGTTCGTGCAGATGGTTGTTGTCTTGCAAACGTACCCATCTGTTGACTCAGGGATCGAGACGTGGCTGCACGATCTGTTACAGCCATGCGGATAAGATGGCTGTTATCACGACTGTTAGTGATACGAGGCCATTGGGATTCAGCACGGCGTTCCGTATTACCCTCCTGAACACACAGATTCCATATTCTGCTAACAGGCATTGGATATCAACCAACGCGAGCAGCAATGTCGCGATACGATAAACCGCAATCGCGATAGGCTAGAATCCAACTATCAAAGTCGGAAACGTGATGGTACGCATTTCTCCTCCTTACGCGAGGCATCACAACAACGTTTCACCAGGCAACGCCCGTCAACTGCTGTTTGTGTATAAGAAATCGGTTGGAAACTTTCCTCATGTCAGCACGTTGTAGGTGTCCGCACCGGCGCCAACCTGTGTGAATGCTCTGAAAAGCTAATCATTTGCATATCACGGCATCTTCTTCCTGTCGGTTAAATTTCGCGCCTGTAGCACGACATCTTCGTGGTGTAGCAATTTTAATGGCCAGTAGAGTAAAATCTAAAGTATCTGTGGTTCGCTAAAAGTGCGGCGAACCGGGTGATAGCAATTTATATTTTGGGAGTCGGGGGTGGGGGAGTGTAACTGCGAACTCCTAAACGAATCAAACGCTGGTATCACGCCTGAGAGAACTAAACATTGCGAAGTGCCCCCTCTCCCCTCATATTGTCAATTTATGACTGGTAACGAAATTCTACTTCGTAAATACAAGGAAACATTATCTTCATTGTTTTTCATTCCATTTTGTTTTCCGTATCGTCCTCAAAGAAGCGGTCAAAGTGTAACATTCGACATACCTTCATTTACGTGTACCTCCCATATCTTCCAAAGGAATAAAGAAAGATTAAGACTGAACGTAGCGTCAACGACTAGGTCATTAGAGGCGAAGCACAAGCTTCGGTTGTGTTTTCCAATTTAGGGAAATCACGGGAAACCTGAATCTGTATAGCGGGACGATGATTGAGTCGCCGGCCTCCTACATGTGAGTCCGGTATGCCAAAGATTGCGAAACATCGTTGGTTCGCAACTTTGGCGCCAGGATGATTCAATGTGAAGCTTATCAGTCGCAGTTACTTGTGTCTTCTTTGCTGAATAGACTCAGGTAATATCTCAGTTCACGGAAAGGAATAGAAACAACTGCGAAAATATAAGCATCACAATGCTTTGGGCAGCGAATAAAATTTGCCGCAAAAGTATAAACAGAAAAGAGCAATTCACATTGTGTTTTATTTAACGTAAAAAAGAGGTCTAAGAAAATGACGTTCCTATACAATGTTTTCACGTTGAAGCAAATTGTAGAGAAACGGATTAAAATCAACCTGAACAATGAATTGCATTCATTAGTTTTGAATACGCTTTTGACTGGCTAAATACGAAGAGACAACGGACAATGATGAATGAGAGAAGTTACCCGCTGTACTTGCTCAGAGCTATAAAAAGCATGTTCAAAAATACAAACATCCGTGCAAAATTACGCACGCACCAGTCGGGGTGCCTAAAAACTAGTCTAAATCTGACACATTTATTTGGCAGACACATATACGAAATTCTTAAAGAACGAAATACTACGGTACGGACCCAGCGCGTATGACGTCGTAAGGGACCGCTGTTTCAATGATTTAGAAAATTTACTTTATTTTGACTTTGTACGCTTCCTGTGGCCGAAGTCAGCAGTTAAAGAAGTGAGGTCATGCGCTCTCTCTTCCTCTGTGAATCGTATAAATTTTGTTGTGAGTTACAATATTGTAACTGTTTGTGTTCGTAGTTTCTGAGATGGATGTGGGAGCAGTTCAGCATTTCCCTACATGAGCGGGGAAAGCCAAATAAAGACGACACTCTCTAAGTTAATAATAGTTCTCCTTTTTTCTCCTTTCGTGGCACTCGTATAGGCGTTATTTTAGTCGCAAGAAGTTCTTTGCGCACTTCGTGGCAGCTATAGCAGTCGTGATTCGCTTCTAGGAAGCAACAGCTTCGGTAAGAAGTCCATTGAAGTTCGTCTCTTGATCGTTCATTGAAATCACCGCAACGTAGGTCCTACATGTAACCTAAAATGTTGCTGGTCATCATTAGTTTCTCAAGTTTTCGTAATATTTGGTTTTTTGTCTTTCATTTGTACAGTAAATAAATATTCAGAAGACAGTAGATTTGTGCAAATCGTCCTACAACTAAAACGACAGTACTGCCACGTCACTAAGCATGCTTACAGACCGAATTGCACGTGAACGTTTGCGGTCTGACTTCACTTCGAACAAACAAGAAAAGAAATCCGTTTCCACAAACGAAGAGTACCGCAGCCTGGTTTCTCCGGGACAGCTGCGCGCGTCAACGTCTTACCTACTTTCGTCTCCGTACAAGGACCGCGGACCGCGTGGTGCCATTTGCTCCTCCTAGTCGAAGACCCTACGCGGCTCCTCTCTCGGGCGGGCAGGAAGGAAGCAATTCTCCTCAGCGACAACTCGTGGCTACACGCTATAGCAGAAGGAAGCTCTCAGAAAACGTAAACGCAAAGTACAGCGGACCGGAGATCCTCCAGAATGCAGACACTTTCCCCTTTATTCCGCCGCGGTTTTACGGAAGTAAAAACTGAACAAGACTGAGATTCACAGTTGTTACCTTAAGATGCGAAAAGAAATACATATAATTTATATCTAATAAAAATCATGTAAACGATATAAAGAGGGTGAGTAGCGGAAGATGTAACGGCCCTTTTACAAGTATTATGTGGATGGTTCATGATATCAAAACGATGTTTTTGGCAAATGATAGCACATAGATGAGCATGTAATTGTGTTCCACGTTCAATACTCTTAGCTCTTGTATCAACCGAGATACAGAAGTCAGTTTTTTTATGGGACGTTATTTTTTACGGCATTCGTAAATTTCTGAAAAGACGAGTATAATGACACAACGCTTGTTAATAGTAGCGTTTAAGCTTGTCGCATAACTACCCGAACTGAAACTACCCGGAACTGAAAGGCAAACCGGCCGGAATTTGCTATTGCGGTGTAGATAGCGCCAAGCTGGGCTCTCGTGCCAGGAAGTACAGGTGGCTATGCTGCCAGGATAAGAAGTATTTCTTCTTGGCTATACTTCATATGCCACAGATACACATCAGACACGATTTTTGTAAATGGAACTATATGCTGACTTATAGCGTATCAGAATACCGTTAGGAAAACTGCTCTAAATGTGTGTGCGTACACATGTCTACGTGAACACTTCTTGTGGAATCAAGTAAACAGTCGAAATGCCCGGCACGAGAGATCCAATTGATAGTATTCACACGGGAATAGAATATTCCGGTCGCTTGCTTTTGCTTGTCCTTGCTTTCGAATCCGAACCCATTTCTCGAATACTATTGCGAAAAGTTTGAACGCCAACATTAACAACAGTTATAAAAGTATCTCTTTACTCGTCTTTTCGATTGATTTCTAATGCCGTTAAAAAGCATATTGTTTCATTAAAAAAACTTACTTACTTTAGCGTAGGCTTCTAAGCTCCGTTATGTTTACTTGTAAATACAGATGTAACTGTTCTGTATTGGCAGACTTCGCCCTCTTAGTTCAAAAAAATGGTTCGAATGGCTCTAAGCACTGTGGGACTTAACATCTGAGGTCATCAGTCCGCTAGACATAGAACTACGTAAACCTAAATAACCTAAGGACATCACACACATCCCTGCCCGAGGCGGGATTCGAACCTACGACCGTAGCACTCGCGTGGTTCCGGCCTGAAGCGCCTAGAACCGCTCGACCACAGTGGCAGCATCTTAGTTCTTTGTTGTATTGGAGATATGTTTATCCTAAAATATTTATAACTTCTAGGTTACAGTATTACTCTTTTCAAGTAGAATATTGATTGTCCTTTCTGGAAAGGTACATCGTGCGAAGTAAAACAAAAACTATAGTTGCGGCTGTACCTAACGGTTACTGCTGAGTAGTTGCTCTTCTTAGCAGCATTCCATACGAGCACACCTGTTGCGCCTTTACCTGTATTTACTCCTACTTGAGGGACTTGGATTATGCACGACTCTACTCAAAAAGAATAGATAGATGTAGTAGTAAGGTCGAGTCGCGCACATCAGCTTTCATGCACCACAGCTAATTCGGTGCAGGTAATAAGCTATAGCTGTGAACCTGTAGTCAAATAGTCTGTATATTGGCTAGAATTTCAAGTAAATACACAGAAATACAAAATCAAAGTTAAATGAATCATTTGATGAGAAGGTTCTATTCTAATGTATTTAGTTGATGTAGTCGACAGAGAATTACACTGAATAATTTTTATTCAAGAAAGGACATCTCACAGAAATGAGAAGTGGCCCAACGATGTTAAGTTATAATACACACAGAAAATACCCTTATCAAATGCAGTAAAACTACGATGAAAGTGCTACGAGAATGGCAGCAAAATCCCCGCACTAAATAGTCACCAAAGATATGTGAAAACTAAGTCCATTTCGTAATCAAAATAGACGAAATATTCACCAGTTCAAACCAATTCCGAGTTCACTATGATGATTTAAAAATTATCACACGTAAAACAAAGGATAGTAACTCATACTCTGTCCATCCTCAGCTCCGTAATGCAGGCGGTACAGAGTCCTATTCTGGACAACATTCAGACCTCTCGAAAAATGAAGTCCCTTCAGAAGTTAAAGTATGGTAACGGCCGTTTACCGCCAACAATCAAACACCTCCGTGATTGAATACCACTCGTTACCAAAAGTAGATTTGCCTCCGTCCAGAACTCACCTGAAAGTGTCCATAATCGCTCCCTTGAGATCTTCATACTACAAATTCCCAGTCTCCACTTGACTCCCGTAGTGTTCTGCTGGTGTCTGCTATTCCATTTGCTGAAGGCCGTCCCCACCAAAAACACATCGTTCTTAAAACTTCTACAGACATAATTTGACTCATCTTCGCAGCTTCCCGGACTTAACTAATATAATGCAACAATATTTAAATAAACAAATGTTACAAACATTCAGTCACACTCAGACAATTCACAATAAATACAAATAGAGGTTTGTCCATAAATATATAATCAAGTATTCTTGTGAAACTGCGCTCACGATAAATGAGAACAGACTGTTGACAAATATCGTTCACACAGCGTCAGCAACTCAGGCGATAAACCACTTCTTAAATTACTATGATTTTGTATTATTAGTTGTAATTGATATTTAAATAAAGTTACTGGCGCAATAAATATCGAGCGCTTGGGAGCCATTCAACGAAGCCACGTTATGACAAAACTGTATTTGATAGGCAAAAAAAGCGGATGCTATATGTGGATTCAGTGCTCAAGAAACCACGAGATTAAGCCGTTACCTAACAGGAAGTGATATAAAGAAATGTGTGTTCGCTGGGTTTGTTCTTTTACTTTGTCTCTATCTTCTCACATTACAAATTATACAAGAGACCTTCCGAAAGTAAGTTCCGTCATTCTTTTTCATACGGAAACTTACTTGCCAAAAATAAATACGTCATGGCACCAAGAACTGTACACCTTCCACTGCTTTTCGACATAATCGCATCAATACTGAGGCATTTGTCCCAGCGTGCAGAAACCATTCTAGTAAAATTCAATGCCCTGCGATGCAAGGAGCTGTCGCACAGCCTCCAGCAGTGTTGTTTTCATTCGTGGATGTGGAGGGACTCCCATTTCGACCTTCATCAAAAATGGTTCAAATGGCTCTGAGAACTATGGGACTTAACATCTGAGGTCATCAGTCTCCTAGAACTTAGAACTACTTAAACCTAACTAACCTAACGACATCACACACATCCTTACCCGAGGGAGGATTCGAACCTGCGACCATAGCGGTCTCGCGGTTCCAGACTGACGCGCCTAGTACCGCTCGGCCACACCGGCCGGCCCGACCTTTATCCTTGACACTCTGCCATCCTTCGCTGAACATACGCCGTCAGTGACCAACGATTTGACGAGATACGGCCTCTTCACGATACACGATTTGTAGACGTTCATGGATAACGGTACACTAGTCCCATGTGCCCATTCATACCGGATAACAGCACGCATTCCACTGGCAACCACGTTGTCAGTACATGTCCGTCTGCCACTGTGAGGTGTGCTCGAATAACCTCAGGCACCCCTTTCTGGCGCTGCTCTGGCTTCTTCGTCGCTTTGCGCATCCGTTGATCCTCCTCCGCTGACGTTCCTTTCGTCGTTGAACCAGTAACGGGTGTAAGTTCGTAAGGCATTTGTTTGTGTTACCTGGTGTACCATTTTCTCTTTCAAAAACAGAGACGAGACTTATTTTCGTAACGTTCCTCTGCCCGCCCGGCTAGCCGAGCGGTCTAACGCGCTGCTTCCCGAGCGGGAAGGCGTGCCGGTCCCCGGCACGAATCCGCCCGGCGGATTAGTGTCGAGGTCCGGTGTGCCGGCCAGCCTATGGATGGCTTTTAGGGCGGTCTTCCATCTGCTTCGGTGAATGCGGACTGATTCCACTTATTCAGCCTGTTATACTTGTCCCCCGGCGGATTCGTGCCGGGGACCGGCACGCCTTCCCGCTCGGGAAGCAGCGCAATAGACCGCTCGGCTATCCGGGCGGGCAGAGGAACGTTACGAAAATAAGTCTCGTCTCTGTTTTTGAAAGAGAAAATGGTACACCAGGTAACACAAGAAAAGGAAACAGAAGAAAAATTCGGAGTAGGTATTAAAATCCATGGAGAAGAAATAAAAACGTTGAGGTTCGCCGATGACATTGTAATTCTGTCAGAGACAGCAAAGGACTTGGAAGAGCAGTTGAACGGAATGAACAGTGTCTTGAAGGGAGGATATAAGATGAACATCAACAAAAGCAAAACGAGGATAATGGAATGTAGTCGAATTAAGTCGGTTGATGTTGAGGGTATTAGATTAGGAAATGAGACACTTAAAGTAGTAAAGGAGTTTTGCTATTTGGGGAGCAAAATAACTGAAGATGGTCGAAGTAGAGAGGATATAAAATGTAGACTGGCAATGGCAAGGAAAGCGTTTCTGAAGAAGAGAAATTTGTTAACATCGAGTATAGATTTAAGTGTCAGGAAGTCATTTCTGAAAGTATTTGTATGGAGTGTAGCCATGTATGGAAGTGAAACATGGACGGTAAATAGTTTGGACAAGAAGAGAATAGAAGCTTTCGAAATGTGGTGCTACAGAAGAATGCTGAAGATTAGATGGGTAGATCACATAACTAATGAGGAAGTATTGAATAGGATTGGGGAGAAGAGAAGTTTGTGGCACAACTTGACTAGAAGAAGGGATCGGTTGGTAGGACATGTTCTGAGGCATCAAGGGATCACCAATTTAGTATTGGAGGGCAGCGTGGAGGGTAAAAATCGTAGGGGGAGACCAAGAGATGAATACAGTAAGCAGATTCAGAAGGATGTAGGTTGCAGTAGGTACTGGGAGATGAAGAAGCTTGCACAGGATAGAGTAGCATGGAGAGCTGCATCAAACCAGTCTCAGGACTGAAGACCACAACAACAACATACTATTTCGGCGATTGCTGCGCATACACTGTCTCCACGTATGTGTACATCACAATTACTATACCAAGCAAAGAATTGGGTTACACTCGTCTGGTATGAGACGTTTCCGCCAGGGGATGGGGGGGGGGGTGTCCATCGGGATCGGGGGGCCGAACCGCACAATAACCCTGGGTTCGGTGTGGGGCGGCGGTGGGGCGAGGTTGTGAACCACTGAGGGCTACGGCGGGATGAAGCCTGTCCGTCGTGTCTAGTTCCCCGCTTCAATGCACACAATACACAGAACTCCCTCGTACAATTGTGGTACCTTCACTCTACGCGAGGAAATAGCGGCACAGGTGCTGGCAGCCCGGGAGGAAGGCGGCCGGGACAGGCGCGCATACGACGCAGCAGCTGTGGGAACACAGCCTCGGCTCGGCTGTGCTCGCGTGTGCACAGTCCCTCCCGGCGCTTCCTTACGACGCCCACTTCCTCCTGAGAACCGACAACGGGAGGTAAACTGCGCCTCAGACGGGACCAGCCGACAATGGTGGGGAGGCTGTTGCATGCAGGGCAGCAACTTCCGCGCTCTTGCTTTCGTCACTGAACGACGTGGCAAACCACCAGGGTGAGGCGACTTGACGAAGAACTGTAGCGTAATAAGTGATTCTACGGAGATTTCATGACCGCAGGCGCTCATTTCTCTCAGGCGCTGTTAGGTAGTTGATTGTACTTTTAGTAACATACCAGTAACCCTTCCGACCAATATCCCCCTTCGACCCCCTCCCCCGCCACCGATCCTTTTACAGAACCGAATTCTCGCGCATGAAGCAACTCCGAATTAAGAGAAGCTAGTTTTTCAGCCTCTCGATGCTTATAACGTCATACACTACTGGCCATTAAAACTGCTACACCAAGAAGAAATGCACATGATAAACGAGTATTCATTGGACAAATATATTATACTAGAACTGACATGTGATTACATTTTCATGCAATTTGGCTGCATAGATCCTGAGAAATCAGTACCCAGAACAACCACCTCTGGTCGTAATAACGGCCTTGATAGGCCTGGGCATTGAGTCAAACAGAGCTTGGATGGCGTGTACAGGTACAGGTACAGCTGACATGCAGCTTCAACACGATACCACGGTTCATCAAGAGTAATGACTGGCGTATTGTGCCGACCCAGCTGCTCGGCCACCATTGACCAGACGATTTCAGTTGGTGAGAGATCTGGAGAATGTGCTGGCCAGGGCAGCAGTCGAACATTTTCTTTATCTAGAAAGGTCCGTACAGGACCTGCAACATGCAGTCGTGCATTATCCTGCTGAAATGTACGGTTTCGCAGGGATCGAATGAAGGGTAGAGCCACGGGTCGTAACACATCTGAAATGTAACGTCCACTGTTCAAAGTGCCGTTAATGCGAACAAGAGGTGACCGAGACGTGTAAACAATGGCACCCCATACCATCACGCCGGGTGGTACGCCAGTATGGCGATGACGAATACACGCTTCCAATGTGCGTTCACCGCGATGTCGCTACTCACGGATGCGACCGTCATGATGCTGTAAACAGAACCTGGATTCATCCGAGAAAATGACGTTTTGCCATTCTTGTACCCAGGTTCGTCGTTGAGTACACCATCGCAGGCGCTCCTGTCTGTGATGCAGCGTCAAGGGTAACCGCAGCCATGGTCTCCGAGCTGATAGTCCATGCTGCTGCAAACGTCGTCGAACTGATCGTGCAGATGGTTGTTGTCTTGCAAACGTCCCCATCTGTTCGACTCAGGGATCGAGACGTGGCTGCACGATCCGTTACAGCCACGCGGATAAGATGCCTGTCATCTCGACTGCTAGTGATACGAGGCCGTTGGGATCCAGCACGGCGTTCCGTATTACCCTCCGGAACCCACCGATTCCATATTCTGCTAACAGGCATTGGATATCAACCAACGCGTGCAGCAATGTCGCGATACGATAAACCGCAATCGCGACAGGCTGCAATCCGACCGTTATCAAAGTCGGAAACGTGATGGTACGCATTTCTCCTCCTTACGCGAGGCATCACAACAACGTTTCACCAGGATACGCCGGTCAACTGTGTATGAGAAATCGGTTGGAAACTTTCCTCATGTGTGCACGTTGTAGGTGTCGCCACCGGCGCCAACCTCGTGTAAATGCTCTGAAAAGCTAATCATTTGCATATCACGGCATCTTCTTCCTGTCGTTTACATTTCGCGTCTGTAGCACGTCATTTTGGTGTTGTAGCAATTTTTATGGCCAGTAGTGTATTTCCTGAGTTACATGCGCACAATAGTATAATACTGCAGATACATTCAGTGGTGTATATGGATAGAATTAGTGAGAAGCAAGTAATAAATTAAAACATCTTGTTTGATGTTGAAGTTTTCTGTATGCAAAGCGAAAACCTGGCAAGCGATAACCTTCCTCCTTTTCAATATTTTGTGGGAAGTGTCAGAGAAAAAAAGTTTCGATAAGATCTGAAATTACGTGTAAGATTTGCTGGAAGTCGCTAATTGCTCTGATTATCTAATATTGGATGAATATACATTCTAAGCAAAAAGCGACGGACCACGAATGCGACAGAAATTGGTAGATGTGACGAACACGTACAGACGAACAAATGATTACAATGTCAGACAAACTGGATGATTTATTCAAGAGAAAGAGTTTCCCAAAGTGGGTAAGTCAGTAACGCGTTGTTCCACCTCTGGCCCTTATTCAATCAATTATTCGGCTTATCACTGATTGATAGAGTTGTTGGCTGTCGTCCTGACGGATTTCGTGCCAAATTCTGTCCAATTGGCGCGTTAGGACGTCAAAATCCCGTGCTGGTCTGAGGGCGCTGTCCGTAATTCGCCAATCGTTCTCATCTGCGGGAGATCCGGTGATCTTGTTGGTCAAGGCTGGATTTGATGAGCACGAAGAAAAGCGGTGGAAATTCACGCCGCATGTGAGCGGGAATTATTTCGCAAAATGTTAGCCCAGGATTGCTTGCCATGAAAGCCAACAAAACGGAGCGTAGTGTATCATCGATGTCGCGCAGTGCTGTAAGGGTGCAGTGGATGATAACCAACGGGGTCGCTGGTCATCGGGACTCAATTCTCAAGCAGAACTCGCCACTGAAGACAGTTCTACTCCAGTCAATGAGATTACAGGCCAAAGCTTCTGACAGATGGGAAAGCTTCTCGCTGAGTTACTTGAAATATTCCCCATACCAGTGGAATGGCAAATCTACATAAAAACGTTTTTTTTGGGAGGGGGGGGGGGGCGATTTTCTAGGATCTTCAACACAAAGTGTACCTTACGCGCCCCCTGATCTCCAATGTCATTTGCAAAATATTGCATGTAGACTTTTTTATGAAATCCGCAAAGTTTCTGTAGCGGTTTTTAATAATAAACACACCAGTAAACCACTTAAAATGTATTTTTTTCACGTTGAGAGTTAACTGTATAAAAATGTGACTGATACGGATTTTTGTTTCTGTATTAGGATTCAGTACATTAAAAACCACAAAAGAAAGCCACTTTCACAGAAAAGGTTTGTCGTCGCTGGCCTTTGTAATAGAAACATTTATTTTCTTTTATAATTTTCGCATATGTCTTCAGTTCCGCCAGTCAAGTTCAGGATGCCCCCCTCCCCCCCCCCCCCCCAAAAAAAAAAAGCACACACCAAGATACGCTCATTTCTCAATTTCTCATTGGTAAAGCACAAAGCACGTGCACAACTCTTACACAGGACAAACACTCATTTTCAGATATGCTAACACGTAAGAATATTCTCAACTCTAGCGGGACGCACGTGTTTTATACGGCCTGGACGGGGAATACCACTAATGTCATGAATGGGTCTGTCAGTAAATTTTAGGAGTTGAATCTACCGATTCCTGCGGTCTGCGGTCCTCAGAGGCCAGCGGTAAGAACTGCCAGTTTTGGAGGACGTCGCTGAAGCGCGTTCAGGAGAAAACTCAAGGACACCAAGTCAGCAAAGAGGTCTCGAGCAGAACGCTTACCGAAAGTGAGTCGCTAATGGTAGGTCTAACTTAATCTGCAGAAGACGGATGTCTTTATCGAATGATGGCACACGGATTTCACCAAAGCTGCGGTTAAGAACGGCCTTCGACAAGGACGAAGAACGTGACTCAAGCATTTAGTACTTCACTCACAAATACAAAAACAGCTGCGTGTGTAGTGTACTCAGAGACTACGTAACATGAGGAGAATGATCACACGTGCTTACACGAAAGGATAACCTTCCGCCTGGCAGCTTCTACTCTCGAAAAAGGCGAAGAGTAAGTATGCCAAGGTGCCCCACGCCGTGACTCCAGGGAGGTCAAGATCTTCGTGGACGCTAAGGTAGACATATGACTGACGCCTACACCCTTCGAATGCGACAGAACTCAGAAGTGAGAGGAAATTACAGAGGATAAACTACGTATCCCATATATTGCGTCGAAGACACCAGCAATCACATGAAAATTACGTACACTAGGCATACTGGCTAAGAGTGATTGTACATCTTATTCGTAGTGCGCTCCACAGCCTTAAATTTGTTGAGTGAAGATGACCAAATTCATGAAAACGAATTGCACGTTCCCTATACCATTCATCCTGGGCAAATTTTTCTATGTACTCATTTCCGCATGTGCTCTTTTTGATGCCCGCCGAACTTCTAGGAGGTACTCAGTTTCTATCTGTGTCTTTGCCAAAATCTTTACTGTCACCTCCTTGACAGCATCTCCTATTCGTACCGTAATGATCTGCACCTCAGGAACTGGTTAACTGAACACCTTACCCTTAACGTAGCGTCGCAGAAAAGTCAGGAGGTGTTACGTCTTGTGGACGTGATGGCCATGATGTTGGTCGGTCTGTACAGATCCATCTGTCCGGAAAGGTTTCATCCAAGAACTGGCGAAAAAATAACCCCCAGTTGGTACACCATCCATGGTTCAAACATCTGTAACTGATATGTAACGCCGGCCGCTGTGGCCGAGCGGTTCTAGGCGCTTCAGTCCGGAACCGCGATGCTGCTACTGTCGCAGGTCCGAATCCTGCCTCGGGCATGGATGTGTGTGATGTCCTTAGGTTAGTTAGGTTTAAGTAGTTCTAAGTCTAGGGGGACTGATGACTTCCCAAGTTAAGTCCCATCGTGCTTAGAGCCATCTGAACCATTTTGAGGTGTAACGTAAAGTTCCTGCATGTCCAGGTAGGCTGCTGTCGCAAAAACAGTGCAGCAACGTATCTGCATCTTGAAGTGTATTCATAAAAAAGTTGTATGAATTTAGCTACCATTTGCAACAAACCATATAGCTGTATCTGCCATAGTTCCTTAGAAATTATCTTTTCTAATCAGGGAAAAACTTCATGCTTACAGTGTATATGTTTGAAATATTCCAGTCAACTGTTTTTGTTTATGACACTTATACACTGATAAGCCAAAAAATTATGACCACTGGCCACCGCGACGTCGACTGCTGTCGGCACGTGACGCGGTAACAAAAGTAAGTAGACGGACGAGGGATCACCATAGCGAAGATAAGGGGTGAAAATGAGATAAGAGATTTTGAAATAGGACAAATTATTAGTAGGCAGAGCCTGTGGATAGTATCTCGAAAACGGCGAAGCTCTTCGATTGTTCACGTGCTATTGTAGTGATAATCTACGGAAACAGGTAGAAGGACAATGAAACTACCACTAGGCACTAAATGGTTGGAGTCCACGATTCTTCACAGAACGTGGGGTTCGGAGGCTTCTCTGCTCTTCGGCACGTTTGCTGAAAGAGCACAATGCCGATGCTCACACAATTGTTTCGGAGGACACCGTTCATCGTACGTTGTGGAAAATGGAGCTCCGCAAAAGACCAACGGTACGTGTGCACATGTTGAACCAACGACATCGCCAGTTACGACTGCAGTGGGCACGGGAAAATCGGGCTTCGACCGACGATCAATGGAAACGTGTCGGCTCTTTGTGTGAATCACATTTTTGCTACCCTAGGTCGATTGTCGTCTCCACAAACTCCGTCATCGAGGTGAACAGCGGCTCAAACCGTGCTGCGTGCTGGTAGGAGCAGTATTATGCTATTGGGGACATTCTCCTACGCTTGCATGAGACCTTTGGTAGTAACTGAAGACATGCTGACACCTGCATCCCTTCATTATTGATGTCTTCCCCGAAGGCGATGTCATCTTTCAGCAGTATAACTGTCCGTGCCTGGGAGCCAGAACCGCGCTACAGTGGTTTAAAGAGCGCTGGAATGAACTCACGTTGATGTCTCGGCGACCAAATTCGCCTGATGTAAATCATATGGAACCCATCTGGGTCGCTATAGGACATCATCGCGTACGCAATTCAGCGGCCCGTTATTTACGTGAATTACATGATCTGTGCGAAGATGTCTAATGCCAGATACCTCCACAAACCTACAGACAAATTGGCGGATCTCTGATATGGAGAAACAGTGACGTATTTCGTTCCAAGGACGAACAAACAAGCTATCAAGCAGGTGGTCATAATGTTTTGGCTCATCAGCGTATATACAATATGTTACCTATTTTTGTTTTAAATTAACCACACGTTTCCTGCATCACTTATACAGGAAACGTATGATTAATTTAAAACATATACTCCAGTTGACTGTTGTTTTATTTATCATGCTGCAGTATGTCACCCGTTATGATATTGTATGGCCGTATAAATCAGTCGATTATGGAGTATAGTGAGCAAATCACATAGTGTTTCGAGTTTAGATCAGACTGGTGGACGTATCTCGACATTAGTATAGGTGCTCATTAAGACTTCTTCACTTACATGCTTCATTAAACGGTACTTTACTCAGCAGGTCTTTTATGTGTTTGTTACTTCATTTTGTCTCTATATCCTACGGTGGATCGACGTGGGCAGTCACATGACCGTTTCAAGTTGCAGTTATATAATTCGTAAAGCGACAACATACTGCACGTAAGAACATCACAAATAAAGGCTCCTTTCTGTAATATTTGAAACAGTAAAAACATCGAAAAGCCGAGTATCCGATTTGGCGAAACCGATCATAAACACAGAAATAGCAGTATTTCTTGCAACGCCGATAGAACTCCTCAATTGTGGAAAATAAGCACTGCTATACCGTCCTCACTCAATACGTGCAGAGAGCCGCACTAGTGCGTCCTTTCACAATTACCTGTATGTGTCATTAGTATTATTTTGTCGTAGTAAATCCCATAGATATAAAATGTAGACTGGCAATGGCAAGGAAAGCGTTTCTGAAGAAGAGAAATTTGTTAACATCGAATATAGATTTAAGTGTCAGGAAGTCATTTCTGAAAGTATTTGTATGGAGTGTAGCTATGTATGGAAGTGAAACATGGACGGTAAATAGTTTGGACAAGAAGAGAATAGAAGCTTTCGAAATGTGGTGCTACAGAAGAATGCTGAAGATTAGTGGGTAGATCACATAACTAATGAGGAGGTACTGAATAGGATTGGGGAGAAGAGGAGTTTGTGGCACAACTTGACCAGAAGAAGGGATCGGTTGGTAGGACATATTCTGAGGCATCAAGGGATCACCAATTTAGTATTGGAGGGCAGCGTGGAGGGTAAAAATCGTAGGGGGAGACCAAGAGATGAATACACTAAGCAGATTCAGAATGATGTAGGTTGCAGTAGGTACTGGGAGATGAAGAAGCTTGCACAGGATAGAGTAGCATGGAGAGCTGCATCAAACCAGTCTCAGGACTGAAGACTACAACAACAACAAATCTCATAGCTCTGCATTCTGCGAAAAACTCAGGTATTTAGCGTAGATAGGTAAGCTACTGAACTTATTTATGCAGGAAAAATGTAGTATCCACCTGGGTCTCAAAATGGTTCAAATGGCTCTGAGCACTATGGGACTGAACTTCTGAGGTCATGAGTCCCCTAGAACTTAGAACTACTTAAACCTAACTAACCTAAAGACATCACACACATCCATGCCCGAGGCAGGATTCGAACCTGCGACCGTAGCGGTCACGCGGTTCCAGACTGAAGCGCCTAGAACCGCTCAGCCAACAAGGCCGGCCACCTGGGTCCCTCAGTAAACATTACAAAAATACACTTCTGCCTCTGTTTCCAAATCACTCTAATGAATAGTTGCAGATGTATACACAGATTGTATTTCAGGAGCAAATCTTTCTTCTTAATAAGTTTCAACATGTAAATAAAAATGTATGAGCCTACAAGACTACTTGGGCTAGATTCACCAGTCCAGCTGGATTTTCTTTCTTCGCTTGCTGTGGCAGCTTCCTTCCGCGATGTGAAAGCGGTGTGCCCTGACTATGCATGATTAGTATGAAATACCGAGAACGTGTGTTTGTATTGTCGAAAACTATGAGAAGATCAGATTGTGTAACTGAACTTATAGTGTTGCTAGTACTAGAAACTATGCTACAGTGAACCTACGGGTTGTCTGTTCGCACGAGAGCTCGTTAAATATCAGTTCAATTGAGCTAATTACCTGCCCAAACCGTGTTAAACTGGGTGGGCATTCGTGTTGTGCTGCACAGTAGCATCCCGCGGTAACGAAGGTGTTAGCTGCATATCACAACCTGCGGAATGATTGCAATACGTAAGAGGAAAAACCTGGCACCTTTACGTAGCCCAGCCTTCTGCCTACTATTTTCGAACATGCTATTCTGAACGATCCCATTCGATGGACGAATCACCATGCCGCATACCCTAACTTCATGATGCATTAACCAGAAATCTGTCATTTAATAGAGGGCACTGGAGTATAGCACAGTTAGCGAAAAATGTGCCCCGACACATCTCTTCCCCATGCTAATAAAATAATGATGAACATTTCTTCCTCCAGGTTTCGAGACAGATATCTCAGTGTCGGGTCTCCACAGTGGCTTTCATAGCCACATCGGCTCCAGAGTCAGGGCGTATTCCACAAATCAACGGCAATCATTTCTTTCTTTAAATAAGTACAATTTAGTCCACTCACTGTTGATGATAGGCGGAACCGTGTTTCTGAAAGTAAAACTCATCTGTTTCTGGTGACGTGTGATGGTTTATAGCTACTAATCATTGCTCGTAGATCATTAAGACTGGTGTTTCTGGCTGCCTTCAGTAGCAATAACACTGCAGGCTGCAAGGGGTAGATGGAAGTGAACGTAAAGCAATTGATATAAAGTACATAGTTAGCTCTCCACTGGATATTTAGCAACGAAGTACTCTCTTTGAATCTAAGAGTAGATACAATCACTACGAGGTTTTCAAAACATTCTTGGCAGCATGATTCACAAATAAAGCACAAAATGTCGACAACCAATTTGAACACACACACTTTGTTGAATACGGGACTTTACAGCCGTTACTTTAGTTCTATCATTGATAGTTACAACATCACCAACTAGTTTCATGGCAGAGCTATTGGATCTCAAAAATGAATTTAGATTTTAGAAGATCAAAAATCTACATTGCATTGCTCATATAGAATCATGATGCAAGGAACAACGCTTCTTTTTCCACCATAAATATGCGAGTTTGGCCTGCAAACGATTCCACGAACCTTCAGTCCCAGATTTTGGTTTGTTCAAGGCCACCAGTTTACGTTTTTATCCTCTCGTTCAAAACACCAAATCTGTGGAACTATGAATACACAACAAACTTGCTCTATCTGGGAAATTTCGCAGTTCTCAAGAGCGTGACAAGGAGGTACGAAATTTTAGAAATCAAATCTTCTCACAATATACCACCCAGCCACACACACACACACACACACACACACACACACACACACGCACGCGCGCGCGCACACACACACACATACTACACAAACGTGAAATATTTCGTTTTACGACCCTGCAGGTTATGATCTCCCTTGTATCGTTGAAGAGAGCTGATTACTTCCATGCTGGCTGGAAGGACCGACGTGGAGTCGAAAAGCGCATTAGAAAACACGAGTGAAAATCTACTTCTGAAGTCGCTGAGTACGTGACAGACTCTTTGGAACCGTCACTTTTTATGAACGCTAAGTCAGGCTAAGTTCTTCTAAACCGCTGTTTTCTGTAGATACTGATGCGTGCCTTGTTCGTTTGTAACGCTGCTGTTGCCGTTTAAAAGCTGAAAAGCCTTTCTGGACACCAGTGACACGGTGACGGACTTGAAGTTCCCGGGAATTTACAAGTGAAAGAGATACCATATTCTTACACTGTGATGCGTTCTAAGCGTATTTTGATTAAGTGTGACATTCGGGTGGGAAGAGAGCACCTTATCCAGTATTCAGTGACTGAGGACAGTGTGCTGAACAACATTACATCATTATGTATTTTATCTGCAGACTAATAATTGTAGCTATTTGGGGTGTTATGTTTTTCGGTTGGTTAGTTCCTCCAAGTACATGTGGCAAGAGCAAGCCCTTAATGCTTATTTGCCCCTGGGCAGCAAGTCAGCTATGGAGGTGCGGATGCAAGGATGCAAAACGTTTAGTCTATACTAGCAGGCGTAGTCCAGTTTCACGTTCAGTTACGATCTTGCAGGAAAGACCAGTTACTACATTATGTGACGTATTTGCGTAAAGACTGTTAGACACAGAGAAAATGCAACAAACACGCCGATGTGAGTACCTATTAAGGACCTGGTGATCACAGTATCTGAACTTATGCCCCTAACGCCCTGTATATACACTCGTATATCCATCCCTATAGCTCAGTAGTGTCCATTGTGTCTAGCTGCTATGGGGAGGTCCCGAGTTCGATTCCTGCTACTTCCAGGGATTTTTCCTTGGCGTGAAGACAGGAACGGAAAGTATTCAACCACCTGAGGTCAGATTGACGAGCTGCTTGATTGAGAAACGGGTCACGGAAAGTAGGTACAATGGTGCAGCGACGCCTTGTCCCTCCATACCGCATCCAAATGAGGCCATTGGCAGAGGATGACACGGCAGCCGGTTGGTCCCGATTGTGACATCTCAGCCAGAATGCCGAGTTTTGCTTGCTTGTTTTCTGTATATGTGTAACTCACTCTATGCAATTTTCGTTCTGCAAGACACGTTTCGTTTCTTTTTGTTGAGGAATCTTCAGTGGCCTCAAATACACGTCAATGGTTACATTAATGCAGCTCTTTCAGCATAGCCGGCCGGAGTGGCCGAGCGGTTCTAGGCGCTACAGTCTGGAACCGCGCGACCGCTGCGGTCGCAGGTTCGAATCCTGCCTCGGGCATGGATGTGTGTGATGTCCTTAGGTTAGTTAGGTTTAAGTAGTTCTAAGTTCTAGGGGGCTGATAACCAGAGAAGTTAAGTGCCATAGTGCTCAGAGCCATTTGAACCATCTTTCAGCATAAATAACGGGCCATCGTTCTTATTAGGTAAATACATTTCTGGTTGTGGCACTTTATTATTTACAGTATATGTCGGTTTATTCCACAAGTGTGCTCTCTGTTTTGCTGGTGAGCTATTTTTCTGCTTACATCTCTAAGAATTGTTGTCGGCACAGCACACAATCTGCATAAGCAACTTTCTGCCATATTATTCTGTTTGTTTTAAGTGATACTGCAAACTTTAATACATATTTATGTGATGTCTATGATCAAAACTTCTCTCTCTGTGTACGTGTGTGAGCACGCACACGATTGTGCGCACATGTATTTATGTACGTACGTATATGCGTGAGTGTGAGTGTGTGTGTGTGTGTGTGTGAGAGAGAGAGAGAGAGAGAGAGAGAGAGAGAGAGAGAAGAGAGCGTGGCGAGGTTTAGTACTGAGCTATTGACATTTATTGCTTGATTTCTCCTGCGACTTTTTGGATGTGATAATTCTCTTGCAGTGGGATGATAAATTTGTTGTATTTATTCACATGAATTCTATTTCTTGCTCTACATTGTAGAATAATCAGAATGTAAGTTAGAAGCGAAGTATTTAAGGGAAAATGTATTTCAGGCTACTATAGATGCCTCTATAAAGTAAGGCGGCATGGGTCTTACAAAATGAAAATTGTATTTTCTCTGCTGCACATAGATAAACAGGATCACCTACATTTGTCATAGGGGTTATTGCCATTGTAAAAAAATTATGTTCGTATAACAACGAAATTCCACTTGCAGTACGAGCAAAGTATCAACAATTTCAAAAGTTATACAGCTGTTTGGTGTATATCTGTAAGTAACATATCTCAGCCATGT
Organism: Schistocerca cancellata; assembly: GCF_023864275.1. Taxonomy (NCBI): domain Eukaryota; kingdom Metazoa; phylum Arthropoda; class Insecta; order Orthoptera; family Acrididae; genus Schistocerca; species Schistocerca cancellata. The sequence continues at coordinate 381,954,003 of NC_064634.1, read as the reverse complement.
ACACGTTTGAATTTGTCTTTCGGGTAACAGTGAGAGGCCTGAAAGACGACCGACATCATCTCAGTCAATGAATCTGTAAATCCTGTAGTTGTCACGTACAGTGATTCTGTACATGTTAACATGTGGGGAGAGAGCACATAGTTTCGGAAACCAAAGGTCTAAAAATAGTTATTTAAATAAAAAGCTTTTTAATATAACACGTTTTTAAAACAGACAAAAACGTACAAAAGAATTTTATGCTTGTGAATTTTTAAAAGCTAAGACAATACTTTTAAATTTAAAACGAAAAAAACGTGGGGCGCATGCAGTAGATAATTGATGCATGAATCGTTCACCTAAGTCACTAACGGTTTTATTACACTGCAATGATATGCACTATTGTGTGATTTTTGTCAACAACAGCTATTCTCTACGCTCCATGCCGAACACGCAGACAGAGAAACAAAGAGCCGGCCGCGGTGGCCATGCGGATCTAGGCGCTCAGTCCAGAACCGCGTGACTGCTGCGGTCGCAGGTTCGATTCCTGCCTCGGGCATGGATGTGCGTCATATCCTTAGGTGATTTAGGTTTAAGTCGTTCTAAGTTCCAGGGGACTGATGACCACAAATGTTAAGTCCCATAGTCCTCAGAGCCATTTGAATCACTTTTTAGAGAAACTAAGTTCCCTCCGCCAAAAACCAGACATGAAAGCGAGTTAATATAGCGGACAGACAGGAAATAGCGCTAACAAAAAACGTGTTGAAACGAAAGTATGACTGTTTAAATACTGGGTACTGCGAAGCTGTCTACTGACGGAAAGCTGATGCCGTAGACTTCGAGTCTTCATTTCGCTGCGCTAATGGCCATCGAGGTGATGAAACCTAGAAGCAGAAAGAGAAAAGGGCGAAATTTAAATTGAAGAGAACGCAGTGAGTGGAGATGGAAGCTGTCGTTTCGCAAGGCTGCATGCTGACGGCACTGGTGCCAACGCACCTCACGCACCTCACGCACGCGTCTCCGCTGACGTGCGACGCACGCGCAAGTGGGACAGCCGCACCTCCACACGCTAGCCCGTGACGAAGCCGTCTTGCGCAAGTTGACGCTCATACAGAGCACGCACTCTTATCTACTGAAACATCTCAGCGAAATGTGTTGCTAAGTCTCGAGTGAACAATACACTGCCCGCCAATAAACACCATTAATGCGAGGTGCAAGAAATATCGAACTGTTAAGAAGTGTCTTATATGCTTAAGTATGCAAATGATTAGCATCTCAGCGAAACTACAATAACTAGACAGGACTGGCGCCATCTACATTCCGTACTGATGGATGACATGAAACACGGTACGTGGAGTAGTATATTTGCAATGAAAAATGGTTCAAATGGCTCTAACCACTATGGGGCTTAACATCTGTGGTAATCAGTCCCGTAGACTTAGAACTACTTAAACCTAACTAACCTAAGGACACCACACACATCCATGCCCGAGGCAGTATTCGAACCTTGCGGACTGAAGCGCCTAGAACCGCTCGGCCACAGCGGCCGGCTCCAATGAAAAATGGCACAAATTTCACCATATGGGAAAACAGGATAACAGTCGTAAACAACGTTCATATTGAACACAAGTGAGGCTCCGAACACAAATACATTAAATGTATTCGCAGTTGCGAATATGGACAACCATCAGCTGCAGAATGGAATGACGGGAGTGAAAGTTTTGCCTGACCGGGACTCGATCCCGGGATTCCCGCTTATCGCAAGCGGTCGCCTTATCACCTGGCTACCCGTGCACGACTCACGGCCACGCCCAAACTTCCATATGTCGTCAACTATGCGTCTTCAACCTGTACTCGTACGTCAGTTATGTGTATTACCGTAGAGGTGAGAATTTTACTTGAAAGTCGCTTGCCCGGTGTCGGCGGATAAATACGATATGGCAGTGCGTGTAATTCTGAATTAGGACTCAGTACATTTAAGGTATTTCATGACGGCTGTGTCGCAGCAGTGATGCATGTCCAAAGGAACTTTGCATCGTAGTTCAGAATAAAACAGGCACTGCAATATCGCATCCCAATATAAAGGCCGATAGGACTCTCAGTGAGGAATATGCCTCTCTCGGGCGCTGATTCACATTTTGCACCTGTTATTCGAGCTTGCTGCCAACCTGTTGAGGAGTCCTTGCGGGATACTGTTCCACTCCCCTCTCAAGACAGCTGTATGTCGGATATGGTGAAAAGAAAAGCATATGTTCATTTGAAGTTTTATGTTGAGAATCATTAATATTATCACCGTAAAAAGCGTGTACCTTTCCTCCTGACTCACCCTGAATAACAACAGTTACACAAGTGTTAACGCATTCGAATAATAAAACTAACTCGTAAAAGTGTTATTATACAAACAAGAGTGTGTGTTCACGAATAACTTCACTAAATCAAGCTTTAAGTTTGTAGACAGTTGACAATATACCTGCGTCATTTGAACAGCAATCGCAGTGGAGAATGTAATAATGTTGCCCAGCCAGATGCAAAATTTGATTTCACAGATATTCACTTTGTCTTGTTCATTGATTCGTTTTTGTCTCACTATAGAGGAGTTTTTATGACTACAGTCCGTGCTGCCCTTGAAACTGCCCACGTAATGTTGACAGAATAGCTCAAAAAAATGGTTCAAATGGCTCTAAGCACTATCGGACTTAACATCGCAGGTCATCAGTCCGCTAGAACTTAGACCTAACCTAAGGACATCACACACATCCATGCCCGGGGCAGGATTCGAACCTGCGACCGTAGAGTAGCGCGGACTGAAGCGCCTAGAACCGCTCGGCCACAGCGGCCGGCCACAGAAAAGCAGTTGTTGCAAAACTTGTAGAGTAGTTTATTATCGCCAAGTACATGAATAACTGGTGACAACAATTCTGTCTCAAAAATCTCATAGCCAACAGGGAGCACAATTTTACTTGCCAGCACAGCAGCGTGGCTGATGAAAATCTTGTGCCCGTAATGTGCTCTAGCCCTGTACCGTACTCTTGGAGACACACAATGTTCGCTTTCAGAAAACGGCCTCAGACGGTGGAATGTTGCGCGGCGGAGAGACTGGGGAACCGGCCGGTGGCGCAGTGATTGGCTGCTTTCTACAGGCGGATCACGAAATGTCGTGCACAGCCTGCACGTACGCCACCGCCACGCCACACATATCGCTGGAGCACGCACGCCGCTCGCCTCAAGGCCGTTGGCCAGTTTTTCACGGTCACCGGCACTGCTGGCGGAGAATGCCGCCGCTATCTGATGAAACCCCCAAAATGCGACGTGGCTATCCGCCTATCTCGCCACCAGCACGGTCATGACCCCACAGAGAAAACGGCGTGCAACCCGTGCCAGACCTTCTCGGTTCGCCGAGTTTCAAGCGTGCCATCAGCCGTGCGCGAATCTATATCTACATCCGCACGTTGCAAGCCACCCAATGGTAAGTGGCGGAGGGTATTTCGTGCACTGCCTCTTTCCCTATTACTCGGAGTGGTTCGCGGGAATAGCGACTCCCCGTGTAAGTTCGAATCTCCCTAATTCTGTCTTCATGGTTTTTTCGTGACATATGCGTCGGAGTAAGCAATACACTGATGGCCTCCTCTAGGGACGTAGGGTATCGGAGCTTTAAGAGTAAAACATCGTGATGCATAACGCCTCTCCTGCAGCGCATGCCGCTGGAGTAGGATAAGCGCCTGCGCGACACTTTTCCAGTTGGTAAATGAACCCGTGACGAAAAACGCTGCTCTTCTTTGTATCTTCCCTACCTGCTCTATGAACCCTGCCCGACAGCGATACCAGAGTGAAAAGCAGTACTCAGTTATCCGGAGAATAATGGTCTTGTAAAACATGTCTTTCGTGGTTGGACTTCCTGAGGATTCTTCCAATGAGTCTCATTCTGGCATCTGCCTTGCCTGTGATTAGTTTTATGCCATATTTTCACTTTAAACTGCTCCCTATGGAGGCTCCCACATAATTATAGATGTGATTGTTTCAAGTAATTATTCGGCAATCGTGTAATCAAACGATAACGGATCTTCTCGCATTTTTATGCACAATCACTTACATTTGTTTATACTGTGGGTCAACTGCTAACGCCTGCACCAAGTGTAAATACACTGCAGGTCTACCGGTTTTACGACGAAATTTTCTAGCGTTGTGGCTTTTCTAAACACAACAACATCCTCTGCGAACAGCCTCCATCCAGCTTCTGACGTTATCCATTACGTCATTTACATGAACAGCAATGCTCCATTAACATTCCCATAATTATTTTATTTTATTTTATTGGCTTACAGGCCGTGCCTATACAGCCATCTCAACAGTGGAATGCCAACTATGACGCTACGAGCGTGAGGGCAACACAACACCCAGTTCCGAGCAAAGAAACTCTCCGACCCGGCTGGGAATGGAACCTGGGCTCCTTCGGTTATCAATCCTCCGCGCTAATCGCGCAGCTACTGAGGCAGACACCCCCACAACTGTTTCCGAAGCTACTTTTACACCTCAAAATGCTATGAAAGGCAGGCTGTGTTTATTTTGTTAGGACCTCTTCATTTAGTCCGCAGCTCGTGGTCGTGCGGTAGCGTTCTCGCTTCCCACGCCCGGGTTCCCGGGTTCGATTCCCGGCGGGGTCAGGGATTTTCTCTGCCTCGTGATGACTGGGTGTTGTGTGATGTCCTTAGGTTAGTTAGGTTTAAGTAGTTCTAAGTTCTAGGTGACTGATGGCCATAGATGTTAAGTCCCATAGTGCTCAGAGCCATTTGAACAATTTTTGGACCTCTTCATTTCAGTCACAAAGCTGGTCTGAGATTCCGTACACTCGTATTTTGTTCACCAGGCGGCAGTAGAGAACTGTACGGAAAGACGTCCTGACACTGAGGAACAAGAGAATAACCTGGGCACCGGTATTTACTGCCTTCTGGGTGTCGTGGACGAACAGGGAGAGCTAGGATTCACACGAACGTTGTTCTAGAATCAATGTCGATTGCTAATGAGAAGATTTTTCACTCTCCAGAGCGTAAAGCGTGTTACAAAATTTTATAACAGACTGACGTCGGTGTAACTGACGTTTGGTTGCGTACATTTGTTGGACGACCCTTCTTGAAAACGGGAATGACTTGCGCTTTTTTCCAATCTCTAGGAACGCTTCGTTCTTCAAGCGACATACGAATGCTGGGATGGTCCTTTCTTCGTCCTTTTCCATCTACGATAGTACACTGTCTCGAACGACATCGATGTCGACAAGTTGTGAAATTCTAACTTGCTTCTTTCCATTCCATCCGCACGAGAGATGCACTTTTTAACCCATCCTACACGTTTCCGGTAAGATGTCTAAGAGGGCACATATAGATGATCAACTAACTGGTCACGTTCTTCACAAACGTTCTGTTTCCTTACATGTGAGGACAATTTCATCTTGGTTACACCGCACACTTCAAGATTCACACGAAAGATTTATTCTGACGTGTATGTTGTTTCTTAGCATAGCGGAACTCTTATCCTCTGATAGTCTGCTTCAAGCAACGATTAGTTAAAAATTGCACCTGGTTCGCAATTTTCAATAATTTTTTCCACTTTTACGATTACTATTGGCAATTAGCGTAAGTCCAAAACTGCCTTCTACGAATTATTGTTGTTCTGGTCTTCAGACCGAGGACTGGTTTGACGCAGCTCTCTGCATAGCTACTGCAACATAAATCAAACAAACCTGCTTACTGTACCTGCGAAGCTCGGTCTGTACGCAACCCTTCCCCCTCCCCCCCCCCCCCGCCGCCCCCCCCCTTTCTGCAATTTCCTCCATTTTTATATACGAATCCTTGACGCCACGGGATGTGTCCCATTAACCGATCGCTCCTTTTCGTCAAGATGTAACATAACTCTCCTTTTTCCCAATTCGCTTGATTAGTTACTCGATCCACCCATCTAATCTTCAGGTTTTTTTCTGCAGCACCACACTTCAAAAGTTTACATTCACTTCTCGCCTGAATTATTTACCGTCCACGTTTCACTTCCGTACAAGGCTACACTCCAGACAAATACCTTCAGAAAAGACTTATTAACAGTCAATTTTATACTAGATTTTAACAAATCCCTCGTTTTCAGAAATGATTTTCTTGTTATTGTCAGTCTGCATTTTGTATTCTCTCTACTTCGGACATCATCACCTAACTTACTGTCCATACAACAAAACTCAACGACTCATTCTAGTGTCTCATTTCGTAATCTAATTCCTCCAGAATGGCTGATTTAACTCCACTACATTCCATTACCCTTTTTTACTACTTTTGTTGATGTTCATATTATAAACTCTTCCCAAGACACATCTATTTCATTCAACTGCTCTTCCATATCCCTTCCCGTCTCTGACAGAATTACAATGTGATCATCAAACCGACAGGTTTTTGTTTCTTTTACTTGAACTTAATAAATTCCATTGCCAATTCTGTCCTTGGTTCCTTCACAGCTTGCTGAACGTACACATTTAATAATTTCAGGGAGAGGCTATAGTTACTGCTCCCATTTCACACCCTTCGACTTCTACAACAGTCTTCTTGTGAATAACCGTTCGGTCCCTGCATATCATCCCTGCTACCTTCAGAGTTTCGAAGTGTGTAGTCCAGTCAACACTGCCAATAGCTTCTCTAAATCTACGAATGCTATAAAGGTAGGTTTGCCCTTCTGTAATCTACCCTGCAAGCGGTATAGTCAGTATTGCCTCGTGTGTTCCCCCATTCCTTTGTAACCTGAACTGATCTTCCTCAGGGTCCGCCTGTGCCAGTTAATCCACTCTTATGTACATAAGTCTACGAATCAAAGGACGTGAAATTACTGTGGCTGCTAAATTTCTCCACCAACAATAATCAGTCCTAAGAGCATCTCGGCTGCTCTGAGAATTTGCCAAAACTTTGCTTCATTGATTCTTTATCGAAGAGTACTTTACAAATAAGTTATGACTGATGATTATCGTTGACTGTTAACACCAGTACTACACACACTTACTCATTTCAACTTTCGGACTTATTTTTTGTGGTCCGCCCTTGTGATTTTGAATTTTTGGCAAATTAAAATTGTATTTTGATAGGTATTTTAACCCAGACAATGCTTTTTAATTTATAAAAAAATATTAATGGTGTGAGTGCTGCAACAAAGACTATGACACTGGCTGTCACGATGAGCTTATTTACCAACACTGGCTGTACTTTCACATCAGGTTCAGGAGAAGGGACTCCTAGCCTGCGCGGTGTGAGTCTGCCAGGGAGTGAACTGTCTCACAAGGAGAGCAACGAGCCCCAAACACCGGCACTACTTACGCAAGGAAGGAGGTCACTGTGTGAAGCGGCAAGTCATGTACAATAATTGGCCAAGTAAAAGCGCCGCCGTGTCCTTGACACAGATGAGCATAAAATGGATTCTTCAAAAAAAGGAAAACGGGAGAGCTTCAGAAGGGAGCCCCTGAACTATACGACTCTGAGTCTAAGCCTCTCACATTCCGCTAATACAGTAGGCAAACAAACTAATCTTCTAACCTAAAATTATGGCCATTGCTAGAAAGTACTCCAAAAGAACAAATATTTATGTAAATCAAATAGCTCAAGGAAGGTTTCAGATTTATTATGTAAAGGTAAAACAGAGATTTCGAAACCAGATTTTCAATTGTAAGACATTTCCAGGGGCAGATGCGGACTCTGCCCACAACTTATTACTTATAAACTGTAAATTAAAACCGAAGAAATTGCAAAAAGGGAGGAAATTACAGAAATGGGACTTGGATAAGTTGAAACGACCAGAGGTTGTTGAGAACTTTAGAGGAGCATTAGGGAACGACTGACAAGAACTAGAGGAAAGCAGTAAAGTAGAAGAAGAATGGGTAACTTTGAGAGATGAAAAATTGAAGGCAGTAGAGGATACAACAGGAAAAAAGGGAGGCCTAGTAGAAATCCTTGGGTAACACAAGGTATTTTGAATTTAACTGATTAAAGAAAAAAATATAAAACGAATAAAAACTGATATTGACAGGAAGTGCAAAATGGCTAAGCAGGAATGGTTAGAGGATAAATGTAACGCTTTAGAACCATAAATCACTAGGCGGAAGATAGATACACTCTACAGTAACATTAAAGATGGCTTTGGGGAAAAATGAACCACCTGCAAGAATATCAAGAGCTCGGATGAAAAACCAGTCCTAAGCAAAGAAGGGAAAGCTGTGGAAGGAATACACAGAGAGTCTATACAAGGTAAATGTACTGCAGGGGAGTATTATAGAAATGGAAGAAAACATAGATCAGGATGAAATGGTAGATATGATACTGAGAGAAGAATTTGACAGAGCACTGAAAGACCTAACTCGAAACAAGACCCCATGAGTAGATGACAGTCCTTGGGAGAGCCAGCCATGACAAACCTCTTTCATCTGATGAACAAGATGTATGAAACAGGTGAAATACCATCAGACTTCGAAAAGAATACAATAATTCCAATTCCAAAGAAAGCAGGTGCTGACAGGTGTGAATATCACTGAACTATTAATTTAATAAGGCACGGTTGCAAAATACTTGTACAAATTATTTACAGAAGAATGAAAAATCTGGTAGAAGGTGACTTCGGGGAAGATCAGTTTGAAATCCAAAGAAATGTAGGAACACGCGAGGCAGTACTGAGCCTATCTTAGAAGATAGGTTAAGAAAAGGCCAACCTATGTTTATAGCATTTGTAGAGTTAAAGAAAGCTTTTGACAATATTCGCTGGAATACTCTCTTTGTAATTCTCAGAGTGGCAGACGTAAGATATAGGCAGTGAAACTATTTACACTTGTACATACACCAGACGGCAGTTACAAGACTCGATGGGCATGAAAGGGAAGCAGTGACTGAGAAGGGAGTGAGACACGGCTGTAGCCTATCACCGCCGTTATTCAATGTGTATATTGATCAGGCAGTAAAGGAAACAAAAGAAAATTCTAACGAGAAGAAATAAAAACTTTGGGGTATGCCGATGACTGAAATGCCATCAGAGACAGCGAAGGACTTTGAAGAGCAGTTGTACGGAATGGACAGGGACTTGAAAGGAGGATATAAGATGAACATCAACAAAAGCAACATGAGGATAATGGAATGTAGTCGAATTAAATCATGTGTTGCTGAGGGAATTAGACTAGGAAATGAGACGCTTAAAGTAGTAGATAAGTTTTGCTATTTGAGCAGGAAAATAACTGGGCTGAAGTAGTGAGGATATAAAAAGTAGACTGACAATGGCAAGAAAAACGTTTCTGGAGAAGAGAAATTTGTAAACATCAAGTACAGATTTAAGAGTCTGGAAGTATTTGTATGGGAGTGAAACGTGGACGATAAACAGTTTAGACAAGAAGAGAATAGAATAGAAGCTTTTGAAGAATGCTGAAGATTAGATGGGTAGAACTGAGGAGCAAAGAAATTTGTGGCACAACCTGACTAGAAGGAAGAAGGGATCGGTCGGTAGGACACATTCTGAGACATTAAGGATCAACCATTTAGTACTGGATGGAGGTCTGCGGGGTAAAAATCGTAGAGGGAGACGAAGAGATGAATACAAGAAGCAAATGCAGAAGGATGCAATTTGCAGTAGTTATTCGGAGATGAAGAGGCTTGTACAGGATGGAGTAGCGGCATCAAACCAGTCTCTGGACTGAAGACCACAACAGCTACAACAACATCTACACACAACAAGTTGGTCACTTTACTACTCATGCTGTGAAAAACGAATATCACAATCACAAAAGTGGAAAATCGAGTTCAAGAACATAGGCGAAGCAATAAATGACTTTGTGTGTTCTGCTTTTGTTCATCCATTAACGACAGTTTTCTTTTGGATAACCAAGACTGAGATTACTACAGTTTTTATGAAAAATATTGATCTAACGTATGTTCCTTTTGAAGAACTCAGTATTTATATAATTAAAAATTTAGAAATAAACCATGATCAGACTACATAAAATGTTGACAATACCGACGCTATGAGACAGAAATAAATTGAGAGTTACAAATCACAGTCAAACGACAGTCGATCTTCAGAAATGAAATTTCTTGGCAAAGTGGAGATTGTAATAGGTTCAGAAACTACGATATTATAAGAGTAATGAACATCTAGAGCTAGTACAAGGACTAGAGGAAACTGGAATGAGTACGTATTAGTGGCGACACGTCATATCTGCCGCGTCTTTTCCTGTCAGAGGCGACATTTTTGGCAGGTTTCTTCCACTTAATCATGATGTGTCTCGTTCCGGCAATTGTTTCTCCGTCAGATCATCTCGAAGTATCGGTCAGCAACTTCTTTCGTCTAAATCTTCCCCCGGAGTCTTGTACAGCAACATCTGTCACACCTCTTGCGATGTCAGACATTTTCGCTGGAGCCTTCTCTTCTGTACTTCCTTGGAAACCTCAGCAGCTTTTAAGCATCCCCGGATTTTCTCATTTGAAATCCTGTGTATTTCAATGACACAGCACATCTACCTCAGCATCTTCATCTCAGTAACATCTTGCCTCTTCCACTTATTTCTGTGTCCTCCCAGTCTATCAGCATTCACTTCACGCCATTCACGAAAACAATTCGGCTGCAGACAGCACCCACCACGTTGCCTGATCACTAATCCCCTTTGACACGACGACCATAATTAAAAATATAAGAGCTGAATGCATATCCCCGACGCAAACCACTTCGTATTGGCATTCATTCTGTCACAGTTATACTACTTCTTCCCCTCCTTTTTGCATTTTCATGTATGTTTTGCATTAGGCGTGCGTACTTCTCTGGCACGAACTTTTATCGCAAATATGTATTTTCACATTTCTTGCAGTGGTTTCCCTAGAAATGTGGAGATCAGATATAGTTGCTGGTTTCACTCGATTTTTCTGGTCCATGTTCTGACAGAGAGAATGTCGCATGTGTTGTCCTCTTTCCTTGTGTAGGTCTCAAATGCTTTCCTGTCTCTGTCCCGTTTTTACACCAGATTCTCCCAGATATTCGTGGCGTTTGATGGGTGTTTCATTCCTCTGTCGTAAGCAATCCACATTAATATTATAACAGCAAAAGTAAGTCTGTTATCTTTCACGACTAAACCGCTAATCTGATTTTGATGAAATTTGGAGATAGCTTGTCTCTGAGGAAAATCATATGCTACTTTAAAAAAATAAAAACATTACAATGACCACTGAGAGACAGACGTAAGGAATGAAACATCTTTTTGCACATATGTGAACATAAACCATGTTAAAAAATTACGAATTTTTTTGCATAGTATGCATGTCGTGTCATGTACAGCACAATCATGCACAACTGCGCAACGACACAGACTCAGAATAATACGCGCATCAGAGAAGAATTTGTCAGCAAAATTCATCCTGAATTTGCAAGCGAGTATTAGAAATAAAGAATGGATGTGTGAAAGGGTAATTTTGGCGTCGACTAATGATTTTTCAGGACGGATAAATGAAAAATTATGTGACAAAGAGAAGGAGATGTTGTAGAATATCTGTCTGTTGATAATATTACGGAAACCCCACAAGTCAACTCATACCCTATAGAGTTTCTTAACTCTTGCCTTCTGATAAACTCAGGTTAAGTCAGTATTCCGGTCCTCCTAATGCGAAATCCAGATGCTACCAGACTGTATAACGGTACACGTTTACAAATTACCTATCTGGACTGAAACACTGTTGGAGCTATCATATTTAGTGACACAGCTACAGGAGAAAGAGTTTTCATTCCGCGAATTCTAGTTATAGCAACGGACTTGACTTTTAAATTTTAAAGATTGCAGGTACCACTGAAAATTACTTATGGAATGACAATAAATAAAGCACAAGGCCAAACAATCAAATTTACTGGTGTGTGTGGCCAACCCACAAAATCTTTACGTACTTGAAAAACAAAGCAAGACCAAAAACGTTGTTTGTAGTATTGCATTGAGTTAAGATAGTGCAATAAATAACTGATAAGAAAGAAATGTCGTTTATATTTTTTAACTAAGATTCAACATACGACAAAACACATTCATTAGGTACCGACAAACATTTATACATACCTACATATATCCACCACTCGGTACCCAGATATTCATAAATTGTTAGATTTTTTTTTCTTGTTAAACCTCATAAATTGTTGGATTACCTACTCACCATTACTCATCATAACACAGCTGCTAATATGCGAGAGCACATATGGCTGATAACTAGTGTGCTACATGTGACCTCCTCTTCTTAAATGGGCTACAAACTGTTACTGTCGTTGTAGCTTTCAGTGCGAAGACTGGTTCGTTACAGCTATGCCCACTAGCCTGTCCTGCGTCAGCCTTTTCATCTCCGCACAGTTACTAAAACCTGTGACACCTCAAAGCTGTATTCAACTGTATCGAAGCCTTGTTCTCCCTCTACGATTTTTAATCTCCACACTTCCTTCAGTTGCCAACTTGTTGATTCCTCGGTGCCTCAATATGTGGCCTATCACCTGATCCCTTTTTTAGTCAAGTTGTGTCATAAAGTTCTTTCCCGAGACGCCCCCCCCCCTCCCCAATTTGAAATAGCACTTCCTCATTACTTATTCGATTTAGCACATTTCAAAAGCGTCTATGCTTTTCTTGTTGGGACTGTTTTATCCCGAATACTTACGCAGAAGGCTACACTCCAGATTTAAATCTATATGTAATGTTAACAAACTCCGCATTTTGCGTAATGTTTTCTGGCTATTACCATTGTGCAATTTATGTTATTTCTAGTTTGTTCATTGCCAGCTATTTTACTGTCCAAATAGCAGGACTCATCTACCAACTTTAATGCCTCGGGTGACGTACTACGACTGAAATGTAAAAAGACTTGAACGTGCAAAGCCTGGCCCTAGTGGGAAAGGAACAGTAGCAGGCATAATTCTGAAATGCGGAGGGTGGTGACAAAGCTATCCTATAGTACGCCCGCCCATTAGAGAATCAGGCGTAGTAACGACGTAGAATGTTGATAGAAGAACGCGGAAATGCTGAGAAAAGCAACCGCGTCCTTGCGGTGACTTTCACTGCTGTTTCCGTATAGGCACCGGTGGTGAATTAGCGACAGCTCTATGTGTGCCTTGATAGCAGCGTTACTGGGTCATCGAAAGTCTGAGTAAGGGGAGGCGACACGAAAGAACTCTTAGCTGACGGCACCAAACTTGCCGCGAGGTCACCGATTGTTCTGGCTTGATGAGCAGCGGCGCGGAAGGCAACGGTAAGCAAAGTACAGAACCAGCTGAGAGGCGGTCACGGCGAGGATCACCGAACAAACAGCGCCTCAGCGTCTCCGTCACACAGCAGCTGGCTGGGCAAGACTCTGTGCCAAATGAGCGTATTCAAACATCGCAGCCGATAACCGTTAACGAAACAGAGAAACAAATGACTGCCTACGAGTAAATGTAAATGTGTAGGGGAAAGTGCGTCCAGGTCACAGAACTGAAACAACAACCAGAATTCACCAATGAATGCAGGAAAACTTACGTAAACATTACAAGTCTACAACACATTCTGTAAGTAGCATATCACACCAGATTGTTTTCCAAAATACTAATCGACGAAATTTTACTGAAACCCCGAGGCCGCTTTAAACATAAGAGCAACAATAACAGCAACTCATTTAGTAGCCAAGTGCGAATCAATTACAGTTCAGAAGAGATCGGCTGTAACAATGAAGAGAGAAGCTATTCAAACGCTCGTCCTACACCGGAGTGACACCAAACTGAAATGTACATGTCCGGCAGCACATTTTGCGTAAGCCGAGCTTCAGCCGAGGGCTAATGGACCCTCGACAATTGCAGAAACATCAGCTAAGCATTTCACTCACAGCACTTTAAGCTGTTCTGTTAGGTTCCTGCCTAATCACACCCTCGTAAATTGTGACATATTCGAAAAAAAAGATCAAATATTTTTCACAAGCAAACTAAAAATATCATTTCTGGTCGTTTCACTCGCAGCAGTTTCATGATTTGTTTTCTAACCGGACAGGAGTCACAAAATTGAATATACTTATTTCTGAGACAACGCACTCTTAAATGCAAATAACATCGAATACTGTAGAATATACTTGTGCTACTTTCGTAAGAATGTCACAGAATGCATTAAAGCCGCTAAACGAAAGAAACTATAAGCATCTAGGAGGTCGCGAACCTACTTCTCTATACTCTAGAATATTTATAGAAGGCTAACACTAAAACACACATGAAACAAATTCAAAATGAAATTAAGTTGACTTGAATTAGAAACTTTAGGGGCCATGTGTTGAAGAAAAAAGCGTTAATTCATATCCGAACGAGCTTAGGATCACTCGGCGATGTTCGCACAACATTGTACGGAAGCCTTTGCGCGGAAACGAATAAACACCTCGGGCGTTTCGGAATTTCTAGTAGTGAAGTGTTGGAAAGAAACATCTGTCCAGTAATTTGAATTCATATCTCCATAGTCTCTCATAATAGGAGAGAAAATATAGATGGAATACGCACCCCAGATTAAGTTCCAGAAACCTTCAGAAGAAGTAAAAATTTCGACTCTATGTCTTACTGAAAGCCACTGCACTCGAAGTGGAGTCTAATGTGTAACGTTTCGAGTAAAATGGTTCAAATGGCTCTGATCACTATGGGACTTAACGTCTGTGGTCATCAGTCCCCTAGAGCTTAGAACTACTTAAACCTAACTAACCTAAGGACATCACACACATCCATGCCCGAGGTAGGATTCGAACCTGCGACCGGAGCGGTCACGCGGTTCCAGACTGAAGCGCCTAGACCGTACGGCCACACCGGCCGGCCGTTTCGAGTAGTTAGAAACAAATGTGCTAGGAATTTATCAGTAGCACTTCCGTTTTTCACGTATCTTGTCTTGAAATGTGCACATCGCACACAAAATACAACGTTTTCACCGTCAATTTCTACAATCTGGCACTTTCTTCCCAAAGTCGTGAAAACGAAACCAGTACGCAGGCACAGCACAATCACTGTTTCTTCCAGAGATTTTGTGTTTTTGCTCAACTGTTATAAATGATGTCCGGTTTCTAGCTTTTCTCTCGCTGTATTTTAATCGTGCTACCTTCAGAGTATTCCAATCAACAATGTCAAAAGCCTTCTCTAACTCTAGAAATGCTGTGAAAATAGGTTTGTCTTTCCTTAACCTGTCTTCCAAGAGAAACTGTAGAGGAAGTATTGCTTCGCGCCTTCCTACATTTCTCCGGAATCAAAACTAGTCTTCCCTGAGAACGGCTTCTACCATTTTTTTTTTGCATTCTTCTGTAAAGAATTCATGTTAGTATTTTGCAACTGTGACTTATTAAACTGATACTTCGGTAATATTCACAGCTGTCAGGACTGATTTCTTTGGAACTGGAAGAGTTATATTGTTCTTGAAGTCTGAGGTTTGATTCAACTGTCTCACACGTCTCGCGAACCAGATGGAAGAGTTCTGTCGTGGGTGGCTCTCCCGAGGTTGTCAGTAGTTCTGGCGGAATGTCGTCTACTACAGGGACCCTGTTCCGACTCAGGTCTTTCAGTGTTCTGTCAAATTCTTCTCGCATTATCATATCTACCACCTCATTTTCATCTACTGCTGATGACGTACTGTAGTGTTGAAACATTCTGCATGACAATAAAAAGTCTTCCTCGTCGGCAGGAGACGTAACTGCGCTTCCGCGCTCAGCCTTCTGGTGAATATAGGTCGGACGGTGAAGCGGCGCTTTGTCGCGTGTGCCACTGGTCCCATTGTGAGCGGCGCCAGCACGCGTCACATCTTCTAATTACTGCGGCTGACCGCAGGGCCGGCGCGGTGGAGGCGACCGCAGGCTTCCGCCGGAGCGTCTGACAAAGCCCAGACCAGACACTGAGACTGGAGGGCCGAGGCTGGCTAGAGCCCAGTGGACGCGGATGTGGGCCGCAAACCGCAGCTTTCTCTGGACGGGCGGCGACCATCTCATCCCACCCTCCGCAGCTCTCCAACACTGCCAAAGTCAGGGGAAAAAAATTTGCCAGGCGCTGAGTTCCATCACTGGCCAAAGGATTTGATCGTGTCTCCCTTGTGTCATCGCCAAGCGGAACAATATGTTGGATTCCTGGGCATAAGGAGGAAGGGAGGAAGGCTCGTGTTTAAGGTACCTCCAGAAGTGACATTGTTGTTGTTGTTGTTGTTGTTGTTGTCTTCACACCGAAGGCTGGTTCCAAGCACTGTCCCGTACAACCGTATCCTGTGCAGGCCTATTCAGCTCTCCACAGCTATTGGAATGGAAACCCACTTGAACCTGCTTACTGATAAGCTATGGTCTCGTTCTACAGTTCTGCCTCCCCCCCTCCTCACAGACACACACACACACACACACACACACACACACACACACATACACACACTTCCCTACCTAACCAAATTAACTCTCTCTTCCTTATACTATGGAGTGGAATACTTAACAACGAAAGTACGAGGGTAATCCCAAAAGTAACGTCTCCTATTTTTTATAAGTACAAAACTCTATGTGGCAGTTGGTCACACTGTATGAAGAGTGCTTCACTCACTGTGTGTAATCATGCGCACGCCATGCTAATGTGCTCAGTCTTGGCTTGGCAGCCGTTGAGAGTGGAGCTCCCGTTGGATGTTACCGACAAGTGCGAACTGCGCGCAGTTATTCGGTTTTTGAAAGCAAAGGGCACTGCGCCGATTGAAATCCGTCGCCAATTGACGAAGTGTATGGTGAATCGTGCACGTTTGTCCAAAATGTACGTAAGTGGTGTAGAGAGTTTGCAGGTGGTCGGACCGAAATTCACGACGAACAAAGGAGCGGGAGACCGTCAGTTTCTGAGGAGACAATGTTGAAGATTGAGCAAAGCATGCGTAAAGATGGCGGATCACCCGGCGTGATCTCTGCACGTTGGTTCCTGAGGTTTCCCGAAGCACCGCTCACAGAATTTTAACGGAAACATTGAACTACCGGTAGGTGTGCGGCAAGATGGGTGCCACGCATGCTGACTGGGGACCACATGCGGCAACGAGCTGATGCTTCCCGCGCATTTCTTCACCGCCTTGAAGCCGAACAGGACAACTTTCAGGACTCAATTGTCACGGGTGACGAAACCTGGGAATACCACTTTACACCTGAGGCCAAGCAACAATCACGCCAGTGGCGGCACACTTCTTCGCCAAAGCTGCGGAAAATTCAAACAAACACAGTCTGCCCGTAAAGTCATGACAACCGTTTTTGGGATCGGAAAGGGGTATTGTTGGTCGACTTTATGCCCACTGGGACCACAACAAACGCGGGCAGGAACTGTGAGACACTGAAAAAACTCAGACGGCCAATGCAGAACCGGAGAAGAGGAATGTTGAGGAAGGGCGTACACATTCTCGATGACAACGCTCACCCACACATCGCTCGGCAAACCGTTGCTCTCCTGCAACAGTTTCAGTGGAACATAATCACCCACCCACCCTATAATCTTGACTTGGCACCCAGTGACTATCATCTGTTCCCTAGTTTAAAAGAACATTTGGCCGGAAAAGCGATTCAGCTCCGACGACGAGGTGAAAGAAGAGGTTCATAACTTTCTGAACAGCATGGCGGCGAGCTTCCATGACATGGGCACACAAAAACTGCCACAGCGTCTAAAAAAATGCATCTACAAAAATGCATCTACAGAAATGGTGATTATGTCGAAAAATATCTAAATGTTCAAGCTGTAAACTGATGTAAACCATTGTAGAAATAAACAGGTCTATGTACTTATAAAAAAATAGGAGACCTTACTTTCGGGATTACCCTCGTACCTACCGCGTGATGTGTCACTGCCAAGTAACATAGCGCAATGAGACTAGTAGCATACATGTAAAGAACAGCTATTGTTATAGTACGGGAGGTAACTGAAGAAACACGCACTGAGACAACACAGCAACGGCACATTTGTTTAAAGACAACAGTAGCACCGAAGTCATCGCGATTTATTATGGTCACCTGGACATTACAAAATGTGGGATATTGTTCATAATACGGTTAGCGGTCACCAACGACGGCTACGCGTTCTCTGCAAAGTCCTCCCACGCTGGCCACAAGGTTGGTTGGGAGTTCTTGTCGTAGGACGTCCCATTCCTCCACCAGCGCAGTTGACAGCTGCTGGACAGTGATCGGTGCTCATGGACGTGCTGCAAGACGTCTCCCCAAGGCATCCCATATGTTCTCAACGGGGGAACTGCCAGGCCAGTCCATTCGCCGAAAATCCTCCAGAGCTCCACCACCTGCGCTGTTTAATGCGGCCGCCCATTGTCATCCATAATAATGAAGTCAGAGCATAATTCACCCATGAAAAGACCCATCTTGAAAAGGAACACAGTGTCACAATAACATTGACTGATGGGTGTACAGTGCTCAGAGATTTAGAAGTGCCGGCCGCTGTGACAGAGCGGTTCTAGGCTCTTTAGTCCGGAAACTCGCGGCTGCTACGGTCGCAGGTTCGAATCCTGCCTCGGACATGGATGTGTGTGATGTCCTTAGGTTAGTTAGGTTTACGTAGTTCTAAGTCTAGGGTACTGATGACCTCAGACGTTAAGTCCCATAGTGCTCGGAACCATTTGAACCATTCTTTTTTGTGATCCAAAGTTTCATCAGGCTGTGTTACTCGTTAGTGATTGTCCGTTGGAAGGAGATGTTAAACTCGAAGGTCCCCTTGATGCTACTCGAGAGGAGTAATCTGTGTGCCGACACCGGACTTCGCCCTCTCTCTTCCTTTCACGCGAAAGTTAGTAAGGGGAAGACAGCCCGCCCGGTTAGCCGTTCGGTCTAACGCACGGCTTTCCGGATTGGGAGGGAGCGCCTGGTCCCCGGCACGAATCCACTTGGCGGACTTGTTTCGAGGTCCGGTGAGCTGGCCAGTCTGTGGATGTTTTTTAGGCGGTTTTCCATCTGCCTCGGCGAATGCGGGCTGGTTCCGCCTCAGTTACGCTATGTCGGCGATTGCTGCGCAAACAATTTCTCCACATACGCGTACACCACCATTACTCTACCACGCAAACATAGGGGTTACACTCGTCTGGTGCGAGACGTTCCCTGAATGGGTCCACCGGGGGCCGAACCGCACAATAACCCTGGGTTCGGTGTGGGGTGGCGGAGGGGTGAAGTGGACTGCGGTAGTCGTCGTGGGGTTGTGGACCACTGCGGCTGCGGCGGGGACGGAGCCTCTCCGTCGTTTCTAGGCCTCCGGTTAACATACAATACAATACAAGGAGAATAAAGGTGGTGGCATGGAGTTCATGATTACTAGTCTTTTCGCCTATGTCCTAAATTGAATTCCATATCCTTCCTCTGTGTCTCATGAAATGACGGTATGTAACACTGTTTTCAGTGATCGTCCCTCGGATAGGGACACTAAGCTCGGCTATTCGAGAGGAGTAAGCTACGTGCCGGCGTCGGGTTACGCCCTCTACCTTTCTTTCATCCACAACAATACAAATTCAACACTACACTGTACAGTGGTCCACGCGACACAGATACGTACCTCACAATCATAACAGGTAGGAGGAAGGGAACAGCAGACCACCCCCAACAGGAATTTGCTAAGAACGTCGATGCAGGAGTCCTGCATCTGCTTCGCCGCTCTCATTTCCTCACTGTGGTACCACTTGGACTGTCTTGATATAATTCTAAATAATTCTAAGATCACTGCCAATGCATAAACCGAAGTTTCGGCGACGGTTTCAGTGGTCTTCCCATGAGTCTCCTGATGTTTTTGTTTTTCCAATTTCCATTACATTTTGTCAAGATTCATCTGTCATTGTACCGTCCACAACTCAATTTTGCACGACTCCTTTAAGGCTCAGTCCACAAATGCAAGTATTTCCGCGCGCTTTTCTCCGGAAAGCGTTTTGCAGCAAATGGACTAATACACTAGATCGCCCTGCTGACTGCGAAGAGTGCAGTTTCTCAACCACTGCCTGGTTCGCTCGGCAGGATGGAGATGTTCGAGGTATAATCCACGTCCCTGGCACACTATTTTCATGAGGGGGAAACGCACACTGACACTTCTCCTCTCCTTGTCAGCCAAACTACAGTGTTGAAAATCATGTCACCGCAAGGAATTCCATCCGCCACCACCTAGTTGATCGCAGTAGTGTCAGCTCGGGCAGACACGAACACCGCAGTTCAGAAAAGGTCGAGGAAGAGTCGACGACCCCCGTACACGAAATTAGCATCTCGGCGTCAAGGCTCGTGCGGAAACCTCAGCTTAAGGTAGGCCAGTTGGCTTGTAGCCTTGTAGCTGGTGGTGGAGACGGACGTAATAGTGCTCACTTGTGAAACTAGTTGCGAGAAAGTGGTGTCAGACATCACTTGGAGATCACTGTAAAAGTAATATGTAGCGAAAGAAGGCGCACACTCTCACCTCACAAACACTTTACATTCCGACAGTAGACCTATACGAAAGTGAAATGAACCGGTGATCAGGGTTGGAAATGATCGGACGAGAATAACTGTAATGCCATAATGTTTACGAAAGGAAGTGATCATGTTTTGTCTACACACTCGTGACCCATCTCCACTACAAGAGATAGGCGTGAAGTCAGAATGAAATGCAATAAAAAGGAAAGGAAGCACGATTGTGAAAGGCAAGTGGGTTAATTACTGTTTCTTCCCAACTCACTTCAAACATGAAGAAGTAGGAGATGCGTTTCATGATCTAATCAGCGTCATGCCAGAGAATCGCACACTTCGCTGGCTATCCCATAAAAATTATTTGTATTTTAGTAGAGGAGGCTTTCGCAATTTTCAGATCGGTGAATGCACACGAGAGTTTTTATTCTGATTTTAATTTTTTTATTAATCGGATAACCCTGACATTTACATTTTTGTGAATACCTTGTGAAAACTGCAGACAGACTCACCTTCGGCTAAATACCGTCTGCTCAGGTTTTGTACCAAAAACTGAGAAAAAACCAAAGGAATACAAGTATTCATCCACAACAAAATTGTGAAATGGCAAAATGGTAAATCGAAAGGGTTGCACTTATTGAAGGATGTTTCGTTCAAAGCTTAAATATTATTCTCAGCTTAAAAATGTCTTCTGAATAAAAATAATTGTGACTGGAGGTCGTTATCGTGTATTTTCATTTCTTTAAACTCTTTTTCTTCATACTTCTGTCAACTGGGCTGTTTAGGATCATAATATACATCTCTCTAAACTTTGCAATGAAAATGCAATGGTGCTATTTTCCTTAACATTAGTACACTCCTACGGTACAGTTTACTAACATGTTGTGGGGAGTGACCAAGAGAAAGTGACACATCCGCTGTTAGTTGCCGAATTCGGGTAGTTGCGGTTCAGGGGCAGCTCTGAGCCAGAGTACGCAATCCACTGATCCCAGACCACCGCCGTTTGTGACTTACGTGGTTTCATGCGAGTGCTCATTTCAGGGCAGGGTGGAGATCTCTTGTGTTTTCTAGTGAAAGCTTGTTCTGCCTCGGTACCAGTGATGGCCGTGTGATTGCTCAGGAGGAAGCCACTTTAGGGCCTGCAACCAGCCTGTCAGCGTGCTACACACACTGGATCTAACCTGGAGTTATTATCTGGGCTGCGATTTCGTTTAACAGCGAGAGCACTCTTGTGGTTATTCCATGCACCCTGACTGCAAATTTGTACGTCAAACTGGTTATTCGACCTGCTGTGTTGCCATTCACGAACAACATTTAGGGGGTGTTTTGTAACTGAATGACGCTCGCCAAATACTGCTGTTGTAACCCAACATGCTCTACATAGTGCTGAGATGTTGTCTGGGCCTACTCGATCACCAGGTCTGTCTCCAATCGATCCCATATGGGACATCAACTGACGACAACTCTAGCGTCATCCACAACCATTGTTAACCGTCCCTGCTTTGACTGACCAAGTGCAACAGACATGGAACTCTATCCCACATACTGGCATCAGTTTATCACGAACTCCACAAGCTGTTAATACAAGTCTATATTAAGTGTTGTCAAGATATAAACACGTTCAAGGGAAGTTTTTGATTCATGTGGACCAGCTCCATAAGTAGCGAGTGTGATTCTCTTCCGTACCTAGGGCAGTCAAAGTAGATGTGTACGATGTCCTGGACTTCCCCACGATCGCATTTTGGTGATGATAAGATGTGGATTTTCTAGAGGTGTTGTTGGTACCAGTCGTGGTTGAACTCCAAGCTAACAATGGTCCCTATGGACTGCCTCTTGTTTCCTAAGCCAGCTGAACTGCGTTTCATATCCTGCTGTCCAGCGTACCTTTGGGCCTTCGTTGAATGTGGCTGGTATTGTTTGGACTAGGTGTCCTTGTGCTGGTCTTCGGTCTCCTACGCCTTGTTCCATTCCGTTATGGCCACATCTTTGACAGGCAAAAGTTGTGGAGTTGTGCGACGTGGTCAACTCAGTGATGGACTTGAGCTACGTTGTATGTACCTAGTAGCATAAGAGAGAGATAATTCCCATATTACATTTGGCATACTAGGTCACAGTGCGTGCAGCAGGCAGGTCGCTGTTCTCTACTTTCGAGAGAGGGAGAGAGAGAGAGACGCAGGCGCTTCGAGAAACCGTAGAAGGCGGCGAGTATTCCGACACGGGAGCGAGCGAGCGGGGCGACCCAGTTATGTGAGCCTGTGGACAGGCATCGGCCGCTCTTGAGTGTGAGTGGACTCTCCCGGTCGGAAGTCCATTCTCCAGCTGGTTCCTCCTACCGCTGCTGATGCTTCCGCGCACCGCTGCGCTGTCGTCTCAACAGGTCAATGAGCAGAAATTTACCGCTTTATGGGTACGAAGTCTTTCCAGACGAGTCAAATTCGGATAAAATCCCAATCTTTTGATGATTGCCTCCATCGTCGTCGTCAGGAACTAAGACTGTCGCCAAACTGGCGACGCTCTCTCTTTTACGCCCAGAATGTGGCATCTGATTGGCTGGATGACGTCATGGAAATGGCGTCCTATGTCCAAAGATTAAGTTTCCGCTTACTGTCCAGCGTCCCTCAGAGCGCCACCGCGTAAATCAGGCGGTAGACTACGGTCAGATAGACTTTAGTAGCGAGAGGAAGAACATAACATGCCTCTTGAGACGCATTGAGTCTAATAAAATCCACTATTTGTATCTATATTTTCTTGACCAATAAATATTTTGAAGATTCTGCCTTCAGCAAAATACAATTTTCCGTTTCGCTCTCTTCACCATCATCATTTGGTGATTCTACTCTCAAACAATAATTAGATGTTAGACAGGAATAAACATAGATTGGAACTGTGGTCATCACATTTTAACGAAACATAGACTTTAATATCACAATTTGTTGTTGGTATCACTGCCTGTGTTCTGCATAGCTATTTCTCACTGTTGAGGTGAGGAACAATAAAATATTTTCGCATTCTTACGAGAAAGCTGGTGATTGAAATTTCATGAAGAATCTCGCCACAACGAAAAACGCCTTTTTTTCAATGACTGCTACTCTAACTCGCGTATTATTTCTGTGACACTCTTTCCACCACTTCGTGATAACACGAAGCGAGCTGCCCTTCCTTCAACTTTTTTTTAATCTTCTAAGTCGATTCTATCTGGTGAGAATCCCACACTGCGCAGCAATACTCTAGAACAAGAGTCTCTTTAACACATTTGTTGCTCTTCTAAGTGTTCTGCAAAATTGTGTACCCAAAATTTAACGGAAGTTAAGACTCTACACTTTTCGCTGTTTAGAGCCAACTGTCGCGTTTCGCACCACGCACACATCTTGTCTAAACCATTTGGTAACCCGTTTTCATCATGCGATGACTTTGCTAGATGATAAATGACAGACAGCATCATCAGCAAGCAATTTAAGAAGTCTGCTTACATTGTCTCTTAAATAGTTTTTACAGATCAAAAACAGCAGTCGGCATATAACACTTCCTCCGGGTCTGCAGATATCAGTTTCTCTCTTACACATTACTTTTACGTTTCTTTCCCTACCAGTGCTGCCAATGCTACAGTTAATCCTACCATTTATTACGTCATTTATGTAGTGTACCAAAACCTCCAGTTTTGGTGCAGCGCAATTCTCGATGTGTGCATCTCTTGGACGACCTTACTTTAAACTGGAATGACTTGCTCATAAAACTGGAATGACTTGCTCATATTTCCAGTCTGTTGGAATGCTTAGTTCCTCCAGCGACCTACGGTAGTCTACTGCTAGCAGATGAGCATATTGTTTCGTGTATCCTATCGGAAAGTGTACTGGTATCCCGTCAGGTCCAGTCGCGTTTTCCCCTGCTGAGCGGTTTTTGTTGATCTATGCCATGGTCGCTAATCGCGATGTCAGTCATTTTGATGTTAGTGCAACGATTGAGGAGAGTAATTGGAGTGCGATTTCCCCCGATGAAGTATGTGATGAAAATGTAATTTAATATTTCGACCTTCTGTCATCATTCCCTCCCGTGTCAACATGGTCACCGACGGGCTAGATAGATGGCTTTTATCCCTTCACTGACTTAAGACTAAAACTTATAAGAATTTTTTCTCCGGTCGGTAGACAGAAATTTACATTCGAATTGGTGGTACGCTTGTTGCAGTGACTACAATAGAAAGCTGCACCGTGTCTGCTCTCGACGTTGACGTGAAGACTTTCAGCTTTCTGGCTGACGCTGTTGGCGCCTCAGACTCTGCGATTTTATTGTCTCCGCTTTTATGGGTGCCGATAAAGCTAAAACGGCTTCCAAGTAGCTACATGAATCTTAGCATAGTCAGTTCCCCAGCCCCAAAAGCAGTAAATTCGTAGGAATAATCTTTTTTTCGTTGATGCAGTCTGTCAGGCCAAACTGTAAACCTACGTCGGCATTTCATGAAGAAAAAGAAGAAAATGAGCTCTCATCTGAAGGAGTTACTTGTAACATCATTCAAGCACGTCATTCCGATTGAGCAAGAGAGAAATAGGAAACACAAGCAGACGCTGTCTGTCAAACTGACGATGTAACACCTGTAGCGAAGTACGTCGGGAAAGTGCTGGGCGTACTCCGGGTCAAGGATACTGAGAGGGAGGTCAGCAGGGAGAGGTAGGCCGCGAAGCTAGGCACCTGTGGTTCGCGTCGTTAACGACTGTTGTTAACTTTACATGCCCTGTGAGAGACCGGCTATCGTAAAATATTTACTATTTATATCGGGACGTCTAGTTTTGAACGTCTAGAATAATAGCGAAGATAAAGAAACTTCCCCGAGAAAGAGCACGACCCACATAAAATCCGTGTGTCATAAAAGCATGATCTTAATTTTAACACAGTTCTTGTTAGTCGTCTT
Organism: Schistocerca cancellata; assembly: GCF_023864275.1. Lineage (NCBI taxonomy): Eukaryota > Metazoa > Arthropoda > Insecta > Orthoptera > Acrididae > Schistocerca > Schistocerca cancellata. Next base: position 381,928,719 of record NC_064634.1, on the reverse strand, counting down.
TTTGGAACCCTGCGACGCCATTTGGGGGGAAATACCTTTCACCATGTAGATACAATACAACTCGTTCTCAGATAGTAACAGTAAAGCCTGGGGAGTTCCTCTTGCTGGGCTATAGGACACACTAATGTGGTTTACAGGAAGGTTCGAAGAGAAGTGACGGTAGGTTAATACAAGATGACCCAGACAAAATTTCTAGTTGGTGTCATGAATGGCAGTTGGCTCTTAGTGTAGTAAAGTGCTGATGATGCTATATGCGGATGAGTAGGAAAGATAAACCAGTAATGTTCGGATACAGCATTAGCGGTGATCTTCTTGACACAATCGTTTAAATATCTGGGCATAACGTTGAGAAGCGATATTAAATGGAACGAGCATGCCAGGAATGTGGTAGGGAAAACGGATGGTCGACTTCGGTTTATTGAGAGAATTTTAGGAAAGTGTAGTTCATCTGTAAAGGACACTGCATACAGGATGGAAGTGCGACCTATTCTCGAGTACTGCTCGAGTGTTTGGGACCCGCACCAGGTCGGATTGAAAGAAGACATCGAAGCAATTCTGAGGCGAGCTGCTAGATTTGTTACAGACAGATTCGATCAGCATGCAAGTGTTACTGATCTGCTTCGGGAGCTCAAGTGGGAATTCCTGGATGGAAGGAGACATTCACTCCGTAAAACACTACAGAGAGAGCTTAGAGAACTGGCATTTGAAGCTGACTGCAGAACGATCCTACTGTCACCAACATACATTTCGCGTACGGACAACGAAGATAAGATACGAGATATTACGCCTCGTACGAAAGCATTTAGACAGTAATTTTTCCCTCGCTCTATATGTGAGTAGAGTAGGATAGGAAAAAGCTAGTTGCAGTACAGGGTACCCTCTGCCACACACCTACGGTGCTTACGGAGTACGTATGTAGATGTAGGTGAAACAAGTTATTGTATAATTGTTGACATTCAGGTGGACGAACAGCAGTGAAACTTTTGTACATTTCAGACGCCTCGTCTGCGTTGCTAGAGCAGTTTCCCATTCTTTTTTTTTCCGCGAGAAATAATGTCACACGAGAACAGCGTGTGTCGATTTGCAGTAACCAGAGCAGAGTCGAAGAGTATCGTTTTCGTCACACACAACTGGCTCTTCAGTGACACGATGTAATGAGTCTATCTACAGGGGATCTGAAGTTGATTCCATGTTTCTAGATTTCCGGAAGTCTTTAGATGTCGTGCCTCACAAGCAGCTTCTACTCGACTAATCTGCATACAGAGTATCGTCTCAGTTAACGGAATTGATATCTGCAGACCCGGAGGAAGTGTTATATGCCGACTGCTGTTTTTTTTTTTTTTGCATGTAATTAGAACCGCATCTCATTCAGAGTTAGTCCACTGTTTATTTTATATCCTTGCAGAATATAAATTGCATTTTATAAGTAATAAAAATTATTTGATGACGTAACTTCAGCGCTTTTATGTAAGCAAAGCAATTACTTTTGATGCAAGTATAGTTTACATGCACGAACATAAAAAATATAAATAAGTATTGTTGTTATTTTCTTCATCACTGTCGAAGGTAAGAGTTTCCTATTATTACTGATAAACGCGAAAGTTGTTTATGAATAACAGAAGTATGTTTCATCTAAGTTTTACGAAATACTGAAGCGATGTTTGATATATTTTTGTTTAGAAGTTTTTTTATATTACCTTTTTCTTGAAGAAATTACGATTTCTACAGCTCTAAAATAAATTTGTATTGTTTTCTATGTATTTACTACAGCATCCCTCTGTTTCGCGTTAGAAATCAACAATTTTCGAATAAAATCTGAATTAAACATTGACAGTTTCACTTTTTCTACTGTTACTTTTAAGCAATAGACAGGAGGATAAGTATGTAGAATAAACATTTTCCGTACTATACCCGGCCCATTATATATCTTCATTCAGTTTCTAGACGATTAACCGCTTCCGATTTTAGGGGAATTTAGTAAGACACTGATAGCATACATAAAGAAAGCGATCGTTATGAAATAAGACGCGATTGGTATGCAACACACACAGTGTACGAGCAACACGGGAACGACCTGTAACAGACCAGACATACTAGGCGAATTACAGTAGTTTGCGCTTACTTAGCCTACGGTAGTTTTAGAACTCTACACATAACTATAGGCCTATTTCATTCTCGACAGTCTGTTGTAAAATACTGTAAAACGTTTTGTGCTTGCATCTGATGACCTTTCTGGAAAGTAAAAACATATCCTTTGTAGGAATCAAAATGAGTTCCACAAATATTGTGAAACACAGCTCGCTCTGTTCGTTCACGGCACTCGGAAGAAGCAGACACCCGGACCCTGGGTGATCCTGTGTTCCTTGACTCCCGGAAGGCATCCGATACAGTTCCGCACTACCTCCTAACGAACGAAATACGAGGGTACGGGATATCTTATCAGTTTTGTGGCTCGACTGAAGACTTACTGGTAGACGGAAAATAGCATATTCTTCTTAACTAAGAGGTATCTTCAGAAGTATGATAGCTTCTGGGTTACTCCAAGGGAGTGCTATAGACCATTGCAAGTACAAATGATCTAGCTTAGAGTAGTCGCGCTCCCCTTAGCTGCCTGGCTTGAAGCACTCTGGAAGAGCTCTACCGACGACTCTCACTGCGACGCCGTCATTAATTGTTCCTCAACCGTGTCAGGAAAGCTCCTACACGTTTTGTCTAATATGTATCCCGAGTAAGAGTACCGATAATCGGAGTGTTTCTGCCCATTAATTTAGCAGTGGCAGTCATACGAAAACAGCCCACCACGCGTAAAACTGAATGCACCACGCAGGTGCCGTTTACAAGCTGGCAAATCAGATGACTTCTGGATTGGCCTGACACAGCCGCAACATTTGTGTTGCTGCCGGAAACGAACTTCTGCATGATCCGGGCACTAAAAGACCAAACTCGGAACAAGGTCCTTGCGGAGACAACAGTCCCTCACAATATTATTGGAATAAAAACTAAAATCTTCCCTAACAGTACCGACCGGCAGCCGTGACATCCTCAGTCCATAGGCTTCACTGGATGCGGATATGTAGGGGCATGTGGTCAGCACACCGCTCTCCCGGCCGTATGTCAGCTTTCGAGACCGGAGCCGCTACTTCTCAGTCAAGTAGCTCCTCAGTTTGCCTCACTAGGGTTGAGTGCACCCCGCTTGCTAACAACGCTCGGCCGACCGGATGGTCACCCATCCAAGTGCTAGCCCAGCCCGACAGCGCTTAACTCCGGTGATCTGACGGGAGCCGGTGTTACCACTGCGGCAAGGCCGTCGGCATATTACTGAGATTGTTGGGACAAACAAAACTGTTCCACACAGTATGCAAGATGTATGACACAGACGAACTACTCTTAAACTTCAAGTAGAATACAGTAACTCCAAAGTAGGTAGATGCGAAAATTACTGAATTATCAGTTTGATAAGTAATGATCCCAAAGTACTTACAGAAAATGGAATAATTGGTAGAGATCGAGCCCGGGAGAGATCAGTTTGGGTTTCACAGAAATGCAGGAGCACTTCAGGCAATACAGGCCCTATGGTTTACTTTAGACGGCAGGTTAAAGAAAGGCAAATGTGCCGTTATAGTATTTCTATAGTTGGGGAGAGCTTTTCACAGTTTTTACTGCAGTGCACTCTTTCAAATTCTGAACGTAACAGGGCGTCAAAAGTTATCTACAGCTTGTATAAAAACCAGACTGCAGTCATAGAAGTGGAAGGTCATCAAAGGGAAGCAGCAGTTGACAAGTGAAAATACATATTTGTAGCCTATCCTCGATGATATTCTTTGTATAAATTGAACAAGCGGTAAAGAAATGCAAGAAGAAACTTCAAAAGTGGATTAAAATTCAGGGGAAGTATGCTGATATGTAGTACAATCATTATAGGCATTCCACCATATAAGCCTGGTGACACCATGTGCGATTATAGACTACTATCATGTGATTCTCATATTTTTCGGAATATTTGTAGCTGACACAGAACTTAAACATCAAATTTGTTACGACATATTGACGAAGTTGCAGAGAAGTGTCATTTTCGGTAGTTTATAAACAGCAACTGCAATGCGATTTACAACTTTGGATGATGCCGTGTAAAGTGTTTTAGTCATGAACGGAAAAAGAAATATGTCATTGACTTCAATGGTTCGCCAGATATGAGGTGATCAGTTGGAATCTCTTTCCCAGACGGAAAATTTCACCCATTTGAAGAAAAATGAACATAACTTCGATTCTAATTAACCCTTTGAGTGCCAATGGTTTTTTGCCCAAGACCACCATTTTATTATTATTATTATTTTCAGTACGAGTGCCTTTAGCATGGAACCACCATTGCTGTTGCAAGACAGAGACATCTAGTGATACACTGAGGTACTTCTAGCAATCAGCAATAGTGTTCAGAGCAATAGTCGGCGCGGTGATTTTGCTACGTGATTGTAGGAGATAGTGACATGTGGTACTTTTTATAGCGATCATGTTGAGGAGATAACTGGCAGTCAAAGTAAGTATATCTAAAATTATTGTAACGTAAATTTCTTTCAAATACATCTCATGAAATGATGGGTGGTTGAAAACTGTACATCCAACTGGCTCCAAAGCAAAACCACCACTTTTTCTATTTTTTGCCAGTTTCTTCTTCTATTCGTTGTTTACTTTGACAGTAAAGGTCAATTTTTGAAAAATTTTAAAATTAATCTTTTTATATTGTTGGTACTACTGGTTAAGATTAAGAACATGTTTATGACATCCTTACAGTCACTACAAAGATGTGTACAATACGTGCGTTTCAGATTTTGTACTTGAATCTTGTAGGAGAGACAGACACTTTAAAGCGATTTTCTACCGTCGCAGAGAGTGGACCGCCTCGGCAGCTGCCTCACATAATCGTCGCTGCGACACCGTCGCAACTTCGGACCTAAAACCTCGCAGTGCCAAGAGGGACGAGGGGTACTTTATGGGCACTTCCTGAAAATATTGCAAACTAGTCACGTAGTTTATGCTTCATAATTTTGAATAACTATTTATTGTTACTAATCATTTCTTATGCCAGATACTCTAACAGTTTTGAATTTTTCTGTGAAACGTATCCCCAAAACTTAAATCTTAGTAGTGAATGCGACCTTTCACAACAAAGGAAAATTTATATTTTTAAGCTTAGGACCCTTCTTACACATCTTTATAGCTTCGAAGAAGGGATAAAATTCAACGACAGTTAACGAAATTTGTGTTTTTTTTATTTTCTTTTAGTGGTCATAAAGTATTATTTCTATCCGTGTAGACATTACGGAAAATGCGTTGGTATTGCTGAGATTGTGCTACAATTTGCTGGGTGAGCACTAACTCTTGTCCTGATTACAAAACATTATAACAGAATAATCGTTTGACATAATAAGTTACATTTAGTGCCGTAACATAGGTTAGTGTTACTAGTTTTTTTAAGACTACTTACGTTAGTAAACCTCAACGTGTGCTCCCTTGGTAACTCTGAGAATGTCGAGGCGGTATTCCAATTCCCACCTGGTGTTTCGTAACATGTGTTCTATCACAGTACCCACAGCAGCTTGTAACCTAGCCCTCAGTTCGTCGACGTCAGCAACTAGTGTGACGAAGACTCTGTCCTTGATGTAGCCCCAGTAAAAAAAGTCAAGGGGCGTAATGTCTGGAGAGCGGGGTGGCCAAGGTGTTGGACCGTTCCTTCCAATCCGGAGATTACCCCCTCTCCAGACATTACGCCCCTTGAATTTTTTTTTCTGGGGCTATATCAAGGACAGAGTCTTCCTCACACCAGTCGCTGACGTCGACGAACTGAAGGCCAGGACACAAGCTGCTGTGGGTACTGTGACAGAACACTTGTTACGAAACACTGGGCGGGAACTGGAATACCGCCTCGACATTCTCCGAGCTACCAAGGGAGCACGCTTTGAGGTTTACTAACGTAAATGGTCTTAAAAAAAAACTACTAACACTAACCTATTTAACAGCATCAAATGTAACTTATTACGTCAAACAGTTATTCTGTAATAAATTCTTACACTACTGGACATTAAAATTGCTACACCACAAAGATGACGTGCTACAGACGCGAAATGTAACCGACAGGAAGAAGATCCTGTGATATGAAAATGATTAACTTTTCAGAGCATTCACAGATGCTGACATGAGGAAAGTTTCCAACTGATTTCTCATACACAAACAACAGTTGACCGGCGTTGCCTGGTGAAACGTTGTGATGCTTCGTGTAAGGAGGAGAAACGCGTGCCATCACGTTTCCGACTTTGATAAAGGTCGGATTGTAGCCTATCGCGATTGCGGTTTATCGTATCGCGACATTGCTACTCGCGTTGGTCGAGATCCAATGACTGTTAGCAGAATGTGGAATCGGTGGGTTCAGGAGGGTAATACGGAACGCCGTGCTGGACCCCAACGGCCTCGTAGCACTAGCAGTCGAGATGACAGGCATCTTATCCGCATGGCTGTAACGGATCGTGCAGCCACGTCTCGATCCCTGAGTCAACAGATGGGGACGTTTGCAAGACAACAACCGTCTGCACGAACAGTTCGACGACGTTGTGCAGCAGCACGGGCTATCAGCTCGGAGATCATGGCTGCGGTTACCCTTGACGCTGCATCACAGACAGAAGCGTCTGCGATGTACTCAACGACGAACCTGGGTGCACGAATGGCAAAACGTCATTTTTTCGGATGAATCCAGGTTCTGTTTACAGCATCATGATGGTCGCATCCGTGTTTGGCGGCGTCGCGGTGAACGCACATTGGAAGCATGTATTCGTCATCTCCATACTGGCATATCACCCGGCGTGATGGTATGGGGTGCCATTGGTTACACGTCTCGGTCACCTCTTGTTCGCATGACGACGCTTTGAACAGTGGACGTTACATTTCAGATGTGTTACGACCCGTGGTTCTACCCTTCGTTCGATTCCTGCGGAACCCTACATTTCAGCAGGATAATGCACGACCGCATGTTGCAGGTCCTGTACGGGCCTTTGTGGATACAGAAAATGTTCGACTGCTGCCCTGGCCAGCACATTCTCCAGATCTCTCACCAATCGAAAACGTCTGGTCAATGGTGGCCGAGCAACTGGCTCGTCACAATACGCCAGTCACTACTCTTGATGAACTGTGGTATCGTGTTGAAGCTGCATGGGCAGCTGTACCTGTACACGCCATCCAAGCAGTGTTTGACTCAATGTCCAGGCGTATCAAGGCCGTTATTACGGCCAGAGATGGTTGTTCTGGGTACTGATTTCTCAGGATCTATGCACCCAAATTGCATGAAAATGTAATCACATGTCAGTTCTATTATAATATATTTGTCCAATGAATACCCGTTTATCATCTGCATTTCTTCTTGGTGTAGCAGTTTTAATGGCCAGTAGTGTATAATCAGGGCAAGAATTTGTGTTCACCCTGTATTTTCGAGTTCAGGACACTATACATCAGTTCCTATTTCAGTTTGTTAATAAAAGTTGACGACAATTAACGAAATGTTTCTTTTTTAAAAAAAATTCTGGTTGGCAGAAAGTAGTAACCCCGCTCCTCCCCCCCCCCCCCCCGTCAGGCCCATCGTTGGTAGTACACATTATGGAAACGTAGGTATTGCTAGGGCTAAACGTCAGGTACCAACTAATTTAAATCGGTGTACAGCGCGAACACACCATAAATTGAGAGAATTGAGGGTGCCGTTCTGTTCCCTCGAAGTCCAATGGGCAGCGATAATACAGGCGGTAGCTAGAAAGGACGTATTGCACCTGCGAGCGCTTGTTGCGCTGGAGGCGGACGTAATGAGGCAGTGGCGGCTGCAGACTCTGGTTGCGCAAGCCGCTACCGATGCCGTCCCTGGCGACGTCGCGGCTGTGCGGCCCCTTCTGTTCTGTTCTGTTCCATCCCGCTCCGCCCGCTTTCGCCGGCCCGCGGATGCGGCCAGCGCCGTGTCGCAGCGGCGTGCACCCCTCTCCCTTCCTCCCCAGGCGACAGGCAGCCGAGACGCACGAGCGCGGTCCGCTTCCTCTTCCTGCTCGGCCGATGACTTAAGCCACGCAGCGAGAGCAACAGCTCTGCAGCGCCTACCTCACATTGCTACGCTCTCTGACCATCACCTGAGTGCGCCGCAGTGAAGTGGTTTGACGCACTCAATATACAATGAACAGCCAAAGAAACTGGTATACCTGCCAAATATCGCGTAGGGCCCTCGCGAGCACGCAGAAGTGACGCAACACGACGTGGCATGGAGTCGCTTAATGTCTGAAGTAGTGCTGGAGGGAAATGACACCATGAATCCTTCAGGGCTGTCCATAAAACCTTAAGAGTGCGAGGGGGGGGGGGGAGATCTCTTCTCAACAGCACGTTGCAAGGCATTCCACATTCTCAATAATGTTCATGCCTGGGGAGTTTGGTAGCCAGCGAAAGTTTTTAAAGTCAGAAGAGTGTTCCTGGAGCCGTTTCGTAGCAATTCTGGACGTATGGGGTGCCACACTGTTCTGCTCGAATTGCCCAAGTTCGTCGCAATTCACAATGGACACGAATGGATGCAGGCGATCAGACAGCATGCTTACGTAAGTGTCCCCTGTCAGAGTCGTATTTAAACGTATCAGGGGTCCCATATCACTCCAACCGCACACGCCCCACACCATTACAGAGCCTCCGCCGGCTTCAACAGTACCCTGCTGACATTTAGTGTCCACAGATTCATGAGATTGTCTCCATATCCGTGCATGTCCATCCGCTCGGTATAATTTGAAACGAGACTCGTCCGACCAGGCAACATCTATTCAGTCACGAATAGTCACATGACGGTGTTGACGGGCCTAGGCAAGGCGTAAGGCTTTGTGCCGTATAGTCATCAAGAGTACACGAGTGGGCCTTCGACTCATATCGATACTGTTTCGTTGAATGGTTCGCACGTTGACACTTGTCGATGGCCCAGCATTGAAATCTGTAGCAATTTGCGGAAGGCTTGCACTTCTGTCACGCTGAACGATTCTCTTCAGTCATTGTTAGCCCCGTTCTTGCAGGATCTTTTTCCGGCCGCAGCGACGTCGCAGATTTGATGTTGTGCCGGATTTCTGATATTCACGTTGCGCTTGTGAAATGGTCGAACGGGAAAATTCCCACTTCATCGCTGTCTCTGAGATGCTGTGTTACTCCGTTAGTGCGCCGACTACAACATCACGTTCAGACTCAAATCTTGATAAGGAGCAATTGCAGCGCCAGACACTTGTTTTCTTCATAGAAGTTGCCGACCTCAAGGCCGTTTTCTGGCTGTTCGAATACGCATGCCTCTACCAGTTTCTTTGGGGCTTCATAGTCAGCTACATTACACTGAGGTAACAAAAGTCACGGGATACTAATCACGCGCCAGGCGTCCTTTTTCCCGGCGTACTGCAGCACCTGGACGTGGTAGGAACTCAGTAAGTCGTCGGAAGTTCCTGTAGAACTACCGAGCCGTGCATAGCCGTCCATAATTGCAATAGTCTGAGAACAAGTTGGGAAGCAGCATCATTAATGAATCCCCACAAGAATGTCAGGTAAGTATAACCCTTTCCACCCTGAGAAAAAATTTCTTAAAACGTTATCTGATATGTACCATTCACCATACATTATTACGTGTAGAATCAGGTAAAAATACTGAAAAAATTCGCATAGTGATAGTTTGTTCAAGAAGTCACCAGCATTATCACACCACTCAAAATTCAAACTTGTATAAAATGCAAATAGCATTTCATGGAAGTGTCTAGACACCTTACACACCTTGAGTGAAGCAGGAAGCAGTGATGCAGGAATTTCCTTAAACTAATGAAATGTTGGAAAACAGAATGCATTTATCTCGGTAACGCATGGCTTTGTCTTGTCGTTGCACTCTGGTGGTCAAGGCTTCCAAACGGAAGCTGGGAGCTCGCACCATCGCTGCAGTCTGGAGTGAAGCAGAAACGTGATGTAGCTGAAAAACGAAAAATTTATAACCGAACCCGCACGATTGTGCGGGCCAGGGCGGAAAAGGATAAAGCCGAACACTAAGAGGGTCACAACCTCTTCGAAATCATTTGCCAACGAAACCACTAGTACAAGAAAGTCGTGATGCTGTTGGTATTATGAGCCAAACCATTGTTCTGCTAAAACCGCGCATAGTCCACGTGGTCTCCAGGTGTAGTGTGAATAAACTGTGGTACCATCTTTATCAGTGCTCTCTGTCATTGTTCATTAAACATCCAATTGTTGTTCGTGCAGAATGGACACGTGCAAGTGCTGTGACTTTATTATAGCCCAGATATGTGAATTCTAGTTCACACATGCAACAAGATATAACCATGCCTGCCTCGGCAGCCAAAAAAGCCTTTTTGACATGACATTAACTACATACCCTGTCCATCGTCTCCATGTCGATGTTGATCAAAAATACAAAATCTGTACGGATGTATCTTTAAACGTTTACTCACTGTCGAGCGGGCATTACTCGGAGAGAGTAGGATGGCTAAATAGGCTTGTCACAGACTCCGTACAACTGAAAGAATATGGAGATTGCACACCGAGCAGCTTTTCTGGTTTTGGTACTTTCGGTCGATCACTTGTGGAACATGTACATTCGTTTGATTGTAAACTGGTACATTCTTACCGTGCTATTCTGTGAAGACATTCTGAGCCTCGGAATAACTGCCACATATACTGGGTGACAATATATGCTCCCTCCCGTAATGTATTACCAGTTCAGTAAGGATCATACCTGCAACAAAGAAGGATACATACAATTAGGTTGCGACACTTTCTAAACACCCTGAAGTTAAGTAATTTAAATGTATTGAGGCATGATGATATGAAATAATTCAGTTTGTACTGTTAGCCAGAACAACACAGGTGTGTGTGTGTGTGTGTGTGTGTGTGTGTGTGTGTGTGTGTGTGTGTGTGTATGGGGGGGGGGGGAGTAAGAGAGGTAAATGTGTGTGTGGGAGAGGGTGGTCAGGGCCATATGTTGCAAATATAACGTGAATGTTGTTATAAATTTATGTGCTAGCAATGTATTATTATACCGCATCGCAACGCAGCTCGCTGTAACAAGGATTTAAAAAAATTTGGTTGTTCCAGGTTTTTCAGTTGAATATACACGTTCCCCAGCAATTGAAATTGACAGAAAACTTTATATTCAGACTTGTAAACTAGTGTTTTGGCTAATACGCGAAAGAATAGAACCTAACAAGCAAGGGCCTCTAAATAACGAAATAAAAGACACTGTAATAATGGTATAAAAAGCAACAAAAGACGTCTTAAGCTACTATTTTCACTATTTTTTAAGATAATTTTATTTTTGTGTATTATTTGGGTCAATGGCAATCGTCTGGCAGGAAAACATTTACGTTAATACGATGTAGTTATGAAACTGGAACCCAATGGATTTAGGCCTTTCGACGAAACAAATTTTTCCGGCAGTTAGTTTGCTATTACCAAATATGCAAAAACATAAGCAGACTGTTGATATTTCCGTAACTCCAAGTAGTTTCGTGCAAGTAAAGGTTTTGTAGTGAATACCGAAGTCTATCTTGAATGAGAACAGTAATTGCTGTCGCCTTGTAACATTGTGTCATTACACTAGTGAATTTTCTTTGCTTGTAACATAACTATATTCAGTATTCTGGGTAGTTTCTAATCTGTTTCTATATCGGAAGACTAGTTGGCAAACTTACGCAGGTAGCAGAGAAATAAGGTAAACAATGATGTTTTCTGGGAGACAATAGTTCTCGAACACGTAAGTACCACAGCTCTGCCCCAATGATGAACATACGATCCTCCGCAGTGGTTGCAGTTATGTTCTCCACAGAACTTTGTGTAGTTGGGTTGTCCAAACATGCGACAAGCTGGAGACTAGTAAAGACCGGTTCAACTTTTTCGAAAGATCTTGTAACACAAAACAACTTATAATACGTACATTCTGAATTTAAGAATAGCTGGGAGATGACACTGTTCGAAATACTAGAAATTAGTGAACAGTGACACAGAATACCAGCTTAGTTTTGCAAACAATTTTCTTTTTACCCTCCGTTACCTCAAATCTAAGTTAAGCAAATATTATATTACAACAGTGAAATCCAATTTTTCTACTCATTTTTTAATGTAACGATTTCCTTTACAATAAAAAAAACGTAAAACTCTTCCTCAGTCCAGACTCAGTATCTATACCATTAATCGCTCTGTAAGCCGTCCGCCATTTCACCTGTGGTTGCGACATGCAGTTGCCATCTAGCGATAGCGTATAATGGCGTAACCGAGTTCATAATTAAATAAATAGTATTTGTAGGACATGAAGGAAATGTTTCCTTTTTGATACTAATCAAGTTTTGTGTTAAATTAATACTACAATGAATTTGTACACGATGTTATAATTTGCTATACCATACTTATACTTTTAAAAATAAGTAAATAAACTGTCAAGAAGACCTTATGTACAGCTATGCCCTCTCCAGTTTTCGTCATACTTATAGGACTTTCAGTTTTCTAAAGCAGTACGGTGGAATTATACAAAAAAATTCGAAAAATCAACGTTTGAAGAAGATTTCCGTGGAGAACATTTTCGAATTACACTCCTGGAAATGGAAAAAAGTACACATTGACACCGGTGTGTCAGACCCACCATACTTGCTCCGGACACTGCGAGAGGGCTGTACAAGCAATGATCACACGCACGGCACAGCGGACACACCAGGAACCGCGGTGTTGGCCGCCGAATGGCGCTAGCTGCGCAGCATTTGTGCACCGCCGCCGTCAGTGTCAGCCAGTTTGCCGTGGCATACGGAGCTCCATCGCAGTCTTTAACACTGGTAGCATGCCGCGACAGCGTGGACGTGAACCGTATGTGCAGTTGACGGACTTTGAGCGAGGGCGTATAGTGGGCATGCGGGAGGCCGGGTGGACGTACCGCCGAATTGCTCAACACGTGGGGCGTGAGGTCTCCACAGTACATCGATGTTGTCGCCAGTGGTCGGCGGAAGGTGCACGTGCCCGTCGACCTGAGACCGGACCGCAGCGACGCACGGATGCACGCCAAGACCGTAGGATCCTACGCAGTGCCGTAGGGGACCGCACCGCCACTTCCCAGCAAATTAGGGACACTGTTGCTCCTGGGGTATCGGCGAGGACCATTCGCAACCGTCTCCATGAAGCTGGGCTACGGTCCCGCACACCGTTAGGCCGTCTTCCGCTCACGCCCCAACATCGTGCAGCCCGCCTCCAGTGGTGTCGCGACAGGCGTGAATGGAGGGACGAATGGAGACGTGTCGTCTTCAGCGATGAGAGTCGCTTCTGCCTTGGTGCCAATGATGGTCGTATGCGTGTTTGGCGCCGTGCAGGTGAGCGCCACAATCAGGACTGCATACGACCGAGGCACACAGGGCCAACACCCGGCATCATGGTGTGGGGAGCGATCTCCTACACTGGCCGTACACCACTGGTGATCGTCGAGGGGACACTGAATAGTGCACGGTACATCCAAACCGTCATCGAACCCATCGTTCTACCATTCCTAGACCGGCAAGGGGACTTGCTGTTCCAACAGGACAATGCACGTCCGCATGTATCCCGTGCCATCCAACGTGCTCTAGAAGGTGTAAGTCAACTACCCTGACCAGCAAGATCTCCGGATCTGTCCCCCATTGAGCATGTTTGGGACTGGATGAAGCGGCGTCTCACGCGGTCTGCACGTCCAGCACGAACGCTGGTCCAACTGAGGCGCCAGGTGGAAATGGCATGGCAAGCCGTTCCACAGGACTACATCCAGCATCTCTACGATCGTCTCCATGGGAGAATAGCAGCCTGCATTGCTGCGAAAGGTGGATATACACTGTACTAGTGCCGACATTGTGCATGCTCTGTTGCCTGTGTCTATGTGCCTGTGGTTCTGTCAGTGTGATCATGTGATGTATCTGACCCCAGGAGTGTGTCAATAAAGTTTCCCCTTCCTGGGACAATGAATTCACGGTGTTCTTATTTCAATTTCCAGGAGTGTATTATCGTATTTGTCGGCAAGTCAGGATAAAAGTCTGGTACTTGTACAGATGCTGGTTCTAATCTTGTTACTAGCATTTTTCCTACTTTTAATTAAATTATATATTTATTAAGTTATACAGTACGAATGTTAATTAACAGATCTTGAGTGAAATTTTCTAATAAAAATCAAATCTTATAATTTTTAATTGCCTGTCGTATGAATATAACTTAAAATTTAATATTGTCTTGCAAAATGTCTTACTGTTAAACGAAAAAAATTCTGCATATCAATAATAATATCTCGTCTCTTGAAATAAAAACATATGTATTTCTATAAGTAAATCTCCTGAACTATGTGTCGTAGAGTGATAATTTTTCACATACGTGCAGCGACGCACATGAGTATTGCCTGCAAAATGTGTTACGAATAGGATTAATAGATAAGAATTAATAAATTAAAACGCCCTGCATCATGCTGAATTTTTACTGCACAAACAACGAAATTATAGTAAGTGACGAACTTTTTCCTTTCATTACTATCTCTGGGGTGTCAGAGAGAGAAACTTTCTAAAAATCTGAAATTAAGTGTGAAACTTGCTCGAAGTCGCTACGTACTCTCATTCTGAAATACTGCATGACTATAGTCTCTGTAATTTGAGTGATGTAAGTTACGCTGCCTTAAGACGGATACACAGTTTCTAACATACATACCTAACTTTTTAAATCTTTAAAGTAATATTACACCTGTTAAGAAACAGATTCTGATAGCACTTTAAATTCTTAAATTCGAACAATAATTATTACGAAATACCGATCACTGGAAGCCGATAGACAGGCAACTCACAGGTGGGACCGCCTGATAGTTTTACCCGTCCAGTAATATAGATTCGGCGTTTCACTCTTTTTGCGCCAAATTTTAATATACTGTAAATGTGGCGTAGTCGATAGGCGCCGCGCTGGCGCCTGCTGCCGATTCCACAAAGATGCTCCTTGCTTCGTAGCATCGCTGGCCACACCAGTGAGACGGAAGCAGCAGGACACGCCCACAGAAGTTGTCTGCGCCACCGTCGGCGGCCTGTCTTGAAACAGACCAACACACGGACACGAGGTCAGTGGTATACCAGGCGACAACGCTCCAGCCAACGCTTAGTCCACAGCAAACGGAGAGAAGAGTTCCGTGTCTTGGCGACAACAGTGTTAGAGACAACCAGTAAGACTCTTCAAGTTAATATGCAAGTCCTTGCAGACGTTTGAGAAATTTGTTTTTGAACAGTGCTGTGAGAGAGGGTTTCTACTGAACATTGCACAGTCTATTTCAGCACAAGTGTTCGACTCGTTCTGTCAGTGTATACGCTGTGACCCACAGTCACAGCAGTTGAAAAGTTGTATAATAAAAGATGTCTTCATCTTGACTACAAATATTTCAATTCCGACATTGTACGCGTGCGCTGATCATGTCATTTATCATCTGTTTAAAGGGACTGGCAACCTAGCATCTTAGTCCCTTTACTCCCAAAACCAAATAATCGTCTGTTTAAAACCCAATTCATTTGTGACAACCCATTACGACAGTAAATACTTGCATTTTCATGCGATTAGTAGTTAAAAACAAAAACTCATTATTTTTATTAAAAATTCAGATTCTATATTATTTGTTAAATAAAATTAATGTTTGTTAATAAATATAAGTAAAAGGAAATAAATATAGTGGCCGAGTGGTTCTAGGCGCTTCAGTCTGAAACCGCGGGACCGCTACGGTCGCAGGTTCGAATCCTGCCTCGGGCATGGATGTGTGTGATGTCCTTAGCCTAGTTAGGTTTAAGTAGTTCTAAGTTCTAGGGGACTGATGACCTCAGATGTTAAGTCCCATAGTGCTCAGAGCCATTTGAACCAAATAAATATAAATAAGGGTAGAAATTGCTGATAGCAATAAGAGAACCAGCAACAGTGCGACTATCAGACTTTGCTTTTTGCATCCAGGGACGACTATGTAATAAACCACAAACATTTTTTACTTAAAAGTAGTCGGAGATATTCTAATCTTCTACGTCATTTTTTATTCATTTACTTTTTATTTTTTATTGAGTTCCATCTTATTGGTTTAGGATATTTATGTCCGGGCGCTGATTCTGTAAGTATGAAGAAATAGAAGCGGCAAACGTCGGCCGAAGAGCCCGAGACAGAAGCTAATAGGCAGTTTATCAACGAGCGTTCAGGAAGCCTTAACAGTTTTGTAAATGGTAGTGGTCCAGTCCATAAGCGTTCCTAGTAAGTTAGCATTTTACACTATAAAAATATTTCATACTTTTCCGTTTCAAACAACGAACAGGCATAAATAAGTAACCTGGCGATTACTGTAAAGTCAAGTGAATTGAATCTGGTGTAATTTTCGACACAGTTTCAAACACTGCCGGTGTTATACAAACTAAATAGTTCAAGCAAGTACCAAGTAAAAACACCCTGTTACCGCTAGACGTGTTCTTGCCAGATCTTCGAACTTAGTAGCCAATTCAACGCGTTGTTTAACTCTTGAACGAAATCCACAGTATTTTCAGTATAGTTTGTCATTTGACTAGGGACCACGCTTAAGGCAGAGAGGGAAGAGTACTGTTAACACGGACGCACACTTTCGTTGGTAGACGCACGTAAGCACCCAGCAGAGCCCTTCTCCGCCTCTGCCCTTCTCCTGGTGAATGTTTGCCATTGTGCTTCGGACAACGCTCGCCACATCGCTTTCATCTCCTTCCTCTCCACACGGACCTAATTATTCCCTCTCGTCGAATGACTTTCTTCTAAGCAGGCTGCGTAATCATCGTATTCGTCGGTCCCAAGAAAGAGGAGTCAAAGATGAGAAAGGAAAGGCTGAGAAGCTGAAAAATGACACAGCAAAAGTTAACGGTTATGGAACTGCAATTTTATATCCGTTGTTTCGCAAAGCGATCGCTGAAAATACAAGGCATTCGCAGCGAAATCCTGTGATCAAACCTCAAGCGAATATTTTGCCTCCACATAGCGATATCGACATTGTGATTTAACAGATTCTCTTCCTTCTCGTTTTACGTTTAATGGATTTACACTCAGGTGTAACAAAAATTGTTTACGTCATATTTGGAGTGATGGAAAAAGTCAGATACAAGGTGTTCAACACGTTTAGTGTCAAAATCGTACAGATTGTACTGGAGCATACACAGAGTACGTTTTTGGCCGAATTGAAGGAGGGTTCTTCACTGCGATGACTGCTGTTTTGTTTCATTGTCTTAGTCATAAATCCAGATGGCCTCACCAGTGACAAGTTTCGAAAGAACGTTCCGCTTACCTTGAAACAGCTATTTAAGTTGCCTTCAGACTTCTGCGTGATGTATCTTCTGATCGTGACACGAACTTCACTGTAATTCTTCTCGTGTTGGGCTCTTGAGACAGAATACGTTCACACATACTGTAACTTATTCCCGAAGTGTTGCATAGGCCTTGGATGGCCTGCTAGCGATCCTGCAGAGTCAGCTCCCTCACCCATTTTGTGTGATGCTAGTGACGGTCGATGTTCTCCTGTTCTGCAAACGCTTATACAAATCGTAACTCCGTGTCTAACCCAAAATCTTACTTCAACATTTGGTGCGTTTCTGCAGTGATTGTCTCATGTCTAAAACAAATCTTTACGCACATCACCCACGGAAAAACCGCAAACTCACCTAAATAAACCAAGCCACTGAGCTCGCGGCATTGGCCATACTGACTCAAGTTGGAAGTTTGCGGAGATGCCTAGCGACATTACAGAGTATTCGTTAAAACCAAAGCGTAAAATTAAAATTTGGCAAACTTTTGGAGACGGCCGCGGTGGTCTAGCGGTTCTAGGCACTCAGTCCGGAACCGCGGGACTGCTACGGTCGCAGGTTCGAATCCTGCCTCTGGCATGGATGTGTGTGATGTCCTTAGGATAGTTAGGTTTAAGTAGTTCTAAGTTCTAGGGGACTATTTACCACAGATGTTAAGTCCCATAGTGCTCAGAGCCATTTCAACCATTTGACTTTTGGATTTCACCCTCATATGAGTGTAAACATGTTACACCGTATAGCAACAACGTAAACTAGTGGTAACTCTTGAACCCAGTTACTGGGGAACCCAGATCGCTCTGTTCGAAACAGAAGTACTAGCCTTCCGGCGTCTCCTTCAACGTATACCGACCCAGGCAATATAAACATTACATTCTTCCGTGGCTGTCGTCTGTGGTCTACTTGTGCGCTCTAGTTGTAAGCACGACTCTATGCAATGATTCAAATGGCTCTGAGCACTATGGGACTCAACTTCTGAGGTCATCAGTCCCCTAGAACTTAGAACTACTTAAACCTAACTAACCTAAGGACATCACACACATCCATGCACGAAGCAGGATTCGAACCTGCGACCGTAGCGGTCTCGCGGTTCCAGACTGAAGCGCCTAGAACCGCTCGGCCGCTCCGGCCGGCACACGGCTCTATACCAGCAGATTTAAGCTCAGATATGGTGTTACGCACGTAATGTGATGATGACGTTATTTTTAAAGCGCTTAATGGCATGATGATCTGTGGCCTAGCTGACTATGGATGTATACATCAGTGAGACAGACATAATCGTTCCTCGTAGGAGACTACCTTAACACGACGGCTTCTGGGAGCTTATTGGACATTTTTGAGCTTGTCTGAGGATGAGAACGGTTGGGACGGCAAGGTAGGCTATCTCTCGAAGTCAAACCTCGTAATCTGCGTCAGCACCAACACTTCCTGTTCCAGTGCTGTATCAGATTGGAGTTTTCCACAAACAATGGGACACGGGGCGAAAGGTATTATAAAAGATGAACGATATGCAGCATTTCGCAATTAAAATGAAACACAATTCCTCTTGGTTTCTTTATACGGCATAGGTATAAGGTCAATCATGATTGCTGAAACAGGTACTATACATTAAATTCTAGCATATCAGAATAGGTTTACGAAAAATATTTCAGGTAAGTGTAGGCACTTACATCCAAGTGAACATCTTTTGTGGAAGACAGTGAACAATGGAAAGGCTGGATACGGCGATGGAGCTTGGCGTTAAGCGCCCCAGTTGGCGGTGTCCACTGCGACAGCTGACTCAAAGAGCCTTGCCTTTCAGTTTCGACTCATTTATCGGATACTCAAAATGGGTCGTAACTTCTGAGGTCATCAGTCTCCTAGAACGTAGAACTACTTAAACCTAACTGACCTAAGGACACCACACACATCCATGCCCGAGGCAAGATTCGATCCTGTGACCGTAGCGGGCGCGCGATTCCAGACTGTAGCGCCTAGAACCGCTCGGCCACTAAGGCCGGCTTCTCGAATACTTTCGTGAAAAGCTTCAACGCTAACATCAATAAGCGTTATATCGTTGTACTCGTGTCTTCAATAGATCTCGAATGCTGTTAAAAGTATAACGTTCCATTAAAAAATACTTTCTTTTTTTCTTTGCTGATACAATCGTTAGGTGGATTAAACAAGCAACAGAACTATGCGCCCCTCTGCCTGCTGTTACTTACCGGAAAACTCGTTTCAGCATCTGGAACGGTTCAAGAAATGAAAGGGGTATGCATTAAAGGTGATTCGACTTGGATAGGCTGTGTAGCTCGAAGAAGGCACAGGCCTAAACTTTGAAAAGATGATGACGGTTATATCGAGTTCACAACTCAGGATATTATTAAGAACATTTGTCTGCAAACACTTATGAGAATGAAGAAGGCCTAATGTGAGAGTCGGCTATCTCAAACTGTTCAGGAGCCGGGTAATTCTGACAATGGCCTCTCAATACATATTTTCCGTAATGCCGTTTGCTCTTAACAATATGAGCTTATTCCCAAGAACTGTCATCTTTCACTCAGCTAATATTAAACATAAATTCAGTCTGCATTGGGATTACAGTTCCTGCATTCTTGTGCAGAAAGCATGCAATAATCTGCTGCATTCATTTTGAATAAGCTACGACGAGAATTGAAAAATCTTACAAGTAATTCACACACTTTCAAGTCCATACTGAAGAATTTCCTCATAGCTCACTATTTCTATCCCGTTGGAAAATTCATGACAAAAATTAAGGAAAGTCCTGTGGCACATTGTTGATTAGCCTAGTATACAGGGTGGTCCCGAATTCATGGTACAAACTTTAATGGTAGGTACAGGACATTGTAACAAGGATTTATTGTATAGGAATGTATAGCCGCAGGTGACGCGGTGAGGCGTAAACAGGGGAAAGAGAAATGGAGTGATCGGTTGGTGTCACTGCCGGTAGAGGGCAGTAGATGAACATGATGTATCGCAGTAGGGACAAGCGCCATTCACAATTGTGCTGCCGTAGACGATGGGTGACTTTACGTATGCAGAAAAAGCAGACATGCATTACATGTACGGCCGTGCAAATGGTAACGCCAGAGCTGCGTTACGAATGTATCGCGCGGAGTATCCTAATCGACGAATGCCGGATCATAGAATTTTTCAACGGTTACATCGTCAACTTTGTGAAACAGGTACGTTCGACGTCAACAGACATGACGCTGGTCGATTAAGAGCTGTACGCACTCCAAGACTGGAAGAACGCATCTTGAACATAGTGGCTGATAGACCCGAGTCAAGCACAAGAACTGTTGCGCGTGACGTACATGTGAGTCATCAGACTGTATGCAGAGTGTTAAATGAAAATCGCTTACACCCCTTCCATTTTCAAAAAGTACAAGCATTGAATCCGGCAGATTATCCTCTTCGCGTGAACTTCTGCCAGTGGTTGTTGCAGCAATGTGCGTTGCAGCCGGATTTCGTAGGTCATGTGCTATTTACAGATGAAGCGACATTTTCACGCGAGGGTGTCTTTAATGCGCACAATTCCCATGTGTGGGCAACAGATAATCCACATGCAACGCGTCCACATGCGTATCAACAACGTTTCGGTATTAATGTGTGGGCTGGTATTGTGAACGACTTTTTGATTGGGCCATACTTACTACCCACGCGACTCTGTGGCGAAAGCTATCTTATTTTTCTGCAAGAAGTGTTACCAGAACTGCTGCAAGATGTTCCGCTCGCCATTCGTAACCGCATGTGGTTTCAGCACGATGGAGCGCCAGCACACTTCAGCACTGCTGTACGGAATTACCTGAATGCCACGTTTGGTGCTAGATGGATTGGGCGTGGTGGACCAGTCCCTTGGCCACCCCGATCTCCTGATTTCTCTTGCCTCGATTACTTTTTATGGGGACATCTTAAGAGTCTTGTTTATGAGACTCCAGTTGACTCAGATGAGGATCTCGTTGCTCGCATATCTGTAGCTGCTGCAGGTGTGCGTGAAATACCAGGCATCTTTGAACGTGTACGCCAATCGCTGCACCGACGCTGTCAAGCATGTATCGCTCATGGTGGACGCAATTTTGAACACTTACTGTAAACATGACACTTGTCAACAACGATTTCAATAAAATCTTTCGTTTTCCTTTCGGCCGTTATTTCCCCTGTTTACGCCTCACCGCGTCACCTGGGACTATACATTCCTATACAATATATCCTTGTTACAATGTCCTGCACCTACCATTAAAGTTTGTACCATGAATTCGGGACCACCCTGTAGAGTCTGCAGCTAGTCGTCTGCATAGCATTCGTGCAAATTTTATTTCGTCTACTATTAACTTTACTAATGTTAATTTCATGTAGTGACTCGTTCCGTAACCAGGGAAATATGCTCCTCAATCAGTGCTTTTATTTTCAGAAGTTGTACCCCCTTTATATAGTTCCATTTCGTCTTTTGGAACCAAATGTTTACTTAAGAACAATGTCATGAATGAAAACGAACAACCTGATAAAATATGAGACGGTATACAAAAGCTACCGATACCTGTATTTTGTATGCAGATGTTTATTAGCCCACTGAGATACCGCTAGGTGTCCCCTGCATACAATCGTCTACAATCAGTGTGCCAAATATTAACCAATTTAATTGCTTGTTGCTGGGCCTATTTCCACTGTCGTGTTCCGTGAATTTGCATTTTGCGATGGCTGGCCTGAAAGAGCAGAATATCTGTGTAAAGTTTTGTTTTAAACTTGGGGAAAACGCTGCTGAAAATCATCGCTTGCTTTTGCGGGATTTTGGAGGCAATGCTTGAGATCAGACAAGAAAGTGAGGTATGTGGTTCTGCAAGATCGTAGACAGATCACTCAAGACTTCTACAACAACTTACGAAGTTATGATGCCTGTGGACGTATTTCGTCGGAAGAATTGAACACGCGAAGGACTACAGCGAAGTTTGTGCCACCATTGCTTCAAGACAATCAGAATCAACATCGTGTAGAAGAGTCCGCAGGGAACTTAAACACTTGCTTTAAGACGATCCTCTGTCTCAACAGGCTGTGAACGGTGACGAAAATCGGGTTTAATGGCATGATCGTGCAACCGTCGTAATGGTAGAAGAGTTTTTCTTCATCTCGATCAAAAACTCGACAAGCCAGGAGTCCTTCGTGATCTAATTTTTTTTTTTTTTGATGTTGGTGGACTGTTCATAAGGATGTCGTCCCTCATAGTCCGACGAATCATAAAGTGTTGTATCACAATGTTCTATAAGACGTGTGTTGGAGGACACGAGGAGAAAACATCCACGGTAGTCGTGTGCGTTGGACAGGGTACTTCACCATGACAATGCAGTACCGCATACGGTCTCCATTATTCTGCAATTTTTTCACTAAAAACAAGAAGACACTTTTTGCCACTCACCATTACTTCTCCTACTATCCCCAAGAGGAAAGTACAATTGAGGCGCGAAGGTTTGATGCGGTGGAAGAGATTCAATCGCAGAGGCTACTAAATACCCCAACAAATACTTCCAGGATGCATTTCAAAACTAGCAGAATAATATAGGTGCATTCCGTCCCAAGAGGATTAATTTCAAGGTGATGATCCAGAATAAGGTCTAGGTACGACGTAATAAGTTAAATATACACTCATGTTCATAAATTAAGGATAACTGCAGAATGTGGTGCCACACAGCGCGGCACTATACGAAACTGGCGCTAATAACATAGGCACGTAGGGAA
The DNA here is from genome assembly GCF_023864275.1 of Schistocerca cancellata. Taxonomy (NCBI): domain Eukaryota; kingdom Metazoa; phylum Arthropoda; class Insecta; order Orthoptera; family Acrididae; genus Schistocerca; species Schistocerca cancellata. The sequence goes on along the minus strand of NC_064634.1, from coordinate 381,905,632 downwards.
CACACACACGACACAGATCTGTGAGTCCACGATATTGGTGATAAGCTGAGAAAACCGTCCCGAATCACATGTGCTACAAAACGCCACTGTTTCCTGCGCATGTACCCCGACATCAGTATGGGATATGATCACCATGCACACGTACACAGGCTGCACAACGGGTTGGCATACTCTGGATCAGATGGTCGAGCAGCTGCTGGGGTATAGCCTCCTATTCTTGCACCAGTGCCTGTAGGAGTTGCTGAAGTATCCTAGGGGTTTGAAGACATGTAGCGATATGTCGACCGAGAGCATCCCAGACGTGCTCGATGGGGTTTAGGTCTGGAGAACAGGCAGGCCACTCCATTCGCCTGATGTCTTCTGTTTCAAGGTGCTCCTCCACGATGGCAGCTGGATGGGGCCGTGCGTTATCATCCATCAGGAGGAAAGTGGGGCCCACTGCACCCCTGAAAAGGCGGACGTACTGGTGCAAAATGACATCCCGATATACCTGACCTGTTACAGTTCCTCTGTCAAAGACATGCAGGGGTGTACTTGCATAATCCCACCCCACGCCATCAAACATCGACCTCCACACACGTCCCTTTCAAGGATATTCAGGGGTTGGTACCTGGTTCCTTGTTCACGCCAGATGAAAACCCGGCGAGAATCACTGTTCAGACTATACCTGGACTTGTCCGTGAACATAACCTGGGACCACCGTTCCAATGACCATGTACTGTGTTCTTGACATCAGGCTTTATGGGCTCTCCTGTGACCAGGGCTCAGAGGAATACACCTTGCAGGTCTCCGGGCAAATAAACCATGTCTGTTCAGTCGTCTGTAGACTGTGTGTCTGGAGACGACTGTTCCAGTGGCTGCGGTAAGGTCCCGAGCTAGGTAACCGGCAGTACTCCGTGGCCGTCTACGGGCACTGATGGTGAGATATCGGCCTTCTTGTGGTATTGTACACTGTGGTCGTCCCCTTCTGTAGCGCCTGGGCACGTTTCTTGTCTGCTGGAATCGTTGCCATAATCTTGAAATCACACTTTGTGGCACACGGAGGGCCCGTGCTATCACCTGCTGTGTTTGACTAGCCTCCAGTCGCCCTAGTATTCTACCCCTCATAACGTCATCAATATGTGTTCTTTGAGCCATTTTCAACACACAGTCACCATTAGCACGTCTGAAAACGTCTGCACACTTACTCGCTGCATCGTACTCTCACATGCACCAACACACCTCTGCGTATGTGGACTGCTGCCAGCGGCACTGTGCGAAAATGTAGTCCATCAACAAAGGAGGTGGCTTACAAAACACTCGTTCGACCTATACTTGAGTATTGCTCATCAGTGTGGGATCCGTACCAGATCGGGTTGACGGAGGAGATAGAGAAGATCCAAAGAAGAGCGGCGCGTTTCGGCACAGGGTTATTTGGTAACCGTGATAGCGTTACGGGGATGTTTAACAAACTCAAGTGGCAGACTCTGCAAGAGAGGCGCTCTGCATCGCGGTGTAGCTTGCTCGCCAGGTTTCGAGAGGGTGCGTTTCTGGATGAGGTATCGAATATATTGCTTCCCCCTACTTATACCTCCCGAGGAGATCACGAATGTAAAATTAGAGAGATTAGAGCGCGCACAGAGGCTTTCAGACAGTCGTTCTTCCCGCGAACCATACGCGACTGGAACAGGAAAGGGAGATAATGACAGTGGCACGTAAAGTGCCCTCCGCCACACACCGTTGGGTGGCTTGCGGAGTATAAATGTAGATGTAGATGTAGATGTCAAATGCGCCGCATGGTCGTACCCCGAGGTGATTTAAACCCGCAAACCGCCCACCAGAGCGTTGTTTCACCATGTATCAGCGTTATCCTTAATTTATGAGCATGAGTGTATTTAGGGAACCTTCGGTCGCAATCTCGTACGATACTACGCACATACCGTCCAGTCACCGTTCCGGTCACGTCTCGCTTAGAGCAGACACAGCAGGTGGAGGCGACGAGGAGTGAGGAGGTGGTGTGAGAACGTGCAGCTGCTAAGGCGCTCGCCCCTCGATGTCTGCATGTAGAGTGGGGTCGCCTGTTCATGGCACCTCACGCCTCGTGCCGCCACTTCGGCACCTCGCCTGATCGCGCAGGTGTGCTCGTGCATTCCCTGCCAGTCACCGTTCGCCAAATGCCACACGGCTTATCGCAACAACTGACTCGGCAATAATGCTTGTTACATCATCACAAAGGCGAGCGTGGTGCTGCATCTGCCATTGCTGACAGCCGTCTGCGATTTCGAGATCCCACTGTGTAGGAGTACCACCGCCGTCATCACTAGTGTCAAGGATCAATTACCAGACTCATTCTCACCTTCATTCTATCTCTTAAGTGTCGATCTACATCTATACTCCGCAACACGTTACGGCGTTGGTCCAATTGAGGTGTTTACTTATTTAATTTATTTATTATCATTATTCACGTATGGGCCCAATGAGACCACGCAAGGTACAATCCATCTACATCTACATCCATACTCCGCAAGCCACCTGACAGTGGTTGGCCTTCCTTTGTGACCAAATTTGTTTCATCCTTTCAGAATGAAGTCTCTTTCTTTCTTCACACCACGGTGTTTCAGTACGTTTTCTAATTTCGTCTGACCAACTTTCCAATCAAATATCTTTCGTCTGAATGTTTTTTTCTATTTGTAAAGTCTGCCTGAGTTATACCAGCTGCTATAAGATCCTCCAAAAATCGCAGCGATCCATTTAATTAGCTCAGTTTTGGGATTACTTCTATTATCGTTCAATTCTGCTATTTGTTTTGTTAACCTGCTGGGTGACATTCTTTAAATGTGCTCATAAAATTTAAGTCTTCGCCTTCTCATGTCACCCTGTACGTTTGTTTATTCTTCTGTTTCCTTATTACTTCTCAGCCTACAAGTTTCTTCATCAATAATTTTGGGACCCAATATTTTCCTAATAATCTTTCTGTCTTTGGAATTTCTTCAGTAACACTCTTTCTATTTAAAATTAATGTTTCTGCTCCATAAAGACATTTAGGTTTGGTTACAGTGCTGTAATGCCTAAGTTAACTGAATTTAGAAGGTGATTTTTTATTGTAAATGTTTTATGTTAATCTGACTGCAGTTCCCATTTTTTGACAGCGATGTTCGCCTGCATCTATTTTTAGTTGTACATTCTTCACTCCAGTCTACCTTCTAGAAACAAAGATGGACCGTTACATACCAAGTTACGTTTATGTGACTTATTATGACAATCATTTTTCATGTTTCTTTTTCTATTCTGAAATAAGTTTACAGTATCTAGCATACCTTAAGCGGCGATCAAAAAGTTTCCGTTCGAAGGCTGTATGAACCGGAATCGGTGTGCTAATCAAGCGTGAGCATTGAGGCAATCCTCCCACCGACATACCAGGTTGAAGATACCCGTTTGGTAAAACACAGTGCCCTGACGCGAGAAGACATTCGTAACCGCCTACAGCACATGATCGTCCGACAGGAATCGTCGACTCTTCAAGACCTCTTTTTAAGTGACGGAAGGCGTTTTATTGGAAAGGGAAGAGGCAGGACTGACGGCAGGAGCTCAGGCGTATCCCTCTTGAGTTGGCGTAACTTCTGCGTTATGGGGCCGAGCGTTATCAAGAAGCAGCGGCACCCCTTGGCGCACTATTCCACAGCACGTTGGTTCTGATTGGACGCACTTGGTAATAACATCGCCATAGTTCACGTTTCCGCATTTACCGCACGCACGTCGGAAAGACACGAATGCCACTGTAATCCCCGACCTACATAACGGTGCCTATATTCCCGCATCGTAGTCGCGGTACGTTGCATATACGCTGTAGCAACACCCTCAAACAGAAATTTTGTGATCGCCCCTTGTATTTTTCCTTATCTTTGCATCTGCGACTATCTGTCTAACATTTAAGTTACTATCTACACTCTATTCTCCATGCGGATCCTATGGCATATTTTTCCATTATCAGTCAGGTGTTTCTTTAGAGTAACAGGAAAAGAGCCATAGGTTTTAATATATTTTTAAGAAATTTTACAATGATCTGTGATTCGTGCAATCACGCTACTACAATAACAACACAACTGTTAAAAACATCTCTTCGCTGCGCACAAAATGTTTGCCTATCTTTCCTTTTGTAGAGGATCGTGCAAGACGCCATTCCATTGATTCGCGCTTTGTTTATGCTTTTATACGAAGCTCGAGTTTTTTGCGCCACACTCCTACTGGTAATGAGACCTCTCGCCATTCTTGTCGTACCGAATGAGAAAAGTTAAGTGTATCTCCTATTCATAGTTTTATGTGTTCGATTCTCGGCCGGGTCGGGAATTTTCCTTGCTCGGTACTGTGCGCATGAGTGTTGTCCTCATCATCATCTCATCACCATCGACGTGCAAATTGATGAAGTGGCGTCAAATAAAAAGACTTGCACCCGTCGTCGGAACTCCGCAGAACGGAACTCCAGGCAAAAAATGCCATACACGCATTTCAGTTGTGTTCATATGTCAGAAGGCGAAAAACCCATTTGGCAAACACTTTTCTGTAGTGCAAATGATGACTAACAGACTGATAAAGACCTGATCGTCGTACTTCAGGAAAGCACAAGCTCATTCCATCAAGAGTGAAACGTCTATCCCCTAGAATTTCTTCCTCATTTCTCGATTTCAGTCCGACAGTCGTCGTGTTTGACTGTCTAATGGTAAACTGCGAGTCTGGAGGCCGTAAGGCCGTAACATCGAATCCCGTCGCACACGGAAATTTTTGTCTGCCTTTATGTTAGCCTTCGCCCTCAGTGATACCAAGAACTATATGTAAGAATTCACTTTAGTCTTTACCGCGAATATTAATTTCATCGCTAATAGACATATTGCAGCATTTTCGAGCCGGTCTCATTCGTCACATCTCCATATATTTTGGTTAAATGTCTGCAAATTTCAATAGGGCGGATTCATCCGCAAGTCACAGTTTTTCACATTACAAATCACAATGTTTAAGTTGTTGCTGTGTTTTGTGAAATGAAAAAGTGTTACTTGCAAGCGACGTTGCCTAAAACCGTCTATTGTTTGTGTTTGTACTTCAACAACGGATGAGAATGCAGATGAGAATGGTTTTTCGAATCTAATTATAATAATCGCGAAATACACTCCTGGAAATGGAAAAAAGAACACATTGACACCGGTGTGTCAGACCCACCATACTTGCTCCGGACACTGGGAGAGGGCTGTACAAGCAATGATCACACGCACGGCACAGCGGACACACCAGGAACCGCGGTGTTGGCCGTCGAATGGCGCTAGCTGCGCAGCATTTGTGCACCGCCGCCGTCAGTGTCAGCCAGTTTGCTGTGGCATACGGAGCTCCATCGCAGTCTTTAACACTGGTAGCATGCCGCGACAGCGTGGACGTGAACCGTATGTGCAGTTGACGGACTTTGAGCGAGGGCGTATAGTGGGCATGCGGGAGGCCGGGTGGACGTACCGCCGAATTGCTCAACACGTGGGGCGTGAGGTCTCCACAGTACATCGATGTTGTCGCCAGTGGTCGGCGGAAGGTGCACGTGCCCGTCGACCTGGGACCGGACCGCAACGACGCACGGATGCACGCCAAGACCGTAGGATCCTACGCAGTGCCGTAGGGGACCGCACCGCCACTTCCCAGCAAATTAGGGACACTGTTGCTCCTGGGGTATCGGCGAGGACCATTCGCAACCGTCTCCATGAAGCTGGGCTACGGTCCCGCACACCGTTAGGCCGTCTTCCGCTCACGCCCCAACTTCGTGCAGCCCGCCTCCAGTGGTGTCGCGACAGGCGTGAATGGAGGGACGAATGGAGACGTGTCGTCTTCAGCGATGAGAGTCGCTTCTGCCTTGATGCCAATGATGGTCGTATGCGTGTTTGGCGCCGTGCAGGTGAGCGCCACAATCAGGACTGCATACGACCGAGGCACACAGGGCCAACACCCGGCATCATGGTGTGGGGAGCGATCTCCTACACTGGCCGTACACCACTGGTGATCGTCAGGGGGACACTGAATAGTGCACGGTACATCCAAACCGTCATCGAATCCATCGTTCTACCATTCCTAGACCGGCAAGGGAACTTGCTGTTCCAACAGGACAATGCACGTCCGCATGTATCCCGTGCCACCCAACGTGCTCTAGAAGGTGTAAGTCAACTACCCTGGCCAGCAAGATCTCCGGATCTGTCCCCCATTGAGCATGTTTGGGACTGGATGAAGCGTCGTCTCACGCGGTCTGCACGTCCAGCACGAACGCTGGTCCAACTGAGGCGCCAGGTGGAAATGGCATGGCAAGCCGTTCCACAGGACTACATCCAGCATCTCTACGATCGTCTCCATGGGAGAATAGCAGCCTGCATTGCTGCGAAAGGTGGATATACACTGTACTAGTGCCGACATTGTGCATGCTCTGTTGCCTGTGTCTATGTGCCTGTGGTTCTGTCAGTGTGATCATGTGATGTATCTGACCCCAGGAATGTGTCAATAAAGTTTCCCCTTCCTGGGACAATGAATTCACGGTGTTCTTATTTCAATTTCCAGGAGTGTATTTTCGCATAACCAAATTACGTTTGTAGATAAAGTGATTTGTTATTTCGCCAAGATGACTCAAAGTAAAATCATTTAATTGCAGGCAATAAGCTACGAATACAAAATGTACAGAGTGTTCTAAATAACCGACAATGTAGAAAATATTAAGGTAATGTCAACAACAGGCAAAAACTATTGTTAGGCTTAATTTCGTTAGAATAATTACAGCTTTAAACACGTTTACATTTTACAGAACTGAATAAAGAGTACCCAATGACAATCGCAAAAAAGTGCTGCAACATGTTTTGCCTTATATTAAAAAAAGAAAAGGACTGACGGAGTACATAGAGAAAGTTCCAAGAAGGGCAGCACGTTTTGTATTACCGCAAAATAGGGCATAGAGTGTCACTGAAATGATACAGGATTTGGGTTGGACATCATTAAAGCAAAGGCGTTTTTCGTTGCGGCAGAATCTTCTCACGAAATTCACGATCACGGACTTTCTCCTCTGAATGCGAAAATATTTTGTTGACGCAGAGCTACACAGGGAGAAACGATCACCATAATAAAATAAGGAAAATAAGAGTCCGCACGGAAAGATATAGGTGTTCGTTTTTCGCGCGTGCTGTACGAGATTGGAATAACAGAGAGTTATAGGGAAGGTGGTTGGATGAACCATCTGCCAGGCACTTAAAACGTGATTTACAGGGTATCTATGTACATGTAGATGTAGAAAAACGTTGTGTAGATAACAGACGCACTGGAAATCCAGTAATTTTAAGTAACAATCGTCTATGGAGTTCGCTATCTCGTGGACGAACAGAACGAGTTGAGTTTCACAAGATCTATGTCTGCGAAACCCATGTTGATTTTCTACGGCTATACAGGAAAACAGTTTGTCATCCTATTACTTCACCCCGACCAGGGGTGACAACTTTTTTGTCTGGCGCACTTCTTCGTCTGTTGACATTAATCCTGGCGAGGAAAGGCAAGAGAGACAGAAATGAAGTAGGGGAAGGCGACACTTTGCCCTAGGATAATCACACACGACAGCGACGAACGGTTGCGGCGTTTCTGGGCATCGTTTAGAAACCGAGCATACGCACACGTTTCACTTGGCAGTTTTACTTGCGCGAGACTGCGCCGCTCTCATTTCGCTTCCCACGTGGTGTGCGACTGGTGCCAGTGAAATGGCGAAAACAAAAGTGAGAAGAAGGAGGAGGGTTTGCTCCTGTCGAGCAATTAAACGCAGCGGAGCGTCTGGCAGAGACCTTGTACGGTAACGAGCAGGGTGGCTCGGCGAGGCGTGCCGTGTGAAAGCAAGCGCGGCGTGTGCGGTCTTCCTCCTCGTGCACGCGCGTGACTCTGCGCTTCACGTAGACACAACGTATCAGTCACGAGCCGAGTCTCGGCTTTCACTTATACCGGTGCAGTGCGGTAACGTCGCGTGGGCGTTGCGGAAGGGGACAAAGAGCGATGTCAGCAGAGAGATCCGATACAGTCCACGTAACTTACTGTGTGCAGTCCGCCATCCGACGACGAGAGCGCGCCTTTATTGGACCATCAGAGAAGTGAGCTCCAGTGCGATGAATAAAAGAAAGCACGGAATGCACAGAATGACAAAACTACTCACTCACACGCTGGTGACTAACCACACTCCCTTTTTTCCACCGCTCAATCACACACAAATATATACAAACTTCGGCAGCTGTAGTACTACTATTGTACAGACTGTTTTAATTCTAACAGTTTAGTGCACAAAAACAGCTAAGAACTTCTTGTGTTTTCATTAAAAGTGGATTGTTTCTGCCGAACTTGTGGCTGCGATACATGGAGCCTTGTTATGTCATAGTTAAGTCAAGACAGTGGCACACTTTTAAGGGGGGTACCTACAGTGTTAAATCTGCAGCGTTGATGACCCCCATTATCTCAGAGCCTTTGACAGATAGAGATCTGAAATTTTGGGAAGTATAGTTTCACTCCGTTTTTGATTACTGAACCCGAATCATAATATACAGACAAATAATTAATTAGTTGCGACTTTTTTAAATCCTCTTTTGGCTCTGTAAGTAAAAAACCGTTATAGGCAGAAATGTTTTGGTGGTTCCTGAGATAAAAGTCATTTCATTTGATATTAACTCACATATGGAGGCATCCCAGCTCCTAGAAACAGCCAGACCCATAATCAGCATTATCTGGATCCTGTTCTTGATCATCCTGCAAACCTAAAAGCTTCTTTCCTTTCCTGCCTCTTGTTTCTTTAGTCATTTCCTCTGCTGCACGCTAGGCCTTCATGTTTATAAGTCGATCCATTAGCTGGAATGCTTGCAGTGTGTTGGCTCTAGTATCCTAATTCTTCCCTTATTACCATCATTAATGTTATCACAGCACCACAAATACCCAAGCATAGAGTTTTCATTCCTGCAAAGACACTTTTCGGCATGCGGGTCCAAATGACATTATTGAAAGACGCATTCGGGTTTTCCGTTCGACCGTGGAGACATTTGTAACGAAGGTTAGGGTGAGCCAACTATATATTGGTTTAATAGCTTCCATCACTGGAGATGGTATGCTATTTTTGTGCCTAAATTGTTCCTCTGTACCCGATGCGGTATTTGCACCATGAATCAGCACCAGCTGGGCAACGACCTTGAATAGGTGTATCATAGGTGGATAATTTGTGGAAGAATGTAGCCATCACCGCTCTTTCCATGCCTTGTAGCTCATGTGTATTGTTTCATATTGCAATTCCGTAATATTGCTTGAGTTCATCAATGTTTTTGTCTGTAAGTCTTCCATTACATTTCAGAGTCTCCACATGCATGTGCAATACCACCATTTCCGTCTGCACGATGCATCCAACTTCTTAACACGAACATTAACATGAATTCAAGGAATAAATAGCTGAAAACCACAGCCTTCTAGACTGAATAGTTCCGGAGATAGAAATACTTAAGGAAGTCAGTGCAGAATGACTGGATTTTCTTACTATTAACTTTGAAATAATAAAAACTACACTTCCATTCGAATTAATCGACAAATGATGCATCAAATTATTCAGGAGAGATCAAATAATATTAAGAGATACTAATCGTAAAATGTCACTTTCTGATCAATTTCACTATACGTAATCCGCTTAAAAACACACACTTTCAAAAAATAGGTATAGCATTATTTCCATTCGTACATTTGTTCACAACAATTGACGGACTGGTCCCCTTCCCCCAGAAAACGAACCACACAATTGATGTCCACTTTGTAATGTTTCAATGTTCTGTAAATGTAACACGTAAGGCCATCTATTGGTAGAGTAACAAACTATTTGCATAAATGTTGTAGCTTTTTGTTTGAGCAAACTAATAATTGCACATATTATTAATTTTGCATCAATTCTTTCAAACGGTAAAACACGACAGAAAAATAGAATCTGCAATAAAAGAAACAAAGTATGTAAAACATTATGTCGTGGCTGTAAAACAACTGTATTCGTAAAGCTGAGATTTTACTTATTGTATCACCATCGAGCAACAGGTTCTGCGACAGTCTGTCCTTGTTGTGACGTGTGCTATACCTATATCTACAACGCGGCCATATATGGAGGTGTCCGAAGAAGAGGTTGGTCAAAAAAATGGTTCAAATGGCTCTGAGCACTATGGGACTTAACATCTGTGGTCATCAGTCCCCTAGAACTTAGAACTACCTAAACCTAACTAACCTAAGGACATCACACACATCCATGCCCGAGGCAGGATTCGAACCTGCGACCGTAGCAGTCGCGCGGTTCCGGACTGAGCGCCTAGAACCGCGAGACCACCGCGGCCGGCAGAGGTTGGTCGCTAAGAAATAAGTAACATAACACTGCAGTAAAAGGAATGATGGAGAATATGGAGATTGTTTATTTGCCACTGAATCACGAAGTCTACAACAATAATCCATCTGAGTTTTGTTTGTTTGTAAAGTGCAGTTTATGAATAATTCTCTTTGTTCACGCTCTGCAATTCAAGAATTAAATACGGTGTAGAAAATTTGGTTCTTTTACTGAATATTTTTGAAAACCATCATAATAAAATATTTTGATTGCTAATAAAAGTATAAAATTTATTTACTCAAGTGCAGTAGGTTAATAGATTTAGTAACTACACAGCATCATTTGTATGAATATTTATATTTATTAGTTCATTATTAGCACATTGTTATACTGAGTGAAAGTGAAGAAGAATTACATAATTTGATGAATGGAATGATCAGTCTAGCCGGCCGCTGTGGCCGAGCGGTTCTAGGCGCTACAGTCTGGAACCGCGCGACCGCTACGGTCGCAGGTTCGAATCCTGCATCGGGCATGGATGTGTGTGATGTTCTTAGGTTAGTTATGTCTAAGTAGTTCTAAGTTCTAGGGGACTGATGACCTCAGATGTTAAGTCTCATAGTGCTCAGAGCCATTTGAACAATTTGAACAGTCTAATGAGTATAAAATGTGGACTGAGAGTAAATCGAAGAAAGACGAAAGTAATGCGAAGTATCAGAAATGAGAACAGCGAGAAACTAAACATCAGAATTGATGATCACAAAGTAGATGAAGTTACGTAATTATACTAACTAGGAAGCAAAATATTCAATGACGGACGGAGCAAAGAGGACATCAAAAGTAGACTAACACCGAAAAAAGGGTATTCGTGGCCAAGAGAAGTCTACTAGTATCAAAGCCAGGCCTTAATTTGACGAAGAAGTTGCTGAGAACGTACTTTTGGAGCGCAGCATTCTAAGGTAGTGAAATATGGACTGTGGGAAAACCGGAAAAGAAGATAATCGAAGCATTTGTAATGATGTGCTACAGACGACTGTTGAAAATTAGGTGGACTGATAAAGTAAGGAATAAGGGGATGAGGAGGTTCTGTGTAGGAGAGGAAAAGAATATGTGGAAAACACTGACAAGGAGAAGGCGCAGGACCTTAGGACATCTGTTAAGACGTCACGGAACGACTTCCATGGTACTAGAGGGAGCTGCAGAGGGCAAGAACTGTACAGGAAAACAGAGGTTGGAGTACATCCAGCAAATCATTGAGGACGTAGTTTGCAAGTGATGCTCAGAGAGGAAGAGGTTGGCACAGGAGAGAAATTTGTGGCGAGACGCATCAAACCAGTCAGAAGATTGATCACTCAAAAAAAATTAAATTAACTTTTAAAAATTAAAAAATGAAGGGTGGACGAATAATACACTAGAAATCCTGATTGGTGAGGGATGAGGCTGGGATGGAGGTGCGTTTAAAGTCATATTTGTACTCTTTTATTGAATGACTCGAAGACCGTGGCCTTCGTAGAAAACGTATCCCAATACAAAAGTTAACTACGTTAAATTTCCTACAAAAAGGCCCTGCTGACATTTTTCTGTAGGACTAATAGTTTGCGCGTAGCGAATGACAGAATATGAAAACTTCTTGCGTGATTTATGAAGGCGGGCTATAACATTGGAGGTTGCATACAACGACAGCGGTAGGGGCAGCTGAATCACGCTGCGTGATACAGTGCTACAATACATCACATCATTAGCAAACCTTCGTTAATCGTCCTGCTATGTTTGTTTTTCTGATTTCAAGTTAAGTGTTATTACAGTATGCGCTTAAAATTTTGTTGTAACACTGTTTTGGGCAATACGATGCTCACGGTCATATTTTTAATAAAGGAGCATAATTAAGCTGTAAATCCTGAGCCGGCAACGACGTCAGGCTACATTACCGGGCTATATCGTCGGAAATATGCACTTCTATGTGAAAGTACCGTAAAGTAGTTTTGAACAGAATATGGTTGTGGGCTGCTATTACGGAGAGCTGTGGGTGTCGGGCGGGCAGTAAGGCGTCAATTAGCGGAACTGTACGACCGCAGGCGTGGAGCTAAACACACGCGCGTCCCCAGGCGTAAACACGGACCGCGCGACCGCGCTGGGCCTCTGGCGGATGTCGTTAGCACCGCCTCCCCCTGTTTAGCGACGTCGCGGCTGCCAGGGACGCCACCGCGCCGACAGCGGCCGGCCTGGCTCTGTCCGCAAACTACGCGCGACGTGTGCTCCTGTCCAGCACTGCGGCACTCCAAGGGGAAACAAGCGCGGACAACATCCGTGTACTCTGGGAAAACAATCATAGGACTATAGTTGCGCTCTACCGAAACGGTAGTTTTGGTACAGTACATGAATGACGAAGTAAGTGATAGGATTACTACGAAGCCGGGTACACCGTTCCTTTGTTACATATTTTTACGAACTTCAAACAGCAGCGTCTGCAGTAATGAATAGGAACTGTGATTTCTGTGTACAGATGCGAGCTCAGTTGGCGACCCTCCGCTCACAGCTCCAGGCTGTGTTGGCTTCTGTCACACAGCTCAAGGCTGCTGCAAAGGGGCATCACTGTGGGGTGTCGAACACGGGGATATGAGGTACATCATGCCCGTCCCACGTGCTGCTGTGGCGGTCCCAGTTACTGCCTGCACTGAGGCAGACTCTTTACCTGTGGTCGAGTGGGAGATCATTCCAAAGTCTGGCAGGCAGCGAAAAACTTTCTAAGGGGCCGATCGTAGGGACTCCCCAGTTAGTTTGACGAACAGGTTTCGGGCGTTATATGTGGCTGGTGATGTCTCTAAGCCAGATGCAGTCGTAACCCTGTTCCAGAGGAAGCTTCTCAGCCCACAAGGTCTGGGCATTCACAAGGGTGGGTTTGCTGGTAGTTGGGATCTCCAACGTTAGGCGCGTAATGGGGCTCCTTAGGAACATGGCTGCCAAGGAGGGGAAGGAAGCCAGTGTGGAGTCCATGTGCGTTCCGGGGGGGGGGGGGGGGGGAGTCATTCTGTATGTGGGAAGGGTGCTTCTGGATGCCATGAGGAGTACAGTGTGAAGCCAACTGCAGGTGGTGGCTCATGTCGGTACCAATGACGTGTGAGTGTGGGATCCGTACCAGATAGGGTTGATAGAAGAGATAGAGAAGATCCAATGGAGAGCAGCGCGCTTCGTTACAGGATCATTTACTAATAGCGAAAGCGTTACGGAGATGATAGATAAACTCCAGTGGAAGACTCTGCAGGACAGACGCTCAGTAGCTCAGTACGGGCTTTTGTTCAAGTTTCGAGAACATACCTTCACTGAGGAGTCAAGCAGTATATTGCTTCCTCCTACGTATATCTCGCGAAGAAACCATGACGATAAAATCAGAGAGATTAGAGCCAACACAGAAGCATACCGACAATCCTTCTTTCCACGAACGATACGAGACTGGAATAGAAGGGAGAACCGATAGAGGTACTCAGGGTACCCTCCGCCATACACCGTCAGGTGGCTTGCGGAGTATGGATGTAGATGTAGATGTAGATGTCGCTTTGGATCAAAGCAGATTCTGTCTGGATTCGGGAGGCTTGCGGAAATGGTAAAGACTGCCAGTCTTCCTTCCGAGATTAAGGCGGAGCTCACCATATGCAGCATCGTCGATAGAACCGACTGTGGTCCTTTGGTGCAGAGCCGAGTGGCTGGTCTGAATCAGATGCTCAGGCGGTTCTGTGACCGTGCAGGTTGGAGATTCCTAGACTTGCGCCATCGGGTGGAGGGTTTCCAGGTTCCACTTAATGGGTCAGGAGTCCACAACACAGGAGGCGGCTACACGAGTAGCTGGGGCTGTACAGAAGGGACTGGGCGGTTTTTTTAGGTTAGAGGGTCTCAGGGAACCACAGAAAGAGCGTCTGTCTAAAAGGGGGCAGGTAAAACACAGTAAGGTAGTTGTAGAAACGATCGGTATTGTAGTTGTAAATTGTCGTAGCTGTTTTGGGAAAGAACCAGAGCTCCAAGCCTTAGTAGAAAGCACTGAGGAACAAATATTTATAGGTACAGAAAGCTGGCTAAGATCGGAAATAAGTTTGGCCGAAATTTTTTCAAACGACCTAACAGAGTTCAGAAAGGATAGATTAAATACAGTTGGTGGTGGAGTATTTATTGCTATCTGACGTAGTTTGGCTTGTAGTGAAATTGAAGTAGATAGTTCCTGCGAAGCAGTATGGGTAGAGGTTATACCTGACAATCGGACTAAAGTATTAACTGGATCGTTTTATCAACCCCCCGACTCAGAAGATATAGTTGTTGAACAGTTCAAAGAAAACTTGAATCTCATTTCAAATAGGTACCCCACTCATACAATTATAGTCGGTGGTGACTTCAATCTACTCTCGATATGCTGGAAAAATAATACGTTTAAAGCTGGCGGCAGGCATAAAACGTCATCCGAAACTGTACTGAAAGCTTTCTCAGAAAATAGTTTTGAACAGTTAGTTCATGAGCCCACTAGATGCATAAATGGTTGCGAAAGCATACTTGACCTCTTACCAACAAATACTCCTTGACAAATAGTGAGTATCGTGACGCATACAGGGATTAGCAACCACAAAGCATTAGCTGCTAAGCTGAATCCCGTAACTCCTACAACAATCAAAAATAAACGCAAATTATATCTGTTTAAAAAAGCTGATAAAAATTATCTTAACGTCTTTTTAAGAGACAGTCTGCACTCCTTCCGATCTGATCATGTAAGCGTAAAAAAGTTGTGAAATGATTTCAAAGAGATAGTATCGAAAGCAATTGAGAGACATATACCACATAAATTAATAAGTGATGGTACTGAGCCCCCATGATACACAAAACGGGTCAGATCGTTGTTGCTGAAGCAACGAACAAAGCATGCCAAATTTAAAAGAACGCAAAGTCCCCAAAACCGGCAAAGTTTTGCAGAAGTTCGAAATACGTCGCCTACTTCAATGCGAGATGCTTTTCATAATTTCCACATCAAATTCTATCTCGAAATCTGGCAGAAAACCCAAAGAAATTCTGGTCATACATAAAGCACACCAGTGGCAAGACGAAATCAATACCTTCATTCCGCGATAACAACAGTGAAGTCACTGATTAGAGTGAAACTAAAGCAGAGTTATTAAACACGGTTTTCCGAAACCCCTTCACTAAAGAATACGAAGTAAATAAACCTGAATGCCAATCAAGAACAACTGCCAAGATGAGAAACATAGAGGTAGATATCCTCGGTGTAACAAACCACCTTAAATCACTTAATAAGACCAAGGCCTCCGGCCCAGATCGTTTACCAGTCAGATTCCTCTCAGACTATGCTGATAAAATAGCTCCATATTTAGGAATTATATATAACCGCTCGCTCACAGGAAGATCCGTACCTAAAAACTGGAAAATTGCTCAAGTCACACCAATACCCAAAAAGGGAAGTAGGAGTAATCCGCTGAATTACAGGCCCGTATCACTAACGTCAATCTGCAGTACGGTTTCGGGACATATACTATACTGTATTCGAAGAGCTGGCCGGTGTGGCCGAGAGGTTCTAGGCGCTACAGTCTGGAAGCGCGCGACCGTTACGGTCGCAGGTTCGAATCCTGCCTCGGGCATGGATGTGTGTGATGTCCTTAGGTAAGTTAGGTTTAAATAGTTCTACGTTCTAGGGGACTGATGACCTCAGAAGTTAAGTCCCATAGTGCTCAGAGCCTTTTTTTTTGTATTCGAAGATTATGAAGTACCTCGAAGAAAACTATTTATTGACACATAGTCAGCACGGATTCAGAAAATATCGTTATTGCGCAACACAACTAGCTCTTTATACCCATGAGGTAATGAGTGCTATCGACAGGGGATGTCAAATTGAACCCATATTTTTAGATTTCCAGAAGGCTTTCGACACCGTTCTTCACAAGTGTCTTCTAACTAAACTGCGTGCCTCTGGAATACCGTCTCAGTTGTGCGACTGGATTCATGATTTCTTGTCAGAAAGGTCACAGTTCGTAGTAACAGACGGAGAGTAATCGAGTAAAACATAAGTAATATCTGACGTTCCCCAAGGAAGTGTTACAGGCCCTCTATTGTCCCTGATCTATTTTAATGACATAGGAGACAACCTGAGTAGCGCTCTTAGTGTGTTTGCAGATTATGCTGTCATTTACCGTCTTGTAAAGTCATCAGATGACCAAAACGAATTGCAAAATGATTTAGATAAGACATCTGTATGGTGCGAAAAGTGGCAACGGACGCTGAATAAAGAAGAGGTGTCAAGTTATTCACATGAGTACTAAAAGAAATCCGCTAAATTTCGATTACGCAATAAGTCACACAAATCTGAAGGCTGTAAATTCAACTAAATACTTTCGTATTACAATCACAAATAACCTTAATAGGAACGATGACATAGATAATGTTGTAGGTAGAGCAAACCAAAGACTGCGATTCATTGGCAGGACACTTAGATGGTGCAACAGGTCTGCTAAAGAGACTGCTTACACCACGCTTGTCCGCCCTATTCTGGAGTATTGCTGTGCGGTGTGGGATTCGCATCAGCTGGGACTGACGGATGACATCGAAAAAGTTCAAAGAAGGGCAAACTAAGTGATCAGAATGGGTAATGCCCGATTTGTATGCAACACACCGAACGTACAGGTAACGCGGTTACTATGTTAACTGACCAAGGTTACAGTAGCCTACGGTAGTACTACAACCCTTTATGAGACACGTTGTTGTTCTCTTCGATGAAGACACATAACAACTAATAACAACGCCCTGTTCTTCAATTAGCCCCGGCGCGAATTTTCTTTCAAATATTTTGGTGTACGAGATGCTGCCATGGTTTTATTACCACCTCGCAAAATTAAAGTTACGTCACTAATTTTTACACAGGAAGTACGAATAGTAACGCCTTCTGTCAAAACTTCGTTAAATCACACGATGCATTTCGGACCCTGTGGATCTAATACCAGGTGCAGATCATTTAATACGTTACAAACATCTCCTCTTGAGCGAGTTGGTACGGAATTAATGTTCCTGTTCTGAGAAGGCCAGATATGAAGTTTTCGAAGTTTGTGAATCAAATAACGGGAAATACGACGAGAAACAGTGAATAAGTTACCGAAAGATACAGAAAGAACATTTTTAACGTTTTAACGTCACCAAACATTGATTTATCCACTCTGGAACTATACACCACATCACTCGAGACGCACAATTGTTTGTAATTTTGAAGATACTTTACAGATTCAGTTTACCGTTTAATATCACGTGATCGAAGACTAAGTTTATTATGTAATTTCAGATATCAGAGTTTTAAAATAAAATAACATTTGTCAGGTATTAAATGTGAAATAACTCTTTAAAACTACTGAAATATACACAACTCATTTTAAAACTCTGATAAATGACACTACATAATAAACTTCATCTTTGCTCACCTCAAATTAAACGGTAAACTGTATGTGCGAAGTATTCTGCAACGTAAAAGCAAGTGTGAGTCTTGAGCGACGTGATGTACAGTTACACAATGGATAAATCAACGTTTGCTGACATTAAAACGATAAAAGTGATCTTCCTGTATCTTTCGGTAACGGTTTCCCTATTTCTCATCACATATCCGATATTTGATTCGCGAATTACTAAACTTAAGATCTAAGTGTTTCACAATAGGAACCTGAACGTCGCATCGCCTCAATCAAGAGCAGTAGTAAACGATTTATTTAAAACGATTTGCTTTTCATGATGGATCCATAAGATGCAAAGTGCATCGTGTGATTGAATAAAACACGAAAATTTGTGACTTGTGGCGTTACTGTAAGTACCTCCCGTGCATTAAATAAAGTTGCGTCCACACTGCAAAATATGGATGAAAGTAGATCAAACCAATCCATGGGAACACAAAAGAAGACTACACCATTCGGACATTCCTTAGTTTGGTAATGGAGGTTCAGAACATGAAAATCAAAATAAAATAAGGATTTGATGTTAAATAAACTTAATGCAGTGGAATGGCGAAGATAAAAGGTGTCGGTAAATATCAACAACTGCATATCGTTCGTTCCAAAACGGGAAGTAAAATAAGTCTTAACAAACCTTCCTAGTGGCACAGGCCTAGGTGTAAAGATTCTCTGTAAAAAACTGCACGTCAAACGCGAGGGACTTGTGGACTGTACTGTGGCACTACACGGCTACGGTAAGTGCCTTTCGTCGAACGTAACGCGTGGGTTAGGTTTACACTGCGTATTAGCAAGGCGGGAGGTTTCGTCTTGACAGCTTTACACGTTTGCATACGCAACCGTTCATATAAGAGGAAGAATAGGGGTCCTGTCTCGTAAAGAATATCATGCCAACGGAGACTTTCATTACGGCACTCAAAAGACAACAAACGTAACAATATACACGTAAACAGGCGTGCAGAGTTTCGTAATAGGGTACAAGATCCCGTTGTAGAAGACAATATGCACAGAAGGGTGAACTCCAAGATAAAGATGCGGACTCTCATACCTAATACTGGATACAAGCACTGTAAGCATCGAAAGAACAGTAGCCGTTGACCTTCGTCTGTGCGAATGCGCACAGGTTGCCTGAACTCTTACGGGAATCGTCACCTTAGTGTGCGCTAGTAATGAGTGGATGGGCAAATATCTATTAGGTACATTACGTATGTAGATTGTGGACAGTTGGGAATGTGGGTCTCACGGGAAGCGTGCAAGTGATAAGTCCCTGCAGTCGCGCTATTCATGTGTGCCCTCGGTGGCCCATATGGATAGAGTGTTTTTGCCATGTAAGCAGGAGACCCTGGGTCCCAGTCCCGGTCGGGGCACACGTTTTCAGCTGTCCCCATCGAGGTATGTCAACAACACCTGTCGGCAGCTAAGAGTTTCAATTAATTATCATTTATTCTAGAGAAGCTACACGGTCATCAATGGTATCTGTTCTTTCGAGAACAGTTACTGTCTTCATATTAATTTGGATGGGTTCGTCAATAAGGAAAACTGGCTCAATTGGTGAACTGAGAATCCGCATTTCGCGATCGAGCAGTCTCTTCATCCTCAATGGGTGACTGTGTGGTGTGCAACGTCCAGTCACGGAATAATCATTTCGATATCCTTCATGGCACGGCGATTATCGAACGGGACGTGAAGGTTTTGGAAGATGATTTCATCCATGTTATCCAAAGTGACCCTGATTGCGACAAGATGTGGTTCATGGATGACGGAGCTCGACCTCATCGAAGCAGGAGCGTGTTTCATGTGCTGGAGCAGTACTTTGGGGACCGCTTTCTGGCTGTGGGGGTACCCAGAGGCCACAGGCATGGGCCTCGATTGGCCGCCATATTCTCCGGATCTGAACACATGCGATTCCTTTTTGCGTGGCTGTATTAGAGACAAGACGTACAGCAATAACTCTAAAACCATTTCCGAGCTGAAAATAGCCATTCAGGAGGTCATCGACAGCGTCGAAGTCCCGACACTTTAGCGGGTCATGCACAATTTCGCTATTCATCTGCGCCTCATCAACGCCAATGATGACAGGCATATCGAACATGTCATAACGTAAATCCGAATGTCTGTAGTGACGTTTACGAGCTGAACAAAATGTGTGCAGACCGTAGTCTGTAATTAATTTATGATTTTTTCATACAGTTCAATAATTATCAGCATGTATGATATTGAAGAAATTAACTTCACAGGCCATGTGCCTAACAATTATAAAGGCCTGAAAAAGGCCTCGGCCTGGTACATAACTTTGGGAGATTCATGTCCGGCAGTCAAAGTGTTTAAGAAGTAGCATAATGCTATTTAATTATTGTCACCGGCACTGTGCATTATTTACTTGGACTGTAAAGTTGATGATGTTAAAGTGAACTACATTTGCAGGAGTGACTAACATATCAAAATGAGAAAATTTTTAAAATAATATTTAACGTATATGTTTGTGGCGTTGACATGTGACACATTCATATTACTTACCTCATTTTCACGTAAAACAACGTCTCAAACGAGATTTCAAAACACATTTGACAGACGTAACACCCTCCACCCTCCTCTTCCCTCCCCATCAGCATTCAGCGAATGTGACAGCTCTGAATGTCACTTGGCTGTACAATACTGTACAATACATAGACGCCCGTATGGTGGCGGAGCGAATGAAGAGCAATCGGCGCACGCGAAATTTCAAAGGTGAACTTAGAAAAGGTCATAACTGCGTCCTACCTGAATTCTGGCCCGAAATTTTGCGCAGGATCGATTAGTGCATCCGGACCCCCACAGTGATGCCCATTGGCAACAGCCTCAAGCTGTGTGACCGCAGCCAATACTGCCTGAAGCTGGGAGCGAAGGGATGCCAACTCAGCCTGCATCCGAACACAGCAGTTGCAGTCACAGGGTTATTTGGTAACCGTGATAGCGTTACGGAGATGTTTAGCAAACTCAAGTGGCAGACTCTGCAAGAGAGGCGCTCTGCATCGCGGTGTAGCTTGCTCGCCAGGTTTCGAGAGGGTGCGTTTCTGGATGAGGTATCGAATATATTGCTTCCCCCTGCTTATACCTCCCGAGGAGATCACGAATGTAAAATTAGAGAGATTCGAGTGCGCACGGAGGCTTTCAGACAGCCGTTCTTCCAGCGAATCATACGCGACTGGAACAGGAAAGGGAGGTAATGACAGTGGCACGTAAAGCGCCCTCTGCCACACACCGTTGTGTGGCTTGCGGAGTATAAATGTAGATGTAGATGTAAAACCTTACCACTGTGCTTTTTCCTCCTTAAAAATGCGGTCAGGTTGGTGAAGTTTCTTTGTTAGATCATACTGGCCCGATAGACGTCATACATTAGCAACTAAACGTACCGGTCCCCCTTCATGCACCTACCATATTTTCAAAACTTCGTACACGAATGACGTTTTAGCCCATTGAGATGGGCATTTAATAGAAAAGAGTGTGTTTCAAATACATTTGTATTTCATACTGAAATTGGAGACGGTTCGTAACCACACATCCACAGTTATCTCGCAAATGGCTGGTTTGCGGCCTCCCGTTCTCTGGAACATTTTTGCTTCTATTATCGTATGCGTTCACCAGTGTCCGTTTTCCCCATTAATTACCGTATATCCTGTGTATACTGGATAGTATTTGTTAGACGAGTGCCCATGTATGGAGGCACATAATATGAATGACAAACGGGTGGAAAACAAGCTTAATGTCGGTTCATGCGGACACGAGAAAAAACATGAGAACAAAAGTACAATTAAGAAAAGCCGACAAGACGTGAATGGAGTGTTTGGGCAGGTGAAGGAACTTGCTTAGCAGCAGTGAAGCAGAAAATTGCAGACGCTACAAGAAGTGGGAGCAGACGCCACCAGCTCATCACGGTGGGTCCTCAAGGCTCTGCTCTGTCGCAGCTGAGAGTCAACTGAACTGTACTAATAAGTTTCTTTAATTTACGTCTATGGTCACAATCTTTTTTGTTTAACAGATTACCGGTTTCTGTCTTTAATTACCATCATCAGATCTGTTTCATAAAAACAAAGTCCTAATGTACTGCAGCAGTTTTTATGAAACAGATCTGATGATGGTCATTATAGACCGAAACCGGTAATCTGTTAAAGAAAAAAGATTGTGACCATAGACGTAAATTAAAGAAATTTACTACATATACGGGTCACTGTGTTTTTTCGCGACGATGTCGCAGCTTGTGAACTGTACTAAATGGCACCGCATGCTTCATCCCTATCAGTTGCTGGACGGCTGTAACACTGAATGCGTTGATCACCAGGGGTATTTAGATCATACCCCTAGGCGCGTGTTCGTGTGTCTTTTGCTTGTTAAACAACTGCAGTTCGCTGTAGGACGAATTCTGTAAGACGATGCATGCTTTCACATGTCAAGGGACAGGTCATACGGTTCCTAAAATTACAACGAAGAGGTTTGAGACTCCACCTGACAGTAGTTGTCATCAATACTCGGGCAGTTTTTGAGGCCATAAGCAGTTGCACGGAATGGATAGTGTCTTGAAAGGAGGAAATAAGATGAACATCAACAGAAGCAAAACGAGGATAATGGAATGTAGTCGAATTAAGTCGGGTGATGCTGAGGGAATTAGATTAGGAAATGAGACACTTAAAGTAGTAAAGGAGTTTTGCTATTTGGGAAGCAAAATAACTGATGATGGCCGAAGTAGAGAGGATATAAAATGTAGACTGGCAATGGCAAGGAAAGCGTTTCTGAAGAAGAGAAATTTGTTAACATCGAATATAGATTTAAGTGTCAGGAAGTCATTTCTGAAAGTATTTGTATGGAGTGTAGCCGTATATGGAAGCGAAACATGGACGATAAATAGTTTAGACAAGAAGAGAATAGAAGCTTTCGAAATGTGATGCTACAGAAGAATGCTGAAGATTAGATGGGTAGACCACATAACTAATGAGGAGGTATTGAACAGAATTAGGGAGAAGAGAAATTTGTAGCACACCTTGCTAGAAGAAGGTATCGGTTAGTAGGACATGTTCTGAGGCATCAAGGGATCACCAATTTAGTATTGGAGGTCAGCGTCGAGGGTAAAAATCGTAGAGGGAGACCAAGAGATGAATACACTAAGCAGATTCAAAACGATGTAGGTTGCAGTAGGTATTGGGAGATGAAGAAGCTTGCACAGGATAGAGTAGCATGGAGAGCTGCATCAAACCAGTCTCAGGACTGAAAACCACAACAACAACAACAGTGTCAAATGGGTGTAAGTATCATGTTTATCGAATCATTGTGGCACAATTCTGGCTGTCAGTATTTACATAAACGTACTCCACAAGCAATGCCAAGTGAGTGACAGAAGATACTTCAGACCAGAGAGTTTGCTTTTAAACTGACTTTGATGCTGCCATTCGTGATTTTATTTTATTTATTTCCTACATGACGCGTTTCGAAAAATACTTCAAACTGCCAAGTGCGTTTTTCCGTATATTATGGCACTTCTGCATGATGTTTTTGATGTGTGGGGTGCTGCATTATTCTGCTGCTTTACTGTAATATATAAACACGTGCATATTTGTAATTAATGATGCATCTTTGTATATTATGCTCTAGAGTAAAGGAAACAGAATAATGCAGCATCACACACATTCGGGACATAGCACATAAAAGTCATAATACATGAAAAAACGCACTTGAAAATTTTAATTAATCCCCGAAAGGTAGTGCGAGAAATAAATAAAAGAAAATCATGACCGGCGGCAGGAGAAAGCTATTTTATAACAAAAGAAATTGCTTTTATAGTTGCCGGCTTTCGCCAATTATCTCTCATGGATAAAAGAAAACTTCAAACCAATAACAGAAATGTCAACTTTCAGGTTCTCCCAGCCGATCTACTGCAAATGTAGTTGTCGGGTTTGCCGCCGGATAACAAGTGTAAATTCCACGGTATTAGTTTGAAGCAACAGTTCGGCATCTTCAGGTAGTTACTGAAGTTATTTGAGCGAAATTTTCTCTGCTATTCCAATGGTGTACTCACCGATAGAAAAATCACTATATGTCCCTGTACATGCCCTATTCTCTATTATTTCCATGATCCCTAACCGAAGTATTCGATGGCGCCAGTGCAATTTTCACTTAATCCTCCTCTGATAAGATTTTCTCGATGTACTACATGTATAGTAACAACTCCCACAATTGTGAATAAAAGACAAAAACTGGTGGTAAGGACTAGCGATGAGAGTTATCAGATGAAGTGGGGCTGGTTACTTAGTTAGTTTCATGTTCCATGGATTATTTTGCGCGATAAGTCGTAATGACGTGGAAAGAGTCATTTTACTTTCACATGGCTACATGCTGAACATTTTTAAAATTTTTATTTTATTTTATTTTATTGTTAAATATACAGATGTGCGTTGGTAATTCCTATCTACCACCTTTTACACATTGCAATAATAAAAATTCTTCTACGGAATACAAGGAGCTGCGAAGCAGAAACTTATTCATTTTGCTTTCAGATTTTACTTTGCAGTCTATCAGACGTTTTATATCACTGAGTAAGTGATCAAAAACTTTTGCTGCAGAATTTTGCACCCCTTTTGTATTAGAGACAACTTTAATGTGGAGTAATGAATGCCATTCTTCCTTCTGTTATTGTAATTATGTAGCCGGCCGAAGTGGCCGAGCGGTTCTAGGCACTACAGTCTGGAACCACGGGGTGTGTGACGTCCTTAGGTTAGTTAGGTGTAAGTAGTTCTAAGTTCTAGGGGACTGATGACCTCAGATGTTAAGTCCCATAGTGCTCACAGCCATTTGAACCATTTTTGTAATTATGTACATCATTGTTAGTTTTGAACTGTAATGGATTATTTCCAACAAACTGAAGCAGCAGTCAGAATGCCAAACTCAAACAGATGCCTACCAGAAGATGGTGGGTGAACACCACACATTATTCTTACAGCACGTTTTTGGTTAGGAAAACTCTTTTTCTTAAAGATGAGTTACCCCAGAACATTATTCCTTATGACGTTACTGAATGAAGTATGCAAACTATGTCAACTTACTGATTTTCCTTTCCCGAAGATTTCCATTGATTCTGAGTGCAAATGTGGCTGAGCTAAGTTGTTTTAGGCGTACCAAAATATGCTGGAAGATGTATTAGGTGAAGGACTGCAGTCAACACTTTTCAATATTTATGCTGAGAAACTAACAGACAAATCAACAGGCGTATTATTAGGACAATAAGGGATAAAGACAATTAAACATGCAGATGATCAAGCAGCGCCGGCTGAATCAGAGAAACTGCTACTTATCATGCTGAGTATGGTAAAACAGGGTAAAGAGTATGGAATGAGAACAAACGTAGAAAGACCAAAGTGAAAGAGAATCGGCAAACACTGAGGCTCCACCAACACGTCATTGGAATCATATATCTTCGGACAACTAAAATCTTTAAGATACTGAAAAAATTCCGCTAGAACCAAGGAATATATTCGCGAGGTGTTTTGTCGGTAGCAGAGTACTGTCTCGTAGCGAATCATGCACAGTAAAATACAAAGAGGAAAAATTAGAAGTAATCTTTGAAATGAGTTCGGGGGGGAATGCTAAAAAGTGAAATGGAGTAGCAGAAAATGAATCAAGAAGCGCTTCTAAGAATAATAGAAGAAGAAAAAAACAAGCCGAAATGACAAGAATCAAGAAAACGTCTTGACTGGGAAATATACTGCGAAGAAATTGCTTTTATCGAAGCATCACAGAATATTACAGGAAAAAAAAGTGTGTGAGAGGAAGAGGGTAATGGAGAGCGTCCAATCGGTATCTATGGTATGACAGGTATCTCAAAAAAATCGTTCAAATGGCTCTGAGCACTATGGGACTTAACATTTGAGGTCATCAGTCCCCTAGAACTTATAACTACTTAAACCTAACCAACCTAAGGACATCACACACATCCATGCCCCAGGCAGGATTCGAACCTGCTACCGTAGCGGTCACGCGGTTCCAGACTGAAGTGCCTAGAGCCGCACGGCCACACCGGCCGGCCAGGTATCCCAAAGAAGAAGGCAAAAAATGTACAAATGAATACAAATTAAGCTAAAGCAAATGAATAGCAAAACTCATCGATTATTCCAGCATTTAAACACGAAGTTCTTGTGGCCGTTCTTTTTACAATAGGTGGAGCAGTTAGTAGTTTCTGCGTGATACACAACATAATCAGTCAAACATGCTTACAATATATATGAGTATGGCAGGGATGAAAACAGCCAAAGAACTCTATGGATAAGGCTACAATCATAAGAGAAGAAAGCATGTACGTTTCCCTATGAAGATTTCATTTCGTCTGAAAGTCTTCATCCGGATGCTACACTAATTTCTCCGGTGTAAGCAGATGGGCGCCTTTTCGGTACAAAGGAGAAAGCAAACTCTAGGCCTCCACGCGAAACCACGGGTGTTAACCCCAGCTGGTTTCGCGAAACAATGCACCGAGCTGGATGAGAACTCTTAAAGGGGCTGGGAAAGCACCATTCGTTTACACTGAGGCGGCCGCAAGCAAGCGTGTGATCTGTGTGGCCTGTAGAGCGACTAAGGCACCGCGGACGGGAAAGTTTAAGCGAGCAAGCTGCCACCAGTTACGGAAATGCGCCGCCGATGAGGCATCCATTTGATACGTTAGGTGCAAGACGTGTTTGGTGTACAGCTTTTCTTTCGTAAATCCTCGTCGCCAGTTTTGTAAAGACCTCGTCGCTACTGCTGTGAAGGCCGAGTTGGTGAGTTCGTGAAACGGTGCAGTACACCGCTAAGACAACTTCTCCCTGCCACTATTACAGAGCGTCAGGTAAGAGGATAGGAGAACGAAGGTTCTACCAACACTCCAACAAATTAGTAACAAAGTTACGCAAATGAGTTAAAAGGTTTACTTGTCTTTGTGACTTGTTGAATAATTAAGTCTGCAACACTCCTTGTAATACAAAGGGCGTTCAAAAACTTTTGCACAGTCGCCTCTAATTTTTTTTATTTATTGCAGGAGGAGAGTGAAATTTTTTGTGAACATACTTGGTACATTTAGCTATAAGTTGGTGCATAAAAGTATTTTCTTTCATTTGCAGGTGAACCATAATGGACCGTGAGGTAGATGTCAGGTTGCGACAACGGTTCCTCTTCAGTACCGGCGATGACTTTGGGACAGCGATTCACAGGAAGTTCCTCCCTGTTTAAGGGGAGGACACAGTGGATCGCACCAGTATACAGCGGTGGTTGCAGAGGTTTAAATAACGTGATTTCTCTCTACTGGACAATACACGATGCGGTAGAAAAAAAATGGTTCAAATGGCTCTGAGCACTATGGGACTCAACATCTTAGGTCATAAGTCCCCTAGAACTTAGAACTACTTAAACCTAACTAACCTAAGGACATCACACACACCCATGCCCGAGGCAGGATTCGAACCTGCGACCGTAGCAGTCCCGCGGTTCCGGACTGCAGCGCCAGAACCGCTAGACCACCGCGGCCGGCACACGATGCGGTAGACCATCGACGGCAGTGAGAGATGTGAATAAGGAGACCATTGATCAAATCATCCAAAATGATAGATGTGTGACGACACGACAGCTAGCTGAAATGACTCGTTTCTCATTGGACAAGCTGCAACATGCCATCAAGGCCTACAGACCACAGCTTCAGGGTCAGCTCATCGTACTACAGCACGACAATGCCAAACGCCATACAGCCCTTATAACGCAGGAGAAAATCAGGAAAATGGGTTGGAAAATTGTTCCTCGTCCTCCCTACAGTCCGGACTTGGCTCCGCCTGATTTTTACCTCTTTGGTCGTCTGAAGGTCCACCTGCGTGGTAAAACATTTGATAGTGACAAACACACTATTTCCTGTGTCAAGCGGTGGTGCAAAAGTCAATCCCCAGAATTTTACCAAAGTGCATTTACACCTTCGAAAGAACGTTGGGCCAGATGCGTCACAGCTGATGGAGGCTACATTGAGTAGGCTCAATGTATAGCTAAATGTTCCAAGTATAATCACAAAGAATTTCATTCTCCTCCTCCAAAAAATAAAAAAAATTAGAGACGACTGTGCAGAAAGTTTTGAACGCCCTTTCAATAACACAAATAAGAGGCCCTTAATGGCTAAGTGTAAATAATCGTAGGTAAACTTAACAGTACACAGCAAATGCAATCTACAACAACTGTCCGTTGTCTTCTAATTCACTAACCGACGTTCCCTGTCCGAGTCAGCCCTGGACGATGTATAGCCAAGTGGGCGAGTGCCGCTCTTCTGTCTTCCTAGTAGGCTTCTGACCGTTGTCGCCCGGTCATTGGCGGATTGTATTCGGCCGACAATTGGCCGAGGCGAAGTCGATATCTTCATCCTCAGCGCCGCTCTTGGCGATGCTGGAACTCGCGACAGTGGCGAGTCTCT
Organism: Schistocerca cancellata; assembly: GCF_023864275.1. Lineage (NCBI taxonomy): Eukaryota > Metazoa > Arthropoda > Insecta > Orthoptera > Acrididae > Schistocerca > Schistocerca cancellata. The sequence continues at coordinate 381,877,374 of NC_064634.1, read as the reverse complement.
ATGGCACTGGCACCATATAGCATCTGAGATTTTGCACTGGCTGTTTCTTGTTCGGACGACACAGCATTTTCTACACTTACAAAGAGAACTTTACTCTCCCAGAAAGAGGGCGCACATGTGGATTAGTGAGGTTATTTGTTCCACTGCAGCTCTTAAGCAATCACTTCTGTTACTGCTCTCTATGTCTCTCTAATACAGTTCTTCGGAGAAAAGAAGTATAATAAAAATGCGCTCTAATATGCGTAGAGCTGTTCTTCATCTTCGATGCTGTGAAACAAGCCCTTACTCTGGAAGCTCTTTTACTTTGCATATTTTGAGGGCTGCTGTTATGGACAAGAGAAAAAATTGTCTAATAAACGTGGGCTCTAAAAAACACATACCTTAAGAGCTGTGAGCACGTGTTCAGTAGAAGAAATATGTTTCACCGTTGCGAAGATGATCAAGTGCTCGTAGTTCTTAAAGTATGCATTTTGAGCCCATGTTTTCAATACTTCTTTGTTTCGAATGATTATTCCTGTCATATCCTGAATACTCACCAATCTTCGTAGATCACCCTGTATAAACTTTCTGTATATTCGTTTACTCACTCTTTCACGTCATGGATAGTCAATAACGATCTACCAAGCCAGTGGAAGAACAGATAAACCTCCCTGGCGCGCCGGCCGCGGTGGCCCAGCGGTTCTAGGCGCTACAGTCTGGAACCGTGCGACCGCTACGGTCGCAGGTTCGAATTCTACCTCGGCCATGGATGTGTGTGATGTCCTTCGGTTAGTTAGATTTAAGTAGTTCTAAGTTCTGGGGGACTGATGACCTCAGAAGTTAAGTCCCGTAGTGCTCGGAGCCATTTTAAACCTCTCTGGCGCGCGACAACGGACACGTCGTTGACTTGTTTAAAATGGGCGCAGTTTGTGTATCAATGTTGTCTTTGGCTCGCATTCGATAAGTGTGGATGTGAGACTTCTCGTACTCGGGGATAATGATATATAACGCTTTTCTGAGGTTAACGTTGAATGCAGAAATCTGTGAAAGCTGAACGTCGTAGGAAGAATGTAAGCCAATGCTTTTGTTAACCGTGGTTACAAATAAAGTTTCAGTCTGTTGAGGTTAGCGTAATGTAACTTGTAGCAATAATCAGCGTGTCCACGTCAACTGTGTTTCAACTTTATCAAGCAGAGTCTTTGATGAACCGTGTTCCTATTAAACCATTTCGATGAAGTGATAGAAAGACAACAGTGGTTGGCAGATTCGGGGAGAGAACCAAACAGCGAGATCGTCGGTCCCATTGGATTAGAGAAGGACGGGAAAGGAAGTCGGCCGTGCCCTTCCAAAGGAACCATCCCGGAATTTGTCTGAAGCGATTTAGGGAAATCAAGGGAAACCTAAATTAGGATGGCCGGACGACGGTTTGAACCGTCGTCCTCCCGAATGCGAGTCCAGTGTGCTTCAAAAGGTTCAAATGGCTCTGAGCACTATGGGACAACATCGGAGGTCATCAGTCCCCCAGAACTCAGAACTACTTAAACCTAACTAACATAAGGACATGACACACATCCATGCCTGAGGCAGGATTCTGACGTGCAACCGTAGTAGCAGCGCGGTTCCGGACTGGAGCGCCTAGAACCGATCGGTCACAAGGGCCGGCTCCAGTGTGCTAACCACTGCGTTACTTCGCTCGGTAAACACAATAATGAGTGGTATATATAGACAATGGTCAGTAGTACGAAGTCGAAGCAGTAATCAAAGTCAATAACAAACCGGAAAAATGCCGGCCTCGGTGACCGAGCGGTTCTAGGCGCTTCAGTCCGGAACCGCGCGACTGCTACGACCGCAGGTTCGAATCCTGCCTCGGACATCGATGTGTGTGCTGTCCTTAGGTTAGTTAGGTTTAACTAGTTCTAAGTTCTAGGGGGACTGGTGACCTCAGATGTTAAGTCCCATAGTGCTCAGAGCCATTTGAACCATCTGAAACCTGAAAATTACTTTAAGGATATGTCACACTGCAGCGTGTAACGAGAGAGTATGATAACAGACCAGACAGGACAGCGATACGGTGGAGTGGACCTATAATATAGGACGTTCACAATATCTGTGGATAAGTTGTATTTTACACTAAACACGCCGATAATTACCCCCATCTCGCGCTTATGTTGAACTTCGAACAGAAAAATGCCTGTGACGTTTCACGAGAGACAAGAAGATCGTTAATTCGATTCTCATTACTGCGACAAGCAGCCGAGCTGGACGCTGAGAAAACTGTCATTTTATGTAAGACCGAGCGCCTGCATCTGACTTGTATAATAGGCGTATGCTAATCTATGCGAAGGCCAGCGGCGGCCTGTAATCACAGGCACCTGACATGCACTGTCGTAAATCACAGAGATTAGCCGCGTGCGTTATGAGCGCAGCAAATAATAATATCTTTAGAGGGAACAGAGGCTTCGACGCATCTGCTGGAAATCTCGATAAGACATTCGCGCAAAATTACTGCCGAGCGCGGCGCGCAGCGCACAGCAGAAAGCTGTTGGCGGAGTTGGTAATCCGTGAAGGCGGCTGAGCGGAGCACAAAAAGATCGCCCGCCTCTCAAGGCTGCAACTGGTGCCACACCAGCAGCATCGTCCGGCACTCCCGGGTCAAACCTTGGCCAGCCAGCCCGGACCAGACTTGCTGCTAATCCCGCCGTATTGTTCTTCGTACCGCCTTCCACTCTGGACTTCACCTTGGTGCTTTCAGTCGCAAAAACATGTTCCATTACGAGAAATCCCGACCTATTACGAAGGCAAAAAGACTGCACCTCGGATCGGTAATACGTCCGCGTAAACGGTCTGCAAGCCACTGTACAGTACATAGCAGAAGGTACATCGTACCATTACTGTCAACTTGTTTTCTGTGTCATGTAATTACGGAAATAGGGTTCTGCGTTGAGCAAACAAGACTCACACATGTTTCGGTGAAGTTTCACCACTGTCGGTGGATTCATTTCATTTTCTGTCGAATAACACGTAAAATTTTGCATGATAATATGTATGGTTTAGAGATATGCTATTTATGTCCACAACATTATCAACAAAATGCGTACCTTCAAATCATGTATTGATCTTTCTGCTGGTGTATGTCATTTAAAGTACTCATTCTTAAAAAGTTATCGAACACATTACTTTTTCTCTGCCAATTTCTGTTGAAAAAAAATGGGGTATTTGCGTGTGGGACATCATGCAATATTCCCGCTTCAACGCCTCGGTGTAGCAAAGCAGCTTAAATCACTTAGTAAAGCCAAGGCCTCCGGTCCAGATAGTATACCAGTCAGGTTCCTTTGAGAGTATGCTGATACAACACCTCCATATTTAGCAATTATATGCAATCGCTCGCTCACAGAAAGTTCCGTACCTAAAGACTGGAAAATTGCTCAGTTACACCAATACCCAAAAAAGGGAAATAGGAGTAAAACCGCGGAATTACAGGCCCATATCACTAAAGCCGAGTTGCAGTAGGGTTTTGGAACATATACTGTGTTTCAACATTGTGAAGTACCTAGAAGAAAACGATTTATTGATACATAGTCAGCACGGATTCAGGAAACATCGTTCTTGTGAACTAGCTCTTTATACTAATGAAGTAATGAGAGCTATCGACAGGGGATGTCAAATTGAATCCATATTTTTACACTTCCAGATGGCATTCGAGGCCGTTCCTCACAAGCGTCTTCTAACCAAACTGCGGGTCTCTGGAATACCGCCTCAGTTGTGCGACAGGGTTCGTGATTTCCTGTCAGAAAGGTCACAGTTCGTATTAATAGACGGAAAGTCATCGAGTAAAACAGAAGTAATATCCAGCGTTCCCCAAGGAAGTCTTACAGGCCCTCTATTGTTCCTGATCTATATTAACGACATAGGAGACAATCTGAGCAGCCATATTACGTTGTTTGCAGATGATGCTGCCATTTATCGTCTTGTAAAGCCATCAGATGACCAAAACGAATTGCAAAATGTTTAGATAAGATATCTGTATGGTGCGAAAAGTGGCAATTGGCGCTGAATAAAGAAAGGTGTGAAGTTATTCATATGAGTGCTAAAAGAAATCCGCTAAATTTCGATTACGCGATAAGTCACACAAATCTGGTGGCTGTAAATTAAACTAAATACTTAGTTATTGAAATCACAAATAACCTAAACTGGAAAGATCACATAGATAATGTTGTGGAAAGAGCAAACAAAAGAGAGCGATTCATTGGCAGAACACTTAGGTGCAACAGGTCTGCTAAAGAGACTGCTTACACCACGCTTGTCCGCCCTATTCTGGAGTATTGCTGTGCGGGGTGGGATCCACATCAGGCGGGACTGACGGATGACATCGAAAAAGTTCAAAGAAGGGCAGCTCGTTTTGTACTATCACGAAATAGTGGAGATAGTGCCACAGACATGATACGTGTACTGGAGTGGCAATCATTAAAACAAAGGCGTTTCTTGCTGCTGCAACCGGATCTTCTCATGAAATTTCAATCACTAGTTTTCTCCTCCGATTGCGGAAACATTCTGTTGGTACCCACCTACATAGGGAGAAATAATCATCACAATAAAATAAGAGAAATCAGGGCTCGCACAGAAAAATTTAAGTGCTCGTTTTTGCCACGCGCCGCTCAAGAGTGGAACGGTAAAGAGAACCCTCTGCAAGGCACTTTGTTGTGAATAGCAGAGAAATCACGTAGATGTAGATGAAGTTCTGAACAAAAGGACGGTGAGTCGTTGGGCGAGGCATTGTAACAAGGTCGTCCAAACCTATTCGATCTCACGCACACAGATGCGGCTGCTGCGCTGTTGGACAGAGCGGACCCTCGTGACAACGCAAGGCCTCATACAAGTTTGTACATCGGAGAGGACGTCACAAAACTTCATTGGACTGTTTTTCCGTTCCCACCCTACAACCCGGATCTCGCACCTTCCAGTTTCCATCTGTTTGTCGCAATAAAGGACGCATTCCGCGGGAAGCAATACGTGAATGATGGGGAGATTATTGATGCAGCAAGACGTTGGCTCCGACATCGACCAGTAGAGTGATACCATGCGGGCATACACGCCCTGCCAGTAAGGTGCCGTAAGGCCGTCCCACAAACGGAGATTACGTTGAAAAATACGGTTTTGTAGCCGAAAGAGTGGGGAACTGCATGGTCTATTGCAAACTTAAATAACACCAACCTGCATGGAGAGAAAAAAAGTGTTACATTACTTATAGACGTTCTCCGTGTGTTTCTCATCTTTGTCATCTACAACAAATATGGATATCTCAAAAATATATTACATATTTTTACCGAAATGTCAGGCCTAAAATGAAGCTGCTGGTTTTTCCCCGTTTTTCAATAGCACATTACAGTATTGCCGTTATCTTACATTCTGATGGGCACACTGGTTTCTTATTTAGCTCCTTTGCTAGGTTAATAACAGTTTTTGAGGATGTTCCAAAGACTAATTATACGTGCTTTAAAAATTAATAAGTTGGGCAGTGGACTGTGTATGTAATTAGTATGTGCTCAATTTTTATTGTTTCCTGCCAAGAACACCTAAAAAAGACGACGGAACATTTCGACGGAATACTTCGTTAACAGTGACACAGTGTGTGTTCAAAGTACAGTTTGCATATAAGTATGACAACGTGAAAAAACAGTATATAATATGTATTTACCTAAATCTTAGTCCTAAAATGAAACTACTGCATTTTTCATTTTTCTGTGATTCGTTCATGTTAAATTACAGGTCTTACATACTTCTCCCAGTACTGATATGTTAAGTATTCTTTAACTGTAGTTTGCTAGGTTCGTGTGGCTCAAACGCCGCGTGGAAGTCAATTGCACGTCACTTCGGCGACTTAGGTATCTCCCCAACTGCGGAAATGGGGCTACAGTTGAACGTGGAGTCTAAAGCATGTGTCATTGCTGGGTATTCTTCACAACATATACATGTGTAGGTTAGAATAAAGGCAGACCGCAAATTTTTGCCGTCCGGCCGGGATTCGATCCCGCGATTTCCAGGCAAGAGCTTTAGTAGTAGACTACCATTGTTAACGTTTGGTGCGTGAATGGAATAGCTTTCAAAAATGTATTAGGACATGCCAATTGTGAGGGGCTTTGTAAACTGATGTGTGGGGGTGCTGGAGCTGGAGGGCGGTGTAGGTAATGTGTACGTAGTCTACTTTCGACTTATTTCTTGTTATTTGCACGTTGTCATGCGTTAATGTAAACTGTACTTCCTAGCAAGCTCTATGTCAGTTTTTACTAGATATTCTGTTGCACCATCTTGTTTTATGCGTCCTGGGCGAGAATTTCAAACTTGGTTTTAACAACAGGCTATGAGGATTTTCTCTCTCTCTCTCTCTCTCTCTCTCTCTCTCTGTCTGTCTGTCTCTCTCTCTCTCTCTCTCTCTCTCTCTCTCTCTCTCTGGCTGTGTGTGTGTGTGTGTGTGTGTGTGTGTGTGTGTGTGTGTGTTCGCACGCGCGCTCTTCTTATGTTTTTCCTATTCCGTTCGAGTATTGAGCGAGGGAAAAAATGATTATCTACATCCTCTGTACGCACTCTAATCTGTTCCGTCTCACCTTTTTCACATTGCACCAAAGCGAGATATTGTATAGCGGCAGCACAGTGATCACACAGTTATCGTCGAATACAGGTTCTCTAAATGCACCCTACAGATTTTTCCCGAGAACTACGTCGTCTGATCCAATATTCACTAAAAATTTCTGGTGTAATTTGACGAAAAGAAGGTATCGGTTGATAGAACACATTCTGAGGCATAAAGAAATCGTGGATTTAGTAAAGGAGGGAAGTGTGGGGGACAAAATTTGCAGAGGCAGACCAAGAGACGAGTGCATTAAGCGGGTTCAAACGGGTGTGAAATGGAGTAATTATTCGTAGATGGAGAGGCTTGGAGAAGAAAGAGTAGCATGGAGAGCTGCATCAAACCAGTCTGCGGACTGAAGACGACGACAACAACACTGATTTTACGTGATCGTCCCATTTCACATCGCTATTTAGTACTACCCTTATACACTTACACTATGTCATGTTCATCACTAATCTTGATTGTGGCAGTGCGTGGCGGCCACAGCGCAGCCAGGCTCGTATATACCACAGCCCTTCAGCGAATTCTGATGCACAAGAGGCTCCGAACCAGACGGTTCGAGTTTGCGCGATAATTAGTGAAGGTGCAGTCAGACAAATTTTCTGCTAGCGTATTCAGCGACGAATGACTGAGAACACACACTTTGCCACCTTCTTAGAACAACGCAGAGTGCAGGGTACAACTTTACGGACAGCCATTTCCTACGACCATTGTTTACCACTCTGGTTAGGAATCCACGCTCTGAGATCGCCCTTGAGAGGATGGGAACTTTAAATAAGATAGCGATCCTTTTCACACGGCAATTAGTATCCGCGGACGGCTGACAAAACACTGTAGGACTTGGCTGCACTTGCATTGTACGCTCCGACAGCTGTAGGGGGTGCTGCAGCACACAGCGCAGCTCCAAACTCAAAGAGATCAGCACTTGGCAGCCATTAAGAGCTAGTGTAAATTTTGTAAGTGCCTTGCCGCAGTGGCAACACCGGTTCCCGTCATATCACTGAAGTTAAGCGCTGTCGGGCTGGGCTAGCGCTTGGATGGCTGACCATCCGATCTGCCGAGCGCTGTTGGCAAGCGGGGTGCACTCAGCCCTTGCGAGGCAAACTGAGGAGCTGCTTGATTGAGAAGTAGCGGCTCCGGTCTCGGAAACTGACATACGGCCGGGAGAGCGGTGTGCTGACCACATGCCCCTCCATATCCGCATCCAGTGAAGCCTATGGGCTGAGGATGACACGGCGGCCGATCGGTACCGTTGAGCCTCCATGGCCTGTACGGGAGGAGTTTAGTTTTCTTTTTAGTAAATTTTGTAAGTATTGTTAATGATGGCTAACCTGCACAGCAGCGGACGTCTATAGCACAACTTAACTGCCTTTGTACTACCTAACATTGAGACTTTATGGCACCGTGTCTTGCGTGACACTATCGCAGTCCGGCGCCTCAAGCATCACACTGCTCTCCAGCTGCAGGCATAATTCGACTTGGCTCGCGCTTGATCACAGCGATAGTGGCCGTGCACGATTAATACACTCCTGGAAATTGAAATAAGAACACCGTGAATTCATTGTCCCAGGAAGGGGAAACTTTATTGACACATTCCTGGGGTCAGATACATCACATGATCACACTGACAGAACCACAGGCACATAGACACAGGCAACAGAGCATGCACAATGTCGGCACTAGTACAGTGTATATCCACCTTTCGCAGCAATGCAGGCTGCTATTCTCCCATGGAGACGATCGTAGAGATGCTGGATGTAGTCCTGTGGAACGGCTTGCCATGCCATTTCCACCTGGCGCCTCAGTTGGACCAGCGTTCGTGCTGGACGTGCAGACCGCGTGACACGACGCTTCATCCAGTCCCAAACATGCTCAATGGGGGACAGATCCGGAGATCTTGCTGGCCAGGGTAGTTGACTTACACCTTCTAGAGCACGTTGGGTGGCACGGGATACATGCGGACGTGCATTGTCCTGTCGGAACAGCAAGTTCCCTTGCCGGTCTAGGAATGGTAGAACGATGGGTTCGATGACGGTTTGGATGTACCGTGCACTATTCAGTGTCCCCTCGACGATCACCAGTGGTGTACGGCCAGTGTAGGAGATCGTTCCCCACACCATGATGCCGGGTGTTGGCCCTGTGTGCCTCGGTCGTATGCAGTCCTCATTGTGGCGCTCACCTGCACGGTGCCAAACACGCATACGACCATCATTGGCACCAAGGCAGAAGCGACTCTCATCGCTGAAGACGACACGTCTCCATTCGTCCCTCCATTCACGCCTGTCGCGACACCACTGGAGGCGGGCTGCACGATGTTGGGGCGTGAGCGGAAGACGGGCTAACGGTGTGCGGGACCGTAGCCCAGCTTCATGGAGACGGTTGCGAATGGTCCTTGCCGATACCCCAGGAGCAACAGTGTCCCTAATTTGCTGGGAAGTGGCGGTGCGGTCCCCTACGGCACTGCGTAGGATCCTACGGTCTTGGCGTGCATCCGTGCGTCGCTGCGGTCCGGTCCCAGGTCGACGGGCACGTGCACCTTCCGCCGACCACTGGCGACAACATCGATGTACTGTGGAGACCTCACGCCCCATGTGTTGAGCAATTCGGCGGTACGTCCACCCGGCCTCCCGCATGCCCACTATACGCCCTCGCTCAAAGTCCGTCAACTGCACATACGGTTCACGTGCACGCTGTCGCGGCATGCTACCAGTGTTAAAGACTGCGATGGAGCTCCGTATGCCACGGCAAACTGGCTGACACTGACGGCGGCGGTGCACAAATGCTGCGCAGCTAGCGCCATTCGACGGCCAACACCGCGGTTCCTGGTGTGTCCGCTGTGCCGTGCGTGTGATCATTGCTTGTACAGCCCTCTCGCAGTGTCCGGAGCAAGTATGGCGGGTCTGACACACCGGTGTCAATGTGTTCTTTTTTCCATTTCCAGGAGTGTATTAAGCACAGGGTGTCGCAGCACAACTCTGCTTAAATAAGAGTAGATTATACACTGATCGGCCAGAACATTATGACCACTTACCTAATTTCCGGTACATCCACCTTTGGAAAGGATAACAGCGGCGACACGTCGTGGTATGGAAGCAATGAGGTCTTAGTAGGTCGCAGGACGGAGTTAGCACCACATCTGCACACAAGTCAACTCCCGTAAATTCCGGGGACGTTCAGTCACATCCCGGATGTGTTCCATCGCGTTCACTATGTTCCTCCAACTACTCCATCACACTCCTGGCCTTGTGAAATAGCGCAGTATCTTGCTGAAAAATGCCATTGCCTTCGGGAAACATGATTGTTATGGAGGGGTGTAGTTGGTCTGCAACCAGTGTACGACACTCCTTGGCCGTCATGTTGCCTTGCACGACTCCACTGAGCCCATGGATGCCCACGTGAATGCTTCCCAGAGCGTATTGGAGCAGCCGCCAGCCTGTCTCCATCCCGCAGTACAGATGTCGAGGAGCTGTTCCCTGAAGGTCGACGGATTCTCGCCGACCCATCGGCATGATGATATAAGGTGTCGGGATATCACACCATGCTATGATCTGACACTGTACGAACGTCCAGTGCCGATGGTCAGTCGCGGTGTTAACATTGGTAGCATGGGTCGTCTGCTGTGGAGACCCATCATTAGGAGTGTTTGGTGCACCGTGTGTTCAGACACACTTGTTCTCTGCAGAGCATTAAAATAAGATGTTAGTTCCGCCGCACTTCGAGGGATAGCCGCTCAATCCCAAGACATCTGGGCTGGTTTCATCTTGGTTTCGCCACGTGTTGAAGACACCACAGCATACCTCGAACACTCAACAAGTCGAGCAGTTACCGAAATGCTCGTGCCAAGCTTCCGGGCCATCACAATCTGCCCTCAATCAAATTCATATAGATCGCGCGCTTTGCTCTTTCTTCATACGGGTAGCACCCTCCACTGATACATGCACGGTGCTTGTGTCTGACTAGCAGTCATTCCTCGCCAGGTGACGCTGCTATCGTCTGGATGGGTTTATTATTATCGCTGGTCATAATGTTCTAGCTGATCAGTGTAGACAATTTAGCAGATAAATTGTTCCATAGAGACCAACTAGTACACATCCACACACACACATTAAATAAACTAGAAACGAGTGAGAAAAGTATTGTTACTGCAGCGAATTAATGAGTTAAGGTCTGGCAGACAGCGCTCGGTCAGTAAGGAAAAACGACACCCGAAGAATCACGGAACATGCATTAATATACGAATGAAGCACGAAAAACTGAGGGCGAGCAAGAGAGTTTCTGTATAGTGACGGCACACGGCAGTAGGGCGTCGAAAATTACCTGAAGTTCGGTGGTCCGATTGTGGTCGTTATTGCGATTCGCATCGCAATTCCGATCCACCTAATTATTGTGACTAGCGAGTAACAAGATGACATATGGTTTAGATCGACAAAACCGGCAGTTTGGCAAGAGCATCTGAGGCCGTAGGCACTCAGGTAAAATAATACAATGTTGTTATTGTTGTGGTCTTCAGTCCAGAGACTGGTTTGATGCAGCTCTCCAGGCTACTCTATCCTGTGCAAGCTTCTTCATTTCCCAGTACCTACTGCAACCTACATCCTTCTGAATCTGTTTAGTGTCTTCATCTCTTGGTCTCCCTCTACTATTTTTTACCCTCCACGCTACCCTCCAATACTAAACTGGTGATGCCTTCATGCCTCAGAATATGCCCTACCAACCGATCCCTTCTTCTAGTCAAGTTGTGCCACAAATTTCCGACCGCTGGCTTTAGGTGCTATTCTAAACCTCGGCATTCGAAGAAAAAAGTCTACTGCACAGAGAGAGGTTACTTTTTCAGGCAACGTAACAGGTTTTGGGGAGGTTGCTCAGGCACTGACGGCTTCTAGCTGGCGAAGCCGCTCCTCTAGTGCTCGTATATCAACGCGCGAGGGACCGTTCAAGTGCCCACAACGTCATCCTGGCGAAAATGAAATGGAATAACAGTCCGCATTATTTAGAGAAAAATACATCTGTTCTTACGTTTCACCAGCAGCTACTTCATTTACTCAGTATCTTTCATCTGCCCACGTATCATACACAAAATTTAAGGACTCATTAAATAACTAAAATTTCTGTCATTTCTGACCTGATTACCCTAATTAGTTATTAAATTCCACCAACTCTACACAATGAGGCATCACAAATTTTAGAGGATTCTGAAGTTAAACACGTAAACAGAAACATATTTATCTCACACACAGAGCGTTGTCTGAAGAAAAAATCTGGAACTAAACTAGGACCGAATGGAGACGAAGTCCCAACTTCTGGGTTTGGTGTCAGAAGTGTAGCTGCTGAGTCACTGGAATCAATCGTCTATCGAAGGATGAAACAGGCACCTGATGCGCCGCTTCTCTTCTGGCTTCGTGCTGTGAGCGGCAGACGGTGCTCACTTCCGCTCAGCACTGAATTAAGGATACACCGGCGTGGGTTAGGTGGGATTCTTAACCTTCTCTGTAGTTGTTATACCTCCCGGAGTGGCGCGTGCAGGTGGCAAGCTGCTCAAGGGAGCTGCTACGACGGAGCGTCGTATCCTCGACCCAGTTCCAGAAACTTCACCGCCTGCTAGCGACAGACACACTGACGCCTGCACTTCTCTACGGCAACTGGTGCATTTTATCTTTAATGACGTCGTCGTCACCGGGAGGCTAAACCTTAATCTTCATTTTTTTGTGATCAACGGAACGTTGAACGCTGCTCTTGCTCTTTTTCGCCATTCGATCAAAATTAATGCCGATAAAGTGGCACAAGAAAAGAATACACATTGCAAATACTTTGGGTGTAATATGAAGTAAGCGTAGGAGCGAAACACCGAAGTTTAATATTTTGTCTGGAAGAAACTGTACAAGAGAAACCCAAAGACTAGCAGAATTCTACAAAACAATGGCTGTCCCAGCTCGAGAGAATGGCAGCATGAGATATGTGATAAAAGCAAGAGACGAATCTAAGATCCAAGCAGCAGAACTGAGATTCGCATGTGTTATTGGGGCTACTGCAAAAAATACCACGTGAAAAATTAGGATCTCGGAAAAAACTAAACAGTTCGTACATTTATTGAGAATGGATGACTATAGGTCTATGTTGTACCTCTTAAGGAAGACACAGTAAACGAAAACAGGCCAGATGGTCTAAGTTAGAACTATTCATATAACTATAACGAATCGCAGGAATTATACTTAACAATTTTTTACGATACAGAACGCTATAGTGAAGAGCATCCAAAGAGCTCTCAACTGGGTTTTACTGAGAAATCATATTTTTAAAATCAAATTCCATGCTCTCACATTGCCAATGGAAATTGTCGGATTCGAGCCAGCTAACATGACTGCAAAATGTAAAACGCTACTATTTAACCGGATTTTGAAACAAATTAGAGCCAGTACCAGCACACGAAGCAGATTTTAGCAAGAGCGAAGAAACCACTCAGTCCCGGACTCCCAAGTCCGAAAGATATTCGACCGTCATACCCCACATGAGAATATCTTATATCTATAGGGGACACTTCCCCAAACTGGTGGGTGACAACTAAGTCAGAAAGTAATACGTCTGTACCTGACACGCAGTTAACAAAGGAATATTAGTGAAAAGAAAAAGCTGCAGATAAGATGGAACATCGACTACCGAAACATCCACAGCCAAAATCTACCCAATTCCGTCAAATATAACAAATGTATAATTGTGTGACGAAACAGCTACCGACATAAAAATGAAAAGATCAATGTGACGCACTCTAATACTCGTATACGTGGACAGCGCAGTAACGTACAACATTGACTCACTAATCAACTTCTGGAAATATCATCTGCATCACAAAAACGCTTAAACGATGTCTGGAAAAGTTAGACAAATCATCATACGACGCAGTAACGTTACTAAATTTATTATACCATAAGACACTGAAAAGCAGAGAAAGCAGCGGCAATACTGTTCTTGTGTTACACACCAAATTACGTAATACAACACCTGATACATCTAGATACGACTCTGACAGGTGACACGTACGTAAGCATCCTGTCTGATCATCTGCATCCATTCGTGTCCGTTGTGCATTCCGACAGACTTGGGCATTTCCAGCAAGACAATGCGACACACCACGTGTCCAGAATTGCTACAGAGTGGCTCCAGGAACACTCTTCAGAGTTTAAATACTTCCGCTGGCCACCAAACTCCCCAGGCATGAACATTATTGAGCATATCTGGGGTGTCTTGCAACGTGCTGTTCAGAAGAGATCTCCACCCTCTCGTACTCTTACGGATTTATGGAGAGCCCAGCAGGATCCATGGTGTTAGTTCCCTCCAGCACTACTTCAGACATTAGTCGAGTCCATGACACGTCGTGTTGAGGCACTTTTGCGTGCTCGCGGGGGTGCTACACGATATTAGGCAGGTGTACCAGTTTCTTTGGCTCTTCAGTGTAGGACGTTCATCTATAGGTTCTGATGAGCGAGTTTGCGAGTATCAAAATGAATGACATACATGGCCGTATCTTTTGATTGCATTGACTTAGATGCTGCAATTTTTCACACCAGCGAGGGATCGTAGACCGCTGTAGGTAACATAAATTTCAACTTAGTAGCTGTACCAGTTCCTGAGAAGAAGGAGTCTTAGTTGGTAGGCACACAGACAACGAAGTGATCCTACAAGGATTCTGTTCTCATCGACTGAGTACGGAACCCCGAGGTAGGCGAAGAAACATTCTCGGCGCCGCACGTTGCTGCTGGGTGAAGGCGCAGCAGCAGTCGTCAGTTAAGACTGAAATGTTGGAAAGTGGGAAGCTTTAACGCAAACGATGGAAGAAACCCCAAACAGCATAGGCCAAAATTTCATTGCTGTACTTCTAAATGTTAATTTTTGATAGTAATATTAATATTTTGACACAACTCATAAACAAAATCTATGAAACTGGAGAATGGCCTGAAGACTTTTTGGACGTCACAATGGTTACTCTTGAGAAGAAAAAGCAAGCCAAGAAGTGTAGTGACTATAGAACAATTAGTCTGATATCGCATGTGGCGAAGATCATTGCAAGAATACTAAATAGATGGTTGGAAAACAAAATTGAAGAAGTGATGGGAGAAGACCAGTTTGGCTTCAGGAAAGGAAAAGGGACCAGAGACGCCATTGGCATGATGAGGATATTGTCAGAGAGAGTTCTGGCCGTTAACGAAGAAGTTTGCGCTTGTTTTATAGACTGGCAGAAGGCCTTCGACAGAGTCAATTGGAATATAATGATGAACATCCTTAAGGAAATAAGAATCAACTGGAGAGATCGGAGACTTATAAGGAGATGTTGTCTGTCACCGAGCGGGATTAGCCGAGCGGTCTGGGGCACTGCAGTCATGGACTGTGTGGCTGGTCCCGGCGGAGGTTCGAGTCCTCCCTCGGGCATGGGTGTGTGTGTTTGTCCTTAGGATAATTTAGGTTAAGTAGTGTGTAAGCTTAGGGACTGATGACCTTAGCAGTTAAGTCCCGTAAGATTTCACACACATTTGCACATTTTTTGTTGTCTGTCGCCAAGTCTCTTCAACCTGTAAGGAGAAATGCTGGTGAGAGAAGCGCTGAAAGGATGCGGAAACTTCAAAGTTGGAGGACGTCTCATCACCACTATCAAGTATGCAGACGACCTGGTAGTGCTCGCCAAAAATCAGAGACAGCTGCAACACATGATGAACAATTTGGTGGAAACGGGAAGAAAATACGGCATGGAAGTCAACATCGAAAAATCAAAAGTGATGCGCATATCAAAACGTGAGAAACACTTGAAGATAACTGTTGACAATCTGGAACTGGAAAATGTGAATCAGTTCAAGTACCTGGGAAATTTTATCACAAAGGATGTCCACTGCACCAACGAAATCCGAGCAAGAATCGCCATGGTCAAAGCTCCTTTCAACAAGAAGAGGACTCTACTGACCAGCAAGTTGAGTATGGCATTGCGGAAAAAACTGATAATGTGCTACGTTCGGAGCATTGTACTGTATGGAGTAGAGACATGGACCATGAGAAAGAAGGAGAAAAAATACTTAGGAGAGCTTTGAAATGTGGTGCTGGAGGAGAATGGAAAAGATCAAGTGGATATATCGCATAAAAAATGACGATGTACTGTGAATAGTAGGAGAGAAGTATTCTGCGAACAATTCTTCATAGAAAGGCCAACTGGATTGGACATGCACTTAGTCACGAGGGACTCATACATGATGTCATCGAAGGGAAACTCAGAGGAAACGCAGGACGAGGAAGAAGAAGAATTCAACATCTGGACGACATGAAAGGAGGAAGAAGATACAACAGACTGAGCCGGCCTCTGTAGCCGAGCGGTTCTAGGCGCTACAGTCTGGTACAGCGCGACCGCTACGGTCGCAGGTTCGAATCCTGCCTCGGGCATGGATGTGTGTGATGTCCTTAGGTTAGTTAGGTTTAAGTAGTTCTAAGTTCTAAGGGACTGATGACCTCAGAATTTAAGTCCCATAGTGCTCAGAGCCATTTGAACCATTTGAACAACAGACTGAAGGAAGAAGCTGAAGACAGGCAACAGTGGAATCAGAAATTTTTCGTAAGACATGGACCTGCCACTAGGCAGAATACTACATAATAATAATAATAATTTTAGTATGTACATTTGCCCAAAAAGAAAGCCAGTACAGACGATGGTTATCATCGGTGCACAGTCTGGCGACGACGATGTGTGCAGCGAACTTCACTCCCGTTATGTCTGTGCGCTGCACACAGTGGTGCTCATGCGCCCGGCCACGGAGCAACTACAGCGGCAGACCCTGGCGGAACTGTAATAACGCTTCCATACACGGAGAGCGGCGTTTGGCGGCAGTTGCATCGGCGCTCGTTCGTTCTTGCCCCCTTTCACGCGCGGCCCTGAAGGGCACGGCACGGCCAAGGGCGCCGCCTCAAAAAGTCGCTACCCTACAAGGCGAAGCGGGTCACGGAAAGAAGACGAAAGTCTTCCGCGACTGCGGCGGCGGAGGGCCGCGTCGCAAGTATGCCAGGCGTACGCGCCCCTCCAGCAGTCTCCGGGTTCCAGCGCTCGAGAACGGACGAGTCCTCAGCCATTAGGCGCGCTCTTCTAACGAGCGCCTCCCGCTGCACAATCCACCTGCAGAAGCGGACGAAGCCGGTCACGACGCACTGACCCTTACTCAATCTGAAAATAACTCTCTTTTTCAGAATGACTAACCCATTCTTCGGCGTGACAGTACACTGTAATAAATCACCGTGACACATTGGAAAGGGACTTGGCCTCCTGCAGGCCACGCTGTTACGTACTGACCCTTCTCCGCGCTCAGCACGGTCCAGCAGAAGCGAGCCACACTCGTGTCAAAATCGATTTCTCGTGGCAGCTGGGGGTGACATCAACTGCTAACGCTGCCGCCCTTGACTCGGTTATGTCGACGGTCTATTCATTGTGGCTGCAGCACATTTCTACGCAATAGCATTAGCTCCGCCAATGTATGCCTTCTCTTTCCCTCCCTCCCTTCTCCCGTGTGTATTTCTTCTCTTAATTTTTTATTCCTTACTCATTTTATTTATTCTTGCAAAACACGAATCCTACTCAATTCCTTTCCCAAAAAATCTCTAGAATCATCAATTCTAACTTATTGCATGTTGTTGTGGTCTTCAGTGCTGAGACTGGTTTGATGCAGCTCTCCATGCTACTCTATCCTGTGCAAGCTTCTTCATCTCCGAGTACGTACTGCAGCCTACATCCTTCTGAATCCGCTTAGTGTATTCATCTCTTGGTCTCCCTCTACGATTTTTACCCTCCACGCTGCCCTCCAATAATAAATTTGTTGATCCCTTGATGCCTCAGAACATGTCCTACCAACCGATCCCTTCTTCTAGTCAAGTTGTGGCACAAACTCCTCTTCTCCCCAATCCTACTCGGTACCTCCTCATTACTTATGTGATCTACCCATCTAATCC
This sequence comes from Schistocerca cancellata, assembly GCF_023864275.1. Classification (NCBI taxonomy): domain Eukaryota; kingdom Metazoa; phylum Arthropoda; class Insecta; order Orthoptera; family Acrididae; genus Schistocerca; species Schistocerca cancellata. The sequence continues at coordinate 381,859,799 of NC_064634.1, read as the reverse complement.
TCAGCATTATTCTGTAGCACCACATTTCGAAAGCTTCTATTCTCTTCTTGTCCAAACTATTTATCGTCCATGTTTCACTTCCATCCGTGGCTACACTCCATACAAATACTTTCAGAAACGACTTCCTGACACTTAAATCTATACTCGATGTTAACAAATTTCTGTTCTTCGGAAACGCTTTCCTTGCCATTGCCAGTCTACATTTTATATCCTCTCTACTTCGACCATCATACGTTATTTTGCTCCCCAAATAGCAAAACTCCGTTACTACTTTAAGTGTCTCATTTCCTAATCTAATTCCCTCAGCATCACCCGACTTAATTCGACTACATTCCATTATGCTCTTTTTGCTTTCGTTGATGTTCATCTTGTGTCCTCCTTTCAAGACACTGTCCATTCCGTTCAACTGCTCTTCCAAGTCATCTGTAAACATTAAGTATCTGAACATTGACTGCGATGAATGAGAATTTTACTACTGCGTTTTTTTATTTTTTACGTCAGTCAATAAAAAGCTAGCGGCGTAGTTTGACATTTCCAACAGCATAATACTCTTAGAGAGGTTGCTGAGAAAACTGCACGTACTTACGAAAATTTTCGCACGCTATTAGAGCTGAAATAATTTTCTTTAACATTCCGCCATCTTCCTCGAAACATTATGCTGCTCCAAGTGAATGCCTACCCAGCCAATACCCACTGATCCATATCCGTACTAATATTACAAATGCGAAAGTGATTGTCTGGCCGCCCGGAATTAGCCGAGCGGTCTTAGGGGCCGCATTCATGGACTGTGCGGCTGGTCCCGGCGGAGGTTCGAGTCCTCCCTCGGGCATGAGTGTGCGTGTTTGTCCTTAGGATAATTTAGGTTAAGTAGTGTGTAAGCTTAGGGACTGATGACCTTAGCAGTTAAGTTCCATTAGATTTCACACACATTTGATTTGACTGTTAGTTTCACGACTAAATCGCTGAACCAATTTTGATGAAATTTGGTACGAAGATAGATTGAATGGCGAGGAAAGATATACGTTGCTTTAGAAATTGTGTAGCATATCACATTTATTGATCTGAAGAATATAACGTGAGATATGGAACAATAATTACTCTTTGATAAAAGCTATTTACTCTTTGACTTTAGAACTTCGTCATACTTGTGAAAATGCATTTATCGTTTGATATGTTCTACGTAATACGGTTCAACGTTTGGAATACAATGCTTATACAATCATCTACGTGCTTAAGCCATACTTTCTGATGTGTTGGCAGATGTGCCAACACCTTGTAGTTAGAGGAGGCCGAAATGCACGCGTCAACTCACGCAGGTGGCGCTAGGTCTGAAACAGGATACGTAATGAATGCTATAAAGAAAAGTACGCAGCTGCTGGAATACTTAACTTTAATCCATCATTTGTATACAGCATTCTTGATGATACAAGTGAGACTCTCTCTAGAAATGGTTAATGGCGCCTTGCTAGGTCGTAGCCATGGACTTAGCGGAAGGCTATTCTAACTGTCTCTCGGCAAATGAGAGAAAGGCTTCGTCAGTGTAGTCGCTAGCAACGTCGTCGTACAACTGGGACGAGTCCTAGTCCGTCTCTCTAGACCTGCCGTGTGCTGGCGCTCGGTCTGCAACTACTGACAGTGGCGACACGCGGGTCCGACATGTACTAATGGACCGCGGCCGATTTAAAGCTACCACCTAGCAAGTGTGGTGTCTGGCGGTGACACCACACTTTCCATATTAATATCGGCCAACAAGCCCGTCGCACTTTAGCCCCTTAGTGAATCGCATCTGTTATAAGTTCTAACAAAATACGCGAACGTATTTGCATGGGGCCGAACTGCACAATAACCTTGGGCCTGGGTTCGGTGTGGGGCGGCAGTGCGGTGAGTGGACTGCTGTAGCCCGTTGTGTAGCACTGCGGGCTACGGCGGGGACGAAGCCTCTCCGTCGTTTCTAGGTCCCCGGTTCAATACACAATACTCACACACACACACACACACACACACACACACACACACACACACACACACACAGATATTTATAAATTACTCTCATGTTTGCTCACCATGATTCATCATAACTCTTGGTATGCAAGGGCAGCCGCGGGAAATAGCTAGTCTTCTATAAACCAAAAACTAGCTACTGGATCTCACAACAAATGGCTAAAACAACAAAAATGTTGAGGTCTAATTTCTGGTGACAGCAAAGCAGAGCTTCGTGTCCTGCACCTAATAGACCAATATGGTGCTACTGACCGCCCTGTAATCCTCTACCAATAGAGTCGCTGTGTGCGGTATGGAGAGGCGTAGGATGAGCACAGCTTTCTAGACCTCGGAGCCGCTACCTGTCATCCACGTGCCGCCTCAGCTGCCATCGCGAGGCTGTGTGTGCCCAGGTCTAGTCCTCCCGCCAGGGAAATATCCCTTGGCCGTACCGGGAACCGAACCCTGATCCTCCGAATAACAGCCAGACTCGCCGATCACTGAACTACGGAGGCGTAGATTTCTAGTCGTCACAGTAACAATGTTTTCCTACATGTTATAAATTTAAAGGCCCACAGGTGATGGTACACATAGGCTCAGACGTGTTTCGCGAAGAAACCGAGAAGAATTTTCGTCGTACAAAAGTAGCCAGAACCTCGTCGTAGAATAAATATTGTGCTTCATGTTGGTCAGGTCATGGTTTTCCAAAATGGTCATCCCTCCCCTCTGATCGAGTGCTCTGCTCTGACAGCCACAGTAACGAATGGAAATAAAAAAATTATAGTATTTCATTTTTCTTCTTCTTCTTCTTCTTCTTCTTCTTCTTCTTTGCGCAGACACTTGATCATACTTCCATTCGTTCCACATCGGCACGGGTGTCTTTCATACGCTCCGTTATTTTTTAGACTTCCGAACCTCAATCGAAAAAAACGGAACCGTAACAGAATCACTTTGCATTCCGTCTATCCGATCATTAGAAAACACTCTTAGGAGGAGGTGTATGGTACTTTGGAGGTGTAAAAAAGTTGAGCTCCTTAGTCATTGCAATCAAAAGATACGGTCGTTTATGTCACATATTTTGATACTCCCAAACTGACTCATTAAAATATATAGGATACTTTCAGTTGACGTAGAGTTATAAAATTTAGCACGAATCAAGATTTCACGCTATAAGTAAAGGAAAAGAAAAATCCGAAAATTGTTAACTTAAAATTATATCACACGAAAAAATATTTTCTTTGTCGTTTGTTACGTAACGTCGCCGCGCGGGATTAGCCGAGCGATCTTAGGCGCTACAGTCATGGACTGTACGGCTGATCCCGGCGGAGGTTCGAGTCCTTCCTCGGGAATGGGTTTGTGTGTTTGCCATTAGGATAATTTAGATGAAGTAGTGTGTAAGCTTAGGGACTGATGACCTTAGCAGTTAAGTTCCATAAGATTTCACACACATTCGAACATTTTTTTACCTAGCGCCGAACTTGAAGCCAAAACATTCTCGAATGTCTTGGAATCCCTGGGAACGATATGTTGCAAGTATCAATGTCAATAACAGGCAAAAATCGTCAAGATTATCTATTCACGGAGAGGATGAACTGTCTATACACATCTACATTTGTGAGGCACCCTGATTGGGCGAGCCCTTCTAGCACCTGGTCGTTTTTCTTTTTCGAAAGTGAATGTCAGTTCACAATCTGCAATGACGAAATATCCAACGCCATTCGAGTGAAGTGAATGTCAGTTCACACATCTGCAATGACGAAATATCCAACGCCAATCGAGTAACGCAGAGATATCAAAGCTACCTCCCGCTCTCCGGCTATGGGCAGCCTTCGCCGCCACCATACCTCACCTTGCCTCAGTTAAGTTTACTTCGCGTCAGCAGTCGCCCACCGCGCCACTACCTGTTTGCTTGGCCAGAAAATCGTGCGGCAACGTTTTCGCACGAACACTGCCGCTGCGCTGGACGCGGCGGCGGGCAGCGACCTTCGCTGTTCAAAGCGAGCGCTCAGCACTGCTGACGAGGGGCGGCTGCGGCCTCCAAGCTGCCGGGCCTCGCCGCAGCCGGCAGCCGGGATTAATAAACCAGCGGCTGAGCTGCCCGGTCAGCACCGGGTCAGGAGAGGGGGGGGGGGGGGGGGGGGGCGGGGGGGGGGCAGCCTTGGGAGGCAGCGCAGACTCACTAAGCTGTGGATGGCCGCCACCAGCAGCTGCCTGTCTCTTCACGAAAACACGTCGTTCCCTGCAAAGGAGCGCGGCGCGAAACAAGCAACCGCAGGGCCAAAAGCGAACTCCACAAATAAAAGTGTGGAGGCTGTCCGTAGATTTTCTCAGTGCCGTGGATCCTCGTTTATCCGGCCCTCATTAACCCGGATCTCCGGTACATCAACACTGTTTTTTTATTAATACAGTACTTGTACAAAAACGGTTCAAATGGCTCTGAGCACTATGGGACTTAACTTCTGAGGTCATCAGTCGCCTAGAACTTAGAACTAATTAAGCCTAACTAACCTAAGGACAACACACACATCCATGCCCGAGGCAGGATTCGAACCTGCGACCGTAGCAACAGCGCGGTTCCAGACTGTAGCGCATAGAACCGCTCGGCCACCCTGGCCGGCAGTACTTGTACAACACAGGGTGTTTATCAATTAGTTATACAAAAGTAACTAATTGTGAAAATGGTAAGTAAGTTACATAAATTTTTGACGCGGCACTGAACTCAGTATATCTTCAAGTTTTATTCCCGCCTAAGACTGGTAGTTCCTAATGTTTCCGCTAGGTGGTATGCGCAAATGAGTCATTCCAACAGTCATTGTAAGAGTCGTATAATTGTGCAGAGCGCGTGCAGTATTGTTTACGTTTCATGAGACCAAATCTGCTGCTGCAGTTCAGAGACAATTCAAGATCAAATATCACAGGGCACCACCTCAAAGACAAAGAGCGAAGCTCGCGGTATATAACAATGGACAGCGGGTCAGGATCGACCAGCAGTCTTCGACGCAGCAATTGAACGAGTTGAGCAATGTTAACATTCGTAGCTTCGGCAGATCAACGAGACGTGTCAGCTTACAACTGACTACACCTACCGTAACAGTGTGGAAGATGTTATGGAAACGCCTGTCTCTCAAACCCTACGAATTGGAATTGTTGCGAGCTTTAAGAGAAAGTGACAAAGAAAAACGAGCTGAGTGTTTAGTAGAAATCTTTAACTAAATATAGACTGAAGATGATTTTCTTAATAAAACCGTGTTGTGACAAAACCACCTTTCATAATTCCGGCAAAGTGAATCGGCATAATGTGCGGATATGGGCTGAGCAGAAAAAAACGTCATGTAGTCGGACATGTACGAGACTCACCTGAGATAAATGTTTCTTTCCGCTGTAAGCTGTAACGAGATTTACAGTCCTATCATTTTGCAGAGTAAACTGTGACTGGCATAGCGCACCTGGATACGGCTGAACATTATCTAATGCCTCAGTTACAACACGGTGCCGGCCGGTGTGGCTGAGCGGTTCTAGGCGCTTCAGTCTGCAACCGCGCGACCGCTACGGTCGCAGGTTCGAATCGTGCCTCGGACATGGATGTGTATGATGTCCTTAGGTTACTTAGGTTTAAGTAGTTCTAGGGGACTGATGACCTCAGATGTTAAGTTCCATAGCGCTCAGAGCCATTTGAACCATTTGAACCAGTTACAACACGTTGTGGGCACAGAATTTGTTTTCAAATGGTTCAAATACCTCTAAGCACTATGGGACTTAACATCTGAGATCATCAGTCCCCTAGACTTACAACTACTTAAACCTAACTAACCTAAAGTCATCTCACACATCCATGCCCGAGGCAGGATTCGAACCTGCGACCGTAGCAGTCGCGCGGTTCCAGACTGAAGCGCCTAGAAATTTGTTTTCCAGCAAGATGGCGCGCCGCTACATTGTCATCGTGAACTTGTTGCTTATCTTCGTAGGAATATGCTGACTTGTACTGCGCGTGGTGGAACAGTATACCGGGCACCAGGATCACCCGATTTAACCCCAATGGACTCATGTGACTGTGGTTAATTTAAAGACAGACTGCTTGTTCCTCCGCTTCTGGGAAACGTCGAAGAACTGCGACAACGGATAATATAAGCAGGTGCCACGTAACATCAAGATTTGGGCATCATTGGTTTCGGCAGGAAACTGATTACAGATGGGATATATGTCGTGTTACAGAAGTCAGCCACATTGAACGTTTGCAAATAAAATTTCAAGATATACTGTATTCAGTGCTGTATCAAACATTTCTATGAGTTACTTACCTCTCTCACAATTAAAGGTTACTTTCGTATAGCTAATTTACAATCACACTGTATTTGATAATCCAGAAGTAATTGCAACTACAATGGAAGATGACAGGCATTAAACTTAAATTTAGCCAACAGTGAAACACGGGTTCTGGCACAGAGCCAGTTAACAGTGAGCTGTACATCTCAACATCCTCCCCGGAAGTTGGATAGGACGCGTAGGTCCTGTAGCATCGCCTGCTAGATCACCGGTCTTAAGCCCCCTGGATTTTTTCCTCTGGAGGATCTGAAAAGCGTTGTATACACTGAACAAGTTCCTGATGTGCAGGCCCTTCAACAGCGTGTTCACAGCGCTTCTGACGCTGTTCGGAGAGAGGCCTGAGAAAGTACGGCAATCCATGATGCGACGTGTGAACGAGTGCATTGCATCCCGTTGAGTCCACTTTGAACTTCGGTTGTGATGTGAATACGATGCAGCTCTATACTGTGCCCCGGGACGATTTGTTGGCTTTCAGGGACACCGTCCACTTATGGACACGTGTTAATCGAACCTTTTTTCCTCCGTTTCCAATCAGGAATCAGTCCCTGCAGTTTGTCGGTTTTATTAATGTCACTCTGCACGTGCTGTAGTAGCTGCACGGTCTGCCAGTGCTGCCCTCACTGTGGTGTCACCGCCAGACCCCACACTTGCTAGGTGGTAGCTTTAAATCGGCCGCGGGTTATTAGTACATGTCGGACCCGCGTGTCGCCACTGTCAGTAATTGCAGACCGAGCGCCAGCACACGGCAGGTCTTGAGAGACGTACTAGCACTCGCCCCAGTTGTACGACGACTTTGCTAGCGACTACACTGACGAAGCCTTTCTCTCATTTGCCGAGAGACAGTTAGAATAGCCTTCAGCTAAGTCCATGGCTACGACCTAGCAAGGCGCCATTAACCATTTCTAGAGAGAGTCTCACTTGTATCATCAAGAATGCTGTATACAAATGATGGATTAAAGTTAAGTATTCGAGCAGCTACGTACTTTTCTTTATAGCATTCATTACGTATCCTGTTTCAGACCTAACGCCAGCCGGCGTGTGTAAACGCGTGCCTTTCGGTTACCCGTCACTGTGGACTGGCTGTCTTGTCAGTCCACAACACTCACAATACCACGGACCTGTCGGGCATCTGTGCTGCGTGGACGTCCAGAACCTCGTCTATAGGGGAGAGAACAGTCACGTGACGTTAGCATCGTTGTACAACTGACACAGTGCGTCAAGATGGCGTAACAGTTCTCCGAAAGGACTATCCCGCCACAATTTGATCTCTTTCAGACTCGCTCAGTTAGTTCCAGGAAGCACAAGTGCGTCTCCGTGACATGGTAACCTGCTTGCTTCACACGTTTGCATCACACTGAGTCTTCTGGCTGTGAGCATTTCCTATTAAAGAACAGCCACAGATGGCGGTCTGGTAGCTACGCCACTACTCTATTTGTTGGAAGATGACACTGAAGCCATTATCAGTACATGTAATATCCCCCAGGTGGCATTTGTTATCATCGGATCAAAATCGACGTCATCTTTCAGAATGTGCTAATTTTTTCCGGCGTTGTGTTTCGTTCTATAAAGATCACTACGGCATTTTTTTCAATATCTTGGTAACATATATGTGAAAATAACGGACAGTTTGCCTGCTCACGCGAAAACAAATATAAGGTCTATGCTTATGGCGTTTAAATAGCGCCTTTCAATTTTATTTTTTTTAATTGTCCGAGGTTTCCATAATCCGGATGACCTACGATGCCATTTGGTTCGAATAACTGATGTTTCATTTTATTTTGACAAAAATTTCTCGCGATGTCTGGTAGCTGGCTATACCTTAATGATGTAACTGATTATTCGGCTCGTCACCCAACTATACGTGTTTCAGTGAAAACAAGAGTGAAAATGCCTGTAACAGGCAACCACGAAGTCATGTAACAAAGACACAGAGTAATGCAACCCTCGTCAGAAGCAGGGGTGCTTTGAAGTGTGTATCGTCCAGCGATTCGCGTAGCCATGCATACGAAAGTATTTGCGTGTTCCCATCACCAACGGCGCGCAAATCAGCGAGCACAAGCATCCTGGTGCCACGCACGATACCTTATTTTATCAGTATGGTGGGGCGAGTCAAAAATATTTTTCTCATTCGGAGAAGAAAGTTTGGACTGAAATGTTGTGAAAAGTTTTACCCGCAACGGAAAACGCCTTAGTTTTAACGACAGCCATTCCAAATCGCTTCTCGTATCCGCGCTACTTTCTCCACTATATTGTGATAATACGAAACGAGCTACCATTATTTCAACGTTTTCGATATCCTCTGCCAATCCTATCTGGCAAGGAAGCCCTCCCGCGTCAATAGTGTAACCGTGCGGTAACGGGTCCCTTCGTCTGTTTATGCGCAATATGGTTAAATTTTTTCACCTTCATGTTTAGCTACCTGCCCCTGTACCGATCGCACCAGTGATCTGACTTCAAAATGGTTCAAATGGCTCTGAGCACTATGGGACTCAACTTCTGAGGTCATTAGTCCCCTAGAACTTAGAACTACTTAAACCTAACTAACCTAAGGACATCACACACATCCATGCCCGAGGCAGGATTCGAACCCGCGACCGTAGTGGTCTCGCGGTTCCAGACTGCAGCGCCTAGAACCGCACGGCTGATCTGACTTGAAACCTGTCGAAAACCTGAAAATTACGATGCTACCAGTCGATGATGTCAAAATAGCACGCATAAACCACCCGTCGAAACTTAACACACGTACATCGGAAAGCATATCTCACAGACGTCATTTGTTAATTTTGCCAACTCCCAACAGCACTGTCACTTTTGAACCCAACCTAAACCACGAGCTACGCTACGTATCAGTGTGTCGCTACGTAAATTCAAAAACCCAATACGGAAACAAAACAAATTTTTTCAGTGCCCTGTTCGCTCCCTATTTGCACAAGTATCATTTCAAATTCTACATAAGCCGAGTTGAAGCCACATACAGTACCGGTAGGTTCAAAAACCCAAGTTTCGTGCGTAGTGTAAGGTCCTGTGATATTTAATTTATTTGGTTAGCAAATTAAGCTATAAATTAAAGTAATAAAAAACCTTGTCGCCAGATTTTCTAGATGTCCCCGAATCTAGAGAGACGGAAGTTAAATACCATTTTCTCTCTATAGGAATAATTTTGCCCCACATTGACTTTAATGCAACAGCCTTCAAACCCGTAATTATTGGTGGTCACCAAAAGTGGTGGTGGAAATGGAAATGAAGTCCCATGCTTCTTTACAGAGCGTAGGGGAACGATGCGGGAGACCCGCACCGCCTTACTAGGCAAGGTCCTAATGGAGGTGGTTTGCCGTTGCCTTCCTCCGACCGTAAGGGGGATGAATGATGATGATGAAGACGACACAACAACACCCAGTCATCTCGAGGCAGGAAAAATCCCTGACCCCGGCGGGAATCGAACCCGGGACCCCGTGCTCGGGAAGCGAGAACGCTGCCGCGAGACCACGAGGGCGGACAAAAGTGGTGGTAACCATTAGAAAATCTCGTTGTTTTGAAGAATCAAGCTAGCAGCGCAAGGTACATACCTGGTAAGTAGTTGGCGGTTACGGCCAACCAGGTAATGGCAACCTAACAAATAGGGAGTGTTACCTCAGAACTCCTTTGCAAGACGAATATAGCCACAAGTATCAGTGACCGTTTAAGGTGCCGAGAGAATATTGTGCCTACCCTGACAGCCCGCTGTTTTCATGTCGGGATGGAGTCTTTGCACGTTCACGCAGTTTGACTTTGGTCGTCGTCTTGGTGCAGTCAAGCAACCAGTGTCCGTCACAGAGGACCTCGTGGTAGGCGCCAATTCGGCGAACGTCTGGCTCTTTAAGGCCTCACGCACTTACAGCAGTAGTGAAAGTCTTTGAAAAATCGAATATGGCGTAAATTATCTACGTGATTCACGCGTCTAAACCCCATAGTGTTTTCTCGCTATCATTTTGTAACTGTTATTTTAACCGATGCTCGCCGGCCGGAGTGGCCGTGCGGTTCTAGGCGCTACAGTCTGGAACCGAGCGACCGCTACGGTCGCAGGTTCGAATCCTGCCTCGGGCATGGATGTGTGTGGTGTCCTTAGGTTAGTCAGGTTTAATTAGTTCTAAGTTCTAGGCGACTGATGACCTGAGAAGTTAAGTCGCATAGTCCTCAGAGCCATTAACCGATGCTCGATCATATGTGAAACGTGTTTGTACACGGTTCCCTCCCGGTTTACGTACCTAGCCCTAGAATTTTACTAGGCTACTCCATATTTTATTCAAAGGACGTCATAATTTATAGTTCATGAACTAGTTAATTACAGTTATAAGGTCCCCAACGGTATGTCACATACAAAAAAGTACAAAATGTCCTGTTTCACACCCTATACTGACGATACGAAATTGGCGGAACCGCGAATTGATACCAACTGCAGACGCATATTTTGCGAGTATTTCGTAATCAAGAGTTAGTATTCGTTCCCCGTTTGTTTTGCAATCTCACATGTAGAATAAATTTCGATTAATGGGTCAATTACTGTCTTTTTCATTGTTATTACTGCTCACCTACATCCCCATGGTAAGGTTTCATTTATCAATCTTCAGACTGACTACTTGATTCACGCTAGTAAGTAAGAGCGAGTCAGATGTTTCCGAGGCGGCGACTTGTTTTGGTTCCACGTGTTAGAAGCAGTTACAGGCAGGCGACGTGTACCACAACACTCCAAGCCTTCCACGAACAGGATTTTTTCAAAGGTTTAGGCGAATCCTGGGGATGTATCCTTCAATGAGGCCACTGCCGACTCTTTCCACCTCCACCGTCCAGTTGAGCTACGGCCCCGGCGCCATTGATCTCGCCGTCGACGAGTCAAACTCTGAACTTCTTCTGTGTTACGCGACCGTAGCGCTGAACACACAGGTACTAAATGGTGTACCGGTCTCCTCGGAAAAGAAAGTTGTTGACGATCGCTAGGTAGGAGCGGCCCATCTGTTTGCCTGGGCTGGACTAGACGGGTCGCAGTGGGGACTGCTCGTGTCGCAACGGCCGCGGCGTGTGCGACCACAACCATCCATCAGCAGCTGCAGCAGCTGTCTCTCCTCCACATTTTGATGTCAAAACCAGTCACCGGCGCAGCCCTCTGTCATAGTCGCTCTGGATTTCCACAAGACGATTTCAAAATCACGCAAAGGTCGCTTTCAGCCCAGCTGGCGCCTCTATCCCGTCATTTGACTATTGCGCTGGATTTTATTGACCCGAGAGAGATTTCCTAAAGTCATATCAGTTTCAAACATTAGTATCAGAGATTTCAAGAACACTACCGGAATATTAAGAGCCAGCAACAGCTAAAACCTGAAAACATGATGCCTGCACGATGTTCTCGAATAGAGGTCAGCACGTTGCTGTCGCAGTATCTGTGTACGGCAACGTATGTGTCGGGAGACTTGACAGATGTCTAGTAGAGCACCTGGCAGTGAGCAAAGCAGCTTCTACCTGCAAAAACGTCAGCTAACGCAACAGACGGCAGAGCGTGAATAAGGGAAAGGAACAGCAGTTAGAGGGATGTTTTGGGGAGGAGACCAAACAGGGAGGTCATCGGTCTTATCGGATAGGGGAAGGAAGTCGGCCGTGCCCTTTCAAAGGAACCACCCCCGCATTTTCATGGAGCGATTTAGGGAAATCTCGGGAAACCTAAATCAGGATGGCCGGACGCGGGATTGAACCGTCGTCGTCCCGAATGCGAGTCCAGTGTGGTAGCCACTGCGCCACCCAGCTCGATAAATAGAAGAGCAGTTAGAGCAATTTTGTTAGACGTGATGATTTCTTTCGTAACACTGGCATTTGAGCCCAAGTCATACCATCCTTCCTGCATTACACTGTCTTACGGTTTGAGTAGTTTCTGCTACGCCGAGAAGAAAAAGAAGGCAAAATCTTTACATAATGACGAATTCATAGAGGAATGTAATAATTCAAATTCCAAAACGACAGGTGCTGACAAGTGCGAATAATACTAAACTAACAGTTTAATAGACCATTGTTGCAAAAAATGAAACGAATTATTTACAGGAGAACGGAATAACTAGTAGAGGTCGACCTTGGAGAAGAACAGTTTCGGTTACGAAAAAATGTAGGACTACGAGAGGCATTTCAGACCCTATGACATATCTGAGAACACAAGTTAAAGATGGGAAAACCCACATTTGTAGCGACAAAAGTTTTCCCATGTGGGATGATGGACAACCATCGGCTGTATAATGGAATGACAATGACAATTTGTGCCGGACCGGGACTCGAACCCGGATTTGCCGGCCGCGGTGGTCTCGCGGTTCTAGGCGCTCAGTCCGGAGCCGCGCGACTGCTACGGTCACAGGTTCGAATCCTGCCTCGGGCATGGATGTGTGTGAGGTCCTTAGGTTAGTTAGGTTTAAGTAGTTCTAGGGGACTGATGACCATAGATGTTAAGTCCCATAGTGCTCAGAGCCATTTGAACCATTTTTTTGAACCAGGATTTCCCGCTTATCGTGAGCTATCGCCTCACCATTATGCTATCTGTGCACAACCCACGGCCAGACCCAATCTTCTATATGTCGTGAACCATGTGTCTACTACCTGCCTTCGTACATCTATTACGTATATTCCCATACAAGGGAAGCATTTTAATTGGAAGTCACTCGCCCGGTGTGAGCGGGCAAATACGATAGTGCAGTGACTGTGTTAGTCAGGAATACGATGCTGTGCTCCTTCGCACATGCATGCATGCATGTCCGAAAGAAAAATGCTTCATATTTCTGAACAAAGCAGGCACTGCAATATCGTATATGTTTGTAGCTGCTGTAGTCTTGGAGAAAGTTTTTCACAATGTTGATTACAATACAGACTTCGAGCTTCTGAAGATATCGGAGATAAAATACAGGAAGCGATAGGTTATTCACAACTTGTACAGAACCGAGACAGCTTTACAGGAATCGAAGGACATGAAAGGGAATGGTTGAGAAGGAAATGAGACTGGGTCACAGCCTAGGTATAATGTTAGTGTACACACTGAGCAACCTGTAAAGGAAACCAAGGAGAAATTTGGAAAGGAAAGTAAAATTCAGGGCGAATGAATTTTACTTTCAGGTTGACGCTAAAATTCTGTCAGAGAAGGCAAGTGACTCGAGGGGAAAAAATTGAATGCAACGGATTGCGTCTTGAAGAGAGGTTATGGCTGTCAATAAAACAAGGAATCAAACCACGCGATGCTGACGGCATGACATTAGCAAGTGAGACACTAAAAGTGACAGGTGAGTTCTGCTATTCGGGCAGAAAAACAGCTGATGATGGCCGAAGTAGAGAGGATATATAACGCAGACTGACGATAGCAAGAAAAGTGTTTCGCAAAAAGAGAAACTTGTTCATATTACGTAAAAGTTTAAATGTTAGGATGCCTTTTCTGAAGGTATTTGTCTAGAGTGTAGCCTGTATAGAAGTAAAACGAGGATAATAAGCAGGTCAGACGAAGAGAATAGAAGCTTTGGAAATGTGGTGCTATACAACAATAGTAAAGATTAGACGGGGTAGATCGAGTAACTAAAGATGAGGTACTGAATCTAAGTGACGAAAAAAGATATTTATTGAACAACCTAAGAGAAAGGATAGGTTGACAGGAGACATCCCGAGGCGTCAACGAATCGTCAGTTCGGTAATGGTGCAAAGTGTGTGCGCTAAAACTGCAGAGGGAGACGGCAACTCGAATACAGAACAGTAAGCAGGTTCAAGTGGATGCAGTAATTCCACTGAGACGAAGAGACTTGCACAGGATAGACTAGCGTGCAGAAATGTGTCAGACCACTCACTGAAGATCACAGCACCTACACCAACAATAATGACTGCACTCATGTCTAACAACTGACTGTCATTCGCATTTTTCTGTATTTATTGTTAACCACAATGAGCTTCCAGGAGCAGGGAATTTCGTTACACGTTGTAGGTTCACACCTTTGTTTCTGTCAATGTGAAATAAATTATACAGTAAAAGAAAGAACGCTATCGGAAAGGAAACGAGATTTAGACGTTGGGTTCTCATTGCCGCACCATTTTCCGTTAGCGCCAACATATTCTTGCATTCCTCGCTCAGACAGATTACGGCAGACTTACATTGAAACAAATGTAAACAGCGCGAATACACCATCCGAAGATCCAGCATGGCAAGTGCTGATCCGCAGTCCAAAAACTCTTAGCATAGCAAAGAACATAGTATGGAATCGCCTCGTCTAATCATCGTTTGTTCCAAGAGATCTCTTGTACTGGAGACGTGACATTCAAGATGAGAGCATTTTACTCGCATTACATCTATACGTGAACTAATACACTGCAAAACCTCATTACCGCGTGTGGCGTGTACCATTACAGTTTGCTCTCCCTGCAGTTCCAGTAGCGAATGTAGCACCGGAAAGATGACTCTCGGTTAAGCTCCCCGTAAGCATCAGTTTCTTGAATTTTACGACCTTGTTCGTTACTTGTGGCGTATGTCGAAGGAAATAAAATGACGCAGGATTCTTACTGGCGCAGGTTTCGACAGAAAGCCTATCCGTGATGGACATAGCCCCTTTGTGGAGTCTGCCCCTGTGCTTAGTTGAGCAAATCCGTGACGCTCTCGCTTTGAGTAAACAATTGCGTGGCTAATCACGCAGCTTTTCTTTGAAAATATCTCCCTCTCACCCCTTTCTCTCTCCCCCTCTTCCTTACCCTGCCTTCGATCCAACTCGGTTCAAGACCCAGAACGACAAACAGCACTCAAGAAATACAGCCCGAGCGCAAAAAGTAACAATTAATTTTAAAAAGTAAATAAGCTATGTTGACGATCTTAGGGAAATGTACTGCAGGTTCGGAGATTTCATTAAACCGCATTGGTGATAGATATTTAATCGACACGTAGTCGCAACGTAACATACCTCTTTTTTAGTACAAGACAACATAGCATCAGTACTACACACTTGTTTCAATATTTATAGCGTATAAACTAAATTTTAAATTCCGAAAATATAAGCAGCAGTACGGCTTTTTAAAGAGCACCTCATATTTTTCATACTGTAATACACTTCATCTCATCGCGACCTGCTCAAATACTTATGACAGTGTATCATTCATGCAAACGTAAAATTATTAAAAACGTAACACAAAACTGGCTCATTATCCTGACTAATACGTATTGCAACCACCTAACTTGCGCACTTGCTGGAGTTGACTGTAAACGAATGGAAACGTAGATAATATGCACACCAGTCATGCAGGAAACTTTTCAGTTGAAGCTTTGTGTGAGCACGATGTACACCAACGAAGATACGATAGAAATGCTACTCATCTGTGTGGAATATAAGTTAGCAGAACAGTAATTGCAGTAATATTTTCTTACTTACAATATACGCACATAAAGTATAGAACAGTAGCTAAAAGGTGCTCGCTTGATATGTCTTTTTTTGCCTGTAGAGATAAAGTTATTTCGGGTGGTAAACATAAATGGGACACAGTGTACAGTACCGGTAAGAGCAACTGTGACCTGTGTTCTCAAACTTTGCTCATTTATCTTAGCTGCTGCCTGTAAAACAACTCAGTTCGTAGAAACGTTTGTTTATGGTGTCAAGTCCCAACTCTGTTCAGGAAACTGGATTTCAGAAATGGAAATGAGAAACATGCAGTTCTTTTCGAAAGGACGGAAAGAAAATGGTGCTTTCTTGAGGTGTCTGTCACAAAGTTGCTCGTAAGGTTTTACCAATCAACTTACTTTGAACATGGAAGGTGCCATACATTTAAATTACATTTCGAAGTATAGGCCCCAATGGTATGGAAACTGGAATGCTCGATAGTGTTTCCAGGAGTTGAGCGTATTAACTATCTGTCAGGAGCCCTGTCTGTGACAATGCTACGGATGCTATAAGGAAGAAAGGAAAATAGGGATTCGGTAGTGCCTAGCCGGCAACTCCCCCCAATTTCAGATCGTTGATAATAACTGGCGTCGCTAGTGCAGCTGTCAGCAGATTAATTTCTCAGACTGCTAATTTCTGCGGAATTACTGGCGCATTCTTGGCGAATTGCGGTGGAAGCTAATTTTTGGGACTCACGTTTCGAGAAATTTGCGAGGAGCTACGGCAGCTTTCTCCCGGGAACAGCTGGCGTGTCGTCCGGCTGCCACCACGAGAAGTAGCCCAGCGGACGACCTACGGAAGGGTCTGATAGCAACCGTACCTCATGAGTCCAAGGCCTTTCAATAGTTGAGTCTCTTTCCTTGTATTTACTAAGATGGTATCTGTTCTTTCGGACCAAGCAGCTCGTTAGAATGAAATTACAATGAAATGAACACCCTTAGCTGTTTACAGGCGTTGACATACGTCAACGGGAACAGATGAAAATGTGTGCCCCGACCGGGACTCGAACCCGGGATCTCCTCTTTCAGGAGATCCCGGGTTCGAGTTCAGGTCGGGGTACACATTTTCATCTGTCCCCGTTGACGTATGTCAACGCCTGTAAGCAGCTAAGGGTGTTCATTTCATTGCAATCTCTTTCCTTGTGTCTAAAATAACTGTTTATTTTTTATTTGACCTCTAGAGATTATGTTCTATTTAACCATCTAAAACGCATGTTTACGTTGTACACTTAATTGTTCGAAGGAAGCTCGTAAACGCATTTTTACAGATTTAAAAGCTCAAGTGCCACAATTCCTTCTGCAATAAATTTTTAATATTATAAGTAAATTACATATTTTTGTGTTGTCAATTGACACTTTTTTTTTTTGGTCATCAGTCTACTGACTGGTTTGATGCGGCCCGCCACGAAATCCTTTCCTGTGCTAACCTCTTCATCTCAGAGTAGCACTTGCAACCTACGTCCTCAATTATTTGCTTGACGTATTCCAATCTCTGTCTTCCTCTACAGTTTTTGCCCTCTACAGCTCCCTCTAGTACCATGGAAGTCATTCTCTCATGTCTTAGCAGATGTCCTATATCCTGTCCCTTCTCCTTATCAGTGTTTTCCACATATTCCTTTCCTCTCCGATTCTGCGTAGAACCTCCTCATTCCTTACCTTATAGGTCCACCTAATTTTCAACATTCGTCTATAGCACCACATCTCAAATGCTTCGATTCTCTTCTGTTCCGGTTTTCCCACAGTCCATGTTTCACTACCATATAATGCTGTACTCCAGACGTACATCCTCAGAAATTTCTTCCTCAAATTAAGGCCGGTATTTGATATTAGTGTCAATTGACACAATTTCTTAAATTTAAAACAAGCGATGCGACCGGAAAGTAAATAAGATGGTTATAATAGCAAAAACAAAGGAAGAAAGATTAGAGTTTAATGCTCCGTCGATATCGAGTTCATCAGAGGCGTAGAACAAGCTCACGTTATTTCAAGGATAGGAAAGGAAGTATACGAAGACAGCAACGTGTTGCCGGCCGCGGTGGTCTAGCGGTTCTAGGCGCTCAGTTCGGAACCGCGCGACTGCTAGGGTCGCAGGTTCGAATCCTGCCTCGGGCATGGATGTGTGTGATGTCCTTAGGTTAGTTAGGTTTAAGTAGTTCTAAGTTCTAGGGGACTGATGACCACAGATGTTAAGTCCCATAGTGCTCAGAGCCATTTGAACCATTTGAACCAGCCACGTGTTCTCGAAAGAACAGTTACTGTTTATGACCGTGCAACTTTTCCCTGGAATAAATGATGACTAACTGAAAACCTCAGCTGCTGACAGGTGTTGTTGATATACCTCGATGTGGACAGCTGAAAATGTGTGTCCCGGGTTCGAGTCCCGGTCGGGGCACACATTTTCAGTTGTCCACATCGAGGTACATCAACAACACCTGTCAGCAGCTGAGGTTTTCAGTTAGTCATCATTTATTCCAGGAAAGGAAGTATACCGTGCCCTTTTCGAAGGAACCATCCCAGCATTTGCCTGAAACGATTTAGGGAAGCCACAGGGAACCTAATTCTGGATGCCCAGATGGGGATTTGAACTGTCGTCCTCTTGAATGCGACTGCGGTGTGTCAATCACTGCACGACCTCTATTGGTAAAAGTACCTGAAACGAATACAATTGCGGCTACGGCTTGAACACATGCGCCGCCAGGAAATGATATGTTCACATCCGGCTAATCATTAGTACATGAGCATCACATAAAACTCTAAACCATAGAACATATAGTTAAAATCGGAAAAAAGTTTCGATTATTGTCAACAATAGACACCGTTACGGAATTTTGTCCAAACTCGTGACCCACGATTGCCACCTCCCTGCTGTTAAGTCCATCTCACACGGAATTGGTTTAAGGTTCATCTTAAGTTAGGTAGATTTGCGAGGCTGGAGATAGATACAGATCTCCTCCCAAGTTTAAAGAATTACATACCTGAAGCGCCAAAGAAACTAGTATAGGCATGCGTATTCAAACACAGAGATATGTAAACAGGCAGAATATGACGCTGCGGTCGGCAACGCCTATATAAGACAAGTGTCTAGCGCAGTTGTCAGATCGGCTACTGCGTCTACAATGGCGCGTTATCAAGATTTAAGCGAGTTAGAATGTGACATTATAGTCGGCGCAAGAACGATGGGAAAAAGCATCTTCGAGGCAGAGATGAAGAGGTGATTTTCGCGTACGACCATTTCATGAGTGTCCCGTGAATATCAGGAAACCAGTAAGACGTCAAATCTCCGACATCGCTGCGGCCGGAAAAGGATCATGCAAGAACGGGACCAATGACGACTGAAAACAGAACGTGACAGACAGAAGTGCAATCCTTCCGCAAACTAATGCAGATTTCAGTGCTGGATCATCAACAAGTGTCACGTGCGAAGCACACAACGAAACATCATCGATATGGGCTTTCGCAGCTGAAGGTCCATTAGTGTACCCTTGATGACTGCCCTACACAAAGCTTTACGCCTCGCCTAGGCCCGTCATCACCGACATAGGACTGTCGATGACTGGAAGCATGTTGTCTGGTTGGACAAGTCACGTTTCAAATTGTATCGAGCGGATGCACGTGTACCGGTATGGAGACAACATCATGAATCCATGGACCCTGCATTTGAGCAGGGGACTGTGTATTGGTGTGGGGCGTGTGCAGTTGGAGTCACACCTGATACACCTAGATGCGACTCTGACGGGTAAATGTCAGGGCTATGGCCTCCCGTCGGGTAGATCGTTCGCCGGGTGCAAGTCTTTCGATTTGACGCCACTTCGGCGACTTGCAAGTCGATGGGGATGATATGGTAATGATTAGGACAACACAACACCCAGGCCCTGAGCGGAGAAAATCTCCGACCCAGGCGGAAATCGAACCCGGGCCCTTAGGATTGACATTCTGTCGCGATGACCATTGAGCTACTTGGGGCGGACACTCTGACGGGTGACACACGTTAGCATCCTGTTTGATCGTCGGCATCCATTCATGTCCATTGTGCAGTCCGCCGTACTAGAGCAATTCCAGCAAGACAATGAGACACCGCAAACGCTCAGAATTGCTACAGAGTAGCTCCAGGAACACTCTGCTGAGTTTGGTCACTTCCGCTGGCCACCAAACCCCCCCAGACACGAACATTATTGAGCATATTGGGATACCTTGCAACATGTATTCAGAAGAGATCTCCACGCCCTCGAACGGATTTATGGACAGACCTGCGGGATTCGTGGTCTCAATTCCATCCAGCACTACTTCAGACATTAGTCGAGTCCAAGCCGCGTCGTGTTGCGGCACTTCTGCGTGCGCGCGGGTGCCGTACACTATGTCAGGCAGGTGCACCAGTTTCTTTGGCTATAATTTTTTTTGGTAATGATTTTTTGAGAAGTTTTGGTAGACGTTATAGAAAGAATCATTGAGATAGAAACAAGCAGACAGGTAGTTAACTTACACTCTGTGAGACGCCGTGCTGGAGATTGTGATGTGAGACGCCAAACAGGACTCTTAGTTTTACATTGCAGGTAGCGTTCAGAGAACCGTACAAGGAAGAAAGCACCGGTCCGTCAAGGAAAATATAAATATGCGAAGCTCCCTGCAGGGAGCCTGTTTGGGCGTGGTCGCCCGAGCCAGCACGTGAGCAACAGCGAATTTTGCTCCGTGTGACACGTGCTTCACAGCGGAGCAGCTCGCAGGCGATCCTTTGTGTCGCGAAGTGACCGATGCTGCAGACGCGACGATGAGGCGGCGGGCAGACGATAGAGAGATGACTCCGCGCCGTGGGAACGTCACTCATCCCCGCAGGGAACGGCTGGGGCCGAGCCGCGGTTTTGTCACGTAAGCGCGCGCTGTCCGGCTCCGTAGAAGGCGTCGCCCTCCTGCAATGGGCAGGCGAGCAGCGGCCGGCGGCAGATAGGTCAGGCGGCCGTGGCGCCGCGCCGCGCCGCGCCACGTCGCGCCTCGTGTCAGCAAACAGCGCCGCCTGCCGGAGAAATCTCGACCGCAGACGCCTGACCCTGCCGCGTCGCCTCTCGGTTTTGGGGGAAGGTCACCAGGGGGCACAGGTACACGACTCTCGGCGGAGACACCGCTGAGCTCGATTGTAGACCCGGGAAAGGGGAAAACGCCGCTAATTAACCCGGCAGGCGTCCGGGAAGCACCACAGAGAGCAGCGACCCGCCAAGTACCCACCGTGTGAAAGTCAAGTTCGCCATTTGATGTCCGGTTACTCATTTGATTTATGTGGCATCTGCCGTGACTTACACTTCCGTTAATACCTTGCGAAATGCGGCACTGACCTTCAGTGATCGCAGGCTGCTTCTTCGGACGTATTTACACCACGTACACAATCTACAGGGTGAAAAGTATTTAAACCGACAAACTCTGGGAGGTTGCAGGGGACACCAAAACAAATATTTTTCCCTAATGTCGTTTTTTTCCTATGAGGATTATTTAAACCGGTGGAGGCCGTATTACGCTCTTCAGTTGTTAGAGGGCGTATTACGATCTTCAATTGTTAGAGGGCGTATTACGCTCTTCAGTTGTAGGCAACTGCTGTCCACCAGTCCAGTAGTGCATTGTCTCTGTTTACTAATGTAGCGATACACCTGGAGTGAGCACACTGATATAGTTGGTGCGTATTACGTAGCGCACCACAACGGACGAGCTGCACAGCGGATTTATCAACAACAATATCCTAATCGCCGTATCCCGCATCATACGACCTTTGCTGCTGTGTACCAACGTCTGCGCGAGACCGGGTCATTTAGCAGATTATCTGGACCGGGACGCCGTCGCACGGTACGAACGCTGCAAGTTGAGGAAGCTGCCTTGCAACATGTGGAGTGGGATCCTTCAATCAGCACTCGTGCAATTGCACGTAACACGGGGACGAATCAGACGAATGTAAGAACAGTCCTTCGAGAGCAGTTGTTACGTCCATTTCACTTACAGCGTGTCCACAACCTGGAACCAGTTGATTATCCACCCAGAGCACAGTTTTCGCAGTGGTACCCGGAACAATGTGAAATGCATCCTACATTCCCATCCTCTGTGTTGTTTACCGATGAAGCAACGTTCGGGACTGATGGCGTTTTCAACATGCACAATTCGCATATTGGGAGTGAGAATACCCCACATGCCACAGTTACTATCGCTCATCAAGTGCGGTTCTTCGTTAATGTGTGACACGGTGTTGTTGGGGACTGTTTAATTGGGCCGTATCTGCTACCTAGGCTATTAAATGGCAGACACTATTACAATTTTCTCGCCAGAGCATTGCCAGAATTGCTGGAAGACGTCCCGCTCCCTACAAGACAACGCATGTGGTTCCAACATGACGGGGCGCCGGCACATTTCAATCGTCGTGTACGTCGATTCATGGACCGAGGGTTCCCAGAAACGTGGACTGGCAGAGGTGGTCCTGTACCACGGCCTGCTCGATCCCCAGATATGTCCTCTCTGCACTTTTTTGTGTGGGGAGAGATGCGCAACCTTGTTTACGCAACTCCTGTTGCATCAGAAGAGGACCTGGTTGCCCGGATAGTAGCAACAGCAAGAACAATTCAGGATACTACTGGGGTTTTTGCCCGTGTTAGACAGAACATGAGCCGACGGTGTAACCTTTGTTTACGTGTCAATGGAGGCATTTTTGAAAATCTACTGTAATTGAAATTGGGTTGTCTCTTGGTCATAAAAAATGGAAAAGTGTTTGTTGGTTTAATTAATTTGCCGCCAGAGAAATCTTCCTCTACCGGTTTAAATACTCCTCATAGGGAGAAACGACTTTAGGGAAAAATATTTGTTTTGATGTCTCCTACAAGCTCGCAGAGTTTGTCGGTTTAAATACTTTTCACCCTGTATATTCTGAGCTAAGCTAATACGCAATCTTTGCCACGTACAGTTCACAGCAAGTTGCGGCAACCTGAGGAAGAGAGGAGGACGGAGTGGCCAGCAATCTGTGATTGTTTGCTGATGATGCTGTGGTGTACGGCAAGGTGTCGAGTCTGAGTGAGTCTAGGAGGATACAAGATGGCGCCGGGCACTGTGGCCGAGCGGTTCTAGGCGCTTCAGTCTGGAACCGCGCGACCGCTACGGTCGTTGGTTCGAATCCTGCCTCGGGCATGGCTGTGTGTGATGTCCTTAGGTTAGTTAGGTTCAAGTAGTTCTAAGTTCTAGGGATGCCATTTGATACAAGATGACGCAGACAAAACTTCTGGTTGGTATGTGAACGACAGCCAGCTTTAAATGTAGAAAAATATAAGTTAATGCGAACGAGTAGGAAAAACAAACCCATAATGTTCGGATGCCGCATTATTAGTGACCTGCTTGGCACAGTCACGTTGTTTAAATAGCTGGGCGAAACGTTGCAAAGCGATATGAAATGGAACGAGCATATGAGGACTGTGTGGTAGAGAAGGCGAATGCTCGACTTCGGTTTATTGGGTGAATATTGGTAAAGTGTGGTTCATCTGTAAAGGGGACCAACCGCGCGACAGCTACGGTCGCAGGTTCGAATCCTGCCTCGGGCATGGATGTGTGTGATGTCCTTAGGTTGGTTAGGTTTCAGTAGTTCTAACTTCTAGGGGACTGATGATCTCAGAAGTTAAGTCCCGTAGTGCTCAGAGCCATTTGAACCATTTTTTGAATGGGAGTCCCTGGAGAAAAGTTGACATTCTTTTCCAGGAACACTACTCAGAAAATTTAGAGAATTGGCATTTAAAGCTGGTTGCAGAACGATTCCACTGCCCCAACCATACATTTCGCGTAGGGACAACGAAGATAAGATTCGACATATTACGCCTCGTACAGCGTTATACAGACCGTCGTTTTTCCCTCTCTCTATTTGTGAGTGAAATAGGAAAGGAAATGACGCCACTCGCCGCACGGTGCACTGCGGAATATTTTTGTAGATGTAGATATAGAAACCTGGACGAGAATCAGTCTTTTGAGAGGTGTTCCTGGGATGTGAAACAATTCCGTGCGCAACGTCAATAAATATTATTTGTCCCTGGCAGAAGCAATTCGGACTTCTTTGTCTACTTGCAGGAAAGGACCGTGTCCTGTACTTTTGATGAAGCAGATATACTATCGGCCTAGACTTGTAAGGAATAAGTTCTTACTTTCCTTCCGCATTACCTCTACACAAAAAGTCAGATTTGTAAGAGAACAACAAATAAAAGGAGTTTATTGATGCCTTCAGCGGTGAGAAGATAGTTGAAATTGGCCTGACAAAACCATGTTCATCACATGGGTATTAAGACTAGCACCTAGCTGTGGGCACAAGATGGATTGAAATAAACGCAACAATACATTGCAACACATACACACACACGTGCGCGCGCGCGCATACACACACGCGCGTCTTCACAGTCTACAGGAAACATAGTAAGAAGACACTGCTCTCCCACACCTAATCACCCCAAGGAGCAATTTACCACAGTCCTAACCAGAGTTGGGAGTTCGCACTATGCAGCAAGGGAATATAATGACGAGACGGGCTCCCCTCATGGAAAAACTGTTCACATGCTAACTCGGCGGCGAGTATGGAGACGGACTGAGAGCTGCAGCCGAAGTGGTCTTCTAACGACGCGACGCTGGCGCCTTTATAGCTTCGTCGCTCCTCCACATGGCTCAGGATATCAACTCAACCGATGGTGAAGGCCCAGGGCAAGCACCTCTCACAGCTGACAAAAACCGGCTTCACAGTGTCGGAAGTAGCGGACCTGCGTGCCGTACCCATGGCGCCGACTGTCGCGAAACCGGGTATATCCCTACGCCTAAAACGCACGCAACTGCTTCCCCTTCCTCTCATCAAAACTTTCGACGCTGCTTTGCTGCACATATTTCTAACGTAACTGTTCACGTAAATAAATGTCCCATTTAATGAGACGAATGGGGGACACTTTAGTGAGACGACTAGCTGTTTTGGCCATTTACATTTATTACATTTAATTATCCAATTACATTTCGGTACTCCAAGAATAAGCCAATTTAATTATTTCACACGAACGAACTCGTGAAACGCAACCATTCGTACGTCCAATTGGTAATATTCTACTTATTTCTATGTTTGCGTTACGTATTTTTAAAAACAGGTGGGTAGCTGCAGTGTCTAGCAACCGTTTTATACTGCAAAATTTTTGTGATGTAAACACGGCTGCAGAAGCAGCCCACGACCACTGAAAGACAGTGCAACAGGTAACACAAAAAATCGAAAATGCAAGACAGTCACGCTTTATTAATCGACCCGATGAAGGGGGCATAATCCCGCGAAACATGTAGTGGAAATTATTATAGAGGGTGAACAAAATTGAAATTACTCAGAAAATATTTCACACACGTAAAAAAAAGGTATGTATCTGAGTGGTAAGCATTGATAGCTGTCATGTTCAGGGACCGGGTTCGATTCCTGGTACTGGGAAGGACAGGTACTAGGTGCATTCAGCTTCGTGGTGACAAATGAGGAGCTGCTTGACTTACGAGGAAACGTCACAGCCTGACCTCATATTTTAAGGGGAAAAATGCATACTTACAAGTTATCAGCACCAGAAATCGATCGCGCCCGGAAATCTGGGCCATAATTCTGACAGTACGCATTTATGTCCTCCTGAAAGTACAGCTTTTGAACCTCTGCGCATTCCATTTGTTTGTCATTCCCGGCGTCTTAGTGCAGCCGCCTAATGGCGGAGCGCGAAATACTGTACAGTGGAGTCAAAGGTTTGTGAAATACCATTTTGACACTTGTAACATGCGTTGTTTCTAACCTGTAGCTGGTGCCAGAGTTGTCTTTGCTTTGAACATTTTTATGTTGCGATTCACAAATGCAGTGTAAAAGAATGAAACGAATAAGTGTGCCATTAAAGCAATAACGTAGCGCTGTTGAATGATTATAAAGGAAGTTAAGCGCTGTCGGGCTGGGCTAGCACGTAGATGGGTGACCATCCAGTATTCCGAGCGCTGTTGGCAAGTGGAATGCGCTCAGCACCTGTAAGGCAAACTGAGGAGCTACTTGATTGAGAAGTAGCGGCTCCGGTCTCGTAGGGAGGAGTTTAGTTTGTTTATTGAATGATAAACATCGCTATTGCGCATTACCTTGTTTGGACTTTAAAACTGGCACTTTTAGCATGTATTACGTTTGCAAGGAGATGCGCTACTCTTCAACGTGAATGGCACGATTAAATTATAAATCGGAAATCATTAACTTCATTTCATAATAATTCCTCTGTTGTTCAGATTTATTTTGATTTTGAGACATACACCTAGCTGCAGAATGTCAATACGAGGATGCCGTTAAAAATAATATTGAATGTATACAGGATGCGTGTGAGGCTGACATATTATGTACTCATATTACTTAATATTTTTCTCGTAAAATAGCACGTGTTCTCTATCAAAATTTCAAAACGTTTGGAAGGTAGGAGACGACGTACTGCTGGAAGTAAAATTGTGGGAACGGGTCGTGAGTTGTGCTTGGGTAGCTCAGATGATAGAGCACTTGCCTGCGAAAGGCAAAGGTCCCGAGTTCGAGTCTCGGTCCGGCACACAGTTTTAATCTGCCAGGAAGTTTCCAGAGTGAAAATTTCATTCTGAATACTTTAAATATATTCGCAATTGAATCAGCTACATAATGGAATGACGACAATGAAAATTTGTACCGAACCGGGATTCGAACCCGAATTTCTTGTTCATCTTATAGCCTTTTGGTTATCCGTGCACGATTCAGTGCCATACCGGAACTTCCATATGTCGTCAACCATGCATCAACAACCTGTACTCGTATATTCATTATGTATATTCCCTTACAGGAGAGACATTTTAGCTGAAAGTCTCTTTCCCGGTGTCGGCGGATAAATGCGATATTGCAGTCCCTGTGTTATTCCGAATTACGATACAAAGTTCGTTTTGATTGCTTTCATTATCAAAGGAACTTTGCATCGTAACTCGGAATAACACAGGCACTACAGTATCGCATTTATCCGCCGAAAGCGGGCAAGGGACTTTCAAGTAAAACGTCTCGCCTGTGCTGCAATATACATAATTGATGTACGAGTGCAGGCTGCAGGCACGTGGTTGACGACATGTGGAATTGTGGGTTTGGCCGCGAGTCGTGCATGGATGACAAAGTGGTAAGCTGACCGCCCAAGGTAGGGGGGAAATCTGGGTTCGAGTCCCGTTCCAGCACAGATTTACATCGTCGTCATTCCATTCTACAACTGATGGTTGTCCATATTGGCAATTGCGAATACATTTAAAGATGATGTTATCCATCTGATGGAACAGCGATAATGTGGTGTACTACGAATTGCTTCCCTGTGGTGTAGTCATAGTTGCTGATGTTTATTGCCAATAATTGAGACGTCTTGCAGACGCAATCGCAGATCTACAACTACGAAGGCTGCGTGAAGTGACGCTACTCCACCACAAAGCCCGCGCGCATTCTGCTAGATTTACAAAAGCACCAAACAGGAGTTGGGCTGGAAAGCCACTCTGCATCCATCTTAGTCACCTGTTCTTACGTCCTCACATTTTCACCATTTCCGCTAACTATCCAACACACTTCAAGGAATTTCATTTCCCGATTAAAATGCACTCCGAACATGGCTCGACGAGTTCTTCGCTTCAAAACTATGTGATTTCTACAGGAGAATATATTATTGATAACTGGAGTCTCTGCTATGAGTACCTGTTCTGTTTATTATACTTAACGTAAAAATGATACGAACTTATGCACCAACCCAATATTTACTGGTAATACTAAGAACCGATATGAAAACGGACGATCAGTTAAAATCAGTATTGGGGAAGACAAGTGGAAGACTAAGATTTATTGGGAGCTCGACGCTTTTCATTCATATTTGAGAAATAATTTGACCGTATGCCAGTTGAGTTAGACGGCGTCTGATAATATAAATTTTCATATGGGTTAATACGATTACAGTTGTGGTATGCACTGATAACTACTCTTCTTTTTAACGTTCTTTAATTTAACGTGATACTGTCTCTTCTGGGTGAGCCTTAGCATTGAGATGCACTGAGGATACGGGATAGAAGACTCGCAAGAAGAGCACGCCGAAAATGACTCACTGAGGGCAGAGGGAGAGGTCCTTCAGAGAACTGCTAGCTGGGAGTCGACGGATAGAAGCTACACTTGCGTTGTGTTGGGGAAAGTCGCCTCGGCTAACGTCATACCGGTGCTCAGCCTGTTGTGCAGTTCACATCTACATCTACATGGAAACTCTGCGAATCACATTTAAGTGCCTGGCAGAGGATTCATCGAATTACCTTCACAATTATGTATTATTCCATCTCGTACAGAGCGCGGAAAAAAAGAACACCTATATCTTTTAGTGCGACCTCTGATTTCCATTATTTTATTATTGTTTGCTGCTGCATTTGGACGACCGAGCTGAAAGCGTTAGTTCCGGACGACGGAACACTGTTTGGCAGGAAGAGGGCGCTTAGGCCGTGCCAACGAAAGTACATTCAGCTCATAAACATCTCCCCGCTGTACAAAAAACATGGCAAAACCGCTCTTACATACTACAGATTCAGAATATACCACAGAGTTTACGGAATGCTCTCAGTTTTTCAGCTTTTCCCATGGCCTGTGAGGTGAGGCCAGGTGCTGCTTGAGAGGGCACCGACCGGTGAAATTGATTGACGTCAGGTGGACTTAACACTTGTGCAAAGTAGTAAAAATTGGGAGGAAATCGATATTATTGGTTTTCAACGATTCGCCTCTTCCGATAGGAGATTTTGTTACAAGGAAACATCTACGCCACTGGCGGACCAGCATCGGCACTCCACAGGCTTTGCTCTCAACTGGAACAGCAGACTCCATTTCCAGAGTGGGGTCCAATGTTCAAATCCTCGGCAGAGCAGTTCTAGCGACGTACACGGCGTCACCCATTCGCTCATTTCCCATCAACGATAATGGTGAGTATAACTTACAGCTTCGACATGTTAAAATCGTGGCGCACTAGGAATCCACAATTGTTTTGGATTCACTTTCCCACCTTCAGTAGCGCATGGACTACTAGGTATCTCTGGTCAGACAATCATTCACTGTAATTGATGTGTAGGCAGGTCGAGTTAAATTTCACACGATCATCTAATTCCGACCCCCATCAAGAACTTTGCCAACCGATGGTTCACTTATCTGCTTTTTATAGTTAATATTCTATGCTTGTAATTCTCGTTATTTCACGACTTATTTCGATGCTTATTCACACTCGTGTGTGTCTGAAATAATAGTTTACTTAAATCATGTCTTTGACTGGAGTAGATGACCTTTTCCTGGTCAGATCTAATATTTTTCAATGACAAATGTTCAAATATGTATGAAATCTTATGGGACTTAACTGCTAAGGTCATCAGTCCCTAAGCTTACACACTACTTAACCTAAATTATCCTAAGGACAAAGACACACACCATGCCCGAGGGAGGACTCGAACTTCCGCCGGGACCACTTCAATGACACAATGAGCATTCCCCACCTTAAAGTTCCCTGTCAGGACCGAGACCTTTCATAGCACAAATCATTCCGTTGTCTGCATTTATCCCAGCATTGGATCTTATGGGTTTATCAGCATCGCGCTTGGTTTTGATACATTTAACTTCACTCACACTCATGTGGGGTTTCGCAAGGGTTCTGAATAAGTTTGGCGTATCTTTAAAGGAAACCGCATAAATATCTCTCATTAAGGGGCTCCGGAAAGGCTCAAAATCATGAAAAGTTCAATTTTTACTTTTTTGCGTTTTCTGAATCTGCAGACTATTACCTTTTAATAGATATATAATTTATTCAATTCCGAAGACTACAACTATTTTTAATTTTTTTTTTGAAATGTGTTCTACATGGGCGTGACCCACTGTGGCGCTGTTAAACTGCTGTCAAATGGTGTTATTATTAACGTCCGTGTTCATCAGGTACATTTTAGTGATGTGAGATAAAGTATGTGTTGTGGCTAACCTGTGATGGTTCAATATATATCGCTGGTGTGATTGTCGATTGTTTCATGTTTATTTACTCTGTCGTTATCTCGAAAATATTCGTAATTAATTCTGTTTCTTGAGTCTCTGTTTTGTTGAAGTATAATAATGAGTAAAAGTAAAGTTATTAGAAATCCTCTGAAGGCTTTTAAGAAAAGGAGAAATGTTGGAAAGCCAAAGGTATGTGTTATTACTGTAAACAATAAAGACGATAACCAAGGGAGTGAACCTAACCTCTCAAGTACACCTGCCCATAGCAGTCAAAGTGGGAAAGAAAATACTTCACAGAAAAAGCTTGGTTCAATGAGTGAAAACTATGAATGTTTTATGGGCGAATCGGATGTGAATGAAATATTTGATATGTCGGTTCTCAAATGAATTTTTTCAAACTGTGTAAGATGTATTCATTGTAGTGAATTTGGTCTGGAACTCTCCATAATAAAGCACGTAGGACTTGCTAGTGAAATACAACTGAAATGTGATAAGTGTTCATACATGACCACCTTTTGGAACAGTGTTGCAGTAACTGCAACTGAAGAAAATGGTAGCAAAATCTACGAACACAACATTAGATTTGTTTATTCCTTGCGTTCAGTTGGTAAGGGTGCTACTGCAGGTGCAATTTTCTGTGGCATCATGAATCTTCCAAATCCCCCAACCAAGTTTACGACCTATAATAAATTAATAGGGTCTAAAGTAGAAGATGTCTGTATAGAATCTATGAAGAACGCTGTGGAAGAGGCAGTAATGGAAAATAATGGTAACAGAGATTTGACTGCAGCGTTCGATGGTACCTGGCATAAACGGGGACATACATCTCTTCATGGTGTAGTATCTGCCACCAGTATGTATACAGGGAAAGTTTTAGATGTAGCAGTAATATCAAAGTATTGTAGATGTCCACAAAAATATAAAGGTACACATGAAAATAATTGCAAAGCTAACTATAGTGGCAGTAGTGGAGGAATGGAAGTGGCTGGTGTTGCCAGTATATTCCAGCGTTCTGAGGCGTGTGATAAAATGCGATATGTTAATTACCTTGGTGACGGTGATTCTAAAAAGTTTCAAACTTGTTCAAGGACTGAAGCCCTATGGTGATGATGTTGTAGTGCAGAAATTTGAGTGTATTGGACACGTACAGAAGCGAATGGGAACAAGACTTCGGCGACTGAAAGCTTCGTACAAAAAACAAAAACTCAGTGATGGTAAAGGGTTGGATGGGAAGGGAAGGTTAACTGACAGTGTAATTGACAAAATACAGAGCTATTATGGAATGGCTATTAGGCAAAATACACAAAGTGTCGACGAAATAAAGAAGGCTGTTTGGGCTCTTTTTTTTCATACTTCTTCAACCGATGAAAATCCCCAACATAGCTTGTGTCCCAAAGAAGAAGACCGTTGGTGTAAATATAACAAAGGATTACTAACTGTTGAAGTGTACACTCATAAGCATAGTCTGCCTCATGCAATAATGGAGGTGATAAAACCTATTTTCAGAGACTTAGCAGCACCTGAACTGTTGAAAAAGTGTATTCACGGAAAAACTCAAAACCCCAATGAAAATGTAAATGGTCGAGAATCCCCAAGACTGTATTTGTTGGAATAGAAACACTTCACTTTGGTGTGTATGATGCTGTTGCGACTTTCAATGATGGCAACATTGTAAGGTGCAAGGTATTTAGAAATATGGGAATATACAAGCAAGAGTAAACAGGAGGAGGAACAAGAGGAAGCTGGAGGAGGAGTTTGCAGAGGATGAAGATAATCCATCCTATGGACCTGGAATGCACTAAAAAGTTAATCCAATCTTTGTCGCTCGATTCCCAAAACTTTTATTTTCTCATACTAATTACATGTTTTCTAAGGATCTTCCAAACATATTTGTTTCAAACTTTCAGTAAATGTTACACAGTACCTTCTGCATAATTTAACACAGCCATTTTCCAAAAAACTGTATATTTTTGAATATATAAATAAAAAATTGCAAAAAAATGTTGTGAATTTTCATTACAATTGAAAAAAAATCATCTTTAATAACTGAACTAAAATTTTGTAAAATCCCTGTGTTAAGTTGTAGCCCATATTCCAATAAATAATCTGTAAAAAGTTCAACTTCCTACCTCAAATACTTTGTGAGGAAAGATGTAATTTATAAGCGTTATTTTAACATTGCAAGTATAGGGCGTTCCGGAGCCCCTTAATGGTTTGAATTTTTTTTTAAGAAGTCAGTATGCAGAAACTGAGCTAGATGGAATCAAAGAGTGCAAGCTTCGAAAGAGCGGCTCGTACTGCGGGTCGTGGCAGAGCCGGCAGGCGGGCGTGCAGAGACCTAAACGAGGCGCGCCTTTCCACATTCCAGGGCTGCGGGCCTCGTGACGGCCGGGCCTTATCTCGCTGCTCTCCGTTAATGAAGTCTTTGTTGAGTGCCGGAGAAAGTGAAGCGTCCTCACGGCGCGGCCGCCGCAGCCAAACGGCGGACCCACACAACAGGCGCTGCGCTGCTCTCCTCTCCTCTGCGCTCTCGTTATCGTCAGACGTAAACTGCGACACAAAGAAAACCCTCAACATCCCGCCACTCCGGGCTTGGACCTGCAGCAGCTCACGCAATCTATATGACTAAACGGCTAAAGACATCACTCGGCTCCAGTCACAGGTTGGCTATCTAACGGCTTCCAGGAGCAAGAAATGTCTGATTTTCAGCGTTTCGTGAAATTATTGAGCGAATTTAAAAGTTTAAAATGCTGTCATAATCCACCCACGAGGAGAAATAATATTACGCTAAGGGTTGGGTTGGGTTGTTTGGAGGAGGAAACCAGAGAGCGAGGTCGTCTGTCTCATCGGGTTAGGGAAGGACGGGGAAGGAAGTCGGCCGTGCCCTTTCAAAGGAACCATCTCGGCATTTGCCTGGAGCGATTTAGGGAAATCACGGAAAACCTAAATCAGGATGGCCGGACGCGGGATTGAACCGTCGTCCTCTCGAATGCGAGTCCACTGTGCTAGCCACTGCGCCACCTCGCTCGGTTTTCGCGCAATAAGCCAAGTATTAAAGTTAGAAACCGCGTATATCTCTTGGTACAGCATATTCTCAGCATAACTGTACAGCTGCTGTCACACGTGCGAAGAGCTCACGTGCTCTTGAAGTTCAGATATCTACGGAAGCAGATACGAATTTGGTGTCTTGTCTTATGCCCATGTGGTACTTGGGGTCACTCATGCGACAGGCCTGAAGGTGACGTGACTGGAACGTCGAAACCAGCCGCCTAAAAAAAGCAATATCATCATAATGCCTGTTGGTATAGTATTGTTACATGTCCATTATAATTATCCGGGCTGTTACGCCGTGGTCGCTTGATGAATTCTATGTCAATTCCCAAAGTTTCGTCTCCGACTGCGGGAGACATCTTCAAGGGGGTCCATAGCTCGATGGAAGGTCCAACACACCCACTGGCTCGCTACTGACTGAGTAGCGAGCCAGAGGGTGTGTTGGACCTTTCATCGAGCTACGGACCGCCTTGAAGATGTCTCCCGCAGTCGGAGACGAAACGTTGGGAATTGACACAGAATTCATCAACCGACCACAGCATAACAGCCCGGATAATTACAATGTACATGAAATTTCCGGCCGTGAAAGTCTACATTTTAGCATCAGTATTGTTACATTTCATGTAAATTTCTTTTCTCCTGGTTCATTGATATGAATATTTACCACCCCATACCTCATAATAAATTGAGCAGATTTATTCATTGCTATTCCCAAAGAGTACATACTGATATGTGTTCCATTGTTACGCTGGAGAAAACGTTTTGTCACTTAAAGGGTTAAAATACAGAAAGGTCCAAAAAAATGTATCCACTGTTTAAAAATCCATAACTTGAAAACTAATTGACGGAGTTGTCTCATTTTTGGTGAAAGTGTAGCTTAAAGTCCAACTTAAAGATATGACTGTAGGTGTTCGAAATGGTCACCATTAACATCCACACACAAACGATGCCGCCGAACTGCAGCACGAACTACTGACTGCAACGTGTTCAGTTGGACATTTGCACATGAATGTACGATGGATTCTCGAAGTTCATCCAATGCGCGTGGCTTTTGTCGATAAACGACGTCCTTTAGTGTTCCCCACAGGTAAAAGTCCAGAGGAGTTAGCTCTGGGGAACGTGGTGGATACTCCACAGCACCTCTACGACCTATCCATCTTCCTGGTAGGTTTTCGTCGAGATACGCCCTAACACGATTTTGGTAGTGGACTGGGGCACCATCTTGTTGAAAGCAAACTCTTCCGTCTCCATGCAAGTCTCGGATGGCAGGTAAAATGGATGTCTGAAGCTTATGAAGGTACATCTCACCGGTAACTGTGCCGTCAAAGAAGAATGGCCCAATCAACTCACACCACACATTTACTCCTGGCAAATTCACGGCTTTGTCTACATGGACGTTCGGACTTTCGGCGACCCAGTAGATGCAATTGTGGCGATTTACTGTACCATTGAGTTTGAACTGTGCCCCATCACACCACAGAATCATCTCTGCAAATTCTTCATCGTTGCGCACCATGTTAGTAAACCACTCGCAGTACTCAATTCTACGATCTGGGTCGACCTCGTTCATTTCGTGTAGCAATCGTGGGCTGTAGCACTTCCACTTTGCTCTCTTCAAAATTCGCCGAACACTTCAGCGACTCACTCCAGTTTCACGGGCACACTGTCTCACAGACTTCTGTGATGAGCGAGTGAATTGTTGTAACACGCGACGGGAGTTAGCTGGGCTGGTTACTGTTACAGGTCGTCCAGATCGTTGTTTGTATACATCTCCAACACAGCCTTCGGCTTCAAATTTGTCTCGAATGCGACGAATCGTTAAACGTGTCGGTGGCTCTGTTTGATACTAATTTCGCCATTGCCGTTGGACCTCCTTAATGTTTTCGTACTTTAAATACACTTCAAAGTCCGCCGCTCGTGGTCTCGCGGTAGCGTTCTCGCTTCCCGAGCACGGGGTCCCGGGTTCGATTCCCGGCGGGGTCAGGGATTTTCACCTGCCTCGAGATGACTGGGTGTTTGTGTTGTCCTCATCATTTCATCATCATCCAGGAAAGTGGCGAAATTGGACTGAGCAAAGGTTGGGAAATTGTACGGGCGCTGATAACCACGCAGTTGAGCGCCCCACAAACCAAACATCATCATCATCACCACATACACTTCAAAACTGACTTCTTTTCATCGAATGTAAGCTTTGCGCCAGCCATGTTTACTCGTGTGACTAGGTGCAACTAAGAACAAAACACTGACTATTTGGCGACTGTCATCTGACAAAACAAAACAACGCGATACAACGCTTGTGTGGCGATTTCCGGAACTACAAACTATTACACTACCAAAGATGAGACAACTCCGTCAATTAGATTGCCAGTTATGGACTTTTAAACAGTGGATACATTTTTTTGGACTCCTCTGTAGATGAAGATCACGAAACACATTACAGCTAAAGTAGATCAGAGATACTGGTTTGGGAAACAGATCATGGTACGAAAGATTTACAGCGAAATAGTCAGGGAGCACTAGGCCAAGTGACCTAGAAAATATAGTTTATGCCATGAAGACAAATGTCGTCGTGTTTCTATACTGCGGAGAAGCAGAGAAACACACACAGAGAGAGAGAGAGAGAGAGAAGATACGAGGGAGACGTGTATGGAAAATAGTTGAGACAATTTCCTCTTACTGTTGGCGCTACAGCACGTTCAAACAAGCGATAACAGTTCGTAAAGCCACACAAATGAACCGTAAGCGCACTGCGACGTAAACCTGAGGAGAGGCAAACGCGCTCTCTCCCCTCGGCTTGCCCATTGCGATGACCGGAGAGGCAGGTGTAGCTTCCGCGTCGTCTGCCCGGAGTCCCCGCTGCCTGTGGTTTCCCGTCGCCGCGGTGCTTCCTCAGGATGTTTGTGGTTTACTCCTGGGAGCACCCTCACAGCTACAAACAGGTCCGCACGCCAACAATCGCGGTGCCGTCTCTCCCGCCGCGTTTGCTTACGGACCCGCACCCTGCGAACGGACGGCACGAGACCAGCGCTGAGCCAGCGTCTTGGTCTACTCACACAGTGTGGACCCTAACCTCGAATCGTATCAAGCAGATACACTTCGTAATTCGCTTACCAATTTGCTTAGACTCAGCACTTATGAACACTGTTCTTGAATCCCGTTCTTGTTGTTGTTGTTGTTGTTGTTGTGGTCTTCAATCCTGAGACTCGTTTGATGCAGCTCTCCATGCTCCTCTATCCTGTGCAAGCTTCTTCATCTCCCAGTACCTACTGCAGCCTACATCCTTCTGAATCTGTTTAGTGTATTCATCTCTTGGTCTACCCCTACGATTTTTACCCTCCACGCTGCCCTCCAATACTAAATTGGTGATCCCTTGGTGCCTCAGAACGTCCTACCAACCGATCCCTTCTTCTTGTCAAGTTGTGCCACAAACTCCTCTTCTCCCCAATTCTGTTCAATACCTCCTCATTAGTTATGTGATCTACCCATCGAATCTTCGCCATTCTTCTGTAGCACCACATTTCGAAAGCTTCTATTCTCTTCTTGTCCAAACTATTTATCGTCCATGTTCCACTTCCATACATGGCTACGCTTCATATAAATACTTTCAGAATCGACTTCCTGACACTTAAATCTATACTCGATATTAACAAATTTCTCTTCTTCAGAAAAAAATTTTCTAACCTACCTGCCCGATTAAGGGATCTGACATTCCACACCCCGATCCGTAGAACGCCAGTTTTCTTTCCTCTGATAACGACG
This sequence comes from Schistocerca cancellata, assembly GCF_023864275.1. Classification (NCBI taxonomy): domain Eukaryota; kingdom Metazoa; phylum Arthropoda; class Insecta; order Orthoptera; family Acrididae; genus Schistocerca; species Schistocerca cancellata. Next base: position 381,823,272 of record NC_064634.1, on the reverse strand, counting down.
TCCTCCTGAGTAGTCCCCGCCCGGAGATCCGAATGGGGGACTATTTTACTTCCGGAATATTTTACCCAAGAGGACACCATCATCATTTAATCATACAGCGAAGCTGCAAGCCCTCGGTAAAAATTACATCTGTAGTTTTCTCTTGCTTTCAGCCGTTCGCAGTACCAGCAGAGCAAGGCTGTTTTGGTTAGTGTTACAAGGCCAGATCAGCCAATCATCCAGACTGTTGCCCCTGCAACTACTGAAAAGGCTGCTGCCTCTCTTCATAAACCACAAGTTTGTCTGGCCCCTCAACAGATACCCCTCTGTCGTGGTTGCACCCACGGTACGGCCATCTGTATTGCTGAGGCACGCAAGCCTCCCCACCAACGGCAAGGTCCATGGTTCTTAGCGCGATCAAAATAGCTGTCATTTTGTGGACGAAGGCTTCAGGGGTGAGCTGATCTGGTGGGCCAGAAGACTGTCAGATCTGCCTCGGACAGAACATGAGTAGGGCCAGCTACGACGGCAACTCCGTCCCAATGCCAATTTCTAGGATATCCAGTGTGCCGGCCTACGCCTTCGCCAGCACAACGGTTGGTACTAGGAAACATTGTATAGCAGGATCTGAACCAGGTGCGCCTATGACAAAAGAAGACCAAGATACGCCCCCATGCTACGCGCCGGTAACGCCCGCTGGGCAGCGTGCATATAGGCCGCCGCCTCCGACCGAGCTGCCTCAGCCTTTCATCTTATTATTTCAGTACGTCACATCGGAACTCAGTACGGATTCCACCTCAACACGTCCCACTGTGCTCTACTCTTCCACAATGATAGTCGTCGCCTCGCACCTTAGCTAGCTGCGAGGGAACGTTAATCATTGTATACAGCTGTGATATGGACACGGACAAGATTCAAGAATTAGTGCATGTTAGTTGATTGCTGTTAACCACAGAACTTCAGATTGGACATCACTGAAGTACACAACTGATTCCTGTAATAAGCTGTATTTTAACGACGTGTAGTGGTGAAAGGAAACTGGCTACCCACGTATCACACTACCCTCTCCTCATCCAGCCAGGAACCACGAAACATTACAGGAGGGCACAGCCACAACATCAGGGACCAGTTACGACAGTTGTGGCCCAGCTTGCCTCGGGAGAAGACAAAAAAGCGTTACGACGTCCTTCCCAGCCGGATCAGTGCATTCAACGAGGCCAAAGGGGGTGCTACGTCATATTGATAAGTAGTTTCATACTGCCAAGTTCTTCCTAAACTTGACTCGATTTTGTAATCACTGTGAGCCGTGGCGCGGCTGGCGCCAGTGTTCTCGCACTTATAATGGCCTCGCTGCCATCGGTTATAGGGTCACCATCTTTGCCTTCCGCGATTCAGGACGATGGTCGGGTGGTTAACGGAGAGAGAAAAGAGACAGCGGAGTGGAGATTCGCACGGTCGGAGGGGGCTTGCTGACGTTTACCGTGAGACCTGTGGCACGACGCCTGTACGCTATGGGGAGGGTCAGCGAGAGATCCCGGCAGTGACTTGATGGGACCTCGGGTTTGGTACCGCGCTGGTGCACTGCTGCGTTTTGGGGCTTTTCTGCTGCGGGGGTGGGGGGGGGGGAGATTAGTGTTTAACGTCCCGTCGACAGCGAGGTCATTAGAGACGGAGCGTAAGCTCGGGTGGGGGAAGGATGGGGAAGGAATTCGGCCGTGCCCTTTCAAAGGAACCATCCCGGCATTTGCCTGAAGCGATTTAGGGAAATCACGGAAAACCTAAATCAGGATGGCCGGAGACGGGATTGAACCGTCGTCCTCCCGAATGCGAGTCCAGTGTGCTAACCACTGCGCCACCTCAAAAAATGGCTCTGAGCCCTATGGGACTCAACATCTTAGGTCATAAGTCCCCTAGAACTTAGAACTACTTAAACCTAACTAACCTAAGGACATCACACACACCCATGCCCGAGGCAGGATTCGAACCTGCGACCGTAGCAGTCCCGCGGTTCCGGACTGCAGCGCCAGAACCGCTAGACCACCGCGGCCGGCTTGCGCCACCTCGCTCGGTAAGCTGCTGCGAGGGTATGTATAGGTTCTTGTTACTGGCCACTGAAATTGAGATGTGTCTATTGCGTGACGGAGGAAATGTGTGATGCTCGCCGCTGTTGCATGTGAAAACGCTTCCTCTGCCTTGTGTCTGTGCAGGAAATTATGTGAAGTAAATAGCTGATACCACGGCGACGTCTTGCTCTCACGCGTTGTTGAATATATTTCGGAATTACTGAATGGTGAAGATATCCCACGTGTAAAGCAAATGAAGCCATTTGCGCCATACTAAGGTACTGTTTTATTCTGCTTAAATCTGTGTCAGTTATATGTGCATTTATATGCCCTTCTTTAGTTGCAGAAGTTATAGAAGTGTGTAAACAGAGGGCTATGTGGAAAGGGATGTAAAGTTGAAACCCTTCCAATAAGCGAATACACTCGAACTCTGTATTACTAAATTCTGATTATACTAAATTGGAGATGTAAGGCTGGTTGTCTGACTCTGTAAATTACTATTGTCTCCTCTGTGTGGCAGCCTAGCATTGACAGTGGCTTCAGTCATTATTCCTGTCATATTTCGAGTTTTGTGTTCGCGGGTTTGCTTAAGCTGATACTGTTGGGTTGTATGACCTCTAAACAGGCAAGTCAAACTGAGTATTCTATGAGCTCAAGACGATATTCTATTACGTGGTACCTTAGTTTGTTACAGGTTAGAAGTATTTTATGTGTTATTAATATTCTGCTGTTTGCTTTGTCTAAAGAGGAGCTGTGAAGAAGTCGTTTATATTTTATTAGTGTGTTACGCGTTGTGCCTTTTCATGTTAATTGTTTTTAAGAAGCTACAAATGACTGTGTATGTTGCAGGTGGCTGAAACTGACGTGTTGACGGGGGTTGCGTCCTGACGGGGTTGATAGTGGCCCTTTTTTACTGCGGCACATCTGGCTATCCTCCTTCAGTACATTTGTCTCGCTTATATAGTTACTACGTTTGTCGATTGGAATTAGGGCTTACTGTAATCACCTTATATGTTGAAGTTAAGTATCTGCCTTGCCAGGGCGCGAACCTTCGGAGACATAGTCGTAGTCTCATCTGCAAAGATTGATAGTGTTATTTATTTGTTCTCGTCACATGTATGATTATTTATGTTGTTATATTTAATGTCAGTAAAATGTAAGTGTTAGCGAGGTCCGAATTGGGACGGTGTATTCTGCTCTTGTGGAAGCAAATTTAAGTGTTTTTGTTCCTTTTTTAAGTAGCTTTTAGATCTGTACATTTTGCCTCTATGTTTGGTGTTTTTATGGCTTCCACGTTAATTAAAATTACAATAAAGTTAAATTTGGCAACGGAGGGTTTCGTGTATTTATCAGTTGCTAAGTGGATCCTAAGTTACGTGCAGGAACCCTACCACACTGAAACAACGTCACACACCCTTTCAACACGTTAAGTTCCATTTCGTATCCTTCTGGGTGGCCGACCGCGGTGGCCGAGCGGTTCTAGGTGCTTCAGTCGGGAACCGCGCGACTGCTACGGTCGCAGGTTCGAATCCTGCCTAAGGCATGGATGTGTGTGATGTCCTTAGGTTGGTTAGGTTTAAGTAGTTCTAAGTTATAGGGGACTGATGACCTCAGATGTTAAGTCCCATTGTGCTCAGAGCCATTTGAACCTTCTGGGTCCTTCACCTTTTTGCCAGACATTGAATTCTGTTAATAATATTAGGAACATTAATACCATACCCACAAAATGCACAAATTACCGTGTAAAATTTTTACATGTTATTAGAAAGAAAATAAAATGAAAGTACTGACGATAGTGAAACTTCAGCGGAACATGTACAGATGTCAACGAAGACGGAGCCTACCGGTTCAGCTGCATCTATTGTTTCCTAGTTGTGTGGGAGTAAAGTAAGCTATTTGTGGGTGTTTTTAAGTATCCAGCCAGTGTCACGCCTTGCTGTTCGGTGCTCTGCAGAATGGAGCAGCACGGGGAGGAGGGGCTGGGGGTGGGAGTGGGGAGTGTAGTGGAGTGAGTGTCCGCTACCTGCAGCAGGGCTCCTTTCGTGGAGCCAGGCGCGCACAAAAACCTCCGCGCCGCGCCGCTTCGTTCCGCTACAAAGGAGTGGGACGGAGCCCGCCTGGGGGAACCGCCTGCTCGCCGGCGGGCCCGCGCTCGCCTGCCGTCCGCAGCTGATTCGGGAGCTCCAGCTTCACTTGCCTAGCCCGTACCTAATATGCTGTAGTTTTTGTCGCACTACTGGTTCGGTGGAGTCATCAGGAGTCCAGTTTTTCATTTGGAAATTAGGGGAATTAAAACAATACCCTTATAATCAATTTTATTCGAACAGTCATTAATGTTCTACGATGAACACACTTAAAAATATGAATTACAATGAATTGGGAACCATTTATTATTAAATAAATACACTGCCCGAAAAAATTAATACATCCTTTTAGATGTTTCCAGTTCACTCAAGATTTACGGTTACAACAATGCGTATAGGGTACATGAAATGATTAAAGTTACAGATCAACAGCACAAGAGGTTCTGAGGTGCCAGGAACCAACCCATGCTGAAACGCCAACATTAATATGTCGTGCAGCCTCCACCGGCGACAATGCATGCGCCGAGTTTGGCATCCAGTCGATCGTACAGATGGCGAATACTGTCCTGGGTCACGTTATGCCACGACTGTTCGACCAGTCCACTTAGTTATGTAAGAGTTGTTGGCTGACGAGCCGCACGACACTCCTCGTCTCATTCTATCCCCACAATTGCTCGATTGCAGCCTAGTGCAGACATCGCGCTGGCCAGGGAAGTTGATGCACGTCTTGCATTTCGGTTTCACGGGCAGTGTGTGGGCGAGCATTATCCTGTGGGAACAACGGGTCACTTTCCTGTTGCGAGAACGGGTCTGACAACATTCTGCACGTACCGTGTGCGGGTTAGTGTCCCATAGAGAAACACCGAAGGTGTGCGCGAGTGTGTCTTATCGCATCCCAAGTCGTAAGGCGTGGGGTGGAGCCAGTATGTCTCGGACGAATGCACTCTACAAGACAGCGCTCACCAGGTCTAAGTCATATGCGCAAACAAGCAGCGCTTGCGTGCAGGCAGAATCTGCTTCTATCGCTGAAGACCACGGCGCGCCACTCCACCTTCAAAGCGATGCTCTGGTGGCACCAATGGAGCTGTGCACATCGATGCTGTGGCGAGAGTGGAAGACGGGCTAGAGGTGTGCTTGCCCTAGTTCCATTGCTAATAACCGGTTCAGAACAGTTCGAGTTGACACGTCTGCACTCACAAGTCGTATGTGTTGCCCTTACAATACGGCCATCCTGTGGGGGCGTCTGTGCTGCGTGGATGTCGAGAACCTCGTCTACGTGTGTGAGAACGTGCACTTTACCACTCATTCGAGCATCGTTGAACAACTGACGGCCGCGCAGGATTAGCCGAGCGGTCTAGGGCGCTGCAGTCACGGACTGTGCGGCTGGGCCCGGCGGGGGTTCGAGTCCTCCCTCGGGCACGGGTGTGTCTGTTTGTCCTTAGGATAATTTAGGTTAAGTAGTGTGTAAGCTTAGGGACTGATGACCTTCGCAGTTAAGTCCCATAAGATTCCACACACATCTGAACATTTGAACAACTGACGCAGCATGTCCAACTTGAGTGGCAATTCTCCGAAAGGAGCAAGCCACCACTCGGAAGGCCGCAATTTAACCCAATTGAGACTCGCTCAGACGGCAGCAGGAAGCATGAGCACGCCTCGGTGGCATCGGCGCCTGCTTGCTTCACAAGTGTGCAGTACATTGAACCTTCTGACTGCGAGCATTCCCTATTGAAGTGTAGGCACCGGTGGCGCTCTGGTAGCCCAGCCACTACGCTGTCCGTTGGCGGATGACATTGAAACCGTTATCAGTACATACACTATCGTCCGGTTGGCATATGCCCTCATCGGATCAAAATCCACGTCGTGTATTTTGAAGTAGGGCTGTTCGAGGGAGGTATAAGATGGAATCGGAATGGTACATGAACTCACGTGCGCGTCACGTGTAGTAGACCTAATTTTCCTCGGGTTCTACGGTTGGCCCACCTTCGCGCAGACGCCCCGCCAGCCCATCGATATAGCCCAGCTGAGAAGGAAGAGTTTACAACCCGCGTCCGTGGCCTCGCGGCGCCTGCGCCACAGCCGATACGGTCACAAACCCAGGAGAGGCGCTGCGGGGGTGTCGTGCTGTGCTGTTAGCAGACACTCGTGTCGGTCCTCTGTTACCATAGCCGATTAAAGCCGAATTTCGCGGCACTGTCCTAATGGATATGTTCGTCTTAGGTTCCACTTCGATTTCTGCGGTTACTCCACGCAGTATTGCTTGTCTCTTAGCACTGACAATTCTATGCAAACGCCGCTGTTCTCGGTAGTTAAGTAAAGGCCGACGCCCACTGCGTTGTCCGTGATGAAAGGTAATGCCTGATTTTGCTATTCTCGGCACACTCTTGACGCTGTCGTTCTCGGAATATTGAATTCCCTAGCGACTGCCGAAATACGAAATCTCATATGACTAACTCCAACTACCACTCCGCGTTCAAAGTCTTAATTCCCGTCGTTCGGCTATAATCACAAATGGTTCTACGCACTATGGGACTTAACATCTGACGTCATCAGTCCCCTAGATTTAGAGCTACTTAAACCTAACTGCCGGCCGAAGTGGCCGTGCGGTTAAAGGCGCTGCAGTCTGGAACCGCAAGACCGCTACGGTCGCAGGTTCGAATCCTGCCTCGGGCATGGATGTTTGTGATGTCCTTAGGTTAGTTAGGTTTAACTAGTTCTAAGTTCTAGGGGACTAATGACCTCAGCAGTTGAGTCCCATAGTGCTCAGAGCCATTTGAACCATTAAACCTAACTAACCTAAGGACATCACACACATCCACGCCCGAGGCAGGATTCGAACCTGCGACCGTAGCAACAGTGCAGTTCCGGACTGAAGCGCCTAGAATGGCTCGACCAGAGCGTCCGGCGGCCATAATCATAAGAACAACCGAGTACACCGCTCGGCCACAGTGACCGGCGGCCATAATCACAAGAATAACCCGAGTGCAATTGTCAGCTTTGCCCATGCACCGTCCTTTTAAACGTTGTGTACGTGACACTACAGCCACTGTATACGTGTCATCGCTTTCCCACGACTTTTCTCACATCAGCGTACATTCCACACTGATCCGCTGAGAATGTGCCAAACATGTGTCCTAACACGAGCGCTATTTCAGCAGTAGGAGACGCTCTGACGGTAGTGTCTTTTATAATAAAAGGTGAGGTAATGCAGAGTGTGTGGGGTCGGTGGTTCGAGGAGGCGGCGCCGCAGGAGGCGCGGGTCGGACCGGTTTCCCGGTCAGGTGGCGGCTGCTCCGTCTGCACCGCCTGTGTGTCTGCGTGTGTGTGCGTGGGGTGGGGGGTGGGGGGGCAGCGGACAGCCACACCTATAGCCAGCAGCTGGCCGTCTCCACACAGGCAGGTAGCCACACCATTCACTGTGGGCTCGGCTGACATTGGCCACAGCTCGAAGGAAGGGAAAAGCACCCCACATCCGGGATGGTGACGGAAAAGCGCTCACTGTTGTAGTGAAGTGCTGTTTTTCACTCGTAAAAAATGCACTCTTTTTTCATGCGGCACCCTTTTACATGAGTGTAATATGGAAAACTGCCGTCTTTAAGCCTTTCGCTGCCACAGACGTGCTCTTTGCATTGACTACTGAGACTCCCTCTATCATGGTTGCACTGCTCGCCAAATGCTCGTGTCTATGCTAAGAGATGGCGTTTCGGCCGATATGACATTCTTATCACCCGAATTTTCGAAAAGGACATCGGGAGTTTGTAGCCATCTTCCCTGTTGTCAGGCTGCTTAATAATTTCGATCGCCTCCCGTATTGTTCGTTCTGTCAGGTTCCATGAAGCCCGAGTACTGGCGTTTGAATCGTGGCTGCCAGCCATCCCAGGCCAACGGGCCGCGAGCGGTTGCGGGGCAGAAGCTACACGGGACACGGGCGTATCTGCACAAACAGCTGTAGAGCAACTGTCAGTCCACTTCCGCGCACACCAGGACGAAAACTTGCCGACCAGAAGCCGAACGCTGATTGGCGGACAGTCCGTGACGACATGGACATAGCCTCTTTCCTTCCATCTTCCCCTATGTCATGACTAGCCAATCATATTAGAGGGCCAATTAAAAGTAGTTGTACAACAGTGACGTCATGACATCGATAGTCTGTAATAAATAGAAGCACGTATCCCTATGCAAAACCAGTCGTGCCCTGAGCAAGGCCGTTGTAATTCGGCCGAAACGTCGGTTTTAGTTTATTGTTGTTGTTAGTTTTTAGCAATGACGCGACATAATACCCAGAAGAATTTTCATCACTATGTTCTACTGTGTTCTACAGCGTTTGACATACCTCCATATGGTAAGAATTGGTAACATGTAATGCACCCAGGAACATGGTCGAACATAATGATCTTGGTGGTCCAGGTATTAGGGTGTGGGGAAGCATAGTGTTGCATGTCCGTAATGACCTCCAAATCTTTGAACACGGTACAGTCACCGTATAACGTTATTGCCTCACTATATTCGTTTCCGATATCCGTCTTTTAAAGGACGCTTTCGTGCCTAACTTCTTCTTTATGGATGAAAATGCGCAATCGCATCGAAATGCTCAGGTGGCGGAGATCTTGGAAGGGGATGATATTCGACCAATAGACTGGCCTGCCTGTTCCCCAGGTTGAAATCCGATCGAGCGCAAGTGGGATGCGGTGGGGAGATGTATTGTAGCACGTCCATACGCCCCAGTGCCATCCAACATTTGTCAACCGCGCTGGTGGAGTTTTGGAACGCTGCACTATTAGAACTCTTGATCAACATTGTGTCCAGAATGAGAGCACGCCGCAGAGCGTGAAGTGCTGTCCGTGGTGATTACAGGCCCTCCTATATTACCAGGTCACGCCTTTTGTAAAGTCCAGGAGACCATGCTCAATCAATGTGCCACCAATGCAACTATTTTCCTTCGTTTCATTGAGTATTGCTTTCAATTGCCGTCTGCCCTATACTGCAGCACTTGTTTCTATGCCTGGTCCAAGATTCATCGAGCTATATTGCTTGGCAGTGACATATCACATGTAAGTCACTTTCGTCGTTAAGTTTCGCACACCAGTGTATTTTCATTATGTCAGTGTACTTTCAGAAGTCACCGCTTAAATATCGTCAGGGTCTTCTGTTGTTACGGTAAGGACCTCCACTACGATGCAAACAGGCCAAAGTCGCGAAACAACCTTACTTGCAGTTTGTGGTATTGTGATGGAATGTATGCACAAGAATATATGAACAGTTTAATTAAACATACTGGCACAGTGATTAAGAAAGAAACTTAAGAGTTTCGATGCTTTAGTATGTGCCGGATTTCCATTCGCACTATAATAACAACGAAAACAAAATACGCAGCAATTACGTCAGGCCTTCTTCCAGTGGAACTGTCGCGTATCTAAGATCCCTTTTGCGTATGACATCTCAATGACACAACTCTCGCACGTTCATCACACACAGTTTTCAAAGATGACACTGCAAGTTTCATAGAAGGTGACGAAAAGCACACAAAGATAATAGATAACATACAGGCCATTTTTCACGTTCTTTAAAACTCGAAGTGTCATCTTAGAAAACAATATATTGAACATGGGGAAGTTACTTCATTGGTATGTCATAAATAGAAGGAAATCAATAAAATTCATAGCTACATTCAATGATGTATCAGTAATAAGTTTACGGTAGATGAACTGAAGCCTCGTGTATATTTATTTAAATCTCGCTAATACTGTCTAACATGGCCTGAATATTATCTTCATTTTTTGTGCAACCATTGTTCGCAGACAACTTATACAATCTACGTCTACACCCATACTCCGCAAGCCACCTGACGGTGTGTGGCGGAGGGTACTTTGAGTACCTCTATCGGTTCTCCCTTCTATTCCAGTCTCCTATTGTTCGTGGAAAGAAAGGTTGTTGGTATGCCTCTGTGTGGGCTCTAATTTCTCTGATTTTATCCTCATGGTCTCTTCGCAAGATGTACGTAGGAGGGAGCAATATACTGCTTGACTCCTCGCTGAAGGTATGTTCTCGAAACTGCAACAAAAGCCCGTACCGAGCTATTGAGCGTCTCTCTTGCAGAGTATTCCACTGGAGTTTATCTATCATCTCCGTAACGCTTTCGCGATTACTAAATGATCCCGTAACGAAGCGCGTTGCTCTCCATTGGATCTTCTCTATCTCTTCTATCAACCCTATCTGGTATGGATCCCACACCGGTGAGCAGTATTCAAGCAGTGGGCGAACAAGTGTACTGTAACCTATTTCCTTTGTTTTCGGATTGCATTTCCTTAAGATTCTTCCAATGAATCTCAGTCTGGCGTCTGCTTTACCGATGATTAATTTTACATGGTCATTCCATTTTAAATCATTACTGATGCCCACTCCCAGATAATTTATGGAATTAACTGCTTCTAGTTGCTGACCTGCTATATTGTAGCTAAATGATAAAGTATCTTTCTTTCTATGTATTCGCAGCACATTACACTTGTCTACATTGAGATTCAATTGCCATTCCGTGCACCATGCGTCAATTCTTTGCAGATCCTCCTGCATTTCAGTACAATTTCCCATTGTCACAACCTCTCGATATACTACAGCATCATCCACAAAAAGTCTCAGTAAACTTCCGATGTTATCCACAAAGTCATTTATGTATATTGTGAATAGCAACGGTCCTACGACACTCCACTGTGGCACACCTGAAATCACTCTTACTTCGGAAGACTTCTCTCCATTGAGAATTAGTCTTCAATCCAATCACACAATTGGTCCGATAGTCCATATGCTCTTACTTTGTTCATTAAACGACTGTGGGGAACTGTATCAAACGCCTAGCGGAAGTCAAGAAACACGGCATCTTCCTGGGAACTCGTGTCTATGGACCTCTGGGTCTCCTGGACGAATAGCGCGAGCTGGGTTTCGCACGATCGTCTTTATCGAAACCCATGCTGATTCCTACAGAGTAGATTTCTAGTCTCCAGGAAAGTCATTATACTCGAACATAATAAGTGCTCCAAAATTCTACGACTGATCGACGCTAGAGATATAGGTCTATACTTCTGCAAATCTGTTCAACGTCCCTTTTTGAAAACGGGGATGACCTGTGCCGTTATCCAATCCTTTGGAACGCTACGCTCCTCTAGAGACCTACAGTACACCGCTGCAAGAAGGGGTGCAAGTTCCTTCGCGTACTCTGTGTAAAATCGAGCTGGTATCCCATCAGGTCCAGCGGTCTTTTCTCGTTTGAGCGACTTTGTTTTTCTATACCTCTGTCATCTATTTCGATATCTACCATTTTGTCATCTGTGCGACAATCTAGAGAAGGAACTACAATAAAGCGATGAGGTTGAGGAGAAATCGGCTACAAGAAACTGCTTTATACTCATCATAATTGTTTATGATCGCCTAGTGAGGCAGCTAACCAACTCTCTTGCTGTTGATTTCTCAGACGTAGATAGCCAACTGTGCAGAAAACCATTTCACGACGGATCGTTCGGGTCCTTATAGGAGAGTAATGTAAGAAGTAGTGAAGACGCCCGTTAACCGCGAAACCTGCAGTCACCGACCTCCGCGAGAGATCCCCACACCGTCGGCGCTTAATGTCACTTGCAGTCAGCTCTAAGTGTGCCACGGTCTAACGCGAGGCCTCCCATACTTCGAATGTCGCCCTCTCACGGAGATGTACCGTTTCTCCAAGATTCGCCAAAAGAGACTACGAAGCACAGCGCTAAAAATCACAAAGCGTTGTGAAGTGAGGCAGTTCTGATGCTAGAGTAAAGCAGATTCCGAATTCTGACGCTCATACCCTGAAGATGTAACGAGCGATGTGAGGAGATGATGGCTCATCTTGGATGCTGCTCGTGTTCCCGTGATCCGTATTCCTCTTGCATTGGAACTGTGCAGTTGAGTTTGCGACAGTTGTTCGGTGTGACGCATGTGCGGAGATGGAATGCGTTGACATTTCTGCGGAGCACAAAATACTTCAGGTAGTTTTTGATTTCACATTTTTTGGCTTTGCCATCTCACAACCAAACTGTCGCGTTAAAACCCAGCCTATACCACAGGCTAAACTACTAAATAGTGTGTTCTCACAACCAGGTTTCTTACTTTCATATTTGTTGGCTTCGCTATCTCATGACCTAACTGCCACATTTCAACCCCACCTAGACCACTTGCGAAAAGCCGATCCCAGGAGATTCTCAGGCTCCGCATAAATGTATGTAGAAGTGTCACTCCGGGCTAGTGTTCCAGTTCTGTTCAGTCGGAGCTATCAGACGAATGTGTTGTGGGTACCAACAAATCAAACTACCGTTTGTTCAGTAGAATTTCTCAGACTTCGTGGTAGTCGAATACTAAGCTGTTACGAGAGGTTAGCTACTGCGCTGGATCTCGGCATGTAGTAGAGTTCAGGAACGTAGTGAACCTTGGTCCTGCACATCCCAGGTGAGGGGAAACGTCCACTGTGTTCAGAACGTGCGCCAAGCATTCCTATCTGCAAACAAAGTGACACCTCAAGAGAAGAAATCGGGGCTTCTCACAGTTGCGTCATTTCTCCACAATTACTTACTGTGTGCTTTATTACTCATGCATCCGTCCAGTGCTCCGCCAAATAATTCATTGCTTGTTGATTTGATATGCAGGATGGACCCGAACTCCATCGGCAAAACCGCTGAGATTGTCTAGGGATATGTAATAAGTACTTTGGAATATAGGTCACATGGTATCCGATGGCACGTCACAATCTAACGATGCCATAATGATTTATTCAAGTTGTTACCCCGATTTCCTTAGTTTCTACGGAAATAGTGTCACATCTGTGGAAACACCTTTAATATGCTATTACCAAAATGTACAACGCAAAACACAGAGTGATGCAAAAACGCTCTAGCTGTGGAGTGGCTATCATCGTTGCGGGAACAGCTCAGTCGTCATTGTGCCGCTCTTGCATTTCATTCGGCGAACCCATACACGAGGTGCATCTCGGCCAGATCTTCATCAGTAAACCTATCCATACTCCTGTGTATCACTGTTAACGGTTAACTAACACTGCTCGGAAACCAAACCCGAGACACAAGCGAACAGTACTGAGCTTCAGGGCGAAGAATAGAATGGACGTTACTGTTGCCAACTGCCAATGAGACACGCTCGACATGCCATTGACAAGAATACTGCAGTACAGATACAAAGACAAATGGTGTAAGATATCAAAGGAATAATCACTCTATAACAAGCCATTGTAGACAATGCAGATGGTACCCCATAAAAGCCTCCGCAATTTTGTCGTTGGAGTTCGGATTCACCGTGTACAATGGTATGGTGTCTGTACGAGGGGAACTACTAGTCTAGTGCAGAGTCACATTTTATCACTGCGTCCGATGTACGACACATGAACCTCCTGGGGAGCGATGTCTGAGGCACATCATCATCTGTTGAGAGGTCTCTTAAGCTTCTGTCGTGGGCATAAGCGATAGCCATCAAGCAAAGAGATTACTGGCATTTTCAGAGCCCAGTCGCGCTATCTTTAGCCACACCATCCAGAAAAACTGCCATCTTGTAAGAGTGCTGCACGAAAGCGCCTCGTAAGGAACTACAAAATCAACAGACTGGCCGGAAATGCAATATACGTACGCACACATGTTACAGTCGGTCCACCAACGCTCTGACAGTTTCAAGGTCCTTAGCCAGCACCCAGGCCTGTTACCTTGAGGTAATTATTAACACAATACTGTTTTCAATTTAATCTTAGTGTGATGGAGAAAGGTTAATTGTTTTCGGAAAGTCATGTAGAAACAGGGAGGTGGCGAGTGAGTCCAAAGGAGAGGAAGTGACCGACCAGTCAGCTATAGCAGCAGATGACCGCTATACTGTGCAACAGGCATGAAGGCAGACACGTCAAACAGCGGGTGCAATCGCTGTCATATCTAGCACGACTGCAAGACACGCAACCTCACATTCCACAGTGGCACGCCGATTACGTGGTGGTGGTCTCTTTACTCGACGACCAGTCCATTGTATTCCGTCAGCACCGTTTGCGATGGAGCCGACAGAATAGAGACTAAACCAACGAACACTGGGGTCGCTTTCTCCCCAAGGATGAGAGGATATTCAGTCTAGAGCAGAGATTCTGGACTTGCCCTGTTATGGAGAGAAGTGGGAAGATATTGTGACGCTGTAATAATTACTTAAGTGCGTGTTTTCTGGTGTGCATTTGGCCCTGCCTTCATGTTTATGGATGACAAGGCGCGACCGCAAAGAAACCGAAGGTGGATGAACTCTTGGAACTATGGAACATTCGGAGACTGGACTGGCCTGCTCTTTTCCCATCGAGGACGAGTGTGGCACTTTGGGGAGACGTATCGAAACAAACAATTCCACGTGCGCTAACGAGCATCCAGAACTTGCCAACCTCTCTGGTGCGGAAACGCAACGTCCTGCCACTAGCAGTTGCAGTGGAACGACCGATCGCATCTTCCCTCTGACCAACCTCCCCACACACTAGAGATTAGGAATAGAGTTATCCAAAACAAACTATAAGATACACACATACACAGTCAATATAGCGTACAGCGTAGTCATAATCTACTATCTAGAACAAAAATCCATAATCAGAAGATAAAATCCATCTATCACTAGAATATCAATTACACTAGAAACCTAACTTTAGAAACTCATAGAGAACAGATGATGAAAATCCAGTGCCATCGCGACTGGGGTTTTGGTGTTTTCCCCCAGTTGTAAGGTGAGTACCGGGACGAGGAATTCCACTACATAAAAAATGGTTCAAATGTCTCTGAGCACTATGGGACTCAACTGCTGTGGTCATCAGTCCCCTAGAACTTAGAACTACTTAAACCTAACTAACCTAAGGACATCACACACGTCCATGCCCGAGGCGGGATTCGAACCTGCGACCGTAGCGGTCGCGCGGTTCCAGACTGTAGCGTCTAGAACCGCTCGGCCACTCTGGCCGGCTTCCATTACATAGATTTAGTAAAATCTCACTACAAAATGGCGTGAGCCAGTATATAACTAACAATCAAGTAGGCAGTACTCCCCCATGAAATAAATAAATGGTGTCACAACAGCATAAAGCAACCCCAGGCTGAGAAGGACTTGGGTCCTCAACAGCCGTCACTACCAGCGAGGGTATGGCATCCTTTAAAAAAAAAAAGTACAGGTGTGGTCCGGTGACTTGGTGCATTATCATCCATGAAAATTCCATGGTACCTTGGGAACGTGGGAACGCAAATGGTCTCCATGTAGCCGAACACAGCCACTTCCAGTCAACGGTCTGTTCAGGTGGACCACACGACCCAGTCCATTCCATGTAAACGCTGCCACCACCAGCTTGCACAGTACCTTGGTGACAGTTTGGGTCCATGGCTTCGTGGGATCGGCGCCACACTGGAACCCTACAATCAACTCGTACCAATGAAATCGGAACTTATCTGACTAGGCCACGGTTTTTCCAACTGTCTGAAGTCCAACCGATACGGTCGCGAGCCCGCGAGAGGCGCTGCAGGCGATGTCGTGCTGTTAGCAAAGGCACCCACGTCGGTCATCTGCTGCTATAGCCAATTAACGCCAAACTTCGCCGAAGTTTCCTAACGGTTATGTTCATCGTAGTCCCACATTGATTTCTGCAGTTACTTCATGCAGTGTTACTTGTGCCGCTGCTCTCGATCGTTATGTGAAGGCGGTCGACCACTGAAGGCCGTCGACCACTGTGTTGTCCCATCCAACACTGTCGTTCGCAGAATATCGAATTCCCTAACGATCACTGAAATGGAATGTCCCACGCGTCTATCCCCAATTACCATTCCGGATTCGAAGTCTTTTAATTCCCGTCGTGCGCCCACACTCACGTTGAACGCCTTTCACATGAATCACGTGAATATAAATGACAGTTTCGCAAATGCACTGCCTATTTATACCTTGTCTTCGCGATACTAAGGCCATCTGTATAAGTGTATATCTCCATCCCATGACTTCAGTCACCTCAGTGCAAGTGTTGAATGATACTGTCACCAAATCGTAGCTGTTAAGAATAAAATTTGTTCTTAAGAAAAAAATTGTGAGGCATTAATTATTGAACGGCCCTCGTAATAAGCAAAACGAGCCAGACTCTGACAGCTGAGCTGAAGTGGAGAGCTACCGGTAGCGCAGTAGCCGGCGTCGCTCTTCCCTTCTTGCACGCGAGTAGGGCGCGCCGACTGGAAACGCTTTTCTGGTCCGCGAAGAAAGTCGGTCCGGCTTAATGACGCGGAACGTCGGCACGGGCGGTAGCGCGGCTTTTTAATTGCGGTGTCCTATCAGCGGTCCGCTGACGCGAGGGCGCACAGTGAGCCGTATCGCGCGTGTATCGCGCACGAGGCGCGGCCGTCAGCAGTGAAAGCGGAGCCAGGGACCGGGACCCGCGGTTCAGTACCGCACAGGTAGGAACGCACATCACACGTCCAGTCAGACGCCGCGTCTCTTCGTGATAACCCTCTCCTGCCATTCACTGACAAGTAAATTCATCCGAGGCATACACCGCGATTTTGATCGGCTTTGAATATGTTGTGGTGTGGAACAAAATCAGAGGCACGTGAAACTTTCTGGCAGATTACAACTGTGTACCGGCTCGAGACTCGAACTCGGAGCTCTTTCGCGGGCAAGTGCTCTACCAACTGAACCACTCGAGCACGACTCACGACCCCTCCTCATACCTTCACCTCCGCCAGAACCTCGTCTCCTACCTTCCAGACTTCACAGCTCTACTGTGACACTTGTAAGAGTGGCACTCCTGAAAGGAAGTTTGGAAGGTACGAGACGTGGGACTGGCTGAAATGAAGCTGTGAGGAC
Source organism: Schistocerca cancellata (assembly GCF_023864275.1). Taxonomy (NCBI): domain Eukaryota; kingdom Metazoa; phylum Arthropoda; class Insecta; order Orthoptera; family Acrididae; genus Schistocerca; species Schistocerca cancellata. Next base: position 381,806,285 of record NC_064634.1, on the reverse strand, counting down.
GGCCCGTGAGTCGTGCTTGGGTAGCCCAGTCCATTGAGCACTGCCCCGGCAAAGGCAAAGGTCCCGAATTAGAGCTTCGATCCGGCATACAGTTTTAGTCTGCCAGTAAGTTTCATATGAGCGCACACTCCGCTGCAGAGTGAAAATTTCATTCTAAGAGAGCCATTTTCTTTTGTACATGTCAATACGGCCGTTAAGGGGGTTAAAAAAACCCTAGAAAAGAATGAATTGAGTTTAATATTTCTGAATTAATACGTTGAAACGGAAACAAATATAAAAACCTTCTGATAAAAGTACTATTGTTTTTAATGTACGTTACAACGGTTCATCCAGATTTGTCCTCCTCCTTTCTATTTTATTTTTCGTTTCTATATTTGACCGAAAGCAAAAAGTAGAGCATCGTTAATGCCAAAGACGCATTTATCATAAATAAGATACACATATCCACGTATCAATGTACGCAAGCCCGATACGTGTCCGCTTTAATGTCAATTGTCTAATCAGGTTGTTTAATAAGTCTTTCCCCGACAAATATAATCCAAATATATATTCTAAGTATATTGTTCTATATGATTTCACATTTTCTTTTAATATTATGAAATATAAAACACCTTGTGGCACTTGCTTTTTCTTGATGTATTTATTTTCAAGTTGTAACCTTTCCACATTTAATTACGTTATAATTGAAACTGTTTGCACATTATTATTGTAACATTATTGTAAATCAGTACAATGATGAGGAGGCGCTGAATTATTCGGGTCAAAAAAACGTACTGACTGCATTTTGATTTTGCGCACCATGGAAATTGCACAATTCCAATTTCATGACAGGAGCAGAAAGGAGGAGACAATTCCTCCTCTATTTCCCGCAGCCGAGTAACCTTAAACAAGCTATAAGTTAAATGTCGAGTTAAATTAAAAACCATAGATCCCTTACCTCCGTCCTGAAATGCATCTTCCATTGTTGTTGTTGTTGTTGTTGTTGTTGTTGTTGTGATCTTCAGTCCTGAAACTGGCTTGATGCACCCCTCCATGCTACTCTATCCTGTGCAAGCTTCCTCATCTCCCAGTACCTACTGCAGCCTACATCCTTCTGAATCTGCTTAGTGTACTCATCTCTTGCTCCCTCTACGATTCTTACCCTCCACGCTGCCATCCAGTACTAAATTGGTGATCCCCTGATGCCTCAGAACATGTCCTACCAACCGATCCCTTCTTCTAGTCAAGTTGTGCCACAAACTCCTCTTCTCCCAAAGTTGTGCCACAAACTCCTCTTCTCCCCAATCCTATTCAGTACCTCCTCATTAGTTATGTGATCTACCCATCTAATCTTCAGCATTCCTCTGTAGCACCACATTTCGAAAGCTTCTCTTCTCTTCTTGTCTAAACTATTTATCGTCCATGTTTCACTTCCATACATGGCTACACTCCATGCAAATACTTTCAGAAACGACTTCCTGACACTTAAATCTATACTCGATGTTAACAAATTTCTCTTCTTCAGAAACGCTTTCCTTTCCTTTGCCAGTCTACATTTTATATCCTCTCTACTTCGACCATCATCAGGTATTTTGCTCCCCAAATAGCAAAACTCCTTCACTACTTTAAGTGTCTCATTTCCTAATCTAATTCCCTCAGCATCACCCGACTTAATTCGACTACATTCCATTATCCTCGTTTTGCTTTTGTTGATGTTCATCTTATATCCTCCTTTCAAGACACTGTCCATTCCGTTCAACTGCTCTTCCAGGTCCTTTGCTGCCTCTGACAAAATTACAATGTCATCAGCGAACCTCAAAGTTTTTATTTCTTCGCACCTTCCATACAATGAAACTATTAAATGCCTCACTCGGCCGTCGCTGCACTCCGCCTGTCGAATCATTTAAAAGAGGTAAGTTCGCGATTCTACAGGCGCCCAGCCAGCTACCGTCCAGTTTATGTGTTGTTCGGCCCACTGAGGACATGACTTTATGTACTGCTGTCAGCAATGGCCCTTTGCGAAGCACCTGATTCCAAATGTCAGCTCACGCAGTCCCCTTCGCTCGGAAAGTGGTTGAGGTGGAGCTTCATTCACCGACAGCAACAGTTCTTGTGTGATTTGAAACTACTGTCACTGACAATGTGTGTCTCCCGCCTAAGGCCCCTGCCGATCAGGACATTTTCAAGATTTCTTACCCCATGTTACATGGCTGTGGATGGAACACCATTCCTTATAGACACCTTGGACAATCTCTGTTGATACATCTTCTAACCGGGCAACCTCATCAGCGGTGTCGTCATCGCCACGTCCAAACGCGATAACTCCTTTCTGCCATTTAGTCGTGTCTTCACGTCGGTCTGTCTTACTGCACTGATCCCATACAAGCAACTGGGACAGCATCACCACGTCACATCGGTTAAGGCTTGCACGACCGCCATCTGCAGCGCTCCAGTCTACCTCTACGTACATACTCCGCAAGCCACCACACGGTGCGTGGCGGAGGTTACATTCTACTGCTACCAGTCCTTTCCCTTCCTGTTCCATTTCCCTCCTGTTCCACTCGCAAATAAAGCGAGGCAAATATGACTTCTTATATGCCTCCGTACAAGCCCTGATTTCTCTTATCTTACGTTCGTGGTCCCTGCGCGGTATGTACGTTGGTGGCTGTAGGATCATTTTACAGTCAGCTTCAAATGCCGGTTCTCTAAATTTTCTCAATGGGAGTTGCTCAGAAAGAACGTCGCCTTCTCTCTGGGGGTTTCAACTTGAGTTCTCATAATACTTGCGGTAACAAATCTAGCAACCAGCCTCTCAATTGCTTCGATATCTTCCTTTAATCTGACCTGGTGGGGATCCCAAACACGTAAGAATTACTCCAGAACGGGTCGCACTAGTGTTCTATGTGCGGTCTCCTTCACACATGTACCACACTGTCCTAAAATTCTCCCAATAAACCGAAGTCGACCTTCCACCTTCCCCAATAAGCCTTAAATGTTCCTTCAATTTCATACCGCTAACTGCCGTTCATCACACCAATGAGAAATTTTACCTAAGGCATCTTTATCCTCCTATAGTGACTCAATTATGACACCTTCGCGTACACCACAGCATCATCAGCAAAAAAATAAATGTCGTGTGACTAGGGCCTCCCGTCAGGTAGACCGTTCGCCGGTGCAAGTCTTTCGATTTGACGCCCCTTCGGCGACTTGCGCGTCTATGGGGATGAAATGATGATGATTAGAACAACACAACACCCAGTCCCTGAGCGGAGAAAATCTCCGACCCAGCCGGGAATCGAACCTGGGCCCTTAGGGTTGGATTGACATTCCGTCGCGCTGACCACTCAGCTACCAGGTGAGGACATCATCAGCAAACAACCGCGGATTGCTGCATATTCCGTCCGTCAGATCATTTATGGACATGGATAATAGTAGCGGTCCTATCACACGTCCCTGCGAACCCCTGATGATACCCTTGCCTCTGATGGACATCCCCATCGAGGACACGAACTGGGTTTTATCGCTTGAAACGTCTTCGAGCTACTCACATGACTCGGAACCTATTCTGCATGCTCATGCCTTCGCCAAAAGCCTGCAGTGGGAAACCGTATCAAACCTTTTCAGAAATTTAGGGACATAGGATCTGCCTGTTACCCTTCATCCGTAGTTCTCAGGGTATCATGAGAGAAAATGGCAATCTGAGTTTCCACGAGCGATACTTTCTAAAACCGCGCTCATTCGTGGACATAAGCGTTTCGGTATCTAGGAAATTTATCATATTCGAGCTCAGAATATGTTCTAGAATTCTGCAACAAACTGATGTTAAGGATATTGGTCTGCAATGTTGTGGGTCAGTTCTTTTGCGCTTCTTATTCTTGTGACTTACTTTGCATGCGTGGTTTCGTACCCAACCATCGTCGGCAGTCTGTTATGACTTCCTTTGCACACTATCTCCCGTCACCTGTGCGTTCTCTTTTGAACCGAAAGTGCAACAGTCTTTGCTTCGTCAGCATTTTCTTAATTTTGTTATTAAACAGCCGGCCGCGGTGACCGAACGGTTCTAGGCGCTTCAGTCCGGAACCGCGTGACTGCTATGATCCCAAGTTCGAATCCTGCCTCGGGCCTAGATGTGTGTGATGTCTTTAGGTTAGTTAGGTTTAAGTAGTTCTAAGTTCTAGGGGACTGATGACCTCAGAAGTTAAGTCCCATAGTTCTCAGAGCCGTTTTAACCACTTGTTATTAAACCACTGTGGATCTTTTCCGTCCTTAATCCACTTAGTCGGCCCATCCTTCTCTAGAATGTGATTAACAGTCCGCAAAAACTTTGACTACAATTAATCTATTTCCATCATACTGGAGCTAAAATATCTCCATTCATTGTTAGTTGGGATGGTAGCAACTGTTTATCTGCTCTTTCTAGCAAAAATACTCTCCTAGCCTTCTTGATGGACAAGTGGGGTCTTTCAGGCGATGAATAATATTTTGTCTGGTAATCGAAGTTATTAAAGCTGAAAATAAAAAATAATTTTGTTTATCTAAATCGTACGTAGAAAACGGCACAATCGTTCAACTGAGTTCTTAGTCTTTTTTTTAACTGGTCCTGTGCTACCGACTGATGGGTATTTTTTCAGGAAACAAATTGGAATGTGTGCTATTTTGAAGAGTGAGAAATAACTTTCGTGTATACTGGAGCGCGCAGAACGTTAAAGGCAATATAAACCCAGGCTGATATTGCGCTCCAGTTCAGCTAGACTTCATATGTGAAGTGAAAGTCAGGCGGGCCTCTATCGCCAGCACCGAAGGCTAGAGACAGAGCGGACAGAGGAAAGATCGGCGCCGACAACGCCTAGGAGATGGCACAGATAACTAGAACAGGCCGTGCGTTAATGAAAACAGGGCGCGTAGGCAACTGATACAGTCTGTCATGAAGATATGAGTGCGTATCAACCACTTTTACAGTTGACTATTGAAGGTGTAGCGTTCTGGAATTGATGATTACACCCTGCACAAATGTAAAGTTCTGGAACAGAACGCACTACGCAATGAAGTGGGTAATGGGCACTCTCACATTTTGGCTGTAAGATCTAACAACAGAAGTCTTCCATTGCTTTCGTCCAATGTGTCGAGTACGTAACGATGTGTGGACAATATGTAAGTAGGCTGTATAGGTTTTTTATTGGTAACGCCACGTAGCGCTCTGTATGAAAATCACTGGCTGTGCTGTGTGCAGTCTGTGGCTGGTTTGCATTGTGTTGGCTATTGTAGTGTTGGGCAGTTGGCTGTTAACAGCGCGTAGCGTTGCGCAGTAGGAGGTGAGCCGCCAGCAGTGGTGGATGTGGGGAGAGAGGTGGCGGAGTTTTGAGAGCGGATGATCTGGACGTGTGTCCATCAGAGACAGTAAATTTGTAAGACTGGATATGATGAACTGATTTATATTACGACTTTTGAACACTGTTAAGGTAAATACATTGTCTGTTCTTTATCAAAATCTTTTGTTTGCTAACTATGCCTATCAGTAGTTAGTGCCTTCAGTAGTTAGAATCTTTCATTTAGCTGGCAGTATTGGCGCTCGCTCTATTGCAGTAGTTTGAGTAACGAAGATTTTTGTGAGATTAAGTGATTCATGAAAGGTATAAGTTATTGTTAGTCAGGGCCATTCTTTTGTAGGGATTATTAAAAGTCAGATTGCGTTGCGCTAAAAATATTGTGTGTCAGTTTAAGCACAGTCATTTATAATTTTTCTAAGGGGATGTTTCAAATAGTACTAAATGAGCGTGCAGATCAACGTTGCATTTGTGTTGTTTTGATGAGTATGACTGAGCGACCGCTACGGTCGCAGTTTCGAATCCTGCCTCGGGCATGGATGTGTGTGATGTCCTTAGGTTAGTTAGGTTTAATTAGTTCTAAGTTCTAGGCGACTGATGACCTCAGAAGTTAAGTCGCATAGTGCTCAGAGCCATTTTTGATGAGTATGAAATGATGTTTTACAACCCAGGGTATATATATAATATACGCTGCATTATAAAGGTCGTCGAGGAGGCGCAAAACGTGTCATTATCATCATCATCATCTCAGGGACTGACGACCATAGACGGTATGAAATTACAATTAAATCAGTACCACTAGCTGCTAACAGGTGTTGAAATTCATCAACAGGGACAGTTGAAAATGTGTGCCCCGACTGGGACTCGAACCCGGGATCTCCTGCTTACATGGCAGACGCTCTATCCATCTGAGCCACCGAGGACACAGAGGATAGTGCGACTGCAGGGACTTACCGCCGGCTCGCTCCGCGTGAGACCCACATTCTCAAAATGGCTCTGAGCACTATGGGACTTAACATCTGAGGTCATCAATCCCCTAGAACTTAGAACTACTTAGACCTAACTAACCTAAGGACATCACACACGTCCATGCCCGAGGCAGGATTCGAACCTGCGACCGTAGCGGTCGCGCGGTTCCAAACTAAAGCGCCTAGAACCGCTCGGCCACACCGGCCGGCCCCACATTCTTAACTTACAGTAGACACACGACATTCGTAGTGCCCCTGCCATTATACCCGTTACTCGCGGCAGACAATCCACCGAGTCCCGTAAGAGTTCAGGCAATTCGAGTGCATCCGCGCTGAAGAAGGTCATCAGCCGGTTAGCCTTAACGATATGAAGATGGCATCTGTTTTTTCGGACATGTCCGAAAGAATAGACGCCACCTTCATACCATAGACGGTATGTCATCGACGCAAAAGGTAAATAATGTGGAGAAACTTTAAGCTTAGCCCACGCCATTCTCGGCCACTTCGTCTCTCAGAACAGTATGCCACCGCCTGTGTTTGCCTTGCCAAGCAAATCTGAGACAGTCTGAGCACCCAGCTAGGTTCGCAAGTTCGCCATTGCAAGTTATTAACATGCCCATGGAGACTGCAGTACTGCGCAATATAATATAAACAACGGTTCAGTTCAACGTGTATGTCTATATAGACGTTTGCCCTCCCTCCGACGATTTACGAAGTCACTGGATGATATAACGATACGTTTACGTAATGTGTATACATAAACATACAGTTATAAATGTCCCCGTTCGTAGTCTCTAATTATAACAATATGTTACTTTTGTGCTGTAACATATAGCTATAATCAGCGGTGGAAACATATTTGCGAACGCCGACCGTGTGCGGCTGTTTCTTGTTGGATCGTCTGATCAGTTGGAAGTTGCATTGCAGAGGAGAGTAAATGCCTATTCAAAATATAATTATTTTGGATAGCTCAACATGAATTTCCTAAGGGACCGTAGTTTATCATGCATTTGCCAGTAGAATATGGCGCGGAGAAAATATTTCGCCGCATGCATCTTCCGTCCGAACTCGACGAAAGAATTCGTGACTGTGAACTCTCTATTTGGCAGAAACATATAGAAAATTAAATAATTTCATGAAGAAGTGAGACATAGATTCTATAGTAAATGAATAGTCCATACACCAGTTCCATTTAACTCTGAATTTATGGCAAGTAATAGACAAACTTACATTGCAATGACGGATTTAACATGGATGCCGTTTTGACTGGCACTTCTCTTAATGAAAACAATTCCTTTGACGTTTTCACATACACGTCGCACAATAAATCTACTGCTAGGCACTTTTAGTATTACACATTTACTTTACACTAGAACAATATTAATTTTAACAATAATAATACGGCGGCAAGACATGCGCGTCCGACACAAGTTACAGGAGACAAGAGAAGAATGAGTAACTGTTCATCGAGAATATCTCGTACCTCAAAAAAAAAAAAAAAAAAGTGTAAAAGTGTTCTTCTTTTGTCCGTTTTTCGCGCCGCGGTTTTCAAAGTCAATAACTCACTGCATCTCTGACGGCGCTTCGACAATAAACAAGTTACGTCACAGGTCGTTCACCTTTTACATTCTCGCAACATTATTTGCTAACTGTAGCTGTTGCCGAGCGACTGCTCGATTAGTGAATGATTTAAAATGATAAGACAATCACATAATGTTACAATGAGGAACGCACGCTCGGATTGGAGAATTGTGGAGGAAGGCACTGACCATATCCTTTCCAAAGCGACCGTAACGCCGATCGCTTTGATTGTTTACTGAAATCAAGGAAAATCTAAGTCTGGATGTGTGGAGTAGGATTTGAATACCGCTCCACTGGAAAGAGATGCCAGTTTGCTGGTCTGCCTCTATTTGCGATGTCGGTAACGCACGCTTGTTTGGTGGCGCCAAGTTCGTAGGTACTCGGGCCGAACACTGATGCAGAAAGAAATTGTAGTATGCAGTAGTTATCCGACAAAGAGAGAGCAGGTGGTGGGTGGTAACGTTGCTCATCAGTAGATTTCACGTAAGGTCCTGGGCTACCACTACGCAGTTTCTCATGGAGAGAGGGTTTCACTGGAGTAGACGTGCGGTCGCGTGCCGCCACGCAACGCTTCGCGCACAGCGCGCTGCCCGGCGTAATTTACTGGCGGCGTACATGAAGCAGCTGCCGCCTCGCAGGTGCGTGCGCCAAAGCTATAAGGCTCTCGTCCCTCCTCCTCCTCCTCCTCCTCCCAAAAAATTTTATTGAAGTCAAAACCTCTCGCTGTTAAGGTGCTGGCAGGCCAGAGATTAATGCTTCTCGTCCCAGTCGTGAACATAGCCCTAAAAATTCTCTGGGTTCTTATCCCTGCCCCACGCCCCCTCCCCCATCCCACAAATACATTTTACGCTTCATCAGGTATCTCAAGGCCTTGCTAAATGTATTATACAGGGTGGTCCATTGATCGTGACCGGGCCAAATACCTCACGAAATAAGCATCTAACGAAAAAACTACACTACCCACAAATACATTTTACGCTTCATCAGGTATCTCAAGGCCTTGCTAAATGTATTATACAGGGTGGTCCATTGATCGTGACCGGGCCAAATACCTCACGAAATAAGCGTCTAACGAAAAAACTACAAAGAACGAAACTTGTCTAGCTTGAAGGGGGAAACCAGATGGCGCTATGGTTGGCCCGCTAGATGGCGCTGCCATATTCAAAAGGATATCAACTGCGTTTTTTTAAATAGGAACCCCCATTTTTTATTACATATTCGTGTAGTACGTAAAGAAATATGAATGTTTCAGTTGGACCACATTTTTCGCTTTGTGTAGATGGCGCTGTAATAGTCACAAACATATGGCTCACAATTTTAGATGAACAGTTGGTCACAGGTAGGTTTAAATTAAAATACAAAACTTAGGTACGTTTGAACATTTTATTGTGGTTGTTCCAATGTGATACATGTACCTTTGTAAACTTATCATTTCTGAGGACGCATGCCGTTATAGAGTGATTACCCGTAAATACCACATTAATGCAATAAATGCTCAAAATGATGTCCGTCAACCTCAATGCATTTGGCAATACGTGTAATGACATTCCTCTCAACAGCGACTAGTTCGCCTTCCGTAATGTTCGCACTTGCATTGACAATGAGCTGACGCATGTTCTCAGGCGTTGTCGGTGGATCACGATAGCAAATATTCTTCAACTTTCCCCACAGAAAGAAATCCGGGGACGTCAGATCCGGTGAACGTGCGGGCCATGGTATGGTGCTTCGACGACCAATCCACCTGTCATGAAATATGCTATTCAATACCGCTTCAACCGCACGCGAGCTATGTGCCGGACATCCATCATGTCGGAAGTACATCGCCATTCTGTCACGCAGTGAAACATCTTGTAGTAACATCGGTAGAACATTACGTAGGAAATCAGCATACATTGCACCATTTAGATTGCCATCGATAAAATGGGGACCAATTATCCTTCCTCCCATAATGCCGCACCATACATTAACCGGCCAAGGTCGCTGATGTTCCATTTGTCGCAGTCATCGTGCATTTGCCGTTGCCCAGTAGTGCATATTATGCCGGTTTACGTTACCGCTGTTGGTGAATGCCGCTTCGTCGCTAAATAGAACGCGTGCAAAAAGTATGTTTTCGTCCCGTAATTTCTCTTGTCCCCAGTGGCAGAACTGTACACGACGTTCAAAGTCGTCGCCATGTAATTCCTGGCGCATAGAAATATAGTACGGGTGCAATCGATGTTGATTTAGCATTCTCAACACCGACGTTTTTGAGATTCCCGATTCCGCGTAGTTTGTCTGCTACTGACGTGCGGATTAGCCGCGACAGCAGCTAAAACACCTACTTGGGCATCATCAGCCGGCCGCGGTGGCCGTGCGGTTCTAGGCGCTGCAGTCCGGAACCGCGGGACTGCTACGGTCGCAGGTTCGAATCCTGCCTCGGGCATGGATGTGTGTGATGTCCTTAGGTTAGTTAGGTTTAAGTAGTTCTAAGTTCTAGGAGACTGATGACCTAAGATGTTAAGTCCCATAGTGCTCAGAGCCATTTCAACCATTTTTGGGCATCATCATTTGTTCCAGGTCGTGGTTGACATTTCACATGTGGCTGAACACTTCCTGTTCCCTTAAATAACGTAACTATCCGGCGGATGGTCCGGACACTTGGATGATATCGTCCAGGATACAGAGCAGCATACATAGCACACGCCCATTGGCCATTTTGATCACAATAGCCACACATCAACACGATATCGACCTTTTCCGCAATTGGTAAACGGTTCATTTTAACACGGGTAATGTATCACGAAGCAAATACCGTCTGCACTGGCGGAATGTTACGTGATACCACGTACTTACACGTTTGTGACTATTACAGCGCCATCTATCACAAAGCGAAAAAAGTGATCCAACTAAAACATTCATATTTCTTTGCACACTACACGAATATGTAATAAGAATGGGGGTTCATATTTTTTTAAAAAAAATATCCGTTTGACCTATGGCTGCGCCATCTAGCGGGACAACCATAGCGCCATCTGGTTTTCCCCTTCAAGCTAGACGAGCTTCGTTCTTTGTAGTTTTTTCGTTTGATGCTTATTTCGTGAGATATTTGGCCCCGTCACTATCAATGGACCACCCTGTATATAGTCAGTACAAAAAGTTCGGGGCAGTTTATAATAATAATAATATCCTACATCTACACGATTACTCTGCGGTCCCCACGTAAGTGTTTGGCAGAGAGTTTATAGAATCCTTGGTGCGCTTTCTTTGTTGTACAATGCGATGAAACACTCACGTACCGAACATACATCACAACTTCTCTCGGAAGTAGTATCAAAAAATAACAACTCTTTAAACAAATTCTTTCCACTACTTTGCTACTGATATGCTGTCAAGCCTTAAGATGGTATAAAAGGAAGCCAACCTGTACAAATCTATATTGACAATTAATGTACAAGTTTATCCGTAAGTACCTCCACAGTTTCGGAAGACGACTGCGCGAAACTCGCAAGACATCCAGAAAAACAACACACATCAGTGGATGGAGCACCTGTCCGAGTTTCGATTCGTAATACGAGCCGTGTCATGGCTGCACTATGGGGTAGACATGGCAGAACGTGCAGACAAATCGTTGCTTCGTTTTATCGCGTCGAATTAGTTCGCACCTGCAGACAGGCAACTCAATAAACAGATTTCCAAAGCAGGCTGCTGCCGTGGCTTCTGGCAAATTCATGTCAGCGGCTTCACTGACGTTTGACGCGTCATAAACGTTGCCCACATTGAGAACTTCTACTGTGATTTGCGAACTCGGATAGACGCTCTATCCCCTGATATGTGCCTTTTTGCTGTATGTCCTGTAGTATCCTCGCAGCCTCTTCTGAAACCCCGTAGAAAAACCCTACAGTATTAGGAGAAAAACAGAAACAAAATAAAAAGTGTAAAGCAGAAAAACAACCATACTTTAACAGAAACAAATCTAAACCCAAATAAAATGAGACATGTATGTCGAAACTGGTTCTGGCAAACAGAAAAAGGAACACGCTGTTCTGCAGACGGATATGTTAAAGAGAAAAACATAATTACCTCATAAATAGGGTGTCAAAATCGCCAACAGTAGCTTCCAAACCAGCTATATGATGACCCTAACGTGTAGTGGTATGGGAGTATTTTTCTCCGATTTTCGTGCCTCAACAGCTGTTGGCATGTAGGAGTCCAGGCATCGAGGCCTGGTGCTGCCTGTCTAAACCGCACGCTGCCTCCACTGCTTTCACGTCAGAGCGTTCCTGACATACCCTTGTTAGCGCCACGTCCCATGCCGAGCTCAGTTGTAAACCGCTGTTCCGGTTGATAAGATCGTCGCGCGTTCTTATACCCAAAGCCTCTTTAACAACTGAATCCCAGAACCCGTTGGCGCGGCACGGCACTCTTGTCTATTCAGAAACAAACATGCGGTCTTCGCTTATGCTGCGTTCTGCCACTGCAGGCTTGTCTGTTTGGACGAGGTTCACCTTCAGTAACAAAAAAAGTTTTCCTAATGTTCTAAACAGCGGCGTGAGATGCCTCGCTGCATCTGGCTGATGTTGTTCTGCACGTTATCGTGTTGTAACTATACACAGCATATTCTTAGGCAGAGATTGCAGACCAGCTCATCATTTGCTTAGACGAGCGTGGAAAACCGCCAGAAGCCGCACTCAAGCTGGCTAGTGTATAGACCAGCGGTCGATCCGTCGTGCGGTTTCCGTCTGGACGTGGCTCACCTCTAGTGATGTGTGCTATGTTACAGGAGCAGGTCCCACACTGTGCTCGAGTAATTTGTTTTAAACCGTAAAACTCTCCACAACATCGTGGCTGACATGAAACGTCCCAAAGTACTAGTATTATACTACGGTCGAGTGAAAGCTTGAAACTCGACGACTGTCCCGGTGGTTTACCGTGAGGGTAAGCAAGCGCGAACACAGGCTTTATCCTCTAGTTTGCACTCGCGCCACAGTTAGGCAGGCATACCTCTTAATAGCCACTTGCCACAGTACTCTGCGCTTCGCTGTTAACACAACCAGCTCTTTAAGAGGCGTCGGGACATGTAATGAGAAACAATATACATTACCACATCGACTGCGAGTTGATGATCCTGCCAAGTGATCTGCAGGCGCCTCTGCGACACAACAACTAGACGCCTTACGTTCTTATTGTACTGCGCACACGTCAAGAAACGAATTTCTTCCAAGTCGTGGAAATTATGTTAGGGTTGACGGGTAGTAATACGTACAGAACCCACTGTCTCCGCTATCAAAACCCGGGTTGTCCTATTTCGTGGTCCAGCTCGCGCTGAAAGAACAGCTCGCAAGTGCAAGTCGTATAATGTTAGCTTGCAAAGCAGGGAAGTGAAGCAGATCTGGATCGAACTTGTTCATCGGATTAACGGGGTGCCACGAATTCCTCTCCTGTGCTAACCTCTTCATCTCAGAGTATCACTTACAACCTACGTTCTCAATTATTTGCTGGATGTATTCCAATCTCTGTCTCCCTCAACGTTTTTGCCATCTACAGCTCACTCTAGTACCATGGAAGTCATTCCCTCGTGTCTTAAAAGATGTCCTATCACCTGTCCCTTCCCCTTATCAGTGTTTTCCACATGTTCCTTTCCTCTCCGATTCTTCGCAGAACCTCCTCATTCCTTACCTTATCATTCCACCTAATTTTCTACATTCGTTTGTAGCACCACATCTCAAATGCTTCGATTCTCTTCTGTTCAGCTTTTCCCACATTCAATGTTTCACTACCATACAATGCTGTACTCCAGACGTACATTCTCAGAAATTTCTTCCTCAAATTAAGGCCGATATTTGATATTAGTAGACTTCTCTTAGCCAGGAATGTCCTTTTCGCCATTGCTAGTCTGCTTCTTGTGTCCTCCTTGCTCTGTCCGTCTTTCGTTATTTTACTGCCTAGGTAGCAGAATTCCTTAACTTCATCTACTTCGTGACCATCAATTCTGATGTTAAGTTTCCCGCTGTTCTCATTTCTACTACTTTTCATCCTAACGCGTATTGATATATTGGCTCCTATCTCAGGCTGTTTTGTTTAGAGTGTAATGGCTGGAGAAGTAGCTCAAAATGCGTCTAACAGGAGCAGACAAATTATGCAGACGACGTTTTCTGAAGACTCTCACTCTGAATTTGACTCTGATGATTCGTATGTACCTGACGAAAACGGTACAACGCGACACAGGCTCAGACATATCTGAAAATCAACTGGATTACAATCTTTTGTACGGAAAGACTGCAACTATTACTTTTAAAGTCGATCAGCATCACCCAACTGAAGAAAAGATCAATTTCAGTTCTTATGATAATGTGCAACATACGATGAACACTAAATGTGACCCTGCAGATTCACCAAAAGTTGTTACTTCCTCAGTTAGTTTATCTCAGGATTACAGAAGTGACTCCGCTCGTTATTTCTGTATAGCTAAAATATTGTACAAGACTAATAGAAGTCTGTTTGAGACTAATGGATTTTAATTTTGAAATTGAATAAAAAATTAAAATTTTCGAATTTCAATACCTCTTTCATATTAAATTATCAAATAAATCCCAATATTCAAGAATAGCTTAACTTACATCACAAAAAAGCGACATTCGTGCCACGGGTGGATATTCCAACTCCTACCCGACTCCGAGGTGGATGAACCCCAGAATGCACCGTAAAACCATGTTCCTATATAAGATTTAATCTTACGTTAGACGTTTAAAACAAAAAGTAGAGTATTAAAGTTAGCGAGTGTACATGCCTTGAGGGAGGCAAGCAAATAACCCAGACTGTATTGCCCCTTAATTGACAATGAGAGCACTTTAATCACTTTCAACAAACTGTTCACGTAATTTCGCACCTTTTCGAAACGTCTTCTCACTGACACCTTCCTGAAAACAACGAAAATAATGGAAAAGTTTATCACTCCCTGAATGTTCGTTGTTCATGCGGTAAAACTCCATTAGAGTATGAGTGAATAATTTGAAACTAAAATGTCCAACATAATTGGGTTTCGTATCTTCGACCGTAAGGATCAAGTCAAATAACTAAAACCATAATTCATTTATAAAGTAATCAGACGGTCACGTTTTTTGACCCGTGGGAGTTCAGTTCTTTGAACAGTCGTGGTGAGAGGCTACTGGTACCCAAGCCAACAGGAATATCAGCGCTAAATGTTCCACGCGCACCCCGAACCACACGGTGGAGACAGACGCGGTGGAATGAGGCGACTGGCTGGAGCGTCAAGTGGTGTTCCGCGGCTTGCACCTTTTTCCAGGCCACACCACGCGATATCGCCTGCAGTCTGTCACTCGCCTCGTCACCCTATACAGGAGCGATTTTCCAAGCAAGTGCAGTCAGAATTGTGTCACTATGTCGAGAAGATCTGCTACGCAGGCCGTTGTGGCCGAGCGGCTCTAGGCGCTTCAGTCCATAACCGCACTGCTGCTACGGCCGCAGGTTCTAATCCTGCCTCGGGCATGGACTTGTGTGATGTCTTTAGGTTAGTTAGGTTTAAGTAGTTCTAAGTCTAGCGGACTGATGACCTCAGACGTCAAGTCCCATACTGCTTAGAGCTATTTGAACCATTATGAGTTCTGCTACGGAAAATGGGCTGCTATGTTTAACAGCAGTTGCAATCGATTTTCGTATCCCCATGAATCCTTACAAAACATAATTTTAAAACATATGAGAATTATAAGTTATTAAATTTCTTTTAAAACGCTTTGCTGGGGAACTGTAGGTTACTTTATATAATATATTACGTTTTCCACTGACGCCAAATGGGTTGTGTGCGTCGTCTTTCCAGGGTGACAATACAATTCATTTCACGTTTATTACTCCTCAATTCGTTTTTTATTCGTTAGTCTTACTGTTTAACTGTTAGTATTTACGCCTACATAATTTAATCCATAGCCGGCCGGTGTGGCCGTGCGGTTCTAAGCGCTTCAGTTTGGAACCGTGTGGCCGCTACGGTCGCAGGTTCGAATCCTGCCTCGGGCATGGATGTGTGTGATGTCTTTAGGTTAGTTAGGTTTAAGTAGTTCTAAGTTCTAGGGGACTGATGACCTGAGAAGTTAAGTCCCATAGTGCTCAGAGCCATTTAATTTAATCCATGTCAATAGCAGCACTGATTACCGTAGCTCTTGTTATAAATTGTATGAAGGAAAATTACAGTATGTGAAATGAGAAGGAACTTGAATTCAACTGTCTAATAGATTTTCCTTGAACATTTACATCAAAACGTCCTTCTTAACGTTACAATAGGTACGTATGCCGTTCTGTTTAAAAGTTGAAAACTTTAATAATGCTTATAATTATTTCAAAAATCACACAAAATCGTAAAATGGAACCTACTGCATCGTGAAGTATTACTATGAACCTCCGATGACTTCTACTTCTACAGCCCAAGCTTCAAACTGTCAGCCGGTCGCGGTGGCCGAGCAGTTCTAGGCGCTTCAGTCTGGAACCACGCAGCTGCTGCGGTCGCAGGTTCGAATCCTGCCCGAGCATGGATGCGTGTGCTGTCCTTAGGTTTAAGTAGTTCTAAGTCTAGGGGACTGATGACCTCAGATGTTAAGGCCCATAGTGCTTAGAGCCATTTGAACCATTTCAAACTGTCAGTCACTTCAAAATCGGAGTGTGTTCTTCGTATTACTTCCTGATGTAAATGGTAACTGCAGCTTCCACTTCACTTCCGAGAGTAGTTCATGGTCCCTGGACACCTATAAATTCTAACGTAAATTTCTTACTCCATGTTGGCAAAGCGAAACCAAAAAGGTGCACAATCACACTTGATAACTAGAGAAACTAATCGCTGCTATATTGCCACTCACCGCTACCAAACAGCGAGGCAGCGATACTGCGTGAACGAATCGCATGTGATCCATCAGAATACCTGGGATTTCCATGCTACCAACGATGAGCGGCCCATCGCTGCGATTTGGCCACACGCGTGCGATCTACGAAGCCGTCGGTCTCCCTTGCGATCCGTCGCTCGTCCGTGGGAGCCCTTTACGAGGACGCCACTATAGCTGCGACAGTGCTGCAGGCGTGAATCACAGAGTGTGGCCCGAAAATCGGCTGTACCAGTGTGACGATAAGCACCGTGCAGCCGTGTGTGGAGCGGATAACCGCCGGACGCAGCGGCGGCTCCTCTGCAGAGGCCTCCATCCCCGGTGTCGGCCAACTGTCTTCCCTTTTGTTATCGAGCGCCGCCGCCCCGGCGGATCTTCCCTCCGATCCCCCTGGGTCGCTAAAGACTGCCCGCAGTATTATGTTGCAGCCGGGAGGCGCCAGCTGCCGTTCGCGTCCTGTACCCCACCTAGCATCCGCGGCTTGCTTCGCCGAGTGACGACCTTAACGTCTCATCCACTAATATCCAAGTACAGAGAGTGACGGGAGGCGGCACTACAGTAAATGGTCTGCAGTGTACTTCGTAATGCAGTAGGCACGCGCAGACGAAGAGGTCTGCACAGCGCAGCATAGAACAGCTTGAAAAGCCTCATCAAAGACCATAATAACAACACAGTGAGCAGCTAGTGTAAGACAACTTATGAACGCCTCAAAAAATACTAACAATTTTCATAAAGTTTACACGGCTCTAACTAAAAAACCTGAACTGGTTCAAAAGGGCTCTGAGCACTATCGGACTTAACATCTGAGGTCATCAGTCCCCTAGAACTTAGAACTACTTAAACCTAACTAACCTAAGGACATCACACACATCCATGCCCGAGGCAGGATTCGAACCTGCGACCGTAGCGGTCGTGCGGTTCCAGACTGAAGTGCCTAAAACCGCTCGGCCACATCGGCCAAACCTGAACTCTTAGTAGGAGTGATTCTTGCTGAATATTCTGATATGCAATGAATCAAATGAACCACATTAGTTCACACACTGAACTTATCACAATTTTTCGTGAATGTCAGTGAATTACATTTTCGTATGCCGATACACACTTGGACTGTACGCACTGACTAACGACCTTATTTAGATGCCTGAAATCTTCAATACACATTAACGACATGTCTATATACGAGGGTTGGAACACAAAAAGTGGAAACTATTTATTCACAACCGATGCAAAAGAGTTACGTGTTTTCATCTGTTACTGTCCTTCAAAGTAGTCACCAGCGTTGTGCAGAGGCCGTTGCCAGCGATGTGGAAGGCGTGGTATACCGTTAGCAGAGCCTCTTCTGTTGATGATGCGAACAGAGGAGTCTAAAGTTATTGTGATTCTCGATTTGAAGCGATTTGCTCCCGCAAGCGTGTCCAGTGGGCTAACCGCGACGTCATCTCAGCCGATACGAGTGAAGGAAAAGTGCCACTGTCCTTGTAGTGTTCATAACAACTATCGCCTAGATGTGAATTGCTGCGAGCCAGAAGTATGTATAAGACATTAACTAGCCACAGCTACAACATCGTTTTCTGTGCTCTAACTCAGCGGAGAGAGGAAACGTGTATTTAGCGTCGCCTAGACGTTCACCGTTGGTTCTCGCCTGTTCCTGCACTTGCACGCATCTTGTGATTAATGGATATTTAACGATGTATCTTAAAGTTTCTCGTGTAAAATAGGCTGAACGCACGTGATTGGAAAGCTATAAAAAACTGTATGTAATGAAACACACACAGACCCTTACATACCAAGTCTTCACTCGTAACATGTGTTTATGTCAAGCCCTTCGAATATGACCTCCCCGGTAACATTGAAACTTCCCCTTTCAATGTAAAGAATGACTGTGATGGTAAACTTCTATGTTATTTGATACAGAAAAAGCTGAGTAAAACTCAACGTCCTCAGGCGGTTTTATCTTTACTTATTCTGATCATCACTAAACTGACACACAATATTTTTAGCGCAATGCAATCTGACTTTCAATAACCCCTACAAAGGAATGGCTCTGAGCAGTATGTGACTTAACGTCTGAGGTCATCAGTCGCCTAGAACTTAGATCTAATTAAACCTAACTAATCTAAGGACATCACACACATCCATGCCCAAGGCAGTATTCGAACCTGCGACCGTAACAGCCGCTCGGCTCCAGACTGTAGCGCCTAGAACCGCACGGCCACACAAAGGAATGGCCCTGACTAACAATAACCTATACCTTTCATGAATGACTTATCTCTCAAAAATCTTCGTTACTCGAATTACTGCAATACAGCGAGCGCCAATACTGCGAGCCAAATAAAAGATTCTAACTACTGACGGCACTAACTACTGACAGGCATAGTTAGCAAATGAAAGATTTTGCTAGAGAACAAACAATGTATTTACCTTAATAGTGTTCAAAACGTGACATCCGTTTTACAAATTTCTTTTTTCTGAAGGACACAAAATGGCTCTGAGCACTATGCCACTTAACTTCTGAGGTCATCAGTCGCCTAGAACTTAGAACTAATTAAACCTAACTAACCTAAGGACATCACATACATCCATGCCCGAATCAGGATTCGAACCTGCGACCGTAGCGGTCGCTCGGTTCCAGACTGTAGCGCCTAGAACCGCACGGCCACTCCGGCCGGCTGACGGACACACGTCCAGATCGTCCGCTCATAGTAACCTCTCAAAACTCTGGCATCTCTCTCCCCACATCCACCGCAGCTGGCGGCTCATCTCCAACTGCCCAACGCTACGGGCTGTTCACATCCAACTGCCCAACACTACACTAGCGAATATTCCAACAATGAGTCCAGCCAGTCACAGACTGAACATAGAGCAGTCAGCGATTTTCATACACAGCACTACGTGGCGTTACCAACATAAAAACCTAAACAGCCTACCTTACAATATCATAGGATGAAGACCTATGGAAGAATGGTAGGTGGCGCTAGAAAACATGGTGTAGGCGATGGCGCATGGTAAAGTCTTGGAAGAGAGGTCTTTGACCCACAGAGTATGTCAGACAGCTGATAGTGACGAGGGTCAGACACGTTAGAGAACTGGCCCACCTTAAAAATAAACCAACAGCAGGTGCCTTGCGATAATGGCATCCCTGCCTAAAAAGATGGTGGTAAACCTTTCGGGATTCTGTGATCCCTGTCTAAACCCGTCGCTGATTTCATGTGGCATCAAAATCTGCTGTCTCAACATTTTTAAATAAAATACCAGATACTATTGAGCTCCTTGCCTACATTTTGTCTCATTCTCCAGTTTTACCCTCTTTTTTTTCTTCTTTATACGATTTATGTATACTAATGTAATGTCTTTCAGTGTCACATACAAAATATACACGGTCCAGTCACACTGATGTGACCATCGCCTATGTTCGATGTTAACATGCAATAACCACTCACAGGCGGCAGATGGCAGCACCAGCAGTGAAGGATTAGTAAAGCGTGTTGAGGGGCCGCGGAAGACAGTGAAGTCGTTATCGTAATTCGGAAACGGAGCGATTTATCTGACGTTCAAAAGGGCATGATCATTTGTTTTCGGGCCCGGAGTGGAAGTATTTCCGAAACGGCCGATTTTGTAAACTGTTCGCGTGCTGCCGTGGTTAAAGTATACAGTACATGGCATACAGGCGCTATACGAAACAGGCGCCGAGGCAATTGTGGTGCGCCACGAGCCATAGATGACAGGAATGATAATTAACTCAAGACCCTACGCTATCGACAGGCGTTGATATACATCAACGGGGACAGTTGAAAATGTGTGCCCCGACCGGGACTCGAAACCGGGATCTCCTGCTTACAGGGCAGACGCTCTATCCATCTGAGCCACCGACGGCACAGACGATAGTGCGATTGCAGGGACTTATCCCTTGCACGCTCCCCGTGAGACCCACATTCCCAACTTAATGTCCACGCACTACATTCGTAGTGCCCCTGCCCATTACACTCATTACTCGCGGCAGACAATCTCACCGAGTCCCGTAAGAGTTCGGGCAATACGTGTGCATCCGCACAGAAGAAGGAGGTCAATGGGTCGTTCACCCCTGTAATCTATATGAAGATGGTATCTGTTCATTAAGTTGGGAATGTGGGTCTGACGGGGAGCGTGCAAGGGATAAGTCCCTGCAGTCGCACTATCCTCTGTGTCCTCGGTGGCTCAGATGGATAGAGCGTCTGCCATGTAAGCAGGAGATCCCGGGTTCAAGTCCCGGTCGGGGCACACAGTTTCAACTGTCCCCGTTGATGTATATCAACGCCTGTCGACAGCGTAGGTTCTTGATTTAATTAATTATCATTTCATTCTAGAGCGCTGCATGGTCACCGATGGAATCTGTTCTTTCGGACATGTCCAAAAGAACAGATACCGTCTTCATATAGATTACAGGGGTGAACGACGGCTGCGGAGATGTGTCCGGGCGAATAGACGTGCAACTGATGAACAACCGACAGCTCAGATGACCAAGAGGCTATCAACAGTGTCTCCTCGACGACCATTCTGCGAACGTTGCTGCGTATCGGCCTCCGCCGCCAGGAGCCTGGTACATGCACCCATACTGACTGCTGCTGTTCATCAGCGACAAAGGCTGGAATTTGCACGCCAGTAGCACAGCTGGACCTCCACTAAATGACTAAATGTGGCCTTTTCAGATGACTCACATTTTATGCTCCATCGGGTAGATGACCGCTAGCGTGTATGGCGTGAAACATGTGAAAGCAAACACACTGCGTGCATTATGGCCTGGGGAATGTTTTCGTGGCCTTCCCTGGATGGTCACAATGGATCCACACAAGTATGCACCTATTCTTGGGGATCATGTCCGCCACTATCGTACAGTTTGTTTTTCCTGGGTACGATGGCATCTACCAGCAGGACAATGCAACGTGTCACAGGTCGCAGTGAACGGTCTTGATTCGAAGGGCACCAGGATGTGTTTACCGTTCTCCCCTTGCCACCAAACTCCCCAGATTACACACAACCCAGACTCTGGCCACGACACTGGAGTCGCCATGGCTCCACATCCCCCTCAGTACCTTCCAGAACATCGCTGAATCTCTTCCTGCACTTCTCGGAGCGGACCGCGCTGCACAAATTTCAGGTTTTTCACAGGTGGTAACATTAAAGTGATTAGATAGTGTCTGTCTACACTGTAAACCACAGGCTGCCCGGTCCGATATAAGAGAGCGGTCAGGTAGCAAAGCGCTTAAATAAAATAAATATTTGCAGTTCTCCTAATTCACTGTATAGACGGAAAAGTGTTACTGCAATTGACTGGTAATTTACAAAGTACCTCCCACCAAAACTTAGCACTCAGCATTTTTCATACTTCATGCACGACACACGTAGATATTAAATGCAATCATCAGTCCGAAGATTGTATTAAACACGACAGTGCTTTGCAAGGGATGGTCGTACAGGAGGTGGTATTCGGTGGCATGTCGTCGTCTTTCATTAACCTTTAAACCCAGTTACGCAGCCGTGTATAGGGGGCCTACAGCGTAATGTGAACTCTGGACCACGGTGTAGCTCGGCGTTTTTCAGACCAACAAACGTTGCCAGAGACTAAAGAAGTGATAAGTAACAAATAGGACTCCTGGAACTGACCGAGGATTGAATTCGAGACCTCTGGATTTTGGATCTTCCACTTCATCTCTGGACCAGATTTTGCACTAATTTTTTTTAATCAAATGCATTTAATTACAACGTTGTAAAGGCGTTGATGAAACAGGAAGCATTACCTACACGTCCTTGAAATTATTACACTAAGCGAGGAATTAATTTAAAAAATTAAGTAAACAAACAAGGAAGAAAATACTAGGCAATACCAATCTACTTTTGTACCCACAAAAATATAAACAACGTAAATTGATCATAATCTCTTGTTGCAGAACATTTTTTCTGTGCTATGTTGATGAATAATTTTAACTACTTTAAGATGGATATTGGAGACAAACAGCAGAACTGTAACAACTGCCACAGAATATTTGTCTTTTCATTAAATGAGAATTTCACGTGTGTTACAGTCAAGTGCATATGAGATATTTATGCTAATGTTATATGTCATCTGTTCAGATTTGTTGTAGGAGGAAGTTACTTGTCCAGTTTTTTGTTAATCAACCTGTACACAGACAAAATTAGCCACGAAGTTTGGAAGATAGGAGACGAGGTACTGGAGGAAGTAAAGCTGTGAGGACGGGGCGTGAGTCGTGCTTGGGTAGCTCAGATGCTGAGCACTTGTCCGCGAAAGGCAAAGGTCCCGAGTTGGAGTCTCGGTCCGGCACACAGTTTTAATCTACCAGGAAGTTTCATATCAGCGCACACTCCACTGCAGAGTGAAAATCTCATTCTGCAAAATACCTAGTTTTCTTCGCTTTCACAACAACAAAAAATCCGTTGTTATACCAAGCAATACTTTGGCACTACATACGTAGTCTCAAACCGTACTGCATTTTAATCTATATTGCTTGTAATTTTACACAATTTTTCCTAACTGCTTTGATCCATCAGGTGATTGAGTTGCTTTCTTGAATGCTATTCATCGTCATTTTCAGTTCCTAACCCGTCCCCAGAATCACACTCAGATAATTGAGTACTGACGGCCTACCTATGGTTCCTTAATGAAAATGGTAATTAATGTGGCAATAGCAAAAGGTCAATGAGTTTCTGTATATCAGTGGTTCTGAGCATGGAAAGAGAAAACATCAAATGACCAACTAGCCACTCAAAGGTATTCTGTTTAACATCAGAGAAAAATTTACAATCCAGCCGAAAAACTTGTTCAACTTAAGACCCTTACGGCGGTTCTTGTAAAGATAGAGCTTTTTTCTCATCGAGTTCCGAGTGGTAGTTATTTTCTTGCACAAATATGTGTGTACCATGTTCGCTTCAACTCTACACACTTCGCATGAAGCACGAAAATACTCATCAGACATTTGTTTATTACGTAACACGGCATTTCTTAATCTGTCTTGTAGTTTTAGTTCGGTAGATATGGAAGCTCAGGCTACGCTAAAATTCAGTTACCATAACCAAGATTCGAAGGGGGGAAACTATCACATTTTAACCAATTACAATCTGTTAAATAACTTTAGAAACAGACACCATTGTACTGAACAGGCAAGAACCCTCTTAAAAAATATATATCCGGTCATCAGACAACTACGAAGGGATAAACCATGCAGCCCCTGTATGTCGTCAGCTACAGCAACACATGTTGTCAGTTCCCCACTACCTTGTCCTCTGCTAACTGTACGCGTAATATAAATGTTAATGAGAGCAAACGGGCCGTTCACCAAACACGAACGCTCCAACGAGCGAGAGCTGTGTTGACACTGAGAGCGAAAATTCGTGTCAGACTCAAGGCTATGGACCTAAGCAGCGATAACGGTAGTCTAATTAAGGGTGCAGATGACCATATCTAATCAATGTGGACAATAAACGCCAAACAACCTGCATTTGTTCGTATTTATGGTTTGTTCTCGATACAGGAAAATCACTGTGCTTGCGTGAACACCTGATTAGGCTAAATTATTAAATACGACATGCTGTCTGCTCCAGGACTTTTAGTCAACTGACTGGAAAAGCGTTTTAGCTACAAAATATAGTGGAAGGGACGTTACAAACAATTTCTGCATTATTAGGAACAACAACATCATTCGCGGAATTCTGGCGACATATGTTCCCATGCACGTAACACTGACAGTTAGGATTTCTGTGAAAACTATCTTAGGTGTAGAAAGTTAGTACATTAATATAAGTTCGTGAAAAGTAACAGTACACTGTTCTGGCAATAGCTTCACCTGCGCTTCAACTCGCTAATTTAAAGAATGTTTTAAATATAAATTTTGATTATGTGAAGACGCCCACTGCTACTTAGAATAGTATGGAAACTTGTTTAACTAATCACTTCCCAGCCGACACGTAGTTTGACTACCAGCTGTTGTAGTAAACTTTCGTTCTCCAAGGCGTCAGAAGAAAATGCAGGGATGTATTCTTATTTCTTACACACGGCTAATGTAATCGAGGAACTTAGCTTAATCACTGTAATTTTAGACCGTCAACCATATACTAATACCATTGTCAGGATCTTCTGCCGTACATTTCAGTATTCGTGTACGACAGGCAGCAACACGGGTAATACGTGCGGAGAAATGTTCCTTACGCCGCTGTTTCAAAGGGTTGCCAGCTGAATCTTCGGCTTTGGTAAGACCCGAACTGCGCCATGTGACGGACATTAAGAACCTCGTCGTTGTAGGGAAAGTTTTAGGGCGATCGGAGTGTCAAGGATTACTGCTGATTCCGGACCACTCGTCAGAGAAGGATAATCGCATCTACTGTCTTGTGAAAATCAGTGACACTTTGTGTCAGTTCATGATTGCGTTCAGTCTTAATCTCACATGAAAACTGATAAATACGAATAGCTGACGCTAACACTGAATTATAGCTGCTGACATTCTAAAATCAGGGAAGTGGCTTGAAATAGATCTTTTGTTCACAATAGACTGTTGATCATCATATACAATATTTCTCAAGTCAACATACCTTTTGCTCAACACATACATGGATGAATGAGATATCGTTAGAAAGGTATTTAACCGACTTCAGACACCGCATACCGATTTTGCGATAAAACGTACTATTTGTAGACAATTTTAACATGAAAGAGACTTTTAACAATCAGTACTCAAATGTGCCTCATGTATGCCTAGAGCCATACCTGTATTTTACGAAGCTAACTTGTCAGTCACGGATAAGAGACTCCCTTTTCGTGTTACCTTATTACAAATACAATTTTATTTGTTTTAAAGTACTTATTAACCGGATAATTTCTATACAGCATTGTCATAGGTAATAACCGTGACCGGTGCGTAGTCCATTAGTTCTGCCCACCGTACAGGTTGACTTTCATAAGCAAATATACTTTCCGAAACGACAAACATATGTAAAGGTTTGTCCTCATACATAACGGATAAACGTTTTACAAACCTATTTGTCATCGTCGTTTCGGATCCTGATTTGCCAACTGCTACTACGGCGTAACGTGCTTGCATAAAGTACGAAATGCAATTAAAATCTCAAAATACAGTTGCAGGTTATTTATGGTCATAGTGATTTACTAGGTAAGAAGTGAACACCACGCTCTAACATACACATTTCGCATTTATTTAATTTTTTGGGTTTTATATTGGTATTTCTCATTTCCCTTCAATAACATTTAAATGTAAATATTACGGCCGAAAACTAGAATTTACAAGCTATAATGGATGGAAATTTACATGCAAGGACGTGTCACAAATTCGTGATTATTATTTCACGTCGTTCGGTTCATTTTTAAAAACTTTTTTTTTTTTGTCATTTCCACAACTACCCTTATCCCAACGACTGCATTTATTCCAAATGCTGTCATTGTTTAAAACTATAAAAGTGCGAAAGTTTCGCACGGGTCCCCGGGTTATCTACAACACGCAAAGGATGGGTGTTATGAAAGGTTCTAGGTGTTTCTAAGTTCGGTGAACACCATTAGCAATTAGTTACTTTGGTGCCACTTAAACATTACGTTCACAGAGCTTTCCGTTGCTGGGTTATTGTCTCGCTTATTTAGTTCACAGACGTTTCGTGCGTCTCGCTTGTCTAAAATCTCTGGGAGCTCAAAGACGGAACGGTTCTTATGTCAATATTGCATTCTTCATTCAAGCAAAAGCGAAACTAGATCTGGGAGACACAATGACTTTGATGTATTTTACGATCCCGATTGATGCGAAGACTACCAAATCACATAGAAGCAAACGTGATTGGCGCAGTTCTGAAAATTCCGGTGAATGAACAAATTTCGAAATATGAGATACGTTAACGTTTGCTAAATTCAATAAATGTTGTACTGTTGTTAGAAATCAGTGTGAATTTATTTACGTCTATGAGACTTGCCGAAACTTTAATTGCTGACGGGAAAAACGGACATTTTAGTCTGCACGTTACATTTACTTGGTAAGAAATATTGTCCACTTGTCACCTGAGCTGTCACATGTTCGATCGTTGAAGCAAAATAGCGCGTATGAAGCCATTGCAATGTGTTGAAGAACAATGCTATGGCACGGCACAACACACTCACCCGTCCAGCTGTCTGTATTTACAGTCACACACACACGACAAGCAGACGTTCCGGCGTGACATTCCCCCTCTCGTTAGCGTTCATTAGTGACGAAGTGAAGGCTAAGAGCAGCAGGTAGCGTTGCAAGGCCACGTGCCCGACTGTGTTCTTCGATGCTCCCTTTGCAACATCCAACGACTGAAATACGATTGCTAAGCCTTGCGGTTTGGACTGTGATTCGCGACTATATATAGCTTCATGTGCAAACGCTTCGTAATTACGGAAAACTCATTGTCCTTATTTATCGTGCCGTAACCTGGCAACAACGCGCGCATTGAAGATATAGGAAAAAAAAGAGACAGTATCGAATACCGGATATCGTCAGCAAAGGAAAATGTTTATAAATAAATAGCAGATGGAATACCGAACACCTTTCAAGAATCGATCTACACGTGCGGTGAACGGGAGAAGGTGTGGTTGGAGCTCGCTAGTTGCAGTAGTAAACTCCTGCGCAGCCTCCCCAAACAGACTGCCGATCCTCAGGTCCGTACAACCTGTTATCCGTAATCGACATTTTTTCCGAGCAACTACCGCCCAAACCTGTTAATTCTATGTAGCGTAGCCTATGTCGCAACTGTAGACTAAACGTGAACATCTCAGAATATTGGTATCAGAAATACATATTTCACAGTACCTCACAGTGACATCTAATTTCTTCGTCGCAGTACGGTCCACAGCCAGCACGTGTTACCTGAATGATAACATTTCGTCACATTGGCTGCCGCTGAGTGTATTAAAATGTGCTTCCATTCTGAACTCATTACTAAGATCTTTCGGCTGTGATGATGATGATGTTTGGTTTGTGGGGCGCTCAACTGCGTGGTTATCAGCGCCCGTACAATTACCCAATCTTTGCTCAGTCCAATTTCGCCACTTTCCTGGATGATGATGAAATGATGAGGACAACACAAACACCCAGTCATCTCGAGGCAGGTGAAAATCCCTGACCCCGCCGGGAATCGAACCCGGAACCCCGTGCTCGGGAAGCGAGAACGCTACCGCGAGACCACGAGCGGCGGACTCTTTCGGCTGTGTAGACACTTTCGAAATAATCTATCAGACAACTGCGAGATGTACTGTACATAGTTTAGTAGACTCCTGTAACTGCAAATGGTATGCTACTTGTACATCTACGTACATACTCTCCAAACAAGAAGTGGCAGAGGGTACTTAACAAAGTGCCACATGCTGGCGTTTCTCCCCGTTCTCGGGAAGAATGGCTGCTTCAGTGCATCTGCGTGTGCTGTAATTTGTCTCATATTGTCTTCAGGGTCCCTGCGGACCGATGCATAAGGGTCTTAAGATTGTCTCTAGATTCTTCATTAAATACGGGTTCTTGAAACTCTGTAGGTAGGTTTTCGCGTAATAATTCACGTAAGTCCACCTATTCAAAGTTTTACAACATTTCCATGATGGTCGCCCGAGAATCAAAGCTGTGACCATTCGTGCTGCTTTTCTTTTTACACGTTCAGTACCCCCACGATACATCTATCTGGTATGAGTCTCACACACTTCAGCAATATTCTAATACCGAACGCACAAGTGATTTGCAAATTGGTTCCTTTTTACATCAACTGCGCTTTAACAGCATCTGCTAATGCACTAATGTCTGCCCCCTGCCTTATCTACAAACAAAGTCGAGTGCAGGAGTTTAGTCTGAGGAGGCGGAATGAGCTCATAGAAATGTTGTCTCCCAATTCTACAGAGTAAACAAAGGTGTTTTTGTTTTTTTTTTTTTTTTTAATCTATTTCGATATCATCTGCAATAGCGAGAAAATTCTTTAGACTGTTAAGTCTGAAAGCTACGATGAAAAAGTTTTTTTATTTGTATTTCGTTTTTTTGTACATATTAAGAAGGAAGACGCTTAGTTCTGGGGGCTGTAGTCCCATAACCCCTCCGCCCCCCCCCCCCCCCACACACACACACATACATACACGGATTCGCCTCTGCCTACAACTGTGTCCATGAGCACTCATTTCAAATCGGTACATATTGTTACAACCAGATATTTCACTACTATTCAGGAAACAATTCATATCATGTCTGTAATTGTAGAGTCTAGCCAATCCTCTAAGTTTCTTTGTCACACTATATGGCTTGATGAATGTTTGACTGTAATAAAAGTACACCCATTTGGCGGGCTATATCGCATAAGGTGAGATCGAAAAGTTCCCGGTCGAAGGCCGTGGAGTCCAGAATCTGTATGCCAATCAGGCAAAATCGCCATGACCGTTGTGGCAATCATCCAACCGTCGCACCCGACTGAAGATATCCGTTTGGTGAAACACTTCGTCCTGATGCGTGAAGAATTCCGTAACTACCTATTCCACATCCTCGTCCGGCAGCAATCGTCGACCATTCAATTCCTTTTATTAAGGGATCGACGACGTGATAACTGCATAGGTAGAGATCAGGACTACAGGTCGGGTGCTCGGATGTCTGCCACTTGAGTTTGTGTAACCTCTACGTAACTCCCAGCTCGACCGACGTCTTGTCAAACTTGGCGCACCATTCTACAACGGTGGTTTTCGATACACGTGCTGCCCCATACATGATCTTCATTCTCCAATGGATGTCTATCCATGTTTGTCCTTAGGCATTCAAGAAAAGAATAACAGCTCGTTGGTCCTTTTTGGGATGCATTTGGTAATAACGTCACCATAGTTCAAGTTTCTGAATGTACCGTATGCATGTCGAAAAGACACGAATGCCACACTAGTTCCTTGCCTAGATGTCGGTTCTTCTATACCTGCATCAGAGTCGGGCTACGTTGCATACACTCTGCAGCAACGCGCTCAAACGGAAACTTTCTAATCGAGCTTATACAATTATCTTAAAATAGTGAAATAATGAATGCAAAAATAAAAGGAAATTTTAATCCATCCAAAGGCAGCTATTATAGCACAATGTTGTCATTCAGACAAGTTGTATATTACTGCAATACCTGAACATCCAGCAGAAGCACTAGCAAGTGTTACCACCGAACTGTATAGCAGCGATCGTAAGAGAATTCGATTCTGTCATATTACGATCAACTACAGTTTTATGTAACGATTAAGTAAAGTTTTCCAGTGGCACTTACCCCGTTATTAACTTCTGACAAGTAGGCACGAGATTGTTGGTAACAGAGGTGAACATCTAAACTTCCAAAGGCGGGGTCTCGCTTTATTGCGTATTAAATCGAGAGGTTGTAAATTGTATGCGTTTTGACATCATTCTAGCGTATATTGTGATGGAAGTTATTCACCAGCCAAGTTCGTCTCCGAAACGCCCTTTTAAGTTCACTGCTAACAGTGAGAATCGTGTGCCGGCGGTCCTTGCCTTTCACAGCGCGCCCGCTCCCAGAATCCACCTGCGGGCGTTAAGAGCTAATCCGGGTGGTGGCGTCATCCACGAATGAAATAAGGAGAACGTCTCCGGCGCAGAAGTGGAGTGTCGGCCCCACTGAGCGACAGACACCTGATGAGAATCGCGGGAAAAGCCCATCCTTTGAATCCGCAACTCGAGGGAACTCCGCAGACGGTGGAGAGAGAGAGAGAGCGGCTGTGCACCTTGCTGCGACGACAGATACTCACCCGAGGGAACCGCAAGGCCGTCTCGGATGGGGTCGCCGTGGTCCCGGCGCTGACGGAGCGACACTTTAGAGGAGGGCGCAACTAGTGAGGGGGAACACCATGCGCGGGCAGGGCGGCGAGCGGAGGGCGTCGCGGCGGCTACGGAGCACTCGCGAACAGACACAGAGGCGTCCACGGCTGAGCGAAGTTCGCGCGGCACTGCAGGGCAAGCTACTGACCCCGCAGACACCGGCGCGGCAGGGCGCAGCGGCGCGCCGGCGCGGCGGTGGCGCCGCCCGCGGCCGCCCGCCGAAGCTCGCCGTCCTTGGCCACAACAGGTTTCCGCCTTCCTGGCGCTACCCAGACGCCGCGCCCGGCCTCCACGGAACTGGCACATCGGCATCTGATTTGCTCCGATACTTACCGAACGCCTTCACCGCTCGTGTCTACCAGTGACTGATGGCTGCGCCGCTACAGACACACAAACATCTCGCGCCGACATTACACCATTCTCGTCTTGGCGCAACCCCTCCTTCACCTACTGGCGGGAGGCGAGAGAGCGGATGGAATAGTTGCACGCGCGGATGATGTATTAGTTGCCGTATCAGCTAACAACAGTGACCAGCTAGAAGAGAAAGAGAGAGGATCGCTTCATACAACTACAGAATGGTGCACCACGAACGAGCTAACAGTGGCAGACAATAAAACTACATACATCTCCTCGGGCATGGATGTGTGTGATGTCCTTAGGTTAGTTAGGTTTAAGTAGTTCTAAGTTCTAGGGGACTGATGACCTCAGTAGTTAAATCCCATAGTGCTCAGAGCCATACATACATGTACACGGATATTTTGCAAATCACATTTAAGTTCCTGGCTATGAACCACCTTCACAATTCTCTATTATTCCAATCTTGTATAGCGCGGAAAGAATGAACACCTATATCTTCACCTACATCTACATCCATACTCCGCAAGCCATCTGACGGTGTGTGGCGGAGGGTACCTTGAGTACCTCTATCGGTTCTCCCTTCTTTTCCAGTCTCGTATTGTTCGTGGAAAGAAGGATTGTCGGTATGCCTCTGTGTGGGCTCTAATCTCTCTGATTTTATCCTCACGATCTCTTCGCGAGATATACGTAGGAAGGAGCAATATACTGCTTGACTCATCGGTGAAGGTATGTTCTCGGAACTTCAACAAAAGCCCGTACCGAGCTACTGAGCGTCTCTCCCGCAGCGTCTTCCACTGGAGTTTATCTATTATCTCCGTAACGCTTTCGCGATTACTAAATGATCCTGTAACGAAGCGCGCTGCTCTCCGTTGGATCTTCTCTATCTCTTCTATCAACCCTATCTGGTACGGATCCCACACTGCTGAGCAGTATTCAAGCAGTGGGCGAACAAGCGTACTGTAACCTACTTCCTTTGTTTTCGGATTGCATTTCCGTACGAGCTCTAGATTTCCCTTATTTTATCGTAGTGATCGTTCCTCCCTATGTAGGTCGGTGTCAACAAAATATTTTCGCATTCGGGGGACAAAGTTGCTGACTGGAATTTCGTGAGAAGATTCCGTCGCAACGAAAAGCGCCTTTCTTTTAATGATGTCCAGCCCAAATCGCGTATCATTTCTGTGACACTCTCTCCCATATTTCGTGATAATACAAAACATGCTGCCTTTCTTTGAACTTTTTCCATATACTCCGCCAGTCCTATCTGGTAAGGATCCCACACCGCGCAGCAGTATTCTAAAGGAGGAGGGACAAGCGTAGTGTAGCCAGTCTCCTTAATAGTTCTGTTACATTTTCTAAGTGTCCTGCCAATAAAACGCAGTCTTTAGTTAGCCTTCCCCACAACATTTTCTGTGTGTTCCTTCCAATTTAAGTTGTTCGTAATTGTAATACCTAGGTATGTAGTTGAATGAACGGCCTTTAGATTAGACTGATTTATCGTGTAACCGAAGTTTAACATCCTTTTAGCAGTCATGTGGATAACCTCACACTTTTCGTTATTTAGGGTCAACTGCCACTTTTCGCACCATTCAGATATCTTTTCTAAATCGTTTTGCAGTTTGTTTTGATCTTCTGATGACTTTATTATTCGATAAACGACAGCGTCATCTGCAAACAACCGAAGATGGCTGCTCAGATTGTCCCCCAAATCGTTCATATAGATAAGGAACAACAAAGAGCCTATAACACTACCTTGGGGAACGCCAGAAATCACTTTTGTTTTACTCGATGACTTTCCGTCAATTACTACGAATTATGATCTCTCTGACAGGAAATCACAAATCCAGTCACATAACTGAGACGATATTTCATAAGCGCGCAATTTCACTACGAGCCGCTTGTGTGGTACAGTGTCAAAAGCCTTCCGGAAATCCAGAAATACTGAATCGATCTGAAATCCCTTGTCACTAGCACTCAACACTTCATATGAATAAAGAGCTAGTTGTGTTTCACAGGAACGATGTTTTCTAAACCCATGTTGACTGTGTGCCAACAGACCGTTTTCTTCGAGGTAATTCATAACGTCTGAACACAATATATGTTCCAAATCCTGCTGCATATCGATGGTAACGATATGGGCCTGTAATTTAGTGGATTACTCCGGCTATCTTTCTTGAATATTCATGTGACCTGTGCAACTTTCCAGAGTTTGGGTACGGATCTTTCGTCGAGGGGACGGTTGTATATGATTGTTAAGTATGGAGCTAATGCATCAGCATACTCCGAAAGGAACCTAATTGGTATACAGTCTGGGCAAGAAGACTTGCTTTTATTAAGTGATTTAAGTTGCTTCACTAGTCTGAGGATATTTACTTCTACGTTACTCATGTTGGCAGCTGTTTTCGATTCAGATTTTGGAATATTTAGTTCGTCTTCTTTTGTGAAGGCATTTCGCAAGGCTATGTTTAGTAACTCTGGTTTCGCAGCACTGTCTTCGATAGTATCTCCATTCTATACATTCTAATGAAGGGATCGCGGACTAGAAATCCCTTGATTAAACTCTGGAACACGAACACTAAACGCACAGTAGTAACAAGATATTTAGGAGTATACCTTGACGAAACATAGCTTCAACGAACGTATACGATTGACGACAGACAAAGCAGAAAACATATTACACAAGTTAGCACGTCTAAACTCAGCCAATTACAGACTGCCAACCACACTGAGACGAAAACACCACTGTGCGTTCTTTGAATCTATTACGGCGCTAAGTCAGGCCGGCACTCCAGACGGGAACGACAGAGGAGATAAGGCTATGAGAAGAGGTCAGCCAATCGCACGCTTACCGACCTTCCTCCAGGACAGCAGCGGCCCCTGGGTGAAGACGACACAAGCGCCGCGCCCGACTTACGGCAGCCCACTGCAAGTTCTCCGGATCACGGAGCACATCAGCAAGGGTTTTAATTCCAGCATGTCGACGGCAGCGGTAATCTTGGACGTGCACAATGCTTCTGATAAGATTTGGGAGCACAACCTGGTGTATAAGATGCTGACGCAAACGCCCATCCCTGACATCTACGTTAAGATTGTGGATGATTTCCTTCACCAGAGGACCTTCCTCGTTGCTCAGCAGGCAAAGCGCTCCAGTGTACGCCATATGTCGATGGGTACCCCTCACGGCTCTGTGTTGTCCCTTATTCTTTTAAATGTCTATGTCAATGACATACCCGTCACCCGTCACTGCCACTTGCCGCAATACGCCAATGACACGGCACTTTATACGACCGGCCGCAATCCTGATCAACTCATTGCTCGCCTCCAAAGGCAGGTGGACGCAACAGTCACCTGTTGTCACTCCAATAAGATGGCCCTTAATGCCGCCAAAACCATGGCTATGTATTTCACAAAACGGCGCCCTAAACTCCGCCACAACATCTCAACGGGGGGTGTCCGGACCCCTTGGGCCCAAGCTACCAAGTATCTCGGTATTTGGTTGGATAAGAAACTTTTCTTCCACCGACACGCAGAATACATCGCCCATAAAGGGTTACAGTTGACATAGGTCTTGTACCCGCTCTTCTCCAGCCGAGAGCTGAATTTAGATACCAAGCTCCGGCTATCCCACTCCGTTGTCCTACCCTCACTAACATATGGTTCCTCTCCGTGGGCCACGATTAATAAGTCCAGGATGCTGACGCTCCAGCGCCTACAGAATAAAGTTCTCAGGTGGAGTCTTCACGCCCCTCCGCTCACCAGGATTGTCACTCTGCATGAGGAGACAAATACGGCCCTTCTCAAGACGACCAATCGCCGTAAGGCTCGCCAACTATACAATAAAGTGGACGCCCTCCGTGACACGGTCGCAGGACTACAAACCATCGGCACCACAGTTCCACCGACCCCATTCTGCTCACGATCCTGGAGGACTCGGATTCGGGCTATGACTGACGATAGGCCCACTACGACCACGTTTTTCTGTCCGTTTTCGCACAGTCACTAGCAGTGGTCTCTTCTAGTCCAGCCACTTTTTTCTTTGACCATAGAGTTGGCGCATTACTGCACCCCTCCTCTGTTATTTCCACCGTCGGAGGGTGGCACGGAACTTAACGTTCCACCGCCACACCTTCAAAGTGCTATGGCCGGCTGTTATTCAGCCGTTGCTTTGAGTCTCCTCTCACTTTTCCACCGGAACAGTTGGACCGGATCTGAACAGGTCACGCTGTGATTAGTAAACTGCCACTAAAAACAATTGCAGCCCACTTCGATAGCAGCTTAATCGTTAGTTACTTCGTTAGCAATCTGTATGCAGCACAGTTAGAGATCATCGGTCACTACAGTTCAGTTGACAGACTTTTGTTACTAGCAGTCGCTAGGACCAGAAGTGTTACTTGTGTTTGCCTAATATGAAGAGCACTAACTATTTTGTATATCGCCTTTTGCCTGCGACGCATCTGCGTAATTGCACTTGTGGATGATCATGTGTAAAGGACTACAAGAATTCTCAGATAAAAGTTAAGTATTTGTACTTGTCTTGTAATAAAACTGCCGCCCGGGGTGGCCGAGCGGTTCTAGGCGCTACAGACTGAAACCGCGCGACCACTACGGTCGCCGGTTCGAATCCTGCCTCGGTTATGGATGTTTGTGCTCAGAGCCATTTGAACCATTTTTTTGTAATAAAACTCATTAATAC
The DNA here is from genome assembly GCF_023864275.1 of Schistocerca cancellata. Classification (NCBI taxonomy): domain Eukaryota; kingdom Metazoa; phylum Arthropoda; class Insecta; order Orthoptera; family Acrididae; genus Schistocerca; species Schistocerca cancellata. Next base: position 381,770,696 of record NC_064634.1, on the reverse strand, counting down.
TAGTTGTTGATTGTTTGTCTAGCGAACCGAATATACAGCATTCCTAGACACAACGGAATCAGTACTGAGGTTTGCTGCAAGTGCATGGGCACACCATCTAAAACTCACTGTGAACAAAACAGCTGTCAGGCAAGGGCAGAAGGACTTCTAAGAGTATCTGGGGTGTTTGGCACCCAATCAGCAGAAGCTGGTACTACGAATATACGCAGTCGATATTACGATCAGATATCGCGCAGCATCATCCTGGTTAAAAATACGCAGACCTGACAGGATTCAACAAAACACTAGAGTCGCAGTTAACAACAAGCGCCAATTTAAGCTCTGGAGGATGGAAAACTGCCAATGAGACTGGGAAGCTACTGATAAAGGGCACCGTGTATACAACATATTCCCTGATATTCAGGAGCGGCTGAATATGAGCTGGCCAATCCCAGGTGTGACATGGTGGCCATGCAGCTACATCACGTGACACTAACAACGATTCAAACTGTACATGCGGGGAAACTGGAACCCCGGAACGCACCGTCCTGATCTGTAGGCTGTCCAATAACTTAGGACAGCACAGAAATATACACTCCTGGAAATTGAAATAAGAACACCGTGAATTCATTGTCCCAGGAAGGGGAAACTTTATTGACACATTCCTGGGGTCAGATACATCACATGATCACACTGACAGAACCACAGGCACATAGACACAGGCAACACAGCATGCACAATGTCGGCACTAGTACAGTGTATATCCACCTTTCGCAGCAATGCAGGCTGCTATTCTCCCATGGAGACGATAGTAGAGATGCTGGATGTAGTCCTGTGGAACGGCTTGCCATGCCATTTCCACCTGGCGCCTCAGTTGGACCAGCGTTCGTGCCGAACGTGCAGACCGCGTGAGACGACGCTTCATCCAGTCCCAAACATGCTCAATGGGGGACAGATCCGGAGATCTTGCTGGCCAGGGTAGTTGACTTACACCTTCTAGAGCACGTTGGGTGGCACGGGATACATGCGGACGTGCATTGTCCTGTTGGAACAGCAAGTTCCCTTGCCGGTATAGGAATGGTAGAACGATGGGTTCGATGACGGTTTGGATGTACCGTGCACTATTCAGTGTCCCCTCGACGATCACCAGTGGTGTACGGCCAGTGTAGGAGATCGCTCCCCACACCACGATGCCGGGTGTCGGCCCTGTGTGCCTCGGTCGTATGCAGTCCTGATTGTGGCGCTCACCTGCACGGCGCCAAACACGCATACGACCATCATTGGCACCAAGGCAGAAGCGACTCTCATCGCTGAAGACGACACGTCTCCATTCGTCCCTCCATTCACGCCTGTCGCGACACCACTGGAGGCGGGCTGCACGATGTTGGGGCGTGAGCGGAAGACGGCCTAACGGTGTGCGGGACCGTAGCCCAGCTTCATGGAGACGGTTGCGAATGGTCCTCGCCGATACCCCAGGAGCAACAGTGTCCCTAATTTGCTGGGAAGTGGCGGTGCGGTCCCCTACGGCACTGCGTAGGATCCTACGGTCTTGGCGTGCATCCGTGCGTCGCTGCGGTCCGGTCCCAGGTCGACGGGCACGTGCACCTTCCGCCGACCACTGGCGACAACATCGATGTACTGTGGAGACCTCACGCCCCACGTGTTGAGCAATTCGGCGGTACGTCCACCCGGCCTCCCGCATGCCCACTATACGCCCTCGCTCAAAGTCCGTCAACTGCACATACGGTTCACGTCCACGCTGTCGCGGTATGCTACCAGTGTTAAAGACTGCGATGGAGCTCCGTAAGCCACGGCAAACTGGCTGACACTGACGGCGGCGGTCCACAAATGCTGCGCAGCTAGCGCCATTCGACGGCCAACACCGCGGTTCCTGGTGTGTCCGCTGTGCCGTGCGTGTGATCATTGCTTGTACAGCCCTCTCGCAGTGTCCGGAGCAAGTATGGTGGGTCTGACACACCGGTGTCAATGTGTTCTTTTTTCCATTTCCAGGAGTGTATTAACAAATAACATCATACAGAGCATAGTGTGTAACGAAGACATATACAACACACAAGTCGACACAGTCTCTACTGCACTATACACTGAATACCGGAATAGACGAGTAAACCACAGACGACATAATGTTCACCACCAAGGTTAACTTCACAGGGTAGGTGGATGCGGACGATAGATGGGAAAAAAGCAAGAATCAATACTCGCGTGGCACAAAACCTACATAAGCAAATAAGTAAATACAGCCTAATGATGCGGCCGGCGTGGCCGTGCTGTTCTAGGCGCTTCAGTCTGGAACCGCGTGGCCGCTACGGTCGCAGGTTCGAATCCTGCCTCGGGCATGGATGTGTGTGATGTCCTTAGGTTAGTTAGGTTTAAGTAGTTCTAAGTTCTAGGGGACTGATGACCACAGATGTTAAGTCCCATAGTGCTCAGAGCCATTTGAACCATTCTGAACAGCCTAATGATAAAGTAAGCTTAGTCAAATGAAGGGACTAGGAAATATAGCTATTAGTACCCTATAAAATAAAACTGTGTGTAGCAGAGTTAGATACTGTACTGCAGAGAGTCTCTCTAAACTGGTACACAGATGCATGGAATTACAACAGTCCTACAAAAAATCGTATTACGATGTTACAAGAGTCCCCATACGTAACCCTTATAAACTCAATTTAGGATTAAAAATGGGAATTATAGTAATTCACGATAATTTCAGGCGTCTGGAAGTCACCGGATCGACGAGACTTTCACCCTCGGACCCCTGAAGTGACGGGACTAACCTCCCCCCTGTACTCTTTCCTGTCAACCATTAAATCTAAATTCTTCCCTATCCTGCTTTTGTATTCCTTTTGTTACATATATTCCGTAATTAATTTTAAGTTTGCAATTATTTAAAGTTGCTACGTCGTTACACGTAATTAAAATTAAAAGAATTTAACATGTACTGTTTATGTAAAAGATGATTTCTTACGACCTGTACGGTCGCAGGTTCGAATCCTGCCTCGGGCATGGATGTGTGTGATGTCCTTAGGTTAGTTAGGTTTAAGTAGTTCTAATTCTAGGGGACTGATGACCTCAGATGTTAAGTCCCATAGTACTTAGAGCGTTTTTTTTTTTTTACGACCTGTCTTAGCATCTAGGTGCAGGTCTCTGTAAAAAGTAGCAAAAAAAAAAAAAACCTCAAACATGCAAACAGAACTCTCGTCAACTAACCGCAGAGCTCAAAGGTCACGTAACCATCAGCATCGGCATCATTTGGTAAGTCGCCGCAGATCGCGTGGTCTGCCATTGGGAAAGACGTACGCTAATGAGCCGATACATTACGACCACCTGCGTGTTTTGAGCGAAATGCAAGCGCAGCTGTGCGTGGCGTGGATTCGGCAGGTCCTTTGTAGCTTTCAAGAGCTGTATGGCACCAGAAGTTTAAGCACAGGTCACGCAAACCCCGAAAAATACCAGCCGTGGTCTGTGGTCACGGAGCTGGCGCCTCGCAGCTCCCCAGAGAGTTCCAAAGATTCGAGTTAGACGAATTTGGTCGCCAAGATTGCTGCGTGAATTCACTATCATGCTCCTCGAACCGTTCTACCATGGTTCCGGTACTTGTAAATCTGAAAGTTACGCTGTGGAAGATGATATCGCCGCCGGTGAAGACATCGAGCACGGAGGGATGCAGCTGGTCCGCAGCAATGTTCACAGAGCCCCGAGGTACCATCGTGCCTTCAATTACTTCAATTACTTCAATTACCCATGGAAACCAGGTGAATATCCTGCACAGCATAACCAGAGGAAAAATATTGAAAATTTTCTTCATTATCCATTTCCAAGATACAGAGGTTCAAAGTTACACTACTTCTGTGCGTAAAATACACACGTAAAATCGGGTATGAGGTGGAAACGCAAGTTTATAAAGCGGTGTAGCACGGAGACGTATGCTGCAAAGTTTGTGCGTTATCACCATAAGAGCTCTAGGAACCCCATGTTGTTGTAGTACTGAAGCACAAGCAAGGTATTTGTGCACATAAAATTTGGCTTGATCTATAGAATTAGTTTTGCGTTATTTCAATTTCACACAAGTACACTATCAAAATCTTACTTTTGCCGGCCGGTGTGGCCGTGCGGTTCTAGGCGCTTCAGTCTGGAACCGCGTGACCGCTACGGTCGCAGGTTCGAATCCAGCCTCGGGCATGGATGTGTGTGATGTCCTTAAGTTATAGGGGGCTGATGACCACGGATGTTAAGTCCCATAGTGCTCAGAGCCATTTCAACCAATCTTACTTTTGAATACATTGTGGGAGTATACAGTGATTAATTTTATTAAAAATATTTACTATCAAAAACAGTCTTGATCACAAATTATTAATTCCGGTGACCGGTTTCGACCACAACTGTGGTCTCTTCAGACCAATGAGTAAGATGAGTGGATTTACCACCAGAAGGAGGTACTTACTCATTGGTCTGAAGATGACCACAGTTGTGGTCGAAACCGGTCACCGGAATAAATAATTTGTGATCAAGACTGTTTTTGATAGTAAATATAGAAATTTTACTGATCCATAGTATTCTTTCTCTGACATATTCTGCTGTAGCAGGGTAAAGAAGGGAACCAGCAGAAAAATGCTCATACCAGACAATAAAAGAGGGGAGTATATCTTTTACAAAAACCCACTGGACAGTGGGGTACCTACCAGTTGCCTCACTCTACGTTTCTTAGCAATTTCAAAAACTTTTCCAATAATTTTGGGATGCGAACATATTCGCGCTCGTTTCAACACGCAGCTCACCTTTCACTCTAGAAAACTGTCCTGGCGGTAACTCGCTCACACCCCCTAGTCCATCACTGTCAGTCAGTCATACCCAGGCGGGCGCAGTAAACGCTGCGCAGAAGGAAAAGCGCTTCTGCCATCGTGTACATGACGTCAGAGTGGAACACTTCGCGCTCATATTTGTCTTTTGGAGGCTGTGTGGTTTCGTAAGTGTTGCGGTTTTCATTTGGTTGCTTTCGTGTAGTGGGTTATTTGCAGGTGATAGTGTCCAGAGTGGACGCGCCGAGTAGCCGCGCGATCAAAGGCGCCTTGCCACGGTTCGCGCGGCTCCTCTTGTCGGAGGTTCGAGTCCTCCCTCGGGCCCCGGGTTCCCGGGTTCGATTCCCGGCGGGGTCAGGGATTTTCTCTGCCTCGTGATGACTGGGTGTTGTGTGCTGTCCTTAGGTTAGTTAGGTTTAAGTAGTTCTAAGTTCTAGGGGACTGATGACCATAGATGTTCAGTCCCATAGTGCTCAGAGCCATTTTTTGAACCTCCCTCGGGCATGGGTGTGTGTGTTGTTCTTAGCATAAGTTAGCTGAAGTTAGGTTAAGTAATGTGTAAACCTAGGGACCGATGACCTTAGCAGTTTGGTCCCACAGGATCTTACCACAAATTTCGAAAAAAAATTGTTCTGAATGTTTGCAAGCAATACCAGGTTGCGCTGTTGTTGGCTATAATTCTCATAATAGCAATGGTAAAGAGACGGAAGTAGTGCTTCAGGCTTTCCCTCGCGATGGAAGTCTGCAAGGGGTTTGGCTGTACAAATGTTGTTGAAAAGACGCTGTGAATGCTGCATACGCAAGAGTATGCTCTCCTCGTTTTAAAGAAAATGACTGTGTTAGAGATTTGCGTTCCGTACTGCGGAAACGAGTGCTTAAAAGCGATGCGTTTCCGTTGTGTAATTTACCTTGTAGTGTTAGAGTCAGTGCTAGCACACCACGTGTAACATAAGAAGGGAAGGCGCCTCTCAACAAATGCGAGATCCATAGAAGAAGCATAGGGACTTCGAAAAAGGTTCCAGCACGGAAGAAGAGCGCTGATAAATCTACATTTACAGAAGAAGTTTCTGATGATTCAGGTAAGCATGTTTACAGAATTACGTAGCGACATTCCAGAGGAGAAATGCTCATATGGAAAACGTGCATAAAACTAAAATTACGTATTTAAGATCTCCGAAGTCAGTTTTCATTAACGAAAGGGCGTCTTCGCAATGAAGAAAGTAATAAAAATTGCTCTTGTGCTTTGTGAAATTAATGGATTAGTGGGCAAAATGTTTTCACCCAATCAAATCAGAAGTTTGGCAGAGGGGGTGAAGACGGAATCTATCTATCAAAAAGCACATTATTTTGCACGTCGATTTCTTTGTGCACGGTTGCGCAGAAAAATTGCAATTTTTTCAGGAAAAAATTGGGATATCCTCTACCTGCAGTGTAAACCCTGCGTTTTGGATAAACCGCAGTTTCAGTTGCCACCAGGTATTTTGAAGTATGTTCTAGTTCTATTAGCTAATTCAAATGCTTTCTACAAATAAGGTACAATTCTTTGAGTGAAAACGGCAGCGACCACCTATCAGTTGAAGGTCCTTTAAACTTGTGATGAATACAAAATGAAAATGAGCGTTGTATAGATCTTGTTTATTCGTTAAAACGTTATTCAGAGCCAACTTAGAAAATTGCAAGCTCATTTCGAACATTTATTTTGACAGAAAACGGCAAGAACAGGCTATACTTTGCGCTATTTTGCATTTTTTGATTCTATAGATGCTTGAATTTTTTTTTAAATTAGCAGTGTCTGCTTAAAAGCTGGACAAGTGCAGAATGTAGCAGTAAAATTCTAGCAATACAGGAACAGCAGTTTACATTTCATTATTCCATCAGAAGTTAAAACGTACCACAGGCTAAAGAGCAGTTCCCGATCCAGACACTGTTCCACAGTGACGTCACAGTCTCAGCCACCCAGTCTTATTTTTCTACTGACCTTGGCTCATACCCATCCACTCCCCTTTCCCATCGTCACTCACTCTTTCAGCTCAACTCACTGCCATTATCTCTTTGTCTCTCTCTGTCTCTCACTGCCTCCTGTCTCACAACCACAGTCCCCTTCGATCTGCCATACTACTACTGTCTCCTCTCACTGTCAATGTCTCCCTCTTCCTCTCTCTTATTCCTTCTGTCTCTTTCATTCCTTCCCACTGCTGCTGTAGCTCCTCACTGTACTACCTCTCTTCCTCCTTGTCATTGTCATAGACTCTGTCTCTTATTATCAGTGACTCTCAACCACTTCCACTTCGTCCTTCTCTCTATTCGTCTCCCAATGGCACTCTCTCCTTCATTCTTTTCCTAACACGTTCCACCGCCGCTGTGTCCCTCTCTTTCTCTCACACTGCCAGTGTCTCCTTCGCACTTTTATACCACAACCACAGTACTATCTTCCAGTATTTATTAATTTTCCGTCTCTTTTCCCACTGTCGCTTCTCTATCTCTCTCAGCATAAAAGACCACGAATATGTTCGTATGCCAAAATGTTTGGCAAAATTTTTAAAGATGCTGAGGAAGGTAGAATGACGCAGCTGGTACGCCAGTTTTCAGACAGCCTTCTAGCACAGAGGGGCATATTCGCCTTTTTTGTGCTCTGATAGGAGCATTTTTCCGCAGGTTTCCTTCTTTGCCCTCCTACGGCAGAGCATGACACTCGTGCGAAATAATCTTTATGGATGAGTAAAATTTTGACAGCTTACTTAAATGAAATTGAAATAACGCAAAACTAGATAATGTTGCAACTCAGACAGGATTTTTGTACGTATCTTACGTGTACAAGTAGGGTAACTATGAACCTCTGTATTTCGAAAATGGATGAAGATATGAAGAAAATTTTCAAGGTTGTAACAGACTGAGATCTTAAGGGCATGTCGAAAAATTATTAGCCGTTTGCTGTGGATATACCTCTTGGAATCCGCACCTCGATTCTGATACACAAAAACGATGTGTTTTTCGGGTTTTCTCAGGCAGGCCATGATCTGACTGGTGCCTCTAGAAGCGCCTTAAGGCGCACTGTAGACAACGCCTAATGCAAAAAGAAGCAAACAATTTTCCAAGTTTGTCTACACTAGAAGAAATGTGTAATATTCACACTTTGATCATGTGTTATAGGATAGTTAAGTAAGATGATCCTGCTGTTGGGTATACAAATGTACCCCAGCCCAAGGGCTAGCCAAAACACTTGATCCTACCTTTCTATCACCAATAGAACTAGAGGTACGAGCCCCGGAAAAATCATGTTTTTATGCTCTGCGTTTTGGAACATATCAGGTAGCGTATGCTCTCGCCTGCGTAGCGACACTGCCCCAGCAACCTACCCCGTGGCGAGGTGTATTCTTCGAGGAGCCGTTCTCCTGGATGACGGTGCATCCGGACACGACCATTGACTTCTTGACTTCGTGAACAAGAAACGTGATTCATCCGACAGGGCAGCACGTTTTCACACAGCCGCCTGTCGTCTTTTAGCGAGCAGGTAAGCCTCCGACCTCCACGTTCTGTGATAAAGCGTGGACATCGAAAACCGCGTCGTAAACTGGTGGTTTCACCGTCCTTCAGCCACTTTCCGTAGATGCTCACGGCAGTAGGGCGCCAACAGCCGATCAGCGTCGCCATTACTGAGATGCCATTTTCCAAACACTGGGCCAACACGACCTGCCCTTTATCAAAGTCGCCTCCCCGTTTGTGGGTCATATCGTCGCTAGAAGGTTGTAAGGTGTCAGGCAAATCCAACACCTTCCATGAAAACTCTGACATGATAAGCAAATCCAGTAGTATGTCACATAGCTCCGAATAAATCGTGACATTAAATTAACCAAAGTAATACGAGTAACGAGTGAGCAAATGGAATATCACAGACAAACACAAGAATGCCTAAATGCATGTCATACCTTCCCACCGTGAGACAGACGCAGTTCCGAGGGGAGAAACGAGAACAGAAGCCGAGAGCAGAACCGTGTTGAGTAAGAAGGCCCTACGATAAGGGGCGGACACCCACGTCGCCAGCCAACCGTTAGGACCACCCCCCAGTCCATGTTAAAAGCTAGAGCCCTCCAGAAGAACAGTATAGATCTTACAATAACACATAAAGGGCTACCCCAGCCGCAAGTTTTAGCGTGAGACTTTTTCGCGTCTCTGTTACGTCAAGACCATCCCCCAGCCCATGTTAAAAGATAGAACCTTCCAGAAGAACAGTATAGATCTTACGATAACACTAAAAGGACCACACCAGCTGCAAGTTTTAGCGTGAGACTTTTTCGCGTCTCTGTTACGTTGCAAACTTTAAAAACATTGCCCCACCACGAAAAGTATAACGTTTCTCATTGGATAGACAGAATTTTTGTAGGCGGAGCTTAAGGTTAACATTGAGACCCTGACTGGTCAGATGAAAACACAGGCAGATAGTTTTTTTAAACGAACTTCGATAAATTGTAGTAAGGAGAAGTTAGGAGAGAGTTGCTTCCGAGACGGCGAGATGAGCGGAGCTATGCTGCCCGCTGACGAACACCGACAAGGTAATGAACGCACGCGATGCCGCATAACAGCGCGTAAAGCTTCACTCAGAACTGCAGAAGTCTCATCTTTACACCCCCTTTTTGCGTAATACTAGTGTCGATCGTCAATTAAAGCTCATGGTGTTCACATTTGCCACTTGAAGTAAAAATCTGAAACGCGATGATTTTTCTGTTATATAGTTATTGAGAAGCCACATCAGCCACTGCAATTTACGACAAGTTAGATAAGTAATTAAAGATAATTGAGGGTCACTGTAGACCATTTAGATAGTTTTCTCTTTTGTGAAACTTAATTTAAACCTAGATTATAGATGTGATATGGCATAGGTCATCCTTCGATCCATTGTAGAACTTGGAAACCCATTCAGGGAATATTCGTTCACATTTTTGTTGAACGCAGTTGGTTTTTACCATCCTGTATTAAAATGTTTCCTTTTATCAATAGTGTAATTTATAAACAATGTTTTGTGAGTAGAATAAAATTTCCAATGGTAAACTTAACTGCTTTTTCGACGTTATTTTACCAGCTAACTAAAAATAGGAAAGCCTTGAACCCCTTCCACTAAATTTAGTTAGTATTAAGATTCTTTTACAGGGAGTGCAGTGGAGCTGACGCTGAAATCATTAAGTATTTGGTTATATCATCGCTAGTCTCACTGAACTCTTCTGAACTCTACATGTCATGTGTGGTCTGGCGTCTCCTTACCAGCAACAGGTCCCAGGTTCAAACTAGTCAATTCCCTAAAAAACACGCTCAGAACGTCGTTGCGCGAAAGTGGTAGGGAGACACGATATAGAACAAACAGACACCACCCAGAATGTTAGAAAATGGCGACCCTGCCAGGATGGTAAAATACCATGATTGAAGGTCGACCACATGCCTAACTAGGTCAGCCGGCCGAAGTGGCCGTGTGGTTCTAGGCGCTGCAGTCTGGAACCGCGAGACCGCTACGGTCGCAGGTTCGAATCCTGCCTCGGGCATGGATGTGTGTGGTGTCCTTAGGTTAGTTAGATTTAACTAGTTCTAAGTTCTAGGGGACTGATGACCTCAGAAGTTGAGTTCCATAGTGCTCAGAGCCAGCCAACTAGTTCAGAAAAATATCCTGTTAAAAAATTTTCGTATTAAAAAAGAAATTTTTTTGAAAGGCATACATAGTCGAAAACAGTAGCTGCAGCGATAGATAGTAAGAAAGTATTCAATAAGAAGTGAGACATTCTAGCAGAGACAATAGCATAATTAAGTTATGAATTTTAAAAATTGTTAGAATTAAGTTTTCTCCTCAATGCAAGGGCACAGGTGGCGGATACATCGTTGACAAGTTGGTTCTGACCCAACAAGTAAGTGAATGGATTGTCAGTCTTGGGTATAATAAGTGTCAAGTCGTGTGAATCAAAAGTTTATGAAACGCGTGAGATCGTATGAGCGCATGTTGACTTGAAGTAGGGCGCGTGAATTGCTTTTAAAACAGAAAATAAGGGATTCGGAAAGATTAGCAATGGCAAATCGAGACCTTGACCGAATTGAGGTAGAGACCCAGCATGAAAATGGACAGAGAATAGAGGACAGTACAACAGACGATGCAGTATCGCGAGAAATAGGACGTATAACGCACCATAACGAGGATAATGTACGTCAAGGCATAGAAAACGTAAGTCAGCATACGACAGAGGAGCAGGAAAGTAGAGAGACAGTCGATGAGGATTCTAACTAGCGTCTTGAATGCGTAGAACCCATAGTACAAGTAATCAGAGCTTCCTCACCATAGAGTACAAGGAATGCGAGCAGAAACGTGTCACAGCACAGTTCAATGCAATCGGTTGCGAACCAACACTTGGGCGAAAGCATAGAGCGTAGGACGTCGGAAGAAAACGCAATAGGACCCACCAATCTGGCAGAATTATTACAACAAATTACGGAAACCATGACAAGGCAAAATAAAGACATAGCAAACCAAATTCAAATTCAGAATGCAGAAACCACGAGACAAATGCGTGCGATTAAAGAACAAAACAAAGAAATTCAGTTACACCTAAGTCATAATGAAGACGAGGCAAAAGAATCTCGAGAAGTGATAGGAAACTTAATAACAGGTCACAATCAATTGAGAACCGACATTGACAAGGTACAAGCGGACGTACAAACATTGCGTAATGACATTCAGGACGAGATCAAAACATTACGTAACAACACCCAGGGAGAAGTCAAGAAACTAGAGAAACAGATAAACGAAATTACTAGACAAGCAGCAGCGTGAAGTTGTTGAAAACAGTGTGTTACACAAACGTATCACATAAGCAGCGCTGAAAAGATATGATAACCACATAGTCAAAATAGAAGCGCAAATGAAGCGACAATTTCAGAAATTGCGAACAGAGTTGTTGCAAACCATTGAAGAGCGTAGTGAACAGGATCGAACAAGCACAGAGTCTGCAACCACCTCCGTATCTGTAACAGCACCGTAAAAACAAGCAATTAACGAAGATATTACGCATTTGCGATTCCAATCACAGGCGGAAAGTAACATACGTGAAATCAGACAGCCTGCACAGCAACAAACACGTTTCGAAATTCTTGATGAACAAACGTCATCACAAACACATGCGGAACCACAAATGTATGTTTCAAGACAGTTTGGATCGTGCAATGAAGCGGCAAGGTTAGCCAGGCAAGATACCGAACCAATACCTGACAATGGAAAGCCAGGTCGCGAAGAGTACAGAACAATGCATTCAGCTACACGTTCACAACCGATGGAAGAAAATTATTGCGTACCACTCCAACGATACTACGCAAGGGTAGGCGAAAGTTACAGTGGACAATATCCAATGGATCTACCACAACCGGAAAGAACGATGGGAGAAATGATCAGAAACAAAAGTGGCGAAGAATCGCGAATTTCATATGGAACTATGACGAAGTACGACAACGATCATTTCCTCACAGTCAGAAAATTTCAGCACTTTCGAGAAGGAAACTCATTACATCCACGAACTTTTATTGATCAATTCCGAGTAGGATTACCAGAACACTGGACGCTAGCACACAAATTAGACTTTATATGTGCACACATGTCGTCAGGAACAGCCGCAGAAACCATGCAGAATGTTGCAGTGACATGCCGATCGTACGAAGATTTCAGAGAGAAGTTTCTCTCACGATATTGGTCCAGCGAAGCACAGAACAGAGTGAAGTACGAATTATTACAGAAACCATATTTTGAAAATTCATGAGAGAAGAGTCCCGTGAAATTTTTCGAATTAATGGCAAAGAAAAATCAATGCTTAGATGTACCATACAGTGACGGAGAGTTGATTAAATTATGCACGATGAAGCTACCATTGAAATACCAGCAATCATTAGTAGGTCGCGGAGGCAATGACGTCGAAGCATTTAAAGGTATTTTAAGGGAACTAGAGTTCATATTTTCGGAAGATGACGCAAGAAAAAGACGAAGCGCACGTGAAAACGAAAGCAAAAAGCAGTGGAATCCACAAGACACAGTACGAAGAAACAATTATTACGAACCATGTGACAACTTCGCACCAAGAAAGGACAATAGATTTCAACAAAGAACCGGTTATGGATTTAGAAGAGAATATGGCAATAACTATAATTCACCCAGGAACGGCAACAACTATTACAGAGGGAATAACGACAACCGGAACGGGTACTGGAGAACCAATAGACCGACAAATTATCAACAAAGAAACCACTATCAACAAGCTGAACAAGAAAAGAGAATACAGATAGAAGAGGTGGAGGTAAGACCACCAAACCCCGATAAACGTTCGAATTGACAGCTAAGCACCCATGCCAAAGAGAATGACGCACCGACCCAGGACAATTGCAGCACCTTGAACAGGGAACTAAAAATCTTATCACGAGAAGAGAAGAAGGAAGAAACAAATCCGCAGGGACCAGATGAAAACGAAGACAAGAAAATAACAATATCGTGTTGGGACGAAATAAATTGGGAGAATACTGACGAGGAAGATGAATTGCCAGAGGCATGCACAACGAATGTATGAGGAAAGGAGGAAGTAATGAGTATTGCAGAGCTATTTGAGATGGAAACCAGGGAAAGCGAATTCAATGAGGATAATGCGCAGTCGACAGAAGTTGAAAATAAGTTACGAGTGGGCACACAACCCAACGTAAACACTCCTGGAAATTGAAATAAGAACACCGTGAATTCATTGTCCCAGGAAGGGGAAACTTTATTGACACATTCCTGGGGTCAGATACATCACATGATCACACTGACAGAACCACAGGCACATAGACACAGGCAACAGAGCATGCACAATGTCGGCACTAGTACAGTGTATATCCACCTTTCGCAGCAATGCAGGCTGCTATTCTCCCATGGAGACGATCGTAGAGATGCTGGATGTAGTCCTGTGGAACGGCTTGCCATGCCATTTCCACCTGGCTCCTCAGTTGGACCAGCGTTCGTGCTGGACGTGCATACCGCGTGAGACGACGCTTCATCCAGTCCCAAACATGCTCAATGGGGGACAGATCCGGAGATCTTGCTGGCCAGGGTAGTTGACTTACACCTTCTAGAGCACGTTGGGTGGCACGGGATACATGCGGACGTGCATTGTCCTGTTGGAACAGCAAGTTCCCTTGCCGGTATAGGAATGGTAGAACGATGGGTTCGATGACGGTTTGGATGTACCGTGCACTATTCAGTGTCCCCTCGACGATCACCAGTGGTGTACGGCCAGTGTAGGAGATCACTCCCCACACCATGATGCCGGGTGTTGGCCCTGTGTGCCTCGGTCGTATGCAGTCCTGATTGTGGCGCTCACCTGCACGGCGCCAAACACGCATACGACCATCATTGGCACCAAGGCAGAAGCGACTCTCATCGCTGAAGACGACACGTCTCCATTCGTCCCTCCATTCACGCCTGTCGCGACACCACTGGAGGCGGGCTGCACGATGTTGGGGCGTGAGCGGAAGACGGCCTAACGGTGTGCGGGACCGTAGCCCAGCTTCATGGAGACGGTTGCGAATGGTCCTCGCCGATACCCCAGGAGCAACAGTGTCCCTAATTTGCTGGGAAGTGGCGGTGCGGTCCCCTACGGCACTGCGTAGGATCCTACGGTCTTGGCGTGCATCCGTGCGTCGCTGCGGTCCGGTCTCAGGTCGACGGGCACATGCACCTTCCGCCGACCACTGGCGACAACATCGATGTACTGTGGAGACCTCACGCCCCACGTGTTGAGCAATTCGGCGGTACGTCCACCCGGCCTCCCGCATGCCCACTATACGCCCTCGCTCAAAGTCCGTCAACTGCACATACGGTTCACGTCCACGCTGTCGCGGCATGCTACCAGTGTTAAAGACTGCGATGGAGCTCCGTATGCCACGGCAAACTGGCTGACACTGACGGCGGCGGTGCACAAATGCTGCGCAGCTAGCGCCATTCGACGGCCAACACCGCGGTTCCTGGTGTGTCCGCTGTGCCGTGCGTGTGATCATTGCTTGTACAGCCCTCTCGCAGTGTCCGGAGCAAGTATGGTGGGTCTGACACACCGGTGTCAATGTGTTCTTTTTTCCATTTCCAGGAGTGTATAATGAAGGAGATTATGAAGCGATAATTAGAGCATTTAGATGCGATTATGTGGAAGTAGCGACGAAGAAGGAGAAGATAGACGAGGATGAGGAAAAAGTAGAGGATGTTGAAGAAAGCGTAAATGAAGGAAGAAATAGAGAAGAGGAAATAAAAGAGAGAGAAGTAGCAGCCGAAGCTTATCCTATAGAAAGTTCGAATTCACAAGGGAAATTCCTAAAAAGACTCATGTATGATTAAGTGGAGGATTCGTTGATGCAAGAAGAAGAAGAATAGAACCAACCCTTTCAAATTCAACTAATTGTGAAGGCCATGGTAAAGCATATCCCAGTCAATATTGTAATTGATAGTGGAAGTGAACTGACTGCGATCTCAGAAAATTTATTCATGCAGTGTAATGCCAATGAGGAATTGCCAGTTCTGAAAACACGTAAGATTAAAGTAAGAGGTCCTATTAGAAACAATGCTGCGGAAGTTACGAGACAAACAAGGTTAACACTTTCGTGTCAAGGTCAAAAGATCGAAGCCAACCTCGTGATTATACCTAAACTAACTGTAGATTTGATTATAGGTGCAGATTTTTTAAATGAGAAACGAGCGATAATATATATGGGGAAAGGTAGCGTAACATTCGGGAATGTCACACTTCTCTTTGAGAAAAAGCTAAAATTAGAAGAAATACCAGTTATAAACAAACAGTTAAGAATGACGCGAGATAAAGAGGATGAAGAATTAGAATGGTATGCACAAAAGGGGGAATCGCCTCAACTCATGTTAGAAGTCCATAAAGAAATCGACGAAAAATTGCAAGAAGTTCAAGGTATTTCGGAACACAGTAAAAGAGAATTAGAGGGTATTTTACGAGATAAAGCAGAGGTATTTTTACCTAAGACTGGCAGTATCAAACACTTTCAGTACAAGTTTGAAGTAAAACAGCACAAACCATTTAGAGTGCCACCCTATACAATCCCATTAAGCTACAGGAATGAAGTATTCCAGGAGATATCTAAAATGTTAGATGACGATATTATTGAACCAGCTACCTCCACATATAACAGCCCATTCCATATTGTACAAAAACGAGATGGAAGCATCAGGTTAGTGCTTGATTCCAGACAGATCAACACAATCATAATCACTGAGACAGATCGCCCAGAAAAATTAGAGGAATTGATACAAAACTTCCATGGTGCTAAGATACTTTCATCAATTGATTTACAGAGTAGTTTCTGGCAAATAGAATTGGCCCCAGAATGTGGAAAATTTACAGCATTTATCGTATTCGGTAGATGTTACCAGTTTAAACGATTGCCATTTGGTTTAAACATATCATCAGCAGCGTTTATTAGGGGATTTAATACTATACTCAGTCCCGAAATTTTACAAAAAATTACTTGTTATGTTGATGATGTGATTATAGCAGAACCCTCTTGGGAACATCACAACGACTCATTAAATAAGTTTTTACAGATCATGAAAGAGCATGGGGTCACAGTAAATATAACAAAATCCAAATTTGGAAGGCGAGAGGTCAAATTTCTAGAACACATAATTTCAGAGAAAGGGGTGATGCCCGACCCAGAAAAACTAACGGCAATCAAAGAATTCTGTACTCCATATAATAAGAAAACTCTCAGTGGATTTCTAGGTCTCACCGGATTCTACTCGTATAAAAAATTGATTTGGATCGACTCTCTCGCAACACCACGCTTATGTGCATTGACTGGAAAAAACACGCCATGGGTATGGGATCAACAAGCCAATGACGAATTTTTAAAAGTGAAAAACGCACTAACAACAGCACCGATTTCAGCACATCCTGATCTAACCCAAAATTTTTGTATGGCCACTGATAGCGCGAAAACAGGTTTAGGAGTTGTTTTATTCCAAGAATACGAACAGGCAGGGCTAAGATCATATAGAACAATTGCATTTGCCAGTCGGGTACTCACAAAAAGAGGGAAAAACTATTCAGTCACGGAGCTGGAAGCATTGGCCATTGTATGGGGCTTCCAACGTTTTCGATACTTCCTATTCGGAAGAAAAACAAAAGTATACACTGATCACAAAGCATTAGAATTTCTGTTATCCACCAAACTAACTCATGGGAGGTTAGCCAGATGGATGTTAATACTACAAGAATTTGACTTCACTATTACACACAAACCAGGACCAGCGGATGTATTAGCAGATGCTTTATCACGATGTCCACAGGGTGCATCCAATAACATAGGTTTGGAAGCAGCAGAAGACTAGTTTACAATGTACTATATGAAACAAGTACCTTTCGAAAACTACATTACGACAGCATTGAAAAACATAGGCAAAGAACAGGACAAGAATCCCGAAATACTAGGAATCAAATACAAGTGGAGAAGTAATGATTTTCCAGACATTCGACAGCACTATCTCCTAAAAAACAATGTTTTATTTTTTAGACGAAATGTTACAACGAATGAATGGTTAATTTATATCCCAGATGAACTAATTAATAAGTACATATGGTATACACATTTAAGTAATGGCCACTTTGGACCAAAGAAATGCTTTTTAAAAATAAAATAAACAAGCCATTTTCCTAATATGGAAAGACGAATTAGAACAGTATTAGTCAAATGCAAAAAATGGATGAGGGCTAAACACGTCACTTTCCAAACCAAACCACCTATGTTTCCAATAATTCCTAAAAGATTAAAACAAATAGCTGCAACAGATTTGATGGGGCCCCTCCCACGCACAAAAAATGGATATATTTTCATATTTGTCGTTTTGGAACTTACTTCTAAATATGTTACCTTGACACCATTAAAACGGGCAACAGGTCTTACTGTAAGTGAAGCATTTAGACAAGATTTTCTCAGACAAGTAGGTCGAGTGGAACGAATAATTTCGGATAATGGCCCACAATACAAATCAGTGCAATGGCAGAACACGTTAAAACAACACAAAATAAAACCCATCTACATATCTAAGTACAAACCTAGCGTAAATCCAGCAGAACGATCTATGAAGGACACAGGCACTTTATGCTGATTATATGCAGGCAAAAGACACAACACATGGGATATATACCTTAAAGATTTTCAAGAAGTAATAAATGAAATGCCACATAGCACTACACTACTACCTCCAGTTACTGTACTTAAAAATATTGAATCCCCAAACATAACCGGAGAAAATGTTAGATTTCCTATTGTACCATGTAGACAGCACAATCAAGTCATAGCAACCGCACTCTCCAACATCAGGAAGGCAGCCATTAAAAGATAAGAAAGAGGAGATAGAACAGCAATTAAAAGAACATTCTCAGTAGGCCAGAAAGTATTTGTAAAAACACACCATCTCTCCAGCAAACAGAAACACAAAATACATAAGTTTTACGCTGCATACAAAGCACATGTCATAATTAGCCGAATTACTCGTGATAATGCTGTGGGACTAATGAACCCAAAAACAGGCAAAACCTTAGGACTTCACCATGTGAACCATATCAAAAAGTTTGAAGATTAATTTTATTACTGGTAAATAATCAGCACAATATTTCAAGATTATGTTGCAGATAAGATCGTCAGAAGAAAGAAGAATGAAGAGAGAGGAAGGTGGGAAAAAGAAAGTAGTTTCAATAAAAACAAAAACAAAAATTGCACCAATAGTACCATAGATTAAGGTGAAGGGATAAAGTGTAGATAGTCTAACAGCATGAAATACTAAAACGCCATATACCACAAAACTACACAAAAATAAAAAACGAATTTGAGGATTCTTGTAGACGTTAAGACTCAAAATATCTTAGAACTGTAACATGGAAAGGGCGCCGAAATTTGTAAAGCTTTTAAGAAGGCGTAAAACAATGTAGGTACTAGACATATGTTAGATGATTATAAGTAAAACTTTTTGTAAGAACCATTGTAAAAACTCCAGCAAGGACGAGATGCAACAACCCACAAGTTGCAACGCGAGAAGTATCAAGAAAGGAAAGGACGTAATTAGTAAGACACGATTCCTACAAGGCAGAAGCATCGAGAGAAGCGAAAGGACAGCGAGACCAACAGAAGGCCCTTGTAGCTGAAGTGGGCAGTAAATAAATCTGCTGCCAAGCTGAACCACAGGGTGGCGGAACCCTGCTGGGACAGAACACGGAACCACACAGTGGCAGAACCCTGCAGAGACGCGACAGGACACCGAACGCCGGAAGGGTCTCCGAACGCCCCGACTCAGCAGAGCGAGCAAAAAAACGGCCCAACGAGAAGACCACTTAACCAAGCCACCACTGGCAAAAAAATATGTGTAAAAGTCACACTACTGCTATTAAACAGCATGCTGATGTACGAAACTGAAGAAAACTTCCACAAAGTAAAAAGACACGCCCAAACAATTTATCAAACTGTTGCTAAGAGGAGAACTTCAAAGCGACTAGTTATCAATAAATATTTCCATATCCTGCCCAGAGAAGAACCAAGAAGCAAGTAAGAAGCAGAGAAAAAGCAGGAAGAACAGAAGTTGAAGATTCACAAGTTTGAGACCAAGAAAGAAGAGGGGTGAAGAATAGACGACATAACTTCCCAAATCCCTATCCTATTGTAAACTAGTCATCTGCGAAGTATTACAACCAAAAACGACCGCTTTCAGCGACACATAACGATGAGTTTCACACATACAAAGCCAGTAAACCACAATATTCTGCACTCACAGCTCCATTCCATTATGGGACCTCCACAACAGCAACATACACTTGCAAAGCCAACAAGGAACGACGAACGAAGCTGTACATCAAATACTTGCCCACATCCATCTTGCTGAAGTCCATCACCTTCGTGCAAAAAAACATTCGCCAACCTCATGCTTAAACATTCATAGGATTGTGTGAATGTGTGAAATCAAATTATGTGATGTAGGAATTGTGCAAAAGAAACGTGTGAAAAACTAAATAAGTTAAGCACACCAGACAGCTAATAAACTACAAAATAACAGTCATTGACTATGGACTTAAGTAAAAAATAGACTATCGACAAAAATAAGTCATTAGTTCTGAAATTGACAGTATATAAAGAACAAAAATAAGGCATAATAAACACTTATTTTCTCCTCATAAAAATAAAAGAATAACTATATTTTACTTATTTTCTCCTTATAAAAACAAAGAATAAAAAATTATCTTGTTGGATGTTTTCCCTTTATTTAAAACATTTATACCATTTGTTAGGATAATATCTCAATACTTGTGTATGTATATTTCTTTGTCAAAGCTATTCTTGGAAATAATTCTTATTTGTTAGTGTAACAATGTTGAAATGAGTGTCTAGAAACAAAAACATTTTACTTGTACATGATATTTAGAAAATGTGTTAGAAATAGATTTTACTTAATTACTACATTTATAAAAACAATATTTCTAAGCAAATCGATGTGAAAGACTCCTCACTTTCGATAACAAACTTCTTAAAAAACAAACTTCAGAATTAAATAAAGAAAGAAAATAATTAAAAAATAATAATTATAATAGAATAAAAAATATTCTTCCCTTGTCAATATAAACATATTGTTGATAATTATGTGGAAGAATACAAAAATATAAATTAGTAATACAAACTAGCATAGAAAAGAATAACGTTGCTGAACAGTAGGCAACAAAATTTAGATAACAGAATAATTTTTGACTGACTTAGACAACGATTCAATCATTGCCTAACTTCAGTGCAAAAATTAGGTTCGGAGGGTGATGATATGTAAGGTGTCAGGCAAATCCAACACCTTCCATTAAAACCCTGACATGATAAGCAAATCCAGTAGTATGTCACATAGCTCCGAATAAATCGTGACATTAAATTAACCAAAGTAATACGAGTAACGAGTGAGCAAATGGAATACCACAGACTAACACAAGAATGCCTAAATGCATGTCATACCTTCCCACCGTTAGACAGATGCAGTTCCGAGGGGAGAAACGAGAACAGAAGCCGAGAGCAGAACCGTGTTAAGCAAGAAGGCCCTACGATAAGGGACGGAAACCCACATCGCTAGCTAACTGATAGGACCACCCCCCAGTCCATGTTAAAAGCTAGAGCCCTCCAGAAGAACAGTATAGATCTTACGATAACACAAAATGGGCTACCCCAGCCGCAAGTTTTAGCGTGAGACTTTTCGTGTCTCTGTTACGTCAGGACCACCCCCCAGCCCATGATAAAAGATAGAGCCCTCCAGAAGAACAGTATAGATCTTACGATAACACTAAAAGGACCACACCAGCTGCAAGTTTTAGCGTGAGACTTTTTCGCGTCTCTGTTACGTTGCAAACTTTAAAAACATTGCCCCACCACGAAAAGTATAACGTTTCTCATTGGATAGACAGAATTTTTGTAGGCGGAGCTTAAGGTTAACATTGAGACCCTGACTGGTCAGATGAAAACACAGGCAGATAGTTTTTTTAAACGAACTTCGATAAATTGTAGTAAGGAGAAGTTAGGAGAGAGTTGCTTCCGAGACGGCGAGATGAGCGGAGCTATGCTGCCCGCTGACGAACACCGACAAGGTAATGAACGCACGCGATGCCGCATAACAGCGCGTAAAGCTTCACTCAGAACTGCAGAAGTCTCATCTGTTACACCCCCTTTTTGCGTAATACTAGTGTCGATCGTCAATTAAAGCTCATGGTGTTCACATTTGCCACTTGAAGTAAAAATCTGAAACGCGATGATTTTTCTGTTATATAGTTATTGAGAAGCCACATCAGCCACTGCAATTTACGACAAGTTAGATAAGTAATTAAAGATAATTGAGGGTCACTGTAGACCATTTTGATAGTTTTCTCTTTTGTGAAACTTAATTTAAACCTAGATTATAGATGTGATATAGCATAGGTCATCCTTCGATCCATTATAGAACTTGGAAACCCATTCAGGGAATATTCGTTCACATTTTTGTTGAACACAGTTGGTTTTTATCGTCCTGTATTAAAATGTTTCCTTTTATCAATAGTGTAATTTATAAACAATGTTTTGCGACTAGAATAAAATTTCCAATGGTAAACTTAACTGCTTTTTCGACGTTATTTTACCAGCTAACTAAAAATAGGAAAGCCTTGAACCCCTTCCACTAAATTTAGTTAGTATTAAGATTCTTTTACAGGGAGTGCAGTGGCGCTGACGCTGAAATCATTAAGTATTTGGTTATATCATCGCTAGTCTCACTGAACTCTTCTGAACTCTACATGTCATGTGTGGTCTGGCGTCTCCTTACCAGCAACAGGTCCCAGGTTCAAACTAGTCAATTCCCTAAAAAACACGCTCAGAGCGTCGTTGCGCGAAAGTGGTAGGGAGACACGATATAGAACAAACAGACACCACCCAGAATGTTAGAAGGTTTCCTCATTCATTCGCACATATAATTCCTTTACCCTGTCACGCGCCTACATGGAAATTCGGGATGGGCAGTAGTCATAATGTTTTGCATAATGAATGTAGGTACACTACACGTCTCGAGTAAGTCATCGCCTTTCTTCTGTATCCAGGGCATAACTCGGCTGGGACAACCCTGGCATTGCCCCTCGAGGGTGAGGGGCCCCTAGTACTCGAAAGAAACGAAAAGCGAAGGAAAAATTAAAACTAGACGAAAAACAATTACTTATATAAACTTTTCAATATAATAGGTTTTTAAAACGAACTGAAAAGTATAAAATAATATGTCCTAGCCCCATACAGAAACCTACTGCCATGCAGACAGTTCTGAAAATATGTGCTTGGGAATTTTTAATAGCTATGAAAAAAGAAATTGGAAATTTGTGGTAAGGTCTTATGGGACCAAACTGCTGACGTCCCTAAACTTACACACTATTTAATCTAACTTAAACTAACTTGCGCTAAGGACGACACACACACCCATGTCCGAGGGAGGACTCGAACCTCCGACGGGGTAAGTCGCGCGAACCGTCACATGACGCCCAAAACCGTGCGGCTACCCCGCGCAGCGATAGCTATGACAGACTTATAAAATTTACAAAGAAAAAAGGTGGGGCGTGTGCAATAGATAACTGATGTATGAATAGTTTATCTAACTCACCAACTCTTTTATCGCACTGCTAATGATACGAGCTGTTGTATGATTTTTATCAGCGACAGCTACTCTCTACTCTCCTTACTAGTATCTACTGCATGCGCCTCAGTTTTCCATTTTAAATTATACAATTATTGCCGTAGCTATGAAAAATTCACAAGGTCAAATTTTCAGGACTGTCTATACGGCATTACGAATCTGTGTGGGACTAGGAGAAATTACTTTATACTTTTTAGTCCGTTTTAAAAACGCGTTATAATAAAAAAGATCTTTGCTTAAATAATTATTTTCTGCTGTTTAGTCCTGTGTGTGTGAAGTTTCTTTATCGATTTCAAACATTTTGATGACAATACAATAGAGAGATGCGGTAAAAAATGGCTCTGAGCACTATGGGACTTAACTTCTAAGGTCATCAGTCCCCTTGAACTTAGAACTACTTACACCTAACTAACCTAATGACATCACACACATTCATGCCCGAGGTAGGATTCGAACCTGAGACCGTAGCAGTCGCGCGGTTTCAGACTGTAGC
Source organism: Schistocerca cancellata (assembly GCF_023864275.1). NCBI lineage: Eukaryota > Metazoa > Arthropoda > Insecta > Orthoptera > Acrididae > Schistocerca > Schistocerca cancellata. The sequence goes on along the minus strand of NC_064634.1, from coordinate 381,747,190 downwards.
GCCTAGAACCGCTCGGCCACTCCGGCCGGCAGAGATGCGGTAAATTTCAGGTTTGTTTTAGTTTCTCTTCACCTCAGCTAACCAATACATCTCGCGAAAAGACCATGAAGGTGGAAACTAGAGAGATTCGAGCGCACTTGGAGCAACCGTTCCTACCTCGTAAGGTTCTCGACCGTAACAGGAAAAGTGGGAAATAGCAATGGGACTGTCCGCCACACACCAGGCGAGAAAGCGAGTCAGTATTGCATCGTCATCCAGTTGTGAGCTATGTTGAACGTTTCAAGTCTCTAGCTCACCAGCAACTTAGCTTAAAATCGACTGCAAAATTTGTACCGAAGTAACAGATCTATAAAAACGTGTTAAAATTAAAATCGATCAGTCAAGTAAAGTTTTTCTCTATATTAAAATAATCAAAGTTGGTTTCGGAAATATTTCTGACATAAAGAAATGTAAATCATTTAATCAACTTTAGCTAGGACACGACGGTTTATTTGTTCCGCCTATGTACTCGTGAAGAAAAGCAGACGTCAGACGTAACACGCGGCGCTTGGGGTGACAGAAATGTAGCGCGTAATTGAGTTTGAGAAGATTTAAATTTATTGACATGTTCATTGAAAATACTCTTTGCACACAGTATTGAAAGCTAAGGTAGGTGGCGACCAGATACTAGGGAATATCAGTTCAAAGATCGCACACACTCCTCTGAACTGTATCAAAACAGTTACTCCCGTCAGCCATTGCTCCGAGTGTCTTCTCATGAGGAACGATTAACGATCGTTGTGCCAGATCGGAGGGGGTGGGGGTGTGGGGGGAGGGTTACACAACCGCATATTATGTCAAGCAGAAATGATACTCATCGCTGCAAATTATTTATCACCGAAATGAAACACCTCGTTCAACAATGACGTTTATAGCACCAGTCTACTGCGCACAGCATCGTTTGATGGCCAAAGCTGGTAGCGAGAAGAATCAAAAAACAACTTGTCAGCAGCTCGAGCTCCAGCGACCTCTACCGATTCAGTGCTGGTTAAGAAAATGTTGAAAGAACTCTGACTGGGGCTGATACAAACTGCACTGGCACAAAGACTACAGGTGAGCCATCTGACTTAATTACACGTAAGCAGACACAACAGTTTCAAATCGCATTCTCTTCCGCTTAGAAGACACTTTTGAACTAAGAAGAAATTAGTTTTTCTGCAAAATCCTAGCTTAATGTTTGAAACTCCTTGGAAATTTTTTAAAAATGTGTAGTTCTCATGGCATATGCATGGAAAAGCCTTTGTTTCAAGACACCATGGTGAACTCTCAACTTATCGAATAACGTCTATAAAAGTGAACACAGAAATAGCTTATCAACGAAACTTCATAGAGAATGTATAACTTGTGGTATTACGATTTTTCTGTAATTACAATATTTGTAAAATTCACGTTCCTTCAATAGAAACTCAAACAAAGCTTGAAAAATAGTCTGGATTAAGATCTCCATCTTCATTAAATGTACTTGCCTGTCAGAATCCACGTTATACGTCCGCAGAAAGGATCAGTGCATTTGACGCCTGTGTTTTGGGTATCACAGGCTGACAGAACCCAGGCGTTTGTTGACGTCTTGCCTTCAGACTGCTGTCGTTACCCCGTGTTACTGCTGCTTTTTGACGTTTATCTTGAAATTTTGCTGACTGGGGACGGGCGCATTCCTGCAGCTCGCCAGTCGACTCGTCTCAAGCAAATGCTTGGCAACGGCGTAGGCCGCTGCAGACGGACGTGTATTGTTGGGAACTGCGTCACGTCGCGGTATGTTGTTTACTCTTAGATGCGCCGAACATTTAAGGAAAATATCCAGCGACTAGCTTAGCGCCTGCTGCTTCTCTCGTGTTTGCGTAGTAATTACAACGAAAATAATTTTGTAAACGTATATTAGACCTACCGAAAAATTAAGATATTGAAGAGCCGTTTCTTTTTCTATGGGTTCCCGGGTTCGATTCCCGGCGGGGTCAGGGATTTTCTCTGCCTCGTGATGACTGGGTGTTGTGTGATGTCCTTAGGTTAGTTAGGTTTAAGTAGTTCTAAGTTCTAGGGGACTGATGACCATAGATGTTACGTCCGATAGTGCTCAGAGCCATTTGAACCATTTTTTCCATGTAATTCAGATAAAGTCGATTTGTTGTCGTGACTATTAAATAGTTTTCTTTGATTTAGTTCACAAATTACGACACCTTCTAAGCTCTTAACGCTAATGAAGACCAGAGAAGCGTGGTCTTCTCCTAATGCACTCCCGTGCAGACAGCTAATCTGGTAGCTGGTGTCGTTGGTTTTTGTTAATCGTGCTTTTATTGTTCTTGTGGTGATATTTACCTAGAAACATTCATCCACAAATCCCTCAAACACACATACCTTTGTTTCTAACCGAAAGCCAAATACCTATTTTCATAGATGTAGCTGTAAAAAGTTTTAACACAGCTAAATATTTCTATAAACATTTTCATCCCCTATTTCACGCCCATAGGATTCAAATTTCCAAACACAGAAATACATATTTTTCATTTCTAACCGAGAAGTCAAATAAAAATTTTCATAGATTTAGCTTCGAAATGCTTTCATAGTGAAATATTTCCATAAAAGTTTTCATCCCCCTCTTCACCCCTTTAGGGCTTGAATTTTCCAAAAACACAGAAAAACGTATTTTTTATTACTAACTCAGTAACCAAATAAAAATTTTCGTAGATTTAGCTTTAAAAATGCTTTCAAAAAAAATTATTTTCATAAAGCTTTTCATCCCCTATTCCACCCTTTTCGAGCTAGAATTTGCAAAAACACTGAAACACTTTTGTTTCTTCGTTTCTAACCGAGAAGTCAAACACCAGTTTTGACATATGTAGCTTTAAAAAGGCCACGGAAATCTTGGCAGAGTAATCCATGTAATGTTATATGAAAATACAAAGCTCGGCTATGTCTGACTTACTGAGCTGCGAAATACGAGTTTGGCGATTATATTCAACGCATCTTCCAATTCTGACCAATGCAGACTTTGCCTCACAGAGAAGGTATTCCTTAGGTTCCAGCCTTCTGCAATCCGAGATCGTCCTTTGCCGACATCGTTGTAGATGGGCAGAAGATTACTTTTATTTGATGTTTTCTTAAGATTCTGTCTAATCCCCACGAAATATTGCCGACGAACGGGAGGAACGCCCTGGACCTGAACCGCTCCTTCTCCTCTTCAACGCGTGAGTGGTCATGTTTCTTCTTCCTTAAAGCTGTGCTGATTTGATGTGGAGAATAACCATTATTTTTGAACACTAACTGTAGATGTTTCAGCCAACAAACGTCTGATTCTTCGTCTGCTAACTGTAAACGCTCTAAGAAATGGACCAAAGGCAAACGGTCTTCTCCTTCCTCAACTGAGAGATCCTCTTTAACGGTGTCGGCGCGTGATGCCCTCACCTGGGCGACCTCCATTTCCCTGGTGGGCACCGCCTACCATTTTTCTGCCCTGGAATCTGGAGGCCAATTCAGGGAGAATGCCAAATCCTCTGTCGATTTCATGGAACAGGATCCTCCAGTTTCTGCGCCCCGTAGCAGTGGGTCTTCCAAGGCTGGCACTTGGCAGGTGCCGAGCTGACGACCCTTCATTTGTTCCCTCCTCCCCATTTCCCGTTATGACTATTCTCCAATGGAACGTTCGTGGCATTAGATCCAACAAGGAGAAATTACGGTTGCTCTTGGAATCACAGCGTCCAGTTTTATCGACCTCCAAGAAACAAAATTGTATCCTCGCTACTGCTTTCACCTCTCGCATTCCCTTCCGGTCTGTTTTGACATTCCCCCTGAGGATGCCAAACTATTTCAAAGGGGATTGATGCTGCTCGTCAGGGATGATGTCCACAGTCAGATCATCTCATTGAACACCCAGCTGCAAACCGTTGCAGTCCACATTTTCCTTCCTCGTTTTACCTTTTCTCTTTGTAACGTCCACATCCCTCCTTTATTTGCTGTCACCAGGGCAGACTTATTCCAGCTTATTGAACAGATCCCTCACCCATTTTTGCTGCTCGGCGACTTTGACGCCCACCATCCCCTTTGGCACTCTATGAGAACCTGTCCGAGTGGTTTCCTCTTGACTGACCTTCTCAATTAACTCAACCTTGTCTGTCTTCACACTAGAGCACCCACGTTCCTTTCAGTCTCCAGACACACCTATTCCCATTTGAACCTCTCATTCTGCACTACCCAGCTTGCCTGGCTCTTTAAGTGGTCCATTCTCTCTCATTCACACTTGAGCTACCATTTTCTGTTTGCTGACTCCCACCCCACCTGCGTGTAAACCTAATCGGAAGCTTTCTAGGGCTGACTGGAGGCTTTACTCCTCCCTAGCGATCTTCGACGAACATTTCCCAACATTTGATGACTAAGTAGAGTATCTTACGAATGTTATCGTTGCCGTCGCAGAAAGCACAATACCTGGCACTTCATCTTTACTGGTCTGTCTCTCCGTCCCGTGGTAGACTGAGGCGAGCCACGACGCGATTCGCGCGTGGAGACGTGCTCTCCGAGTTTCTAACCGTCATCCTACGATCGCGAACTTAATTCGCTGTAAACTTGCGTGCGCAGTGTCATCGCATTTTTCAGGATAGCAAAACAGCTAGCTGGATTTCATTTACTACCGTAGTTCTTTTAACAGTTTGCGGAGATTTCGAGCTCCACCCACTGTCACCCCGCCTTCCTCCATCAGAAATGAGTGGAGGAGGCTCGGGTAATATCCTTCTCCTCTCAGAATCGTGAATGCTACAATACCGCCTTTACTATGGGGGAGCTAGAGCAAGATCTCACTTCATCCGGATATTCCGCCTCAGGACCAGACGATTTTCACATTCAGATGTTGCAACTCTTTCTCTTTCGTACGTACAATCACATTTGGGCAGATGGAACGTTTCCCAGACGCTGGCACAAAGCCACAGTCATCCACATACCTAACACTGGTTAGGAAAAACACCTTGCTTCTAGCTACTGTCCCATTTCTCTCACCAGTTGTTTTTGCAAGGTGATGGAACGTATGATTCTTGGCCAGCTGGTATGGTGGCTCGAGACTCACAATGTACCAACCACTGCACAATGTGGATTTTGGATGCGCCATTCTGCAGTTGACCATCTCGTCTTTTTCTCAACTCATCTCACGAACGTTTTTCTGGGGAAATACCAGACTGTGGTCGTATTTTTTTATTTTTCTTTGATTTTATTTGGAGAAAGTCTGTGGCACCTGCCGGAGGACTGGTATCATTCGAACTCTAAACATGTCGGGCCTCCGAGGTCGCCTGCTCGATTTCCTTCAGGACTTTTTAAAAGACAGTTTTCAAGGTACATGTGGGTTCAGCCTTGCCGGACACCTTTCTTCAGGAGAACGGAGTGCCTCAAGGCTCCGTCCTGAGCGTCGTCCTCTTTGGTACAGCCATTTACCCGATTACGGAATGTTTCCCGCCAGGAATCCGCGGCTCCCTTTTCGTCGACGACTTTATGATTTACTGCAGTTCCCCGCGGACTTATGCCCTTTAGCGGTGTCTTCAGCAATGTCTCAACAGTCTTTTCCCATGAAGCATCGACAATGGCTTGCGTTTTTCTACTGACAAAACAGTTTGTTTGAATTTCTGGCTGCGCAACGGGTTTTTTTTCCACCGGCTTTACTTCTCGGGCCTGTTGCTCTTCCGTTCGCTGAAACTACGAAATTCCTGGGGCTTGTGCTTGATAGGAAACTTTCTTGACCCTTCCATGTGTCTTACTTGGCTGCACGCTGTACCCGGTTCCCCAATGTCCTACGTGTCCTAAGTGGTACTTCCTGGGGAGAGGATCGGACCGCCTTCCTCCGTTTGTAACGATCCCTTGTCAGTTCTAAATTAGAGTATGGGTTATTCGCTTATTCCTCTGCACGTCCATCCATCTTTCGTCGTCTTAAAACAATCCATCATCGTGGAATACGTTCGGTCAGTGGCGTCTTTCACACTAGCCCAGCTGAGAGTCTCCATGAAGAAGCTACAGAACTACCACTGTCTTACCAGCGTGATGTACTCCTCAGCGTATATGCATGTCATCTGCCAGCTATGCTCGACCATCGATCCTATGTCCTCTTCTTCGATGCCTCCCTTCAGAGACAGTATGGGGTGCGCTGTTCTTCCCTGTTACCTCCTAGAGTTCGCTTTTATCTACTGCTCCGGCAGCTTAACTTCACGCTACATGTCACGTACAGTGGGTGCGAACCTTTCACGCCTTGGCTTCGTGCGGCGGCCCGTGTTCACCTTGAACTTCATCCGTTTCCCAAGGACACTCGTCCTAATTCTATCTATCGCTGTAAGTTTCTCGATCTTCGCACTCAGCGATAGCTCTTTCGTGTTCACTGATGGTTCTAAGACTGATCGCGGTGTTGGGTGTGTCTTCGTGATTGGCGCCGATGATTTTCGGTATCGGCTTCCAGAATATTGTTCGATTTTTACAGCAGAGATCGCCCTCTATCAGACCACTCAATACATCCGGCGACACCGGCTTTTATTGTGTTAACATGCTCAGATTCTCTCAGTGCCCTCGAGAGCCTCTGTGTGCTGTACACAGTTCATCCCTTAGTGCAACGAGTCCAACAAAGCTTCCACTTGCTCGCTGCTGAAGGAGCCATTTGATGTTCATGTCGGTCACGTCTGTCTGACGGGAAATGAAGCTATTGACACAACTGCCGAGACTGCAGTTCTCCTGCCTCTGCCTGCTGGCTCTTCCATTCCTTCGGATGACCTCCGTGTTGCTGTCTGTCGGCAGGTGGGGTCACTTTGTCATCACCACCCGTCTTCTCTTCACGAGAACAAGTTCTGGGGAATTAAACCTCTCCCAGCGGCTCGGCCGACCTCCTCTCGGCCATCTGGTCGCGAGATCATTTCACGTAGGCAGGTTGGTGGGCCCTTACTTTCTAGCCATCGCCATTTGCTAAGTGGTGATCCTCCATCTCTTTGTGCTCATTGTCATCAATCTATGACGGTTCGTCATTTCCTGACCGAACACTTCTTTTAACCACTTACGTTCCATTGTATGTTTGCCGTCTGAGTTATGTCCGTTTTAGCGAATGAGGCGCGGGTTGTTTACTGAGTTTTACTTCTTATCCGTCGTAGCAATATAGCGAAGGACATTGAATCTTTGGTCCGGTACTTCCGCTGCCTGTACGGAATATTTTGTGGATATTTCTCCAAGGGGAAGTGCCGGCCGTTGTGGCCGAGTGGTTCTAGGCGCTTCAGTCCGGAACCACGCGGCTGCCACGGTCGGAAATTCGAATCCTGCCTCGGGCATGGATGTGTGTGATGTCCTTAGGTTAGTTAGGTTTACGTAGTTATAAGTCTAGGGGACTGATGACCTCAGATGTTAAGTCGCATAGTGCTTAGAGCCATTTTAACCGTTTTTTCCAAGGTGAAGTCCTTGGTTTTAGCTGTTTCGTCGCGCCGATTGTGCTTAAAGTATACGTCCTTTTAACTTCTTTTACTTATTAGTGTTCTAAGGATATGATATTGGCGCTCATGACCTCAGTTGTTCTTCTGAAAAGCATAAAAAAGGGAAAATAAAACAGGATGACCCGCTGTAAAACTTAACGACTAGACATGACACATTACCAACTCGGTGGAAATGAATGAAAGTGCGGGATCAAGTTGCCAGAGGTCTCCAAACCGTGCACAGAGAGCTGGATGCCATATGGCTGGATGCCATGAGGCTTCATTACAACATGGCACAGAGACAACATTTGGATTACTTCACATGGAGAAGACTCTCTGGGAAACTGGAAGGACGAAGTGTGACGAGCGCAGCCCAGGAGTTTGGTATTGCTCACAGCATTGTTTCACGTGCTGTGGGGAGCGTTCCGAACCTCAGACACTCCTGCCCGAAGGAGGGGACGTGGTTGACCAGGGTCAGCTACAGTTATGGATAACCATTACATTGTCCAGCATGCAAGGTCGAACCCACGTGAAACAGCGGGTGTAATTGGAACCACATTTAACAAACTGCAAAGCACGTAGTGACAGAGTGGCACGGCCACTGCTTCGAGGTGGTCTCTCTGCCTGTTGACCAGTACCTTGTGCTCCGATGACACCCGCACATCGGTGGCACCGTCTGCGATCGAACCAAGAGCATAGGAACTAGAACTACGAAGAGCGGGGTCGCGTACTCTTCCCGGATGAGAGTCGATTCAGTCTGAGTGGTGATTCTGGACGTACCTTAATAAGGCGAGACGCGGGAACACTTACTGTATCCAAAAACATAGTCTAACATAACCGTTTAGGCGCTCCAGGTGTTATACTTCTGGCCGAGCGGTTAAAGACGCTACAGTCTGAAACCGCACGACCGCTACGGTCGCAGGTTCGAATCCTGCCTCGGGCATGGATGTGTGTGATGTCCTTAGGTTATTTAGGTTTAAGTAGTTCTAAGTTCTAGGGGACTTATGACCACAGCAGTTGAGTCCCATAGTGCTCAGAGCCATTTGAACCATTTTTGTTATACTTCGGTGAGGCATAATGTGGTATAGGCGCAATTACCTTGAAATTTTTTAACACGATTCACTCACTGCTCAACGTTGTGATGAGGCTGTATTCGTCCCCCATGTGCGTCTTCTCACCGGTGCATTCCACCCTCACTTCGTTTATATGAATAACAATGCGCGACCGCATCGTAAAGCGCATGGGGAGAAGCTCTGTGAACGAGAGGATATTAGGTGAATGGACTCGACTGTCCTTTCTCCCTACTCAAATCCCAACGCGTACGCGTGGGAGGCATTGGGGAGACGAATCGCAGCACGTCCACGTAGACCGACGGCCGTCCGGCAGTTGTCAGCCGCGCTGCTGGAGGACTGGAACGCCCTACCGTAAGAGCTCCGTAACAGCCTTGTGGCCAGCGTGGGAGCACGATGCAGAGCGTCCACTGCCGTCCATGGTGATCATTCACCCTATGAACAACCATGTCCCGCCGTTTGCAATGTCCACAGGACCATCATGAATCGCGGTGACTTCAGGATAATAACTGCATTCGAATGAAAATAGCATTGCTGTCCGTCTCGTTGAGTGTTTCCTTCCGTTACGTTCTGTACTTTACTCTAGCAGTTCTTTCTATGTATGGTCTTTTATCAGATCATACGAAAGTTTTTCACAGCATTATACTTGCTCCGGTGGCTCCATGATTGCACTTACTCATCTTCTCTGTATACTCACAAACGCTTTCACATAAATTTATTGTATCCATTAGAAATCGTTGTACGGGGGTGAGTCAAATGAAAACTTTAAATACTTTTTAAATATTATTTATTGGGCAGAAGTGGTACAAGCTGTATCACTTTTCAACATAATATCCCCCACGCTCAATGCAAGGCCTCCAGCGCTTACAAAGTGCATAAATTCCTTTAGAAAAAAATTATTTTGGTAGTCCACGCAACCACTCATGCGCCGCGTGGCGTACCTCTTCATCAGGACGGAACTTTTTCCTCCCATTCCGCCTTTCAGTGGTCCAAACATACGGAAATCACTTGGGGCAAGGTCTGGTGAGTATGGTGGATGAGGAAGACACTCAAAACTCAGGCCTGTGATTGTTGCAACTGTTGTATGGGCAGTGTGGGGCCTTGCATTGTCACGTTGCAAAAGGACATCTGCTGACAGCAAGCCACGTCGCTTTGATTTGATTGCAGGCCGCAGATGATTTTTTAGGAGATCTGTGTATGATGGACTGGTGACAGTGGTCCCTCTAGGCATGTAATGCTTCAAATTGACGCCTTTTTCGCCCCAAAAGAGAGTCAGCATAACCTTCCCCGCTGGTGGTTCTGTTCGAAACTTGTTTGGTTTTGGTGATGAGGAATGGCGCCATTCCTTGCTCGCTCTCTTCGTTTCCGGTTGGTGGAAGTGAACCGAGGTTTCGTCCCCAGTAACGATTCTTGCAAGGAAGCCATCACCTTCTCGTTCAAAGTGCCGAAGAAGTTCTTCACAAGCATCAACACGTCGATCTCTCATTTCAGGAGTCAGCTCCCGTGGCACCCATCCTGCAGACACTTTGTGAAACTGGAGCACATCATGAACAATGTGGTGGCTGACCCATGACTAATCTATAAACATGCTGCAGTGTCATTCAGTCTCACTCGGCGGTTTTCCTTGACTATGGCTTCAACTGCTGCAATGTTCCGTGGAGTCACAACGCGTTGTGCCTGACCTGGACGAGGGGCATCCTCCACTTGCGAACTTCCTACTCCATTCGTAGACTTGCTGCTGTGACAAACATGCATCACCGTACTGAACCTTCATTCGTCGATGAACTTCAATAGGTTTCACACCTTCACTACGCAAAAACCGAATAACAGAACGCTGTTCTTCCCTGGTGCAAGTCGCAAGTGGGGCGACTATATTTATACTGATACTGCGACGGTATGTGTGCATCTGCACTATGCTGCCACCTACAGGCCATTCTGCACGCTTACCAACTTGCAGGATAACGACGCGAAATTTCGGTTTGTTATTACAAATTTAAGGTTTTCATTTCACTCACCCTCGTATAAGCCCGTGACTGCAAAACCAAGGTTGTATTGCGTATAAAATATATAAAATTCGCTGTAGAGAGACTATTTCCCTTTAGGTTCTGCAAGACAATTTCGGGAAATAATGACCATTTTTCGTTTTTCGAGCATTATGAAAATTTAATGTGCGATGTGTGAGCTGTTACATTATTTTTGTGACTTTACTGTAATATAAACACGCGAAATTTCGCAATGACTTTGTCTGTAGATAATGGCGAATTTGGAAATAATTTTTTAAATTACAGATTTCTTGTTCTCTTATGTAGAAACTCGTAAATAAAAACATGACTTACACAGTTGACGAATCAAAAATGTACTATAACAAACAGCTACAAAGATTCTTTACATGTTGTCATTAGAGGCACCATATTACAATTAGTCTTAGGTTCTACATACCTTTCTGTAGTGCGGAAGGCACTTTCCGTATGTAACGTAAACCATTACATGCTTATTTATGACCTACAACGATACCTATTTCTATGTATCACCATCTTATTTGCTCTTTAAGGGACGTATCTGAAGAAATTCACTGCGTTCCTTTCGAATTTTTCATTCAATGTTTTATCTTTGTATTTATTTTAATGTGAATATCTCTTCATTTCTTCCAACAGACCCGTTTGATCACCCTTGCTCAGTTGGTGGAGTGCATTAACATTTAGCTCTATGTTTTTAAACGGGTTTGTTGCGTATGTGTGTACTTATTGCTTCTGATGTGTGTATGTTCTACGTGTGGCTGTAATGTGCTCTGTAAACCTGGGACGGATAACTCAGCCTGCTTGTCCTAGGTAGAACATGGTAGAAGCAAAGGTGTGAACTCTAAGAGCGCAGTGGGAATTCCACTGTTAAACGCAGGGGAGGAAATGGATAGGGAAATGAGGGTCGATACGGAATACACTCCTGGAAATGGAAAAAAGAACACATTGACACCGGTGTGTCAGACCCACCATACTTGCTCCGGACACTGCGAGAGGGCTGTACAAGCAATGATCACATGCACGGCACAGCGGACACACCAGGAACCGCGGTGTTGGCCGTCGAATGGCGCTAGCTGCGCAGCATTTGTGCACCGCCGCCGTCAGTGTCAGCCAGTTTGCCGTGGCATACGGAGCTCCATCGCAGTCTTTAACACTGGTAGCATGCCGCGATAGCGTGGACGTGAACCGTATGTGCAGTTGACGGACTTTGAGCGAGGGCGTATAGTGGGCATGTGGGAGGCCGGGTGGACGTACCGCCGAATTGCTCAACACGTGGGGCGTGAGGTCTCCACAGTACATCGATGTTGTCGCCAGTGGTCGGCGGAAGGTACACGTGCCCGTCGACCTGGGACCGAACCGCAGCGACGCACGGATGCACGCCAAGACCGTAGGATCCTACGCAGTGCCGTAGGGGACCGCACCGCCACTTCCCAGCAAATTAGGGACACTGTTGCTCCTGGGGTATCGGCGAGGACCATTCGCAACCGTCTCCATGAAGCTGGGCTACGGTCCCGCACAATGTTAGGCCGTCTTCCGCTCACGCCCCAACATCGTGCAGCCCGCCTCCAGTGGTGTCGCGACAGGCGTGAATGGAGGGACGAATGGAGACGTGTCGTCTTCAGCGATGAGAGTCGCTTCTGCCTTGGTGCCAATGATGGTCGTATGTGTGTTTGGCGCCGTGCAGGTGAGCGCCACAATCAGGACTGCATACGACCGAGGCACACAGGGCCAACACCCGGCATCATGGTGTGGGGAGCGATCTCCTACACTGGCCGTACACCACTGGTGATCGTCGAGGGGACACTGAATAGTGCACGGTACATCCAAACCGTCATCGAACCCATCGTTCTACCATTCCTAGACCGGCAAGGGAACTTGCTGTTCCAACAGGACAATGCACGTCCGCATGTATCCCGTGCCACCCAACGTGCTCTAGAAGGTGTAAGTCAACTACCCTGGCCAGCAAGATCTCCGGATCTGTCCCCCATTGAGCATGTTTGGGACTGGATGAAGCGTCGTCTCACGCGGTCTGCACGTCCAGCACGAACGCTGGTCCAACTGAGGCGCCAGGTGGAAATGGCATGGCAAGCCGTTCCACAGGACTACATCCAGCATCTCTACGATCGTCTCCATGGGAGAATAGCAGCCTGCATTGCTGCGAAAGGTGGATATACACTGTACTAGTGCCGACATTGTGCATGCTCTGTTGCCTGTGTCTATGTGCCTGTGGTTCTGTCAGTGTGATAATGTGATGTATCTGACCCCAGGAATGTGTCAATAAAGTTTCCCCTTCCTGGGACAATGAATTCACGGTGTTCTTATTTCAATTTCCAGGAGTGTACGTAGTGGATCCAGAGTTTAACTAAGGTTTGGGCGACCTGCGGTTAAATAAGGCAGAAAGGAAAGATATATTCCTTCGGAATTTCTAAAATCATTCGGTATAGTGGGAACCAAACGACTATTTAAGTTGGTGTGAAAAATCTATGAGACTACAGACATAGCCAAAGACTTTTAGAAACATGACATCCACGCTATCCTGAAGACAGCAAGAGCAGGTAAATGCGAGAACTCCTGCACTGCCAGCTTAACAGTTGCTGACAAGTACAGTATACAGACGAATAGGAAAGAAAATTGACGATCTTTTAGATGACTGTCAGTTTGGCTTTCGTAAAGGTAAAGACTCCAGAGAGGCAACTCGGGAGTTACGATGGTAATGGAAGCAAGGCATAAGAAAACTCAAGGACTTGTCGACCTAGAAAAAGCCTTCGACAATGCAAAATGTTCAAAATTCTCAGAGATAATAGCAGAAAGTACATGTATGTAGGTGAGAAATGTGTGTATATACATACGCAAAAAAACCAAACGAGAAAATATTGTGGCTCGTAGTGCAGTGCAGTGTTCAAAAATGGTTAAAATGGCTCTGAGCACTATGGGACTCAACTGCTGTGGTCATAAGTCCCCTAGAACTTAGAACTACTTAAACATAACTAACCTAAGGACATCACACACATCCATGCCCGAGGCAGGGTTCGAACCTGCGACCGTAGCGGTCGTGCGGAACCAGACTGTAGCGCCTTTAACCGCTCGGCCACTCCGGCCGGCGCAGTGCAGTATGCTAAAAATTAGACGCATGTATATAAAAGAACAAATGTGAATAATGTAAGGAGCCAAGAAACTCGACTACTAAAAATGTAAATTGGATCGCGAGTACTGTTGCTGTAATTTGTAAACAAAACGACAGTGACCACCAATGATGCCTTTAAACAAAGCGAAACGAGTTTGTTCCAAATAAGACTTTATAAAGCGGCAAAAAGACGGCATAACTCCTGTATTATTTGTATTCAACAAAACTGTCGCCAGCCAGGTAAACTAACTAGCGTGCTTTAGAAGTCGATACCGCCACGAGCTGTTCTCCATGACGTGTGGCAGTTCAACTTCAGCGGTGATAGCGGTCGGTCGCACTATGTGCAGCAGACAGTGTTCATAAGTGAAGTGCTATTCGCGTCGTCTCGTGTAATGTCCATTACACACCTTCATTACGCGAAAAGCGATAGAGTGACACAGTATAAACAACAATGGAAAGTTACTGGTGGAAGAATGCTGTGGAACTCAAATTTGCCAGCTGTCAAAATTGGTAACTACCCGCATGAAAAAAGAAAAAAAAAACAGAGAACAAGTAGACATTGTGCAACGTGATAGTATTTCAAACTTTGCTCTAACTTATTGCATGAGCGAGTAAAACATGAGTGCGCTGGAACTGTAAGTAGGCTGTTTATGTGTTTGTATGTTGGCAGCGCTGTATATTAAATCTTTGACTGCGCTGTGTGCACTCTGTAAGAGACTTTCTGTGGCTGGTCGGACTTGCAGTTGGAGGTGAACATCCAGTAATGATGGAGGTTGGGTGTGAGTAGTCAGCAATGATGGAGGTTTGAGGTTAATAATTAGCATTGTTGAAGGTTTGCAGTATTAGCGCGAGCAGACGATCTGGACGTGTTCGACTTGGAGACTGAATATTATTCATGATTATATAATTTTTGGAACTGGATGTCAAGGACGATCATATAATTTTTGAACTGATTATCACATTATTAAGGTAAAAAAATATATTGTTTGGTTTGCAACAAAATCTTTCCTTTGCCAACCATATGCCTATTAGTAGTTAGAGCCTTCAGTAGTTACATTCTTTCATTTAGCTGGCAGTATTGGCACTTGCTGTATTGCAACAGTTCGGGTAATGAGGTAAGTGACTTACGTAATGTATAGGTTATTATCAGGATTGCTTCTTATTCAGGACCATCCTGTTGTATTAATTATTTGAAGTCAGGTTATCGTTCTTGAGCAGTCAGATTGCGTTGCGCTAGAATATTGTGGGTCAGTGCTGAAATGATAAAGAATAGTAAAGCGACAGTAGCATTCAATCTCACTCAGCAGTTTAAGAACATTGAGTAAGCATTCAGCAGTTGAAATAATACACTGAGGTGACAAAAGTCACAGGACTGCGTACACAAGGCATAAAAGGGCAGTGCACTGGCGCAGCTCTCACTTGCGCTCAGGTCATTTACGTGAAAAAGAGTTCCGACGTGATCATGGCCGCAAGACGGAAATTAACAGACTCTGAACGCGGACTCGTACTTGTAACTAGACGCATTTGATATTCCATTTCGGAAACCGTTAGCGAATTCAGTAATCCAGGGTCCACAGCGTCAGGAGTGTGCCGAGAATACTAAATTCCAGGAATTAACGCTCGCCACGGACAACGCAGTGGCCGACGGCCTTCACTCAACGACCGATCGCAGCGTCGTTTCCGTAGAGCTGTCTACGCTAGCAGAATGAGATTTTCACTCGGCAGCGGAGTGTGCGCTGATATGAAACTTCCTGGCAGATTAAAATTGTGTGCCTGACCGAGACTCCAACTCGGGACCTTTGCGTTTCGCGGACAAGTGCTCCACCATCTGCGCTACCCAAGCACGACTCAAGACCCGTCCTCACAACTTCAGAATTGAAGTTGTCAGGACGGGTCGTCAGTCGTACTTGGGTAGCTCAGACGGTTTAGCCGGCACTGTAGCTTAGCGTGTTCGGTCACAGGGCTGCTCGCCCTCCGTAATAAAAAACTGAGTGAAGGAATCAACGATTAGCTTGAACGGATGTCTTGTGACATCCGTCCAGACCAAACGCAACGAACAATACCGGAAAAAAAAATAGTAGAGCGCTTGCCGCGAAAGACAAAGGTTCCGTGTTCGAGTCTCGGTCCAGCACACAGTTTTAATTTTGTCCCTGCTAGTTTTGACTTGATCCGTTTTCTACCTTCGTGCAAAGTTTGAATCGATTCGTACATGTTTAAGGTATAGAAGTGTCTTGCTCTAAATACCTCCCAGAAAAATGTATTCTTTACACGTAAATTGCAAACGACACAAGACTTTTTTTTAAACTGTTACATAATACATAATATCTTAGAGGTATTTAAGTGTGCTAGTTTTTTGCACGTCAAATGCGAACGAAGGTGACATTTTTCACTTCAAATCTGAACGGCGCGCATACAAATGGTGCTATTAGGTTATAAAATATTTTGCAGAAGGAATTAATTGATTTGCACAATTTACGTGGACGCCTGCTCCGTTTCGCCGTTCAGACCTTTCTTAATACATTGTAACACAACTACAGTAATATGTAGGAACCGGCGACCAATACCCGCCTTCCTCTAAACCGTGATTCTGCGCGCGGCTATTTCATACATATTTTCTAGATCACTTTCGCGTTGTCACGACACTATTGGAAGGTAGTGAGAATAGTTTTTTTACTGCGCCATCGAGGGTTCACGACTCACGCAGACCGTCTAGTAGCATTGGGCAGCCCCAGTTGTGCAGATTACAGTGTTGCTAAGCAACGTGATCAACAAGGTGATATGTGTCCTAATTAAAACAGAACCTCGATATTTTGAATAAATTTTCGGTTAGTTTTTATCAAAAATCTGTATTTGTCTCGAAAAGTACTTTCAAACTTCGTGCATTAAGTCCAAGCACGGCTCGGCGAACATTAGCTGGTGATGGAGGAGTGTGGCTGCATCGAGATGTTACTAGTCTCTGACGACTTTTGAAAAATACAGTACAGAATGTTTTTTACCAATAGCACTCTGTGAGGAGTGTTTATAAATCGTTCTGTGATTTTCGTATGATCACAAGTTTACAAATCGATTTGCACGTAAAATAATTAAAATTATAGATAGATGAACAAAATTCTGCATTAGAGTCAGACAAGTAAAGCAATTACTCAATTATGCATGTCAGTAGCAGAAACATGTGGGTAAGAAATCCAGATGACAGCCGTTTCGGTCATATCTCTAAGTGTGGGTATAATACCACTATTTGTGTGTGTGTGTGTGTGTGTTTGTGTGTGTGTGTGTGTGTGTGTGTGTGTGTGTGTGTGCGAGCGTGCCCACGCGCGCGCAACCTACGACAAAGATGCCCCCAGCGGTAGGGTGCATGTGAGTCTTTTGGTATGCACAGTGATACTCAAAACGTATACTCTTGGAGGAAAATCGTTTTTAGTGCAGTCGAGATCGACTTTATATCAAGATGTAATCACTTATTTAAATAACAATAATGTGCGATGACAAAAAATTTAAACATAGAATGGTGACACTAACTAATGGGTAACGATACAGGGTGGACTCTGAGGTACAGACCTAATCTACCGCACCATGACACGAACTATACCAGCGCTCACAGCATCGTCTCTCTCTCTCACCAACATGCGTTCTCTCTCCTCCAAAACGCACGTTTGGATGCGTGTCACAAGGAGTAAATTTCACGCAAATGATACTGCCAGAGAGAACAATCGAAAAAATGGTTAAAGCAAGACAAATTATTCAAAAATTAGGAAAAATGCTGAGTAGTAGTATTATATTTCAATCCATCCTCCTCCATAGCTGAGTGATGTTGAATTCAGTTATGCTCTCGGGGAATTCCCATGAACGACCAGGTCGCGGGCAAATGACTTTTACGCCCTTTTCAAGTGTATCGTAGCCTGTAATGTCGTAGAACGCCAAGTCCCATTGTTGCGGCGGACTGTGATTTGCGGTACATTCATCACAGTTTCTTTCCGACACGTACAGGTCGACTTGGTATTATGCGAGCTGTGGGAAGTATGCAGCTAATCAGCGGCTACTTGCCAGAGGACTGGCGGACTCCCTTCAGCAGTGGCGAACGATGATCGCCACCGCTTCAACTGTGTAGTCGTTGCGAACGTCTGTTTGTTAGGGCGACAACTGGTCGCCTGTTTTCTGCGAGTGCCAAACCCATGTTCCTCTGACTCAGAGTCCTTTCTTTACTCAGCGTTGGAATATTTTCCTACCATTCCTACCACAAAGTCTCGTGTGGCTCTCTGGATAAAGGGTGGACCTTGGCGTATCTACACTATTGGCCATTAAAATTGCTACACCACGAAGATGACGTGCTACAGACGCGAAATTTAACCGACAGGAAGAAGATGCTGTCATATGCAAATGATTAGCTTTTCAGAGCATTCACACAAGATTGGCGCCGGTGGCGACACCCACAACGTGCCGACATGAGGAAAGTTTCCAACCGATTTCTCATACACAAACAGCAGTTGACAGGCGTTGCCTGGAGAAACGTTGTTGTGATGCCTCGTGTAAGGAGGAGAAATGCGTACCATCACTTTTCCGACTTTGATAAAGGTCGGATTGTAGCCTATCGCGATTGCGGTTTATCGTATCGACATTGCTGCTCGCATTGGTCGAGATCCAATGACTGTTAGCAGAATATGGAATCGGTGGGTTCAGGAGGGTAATACGGAACGCCGTGCTGGATCCCAACGGCCTCGTATCACTAGCAGTCGAGATGACAGGCATCTTATCCGCATGGCTGTAACGGATCGTGCAGCCACATCTCGATCCCTGAGTCAGCAGATGGGGACCTTTGCAAAATCACAACCAACTGCACGAACAGTTCGACGACGTTTGCAGCAGCATGGACTATCAGCTCGGAGACCATGGCTGCGGTTACCCTTGACGCTGCATCACAGAAAGGTGCGCCTGCGATGGTGTACTCAACGACGAACCTGGGTGCGGGCAATGGCAAAACGTCATTTTTTCGGATGAATCCAGATTCTGTTTACAGCATCATGATGGTCGCATTCGTGTCTGGCGATATCGCGGTGAACGCACGTTGGAAGCGTGCATTCGTCATCGCCATACTGGCGTATCACCCGGCGTGATGGTATGGGGTGCCATTGGTTACACATCTGGGTCACCTCTTGTTCGCATTGGCAGCACTTTGAACAGTGGATGTTACATTTCAGATGTGTTACGACCGGTGGCTATACCATTCATTCGATCCCTGAGAATTCCTACATTTCAGCAGGATAATGCACGACCGCATGTTACAGGTCCTGTACGGGCCTTCCTGGATACAGAAAATGTTCGACTGTTGCCCTGGCCAGCACATTCTCCAGATCTCTCAACAATTGAAAACGTCTGGTCAATCGTGGCCGAGCAACCGGCACGTCACAATACGCCAGTCACTACTCTTAATGAACTGTGGTATCGTGTTGAAGCTGCATGGGCAGCTACACGCCATCCAAGCTCGGGCCGTTATTACGGCCATAGGTGGTTGTTCTGTGTACTGATTTCTCAGGATCTATGCACCCAGATTGAGTGGAAATGTATTCACATGCCAGTTCTAGTATAATATATTTGTCCAATGAATTCCGGTTTATCATCTGCATTTCTTCTTGGTATAGCGGTTTTAATGGCCAGTAGTGTATTTGGGGATGCTCATCACTCGCACCTCGATTGTTGGCACTATTTGCAGACTGCAAATGCAGAGCTTGCGTGCTGTTCCCGTTGTCGCGCATACTTTGCCAGTTATCTCAAGAGCGTTTTTACCAAGTCCCCACTAAGTTGGCGTGTTCCCTACGTGGCAGGCACCCGCCCGATTCGGAACGAATCATGGCACGTTTATGTCTTGGGCAGGGTCCGCCTGTCATCCTTCATCGCCTTGCAGGGTTTTCAGGGTTCTGGGCGGGTGGATTCTTGTGAGGGTGCAGCTCAGCGATTGGAGAGGGGAGGCATCGTGACCAGGCCAGGGAGTTCCATCCTTGTCCACTTTGTGTCCTCCAGCCTGTAGTGGAGTGCGACCCTAAAAAATAAAAAAAAATAATTGAAAAGACAGATGCTTCACTTGTTTCACAGCACTGAGAAATTGTAATTAGTTTGTCACTTAAAACAAGGGACGTGAAATAAATGGTAGAGTCTTTCAGAAAAAGTGGTCAGAGTGGCCGAATGTGATATGGTGGGCCCGTGTTCGATTCAAAACCGTGTCGGAGATTTTCTCCGCTCAGAGTGCTTTGCAGTCTCCATCATCATTTCATCCTCATCGACACGCAGGTCACCGAAGTGGCGTCGACTAAAAAGAGCCGCGCGGGATTAGCCGAGCGGTCTTCGGCGCTGCAGTCATGGATTGTACGGCTGATTCCGGCGGAGGTTCGAGTCCTCCCTCGGGCATGGGTGTGTGTGTTTGTTCTTAGGATAATTGAGGTTAAGTAGTGTGTAAGCTTAGGGACTGATGACATTAGCAGTTAAGTCCCATAAGATTTCACACACAGTTGAACATTTGACTAAAAAGACTTGCACCAGCCGAACAGTCTAACTGACTGGAGGCCCTAGCCAAAGGCACATTTCACGTTAAGACATGTATGCCATCTATGCAAACTTCTCGTTATTCCATCTGCAGTAATGGTACCAGTATGTGTGATCCTGTTTATCGCTTCTGGGATCATACATTTTAAATGACATCTAATTTTCCTTTCATTTCGGTTTCAGATACATATGACTGGCCTTGGTACAAACTTGTACCTTTCGAGGAAAGTATCGAAGAAATCTCTATGCTTCTGCCTGATTACCTGAGTACCGTCCGGCTTTCGCAGGCGTGCAGTGCGGACGTGCTGTTGTTTCCGCCTGCGGAGCTCCCGCGCTCGCTGTTGTTTACTGGCAGCGGCCGTTACTTACGGGTCGCTAACGTGTACTAGAAGCACGGCCAACCGTTTTCGAAAATCAACACTACGATTCACCTTCTGTAATGACTACAACCGACCAAAAGCCTTGGAAGTGGAACGCTTCCTACGCGACGCAACTACCATCCCCGTTTCCGGCATTTGGAGCAGTCATTTGTCGATCTTAAGCTGTACGGTGTACGTCAAAGTCGACAATGACACGGTGTGCGAAAAAATACTTCGTGACACCAAACACGGACTACGCTTTTGCCACACCGACGGAAATGTCGGTGTGGTCACTGTTGACAACGTAGAGTTGGGGATGCGCACCATACGTGTTTTCGAAATACTCCCACGGAAGACCTCATAGCGGCTTTCCGCCCCTGTGGCACAGTACATGGGCACATTGCAGAACGCTGGGTGGAATTCCAAACGTACCCCGTTCTTAACGGTTTATGACAGATCACCATCGATCTCCGTTGCCACGTGCCGTCGTACCAGCACATCAACAGGTGCCTCACGGCCGTCATATACGACGGCCCATCCAAGACCTGTTACGGGTGTGGCAAAGAAGGTCACCAACGGGTCTGCAGCGACGAATCACCCAATTGCTAGCCGCTACCGTGGCGCCTCCGACGGCTGTCTTACCGATCAGCTACGCATCGGCGTCCTTTTCTCGTCCCTCCGGCCGCCGTCCGTCGGAGCATGTACCGGTGACTATGAAACGTCCCCTTTCGAAAATTATAAATTACTGTGCTGGTGAACCTCTCACGTTATTTGATTTTCAAACAGCTGAGCCAAACTAAACGTACTGGTTCAAATGGCTCTGAGCACTATGCGACTTAACTTCTTAGGTCATCAGTCGCCTAGAACTTAGAACTAATTAAACCTAACTAACCTAAGGACATCACACACACCCATGCCCGAGGCAGGATTCGAACCTGCGACCGTAGCGGTCGCTCGGCTCCAGACTGTAGTGCCTAGAACCGCACGGCCACTCCGGTCAGCCAAACTGAACGTACTCAGACATTTCTCTCTTTACTTACTCAGACCAACAGAAAACTGACACACTTTTTTTTTTTAGTGCAACGGAATCTGAGTTTCAATAATCCCTACAAAAGAATGGCGCTGATTAACAATAACCTATACCTTTCATGAATCACTTACCTCACAAAAATCTTCGTTACTCGAACTACTGCAATGCAGCGAGCGCCAATACTGCCAGCTAAATGAAAGATTCTAGCTACTGAAGGCACTAACTACTGATAGGCATAGTTAGCAAAGGAAAGATTTTGATAAAGAACAAACAATGTATTTATCTTAATAGTGTTCAAAAGTCATAATATATTCATGACATCCAGTCTTACAAATTTCATTTTTCTGACGGACACACGTCCAGATCGTCCGCTCTCAAAATTCTGCCATTTCTCTCCCCACATCCACCACTGCTGTCTCTCTCCCTACATCCACCATTGCTGGCGGCTCACCTCTAACTGCCCAACGCTACGCGCTGTTGACATCCAGCTACCCAACACTACAATAGCGAAATTCCAACAATAGATTGCACACATCACAGTCAGTGATTTTCATACAGAGCACTACGTGGCGTTACCAACATAAAAGCCTAAACAACACACTTACAACACTTCGAGCTGCTACGGATACCGCCGGGGTTCACGCGACATGCTCTCAGCCTGACGCTACTCCGGGGCCACTAACAACAGCGACAACTTCCGATTCCCTCCCGGCCGACGGTATGGTCCCTTCACTTATCGTCCCCGTGGCTGCCTTCTTCCCAGACCGCCGCCACTCCCTCCAGTCTTCCGACACAGAGGGACGAACACGAAAACAACGTTCACATAAAAGGCGCAAGAGCAGCCGCCATAAGGTCTCGGAAGGAGACAGCTCACCTCCCCTGAGGCTCCAGAGGCCGTCCGGCCCGACGAGGCCTCAGAGAACCTGCACGACGACAAGAATGAGGACAACGCGGTGCCGGCTCTGGCTGTGTCTGTGGCTACTTTGCCGTCTTCCCAAGGAGCACCTGAACCAGTGGACTCCACCGTTGCGACTGCCGCACAGACGTCCACCGCTCCTACGGACGAGGAGGCATATGAGCGCCACGACGACAGCGCCCTCGTCGGCGTGGAGTGACAACGTCGACGGTGGCCCCAACCACACGCTGGGTACGGAGTTACCACAGACGGAGATCTAGTCTTTCTTTCGCTTACGCCATAGTCCCGCAGCAATCGCAGGGTCGGCGTGGTTACAACGGATTTGGCAAGGTTAGCTTTAGGGGTAGCCGGATGCCCTTCCTGCCGCCACCCTGTACCCCCAGGGATGGAATCAGTGTACCCCAACTGTCTGCATCTAGTGTAAATCGTGAAATAGTGCGAATGTGTTTCAAACGTCTGCGACGCGTGTAACTGAGGAGGAACGTGGGGACCAGCCCGGCATTCACCTAGCGGGATGTGGGAAACTTCACAATAAAGGATGACAGCCAAAAACAGTTGCAGGATAAAATTTTTTATTAAAATTCTTGACCAAGGTTTCGGTACATATAAATATACCTTCATCAGAAGTAAAACTTCTAAAATTACATCATGCAATGGAGAATAATAAAAACAATTATGCCAAAGGCGTCGACACATCCATGCCCGAGGCAGGATTCGAACCTGCGACCGTAGCGGTCGCGCGGTTCCAGACTGTAGCGCCTAGAACCGCTCGGCCACCCCGGCTGGGAACACATGAACAGCATAGAGTGAAGAAGTACTGTGAACTGAAGGACAACAGCAGAAGCTCACTGCCTGGTGATGGTGGGGGAAGGGGCAGCGCGACAAACAGGCACTGACATGAAAATACTGCTGGTTTCTCCTAATTACACTTTATTTTACGTATATCTCGTATAAAAACGGCTAAATAACAGTTTATGGAGAGCCTAAAAACCAAAATTCAAACTCACTAGAGTGCTGCAATATCGAAAAAAGCTAAAACTAGACAAGCAGTTTATGAAATAACTGTACGTGATGGAATTTTTTCCCTATTTTTCCCGAACTCAGCGTTGAAAACACTATAAAAATCACTTAATAAATTTGAAACAATTGTTATGTCGCAGACCTGTGTTATCCTCTCCAGGTGACCACCTGGAACGTGGCGTAGCCATCTACACCCGAGAAGGCACTCCGGTGGCTGACATCACGTACCTTCTGTCCGCCAGAGGCGTGGCAGTCACCATCATGTTGTCAATATTTACGCCCCATCAGGCTCCACCCGCAGACGCGACAGAGCACACTTCTATTGTGAAGAAATAGTCCCTTTGTTTCCTGGCCGCTGTAACCATTACTTCATTACTTGCTTGGGGGTGGGGGCCGGGGATTTCAATTGTGTCCTGCACCCTAAGGATCAAATGGCACACTACCAAACTTGTCAAGAACTGCGTCTTGTCGTCCGTGATCTGTTGCTCTGGCGCACTTGGGAAGTTCGGGAAGGCGACGCACGTAGACATACTTAGCAGACGAGTCACTCCATGAGCCGCCTTGACAGGATTTACATCTCAAGGGAACCCACATCTGCACTCCAAAGTGGACCACTTTGGCCCTCCCACCTTCACGATCCCGAATGTCTTCAACGTGTTTCCGCGACAAGGGCCACCTGTGAACGGCCCTTACGTAAGTACTTGACAGCCTTTACTTGGTGGCTGGAGTGTGCAAAACATGCCATTCTACGTACTTGATTCAGTATGGCAAGGAAGTAGCTGCATGGCGCCGACACATTACCGACTATTTCTACGCCGTTGTCTGTGACCTGGTCGCCCAGCCGCCCACGCCTGAAACCCAGAGGGAATGCAGCAGCATTAAGGAACACGCCGTACGCCGCAGGGGGCGATGGTGCAGACCCGACGTCAAGATTCGGCGGAGCAGAAACACCTCACCACGCATCATATCACCTCTGACAGGAAACATCGACGACGACGACTCGTCACCGAGATCTACACATGTCGCGCTCAGCATGTCAGTTGCCAGGGAGAAATCATCTATGCCTTTGTAGATCACTACCGCACTACATAGTAGGAGGAGACTACCAACAACCGCGCTGAGGGATCTGTGTTCCCACACGTAACTGTCACCCTTGTCGGCGACGAAGCGGACGAGCTGAGGCAGCCGGTTATGTGCGACGATGTCCACGATGCAATGAACAAAGGTGCTCTGAATAAGTCACCTGGCGTCGACGGATTGACAATAGAATTTTATCACGCTTTCCTTGCGCTAATGGCGTCACGGTGGACGACAATGTTTAATGAACTGTTGACGATGGGGAACACCATACCGCCGTCCTTTCTCACGCTAATTATTATACCCATCCACAAACCGACACCAGGTGTGACGACAGCACATTACCGTCCCCTGACTCTGCTTATCGCAGACTGTAAAATTTTTGCACGATTCCTGGCGACGTGTTGGCGCAAGATGCTGCCTAGCATTTGTAAGTAGGCTGTTTATATTTTCTTATTGGCAACGTTACGTAGCGCTCTGTATGAAAATCACTGGCTGTGCTGTGTACAGTCTGTGGCTAGTTTGCATTGTTGTCTGCCATTGTAGTGTTGGGCAGCTGGATGTTAACAGCGCGTAGCGTTGCGCAGTTGGAGGTGAGCCGCCAGCAGTGGTGGATGTGGGAAATGAGATGGCGGATTTTTTAGTACAGAATGGATGTCATGAACTCCTATATATATTATGACTAGTAAGGTAAATACATTGTTTGTTCTCTATTAAAATCTTTCATTTGCTAACTATGCCTATCAGTAGTTAGTGCCTTCCATAGTTTGAATCTTTTATTTAGCTGGCAGTAGTGGCGCTCGCTGTATTGCAGTAGTTCGAGTAACGAAGATTTTTGTGAGGTAAGTGATTTGTGAAAGGTATAGGTTAATGTTAGTCAGGGCCATTGTTTTGTAGGGATTATTGAAAGTCAGATTGCGTTGCGCTAAAAATATTGTGTGTCAGTTTAAGCACAGTCTTGTATTGCAGTAGTTCGAGTAACGAAGATTTTTGTGAGGTAAGTGATTTGTGAAAGGTATAGGTTAATGTTAGTCAGGGCCATTGTTTTGTAGGGATTATTGAAAGTCAGATTGCGTTGCGCTAAAAATATTGTGTGTCAGTTTAAGCACAGTCTTGTATTGCAGTAGTTCGAGTAACGAAGATTTTTGTGAGGTAAGTGATTTGTGAAAGGTATAGGTTAATGTTAGTCAGGGCCATTGTTTTGTAGGGATTATTGAAAGTCAGATTGCGTTGCGCTAAAAATATTGTGTGTCAGTTTAAGCACAGTCTTGTATAAATGTTCAAAGGGGACGTTTCACATTCTATCCCCAAAACAGTCAACTCCGGGTGGCTCAGTTTACATGCAAACGGTCACAGGAGAATGTCATGATTTAATTGCACTGGAGCCGGCCTGACTGGCCGTGCGGTTCTAGGCGATACAGTCTGGAGCCGAGCAACCGCTACGATCGCAGGTTCGAATCCTGCCTCGGGCATGGATGTGTGTGATGTCCTTAGGTTAGTTAGGTTTAATTAGTTCTAAGTTCTAAGCGACTGATGACCTCAGAAGTTAAGTCGCATAGTGCTCAGAGCCATTAATTGCACTGGTAGCGCCATGCAAACTCCGCACCGCGATGGTTGCCATCGATTTTGACAGCGCATTCGACAAGGTGCGGCATCGTTTTCTGTTCTCAGTAATGAACCAAATGGGTTTTCCACCCGCCTTTTTATAGATATCATCCGGCGCCTGTGTGGCAGCGCCGAATTGCTGATTCAGGTCAATGACCGTGTGGTGGGACCAGTGACCATATGGCGCTCCGTTTGCCCACTTGGGATACTACTCGATGCCGTAAACCTGGAGCCATTCATCGGGAGTCTGACGACTCACCTTTCTGGTCTCACTTTGTGACAGCACACTTCTCGCTGTCGTGTGTATGCTGACGACCTCCTCCTCTTGATCCGCTCACGGAATGGTTCTTGATATGATATCAACGTACGGAACAGCAGCGGGCAGTAACATGAATGTGGCTAAATCGTCGATGGTGCCCATTGCATGCGACCTCTCAAACGACGACTTACGACGTCTTCCGTGCATATAAAATCTACGATTCCTTGGTATCATTTTCACATCCACCGTGCGCCGCTACACTGCCATCAATTTTCGGGGTACTCTCCAAATTGTCCGCACGGAAGTGTGACAAAATCTCCTGCGCCGACTCGATTCTTTACTAGGTGTCGAACACTTCAAGCAACATGTGGTGTCCAGAATGGTCCACATCGCACAAGTACTCCCACTGCCATCAACTATTGGACGCAGCCTCCAGGCTGCCTTCGGATACTTTCTTACGGCCGGCACGCTCTTGAAGGTCCGTTACGAAACACTCGCCCTTCCCCCCCACATCCGAGGGGCCTCGGCCTTGTCAATGTGCGACTCCGAGCGGCGTCTTTGTACATCTCTACCATGCACAAGCAGTGGAACGGGGACGCCTCCATTACGCGCAGCTTGCTGGAAATTCTTATGCCTGCGGCCATATCACCGCCAGTAGCAGTTGGCCACATCATGCACCATCTGACGCACTTTTCTGATTTCATCGTCGACTCCAGTTATGCTCAGACTCACTTACTGAGCACGTCATATCCACTAGCGTTTCCTTCTCTTCAAGGTTCGGGCAACATGGTACGACGTCGGACTTGGAAAATTCGTCACAAATCAACGTCTTCACGCCATCGCACTTTCGGACACTGCGCTTGTCCACTTTGCCACCTCGTGGATGACGGTGCCCACCAGTGACGTATGGAAACTGGGTCGACAGTTCGTTGCCTGCTACCTCGGCGTTCCACCGGATTCGATTGGCGCAAGGACTTTTATTCGGCCTGAGGATTCTTATTTCCCCGTCACCAAAAATGATGCGATTGTATGGGTCAAGGGGTGTACGGCCACTTACTTCTATAATGATGGCGATGAATCACGCCTTGCCCACAATGAAGTCGAGCACGGACCGCGCTACGGCGCCTTCTTCGCCAATTAGCTTACGTCAGCCGCGCTCAGCTGGATGGTGCCACACGCGGACGACACTCCCGCCCCACCTGCCGACATCTGTGATTCTCCGCGCCACCTTTGTTACGAACTATACCAGAGCACACTGGTCCCTCAACTATGTTGTCTCCTCCTCCTTGGCTTTTGCCCTCCTTTTGGGCGCTTCTTCTCAATAGTGATAACGAGGACACAATGTCCAGGCCTCACATGTTGATCCCTGCCCACTCTGCCTTCACGCCCCTTCTGCTGGCAGGGGGATGTCCCGCACCTTCTTCCCTCTTTGTCTACGACCTCACAGGAATGCCGGACATTTGCCACGCTTGCCCCTTCGCCAGGTAGCTTGAGCAGCGATCCCTCAGGACGCCCTGCCTCGTACTTCTTCTGTCCGCTTTCAAAATGCCGTCTCCACATCTTACTAGAAACAAGCAGTACGTTAGGGACCTTCTTCTTCCGCATCTTGGCGAAATACAGAGTTTCTTTTCTGAAATCGTAATATTTACAACTTTTGGGAAACGAAAGCAATACTGACGATTACGTCAGTATGTAATTAGTTCTGCCAAGTATAAATATAGATCCCTCTGCCTGTACGGTAGCTTCCTTTCACGCTTACTGATTGCGATAGAAACAGTCCATCGCCATGGGAGCAACAAGAAACGAACTATGTAAAGAGAATGCGAATGTACGCTAATCATTTCTTTTTTATCACTGCATTTGTGCCTATTTTAATTACTACA
Organism: Schistocerca cancellata; assembly: GCF_023864275.1. Taxonomy (NCBI): domain Eukaryota; kingdom Metazoa; phylum Arthropoda; class Insecta; order Orthoptera; family Acrididae; genus Schistocerca; species Schistocerca cancellata. The sequence continues at coordinate 381,718,847 of NC_064634.1, read as the reverse complement.
ATTGCATGCCCAAGGCCGGCCGCGGTGACCGAGCGGTTCTAGGCGCTTCAGTCCTGAACAACGCAGCTGCTACTGTCGCAGGTTCGAATCCTGCCTCGGGCATGGATGCGTGTGATGTCCTTAGGTTAGTTAGGTTTAAGTAGTTCTAAGTCTAGGGGACTGATGACCTCAGATGTTAAGTCCCATAGTGCTTAGAGCCATTTTGCGTGCCCAAAAGACAATAAAGAAAGAAGAAATGGCTATGTGAATGTTTGAAAAGAAGAACGACATACTCCATATTAATTTACTCTCTAAAATCCGATATCCCTTGCGGCGAAACATTAGTTAATAAAGTGTAGCGGGAAATGTTCAAAACATGACTGAAAATACCTTCACTAAATAGAGATAACAACAACTATGATTGACATGTCATCTAAAGTCGACGTACAGTTTTAAAATGTTAGAAATAAGGAAATGAAGTAATACAGAATGCTATGCTTGTAGCGTATGTTGTTGTTCTACATTGTTTAGCTCTGGTATTTACAGGGTCACAGAGAAAACATTCTAGGTTTTGGAGGGAAAAGCCGTAACTGTAATGATATGCGCTGCAACAGAAACAAGAAGCACAACTTAAGGAAAAATAATGAGTTGTGTGTTCAGCTCACAAGCGACATTGAAGCAGATAGTTCCTGTCACTTAATATGGGCAGATGTTATATCCGACAACCGGAATAAATTAATAATTGGCTGCTTTTACCAACCCCCGGCCTCAGATGAAACAGTTGCTGAATAGTTCAAAGAAAACTTGAGTCTCATCACAAATAGGTACCCTTCTCACATAATTATAGTCAGCAGTGACTTCAATCTACCTTCCGTATTTTGACAAAAATACATTTTCAGACTCTATTGCAGATAGAAAACAACTTCCGTAATTGTTCTAAATGCTTTTTTAAATTATTTTCAACAATTAGTTCACGAGGCTATTCAGATTGTAAATGGTTATGAAAACACCCTTGACATCTTAGCCACAAATAATCCTGAGCATCACGACGGATACAGAGATTAGTGAACACACAGTCGTAGCGAGGCTCAATTCCGCAACAAAGAAACTCACCAAAACTAAACGCGAAATATATCTATTTATAAAAGCAGCTAAAAATTCGATTGACGTCTTTCTAAGAGTCAGTTTCCAATCTTTCCAAACTATGTAAGTGAAGACCATATGTGGCTTAAGTTCAAAGAAATAGTATCAACAGCACTCGAGAGATTCATATCAAATAAATTAATAAGATACGGAACTGATCGCCCATGGTACACAAAACACGACAGAAAGCTGCTGCAGGAGACCCGAAAAAGGCACGTATAATATAGACGAACGCAAAATCTCCAAGTTTGGCGAAGTTTTACTGAGGCTCGAAATGTGGTACGTGCGGATTTCAATGCTAGATGCATTTAATAGTTTCCACAACGAAACTCTCTCTAGAAATGTGGCGGAAAATCCAAAGAGATACAGGTCCCATTTTAAGTAAACCAGCGGAAAGGCTCAGTAAGTATCATTACTGCGCGACAGCTACGGTAATGTTACTGATGACAGTGCCACTAAAGTGGAGTTACTAAATGCAGTTTCCCGAAATTCCTTCACCAAAGAAGACGAAGCAAATATTCCAGAACTTGAAATTAGAACAACTGCAAACATAATATACACTCCTGGAAATTGAAATAAGAACACCGTGAATTCATTGTCCCAGGAAGGGGAAACTTTATTGACACATTCCTGGGGTCAGATACATCACATGATCACACTGACAGAACCACAGGCACATAGACACAGGCAACAGAGCATGCACAATGTCGGCACTAGTACAGTGTATATACACCTTTCGCAGCAATGCAGGCTGCTATTCTCCCATGGAGACGATCGTAGAGATGCTGGATGTAGTCCTGTGGACCGGCTTGCCATGCCATTTCCACCTGGCGCCTCAGTTGGACCAGCGTTCGTGCTGGACGTGCAGACCGCGTGAGACGACGCTTCATCCAGTCCCAAACATGCTCAATGGGGGACAGATCCGGAGATCTTGCTGGCCAGGGTAGTTGACTTACACCTTCTAGAGCACGTTGGGTGGCACGGGATACATGCGGACGTGCATTGTCCTGTTGGAACAGCAAGTTCCCTTGCCGGTCTAGGAATGGTAGAACGATGGGTTCGATGACGGTTTGGATGTACCGTGCGTGCACTATTCAGTGTCCCCTCGACGATCACCAGTGGTGTACGGCCAGTGTAGGAGATCGCTCCCCACACCATGATGCCGGGTGTTGGCCCTGTGTGCCTCGGTCGTATGCAGTCCTGATTGTGGCGCTCACCTGCACGGCGCCAAACACGCATACGACCATCATTGGCACAAAGGCAGAAGCGACTCTCATCGCTGAAGACGACACGTCTCCATTCGTCCCTCCATTCACGCCTGTCGCGACACCACTGGAGGCGGGCTGCACGATGTTGGGGCGTGAGCGGAAGACGGCCTAACGGTGTGCGGGACCGTAGCCCAGCTTCATGGAGACGGTTGCGAATGGTCCTCGCCGATACCCCAGGAGCAACAGTGTCCCTAATTTGCTGGGAAGTGGCGGTGCGGTCCCCTACGGCACTGCGTAGGATCCTACGGTCTTGGCGTGCATCCGTGCGTCGCTGCGGTCCGGTCCCAGGTCGACGGGCACGTGCACCTTCCGCCGACCACTGGCGACAACATCGATGTACTGTGGAGACCTCACGCCCCACGTGTTGAGCAATTCGGCGGTACGTCCACCCGGCCTCCCGCATGCCCACTATACGCCCTCGCTCAAAGTCCGTCAACTGCACATACGGTTCACGTCCACGCTGTCGCGGCATGCTACCAGTGTTAAAGACTACGATGGAGCTCCGTATGCCACGGCAAACTGGCGGACACTGACGGCGGCGGTGCACAAATGCTGCGCAGCTAGCGCCATTCGACGGCCAACACCGCGGTTCCTGGTGTGTCCGCTGTGCCGTGCGTGTGATCATTGCTTGTACAGCCCTCTCGCAGTGTCCGGAGCAAGTATGGTGGGTCTGACACACCGGTGTCAATGTGTTCTTTTTTCCATTTCCAGGAGTGTAGAAGTAGATATCCCTGGTGTTGCAAAGCAACTCAAATTACACTATCAAATAACTGATGTTTCAGAGGTGCTTGAACTGTCAGTGACAGAGGAAATGATCAAATATCTTTTCAAAAAGTCTCTAAGTATAAGAAAAGTAGGTCTAATACATTTTTTCTGATGTTCTTTAGTAACAATTAATTTTCAGTAGTAAGCTCCTTGCCTAGTTTCAGTTGCTTTTACTGGCCTGTTTAATCAACAATTTAGTAAATTTAATTTATAAAGTACTATATCTAAATGTACTTAAGTAGATTTACATCTACTATAAATGTTTGCAGCTAAACTTAAATTTAAAAAAATTGAGGTGCCAAAAATTGTCAACCTTAGGATCAGACCAGTTTTGGGATGTCAATTTTTAGGTGCAATTCAAAGGTTCAGTTCCCATTTTCTTTTACAAAAGCGTATACTATCAGTTTAACAAGCCGTGATATTTTAAGTGATAGTTGCGACTTTGAAGCTTCAGAAAATAATTATAGAACTCACAATTATTTAATAACATGGCCATAATATTAGAAGGTAAAAAAAACTTAATGTGACAACAATAGGAACTCTTACTTAAATAGCAAATTGCTATTGAAAAAAGTTAAATGTGAAACATCCCCTTAGAAAAATTAATGAATTATTGTGCTGGTAAACCCCTTACATTATTTGATTTTCAAACAGCTGAGCAGAACTGAACATACTCAGACATTTCGCATTTTACCTATTCTGATCAACACTAAACTGACACACAATATTTTTAGCGCAACGCAATCTGACTTTGAAATATCCCTACAAAAGAATGGCCCTGAGTAACAATAACCAATACCTTTCATGAATCACTTACCTCACAAAAATCTTCCTTACTCGAACTACTGCAATACAGCGAGCGCCACTACTGCCAGCTAAATAAAAGATTCTAACTACTGAAGGGACTAACTACTGATAGGCATAGTTAGCAAATGAAAGATTTTGATAAAGAACAAACAATGTATTTACCTTAATAGTGTTCAAAAGTCATAATATATATATCAGTTCATGACATCCAGTCTTACAAATTTACTGTCTCTGATAGACACACGTCCAGATCATCCGCTCTCAAAACTCCGCCATCTCTCTCCCCACATCCACCACTGCTGGCGGCTCACCTCCAACTGCGCAACGCTACGCGCTGTTAACAGCCAACTGCCCAACACTACAATAGCAAATTCCAACAATGTCACCCAGGCACAGACTGCACACAGCACAGCCAGTGATTTTCATACAGAGAGCTACGTGGCGTTACCAATTTAAAAAAAACCTAAACAGCCTACTTACAAATGTAACTGTAAATTCTGGTTACAGGAGGATAATTTGAGTGATGTTTAATGTTGGCTTCGTTAAGCCAAATTTCACTGCTTCTTGATTACGCGCTAGTGAACCGAGCTGGGGCCAGCTAGTTACATCGTTAAGCTATTTAGGGATACTTTTGTGAGGCTTGAAACACTTATTTTTACAACAAAGGCTGATTCCCATCACACTTTGCATAGGCTTTGGTCTGTCATTTACCATTTTGGCGTGTTATAATCAGCCTAAACAGTCTGAACTAATGTACACTCTATTTACAATTACAAGTTAATATTTGCGCCGATAATGCTGCTGCAGTGTTTTAATATTTTAACTCAGTAATATGCGAGGACACAGTGGTCTTAATAGTTTCTTAATACATTATTTTTAACGTATTTTAGTCGTTTCTGAATATGGGCAATGGCTTTCAAACAAGGCCTAATGTTGTCAGTCTCTTCATAATTCTTTACGATTCTCTCTATCCTGTCGTCCAGCTTCAAGTACTTCTTCTTCCTCTTCTTATCTTCAAGATTAATTTTCAATTTCATGTACCTGCAGTTTGTGGGCTCTGCTTCCTTTTTCAAGCACTCCACCAAATAGGTGATTCTAGGGTGAGGGTTTCCAATAATACTATTTATTTTGTTGTGCCATCCTTCAACAGCATTCGTCGTTCGGTGCCTTTTTCCGTAGCAGTCACACATTTCTATTGGGATATCCTCATTCTCTAGCCAGTTGTCCACAAAGTAGTTAAGAAACTGAGAGAGCCTTCCGTTATCAGGAGATTCTGCATGAATCTCAATCCATCCATTGCTTACGTCCACCGGTTTTACAAATTCCAGCGCTACACACATGCTGACGTGAAGTTCTGGTGGTACTCCTCAGTCAGACTGAGAACTTGAATTCCTCTCCATAAACTCTTCTTCATATGTAAATAGCATCCATTTATTTCAATTGTGGGAAGAACTTGACGAATGGCCGTTATCGCAGCTGCCTCAAAATCGACATTCACTTCTTTAGGACACCACTCAGGGACTGCCTGTTTAATCAGACGAAACAGACAAACATATGTCTCTTTTTACTTATTAGGGAGCAGTACAAATACAGTAAGAAGAATGTTTGTTTCTTTAATCGGGACTCCTAACTCTACGTGTATGGTGTAGATTTGTGCAAACTGCTTGCTGCAGCTCTTAAATGTTCCATCCATAAGAAAATGGGAACATGTTTTTAAACTTTCTTTTCCTTTGCTTCCACTAAAAATCATTATTTTCTCCTCTAATCTATCGTCTTCCAGAAGAAAATTACTGCCATCTCCCATTTTTAATAGGTCTTCATGAAGATCAATTTCATAAGGCTCTTGTTGCTTCCCCTGCACTTGACTTCGTCGACGACGCATGGTTCCCTTCATAGATTCTGAATTAGGCATCACTGTAACAAAGTCATAACCTTTATTATGTAGATTTTCCATTTCATCCGCGTATATCTCCAATAACTGTGTAGTTTCTTCTTGAGACTTTCTCTTCGCCCTTTCCTCTTACTTTCTCACTTCTAGAGCCGCATCGTCAGGTGGTCCACAGAGATGTTCTAATACGTTCAACACTTCTCCGCTCTTCGAAAGCAGCTTTCCCTTGCAATGATCCGCTTTTCGGCGTAAGGACATCCTCGTAGCACCACCTTATTTAGATTCCGTCTGTGGGGGTCTGGTAGCGGGTGAGGAGCAGGAGGAGGGGGAGACAAGGGACCCAACCCTTCGGAGCAGGTAAAATCGTGGCAAATGTCCGCCGTGGCAAATGTCCGCACACCCCTGACACTTCTTACCTTACCTTCGTATTATTGTTATTATTTTTTCCACACCTTGTTAATAAAGACTTATGCTCGCTTTGATCGAGAGTAATGTCTCATGTTGATTCCGCCAGAAGGATAGCTCTTCTGTTGTATTTATGCTTGCACAAGTAAAGACGTTAAGTTTACTTAACCAATTACCGGTTTTTGAAAAATCTGGAGGGGAACGATTCAGAGATGGGAAAGGTGATGCATCGTGGTCAGGCCTCGGGTTTCGACCCCTGCCAACCCTGTTTCCACCGGCTCAGAACTGACCGCTCTACAATTAACCTTCAAGGAAAAAAAAGAAAAAAAGGGGGAAAGAAAAAAGAAACAATACAAAAAAGGGGTGAAAAATTTTATAAAGTCGGTAGAGGACCTACCCATGAAAGGTAAAAAACGGCGAAAAAAATGAAAAAAAGGAGGTAACATATTTACTTAGCATGCGGTAGCAAATTTTAAAAAGTCGGTAGAGAACTTACCCATGAAAGGTAAAACATGGTAAGGCGAAAAAAATTTAAAAAAAGAGGTAACATATTTACTTAGCATGCGGTGGCATAGATTCGACTCCCAGCCGGGTTGGAGATCTTGCCCGCTCGTGGACTGGGTGTTGTGTTGGCCTCATCATCATTTCAACATCACTGACGAGCAAGTCGCTCAGTGTGGCGTCACGTGAAATAAGATTTGCAATCCGCCGACCGAACTTCCCCGGATGGAGCCTCCCATCCATCACTGCCACACGAAAATTTTCATTTTTCAGCTCCAGGCATTTCGCTCTAGTGCTTATCTCACGAAGAAGCTTCTGGCTACTTTCTAAATATAAATACAGATATCTTGTCGCATCCGAATTGTACCGAATTGTTTACAGTTTTTTCCGTTTTTCCGCAATTTTTCCGTTTTTAGATACCTATATTTTTCAAGCACAGACCCATATTTTCCAAGACACAGACATACAGAAAACAGAGCAAACGTACTGCAACTGTAGAATATGTGGTTGGAGATGACCAGATGAATTCGCGTACAGTGCTACACTATGTCGTCCAACCTGTAAATGGTGCATTTGTGGCAGGTGTTGGCAACGGTACTATATTTACAAGCAATTTTAGAATACAGAACGAGAAGTGATGTCATGATCGCATGGCTAGAGATAACATAAAATCGATAAAATTACGACAAATGGCGGAAAATAAATAGAAACTGAGGAATAAAACTCCGACATGCGGGGAACTTGAGGGAGTACATGCATTTCTTTTGCTTGTTGCAGAACGATTCTTGTACATGGAAACGAGCACGCGACAGCAACAGGAATACGAGAAAACATTGACAGGGAAGCACCGGAAACCATGGAAACAGTCATTTTTCGTCGACAGCGATAAAATGGCTGGAATAGAATGTTTAACGTGGATAACCACCAAATGTAGAATAACGATTTTATATATGTCGCATCACAAGCCCAGGTGTGACCCCAAAGTTATCGGCAACCCCCTTATAAATTTTTATAAAGTGTTCGTAGCAAAAGAGCGTTGTATTACCTGCTGGGGTGACTGCACAATAATACTACAGAATGGATCTTGTGTTTGGCCCTGTGGAGGACTGTTTAGCTGTTTTAAACGCGAAGAAACAGTATTTAGCCGGCCGGAGTGCCCAAGCGGTTGTAGGCGCTACAGTCTGGAACCGCGCGACCGCTACGGTCGCAGGTTCGAATCCTGCCTCGGGCATGGATGTGTGTGATGTTCTTAGGTTAGTTAGGTTTAAGTAGTTCTAAGTTCTAGGGGACTGATGACCTCAGATGTTAAGTCCCATAGTGCTCAGAGCCATTTGAACCATTTTTTGGGAATTAATTATTTATCAACTTTCGCAGTATTTCAGGATCGATTCCCAATTAGACATTTGCCTTGGAAGGAGTTCTCGTGTGCGTCGGTATACCACAGAGGTTTACCGATTAAATGCTACTTTGTTTGCAGTTCGGTCCGACCACGACCGACGGACCGTGCATGTTCGGCAATGGCAAAATAAAGGACGAGAGACAGAGAGAGAGCACATGTTTCGATAGGAATTTCTTGTACGTCAAGTATCAAAGGTTTAACGACACCTGATGCTTTTGTCTGGGATTAGCGCAACATCCAGTCTGTCAGTCGGGGGCCCGAAATGGTCACTCTTGGTACAGACGTGTGGCACCGTCGCTGACGTACGCATTTCTTTGCGAGACCCCAAGTGACCTGTGTGTGGGGTGCAAGCCAGCACTGGATGCGGGATGGCAGACAGTGTGTGCTTTGTGATCAAAAGGTTTTTAACAGTGCAATTACGTGTGATCGGTGTTTCACGATGTATTGTTTGCGCGATCGAAATGAAAAAGCATCGAAATTGTTTAAATATTCCATGTATCGCCTCCTATCCCATAAATTGTTTAAATAAACAATATTCCACACATTATCTAAATTGTTTAAACAGTATTCTATACACTGCAATCGATTTCCGTCCAAATGATCGATCAGCTGAGTCTTTTCCGCGCCAGTTTCCGGAAAGAGGGAGGGGAGGGCTTGGAGTTTCCCAGAGGAGGGATTTAATTACTTGATCGATTTAATTAATTAGTCAATCAAAGTGTGCTGGTATCGGCCAGGCGAGTTCCTAGAGGGACGGGGTGGGGGAGGAGGAGAACGAGGCGGTCAGGTGGGCAGGAACAACAGGTTAAGGACTTGTCAATCGAAAGGATGGATTACCCCAGGGAGTAATAATCCTCTTACCAGAACAATAGGTTAAGAACATGTCAATCAAAAGAGAACAACAGGTTTGCCCCTGAATGTCTACCTGCCCCTGATGTAGGCAATCCGCAATGTGCCCCACTACTCACCTGTACATTTACCTGTGGAATACGGAAAAAATATGGAAGATACGCAAAACTCCCGATAATGCAAAGTTTCCGTTTGTGACGAAGAAGGGGTTCTTTCATATGAATACCTGAGTGCAATGGAGAGACTCTATGAAACCACATTGCCCAACATTACCACATGTTCCAGTACAGAAACTGGCACTGCCATAGTGGCACACACAATCGGGATCCTGCCTTCTACTACAGTGTGCCATGGGTTTCCTCAGACACAATGTTAAGAAGTACTGTTGACCGAACTGTTGATCAATGTCGAAATTCTTCTCTTCTTTGGACACAGGTTTCATGGCAGACTTTGTCATGTATGCCAAGGCAAGTAACCCGCAGGTGAGTGAGGATGAATTGTATAGGCCACCTGACGCTTTAAGTTACATACTTTACCAGAATGAAAACAGCCTCCATATGTACGCCATACGACAAAGTCTACCATTTGGAGGGTTCCGATGTTTGTCCAAAGGAGAAATCTGCAGACTGAAAAAAATTATCCATGATGGTGGTCCATGGTGTGGGTTCCTGTAGTCATGTCCTAGTTCATGAACTACGGGCAACGTATGAGTGGCCAAGTAAGTAATCCCGACAGTCGGGATACCAGTTACTTTGGAATAAGGCTGGGCATCTCGGACATATTCTGAGTCGTGGTCACCTTGTGCTCATACGGCAAAGACTACCAAATCCACCGGTTAGTCCCTGAGCCGTTAGGGGTAAAACCCAATGGGACTCGTGGCAAGTAAGGCTAGCAACCTGCTTCCCTGGTACTTTAAATATGATGCTGGCAACAATCAGAGCAAAATGCCTCGGACCTTTGGAGGTGACGGAGTCCCACCTCTAACTGATAAACCAGGGACTCCTAAGATACGACTTGGCAAACAAATGGTAATGAGATGAGGAGCTATTAATATCAATGGGGGCTACTCTGGGAAGAAGGTAGAGCTGGTGGAGGCTGCAAGTAAGATGGGGCTGGACGTTTTAGCTGTTAGTGACATTCGGGTAAGGGGTGAGAAAGAAGAGGAAGTGGGAGAATACAAGGTCTACCTGTCAGGAGTCAAAGCAGGAATAGCACAATGGGGTGTAGGGCTTTATATCAGGAAAGAAATGGAACCCAGCGTAGTTGCAATAAGGTATGTAAACGAACGACTGATGTGGATAGATTTGACAGTGTCTAACAAGAAAATTAGGATTGTGTCAGTATATTCGCATTATGAAGGGACAGATCAAGATAAGATGGATAGTTTTTATGAGGCACTCAGTGATGTAGTTGTTAGAGTAAAGGACAAGGACAGTGTTCTGCTCATGGATGATTTTAACGCCAGGATTGGAAATCGAACAGAAGGGTATGAAAAGGTTATGGGTAAATTTGTAGAGGATATGGAGGCCAACAGGAACGGGAAACAACTCTTGGATTTCTGTGCCAGTATGGGCTTAGTAATCACAAACTCCTTTTTTAAACATAAGAACATTCACCGGTATACTTGGGAAGGCAGGGGAACCAGATCTGTCATTGACTATATAATAACAGATCAGGAATTCAGGAAGGCTGTGAGGGACACACGTGTTTTCAGGGGATTCTTTGATGACACTGATCATTATTTAATCTGCAGTGAAATTGGGATTGTGAGGCCGAAAGTGTAGGAGGTCAGGTCCATATGTAGGAGGATAAGAGTGGAGAAACTTCAGGATAAGGAAATCAGGCACAAGTACATAATAGCGATCTCAGAAAGGTACCAGTTAGTTGAATGTAGTCAATTACAGTCATTGGAAAAGGAATGGACAAGGTACAGGGACACAGTACTAGAAGTGGCTAAAGAATGTCTTGGAACAGTAGTGTGTAAAAGTAGGATGAAGCAAACAGCTTGGTGGAATGATACAGTCAAGGCAGCCTGTAAAAGGAAAAAGAAGGCGTATCAAAAATGGCTACATACCAGAACCCAGGTAGACAGAGAAAGTTATGTTGAAGAAAGAAACAAAGCCAAACAGATAATTGCTGCATCCAAGAAGAAATCGTGGGAAGACTTTGGAAACAGGTTGGAGACTATGGGTCAAGCTGCTGGAAAACCATTCTGGAGTGTAATTAGCAGTCTTCGAAAGGGAGGTAAGAAGGAAATGACAAGTATTTTGGACAGGTCAGTAAAACTGCTGGTGAATCCTGTGGATGCCTTGGGTAGATGGAGGGAATATTTTGAAGAATTGCTCAATGTAGGTGAAAATGCGATCAGTAATGTTTCAGATTTCGAGTTAGAATGGGATAGGAATGATGATGGAAATAGGATCACATTTGAGGAAGTGGAAAAAATGGTCAATAGATTGCAGTGCAATAAAGCGGCTGGAGTGGATGAAATTAAGTCGGAACTCATCAAATACAGTGGAATGTCAGGTCTTAAATGGCTACACAGGATACTTGAAATGGCCTGGGAGTCGGGACAGGTTCCATCAGACTGGACAAAAGCAGTAATCACACCAATCTTTAAACATGGAAACAGAAAAGATTGTAACAACTACGGATGTATCTCTTTGATCAGCGTTGTGGGTAAAATCTTCTCAGGTATTGTTGAAAGGAAAGTGCGAGTATTAGTTGAGGACCAATTGGATGAAAATCAGTGTGGGTTTAGGCCTCTTAGGGGTTGTCAGGATCAGATCTTTAGCTTACGCAAATAATGGAGAAGTGCTATGAATGGAACAGGGAATTGTATCTATGCTTTATAGATCTAGAAAAGGCATATGACCGGGTTCCTAGGAGGAAGTTATTGTCTGTTCTACAAGATTATGGAATAGGAGGCAAACTTTTGCAAGCAATTAAAGGTCTTTAGATGGATAGTCAGGCAGCAGTTAGAGTTGACGGTAAATTGAGTTCATGGTTCAGAGTAGTTTCAGGGGTAAGACAAGGCTGCAACCTGTCTCCACTGTTGTTCATATTATTTATGGACCATATGTTGAAAACAATAGACTGGCTGGGTGAGATTAAGATATGTGAACACAAAATAAGCAGTCTTGCATATGCGGATGACTTAGTTGTGATGGCAAATTCGATTGAAAGTTTGCAAAGTAATATTTCAGAGCTAGATCAGAAATGTAAGGACTATGGTATGAAGATTAGCATCTCCAAAACGAAAGTAATGTCAGTGGGAAAGAAATATAAACGGATTGAGTGCCAAATAGGAGGAACAAAGTTAGAACAGGTGGACGGCTTCAAGTACTTAGGATGCATATCCTCACAGGATGGCAACATAGTGAAAGAACTGGAAGCGAGGTGTAGCAAAGCTAATGCAGTGAGCGCTCAGCTACGATCTACTCTCTTCTGCAAGAAGGAAGTCAGTACCAAGACTAAGTTATCTGTGCACCGTTCAATCTTTCGACCAACTTTGTTGTATGGGAGCGAAAGCTGGTGGATTCAGGTTACCTTATCAACAAGGTTGAGGTTACGGATATGAAAGTAGCTAGGATGATTGCAGGTACTAGTAGATGGGAACAATGGCAGGAGGGTGTCCACAATGAGGAAATCAAAGAAAAACTGGGAATGAACTCTATAGATGTAGCAGTCAGGGCGAACAGGCTTAGATGGTGGGGTCATGTTACATGCATGGGAGAAGCAAGGTTACCCAAGAGACTCATGGATTCAGCAGTAGAGGGTAGAAGGAGTCGGGGCAGACCGAGGAGAAGGTACCTGGATTCGGTTAAGAATGATTTTGAAGTAATAGGTTTAACATCAGAAGAGGCACCAATGTTAGCACTGAATAGGGGATCATGGAGGAACTGTATAAGGGGGGCTATGCTCCAGACTGAACGCTGAAAGGCATAATCAGTCTTAAATGATGATGATGATGATGATGATGATGCTGGTGAGGGATATGTTCTGGAGGTAGAACTGGGATATACCACTTGATTGCATATGAGCACAGTGACTTACTGCTACATCTGGAGTGTTTAGTGCCGCAAAACGGTTCCATCCTGAAGCTGTTGACAATGTCGAGGAACAAACAGCGATATATTCGGGCTCTCGCGAGATTTTTACAAGTTAATGAACAATACAGTTTTCGGAAAAATCATGAGTAATGTTAGAGAATACTGCTAGATTCATTTGGTTTATTGGTGGGATGGGTGTTAAGGTGTAAGAGATTACATAACCAGACAAAATTTCAACTGGGCCACCATCTTCAATGAAGAACTAGTCGCTGTTGAGATGGATAATGTGCAGAGCAGTTCACAAAGCCTTTATACAGTATATCGGTACATGTGTTCTGGACCTCTCCAAACTACACACGTACTCATTCCACGACTTTGCGAAGGCAAACTTCGCAGATCGCACGTTATGTATATGGATAAAGACAGTTTCATCTTCTGGGTGAAAGGCTATGGCCTGTATCAAGTAATTAAGTAAAGTCTCAAAGAATTCGACATGTCTGGATATGCGGCTGATAATCATTTTGGAATAACACCACAAAGCAAGTTTGTCATTGGCCTGATTAAAGATCACATGAATAGTTCACAGAGTGTGGAGTTTGTGCAGCTCAGATCACATATGTACACATACTTTACAGATGCAGGTGCCATCCGGAAGCAGGCTAGGACGTGTATCTTCCAGCCTCGCAGGCTCTCATGATCAAGGATTACAAGAGTTGCCTACTTGAAAACACTGGTGCAACTCCACATAGATGCACCAGGTAACCTTTCGATCGAGAGTACATGAAGTACATGCATGACCCATCATGATGACAAACAGTTCGTCTTTTGAGACAGGATCGCTAACATATGGTACTCACATTACTCATTGGAGTGACTGAATGAGTGGCTGTGTATTTACTGGTAAATGGTTGATGTGTATGTGTGCAGAGTACTTAGAGGAACTGTCTGTAGCAGTTTTGTATATAGTGGGTGAGAGTTTTTTTGGAAATACATCATTACCAAAAAAACTACTACAGCATTTTTAAAGCTAAATCTATGAAAATCTGTATTTGGCTTCTCTGTTAGAAATAAAAAAGTACATATTTCACCATCTTTGGAAAATCAGTTCTTTAGGGGGTGAAGTAGGGAATGAAAATTTTTAAGAAAATATTTATAAAATTTAAAGCTCAATTTACGACAATGGATTTTTCATTCGTCAGTTACATATAAAGAAATATCTGTCAGTGTACGAAAGTTTGTACTTAAATATCTCCACAAGAATGCAAAGGCATGGTGAACAAAAATCTTGAATTTGAGCTAGTAGCATCGATTTTGGGTCAGAAGTATATTCGGGAAAGACCATACCTCTATGGCCTTAATCAGCACGAAAAGTTTGAAAGGTGTTGCAATTTGTGAACATCACAAAAATTCGATTATAGAAAAAAAATCTTGCAGACAGTATGATCTTCAGTCTAGGTAATGGCAACGGCATTGCCGCAGTGGATACACCGGTTCCCGTGGGATCACCGAAGTTAAGCGCTGTCGGGCGTGGTCGGCACTTGGGTGGGTGACCACCCAGGCCCCCATGCGCTGTTACCATTTTTCGGGGTGCACTCAGCCTCGTGATGCCAATTGCGGAGCTACTCGACCGAATAGTAGCGGCTTCGGTCAAGCATACCATCTTACGACCGGGAGAGCGGTGTGCTGACCCCACGCCCCTCCTATCCGCATCCTCCACCGAGGATGACACGGCGGTCGGATGGTCCCGGTAGGCCACTCGTAGCCTGAAGACGGAGTACATTCGTTCAGTCTAGGTAATATGTACACATGAGATAAATGACTGCATAAATACATTAACAAAAAATTAGCTTTGCAAATTTCTGTATATAAGAGAAAAACAGCTTTGTGAAAAATCACTGTGAGATATGTCATCAGAAACAAATAACATTGTAAATAAAATATTGTGGATAAGCAACAAAAATTATTGAAAATGGTACTGCAGTAAAAGAAATTGTTAATAATAAACTGTAGAATTTGTTGTATCATTGTTACATTATTACTATTTCAAAACTGTGTCGCTATAAAATTATTGTTAGTAACAGTTTGTGTATAACGGTCCTGAACCTCTCCCCATGATGCACAGACCTCAACTGAAGAGGCCTACATAGTTGAACTAGTTATAAAGAATCGTAAGAGGGATGAGGAGAGAGAGCTCGAATCTTATTGGTCCATTGGCTTTCCCGTTGTGTTATAATACTCCCATTGGGTGAGAGAGATAGGGAACGGTTCCCAGCATTTTAAAGTGCGGGGAGAGAGAGAGAGAGAAAGAGAAATGGGAGCGGTTTCCTATCAATTCTGTATCATGAAAGCAGTATCGAGTTACGTCATGGTCTCGTCCACTTGTCTTAGATGTGTGGATAGGACCATTTGACAGGCATTGAGTTATGTCATGGCCTTGAATATAACTTTCACAACTGCCTCAGGTGTGTAGGGGAATCCCCTGTGTAATCTTGGTCACTTCCCAGTGGTTCCCTGGGTTAGGGACAGGGGGTGCCCTTCAATATAAGGAGCAAGTGTGTAACCTGACAATGACTGTGCAACCTGACTGTAGAAGTGTAACCAGACACAAGATGTAGTGAGAGCGTTATCTAGATCAGAATGCCCACCGATAACCTACTGTGACTAAAGTCACACCTCTTTAAGTCCCATTATCTTGAGATACATGTCCCTTTAAATATACTTAAATATACAATCTGCACTGCTATCCCACTAAATATTTTCTTTGGTGGAAGAGCAGGTCAACTTCTAAAATGATTCTACTGTAATCTTACGTTTATGCTGCTGTGAAATGTATTAAATTCAATATGCATATTGCTCTTCAGTTCATTAAATCTTATATGTATGATGACGGCTATATGAGTCCTACTCAGATGCCAATACATCAGGAAGCTACTCGATACACTGTGGTTGATCTAAAAAGATGTTGCGTTCAGAACGATATTAGAGATTTACCCTTTTATCATTAGGCGTAGCTTTCCTGTCGACATATCCCAGCTGCCTCTTTTTGTCCAACAGCGAACAATTATTCTGTCACATTGTCAGCAGTATCCCAGCTCCCTGCATCCCTATCTATTTCTGTCTTTTTCTTCCATCTCACCTGGTAACTTCATACTTTTATTTTAACCAACCCCCGACTAGTGAACTTCTCGAGATTTGGTTCCTTCTGTACTTCCACCATTCATTTCAGTTAGTATATCATTACTCCCATTCCACAGGAATGTAATTACGTAACACACTATTAATAAGGCTGATTTTTTTTTAACACTGCTACATCTACTTTTACTAAGCCGTTATATTAAGAAACTGGGATCTCTTAACAATTTTAATTCCTCTTCTTTCTTTGTGTTTTATATTGTTCCAGAACTCCCTCATCTTTTCCTCAAATTTCCTTTTCCCTTCTTCTGTAGATATTGTTCCTGATCTCTTTTTCTCCTGCCTATAAAATCTGCTAAATTTACCAGTATTGTTTGTCTGTAATTTCTGATTCCTTGATATTGTCTCCCTCTAGTTTTTATTTCTGTAATACTTGCCATTGTTGACTTCTTTTTCGTGGAATACAAATATTTGTTTCGTTAGACTATTCTCATTCATACAGCAGAGATGACCAAAGTAGATTAACCTTCGCTTTGCCATTACTTCTGATATTTTCTGAATACAGGGTGGTCAGAAAGAATCTCAAAAGTCTGTAAGGGCGTTGCAGGATAGGTTGTGCTAAGAAATAACTGTTAAGAAAAAAATTCGATATGTTGCACCGTTTCCGAGTTAATTAGCATTGAAGTTAGCCAATGAGGCTTTGTGCCCGCAAATTCAAGCAGCCTGCCAGATTCAATTAATGTCGATTGTACTCAGATCGTAGATGATAGCGCACGGTACTTACGAACGTCCTACCCCTAATTTTTTTATCGCTGTCTTGTTCGGTTTTACCGTGTCTGGTGGGACACTTGAATCTGCGGCACAACGACTTGATTGGCTAACTTCATTGCTAATTAACTCGGAAACGGAGCAAGGTATCGACATTTTTCTTAAGAATGTTTCTCAGCTCAACCTGCTACATCCTTACATCCAGACTGTTTATAATCACCCAGTAAGTACTAGTTTTCCACCTGTCTTTATTCTGCATTGGATCCATTATTTTCTAATAACGTGGCTTTCACGTATCTTTCGTCTGTGTAGCTTATCGTGCATCGTTTAAAGTGTTTTGGTTTTGTATTTCTAGAGCTGTATTTATTGTTATAGATTTTTATAATAATGGACTATAGATATATTTAGTTAAATTATGTGCTCTTTCCATTTCAATATTTCTTAAATTGTAAACTTTTCTGGTCCATTCTGCTGTATGGTTTTCCAAGCTATTTAAATTTATTTTACCTGTTTGTGCTTCTATGTATTTCAGTACATTGTTGTCTATTTGCCATGAATTTTGTTCGTCAATAGAATTTATATGACGAGTCTATTCTTTCCAGGAGATCTGAGTAACTGTTTCTGACACATTGTCTTAAAGTATTGCAAAATCATCTCCTGATGCAAGACCGTTTATCTTAATTACTGTACCTACTATTATTATCATTGTTGCAATTATGTGTACAGTTCATGTAGCATCTATATTGTAATGTTAACTGACTAAAGATCTAAGGTCAGATGTAAGAGAGGGCTCGAAGGCCCTTACATTGCTAGGTGAAAAAATTCACAAATATACGTACTTCGTAAAATTGTAACACCCCTAAGGGCAGCAAATATACACTCCTGGAAATGGAAAAAAGAACACATTGACACCAGTGTGTCAGACCCACCATACTTGCTCCGGACACTGCGAGAGGGCTGTACACACGCATGGCACAGCGGACACACCAGGAACCGCGGTGTTGGCCGTCGAATGGCGCTAGCTGCGCAGCATTTGTGCACCGCCGCCGTCAGTGTCAGCCAGTTTGCCGTGGCATACGGAGCTCCATCGCAGTCTTTAACACTGGTAGCATGCCGCGACAGCGTGGATGTGAACCGTATGTGCAGTTGACGGACTTTGAGCGAGGGCGTATAGTGGGCATGCGGGAGGCCGGGTGGACGTACCGCCGAATTGCTCAACACGTGGGACGTGAGGTCTCCACAGTACATCGATGTTGTCGCCAGTGGTCAGCGGAAGGTGCACGTGCCCGTCGACCTGGGACCGGACCGCAGCGACGCACGGATGCACGCCAAGACCGTAGGATCCTACGCAGTGCCATAGGGGACCGCACCGCTACTTCCCAGCAAATTGGGGACACTGTTGCTCCTGGGGTATCGGCGAGGACCATTCGCAACCGTCTCCATGAAGCTGGGCTACGGTCCCGCACACCGTTAGGCCGTCTTCCGCTCACGCCCCAACATCGTGCAGCCCGCCTCCAGTGGTGTCGCGACAGGCGTGAATGGAGGGACGAATGGAGACGTGTCGTCTTCAGCGATGAGAGTCGCTTCTGCCTTGGTGCCAATGATGGTCGTATGCGTGTTTGGCGCCGTGCAGGTGAGCGCCACAATCAGGACTGCATACGACCGAGGCACACAGGGCCAACACCCGGCATCATGGTGTGGGGAGCGATCTCCTACACTGGCCGTACACCACTGGTGATCGTCGAGGGGACACTGAATAGTGCACGGTACATCCAAACCGTCATCGAACCCATCGTTCTACCATTCCTAGACCGGCAAGGGAACTTGCTGTTCCCACAGGGCAATGCACGTCCGCATGTATCCCGTGCCACCCAACGTGCTCTAGAAGGTGTAAGTCAACTACCCTGGCCAGCATTGAGCATGTTTGGGACTGGATGAAGCGTCGTCTCACGCGGTCTGCACGTCCAGCACGAACGCTGGTCCAACTGAGGCGCCCGGTGGAAATGGCATGGCAAGGCGTTCCACAGGACTACATCCAGCATCTCTACGATCGTCTCCATGGGAGAATAGCGGCATTGCTGCGAAAGGTGGATATACATTGTACTAGTGCCGACATTGTGCATGCTCTCTTGCCTGTTTCTATGTGCCTGTGGTTCTGTCAGTGTGATCATGTGATGTATCTGACCCCAGGAATGTGTCAATAAAGTTTCCCCTTCCTGGGACAATGAATTCACGGTGTTCTTATTTCAATTTCCAGGAGTGTAGAATTTTTATTGTGAGGGTACAGCATAGTACGAAAAACAGATTATTAAAGTGGTATGTAATTGGGCTTTAATGGGTGAGAAATTTGCAGCAGAGGGGTGCCATGTCTGACAACAAAAATGCGTTAACTCATTTCGGCACGGAACAGAACTGAGTCTGGATGATGCATTACGTTAAAGTCTTAACAAAATATGTATTACAGTTAGAAACAGTGAATTTATCTTGAGACAGGTTAGCTCAAGGCACGTAAATTACCCAGATTGTATTGATCCAGTATGCCTGCCCGGTTGGCCGTGCGGTCTAACGCACGGCTTTCCGGGCGGGAATGTGAGCCGGTCCCCGGCACGAATCCGCCCGGCTTATTGGTGTCGAGGTCCGGTGTGCCGCCCAGTCTGTGGATGGTTTTTAGGCGGTTTTCCATCTGCCTCGGCAAAAGCGGGCCGGTTCCCCTTATTCCGCCTCAGCTACACTATGTCGGCGATTGCTGCGCAAACAAGTTCTCCACGTACACGTACACCACCATTACTCTACCACGCAAACATAGGGGTTACACTCGCCTGGTGTGAGACGTTCCCTGGGGGGTCCATCGGGGGCCGAACCGCACAGTAACCCTGGGTTCGGTGTGGGGCGGCGGAGGGGTGAAGTGGACTGCGGTAGTCGTCGTGGGGTTGTGGACCACTGCGGCTGAGGCGGGGACGGAGCCTCTCCGTCGTTTCTAGGTTCCCGGTGAACATAACATAACATTGATCCAGTATTAGAGAATGAGAGCACATATCGACTTTCAACCGACTACACACGCAATTTCAAACATTTTCGAATTTTTTTCTCGTTGACGCATGAGACTAAATAATGAGAATAAAAAGTTCATCGCTTTCTACATTTTCACTGTCCATGTAATAAAACTCAGGATCAGACATTTATTACTTCTCTACTATTAAATCTATTAACACATTTTGCGGACATTCAGGAGATAAGACGTCACAGACAATGAGATGTGTGAAAAACTATCTTTTGACTGATGTTTGATTGTACAAAGAACCGGGGGTGGAGATTTATTGCTTTGATTAGAAGTCGCTTGTTACGTCTAAAAATGATGTTATTACATTGTTTAGAGCAGTTTGACCGGGAATTTAAAGTAGCCAGTTAGTCCGTAGCTACAGTAAGTCCACCATCGGGACTTGATTCCACTGTCTCGGAATACAGTGGCTCTTCGTCAGGTATAGTGTAGGCCACTGTACTGGATGGGAACTTGTATGGCTGGCTAGTATTCTAGGGTGCACCTTAAATGCACGGACCGACCAGTGAAGTTCTCGGGAGTTTGGGATTTCTCTACGGGAAGCCCTCAGTTGTCGCATCGATGACCTCGTCCCCTCCAACTAGGTACTGTCAGAGGACAGCGGCCCAGGTTGCAGCCGGCCTGGTTCACATCCTTATTAGCTGAGTCCTTCCCACTGCGAACCTTGAAATGCCGGTCGCGCTGGTATGCACCTTTTAAAATTGATATCCTTGGAGATCAGGTTTGTAAGGACTTTGTTTCCTCGTGAAACAACACAGTACTGCTCATCAGTTTCAATAAATCATGATTATTATCTGATAATTCAAATATGAACACAAACAAAACTTTATTTCACCAAAAATATAATTATATACACTTAAACATATACAGGGTGATTTTTTTCCATCCTGCACAAACTCTCGGGACTAATCGATTAGAGGATATGGAAAAAAAGGTCTAATGAATAGCGCTTCACATTCACAAATTGTAATACATTTATTTAAATTTTAGAGTGTTGCCACGATACAGCTCCATCTTCTAGAAAGTATTTTGCAAGCCATTCTCTTATTAAAGCGCTGATTAATTATTGCTCCCGGACTGCGGATCTGCGTTATCACTTATCGGCATCTACGTTTCTCCGTATTCCTAGCTGGTAAACTCCATTATCGTCATGCTCCTGGTCTATTAAGTGTGGTTCTACATATTGCAGAGGAGTTATTTTTCTCTGACAGTTGTGAATCGCACATATGGAAGTGACAATTTTGTCAATTATATCTGAGCGAAGTGGTATTGGCCCTTCATACAAGCGAAGTTTGGGAACTAGAATTCCAAATGCATTTTCGTCAAGACAGCGACATCTCGATAGTCTGTAACTGAATATTCTTCCTTTGAAACTAAGTAGAACATGCTTTTTTTTGTTTTGGGTCATCAGTCTTCTGACTAGTTTGATGCGGCCCGCCACGAATTCCTCTCCTGTGCCAACCTCTTCATCTCAGAAAGCACTTGCAACCTACGTCCTCACTTATTTGCTCGATGTATTCCAATATATGTCCTCCTCTACAGTTTTTGCCCTCTACAGCTCCCTCTAGTTCCATTAAAGTCATTCCCTCATGTCTTAACAGATGTCCTATCATCCTGTCCCTTCTTCTTGTCAGTGTTCCCCACGTATCCCTTTCCTCTCCGATTCTGCGCAGAACCTCCTCATTCCTTACCTTATTAGTCCACCTAATTTTCAATATTCGCCAGTAGCACCACATCTAAAGTCCTTCATTCTATTTTGATCCGGTTTTCCCACAGTGCATGTTTCACTACCATACAATGCTGTGCTCCAGACGTACATTCTCAGAAATTTCTTCCTCAGATTAACGCCTATGTTTGATACTAGTAGACTTCTCTTGGCCAGGAATGCCATTTTTGCCAGTGGTAGTCTGCTTTTGATGTCCCCCTTACTCCGCCCGTCATTGGTTATCTTGCTGACTAGGTAGCAGAATTCCTTATCTCCATCCATTTAGTGACCATCAATACTGATATTAAGTTTCTCGCTGTTCTCATTTATGCTACTTCTCATTACTTTCGTCTTCCTTCGATTTACTCTCAGTCCATATTCTGCACTCATTAGATTGTTCATTCCATTCAGCATATCATGTAGGGGAAGGCGGGGCAAGATGGGGAAGCTAACTTTAAACCCTTACAAAAGGGACAAAAATAAACAAATTCAAGTAGGTTTGATTATCATTTGTTTACTTACATTGAATTACAATAGCATGCAAAGGAACCTGCGAACCTGTTACATTTAGTTAGAAATATCTGGATTTGAAAACATAAACTACCAATTCCCCGTCTTGCCCCATATGCGGGGTAAGATGAGGAACTAGCATGAATTCATCTCTAAAGCTTAAATAAGGACTGGAATAACGAAATCACGTGACGATAAGGTTTCGAAACATGGTTTTGCGAATTGTAGAATCAGGTATTACGTTTTATTTAGGCCTCTTACATTCACATAGTAAACAAGTGTGGACAGCCTCGTCATCACCACTTTCTGTCCCTGCACAAGTGTCATGGGCACCCCGACGCTGAAACACAGATTTCTGTGGCACGTTGAACTGTCAAGCAGCCCTGAAAGAACCCATATGACCTTCTATAACAGCATTTACAGCGCCTTCCATTGACTCCAACGACCAATCTTGCCTAGACGTTTGTCGCCGATACTTGCGAACCATCTGAAATAAAACACGTGCAACGTACTATTGAGTCAGATCATTTCTAGTAATCTATATTATATAGTAAATACCATATTTCCAATAGTCAGTTGTTAAAGCATAGCAAGAATACTGACTTTGCACGCTTTTTCGTATTTTTATTCACCATATAGCCTAAGGAATACTTTGTACTTAATTAGGAAACTTTGGAATAACGAATACCATTCTATTTACAGTTGTATTCAACGTATAATGTACGTGTTCAAAACCCGCAGCGAGACGATAATAACGTAATGGTTGGACAAATAGTAGGGGCAACACGGGAAAGCTCCCCATCTTGCCCCACCCCGTCTTGCCCCATACTATGCTGTCGGGTTATATTACGCCTACATGAACACTATGTAGTGAACATTGACTACTGACACAGCAGTTTACTGTTAATAAGACGTACTATTCACTGCTATATATACAGTCTGGACAAATGTTCACGAAACACATGTTTTAGGACCTCGAAAGGTGTAAAACATTGCAAATCAGTATAACAATTGTACGTACCTTGCAAAGCTCACAGAAACCGCCGCGAAACTAAGGTTCAGCAATGCCAACACACTGGGACCTGTGTACTGATGATGTTGACGTAGCTATCCACAGATGGCGATACTCTAACCGTAGCTTATAGCCCTTCCCCGTCTTACCCCACCTCACCGTCTTGCCCCGCCTTCCCCTAATTCTTCTTCACTTTCACTCAGTGTACCAATGTCATCAGCGAATCTTATCATTGATATCCTCTCACCTTGAATTTTAATTCAATTCCTGAACCTTTCTTTTATTTCCTCCATTGCTTCTTCGATGCACAGACTGAACAGTTGGGGGGAAAGCCTACAACCCTGCCTTACACCGTTTTTAATCCGAGCGCTTTGTTCTTGGTCGCCCTCTCTTACTACTCCCTCTTGTCTCTTGTACATATTGTATATTACCCGTCTCTCCCTACAGCTTACCCCTACTTTTCTCAGAATTTCGTATAATCTTGCACCGTTTTACATTGTCGAACGCTTTTTCCAGGTCGACAAATCCTATGATGTGTCTTGATTTTTCTTTAGTCTTGCTGCCATTATTAACCACAACGTCAGAATTACCTCTCGGATGCCTTTACCTTTTCTAAAGCCAAACTGATCGTCATCTAGCACATCTTCAATTTTCTTTTCCATTCTTCTGTGTATTATTCTTGTCAGCAACTTGGATGCATGATCTGTTAAGCCGATTGTGCGATAATTCTCGCACTTGTCGGCTCTTGCAGTCTTCGGAATTGTGTGGATGATGCTTTTCCGAACATCAGGTGGTATGTCGCTAGACTCATACATTCTACACGCGAATAGTCGTTTTGTTGCCACTTCCCCCCATTCTGATGCAATGTTATCTATCCCTTGTGCCTTATTTAACTTTAAGTCCTCCAAAGCTCTCTTGAACTCTGATTCTAATACTGGATCCCCTATCTCTTCTAAATCGACTCATGTTTCTTCTTCTATCACATCAGACAAATCTTCGCCCTGACAGAGGCCATCAATATACTCTTTCCGCCTATCCGCTCTCTTTTCTGCATTTAACAGTGGAATTCCTGTTGCACTCTTAATGCTACCATCCTTGCTTTTAATGTCACCGAAGGTTGTTTTGATTTCCTATATAATGAGTAGGTTTAATAATGAATAAAAAATAGGAGTGCGGGTAAGCTACTACAAACAGCATAGTGAACGCATTATTGCGGCCAAGATAGACACGAAGCCCATGCCTACTACAGTAGTACAAGTTTATATTCCAACTAGCTCTGCAGATGATGAAGAAATTGATGAAATGTATGATGAGATAAAAGAAATTATTCAGGTAGTCAAGGGAGACGAAAATTTAATTGTCATGGGTGACTGGAATTCAAGAGTAGGAAAAGGGAGAGAAGGAAACATAGTAGGTGAATATGGATTGGGGGTAAGAAAAGAAAGAGGGCGCTGTATGGTAGAATTTTGCACACAGCATAACTTAATCATAGCTAACACTTGGTTCAAGAATCATGAAAGAAGGTTGTATACATGGAAGAAGCCTGGAGATACTGACAGGTTTCAGATAGATTATATAATGGTAAGACAGAGATTTAGGAATCAGGTTTTAAATTGTAAGGCATTTCCAGGGACAGATGTGGACTCTGACCACAATATATTGGTTATGAACTGTAGATTAAAACTGAAATATTATGGAAATGGAAGAGGATGTAGATGAAGATGAAATGGGAGATACGATACTGCGTGAAGAGTTTGACAGAGCACTGAAAGACCTGAGTCGAAACAATGACCCGGGAGTAGACAACATTCCATTTGAACTACTGATGGCCTCGGGAGAGCCAGTCATGAAAAAACTCTACCATCTGGTGAGCAAGATGTATGAAACAGGCGAAATACCCCCAGACTTCAAGAAGAATATAATAATTCCAATCCCAAAGAAAGAAGGTGTTGACAAATGTGAAAATTACCGAACAATCAGTTTAATAAGCCACAGCTGCAAAATACTAACGCGAATTCTTTACAGACGAATGGAAAAACTGGTAGAAGCCGACCTCGGGGAAGATCAGTTTGGATTCCGTAGAAATGTTGGAACACGTGAGGCAATACTGACTTTACGACTTATCTTAGAAGAAAGATTAAGGAAAGGCAAACCTACGTTTCTAGCATTTGTAGAATTAGAGAAAGCTTTTGACAATGTTGACTGGAATACTCTCTTTCAAATTCTAAAGGTGGCAGGGGTAAAATACAGGGAGCGAAAGACTATTTGCAATTTGTACAGAAACCAGATGGCAGTTATAAGAGTCAAGGGGCATGAAAGGGAAGCAGTGGTTGGGAAGGGAGTGAGACAGGGTTGTAGCCTATCCCCGATGTTATTCAATCTATATATTGAGTAAGCAGTAAAGGAAACAAAAGAAAAATTCAGAGTAGGTATTAAAATCCATGGAGAAGAAATAAAAACTTTGAGGTTCGCCTATGACATTGTAATTCTGTCAGAGACAGCAAAGGACTTAGAAGAGCAGTTGAACGGAATGGACAGTGTCTTGAAAGGAGGATATAAGATGAACACCAACAAAAGCAAAACGAGGATAATGGAATGTAGTCGAATTAAGCCGGGTGATGCTGAGGGAATTAGATTTGGAAATGAGACACTTAAAGTAATAAAGTTGTTTTGCTATTCGGGGAGCAAAATAACTGATGATGGTCGAAGTAGAGAGGATATAAAATGTTGACTGGCAATGGCAAGGAAAGCGTTTCTGAAGAAGAGAAATTTGTTAACATCGAATATTGATTTAAGTGTTAGGAAGTCGTTTCTGAAAGTATTTGTATGGAGTGTACTCATGTATGGAAGAAGAGAATGGAAGCTTTTGAAATGTGGTGCTACAGAAGAATGCTGAAGATTAGATGGGTAGATCACATAACTAATGAGGAGGTATTGAATAGAATCGGGGAGATGAGGAGTTTGTGGCACAACTTGTCAAGAAGAAGGGACTGGTTGGTAGGACGTGTTCTGAGGCATCAAGGGATCACAAATTTAGCATTTGAGGGCAGCGTGGAAGATAAAAATCGTAGAGGGAGACCAAGAGATGAATACACTAAGCAGATTCAGAAGGATGTAGGTTGCAGTAAGTAGTGGGAGATGAAGAAGCTTGCACAGGGTAGAGTAGCATGGAGAGCTGCATCAAACCAGTCTCAGGACTGAAGACCACAACAACAACATATACTGAGTCAGTCCTTCCGAAATCATTTCTTTTTCGATTTCTTCACATTTTTCATGGAGCCAACTAAAACCGCATATTTTGGCAGGCCGACAGTCCTGGACCCTGTAGCCGATAGTAGCCTACTGCCTGCAAAAATGCCCTTCCCGCTTCACCCATACCAACGTAAATGAAAAAGTACTAGTAATGATTGATTGCGACTACGAACAGAACATGCTAAAAGTTCCCCTATAGTCATGAAATTCCGAAACACTTTCTGTTGGAAATTTTATCACTACGTTTTATGACGCAAAGGTGGAAACTGCCAGAAGAATACAGCACTGAACTCGTGGTAGAAATTCAATCACTAATTAACACTAAGCGGAAACAATTCTTGGCTGAAAGCTAGAAGAAAGAATGTTACCGTTCGGGAAAGTGTGTTGCTCCTGAACAAATATTGGACGGAGAAGTAGTACTGTCACAGTCTCAAGCGATCAACTTGTATTATGTTGTCACATTAAATTAAATAGTTCTATGGTATTTCGTACTGCAGTTGTTTATATAACATACATTTTGCTCACTAATAATAATAATAAATAATTAATTAGTGTTATGCTTTACCTTAATGGAGGCCTGTTACTTACAAATCCTATGTAATGGCATCAAAAACAACTGGAGCAAATTTGGTCAAAAACAACTGGAACAAATTTGGCAACTGCTGATTTTGGAACACAAAATACACTGACGGAAGAAAATCGCGACACCAAGGAGTTGTGCGACATAAACAAACGTTGGTAGACATGTTTCTACATCTGAAAGATGATATCCATTCAAATTTATCACCAGTCGCACTAGTAGCGCCACTATGAGGATGCAAATCAACTTTGCTTTAAATACATGCTTTAACGATTGTGAGCGTTGGTTTGAGATTGGACTTGGTGAGTTGATGTTAGTCAAGAACGGCTTTAAAGCGGCAAAGACAATATTACAGCACCTCACTGAATTTGAACGAGGCCACGTAGTAGGACTATGAGGAGCTGGATGTTCCTTCTGCGATATTGCACAAAGACTTGGCAGGACTGTAACCACTGTACGTGATTGCTGGCACTAGTGGTCACGATAAGACCGGGCTGCGGACAGCCACGTGGCACTACCGAGGGGGAAGACCACCGTGTTCGATATACAGGGTGTCCGAAAAGCCTTTCGCTGATTACATAAATTGATAACTCAGGCTAGAAGTAAGATACAAATACGAAACTGGTGTCTAATTGTTTACAAACTATCAAAGTTTTTTTCACACATCAGTAAACTTCCACATTAGCACCCTTGGTAGCACGTAGCACATCTAGGCGATATTCAATCTCCGTCCACACATTAGCCAACATCACTGCAGGGATCGATTCAACGACTGTGGTTATCCATTGCCGCAGGGTTTCAAGATGTGGTACACGTGTTCGGTGTACCTCGTCCTTTACATAACCCCATAAAAAGAAGTCTAATGGGGTTATGTCAGGAGAGCGTGGAGGCCAAACCGTTGGCCCATCACTGCGAATCCATCGCCCAGGAAAGGTCATATCGAGATAGGCCCAGACGTCCAAACCCCAATGAGGAGGTGCACCGTCTTGCTGAAGCAAGACATCGGGGTGATACTGAAGCAGCTGAGGAACAGCATACAGTTGCAACATCTCCAGATACACTGCAGATGTGATGGTAGCCTCAGCGAAAAAGAATGGCCCGATAATTCGATCGTGCAATAGCACGCACCAAACATTCACCTTTGGACTGCCTCTGGTGCACTCCATGACCCCGCCAGGGGGTTGTGAACCCCAATTACGCACATTATGGCGATTCACTACTCCAGTGACAAAACAGGTCGCTTCGTCGGAAAAGGCAATTCGTCTGAGATAACCATCATCGTCCTCAATACGTGATAGCATTTCGACCGCAAAGTCATATCGACGTGTAGTGTCATTGGGCAACAAGGCCTGAACGATTTGCACTTTGTATGCACGAAACAATAAACGTTTGTGTAAAATGTCATGGAGAGAGCTCTTTGGCATCTGTAATGCATGTGAGGCCCTGTGCACCGATTTCTTCGGACTTCGCAGAAAAGACTGCCTTACAGCTTCCGCCCTGTCTGCCGAGGTTCTTGGTCGACCAGACCTCGGAAGGTCAGCAACCGATACTGTGTTCTTGAACTTCTCATACCAGGCTTTAATGCTCTTGACATCAGGTGGATTCCACCCAAATGCTGTCTGGAAGTGTGTCTGCACTGTGGTTGGTGATCGTGTCTCATGGTACCACAGGACACACTGTGCCTTCTCCTGATTGGTTAACATGGCTTCTTGGGCACTGCACTTCATCTAATACTTACGTACTGCGAACCTACAACAGAAAAAGACTTTGATAGTCGTAAACAATTCGACGCAAGTTTCGTATTTGTATCTTACTTCTAGCCTGCGTTATCAGTTTATGTAATCAGGGAAAGACTTTTCGGACACCATGTATAGGCCTGTCTCGTCGTACTGCGTCTGCAGTACAATTCGAACTGCAGTCGGCATCACAATGACACAACGAAATGTTACAAATCGGTTACTTCAAAGTCAGCTCCGAGTCAGACGCACTGTGGGGTGCGTTCCACTGACCCCAAATCACCGTCATTTGCGACTTCGGTGGTGTAAAGCGAGAGCTCACTGGAGGGACACAATGGAGGCCTGTTCTGTTTTCTGATGAAAGCTGATTTGCCTCGGCGCCAGTGATGGCCTTGCAATAATTAAGAGGAGGCCAGTTGAGGGCTTGCAACCATCCTGTCTGCGTGCTAGACACTGTACCTACACCTGGAGTTATGGTCTGGAGTGTTATTTCGTATGACAGCAGGAGCACCCTAACTGCAAGTTTGTACGTCAGTCTGGTGATTCGACCTGTTGTGCTGCCATTCATGAACAACATAGCTGGGGGGATTTTCGAACAGGATAACGCTCGCCCACCTATCGCTGTTTTAACCCGTCTACTGAGTGTCGTCATGTCGCCTTGGCCCGCTCGACCACCAGATAGATCGGTCTCCAATCGAGCACATACGAGACATCGGCGGACGATAACTCCAGTGTCATCCACAAACAGCATTAAACGCCCCTATATTGACCGACCGAGTGCAACAGGCATGGAACTCCGTCCCTCAAACTGACATCCGGCATGTTCGCATGCTTGCATTCAACATTCTGGCGGTTACGCCGATTGTTGATGTACCAGCATTTCACATTTGCAATGGCTTACCTCGCCCTTACATTAACCTGTTATCTTGCATTGTTTATCACTTAAATATGTTACCTAAACAACCCTATTCCTGAAATTCCATTACTCCACGTTAATTGTTTTGGTGGTGAGATTTTTTTCCGTCAGTGTAGACATTGCACATGAATACGAATCCCCACTTTTCTAGAAACGCAATGTGATCTGTAGTTTCAGTTCTGGCGACAGTGCCTCACACATCTTTCTCCCTTATTGCACTAGTACCTGTATTAAGAAGAAGGTGAACTATTTTGTGACATTTTTAGGTCAGTAACTACTCGCATCTTCCTCAACAATTTCTTTCAGCATTTTTTTTTTTTTTTTTTTTTTTGTCCAGTCAGTTTTCTTATGCAGCGATTTCACGACGAGCAATAACAACAACTCTACCAAACTTACATTTCGGAAGAGAACTCTGGAAGTCACGAAACGACGTAAGTGATGTTTGCACTTGTGTCGCCGTGACTACGTAGTCATATGTAGTGGTAGTAGTAGTAGCTTTATTCATCCGTAGATCTCTTTTTACAAGGATATAGGACATGTCAAAGTATTTACAAGTTTAGACCAATTTAAAATACGGTAAGCTAATTCGTATACACATATATTTACAGACTTCTAGTTAGAGACAATCATTAGATTTTACTCCTGATATACAATACTTTTTTTTTCAAATAACTTATTAAATAATGTAATGCCACACTGTTTACTCATATCTCACTATTAGTCACTGCACACACTAAACAGAAAACACACATTGTTTCATAACACACACACACACATACACTGATGATCTCTGAGCTATTTTCTGTACCGCAACTTCCCATTTGCTATCCTGAAGAACTGAGTCAGCATCCCTACATAATGAGAGAGATGTTGAGCTCAGAAAGAGAAAGAGGAATAGGTGTTAGTATTGTGCTATGCATAACTTGAGGGGAGAGTGTTTCTAGAAAGGAAAAAAAAACATTAAGTGAAGGTGTTATGTTGAATGTTGGATGTTTTATAATAATATTCTAAACCAATTTCGTGAAACGACACAGTATATACTGGTGAGATACAGGAAGCAAAGAATTCAGTTTCGAACTGCACATTCTCTAAAAATCTAGTAAGTATGTAGGCTATCATTTCACAGAAAAAACTAATGTTTTTTATTTGATATTTCTGCGATATTACGTCCGCGACCATCTTTTATTATTATTATTATTATTGTTACATAATACCAACGGTAAAATAACTGTCATTTGTGATAACTGGTATCTTGTGATAACATTGCTTAGCGCAAACTACCAAGTGTTATTGCATCAGTTATAGGTAAGTAACGAAAACAGTTATGTTTCCAGTCGAATAGCCAACTTTCTGAATTTTGGTGATAATGTTGATCACCGCCTAAAAAGATAGTAGGCATTGACCTGTTTCTCTTTTTACATTCAAATCTAAAGACTTGAGAACTTTCACTGCATAGAATTTTGGCTTCTTGTTTAAAGTTTTATCATAGTACCGTATTTTGGGCGTTGATTTAAAGAATACCTCTTAATGAAACTAGAAGTAACATAGAAAACTTCATTCTATTAACGCTTGTAATGAATATTTAATTACATCAAAAGCGTGCGACAGCAGAATAAACAGTTGAATAACGCACTTTTATTACCTTATCGTGGCTTGAGAGGAGGCGAAATGGTTGAGATACTGGTTTAAATGTACACCACCGTTGGACTCGGAGTTCAATCTGCATCTGACCAAACCGATGTAGGTTTCCTGGCCACCCCAAATCACTCAAGGCGTATGCTAACGTAGTTTCTTTAGCGAGGCCAATGCCAGTATCCTCCTAATCTTATCCTCCCTAATTTTTATCGAGAAGAGAAACTGTTTATTTCATCTGTACTGCACGTCAGAATTTCAGCGTAGTGCTACCACCAAAAGAGCTACAGATTAATCCCAAGCATCAGGAATATTGAGCAACATCTTAAGCGATATTCGTCACCTGTTATTAGTGTTGTGTCTGTTTCAACACATTTTACAAAAAATGTCTATTTATTCAGGCTCTAATAATTAAAAAATAAACGCTCAAAAATGTAATATTATGCAGGTATCAAAATCCCAAAAACATAGTGTCATATGACTGCAATGTCAGCTGGAATTGGTCAACTCTTTGAATTATCTGGGTGTAACAGCTTGTGGGATTATGTAATGGAATTATTTCAGAAACTCAGTCTTAGCTTCAGTATATAGCAGACTTCAGTTTATTGGTAGGATAATGGGAAATTCAGTCTACCTAGAAAGGAGGATTGCTTATGAATCACTTGTATAAGCCATCCTAGAATATCGCTCAAACGTGCGGTACCCATGTCATATAGGTCTAATGGGATATTAAACATATATGAACAAGGACAGTACAAATGGTCACAGCTATTTTGTGCCACGGTAGAGTCTCACAGAAGCTCTGAAAAACCTGAATTGGCAGACACTTGAAGACAGACGTCATCTGTACTGTGAAAGCTTACTTACAATGCTTCAGTAACCATTATTAATTGGAGAATATGTTGCAACCTTCTACTTATTGCTCTTTTAGCTACTTTAAAGCCAATGTTAGACTAATTACCACATGCCCATAGTAATTTAAGCAGTCATTTACCTGCATTCCATAAGAGAATTGGACAGAAAGAAACCATCAGCCGTGCACTCCACAGTTATTTATAGTGTATGGACATAGATGTAGAACTGCTATGGAATTTAACTGTCAAGAAGTGAAACATTTCAACTCCAGAAAATTTCAAGTAATCCAGAAGTATGTCGAGCAAGAGAATAAGTCCTTCTGATTGACACTGCATGTAGTGCTGAAGTACCAAAGCCAACTGACATTTTCTGTTCTGTAATGAACCTCAAAATTCTTACAATTGTATTGTAATTGTTAAATGTATTCAATATGCTGAACAAAAATGAGCTTTGCTCACATCTGACAAAACTGGGATGAAAGTTTTTCTTGGTATGAATTATGTTATGGAATCGCACTTTCAGTCAACATTCAGACACTACAATTCTACAGATCCAAATGTAGATGTTTTTACATTGCACAGGTAAAAATTTTTGATAGATTTGAGGAGATTTACAACTACAGTATCTATATTTTGTAAACAATGCAATGCCTCATATCACCATAACTTCAGAATTAAACCTATAATACATCATCAAAACAGAAGCTTTCAGGCATCTCTCTGAGTAACACATATTTTAAATCTGTCATTGAAAATATGATTAAATTCAAAAATATAATATGCCATTTCATTGAAAGTAAACCCATCAAATTGAAGTTTGAAATGTCATGTAGATATGATTCTGAAAATGAATATATTGAATTGAATTTGTACAATGTGAGGAAAGTCTCAGGATGTGAGATGGACTTGGTAAGTCTGTAATTCTTTAGCTAACTAAAACCTTATAAGGACTTGTGAGTCAGATCTATTTAGATAATTTTTCAACTCTCTGGTCCTGCAATTTTATTTGGCTGAGCAGAAATTAAATGTGGAACAATGTGCAACCATATATTCCAACATCGTTTTGCCTCAGTGAAGACATATATAGCTTCAGTAGCAATAATTTCACAGCCTTGAAGTTGATGTACAATAAATCTGTCTTTCTTCAGAGTAAATTTATGTCACCTACCCCAACAGTACTAGTGAAAAGATGCCTGTGGGGTTCTTCTCACGAAATTAGTATTTCCTGTCCAGTACAGTCCTCATGGAACAGAAAAAATAACATACAAGATTGATAGGGACGCAAAAGTGAAATACTACACTGAAGAGCCAAAGGAACTGGAATGCCTGCCTAATACTGTGTAGGGCCACTGTGAGCATGCAGAAGTGCTGCAACATGACGTAACATTGATTTGACTAATGTCTGAAGTAGTTCTGGAGGGAATTGACACCATGAATCATGCAGAGCTGTCCATAAATCCATAAGAACGAGGGGGTGGAGATCTCTTGTGACCAGCATATTGCAAGGCATCTCAAATATGCTCAGTAACTTTCATGTCTGGGGAGTTTGATGGATAGTGGAAATGTTTAAACTCAGAAGAGTGTTCCTGGAGCTACTCTGTAGCAATTCTGGACATGTGGGGTGTTCCATTGTCCTGCTGGAATTGCCAAAGTCCATTGGAATGCACAGTGGATGTGGATGGATGCAGATGATCAGACAGGAGGCTTATATATGTGTCACCTGTCAGAGTCATATCTAAACATATCAGTGGTCCCATAACACTCCAACTGCACATGCCCCACACCAGTCTGGACAGTTCCCTGCTGACATGTAGGGTCCATGAATTCATGAGGTTGTGTCCATACCCGTACATGTCCATTCACTTGATACAATTTGAAACAAGACTCGTCCGACCAGTATGTTTGCAGTCGTCAACAGTCCAGTGTCAGTGTTGACAGGCCCAGACGAGGTTTGTATCATGCAGCCACCAAGGGTATTCGAGTGGACTTTCAGCTCCAAAAGCCCATATCAATGCTATTTCGTTGTGTGGTTCGCACGCTAACACTTGTTGATGGGCCAGTGTTGAAATGTGCAACACTTCTGCCGTTGGCCCCATTCTTACAAGATCTTTCTCTGACTTTAGTGATGTTGGAGGTTAGATGTTTTAACAGATTCCTGATATTCATGGTACACTCATGAAATGGTCATATGGAAAATCTTCACTTCATTGCTACCTTGGAGATGCTGTGTCCCATCCCTTGGGTGTCAACTATAAACTCACTTAAATCTTGATAACCTGCCGTTGTAGCAGCATTAAACGATCTAACAACTGTGCCAGACACTTGTCTTGTATAGGTGTTGCTGACCGCAGCACCGTATTCACCTGTTTACATCTCTCTTTTATTTGAATATCCATGCCTATACCAGTTTCTCTGGTGTTTCAATGTATTTGGGGCTCTTGTTTGGTGTTATATAATGTGTGCAATTCCTACGACATCTATCAAGAATTACTGTCTAATGCAGATGTGAACACACGAAAGACTATAAATTCATTATAATTTCTGCCTGAAGATAATGTGTTGCTCGAAGTTAATGGGGGGGGGGGGGGGTCATCCAAGCTGACAAAAGAATCTAACAACAGTCACGAAATCCAAGAAAAAAAATTGAAAACATCTGTCATCCTAGATGCCCACATCATCATATGAGCAAAGCAAATGTCAGTAGAAAGTGTACTACTTGAACTTTGGGAAACATTAAAAATAATGCTAAAAATATTGATGAAGAATGCATGGTTCATCTGTGTTTCACTTCAAATAGAAATTGTCTCAGTGAATTTTATGACAAACAGTGATAGAATTTTCTTTTGAAAGAGATTGTTATTCCTACATATTATATACCTTAGTGCGTAGGATTATATATGTTCTGTAAATTTTCCTGGCATTATAAATTAAAAATTTGAAAACACTCATCCTGGTTCTCCTTCAATAAACATATTTCAATAAAAAATACAGAGACTTATTTCTTGGTCACTTACTTACTTGAAAGGCTTAATTTTGTTGTGTATCAATGGAGCAACTGAAAAATAAACTGCACATATGGAGGGAAGAACATTTGATGTACAACATTATGGTTAGAATTAAAGCTATAAATGTATTACAGTATTTCTACATTTGTGTTGGAGAGTGTTCTGTTATCAAGTGTACAGTTAATTCATCACTAAGTTCTTCTGTAATGATTCATTATTTTGTGTGGCTTTCAATGCAAAACTGATGGCAGTTTGTTAGAGCTATCATCATACCTCTTCTTTTGTAATTTCTATGTCTCACTTGTTGACTACACGTTATCAGTAATAACAAATCTTCAGATTAACTGACAGCATATGTCTGTCAATAACAGGTCCTAAGAAACACCCTCATGTGTGTGAATGGAATCTTTAAAAGCAACTGTTTTACAGCCCATGAACCTCTACTTGAGCACTCAGCTTCCCAGCTAAGAAGTTGTAGAGCACAAAAACCATTAAGCTAGTATTATTTTGTGTTTGCACACTGTGAATCTTGGCAGTTAATCAGTACAGAGCAGAGTATGACTGTAGCTGTCATTATCAAATACTTCATCTCACTGTTTTGCACTCAGGCTACACAGAATGAGTAATGAAGAAATTTTTGCTCCAATTTGAATGTTAACCATGATTCCATCTCAGAAAAGAAAGCTTATGTGTGAACAGTGATGTCCAGTATGAAGCACAGAGTGTATTTGTAGTAACTGCATTGCTTGAGGCAGGAAGGACTTTCAGCCTCACCATTCCTCCTCTCCAGTGCAGTCTAAAATTGTGGATGGAAATTGTTTCCTTCATTCTTCTTACCCTCTCCATCACCACACAAAAATGTTTGCAGACAAAAAGCCTTTGTATCCCACCACTCACATATCTCTTGCACTTTCTTAAGATTTATTAATAGGTTTTACATATTGCCATGGCATTATCATTCTGAATTTCGTAATTCTGACAGCTGTGATGGACAAGGTCACATTTTTATTGCAAAATTATAATTTTTATTTTATCAACCATTGTAGCAGGTGGTATTCACTTTCTGTTGTCCATTACAATTAATATTTTATAGAAATTTTCGTGGCAAATGTTTGTAGAATTTTTTTGATGATTTAAATTGCATCATCTCATCATGTAAAATAAAGTTCCTAGGTTAATCTGTGCCATTGTTTCTCCATTTCCTTCCCTCTCCCCCATGCCCCCCACCCCCTCCATCAACAGCAAAACTGCCTGCTTTCACACACTGGGGAAAAGCATAAAACTTAAGGCTAGTAAAAGATTGTGCTATGCAAACTGTCTTTCAAAGTGGATTGTTTTACTTCAGCTGTAACATATGTAGCTTCTTGTCTTATTCATGTATTATACACTCCTGGAAATTGAAATAAGAACACCGTGAATTCATTGTCCCAGGAAGGGGAAACTTTATTGACACATTCCTGGGGTCAGATACATCACATGATCACACTGACAGAACCACAGGCACATAGACACAGGCAACAGAGCATGCACAATGTCGGCACTAGTACAGTGTATATCCACCTTTCGCAGCAATGCAGGCTGCTATTCTCCCATGGAGACGATCGTAGAGATGCTGGATGTAGTCCTGTGGAACGGCTTGCCATGCCATTTCCACCTGGCGCCTCTGTTGGACCAGCGTTCGTGCTGGACGTGCAGACCGCGTGAGACGACGCTTCATCCAGTCCCAAACATGCTCAATGGGGGACAGATCCGGAGATCTTGCTGGCCAGGGTAGTTGACTTACACCTTCTAGAGCACGTTGGGTGGCACGGGATACATGCGGACGTGCATTGTCCTGTTGGAACAGCAAGTTCCCTTGCCGGTCTAGGAATGGTAGAACGATGGGTTCGATGACGGTTTGGATGTACCGTGCACTATTCAGTGTCCCCTCGACAATCACCAGTGGTGTACGGCCAGTGTAGGAGAACGCTCCCCACACCATGATGCCGGGTGTTGGCCCTGTGTGCCTCGGTCGTATGCAGTCCTGATTGTGGCGCTCACCTGCACAGCGCCAAACACGCATACGACCATCATTGGCACCAAGGCAGAAGCGACTCTCATCGCTGCAGACGTCACGTCTCCATTCGTCCCTCCATTCACGCCTGTCGCGACACCACTGGAGGCGGGCTGCACGATGTTGGGGCCTGAGCGGAAGACGGCCTAACGGTGTGCGGAACCGTAGCCCAGCTTCATGGAGACGGTTGCGAATGGTCCTCGCCGATACCCCAGGAGCAACAGTGTCCCTAATTTGCTGGGAAGTGGCGGTGCGGTCCCCTACGGCACTGCGTAGGATCCTACGGTCTTGGCGTGCATCCGTGCGTCGCTGCGGTCCGGTCCCAGGTCGACGGGCACGTGCACCTTGCGCCGACCACTGGCGATAACATCGATGTACTGTGGAGACCTCACACCCCACGTGTTGAGCAATTCGGCGGTACGTCCACCCGGCCTCCCGCATGCCCACTATACGCCCTCGCTCAAAGTCCGTCAACTGCACATACGGTTCACGTCCACGCTGTCGCGGCATGCTACCAGTGTTAAAGACTGCGATGTAGCTCCGTATGCCACGGCAAACTGGCTGACACTGACGGCGGCGGTGCACAAATGCTGCGCAGCTAGCGCCATTCGACGGCCAACACCACAGTTTTTGGTGTGTCCGCTGTGCCGGGCGTGTGATCATTGCTTGTACAGCC
Source organism: Schistocerca cancellata (assembly GCF_023864275.1). Taxonomy (NCBI): domain Eukaryota; kingdom Metazoa; phylum Arthropoda; class Insecta; order Orthoptera; family Acrididae; genus Schistocerca; species Schistocerca cancellata. The sequence goes on along the minus strand of NC_064634.1, from coordinate 381,680,905 downwards.
CTCTCACAGTGTCCGGAGCAAGTATGGTGGGTCTGACACACTGGTGTCAATGTGTTCTTTTTTCCATTTCCAGGAGTGTATGTAGCTTCTTGTCTTATTCATGTATATTTATCTTTAATGCCAGTGGTTTGTAAATGCATATATTAACAAAATTATATGTCAAACCATCATCTTTAGATTAGATTGTTTCCTTTGATTGACCTCCTGATGCCATCTAAATCATGGCATTGACGTTTTAACTCAGTATAAGTCTTTGGATTGTATTTAGCAAGAGATGTAGACTCAAATCACAATTTAGTGATAGTGAAGAGTACACTGAAATTTAAGAACATTGCTTGGAAGAATAAATGTGGAAAAAAGTGGGCTGCTAAAGTACTGAGGAATAATGAGATGTGTTTGAAGTTCCCAGTGTATGAATCTTTGGATTACATCATTGTCAGATAGAGTTTCTGAAATCAGGTATTGGATTGTGAGGTGCACTCAGGAGCAGATATAGACTCTGATAACAATTTAGCAATGTAAAGAGTAGACTAAAATACTACAAAACACCCTGCATTGCTGTCTGTACAAAATTACCCACATTCAGAAGTTGCTTCATGCCAGTAAGCCAGATGTTTGTTCTAGAATTTCTTGCTTTCATGGAATTGGAGAATGAATGGTCATAGACTATTCTGTGGACAGACAAACCCCATTCCCATATCCAAGGATATGTCTGTATACAGAACTGCAGAATATGGACAATGGGAAATGTGTTCAGACAACAACTGGTACCACTTCGCTGTGCTAACTGTGTGGTGCAGTTTGATAGCATCGTTTGTTGTCCGGCCATATTTTTTTGAAGAGATGTGTCCTATGGGTCCAGTTACCTGTACCGTCACTGGTAAACACTATGAGAGTCTTTTGCACACCAATGGTATTCCAGCCCTTCAACAGCATTGACATATGGGTAGGATCATTTTGTAATGACTCAGCCTATTCTAGGCCGCTACGCATCAGGATGGATGAGAAAAATGCTGAAGGAGTGGTAGCACTGACAGGCGTTTATTCTGGTAGAATTATACAGCACTCTGGGCAGTCCTAAGTCCACACTGTCTGCATGCAAATGCAGCTGATGATGGAATGCACTGATGTCCTGATGGTGCCTGTGACATCTATATTCCTGGGTCGTGTCAGGCAGCTACCATGGTGCTTTGAATGTCACCAGTGGTGAAGAACAAGCATGGCCCATCCAGGTCCTTCTGGGGTGCCGGCTAGGCAACTGCACACATATCAGTAGTCACCATGTCATGTGCTTAGTTGCAATAGCCAACATTAGTTGTTTGATGCTGAGCCACTTGCAGTCTTGTCACCTGACATCCCTCAGAGGGTGGCAGCTGTCTGAGCACCAGCTCCCCACGTAGGTAAACTTTCCCAAGGCTCACAGCTACACGAGTAAACTTTCCCAAGGCTCACAGCCATCCTGCCACAGGTATGACAACTTGTGTTGGAACTTGACAAGTTACTCAGTGGGTAGGCAGCTAGAAGATCTTTATCACCAAGGATTTGCCATGGGTTCTCTGAAGCACAAAAGCCCAGCATTCTCTCCAATTCAAGATGCAGACAGAATGGCAGTATGATTCACTGCCTTGAGCCCCCAAGCTCTATTATTAATACCCTCATAGCACACTTCTGACGTAGTCTTTATTGGGGGGGGGGGGGGGATGAGATTGAGTGGATTTGTCTTATTACTTGTCCTGTCAGCTTTTTCTAGCTCACTCTGCACCAAGCAAGGGTTGCTAGGCCAATTAAATTTCCAATGTGTGAGTTTCTCAGTAGCATGCAAATGCTTTGAGGTATAAAATATTACTTCACTCTTTGACACAGTGTGTTGCAGCTTTAGCAGTTCTATATGCCTGGGCTGTGACCTGTGTTGCAAATCCCATCCACCTGGGGTGTTTTGATATAATGTCAACAATACTACCCAGTGGCTTACTTGATCAGCACAAGTTGAAGTCCACTGCCTAGCCACCATTGGGAAAGCTTTAAAAACTCTACAGTCCATGCACAGAAAACTTTTCTTGGACATAGCATGCCTCCCTTCTTTTGTAAGATCCATCTTGAATCTTACAAGTCTAGTCTTCCCTTATAGCTGCTCTGAACCAACAGAACTCTGTATTGTGCTGATGGCAATGCTCAGCTATCCCACATATATTTCTCCCTTATCCACCACTGCATGTGCTTACTCTTAAAGTGTGGTTTCCAGAACATTATTACAACATAATCCTTCGTCTAATGCTTATTCTTCTTAGGTACAGTGGTTTTACTTCCATCAACTTTTTCCTCAGCCCATGCTCATAACCTCTGACTGGCAATTGACATGTTGGCGGATCCACAGCATGTACATGACTGTGTTTACTACAGAAAAAAACATGCAGATACCTAGTAGAAACCTGCCACAACTGGCAGCTGAAATGCTTATCAATATAATCTTGTGATGACAATTTTCTTAAACATTTTGAATATGTTGTAACACGTGCACCGAAATTTTTTCCTGCTGTGGTTTGATAGATTTGGCTAATGAATGCAGAATTTCAGGTTTGAGTATGGCACTAAGGTAAATTAAATTTTGAATGGGTAATCCCATTAGTGATCTCTCTGGCCAGCATAATGTATTCCATATCAAAGCCATGTCAGTAATGCTGGTGAGTGAAGACAGAATGTGGAAATCCCTCCCAAGAATCCCATAAGCTGCACTGTTAATGCTAACACCACATCCCTGCAACTATGATTTCCTCAACCCCTCAAGTTTCCATTTTTCATAGCAATTTGTCAACACAGTTTCTCGTGAGAAGACCAAGTACAGCAAATGCATCCCTACATTTTGAGGGGAAGACCATATGGTCAAGATTTCATTTTTGCACCTTGTCTCATTCATTTTCCCCAAAAACATGCTTGCCTCACATGTCTGCTTACCAGTGTGTACCAGTCTGTCTGGACAAACAACAATACTTCTTTGAGTGAACTTCTCCAAATCTGCTAATGACATAATTACATGAAATTCCCTATGATGTGAAACCAACACCAGTTCCTGCATCCTTATAGATATCCATTTCTCTATTACCCAGGATGGTCCCAAAAACTTGTCACCAGAGGAAATGAGCAGTCCATCACCCCTGTCTTCTTTCGAAACGAGTAACTAATGACAAGTAGAAAACAAGAAACAACAGCAAGGAAACCTGACACCAACCCTACAACAGTAAAATAAAAATACAATGGTGGTGATATAACAAAACAACACTATATCTTTCCAAATACAATCTAATGTACAACATATACATAAACCCATATATCAAGAACAAATCTAACACAGAAAAGAAATTGCAGAGAATCTAACAATATAATTAATTACGTGACCTTAAAACATAAGGCATGTTACATGCTTGTGATGCCTAACCACCAGAGGTTCTTCCTTTCTGCCAGTTGCACTTTTGTGTACCTGATTGGTCACAGCTAACTGTGGTACCACTTTCACCATACCTTTAAATGATTTTGTCTGACTGCCATGAACAGTAGATGTTTTGATAGGAAATTGTATCTTTACATTAAAAAATGAGATCATTTCTATGACCTGATATTTGGTCAAGAAATCCTTTGTCTTTCCCTTTGCTGTATAGTGATTGGTGACCGATACCCAAGGCCCTACACAGTACTGTGGTAGTTTGCTCATTCATATATTCAGCTGTTCCTGTCATTCCAGAGGCTTTGTGTTTCCCTTTTGTACATTTCTCCATATTTCTAGTATTCTTTTTGCAAATTTCTTTACCGATTCACAGTCCGGTCCCAATTTAGAACTTAAAACGTCAGAGGAGTACAGCACCTTCATCCTGTACATCACCTCATATGGTGATATGCCCATTCCCATATTAGCTTTTGAGTTGTATACACAAAGCACCTACAGAAGATATGTATCTCAGAAGTCATGTCTAACATTCACGTAAAAGCTTAGCATCTTCAAAATGGTCTTATGGATGCACTTTGTCCTACGTTGGCTTGAAGGTGGAATGGACTCATTCGCAAATTCCAGATATGTAACACATCACATACCTGTTTCATGGATTCTGAAACAAAGTTCATAACCTAAATTGTGACTAAAGTGTCAGGAGCTCCAGACTTCAACATTCAACTTTTAATAATGCCAGTGCCACAGCACTTGCCTAACGGCCTGACAACACTTGGACAAATGAGTCTGTTGTAAAACCTTATTTTGAAAAACTCCCAGGACCATGACACGGGTCTGCATTTTGTGACTGCACAATAAATACTTATATACAATAAAGTGGAGCTGCAACTTCAGCATCTAACAGTCTTTATCCTCTGCCTGTGCTTGTTGCTGCTCTGACACTCTCTTGCCCATGGTGATAAGCTGGAGATCCCAGTGTATTACAGCACTAGATGGATCTTTCAGACCAAGAAACCATGTCAGTGACACATGATCAGTCACAACCTAAAATCTTCAACCATATGAGTAACATCAGAAATACACTCCTGGAAATTGAAATAAGAACACCATGAATTCATTGTCCCAGGAAGGGGAAACTTTATTGACACATTCCTGGGGTCAGATACATCACATGATCACACTGACAGAACCACAGGCACATAGACACAGGCAACAGAGCATGCACAATGTCGGCACTAGTACAGTGTATATCCACCTTTCGCAGCAATGCAGGCTGCTATTCGACCATGGAGACGATCGTAGAGATGCTGGATGTAGTCCTGTGGAACGGCTTGCCATGCCATTTCCACCTGGCGCCTCAGTTGGACCAGCGTTCGTGCTGGACGTGCAGACCGCGTGAGACGACGCTTCATCCAGTCCCAAACATGCTCAATGGGGGACAGATCCGGAGATCTTGCTGGCCAGGGTAGTTGACTTACACCTTCTAGAGCACGTTGGGTGGCACGGGATACATGCGGACGTGCATTGTCCTGTTGGAACAGCAAGTTCCCTTGCCGCTCTAGGAATGGTAGAACGATGGGTTCGATGATGGTTTGGATGTACCGTGCACTATTCCTTGTCCCCTCGATGATCACCAGTGGTGTACGGCCAGTGTAGGAGATCGCTCCCCACACCATGATGCCGGGTGTTGGCCCTGTGTGCCTCGGTCGTATGCAGTCCTGATTGTGGCGCTCACCTGCACGGCGCCAAACACGCATACGACCATCATTGGCACCAAGGCAGAAGCGACTCTCATCGCTGAAGACGACACGTCTCCATTTGTCCCTACACTCACGCCTGTCGCGACACCACTGGAGGCGGGCTGCACGATGTTGGGGCGTGAGCGGAAGATGGCCTAACGGTGTGCGGGACCGTAGCCCAGCTTCATGGAGACGGTTGCGAATGGTCCTCGCCGATACCCCAGGAGCAACAGTGTCCCTAATTTGCTGGGAAGTGGTGGTGCGGTCCCCTACGGCACTGCGTAGGATCCTACGGTCTTGGCGTGCATCCGTGCGTCGCTGCGGTCCGGTCCCAGGTCGACGGGCACGTGCACCTTCCGCCGACCACTGGTGACGACATCGATGTACTGTGGAGACCTCACGCCCCACATGTTGAGCAATTCGGCGGTACGTCCACCCGGCCTCCCGCATGCCCACTATACGCCCTCGCTCAAAGTCCGTCAACTGCACATACGGTTCACATCCACGCTGTCGCAGCATGCTACCAGTGTTAAAGACTGCGATGGAGCTCCGTATGCCACGGCAAACTGGCTGACACTGACGGCGGCGGTGCACAAATGCTGCGCAGCTAGCGCCATTCGACGACCAACACCGCGGTTCCTGGTGTGTCCGCTGTGCCGTGCGTGTGATCATTGCTTGTACAGCCCTCTCGCAGTGTCCGGAGCAAGTATGGTGGGTCTGACACACTGGTGTCAATGTGTTCTTTTTTCCATTTCCAAGAGTGTATGTAACGCTGTACATGACTGCTAATATTTTCTTGCAGTTGTTGAATAGTTAAGTTCATCTTTATTTAACTGTCTTGAAGCACATGCTTCTTTCCATTAACCATTTGACCCAAAATACAGCCAACTATTTCATTAGAAGCATCGCACAAGAGGATTAACTCATTTTGAAAATTGGGAAGAAACAAATACCAGATATAAAATCAATGCCACCTTCAAATTCCCAAAAGCCAGCTGACATTCCTATGCCTACTGAAACTTTACAGCCGTTTTGAGTAACCTGTTCAAAGGTTCAGCTAGTTTTACAAAATCCTTAATGAACTTATGGTAGTAGTTACACAAACTGATGAATGACTGTATCTGTGTGATTGTTCATGGTACTGGAAAATTTTGAAATGCTTCTATAAGATGAGGATTGGTCTGCACAACACACTCACTGATTAAGTGTCCCAGGTAGTTAATTTGAGTTTGAGCAAACTGGCACTTGTCCATCTCATTATCAAACATGCTAACCATAATCTACTAAATGCAGCCTCCAACCATCTCACATACTCTGTCATGGTTCTTGAATAAACTATTATGTCATCTAAATACACCATGCTGGTTTTAGGATCTAATTCTATTAAAAATACATCCAATAACCGCTGAAAAGTAGCAGGTGCATTTTTTAAACTTAATGGCATCTGCTTACACAAATAATGCCCACATGGTGCCATAAATGCTGTAATTAGTCTATTCTCAAGTACTACTTCTAACTAATGATAATCACTTTTGAGGTCCGTTGTAGTAAAGTAAAACACTGATCCAAACTACCCAAGGTTTCCGTAATATTAGAAATTGGTTAAGCATTTGTAACAGTCTGTCCATTAAGAAACCTGTAATCAGGGCAAAACCTCTATTTCTTTGTTCCCTCCAATGATGTTTTAGGGACATAACCTATATTTACACTCCAGGGATTGTCACTAGGTTCTGTAGTTCTCGTAGTTGCTGCTGAATGAACTCCAACGGCTGTAAATATCTTGCTACACGATACAGTTCCTACAAATTCATGTATACCCCTGTTGGTAATGTTGCTGAGTTACCAGAGTTGCTGGTAACCACTCATCTGTACTAAACATGTCGCTAAACTTCAACAATACTTCTTCCATAGCTGTGCAATAATTGCCCTTGAAGTGGCCCACCTTCTCACGTAACATTGCTGATTCAACAGTTTGCTTATGGCTTATAGCCAGACTCAATCTATTGAAGACCTCTTCCTGTAATACTTATGGAGTGACTGTAACTATACCTTTAAAGAGACTAACTCCACCTCTGCAAAAGTTATCTATGCTGACTGTAACCAGATATTCCCAGTTAACATTACTTGCATGTGCTATGCTTCCACCCAGAAAACATTATGAACCATCCAACTCTTCATTGCTTAAGAGTGGCTCAACCACATACAAAGCCCCACAAGGGAATTCAGTACCCACTGAAACCCACACTACTTCTCCTGTACCCAACAGTATTGATGAATTTTTAATGAACTCATCTGCAATTCAGTTGGCATTGTCTTCATGACAGGTGAGCCTTGTGGTATGATTGTGTATGCAACAGTATTACTCAATTAGAACAAAGTGCCACTGAGCTCAACCATGCTTTGCCAAAATTCAATCCTAGCACTAGTTTTGTCAAGAAAATTTAGCCTGAGAATCACTGAATATCCTTCACTCACCTATGGCAAAACTTCCATATGCTCCATAAACTTAGTTTACCAAATAGTAAACTTGTGTACTGTTGTACAAGTCAACACTATTTTTGCCAATCATACTTAATTTACATCATGGTGGCCCAGGTCTCCTCCTGCTCATCAGGTCCAGACTGGCAATGGACATATGCACACCCATGTCTAGAAGAAAACTCTCTTCCAAACCACTCACAAAGACCACATAGCAGCATTCCATCTGTGCTTTAACTTGTGCAGTGTTACAGTCTTTTGGGACTGCTTTACCTGTGGTCAAAGCATTCACATTTGAGTTTAATGGCCACTTATCATAATGGAACTTCCCAGTTTTCTCCTTTCGACTATCCAACTATGAGTGGCCCACTTCCCAACATGAGTAACACTCTGGTTGTCTACAATGTAGCAATGTAGCCCTTACATTCACACCTGAAACCTTTGATCTCCAAAACGAATACATGGTTATCCACCCATTGCTTCATGCCAAAATCTATCCCCTCCAACTGCCCTGCAATTCGAAGAGGTGCTGTTAATCACTACGATTCTTAATGGGAAGTCTTTGTGATATTTCCACAGATATTCCATGCAAGAATACATCTAATGCTCTGCAGTCTGTGCATTGACTTAGCAAATCCTGTCTGAAAATACTTTCACTGATTCATTATGTTTCAAAGGCAAATTACTGAGCTTCTTATGAAAAAACCATGTGCTATCTTGTTTTTGCTACTGCTGGCACAGTCCAACAACCAACTGTTGAAACAATTGTGCTGTACTGAGGGTCTCATGATATACCACACATGTCTTGGCTTCACCTGTTAAATGCAAGTTAGCTACATGAAGGGTTACTTCATCTGACCAACTGCTCATTGTGGCAGTAGCTATAATATCATTAATGAATATTGACACATCTTCCATTCTTTTACCCAAAAAGGAATTGATAAGTGCAGCTACAGCTGGCTCAAAAGAAGAAGAAACCATCTCCAACTCTGCCTTATTTATCACTTACTCAGACTGTAGTGGAACCTGGATGGCTTCCAAAGCTTCAGATCTTTGGAGGAGTTCCTCATGCTTCTGGTAAGAATTTTCATTTGTTTACATGTGAATTTGTTCTGTTAGAGCAGCAACAGACTCTATAGTAGTAGGACCATGTGTTTCTACAATTTTGCATACTTCACCTCATACTGTAAGTGATACCAGAAACACAAATAATTAAGTAATTCACTCAGTACTCATAAAATCTTATGAATTACTTTTTCTGGTGTGTCAACATCCATGTCTAAACTGTGAACAATTGTGAGCCAAATGACCAACATGTCTACAAGTAAAACATGTGGCTGCTACAGCCTTAGTGTGTGGAAGTTGGCGCCCTGCAAGACTGTGAAACTGACACCTTGTTGGTTCTAGATTATTGGGTAAACTATTATCCTTAAATGGTGATAAGTCCACAGCTTCACATGGTTTCATAAACATTACCTTAAACATAATCTATTCAGTTCTCACAAATTAAATATAATAACTGAGAACAGATATTGAATGAAACATAAACAAAATGAGACTCATCGCACCCCATTGTGCTGACCCAGTACTGCTGAATTGGAGATATACCAAGTACCATTGCTCGTACATAATTACCAAATTACCCAATCATACTACTTGACACAAATGACTGTGTTTTGGAGTCAAGAGTTACCCAACAGTCACTTCTCTCTGCAAAGTTTAGCTTTTGAACGTTGGACAAACACTTCTTGACACAACATGTCATGTTGACAAGTGTAATGACCATCTACTGACACCAAAAAACAAACAAGCCTATTACGGGCCTCTGTGTGTCAGGATGGGTGAAGGAATTGGGGAGGGAGAAGGCAGATTCATGCCAGAATGTGCAGCTCAACAGTGGTAGTACTGACAGGTGTTTATTCAAGCAGTCTTATACAGAATTCTGCCTCCCCCACAGCTGCACTATGTGTATGCAAATGCAGTTGATGACAGAATGCACTGACACCCCTACTCGCACCTGTGATATCTGTTGCTCTGGGTCATGGCCTGAAGCTGTCACGGTGCCATGTGTGTCACCAGCAGTGAAGAACGAGCATGACCCACAGAGGTCTTATGGAATTGTGCCGGGTAGACACCTCCATGTGTATTTGAGGTCCCCAGGTTGTGCACCTGGATGCATAGCTGATACTAGTTGTTTGACGCAGAGCAGAAATGCTCCGGTTGGCCCCCAGAGGTCAAACAGGGTGATGGATTGTGACATCTAGATAGCAAGGAGGCTGTGGGGCCATGCCTCCACCAGCTGGATTGTAGACAGCTTGCAGTCCATTGCCTGAAGTCCCTCAGAGGGCAACATGTGGCTGCACACTAACTCGGGACATCTGTAAAATTTTGCAAGTTCCACAGCTGTCCCACCACAGATATTGCAAGCCTCATGCTGTACCTACGTGACCCAAGTTGCCTGTCTTTAAAAACTGAGGCAGTTCTGTCCTGTTAAAGATGCTGACAAGAGATGCCTTGACAAATTAATGTATGTGCTGGTAGACAGCAGATCGTTATAAGCAAGAATTTGCCATAGTTCCTCAAAAGCCCATCTATCTTTCCCATTCAAGATGGAATGGAAGTATGACTCACTGCCATGAGCCCCTAAGCTCAATTATTTAATTACTTACAGCTACTCTTGTGTCATAGTCCTACTGAGGGCGGTGGGGGGGGGGGGGGGGTGAGAAGAGTGAGTTTATCTTATTACATGTGCTGCCAGCTTTTCCTAGCTTGCTCAACATCAAGCATGGGTTGCTACGCCTGGTTAAATGTGCAACATGTGAGTTTCTTGGTAGCACACAAGTGCTCTGAGATAAAAAATCTTACTTCAGTCATGGTTATGTCCACCCCCAGTAGCTGAATTGACAGCATGATGGATTGTCAATCCTCTGGGCCCGGGTTCGATTCCCAGCTGGGGCGGGGAATTTTCTCCACCCAGGGATTGAGTGTTGTGCTGTCCTCATCATCATCCTATCATCCTCATTGACTGCAGGTCACCAAAGTGGCATCAACTTGAAAGACCGGCACCCGGTGAATGGTCTGTCTGACAGGGGGCCCTAGCCATACGATTAAATAAATAAATAAATAGTCATGGTTACAGTGTGCTGTAGCATTAGCAGTTCTATGTGCTTCAGCCATGACCAGAGTCACAAACCTCACCTGCCTGAGAGTTTTGATGCTGTTTTGAACACTGCTGAGTGACTCTTATGATTAGCACATCGGCTGAGCTGGCCTGTACTGCCTGGCCACAGCTGTAAAAAACTTTAAAAAATGTCCAGTTCACATGCTGAACTTTGCCCAGACACAGCAGTTTTTATGCAAGATGGTGCTGCATCACACACTGTACAGCCAGTGAAGTAGCAGCCACAGAGGCATTTTGGAAATGCTAGAATTATCAGCTATCATTTCCCTGCAACCTAGCCACCCAGACTGTGGAATTATCTGAAAGATGCTGTGTTCAGTGCTCTGATTACAAACACTCATGAATTGAAGGCACCCGTTGCAAAGCGCATTCTGAAAGTGACCCCTGGGAGATTCTGACATGTTCTGGGACATACTGTTTCTCAGTTCCAACTTGTGGCAGAAAATGGTGGACAGCATACTGAACATGTCTTATGTCAGTCTCATGCCAATTCAAAAGTGATTTCATTGTTGCTTTTTACATGGTTTTTGGCCTCAGGACAACTAAAACTTAATTTTTTCCTTCTGATGTGGTACGACTTCACCATGGTGGATGGGCTTATCTGACTAAGAGTGCAACAGCTGTTGAATGGCAGACTTCATGTTTTCAGGTAATGCCATAGCTGTCATATTGCAGTTCATCTGTCATTTGCAGCATAACCCATTTACATTATGACGCTTACTTTTTGTTAAACTATTTTTGTTTACATAAGGTTTCCCTCTTCTTTGGTAATATTCTGTTCACATTTGATGTCATTCTGAGCAGCGGTTCTTTTTTACAGCATTTTGAAATTGTAACATTAATTATAATCACCCAATATTTTTAATTTTCTTTTGAATAGGTAAGTATTCTCAATTTCCAGTTTTATTTTAGGCAGGAGTTTCTTGAATATCTTACAACAATGGTATGTAACATCTTTCAGAATCTTCAACAAGGAGGCAAATTCTACTTATAATTATAAAGAGCAGTTAAAAATTTTTTGTTCAAAGGCTATGCAGTCCATAATCAGTATGCCAGTCAGACAAAATCAGGCACATATCCTATCAATGCACCAGGCTGAAGATAGAAACAGCATGTCATGCTGCACATCCTCATCTGACAATCACTGATCCTTCAAGGCCTTTTTTATGGGACCAAAGGCTTGATAATACAGTGGGGAGAGATCAGGACTATAGGGCGGGTGCTCAAGTGTCTCCCATTTGAGCTGGCATTGCTTCTGTGTTATGACATTTGTGATATGCAGGTGTTTTGTGTCGAATTGCAATCAGCATGAAATTTGTAGAACCATTCCACAGTGATGGTTTTCATCAGACGTGGTGCCCCTTGCACTGTACATGGTGGCAGCCACTCAAGGAATATTTTAGGGAATTGGTTTAAAAATTTTATTTCAAAGGCCCAGTCAGATCTTTACAAGTCTACTCCCAGAGCAACTTATGCTGTACCTACGTGACACAAGTTGCCTGTCTTTCAAAACTGAGGCAGTTCTGACCAGTTAAAGATGCTTACAAAGAGATGCCTTGAGCCCTCTGCTGAAACGGCTAGCAAAATCACTCCATTGGTTTTAGCTAATAATGTGCGTGGGATACAGATCACGTGTGTGGATGCTGGAGTGATCTGCAGAGTGGAACACAGCTGCCTCTCTCTCTCTTGTAATCCAGACATCGAGCAGAACAGACGTCTTTTTGGAAGGCAGAGCCTCTGGTTCTGCTTTTCACGACAAGCCACCAATGTAAGTTAACATGAACTGCTTCCCCTTCCATTGTACATTTCAATTAATTGTTCGACCTCCTAGACTGGCCTAAACCTGGTAACTTCTGACCCTAGGCACGCCCCTTGTACACCATACATTGAAATACATCCTCTTTATTGTACCTAAGTTCCTGTTTTGTCATTTAACGCCGGCCGGAGTGGCCGTGCGGTTCTGGGCGCTGCAGTCTGGAGCCGAGCGCTCGCTACGGTCGCAGGTTCGAATCCTGCCTCGGGCATGGATGTGTGTGCTGTCCTTAGGTTAGTTAGGTTTAATTAGTTCTAAGTTCTAGGCAACTGATGACCTCAATTAGTTCTAAGTTCTAGGCGACTGATGACCTCAGAAGTTAAGTAGCATAGTGCTCAGAGCCATTTGAACCATTTTTTTGTCATTTAATGGCAGCCCTGGATGACCACTCTCAAAGTCTGACCACTCATCCTCCTGTACACTGCTGCCACGAGACATGTGCAACAACCGCCTCCCCCCTTTTCCAAACCCTGTATGCATTTTCAGTTGATGTGAGGAGTGGGATCCATTCCTACCGTTCGGTCCATAGGGTGGCCATTTATTTTGGTTCATGTTTGACGTCGTGTGGTCGGTCAATATTCACCGCTGTTATTCCGCTACGAGTCAAGCCTGGGTGCTGCAGTGCAGCAGCTGCAGCACTGCATCAGCCACTGCGCTGCACATACCAGCGTCAGGGGCAAAATCCACCGCATGCCTTTCGCAGCGCGCTGAGTCTGCCGAGATGCGCTCCACAGCGTACGTGCGCACGGCGTGTGTTGCGGCCCCATTTGACGGTCGCAGCCAGTCCAGCTTCTCAGTAGCCACCCACCAACTCAGAGCCGGGCACCGAGACATGAAGAAAATGCGTGAGGCATTCGTGCCACTCCCATGGTTACACAAAGCGCATGGGTGTGCTATTCATGGTCGGGGGTGGCTATAGATTGGTTGGTTTGGGGAAGGAGACCAGACAGCGTGGTCATCGGTCTCATTGGATTAGGGAAGGATTGGGAAGGAAGTCGGCCGTGCCCTTTCAGAGGAACCATCCCGGCATTTGCCTGGAGTGATTTAGGGAAATCACGGAAAACCCAAATCAGGATGGCCGGACGCGGGATTGAACCGTCGTCCTCCCAAATGCGAGTCCAGTGTATAACCACTGCGCCACCCCGCTTGGTAAGGTGGCTAGGTGGCTATAGACATCCGCATGGCACCATCCTATGCCAACCTATTCGTGGGCCATCTAGAGGAATCCTTTCTAAAAATCCAGAATCCTAAACCCCTCACCTGGTTCAGATTCATTGATGACGTCTTTGCTACCTGGATCGAAGGCGAAGACACCCTATCCACATTCCTCCAAAACCTCAACAACTTCTCCCCCCTATTGCTTCACCTGGTCCTACTCAACTCAACAAGCCACTTTTCTAGATGTTGACCTCCACCTCAAAAATGGCTACATCAGTACCTCTGTCCATACCAGTCCTACTAACCACCAGTAATACCTCCACTTCAAAAGCTACAACCCATTCCATACCAAAAAGTCCCTTCCATACAACCTAGGCACCCATGGTTTTCGCATCTGCAGTGACGAGCAGTCCCTCTCGAAATATACTGAGGGTCGCACTGAAGCCTTCACTGACCGTAATTATTATCCCAACCTTGTACAAAAACAAATCTCCCATGCCTTATCTTTCCAGTCTCCCACCACCTTCCAAAGTGCCACCATCTGGCCACAGACAAGCATTCCCCTCGTAACTTAGTACCACCTAGGACTAGCGCAACTGAATTACATTCTCTGTCAGAGTTTTGAATACCTCTCGTCGTGCCCTGAAACGAGAAATGTCCCACCCCTTCCACAGTGGTATTTTGCCGTCCACTGAACCTACAGAATATATTCGTCCACCATGTTCATGAACATATGAACATGATGCTGATTCTGATTCTGTGTTGTCTGTCAATTGTACTTCTTCCCTTTCAGGGAAGTTATTTCTCACTGTCCAAATACTTGGTCGATTTGTTCGCATGCAGATAGATACTGGTTCTGCTGCCACTATCATCAATTCTCAGACATATCTTCAGTTGGGTTCTCCAATCCTGTCACCTGTCACTAGGCAATTACGGACTTACAATAAACAGAAGATTTCTCTCTTGGGACAATTTGATGCTGAGGTATCTTACAAATCTGTCGTTCACACTGTTCCCATATTTGTGGTCGACTGTAGTAAGGCGGAGAATCTTTTTGGTTTCGATGCCTTTCGCGTTTTTGGGTTCTCCATAGATGATCTGTCAATATCGTCTCTGATGCTATTCCTTATGCTCAATTGGATTCCTTGTCGACGACATTTTCGTCCCTTTTTTCTCCTGGGTTAGGCCGTGCAAACGACTTTGAAGCTCATATCACGCTCAAACCCACTGCTCGGCCTAAGTTTTTTCAGGCTCGGTCCATTCCTGTGGCCCTTCGTGATCAGGTCAAATGGGAGCTGGATCATCTCACTGCTTCAGAGGTCTTGCTTCCTGTTACTTCCAGTGAGTGACCCTCTCCTGTAGTTGTTGTTGCTAAGCCAAATGGTGATATTCGTCTCTGTGGCGATTTCAAAGCCACTGTAAATGCTCAATGCCTTATTGACAATTACCCTATGCCTCAACCTGAAGAATTGTTCACTAAACTTGCTGGAGGCCAGCATTTTTCTAAACTTGACCTGTCAGAAGCTTATCATCAACTTCCTCTCGGCGCTGCTTCCCGGCAGTTTCTGGTCCTTAACACGCCTTTCGGCCTCTATCAATACCAACTATTGCCATTCGGGGTTCCTGCTCTCTTTCAGCGATTCTTGGAACAATTATTGCTCACTGTCCCTGGGTGTATAAATTACTAGGACAACATAGTTGTCACTGGCTCCACCACTGACGAACATCTTCAAAATCTCCGCACACTTTTTGATGTCTTACAGACTGCTGGTCTCATGTGTAATCTTCAGAAACCAAAATTTTTTCAGGCACCTATCACGTACTTGGGGATTCAACTCTCTCAGGATGGTATTCGTCCACTTCAGAAAACTGTCGCTGCGATCGATGCCCTTCCTCGCCCTACATCTGTTAAGGAACTGCAGGCCTTCTTGGGGAAAATAGCATACTATCACAAGTTTTTACCGTCTGCTGCTTTGGTGGCTCAGCTGATGCATCGCCTGTTGCACAAAAACGTGCCTTTTTACTGGTCCACGTCATGCGATGCGGCTTTCCGGAAATTGAAGACTATGCTGAAACAGGCCCTGTGTCTGGCTACTTATCGACCTGGCCAACATCTCGTTCTTGCCACTGGTGCCTCTCAATACAGGGTCGGTGCAGTCCTTGCGCACCGTTTTTCTGACGGTTCTGAACAACCCATTGCTTATGCCTCCAAAACGCTCACGGATGGCCAACAAAAGTATTCTCAAATTGAAAAAGAAGCTTTGGCCATTATTTATGCTCTTCATAAGTTTGGTGTTTTTCTCTATGGATCCAAATTTAATCTTGTTACGGATCACAAACCACTTGTTTCCTTGTTTCATCCATCAACGTCACTTCCCGACAAGGCTGCCCACCGCCTCCAGCGTTGGGCTCTTTACTTGCCTCGTTTCAATTGTGAGATTCATTTCCGGCCGATGGCTCAACATGCGAATGCTGATGCACTGTCTCGCCTTCTCATGGGTCCTGATCTGGCATTCGATAGGGAGGAAATTTTGTGTTTCCACCTGGATGTTGCCGAGCAGCGGGTTGTGGATGGCGGCTGCTACGGATTCTGACCCTACCCTCTCCCAGGTTTCCCCCCAGGGGTCCACAACTCTTTTGTGGATACGTGCGTAGCGAGCACGGGACCCCGACCTAATGCAGCCCTCCTTCCTTTCCGGGCTGCATACCTTCCTTTTCCACATCCTTCCCCATCCCCCATTTTCGCCCCCCTTCCTCACCTCCGCCTCTTTCCTTCCCTTTCTGCCCCTCTGGGAGTATGTTTTGTGCCTACGTCCGGAGACGGACACTCAAAAATGTAAAACAGTCTTTCTTTGCTTTCTCTGCTGACAAGTCTTTGTCCTTCCTTTGTCCTTCTCTTTTCCTTACCCCTTCTCTTTACCCTTTTCTCCGCTGCGGTGTTTGAGACCTCTCTTCTTTCCTTTCCCTTTCTTTGTTTTTCCCTTTCTCTTTTTTCCTCCCTGTGCGTGTCTGAAGGCCGATCCATGCATTCCCATGCGTAGCCAGTGACGGGGTAACGCGTAATTCCCTGCCCCGGGTAGACAGGTAGGACACGTACGTACCCCATGGTAACGGCCAGGCCCAGGGAGGGTGATTACCCGAGCTGATACCTTCCGAAAGTGCCGATTGGTCCCTCCATCTGTTTCGCGGGAGGTGTGAACAATCACCTAAGGCGGGAGTGCCCTCAGAGAGGTCCCCCACAAGGAAGGAGCGCGCCATCGGTGACGCCGGTAATCATGGGGGATACTTCCGCAATGGTTTCCTCATCATCTATTATGTCTGCTCACAAGTGAAAGTTCAATGAGTCTCAGCCACGGACAGTTCTTCCATCGTTGCCACAGTTCCTTGTTGTTTCTCGGGAAGGTCACGACTTCTTCACGGTCAACTCTTTCATTATGCAGAAAGGTATCGACACAATTGCAGGTCCTGTAAAGTCTTGTTCCAGATTACGAAACGGCACCTTGTTGTTAGAAACAGTCAGTGCCCTCCAGGCACAAAAATTGCTGCGTACTTCACTGCTACACACCTTCCCTGTCCAGGTGGAAGCGCACCGCACTTTAAATTCGTCCCGTGGGTTCGTTTATACACGCTCCTTCGACGGATTGTCCGACAAGGAAATTCAAAACTACCTGTCTGACCAGGACGTCATGGCTGTTCATCGAGTCATGAAAAGGGTTGACACGAATTCGTTCCAACCCGTACTGTCTTCTTGACATTTAACAGAGTTCAACTCCCATCAAACATAAAAGCAGGCTATGAGATGATTTCCGTTCGCCCTTACATCCCAAACCCTACGCGCTGCTATCGGTGTCAGCGGTTCAATCATACCAGCCAGTCCTGTTCCAATCCGGCCAAATGCGTTACGTGTGGCAAGGATACCCATGAGAGTGCTTGTCCACCTCCATCCCCTCGTTGCATCAACTGTATGGGTGGCCACGCTGCTTCCTCTAGAGATTGCCCCATTTTTAAAGACGAATGGCTCATTCAGGAAATCAGAGTGAAGGAAAAGGTGTCGACCTTTGCTGCTCGAAAGTTACTCGCCAGTCTAAAGCCCACTGTGCCTCACACAGGTAAATACAGCACTGTCCTCGCCTCTCCTTGGCCAACAAAGAAGGCAGCGACTCAGACTTGTGATCTCATCTTTAGTGCCACGGTCGTCAGATCGGCCAGCGCAAAGATCGCCCGTTCAACCTCCCCACTCTCACCTGCTCACTCTGTATCTCACCCTTCATTGGGTTCTGCTAAATCTCGAGGCCCAAAATCAGACACCCAGACTTCCAAAAAAGAGCCTACTCGTGAAGATTTTTTATGTACCCGAACTTCACAACCATCGGTTCCTCCTCCATCTTAACGTTCTGTTTCCAAAAATTCTACTAAGAAACCCAGTTCCTCTCCTTCTCCGCCACGGCGTGTCTCATCTACAGCACCACCTGACGGTAGCCGCCCTCGGCCGTCTTCTGTGTCGCTGAGGCACACTGCTGGCGGCCGATCAACTGGCCGATCACTGGTGGCAGGTGCTGCTCCCAAACAACCTATGGATCAGGATCTTCTGCCTTCGGCTGAATGCCATTCCATGCTGTCGGTCGCAAGCTCTGAGCAGTCGTTGAGTTGAGGGCAACCTTGGTCACATTCTTCTATTTTCTGTTCACCCTATGTCCATTATCCATTGAAATATCTGCGGCATTCCAGCCAATCAGGATGAATTGTCGATCCTCTCACGATCCTACTCGCCGGTCATCTTCTGTCTTCAGGAAACAAAGCTGCGTCCCCACGACCACTTTGTTTTCCCCCATTTTCAGTCAGTCCGATTTGATCTCCCCTCTCTTGAAGACACTCCAGCACATGGAGGACTCATGATCCTTCTCCATGATACTCTCCATTATCACCCAATCCCCTTAAACACTTCCTTCCAAGCTGTCGCTGTCCGTCTTTCCCTTTCTGGATAGACCTTCTCTCTTTGTACTGTCTACATTCCATCGTCCACACCAATGGCACGAGCTGATCTCCTTCATGTTCTTCATCAGGTTCCGCCCCCCTATTTGCTGATTGGGGACTTCAATGCCCACCACCCGCTTTGGGGGTCTCCGCATCCTTGTCCGCGCAGCTCACTATTGATAGACGTCTTCCACCAAGGGGATCTTGTTTGCCTCAACGCTGGGGACCCTACATTTTTGTCTGCCTCCACGACAAATTTCTCTCATTTGGACCTTTCGGTCGGTACTGTTCCGCTAGCTCGGCGCTTTGAATGGTTCGCTCATGCTGATACACACTCGAGTGACCACTTTCCATGTGTCCTTAGATTGCAGGCGCAACTGCCATATATGCGCCCGAGACGCTGGAAGTTTGCCCAAGCCGATTGGACACTTTTTTCGTCTCTTGCGACATTCGATGACCGTCACTTTCCTAGCGTCGACGATGAGGTCACTCACATTACAGAAGTTATTCTTACAGCTGCAGAACGTTCAATACCACGCACCTCCGAATTGCCCCGGCGCCCCCCAGTTCCTTGGTGGAACGAAGCATGCCGTGACGCAATACGTGAGCGGCGACGTGCTCTTCGCGTTTTCAGACACCATCCTACTTTGGCCAGCTGTATCCGCTATAAGCAGTTCCGTGCGCGATGCCGTCGCGTCATCCGCGATAGCAAGAAGGCAAGCTGGGACTTCTTTACTAGCTCATTTAACACCTTCACTCCCTCCTCGGAAGTTTGGAGTCGGATTCGGCGGTTATTTGGAATGCCTAGTTTCTCCCCGGTCTCTGGGCTCACTGTCGTGCATGATAAATTAGTGGACCCCGTCGCAATTTCTAACCCATTGGATCAACACTTTGCGTAGATTTCGAGCTCTTCAAATTACCCGCCAGCGTTTCTCCCGAAGGAATGTGCAACCTCTTGCCTTCTCCTCTCAAAATCGCGAAAGCTACAATACTGTTTTCTCCATGCAGGAACTCCAACATGCACTCTCTTCTTCTCGTTCTTCCGCCCCAGAACCGGATGGTATCCACATATAAATGTTGCTGCATTTATCATACCATAGTCTGCGTTACCTCCTTCGCCTTTATAATCGAATTTGGACCGACAGTACTTTTCCCAGGCGATGGCGGGAAGCTATCGTCGTTCCTGTTCAGAACCTGGAAAGGACAAACATCTCCACTCTAGCTATCGCCCCATTTCTCTCACGAGTAGTGTATGTAAGGTTTTGGAGCGTATGGTGAATTGCCGTTTAGCCTGGTGGCTGGAGTCTCACAGTCTTTTAACACCTGCCCAATGCGGTTTCCGAAAGCATCGTTCTGCAGTTGACCATCTTGTTGCTCTCTCCACCTATATCATGAACAATTTTCTCTGGAAACGCCAAACGGTAGCGATATTTTTTGATCTGGAGAGGGCATACGATACCTGATGGAGGACAGGCATCCTCTGCACACTGTTCTCTTGGGGCTTTCGAGGTCGGCTGCCCCTTTTTCTTCGTGAATTTATGGCAGAGCGCACATTTAAAGTGCGGGTGAACACTACTCTCTCCCGTACCTTCTCCCAAGAAAACGGGGTACCCCAGGGCTCCATGCTAAGTGTTGTACTGTTTGCCATTGCCATAAATCCAATTATGGATTGTCTCCTTCCTGATGTTTCGGGCTCCCACTTTGTGGACGATTTTGCGATCTACTACAGCTCTCAACGGACCAGCCTTCTTGAACAACATCTTCAAAAATGTCTCGATCGCCTCCACTCTTGGAGCATCGAAACCGGCTTCCGCTTTTCTCCCAGTAAGACCATTTGTGTTAATTTTTGGCGTCGTACGAAGTTTCTCCCACCTTCCTTACATCTAGGTCCTGTCACCCTTCCATTCGCAGACGTCGATAAATTCTTGGGTCTTATCTTTGACAGAAAGCTGTGCTGGTCCTCCCGTTTCCTATCTTTCGGCTCGCTGTCTGCGATCTCTCAACACCCTCCGTGTCCTGAATGGCACCTCCTGTGGAGCGGACCGAGTGGTCCTTCTCCCCCTCTATCGCGCCTTAGAGCATTCGAAATTGGACTATGGAAGCATAGTTTACTCCTCTGCTCAGCCGTCTTTTCTTCAGCGTCTCGACTCTATCCACCACCGTGGATTACGCTTAGTGTCTGGAGCTTTTTACACCAGCCCTGTGGAAAGCCTTTATGCTGAGACTGCTGAACCTCCGCTGTCCAATCGGCGAATGTCCTTCTGAGTCGTTATGCTAGCCACCTGTCTTCGATGCCTGCAAATCTGGCCCATGAGATTTTTTTCGACGCCTCCTTGGATTTAGGGTATGCTGGCCGCCCTTCCTCCCTACCACCACTAGGAGTCCGCTTCCGTCAACTGCTCCATTCTCTTTCCTTCCACTTTCCTAAAACTTTCTTGACAACTGGGGGTATAGCACCACCTTGGCTCCGGCCCCGGACCTGCCTGCTCCGTGACCCTTGTCAGTTTCCCAAGGATGGTACCCCTTCTCTTGTTTATCGTCGGGCATTTGCTGCTCTCTGCGAACAAATGAAGGATGCCACATTTATTTAGACTGATGGCTCAAATACATCGTTTGGTGTTGGGAGTGCCTATAATGTTGGCGACACCCCAAATCGATTTCGGCTTCCCGACCAGTGTTCGGTTTATACTGCGGAGCTTTACGCTGTTCTCCAGGCTGTCCTATACAGCCGTCGCCATCAGCGGATACAGTATGTTATCTGCTCAGACTCTCTCAGCTATCACCTCAGTCTCCAAGCTCTCTACCCTGTCCACCCCCTGGTCCACCGGATTCAGGACT
Source organism: Schistocerca cancellata (assembly GCF_023864275.1). Taxonomy (NCBI): domain Eukaryota; kingdom Metazoa; phylum Arthropoda; class Insecta; order Orthoptera; family Acrididae; genus Schistocerca; species Schistocerca cancellata. The sequence continues at coordinate 381,659,285 of NC_064634.1, read as the reverse complement.
GCCTCCACTTGCTCGGCATCTCTGTGGCGTTCCTCTGGATCCCAGGACATGTTGGTATCTGTGGAAATGAGGCGGCCGATATAGTGGCCAAGGCTGCAGTCTCTCTTCTTCGGCCAGCTATTCGCATGATTCCCTTTGCCGATCTACGGAATGTTTTATGTTGTGTTTCTCATTTATGGCACGCACATTGGTCGACACTTCCCAATAATAAATTGCTGGGCGTGAAAGCTCTTCCCTGTGCTTGGACCTCTTCCTTCCGAACTTGTTGTCGGGAGGAGTTAATTTTAACTAGACTCCGGATAGGGCACTGTCTTTTTAGTCATCGAAATCTTTTAAGCGGCGATCCTACCCCACTCTGTCTCCACTGCTCTCAACTGTGGACGGTGAGATACCTTTTACTTGAGTGCCCCTATTTTACTCCGTTACGTGCCCGTCTACAGCTGTCGCCTGATATATCTTCCATTTTAGCAGATGACATGCGATCAGCCGATCGCGTTCTCGAATTCATTAGTGCCAGTGAGATGACGTCAGTAATTTGAAGCTTCTTTTTAGGAGCAAACAACCCCCCTTCTATAGTGGTTTTTTAAGCTTTCCTTCTGTTTTTGGTTTCCCGACTTTTTTGAGTTTTGCTCCCATTGCTGCTGGTTTCCGGTTTCGTTTTTTTAGCTTTTCCTAAATCACAGACCAGGCACTAATGACCGTAGCAGCAAAAAAAAAAAAAATCTCTCAGGTTTTATGCTGTATTCAGAAGGGTTGGCCAGATCGTCCGTCCACTAAGACTTCTGATCCGTTGCGGAACTACTACACTTTGCGTTAGCGCCTCACGGCTAGGGATGGTGTTATCCTCCTTTCCATCGAAAATGCTTCGTGTTGTGGTACCTGCGTCTTTGCGTGCTTCGGTCTTGCGCCTCCTTCACCAAGGGCACTGGGGTGTCTCTCGCACCAAATCTCTGGCGCACTGTCATGTGTACTGGCCCAGCATCGACTCTGAAATCGCACACATAGTCGCTGCCTGCGGCCCTTGTGCGTCACAGGCTGCCACCCCGAAGTCATCTTTGTCACCGTGGCCTTCGCCTGAGAAGCCCTGGGAGCATATTCATGCTGACTTCGCGGGACCTTTTTTAAGTACTTATTGGCTTCTCGTTATTGACGCCTACTCTAACTTTCCTTTCATTGTCCGTTGCACGTCGCCTACCACTGCGGCAACCACCAATGCTCTAGCTCTCATTTTCTCTTTGGAAGGCCTTCCCTCTACTCTTGTTACTGTTAATGGTCCGCAATTTGCCTCTTCCAATTTTGCGAATTTTTGTGCCTGTCACGGCTCATCCATGTCACGGCCCCTTGGTTCCATGCACAGTCAAACGATGGGGCTGAACGACTGGTCCGCACATTTAAGGCTCAGATGAGGAAACTCCTGACTTCTTCTGCTGATGATGCGCTTCTCCAATTTCTGGCTTCTTACCGTTTCACCCCCATGGACGACCACAGCCCGGCTGAGCTCTTACGTAGCCGACAGCCCCGCACGGTACTTCATCTTCTGCGGCCTTCTACTTCATGGCCACGGGTGCCTTCGCTTGGCCGGTTCACCGCCGCCAACCTTGTATGGGTACAGGGATATGGCAGGCGGCCAAAATGGAGTCCTGGCCGCATGTTACGACACCGTGGCCGATGCCTGTATGAAATCCAGACTGACATGGGTGTTGCAGTGCGTCATTTGGACCAGCTTCGGCCTCGTGTGCTGGCAACGCCTGTTCTGGATGCCATTACACCACCTTTGGCTCTACCGGACGCTTGGGATACTGGAATCTCTCATTACTTACAATGCAGTCCTCTCACCATCATATCAGTGCCAGCACAAGAACTGACGCTACCAGGAGACGTGCCCATGCAGGAACCAGATGACCATTATCTGTCGGAACAACTCTACTCGCCTCCTTCTCCTACGGACGCAGACACATCGTCCATGTCTCCTGTTATAACAACCGGACTTGCCGCAACGGGCAGATTGGTGCACGGGGCCCCAGCAGATTCGACCCCCACGTCTCCTGTCATCTCGACCCGTTATCATGGGGGACACTTCCGTCCGTACAGGAAGCCTCCTCCTCGAGACTTTACGGCCAGCCAAACAACACCTATGGACGTCAGCAATCTACAGGCCACCTCCATCAAGACCTGTGTAAAAAATTCAAAGTTGGGAAAAGTGTCATGACTCGCCAATCTTTCAAAGTGCCGCCACGCAGTTACACGTGTCCTCTACATGCGGCGCTGTCTGCCAGTCATGCAGCAGCAGCACCACCTATGCGGCCAGCCAGCCAGCTGCCGCTAGACTTGGACTCAGTTATGATTTGACTGTTAAAGTGTACACACATCTTACTCTGTTTACTTGATCTGTGACTTTCATGTATTGCATCTTCCTTGAAATATATTTGTTCAACTTGAAGTTATAACAATCACTGTTGGTTAATTCTTTCCACTTTTAATTTTGTAACTTCTTTGTGGAACTGATATTTGTACCGCTTGTAAAGTTCTTTATCTAGCATGGAGTTAGTCTGTCAGTGCAGCCTGTAAGTGTTTTCCACAAGTTTTTCGATTTTAAAAATGTGTTTTACAAATACTCACTTTTTTAATAAGATGGCACTACATATGCACACAGTCAGAACTTCTAAGAACTTGTTCCATTTACATGTACGCCCATACTCTGCAAGCCACTGTGAAGTGCATGGCAGAAGGTACATTCCATTGTACCAGTTATTTGGGTTTCTTCCCATTCCATTCTCATGTCGATTGTGAGAAGAATGATTGTTTCACTGCCTCTGTCCATGCTGTAATTATTCCAACCTTGTGCTCATGATCCTTATGTTAATGATATGTGGGTGGTTGTAGTATATTCCTAGAGTTCTTGAAATTTTGTTGTAGGCTTTCTTGGAATAGTTTACATCTGTGTTCAACTGCTTGCCAGTTCAGGTTCTTCAGCATCACTGTAATGCTCTCCTATATGTCAAACAAACCTGTGATCATTTGGCCTGCTCTTCTCTGCATATGTTTAATATCCCCTGTAAGTCCTACATGGCACAGGTCCAATATGCTTGAGCAAAATTATAGAATGGGTCACATGAGTGATTTGTCAGCGATCTTCATTTTAGACTGATTGTTCTTCCCAGTACCCTACCAATAAACCAGTCTACTACCAGCTTTACCCACAGCTAAGCGTATGTGATCGTTCCATTCCATATCCTTACAAAGTGTTACACCCAGGTATTTGTTTGAGTTGTCCAATTCTAACTGTCTCTGATTGATAGTATAGTCATGGGGTACTTTTTTCCCATTTTGTGATGTGCACAGTTTTACATTTCTGAACATTTAAAGCAAGTTGCCAGTCTTTCCACTACTTTGAAATCTTACCAGGACCTGACTGCATTTTCTTTCAGAATTTACTTCATTGTAGATAACTGCATCATCTGCAAGAATTCTGTGATTACTGTTAACATTGTCAACAAGGTAATTAACAGACAGCATGAACAGCAAGGGTTCCAACACACTTCTCTGAGGTACATGTGAAGTTAATTTTACATCTGACAGTGACTCTCCATCCAAGGTAACATGTTACATCCTCCCTACCAAAATGTCCTCAATCCAGTCACAAATTTCCCTTGATACCCCACATGATTGAACTTATTACAAGAAGCATAGATGTGGTACTGAATCAAATGCTTTTTAAAATCAAGAAATACTGTATCTATCTGACTGTCTTGGCACAAAGCTTTCAGTATGTCATGTGAGAAAAGCTGAGTGGGGTTTCACATAATTGATGCTTTCGGAATCCATGCTGACTGTGTGGAGGAGATCATTCTGTTCTAGTTACCTCATTATTTTTTAGAACAGAATATATTCTAAGATTCTACAACAAGTTAGTGTCAAAGATATCGGATGGCAGTTTTGTGGATCACTTGTACTACCCATTTGTAGATAGATATTATGTCTGATTCCTTCCAACTACTGCAGATGGTTTTTTATGCAAGGAATCTATGATAGATTTTAGTTTGAAGAGGGGCTAACTCAGCCACAAATTCAATATAGAACCTGATAGGAATTCCATTGGGCCCTGGGGCGTTGTTCAGTTTTATCGATTTCTGTTATTTCTCAACACCACTGACACTAATACTTGTTCCACTCACCTTTCCAGTAGTACAAAGATTAAATTGGGACAGTTCTCCTGGGTTTTCCATTGTAAAGGAGCGTTTGAAAACGAAATTAAGCACTCCAGCTTTTGCTTGGCTACCTTCAATTTCAGTTTCTGTTTCATTAGCCAGAGACTGGACATTAACTTTGGTGACACTAACATTTATTGTTGACCCTAATTGCAGGAACTACTGATACTCAGGATTCCTGACTTAAACTATGTCTTAGGATAGCAATTTTATTCACAGATAGGATTCTCATGCATTTGCAGCAGTGTAACATGTCTCACTCTGTAGATGGAGCATTGCTGCCGCATGAGGCAGTTACCTCAGTTACCATTGTTGAATTCACCAAGCGACTTCACAATAAAAATTCCAGATTTGACACTGAGTGAATCTATTCCTGACACTTCAGACAAAAGTGCAGCAGAAAATCTCAATAAACAATGGCCACTTGCCTCCATAACAAATATTAATCTAAGTACCTTCGACTTTTGCAGAGGACAAAACGTCATATATTCAAGTATGCTGTGTACACTTACAATGTTTACACAGATTACATATATTGTGTTTACCAGTAAATAGCATGGAAATTGTATCTGTATGCTGTGTCACTATTGAGCTATCACACACCACCCATACTACATTTCCCACAGTGGGGATCCCGAATTTCTGCATTGCACCACGATTTTGCTGTTAAGTCAAAAATCTGCCATGTTAGCTACGCCATCAGGAATGCTGCCATTACAAACAGTACAACCTCACTGTTCTTTGGAAGTGTTGACAACATCTCTCAACAAATGCTCATGAATTCCACTAACATTCTGTGTGCAAAATCGCTAAATATCCACCAAGGCTTGGACAATACTGCAGTGCTGAAAAGCATAGCAACAATGCCTTCATTGTTCACCACATCTTTGGACCAGCCTTGCATCACCACCATTGCCATGCAGCAAAATGTGCCACAATGAGCATTGAATTTACCAAGCACCTTCACAATAAAAATTCCAGATTTGACATCGAGTGAAATTATTCCTGCTACTTCAGACAAAAGTACAGCAGAGAATCACAATAGACAATGGCCACTTGCCTCCATAACAGATATTAATCTAAGTGCCTTCAACTTTCGCACTGGACAAAATGTCATATATTCAAGTGCTAGTGATTGTGAGTGTTATGACACTCATATTAGTGACCTGAATCATAAGGATGCCTCCAACAGTACCATTACAGTTGAATAACAATGGCCCATGCCGTACCATTCCTTCATTCTGTTTTGTCATCCAATCTGCTAATGAACTGTGGGTCAAGAATTACATCATCTTTCAGCACCTTTGCATTCTGATGTTCCAAATTCAGTTTCAACCAATGCGACTAAATGCGAGCTTAACAGAACAGATATGATGACACTCATATCCCATCTGCACCAGCCTTGCCAAGCATCTCAACCAACTTACTCCCAGTCCAGCACTGTGCTTCACATTTGTATCACCATCACCCAGCACCAAAATCAACTGTGGACTCAAAGAATGCATTTTTCATGACCTCGCCTCGGCAATGTCTACTTCCCAGTTTGAGTGGTGTCCCCCGAGCAGTCAAGCAGTATATTGCTCCCTCCTACGTATATCTCGCGAAGAGACTATGAGGATAAAATCAGAGAGATTAGAGCCCACACAAAGGCATACCGACAATCTTTCTTTCCATGAACAATACGAGACTGGAATAGAAGGGAGAACCAATAGAGGTAGTCAAGGTACCCTCCACCACACACCATCAGGTAGCTTGCGGAGTATGAATGTAGATTTAGATGTAAACTACTCAGTTGCCCACTGCAGCTTGTTTGGTCTGTTTTGTAGTTTCGCACATCCACAGTTAAATGTTAAATGTATATATTTTGGGGCTTCCTTCCTGGGTCCTTCCTGTCACCTGCCCATCTGCTCTCCAGGAGTTTGATCTTAAGTAACTGCTCTGAATAAATTTTTGTGTTGGATTAAATTATCTTCAAATTCTGTTTCTCTGATGCTAATATTTTAGAACAATGTTCCTGTTTTCCCTGTCCTTTGCATTTGTTTACTTTGTTGTCTATCATTATGCTAGATTCTTTCTATTGTTCACATATTTTAGTCATATTATACACCTGATATCCTGTTCACCTAGAATTCAGCTTTTATTGTCATGCTCAAAATGGTATCAAGCAAGGGTTGTTGTATTCAGTGTGCTCTGATGGTGATAATCTGCATTACGTTGGATCAAGGACATGTCCTGCCTTCTCGACTCTCAGACGAGTAAACATGAACATAAATAGCATATTTTCTTGATAAAATGGATTTATACTTGCTCTACTACATATACTATTCATACAAGTTAAGAAATCAAATTTCATAAAAAGTGGATTTGATGACTTTTGGAACCCTGTGCGTTTATGTTCAACAATTACTTCAAAACATGGTGATTGTTATTATCTATAATTGATTATGTTAATTAGAGTAGTGCAGACTTGACACGCTATAGAATGATATATCCATAAAAGGAGTTACCACTCAAGGTGCCCAAAGGTTGTTCAAGATTCAGGCTAATGAGCAAAAAATCTAATGTTGCTCTCAAGTGATATTGCTATGAAGATAGATTATGCACATTTAATATTCAATTTTTCTTAGTAATAAAGCACCATGACTACATATTTTTTTATTTCTTTTAAAAAAAAGTTAACACGTAATTTTTTTTCCTGGTGTTGGGGATGGAGGGGTGCATAATTTTTCTTGCACCAGGGTGCCTATCAAACCTTAATTCACAGCTGACCTCAACCTTGAAGTAAATATAACTGTGGACATAAAACCAGAATGTTCAGTTCAATACATCCCAAACCATTCAAACATATGCTCCTTGTTTAATTTCCTAACAGTGATTAACTAAGACATGAGAAAACAGGTATTAATCTTGTAACAATATCAGCCACTTAGCAAAATGAGCCCCAAGATACAGTGTTCTTATGCTAGAGAGATAATGACTTTGTAGACTCCTGAAAGATGAGTTTCAGCACAGAAAAAATGCAATGGACCATTTCTAATGTTTTAAAAAAATCAGTGCACTTACTAACAAATTGCCTAAGACAGTTTATCATGATTAACCTGTATCCCTGATGGGATACCAGTTCAATTTTACACAGAGAACGCAAAGGTACTTGCCCCCTTTCTGCAGCAGTGTACCGTAGGTCTCTAGAAGACAAAAGATTGGAAAAGGGCACAGGTTATCCCCGATTTCAAGAAGGGACGTTGAACAGATGTGCAGAACTATAGACCTATATCTCTAACATCGATCAATTGTAGAGTTTTGGAACACATATTATGTTTGAGTATAATGACTTTTCTGGAGACTAGAAATCTACACTGTAGGAATCAGCATGGGTTTCCAAAAAGACGATCATGTGAAACCCGGCTCACGCTATTCGTCCATGAGACTCAGAGGGCCATAGACATGGGTTCCCAGGTAGATTCCGTGTTTCTTGACTTCTGCAAGGCGTCTGATACAGTTCCCCCACAGTCGTTTAATGAACAAAGTAAGTACACTTGTTTGCCCACTGCTACACTTGTTCACCCACTGCTTGAATATTGCTCACCAGTGTGGGATCCGTACCAGATAGGGTTGATAGGAGAGATAGAGAAGATCCAACAGACAGCAGCACGCTTCGTTACAGGATCATTTAGTAATTGTGAAAGCGTTACGGAGATGATAGATAAACTCCAGTGGAAGACTCTGCAAGAGAGACACTCAGTAGCTCGATATGGGCTTTTGTTGAAGTTTCGAGAACATACCTTCAGCGAGGTTTAGGTAAGAGGTCCGCCAGTGACGATTACCTACTTGTTTCACTTCGATTTCTGTTCTCTTTTCCTTGTGTTACCTTTCCTTTTTTAGTGCATTTCTTCTCCTCTTGTTTTGCCTCTGTATGTGAGGATTTGTAACTGCATCAGGTCTGTGTCTTTTAGCCATTCTCCTTGTTCGCTGTCCGTCTTCGTCCCTTCACTGCATGTGTTCCTGTTTCTATGCGTCTGGGCGCTGATGACCACGCTATTTAGTGCCGAAAACCTCAAACCACACACACACACACACACACACACACACACACACACACACACACACACACACACACACACTCAGCAGTAGCATTTTCTCACATTGGAATTATTACATTCTTCATAAAGTCTGAGGTTAGTTCTTTTACTCACAATTCTTTATCAGATGGAAGAGTTTTGTCCTGGCTGGGTCTCCCAAGGATCTCTATAACTGTGAGGGAATGTCGTCTGTTCCAGGGGCCTGGTTTCAACTTAACTCTTGTAGTGCTCTGACAAATTATTCTTACAGTTTCATTCTCATGACTTCACCTAATTTCTCTTCTGTTTTTAGAATATGTCTTCAAGTTCATTTTCCTTCTATAGACCTTATATATATTCCTTCCACCTTTCCCTTTTTTGCATAGTACTCCATACCTTCCAAGCTGTTGATATTCATATTGGTGCCTCTCTTTTCTGCAAAGGTATCTTTAATTTTCCTATAGGTGGCATCTGTTCTTCTCCTAAACATGCATGCTTCTACAGAATTGCATTTGTACTGTTGTCATATCTGCTTAGCCATTTTGTGCTTTCTGCCAATCTCATTTTTAGACAACTCTGTTTCCTTTTTCTAGGTGTGCTTTATTTTCTGCATTGTATATTTTATTGTGTCAATTAATTCAGCATTCATGCGTTATCCAATGATTTCCACAGGGCCTTATCTTTTTGCACATTTGATCGTCTGCTGCCTTCATAATTTCACCTCTGTTTCAATCATTACATAATGCTCCCTTTGAAACACTCAACAATGTCTAGTTCTTTCAATTTATCCGCATCTCATCTCCTTAATTTCTCAACTTTCTGCAGTTTCTTTAGGTTTAATCTGCAGTTTATAGATTGCCAATAAACTAAGCCAGAGTCCACATCTGTGCCTGGAAATATTTTGCAGTTTAAAATGTTTCAAAATCTCTTGCCATACTGTTACATAATCCATCTGACCCTTCTATGCCTCCAGGCCTCTGCAATGTAAAATCTTCTTTCATTATTCTTAAACCAAGTGTTTAGCAATGATTAAAATGTACTCAGTGCAAAATTCCACTAGGCAGTTTTCACTTTCCTTCCTTTCTCCCAATGTCAATTTCTGCTATTTTTCCTCCCATCAAATACCTTTCTCCCATAACAGTTAAATTTTTGTTTCTTTTAACTGCCTGAATGACAGTATTATGAAAAGGATATATTGCTATTTATCATGTTGCAGAGGAAATGTTGAGTTACAGGCAGGCAAAACATAAGGATTGTGAAATGTGACCTTTCAGCCAAAAGGCATTCTTCTAAACTAGACGAAGCGTACACACACGGCCACCAAGGCCAGACTGCGAGCCACTGTGCGTGTTGGGAGAAGCAGTCTGGGTGGAGGGGTAAGAAGAAGGGTAGGGCAGGGAGGGAGAGGGATAGCAGAGTAGGAATCGGGGATGGTAATGTGCTGCTTATCTCAGCATAAAGGGTCATAGTGGGGATAGGGTGTGGCAGCTAGGAGCGTTTTGGAGGTTAGATGGATTGGGTGGAGAAGGGGGAAAGGAGAAAAGTAGAGGAGGGGGAAAACACTATGGGTGCATTGGTGGAATAGAAGCCTGTGTACTGCTGGAGTGGCAGCAGGGAAGAGGATAGGTGGGTGAAGGAATAGGGATGAACAAAGGTTAGACCAAGGGGGTTTGGAAACATAGGATATATTGCAAACAGAGTTCCCATATACATGGTTCTGAAAAGCTGCTGTTAGTAGAAAGGATGCTGATGGTGCAGCCTGTGAAGCAGTCACTGAACTGGAGAACATCATGTTCGGCAGCATGCTCAGCACTTGCACTGCTGTCTCTTGGCCACAGCTCATCAGTAGCCATTCATGTGGGCAGACAACATGTTGGCTGCCATGCTCATGTAGAATGCAGCGCAGTGGTTGCAGCTTAGCTTGTTGATCGCATAACTGGGAGCCCTGCCTTTGATGGGATAAGTGTTGTGACCGGACTGATGTTGGTGGAAGGGTGTATGGGACTGATCTTTCATCTCGGTCTATTACAGGGAAGTGAGCTATGAGGAAAGAGTTGGTAGTAGGGGGGGGGGGGGAGTAGGGATGGAGGAGGATATTGTAGAGGTTTGGTGGGTGGTGGAATACCACTGTAGGAGTGGTGGGAAGGATAGTAGGTAGGATGTTCCTCATTTCAGTGCACAATGAGAGGTAGTCAAAATTCTGGCCAAGATGTGATTCAGTTGCTCCAGTCCTCAGTGATACTGAGTCACGAGCCGAATTCTCATTTGTGGTCAGCTGTGGAACTTTCAAAGTGGTGTGTGACTGGAGAAATAAGGCATGGGATATTTGATTCTGTACAAGGTTGGTCGTGTAATTTCAGTCTGCAAAGGCCTCAGAGAGACCATTGGTATATTTGGAGACAGACTACTCATCACTACAGATGTGACGCCATGGCTGGCTAGTCTATATGCAAGGGACTTTTTGGTATGAAATGGATGGCAGCTGTTGAAGTGGAGGATTGCTGGTGGTTGGTAGATTTGATACTGACAGAGGTACTGATGTAGCTAACTTTGAGATGGAGATCAACATTGAGGAAGGTTATTTCATAGGTTGAGGAGTACCAGGTGAAGCAAGTGGAGGACAAGGTGTTGAGGTTCTGTAGGAATGTGGATAGGATGTCGCCCTCGACACTCTCAGTCCAGATCACGAAGATGTCAATGAATCTGAACCAAGTAAGGCGTTTGGAATTCTGGGTGGTTAGGAAGGACTCCTTGAGATGGCCCATAAATACATTGGCATAGCATGTTGCCATGTGGGTGCCCGTTGCCTTACTGCAGATTTGTTTGTACATGATGCCTTCAAAGGTGAAGTAATTATTGCTTAGGATAAGTTGGTAATGGTGAGAAGAGGGGAGGTTGTAGGCTTTGAGAAAGGTAATGTTAATAGCAGCAAGATCATGGCCATTAGGGATGTTAATGTAAATGTAGGTGGCATCAATAGTTACAAACAGGGCACTGAGTGGTAAAGAAAAGGAACTATGGAGAGTCAGTGGAGGAAATGGTTGGTGTCTTTTATGTAGGTGGGTAGGTTATGGGTACTAGGCTGAAGGTCTTGGTCTATGATAGCAGAGATTCTGTCAGTGAGTCCACAGTAACTGGCCACAATGGGATGTCCTGGTGTGGGGGGTGGTAGAGGTGAGGAGATAGATAGACTCAGGGAGGATAGAGGTTCTGTGGTGGGTCTAAGGATTTTGAGGAGGTACTGGAGGTCCTTTTGGATTTCTGGAATTAGGCCACTGGCAGGGTTTGTAGGTGGGTGAATTTGACAGCTGGCAGAGTCCTTTTGCCAGGTATCCCTGCCGTTCAAAACCATAATGGTGGAGTCTTTCTTGGCAGGTAGGATAAGGTCAGGATCAGTTTCTAGGTGGTGGATTGCTGTTTTTTGAGCGTATAAGGTTAGCTTCAATGTTGCGGGATTTGAGAAATTATGGTGAGGCTAGCTCTGAGGTTAATACACTCCTGGAAATGGAAAAAAGAACACATTGACACCGGTGTGTCAGACCCACCATACTTGCTCCGGACACTGCGAGAGGGCTGTACAAGCAATGATCACACGCACGGCACAGCGGACACACCAGGAACCGCGGTGTTGGCCGTCGAATGGCGCTAGCTGCACAGCATTTGTGCACCGCCGCCGTCAGTGTCAGCCAGTTTGCCGTGGCATACGGAGCTCCATCGCAGTCTTTAACACTGGTAGCATGCCGCGACAGCGTGGACGTGAACCGTATGTGCAGTTGACGGACTTTGAGCGAGGGCGTATAGTAGGCATGCGGGAGGCCGGGTGGACGTACCGCCGAATTGCTCAACACGTGGGGCGTGAGGTCTCCACAGTACATCGATGTTGTCGCCAGTGGTCGGCGGAAGGTGCACGTGCCCGTCGACCTGGAACCGGACCGCAGCGACGCACGGATGCACGCCAAGACCGTAGGATCCTACGCAGTGCCGTAGGGGACCGCACCGCCACTTCCCAGCAAATTAGGGACACTGTTGCTCCTGGGGTATCGGCGAGGACCATTCGCAACCGTCTCCATGAAGCTGGGCTACGGTCCCACACACCGTTAGGCCGTCTTCCGCTCACGCCCCAACATCGTGCAGCCCGCCTCCAGTGGTGTCGCGTCAGGCGTGAATGGAGGGACGAATGGAGACGTGTCGTCTTCAGCGATGAGAGTCACTTCTGCCTTGGTGCCAATGATGGTCGTATGCGTGTTTGGCGCCGTGCAGGTGAGCGCCACAATCAGGACTGCATACAACTGAGGCACACAGAGCCAACACCCGGCATCATGGTGTGGGGAGCGATCTCCTACACTGGCCGTACACCACTGGTGATCGTCAAGGGGACACTGAATAGTGCACGGTACATCCAAACCGTCATCGAACCCATCGTTCTACCATTCCTAGACCGGCAAGGGAACTTGCTGTTCCAACAGGACAAAGCACGTCCGCATGTATCCCGTGCCACCCAACGTGCTCTAGAAGGCGTAAGTCAACTACCCTGGCCAGTAAGATCTCCGGATCTGTCCCCCATTGAGCATGTTTGGGACTGGATGAAGCGTCGTCTCACGCGGTCTGCACGTCCAGCACAAACGCTGGTCCAACTGAGGCGCCAGGTGGAAATGGCATGACAAGCCGTTCCACAGGACTACATCCAGCATCTCTACGATCGTCTCCATGGTCGAATAGCAGCCTGCATTGCTGCGAAAGGTGGATATACACTGTACTAGTGCCGACATTGTGCATGCTCTGTTGCCAGTGTCTATGTGCCTGTGGTTCTGTCAGTGTGATCATGTGATGTATCTGACCCCAGGAATGTGTCAATAAAGTTTCTCCTTCCTGGGACAATGAATTCACGGTGTTATTATTCCAATTTTCAGGAGTGTATATTCTGTAATGTTGACAGGGTGTGATTTGGGGGCAGTGGGGATGGATCACAGTTGGATGGAGGCATGACCTGTGTCACGCAGGGCTCAACATTGGTTTTGGGTTGAGTCTGATTGATATAGTTTGTGGTGAAAAAGTGTTTCCAATATAAGGACCAGGAGAAGAAGAGAAGGTCTAAGTCCAGCATGATGGAATTTTGGAGTGGTGCAAAAGGTAGGGCTTTGGAACAATGTTCTAAGAAAAACAGGGCTCTATTACTATTTTAACTTGTCTAATAAACAAGGTCATGATTGCATTTAATTTGTTAGTTTTTATTTTTTAGATGACCAGTTTTCATCTTCTAAGAAATCATCATCAGATCTACATTTTTTTATAACACCAGGAATTGTTGTCATGGAGCAGGTCTGTCTGTGCTGTCATGGAAAACACAGTGGTCTCTGTGCCAGTGTGGACGAACCTGCTTCACACCAGCAATTCCTGCTATCATCAAGGAATTTAGGTCCAATGATGATCTCTTAGAAAATTGAAACTGGTCATCTAAAAAATAAAATTCGACAACTTAAACGCAATTACATAAGTTAAAAGGTAAGGCATTTGGAAAGGACTGCTACTTCTGTGGGACTAAGTCTTTTGGAGGAAAGGTTCATGATGTGTTTCATGTCTGCTTAGGTTCTGAACTCTGTAGGGTGGTGGAGGGAGTTTCTGAGGTGTGGTAAATGTAGTAGGTCTGCAAGGCAAGGTCTATAAGCTGTGAGGGGATGAGGGGGAGGTTTGGAGTCTGTTGTAGAGATGATGGATAGTGGTAGTCCAAGGCAGGAATAGGAGATGAACAAGTTGGAGAGGTTTTTGAGGTGGTGTTGTGCATGCTGTTCTACATCCTGGAGGGCAAGAGTTTCATTGTGAGAGATGGGCTACAGGAATTTGGGACTGCAGAGCAGGATAATTTTATGGATGGAGAGGAGGTTACTGCAGGAAGGTTTCGGCTTGATTTACACAGTTTTGCAGTACTAGGGCTAAGGACTGGTGGAATCTGAACAGCTGGAGGTCATTGTGGAAGGAGGGGTTGCAGATTAAGATGGATAATTTGATGGTAAGGCCATTCCAGGTGATTCCATGAGCCAGGCAACTACACAGGAACAGTATGTGGGACTGGGTTCTGGCTAGGAATAAGGAAACATTCATGTGCTTTCACAGATGGAAGGAGCAAGGATTGATGACGGAGGATAAAAACATGTAAAATTACATAAAAATAAATGCAAAAAATGTGTGCTGTGCACCCACTGAAAGAATCTCTGCTCTTGTAGACCAAGACCTTTAGCCTGTTACTCATAACTTACCATCCAACATCAAACACACAAACCATTTCCTCCACCGACTCTCCAGAGTTCTTGTTCCTTTGCCACACATTGCCCTGCTTGTCACTATTGATGCCACCTACCTTTACACTAACATCCCTAATGCTCATGGTCTTGCTACTGTTAATGATACCTTTCCCAATGCCTGATGGATTCCAGATCTACAACCCCCTTTCTTGTCATCATTGCAAACTATATCCAAACCGACCAATACTTCACATTTGAAGGCATCATGTACAATTGAAGGCATCATGTACAAAGAAATTTGCATTAAGGCAATGGGCACCCACATGCCAATGTATTTATGGACCATCCAGAGGAATCCTTCCTGACCACCCAGAATTCCAAACCCCTCACTTGGTTCAGATTCATTGACAACTTCGTGATCTGGATTGAGGGCGCCAAGGGCGACACCCTATCCACATTTCTCCAGAACCTCAACATCTTCTCCCCCATTTGCTGTACCTGGTACTCCTCAACCTATGAAACAACCTTCCTCAATGGTGATCTCCATCTCAGAGATGGCTACATCAGTACCTCTGTCAGTATGAAACCTACCAACCACCAACAATCCTCCACTTCAACAGCTGCCATCCATTCCATACCAAGAAGTCCCTTATATATAGACTAGCCAGCCATGGCATCACATCTGTAGCGACGAGTAGTCCATCTCCAAATATACCAATGCACTCTGAGGCCTTTGCAAACTGAAATCACACTACCAACCTTGTACAGAATCAAATATCCCATGCCTTATCTCTCCAGTCACACACCACTTCTGAAAGGCCCCTATCTGACCATAAAGTAGAATTTGGCTCATGACTCAGTATCACCCAGGACTGGAGCAACTGAATCACATCTTGGCCAGAATTTTGACTACCTCTCACTGTGCACTGAAATGAGGAACATCCTACCCACTATCCTTCCCACTTTCCCCACAGTGCTATTCTGTCACCCACCAGTCCTACATGATATTCTCATCCATCCCTACTCCACCCCTTCTCCCAATCTCTTGCCTCATGGCTCATATCCCTGTAATAGTCCTGGATACAAGACCTGTCCCATATGTCCCCCCACCACCACCTGCTCCATTCCAGTCACAATCATCACTTATCCCTTCAAAGGAAAGGCTACCTGTGAGAGCAATCATGTGATGTACAAACTAAGCTGCAACCAATGTGCCGCATACTGTGTGAGCGTGACAACCAACATGTCTATCCACATGAATGGTCACTGATAAGGTGTTTCCAAGAGACAGCTGCACCACCCATCCCCTTCCCTGCTCACACTCTAGCAGTATACAATCTTCTATTTTACCAGAGCACCTGCAGTCCTTTTTCCCCTGTTCTACTTTTCTCCTTTTACCCTCCACTCTTCTCCCAACCCCCCCCCCCAAAAAAAAGTCTGTCTAGTCTCCCAATTGCTCCTAGTTGCCCTACCCTATCCCTATATGCTCTGACAAGCAGCAGCACTTTACTGTCCCTTACCCTGCTATCTCTCCCCTTCCCTGCCCCAGCCTCCTCCTTACCCCCACCACAGAGATTTCTTCTCCCATTATGTGCATTTTCTTATAGCCTTGCCTCGGTGGTCATGTGTGTGTGAATTGTCCTTGCATGAATATATATATGTGTGTGTGTGTGTGTGTGTGTATTTGTGTGTGTGTGTATGTGTGTGTGTGTGTGTGTGTGTGTGTTTACTTTAGAAGAAGGCCTTTTGGCTGGAAGCCCATATGTTCATAATCTTTTTGTTGTGCCAGTCTGTGACTCAACATCTCCTTTATAATATGGTGAGTAGCACTCTATACTTTCCATAATACTGTTCTTTATTCCATCCTGGATTTTCCATTGTTTAACCATCTGAATAATTTATTTGATCTCATACGTTGTTTTAATATCTACATCACCTGCAGAGCCAGTAGACATATAAACTTATACTGTTGTGATGGGTGTTGGCTCTGTGTCTATCCTAGTTACAATTATGCATTCATTCTGTTATTTGTAGTAGCTCACATGCATTCCTATTTTCTTATTCATTATTAAACCTACTCCTGCATTACTCCTACTTGATTTTGTGTTTATAAGATGTCCTCACCTGACCAGAAGTTCTGTTCTTCCTACCACTAATTGCCACTCTATATAACTACAATGTATCCATTTCCTATTTCATATTCTCTAAGCTACCTACCTGATAGGGATCCAACATTCCACTCTCCAATCAATAGAGTGCCACTTTTGTTTTTCTGCTGTTGACATCCTTTTTTGTAGTCCCCAACTGGGGGACTATTTTACCTCCAGAATGGTTTACCCAAGGGGATGGCATCATCATTAAGCCATACAGTAGAGATACATTCCATTGGAGAAATGGCTATTCACAATATAGCAAGGCCATGTTGGCTAAACATTACAAGACAAGATCATTCTATCATCCAGATTGTTGCCACTTAACTACTGGAAAGACACATGTACAGTGTGGCTGTCTGTACCATTGATGCATGTAAGTCACCCCACATTGGCAAGATCCATGGTTCATGCAGGGTACATACCATAGAGGTATGCAATAAATGACACTGTGTCACTGAGGTTCAACTCATATTTGATATGTAGGAAACAAAGTGCAATAGTTACACAAAATGAAGCAGTTACTATTCTGATTGAAAAACAGCTCCTGTATGGGTACTACTGCTAAATATTTATGTTTCATGGATATTAATACTGTGTCACTCTTGTGGATATCAGAAAGAAAGCATATCAGAGTTTCCTCGTGCCAGTTACTAGTCATGGAATAATTTTCTGGTGATGTCTTATTACTAATAATGCAGGAAAAAATGACAGAAATACAGGGAGTACATAACGTCTAGGAACACTTTCAATTATTTAGTGCACAAGAACTAAACATTGTACAAATGTCATACATATTGCATTTTGAAGAGAAACTCTGAAAGTTTTTTTACAAACATTCGATATGTGAAGCATGAGTGATCCGGCAGACGTCAATATGGTAATCACATTCTTGCCATACCCGTCCCAGAATGGCATCGTCAACTGTGGCAGCTACTTCCTGTATTCTCTCCCGGAGCTCTACTACATCACATGGTAGAGGTGGTACATACACCAGACTTTAATGTGCCCCACAGAAAAAAGTCACACAGTCTGGTGATTGGGGAGGCCATTTCATGAAACAGCTGTCCCCTTCTGTAGCACAGCAGGTCCATCAATGTGGCAGCTCCGTGTTCAGGTACCCACGAACTTCATGATGGAAATGGGGTGGAGCCCCATCCTGCTGAAAGATAAACAGAGAGTCCAATTGCATTTGAGGCATTAGCCATTGCTGCAACATGTCCAAGTAGGAATATCCAGTGGCAGTGCTCTCAGCGAAGAAGAATGGCCCTTACACTTTTTGGTCTTACAAAGCACAAAAAACAGTTATCACACTTTTTTATCTTACAAAGCACAAAAAACAGTTATCAGGGAATCACGCTCAAATTCAATGCATTTGTGTGGATGCTTTGTACCCCAGATTTGACAATTATGCCTGTTCACTTTCCTGTTAGTGTGAAAAGTGGCTTCGTCGCTAAAAATTAAGAGAGCAACAATGCCATCCCCACCCTCATTCAATTGCTGCAACTGTGAACAAAACTGAAAATGCTTGTCTTTGTTGTAGTCATTGTGCTTCTGCACTAGCTCCAATTTGAATGGTTTCATAGACAGCTTCTATTGCAGGACATTCCACATTGTCATTGGTGCCATTTTGAGTTCATGGGATGCATGATGCACTGATTTCTTTGGACTTCTTATGAATGACTCTCATACTTGCTCCACATTCACTTCACTCACATTGGGATGGCCGCTTCTCTGTGCCAGGCACAAGCAACCCGTCGAGACGAATTTGTTGTACCAGTGGTAAATGGCCTTCCTTGTTGGTGGCTTCTTACTGTACTTGGTTCTAAACATCCATTGAACAGCTGTAGCACACTTGTTTTTGTTAAACTGCAACACACAGAAAGCTCACTCTGCACCAGAACTCACCGTGTTTGTGATTAGTGCTGATTATCAGCAAATTACCAAACTACGTTGTGGCGGTATACGTGAAAAAAAAAAAACTTCCAGGGTTTCTCTTCAAAATGACATATGTATGATATCTGTACAATGTTTGGTTCATGTGCAATAAGGAATTTTGCCAGCTGGTGTGGCCATGCGGTTCTAGATGCTTCAGTTTGGAACCGCGTGACCGCTACGGTCGCAGGTTCGAATCCTGCCTCGGGCATGGATGTGTGTGATGTCCTTAGGTTAGTTAGGTTTAAGTAGTTCTAAATTCTAGGGGACTGATGACCACAGATGTTAAGTCCCATAGTGCTCAGAGCCATTTGAACCATTTGTGCAATAAATAATTGAAAGTGTTCCCAGACTTTATGTACACCCTTTATATACACTCCTGGAAATTGAAATAAGAACACCGTGAATTCATTGTCCCAGGAAGGAGAAACTTTATTGACACATTCCTGGGGTCAGATACATCACATGATCACACTGACAGAACCACAGGCACATAGACACAGGCAACAGAGCATGCACAATGTCGGCACTAGTACAGTGTATATCCACCTTTCGCAGCAATGCAGGCTGCTATTCTCCCATGGAGACGATCGTAGAGATGCTGGATGTAGTCCTGTGGAATGGCTTGCCATGCCATTTCCACCTGGCGCCTCAGTTGGACCAGCGTTCGTGCTGGACGTGCAGACCGCGTGAGACGACGCTTCATCCAGTCCCAAACATGCTCAATGGGGGACAGATCCGGAGATCTTGCTGGCCAGGGTAGTTGACTTATACCTTCTAGAGCACGTTGGGTGGCACGGGATACATGCGGACATGCATTGTCCTGTAGGAACAGCAAGTTTCCTTGCTGGTCTAGGAATGGTAGAACGATGGGTTCGATGATGGTTTGGATGTACCGTGCACTATTCAGTGTCCCCTCGACGATCACCAGTGGTGTTCGGCCAGTGTAGGAGATCGCTCCCCACACCATGATTCCGGGTGTTGGCCCTGTGTGCCTCGGTCTTATGCAGTCCTGATTGTGGCGCTCACCTGCACGGTGCCAAACACGCATACGACCATCATTGGCACCAAGGCAGAAGCGACTCTCATCGCTGAAGACGACACGTTTCCATTCGTCCCTCCATTCACGCCTGTCGCGACACCACTGCAGGCAGGCTGCACGATGTTGGGGCGTGAGCAGAAGACAGCCTAACGGTGTGCAGGACCGTAGCCCAGCTTCATGCCGACCACTGGCGACAACATCGATGTACTGTGGAGACCTCACACCCCACGTGTTGAGCAATTCGGCGGTACATCCACCCGGCCTCCCGCATGCCCACAATACGCCCTCGCTCAAAGTCCGTCAACTGCACATACGGTTCACGTCCATGCTGTCGCGGCATGCTACCAGTGTTAAAGACTGCAATGGTGCTCCGTATGCCACGGCAAACTGGCTGACACTGACGGCGGCGGTGCACAAATGCTGCGCAGCTAGCGCCATTCGACGGCCAACACCGCGGTTCCTGGTGTGTCCGCTGTGCCGTGCGTGTGATCATTGCTTGTACAGCCCTCTCGCAGTGTCCGGAGCAAGTATGGTGGGTCTGACACACCGGTGTCAATGTGTTCTTTTTTCCATTTCCAGGATTGTATTACCCCATGAAGAGATTAATATTGATCATTAATAAAAGATTAATAATACTGTCATTTCTTCCTTGTACATTTTTGAAATTCTGATTTACTTACACCATGAGCATCATACACTTGAATATTTATATTTGAAGCAAGTTACAGCAAACTTAAAAGTGAAAATTACATACTGTTTCAAAATTTACCCCCAGTCACTAAATAGGCTTGTATGAGGCTAAAAAGACACCACGTTATCTGGTATTTCTTTCATTTTCCTGTCACAGCTATTTTGTGAAATGCATGTGCAAAGAATTAATGTGTTGCTTGATTCTCCTTTGAATTTTCACTCTGGAGATTGTAATGCACAACACCATCTGTCATTGGAATTTGATGAGTACCTCTCTTTTTCCTAAACAAAGTGAGCACTTTTCTTTGGATCTTCTCTATCAGTTCTACCTTGAAAGATTCCCACAATGACAAGCAATATGCAAGACACAGCTGAACAAGGATTTTATTACATACTTCTTTGGTGGATGAAGTATATTAACTTATGATTCTTCCAATAAGTCTCATCTTGATATCTTTTCTTTTATATAACCAGTTTTATGTGGTCATTCTATTGGACGTCATACCAGACATATATTCCAGTGATTTGCCTCCAGTAATGTAATTGAACTATAATGGGTTTTCAGTCTATGTATGTTCACAGTTGATTTTGAAGATAAACTGCCAGTCACTGCATCATCCCTCAATCAGTATCATATCTTCTTGCATTGCACTACAGTTTCCCGATGCTGTCACTTTCCTATGTAAAATATCTTCTGCAGAAACCTCCATAGAGCATTCAACAATGTTCACTAGGTTATTAATATTGATCATGAACAGTAATGGCCTTGTATCACTTGCTAGTGCTACTCCTAAAGTCGCTTTTATATCTCAAAATTTTACGTCATCAAGAATGATATGTCAAGTTCTGTTGCTAGAAAATCCTAAATTCAGTCATGAAGCAGATGCAGTATTCCATAAACTCATATTTTGCTCACTAAGTAACAGTGTGGACTGTTTCGAATGCCTTCCAGAAATCAAGATACATAGTGTCAACCAGGGTGTTGTTATCTACTGCCCTCAGACTTTGATGGATGAGTACAGCAAGTGAGTTTCACACTATTGCTATTTGCAGAATCCATGTTGATTCCCATAAATGAGGTTTTTGTTGTCTATAAAAGTCATAATACACAAGCATAAAACAAGTTTTATAATTTTACAGCAAACTGACATCAGCGATATAGGCCTATAATTACCAGTACGTGCATTTGTTCAAAGACCTTTTGTGGAAATGGGAATAACCTATGCCTTTTCTATCACTTGGAACAGCTCCATTCTTCAGCAGCTTGCAATAGACTGCACTAGATGGGAAGCATGTGCTCCGAGATAATCTGTACAGAATATATCATTTTCTCATGAGGTGCTGGTATCATGTCTCATTTGCGCAGTTTCAATTTATTTATTTCCTTTTTTCCTTTTTATTCTGTGGTCAGTTATCTCAATATCTGTCAATCAACTTTCAAGAAAAGATTTAAAGAAGAAACTGTATTAGAATCATCTGTAGTGAAACAATTGCAGAATATCAAATTCCTTTCTATCATCTTCTGTTTATGTCTGTTTATGGATAGATCGAATAACTTGTGAGAAGATACTGAATTGAAAAGGTAAAAAAAGAAATTTGTGGCATAACTTGACTAAAAGACGGGATTGGTTGTTTATACACATTATAAAACATCAAGAATTATCAGTTTGGTAATGAGAGAAAGTGTGTTTGGAGGGAGGGGAGCTAAAAGTTGTAGAGGTCGAACAAGGCTTGAATACAGTCACAAGGGTTGAAATGGGCATAGTTTACAGTAGTTATGCAGAGATGTAAGCTATGCCCATTTCAACCTCCTTACTGTATTCAAGCCTTGTTCTCCCTCTACAGTAGTTATGCAGAGATGCCCCCTCCCTCCCCCCCCCCCTTCCCATGAACCATAGACCTTGCCGTTGGTGGGGAGGCTTGTGTGCCTCAGCAATACGTATAGCCGTACCTGTTGTGACAGTGCCACGAGATTTAAAAGTGCCGCTACGTCAGTACGCAAACACGGCGATAGAGGCGCTCCGCAGCTCGGCTGAGCGCGGGAGCGCCACCTGGCTATGAACGGCGCCGGCCGGATGTCACGGCACGGCAGTTGAGTGACAGATACGGAGTTGGTAGCATGAAACCCACTATTGTTTCTACATTTGTATATCTACGCAATTGATTAGTGAATTAAAGGTTATAACAGTACCTTAGGTGCAACCACAACGGAGGGGTATCTGTTTAGAGGCCAGACAAACGTATGGTTCCTGAAGAGGGGAAGCAGCCTTTTCAGTAGTTGCAGGGGCAACAGTCTGGATGATTGACTGATCTGGCCTTGTAACACTAACCAAAACGGCCTTGCTGTGCTGGTACTTCGAACGGCTGAAAGCAAGGGGAAACTATGGCCATAATTTTTCCCAAGGGCATGCAGCTTTACTGTATGGATAAAAGATGATGGCTTCCTCTTGGGTAAAATATTCTGGAGGTAAAATAGTCCCCCATTCGGATCTCCGGGTGGGGACTACTCAGGAGGACGTCGTTATCAGGAGAAAGAAAACTGGCGTTCTATGGATCGGAGCATGGAATGTCAGATCCCTTAATCAGGCAGGTAGGTTAGAAAATTTAAAAAGGGAAATGGATAGGTTAAAGTTAGATATAGTGGGAATTAGTAAAGTTTGGTGGCAAGAGGAACAATACTTTTGGTCAGGTGAATACAGGGTTATAAATACAAAATCAAATAGGGGTAATGCAGGAGTAGGTTTAATAATGAATAAAAAAACAGGAGTTCGGGTAAGCTACTACAAACAACATAGTGAATGCATTATTTTGGCCAAGATAGACACGAATCCCACGCCTACGACAGTAGTACAAGTCTATATGCCAACTAGCTCTGCAGATGACGAAGAAATTGAAGAAATGTATGATGAGATAAAAGAAATTATTCAGATAGTGAAGGGAGATGAAAATTGATAGTCATGGGTGACTGGAATTAGATAGTAGGAAAAAGAAGAGAAGGAAACATAGTACATGAATATGGATTGGGGGTAAGAAATGAAAGAGGGGGCTGCCTGGTAGAATTTTGCACACAGCATAACTTAATCATAGCTAACATTTGGTTCAAGAATCATGAAAGAAGGCTTTATACATGGAAGAAGCCTGGAGATACTGACAGGTTTCAGATAGATTATATAATAGTAGGACAGAGATTTAGGAACCAGGTTTTAAATTGTAAGACATTTCCAGGGGCAGATGTGGACTCTGACCACAATCTATTGGTTATGATCTGTAGATTAAAACTGAAGAAACTGCAAAAAGTTGGGAATTTAAGGAGATGGGACTTGGATAAATTGACTAAGCCAGAGGTTGTACAGAGTTTCAGGAAGAGCATAAGGGAACAATTGACAAGAATAAGGGAAAGAAATACAGTAGAAGAAGAATGGGTAGCTTTGAGGGATGAAGTAGTGAAGGCAACAGAGGATCAAGTAGGTAAAAAGACGAGGGCTAGCAGAGATCCTTGGGTGACGGAAGAAATATTGGATTTAATTGATGAAAGGAGAAAATATAAAAATGCAGTAAATGAAGCAGGCAAAAAGGAATACAAACGTCTCAAAAATGAGATCGACAGGAAGTGCAAAATGGCTAAGCAGGGATGGCTAGAGGACAAATGTAAGGATGTAGAGGCTTATCTCACTAGGGGTAAGATAGATACTACCTACAGGAAAATTAAAGAGACCTTTGGAGAAAAGAGAACTACTTGTATGAATATCAAGAGCTCAGATGGAAACCCAGTTCTAAGCAAAGAAGGAGAAGCAGAAAGATGGAAGGAGTATATAGAAGGTCTACACAAGGGCGATGTACTTGAGGGTAATGTTATAGAAAAGGAAGAGGATGTAGATGAAGATGAAATGGGAGATATGATACTGCATGAAGAGTTTGATAGGGCACTGAAAGACCTAAGTTGAAACAAGGCCCTGGGAGTAGACAACATTCCATTAGAACTACTGACAGCCTTGGGAGAGCCAGTCCTGACAAAACTCTACCATCTGGTGAGCAAAATGTATGAGACTGGGGAAATACCCTCAGACTTCAAGAAGAATATAATAATTCCAATCCCAAAGAACGTAGGCGTTGACAGATGTGAAAATTACCAAACTATCAGTTTAATAAGTCACGGCCGCAAAATACTAACGCGATTTCTTTACAGACGAATGGAAAAACTGGTAGAAGCTGACCTCGGGGAAGATCAGTTTGGATTCCGTAGAAATATGGGAACACGTGAGGCAATACTGACCCTATGACTTATCTTAGAAGCTAGATTAAGAAAAGGCAAACCTACATTTCTAGCATTTGTAGACTTAGAGAAAGCTTTTGACAATGTTGACTGGAGTACTCTCTTTCAAATTCTGAAGGTGGCAGGGGTAAAATACATGGAGTGAAAGGCTATTTACAATTTGCACAGAAACCAGATGGCAGTTATAAGAGTCGTGGGACATGAAAGGGAAGCAGTGGTTGGGAAGGGAGTAAGACAGGGTTGTAGCCTCTCTCCAATGTTATTCAATCTGTATATTGAGCAAGCAGTAAAGAAAAGAAAAGAAAAATTCGGAGTAGGTATTAAAATCCATGGAGAAGAAATAAAAACATTGAGGTTCACCGATGACATTTTAATTCTGTCAGAGACAGCAAAGGACCCAGAAGAGCAGTTGAACGGAATGATCTTGAGAGACAGCAAAGGACTTGGAAAAGCTGAAATAGCATCGAGTATAGATTTAAGTGTTAGGAAGTCATTTCTGAAAGTATTTGTATGGAGTGTAGCTATGTATGGAAGTGAAACATGGACAATAAAAATTTGGACAAGAAGAGAATAGAAGCTTTCAAAATGTGGTGCTACACAAGAATGCTGAACATTAGATGGGTAGATCACATAACTAATGAGGAGGTATTGAATAGGAGTGAGGAGAAGAGGAATCTGTGGCACAACTTGACTAGAAGAAGGGATTGGTTGGTAGGACATGTTCTGAGGCATCAAGGGATCACCAATTTAGTATTGGAGGGCAGCGTGGAGGGTAAAAATCGTAGAGGGAGACCAAGAGATGAATACACTAAGCAGATTCAGAAGGATGTAGGCTGCAGTACATACCGGGGGATGAAGTAACTTGCACAGGATAGAGTAGCATGGAGAGCTGCATCAAATCAGTCTCAGGACTGAAGAACACAACAACAACAACAACAACATGCAGAGATGAAGAGGCTTACATAGGATAAACTCACTGCATCAAACAAGCCTTTGGACTTAAGACCATTACAACAGTGATCAGTGATTTCCAGTTTCACATGATCCATGTTCTACTTCCACTCTAGACTTTTGCTCTTGGAAACATTTTCCTGAATTACGAGTATATGGGTAATTCTTGAGAGCAAAAGCAATCTTTCATTTCAAAAGCTATTGCCTATACCAGTTGGCTTACATTGTCTCCCTTGCTTTGGACATCTTGTGGTAGAATTATACATTATACGCATTGCCAATGATTACGTACTCTGTACAATGACAGGTACATAATACCTAAAATTATTATTGTTATTATTATTATTATTATTATTATTATTATTATTATATACACATTCATGGTTCTGCACCCACGTATATACATGATTAAAGAGAAATACTGTGTTAGCTGCAAAAGGGCACTTAAACAATTGAATGGTGACAAATTAAAATTTGTGCCACACTAGGACTCAAAACCAGATTCAGCCCCAGAGCTATAAGTGGGGCAAAAACTTGATACTGCTCCCTCTCTCTTGAGCGTTTGAGATAGGACAGCTAATTTTTTTAGAAAAAGCGATATTTCAAAGATGTGTTCTTTCTGAGGAGTTTGCTACATAAAACATATATGTTCGAGGAAAAATAAGACATCTTATAGATTTTAAGTGTCCCAAAGTGCAGTGCCACACCCCTTAACATAACGTTCTTCTATCTCACGTTACTGTATTTCCCTCTGTCGAATTCAGACATGTATATTTTGTAATGGAAGCCATGAAACCTATATTCAGGACAGCTCGGAAATTAAAATTTTCTGTGGTGCCTCTCCTGCTGCCACTATGTTCGTTTGAGGTCCTACCCGCCTCTCTTTTTTTTTTTTGGGTTGGGGGGAGGGGAGGGGGGACAACCTCACAATCTCACAATTAATACTGGGGTGGGATTATTTGGGACTGGGAGAATAATAACTGTTCAGAAAATTTGCACTCTTTATTGCTTATTAGCTAATACCTTTCTCTTTTGTGTTACATAAAGCAGTAAATACAAGAGACAAGCAATGCAGTACATATTTGTTCAGTCATTTTGTCCCAGCATTTTTTCTCTCTAATCTTGCTACAGTTTTACAAGGCATGCTTTCCTTTCTGAAAAAGAATCTATTACCTACCTATCAAAGATTGTCAAACGTTTTGCTACATGGAAAATCAAAATTTCATTGTCTAATACTGAAAAAGCTGTTAATACGAACAGTATACAAGACTAGTGTGGTTTCTCGAAGTGATTATGTCTGTTTTGCGACTCTATGCTAGATAAAATGAAATAGGCCTTTCTAATACTGCATCAGTAGTAAAACACGCCAAATAAGTGAGACTGTTTTGGCACAAATGATCATTTTTATTTACCTCATTTACATAAATAACAACACAGAATATAATTCGCAAAGTACCAATACCTAATGCCTATTAGGCCTCCTACAAGCAAAAAGTTTTATGTTAGGAGATAGTTTCACTTTTCATTCATACACTCCAGCTTCTCCAGCATGAGATCAAAAAATAGTACAACTTTAATTTTATATAAATTTGAAAGCATCATTTTCTTCCATATAATTTGTGTGAGATCCCTGTTTCTTCTCCTTCCTCTTTCTAATAAGCAATCTTGTCATCACTAATTCATTACTGTTCCCACCATTGTCAAAACTTATCCTCCATTTAACTTCACTAACCCTGCCAGAATCACCAGTTTAGTTACCCTGTATTTATTCTCTGGTTAGACTTCTACTACACTATTCTGAGAATAGAACTGAAGCGGTTGCTAGCCAAGGCCTGTACAACTGGTCCTTAGTAGTGCAGTGATCTGGCAAAAATTTTCTGTCAAAATTTCATTTTCTTGGATACACCAAGAAGATAATATGTAATCTGTCTTACCTGCTATTCCTGTTAGTTGTTTATTTCCATTCTGGTAGTGTGAAGAAATATTGAATTTAATTGATGAAAGGAGAAAATATAAAAATATAATAAATGAAGCAGGCAAAAAGGAATACAAACGTCTCAAAAATGAGATCGACAGGAAGTGCAAAATGGCTAAGCAGGCATGGCTACAGGACAAATGTAAGGATGTAGAGGCTTATCTCACTAGGGGTAAGATAGATACAGCCTACAGGAAAATTAAAGAGACCTTTGGAGAAAAGAGCCACTTGTATGACTATCGAGAGCTTAGATGGAAATCCAGTTCTAAGCAAAGAGGGGAAAGCAGAAAGGTGGAAGGAGTATATAGAGGGTCTATACAAGGGCGATGTACTTGAAGACAATATTATGGAAATGGAAGAGGATGTAGATGAAGATGAAATGGGAGATATGATACTGCGTGAAGAGTTTGACAGAGCACTGAAAGACCTGAGTCGAAACAAGGCCCCGGGAGTAGACAACATTCCATTAGAACTACTGACGGCCTTGGGAGAGCCAGTCCTGACATAACTCTATCATCTGGTGAGCAAGATGTACAAGACAATTGAAATACCCTCAGACTTCAAGAAGAATATAATAATTCGAATCCCAAAGAAAGCAGGTGTTGACAGACGTGAAAATTACCGAACAACCAGTTTAATAAGTCACAGCTGCAAAATACTAACGCGTATTATTTACAGACGAATGGAAAAACTGGTAGAAGCCGACCTCGAGGAAGATCAGTTTGGATTCCATAGAAATGTTGGAACACGTGAGTCAATACTGACCTTACGACTTATCTTAGAAGGAAGATTAAGGAAATGCAAACCTACGTTTCTAGCATTTGTAGACTTAGAGAAAGCTTTTGACAATGTTGACTGGAATACTCTCTTTCAAATTCTGAAGGTGGCAGGGGTAAAATACAGGGAGTGAAAGGCTATTTACAATTTGTACAGAGACCAGATGGCAGTTATAAGAGTCGAGGGGTATGAAAGGAAAGCAGTGGTTGGGAAGGGAGTGAGACAGGGTTGTAGCCTCTCCCCGATGTTATTCAATCTGTATATTGAGCAAGCAGTAAAGGAATCAAAAGAAAAATTTGGAGTAGGTATTAAAATCCAGGGAGAAGAAATAAAAACTTTGAGGTTCGCCGATGACATTATAATTCTGTCAGACACAGCAAAGGACTTGGAAGAGCAATTGAACGGAATGGACAGTGTCTTGAAAGGAGGATATATGATGAACATCAACAAAAGCAAAACGAGGATAATGGAATGTAGTCGAATTTAAGTCGGGTGATGCTGAGGGAATTAGATTAGGAAATGAGACACTTAAAGTAGTAAAGGAGTTTTGCTATTTGGGGAGCAAAATAACTGATGATGGTCGAAGTAGAGAGGATATAAAATGTAGACTGGCAATGGCAAGGAAAGCGTTTCTGAAGAAGAGAAATTTATTAACATCGAGTATAGATTTAAGTGTCAGGAAGTCGTTTCTGAAAGTATTTGTATGGAGTGTAGGCATGTATGGAAGTGAAACATGGACAATAAATAGTTTGGACAAAAACATGGACAATAAATAGTTTGGACAAGAAGAGAATAGAAGCTTTTGAAATGTGGTGCTACAGAAGAATGTTGAAGATTAGGTGGGTAGATCATGTAACTAATGAGGAGGTATTGAATAGGATTGGGGGGGAAGAGAAGTTTGTGGCACAACTTGACTAGAAGAAGGGATCGGTTGGTAGGACATGTCCTGAGGCATGAAGGGTTCACAAATTTAGCATTGGAGGGCAGTGTGGAAAGTAAAAATCGTAGAGGGAGACCAAGAGATGAATACACTAAGCAGATTCAGAAGGATGTAGGTTGCAGTAGGTACTGGGAGATGAAGGAGCTCGCACAGGATAGATTAGCATGGAGAGCTGCATCAAACCATTCTCAGGACTGAAGACCACAACAACAACAACAGTGTGAATCTATGGATTTTGTTAACAATTATAATAATGCTCATCATTTGCGCAGCCGTTCTGGTTTATTCAGCTCAGCTCATATAGTCCCGTCCCCTTCTGTTTGCGGCAAAGATTATTATTTCTAAATGCGACAGAGTTCCCCAGGCAGAGACATCACACACACTATGCATGCATTCAAAAATTAACTTAGAATGTGTTCAAAAACGTTCACCAACCACTAGGGATGCATTTCAAAATCATTAGAATAATCGATAGACCAACATGCGCTGGATGCTAGGCACTTTGTGAAATGAGGTTTTGTTATCTAGGAATATGAATTTGGCACCCCCTGAAATTGTCGCCCAAGCCAGATACCCCTGTTTGTACCCCCCATCCCCCACCTCTGCCCCCCCCCCCTCCCCCTAGATCCAGGCCTGCCCAGTTTCTCCACATTATGTGAATGGTCACCTTAACCATTTCAGCTATCTGAGCATGCTTCCCATCCAATTCAAATTCCCAATTTGTACCCCACTACTGCCATAGCAATCCCTCTCCTCCAACCTCATTGCTCGCAGCATTTAGCATAATTCCTGCTAGAGGTTGGACCTAGGATGCTGTCACAGTGACACCACACATATAATAATAGTAATATTAGTAGTAATAGTAATAATAATAATAATAAGTCATAAAAGGCGACGAAAAGAACAAACCACTAATAGGGCTAACTCCCCTTTTAGTGTGATTAGTTGGTTCAGGACAGAACTAAAGAAGCCTCGGACAAGCGCCGTCATGGTCAGGGACGACGCTTGAACCCTATGCCTGCCCATAATGGTAACTACACTGCTAGCCAACTCGAAAATGATTTAAATCCAAATAGAGGTGTTTTGCGGGATATGCTTCCTGCAACGACCCTAGAAGGAAAACAAAGACAGAGGATGAGATGGTCAGATGAAGTTAACTGACACCTCATGTTCTGTTATTACCAAGCAACAAACCTAGGAACCAACACAACTGGATACAGATCACAAGTATACACAACATTTATTACCAGATAACCAGAATTAAAATTTTTAACAGAACAACGACTAGCTGATCAGATCCGCGTAATAATAAAAAATAACAGGATACCCCAGGCAGAATTAGAAAACATCAAACAACAAGTACAACAAATACTAGAACAAAATAATGTGCAATCAGAAGAAGAAGAAAATACAGTAATGAACTCAAACATCCCAGAGCAAACAAACAAAGAACAACATGCATCAATTAAACAGTCAGAGGAAAACGAAATCTTAAGACAGCCGCCAGAACAAGCACAAATAGAACCACAAAGTGACACGCATGTTAGATACAGAAGAAAAATTTCAGCTGACATATATAGAATACAAAGACACAAATACAGACATTAGACCATTCTTGCATAGACCACCAAATAACCCACAAGTTGAAACAACAATAACAACTATCAACACAATCATACACAACAAAATAAATGAAAACACAACTATGGAAGAGTTACAACTACTGGTTTATATAGGAGCACTCACTACACTAAATATACACACTAGGCAGAGATCAGAACCAAGCAACATACAGAAGAAACCCACAAAACCAGCCTGGCAACAAAGGCCACAGATCAGAATAGAAAAACTGAGAAAAGACATCGGACAGCTAACACAATTTATAAGAAATGAAATTTCAGACAAAAAACGAAAAAGGTTAGGTAAAACCTCACAGCAAGAAGCGACAGAGCAATTAGATGAAAAGAAGCAGAAATTACAAGCATTGGCCAAATGACTTAGAAGATACAAAAAAAGTGAAAATAGAAGGAAACAAAACCAAACATTCAACACAAACCAAAAGAAATTTTACAAGACAATAGATAACACACACATTAAAATAGACAATCCACCAAACATAACAGACATGGAACACTTCTGGAGCAACATATGGTGAAACCCGGTACAACGTAACAGGCACGCACAGTGGATACAAGCAGAAAGAGACACATACAAGATGATACCACAAATGCCTGAAGTGATAATTTTGCAACATGAAGTCACCCAAGCAATTAATTCTACTCACAATTGGAAAGCCCCTGGAAAAGATAAAATAGCAAATTTCTGGCTAAAGAAGTTCACCTCAACACATTCACATCTAACTAAATTATTTAAAAATATGAATATAATAGAGGGAAACATTCCATAAATTATTTAACAGTTACATTGCAGACCCATACACATTCCCTGATACACTTGCACATGGAATAACTTATCTGAAACCTAAAGATCAAGCAGACTCAACAAACCCAGCTAAATATCGCCCCATAACATGCCTACCAACAATATACAAAATATTAACTTCAGTCATTACACAGAAATTAATGACACATACAACACAGAACAAAATTATAAATGAAGAACAAAAAGGCTGTTGCAAAGGAGCACGAGGATGTAAAGAGCACCTGATAATAGATGCAGAGGTGACATATCAAGCTAAAACTAAACAAAGGTCGCTACACTACGCATACATTGACTACCAAAAAGCTTTTGATAGTGTACCCCACTCATGGTTACTACAAATATTGGAAATATACAAAGTAGATCCTAAATTGATACAGTTCCTAAACATAGTAATGAAAAATTGGAAAACCACACTTAATATCCAAACAAATTCAAATAATATCACATCACAGCCAATACAGATTAAGCGTGGAATAAACCAAGGAGACTCATTAAGTCCTTTCTGGTTCTGCCTTGCTCTGAACCCACTATCCAACATGCTAAATAATACAAATTATGGATACAATATTACTGGTACATACCCACACAAAATCACACATTTGCTATACATGGATGATCTAAAACTACTGGCAGCAACAACTCAACCAATTACTAAAGATAATAGAAGTATTCAGCAATGATATAAATAGGGCTTTTGGAACAGACAAAT
Source organism: Schistocerca cancellata (assembly GCF_023864275.1). NCBI lineage: Eukaryota > Metazoa > Arthropoda > Insecta > Orthoptera > Acrididae > Schistocerca > Schistocerca cancellata. The sequence goes on along the minus strand of NC_064634.1, from coordinate 381,626,896 downwards.
GTAAGAAAAATAGCATAGTCAAGGGAAAGCACACTAAACAAGAAGATTACATATTGGATAACCACAGCGACTACATAGAAGCGATGGAAAAAACAGATGCCTATAAATATCTAGGATACAGACAAAAAATTGGAATAGATAATACAAATATTAAAGAAGAACTAAAAGAAAAATATAGACAAAGACTAACAAAAATACTGAAAACAGAATTGACAGCAAGAAACAAGACAAAAGCTATAAATACTTATGCTGTACCAATATTGACCTATTCAGTTGGAGTAGTGAAATGGAGTAACACAGACCTAGAAGCACTCAATACACTTACACAATCACAATGCCACAAATATAGAATACATCACATACATTCAGCAACAGAAAGATTCACATTAAGGAGAAAGGAAGGAGGAAGGGGATTTATCGACATAAAAAACCTACATTATGGGCAGGTAGACAATTTAAGAAAATTTTTTATAGAACAAGCAGAAACTAGCAAAATATACAAAGCAATCACTCATATAAATACATCGGATACACCACTGCAATTTCATAACCACTTCTACCACCCTTTAGATCACATAACATCAAGAGATACGAAGAAAGTAAGTTGGAAAAAGAAAACACTACATGGCAAGCACCCGTATCATCTAACACAGCCACACATCGATCAAGAGGCATCCAACACATGGCTAAGAAAAGGCAATATATACAGTGAGATGGAAGGATTCATGACTGCAATACAGGATCAAACAATAAACACCAGATATTACAGCAAGCATATTATTAAAGATCCCAATACCACAATAGATAAATGCAGACTTTGTAAACAACAAATAGAAACAGTTGATCACATCACAAGCAGATGTACAATACTAGCAGATACAGAATACCCCAGAAGACATGACAATGTAGCAAAAATAATACATCAACAGCTTGCCTTTCAACATAAACTTTTAAAACAACACGTTCCCACATACAAGTATGCATCACAAAATGTACTGGAGAATGATGAATACAAATTATACTGGAACAGAACCATTATAACAGATAAAACAACACCACATAACAAACCTGACATCATACTCACCAATAAAAAGAAGAAATTAACACAACTAATCGAAATATCCATACCCAATACAACAAATATGCAAAAGAAAACAGGAGGAAAAAATTGAAAAATACAACTATGGAAGAGTTACAACTACTGATTTATATAGGAGCACTCACTACACTAAATATATACACTAGGCAGAGATCAGAACCAAGCAACACACAGAAGAAACCCACAAACCAGCATGGCAACACAGGCTACAGATCAGAATAGAAAAACTGAGAAAAGACACCGGACAGCTAACACAATTTATAAGAAATGAAATATCAGACAAAAAATGAAAAAGGTTAGGTAAAATCTCACAACAAGAAGCGATAGAGCAGTTAGATGAAAAGAAGCAGAAATTACAAGCATTGGCCAAATGACTTAGAAGATACAAAAAAAGTGAAAATAGAAGGAAACAAAACCAAACATTCAACATTAACCAAAAGAAATTTTACCAAACAATAGATAACACACACATTAAAATAGACAATCCACCAAACATAACAGACATGGAACACTTCTGGAGCAACATATGGTGAAACCCGGTACAACATAACAGGCATGCATGGTGGATACAAGCAGAAACAGACACATACAAGATGATACCACAAATGCCTGAAGTAATAATTTTGCAACATGAAGTCACCTAAGCAATTAATTCTACCCACAATTGGAAAGCTCCTGGAAAAGCAAATTTCTGGCTAAAGAAGTTCACCTCAACACATTCACATCTAACTAAATTATTTAACATATAACAGAGGGAAACATTCCACGCGGAAAAAATGTATCTAAAAACAAAGATGATGTGACTTACCAAACGAAAGCGCTGGCATGTCGATAGACACACAAACAAACACAAACATACACACAAAATCCATGTACGTGCGGATGGATATGTGTGTGTGTGCGAGTGTATACCTGTCCTTTTTTCCCCCTAAGGTAAGTCTTTCCGCTCCCAGTGTAGGGAAGCAGCCTACTCACACCTTATAAAATTCACATCAGTCTTTCCATTGTGTTCCAGCCAGTCCGCTATAACTAGCTCTGACGTCATAAATGTTGCGCAATACTTTAAAAATCAAGTAAATAACCTGAAACGTTTCTAGCATGTCAGGAGTAATACTAAATCAATATGTTTTGAATATCAGTTCAATAACTTTAACCATTTTCGAAATTTGGACGTTTTTCTGTAAAAATCATTGGCGCAACAGAAAAGAGCTAGAAACTTAAAAATTTATATTTAGATTCCTTTTTGCATAATAATTTAGTAGAAACAGTATTCTGGATCTCACAAATTAAAATTTTAGTTAAAATTCATGATTTTCTGGTTTTTAGAAATTAAGGAAGCAAGATAGATTAAGTAGACGAATAAATAAAGCTAGGATGTTTAAATTTAAGTAGAAGGGAGATCCGCTATAATCATAAAGATGTGAGAACTTTCAACTGAATAACTATAAACTATAGCGATACCGTATCTCCAAAGGGCAAGTTCAGAGCTCGTCTACTGCGTGTAGTGTAATTAAATTAATTCTCTCGCCCAAAATATTTGACTTAGTCACGTCAGACTTTTATTATGATTACTTACCTGTGTGCTGATTGCACATTTAAATTGAGAGCTTCATCGGTCATCAGCAAAGGAAGCAATGATTTATTCGATAACTTAAAGTGGTGCATTACTAGCCCAGCGGCTAGTCGGGAGAGCAGATTTGATCAGGCATTCCCTTAGCCGTCAGCACCGCGGCTTTATATGTAAGAACGCTGCACGAGAAAAGGAAGGCCCCAGTTCTCTCCAGACGCTGATTAGCGCACCACCTGTGCCGGGAGTCGCGTTGCGTCAGTATCATTGATATAAACAGCCTCGGATGCAGTAATAAGTTACTCGGGATACGCATAACCATGAAATCGTTTTCGAGTGGAGTGTTAATTTTGGGATGACGTTAATGATCTATCTTTAGTTTGCGTATGTCGTATTTTCACGTGCCATCGCAGGACAGACATTCTACCATTATTTAGCGTGGCGTTTGATGAACATTATCATCAAATTATGGCGAGCATTGACTTAAACATTTAATTTGAACAGTTATAGTTGCATCAGCGCATTAGATTCTGAACTGCTCTGGTAGTTGGATGGTGTGGATTCTTTTTGGTCTGTGACTTTCAGTATATAGTGAACATTTTAGAGAGAATGGTTTTTGATTATGAATCCCAGACAATCTCCTAATTCCTCAGAGCTATAAGCTGTAGCTATAAATGTATTTCTCAGATGAAGTGAGCGCTAGGAATTCTAATTACAGGCTTCACATTTTGCTAATCACTTTCTGGTTGCCAATATTGTAGTTAGAGAGCCAGTGTTGAGAACGGCAAACAACAGCATTAAATAAATAATAGGAAAATTAACAATTATTCCACCCGCCGCCCCACACTGGGATTGGACTGACTCCTTACCCTCTCCCTTAAAACCCACATCCTTTCGTCATTCGCTCTCCTTCTCTCTTTCCTGATGAAGCAACCATTGGTTGCGAAAGCTTGAATTTTGTGTGTATGTTTGTGTTTGTTTGTGTGTCTATCGACATGCGAGCGCTTTCATTTGGTAAATCACATCATCTTTGTTTTTAGATATAAATTATTTAACAGTTACATTGCAGACCCATACACATTCCCTGATACATTTACACATGGAATAAATTATCTGAAACCTAAAGATCAAGCAGACACAGCAAACCCAGCTAAATATCGCCCCATAACATGCCTACCAACAATATACAAAATATTAACTTCAGTCATTACACAGAAATTAATGACACATACAACACAGAACAAAATTATAAATGAAGAACAAAAAGGCTGTTGCAAAGGAGCACGAGGATGTAAAGAGCAACTGATAATAGATGCAGAGGTACATATCAAGCTAAAACTAAACAAAGGTCGCTACACTACACATACATTGATTACCAAAAAGCTTTTGATAGTGTACCCCACTCATGGTTACTACAAATATTGGAAATATACAAAGTAGATCCTAAATTGATACAGTTCCTAAACATAGTAATGAAAAATTGGAAAACCACACTTAATATCCAAACAAATTCAAATAATATCACATCACAGCCAATACAGATTAAGCATGGAATATACCAAGGAGACTCATTAAGTCCTTTCTGGTTCTGCCTTGCTCTGAACCCACTATTCAACGTGCTAAATAATACAAATTATGGATACAATATTACTGGAACATACCCACACAAAATCACACACTTGCTATACATGGATGATCTAAAACTACTCAACCAATTACTAAAGATAACAGAAGTATTCAGCAATGATATAAATAGGGCTTTTGGAACAGACAAATGTAAGAAAAATAGCATAGTCAAGGGAAAACACACTAAACAAGAAGATTACATATTGGATAACCACAGCGACTACATAGAAGCGATGGAAAAAACAGATGCCTATAAATATCTAGGATACAGACAAAAAATTGGAATAGATAATACAAATATTAAAGAAGAACTAAAAGAAAAATATAGACAAAGACTAACAAAAATACTGAAAACAGAATTGACAGCAAGAAACAAGACAAAAGCTATAAATACTTATGCTGTACCAATATTGACCTATTCAGTTGGAGTAGTGAAATGGAGTAACACAGACCTAGAAGCACTCAATACACTTACACAATCACAATGCCACAAATATAGAATACATCACATATATTCAGCAACAGAAAGATTCACATTAAGCAGAAAGGAAGGAGGAAGGGGATTTATCGACATAAAAAACCTACATTATGGACAGGTAGACAATTTAAGAAAATTCTTTCTAGAACGAGCAGAAACTAGCAAAATACACAAAGCAATCACTCATATAAATATATCGGCTACACCACTGCAATTTAATAACCACTTCTACAGCCCTTTAGATCACATAACATCAACAGATACGAAGAAAGTAAATTGGAAAAAGAAAACACTACATGGAAGCATCCGTATCATCTAACACAGCCACACATCGATCAAGACGCATCCAACACATGGCTGAGGAAAGGCAATATATACAGTGAGATGGAAGGATTCATGATTGCAATACAGGATCAAACAATAAACACCAGATATTACAGCAAGCATATTATTAAAGATCCCAATACCACAACAGATAAATGCAGACTTTGCAAACAACAAATAGAAACAGTAGATCACATCACAAGCAGATGTACAATACTAGCAGATACAGAATACTCCAGAAGACATGACAATGTAGCAAAAATAATACATCAACAACTTGCCATAAAACATAAACTAATAAAACAACACGTTCCCACATACAAGTATGAACCACAAAATGTACTGGAGAATGATGAATACCAATTATACTGGAACAGAACCATTATAACAGATAAAACAACACCACATAACAAACCTGACATCATACTCACCAATAAAAAGAAGAAATTAACACAAATAATCGAAATATCCATACCCAATACAACAAATATACAGAAGAAAACAGGAGAAAAAATTGAAAAATACATCCAACTGGCTGAAGAAGTCAAGGACATGTGGCATCAGGATAAAGTTGACATACCGATTATACTATCAACTACAGGAGTCATACCACACAATATCCACCAGTACATCATCGCAATACAGCTACATCCAAACTTATATATACAACTACAGAAACCTGTAATAATTGATACTTGTTCAATTACCCGAAAGTTCCTAAATGCAATGTAACATATACCGTACAGTTAAAAGGAAGTCACGCTTGATCAAGATCCACGTCACTTTCCATTTTTAACCAGACATAATGTCTGAGAAAGAAAAGAAATAATAATAATATATGCCTTGATGGTATTTCATATCTTCAGTGTGGATGCACCCAAAGGATGATCTCTTGCAGGAATCAAGCAAAATGCTGTGAGCAATGAGAATGGTTGATGAGGGGTGTTACGGAAGTAGTGTACGACAAGTGGGGAATTTGGGCTAGATGGGAAAAGTGCTTAGGTAGACAAAGCAGTTAAGATGGCGGCTCGTGTAAGGTAGGAAATCTGTGTTCAAGTCCCAGGCTGGCACAAATTTTCGCTTGTCGCTTTCAGTGTGATAATGCGGCTGATGTCGGTATTTACCTTCCATTAGAATTAGTATGTTGATTCATACTATCATACAATTATGTGACAGTTATTCAGTTATTGCCAAATGTCTTTTGCATTGCTAAGAACCCACTGCGAGCACATAAGATGATGCTGATGATGGGTGTGCACCTGATACTGGTTGCATGTAACAACGAAAATAATAAATTTGTGACAGTATATTGTAATCAGATAGATAAAAATCTGCTCACCAAGCTGCCACGAGACATTCAAAAGTCAAAGAGATAATCGATGAAAAAAACTATGTATTTTTGCAAAAATGAGCCTCTTACTGCTCGGTTTTTGTTTTTTGCCTGATGCAAAGATGACTTTTTCTCGGTTGTTTGAGCCACTTTCTCATAAATTCTTCAACCCACTCATTGTTACTGACCTTTTTTTCCACATAATGCATCCCTGAGTGGACCAAAGAAATTAAAATCTGAGGGAGCCAAATGCAGACTGTAGGGAGAATAATGCAGTGTCTCCCAACCCACTTTTTCAATGGTCTCTTGGGTTCTTGGGTCAGCTGGGCACTGTGAGGGCAAGCATAATCATGTAGGAGTATCATGCCTTTTCTTTGAGATCCATGACACTTTTCTCTCATTATTAGCATGTCTGAACAATAGGCACTGTTTATTGTGTGCCAATCTTCCAAATACTCCCAAAAGACAACACCTTACACATGTCAAATGACTGTCAACATGTCTTCCCCACTGATGCTTGCATTCTGAATATTTTTCAGACAGATGGGCTGGTGTGCTTCAATTCTAGGCTCTATCTTTTGTGCTCTGGTTCAAAATTGTGAACGCAAGTTTAATCATACATTAAGCTCTTTTTAGAAAAGGGTCATCTTCCCTTTCATGGTGTTCTTTCAAGTCTGTACAGACTTTGAGTCTTGTTTCCTAGTGTTCTTGTGTTAACTCTTTGGGGACTCACCTTGCACTTTTCTTCACTGTACTTGCGTTTCTTACTGATAATGCTATGAACTGTGCCAACACTTACTGCAGCTGTTTTTGTTATATGTTCAACTGTAGCACCTCAGCCTCCTTTAATAATGTTGTCAACATGGGTTTCAAGCAAAGGGGCTACTGACTGGCCAGGATGTTGCTCGTCAGTCACTGAGGTTTGACTGTTTTTGATTACTGTAGTTTGTACAACTTTATTCAGTTTTTTACCTTCAGAAAGCAAAAAAATGGATCACTGAACACTGTCCAACTAAGATGGAAACTTCAAGCAGTCATACCATTGTTAAAAGCAATATTGAGATTACAAACAAAATAATTTTTATCCATCACTGATCTCAGTTCATTCCAGCAATACCAGTCTAAAGTCCTGAAATTACAAAATTTCTCCTACAAACTGTTTCACTGCTGAATCAATTTGACTCTTTAATTGTTGAATGTCTTTCATATATATGCACAAACTGCTATTTAAAACTTAAGGATAAGCTAGATCAAGTAACATAACATGTTAACTACTCATTGGAAATGAATGAAAGTACAGCAGCATGTTGTTAGAGGTCTCCCAGTCGTGCACAGAAAGTTGGACATCACATGGCATGAGGTCAGCACTACTGTAGTGCCAAATGGGGCTGGCCCTGCAAGTTAAAGGAATAGGATGCACTGTGGTGGTGTTCTTCATTACATCTGTGTAACTTAATATGGCGAAGAACTATCAGGAAAATGTATGGATGAAGTGTGACAAGTGTAGTTCAGGAATTTGATATTGCTCACAGCATTGTTTCACATTCATGAGAAGTGTTCCAAACCACACGCACTCTTGCTTGAAGGAGAGGGAGTGGTTGACCATTGCAAACTTCAGCAGCAGGTAACTGCTACATTGTGCATTGGTCAAACAGCAGGTGCAATTGTAACCACATTTAACAGGACTGCAAGGCATGCAATCTCACACTCCACAGGGGCACAGGGACTGCATGATGATGGTCTCTCTGCCCAGTGATTAGTGCTTTGTGCTGCATTCATACCCACACATCGGTGGCACCATTTGTCATGGTGGCAACAGGTTAGGGACTAGACCAAAAAGGAGTATGTCATGGGTCTTCTTGGATGAGAGTGAATTTGACCTGAGTAGTGATTCTGACATACCCTCTTATGGCGAGAGGCAGGAATACATAATGCACCCAGGAACACTGCCGAACATGATTTTTTGCTGATCCAGGTGTTGTGATGTGGGGAGGCATAATGTTCCATGGGCATACTGACTTTGAAATCATTGAACACAGCGCACTCACCAGTCAGTGTTTTTATCACACTGAACTTTTTCCCCATGTCTTTTCACGGATGTGTTCAACCCCAACTTCATTTTATGGATGACAGTGCGCAACCACATTGAACAGAATGCATGAAGGACCTCTTGGAATGAGAGGATATTCCCGTGACTTCAGTACCGCTGAGCATGTGTGGGGTTTGTTGGGGAGATATATTGCAGCATGTCTGCATGCATCAATGACCATTTAGCAATTGTCAACTGCTTAGGTAGAGGGATGGAATGTCCTACCACAAAAACTCTTATCACCAATCTTATAGTGAGCATGAGAGTACAATGCAGAGCAGTCACTGGTGCCAGTAGTGATCACACAATGCATTAAGAACCATGTTCCTCATATTGAAATATCCACGGGACTATCATAAATCATGGTGACTTCAGGGTAATAAATCTCTTCGAATAAAAGTGTCATTCCTGTTCATCTCATGGTGTATTTCTTTCTGTTAGCTTCTGTACTATTTGTAGCATTGATGTTCGACAAATCATGGTTTTTTTTTTCTCTTTTTTACACATGCCTTGTTTAAACAAAAACCAAACTCTGCACTAACTAGTCCCCACATTTCTGCCAATATCACTTTTGGAGTCCTTTCTTTTAGGCAGACTACTGTCTGCTTTTACTTTAAATTTCATCCCTCCCTTCAGTCTCTCTCTATGAACCAGTTGAACAAAACTAGGGATAATATGAAACCATGTCATAAAAATTCTTAGCATAAATTTATTGTTCTTGATTTCTCACTTTTGCTAATTTTATTTCGTTTTCTTTCTGTAGACTTTATTGATTATTCCTTTAGCTTTGTATTTTTTTCTGTTTCTTCTCTGAGTTTTGAACATCCTCTTTTTCTTTAGATTATTGGAAGCATTCTCTAGGTCAAATTATGCTACTACACATGCATACAGAATGCCACTGACATCCTCTCTGATACTGCAGCCTCACTGTTGTAAATAACTATCTTGGCTGGAATGGATAGTGTGTTAAGGGAAGGGGTGTGGACTGAACAAAGTGACAAACAATATGATAGTGGTTTAAAAAAGATCATGTCTGTGTGGAACTTGTAGGTGCATGCAAGAAAGGTAGTAGGCACCCACACATGGGTTGGTATAGATATTTGCTATGAGAAACAGCGAGAAAAAATATACTTGAATGAGATGGAAGTTCTGGAGTACGAGGAAAGATTATAAAATGTTGCAAATAGTAAGACAGAGTGATGTAGAAAAATAAGGCTTGTGTGGGGAAATAGCAGGGGTATGGGGGGAGGGGGAGGGGGGGGAACACAGAGGAATGGCAGAGTAGTGGGAAATTGACATCAAGTGTGCTATAAGAATTAAGATATGTTGCACACATAATTCCGACCGGCACATTTCATAAATGTTGGTGGTGGGATATTGATGACATTGGATGACTCTGCTTGACCTTAACCCCAGTTTGGTGATGGCCACTTTTCTGGTTGGATGGTTTGTATATGGTCAAACCTGCATAAAATGCTATGAAGTGACTGCAGGGAATTTGGTATCTGATGTGGGTGATTCTCAGATAGCACCTCTCACAATATAGCAAATGTCAGATAAGCCTAAAATAGGAAGTGATGAATTTATGAGACAGGTCTTGCTCCTACCTAGGTTTTTGATGGTGATGTGACTTGTGGGACAGCATCAGGTGTGTGTGTGTGTGTGTGTGTGTGTGTAGATTTGTGGATTTTGACAGTTAATTTATTAAAAACAAGTATTTCAGCTCAAGAGATATGTTGAATAGAGTAACACATGGAAATGCATGCTTAATTATTTCACACATAATAAGTAGTATACAAGGTGTCCCAGGAGGAACAAAAGGTATTCAGCAATATGACAGGAATGCACATTCAAAGTGAAAAGTTTATTAAACATGGGCTACAAAACGTGTATCTTAAGAGTTATGAGCATTTCATATTCAATACTTTGAAACAGTCGCTTCTACTGCAGGCTTTTTGCTGTCCATATTTTGAGAGGAAATAGTATGGACCGAAACAAGAAAAATGGGTTCTAAAATGTGTACCTTAAGATCTTTGGACACTTGCTCAGTAGAAGAGGTGTGTTTCACTGTGGTGAAGAGTGCTCATAGCTCTTAAGATATGGATCTTAGAGCCCATATTTACTAGACTTTTTTGCTTTCAGTGGTCTCTTGTCATATCCCTGAATATTAACCATTCCTACTGGGGCACTCTGTATTATTTTGTGTTAGAGACATTGAAAAGTGAACACACAGGGAGCATGTAATACCAGGAAAGGTGAAACTGCAAGCAAAAACTGCACCTGCTTCCAGAGAATAATGAAAACAATTAAAAATGTGTGTCGTGCCGTGGGGTGCCTTTGTAAGCAGAAGACAAATTGCATTGCTGTAATAGTATGTAAAAGCATGTCTACAGTTTGTGCCAGTTCCCATTTAGAATCACTGAAAAGCAGACGTATAACAACAATAGAAATTTCTGGGTGGAATAACACATAAAATGAAGGAAAAGCAACCATTTATCTGTAGCTGACTGATGTGTGGCACATAAAAACATGCAACAGAAAACTGTATTTACACTAGCTTTTGAGGTCTTGTTCTTTCATAGCAGATGTATCCAAAGTCACACACACAGCCATACAAACACCAAGAAATACAGACCCATGGCAGCTAGGAGACACAATACTAAATACTATTTTCCATTCCATGTTTCAATGCAGCACATATCAGTCAGCTGTACTTGAGAAGTAGATATATTTGATTTGAATTGGCCAGAGGTCATAAGTGTCATTTCTTTAATTATTTCTGATCTTAGAGACCAGAAAACATTTTTCTAGCCAGGGTATTATCAGTTTCTTGCTGAGCTGATCAATATTTGTATCATAGTTGTAAAATACACTCCTGGAAATTGAAATAAGAACACCGTGAATTCATTGTCTTAGGAAAGGGAAACTTTATTGACACATTCCTGGGGTCAGATACATCACATGATCACACTGACAGAACCACAGGCACATAGACACAGGCAACAGAGCATGCACAATGTCGGCACTAGTACAGTGTATATCCACCTTTCGCAGCAATGCAGGCTGCTATTCTCCCAGGGAGACGATCGTAGAGATGCTGGATGTAGTCCTGTGGAACGGCTTGCCATGCCATTTCCACCTGGCGCCTCAGTTGGACCAGCGTTCGTGCTGGACGTGCAGACCGCGTGAGACGACGCTTCATCCAGTCCCAAACATGCTCAATGGGGGACAGATCCGGAGATCTTGCTGGCCAGGGTAGTTGACTTACACCTTCTAGAGCATGTTGGGTGGCACGGGATACATGCGGACGTGCATTGTCCTGTTGGAACAGCAAGTTCCCTTGCCGGTCTAGGAATGGTAGAACGATGGGTTCGATGACGGTTTGGATGTACCGTGCACTATTCAGTGTCCCCTCGACGATCACCAGTGGTGTACGGCCAGTGTAGGAGATCGCTCCCCACACCATGATGCCGGGTGTTGGCCCTGTGTGCCTCGGTCGTATGCAGTCCTGATTGTGGCGCTCACCTGCACGGCGCCAAACACGCATACGACCATCATTGGCACCAAGGCAGAAGCGACTCTCATCGCTGAAGACGACACGTCTCCATTTGTCCCTCCATTCACGCCTGTCGCGACACCACTGGAGGCGGGCTGCACGATGTTGGGGCGTGAGCGGAAGACAGCCTAACGGTGTGCGGGACCGTTGCCCAGCTTCATGGAGACGGTTGCGAATGGTCCTCGCCGATACCCCAGGAGCAACAGTGTCCCTAATTTGCTGGGAAGTGGCGGTGCGGTCCCCTACGGCACTGCGTAGGATCCTACGGTCTTGGCGTGCATCCGTGCGTCGCTGCGGTCCGGTCCCAGGTCGACGGGTACGTGCACCTTCCGCCGTCCACTGGCGACAACATCGATGTACTGTGGAGACCTCACACCCCACGTGCTGAGCAATTCGGCGGTACGTCCACCCGGCCTCCCGCATGCCCACTATACGCCCTTGCTCAAAGTCCGTCAACTGCACATACGGTTCACGTCCACGCTGTGGCGGCATGCTACCAGTGTTAAAGACTGCGATGGAGCTCCGTGTGCCACGGCAAACTGGCTGTCACTGACGGCGGCGGTGCACAAATGCTGCGCAGCTAGCGCCATTCGACGGCCAACACCGCGGTTCCTGGTGTGTCCGCTGTGCCGTGCGTGTGATCATTGCTTGTACAGCCCTCTCGCAGTGTCCGGAGCAAGTATGGTGGGTCTGACACACCGGTGTCAATGTGTTCTTTTTTCCATTTCCAGGAGTGTAGATTAGTTAGAGCCAAGGCAAAAAGGGAACTCATTTTTCAAGGGTAGTGGCAAAATAGCTATTGGGAAGTTTATTTTACTTTCGTTTTTACAATTCGCCACAGTTAGAACTACGGCATGGGCATTTTGTCATTTTCAATCAGATAACTGCTCAGTAGCAGATCTTGATGCCCTAATGTATTATTACAACTAAGCAATAAATTTTTATTTTTTTCAGAGAGAAAGCTAACTGCTTTATGTAGAATCACCCCTCTTGCAGGCATTATGCAACAAGTGTAAGTACTTACAGTGATTCAGTGTGCACACCATCCTTATATTATTGAAGTTAACCAGCATTTTCTATCTCAGTTGGAAATGCTCTGCCATCAGCAACTTTACTAATGAGAAGTTAATTTACGTTATCTGAAGCAATATGAGAAATTAATTTGCAAAGTTATTTCTGTGACAGCCTCTTGACATTAATAGTTCATTGTAACACATACATACATTAATCATTGTTCCATAGATCATGACTATGACATTTCATAATGATGTGGAACGTGTCATTTTAAAATAGGTTTCCTTTACACAATTTATTTATTTATTTATTTATTTATTTATTTATTTATTTATTTATTGTTACTACTTCATATCTAAGAATTCATCTATTGAGTAGGAGAAGTTGTCATTCAGAAATTCTTTTAATTCGCTTTTAAATGTTGGTTGGCTATCTATCAGACTTTTAATACTATTTGGCAAATGACTAAATATATTTGTGACAGCATAATTCACCCCTTTCTGTGCCAAAGTGAGACTTAATCCAAAATAGTGAAGATCATCCTTTCTTCTAGTGTCGTAGCTATGCACTTCGCTTTTATTTTTGAATTTTGATGGGTTATAATGACAAATTTCATAAGTGAATATATATATTGCGAAGGTACTATGAATATCCCGAGTTTCTTAAATAAATGTCTGCAAGGTGATCTTGGGTGGGCTCCAGCTATTATTCTGATTACACACTTTCGTGCAATGAATACTTTCTCTCTTAATGACAAATTGCCCCAAAAAGTGATTCCATATGCAAGTAGTGAATGAAAACGGGCATAGCAGGCTAATTTACTGATATGTTTATCACCAAAATTTGCAGTAACCCTAATAGAATGAGTAGCTGAACCTATTCAATTTCTCATCAATGCACACACCCAGAAATTTTGAGTATTCTGCCTAAGCAACAGACTTCTGTTCATAGTCTATATTTATCATTGGTGTTATGCCATTTACTCTACAGAATTGTATAAACTGTGCTTTCTCAAAATTTAGTGAGAGTACATTTGCAGTGAACCACTTAATAATTTTCTGAAAGGCATTATTTGCAATTTCCTCAGCTGACTCTTGCTTGTTGGGTGTGATTACTATACTTGTATCACAGCAAAAAGAACTAGCTTTGCATCTTCATGAATGTAGAGTGGCAAGTCGTTAATATATATTAAGAACAGTAAGGGACCCAAGACTCCTGTGGGACACTGTTCTTGATACCTCCATAAATTTAACAGCAACTCTTCTACTTACATTAGAAGCTACTTAAATTTTTCCAACTAAAATAATTAGGCCACCTGAATCAGTGTATGTCACTAAAATTAATATTAATTATGAATCTGTGCATTATGTACCGCCAGAAACCAGTACATATCAGGCTATTTATAATGAAAAAAATAATTGCTGATCCTGCATATTTGTCAGTATTGCTAGGTTTCGCACCTGCCACCTGCAACAATATCTTCCATGTATCTTATGGCTGTCTTAAGCATTAGTCTTCATTAGGACACTATCAGTCAGAAAATATTTGATGATGATGATGATGATTGTGTGTGTGTGTGTGTGTGTGTGTGTGTGTGTGTGTGCCACTCAGAGAAAAAGTCATAGGATAATTCATTCATGCTGACAGATTATTTACAAGTGAATGTTGCTCCTTCATAAGGAAAAAATAATAAAGAAAAGGAATGTCCCAAGATTCAGCCTGTGAAGGTATGTCACATACCAAATTGTTATGGCCAAACAGCAGGTTAAATGGGATAACATTTTATTTATAGCCCACAGAAGTGTAGTGTCATATTGACTCCAAACATCATAACCAAAGATTACTTATTTTTACCTTGTGTGCTTAAGAATTGGGATCACATAATTATCTGGAAATATCCATGAATGAAATGCAGGGTAAAGTCTGCAAGTACAATTTGAACAAAAGTTTCTAATAGGAAATATATTGTCTGACAAAAAAATGAAGGACTGATAAGGGTAGGAGGATATGAAATTAAACTTCATAGATTGAGACAGTATGTGATGTTATTTCAGTGATTACAAAATTGAGTCACATTTACAAAGAACTAGATAATATGGGCCCACTTATTGGTATGACCTTGCACTGATTCAGTTGGGAAGTGTGTCATAATGCCATTGTAGCCTCTCTTGAGGCAAGCTGGGCCAAAATTGTTTTAACTCATCCTTGATATCCTGGATACTGACACTGGAACGTAGTTGATGGCTGACCTGGTCCTACACATATTCCATCAGGGATAGATTTGGAGATTTTGTGGCCATAGGAGTACCTCAGTATCATGCAGAAAGTACTGCCTCTCCAAAACATTGGAAGAATAGGACCTCTTCACAGATTGTCACTGTAGTCTCTGATGATAGTCATCCAGGATAGCACAATCCATGCATCCCAATCACGGCACTGCCTGAAGACAGCTGTGTTTTGCGTTATGGTCATAATAACAGTCTATGCATGGGGCAGTAAATTCCTAGTCCAGCTGCTGCTACTCTCCAACCAGTAGTATGAATTAACACAAAATGTTGCACGGAATCCATTACTTGTGCACGTGAAGAGGTTATGATCTGCTTGGTGCACATTATGATGATCCTCCCTTCTGCAGTCAAACACAGTCACCTAAAATCTTGTTGATGAGTAAGCCTATCCTCATATTCCCATGCAATCTTGCATCTAGCTACTGTCACATCTGCATGCCCCACAAATCTGAATCTGACTAGTAAGCCATATGGAGACCTACAATGAGGCTCTGTTAAAACTGTCAGTTGCTTATAATTCATATGTACATGTAGCATCCGTGTGTCTCTGGCAATGATCAGTCAACATCTAATACTGTTCATGCTCATTATATACACTAACAGGCCTGACAACGACACTAAACACTAACAGCACTAATGCACACAGGTAGTGCAGAACCAGGATTCACTGATGAAGACAACGTGATGCCGTCCATCAGCAGTCCATGCCTATCTGCCACAGCACCACTCCATCGCAGCCATTTGTGTTGTGATGTTAACAGCAGCCTACACATGGGGCAGCATTCCATAGACTGGCAGCTGCTAGTCTCTGACCAATGGTGCAAGACAACACAGAATGATGCAGGGAATCCCCTATTTGTTCTTGGATGGCAGATACAGGCGCGAAGGCCTTATATGTAGTTGGTGTATAACATAGTGATCCCCCCCTTGTGGTTGTCAGACGTGATCAACTAGAACTTTGGTAATGAGTATGCCTACCTTCAAATCCCCGTGCAGTCCAACATCAGGTCATTGCCCCTCTGAATGCCCCATAAACCTGTATATTACATGATGTGACCAGCAGAGTAAATGGAGACTCTGAGGCACATTTGAAACTGAGTCAGGTGCTGGTAATTTGTGTCTCACACAACTACGCAGCATCTCTGTTGGTCTTCACAGTAAGCACTCGACATCTGACAATGGAGAGGCCAAGGAAAAGGGCCTCTCCAGTCCTTTTTCTTCACCACTCTTCCTTCGCCTCTGATTCAATGAGTCTTTCCTTCTCATCCCTTATGGTAAGTCTGCCCAGACCCATGGTTCTGGGTGACTTCCAAAATCTACCCCTTTTCCTAGACATCTCCTGTCCTTTTGCTTCACCCCTCTTCCTTCCTTTTCAACCCTTCTGCCTGAAGAAGGAGCCACAGGCTCCGAAAGCTTGCCAATTACAACAGTCTTTTATGTGTGTGTCCTGCCGCCACTTAGTGAGTAGATTTTTTATCTATCCCATAAAATAATTTTTTCAATAATGTTTTCGTTGTTATAACACACCTTATGATATCCAAGAGTCACATCAGATTATTAGTTTTGAAAATGTATTCATGATGGCAGTAATTAATGCCAGATGAAGAAGAAAGTTATAGATCCAACTGATTATAACAAACAACTTACAGAAATCAGCAAGTTGCAGAGTAAGAATACCATAACTGTCATTACACTGCTTTTTGTATCCTGAAGAAAAGTGTAAAAGTGTACTCACAGATTCTGTGAGTTCAGAATTTATCAACTCCATCAAATACTAACTAATCAAGTGATTACCTCTTGTAAGCCACCCAGACAGCCATGTGTATTAACCCTCGAGTGGCTGCATCAGTTTTTGTAATGCCAGTGGTCGTGTGGTTCACTCTATCAACCAGCCATTTTTTTCATAGATATGAAAACTTCTACCATAATATGCTTGCTACTAAAAATAATAAGTTTATTTTCTTTTTTTAATTAATAGAAATACAAATTTTAATATTTTACCTTTATTATTTCTATAGATAAAGTTACAAAATCCAATTAAAGAATCCTAGTTTTTCAGTTAACAACGCATTCGTAACACACAGGATGAAGTTAAATCACATTTGATCTGCATTTGTTTCTCAGTACATGTTACTCATACATCATTTATTGGATAATACTCTCTTTATTGAACATGACTATATTGTTTCTATGTAAAAACAGAGTTTACTCATCCTGTTCCTCTACCTCATCCACAATGCTACAAGCACATTTTTCACACACAACTGCGGAATGCTTCTTGCATACAAATATCTTACCTGACTGCAATGAATTGTGGTGACAACATTGTTTTTTCCGCCACGCATAATGCAGTGACTCTTCTTTTTGTTAGGAGGTTCTTCTGGCTCTTTAGGTTCTTGCAATTTATACGGCGCCAAAAAATTTTGAGATCATTTGGAAGCATCGAAATGTGGGATCTTGTACCTAAACTTGTAACTTTCATAAGTTGTTGGGACAACTGTTTCAAAAATAGCCTCCTTGGTTTTTTTTGGGGTTTATGCGTTGCAGTGAAACAGAATTTGGGCATTGATACCTGCGTTGTTTAGTAAAGCGAACCATACAGCCATTGTCCACCTCCTTGTTACTCATGCAACAGAATATTTACTGCACATTTGGTCGACTGTGTCAGCCCCTCCTTTTTTCATGTTGTAGTCCTTGATAATGTGTGGTTTATTGGTATTCTCATCACCTGTGCCTTCACTGTGCATGGTGCTAAGCAGAACAACACATTTGTTTCTTTTTGGCACCTATGACACCAGTGTGATACCTTTCTGGTATCCAAACTGTGAAGACCCAATGTTCCTGGATTTCAGAGGTAGGAATTCTGGAGGGATTTCTGTTTTATTTTTCTTCAGTGTTCCAATGCATTTCTCTGCAAAAGTGAGACTGCCAGTGGATGACTGGTATACCAATTATCAAAAGTAATATTCTGATTTGATCTCAGCAGACTTTCTGCCAGATGATGCACAATATCGTACCATTTATTTGACACCTTGTAAGGGCCATCTGGTTGTGTGCCACAGTACAGCTCAACAGATGCTATACAGATTGTTTTGGCATTGCAAATAGCAAAGAATTTCAAGCCGTGCTTTGCTCGTTTGTTCGGTATGTACTGAACAAATGAACATCTCCCTCTAAAAGGTGTCAGCGTCTCATCTATGGTTACAAACTCTCCCATACTATAGCTTTCCTTACATTTGGTGACAAATTTACCTAAATATGACCTGATTGCTGCTAATTTGTCTCTCTCACGTCTTTGTGTTCTTGTCAGTTTGTCGTCAAATCTCACTCTTCTGAGGAGAAATAAGAACCATCTGTATGACATGCAAACTCTAAGGATCTTCATACCAGTGCCATCTTTACTCCAAAGTTCTTCAACATTTGTTTTATTTCCACCCTTCAAGCCAATCAATATAAGGATTCCAATGCGAGCATATATCTCTTACCTATAAGTTTCCTTCATAACTCTCTCTCTAGAATAGATGTTCTGTGATACTACATTTCTAATATGCAAATTGGTGTATTCCACAAATGAATCAATCATGTCTGTACTCTTACTGAATGCTTTCACTTCTTGTTGTATACCCTTAGCAGACCTCTTCGGACCAGGTAGAATTTTTATTACTTTTTTTGAGGGCATTTTTGCCATTTTGGCTCTTACATTTTCTTAGGCCACTTAGTTTTGCCATCTTTACGAGTAAAATACACACACATAAAATAAAAATTATTGTCACCATCTTCTTCATCTTCATGAAGTTGCATTTCCTCTTCAATATGTGTATGCCCTCTTTCCTCTGAAGGAACTACTTCTATTTCTGAATCACTGTTGTGATCACTAACTACCATTTGTTCTTCTTCCCCATCAGACCAGTCAAATTCAGAAGACTTGCTGTTGTCCAAATCTTCATTTAGAGGCCTTTCAATCCCCTCCTCTGATAACCCTTTTTCGAAAAAGGCCCTAAAAGTATAAATAAAAGTAAAACATATTTGCTAGTGAAAGATTTTAATCCAAAATAAAGACAGTATTCACAATTACTATTAAAAAAATATTTACATCACAGGTCGCATGGTTGACTCTATACACCAAACAGAACACGGACTAAAATAAGCTGTAATTGTTGTCAATGTGCAAGCGCTACAAACGCAGCAACAATACAAGTGACCGACAGAGGTCCAACTTGAAGATAGGTGGAACCGCCAGCACTGCAACAATGCGTATTTTGAATTCAGAGCGATAAAATGAACTCTAGTTGACTCAGTCAACCGATGTGACTGCTTGAGGGTTAATGTTGCACTTCCAGGCCAGAGGTGTGCCACCCCATGATTGACAGCCACATTAACGATTAGGCTCAGTCAGCCAGCCAGTCTGGATGGAAAACTTTCGCTCACTATCACATCAATAACATTATATACAGATGATTGGGTTACATATATTCCATGCCAGAGGGTATGGGGTGAAGGGGTGGCAACAGGAAAGGCATCAGCCACCACTTAATGTAAGCATTCCAATATGGAACCAAAATTTTACATGTTAGTATTGTTGAGGAACTATATACCTGTTCTTACATTTAACATTCTAGGGGAGGACACGCTCGCTTAAGAACAGCAGATGCTAAAACAGGGTGTATATGCACACAAGGAAAAAAGATTTCTGAATTTCCTGGATAAAAATACACTTTTGCCCAGGGGAAAATACACTTTTTCTGTGTTAAGTGACAGTACACTTTCCCTCAGAACAGTAAAACTTATAAATTATTTGAATGATCAAGGTTTTATACACCTGTCTAGAGCTTCCCGACAAACAAACTCCGGGCATGGGAAACACATTTTGGTAAGGTCTTTGATGTGCAGCAACATGTACACTACATATTTTTGTAGTATTATACACTGCATAGTTTCATATTTGAAAGTATATATTTGAATTCCACCACACGCAACACATTAATTTCCGAAGTGCTGAAATCAAGATTGCGATGTGCTTTCGTAAGCCAGTCATAGCTCATGTCACCTGATCTTGTCGGTCAATGATAGCAGATATTCGGAGCATAGGACATGTAGTGTAGTCAGCCAATAGCAATATCACTGTTAAGTAGGGAGAACACACAAATAGGAAAGGTTAATACACTATGTTCTCAAAAGTATTGGGACACCCCCAAAAACATATTCATAATAGGTGGATTGTCCTGCCACTTACTGCCAGGTACTCCATATCAGTGACCTCAGTAGTCATTACGCATCGTGAGAGAGCAGAAGGGGGTAGTCCACGGAACTCCCGGACTTCGAACATGGTCAGGTGACAGGGTGTCACTTGTGTCATACATCTGTACACAAGATTTCCACACTCAAACATCCCTAGGTCCACTGTTTCCGATGTAATAGTGTGGTGGAAATATGAAGGGGCACGTACAGCACAAAAACATACAGGCCAACCTCGTCTGTTGACTAGCAGAGACCGCTGACAGACATCTATCCAGACCACCACACAGGAATTCCAAACTGCATCAGGATCCACTGCAAGTACACAGCTAGGCGGGAAGTGAGAAAACGTGGATTCCATGGTCAAGCAGCTGCTCATAACCATACATCACACCAGTAAATGCCAAATGACATCTCGCTTGGTGTAAGGTGCATAAACATTGGACAATTGAATAGTGGAAAAGTGTTGCGTGGAGTGACGAATCACAGTACACAATGTGGCGATCCAATGGAAGGGTGTGGGTATGGCGAATGCCCGGTGAATGACATCTGCCAGCGTGTGTAGTGCCAACAGTAAAATTTGGAGTCAGTGGTGTTATGGTGTGGTAGTGTTTTTCATGGAGGGAGATTGCACCCCTTGTTTTTTTGCATGGCGCTATCACAGCACAGGCCTACACTGATGTTTAAAGCACCTTCTTGCTTCCCACTGCTGAAGAGCAATTCGGGGATGACGATTGCATTTTTCCACATGATTGAGCACCTGTTCATAATGCACAGCCTGTGGCGGAGTGGTTACACAACAATAACATCTCTGTAATGGACTGACCTGCACAGTCCTGACCTAAACCCCATAGAACACCTTTGTGATGCTTTGGAATGCCGACTTCATGCCAGGCCTCACCAACCAACATCGATACCTCTCCTCAGTTCAGCACTCAATGAAGAATGGGCTGCCACTCCCCAAGAAACCTTCCAACACTTGATTGACTGTATGCCTGCAAGAATGGAATGTGTCATCAAGGCTAATGGTGGGCCAACATCATATTGAATTCCAGCTTTACCAACTGAGGGCAGCATGAACTTGTAAGTGCCATTTTCAGCGAGGTGTCCAGATACTTTTGATCACATAGTGTAGTTTAAATTAATAGACATGGTGTAGTTACAAGTAAAGCTAAACTTTCACGTGTAATATTGGTCTTTTTTGCACATGTTGTACTTTAAGATACATCACACTAAAGTGCCAATAAAATCTTAAATAATAACATAAATGTCTAGCCTTCTGGGCTCAAAATTCTTCTCAGTGGCTGGTGCTCAAAGTGTTAAACTGTAAATGAGAATCAAACACTCCGTGATCTCAGAAATTCAAAGCACATTCTCACACATTGACATCATCTTGCATAAAATGAAATTTACTTTGTAGGTAACATTTTCAAACCATCATTCCCAATATTTTCCCGCATCTTGTTAGAATTTGTTTCAGCTGTTATTAAAGAGTGTCAGAAAATAGGCATTACTGCACTTGCACAGCTACAATTATGGAAGAAGCCCCTATGTTTGTACATATATAGCAGTAAGAGCTCTTACATTATGTCATAAATGAAACAGGATATTGGAGGATACTCCAACACCATCGTAATTTTGTAAACAGTAAAAAAAAGCATAATTCTGCTTAAAGTGCACATTTGTATGTCCAGATTCACTAAGAAGTTAAAACTTCCTGGCAGATTAAAACTGTATGCCCGACCGAGACTCGAACTCGGGACCTTTGCCTTTCGCGGGCAAGTGCTCTACCATCTGAGCTACCGAAGCACGACCCACGCCCGGTACTCACAGCTTTACTTCTGCCAGTACCTCGTCTCCTACCTTCCAAACTTTACAGAAGCTCTCCTGTGGTTTGCAGGTGAGCTTCTGTAAAGTTTGGAAGGTAGGAGACGAGGTACTGGCAGAAGTAAAGCTGTGAGTACCAGGCGTGAGTCGTGCTTCGGTAGCTCAGATGGTAGAGCACTTGCCCGCGAAAGGCAAAGGTCCCAAGTTCGAGTCTCGGTCGGGCACACAGTTTTAATCTGCCAGGAAGTTTCATATCAGTGCACACTCCGCTGCAGAGTGAAAATCTCATTCTGGCACTAAGAAGTTGTTCCCAATGTGATATTAAGCTTTTCAGTGTGCTTTTCGGGATGAAAATTTTCTTGGAGTATCAGTACTGTAGTCTCTCATGTTTTGTTCTTTATTATGGAAAAAACTGTATGTTCCATATGACGAAAATGTGCACTTGAAATTCAGCAACAGCCACACTTTAAGTAGCCAGAAGCAGGAGGAGTACTGCTCATACGTAACTCAACTGTGCTTGCGCATGAGCCTGGTGATAACTGCTCAAACAAACCTAATGCAAACGATTGTGATGTCACACTCAATTGGAAGAAGTTTGTTGTTACAAAGTATTGCATAGTCTTTGTACTAAAGCCTTTCACACATTTTGTTGGCAGACACTTGTGGGTACACTGTGTTTTGTTGCTGTAAATGGTGCATTTCCTTTGCAACTTCAGTTTTGTTTCTTTTTCTCTTATTCATATTTTATTCCTCCAGTATTATTCTGCAGTAGTAGGATACAGTAAAATTCTTTGTTAGTGTATCAGTTTGTACCAGTGAGAATTACAAAAAATGAACTGAAAACAAAAACAATGAAAAATTACCAGTTTTTTTCCAGATTTCCCAATTGTCGCAGGGCACATACACCCTGTAAAAAGGAGTGACATCTTGAACCTTGCTTCTATGACAGTTATTTTTTTGACTAGATCATAGTATTGAGTTGTATGTTTTCTCAATGTAAAGATTTATGGACTACAGAGGAGACATCATTTGTAAAACAATGAAGTCAATTCATAATGGGATGTAGGAAATAAGAAATAAGGACATGGCAATATTTTAAGTATACTACAGTCAGTTGACAGGAAAGTCTGAACAACACTTTGGTGCGCTGTTTCATCAAGGATAAATGAAATAACAATTTTTCAGAAATATTCACAAAGTGTGGCTATATTCACAATAAAAAAGAAAACAATTACACTTATTAATTACGTTCACTCACAACTACATTACTTATCATTACTTATTTTATAAGATTACAATTCTACAGGGCTGTTTTATTCTAGACACTTTAAAACAAAGCTTGAAGGGATGTTGTAGAACACATTTGTGCATGTTTGGGAACTGCCTAAACTTTTGTGTACAATTATGAAAAATTTTCCTGCATCAAGAAAAGAAAGTGTACTTCCTGAATCATGTGACAGAAAATTACCACAGACTCATACTTCTATAGTCTTACACAATGTTTTCCCTAAAACTTCAACATTTGTTCATTTTTAATTCAAAATGGGATTTCAGTTACATCCTTTTACACAAAGTGTCAAAAATATATATACAAAGTATATAAATATATATACTCATTATTTATCCATTCTCATGTGAAAAATGATATTGTACTGATAATATATTTTTGAATTTTTCTGTTTCATTGCAAAAGTTTTTCTAATGTGTTTTATAGTATCTGCTTTCTCACACAAAAATTTATGAACACACAAACACTAACAGACTACCATATTTTTTATAAACTCTTTTCACAAAATTATGTCATCTTGTAAAACTAGTCTTTTTTTATTAAATCCAACTTCATGGACAACATCAGATGATATTTAAAAATTAATTTGAATATTTTATTACTTTTTATATATATGCATATAAAACATTGTTCTTTTGGAAGGATGTACACAGTAGTCTAATCTATACAGGGCACACTTCTGTTTTTGTTAATTTTAATGTTTTAATTTTATTACAAAAATGTTGTTTATGGGTTCTTGATTGGGAAACATGGAGCTTGCTAGAAAACTAAAATTTGAAGGCATCATTAAGGGGCCGGATTTGTACATGAAGTAAAAGTTGGCATCTACTGTCACAATAACCTTGGCACTTCAAAGCAGCGACATGTACTAAAGTACTGTGTCACTACACCTAAAACACTACATTTTTAACTTTTTAACTTTTATTACAAAAGGGGCTTAGCATATGTGAATAGGGGATTTATTTTAAAATATATATTAAAATTGTACTTTATTCATGAGCTTCTGAAAGAAAATTTATTATGATTGTGGAAATCATCACTGAGCTATCTTCATAATAAATAAAAATTTAAATTACACTCAAAATAAAACCACAATGAGACATTTATGTACTTTCAAACTAAAACTGATACAAATAGTCTTTTTAAACTACCATAATAAACAAATGATGTCCACATTATATTGTGACTAGGATTTTTTTTCTTTCAAAGAAATGCTGCACCATTTGATATTTTGCCTTTCACTTGCTAATTTTAATTTATGTGTGAAATTTTCTGAATGAATATATGTCTTGAAGACATATCATTAGCATGTGAATGGTAGTCTAAGATGACAATTTGTAAGTAATAAATCGGTATCTCAGAGTATTCTGGCCCACAGTTTTCTAACTTTACACATCTCACAGAAAATCTGAACACATATTGAACACAACACGAGCAAAACAATTTCATACTTGGCAACACACTAAAACATATTAATAAATACTGCTTTCTAACAATGAGATGCATAACTGCCATTATGAGTTTAAAGAAAAATTATGCTGACCCATACAATGAGTTCTCTCTTTTAGAGACCAAATGAGCTTGAGCATTAAATTGCTACAATAACAAAACAAAATGATACCATTTAACAAACATTTCATCTGGCAATATGACCACATTTTCTGTATTCTTATGAAGTTGATCACGTGAACAATAAATAGTTACAAACCAATAGGCTTGTATTAATTACATTAAATGAACAAAAATATGTATAAAATCACAAACATATATGTACAAATAGATCACTTAGTATAAATTAAATTATAAATGAAATATCATATTGTCAAAATACTAGTCTTTTTCATCTCTTAATTTACTTCAACACAGTAATCATGACTCACTTCCAAAAATAGAGCAATCTTTTGGGATTTTGAGTGATTTATTTTAGAAATGCAGGAGAGACAGAGTTTTCCATGGATTTCCTATACGCTAGAATGAGGTGGAAATTGGGAATTGAGGAGGGAACGAAAGAAGGCTCACTCCGAAAGCAAAAATATTTCACCTGCTTTCGCACCCTTTCCATTAAATAAGTTAAAAGCCATTAAAATTTAAAGAAATTCTCAAACAGTCAACTCCTCCATTGTTTTATAACTTGTAAGCAGTCCTGCAAAGGACAATGATTCAGTCAGTTTCTTTTTGTGACAACATGAAAGGACAAATGTATTTAGCTTCAAAATGGCAGCTTTTACATTTGCATTCTGATCACATCAGTGGTGGGCTGAAACACATTCTGTCTAAATAAATAATACACTAGTTTTGAGCTTTTTAAAAATCAGTTCATGGAACTTAATTCAGTGAATCTCCCACTCTTAAAATTACAGACTGCAGCACTATTCTACCACAGCAAGTTAGTAATACATGATGTGAGATCAGTGCATTGCCACAAGGCAGCTTAAATTAGTATATTATCTACATTAGAATAAAATAGTTCAGTAAAATACCTGGGAAACTGGACTAGCTACGTAATGGTAAGAACGACTGCATGCAGACACTTAGAATCTAGACAACAACTGCATAGATTCAGCTGCAACGTTCAGAGTCAAATGGAACGAAAACAACGTATACTTTGTGAGAGTACTTTCAGGTGTGCTAGAATTGTGAAAATTAACTGTGATGTCTGTTTGTCTAAGATTTGAGATGAAATCCATCAAAACTTAGTATTAGGCATCTTCTTACAATCACAGATCAAGATTATGACTTAGACTAAATATAAATTATATTCTCATTTTTAAAATTTTTTTGTTAGATCAGTTCAAGAAGTTGTACCCACACAATAAATGAAATTATTACAGCTGCAGATAAATTTCAGGACGTGTCAGTCAATTTATGTTGACTAGTGGAGGTAGAGGAAATAAGTAATAAAAATAAACAACTATTGGCTTCTGAGATTTCGGACTAGGAAGCATTAATATACAACTGGCAAAACAAGAATGAAACTTAATATGTGAGGACTAGGAAACGAGATAGTTATGTTACCACTTCAAGCTTTTAGTTTAAATGCTTCCACAGTGGTGAAAATCTTGATGAATTATTGACAAACAAAAGAAAAAGTAACCAAGTTGTTTTACCAGAACTGTACTGTGTTACTATGGATTGATAGAAAAAACTGTATCATTTTAGCACATCTGTATGACAATTTAATACAAAATAAGTTAGCATCAAGAAGTATGATACAGTTCTCCCTATATAGCTAGTACAATTAATCAGTGTACTATAAAGCAGATGAACCCAGTATTTGAACACTCTTCGGAGGACTTATAGCAATCATTGCATCATTTGATGCATCAGTTGCAACATATTCAAAATAAAGGTTTGCAAGATGCAAAGTGGCAGCAGCAGTCTCAAAGTAACACTGAAGATGTTTTGCACTGTGTCCTCACCACACTTACTTCCACCTATGTGATACAGCTTATATATGAGCACTCAGCAAGTGTGTAATACACACACTAAATGCACACACTACGTAGTGTCTATTGACTCACCAGAGGAAAACACACATTGTCTTCTTGCCTAAGGAATGAGAAACAAAACAAGTACTAAAGTGATACAGCCTTAGTATACAGAAGCACCTGGAAGTCAAAAGCAGCAGTGAATCACAGTTCTCACACAGTTGTTAAGCTGCAGCAGCTGCCTTCTTATCTGCAGCTGTTTGCGTGGGGCTATCCAACCGCACCACCTTCCTGGTAAGGACCTGTTACCATGCAAGGGTGCATTGGAAACAAGGTTGTCCAGGTCGTGGTCGTATAAGTCGGTGTTCGCATAAGGAACTGTGCCGTGTAGGTGGGAGGACGGTCAGTAGGAGGCAGTGTCGATGGGCGTGTGGATGTCTGTGCAGAGGACGGCGATGAGGGAGTTGAAGCCGATGTTGTAACACCGAGTTTCCTAAGGCGCATCTTTTCTTCCCATTCGTCCCATCCGTGTTTGGCACGGTTTAAGTTTCGATGTTGGTAGAAAACTAAAGATATGCGTGTGGGTCTTAGTCTGTCTGGTCTCCGCAGGGCCGTTGTCGCGTGCAGCTCGTGCTTGGCACACTCGAATAACACAGAGCCATGACCTAAAGCTATGGCCACACCTCCCATTTGTGAGTCCTTGAAACATTCTTCATTATCACAGTAACCTGTAACTTCACCTATTGGCTCTGCACGAGGTGGTTCTGGCACTGGCGGTGGGAAGAAGGGATGAGCATGCCCATACAGATCCCATCGGAACTGGTGGTGGTATGCAGCAGATGCGTGGTAACAAGCAGCAGCAGCTTCTTGCTTCAGTGGATCAGCATATGGATACCCATATCCTTCTGGTGTAGGATAGGTTGGAGGATAGCCATAGAATGGTTGATGTCCATAACCAGTGCCTCCATACCGGAAGTCCCCCCATGCAGGACTTTCCTGTTTGACTGGTGCCTGGGCTGCTGCTGCTGCCGCTGCTGCTGCAGCTGCCTGTTGACGTTGCCAGGCATCTGTTAGTCCACTAACTCCTTCTGAACTTGTTCCCTTTTCACTAGGTGGTGTAAATGGTTTTAAAAAGCTTTTGCTGTAGGTAGACATGGATTCTGTAGTAGCCACTGATGCTGTTGTTCGTGAAGGAGGTCTCGCTTTCGGTACACGAAATGGTGATGCCTGGGTTGGAGATGTGGGGGTGGTTGCAGTGGTTGCAGTACTAGAACTGTCCCACGTTGGCTGTTGTGTCCACGGAGAACCTGGTGAAGGCGACTTGCTAGGTGACGCACGAGGAGCTGTTGCAGCCGTCGCAGTCACTGAAGCGGAGCGCTGAGGGTATGGACTGCTACCTAAAACAGATAAAGGATTTGACCTGTAAGGAACTATAATAAAAAAATCTTGGATTTTGTCTCTACAATTATAACTTACTTCTGACGGTATAGAACACTACAGTCATTCTTCAATGCTGTACAGTTTCTGTAAATGCTTGTAGCGTGAAAGTTACTTTCATCATCACAGTTATTTATTTGTATATAATGTAACTGATCAGTGTGATACAAACTGAGTAATATGGTAACTGTCAAAGAAATTGATATAGATCTACAGAGCCCTTAAGAAGACATACATTTGACTGAGGTATTTATTCCTTTCATGAAAGGAAAGATGTAGGTAGACGTATGGTGTGTAGAGATTTAGCAAATTTTCCTCTGAACATAGAATTCCACACAACGTAGAAAAGTGGTTGTCATTAATAAATGTTTACAAAATATTGGAAAATAATCCAACACTACGGGAAGCTCAGGAATAACGTACTGTTATTTGAAAAGGTATGGAAAATAGAAGGAGGTAGAAACAGCCTAGTGGATGGCAGAACATGGTTCAAGTGACAAAGTTTAGATTATATGTCACATTTAAAATAAGGCAACCCCAGGAACACAGAATTCAAATGTAGAGTACAGTACATTTGGTTAGATGGAAGGGAAATATCTGCTTTGAGAAAAATTTGTACGGAAGCACATATTGGTTCAAAATTAGTGACTGATTGAAATACTTTTGTTAATGATCAATGTTCTAAAAGAAACAACATTATTAGTGATTGGAAAGAGGAAAATGTTATAGCATTTAAATATTATCAGTTACACGAGTAAATATAGTAGATGGAACCTAAAAGGGAGAAGACTGAAAATTTATTTTATAAGCTTTGAAACCACAGGATGTCTCAACAGTGGAGTATATCAAACTCACCCTGCCACTGCTGCTGTGGTGACTGCTGTACAAATGGGCTGGTACTGGGCTGCGGGCTCCCAACAAAGGGGTTTCCTGCGAGGCTGCTCGTGCTGTCTGGCTCGAATTCGGGTGTTCCCCAGCCCCACGGGCGATGTCGAGGGTGGTACATATCGGCTGCGGTAGTCCGTGCTTCGTAGCCCCAACCCTGGTATACGGGCATTGGAGTGTCCAGTACAGTGGATGAGACCTGCAGATGCACATATGCTATACTGAAGAGTAAAGCAAGAAACATACATCTCATTACTTGAAGGATGAACTGTCTGAAGTGGGGAAAAAACATAACAAAACATTTAATAATTTGGTTTTGGTTGTAAAATAGCCTTTGTTTATTAACTCTTTCCTTATCGTACATAAAAGACACCATTCTTCTTGCCAAGTTTTGTAAGTTAACAATCTTCCTCTGGTATAGCTTGCACATTAAAATTTCCAAATAAAATTCCAGCTTGCATCAACATCTGCATCTATGCTCTGCAACCCACTGTGAAGGGCATGGTATAAGGTACTTCTCATTGCAGTTATTAGA
Organism: Schistocerca cancellata; assembly: GCF_023864275.1. NCBI lineage: Eukaryota > Metazoa > Arthropoda > Insecta > Orthoptera > Acrididae > Schistocerca > Schistocerca cancellata. The sequence continues at coordinate 381,596,890 of NC_064634.1, read as the reverse complement.
GCTTCTTTCCATTCCATGCAAATATGGAGCACATGAAGAATGACTGTTTAAACATCTCTGTGTGCACTGTAATTAATCTACTAATGGAAATGCCATGTGGCTAGGGCCTCCCATCGGGTAGATTCTTCACGTGGTGCAAGTCTTTCAAGTTGACACCACTTCAGCGACTTGCGTGTTGATGGGGATGACAGGATGATGATAATGATGATAAGGGCAACACAACACCCAGTCCCTAAGCAGAGAAAATCTCCGACCCAGCCAGGAATCGAACCCAGGCCATTAAGTATGACATTCCATCACGCTGACCACTCAGCTACCAGGGGTGTACAATCTACTAATTAATCTACCTTATTGCACCACCACTTCATTTAGTGGTCTCTACAAAACAACATACATATGCTATATCAAGAGAGAAACTTTGTCATTTTTAAAAAATATAATAAAAGTCCATGCAGCATACGGTGGCAACGCACAGTGACCAGTTATCATCCAAAGTGCTGGGCGAGTTCATCTGGTTGTTAGGAAGTGGGGCCGACATTGTTTCCTCTCTTTCAGCCAGTCCGTGATAATGGAATCAAGGTGCACACCCTACAGTATTTCTTAAATGATTTTGCAGAAACTACATGGAAATAAATCATTTTTGTGTTACTTATAGCTTTCTATGTTAGCTTAATGATGCGGTTATTGTGGTATTTGCATTCAAGTTACGGCTTGTATATAACGTAACTGAGCAGTTTGATACAAACTGAGTAATATGGTAACTGTCAAAGAAATTGATATAGATCTACAGAGCCCTTAAGAAGACATACATTTGACTGAGGTACTTTGACTGAAATTCAAAAATATTTGAAATGAAAAATAGGGGTCACTATGATTTTGCATTTGGTGCATATTACATAATATGTTCCTGTGTATGAATTTTAGCTAAGATATTGAATTTTTCTTTAGCCTTGGCTAAAGATCTCTATATGTCAACAGTCTCGATAAATTGATCTGATGTAGCACACTCACTTGTGATCTTGCAAGTCAGCAATAAAACCAGAATGAAATAATATTCCTCAAATTTCATAAATGGTTTGAGATATTTAAATAAGAGTTTGATAAGTAATAACACGCAAAACAAGAATATTTTGTCATATGATTATTATGCACAACTTCCTCATCCACCAAGTTATTCCACTAACTACAGACTTTTTTGATGAAACGATGCAATTTTTGAGGATGATCAATAGCTGATGAAATGAGAAATGCTGTGGGTTTTGGAACAGCAAGGTGAAGACATTACACATTTACTAGGGATGTGCTTTTTCATATGCTATTGACCTTACCTTTCCTCAGTTACTCACTTAATAAACCACAGTTTCAGAATTGTCTCACAGTTGTATCTGCACATCATGTTAGTGAGGTGACATTGTGTAAACTCCCTTGTGTTTTGGCAAAAGCAGCAGATTTTAACATGGCAACAATAGAAATAGAGGGTTCACTCAAAATTTGTTACTCATGATGCTTCTCTGGAAGTTACAAACAGTCAAAAAGCTAGGCAAAAATAAATCACTGTTTTTGTTGTATTTTCAGCTGAATTCTTTCTAGATACTAATCAAAGCAGAGGTAACAGTAGATCTTTTTGAATGGTCACCTTGTAAGTGAGGGCATGGAGGGGATCAACGTGATATGTGCAAAAAATGTGAGCATAGGCGTCAGTTTAGAATGGCACTTCCCCTCCAGTGTACAGCATTTTCCCTGAAGGGCCTGCCTGCAACCCCCATCACTACCGCTTTCCCCATGCATGACTCACTGATTGTGCATCTACTGGACACATTATTCTGCACACAGTCTAACAATTGATGTATTTCTGAAAGAGGTTAATGTACACTACTTGTTCCCTTACTCTGATCTAGTTTCATTATTGTTTGCCTTGTAGAAGACAGCTGCTGTACTTGGATCTGTATTGGATTCCATCCTGACATTGTCCCATTGGTGTTTTCGTGTTACACTTCTGAATAGCAGATGGCAACACTAAGCTGTTTGTTCCCACTTGCCACAATATGATGTTTAACAACAAAACTGGTCATTTTTAGTGTCTTCCTGTTAAATGAGAGCTGACTGATACAAAACTTCCACTGTTCGTCAACTGCATGCTTTGGTGAAGAGGGAGACTGGCACAAATAAATTAAGCTTATAAACACAACCTCACTTATACTGGCAGCAAGATGGAAGTTGACACCACTCTAGTCTGCAGTACAAAAAAGACAGCCTCACTAGGCTACCATGGAAAAACTCCTTTAAGTGGAATATTATGGTTTCATAACTTAGAAACTCACATTATCAACTGGGGAAAAAAAGCTTTTATAAGTTATTTGCAATGATCCACAGAACATATTATTAACTGATTGAGAATTGCAGTGTGAATTAAAACTTACTTGTGAACTCTGCAGCTGCGCCTCCATCCCTTCTAGCATACTTGTCATTACATCGGCTCCCAGACCAGCTCTTGCAGCAGCTGCTGCAGTTGCTGCTGCTGCCGTAACACTGTTGGTGGTATTTGCTGATGATGTATTTGTTTCTTTGGGAGGCTTTATGACAGCATCTGGCTCGTCTTCTTTGCGCTTCTTGCCGTGTCGTCGACAAGGCTGAAGTGGAACTGAGCGAACTCTGACTTCGCATGGGTATCTATAGCAGGCAGAAAATTTGGCACTCAAATTTGAGATGATGTACTAAATTATCCATAATTATTAATCCAAAAAATATCCAAGTATCTCCTCTAAGATGCTTAAAATCTCAATTATCCATTCCTTCACCCATAAACATGTGGTGTTGGTGAATGTAGTTTACAGCAGATCAAAGTTTCAAAGCAGGAGTCCTTGGCATAGACAATCATTCTTGAAAGCATTAAAAAAATGTATGGTCTCCTCAGCAGATGTGTCAAGTGTTCCCAAGCCCAATAGGTGCACAAAATTGTACAGAATTTCAAGCAAATAATAGTAAAATGATTATCATTCCACATAAAATAGACAAAATAAGTGTCTATCCAAAAATAACAGAGGAAAGTACTACATAGTACAGTATGCTATAGCTATAATAGGCAACAAGTATAGTGATTAGATTGTTCAATCATAGAAACGAAGGGGAAATTATGTACTCCTAAATCTGAATGTCACCCATTAGGAGCAATCTTTAGAAGTCCACAGCATTGGAAGACAAAGTTAATTCCTCTTAGAACAACTGGCAGATAATTAAGGTTTCTTACAGGTTTGTCCACACTTCAGTGTTTTTTGTGGATAATTAACAGTGATATGTCCTCGTAGCATTATTTAATAAGTATGTTATCTATTGAAAAGCCTGCTGCTGTGCTGAAAAAGTTCATGGTTAAACTTCATGTACAGCTTTTTTAACAAAAGATTATACATAACACCAATAGTTCAGAAGTACTGCCTGAAATGTTACATAGTATTCTCATATTTTTCCAAGACAGAGGTTGAATGATCAAGGTTAGATACAGTGGTCCAGGAAGACCATAAATTGAGAAACAACATACTCATAATATATAGAAAAGAAACAAAGCAGGTAGAGCAAGATGGTTGACAGAAAAATTTATGGAAATATAATAATAAAGTATTTTGCAATGCAGGTTTTTTTGCATCATGTTTGGAGAAAGATACACTGAACCTCAACAGCAGCTTAGCAAGGAGTTTGATAATGGTTTTGTGATAAATTTCAGCTGACAAAAAAACTGAAATTTATCCAGGACATTCTTCTGAAGATATCAAAATATGAAAATTTCCTCCATGTTAATTTAATGAATGCTGAAACAGTTCCTGCTGCTTCTTTTCCAAGGAGAAGTTAGTTAAATGACTGAAAACTGATAGATTCAATGCCCCAAATCATGATGACTGATAGGGCAATGAATGCCTGTTTCTTTCTGTGATCATCGTAGTGAGTTGTGCTTCACATACAAATTCTTTAAATAAAACATTTCTTTGGGCTATGCAAGAATAACCATAAGAAAAAACTGTAATTTAGTTTTCTGCCAGTATTATTTTCCTACTTGTGAGGCAGCAGTAATTCATAAATTTGTTGAAACTTTTCAAATGTGGAATGGTTGCTGTCCCTCTTACCTCCTGATTTTAAGTGGCACTTTCCATTATCACTACATCTGCCTTTCCATGTATGATTACCACATAACTCAGAGTGTTCATAGTAATTATGCAATCAAGATTTAAATTTGTAGTGGAATAGAGGAAGATCTTTCGTGTTGATTCTACTGTAGCAGAACTGTTCTGAAATCTCTTAATGATAACTTGTGTTTTATACACAACTTTGTTAGTGACTCCCTTTTAATCACAATAAAGTCTCTTGTCATTTATAGTATAATTGCTCTAATACAAAAGGGTGAAACTGAAACTTTTAGCTCAGTGCATTAAGGAAGTGATAAGCAACCGAGCTGTGAATTAGTGATGACAGCAAGTAGTTACTTTGTGAGAGCCTCGATGGCCCCGCTCTTGACCTTGGCCTCCTGTGCTTCCTTGCTTCCAAACTCGTCCGTTTCATCCATGATGTACAGTGGAAGTACATGTAGCTGCTCATCATCTGGCTTTGACAGGTTTCGATGCTTTGTTAGACTCACAACCTGAAAAATAACAAAGTTTCCTGTTGTGCGTACAAATACATTTACACATAATAGTGCTTCGAGACAGGACTTTTTCATGTGGAACTACTGTATCAGCAGTGCCTGCTTTCACCTATAGTCTTTATTTAAAAACCACATTCCCTCAAAAAAGGATGTTCTGATTTGTGGGAATAGAAGTGCTGAAAACCATGGAAAGGGCAAGATGCACGAGGATGAATATGGCCCACATAGCATTTGCTGCAGCACTGAGACAATGCACAAGTGCTCAAAATAAAACAAGGCAAGAAAATGCCTTCACCTGGCAATGAAATGATCTTGTTACAAACAATGCGTATATTCTTGGTGTCTCATTACTTTCTTCTTACTACCTAACTTGAGATTGCCCAGTCAAGACCCGAGACATCATCATTAGCTCTAAAAATGTGTAGGACAGTGTAACAGCAATAAGCGATTAAAAATGCAAAGAAATGACATTTTACACATAGTGCAACTGTTGCCTCAATGCCAAAGTACAGTAACAGATATGGCAATTGAAGACCATACAAGTCGTCTTAAAATAATGGCAGTCAGCACTCCTTTGTTGAGCTACATGTTGCACAACTTGTCATCCACTAAATATATCTGAGGTAGCAATTTGTTCATTGCAATCTTCTGTCATTCACTATAGAGGCTTTTTGGATTTGCAACCATACTGCATAGAGAGAGATTCCCCAGGAATGTGTGACTCTTAATGTTGATTTCCTGTTATAATGTTAATAATCTCTGATTGTTTTGTGGGGATTGAAGGGACCAGACTACAAAGGCCATTGGTCCCAAGAATCTCTGATTACAGCATGCAAAACATATTCTTTTGTGGTGCTTTCATACAAATGTTAATGTACTCGTAATTCTAAACAAAAATAATATGAGCTGTGTATGTATAGTAATGGTTATCTTGAGTAGATTTGAGCTATACAATTTTGAACTTATGAACAGAAGCAACAATTTGAGAACTGCAATTGTCTCTACATATATGAATGGCACTGTCAAAATCCATTTCTGCACCTTCAAACTGACTTGCTTTCACACACTTGTTTCCTGAAATTCTTATCGACAAATCGCAGTTTTGATGTAATTATTTTGGAATCCAACTACTACATTTATCCTCTTACAGAACTATGATCAGGATGTCTATCTTAGATATATATTATTTCAAGCATATTTTTGCCAGGTGTTTGGGAATCAATGCCTTTTTATTCTCTATCCATCCTGTCTTGATTTTAGCTGGTTCCTCATTCTATGTTTATATTTTACCTCCTATTTTCTCCATGTATAACACAATTTAGACTTCATTTTACTTTCCGCTTTTCATTTTCTCTCTTTTGTATCAGTGCTAAGGAGCTGATGTATTTGTCACATTGACAACAGTGAAAAGACTGTGAAAGAGACATTTGTCAAAGGATTAATAGGGCTATAAAAATTAGCAAATATTTTTGTACCAACCATGTAACCAGACTTTAGGAACTGTACTTTTCACATGTCCCTGTATCATAGGCGTACCGTGAGTACCTCGATTCAGAGTACACTGAACTCAAGTACCATGGGCAACAATGTGTCAGCCAGTGGGTTCACCATTGGTTACTGCAGACAGATGAGCAACAGTGCAGCAGTTCAGTGCCAGACAGTGGTCGGTGAGCAGCCATATGACATCAACACCTCACTGTGGTGTGCAGTAGAAGTCACCTCATAGGTGTATCTCAGCTCATAAGACACCATGGGCACTGTGGTTACCTTAGGCCCAGGAACTCTGCCAAGTGTGGGAAAATTTCAATTGGACTGATAATTTCAGTATACAGTGGCATATGCTGAAGGCAGAGTATGAGTATGCTTAGAAACCACATCACCTTATGCATCACACTTCATAAATATCTCCATTCACAGTGTTGCTGAGAGGTTCGACCACTAATCTTCTCATAGTTGTAAAACATCTGAGAAGTACATTCTATCATGCTAAAACATGTTTTGTATTAATATTGTGTATTGAAAATAGTATTATATGGAACTGTACAATATTTAGATACTTTATTAAATTTTCTAATACTATACTTACCACAGTGCACCCATTATTCATGTTGTGCAGATCTCGATGAGAATGGGCACAGAAGTCAAGACAGGCTGTGACTCCAGAAAATGGCCTTCCAGGCTTGAATCCTAATCGGCATTCAGAAGCTTCTCGCTCAAACTGAGTCTGGTTCCGAAATGCAGCTGGGGCAAGTGTCTGATACAGTGGTGACAGGAGAGTTGCTAGAACATGCATTCGCTCCTCCACCTCTTGCTCCTGCAAAAAAATTTCCTGACTGTACAATCTGCTGTCTGTGTGTTGACAAAATAAAAAGAAACAAGTGAACCATCCCCCAAAATGGAGAACATCTTTCATATTTTAATACCATCTAAGTTTAGCACTCAGATTTGTGCTGGATAGATGAAAAACATTGCCAGTGTATAGTTCATAATGTGACTGATGTAAAATCACTTTGTCAGTTTAAATAAGCAGTGAAACACTCATAAGAAATGAATTAGAGATTTTTTAAGTATTTGACAGCAAAGAGCATCGGCTGTGTGAGTTAGAGACTTTTTTGGAGCTCTCATTGTGAAGATGTCATACTTTTCTTTCTGTGATAGAGAAAAATCCTGAGTGGAATAAAAACGATAGGGTGAATAGTGATAACCACACACCATATAGTGGAGATGCTGAGTGGAATATAGACACAAAAACAGTAATTGAAATATGTAACTGAGCTTGTTCAGCAAGCATTTTCAAAATCTGCGATGAAATGATTTACAGATATACACTTTCAAGTGTAATGAAGTAACTCAAACACTCAGTACCTTTACAACTTTAAGGAAAATTAATGTGCAATGCATGTCTATGTATCAGAAAATGTTTAATCACATTTAAGCTCGAAGGTGACATATAAATCTAATACATGGCAACCCAATGCAATACTTTTTTAAACTACTTGCCAGTACATCACAAATTTTGAGAGTTCTTTAACTGAATTCTACCTCCAAAATTAAACATCATGACAACTCAGTAAAAAGTTAATAATCCAAATTAATGTGACTAATAGGGTGGTCAGAAACAGTCTGTAAAGCTTGTAAGGGAATCTGTGCTGAAAAATAATTGTTAAGAAACAATTTGATAAGTTGCACCATGTCTGAGTTATTTAGCATTGAAGTTAGCCAATCAGATCACCATGTAGGCAAATTCAAGAAGCCTGCCAGAGCAAGTGTTGCCAGATGTGTTATTTATTTGGTTTCCAAAGATCTGAATGAACACAGCTATTGCTAGTCTAGCTTAAATTTATCACTTCTGTAAAAGGCACACTTTAACTGGTAATGAGTATTTCCACAAGTGATAACTCATGGACCTACAGGTGCAGTGTATTACAGCATTTTAGTGCCTACAAGTGCTTGAATTTGCAATTTCAACAACCTGATTGACTAATTTTACTGCTAAATAACTTGAGAACACCACAACATACTATTTCTTAGCACACTCTGCCTTGTAACATCCTTACAAGCTTTTCAAACTGTTTTTGACCATCCTGTATAGCAGCTGAGAAGGCATTAATATTACCTCTCTAAATGTTGCATAAGAACTGCTGCAGCTGTTGTAAATCCTTTATTAAAGGTACAACCAGTTTTGTACTTTAAATTACATCATCAGGTGCAAATATTATAGTGATCAACCCACTTTTACATTCTGAACACAAAACTTTCTTCAAATATTTGGAAATTTCACAAAAAGTGATAGTATTGGATTAAAACTTGGTAATGAAACTGGACCCCCAGCTGAAGCCACAGTGGGAGGGAACACTGACTGTGTTCTTGTATGGCAGTCACAGCATTACATCCCCCTCTGTAGCTTCAGTTGAGATTCCAGTTTCATTGCTGCATTTTAATTCATGACTTTTGCTTTTTGCAAAATTTCCAAATTTTTGAAGAAGGGGTTGGGATCAGACTGTAAGAGTTCCTTGATCACTCCAATATTTGCACCTAGTGATGTAATTTAAATTATGAAACTGCTTGAGCCTTTAATAAAGGATTTACAACAGCTGCAGCGGTTTTCATTCAACATGCAAAAGTTTGGCTGCGGATACTCGCCCAATAAATTGTTATGTTATGCCTCTGTTAAAAACTGTGAAGGTTGTTTTACCATCATCAGCCCAATTGCTTATAGTTCAATAACTTGCCCCCATGTGTGACTTAACACGCTATTATTTTACATTTGCTAGTACCGGTACCCATTGCACTGGTCTGTCTTTTTGTGAAATTAACACATTTGTGATTCAGATTTTCCTTTTCATTCAAAACACACACTAACTGAAAGTAAAAATATATATTTGGTTTCAGTTCATTTGCTTTGATTCTATATTGTCTTTGATCAAGATTACTACAGCCATTATTGTAAAACATGGTCTGATATATCTGTTTTCCTGCAGGCTGAAGTAAATGATGTTTGCTTACATTAAAACACATTTAGTTATCTGAAAAAAATTAGTACTTTGTTTCAGTTTTGACACTCACCTCTGAACGGACTGATAGCCTGAATTTGCGCACTGTCTTACTACGGGCATACTTGCATCCATTGTAGTACATAGACCATGAACATCCAAAAGAAAAAGAAGCACCACATGTGTCAGGATCCAATCCCTGACAGGCACAAGTACGAGGTTCATTTGTGGCACAGCGGCGAGTCGTCGGCAGGCCAAAGCGATTCAACTTGTGCGTTAAGAGACCATAGGCACGATCAGCCTCAACAGCTGGCACACCTTCCCATGCAACCATTACCACTACTATCCATGCTGTAGAACACTTGTGACCCTGGCGGTGTTTTACAATACACAATATTTTTTCGTCTACTGAAGAACGACGTATTATCTGTAACACAAATTACAAAGATTTGCACTAAATTTCACATCAGAGAGAACATTTCTGATAAGTCATCCTTTCTAAATGAATCGGTCTGACAAAGTACGTTGCTTAAATAATGTGCTGAGGATACATGTCAAATTGGAGAAATGTGGACTTTAATTTATATACTACTAGTTTCTTCTTTCAGAATTGTTTGAAGATGAGTGTGAAATTTAGTCTTTCTAACATGTTGTGAGTACAACCTTAAACAGCTTTACATAATGACAATGAACATAATTTCTGATACTACTGTTGTCTGTCTTATTTTAGGTAAAAACAGTATTTTAAAATCTCAAGCACACTATTTTATCTTGTGTGAAACTCTTTGTACAGTCTACCTTAGTGAAATGTATAAAACATAAGGTTCATAACCAACAATGGATGAATGTTCCACTTGAGAAGCATGAAAACTCAAATTTTATGTCAGGACAGGTTACCATTGGTACCCACCATATGCACAGATTTTAACTGACAAATATTACTTCTAAAAATTGACCCAAAGGAAAGAGGATACTTGATTAACAAACAGAAAGAATGGCCTTAAACTAAAAAGCACAGAGTTCTATTTAAGCCAAAATGTCAAAACAGACTGCTCTTTTGTCTCAAAGTCAGTGATATATAACCCCTGTCCCCCTGTGTGTGTGTGTGTGTGTGTGTGTGTGTGTGTGTGTGTGTGTGTGTGTTAAAACAATATATTTTTGCACTTTTTGCGTACATAGGGCCCTTCATGTTCAAGGAAGACTTACAACAGCAAAAAGGACGAAAAAGGAAGACATTTCATTAGAGAATATACAAATACTACTACTGTTTAATCGCACATGGAGTGTACTCTACTGGTATAAGCAACTATGATATTTTAAGAATTGTGATAATTTTAATTGCACGCAGAAAAGTAGGGATAATTTCAAGGAGCATTTTATACTGCTCAGTTTTAATGGACCTTTGCAAATCCAGAAGTTGTTAGGAGATGAAAGTTTCTGAAGTCAAGAGAGATCAGGCCTAAATAATAATGTAGAGATCAGGCATAACTAATAATGTACGTAGTGGATGTCTAAAGGCAATTTTATCTGAATTCACATATAGCAATTCTTTACAGCAGTGCTCATGTAGCTTGTAATTGAAACATAGCTGTCATGAGCATTCTTGTGCACAAGACACACACACACACACACACACACACACACACAGTAATTTTCTCAACTCACCCATTTGGCCAGTGGACACCCCTGCTGAGTTTTGCCTTCTTTGCCAGTGTAAACAACTTTCTCAAAACGGATGGCTTTCCCTTGGAGACCTGTCCTTGACTCTACATCTTTGCGTAGGTCAGGAAGATTTGGACCTGCTCCCAAGTGAGTGTAGTAAGAGCCTGGTTCCGGTGGGCCTTAACAGAAAAGAAAAGTTGGTCAGTTTATGTTACTGGGTGTTAATTCTAAAATACATGGGACTAACACTTCGAAATAAACAGAAGGTAAATGATGTATCATATTAACTCTGAATATAGATTTAACTCTTCATATTATTTAATCATAAATTTTCAGACAACTGTCAAGTTACCTGTTTGGTTTTGCAACTAGAAAACAACAGAAACTGAATTATGCAAAGCTTTTAAATTCCAGCTCTTGTAGAGTCTTCCCAGTACTCAAAAATCCAATTCTTTACACGGTAGGTGAGAAATAAATTGCTCTGCTTAAGACCTTCCTACATAAGCATTCGACATACATTTCATCTGGAATTCTGTTGGTGTATGGTGCCATAATTCCAAAATTTACCCTGCTTTAAATGCATACCACTGATCATAATTACTTGATGTTCACATTTCCACTACGACAATATCTTTTCTAAACTGAACCACTTTATACAGATATGTGGTGCATGTATTATGACTGCAAAGTTTCCTGTATCTTCTTCACAGTGAGTGTACTTCTATTTGCTCTAGATAGTGAATGACGTACATCTGTTATCTCTCATCTTTTTCCTTTGTATATATTTTACCAAGGTAGTGAACAGGGCTTCCCCAGTACTGAGAACTCTCCTTACTACATCTTATTTTTGGCATTTCTGTTTGCTATATCCAGTAAGAAAACCAGTGAGTAGCCTGTTGATATTTTCAGTTCTATTTATTAATAAGATACCACATTACATATGCTCCCTTCAGATCAACTAGTGGAATGGGAAACCATGGTCTCATGACAAAAAAAGTTGTGAATGAGTTTATTTGTTAATCATTAAGATATAATGTGCAATAAAATAGTATAGTAATTGATCTGAGTTTTAGAACTGGTACAAGTATTTTTCTCTTTTGTTTTTTATTACATTAAATTGAAGTTTCAGGAAATCGAGTACACACTACGCAAAAGATTGTCACTTATATGTGAAATTTATATCCATCTAATTAGAACTAACATTAAAACCAGTGTTATTTCATGTGAAATAAACAGCTTTATTTCTCTTAAGAAAAATGTAACAAAGATTGATTTCCTTCAGTGGTGAAATGAGATACTTACTTTTGTCAGCTGTAAAACATGAGCAGTCAGGAACTTCAGTACGAGCATTGTTTTTCAGCCTTTCAACATGTTCTTGCAATTCTCTTGCTGCTCCAGATGTTGGTGTGGGAGGTCCATCACCCCAGTTTTGGCCAGTGTCTAGCTCGTCTGCTGTCTGAAGACCTTGGCAGCAGCCATCACGAAGGTGTTCTGGTGCTGGCGTATCAGTTCCACCACGTCGACAACACCACGAACCTGACATATTCTCCAAAGGGGTAGGGCCTCCATCTCCTTTGAAAGGATAAGTACCTTTGGAATGAGACGGAGACATTGGTGGTGTCTGTGGCCTCGCCTCTGTCTTCACTGATTGTCCATATGTGTTATTGTCTTGCTGTTCTGGCTTTTGCTGAAACACTCCTATACCCATTTGTTGATGAAATGATTTATTGTCCATAAATTCACCACTTTCATATCTAGTTCCAGTCTGAAAATGCCTATCACTTGGAGGTGCTTCCCCCATTCCAGTGACAGTTTTCTGACTATGCAATGATATACCTGTGTCTTGTTGACATGGAAAGATTCCTTCATTTGATTGTTGGTGAAAAGGCACTGTTTGACCTGATTGATTTCTTTCTCCTCCTTGTTGCTGATGATGATAAGCATGGACATTGGTCGCCTGGCATTTAAATCCTGCTGGAGCCTGCCGACATTGATCATACGATCCATCTGCAGGCTGAAGAGGCTTGAATGCTGTCTCCATAACCTTCTGCTGTTCCTCATATGATGTCTTGCTTTCTGGCTGACACTTAAATGCTGATTCCACATCCTGTTGACAGTTGAAGGCAACATCAATACCAGGTACACATTTGAAATTTGTGTTGCTATTATTGGACTGCTGTTGGGTCTTGAAAGTTGTGCAACTATCTTGTTGATAATTACAGGCTTTTTCATTTCTCTGGGGACATTTAAATGGTGATTCTGCTGTTTGCTGTTTTTGGCCATTTTCAGGTTTAAAGCTTGGGTCCGTGTTGAAAGGAAAGTTAAATGTTGATTCACCAAGCTGTTGTCCCTGAAAAGTTGACTCAGTTTTCTGCTGGCATTTGAAATTTGGATCATTCTTTTGCTGATTTTTTGCTGTGGTATCATGGTTCTGTTGATACTTGAATAATGACTGGTTATTCTGATGGCAAGCAAAGTTTTCATCTTGAGGATGATGACTGTTAGAGGTGGATTCAGTGCTTTGAAGAGATTTTAGTTGTGGATCCAAATTACTTTGGGATTTAAAAGAGGCCTCTGTGGTCTGAGAACAATTGAAAATAGTATCACTATTTGACTGTTGTTTGAATGCAGGGTTGACATCTTGCTGCTGACATTGAAATGTGGGCTCATTACTTTGCTGCGGAAGAGTAAATACTGCTTCTGGCTTTTGCTGACATTTGAATGCCGAATCACCACTCTGTTGTTGACTTTTAAATGGTGATTTGCTATTCTGTTTCTGACACTTATATCCCACATCGATGTTTGGTTGCACCTGGAATGCTGTCTCGATATTTTGCTGAGTTTTGAAGCCTGTATCTGTTTCTTGTTGCTGGCATTTAAAACTCATCTCTGTGTCCTTCTGTTGATCTCCTAACCCTGTCTGAGTATTTTGCTGGTGACGCTGATGTAGTGTCGTTTCACTGTTCTGCTGGCACATGAACGACGTTTCACTATTACGCTGCTGACACTCAAATGCCGAGTTATTGGTCTGTTGCATTTTAAAAACAGTGTCATTAGTGTGCTGTTGCAGTTGGAATGCTGCTTCATTATTTTGTTGGCACTTAAATGCCGAAACAGGATTGTTCTGTTGTCGATCAAATGCCACTTCGGCATTCACTGTGCGTTTAAATGGCACCGTTTCTCCTTGCAGTGTTTTAAATACTGATGCACCCTGACCTTTGGAAGAACTCTCTTCAAAAGATTCAGACCTATGTTGCTCCATTTTTTCACCTGCTGCCTGAGCAGATGGCGAGTGCCAGTTGGCAGGGCTAAGACTATTTCCACTTTTCCTTTGTTCCCTTTCATCTCCACCAGTGGCATATTTGATAAAGTTCTCCATTGCCGAGAGAGCACCAGCATCCACTTCAGGACCATTTCCCCCTACCCAATCCCACGGGAAGCCACCACCCTCAGACGTCACTGTGGACGGATGGTTCTGAGGATGGTGGCCTCGCACTAAAAAATTACCGTCAGAACTTTCATGTGGGCGATCTGTGGAAAAGGCTCCATTAAGCTGTGTTTGTGCTTGCTGGTTGTACTGCTGTTGGTTAACTTGTTGTTGTTGTTGCTGCTGCTGCTGTTTGTTAAGTATCATGGTCTTCAGTCTGCTATTCAAATTCGACCTTTCTCGAAACGGAGGTTCCCCTCCAGGTTCTGGCTCATTTCCTTCCTGCGACTGCCACCCTTGCTGCTGGCGGCTGCCCTCCCATAAGTCCCCCATGATGTTTTCCTGGCCTGGATACCTACTGGAGCTAGAGTTCTGTGAACTCTGCTGTTGATGTTGGTGTTGCATTTGGGGGTGGAGTAGGTATCCAGGCAAGGCGTTTGGGTGACCGGTAGCATTCTGTGCCTGATTACTGTAAGCATTTGCTTTATTTGTGCCACTGTTGACCAAACTGTCTGTGCCACTGGGATCCATGTGCACAGAACTGCTCCTGCTAGTGGGGGTTGTCGACGGAGGGGGTGCCATTGTCACATCCTAGAACAATGAATTTGTTGTTTATTTTGCAAAAATACCATGTTTATAATTTCTAAGAAACATACTTTGTTCATAATGTCTTAAGCACTATGTTTTGTAAAATTATTATTTTCAAATAAAGCTTTCGAAATGCACTACACTGCATCATAAAACCATTTAAGACTGTTGGCACTGCACCTCTCTTTCTGAAAGACATGAACAATAACTGAAAAGGTACAAAAATCACTTCAAAATATCACTCTGCAATGCAACCTTAAGAAAAATGGGCATTGAAATCAAGCAGGAAGCTCTTTATTTAGTGAAAAACAATTAAATACTTGTGAGCCTTTTCAATCTATTCATGAAGGCTTCCACATAGATCAGATTTTAGATTTATTTTTGCAAGAAACACTCTGCACTGGCTGTAGAATACTTTGTAATAAAAGTCATGACCAGTTTCATGCCACTAGCAGATGCATCCTGAGGTGATAAAGATTCTTTTTAACAGGTCATTGCTGTATCTTTATCACCCAAGGATGCATCTCCTAGTGGCATGAAACCAGTTGTGACTTTTAATAAAAAGTATTCTACAGCCAGGGCAGATTATTTCTTACAAAATGTGGAAGTTTGACTGCAGTTGCATTTTAGATTTAGCTCACCATTAAGAACTTTATTTAGAAGGCACTGTTCTGTGAGAGCAGCAATCATATTTCTACAAAGGATTCCTGAGAACAGATTTTTTGGGACAAAATTAATTGTTATGTCATTGATACTGTCTCAGACTAATCATTGCAATCAGAAAGCTTTTTAATGATCTAGGTCTTTTCAGCCAGTCACACAAAACAATATTTTGTCGACTAAAAATCATCAACAGAGGTACCACATTATTTGTCTGAAGTATGCCATTTTCTGCCAGTTCAGGGCTGTGTAACTGGGAAGTGAAGAGTAGTTTTGTGCAGAGCAGCAGTCAGATAATTGGTACAGAAAACTAAGCAGGAATCAGAAGCTGGCTGGTTGCATCCCTATCACAGAAGTACTTATATGCACATTCTGTAATGTGTAATAGGATATGTAGAAAATATGTCCAGTTGATTTTCACTCTGGATGCATTGATCAGAGTTGCCAACAATTAGATGACTGTCCATCTATATGCTGCCCTTTGGGGAAACATTCATCATCTAAGAGTAAGTTGAATAATACAGGAGATTTCCAGGACTTATTAAATAACAGAGAAAGTATCTTGTTTCACAAAGTACCATTATTCATATTAATTTTAGTATTCAAAATGTTGCTTAAGTAAGCACAAAAACTTATAACAGTTTAACAATAATTGTTTAATAATGTATCCCTTGACTCCTACCATGTCCCTGAAGAAACCCATCATCATCCTCCTGGTCTTAATCTCTGTTAACATGCCCCCCTCCCCCTCACCTTGTTCATTATCCTTTTTATTGTGTGTGTGTGTGTGTGTGTGTGTGTGTGTGTGTGTGTGTGACTCTGTACTTATTATGTGTGGACTACAGTTGGCATTCTGTGCACCAGTTTACGATCTCTGACCTGATCATCATCCTCACTACTGGTGGGGCTGTATCATCACAGGGTCTGAGTGTCACACCCTTTCTTTTTAATCTTTCCCGACATATCCTCACCTCCTCTAGAAAGAAACTATTAGTTCTGAAAGTGAGGTACTGTGTATCACTTTCACTTTTAATTAAGCACTAGAACATAGTAATTCAACTTACAGACTTCCATTCCATGTGTGCCTACACACACACACACACACACACACACACACACACACACACACACACACACACACACATTTACATTTTCTCAGTACTGTGGTCCAACCCAAGCTCCTTCAGTCTGCAATGTGTCTGTGAACTCTGAAGAGAAACTACCATACTCTAGCAGTTGCTTCAGTGCCCTGACACTACAAAATGTTTGGTTATCCTTCATCATTCCATTATTTTTATTCAGCCTTTAATACTGTGTTACACATTGTTACAGCACGAATTACCTGTGATGGGTTGTAGTTTCCATTAACGTATTCTCGTTGTTCTGAGAACTGACTACCTGGTGAGGCATCTATGTACTGGTTTCCACCATTGACAGTTCCATTTCTGTGCACATTGGCATTGGACCCTCCGCTGACTGCCCCCCCATGACCATTTACAGGACCATTGGCTGGAATGCCTGTAGCACCTGTCAAGTGAAAACACTGGTTTCAGGCTGGATCTCTACACCAGATCTAACATTTTACATCATATTTAAGTGACAGAGATTAAAAGGTGGTATCAATGAAAAATATGTCACATTGAAAATACATATTAATGTTACCAAGGCAACTCTTTGAAATTTTACATATTTATGTTAAATCTCTTGTAAATTCTGTAAATGTAAAGTAACTGGGCATATTATACTGCAGAAAACAAAAATAAGGACAATAGGAATACAACCTGAGAATGGTGACCGAGAGAGAGAAAGAACAAATTGCTACAGAGTGAGAGGGGGGAGGGGGCAATGGAACAACTGGAAGAGGTTATGTTTCATAAAAAAAACACTCATATGTCATTGACTAATGGTAAAATGGAATTGGGTAAACAGGAGCTCTAAAATAAACTGAAGTGCGAGAAAGATGAAAAAAAATATTCAATGGAAAGAGGAATTCTGCCTTATGCTAAATGTTAATATGTAACAACAATTTTACAGTTAGAAAATAAAAAAATAACCCACTGAAAATAGCACAAAATGTGCTGAAACATTTCTGGATGAAACAAAGCAGAAAAAAAGATGTCTTGCATAAGGCGGAATTCCTCTTCCCATTTTGTAGCAAGCACGGACATAACAAGAAGAGCTGCAACACCACAAGATGATTACAAATATTCAAAGAAGTGAAAGGAATGGAAAAAGACACGTGGTAAGTTATCATAAGGTAAGGTTTAGTTTGGATCACAAAATGTTTATATCAGGTCTTTAAGTTGTACTTATCAATAATTGGAAGAGTGTGATACAGAAAAGGGACTCAAATTTTTTCTATTGGAAAGCAGCAGCAAAACTGTGCACTATGGCCTGTAAATTACTTATTTTGCCTTGGTTACCTATTTTTCCATGACAGATATAACTGACAGTATTTGATAGTTCTACATTCCATGGAAGCATACAAGTACATGGTGGAGCCATAAATATTTAGAATACTACACTACTGGAGCTTTGCAAGCACCTAGATCGTAGACAATCTGGACCACATAACTGCAGAGTTTATATGGACATTGGAACTGTAGTAACAATTTTATCAATTACTTAAACAGTTTTCAATTGTTGTGGCTTTTCTGTATTTTAATGAGCTGTAATTGCCTTCAGTGTACTATCTACTTCAGAATGTCTATTTCTGATTACTACAAAATGTTGTAGATAATGATTTAGTACTTCTCAGAGAAACTCTCCCTTAATAAATTACAATTAAAGAGATGAACAGAGTATCAGTGGCAGAAGAAGTGACACTGATCTATCAAAACTAATGAAAACCTGTATTCCATTGATATTTTCCACAGCTGCTGTGTCAGAAATAGCACGTATGCCTCACCTGAATGGTTTGCCTGTTGCGGTGAAGGCTGTGGGGTGTGAGGCTGCGAGTAGGAGCCACGAGGCGCCTGAGCCTGTGCCGGTGACGAGGGGGGCCTGCTGCCGTACTGTTGCTGCGGTGCCTGCTGGGGCTGCTGCTGTGGCGCCTGCTGTTGTTGTGGTTGCGGTTGGAACACAGCTGCGGTCGGGGGTTGCTGATCGAACACTGCCGTCTGTGACTGCTGTGGCTGGGGCTGGTAACTTACTGAAATGTTAATAAAACTCTTCAAGTTTGCATGTGTGCAACATAACAAATTTTATATAAAATCGTACAAATATTCATAAATAGTAAGTAACTTCTGTAACGATCATCCTTACCTGTCGGTTGATGGTAGGCAGTGTATTGTGTATGGTGGTGATATCTCAGATCATCCAGTTGTGGAGGTAACTGTTGAATGAACTGCCCTTGCGGTGTCCATGCAGCTGGAAACAAACAACAGTTGTTGAACATACCTTGTACATCCTTCTTACAATTTTCTTCTCCCTTATTACTAAGCTTATTTTTACTATAATCTGCAAAAATTGTAACAAAGTGCTACACCACATACTTTTAGGACAGTGTTCCTGAACACATGTCAGAAGGTGTGACTACTTCAGTTTTATGATTTTATGATGTAATCCTAAAGATTTTTACATTTAAATCTTTTGATGTGTGCACGGATTAGATACTATATTTGTTACGTCTTCTATTTCCATTAATACAAGATTTTGTAATAATGATCATTAAAGAGAATGCTGCTGTGTCCAGTGTAGGCAATGAGCATAGCTGTGTAGGTCCATTTAAGCAGCTAGCCCAATTCCATCTGTACCTTTGGTCTGACAAGTATTCTTCATTTATATGTGCAGATACTGCAGTTTTAGTGCCTGGATTTATGAGTACATAGGACTTCAATACTAGGTAAGTTGATGAAAATGAACTCTTCTGTATGTTTTTACTTATATAGTTGGGCAGATGTAGTATGTTATAGTGCAGTCTGATGATTTTCCTCTTGTTTTATCTACAACACCAATGATGGTCACGCAGCAATTGAAATTGATTTGCAACAGAAATAAGTATCTCTGCTTCAACAACCAATGCTAACCCTCCTTTTGTTATTAACATTGTAACAAAGCATAAGCATTACACAGATTTAGACGTGGTATTGGCCTCTTTTGATTTATACTATGCTGATCTACTTTCCAGTATTTTAACATCATATGAAGAGAACAACATAATCAAACACAACAGTGGTGTGTCTTCTATTCCATTTAAAATAATCCTTTATATGAGAATATATATCCAGAGCAATGTAATTTGTTTGGATTTTGGTCATCTGACATTCAGCATTACCAGTTTCCCATTACTAGTTTTTCCAAAGTTATTAAGCAAAGTATTTGTATGAAATCTTAGTATTAATCTGCTGCATTCATAATATAGACAGGTGAATGGTACCAATTCTTCATTTTTCATGAAAGTTCAGTTTTTAAACAAAGGTTGAGGCAATTAATCGATTCATAATATATTTATATAGAACTTTTAATATAGTACAGCTAACTTTCTGTTCTCAACACAACTATTAGCTGTAACATTTGGATAATTATTTTCATAATAATATATCATTTTGGACATACATACAGGGTATTATAATCACTTTGCTCTGCTATTGCTGAAAGGAGAATCACTATCCAAACCTTAAAGTTAACCGGAAGTTCTTCAAATCTTGCAACTGTATTACTCCGCACTTGTTTAATTACTTTGCATTAGAGCAAGTGTAAGATGTTTTAAAATCTTTCCTCACAAATACAATTAGAGTTTAATCAAATTTTGCCTCATAAATAACAACTTACCAACACCATTTGGATCGCCAGCAGCTGCTGGGTGCCAGACAGAGTTAGTGTAACGTTCCCTCAGGGGTGGTGCAAATGCTGCCTCAATCATACCAGTGGCTGGCTGCTGTTGCTGCTGCTGTTGCTGCTGCTGTCCAGGCACACCTACTGGGGTGGCCGAGTTCCCATAGAATGGCATCACGGTGGGTGCCTGCTCATAACAAATATTACACTTTATCCAGGCAGTCAATCATTACAGGCATTCATTGTGAGGAAAATGGGTGAAAGGCTTAATGTGAGTACTGTGGAAATATTAATTAATTATATGACACTAACTGTAACAAAGCTTATGAAATAGTTTGTAACCTTCAACAAATCAGTCTACAACTAAAAACGGAAAACAGTAGCACGAGCAAGAATTTTCGTAAAAGGAGACTTTCTCTTAGAGAAAAAATGAAGGCGAAGACGGTGCTTTTGCCAATCTTTCTTTCTTCGATGGATCTCTTAATATAAAAATTGTATTGGTCAAAACAGAAGACACCACATCACAGAAGGCATCCAAAACAATCTGTATTTACACATTGTATATACACTTTGCAACATTTGTATACAGCTTTACCAAATTATTTGTATTTTGGCAATAGTAGCTGTAATTACAGTGCAGAAGATTTGTGCCCATCCTTTTAAGAGAACACAGAGAATTGGTGACTACATGGCTCTGACTAGTGCTAACAACTCCTTACAGAACCTGTATATGCAGATGACAGCCCAAGAAAATTTCCAGGCAATGATAACTCCAGCAATTAATCAAATTTTTAACCATATTTTTACACACAAAATTGCTTGTAAAAATGTGTGACAATTTTAGACTATCAGCTTCTACGTTCTTCAATACATAACCACAGAATGAGAAGCTGTTAAATTTCAACTTAACTCGTGTGCACCACTAGAATGAGGAGAATATTATTTTGTCTACTTGTACTACTGGTCAGTCTATCAATACAAGCACACCATAATACTGACAAAGAAAATGATCTGCAAGTTGTGATTATCATAACTTTTACATGTAGAAAATTCCACCTTTTGAAGAAAGAATGGAAATAAAAACTGGGGTTTAACATCCCACTGAAAATGAGCCCACTAGAGATGGGGTTCAGACTGAACAATAATGAGAGAACATCATAGTATTTACCTTAAGTATTTTAGAGTGACAATGGAGAAGCTAAATATGGATAGCCAAAGAGGAACTAGAACTCCAACCTTCCTGATGTAAGTCTAGTGCCTTAACTACAACAGCTGCATATTGTTGTTTGTCTGATGCCTGTAAACAACAAACATTACACTACAGTACTTTCTCTTCCATTATCATCCACAGCAGCTCTCACACTAAGCATTCTTATCGGAGCGTATCAGAATGCAATCACTGTAAAGTACCATGGCTAGAGCTAATGTGCTCCTCATTTTGCTCAACAAGAGCAGCCTCTGGGCAATGGCGTGAAATGCTTATTGTGCAAATATTGGGAACACATGTAAATTGAGAACTGGCATATTCTCCACTAACACAATAATGAAAAGATCTCAAAGAAAACCAGTGAGCAAGGCTGACCTTTCAATTGATATATGGGAGTTGGAAAATTTGTGCTACCAACCCTTCCTAATTTCTTTTGAGCTGCATTAACGTATAGGCCACCCCATCAATGGAAATCTCGAATCTTGGAGAGAAGTAACTGGAGGTGAGAAGACAAGTTTCAAAATATTTTTCACTGTAAATAGTAACTGGTGTGCGCCCAGGACAACATATGCATAATGTCAGAGGTTTTCCAGAGATTTCTGAGTTTAAGGGAACTGTGGGCTCTGGGGGCTCATTACAAAGTAATATTGTACTTGTGACTCATTTGGTTTGTTGCCATAATTACCTTGATTTATGCCTTCATAACAGTGAAAAAGGATGTAATATACAATCACCAATAGTGAAACATAAAACACAATGTAATGCAACAACCCTTAGTTATAAAAATGCTGTAATGTGGTTGCTGTCGTTGAGGGAACAGATCACCATTGTGTAGTTGTGCTATTCTTCCAAAGGATTCGGTGAATCCGTATACAAAGTTCATATCGGCCACCTTGTCATTAGTAAACGTATCCTTACTGTGTGTATAACAACATGGAACTAATGCTGATGTAAAAACAAACCCAAGCAGTAGTGTATGCGAGCTTGTGGGCAAAGAGTAAGTGGGCATTACTGTTCTTGGGATTACTTAATAAAGCGATAAACTATATATAATCGTACATGTGGCAGAGATATGATCCTCAAGAAATGGTCAGTCGATAACTTTACCAAAAACAGTAAAACATTAGAAAAATTTGCTGCCTGAGAAAAGAACTGAAGTATCCAGAAGGTGAGGAGGACACAAAATGAAAGTTTAAGGTATATGATCCTCGATATAGTTTGATACTGGCACTGTGAGAGAGTTGACATCTGAGGTGGTCACCCGTACGTTCTGTCGATCAAGGTATCTCGCTGGGTGCAGGAGTACCTCAAAACCGAGGAGACAGCTCACAGGAATATGTACTACGTGTGGCTGAGCAGTGTCCAGTTGAAAAATGGCACCACAATACTGTCGCACGAGAGGTAACACGTGAGGACACAGGATGTCCGTGACATGCCGTTGTGCTGACACTACCAGCCGGAACCCGATGGATCCTCTCCAGTAAGACATCAACAATAACGCGTCGCTGTGCCTCTCCAAAACATTGAAGGAAAGTGACCTTCCCCATGTCGCCGCCATACTCGCCAGCAATGGTCATTTCGGGTAATGCGGAACCGCAATTCATTGACGATGACAATTCAACTACTTTCATCAGCAGTCCACGTCTCTCACGGCACCATTCCACCGCAGCCATTCGTGTTCTGGTGTTAACGGCAGCCTACACGCGGAACACTATTCCGTAGACTGGCCGTTGCTAGCCTCCGACCGATGGTGTAAGGTGACAGAATGTTTTCGGGTGACAAGAGCAGATGTGAAAGGGTTACAGTATGGTCGGCGCACGATACAGCGATTCGCCCATTGCGGTTGTGAGACGCGATTGACCGGAACCTTGGCGACGAGTAATTCCTGTTCTCACTTTCGCATGCAGTCCAACATCGGGCAACTGTCGCATCTGAATGCCCCACAAGCCAGTACACTGAACGATTCGACCAGCTGAGCAAATGGAGAATCACAACGAGGCGCCATTCAAACTGTGTCAGGTGCTGATAATAGCGATTCATATGAGTACGCGGCATTTCTGTGTTCTTCGCCAGCCGGGGTGGCCGAGCGGTTCTAGGCGCTACAGTCTGGAACCGCGCGACCGCTACGGTCGCAGGTTCGAATCCTGCCTCGGGCATGGATGTGTGTGATGTCCTTAGGTTAGTTAGGTTTAAGTAGCTCTAAGTTCTAGGGGACTGATGACCTCAGAAGTTAAGTCCCATAGTGATCAGAGCAATTTGAACCATTTTCGTGTTCTTCAGAGTGATCCCTCACCATCTACCACTGTTCATGCCCTTTTTATACACTATTAGGCCTGATACTAGTACTGAACACAGCAACACTAAAGGACTCTGGCGGCTATTCCACATCAACTCTTAATCATTCACAGACTCACCGACGGCGTTTACTGCATTATATATATATATATATATATATATATATATATATATATATATATATATATATATATATATATATATATATAAGGAATATGACACAGTCGTCGTTTTCGCCAACTCTCAACCAAATTATGGAGGTCTAATAAACAACATGATCTAATCCGCCACCCACGAGAACTAAAGACTAATTATAAATAGAACACAAGGCCAAGGTCTATAACTGAAATAGACAAACTAAATCTTTCCAGGTGCCACTTACAGAACATAGACGTATGACGCTACACGTCACAGAATCTGCCGATGGCTCGCAGTGTTCATTAGACTCTTGTTGTCAACAGCGAGTACCGTGAGTGAATGAAAGACGGTTGTTTCCAAACAAGACGCAGCACGGCACACGCTGTCGACATTTGCACTGTCGCTCGGGTATTTTCAAATGCAATGCAGATACAAAATAAATGGGGAGAGGGGGAAGAAATAAGACGAAATGCAATTACTCTGTACCGAGCAATCGAAGACCACGGGCCCCTTATGCCAAAATAATCGGAAAATATTTCTGAACGACCTCCGAATTATCGTCGCTGGAGTTTGTGTTTACGCTGTACACAACTTACTCGTCCAGTTTGCCACAAAAATAAGAAACAGCCTGTATACCACGTATACTTGGGTTCATCATTGTTCACAACCCCGATCCCCTAACACTTTCCTCTCAAAGTGTAACAATAGTACTGCGACCAAACAGGAAAAAGCCATTATCTCTGTCGCTACTTTAAAATTCGGACGTATCGACCAAGACATCACCGGCACCTGGAGACGGCTCATTTTTCATTTGAAAGCAATCTAGCGAGCCGACAGCTGCACGCAGGGCGAACCATCGCTCAGCTGCCATTTGCCAAGCCAGCCAAGATATACGATGGCTCCCGTCTTTAACTGCCGCACCAGCCGGATACTCTCGCGAACTGTTCGCAGGAGCTGCAACTTCCGTGCATATTTCAGAGCCGCAGGTGAATTACAGCGTGAGGAAAAAAACAGCCCATATCTCCTCAGTTCTTCGTATTGCTGACTTTCGGAAGCTGACCTGTATGAGGTCATAGTTCCTCTCTTTACTGTACAAATAAAGCATTTCGTATCGGACAAAGAGGCGTAAAATCTTCTCGTACACTCCCATTTTCGCGCTAACTGAATTACGGTAGTTGCAGTACTCCGCGACTTATGAATTTTGGTCCTGTTTACTCCATGGACTGGGTTCGTCAGAATAGCTCAACTCAGTATTACCCGATCATTTCGTCCAAATGTTGCGACAGACGATTCTGGTTAATACGGTTTTGTTTTCGGTTACGATCTTCAGCTACATTGAGCACTGGTTTTAAATTTACGTAATCAGAAAACAGATTCCAGGTACTGTGCAGAAATAGAGTGTTACTTAAGAATTAATACAAAAAAGAAAAACGTGCGTTACAAAAATTGTCTTTTCGTAAATGTCACCTTTCTGTATTTCCACTTGCATGGAATAGATTGAAAATTTACCTGGGAGACAATCTTCATAATAGAAACTAGAACCGTATCCAGCATCACAAGTCGAATGGTAGCGAATATACATGAGATGAACCAAACTATGAGTAACTACAAACATCTGACCTTCCTGAATCAACGTGTAATGTTTTCATGGGACTTCGAAGCGTGTTTACGCCCGTACAGCGTTCTGTATTTGAAGCCTTGGGTGATAAAGCTGAAGCTCAAATCTTTATCGGCAGCTGGTTTCTAAGATATCGCTGGTTTGCTTCTTTGCGATATACTTTTCAAGTGATAAGGTTTTTCCAGCGTCACTCTCCAGCACAAGCAAATAGAAAGGATACTGACTTATATCAACTATAAGCAAACCAACATGGACTTCTAATGGTTGTCGAGGTATTCAGATTTGAAATCACGACGCAGTGCAATAACTGAAATGTTGGGAAGTGTATATCTTCGAGGGAGGACGCGAGTATGTATTACTTAACATCTGCAAGCGTACACAAATATGATTGTTCTCGACCGTTCCAGACTCAAACGAGTGCCCAAGTTTCTTTCTTGTCGAATTTAATGAATGTTGAAGAACGAAAATATATTTTGTAGCTCTTATACGAAAAAGTATGCGCCTTACTTTCGCTTTTGTTATTCGCATCGAAATACGTAGGAGACGCACCAACTATTCTCTTCAGGAAGGCCTCAAGCGTAAGTTAATTCTCAAAATTCCTTAACGCATATTCTTCTCCACGGATCAGATCTTCAAGATTCTTCCCATAATCTGTAACCGTGGAGTCTTCGTAGCAGTGTTACTGGACCCGACTTTCCCGTTGAATTCATGAGCACAGTGCTGTACCAAAAGAAGTGACGTAATAAACATACGTCGCTGACTAAATCACAGTCTACAGTGTTTTTGCGCTTACATTCATCAGTTTAAAACGATGAAACAGTGGTTCTCGGTATCTAAGTTGCGAATGTCTTATGTGGATACACACAGCGGCCTGTTCCCGTTGTTACCGAAGGACTGGCCGGGGTGGCCGAGCGGTTCTAGGCGCTACAGTCTGGAACTGCGCGACCGCTACGTCGCAGGTACGAATCCTGCCTCGGGCATAGATGTGTGTGATGTCCTTAAGTTAGTTAGGTTTAAGTAGTTCTAAGTTATAGGGGACTGATGACCTTAGAAGTTAAGTCCCATAGTGCTCAGAGCCATTTGAACCATTTTGTTACCGAAGGCTGATACAACACTGAATGGAATATTGAGCGAATTCGACAGTAATACCAAGAACTTAATATTCTCCACTAAAGATGACTATATCTCGAAGAAGATAACTGCCTGACCTTCAGTAGATATCTGGGGGTTAGAAAATTTGTGTTACCAAGACTTGAACGTCGATTTCATAATTTCTTTTGACCCCTGTTAACGAATAGTCTACCCCATCAATGGAAATGTCGAATTTTAGAGAGAGCATCCGGAGACACGAAGACAAAGTACGAAATATTTTTCACCATATAGTAACTGGTATGCGCCCAGGTCAACGTATGCATAGCGTCAGACGTTTTCCAGGGATATTTTCTGAGTTTAAAGGAACTGTGGCATCTAGTGGGTCGTTGCACAATAATAATGTACTTATGATTCATTTGATTTGTTACCGTAATTACCTTGCTTTTTGGAAAATCCCTACAGTGAAAAAGATTTAATATGCAGTCACCAGTTGTGAAACATAATGTAATGCAACAACTCTTAGATGTAAAAATACTGTGACATAGTTGTCGTCGCTGAGGGAACAGTTCAGCATAGTGTAGTTATGTCGCTCTTCCAAAGCATTCAGTAAACCAATATGCAAGGTGCATATCGGCCAGCTCTCCATTAGTAAACCTATCCCCACTGTATAGCTGTTAACTGACACTGACGTAAAAACAAACCCGAGCAGTACTGAATGCGAGCTTGTGGGCAAAGAGGAAAGTGGGCGTTACTGCTCTTGGGATTGTATTGTACGGAACTGGGGACCTAGAAACGACGGAGAGGCTTCGTCCCCGCCGTAACCCTCAGTGGTTCACAACAGGCTACAGCAGTCCACTCACCCCACCGCCGCCCCACACCGAACCCAGGACTATTGTGCCGTTCGGCCCCCAGCGGAACCCCCCCCCCCCCCCCCCGTTTAAAAATGGCACTACGACACTGTCGCATGAGAGGTAACACGTGAGGACGCAGGAGGTCCATGACGCACCGTACAGTCGTACCGTCAGGGTTCCGTAAGTTACTAACAGCCAGAACCTGAACTCATACCCGAAGGCTCCTCACACCACAAGACCAGGAGTAATACCGCTGTGGCTTTCCAAAACATTGGAAGATGAGACCTCTCCCCAGGTCGCCGCCATATGCTTAGGAGGTCTATTTGAAGTTCGTAGCTTCGTATTTCGAAATTAACTGTTCATTAGGTTGTGATTACACGGGAAACAGAATTAAAATACGTCATGAAACGCAAATGATGGTCGGGAAAACATGTATGACGCAGAATTTCATGTCAATGTTGCGGGACTGAGCACAGTACCCCGTTTGGAGATAGGTCCAACTAAAATTAGGAACAAATCAAAGCGTGCTGTGAACGAAGTCACACAAACTTTGTTGGAACCCTTTTTTTCTTCTTTCTTCAGTGATAAGACTCTTAAACAGTGCTATATAGACACAGTGCAGCTCATTTCTTTCGCACACATGTCGAAAGAATATGAGCACACTAATTTCCAGGAGGATGGTACAAACTGCATTCCAGCTTGCAAGTGCGAAACGTGTTTATAAGAACAGTTTTCCCAACGCTTGATTGGTACACGAGGACGTGTTGCATGGCTGTCAGGAATTCTCTCTCTCTCCTTGTGAGCATGAATGACATTTCATAAACTTTATTAAGTAACGAGACTTTCAAGTAATTATATTTTTAAAGAAACAATGTACTTTTCGTCTTATTATTGCAGAGCTCTGTAAAACAGGAATACATTGATACTACAGTCGTATATATTCACAGACTGAAAAATAGGTCCCATATTTGCTGTGTTTCAAAGGGATTTCTTTGCAAAAACGTATTTGCTGCCAAACCTATAGACTAAACTCGACTATCAACCCCACATCGATATATTATCTCTTTTACGCTTTACCTTTCTTTATAACCTTGTTTCGACATTCGAATCATTTATGAAATCTTAGCTCAGACACGCTTGATGAGTGCATTGTTTGTTTACCCCGCAAAGTTCGAGATTTATATTCGCGTAAAGAGCATCGGACGCATCTCCTATAGTTACGTCCAGTATGAACCAGCGCACAAGGAAAGAGAGAGAATACGACTTAAGACACTGAATCTTATAAATAGTGCCCCCTCCATCTCTATCTACAAATGTGTAAGTAAGAAAGACAGCTGTATAGTCCACAACTCACAGCACGGGTCATAGTCTACCAGTATCATCCTCTACCGCCACTCGTGAATTGAAGAGCGGTTTGCCGAAATGTCTATTTGCAATGCCGAAATTCTTTGTTTAATAAAATAATTTTTCCAAACGTACGGCTGTTTGGAGATTTGCCTTGGTAAAAATTTCCATATCTGTCCTGTAGCGACTCCTATTGAATATTTCTATAAAGCTCTCGTGAAATCGAAGAAAACAAGCGGCGAAGTTCGTCTGTTATTCTGCATTTGTGAGGATCCGCGAGAACGAAGAATTTTCTATCACTGTTATCTCTTAAACAATACTAGAAATATACTTCTGTGATGACAAGAGATTGATTGGAGATGTTTAAACCAAAGAACTGTTTTTCGCCTTCTTATGCACATGAAATTATATTTTGCTAATGTTAAGCAGCTGATACTCGCAGTATTATCCACTGATAATTTGTAGGCCTTCCTGTATTTCGCATCAATTTTCTGATAATAGGTAACCCTAGAAACAATTGCGTCACCCGTCGGTTTCTGGGTCTCTGACTGGCGTAAAGTAAATGTTGTCATTCATTTCTGGGAACACTGATGTGAACAGAATAGAGAAAAAAAAACAAAGACAAAAGAAATCCGGCAAAATTATGAGGTAATGCAGAGTACTTTTTAAGAAATGGCTACCACGCGCACCGGGAGATTGTTAAAGAGGAAACAGCTCCTTGTGCTGGCCCAGACGGAGGCAGTGCGGTGAGTAATTGTGCGATAAGAAGCGCGCAGACGTGCGAATGTCCCGCGGCGTAGCTGTGCAGTGTTAAGCGCTCCCCTGCGGTTCCCCGGGGGTCGGCTTGCGGGCGGCCGGCGAGCGCTAGCGCTCCTGCTCCGGTTCCTGTTCCTTCCTTTGCCCGGGCTGCGGCCGAACCTCATAAACCGCTGTTCCGCTCCTCTCGCGCCCCACCGCTCCTACCATCCGCCCCCACCCCCTGAGAGCAACCTGTCCTTACCCCCCACCACCGGGTACTGCGCTCCCCTCCCCGCGGCGCTGATGGGTCTCTTTCCGTATCCCCACCACCACGGCCAGCCACTTTCCCCGCAAATTACTGGCGAACCCATCTGGCAACAGCGCACGCATAATGACGCGCTTGCGGCTTGCCAGGGCAGCCAACTTACAACGCGGAAGAGAGCGACAGCATACCGCACGTCCAGGATATCTTGCGCGTCACCAGGGAACGAAATTTTTGCATTATAAAACTGAAGTTTTACAGATGCAGATGGAAAGAAGACTGAGGCAAAAAACAGATCATTTCACTTACAGTTTCTGCCACAAGTAAAGAGTAAATCACCGAATTATATGCGTGCGAAAACCGTAATTCATGTAGTCATCAAAATAAACATGATGCAGAATTTAGTGCGTGAGAAGCGAATAGAAATTCTTATCGACCCCCTGCAGCGACCGTGACTCGTTGAGAGCAACAGGAGGGGGAAAGCCGGAGTGCTACAATCGATCACTCCTATGACGTCATAGAAGAGAAGCACGAGCAAAAGGCGAAGGACGTGCGGACATGGGAAAGGAACAGGATGGCCGCCCTGCTGTCGATGGCGGCGCTCGTGCGGGCCGCAGCGGTGGTGGGAGAAGGGTGCGCAGCCACTGAGCGTAGGAGGGCCCCCGAAGCGGGTAGCGAAAAAAAGTCTTCTCACCCTTGGTCCAATTAGATTCATTCCATTTTCGCCATGACACAGACTCAACACGGATACGGCCGTGTAAAGGGACTTTCAGAACTCTCATGTGGATCCGGCACCATCGCTCTAAAAGTGTCTGGTACTTCTAAATTTTCTCGTCGAAATGAATATTGGTTAAGTTTACATTTTTTTCTCTTCTTCTAGATTTTGCTTATGCGCGCTCCCTTTAAACAAATCTATTTGAGATCATCTGTAGTATCTTTCCTCTTTATGTTTCCTCTTATGTTCGAGTATAATGACTTTTCTGGAGACTAGAAATCTACTCTGTAGGAATCAGCATGGGTTTCGAAAAAGACGGTCATGTGAAACCCAGCTCGCGCTATTCGTCCACTAGACTCAGAGGGCCACAGACACGGGTTCCCAGGTAGATGCCGTGTTTCTTGACTTCCGCAAGGCGTTCGATACAGTTCCCCACAGTCGTTTAATGAACAAAGTAAGAGCATATGGACTATCAGACCAATTGTGTGATTGGATTGAGGAGTTCCTAGATAACAGGACGCAGCATGTTATTCTCAAAGGAGAGAAGTCTTCCGAAGTAAGAGTGATTTCAGGTGCGCCGCAGGGGAGTGTCATAGGACCGTTGCTATTCACAATATACATAAATGACCTGGTGGATGACATCGGAAGTTCACTGAGGCTTTTTGCAGATGATGCTGTGGTGTATCGAGAGGTTGTAACAATGGAAAATTGTACTGAAATGCAGGAGGATCTGCAGCGAATTGACGCATGGTGCAGGGAATGGCAATTGAATCTCAATGTAGACAAGTGTAATGTGCTGCGAATACACAGAAAGATAGATCCTTTATCATTTAGCTACAAAATAGCAGGCCAGCAACTGGAAGCAGTTAATACCGTAAATTATCTGGGAGTACGCATTAGGAGTGATTTAAAATGGAATGATCATATAATGTTGATCGTCGGTAAAGCAGATGCCAGACTGAGATCCATTCGAAGAATCCTAAGGAAATGCAATCCGAAAACAAAGGAAGTAGGTTACAGCACGCTTGTTCCCCCACTGCTTGAATACTGCTCAGCGGTGTGGGATCCGTACCAGATAGGGTTGGTAAAAGAGATAGAGAAGATCCAACGGAGAGCAGCGCGCTTCGTTACAGGATCATTTAGTAATCGCGAAAGCGTTACGGAGATGATAGATAAACTCCAGTGGAAGACTGCAGGAGAGACGCTCAGTAGCTCGGTACGGGCTTTTGTCAAAGTTTCGAGAACATACCTTCACCGAAGACGAAGAGTCAAGCAGTATATTGCTCCCTCCTACGTATATCTCGCGAAGAGACCATGAGGATAAAATCAGAGAGATTAGAGCCCACACAGAGGCATACCGACAATCCTTCTTTCCACGAACAATACGAGACTGGAATAGAAGGGAGAACCGATAGAGGTACTCAAGGTACCCTCCGCCACACACCGTCAGGTGGCTTGCGGAGTATGGATGTAGATGTAGATATGAGTGAGTTGTTTCCCTTTAGCGCCTCTAATCTGATACCACATAAGATGTAGCTATATATTTTTTTAATACTACTCCTCTTAACTCCATGTTTGAGGAATATTATGTAAGAAAATACAATACGAAAGACAAATCGTTAACAAGAACAGAACTTATCCCTACATCTACACCCTCACTCGCAAAACACCTTACGTTGTATCGCGGGGGTACGAGGGCGTGCTCAAAAGTAACGCCTCCGAATTTTTTATTGTTCTCTGCATTGGTTGAGGTATTACATGTCATGCATATTATTCGGCGACCAAGCACCTTCTAGATCTAGCGTCATCATTCGAGAAAATACCAAACTTCTCCAGTAGAATGGGGCTGGAACTATTTAGGCAGCGCCGCGGAAGAATTTGGCAATTCCCATTTGAATAGCGACCTGATAAGACGATTCCTTCTAAACGAAATACGAACAATTTCTTTCTAAACGTAATACGAACGTGTGCAAGCTTGTTCCAGTTGTTTGAAACGTATATAAGGCGTGAAGTGCATAGTGACGTCTACTTTGATGAATAAAAGTGTTATTGTCGAACGGTTACCGTGTAATAAACTTATTTTACCACAACTTACTAAAATGCCTTAGCATAGAAAGAGAAGTGTCACTTTTCGGATGATTACACAAGAGAGTGATCTTTTGTCAAGAAAAGACGTACGGTCCAGGAAGCGTAATGTCAGATTTGTAGCTGTTACACATCAGAAACTCATGAAGATAAGTCAGATGCGAGGCATCACATTTTTACGGATACAAATAGATTCGGGGTAGTATCGACATCAAAGCCTACTGTTACATTCATGATTAAAGAGGATATCCCATAAGAATTGCTCGCTGCTTCTGCAGAACTAACAAGAGCTTATAAAGTTGTCAAGGATCATCAGTCCTCCAGTTTTCATGACTGTACCTTAAATCTGTGTGCCGCAATGTATCCTGACTCCAAAGTCGGCGCAAAGCAGTCTACAGCCAGAACTAAAGCTACAGCGATTGTTAAAAATATTTTCGCACCACTTCGTGCCCGAATGCATATAAGATTTGCAAGAAGTTTCATTTTACGGAATAGGCACCGACGCGTCAAACCAAAAGTCTCAATATTCTACGGAAACTAACGGAATCCTACAGAAGCCGCTCTATTCGAAAAAATATATAAAAAGCGTGGAGAAAAAAAAGGCTCACTAATTGAAATAAGGAATATATTACCGCACTCAAAGTTGTCTGAATGAAAGCAGAACTATCAATATTATTGGCATGGGAACCAAGATGAATTTGAACAAATTAAAGAATGAGAATCCTAACCCAGAAATAATTAATTTCATTTCGATATTTGAGGAAGAGATAATGACTTTCTATACCACAGCATTTGATTACTTACAGAAATGGACTGCTTCTTTTAATAAATATCAAATATTTGACTGGATGACGCTATTTGATACCCCATATTGGGTGATGATTGGAAACACTATTATACGCATATACCTGACTAAAAATGGTGTGAAGATTTCAGACAACCATTGTTTTCAAGAATTTATGTACCTGAAGAGCTTTTTAGAAACTAAGCGTGACTCGGAAAATGGAAGTCTAAATACTCCGTGGAAGAAAGGTGAATTTACTCTCAAGGAAACAGAACATTCAGAACGCAAATGCCAACTGCTAAAATTATGTGAGTATTTGTTTCGTATTCCCGCACGCAACGTCAATGTAGAAAGAGTATTTTCGCTGATGTCGACCCAGCGGACTGATAAAAGAAATCGATTGCTGCCAGGGATAGTGGAATCAATCTTACAGTGTCAATTTAACTACAAGCTGACTTGCATAGAGTTTTATAAATACGTAAAAGGGAAAAAAGGCTTGTTGAAAAAGATGAAATGTTCCGAAAAAATTGGTGTACAAGCTACTTCTACCGCAACAAGTTCCATGTAATAGACTTCTGAATAAAAAAAATTATATTAGGTCAATTTTTACTTCAATTCTACACCCCCACGAGGTCCGAGGTAAAAATGGCAACCCAAAGCAAGCGAGAGGAACGGCATACTGTTCCGCGTTCCTAACCGCAGCAAAAGTGCCTGCAATTGAAATCCATAGAAGAATGAAATACGTGTACGGTGATGGTTGTGTCCACATCAGTAATGTTGCGACGCTGAGTTGTGCGAGCTCGCAATGAAGAAAGCGATGGTGCTACCCTCGACGTGTGTGACAGGGCACGGAGTGGCTCCATAAATTCACGTTGATAGTGATAAAGCAGTGCAAGCAGAGGTGAGGTTGTGGCTCCGTCAACGAAGTCAAACATTCTACAGTGACAGTATCAACAAACTGGTCTCTCATTGAGAGAAACGTGTTCATCGCCAGGGCGACTGTACTGAGAAATAAATGCGTACACATGATGAATAAAGATGTAAAAAGTTAATTGTAGTTTGTTTTATTTGAAAAACGCTAAGAATTTTCACATAAAAAATTCGGAGGCATAACTTTTCAGTTTGTGTAGCGCTGTCACTCGCCCCCACCCTCCCTTCCAGTCGTGAATGGTGCGCGGGAAGAACGACTACTGGTAAACCTCAGTGTGAGGTTGAATCTCTCTTATCGTAATTGCCTTGTTGCTAATTACATGCCAGATAAATCAATATAGTGGTTGACTATTGCAGGAACGTATGCTCTCGGAATTTTAACAGTAAGACGCGACATCTCTCCTATAACGTCTGCCATTGGAATTACGCGAGCATCTAACTCTTTTGCTCTTACTAAATTAACGTGTGACTAACCGCACTGCTTTTCTTAGCATCTTATCTGTCAATATTTTGTGGTAAGAGTACCAGACTGATATGCAATATTCAACTATTGGTCAAAAGAGGGATTTGTAATCCATCTCCGTCGATGGAGTACACTTATTGAGGGTTCAATGGATCTCCGTGTGGCATCTACCTGTTTTACGATTAGTTTCATGTGGTCGGTCCAGTTTGAATACAGAACTTAGGCTCTTAGGGGAAGTATGAATATCTGAGGTAAACCACTGCCTGAGATACCCTTTCACACACGCATTCCAATCACATAGGTTGCAACAGCTCCGATCTACATTTACATCTACATACATACTCCGCAATCCACCATACGGTGCAAGGCGGGGATACCTCATACCACAACTAGCATCTTCTCTCCCTGTTCCATTCCCAAACAGAACGAGGGAAAAATGACTACCTATATGCCTCTGTACGAGCCCTAATCTCTCTTATTTTATATTTGTGGCCTTCCCGCGAAATATAAGTTGGCAGCAGTAAAATTGTACTGCAATCAGCCTCAAATGCTAGTTCTCTAAATTTCCTCAGTAGCGATTCACGAAAAGAACGCCTCCTTTCCTCCAGAGACTCCCACCCGAGTTCCTGAAGCATTTCCGTAACACTCGCGTGATGATCAAACCTACCAGTAACAAATCTAGCAGCCCGCCTCTGAATTGCTTCTATGTCCTCCCTCAATCCGACCTGATAGGGATCCCAAACGTTCGAGCAGTACTCAAGAATAGGTCGTATTAGTGTTTTATAAGCGGTCTCCTTTACAGATGAACCACATTTTCCCAAAAGGCTACCAATGAACCGAAGACGACTATCCGCCTTCCCCACAACTGCCATTACATGCTTGTCCCACTTCATATCGCTTTGCAATGTTATGCCCAAATATTTAATCGACGTGACTGTGTCAAGCGCTACACTACTAATGGAGTATTCAAACATTACGGGATTCTTTTTCCTATTCATCTGCATTAATTTACTTTTATCTATATTTAGAGTTAGCTGCCATTCTTTACACCAATCACAAATCACGTCCAAGTCATCTTGTATCCTCCTACAGTCATTCTACGACGATACCTTTCCGTACACCACAGCATCATCAGCAAACAGCCGCACATTGCTATCCACCCTATCCAAAAGATCATTATGTAGATAGAAAACAACAGCGGACCTACCACACTTCCCTCGGGCACTCCAGATGATACTCTCACCTCCGATGAACACTCACCGTCGAGGACAACGTACTGGGTTCTATTACTTAAGAAGTCTTCGAGCCACTCACATACTTGGGAACCAACCCCATATGCTCGTACCTTAGTTAGAAGTCTGCAGTGGGGCACTAAGTCAAACGCTTTCCGTAAGTCAAGGAATATGGCATCCGTCTGATGCCCTTCATCCATGATCCGCAAGATATCATGTGGAAAAAGTGCGAGTTGCGTCTCGCAGGAGCGATGCTTTCTAAAGCCGTGCTGATGCATGGACAGCAACTTCTCTGTCTCAAGTAAAAACACTGACATTTTCCGCTACCATAACACAGACTTGGAGGAAGAAATATAAGAATTCTGCGTCCCGTTGGCATCGAGATCGTTAGAGACGGAGTAGGCACACGCAGGAAGTGTGTGGTGAGACGGGGAGCGGTGAGACGATGAGGGCGGCGAGAGGTCAGGAGGTCACGCACAAGGCGAGCAGTTCGACAAGTGAGTGGAGTGCCTGCAGGTGGCAGCACGGAGCTGGAGCGGAGCGCTTCCCACTGGGTGTACCTCCGGAAGAAAGCAGCGCGTGGCCTTGGGCAGTCTGGCTGTTGAAGCACGCACGTAGCCCCGGCCTTCATTTTCTCGCCAGCTCACTGTCGGAACCCGTGGAGTCAACAACGCAGCTCTTGCCGCGTTTCACACGTGAACACGGTTTCCTGATCAGCTGCGATAAGTTACAGAGAAATTCATATCAAACCGGAGGTCGATTTGTTAAGAATGACAGTAAAGCTCTCATCAACCGGAAGGAGGTCTCATCAACCCGAAGGTTGATTTGGACATCGCAGTACTTTACCAAATATTTTCCTATTGGATAGTCTTGGGATAGTCAACTATGAAAAAACTCTTCCACTGAAGAGCAAGTTGTATGAGACAGGCGAAATACTGTCAGACTTCAAGAAGAGTATAATAATTCCAGTTTCAAAGAAAGCAGGTGCTGACAGGTGTGAATATTACCTAACTATACGTTTAGTAAGTCATGGTTACAAAATATTAAACTCGAATTCTTTACAGAAGAATGGAAAAATGGAATGGGGAAGATCGGTTTGGATTACGTTGTGATGTAGAAACACGCGAGGTAAAACTGACCCTACGATTTACCTCAGAAGATAGGTTAAGGAAAGGCATACCTACGTTTATAGCGTTTGTAGAGTTAGAGATAGTTTTTGACAATGCTGACTGGAAGACTGTCTTTGAAATTCTGAAGGTGGCAGGGGTAAAATACAGGGAGCGAAATGATCTTTGCAGTTCGTTCAGAAGCCAGACGGCAGTTGTGAGAGTGGAGGAGCATGAAAGGCAAGCAGTAGTTGAGAAGGGAGCGAGGCAGGGTTTAGCCTATCCCCGATCTTATTCAACCTGTGACCAAGCAGTAAAGGGGCAAAATGGAGTAGGAATCCATGCTCAGGGAAAATAAATAAAACAAAAACATTCAGGTCTGCCAATGACATTGCAATTCAGTCAGATACGGCAAAGAACTTGGAAGTGCAGTTGAGCGGAATGAACAGTGTTTTGAAAGGAAGGGTAGTAGAATGTAGTCGAATTAAGTAAGTGGTGCTGAGGAAATTAGATTGGGAAACGACACTCTGAAAGTAGTAGACATGTTTTGCATCTGGGCAGCAAAATAATTGATGATGGCCGTAGTAGAGACTATATAAAATGTAGACTGGCAACGGCAAGAAAAGCGTTTCTGAAGAAGAGAAATTTGTTAACATATAATATAAAGGTTAGGAACGATTTTCTGGAAGTATTTGTATGATGAGCAGCCATGAATGGAAGACAAGACAATAGAAGTTTTTGAAAGGTGGTGCTACAGAATAACGCTGAAGATCAGATGGGCAGATCGTGCAATTAATGAGAAGGCACTAAACAGAATTGGGGAGAAGAAAAATTTGTGACACAACCTGAGTAGAAGAAGGACACATTCTTAGACATTAAGGAATCACCAGTTTAGTATTTGAGGGAAGTCTGGGAGGTAAACGCAGAGGGAGATCAAGAGATAAAAATAGTAAGCAGATTCACAAGAATGTAAGCTGCTGTAGTTATTCTGAGATGAAGAGGCTTGCATAGGGCAGTACAGCTGCATCAAACCAGTCTTCGGACTGAAGACCACGACGACAACAACAACAACGACGACGACATTTCCAGAACGCTGCTGTGCAGAAATGTTTCTCCCAGACAGTGTCCTATAGTAACTGGTACTGTCGTGTTGACAAGCACAAGTCATCGCGTGAGACGGCCCGTAATTGATGGAATATGCAGTAGTTCAATTCTCTTTGCAGTTTTTCGCTTATAGGTTTTCGTGCCAGAATCTTAACATAAAAAAAAGTACTCCCCTCTATAACACACTCCTTCCGTAATTCCTGTAAGCACATCGCATTTACAAAACACGTAGTCGCTGCTGAAATGGCAAAACCCAATCTTCGTGTTTGCTTATTCGAAAGTGTGGTATGATTACTGTCACCAGCGAAAATATATTGATGGCAAGTGACGACAGCGTCCTGTTAGTGTTAAAACTCTGAGCACAGATCTGGCGGTAGCTGAACTCATACTATGCGGAATTATTGCCCAAATTCCTCTGGACTTTGCTAATTTTCAGAAGTAATGTTTCAATCCACGGCGGTCTCTTTCCGCTAGGAAACACCTCCATAACAAAATGTTCTTGTAGCACTGCTGTCACATCTCAGTTAAAAGTTCCCATGAGCCCCAGTTGGCTTGGGAGACTTTAAGATTCGTAAAATAAATCTTAACAATATATTCCCACGCCCGGGTTCTCGGGTTCGATTCCCGGTGGGGTCAGGGATTTTCTCTGCCTCGTGATGACTGGGTGTTGTGTGCTGTCCTTAGGTTAGTTAGGTTTAAGTAGTTCTAAGTTCTAGGGGACTGATGACCATAGATGTTAAGTCCCATAGTGCTCAGAGCCATTTGAACATTTTTAACAATATAATTGCGTAGGTTTCGGCTGCCAGAGTTTCTCGACATAAAAGCATTCTGGGTATGGTACCTACTGCTGGAGGAAAACCAACGTTTCGGCCACGGTTGCAGCAGCCTTCTTCTGGGTCTACACCAGTAGACGCAGAAGGAGGACACTGCAACCGTGGCCGAAACGTTGGTTTTTCTCCAGCAGTAGTTTTTCACAATATGACGCGGTACCATACCCAGAAAATTTTTATGTCGAAGTCTTAACAGGTTTCTTATCGATACAGTAACTATACCAAGTCGATACTGAAAGTCATGCAGCATATCCCTCGTCGGTTGAACATAACTCGCCTCATTATTATTGTATTTTTCTTTTTGTTCCAATGCTGAAGACCACTTGGATTGAGATGTGGATTACAGAGCAGATTTCTGATATTTTAAAAGATATTATAAATTTCAGTATTAGATCCCTGTTCTACTTTCAGCGTCACACAGTGTACTGAAGGCTAGTTGATATTGTCAGTTGTTCCAAAGTTTTTTCTAAAATATCAGCTATGTCATGTGAAACTAATGAAAATGGCTTTAGCTACATTCAATAAGAAGGGTAAAACGCTTTTTGTAATATAACAGGAACACATCTCACGTAATGGTGGTAAATCTCGGTCCACCTAGTCTTAACGTCACGACGATTCCACAGAATGTCAATCCGTCTAATCGTTTTGGTAATTTATTACGTAGTATACTACAGGTATTACATACGTGCTAGAACTGGGATGTATATTTTAGCAAGAAACTGTCAGACAAATTATACTGGATGGAGACAATGATACCCAAAAATTACAAGGTTAGAGACAGTAATTTTCACCATATGAGATTATCCAAACAGCTACGGCTTCAACACTTTTCCCGAGGGATGGGCGACATAAACCTGTGAAAAAATACCTGTCCCAGTTGCATGATGATCTTGGCAGCCTCGCGGAGAATGACTATCTTGACTGACTAATGTACTGACAGTACTGCCAACATCATCCTCTACTTTGCGAGAAAGGCGCCTCGTATTCATCGCGACATGGAAATGTACTTGGCTGATTCGGGGAACAGACATGTAGTGCGTCAATACGGATGTGACAGACAGCGACGGCTTGTGCAGGGCCTCATCCACTGCTAAATTTTTTGATTTGTTCTACTTGTGCTGGACAGTGCCTACAACATGTATCATACAATTTTTCAATGTTGTAAGACTCCTTGATTATTACACTTGTTCATTAGAAGATATGTACTTGACAGTAGCGAAGATAAACAAGTGCTCTTAGCTCTTACGACATACATTTTAGAGCACCTGAGTACTGCACTTTTTTTCTTCTTGTTATATTAGGAATCCGTTCCTTAAGTTTTACCATCGAGGTTTGAAACAACCTATATACTAAGCTTTTATCTGGCGGTAGTAAATATTTTGGAATAAATGAAAAAGCTTCTTGAAATATTCGTGTAATCAGCAAATAATCAACAAAGAACATGATTTAGTTTAGCAAAGACGAAAATAAATGTGTTGGTGTTCAAATACAAGATATTTTCACTGTACTTTCTGCTAGTCGCGGCTCTTGACGATTA
This sequence comes from Schistocerca cancellata, assembly GCF_023864275.1. Lineage (NCBI taxonomy): Eukaryota > Metazoa > Arthropoda > Insecta > Orthoptera > Acrididae > Schistocerca > Schistocerca cancellata. Next base: position 381,556,323 of record NC_064634.1, on the reverse strand, counting down.
AGTTCAATATAGACAGCTGAAATGTCTTACGACTGGTGTTGAAGCATCAAGCACTACTTCATTGAACTTCAGAATACAAATTTCCTAAAGCTTTCATTAGAACTGGCGTCCTGGTATTGTTAAAAACAGAAACAAACAAGGAGGACAGCAGTGATTTTGTACCCCACCTACTTTAATGCCTGTAGTCAACGGTGTCCCTAGAGATTTAGCAAAATCTCAGATGAACAAGAAAGGTAAAATGTAATACAGAAGAATAAACTTGGTACACTAATGAAAGATCACAAAGATTTTAAAATGGTTCCCTTCCACGTTCAAATAACTTATCCACAACACCACACCATTAGGTGCTGATGAAAAAGAAACTCTTTTACCATCTTCATTTTTCAGAATGTGACTGGTAACAGTAAACTTGTAGTTTCAATTGACTCTCGTAACAATCACAGTAAAGGATAACGTAAAATGTGCGTAGACGAGGGGATATACACTGTCACCTAGTACAAAAGAAGGTCGTTGATTAAAGAATGGTTTAGAGGTTCCATTAATTTTAACGTATTTCTTTGATTTCACCGGAGGAGTAACTGCAGTTAACTGCGTAAGGCGTCTTTAGCCCCAGAAACATAAGTGCGAGGTGCTATAAACATGCCTAAGCTAGAGATGGGCACAGAGACTAAAATTCATTCACACGCGGTGTAACAGCAATCACATACAATGCAGAACATGTTATACAGTGTGCTATGAGCTTCTATAGTGCCGATCAATAAGCATTCTGGAAATAATGGAGCCGTCACCGTACTGCAGATGAACGCCAAAAAGTCCTCAGGCACGCAGGGAAATGAACACAACTGTTACATGCAAGGAGAAAAGTCCAATTATTTGAGAACAGTAAGCCCAGTGTGCGCCATTCATGTGTCAGTTGCTTCACTTGGCGCTTGACGATTCCAGCCTTTTAAAGCACACACGCCCATCGATCACATGGCAACCTGAACGTGAGTCGCTACTGCTTCAAAAAGACTACCACAGTAAAATATGTAATAAAAGTGGTTCAGATTTTTCCAGTCTACTTGAAGGCGTTAAGGAGATTGTATATGTAATTAGTGACATATTAAACTTTCGTTCAACCACATATAATTTTAGTGACAAGACACATGACTAACGACCCTCTTCGGGAAGTAGGTTCACATCCTTGGGTTATTGATACAAGAATCTAGACACATTAAAAGTTAATAAACGGTAGACACTAAAATATTGGATTTAAAGATGTCTGTCTTACTTTAACATCAGTCCTCCTCACACCCCATCGGCTCCATCGGAATCATTTATCATTGTGCTGGTTAATGGAAGAACACGCTGTATTTGTTCATTTCCTCGACGACAGGAATCCGCTCCTCTGTCACGGGGCCATTGCAGAACCGGTGTGCGCACGCGGTTCTCATTTGAAAAATCTCCCCCCCCCCCCTTTAAATGTTCTTTCAATTTCCCGAAAAGATGGAAATTGCTTGGTACGAGATCTGATCTGTGGCACAAATGCTTCCAAACGTCCTTTCGAAAACGCAACAAAGCTTGTGTCGCGCGCGCCGTGTAGGGTAGGGTACTGCACTACATCCAAGAGAACGATGAAACGATGACTTTGTCCAATTTTCCATGGCTCTTCTTCTTTATGGCAACGGTCTTGCCGCAGTGGTTACACCGGTTCCCGTGAGATCACCGAACTTCAGCGCTGTCGGGCGTGGTCGGCACTTGGACGGGTGACCATCCAGGCCGCCATGCGCTGTTGCCATTTTTCGGGGTTCATTCAGCCTCGTGATGCCAATTGAGGAGCTACTCGACCGAATAGTAGCGGCTTCGGTCAAGAATACCATCTTACGACCGGGAGAGCGGTGTGCTGACCCCACGCCCCTCCTATTCGCATCCTCCACCGAGGATGACACGGCGGTCGGTTGGTCCCGGAAGGCCTCTCGTGGCCTGACGACGGAGTGCTTTCTTCTTCTTTATAGCTTTATGCAGCGATGTCAGTGTTATACAGTACAAATCGGTATCAACTGTTGTGCTATGCGCTGTAAGCTCTGTGAACACAACTCTTTCGCAGTTGAAGAAAACGGTGGTCGTTGCTTTGCCTGCTGATGGCGCAACTTTGCATTGAGACAGTGTGTCTCTATTCCATAGATGCTCTCTTTCTTGCAGGTGTGAAATGATCGACTCATGTCTCTCTGGACGTAATGATGAGACTTAGGACATCTTTGCCTTCCACGGAGGAACGCTCAAGAAAGTCCAGAGAGTCATAAGCCTTGCGCCTGATTGTGCGCAGATGACAGTGATGGCGGAACACAGCGCGAGCACATTTTCCGACACTGCTGACGATCTCCGACGATGGAATGAGCACTGCCTCTTGGGAGTTGCATCTGCTGACCAATGTCTGCGAAAGTGACTCTGCGACTGTTGCGAACCAGTTCCTCGATTGCCTGGACACTGTCGTCGGTGGCCGGTATAGACAGCCTTTCTTCCCGATTAACATCGCCCACATCTGCGCGGGCTCGGTCAAATTGTTGGCACCGGTTGAACGAGACATTGTATTTGGTTATAATGCGCCACTCTTGTGCACAATGCTCTTAACGTAAATAGACATGTTTAATGCACTTTATGAAGTTCTATCTATAATTCCCTCGGCATCGCCCCATTTAATTCGATTACATCCCCTGACTCTTGTGTTACTTCTGTTGGTGTTCATCTTCCTAGGCGCCTTCTGAAGACACTATCCATTCCGTCCAACTGCTCTTTCAAGTCTTTATCCATCTCTGACAGAATTACGATGTCATTATGAAACGTAGTTTTTCTTTTTCTCCAACAACTTTAATCCCATTCCTAAATTTCTACTTGGTTTTATTTACTACTTGTACAATGTACAAATTCGGGATAGGCTACAATCTTATCTCACTCCTTTCTCGACCTTCCATTTTCATGTTTCGACTCCTACAACTGCAGTCTGGTTTCTCTGGGGTTGTAGTTAAACTTTCACTCCTTGTATTTTATTTATTTAATTATTCACCAGTCTTCTGACTGACTCCATGCAGCCCGCCAAGAATTCTCTCTTGTACCAACCTGTTTATCTGAGAGCAGCATTTGCACCACACGTTTTCAATTACTTGTCTCATGTATTCGAGTTTCGCTAAAGTTTCTACGCTCTACAGCCCCCTCTAGTACCATGCAATTGCCTTAGCACACGTTCTATCATCCCGTTCCAACCTCTCGTCAGTGCTTTTCACGTGTTCCTAGCCTTGTCGATTCTATAGCACCACGTTTCGAACGTTTCGATTCTCTTCCCTTCTGGTTTGCCCGCAGTCCACGATTCACTTCCATAGCATGCTGTACTCCAAACGCACACTTTCAGAAATTTTCCTTCTAACTATATAAAAGCTGAAAAAGTGGATCCTTTCTTCAACCTATCTTAAATAAGTCGAAGAGTCAGCACTGCCCCACGTGTTCGTACAATTCTCTGGAACCCAGATTGCTCTTCCCTGAAGTTGGCTTCCACCAGTTTTTCCAGTCTTCCATAAATAATTCGTGTCAGTATTTTGCAACCTAACAGCTAAATACACCGACGTGTATAAGGAACAATCGCAGCCCTAAGTAGATATCTGGAATAAGGACCGCTTGGATGCTCTTGTAAATAATTTATTTAACGATCGGTCTCGTAACCTAGAAGTCACATCATCGGGTTAAATGTGGTGACTCATTATATTGAAGTTGCATCATGGACGGGACGGAATAAATGGCGCAATTAGCGGATCGTCAGGTACTGTACGCGGAAAGTATGGGTTCACGGTTCCTCAAGCGTGACATGATCCGGAACGGACGAGAGTAGGCCGAACGTAGCCAGTTAACCATCAGATATTAGGGCACAATCCATCGAGAGTGCCATAAATATAGCAGAACGCAATGCATGGAGATGTAGGCGAGAAAATGCCCAGCTTTGTATCCTCACTTTCCATTTACCTGACGACCCGCTAATTGCGTCGTTTATTCATAAACAAAGAATGTTCTGCCCCGTCCATGTTGCAACTTCAGTGTCACGGTTCACCGTATCCAACCTGATGATGTGGCATCTAGGTTATGACACTGATCGTCAAATAAATTATCTGCAAGTGCAGTCGAGCGGTTGTTGTTCAAGAGAAATACACTGTAACTTTGGATGTGTGAGCAGCGTAGCGATGGGCCCAAAATGATGGTAGCTTGACTGTTACTGACCGTGGTGCCGGCCATGGCGGGGTCGGCGTTGTTGTGGGTCTGCGGCTGCGGCTGCTGGGGCTGCGTTGTGGCCACGGCGGGCTGCTGCGAGGGCGGCTGCGTCTGCGGGGGCGGCGGCTGCTGCTGCGGCGGCGCCGCCGGCTGCGTCCGCGGCGCCTTGCCTCGGTATCCCTGCACAAACGCAACACGGGCGAAGTCACTCTCCGTACACTGCAAGCTATCACCGAGGGGCTACACTCTACAGTGCAACTGTATTGGCTTCAACAGAGGAATGTAATTCCAATATACTGTGTGCCAATATTCCTGGAAATCGGAAATTTGTGATGAGGACTATGGGACAAAACTGCTGAGGTCATCGGTCCCTAGGCTTACACACTAATTAAACTAACTTACGCTAAGGACAACACACACACCCATGCCTGAGGGAGGACTCGAATCTCCGACGGGGGGAGCTGACAATATTACTGAGGGTAGCCTTTCTCTAGGCGCTGAAGACTTCTCGCGTCTTCAAGATCTCGTGGTTCAAATGGCTCCGAGCACTATGCGACTTAACTTCTGAGGTCATCAGTCACCCAGAACTTAGAACTAATTAAACCTAACTAACCTAAGGACATCACACACATGCCCGAGACAGGATTCGAACCTGCGACCGTAGCGGTCGCTCCGTTCCAGACTGTAGCGCCTAGAACCGCACGGTCACTCCGGCCGGCTCAAGATCTCGTGGCTGTGCTGTAATAATTCGTAACATTTGTTTTGGTTGTAGACCCCATTTCCACTACAGTAAACACTAAATATTAACTCTCGTAGATCTGGTTCCATCCAGGCCACACCATAAAATCACTAACGATAGCGCCGGCCGAGGTGGCCGAGCAGTTCTAGGCGTTTCAGTCTGGAACTGCGCGACCGCTCCGATCGCAGGTTCGAATCCTGCCTCGGGCATGGACGTGTGTGATGTCCTTAGGTTAGTTAGGTTTAAGTAGTTCAAAGTTCTACGGGACTGATGACCTCAGAAGTTAAGTCCCATAGTGCTCAGAGCCATTTGAACCATTTTGAACTAACGATAGCTTTTATTTACATGCACTACTAGCACTACTAGCCAATTCCGGCCATAGTTGTTTTCAAGTAACCTTGCAGATAAAGCCACACGATTTCTGACGTTTATCGTCTGCGTGTGCGGTGACTGCCTTACTTTTGAATGTCACAAGAGTGCTTTCTTTCAGTGCCGCGCAACTTTTTGAATGGGACGTAAATTTGAGGCCACACACCTGCTATACCATTACAAATAGCTCCACGACTGAAACTAGCCAATAGCATCATACAAACAAAACACTACTATCAGCAGCTCTACAGGCTGGAGGTACGAAGTCTCTATTTAAACAAAAAAATCACTGGAGAGAAGTTGGAGCAAACGTTCTAGGAAAACATCACAGAGCCATTCATTCAACATCCGGCATGCTTTGAAAAGTCGTGTTGTAACATAAAAGCTTATAATCATTGTGAAGAGACAGCAACTCCGCTTCGGTGGTTAGCCATGTGAAACTCAGTGTCATGGAACGATATTGCTAACGAATTTTTACCCCCCCCCCCTCTCTCTCTCTCTCTCTCTCTCTCTCTCTCTCTCTCTCACACACACACACACACACACACACACACACTATATATGGTGTAACGGGTATAAGTGCAGTACATACATCAGTGTCTTGGTAGTTTTTCCTCTGCGTCGAACGGTCTTCTCACAAATATGTCACAAACCTTACAACCAGACGTTCTCTGCATGGCTGTAACTGCATCACTAAGTGGACTATGCCTGTCAATATAGACTAACTGTCTTGTGTCTACGCATCCTGCCGCGCGGGGTAGCCGCACGGTTCCCCTCGTCCGAGGTTCGAGTCCTCCCTCGGGCGTGAGTGAGTGTGTGTGTGTGTGTGTGTGTGTGTGTGTGTGTGTGTGTGTGTGTTTTGTCTTTAGTGTAACTTAGTTTAAGTTAGCTTAAGTAGTGCATAAGCTTAGGAACCGATGACCTCAGCAGTCTGGTCTCATAAGACCTTACCACAAATTTCCAACTTTTTTCCATGCATCCACACTTCAATACCTGACCTGCTATCCAGGGGAAAATAAACATTAATGGCTTGCTCTTGCCACATGTTCTTGGAGGTATTATCCAGTCTAATAACATACAACTTGTATTGGCTGTAATTATTAGTCTGCAAATGACATAAATACCGATGTAATGCTCTACAGTACATCGTTCTCAGTCACCTATAGAAATATCTGCACTTTTACCTTGTAAAGTCTTCTACCTTTCCAAATAATTATTTATTTTTTGAAGCATGGATGTTTCTACTTTACCTTTTGATAATACAATAATTGATACATACTCTAAACACAATAGTAATTAATTTCGATGCATCGCTCTCGGCTAACCATCGAATGCTCTACGGCAGTCAGGGCTCACCGACGGGGATGTAATACTGAAAGAACAAACTGCTTCTTTGTTGTGAGAGGTATGGCTGTGGTATCTTTTGGCTCTAGCAGATAGTGAGTGTTTCGCAGAGATGTGGTATTTTTTGTGGCGTTAGCAGATCTCGGGTGATGCGCAGAGCCCCGGGCCTGCCGGGGGTCGCGTGGAATGCGCCAAGTCAGGGTTGGCCTCCATCTCGCCCCTGGCAAGGCCGTTGTTGTAAACGGCCCTATCACGCCCGACTCCCTAAACAAACGGCTGGGCTGCTTGCTTATTTGCAGTGGGCGGCCTGCTCTCTTGCTTTAAAATATGGGCTGGTTGTGTTTACATGTAGCGAAATAGATTACGCCGAGGTGAAAGCCAGCTGCTCTGAATACCACATCTACATGTTGGAGGGCCTTATAATGCCCTTAAAAAAAGTGTTGGCGTTATGTGACATATTAACATCAAATACTATATGTCCACAGTCAAATATTTCGTTGGGTCACAAGACTAAAGAACTACATTGACTCCCTTTCATCTACCGTGAGATCACAGGAGGTAAGAGACTTTGTCAGAATTTCTTCGAGACATTGTTTTGCACCAGTCCCCACTCTGACTTGTCATAGAATAAATTTGGAGACCCTATTATAATAGACTATTGTTGACTTGAGGTAACATATGAGAATGAATTTGCGAATGTATTCAGTTAGTATGCGTAAAAGTTTCATATTGGATCCATTGTTAATAATGACCAGATAAACTCAACAATTAAACGTTGAAAGAGTTTGTTATCTGCTCACCTAAGAAATGTTATACCTCCCATATGACACCTTTACCGATTTGATGTTTCCTCTATGCTGTTGCGACATCAGATTATGGTTGCATATACATATCAGGACGTCGCTTATTTTTACATCCCTTCACATTCCTGTAGTATTCTGACAAAGCATGTGATATCTTCCACTGAAGAACACTCTGCGAAATCGTAGGTATTAAATGTTCATTCAAAGAACACCCTTGCTGCGATGGGAGACGAGAGGAGCTGACAAGTTGGTAAAATCGACGTTCACTTGTTTCCAATCGCTACCAATCATAGCTTTCAATATCGCGTGCAAAGAGAGCCTTCACTGGACATATCAATAAATTTGAACTATTTCATACTCAATTTCATAAAACTTTTCCACGATCTTTACCTCCGCGAAATGCGTCTGGTTTCGTTGACGAGTACGTAGACACCCATAACATATTTGGCGAAGGGCAAAGCTGTCGGTGCCGACCAAGGTCATTCGACTACTATTGATACAGCTACTTCTGTCAGCCAGTGGGCCGATAGTCTGCTTCCAGTGAAAAATTAGTACGTCCATTGCTATGATGAATGAATCCGCGATAAAGTCAGTATGGACGTTTGAATGACGCAGCGTGGCAGTTACTTTCATGTTTTACTATAAAGAAATAGCGTGACGACCAAGATACCGGAATCAGAAATAGTACCATATAAAGGCCACGTAAGCAATGATCGCCTTGTTCCATATTAGAATCACTAATACGAAACTGATGCGAGAAACGCGGCTCGCCACTACAGTCCACCACTCGGCGGCCCATCACTCATTATTTTCCGTTTTACAGCGAGCAACCGAACTACAATTATGGATAACGGAAACACACAAAGCTCCCAGCTAGTTTACAGGGCGTATCTTTTTGTCCTTCTGTCCGCAAGCCATTAGCGGCGCGACGCAAAGACAGCAAGAGCGAGACCCAGATACACAGAGGCGTTGTTTTTCCGGTCACATTTCTCCGCCGCTTCCAGAACGACTTCCACCAGTTTGATGCCGACAATTGAACAAGAAGAAAAACTGCTGCGCTCCACGAGATGTCCGCTGACAGTGGTGCATGAGCAACACGAGTAGTCAAGTCCTTGCGGCAAACAATGGCCAATGTTGATAGTTCAGGTTATGGCCTGTGGTGTTTCTTAATGTAATGGGTCACTCGTAGCGCAGCGGTCATGTGACATGCAACTGGCAAAATACGCTCAGAGAAGTCGACTCGCTCCGGGTGAGCGAATGTCTGTTAGATTAAAGCAATGTTATATAATGGAAATAAAGTGCTCAAAAGAATTTGGGGAACACGTGTATCAACGCCCGGTATGTTAAAGCTATTTTGATACAGGCGGTATTTGTGGTCTTATTGCATAGCCTGGAATCTTCTTTTCAATGTTGACAACAAATAAAGTTGTTCGCCATCTATCGGCTGTGTTATGCAGTACAGTATTTGGTGACCTCTCAGAATGAAGTGAGTACCGGTCCCCTCAGTGTTCTCTACTGAGGTACACAGGCGGCAGTTGTCATTCGTGGGCGTTGTACTGAACTACACACTGCCAGTGCGACATCTTAATGCAGTGTAAGTTGCAAGGGTAGTCTACCTGATCCAAGAAGGGTGATTTCCCGTCTTGCTGCTGCAGATGCTAATGATTCTCCACTGTGTCATCCGTAGGTTGTGAACACTCTACACGGAGACAGATCCCCACACAGGGCAAGTTGGGCAAGGTCGCCGAGGCATTACAACCCCACATGAAGACCAATGTCTGGCCATCTCAGCGTTGTACGGCTACCGCCTGAGCCCTGCATGACGATCTCAGATGGGCCAGTGGAGCCGCTGTGTCCGGTAAGACTGACACAGGTTACGAGAAAGGACCTTACGACCCAGACGTCCTGTTCTAGTAGCCCGCTCGACAAGATGACATCTCGCAGCTCATCTGCAGATCTGCCGTTCCGATATCGACTGGCAACTTCGTCAGTGGTGAAACGTTTTGTTCACAGACGAGTCCAGATTTTTTTCTGACGCAAGGTGATGGCCGCATTTCTGTGTGTAGCCGCCGTGATAAGAGATATCTGAGAAGTGTTGTCCAGGAAATCGACAGATTTGGCCAAGGTTCTGTGATGGTGCGGGGAGGCGTCAATGTTGACAGCCGTAAGCATCTTGTCCGTGGTCACCTTACCGCCAGGCAATACAGCGCGAATATATCCTGTTGAACCATGTGGTGGTTGCTGATCTGAATTCCTTCTCGTGCACGATAATGCCAGGGGCCTCGTGGCGGGCATCCCCAGGGATGTCTTGCAGAGTCTGGACAGAGAAGTAATGGAATGGCCAGTGGTGAGTCCCGACTTCCAATAAATCTCAAGGGGAATGGGACGGTTACGACAAGATCATCGCCGTAGTACACTATCGAGTTGGAAAAGGTCGCCGAACCATTACAACTCCACGTGACGACCGATATGTGGCCATCCATGCGTTGGGGCGTTCTAGGTGTCATTTAGGTGCCAGTCGGTGATAAACGCTCACGGATGACATAACCGTTTCTGAATGTCTCCTAGCCCAATGAAAAAAACCTAAGATGACGGAATGCATGACTGTTTCCACTTTAGTTTCTACACCAGTCGGGCTTTTCAGTTCCTGTCATGTAAGTATACGAATATGTAACGATGTTTTTTTGTGGACTTAATTTGTTAAAGATGCAGTTGTAATTTTGTAACGTACCCAGTCCTCAGTTACTGTTCAACGGAGTATGGCAGACGCCCAAGTCATGTTCCCTAATTCTTTTGAACAGTGTATAATAATAATAATAATAATAATAATAATAAGTAAATGGCGATACTAGTTCATCAAGTATGTACAAGTTGTAAAATTGCCCTTATCGAACTGTTTCGGAACGAATAATTTTTTTCTTGCAAAATGTAGCTTACAGGAGAGATCTGTGTCGACACATCATCCTACTTCGCAAGACAGAATTGTAACTTGCGATGTTTGTCCCATTATGTGGAAGCGTCGTTAAATTCACAGGAAGTATTTGTTGGGTCACATATTGTATGCGAGGAGTAAGTCGACTCGTCAAAATCTTATGGCCACTTCGCAGATGGGATACATACTTCTCATCATTCACGTAGAGAGTCACTCTCCCATAAAAATCGAACAGATAAGCATTACTGTCAGCTCACACGGGCACGCCTGCATCAATGGTGCAGTTATTGACCCGGACAAGCTGTGTGGAAGCCCAGTCACAGACCGGAGTCGAGGAATGCAGAAAAGTATGATGTTGTGTAAGCATGTCTTCTTTCCTCCATTTTCTGTCGTACAGGTTGTTCGCGGCAGCTACAGGGACGCTCGAGCCTTATCTGGGACGATAACCGGGGACAGAGTTCAGCAAACGGGCGCGCAGTGGGAAGCCGGCTTTGTCATACAACCACTATAAAATTTCCTGCCAGCAAGCTTTCCAGCTAGTCGTAGGAAGAATTCTCGAGATCGTCTTTCACTGATAACTCGCTGCGCAATAGCGAAAACAACACCAGGAGTGTAGCGCAACACATAGATGTGTTTTAATTTTATTCGATAAGGCTGCACGGTACAAGCACGGGGAATCTGCGAAGCGCCTGTTCCAGTGTGGAAAAATGATGACAGTGCGTTCTTTAGTAGTTGAAACTAACTGTGGTATTTTAGTAAACATCAGCTGCCGCCAAGAAAACAAAGAGAACTTGCGCACGGCTGCCTCAGCTGTCGCAAGGGCAGTTGTAAGATCTAGGGCTCAAATTCTTCCCCTGGCTTAGACGCAAAGAGTGGCACTGAACGCTGGAAAGAGTCCACAGGTTATGAAAAATACCACCGGAGGCAGGAGTGCACTGAAGCGGTCAAAGCATTGCATCTCACTATCGAAAAAAAACAGTGATGAATCATTGAGAACCGTCGAAGAGCAGTAACAAGTCTGCTAATACATTAGTGTGTCTTTTTTCCTGAACAAAGTTCGATAGTAAAAGAAAGAACTCTAGCAAGACTGATAGGGAAGTGCCGTTTACAGGTTTCCGATGTCGGGAGTTTGCGAGCCACAGTTGTTGAGGCAGTATGAAAAACTTTTAAGAATCATCGAGTGCAAGTCCAGCGACCGTCCTGGTTTTGCGACCGGCTTTTTTTCCGATTTTGTAGAAGAGTGTTTCGATGTAGTTAGTGGGCACATAATCGGTTTTAATTTTCTAGCCGGAGGTGGTGTTGCCGGAAGACAGATATTTACCGTGGTTTAATTAAAGTTAATAATCTGTATTCGATTCCGAGGGAACTTGACCTAAATAGCTTTGAACTGTTATCCTATTTTATCTTGGTAGTGGTATGGATTTCCGTGGAAGATACGATGAAACCCATTGGAGGTGATGCGCTGATTGTGAGTATTCGCGATATAAGTTTTCTAACTTCGTGGTCGATCACTGGAAACCTTCTGGGAGTAATTAGAATTATACAACAGTTATTTCATTGGTACAAGACCGGTGGCAATTCTATGCTTCTCCTGCGAGTCAAAGCGATGCTTGCGACCTTTATGACACTTGTTATCATCGTCACCATTATAATCATCGTCATCATCATTACTGTATAGAATTATAGAATACACACTATTATTCACAGTTTAATATTTAAATTGACAACTAGATCCTAGCACTCTGTCACTTCACGCAAGGATTTCATACCTTCATTAAAAGCATAGAATGGAAGCTCTCCGCATTATCTGATCTTCTCCACGATTGTCATACACAGCAGTTTCATAGTAACCCTACTTCTTCAAGAAGTGGCCACAACCCCCTTGTCCTATTCATATGCGGTTGAGTCTCCACTATTCATGGCGGGGAAGCACCAAACCTGCAACCTTCGACTTTGGAGTTTGGATTTCAGGCGGGCGTTCCTTCCAATTGTCAATGGATCGAAAACGTATGTGACACGAAGATCGACCCAATGTTCTTTCCAATTGTCAATGCATCGAAAACGTATGTGACACGAAGATCGACCCAAGGTGCCTTGAATGACTTCAGGTGTATAACTGGCGGATTCTGGAAAGCGTTTCTTATGAGACACTGCCTTCTTGAGAATTGCACCTTGGCAGCTTTTCTTCTAAGATCCAGAAAAGCTATACTGCATAGAAGAGGCAACCAATAAAAGGGAGTAGATCTGACAGTGCAAGTAATGTTCCTCATTGTCTCACTAAGACGTCAATTTATCTTACTATGCCGGCCGCGGTGGTCTAGCGGTTCTAGGCGCTGAGTCCGGAACCGCGCGACTGCTACGGTCGCAGGTTCGAATCCTGCCTCGGGCATGGATGTGTGTGATGTCCTTAGGTTAGTTAGGTTTAAGTAGTTCTAAGTTCTGGGGGACTGATGAACACAGATGTTAAGTCCCATAGTGCTCAGAGTCTATCTTAGTATGTGCGCTTTTTTCCCCTTCAGGGGGACAATATTCAGCAGGTGAACGAACAAGTGAAATTGCAGCATTGAGTAGCGTATGTGCCTTTGGTCCCAGTTGTTTCTGGCTATAATGTAGAGTAGATTTATTCGTGAACCAAGTTTCTTTGACAGGTTCGTCAGCGTTGCTATAATAATAGTGCTCGATCGAAGGCGATGCCTAGATATTTAGGGAACCACTTGTGGTCAAAATTCTATCCCTAACAAATAAAACGCTTGCTTCCTGCGTGCCTCTTTGTTACCTATACCTAGCACGGTCGGCACATGTGCCTACTCTGTCGTCATGTGGGTGTCCCTCTAGCACAGCGGTTCCCAAATTTTTCCTGTGGCGGAACACTCTGAGAATCCTGGTACTTTGATGGAACACCTTGTTTATTTTGAAGGTTAATAATATTTTTAAAAATGAGAAAAACTTGTTTTAGTCTGTGCTTCTTCAATTTTAAATCATGACTAATAGCGCAAAATCATAATAGAAATTTTAAAAAGTAATTAGTATCGCCAAAACATCTAAGAAAACACCATGTTGTTAATAGTCTTTTGCCGAGAACTTATCCACGTCCCGTTGATCACCAGCGTTCCGCCGAACACGGTTTGTGAAACCCTCTTCTAGCGGCGTGTTTGAACCTCTGCTCTCTTACATTCTTTCGCTGGCAAGGGACTGATGACCTCGCCGTTTAGTCCCACAATCCTCTCGATCAGTCAATCAATCTTTTGCTGGCAATTATACTGCGACGTTTCAGCGGGTTTCATTTTACAGCGTCTGGCTTGTTTCTTCTCGCATACACTTTATACATAAACGATCTAACGGAAATGGTAGGGAACAATCTGTGACTGTACGCTGTATTTTAGGGACAGTGTCGTCTTTATGTCATTAGGAAAATACAGGGCGTCTTGAACAGAATTTCTATATGATGCGATGAATGACAGTTTGCTCTAAAGGTGGAAATGCTCCGTGGACTAAAATAAGAATCCCTGGAGGGAAGACGACGTTCTTTTCGCAAAACAATACTAGAAAATTTATAGGACCGACATTGGGTCAGCTCGTGATGGCTGGGTGTTCTGTGTTGTCCTTAGGTTAGTTAGGTTTAAGTAGTTCTAAGTTCTAGGGGACTTATGACCACAGCAGTTGAGTCCCATAGTGCTCAGAGCCGTTTGAACCATTTGAACATTGGGTCAGACTACAGAACGATCCTATTTGCACACATCTAAATCCTGCGTAAGGATCACACCACACATAAGAGTAACTACTGCTCCTTCGGAAGCATACTGACAGTTTTTTCTTTCTTCGTTCCGTTTGCGTGTGGAACAGAAAAGGGAATAACTAGCAGTGGTACAAGAGACCTCTCCGCCGTGCACCGTAAGGTCGCTTGCGGAGTGTGTATGTAGATGTAATACTGCTGCGCATAACTTGTTCGCTCGCCGAACGCTACCAGGAGATAGTGAATTCCTGCTGCGGACGCGCGTTAGATCTAGCGCGACGACACGACAAAAGGAGCGGACAAGAAATGAAAGACACTTATTCTGTATCGTCGCTGGATTTGGACATCGATATCTAGATGAACGCACCAGCGTTGACCGTCTAGAGTTGAATGATTTCAATAGCCGCGACGCTTGGCAAGACATTCTGGCGGCGTTATCTAGGAGGAAACTACGCGAGTTTTCCTCATCTAGCTGTGTTGACGCACCCGAGTCTTTCCGGTCCCCGACGTTTCTATTCGCACACAACTGCACGCCTGCTCATTGTAATTTCTCTCTGTTCGCTGTTCTTGACGATTCTTTTCACGTTTGAATTCCCCTCGGTTTCTCCCTCGGAATTTGCGTAAGGTTTGCCGTCGTCCCTTCGGTCAGTCGCCGTTTTCCCGGACATCGCTTAGTACCACTCCCATGTCCGGGCAGTGCGTTACTAAGCCTGTTATGGCCGCAGTATGTTTTATTGTAAGGGTGTCGTCGTACTTCCGAGGGAGGTGTATTAGCAGCTACCTGCTCGCGTGTAGTGGAGTCAGGCGGCCGACTTGTTGGTAGCCGTGGTGTCGTCTTGTCAGGCATGGCGGCGCGTCTGCGCCCATTAAATACGCCATTCAGTGGAGCGCGGTGGCCCTGATTAGCCGCATTGAACCAACGCGCTAGCCCACTGGGGGAACCCTTTCTCCTCACAGAACGACTCGTAATTAGCTTCCAGCACGCTGCGGGTCAGACGGGCTGTCTTGTTCAGCTGAGGCTGTAATTCGTAGAAAGTGTCGTCCGTCTACGCTCCCGCACTAGTGCAGAAAAAACAGCGGGAAAAGCGCGACATGGAAGCGGGAGTGAAGACGTCGACTAATTGTAACATTACACCGTGGCAGCTTCAGCAGAAGCGGCAAATTTCTAATATTTATATACGTACGACAGTAAAATAAAAAAGTGGACAAGTAATCGAAGCAAAGGGAGTCCCATATTCACCTTTCACCCAGATCAAACTGCAAAGTTTTCGGAGTTCTGGAGGTGTCCAGCATTACTTGTTGCACTTCCATGTGCCCGGATCAAGGCGCCATAAATGTTCTCACCCTTATGGATGTAACGAAGCGACTAAGCTGGGAGGTTCGAAAGGATAGGAAAATGCCTGTAAGAACCAAAGAATGGAACAACTTAGCTTAGTTCCAGTATTGTGAATGACGGCCGCGCAGGATTAGCCGAGCGGTCTAGGGAGCTGCAGTCATGGACTGTGCGGCTGGTCCCGGCGGAGGTTCGAGTCCTCCCTCGGGCATGGGTATGTGTGTGTGTCCTTAGGATAATTTAGGTTAAGTAGTGTGTAAGCTTAGGGACTGATGACCTTAGCAGTTAAGTCCCATAAGATTTCACACACATTTTTTGTAAATGACATTAATATAATGTCGTGTTGTGGAAGTCTTTCAGTCCTTGGTCAATATAAGTAAATTCTTCATAACGGGAAATTTGGCTACACTTTACTACTAGCAAAATTGTAAGTTTCTTTACGTGAAACGGTTTTATCTTCACTGCTGTACGTTTTTAAATGTACTGCAGTGAAACCAGAATGAGATTTTCACTCTGCAGCGGAGTGCGCGCTGATGTGAAATTTCCTGGCAGATTAAAACTGTGTGCCCGACCGAGACTCGAACTCGGGACCTTTGCCTTTCGCGGGCAAATGAATTTTGGAAGGCAGGAGACGAGGTACCGGTAGAAGTAAAGCTGTGAGGACGGGGCTTGAGTCATGCTTGCCTAGAGCACCTGCCCACGAAAGGCAAAGGTCCTGAGTTCGAGTCTCGGTCCGGCACACAGGTTTAATCTGCCACTAAGTTTCAACTGCACTGAATGTTAACAGGTCGTTTGAATTTCCCTACTCTTTATTTTCCCAGTAAATCAGATCTGACGAATCTAAGTTTGTGCGTATGAAGACAGTCCATTTTTGAACTTCGCAGTGGATGGTGACGCCAATTGGCTGAGGATGCCACGGTGGTCGGTCGGTACAACTGGACCTTCCGAGGCCAGTTCGTACGCAGATTTTTAGTTTAGTGGGTGGCATCAAAATACACTGGAATGCTAGATGCCTTTGAGAGAAAAGTACTTCGAAGTATCAATGGCCAACCTGTGAAAGAGGCAGATGCAGGAGGTTTCAGTCGTAAACTGTCCTACACTGTTTGTATAAATATGGAGCTATAAAAATAACACTGAAATTTTCCAGACTGAGATGGGCGGAGCACTTCGCACGAATGAGTGGTACGGAAGTAGCTAGAAGATGGAAATTCCGGGGGTCAAAGAGTATTAGCTCGACCGAGAACCAGATGTATAAGAGTCATGGTACAAGTGCAAAAAATGAACTGTAGGGAATGGAAAGCTCCAGAGTTGGATGGTGATAACTAGAAGAGAGTTGCTGAACCGACCAAGATTCACAATGAACTATAGAGCGACAGAAATCAAGACGGTGGAATACCTATGGAATCTCTTTCCTCATTCTTTTGTATTTCTCCTACGGAGGAGTGAACATCAGGTTACATCTATTTTCGTATGACACCATACTGCAACAATGTCACCGGCAGTAGCCACACAGTTCGCTTGGATTGGCTATTTACAATCGATGCTGTCACAACTGTTCGTGGCCGGCCGCGGTGGTCTAGCGGTTCTAGGCGCTCAGTCTGGAGGGGACTGATGACTACAGATGTTAAGTCCCATAATGCTCACAGCCATTTGAACCATTTTTTTGAACAACTGTTCGCAAAATTAATGACGCTTCCGGAAGTAAATCTGGCTCTTTCTAATGAAATAAATGGTTCACAACCTGTGACGCTTCAATCCTTGCGTGCTGTTGGTGACGTAGATAGCCAGTATGGATAGATAAATTGATTCCGAAGGAAGAAGGACGCCGTATCTAGCAGAGGCTACAACGAAATACATTCCAAAAAAATTGGAGAATCACATCGCATAAGGATGAAGGATTGCACGTAAGAAGTGCGCGCGCTGTACGATTGTAGCAGGAGGTGCGACCGCTTGTGGGCGGACGCGGCGCGGCGTATTTACTGTTGGCAGTGTTGGCAGGCCTGCGGCGAGTAACTGGGTCAGTGTCTTCCTGCGGCCGGGCCGGGGCGGCTCCCGAGAGACGGGCGCAGCGCTTGCCGCACGTGCGCGCCGCTGGCCACGTGATGTAAACATGCTGCTGCGCTAGTCAAATGGCGCTTACTCACAGCCGGCCAGCTTGCACTTGTGAATGAGGCCGCGCAGCACGCGCCGACATCAGTGGAGCGGGACGCGCAGACTGGTTTCTCCGGACACTCACAAGACTACTTGTTTTGAGTCTGCTGCTTGCCTACGTGTGTTCGAAAACAACAGTCTCACTAGTCAAAACATTGTCTACAGAGACTTTTAAAAGAGCATCAGCAGTAGCATGAAAATAAGTTTTTTAGTAATGGTGAAAATGTCTTTTACTGTGCAGTCCTAAAGCGTCGACTGCACACCGATCAGTGCAGTGCCGCGAAACGGCAATGGCGCCAATGGCAAGAGCGGGCAGCGCCACACCTCCAGGAAGACTGAGTTCAGTGCCCTCTGTCAACGCTGATTTAACCAACTGCCCATCGCTTGTTGGCACACAGTTTTAATATGCCACGAAGTTTCAACTGCACTGAATGTTAACAGGTCGTTTGAATTTCCCTACTCTTTCTTTTCCTAATAAATCAAGATACCGAACGGTCGCAGACTTCGAGAGCATCAGCACTGAGTGATAGTAAGTGGCTACATAGCCTGCGTTCTGCAAGCAGTAATGGAGAGTAAAGTACTTGTATGTTGGAGACACTTGAAGCACAGGAATCAGGAAAAGCAAAGTTTCTTTTCTTTTTAAAAATAAAGTTTCCTATTAATTGAAAATGGTTTGGACAGATGGCTTTGGATTCTTGCCATAGGCCATCGCAATTTCTCCCCTTCCGTGTTAGTGTCTGTGCTGACTTCCACAGTAGTCGACACAACAGTCAACAATTCTCTTTACCAAATATATCAAAGATTTGATAGACACAGAGAAGGGGGAGGAGTAGGCGTAAGAGGCCGGAAATCAAGATCAGATTTGATGGTGACAAGGTATTGCTTGCAGATAAAACAATCTCTCTTCGAAGAGCACTACCCACACTTCAAGAAGAATTGCAAAAATACGGACTGAAAAACAACGCAAAGAATGAAGAAAATACACGATAAAGAGTATGTGTTGTTGTTGTGGTCTTCAGTCCTGAGACTGGTTTGATGCAGCTCTCCATGCTACTCTATCCTGTGCAAGGTTCTTCATCTCCCAGTACCTACTGCAACCTACATCCTTCTGAATCTGCTTAGTGTATTCATCTCTCGGTCTCCCTCTACGATTTTTACCCTCCACACTGCCCTCCAATACTAAATTGGTGATCCCTCGATGTCTCAGAACATGTCCTACCATCCGATCCCTTCTTCTAGTCAAGTTGTGCCGCAAACTCCTCTTCTCCCCAATTCTATTCAATACCTCCTCATTAGTTACGTGATCTACCATCTAATCTTCAGCATTCTTCTGTAGCACCACATTACGAAAGCTTCTATTCTCTTCTTGTCTAAGCTATCTATCGTCCACGTTTCACTTCCATACATGGCTACACTCCATACAAATACTTTCATAAACGACTTCCTGACATTTAAATCTATACTCGATGTTAGCAAATTTCTCTTCTTGAGAAACGCTTTCCTTGCCATTGCCAGTCTACATTTTATATCCCCTCTACTTCGACCATCATCAGCTATTTTGCTCCCCAAATAGCGAAACTCCTTTCCTACTTTAAGTGTCTCATTTCCTAATGTAATTCCCTCAGCATCACCCGACTTAATTCGTCTAGGTTCCATTTTCCTCGTTTTGCTTTTGTTGATGTTCATCTTATATCCTCCTTTTAAAACACTATCCATTCCGTTCAACTGCTCTTCCAAGTCCTTTGCTGTGTCTAACAGAATTACAATGTCATCAGCGAACCTCAATGTTTTTATTTCTTCTCCATGGATTTTAATACCTACTTCGAACTTTTCGTTTGTTTCCTTTATTGCTTGCTCAATATACAGATTGAATAGCATCGGGGATAGGCTACAACCCTGTCTCACTCCCTTCCCAACCATTGCTTCCCTTTCGTGTCCCTCGACTCTTACAAATGCCATCTGCTTTCTGTACAAATTGTAAATAGTCTTTCGCTCTCTGTATTTTACCCCTGCCACCTTCAGAATTTGAAAGAGAGTATTCCAATCAACATTGTCAAAAGCTTTCTCTAAGTCTACAAATTCTAGAAATGTAGGTTTGCCTTTCCTTAATCTTTCTTCTAAGATAAGTCGTAGGGTCAGTATTGCCTCACGTGTTCCAACATTTCTACGGAATCCAAACTGATCTTCCCCGAGGTCAGCTTCTATCAGTTTTTCCATTCGTCTGTAAAGAATTCGCGTTAGTATTTTGCAGCTGTGACTTATTAAACTGATTGTTCGGTAATTTTCACATGTCAACACCTGGTTTCTTTGGGGTTGGGATTATTATATTCTTCTTGAAGTCTGAGTGTATTTCGCCTGTCTCATACATCTTGCTCACCAGATGATAGAGTTTTGTCAGGACTGGCTCTCCAAAGGCTGTCAGTAGTTCTAATGGAATGTTGTCTACTCCGGGGGCCTTGTTTCGACTCAGGTCTTTCAGTGCTCTGTCAAACTCTTCACGCAATATCATATCTCCAATTTCATCTTCATCTACATCCTCTTCTGTTTCCATAATATTGTCCTCAAGTACATCACCCTTGTATAGGCCCTCTATATACTCCTCCCACCTTTCTGCTTTCCCTTCTTTGCTTAGAACTGGGTTTCCATCGAAGCTCTTGATATTCATGCAAGTGGTTCTCCTTTCTCCAAAGGTCTCTATATGAGTACATGACAGTGAAAACAGTAGAAGGCCAAACTGAACGGGTCGCACAGTACAGATATTTGGGGAGCAGAGTTACTGATAACTGACTTGGTGAAAAAATATGACCAAGAATTCAGAGGCAAAGTAAGCAAAAAAGAAACGCCTATTATCCAGCAAATTGGTGTTGGAGTTAAGAAAAATGTTGGTTAAATTTTTGGAGTGGAGTGTTTTTTCTATATGGCTGCGGAAGCCATATAGAAATATTAGAGCTTCACGCGAAATAATATTTCTATTTCTCCTTCACAGCACAGGAAGTCGTTCGTCCACATTAGATTTTTTTTTTTTTTAAAAAAACCACAAGATGCAACACAGGCACGTTTCAAAAATTGTTGTGCGTTTATATGGAAATGAAAATCGACTGTGGAAGTGGAAATCCGGCAGCTAGAACCGCATTTCCAGGTTCGATATTGGAGTGTTTACATAACCAACTAGAAGGGGGACTGGGAAATCTGTTAACGAAATCCGGTTTTGCGAGTCCTGTGTAAACATGGTGTGTATATTCGCTGTGAGAGGTGCACGATAAGAGCAAAGTGGCCAGCGCGCACGTGCAGCACTAGCAGCACCAGTGCCACTGGCAGACATCAGCCACGTCTTTGTTGGCGTAGTAAGTGGGCCAGTGGCCCACAAGCTGCTGCCACTTCTACTCGACGGCGACAGCACCCAGCAGCATGCAATGGTGTTGAACGGTTTATGGCTCACAACGGTAGTATCCCCTTATCGGTTTCAATTGCGAGATTTGTTTTCAAATTGACGCGTTTGAAATTAAGTAGTCTGCGAACAGAAGAGCGAGTAGGTGGTCCCCCCCTCCCCCCCCCCCACCTCTCACTCTACCGCACTACGTCACAAGGAGCTCCTTCCTGCTTCCAGTAGGCCGTTTTAGAAAGTAATACCGACCCTTCCCCTGCGCGCCTTTTAAACCGGTGTCGACACAGTGCGCTGACAAGCCTCGTTAGTGTTTATTTTCCCCCAAAATCATTAACACTAAACGGACTCAGTAATGCGGTAACTAGTACCAGCCCAGATTGCCATGCACGTTAAAGCACTCGCTTCCGGGAGGGGGACGCTCGCTAGCCCCGGTTCGAATCCGCTCGGCGGATTAACAACATACACTTCTGGAAATGGAAAAAAGAACACATTGACACCGGTGTGTCAGACCCACCATACTTGCTCCGGACACTGCGAGAGGGCTGTACAAGCAATGATCACACGCACGGCACAGCGGACACACCAGGAACCGCGCTGTTGGCCGTCGAATGGCGCTAGCTGCGCAGCATTTGTGTACCGCCGCCGTCAGTGTCAGCCAGTTTACCGTGGCATACGGAGCTCCATCGCAGTCTTTAACACTGGTAGCATGCCGCGACAGCGTGGACGTGAACCGTATTTGCAGTTGACGGACTTTGAGCGAGGGCGTATAGTGGGCATGCGGGAGGCCGGGTGGACGTACCGCCGAATTGCTCAACACGTGGGGCGTGAGGTCTCCACAGTACATCGATGTTGTCGCCAGTGGTCGGCGGAAGGTGCACGTGCCCGTCGACCTGGGACCGGACCGCAGCGACGCACGGATGCACGCCAAGACCGTAGGATCCTACGCAGTGCCGTAGGGGACCGCACCGCCACTTCCCAGCAAATTAGGGACACTGTTGCTCCTGGGGTATCGGCGAGGACCATTCGCAACCGTCTCCATGAAGCTGGGCTACGGTCCCGCACACCGTTAGGCCGTCTTCCGCTCACGCCCCAACATCGTGCAGCCCGCCTCCAGTGGTGTCGCGACAGGCGTGAATGGAGGGACGAATGGAGACGTGTCGTCTTCAGCGATGAGAGTCGCTTCTGCCTTGGTGCCAATGATGGTCGTATGCGTGTTTGGCGCCGTGCAGGTGAGCGCCACAATCAGGACTGCATACGACCGAGGCACACAGGGCCAACACCCGGCATCATGGTGTGGGGAGCGATCTCTTACACTGGCCGTACACCACTGGTAATCGTCGAGGGGACACTGAATAGTGCACGGTACATCCAAACCGTCATCGAACCCATCGTTCTACCATTCCTAGACCGGCAAGGGAACTTGCTGTTCCAACAGGACAATGCACGTCCGCATGTATCCCGTGCCACCCAACGTGCTCTAGAAGGTGTAAGTCAACTACCCTGGCCAGCAAGATCTCCGGATCTGTCCCCCATTGAGCATGTTTGGGACTGGATGAAGCGTCGTCTCACGCGGTCTGCACGTCCAGCACGAACGCTGGTCCAACTGAGGCGCCAGGTGGAAATGGCATGGCAAGCCGTTCCACAGGACTACATCCAGCATCTCTACGATCGTCTCCATGGGCGAATAGCAGCCTGCATTGCTGCGAAAGGTGGATATACACTGTACTAGTGCCGACATTGTGCATGCTCTGTTGCCTGTTTCTATGTGCCTGTGGTTCTGTCAGTGTGATCATGTGATGTATCTGACCCCAGGAATGTGTCAATAAAGTTTCCCCTTCCTGGGACAATGAATTCAGGGTGTTCTTCTTTCAATTTCCAGGAGTGTAGGTCGGTGTGCCGGCCAGCCTGGATGTGGCTTTTACGCTGTTTCCCATACCTCGCCTCAGATACACGCTACGCAAACATTCTGCACACAGAATTTACTGTAGACGTGAACAGATGGGGTACACTGATTCCGTCCTGGTTGGTTGGTTGGTTCGGGGAAGGGGACCAAACAGCGCGGTCATCAATTCTATCGCATTAGGAAAGGCTGGGGAAGGAAGTCGGCCGTGCCCTTTCGAAGGAACCATCCCGGCATTTACCTGATGCTATTATAGGAACACCACGGAAAACCAAGATCAGGATGGCCGCACGCTGGTTTGAACCGTCCTCCTCACTAATACGAGTCCTGTGGCTAATTACTGCGCCACCCCGCTCGGTGATTCCGTCCTGGTGGGTGAGTGTAAGACTGATGACCTTAGACGTTTAGTCTCCTTAAACCTGCAATCAGCACAACAGCAGTAACTAGAGTAAATAATGGAACACACTCACGCAAAAGAATCTACGAGTGCTATTCGGAAAGTAAGGAACGAGCAGTCGTGAAATGGAAACCACAGTGAAAATAGAAAACTATTTTATTTGCAACGGTTAGCTACACCTTCCAGCTACTTGTCTACATAGTCGCCGCTCAGACTAAGACATCTGTCGCCGCCTTGTACCAAATTTCCAATACCCTCGTCAAAGAAGGCAGTGTCCTGTGCTTTACGACAAGAAGCTATTTGGAGTGATTATAACATTTGGTTACGTGATCGAAAACGCTCAGTTATTCGCTGAAGCTTTACTGACATCACAGACTGGGAGTAATACGAGGCTATGCGTAAGTTACAGGAATGTTAGCCGAAGTCACTAGGTTTTACATACTTTTTCTGCAAATAGTTTAGGTATTTAGTGATGGAAAACGCCTTTACAACTTTTAGATAGTAATAGAAAGGGATTTTGTGAACGCTGATAAGAAAAACCTTACGATAACTGATGCTTTTATGCTCCACTCATTTAGAGCGGCGATATGTACAAGGACGGACATTCTTTTCCCTTCTCCCTGCAACATCATTAAATTCGCAATTGTAGAACTTCTGCAAATGGGTCCGTATCTTATATCTAGATTGTCGACTATCAATCATGAACTATGACCCAAGGCACGATACAATTATTACTGGCAAATCTTAGTGCTGATTTCAAGATACTTAACAGAGGTGCCACTTGAAGCACACGCTCTGTGGCGAAACAGACAGCGCTTGCGACTACTGATTTGAAGAGCATAGGTTCGAATCCTGGAAAGGTGATGCATATCTAAAGTTATAAACGAAATACGAAAATAGCGTTAGCAGAAACTCATTGTAGCAGTTGTTTCGATGGTGGGACGTATTGTATATAGCTTCACATTAATCTTATCCTGAGAAATGGAAACCTATGGATAAATGCAGTTACTTTGTTTACAAACAATTACCTTTTCTGGAAAGCATTGCTAGTAGTGAAGATATCACAATACTCCCATAGTACAACGAGATGCAGGACGATGATATTTTTTATGCGGAGAGAAAATGGTTCAAATGGCTCTGAGCACTATGGGACTTAACTTCTGAGGTCATCAGTCCCCTAGAACTTAGAACTACTTAAACCTAACTAACCTAAGGACATCACACACATCCATGCCCGAGGCTGGATTCGAACCTGCGACCGTAGTGATCGCGCGGTTCCAGACTGTAGCGCCTAGAACCGCTCGGCCACCCCGGCCGGCTATGCGGAGAGACATACAGAAGGTACAGCATGCATGTAACACAAACGTAAAGACTGTTCTATTTGTGAGTGTAAACTAATGTCAGTGTCTGAAGCAGACTTGACTTCATCTTATGTATGATAACGAAAATTCAAAAGCTTAAACAATAAGGATCCTAGCTGGACAGTATGAAGATAAAAAAATAACATTGTTTCTCATAAAGTAAAAGTGTGTGGTCACATTCACTAGAAAATATGTCTTTGAACGTGACATGTGTGAACAGCTGTTGCAAATGTAAGCACATGTAAACGCTAAGGAAAACCCAACAATACTCTCTCTAATCGGCGTTGTGAAGTTCTGGGACTGTGATTTGGTTTTGATATGAAAGGACTGTCGATTTGTATTAAAAACTAGTTAAAATGTTGTTGCAGGTTAGATTCAAAGCAGTGGGCTATAGATATCATCTTATGATAATATAATTTTCGACAGTCTAGCGCTCTACCAACCGAACTACCAAATGACGTACCAGGAAGCGGGTATAACATTAATTTTTACTAAGAGTTTTTATTTCGTTGACTGACGCTATCCTCTTTGTAACAGAGGGAAAGTGTACCTTAGAGGTGAACGAATGTTAACTTCAGAGTGCAAGACATTTTTAATAAAGTGAGGCAACTTGGCCATCGACGTGGTGGCATTTTGCCGGTACCATGCAACCACTTTTTACGGCCTTTCTCATTCTTTAAAACACTCAAAACCAATTATCGAAGAGCTTTTGTGGATATATTTTTACAGTGCGGTACCGCACACAATTTGTGATCCATTTTATGAAACGTAAATCCCAAAAAAATACTTCACAGTGAATTAGCTTTATGGTAGGAGCAGCGAGCGAGCCACTGACGTCACAGGCATCACATGACTCGAATGGAGCGTTACAGAGGGCTTCCAAATTATTCACATTTCATTTCCGTTTTTATAAAAGAATACTGAAACTCATTTATGAGCATAAAATGATATAATTAACCGTTTAGGACGATTTTCAGAAACAGTCAAATACTCTTCTACATTGGACTGTAGCTCGGTGTCTGTGTTAAAATTTGGTCTTCATAGCCAGCGGTTCATTTGAGTAGAGACAAAAATCAGAGGGGGCCAGGTCCGGGCTGTATGGTGGGTGATCAAATACTTCGCATCGAAACGCTGCCTGCCCCTGCAATGTGCGGCCGAGAGCTGTCGTGAAGAAGGAAATGCATAATAATTACATTACGTGGGGTTGCATGGAATGAGGCGAAATCTCTCTGCAAGCACCCATACTAGGCTGGAGACACTATTTTCTAAGCACCTTTACGAGCTCACTGTGCGTACAGAATTGAGAAGAGAGATGTTGGTTGGGTTGTTTGGGGAAGGAGACCAGACAGTGAGGTCATCGGTCTCATTGGATTAGGGAAGGACGGGGAAGGAAGTCGGCCGTGCCCTTTCAAAGAAACCATCCCGGCATTTGCCTGGAACGATTTAGGGAAATCACGGAAAACCTAAATCAGGACGGCCGGACGCGGGATTGAACCGTCGTCCTCCCGAATGCGAGTCCAGTGTCTAACTACTGCGCCACCTCGCTCGAAGAGCGATGTGACGCTATCTATGGTTATACCAGATCGACTGTTCCTTACTTTCCGAATAGCCCTTCGTACGTTATTTACCGCAAGCTACACTTCGCCGCTGGACGGAAAACTCATTCTTAGCCATCTTGTGCGGCAGTTGCAGCATTCTTCCGGGAAAGATCACTTCCCTCACCACAAGCGCTGCTCTCTCTTCAGTTTAGACGGACAGACTACATTCGCAACGTTGCTCACGGAGAGTGAGTAGGCCGGTGAAAAAAAAAAAATGCTGAGCAAAAAGATGCTTCCTGCAAACGCTAGTGGGAAGCGTTAATGGCGCAGCGGGCTACAGCGTTTAAGTGGCGCGGATGACGGCTCAGGAACAGCTGTCGGCGCGTAAAACACAAGTCAGCGGCTGGCAGTTAAATTTCAGTGGAGGAGAGGCGCTATAAAGCTGGGGCGAGCCGGCCCTAAACGGACCCGCGAGGCGGCGGACACAGCCACAGGTCGCGCCGGGGCCAATAAAAGAGATTTACTGGGCCGGCGGCGGTGGCGGCTGTCGCCTAACGAGCGCCAGGATTGCCTGGGCGTGACTCCGCTACCTGCAAGTCGCCGGTCCCGCCCCCACGGCGCAGCGACGCTTTCACTGGATCGCGGTCCTCTTTCTAGTTACACGTGCAACTGCGGTGCACACCGACAGTCGTCTTGCGCTAGTAGGAAAGATCAGTCCTATTGCGTGGGACATCAGGGTACAATCTTGACGCGTTTTATGCGCACGAATCAGAACCGTAACCTCAGCGCAGACCACACAGCCAGCAGGTAGCGCCCTCGACGGCGGAAATTCGAAATTCTGCTGTGCGGTGGATCGCCGCATGCTGTGGCCATCGGCGTAATCTGCCGTCTTCGTCGAGAGCAAATGGTGGAAATAATGGGATTCCATGCGTTGCCCAATTGACAGAGTCAGTCTGAAAGCTTAACAGTGAGCGAAGGGGTCTCTATTCTTTCTCTCGAGCTACGTCACAAGGAGAACTACAGGCTGCTTCAGGAAGTTACACTAGCCGTTACACAACGCGCCTTTTGAATCAGTGGGGACGCAGTCACGCCCGAGAACTGTTAATTTTTCCATTAAATGCGTTAACACTATACAGACCGAGCGAGGTGGCGCAGTGGTTAGCACACTGGACTCGCATTCGGGAGTACGACGGTTCAAAGCCGTCTCCGGCCATGCCGATTTAGGTTTTCCGTGATTTCCCTACATCATTTCAGGCAAATGCCGGGGAGGTTCCTTTGGAAGGGAACGGCCGATTTCCTTCCCCATCCTTCCCTAATCCGAGCTTGTGCTCCGTCTCTAATGACCTCGTTGTCGACGAGACGTTAAACACTAATCTCCTCCTCCTCCTCCACTATGCAGAATAAAGAAATTAACAACTAATGCAAGAAACGAACAGGAACAGAATATACGTAAATAACCGCACACTTCGCTGCACTACTAGGCGGAAAACTGACTTAAGTCACCCTGTATGGCAGCTGTAGCGTTCTTTCGGGAAAGGTCACTTTCCCCACTACAAGCGTTGTTCGCTCTTCATTTTACCAACAATATAGCCGCTGCCCCGCTTGATAAGCTTTTGCATCACGCGTCCGGACTCTAATAATGTGATACAAAATGAAGTAGCAGAAGCTATACAATGGACTACAGGTAAACAATGTAATTCGATAAAACAAAAACTTTGACAATAACCAACATTGCATTACAGGAAAGAATGGAATACGATGAAACAAGAAAACAGCCCGTGGAGACACGCATGGTGCAAAATCTTCATAACAGGGTGAACGGTCAGTAGGGTAACGCGCACAATCCCATTATTACACAACTTACTCTCAACAAAGACGACGGAACAGGCCGAGGGCCACGGCGAGCGGCGAGTTTCGCATTTCCGCCATTCAGGGCGCTGCCTCCAAGCAGGGTGGCTGGTTTTGCAGTTAAGACCATGGCGCGTTAATAAATTGTGCGACGCGGGTAGCTCATGTTAGTTTTAGACAGCCCACTTGCAAACGTCTGGCAGACACTGATCGTCGTCCGCCCCGTATTCAAGGCGTCAAATCCTGTGGCTGTCGGTCGACTGCAGATATAAATTTGCACGCTTGTGTACCGCCTAATATCAAGACCACGGCATCTGAAGAACAGTACCAGAGCCCTGCACAGTACGTACCTGCCTGCCTCGCGCTGCACTTCCAGCTCTAGCAAAGCTTAGACGTCACTGATTCTATCTGGCACCGATAGTGTCAAATGGGTCACGCGAATAGTTTCCGCAAGTGGCAGAGACTTGTGCCACACCAGACGCAGACATCATTTAGGCTCTGCGTCGCCACCTCTTTGCGCTGGTTCATACTGTCACTAATTTTGTCAAACGGCGAATGATTTTACAGTTGGTGGTCAAGTGACGCGCGGAGTCTGCTCTGTAAAATGATAAGCAGAACAATCAAGCCACACTTTATGCAGCACTGCTTATCCCGGAAGAGTTTGAATAAGAGAAGAGAAAATTTATATCTAGCATCCAATACGTCAGTTAACATTCCAAAAGCATTTATTTTCCAGCTAATCAGTTACTAATTTTAACGTCATATCATCACCCTAACGATCCACAAGAAACACATGATTGAGAAGAGAGAGCAGAATGAAGACGGATTACTGATGCACTGCACTGAACGGATGATATTCACATCTGTCCAGTGGCGTGATAGTGGTGAGTTGGGTGTAGGGGGAGCTACTTGTCCGTAGACTGTCCAATGTAAATAAAGCATCGGGCCCAGTAAATCATTTTACTAAACTACTTGACAAAACAGTGTTGACGACACTCTTATGGTTACTATATCACTCACCACATGACGAGATTAGTGGCCTAGAGAGACCCAGCATTTAGGCTCAAAGACGCGGACAAATATGAAGGTGACTGACGATCGGACCAGCGTCTAAATACACCGCACTTGTGCAGGCATTACTCGCAAACGACTACCATGCAATAGTCAAGAGAACGTTACAGGGAAGCGATGAACGACTTCCTGTACCGTACCTAGCTACAGGAATTATGCAAAAATATGAAAATACTCCGAGAAGTGCATGCCCGAACATAAATGCAGGTTTGCACTGTTGTATTTGACCACGAATGGCACCTCAATACGTTACAATTTTCAATCGTCGTTAGAGCAGGGTGTTCTATGTTGTGAGTGCATTATGTCGGAGCTAAGCGAATTCGAACATGGGCAATGTGTTGGTGCTCGTATGGTATACCAAGGTAGCCGAGGTATTTGGTTTTTTTCTGAAAAGGGGCCGTGTCGAAGATTTATACCGCATACAGGGAAAGCGGAGAAACTTACGTCGGTAAGTTACAACGCACACGAAAGTATGTGGTGAGTGACACTGAAGAGGATTATGACGAAAAACGTATTTATCCATTCCGAGACGACAGGAATCTGTTTTGAATGTCAACGAGTTTCCTACACGTATTACGTATAGTAACGTGTTCTCTATGTTTCCACATCCTTGTCCAACCCCTGTAGATCGGCACCGTGCAGTGTGCTGAACTACAATGTGACTCTTTCGACAAAAGCTATTTGTAATCCATTGTTCTATATTTTTCTGTCCATACTCGTTCGGTCTACCAACGCCTTCGAGCTCCTGATAATTAGGGTAAGTTCTCAGCGATATCCAACGGAAAAAAAAATTCAGAACGGCTCAACTGAAAGGAACTCTTGATTATGTGGTCCTGGAGGCACACCATTTGGGATTTACTTGTATGAACTGCGCAGAGTAGACTAAGTTCGAATTACACGACACATGAAAAGGTCCAGATCCTTCCAGACAAACCCTGCCTGATGGCCAAAAGTCAGGTACTCACGGCAGGTAAATTTTCCGATTACTACGAGCTTCCAAAGCGAAGCTGTCATACTGATTTCTCCTACTGAACTAGCATACAGCTTTCGATTTTAAATTGTGTGATATGTTAACATGTAAACCAGAGAATGCATAACATCGTCTTACGAAAGACAAAAAAAGAGATGTAGCAGAAAGATTACTCTCGTGACGTTGAGGAAAATCGAAAATGACAAGATTTGCACCTGCAGGCAGGTTCAGGCTGAAACAAGCAGCACTGCAGAGGCGGAGGAGAGCTTACGTTGGGCTACTGGCGCCTCCCCTCCACTCTCCCCCCCCCCCCCCCCCCATTATTTATGACTCTCGCCTGGGCAACGAGGGGAGCCAAGCCTGAGTCTGCCCTGCTCGAAACGTTATCAGCGTTTCTAGCGGGAAGCGATGTTCTGGCTTTATCAATAAAACAGCCAAAATCGGCTGGATCGCAGTACAGCCGCGGATGCTACTGTTTCTGAACTGTCTCAAAATAGAATAAACTTTGTCGATTTCAAAATGTCTTAATCTGTAAATAATCAAAACCTGGAAAAACGACAATACGCAACACTTAAAAGAGTTCCATACTGCCTGTACAGTTATGTTTAAAAGCCAATCACGGATAGCTATACTTCGTCCATCATTAAGTTCAACCGGATGTAACAAAATCCACGAAGTGCTGTAGAGCCATTGTAAGTTAATCCTAGATCTAGTTACGTAATCTAGCGTAAATGATGCACTGTGTGCTTTTGGTAATAATTGCGTTTAATGTTTAACTGCTTTAGGCCTGTTTCAGATATCACTGAACAATCATTCCTGCTCCATTCCTCCCCCCCCCCCCTCCTCCGTCATGTGCATAAAATTTTGTTGTTCGTATGCACACTCAGTACGTCCAAAGTTGCATCGTGTTCCATACAGAAACATAAGCACGAAAAACCTTTAAGAGATGGTTGTGCTTAATGTTTTCAAGAAGCCGTTCTATATGACACATTGCAGAAAAAACATTTGAGGTTGACCGCATTGATTACTGGAAGACTAACTCTAAGCACTGCCTTCTGTGGCTACAATATTTTGTTATACGCTATTACATGTAACAGATAAAATTTCATATTTTTCATTTGTTTGGTCACAGTGTCCAATACTTGCTTTACAATTAATATATATAGTTGAAATCTGTCTTTGACACTAATAGGAACGTTCAATATTCAGTTTTGCTATATGTTAAGAAATGTGTACTGTTGCAAGACAATGCGCAAAGTTAAACTGGAAACAATAGTGTCAAACACGGGGATATCTGTAAAACGGGCAGAGAGACGACACTGCAAAATGTAAGCGAAAACACGACAAAGTGGCACCATTGACGGTATTTTGACACGAACCTCATAGAATATTTCTTTACAGGAGTAAAGGAAAAAAAAAACATTATAATCCTAACATTACAATTTAATATTAATGACTGAAGAAATTTCACACTTTGTGAGTCCAACTTCAGCCTACTGAACGGCACGGTCGTTCACTGCAAACAAGTCTTCTTTGGCACATGATTCGCTGTTTCTTGTTTTATTGTGAATTTGCTTTTATGACTCAACATGAGTTTCTGTGTGCGTGTTGCAGTTCAAACAGCTGCACTTGTCAAGGAAGAAACTAGCCACCTGGTTTCTGTAAACGGCACAGCAACTGTCCTGCACCAACTGCGATATGCATTTAGTTGTCGGAGACGTTTTAGAACATGAAATGTTGACAAAAAAGACACGACAAGTATCTCTAAATTTACAGGTCCTTGTACAGTTTCAAAAATCTTTACGTTTTCCAATGAGGAGAAGAGCATATTCAGTTTTATATGGTGTTTCCCCTTCCGAAATGCCTGCACCATTATGTATTAACGTTCGACTATATCCTCTGGAAAAAATTACATGAAGTAACGCTTCACGTCTTTTAAATTCCTTGTCTAGACCTTTTTGAAAACAACGACTTTCTGCTTCGTACATACAGTTATAGTGGTATGCGTCTTTAAGAGGTGGAAAGACGAAAAATCCAGAAGTACACCTGAAGTGGGCGAAAACATTGTTTCCCACGGGAGAAAGTCATCCTGGAAATGGCTGGTGAGGCAAAGATGTGGTTGACCATCTGCGTCGACTGACATACGACCTTAGCGCTTTGCATTTTCATTACAGCAGAATTCGAATACCTAGGTGGCGCGTTAGCTAGTCTGAAAGTTTGTACAGTGTTGCTGTACAGGTGTGCGAGTGTCTTCCTGGTGGCCATTAGCCTAGCGGCGGAGCTGCGTGGTTTGTGGCAGGCAGCGCCGCAGCCCAGACGGCGGCACGCTCTCTCTCTCTCTTTTCTCCCACCCTCTCCTCTCCCTGCCCGCCTCTCCCGGCGTGCTATTAATAACGCCAGCCCACAAACAGAACAGTCGCGTGTCCGCCACAAACCCACCCAGCCAGCTCCGCCACTGGGCTACCGCTGCATGTCTGGACCCATTCACCAGCGGTTCATTCAACTTCCGCTCTGACAATAACCTGCATCCTCCGCGCCGTGAGTCCACTACTGTCCTCAGCGAGGTCGTGATATCAGCCGGCATCTCCTCACCGCGTAAAATGATCATCAGCCGTTCTACTGAGTTTTCTGCTGGAGTTCTCTCGCTTTTAAGGAAGATATTACTGCTCGGTTCCGCTCTTGTTCCAAGTAACACAGAATTCTGCAATCCTGTTCAGACAAGAACTTCGAAGACGAGTGAGAGTCTCGTGATCAGCACTCAACCTCTTCAGGCAGAGCAACAACTGAACCATTTTTTCCACATTGTTGCTGAATATTTTCAACTGGTATGCTGCGTCATCTCTTTCCGCAGTTGTGGTTATCACTCCACCTCTACACACTCGTTACAGTCATTATCCTAGATAATGTTTTCGTATTTAATTATTTGTCTATCCTCACAATTTTTCCTCTTTACTATTGACGAAATAAACCTCGGGTGACCAGCCTGGTGTGAGTGTACAAAGGACACAATATTTCGACAATCGACCTTGCTGCCACCATCAGGTGTGCTGATGTACTGCCATCAGATTCCCCCTCTCCCTACCTCGGCCGTTCCCTCCGCCGTCCGCGCCGCGGGCTCTGTCTCGGCCGCTCGCGCCGGGGTTCGACGCCCGGCTTGTGTCCTAGCGTCCGAATGTTCCCTCGTCGCTACGCGGCCAAGGAGGTTTGCTGGCGGTGTTTCGGAGGTTCCTCCCCCTGCCCTCGAAGTTAATACATTCTGAGATATTTCTTTCTTCTCCTTAATCCGGGTGATGGCTGGTTCCCAAGCTTGGTTAAGGGAATAGCGCCGCTGTCACGATTCAGTTCAGGTTCTCTTACTCTGATCTCTATAGCTCAATCGTGACAGCGGCTATTAGGGAACGACTGACAAGAACAGGGGAAAGGAGTACAGTGGAAGAAGAAGGGGTAGCTTGAAATAGTGAAGGCACCAGAGGATCAAGTAGGGAAAAAAAAGAGCTTGTAGAAATCCCTGGGCAACACATGAGGTATTGAATTAAACTGATGAAAAGAGAACATGTAAAAAAGCAGTAAATGAAACCGGCGAAAAGGGATACAAACGTCTAAAAAATGAGACTCACGGTAAATGCAAAATGGCTAAGCATGGTTTAGAAGCATGAATCACAAGGGAAGAGAGGACGCCGCCTACTGGAAAATTAAAGAGACCTTAGGAGAAAAGAGAACCACTTGTATGAATATCAAGAGCTCAGATGGAATACCAGTCCTAAGCAAAGAAGGGAAAGCAGTAGGGTGGAGGAAGTATATAGAGGGTGTATAGAAGGCAGATGTACTTGAGGGCAATATTACGGAAATGGGAAAGGACAGAGATGTAGATGAGAGGGGAGATATGGTACTGCGTGAAGAATTTGACAGAGCACTGAAAGACCTACGTCAAAACAAGGTCCCGGAAGTAGAACACATTCTATTAGAACTACTGATAGCCTTGGGAGAAAGAGCCATGACAAAACTCTTCCATCTGGTGAGCAAGATATATGATACTGGAGAAATACCCTCAGACTTCAAGAAGAGTATAATAATTCCAGTTCCAAAGAAAGCAGGTGCTGACAGACTTGAAAATTACCGAACTATCAGTTTAATAAAAAAAAGTCACGGTTGCAAAATACTAACACGAATTCATTAGGGAAGAGTGGAAAAACTAGTAGAAGCCGACCTTGGGGAAGATCAGTTTGGATTCCGGAGAAATATAGGAACACGCGCAGCAATACTGACCCTACTCGTCAAAGATAGATTAAGGAAAGGCAAACGTAGGCGTATCGCATTTGTAGAGTTAGAAAAATCATTTGACAATGTTGACTGGAATAATCTCTTTCAAATTCTTAAGGTGGCAGGGGTAAAACCATAGGGAGCAGAAGGCTATTTACAATTTGTGCAGAAAGCACATGGCAGTTATAAGAGTTGAGGGGTGAAGGGGAAGCAGTGCTTGAGAAAAGTGTGCGACAGTGCTGCAGCCTATCCCTCGACGTTATTCAGTCTATGTACTGAGCAAGCAGTAAAGGAAACAAAAGAAAAATTTATAGTAGAAATTAAAGTCCAGGGAGAAGAAATAAAATACTTAAAGGTTTGCTGATGATTTTGTAATTCTGTGACACAGCAAAGGACTAGGAAGAGCAGTTGAGCGGAATGGGCAGTGTCTTGAAAGGAGGGTACAAGATGAACATCAACAAAAGCAAAACAAGCATAATGGAATGTAGTAGAATTAAATCAAGTGATGGTAAGGGAATTAGATTAGTAAATGAGACACTTAAAGTAGTAGATGAGTTTTGCTTTTTCGGCAGCAAAATAACTGATGATGGTCGAAGTAGAGAGGATATAAAATACAGACTTGCAATTCCAAGAGAACTGTATCTGAAGAAGAGAAATTTGTTACCGTCGAGTATAGATTTAAGTGCCAGGAAGTTTCTCTGAAAGTATTTTTATGGAGCGTAGCTATGTATGGAAGTCTTTTTTGAAAGTATATTGATGGAGCGTAGCCGTGTATGAAAGTGAAACATGGACGATAAACAGCTTATACAAGAAGAGAACAGAAGCTTTTGAAGTGTGGTGCTAGAGAAGAATGGTGAAGATTCGATGGGTACACCACGTAACTAATGACGAAGTACTGAATACGATTGGGGAGAAAAGAAATTTGTCGCACAATTTGAGTAGACGAAGGGATTAGTTAATAGGATACGTTCTCAGACATCAAGGGTTCACCACTTTAGTACTGGAGGCAAGTTCCGGGAGGGGGGGGGGGGGGTAAAAATCTTAGAAGGAGACCAAGAGGTGAATACAGTAAGCAGATTCAGAATGATGTAGGTTGCAGTGATTACTTGGACATGAAGAGGCTTCCACAGGATAGCGTAGCGCGGAGAGCTGCATCAACAAGTCTTCGTACTCAAGACCACAACGACGGTGGAAGCATAAAATAGGCCTTGTAGAGTGCCGCCCACTCTGGAGGCTGACCTAAAATCAGTTGCATGTGAATACTAGGCAACTCGGCGCTTTTCTATATGTGGATCAGTGCTGCATCTTGTGGGGGGGGGGGGGGGACAGCAATAAGGGTTTCTGTACACCATCTTTTTCTTGCTTCGCCTATTCTCTATAGTAGTTATTCACTTAGTTTTTAAAAGGCTGCTATAGCACGAGGATTCACATGCTTCCAATTTCTTTATCTCCAGCTTTCCTACAATCCATGTTTCACTTACATGTAGTGTGCTGCTACAGTTTCAAGATCGTCTTCCGTGTCAATATTTCCTTCCAGTAGAGTTCTTTTGCTAAAGAATGCTTCCTTCGCCTTCATCATCTGGCCCTCGCGCTTTCTTTCTTTCGATCATCTTTTGCAATCTCGCTGCCTAGAACGGAGACTTATTTCACTTCTTCTGCTAGTGTCGCCCCCTTAATTACGTTCAACAACCCGCTATTCTTGTTACTACCACTCGACACTCTCATCTACGCTTTCTTTGTCAAAGTTTTGTCCTCGTTAATCTGTTCGTTCCATCAGCAGTCTCCTTACTTTCCATGAATATCTACTACAAACTAGAAGTATTCACGTTCAACGAAGTGCTTGAGTACGACGACGACGATGATGATGATTGTGACGATGCAGAAAAGCACGCACCTGTTCTCCGGACGAGATGCAGGTGTGGTTTTCCTCAGTCACTCCAGGCCAATTCCGGAATGGTTTCTGGAGTAGGAGACTGCCTCTGGCGACAACTTCCCCCATCTTCTCTCCGTATTTGACAGCCAAACTATGGGCGATGGAATGATGACAAAAAATTCGCGGTTTCTTTGGCATGATTCAGAAAGCTTTGTAAGCAGTTTCCTATTGACTACAATTAATGCGCGCTATTTAGCAGTCATATTCAACAGCTATCACAAGGTTTCACGGAAACTTTCTCCTGATACGTGAGAACTTATCCTGCGAAGACGATTATGTCATTTAGTGTGATCTTGATAGGAGAATCCGTTCAATAATGAGTGCCAATTGACGTCATGGCAACAAGCAACCAAGTATTATACTCAGAGAAACTTATCAATTTGCTAATCTACTGACGTTAATACTGCCATCCATGTGATATTATCATGTGTGTACAGGAAACACTTGGAAGTAGTACCTCTGAAGTACGTCAAAAGAACTTCGCATATGAAGAACGCAGTTTTCTACATGTCACTGTTGGAGGTGTTATAAAACTAACAGATACATTGATTAAAGACGGAAGTAGAGCAACAGAAGTTTTACCAAGCAGACAAATCCTGTATAACAGGGTATTGTTTAGAATAAAATGAGTCTGTCGTAATGACGCCTTTGAATTCGTTATTCAAATCTTATGTGTATCGCTGATATTTTTTTCTTACTTTGGTAGCATAAATTACTGTTGCACGTCTCGTCAACATCAAGATCATTAGCAACGAAACATATCGGCTTGGGCAACGACAGAAGAGAAAATCGATCATAATCTTCTTGCAGGAACCGGCCTGACATTCCACTGAAAGTATAAAACCAACGTGTCCACGTTCGGATGGAACCGTTAATGGTTATTTTTTCGAAAGAACAATTCTCGCTTCAAAACAAATTTACGTAATAAGTCTCCTGCTCATGCTGGATTGTCATAGCTAGATGATAATAATTAAGCTAGGATACGAAGCACGACACTGTGACACTCGATGTGTTCACAGTTAAAATCGTATAATATATTATCGAGTTGCGCTCAAATGCTGCCAGGCGATGCGCTTGTAGTTGATTTTGTAACTGCCATTAAAGTGACTAAATCGAATCCGGCATGCAAGCAATCAACATCACATTAGCATTTGTAAAATATGCACCATTACTAATGTGTTTTTGAATATTTACTGGAGGCCGTGGCTAATGGCATACGGGTATATACGACGACTATAGATCAAGTTTCTTCCCACTAAACGAGATGTCGGAGTGGTTATGTCCCTGGATTCTTATTGGGAAGTGCAGGTTTCAAACCCCCATGGGCCCATCGTGATTCGTGATCAACATTTTCTGTGATCTTCCTAAATCGCTCCACAAATCCGAGACCAATTCCGTGTCTAACTTCGACTTGTGGTCCGTCTCTTACGACGTTTACGCCAACGGGACCTGAAATGTTAATATCCTTTCTATCGCTATTTTTTTCGTTTTTTTTTCGTTTAGGTACGATTTTGTTATCATTTTTACCTGCATCATAATAAGGACGACGCCTAACACTATCCATCAGTGATGTAGGATAAAGAGAAATTTGTGACAATGTGGCCAGCAGTGATACTCAATTTACTACTTTCTGTCTTTGAAAATAAACAGCAGAATTCGCAGTCTTCGCATACAAAAGCACAGTTAAACTGCATTTCATTGTTACGTATGGATCATGAGTGAATATGCTGAAAGTTAATCAATTTCATATTGATCATTATATGAAAAAAAACGTTTAACGTCTCATGAGCGACGGACCTGAAGCTTCAATTGAGCTGATTTAAGGAAACTGCAGCAAACCTATATCCTGATGGGTGGAGGGGGATCTGAACCTCGCTGCTTTCGACTGCTAGCTTAACGAGCAGTTACACTTGTCACTAATACCAAGCCATCCGTAAGAAAATTGTACACAGAACAGCATAAAATACTGCGGAACCGAGCAAACACTGAAGTGTGACAGTAAGTTTGATAGGGAATATTCCTGCAACTGCCGTTCTAAGCCATTACTAGGCCTATTCTTTTTCTTTGTGGAAGTGTCCTGGATGCAGGATCAGCATCAGCCGTTAGTGTCTGTTACACTGTTTCAGGTATAACTTACGATGTGCTTTGAAAAATAAAAATAAAATGCTGGGAGTCACCACATCGCCTAATGATCAATTCCAATCACATTTAAGGTGTCTATTTTCACATCAGATTGGGATGGATAGAGGATTGTAGCTTAATAATGCCAGTGTAACTGAAGAGTCTCCCACCATCAGGCATGACCCTACTGCTTCGATACACCCTCTAAGTGCTGGGTGTAAGTTGTAATGGAGTTGGTGTGTAGTTTATTGATAACAGTAAAGACCGTCGGAACGAAGTTCTGATTTTGAGCGAACTTTTCACGAGAGAAATGCATGAAGACCTGAGGAGGGCCGATGATTTGGTGCTGGGATTGGCAAATACAAATGTAACGTATTACGCTTAAATTAGCGGAAAAACGATTGCTGGGAAAGCACTGGAAGCACTCAAACCATTTAATATCTGAGAATATGGGTTGGGGAGCGATTTAAGTGGCATGACAATATAACCGTAGAAAAACAGATGCTGGACTGATTCATTGGGACAATTCTCAGGATGTAAAGTCCACTCACGAAGGAGGAAGGTTACAAACTACTTGTTCGACGAATACTGTTCGTCAGTCTGAGACCCGTACCAGAAAGGACTGCTACAGCACGTAAAGAAGATGCTGAAAATAGTAGCGCGTCTCATCATAGGTTTATCTGGAGACCGCGAAACGTCACTGAGATACTAGGCCAACTCCAGTGGCAGATGTCATATGAGCGGTGTTGAACATCACGAAGTGGTTTGCTGTTATAATTCCACAATTTTACTTTCCTAGATGAGTCAACCAATATATTTCTTCCTCCAACAATCGTTCTTCCGGCGTGCTGTTCACGGTTAGAACAGGAAATGGGAGGGTCGACTGTGTCCTCCGTCATACACCATGTGTTGCCTTTCGGAGTATAGATGTAGACCTACGTTCCTCACTTTCAGGTCCGAGAAATATCGATGGAACGAACAGTTGCGGTGGTGTTAAACACTGAAAGAATGGGTGACTGATACTCCCTGGGACCCGAAACGGGCGTATGAAAGAGTTGTCGGCTAGCTTCGGGCATTCCGCAGGAGTGCTGACGCTGTCGATCGGGTGCCACTAACGACGCTTTTCTGACCCTGGGGACGGCGATGAAAGGCTCGCGGAAACACTTTGCAGGCGATTCAGCAGCGCAACCAATCTGCCGGCCATTGAGGACGCGCCTTTGGCCGACGGGCTGCCCTAATTGGATAAGCCTGCCACTGCATACAAAACGGCCGGTCGCAGCTTCGGCAGCCATCTCCATCAGCCAGACTCTGTGGTACAATGGTGGTCGCTGGGCGACGCCTTATGAGTAATGTGCCTTACGCGACACCATTAATATCCTGCAGCCGAACAATGGTTGACGCGACCCACCTTTTGGGACCGCAAAACCGCCCACGTCGGAGACTTCCTGCAGTCCCTGGACAGAAAATGATGTCCTAGAAACCGGGAATAAATCCGGCATCGCGGGAACATTCGCAACGTCATCGTATAGGAGTTAATCCACAAATCAAAGACTCAATTTCGTGAAACCCGCGCTCAACGATGAAATCGTCTTTGATCCATAATAAGGAACGGTAAAAGTATCCAAATGAATGTGACGGGTCCATTTTTCAGCCTAATCCCCTCTTTCTTCATCCCGTATACGTTCTTTTATTTCGAATTCATGAGGGAAATTTTCGTTGGCAATCGAACCACCATTAATATTACAACAATTCTGAAGAATTCGGGAGAGTGTGGCTAACTTACGATCCAAAAAAAAAAGCACGTTACCCGTGTGCTGCTTTGTTGGAGTTGATATTAACTTACCAGCAATGTCTTTTGCTGAGCGTAGTAAGATAATCCCGGTGGACCGCTGAAAAGTAAGTTTAACGAGACTGCTATGACGGCTGCTCACACATAAACTATACTGTGGTGAAATGTTCGATTGATAAACTTTTTGCCATTGCCTATGCTTAACGGAGTTCATAAGCATTACAGACCTTTAAACGTTATTAAAGGTCTAGTAACATCACTGTTATTAAAATGGAGCATTTAGTAAGATATTCAATGAGGCTGGAGGAGCAATCGTTTTAAATCATCATTAACAAACCGTCTAGCATTCTTCCCGAATCAGAGAAAAAAGAGCAAGCAAGAATTAACTACAGAATTAAAAAAAATTATGAGAACAGTGGCATAATATGGTTTCCACTATAGTTACCTATATTCTGTACGGCGAGAGAAGAGTCCTGACAGTAAATGTGGTCTTTGCGAATCTCCGTCGACCAATCACGTAACGCGATTTTATTTATGTTTCTATGGCAACGCCTCAGTGTTGGCGCAGTTTAACGCAACTACAGATTTCGAGCAGTACTGACGACGGCCCTTTGCACTTGGTGACGTAATTCTTGCACAGCTGTTAAGGATCTTCTCTTGCCGCACGTTATAAAGCTTCAAGCAGATTCTCTGGGAAACTACCAAAAGAAA
Source organism: Schistocerca cancellata (assembly GCF_023864275.1). Classification (NCBI taxonomy): domain Eukaryota; kingdom Metazoa; phylum Arthropoda; class Insecta; order Orthoptera; family Acrididae; genus Schistocerca; species Schistocerca cancellata. The sequence goes on along the minus strand of NC_064634.1, from coordinate 381,515,402 downwards.
GCTAATATTTGTTTTGGAACGTAAGTAAACAATCTTTGCAGAAATGAAACATCAGTATCGGTATTTGTGTAAATAAACGCTGTACTTGGCAAATGTATGACTGTTAACAGGTTCTTGTATATAAAATGACATCGAAAAGGCATCACATTCACGAATTTGGTAATTAACAGCTCTATAGCCCTCTCATCAATCGCAGTGATCATCATTCATGCTGGAAATTAAATAGATAAGAAATCATTTTGTTTTTAAAGTGCATGATCATAGCAAATGCTGGAATTTCATAATAGCACTGTAGATTAATTTTTTCACACTTAAATTGTAGGTCACGTTTCACAGAGCTTTAAGTGCATCGCTCATTACCTGAGCCACTCGTCTGACAAATGGGATTTCTCCGCCTCTCGACGGCTAGTTCATTATAGACACATTAACGCGATTTTATCTGAGAACGATGTATACTGACAGCACTTGTCGTGGAAGCCTGCATGGACGTTTTATCATAATATGTATCTTGGCGATTGGAGTGTATGAGCCGTGATATCGACTTTTAGCACGTACGCAACTGACTGGCACATAAGATGTACTCGTTACCACCAGAGCAAACTCTTGCAGCATAGAACTGCTGCCTATCGAATGGTGCTATTTCGAATTCTGGCCTAATCACAGTTGTTCATTACTATAATCGTGAGACTCTTAGCTTACACGACGAATCTGTCATCGTGTCTTGTAACATGAGGGCTGCTTGGAAACTAAGGAACGATAGGTCGCGAAATGGAAACCACACTGAACATCAAAACTGTTTTATTTGCAACAGCTACTTGCCTACATAGTCGCAGCTCTGACTTAGACATCTGACGTAGCGCTGTAGCAACTTTCCAATACACTCGTCGTAGAAGGCAGTCTCCTGCGCTTTCCGACAATTTTCTGCTCTGGACTGCAGCTCGTTGTGTGCCATAATGTTGACTTCGCAGTCAGCGGTTCATCTGAGCAGAGATGAAAATCAGAGGGAGCATGTCCGGGCTGTATGGTGTGTGATCAAACATTTCTCATCGAAAACACTGCAGATGCGTCTTCATTGCTCCTGTTGTGTGTGGCCGAGAACTGTCATGAAGGAGGGAATGCATGACAGTTACGTTATACGGAGTTGCATGAAATCAGGTGAAATCTCTCAGCAGCCAGTCATACTTGGCAGGAGACGCTATTTTCTAGGGATCTTCACGAGCTGACTGTGAGTTCAGAACTGAAAAGTGCGCCGGCCGGGTTGGCCGAGCGGTTCTAGGCGCTATAGTCTCGAACCGCGCGACCGCTAAGGTCGCAGGTTCGAATCCTGCCTCGGGAATGGATGTTTGCGACGTCCTTAGGTTAGTTAGGTTTAAGTAATTCTAAGTTCTAGGGGGTTGATGACCTTAAAAGTTAAGTCCCATAGTGCTCAGAACCATTTCAACCATTTTTTTTTAAAGTGCGACGTGACGCTATCTACGGTCATGCTGGATACACTACCCAACACATCTGTACAAAGCTTCGTCGGATTTTCACAGTGACTTCCATTTGGCGAACGATCATTCTTTAATTTCGGAATAGCCGTCATATTTCTACGTTCGATGCAAATGGATCTTGTGCTGCTGAACTAAACTCTCATCTGTTAGCTGCTGAAGCGCCACAAGGATTCCGTCACAGGCGCCTGGGATATGATAGGCAAGATTTTTCTCAATTGCCTACAAACCATACGATTTGTGGAGAGCGCAGACGAGACAGTGATATGGACTTCCACGAACCAAAGATGTAACTCCTGCGGAGGAATTAAATGATGTAGTAACAACCTTCAGTGCTAACGAACACATCAGATTTAGTGTTTTACATTACGTGCTATATTACATGTAATAGGTCTTTTCATCCACTGATCGTCCGCAGTTCGTTCCACCACTAAAATGTCGGGTAAGTTTGGACATTGTTACCACTTTGGTTACTTGGTTACAAATATAGAAATAACCAATACAATAACATACTGTCGATCTTTCGCCCCTCAGATGTGGAATTGTGAAACATTGTACAGTACCAGTTTTTTCAAGTACCGCTGAAGCGGTACCTCTCCCAGCAGGAGTGACTTCTCACACCATTATCTGCCCAACATCCTCCACATATTAGGAGTTGGAAACGGAGATTTTGAAACATCACAAAATCTAGTACCCAGTCTTCATTATTTGGAATGCACTACCAGATAGTTTGCAATATTTTTAAACGCGGTTGCGTTTCTCTTTCAATTTTGTTTCGAGACGCAATCCAATACATCAGTACATCTATGGTTTGTCAGCGGCTGGCAGACGATTTTTTAGCTGTTCAGATACTAAATCCTCTTTGAAACTAAATAATACGTGTATCGTTGTCAGCAAATTATAACAACACTGTTATCCTGCCCCTGCACCATTACAAAAAATGTTCTTTTTGGAACTAAGAAACAAATATTTAAGGCTTATGGCAACTAAATACAGTTCGCTTACTTTATCGCATTCTTCCATCCGAGTCTTCAGAAGAAAAGAAACATAATACGTCAGCTTCGCACTGCTACGGGGGAGCCACAGTCCAACTCCACGGGCGGGCGCAGAGCGCCGAACACGAGCCGGACTGGAGAACGAGCCGTCGCCATGGCAACGAGATTGGACGGCCGGCAGAAAGCCGGAGAACGTTCCCGAGCGCAAACTTGGATTGCCACCCTCCCCCCCTCATCCCCACCCGCGTCACGACACCCCCGCAACGCGGATGGTCGCCGAGGCCGTGTCACAGAAGCGTCGCATTCCAGCACGTTAACAGAGTGGCCGGAAATTGTTGCATGCTGTTATGAGATTCTAAAACTCAGATTTCCAGCGCTGCACACGGCGAGAAACTATAAGACAACTCAAATCTATACTGAGCGAACTCTAAAAAGCCAGAGTTCCTCTTTCAAAGGAAAAATTTCACTGCCACGGCAGATTATAACATCCAAATAATACAGTTTTAATATCATATTTACATTTCAACGGTGAACAGAAGTCAATAACTACAATCATGTGGCTGTGTTAGACGATAACTACTCATGAAATAAGAAATACGGATTTCTTATAATCGGGCACAACAGCATCAATAAATTCCAAAGACGACACCATTTCCTCAAAGGCTGTTCGGGTAGAATATGTGTTTCCTGCAGTTCGAATCGGTTTTGGCATTTGCGCCATCGTCAACACTACAACTAACACAAAAAAGACATATTTCAACGGAATCAGCTACGAATCCTTCGCTGTTGTATAGATTTTATATTTGTTGAGCAGTGTCATATATGAGGTATTTATTATGTTACAGTTTCATATCAGACAATGGCGCAAATGCCGAAGCTGGTTGGTAGTGCAGAATAAAATAAAAATACTTATTCTAACTGAGCAGTCATTGTGGAAGTGGTGTTATACTTCTTGGAGTAAGAAATAGTTTTTAAAGTAGACCAAACGGATAACTTCTGCGTCTAAAAACGTACTACAACCTAAGGTGAAAAAGTGTCACTTTTATAAGGAACGGACAACAACAGTTGCTCTTATTTGCTTTTACCTCCGTTTTGTGATAGTAATGAAATTACAGATCGTGTTATTGGCGTATTTACCAGGTTTTCTAAACATTAGTGGTTTCATTGCTTCCGTGAAGGTTCAGATAATGCAGTGCTACCTACAGATGTTTTATAGTCGTTACTAGGCTAGCTGCATTTTTCTCCATTAAGATTTTTTTCACTGAATCACACACAGGGGTAACATCTTGATTACAGTCTTTAAGTACTCTGTGTGATAAACATAATAGCTATGAAAAGAATAATGATCTCAATATCAGAAAGTGATACTGATACAAACGAATCCAGGAAACGGTGGAGAACTGAGCTTTTGCAAGAGCATGGAAGACGCTATAATATCACTCTGCATAGACTGATGTATGCCGAGAAGAGGCAGCGCAGTAATAAATAACAATAAATGCATTTTTGCTGATGTTTGGGAGGTACAGAATTCATGGAGTAGCCTCAGCATCGTCGAGTCAACCAAGGGAAATTACATCTCGTGTTTGGTTATTAAAAATGTTATAGCATTAGTCAGAACGATTTTTGGGAGTAACGAAATTACTGAATACTCCTGTGATGTAGGATAAACCACACCTTCTCAGAAACGACATCGCAAACCTAACAAAAAAACTACTGCTGCTTGAAGCTGAAAATTTCCTTAGTCTATAATGTTCAAAAGATGAAAATGGGTTTTCTTTGTATAACAAACTGCCACATGCGATGGGGAGAGGCGCAGGGTGGGGAGTTATGAGGAGGCACACATGTCTCACAGTGTTATGGTGCGCGGCGTGCTGTTGATTGCTGCGGCTTAATGCGGACCACCCACCAAGGAAGCCTGTCACGGTGGTCGCATCTGCACTCCTCGGCACATTTCCCGGGTAACTAAGCACGCAGGAAGCGGGTCAGGGTTCAGTAAAAACAAGCTTCATCATTTAAGTTTCCTAGCAGATGTAGAGCAACAACGAAAGGCACTTCTAGTGTACGATCTGTAGAGAAGAAAACCGTCCTAGTATGCAGCCATAAACAGTTTATGACCCGTAATCGTCGCCAGCAGCTCACAGTCGTCGAATACATCTGCACTGAACAGTTTTAAAAATAAGTTTTACGTTTTATCCAGACGATGCGGGTGAAGCATTTAGGGAGAATATCAGAGCTGCACACGGTGGCTGGAGACCACTTTTTCTTTGTTTCTGCTCTTTCTTTGTCTTTTTTTCCGAACAGCCGGTAGAAATAATTGGATGTTCGACAATGAAAATAAGAGATAAGAGATGGTAATGCAAAGGATAGTAGAAGGGACTTAGTGCCTTAGGAAGCAGAGAGATTGTTAGTGTTATCAGTAGCAGCTTCTAAAACGTTTCCTTTTTTTCTTTCGGAAATATTTCCTTCTTGTGCCTTGGTATAATCAAAGATTTTGTTCCACTCTACACCGTAGCACAGACTCGGGCAGACACTGGCAGAGTGGAGCATTGTCAATAGGTTGGCAAGAGATATTTGTGTCTGTGATACAAATTCCACTATGTCGTAAAAAAGAAAAAAAATAATCGAACTGATTATGTACTCGGAAAGACGTATTTTTTATTGTATATTTCAAACAAAAACTTGTCACCCGAAGCGGACCAGAGAGGCACTTGTTACCAGGCCATTATTAGACTGTTTGAATACATCAAACAGAAACTCGAAGCGGACCAGAGAGGCGCTCTCAACGCAAGCATAGCAAACATAAGTACATACAGGGTGGTCAGAAACAGCCTGAAAAGCTTCTTAGGGTCTTGCAGAATGGTTGTGCTGAGAAATAATTGTCAAGAAAAAATCCGATACGTTACGCCGTATCCGAGTTAATTAGCACTGAAGTTAGCCAATCAGGCCATTGTGCGCGCATATTCAAGCGGCCCGCCACATACACTTAGAGTCAGTCCATCTCATATCGTAGATGATAGGGCAGGAGACTGCTTAGCCTCTAGCTCCGGTTCGATCCTTAAAACCGTCCCATGTCCAGTTTTTTTATCGTTTTATTGTTCGGTTTAAGGAAACGAAACGAAGACGTCGTTTGGCATTATAGTGTATGTCGTGCAGCTTGAATTTTCGCACGCAACTACCAGATTGGCTAACTTCAACGGTAATTAACTCGGAAACGGTGCAACGTATCGATTTTTTTTCTTAACAATTATTTCCCAGCACAACCTGCCTTGCAACACCCTTACAAGTTTTTCAGACTGTTTCTGGCTACCCTGTACAACACTTAAGAACGCGTATTGTTAATATCTCAGGAAAATTTGCTGGAAGTCGACTGAAAATAGAAACTGCAGAACAAAACATATGTTCAAAATGTTTCAAATGGCACTGAGCACTATGGGACTTAACTTCTGAGGTCATCAGTCCCCTAGAACTTAGAACTACTTAAACATAACGAACCTAAGGACATCACACACATCCATGCCCGAGGCAGTTTCGAACCTGCAATCGTAGCGGTCGCGCGGTTCCAGACTGTAGCTCCTAGAAACGCTCGGCCACCCCGGCCGGCGTAGAATTATCCCGAAACGTGATACCATATGATATAACAAAGAAAAAATGAGCAGAAGCTAGTTAGCGATAAGAATGTTGCCACTAATGGCCATTGTGGTCGTCTGGAATGTCGCGTCTAGATACAGCCCTAAGAAATTGCTGTCGTGACATACCACTACACAGCTTTAAAAAGCTCACTTTGATTTTATAGTTGGAAGGAAATACGAAATGTTAAGTAAAGCATTTAAGAATGCTGATTATTAACGTGCCAGCAGAATTTTTACACGCCTTCCCGATTCCTACTGAAAATAAAACCTGCAGAATGTACTTAAAAGCGTAGCATTCGTTACAGCCAAAAATAAGCCAAAGTTGTCGGGTGTTGAACTGGATGACTCCAGGCATAGCTATTCAAAAGACGGTGAAAATGGTTTCATGTTAACTGATTCTCCCGTTGGTTCCCGTTAGTACAACATTACAATAAACGAAGAACTACATTTAACAGTTAAAGACGGATGATAGCCGACGAAAACCGGTTCCGCAGAACACAAGCAATACAGTGCTATACATTTATTATGAAAATGATGTCTGTGCTCTCTTCTCAAAAAACGGAAACAATACTGTTTTCGGGGCTGGCAGCAGAGTACTTAACTCAGCGTTTCAGGAAACAATACTGTTTTCCTCCGAAGCCTGGTGCCTGATTGTGCGAGCAAGGATCTCCTACCCCTGGCGCAGACCGTGCACGATGTCAGCTACACTCATCTCGTCCCCCCTTTAACTTAACCAGAAAGTTTTTTGTGCGAAAGAAAAGGTTATGTGAACTGAAATGTTTAAGTGTAACATACTACCGACAGGAAAATAATTGTACCGTGTGCATCCAGCACCCAGCACACACATGGAAGGAAGAAAAAGAAAGTAAGTGATGAATCGCAACTTTATAATTCTAAACAGTTAGATGGTGTATACCTGCTATCAGATCTCGTGCCACAATATTTGTGATTGAATAATCTTCTTCATACTATGGATTACGGCCTCCCGCCGTGGTTATACCGGTTCCCGTCAGATCACCGATGTCAAGCGGTGTCGGGCTGGGGTAGCACTTGCATGGGTGACCATCCGGTCTGCCGAGCGCCGTTGTCAGGTGGGGTACACTCAGCCCCTGTGAGGTAAACTGAGGAGCTACTTGACTGAGACGTAGATATTCGCATCCAGTGACACCTGTAGGCTGGTGATGACACGGCGGCCGTTCGGCACCGTTGGGCTTTCATGGCCTGCTCGAGCAGAGTTTAGTGTAATTTTATACTATGGATTATTAATGATGTCTAGTACAAACAAACTGAACATGTCTGGTTACAATAAAAATAAAAAACCAGTTGCAAAGCACGGATTTGTTCTTATCCACATGGTAAACATCATTAAAATGGCAGCGGAGGAAGAATGGTTGTAAATAGTAACAATATCAACCAGAAAGGATCGACAGTCCACTGATAATTTGGAATGTACCTCACAACCGGGTCCATAATCCGCGGAAAACCAAGAGCAGAACAGACTCCCGCTAAGAAATGTTTTGGGCAAGACGAAACTCTCTTCCTCCCAGATGCGCAGTTCTAGCAGGTGGTACAGTTTTTAAACGCAAAAGATGCGCCGTTGGTATTTTTTTTTTTTCTGTCTATACTTGCAATACGTAGCCAATAAATCCTGCGTGAGGCAGGATGCGGGCAGGGCCCAGTAGGTTATCGGCTTCCTTGCCTCTTCAGAACGAATCCTCCTACCCGAAATGATACTCGAGTAGACGGAAGAAATACTGTTGTTGCCTTGCTCCTCTCCTACGTACTGAGCGATCTGCAGAAATCCGATCTGTGCGATTGCTCTTTGCAGCATGTAAGCTCAGACCGCTGCTGCAACCTAACAGGCGTGCGTTCAAGAGCGTGTATACAGCGTGCGTTGGCTTCCGCCGGCCACAGAAAGTACATTTACTACCTCGTTTGGCATTGAGCCTCACGACGAGCCGACCGCCTCTCGTAGGTTCAAGGACGTACATTTACATGTGGCTCTGGCAATAGCAACAAAATCGTTCCTCAAAAAGAGAAGTTGCTTAAAATCGAATATTAATGTAAATATTTTGAAACCTTTTCTGAAGGTACATTTATGAAATATAATCTTGTACTGACACAGAACGGAACTGTGCAATAGCAAAATTAGTGAAAAGAACAGATTACAATTTTGGAAGTGCGTTTATTATAAAAAATCTTCTGAATATAATTACTTGCAATTCAAGCTAGATACTATATAGTTTATTTTCTTTAAACAATTTTTTCGTCTTCTTATCAGATAAAGTATTTAAGGTAATACGTTATTACTTTAATAAAGATGTAATAGTACTCCTCAGCCGGCCGATGTGACCGATCGGTTCTAGGCTTCAGTCTGCCCTTTGAACCGCGTGAGCGGGTAAAGTGATCGAGCATTTTCACTGAGAGGAAAATATTATCTTCAATACCACGCTGGAGGACTCCCGAGGAAGAAGATTAAATACCATTAATTCTTATTTCAGGATGCGCAACCTTATTAATCAAAATCTCGCATACAGAACCACATGCACTCTCTCTTCCTTGTACTGTATTCACTCACATTTTTGACCAAGATTCTCAAACGCAAGGGGCAGGCATGCGTTAGTAATAAATTTATATAAGAACAAAATCTCATCAAGAACATTAAAAAAACAGTGAGACAGAACAGCATTTAACTAGAGAGCCTGGGGTTCGTTATATAAAAGATGAAACAATGTGAAGTGAATGGCTATCCTAGACATATTGACTTTAGTTACGTTATATTGACTTCAGTAACGGTCCGTGATTACCTCTGCAATTATCATTTCGTTTTTCAGGTAATGAATTAGAGAAGCAGTTACGTCTAGATTAAAGTGGGACACAGATCTGAGTATCAGTACTGAATTGCATAGGCTCTCCTTCCGGCGTCTGCGCTTTCAGGAAGCGTTATCAGGTTTTCTGAAAAACCGTGTACTGTAATCTGTTCGGTGTTATATACATTTCACGATACTGCAGCAATAAACCAAATCTCCACACTTAGAGTGCTATTAACATTAGTCAACAATTTCAGCTAGACAACTACCTTTCGTAACAGAGTCAACCGTATGGAGATAGCCGTGGCTGTTGTTTTCCACAATTGTTCCGTAACTCAGCCAACAACACGCTGGTAGAACGTACATTTTAGCCATAAAACAGTGCTTATTTCAGCGTCTTGTTTGCAGCTGTTGTTTACGTGTAAATGCGATTCTGAGTCACTGTGATACGACGATTTTGACGGTTGGGGAACTGTAGTGACTGGCAAGTTGATAATTTCACTCCATCTTCATGTATCTGAACACATGAACAGTAATTATCGGTATCTTCTTAAGTAGGGTGATAAGTACTTGCAATGACGCACGCAGAAAATTCAAGATTTCTGCAAGTTACATCACATGTCTCGCATAACAGCACTCGAGAGATTAGATGGCGAAAAGTAATGAAAACAGTGGGATAACTGTGACGTGTATGGTGTGTCCGTAACTAAATTGCCAACATAGCCTACAGCAGGTGTCTGCTGTCCGAATGCTAGCAGACACCTGGAGTTAGCGCACTAAACCCGAACTTGGAAATTTCCATCATCATGTGTGTCCACCCAGACTTGAAAAACGCACAAAACAAAACAAACAGTCGAAATTCTGTATTGCGACAAGTATATGTAACAGCAAAGAGGCTTTCACTAATTTACCCGGTTTCACTGGCTACCAGCAGAATCCGAAAACTGCGTTTCACTCTCGACTAGGTCGTATGCAACAGCTTCCGAATGGTACAGAAAGTGATGTGCATATGTGTGGGAAACGGGAATAAACAAAAAAAAAAAATACTAGGTCTAACAAAAATGGACATGAGCGAAAAGGCGAAAAAGAACAGAAGATTACGGCCCAGCCTCTTGTCGAATACGAGGCTGGGATGGAACACACGACAGGATTATGGGTATTGTATGACCACTTCGTATTTATCTTCAGTTATTTCCGGAAATCACGGTCAATCTAAAGCAGGGTGGCCTAAGTCCTCCAAAATTCGAATCCACTGTTTTTAATCACAGTGATTATTTCGTTAGCCGGCAATTGTGGCCGAGCGGTTCTAGGCGCTTCAGTCTGGAACCGCGCGACTGCAACGGTCGCAGGTTCGAATCCTGCTTCGGGCATGGATGAGTGTGATGTCCTTAGGTTAGTTAGGTTTAAGTAGTTCTAAGTTCTAGGGGAATGATTACCTCAGATGTTAAGGCCCATAGTGCTCAAGAGCCATTTGAAGCATTTATTTCGTTAATTGTTTTATTTTCTACGTAGACTCTAGGAATTCTCTATTTGTGTCACGTAAGGCGGAAGCCTAACGCATTCCTTGTCGAGTGAACCATCTTTTGGAATCTGAATTTTACTAAGTTGCGTCTGAGTGGTAGGCAGCTCGGGGCTCTTCTATGTAGGACGTGTACCAAATCTTGTGGAGGAAACAGCATTAACCATAACAAGCGCAACAGCACCGTAATTCTCTTCTCAGTGGCTGTGAATGCCCCGAAGAGGGAAAATGTGATTGCCTTAATGTCGTGCTGGACATAAATGTCCGAATTTTGACCATACAAGAAAACGCTCACCTCTTCGTGTAGGAAATGAAGCTGTCCTCATTTAGAAGGTCGGTTTCAACACCACGGGCCTGAACTATTGCGGACTTTTGAACAGATTTACCCGGCCAGTCATCGGGGAACCTGCAGTTTAATGTATACTCCACAGTGCAACTGGCATTTTTCACATTGGCAGATCTTTGTCAGAGGGGAGCGATATGTGGCATATAAAAATCGTAGATCGACTGAAAATTCAACACTGGTCCTTGAAAATTGTAACGTGGCACTAACTCACTAAGCCACCTAATTACATTCCGTAAACCTTACGGCGATCTTCAAAATTTTGGAAATACTTGAGGTTAACCGATTAGCAGACTCACCATTTCTTCATGTCGGATGCCGTGAGAAAGGTTAAGTTGATTTTATGGAAAACGACTATTCGAGACTAAGTGACAAATTGCTACCGAGCCGCGGTAGTGCGTTTACGAGGCAGTTACCACAAATCAACGAAACAACGTTCTCTTATCATTTACAGTTAGAAAACAACAGAACGCGATAGGATGAGAGGGAGAGCTGCACGAGTAACAAGGGGTGCTAAACGGGCTGCAGGGGGTCGGCACGCCTGGCTTGTAGCGTACGCGTGGCATATGGCTCTCGTCCCCGGCGGCAGCAAAACAAAGCGCTGGCCTGGTGTGCGCCGGCGGCCGAATTAAATCAATGGAATGCGATACCGGTGTCGGTTTTAACAGCTTCCGGCCGCGGCGCGGACCGGTAATCACATCAAGCGCTGCCCGCCGTTCAAACAGGCCGTCATTTAACGGCTGCCCAACCTCCAGAAGTTCACCTGGCGTCCGAAAAATTGCCGAGAGATGCACGTAGAAACAACACGAGGGGACCGCCACTTAAGGCGTTCGCGAGAAGTCGGCCCCTTGTGCCTACTGCCGAAAGAGCGAATACCGTGGGTGGAGCGCCAACGGGAATGTAGGGGGCGCGGCTCAGATAGCAGTTCCACTATACCTCGTTTAGACCTCTAATTGTCACCTATTATGCATCAATGGACAAAGAAACCCATAGAGAACAGCGGCGCTACTCCACTAAAACGGCTAATCTGCCTGAAATAAGAAAGATCGCAACTGTGCGCTAATTGCTCACAGAGTTACAGTCGTTTTGTCTTTGGTGTGTACCAGTATCTCAGTGTTACAGCATGTCGTTGTAGCAAGGCTGTTTTACATTACATTATTGACAGGGCAGAAGAACATACTCTAGAAGTGAGCGAACTATGATGGAGTATCGCCATAGTTACAGAATACAACCTAACAAAGTAAGGGATACAGTAAGGGGAAATTTTCAGCTCTCATTGTTACTTGCATAAGAACACATAGTATGTAGTGTCTATCAATAAAATTTAGAAAGTGATATTCAGGGACGAACAAGAAAGAAAAAGAAAACAGCTTCATAACATCGAACAACTCAGAAAGCAGAGATGAGAGAATATGAAACGAATGTGAGCAAAGAGGAAGAAGGACGCGTGCAGTAAGAGTTGAAATATTCATTTAACGTATTGTACAATGGGGATACACGAGTAAACGAATAAAATAAAAACACCATCAGTAACCAGTGAAAAGTAAAAATGATAACGGAGCTGCATTACACGACTTCAGTGGCTCAGGCTCAGACAACTGGTGTATGCGCATTCATTCATATAGTTCATCCAGTGATGTGAAAGTAATTGTTAAGTGAGCAAACACACATAACCGCACAAGAATGGAGATGCATTTATACCAGAACATTTTTCTCAATTATTTCGTAACTTTGCAGCATCTCCGAAATAATAATTTAAAATAGGGTCCAGCCATTTCTGAAAGTGCTTGATGCTTCTCAAAATCTGCTGCTGTGCCAATAATGTTCAAAGTGCTGTTTTGTCCGTTCTTTTGTCATGGTGGATTACATCGAACCTGGAGTTTCTTCCAGTCCATCTCAAATGTGGTCAGCGTAAAACGTCTGCGCCATTCCTGTAGTCCTTGAGGGACGAGAATCACACAAGGTGAACCAGTCGGAAATTTCTACAAAGAACACAAGAGACAAGTTTTTCTCCGGCACGGAGCAAATGCGAAGTACTGCCAAGCGAGTATGTACGCAGATGTAAGCAGGTATACTCATCTGATCCATAGGGCACTACAAGAATTTTTGCACAGGAATAGCACGTCACATACTTCCCTTGTACAACTGTCTGAAGCCCTACAGATGAATTTTGCGTTCCCACGACGGAAACATCTACTATACCTTCGTAACTACACGAAGGCGAATTACTATTCCTTATATGTAGATAACGACTACGCTCACTAGCAGCGATGATTAGTGTACTTGTGTTGATCCCACATGAAATAAGTGCCATCGAACTTTAACGAGTTTACTTTTAAAGCTTAAGTCCGGGAGTGTTACAAACGATCACGATTTCAACTAACACTGATACATTAATCAGCGCAATCAAGATAAAAAAAGTAATATAAAAATGAACAAGCTTGTTCTAAATAATAAATTGTCCCTCGAGGCGTCCTATTCGAACAAACCCTTCCCGACCTTACCGAAACTTTCAGATGAAATCATACACTTTTTCATACAAATAATCTGCAGCATTATTATAGAGTTCTGTATTCGAGAAGAAAAGGGGCGGGAGCAATGCTTCAAGTATGACAGAGTCACTCTTATGTTCAGTTTAAAAGTTAAGAACATTTAGGAAACACTCGTAGCTTCACGGCCCATATTTTACTGTACAATGAGATGAACGGCACTGACAATCTGCACAGGTCATTTATACCGCTTGTAAAGATGAATAGCCCAAACGCGTTTACGCGAGAGAGCAGACGCGCTCTGGCGTCACATTAATCCAAATGAACTAAATTGCCACTAGCTAAACGCGTAATAACATTCTCGGCAATTAGCAAGCATCTGTTGAATCTCTGCAAACAACTGTTATTAATTTGAGCGAAACACGGGTCGTGAAAATATCAACATTTATATTAGATACCTGTGTTCATTCTTATTTTGGCACTTGCATGCTTGTTTTGACGGACAACGAAGCGTATTAGGTATGAAACCTTATTGACAGCTTCCAAATGATTTAACAGCATTAGCGATGACCTACAAAGCTGCTTTGCGATGACATTCCAGTGTTGAGAAAATATGACGATATGCTTAGTTTTACAGTTATTTTTCAAAAATTAAGAAACCAATCAAATGCAAATGCTCGGAGACGTAGTCCGTCTAGGCAACTACACAAAAGGCTGTTTGTTTTCCTCCTCAGAGGCTTGTGATAAATGTTTCTTCTCTGTACCCTATATTACAATTACGTTCTACAGGGTGATACTGTGATGATGTTACAAACTTTCAGTGATGGAGAAGGGCAAAAGTATCAGTTCGCAGTAAGGAAACCTGGTCCGGAAACGACAGAGTCGAAAGTTATAAGTGAAAATCGATCTGATACCTCTGACAGTGGATCTTTTTGTTTTCCACGTTGAGGGAGGAGGTAGTATGGACCAAAACATACCACCTCCACCTACAATATAGAAAGCAAGGAGTCTGCAGCAGAAGAGATCAGAGGTATCACAACGGTTTGTGCTTATAACTTGACTCGGTCGTTTCCGAACCAGGGTCACATCACGGAATCACCCTGTATAACGAAACCAGACAAGTTACAATATAACAGTTTTTTTACGGATTCTCTTACTGTTAGGTAAGAAACAACTTTTTAGAGCACAAGTTACGTAAAGTTACATTACTGTTTGGTTCTACTTACAATTTTGTGATGTTATTGCTTCATAAAATCTGTATCGTCCTCGAGATGTATTCAGTTGGCTTGCATATACCAGGATGCCTGATTTTCGGTGTTCCCGAACACATTTTAATTGAACCTCACTGTGTGTTGATCGTGTGTGTTTATCGTATACAGAGATGCCAACTGTTGCGTTGTGTTTTTCTTTCGTTTTTTTTGTTTGTGTTGTGCTGTCAGTATGCAATTTGAAAATTCTTTCGTCTGTTATGTGCGTACGAGTGTTATTGTTAGTGGTGAGACCTGCTCCAGAGCACATACATAATAAATGATTATACACACATCAAAAAGAGTTTAGAATCACCCCGGTTCTCAGAACTCCTGGAGATAGACGCTGAGTGTGGATATTGAATCACAGACACAGTCCGTTTGACTGTTCAGAGATGTCACTAAACCCGCCCAAAGATGTAAACAACTATGCATGAGCAGCGCCTATTAAGACGGAGAGGGTCCGATAGCCGATCAGTTCCAGCCATTCCACCAGGAAGGAGGTGCAGGGCTCGTGTTGTCTGAAGTTCAACCATGCCTAGACGGTCAATACCGCGATTCGATCGCGTCCGCGTTGTTATTTTGTGCCAGGAAGGGAAGAGTCCAGGCGTCTCGGAGTGAACCAAAGCGATGTTGTTCGGACATGGAGGAGATACAGAGAGACAGGAACTGTCGATGACATGCTTCGCTCACGTCGCCCAAGGGTTACTACTGCAGTGGATGACCGCTACCTATGGATTCTGGTTCGGAGGAACCCTGACAGCAACGCCCCCATGTTAAATAATGCTTTTCGCGCAGCCACAGGACGTCGTGTTATGACTCAAACTGTGCGCAACATCCCTTCCGAAGTCCATGGCGAGGTCCATCTTTGCAACCACGACACCATGCAGCGCGGTATAGATGGGCCCAACAACATGTCGAATGGACCGCGGAGGATTGGCATCACGTTGTCTTCACCGACGAGCGTCGCATATTCCTTCAAACAGACAATCGTCGGAGACGTGTTTGGAGGCAACCCGGTCACGCTGAACGCCTTAGACACACTGTCCAGCGAGTGCAGCAAGGTGGAGGTCCCCTGCTGTTTTGGGATGGCATTATGTGGGGCCGACGTACGCCGCTGGTGGTGGTCATGGAAGACGCCGTAACGGCTGTGCGATACGTGAATGCCATCCTCCGACCGATAGTGCAACCACATCGGTTGCATTTTGGCGAGGCAGTCATCTTTATGGAGAACAATTCGTGCCCCCATCGTGCACATCTTGTGTATGACTTCCTTCAGGATAACGACATCCCTCGACTAGAGCAGCCAGCATGTACTCCAGACGAGAACCCAACAAACATGCCTGGGATAGATTGGAAAGGGCTGATTATGGACTATGTGACTCACCAACCACTTTGAGGGATCTACGCCGAATCGCCGTTGAGGAGTGGGACAATCTGGACCAACAGTGCCTTGATGAACTTTTGGGTAGTATGCCACGACGATTACAAGCATACATCAATGCAAGAGGACGTGCTACTGGGTATTAGAGGTACCGGCGTGTACAAGAATCTGGACTCGTTGTATGGTGGTACAACATGCAGTGTGTGGTTTTCATGAGCAATAAAACGGGCGGAAATGATGTTTATGTTGATCTCTATTCAACCGAGGTGGTGCGTAACTTTTTTTGATGTGTGTAGAGCTACATACGGGCAGTCGCTAAGATCGGAATAAAGTGAAGTACCTGTTTGAGCAGTGATTTTTTTCAGCTATCAGCATGTATTTAAAAAAAAATCATAATCTAACGACAAAACTGGCAATGCAAAGTGGCGGAAAACTGAACACAGTATCATCCCATAAACTCAAATCAGCCATAAAATTGTACCTGAATATTTCGTAGCCAACAGTATTGGGTAGTTATAAGACACACTCTTCGCTTATTCGGTCGGTAGCATTGTTTAGTTTGTTTACTAACACACAAACAGAAATAGTTTGCCAGGGTCCCAATGAGAGAGTGAGTGTTTGGGAGCGCGAACAGAAGCCTTGCGGTCTAGACGAGTGCGGGCTGCGTAGCCTGTCTACAACGCACTCGTCAATAATGTAAGCAAACAAACGTTGGCGCGGAAGGCTAAGATAGCCGACGGCTACTTGTAGCGGCGGACCAGGAGGATTAGGCGCGGAGCGATCCAACTGCCTCTGCCAGTGCTAGCCGGAAATACGCTGCGGGCCTTGCTCTTGTGCGGATGCTATTGCTGAAGAAACCGCAAGCGCCCGCTGTGGAACTAATAATAAGGGACAGCTCTCAAGGCCGGGAGCACTTGCGTAACGACCGGCGTCGGCATTGAGCTACCAGGAAACGAGTTTTTTTCACACCGGCTGCCAAGTTCGCAACGCAAATACAACATAGCTCGCCTGGACGTTTAGAGAAACACTTTGTCAAATGAATTCATCAGCGAATGATAAGGTACTACTATGTTCTGTGACGTAAGTTATTTCAAAATATTAGTACAGAGATGTTTTATGTTCATCGTCGATCTTTGCGGAGGTACATTTCTGTTCGCTGTCTTCCGACTTCTCCAATTCTGTGTATTCTGTATGGATGTTTGATACAACCGAGCCAAGCGAAGTCTGTTTCGGAGAAAACCTGTTAGAGCTGTTTTGTGTACTGAGATCAAAAGAAGAATGGGGTTACTAACCACTGAGCTCACACGCAAAAAGAAAAAAATCTCCGTCTAATTGTGACCCACAATGAGGTGACAATATTCATAGGATACCTTTTAATATCGTGTTGGAACTTTTTTACCCGGCATAGTGCACCAACTCGGAGCGGCACGCACTCAACAAGTCGTTGCAAGCCCGCTGCAGAAATATTCAGCCGTGCTGTCTCTGTAGCAGTCCATAATTGCGAAAGTGTTGCCGGTGCAGGATTTTGTGCACGAACCGACCTCTCGATCATGTCCCATAGATATTCGATGGGATTCATGTTCGGCAATCTGGGTAGCCAAATCATTCCCTCGATTTGTCCAGAATGTTCTCCGGAACGGTGACGTGGCACATTCTCATCCATAAAAATTCCATCGTTGTTTGGGAATGCGAAGTCCATAAATGGCTGCAAATGGTCTCCAAGCAACCGAACATAACCATTTCCAGTCAACGATCGTTTAAGTTAGGTCAAACGGCCAAATCTATACCATGCAAACACAGCCCGCAACCAGTTTTTGTCACCTCAGTGTACGTACGACAGTAGTGAATGTCTATATAAGAGACAAATTCATGTTACTGTGAATGTCTATGAGAATGAAGGAAGAATGCGAAAGCTGTATCATGAGTACCCTACTCTTACAGTGCACTAAGCGAAAGATTGAAAATCTCTTCCACATTAGACTAACAGTAGTTATCAGCAATGTCAATATTTCCCTCGTTTCAGTGTACACGGCAAAGGAGCCTTTGATTCATTCTTCACCTTTAGGAACTCATTTTCAGTATCAATCGGAGAATAAATACGAAGTATTTAACATGGTTGAGCTGAGTGATCCGCAATAATATTTAGCACTTCACTTATTTCTCGCTCTGAAAACCACTCTGGGTTAGTTGCCGTAACTATTACTTGAGTTCGAAGAACATTTGAGGTGACGGAGCAGCAATTGATGCTGTTTGCTAACGTGTTTGGTAATTGTAACTCACTGGAAATAAAGGATTAGTGAAAGCACACCTGCCCTGACAGTCATTCTTATGATTAATGGTAGAACAGCATGACATTCGCTTGAATATAACAACTTTTAAATGAAAAACTGCAGCCACAAAAGAAGAATTTTTCACTCACGTTAAATTACCTGGTGTCCAAATACGAGTAGATATGAAATAGGATGATCATATTAATTTAAAATTATATCCAAGGAAAACCTATGATTCTAAAAGATTACTGAAGGTTATACTGATGGAACTGTCTGATGGCGCATTTAGCATACCTGAGTGATCAGATTAGTGGCAGAAATTGAGAGGAAAAATAAAAAAAACTACGTTTCACACTCGAACGATTGAAACTTCTGGGCGTTGCAATACAGGCGGATAGTTCACACGCACAGAAGTTGAACAAGAGTGCTGTCTCACTTAAAAGTAGGACAGAATATTTTCGTCCTTGATAAATTACGACACGAGACATAAAAAACTTTAGCTCAGTATAACTTAGGAGAGAGATCAGGTAGCTCGGTCCTTACAGTTTTAACAACGAAAAAAGTGGAACATATACAGGGTAACAATTATTGAACCATATGAAATAAAATCGCCATACTTCTGAACAGTTTGCATTAGGTTGTTCAAACTGCACGGTAGGTCGCGGGGCATGATGGCAATTAGTATGACTGCGCATGCGCCTTGTTTTTGTCAGCTATTTGCACGTGAATATGTGCAAAATAAGAAAAATTGGCGCATTTGGGGAACTGAAAATCGAATTTCGCGATCGAGAAGTCTCTTCACGCTAAACGGGTAATGTGCGGTGTGCGATGTCCACTCGCGGAATAATCGGTGCGATACTCCTTGATGGCATGGTGACTACCGAATGTTACGTGAAGGTTTTGGAAGATGATTTCATCCCCATTATCCAAAGAGACCCTAAATTTCGGCAAGATGTGGTTCATGGATGACGGAGCTCGTCCCCATCGAAGCAGGAGAGTGTTTGATGCGTTGGAGGAGCACTTTGGGGACCACATTCTGGCTGCGGGGTATCCAGAGGCCACTGGTATGGCCCCAGATTGGCCACCACCTTCTCCGGATCTGAACACATGCGACTCCTTTTTGGGGGATTGTATTAAAGGCAAAGTGTACAGCAATAATCCCAAAACCATTGCTGAGCTGAAAAAACTATTCAGGAGGACATCGACACTTCAGCGGGTCAGCCAGAATTTCGCCATTCGTCGGCGCCACATGATGGCAGGCATATCGAACACATGATAACTTAAGTCCGAATATCTGTATTGAAGTTTATATGTTGAACAAAGTATGTGCATGCCGTAGTACTACTTTATATTTTTTTTTCACATACTTCAATAACTGTCACCTTGTAAATCATAACAACAAGGACCTTCATAGTGATGTTTGTGGCATAGTATCGTTTGGGATGAATGACTTATGTAATCGAAATGGAAACGTAAAACAGAACGTACATGTAATACTGACCGGGACGCGTCGTATGCATTTTCCTACACAACAATGATTCTTTCCGAAGCATTGCACCTCCACGTAATTAGAGGTCTATGCATTCGACGCTCTAAATCCTAATTACATCTGTTTCAGTATCATGGAAACTAATACCTTTCCATCAGCCGATTGTAACATTTTTGGCTGTTAGAGCCATGATTGCTTTATTGTGATCCACAGTACCTTAAGTGTTATAAAAGGCAGCTGATGTCACACAAAAGCATTGATCGGTGATTACGTCCGAGGAACTTACGAGGTGTGGGTTTGCACACGGTACAAACTCAATAGTGCCCAGCTGTTATACTAATTATAAACGCGAGAATAATTTTTTTGACAACAAAGAACTTCTATTATCTTGTTATGCTTACTTAAGAATTGTTGGAACACCTGTGCTTCCACCCCTGTGTTAGTAGTTATGAGGAAAATTTCGCTATTAGGAACAGTTATTGGCAACTGAATTTAAACGTTTTTCTTGCACAGCCTGAATCTCAGTACACCACGGATTTGGAATAAGCACAGCAATAAAAATATTTTTTCATTCAGGTTCAAAAACTCTGAATATTTCCTTAATAAACTAGCAATTACATTCCATTTATTTAAATTCATGTAAAGTTATCTGTATCGCAGAGGCATATGTTACATTTTCAGCATTACGTAAAATTAACGCCCGGCGTGAATGAAAGAACTTCAATATTTTTTACATGGTATTGTATTATCCCTGTTGGTGTTGTAATTTCCTATTATTATTGTTATTATTATTATTAGGCTAATCAACTATTCATCATCCCAAGTTAGAACACTATTGCGGCCAAGCAACTGTGCCTCCCATAAAATGACAGAAGATCTACCTCCAGAAATGAAATCACTTCTGTTTTGACAACTTGTGTACACGTTTTAATTTGATTTGATAATTTTTCTCGAGAACAAGATAAAGATGAGAGAGGCTCAGTTCATTCCGCTATACAATAGGAAAATGGTCTGTTTCTCTGTAATAGGAAACCGTAGCCATGACTCACGCGACTGAAGGTGCGGCTCTAAACTTTTTCTTAAGAGGAGTGGTGATGTGGCGCCACTCCATGGATTGCCGTTTTGTTTCTGGTTGGAAGCGATGAATGTATGTCTCATCGCTTGGGACGATGTTCGAAAAATAAAAAATAAAAGTTACGATCATACTCGCAATGCGCAAGCAATTCCGAACAGATGGTCCTTCATTGTTCTGTAAGGTCCTGCGTAGGCAGCGAAGAATCCAGCAGGCACACACCTTTGCGTTCCCAACTGGTGGACGAGTGTGGCAGCACTACCAACACAGACGTCCAGTTGAGCAGCGAGGTGTTTGTGATGCGTCGGTCACCTCGAATGACAGTGTTCGCACGTTGCAACATTGCGGGATGCACAGTTGTGTGCACTCGCGAGACTGGACAGGTTTACAGGATCTTGTTGCTGTGATGACAGACGCCTCGCCCAACGACTCACCGTGCTTTTGATCACTGCCCGGTCTCTGCAGATATTCCACAAGCTTTTATGAGTATGTACGATGCTCTAGTTTTCCGCCAAAAGAAACTCAATGACAGCTCTGCTTGGAAGGCAACTCCGTTACAGACGCAATTTTGAAGTCTACGTATTGTACCGCCACCTATCGGAACTTCACGAAACTATAGAGACTGAAGCGGGATTGTTCCACGATGTTCCACTACAAATTCTGCACTTTTTCAGCTAAAATGGGCAGAGAAAAAATACGTATCTTATTGAACGCTCCTCATATGTAGACTTCATTTCGGTGCAACGTGCAGCAGCAGGGTGGTGGCAGTGAATTTAGCTAGTCTGCACAAATCGGCGAACTCCTGATGTGCGCTGAAAGGAACGTGTGAATGGACCCCAGGACTCAGCAGTGGGTCTTGTCGCCTGCTGAGAGCCTGGAGATCTGGTAGCTGCCTGCTGTAATCCTGGGCGACGCGACAGAAGCCAGGTGTGTACAGGAGGCGCCTATCTGCGGCGGTCCAGCCGCTGGTGTGCCAGGTTGGGACATTAAAGGGCGTCGGTGGGGCAGCCGTCGGCCGTGACCCAGAGAGGCGAGAGCAGGCAGCGGTCGGCGGTCGGCGGTCCCCCGCAGGCCGGGGCAGGGCCCGGGGGATGCCCGCGCGCCGCTGCCGCTGCCGCTCTTTTTGTTGATCGCTCCCCGCTGTGGCTGGCGTGCCGCTCTGTCACGCACGCGTCCGCCCGCCAAACACTCATCCCCCCTCCCTCTCCCCTCCCACAAGCTGCGACCAGCCACGTGCTCCGTCACATGGTTCTGGCTCGACGCTAGCTGCACGCCGCAGCTTGAAAGCTCAATGAGCTGCGCCTTCCCCTGGTGGTCAGTACACGTTGTTTACATTGCCACAGTCACTGGAAAACACTGAGGTAACAAGTCGTGGAATAATGGTATCACAGTCTAACACATAAAGTCGCAACACTCACTGCTTTCAAAATTGACAGGTGGAACGACAACGGCGCCCCTAAGGGGTATGAAAGCAGCCGTAAGATTACCGTTTGTTTTTAATCACTTTTCAACATAATTGACGATATAGTTAATTATATATTTGCGTTACAAGCATTAGCAAATTATCGAGAGACATGGACGATCGAGAAATTAATGGAAAAATAGCTGACTCTTGTTAATTGTCAAAACTTGCAACTTATTAATGAAAAAATACTTCCGAATATGAGTATAACTGGACGTTGTACGTCTGAAATCAAGAGAATACAATCACATTTCATGCATCAGGAGCATATATTTCTGTTGTTATCTGCCCTTACTACGGTAGCCACTTTCCTTGACATGTAACAATTTTGTATGAAGTCTAACCATTCGCACATACACTTCACCCGACTTTCCAACGCACGAATATTTTACAAATGTAGCTACTTTTGCTTCAAAAGGGAATGTGCTGAAGATTCTTGTCTTCTGTGGCTCAGATGTAGCAACAGCTATTATATTGATATATTCTGTGCTGGGAAATAGTTTTATTGCTTTTGACGTTTTATTACTACATCTCTGTGGTTCTCCCTACAGCTACAGTTGTGTGGCTCATTTGGTACGTTAAACAATATATTTACTGCATTTTATGCAAGTACCCTACTTTCCGAATTCACTGACTTGACTGGAAGTATATTTAACAAAACTTCGCGTTGTTGAGTAGGCATACGGCGTTTTTCTGCAAAAGGTCAGGTCTAACGCAGTTTGCTAGATTTATTTGTTCTCGTAGGAAAACGAAATTCTTCAGTAAATATCTGTAAATTACAAGAGAATCGTAAATAAACTGTCCTGTATTATGTACCGTTCCACACCTCCTAGGGATCATAGGAAAATAAAGAAAGACAAACGCGATGTCACTTTTCAGTTATTGTCGATTTTATTTCACTACCTCCGCTCCTCATTGAAAAAAACTATAATGCAAATCAATATAAGCGGCACTATTCCTATTTAGCTGACGAATGCCGTGACTATATGTATTAGACTGTGGCGACACGCACGTTTACATATAGCGGTAGTCTCACGACACAGGGTATAAAAGGGCAGTGCATTGGTGGAGCTGTCATTTGTACTCAGGTGATTCAGGTGAAAAGGTTTTCGACGTGAGTATGGCCGCACATCGATAATTAACAGACTTTGAACGCGGAATGGGACATTCCTTTTCGAAATAGTCTGGAAATTCGATATTCCGAGATCCACAGCGTCAAATTTCAGACATTACATCTCACCACGGACAACGCCGAGGGCTTTCACTTAACGACCGAAAGCAGTAGCGTTTGCATAGAGTTGCCAGTGCTAACAGACGACCGATTGTCGCAAAGGGCAGATGAGGTAACAGAGCGACTGACAACAGTGAACAGAACAGTAGGTGTGACCAAAATCATTCTCTGGTTATTTATTGCTATGGTCGCTATCCTGTATGCAGTTAGCTGGCAGTCACTTTTTTTTTATTACGATCTAGGAATAGCGTTCAGCATATTTGCTTGACTGACGAGTGTTGTGGACGGATAGAATTCTCGTCCTAGTTGCTCCCCAAAAGTCACTCCACTTCCTCTTTCTTCTGTACAGAGCTTACAGAAAAGTTAAACTGTATTACATTCATCTGGTACGCTACTGTTTTCTCGCGAACTTCTACCCCTGTATGGAATGACGCTTTTTGATACTCTTACGGCGGTAATAATATGTATTATCCAGCAAACTACCTGCACTTGTTTGGTAAGTCGCAATAATTAGGAGCCGGCCGCGGTGGCCGTGCGGTTCTAGGTGCTTCAGTCCGGAACCGCGGGACTGCTACGGTCGCAGGTTCGAATCCTGCCTCGGGCATGGATGTATGTGATGTCCTTAGGTTAGTTCGGTTTAAGTAATTCTAAGTTCTAGGGGGACTAATGACCTGAGATGTTAGGTCCCATAGTGCTCAGAGCCATTTGAACCATTTGAATAATTAGGACACGTAGTCTAGCTATCAACACTCCTTTACTGCCAAAATTAATTTTCCTTTAAAACACAATTTTACAGTTTGAAATGAAGGATCGTGGAAGAAGTTGCCACTTGCTTACTGTAGAAGCTGCAACTCGTAGGCTTCAAAATCGCACTTTAAAATCATGCTCGAGGTACAGCAACAATCAACTAATGACATAATTGTGGTACCGCGCGCCGCGGAATTTGAATCCCCACCAGACGTCATGGACGTCGAAGACCCCTAGAGGTCTCTGCACCATCGCGCCGTAAGCTGTGGCGGCGCGCGCCTCCTGGCCCGCTTTTAGTGTGAGGGCGCCACAGTGGAACACGTGGTTCCAGTGGCCAATAGCGGTGCCCCCGATAGAGTACTTAAGCGCCAGCCAGCGAGTCTAAATCCCCCCCCCCCCCTTTTTGTTATCCCCCCCCCCTTTTTGTTTTCCCATCTCCTGTCCAGTTTCCCCCCACCTGCTCTCGACTGTGGTGTCACCTTTGCCGACTTTTCGTGCTGTGTTCTAGTGACTATTCAGTGTTGTGTTGCGAACAGAAACCATGCTGTCGCTGGGTGTGCATTTTTATATACTTTGCGAACAGAATCCAGACTGTCGCCGTGTTTTTTAATTGTCTATTGTTTCCCCTGTCTGCTCCGTATGTATTTTTATTCGCTTCATCCTCCCTCTGTTGTTTGTTTTAATTTCCCCATTTTCTTTTCACCTTGTTACTCACTAAGTCCCCGATTTTATCGCCTGTTTTTTATTATTGTTTATTCTCCTGCTTTTTATCAGAAAATCTGTAGGCTGCAGAGCGGCGTCCTAAGCTGCTGCCAGCCCGCCCCCTTCGGGGGGAATTGAAATTCAATAAAGGAAAAAAAAAAAAAAAAAAAAAGTCTAAATCTTGCGTACGTCTCAGGACACATCGCCTCGCGTTAGACATCTTACTTACTTTCTTGTTCAGTGTACGAGTGGACGTGGTTGTTAGGTCTCCTTGTGACTCCGTTGTTTCGATCTTGTTGTTCGTTCTGTCCTCGATTGATCGTGTCCGTCCTCTCTCGTTGTGTTGTTGTTCGCGGGCCGCTCCGCGGGTCCCGCCGCGCTTTCCGTCACTTCAACCCCGCGATCGTTCCGGTCGCAGTTAACAACAATAATGTATACAACGGTATAATATATTTCATTCAGAAAACTACTATATCAGTATGAAAAATGCGTATCATCATCAGATGTCTTCGCTGCAACCTGGAATGATCATGTTCTTACGAAGCTTCACAGATGATTTTAGTTGCAATACGGTTTTTCTTTGATTTTTAATGTATTGTTATCTGTTCGTACTAGATATTTCATACAATACATTAGAAATTAAATTTGCAGTCAATTTTTATATACTTTGTAACCTGTTTAGCACGAAAATGACTGAAAATTAGGAAATCGATGACCTATTCGATTCGGGCGTTTTTGAAGCATAGTTCGTTACATTCATGTACGGCAAACTGTCATTGTAAAGGTGAAATCACGAACGATGTGATGTACTGCTCAAAAGATTAACTGTTGCAAAGTAATGTCAACGCCCCTTTTACTTTTTTCCTTGTACTCGCGACTATGTCCTGCCGTCAGGTCCCGCACACCTGGCAGCAATCAGAGACACTGTTCTCCTTCTGCTGTGCCTGTCAGCGATAAAGCAACCTTGGACTACACCACCCTGCACAACGCGCCACCTGTCGCCTAGTGTAGTGCTGCGGCTGTGGCGTCCCCTGCTGCTCTAGCCAAGTGCTCTAAGGGATGCTTGTTTTTCCCACTGGGGGGCTATTTGCCTACAGACCTCACAGGCATAATGAAGTGATACCCCCTAAAACCGCCAGCGGCCTCACTGAACCTTTCGTATTAGCGTTCTTGTTTGTAGCTTCCACTGAAGTGAAAGCGATGGTTTCTGCGGGGGAGTGTCTGACAGTAATTCAATTTCGTTCGATTTACGACCCCGGTAACGTAAACTCTGAGTGTTTACTAAGTTTTGCAACAAGAGTACTGCGTTGGTCCTTGTCTTTAGGCGCATTATCCCGATACTATGGTGGAAGTCAATCTATAACCCCAATGTCTCTGTGATGCCCGACCAGGAGGTACGATACTGGGCGCCCGTTTCGTGTCCACAGACCACCGTCCCGTGATTTACCGAAGCTGCGTGACTTGTTCGTTGACGTCTAGTGCTACTTAGCTCCGGAACCTGCCAAGGACGTGTTGAATCCATGCCACGCAGAACACACGTGTCACCCAGAACAGCAGCGTACTGCGGTCCGAAGATGGACCAACACAATATTAAGCCGGTGGCCATAATGATGAAGACTTCTCGGGTTATTAGCCGAGTCAAGGCGTCATTCTGCGGCAGAACGACGTCTTGACTCTGCTAGTAACCCGAGAAGAGTTTATCAGCGAGTTTCGCCGGGAAAGTCTAAATTCGCATAGACTACAGGTGGCCATAACGTTTTGGTTCATCAGGATATCAATGTCATTATGTACATCCAGTTAGAGATGAGGATTGAAAATGGGAAATTTGTTTGAAATATATATGAGGGGCGTACAATAAGTAATATAACAGATTTTTTCCTGAAAGCAGGATGGTTTTATTCAGGACTCCAATACACCATATTATTCCTCACTCTTTTGGCTACAAAACCCTGTTTTTCAAATAATCTCAGACCAATGCGACGGCCTTGCGCCACTTATCTGGGAGGATCTCTATGTCTGCATCGTACCACTATATTGCTCCGTAAATTGTAAATTTGTGGTAATATCTTATGGGATTAAACTGCTTAGGTCATCGGTCCCTAAGCTTACACACTACCTAATTTAAACCAATTTACACTATGGACAACATACACACCCCACGACCGAGGGAGGACTCGAACTTCCGACAGGTGGAGGGGGGGGGGGGGGTGGACCGTGACAAGACGCCTAGACTTACTACTCTGCCGCGGACGTCTTGCTGCATGCTGCATCGGTAACCTCCCCATCACCCACGTACTGTTTGCCTCGGAGTGCAGCCTTCTTTTGGCAAGACAGATGGAAGTCGGAAGGTCCGAGATCCAGGTGGCAGGCGGAATGCGCAGCTTCGTGTGAGGCCTAGCGTTCTCATGGAGAAGTAGGAGTTTGTCTACATTTTTGAGGCGACTAATACGCTCAAGTCGTTCCTTCAATTACTGAGGATGGTACAATATACTTCAACTGAGTCGATCGTTGCACAATGACGGAGTAAATCAAACAGAATAGCCCCTTCAGAGACCCACAAGACAGTCGCCAAGACTGCGGCTGAAAGGGCGGCTTTGAACTTTTTCTTCGGAGGAGAGGTGGTGTGGCGTCACTCAATGAATTACCATTTTGTTTCCGATTCTAAATGATGAACGCAGGTTTCATCGCCTGTAACGATATTCGACAAAACATTATCGGTATCAGTCTCGTAACGCGTACGGAGTTCCGCACAGACGACCTGTGTTCCCCTTTATGGTCTTCAGTTAGGCGGCGCGGTACCCGGCGGGCACACACCTTAGAGTATCCCAACTGGTGAACGAATGTGTCAGCACTGTCAATAACGGCGTCCATTTGAGCAGCGAGGTATTTGATTGTGATCCGTCGATCACTCCGAATGAGAGTGTACGCACGTTCCAACACTGCAGGAGTCACTGCTATGAGCGGCCGCCCGTCACGTGGGTGTTCCGACAGGTTTGGGCGGCCTAGTTGCGATGATGACAGACGCCTCACCCAACGACTCACCGTGCTTTTGTTCACTGCAAGGTGGGCGTAGACATTCTGTCCACACCTATAAATATCTGAAATGCTCAGATTTTCCGACAAAAGAAACAAAATGGCAACTCTCTGCTTGGAACGCACCTCTGTTTTGATGCCATTTGAAGACTACGTATAGCGCCGCCACCGACGGGAACTTCATGAAACTTTGGGGGTTGAGGCAGGCATATTCCACGGTGTCCTACAACAAATTCCGCATATTTTCAACTGAAATTGGCCGTACTCTCTAAGATCAAGCTCAAAGTAACGTGCGTTCCCTAAAGTTTACCTGGATTCTGGCGATATAATGGTTCTAATTGAATTTAGCCGTGCAGGTGCAGGAAAACAGAGCGTAGTTCTGGGTATTTTGTAGTTGCATGACTGCAGGCCATCTTCTCCCTCCTAAGCGCTCTGACGTCAAAAAAGGACAGACCCAGACAGCGCAGAACAACAGCTAAGTTAGACACGGCTGTCAATAAATTACGACACGCTAAGAATAAGCTGACATCGATCTACCGTAATGGTTGTTATACCAGTAACCACGGGCACTAGAGGTCAGCCGTGGCCATGCCTTCAACATGAGGAACATACTGTTGCCTTGCAGTGCGTTTCAGAGAAGAGTACGGAGTAGCTCTGGAAATATGATCCCCCAACTGACATTAAAATATCTGTCAATTTGTTCTGGAAACGTCCTTAATCGTACAATAAAATCATCGATGGCGTGCCGAAGTGGCGGCACAAACAGGTAGTTGAGATATATTTTCGAATAATTTCCTTATTGCTCCAGCAATCAAACGAGCATGCGATGATATGAGGAGAAACTGACGTCTTCACATTGGCTCTGGTGTTGCGCCATACAATTCACCATACTGTTTATCGTAACGACGGGGTGATTTACGACTACCTCATTTTTAAACTTCCAGCCAGATTTCAGGTAGTGGCCGTAGAAAATTGCACTAATTTCGTCAGCTTCATAGCGCAATTTTTCTGCATCAGCAGTTTAAGTCTGCAGCTGAGCTACATATATTTGAGAAAATTCTACAGAATCCTCTCCACATTATGGGTAGGCTCAAACGCAAAGAAGTATTTTATCCTTGAAACTGGCGTTATCGAGTTCGCTAACGTCAGAGCTTCTTAAATGGCGTTTCACGAGACTTGCAAGGACATTGTGCGCGGCGCCTGTCTGATATTGATTCTTTACTACGTCACGAGAACATAAGCCCGAAATCTTTGCTGATTAGATAAGATGTTTAAGAGATGCATGTTGTTATAACAACTGCTACGAAGGAGACACTAACAGAACGTAGGCGACTTAGGCCAGTATGTTTCGTTACGTCCGTACGCTAATGAGTTGTAACTTTATGAGAAGGCTTCTCTGTAGGATTTCTTTTGATGTGGTATAATGTGACTCGCTGGCTGTTAAATATGCAGTGAACTTACTGGAACCTATATGTTTTGGCTGTTAAATATGCAGTGAACTTACTGGAACCTATATGTTTCTTCCATTTAGCGAAAAGAATAGATTACCTGAAATATCATTTGGAAGCAGACTGTTTTATTTTTAGGGCTATATAGCAGGCTCACAGCGAAGGCAGAGTTGTGGATATGATGGCTGTGGAGGAAGCAGATAGCATAGGAGAAACTGCATCAAGAATTGCACTTGAAAGGTCGTTGTAACATGAATGACAGTCAGATTTTGTGATTAGGTTGACAGCGACAGCTAGCGATTGAACGAAATGACGAGGAAAGTTCGTCCCAGCATATTCAAGTAGGTATCTCGACATCGCCAAAATTGATTTAGGGAAACCGTGGAAAAGACAGATTTCGTAAGCCTGAATGAAGCCTTCTTCTGGGGACGCGTCCCGTGTCTAAAGTGCTGCACTACCTTGCTCGTTCCTATTTATCTAAGATTCCAAGGGCAGCCATGGGACAACCTCCGCAAATGATAGATTATAACAAATGTTCGTGTACGGTTAAAGCGCTTATGACCTTCCGAGTAATTCAAACTTCAGACAGCATCCAGAATAAGATTTTCACTCTGCAGCGGAGTCTGCGCTGATATGAAACTTCCTGGCAGATTAAAAGTGTGTTCCGGACCGAGACTCGAACTCGGAACCTTTGTCTTTCGCGGGCAACTCCTCTACCAACTGTGCTACCCAAGCACGACTCATGAACCGTCCTCACAGCTTCAGTTCTGTCAGTATCTCGTGTCTTACCTTCACAGAAGCTCTTCTGCGAACCTTTCAGAACTAGCACTTCTGGAAGAAAGGATATTGCGGAGACATGGCTTAGGCACAGGCTGGGGGATGTTTCCAGAACGAAATTTACACACTGCAGCGGAGTATGCGATGATATGCCAAGAAGTTCCATATCAGCGCACACGCCGCTGCAGAGTGAAAATTTCGTTCTGGAAACATCCCCCAGCCTGTGCCTAAGCCATGTCTCCACAATATCCTTTCTTCCAGGAGTGCTAGATCTGAAAGGTTCGCAGAAGAGCTTCTGTGAAGGTAAGACACGAGGTACTGGCAGAATTGAAGCTGTGAGGACGGGGTGTGAATCGTGCTTGGGTAGCTCAGTTGGTAGAGCACTTGCCCGCGAAAGACAAAGGTCCCGAGTTCACATCTCAGTCCGGCATACAGTTTTAATCTGCCAGGAAGTTTCAAATAGGATGTATATATACTGCAAAAGATACCTGGCGTAGTTAATCAAATACGAAAAAAAAACATCGTTTATTCGGTGCAATTTGTATCTCTGTCTTTCCTGAGTTCTTGTCTTCGCCATTGTTCACGCGTTCAGTCATTTACCAACTGCATCTGTGACGTGCTGCACTACGTGAACACCATTATTATTATTATTATTATTATTATTATTATTATTATTAATCCCCGCGAGTGGTCAACGCGACAGACTCTTATGTTGGGATACTCAGGTCCAGATTCGATTCCCGGTATTGCCAGGGATATTTCCGTAGTACGGGGTGCACTCAGCCTCGTGATGCCAACTGCGGAGTGCCCTGATTGATAGATAGTGCTCCAAGGTCTAAACGTCGACAACGGCCAGATGGTGGTGTGCTGACTCCTTGCCATTCCATACCGCATCCGATGATGAACGCTGAGGATGACACGGTGGTATGTCGACAATAGCGTCGTATTCAGGGACTGGTCGCGCGGTTTACTTTCGTTTATATTCTTCTTCTTCTTCTTCTTCTTCTTCTTATTATTATTATTATTACTATTACTGTCAAGTATTCTGTGTAAAATCAGATCTGAGAGCACGATTTGCGAACTTTCTTCATTTTGCACTAAGCCAGCGTCCTTCATCTCTATCTAATCATACAGTAACTGTAGTCTTACTCTTCATCTAGCAAGAAGTCCTGTGAATTTCCCTTCTACGATAACTTGATGTGGACATTTTCCTCTACAGACTTACCGAGTCCACGAAGTTTTAGGTCACCTGGTACAGTTTGAGAAAATTTTCGTGTATGAGAGGTATGTCGCATACACCACAAGTCTATAAAGAGTGTAAACATTTTCTATGTATTTTTGTACACTGGTTGTTTGTCAGTTGCATATTTTGAGGCAGAGGTTTGAAACCAATGTAGCATCTGGCTGCCTAACGGCTGTCGAATACGCAAAAAAACTAAACCAGGCTGACAGTTTTATCAAAAAAAAAAAAAAAATAATAATAATCAAATGGCTCTAAGCACTATGGGACTGAGGTCATCAGTCCCCTAGACTTAGAACTACTTAAACCTAACTAACCTAAGGACATCACACATATCCATGCCCGAGGCAGGATTCGAACCTGCGACCGTAGCAGCAGCGCAGTTCCGGACTGAAGCGCCTAGAACCGCTCGACTGTAACGGCCGGCGGTTTTATCAAGTAGACAAATTCAACGGTATAGTATGGCTAAGCTCGCTGCTCCTTAATGCACCGTGGGACGCATTGCTCTAGATGAAAGAAATATCAAACACATAATTGTTAAATTAGTAACGCTGATGAGCAGGATTCAGTTTTCCCTGAGCTTGTACTGAGAGAATCTTGCCGGCCGCGGTGGTCTCGCGGTTCTAGGCGCTCAGTCAGGAGCCGCGCGACTGCTACGGTCGCAGGTTCGAATCCTGCCTCGGGCATGGATGTGTGTGATGTCCTTAGGTTAGTTAGGTTTAAGTAGTTCTAAGTTCTGGGGGACTGATGAACACAGATGTTAAGTCCCATAGTGCTCAGAGCCAGAGAGAATCTTTAAACCCTTGACTAGGAGATACGTATTGTCAAAGCAACTCCCTCTGCGATGGATTTTCTTTCTTCTA
This sequence comes from Schistocerca cancellata, assembly GCF_023864275.1. NCBI lineage: Eukaryota > Metazoa > Arthropoda > Insecta > Orthoptera > Acrididae > Schistocerca > Schistocerca cancellata. The sequence goes on along the minus strand of NC_064634.1, from coordinate 381,483,162 downwards.
GCACGAGTATTGATGACATAGGCGGGCCACATCAGGAGTGAGAATACGAAGCTGTCAGTTAGTGTGATGCTGCGGTAGAATGGGAGCGAACGGAGCGGAGGTAGTGCTGCGCTGTGTGCCAGAAAAAGTCCGGGGTGGAAAAGGAAAAAAACTGGAGGGCGAGGGGGGATCAGGTGGGGGCGTAAGGCCTCCCGGACAGCAGCGCACGCTGCAACCAAAATACCACAGCAGCCAGCATCCCACATCCCGCCCAGCGGTTCACGATGGGACTAACGAATCCGCTCGCGGCCCTCCCTTTGCTCCTCAATGGAACGGACAGCTATAGACGTATCAGCCGCCACAGCACTAAATGTACTAAAGAAGAGGCTCTAAAACGTTTAAAACGAGAAGTTATTAAGAAAATTAAAGATAAGGCAGCGGGATCATGTACACCGTAACGTCTTTCCGTAGGTTGCTTAAATCCTATGAAAAGAAAAAGAAAAGTCGAAGAAAGATATTGATAATCGGCCGCTTCCGTTGGTCTCCTCAAAGAATATTACAGCAAAAAAAGTCTACACTTTAGAGGGGTTCATCATTTTCTGCTTCTCTCTTTCATTTGTGCCAACAGACAGATTCGTAATATTTGCACGAAATAGGTATTGCCGGCGCTATCTCAAGATAACCACATGGACAGTACTGTTCTGCAAATATTGACACACTCCTATCTTTGTCAAAGTCCTTCTATATCGCCACAGCAAACAGTCTGCTGAAAGGACAGCATCGCCTCCACATTTCAACATGTACTGAATGCAGCTACCCACAATATAAGAGCGAAACAAAGTCCAGCTCGTATTGTTCACGTTTCATAGTCTGCTTTAATTAACATATGCGCACTTATTCGTCGAATAATGAAGACGCAGTTTGTTTTATTACTTCTTTGTGTCATCCGTTCGCTAAGAGACCTCGCGGAAATAAGTTGTAAGTTTCGACTCTCACCGCTGGCTAATTACGTTCTTAACGTTCTCGCTACCAGCATCTGTTAAGACATGTGATTGTGCTCCACAGAATGTAATTGCAGTATACTAGACAAATGAAGACGAAGACACATCTCTTCTAAGTTAGTTCCCCTAATGAAAACAAGAACCGAAAAGCAACCACCATTCAACGTTACGGTAAACGTTTCCAGTTCTCCGTCATTTTCTAGCTCGTACTTGTTGATTACGTACCATCTTAATCTAATGATATGTCTTAACTAATTGTGGCAGATTGTCGTGATTAACTGTGGAAGACAATACACGAGTTCTTCAATGAAACTGTTGTAAACGAATGAGGAATAAGATGATTTGGTGCGTATTCGTCATATACGAGTTCTGCAACGGCCTGACTTCGTAGGCAGTACTAATAGCTGAAACAGTATGTTGATTTTACGCGCTATTTTCCACTTCCCTCAGGCAAACCGTTTGAAAACATGCCAGTTGATTCAGTCGGATCGAATAACTTTCCAGAAACACATCGCTAAAATGAATGGCGCATGTTTAGAATGAGTTACGAACAGAGAACACGTCCACTATCATGAGTGTAAAACACTGTTTACTAACGCGTTGGAATTAAAATGTCATAGCAGTTATCTAATTTGAACAGACTGTTACACTCGAAACTGTAACAAAAAATTATGAGCAACATAACATTCAAAATGGCGGTCACGTGCGTTGCTAGTATTGCGAAAAGGTTTGTTTGCAATTAACATAGAAACACAGGTCTTCATAACGGGACTCTAATGTCCTTCAGAAATAGTTCCCCAATTAAGAATGAAAGAAACAAAAGAGGAGGAGGAGCGTTTTATTGCCTCATTTCTTTGCGACAGAGGCAGAACCGGAATACAACAGAATGTAAAAAATTCTGTTTTATCTGGCAACAATCGTTAAGAAGCCATTAGTTCAAATGTACCTTTCATACGTAAACTACAATATCAGATAACAAGAATACCAGGGAGACCGAAAAATGGTGACTGTGGCGCATACTACTCCGAGATTTCTTATTCCTTCTGTTGTCAACACCTTGTGTTCCTAATAAATGAGTTGTAAAACACTGCCAGGTACAATTTTGCAGCTAAGTGCTTCCAACGGAGAGGCATTTTGCGGCACTCTCGAGAAACATATTTGGGGATGGGTATTAAATAACAGTTTTGCTTGAGCAAACTGTGTCCCCGGTCTAACAGGACACGGTGTTCTTCCTATTTATGTCGCAGTCATTTATGGAGTGAATCTCGTTTCGGAGGATGATACGGAGTGACGTTTTTCACGAGAAAAAAAAATATAATCCACTGTGGAATGTTGTTAGGTACTGTTACACAGATAACCATAGTTAGTAGCTGCGTTGAGACAGCTGCCATGGGTCAAACAATGGCGTTAAATATTCCGTTGTTCAGAAAGAGGTACATTAAGATTGTTTATACACTGGGTGTTTAAGTTTTATACAAGAACATCAACTGTTCTTTAATACCATTATTACATTATAGATAATAATCATGTCACTATTGGAGCATGTAATGAACTTCTTACTAGCAACCTAGCTGTCAACAATGCATTCTTTTCTATTTTATAACCTACGTTTAATGTTTCATGCGAACAGACGGAATCATGCAAATTGCAAAAAATTACTATCTGAGAGACAGCTCAAGCTTCGAGACGTGCGAAAGTCTTGTAATCTTCCGCAGGATTCTTCTTTTGTTGATGAGTTTACTATGAGAGAAACACAAGTTTCTTTCGTCAACATAATCTACTTGTTTTTCAAGTGCAAGTCTGAACAACAGATTGTTATCATCGTCACATTACTGTTCTCCTTGGACCTGTCATCAGTAAATAGACATATCGCCTAGGACAGATACAGGAATGGACTTATTTTTCCTGACACTTTTGACTCTATATTAGCGACGACATGTCGTAAAAGTGTAAATAGTTAGGTCAGTTACCTGTAAGAGACTACTTAATCCGGAGCATAGGAGCCTTTTTCTCGTTACACTTAAGTTACTGCTCACTCTCTTCTCATTTACGCTGGTTAAATGACTGGCTTAATCCATTTTTATAGAATACTATGGAAGGTAAAACTCACCAGTCTATGTTATATGCATCAATAAATACCAAACCGACAAGAGCATGGATTTCTCTGGCGCAATTCTGTAGCTGTATTTTCTGCAGACTTGCGACTATGTTTTCGGTAATGATGTCAGTAGAGTAGCAATTGAGGGAAAGCGTTTAGAACAAAGTTTGAGTACCTTAGACAGATCTTGCTGAAAAACTAGTGACACAATGTGTCAGGAGCTGACAGTTGCCTGCTCAACAGACGAAACATCTCGGTACTTTAACCACGGCGTAAAACAAATGGACTTTCTCTGGACTGGTGCACTCTTCCCCTGCGCCACTGGTCGCGTCAAATGAAAGAGGAGACTTGTTCCGAAGCACGCTGCTTCTAATTATAACCGACGACGAGAAAGAACGCCAAGGTAACACGCTATTTACAGCGTGATTATCTGGAGTGGCCGGCGAGGGTAGGAGTAGGGATCGAGAGGGAAACAAAAAGACGGGGGATTCTGTGCTAAATAAACGGCGACCAGCTGGAAAACGCCGCCCCCGCTAATCCCCGGTGCCGAAGTCGGGCATATTTAAGACGACAGCGGCAATTAAAAGGGAATGGGCGACTGTGCCTGACAAGCCGAGTGGCAAGCGATGGCCAGCATACCAGTGACTATTTGTTATTAATCACCGCCAACAGGTCGACGACCCCAGTTTAGAAATTACTCCAGAGGCTACACGTGAAAAATCACAGATCCCTGGAGCACAATGTGACGCTTCTCTGGGAATTACGCTGGCCAAATCTTTAATGTTTATTGTTTAACGGTTATAACACTAGACTCGTATTCGGAGTTGATATGCTATCCGTAAAGTATTTAACATCGCATAACATGGATTCAAACTTCTTTCTATCTACTTTACAGGTGTTCTTTGTACCTCCCCTTGGTCATGAGTATGCGATCTAAGCGATAATCCATTTCATGCCACACATTCAAAAGCATATGTGGAGCCACCGATAGGAACGCCTTAGAAATGCACATCTCGAGTCTGGAATTGCTGGAATTATTTTCGGCAATGGAGGCACATACAGAAGGTCCTGCACATTACCTCATGACAAGAGATCTACGCGGTAATAGTACTGAACATGACGACGTGGCCATCTACATCGTTGAACTTGGCACACATAGTTGATGTACCAGAAACATGACAGAATTCAGAAAGCGCCTTTCTAACGTGCTCGCTTCGGTGGCTCTATATATGTTTTATAAAGTATGGCGTAAAATGTATTATCGCTTGTGACCAAGAGGGATCATACAGAACATTTGAAAATTGAACTTTCTGCTACATTCTCTGTAATTCTTAACGATTTGTCTCTATTAATAAATAGTTACAGCCACATATAATTTGCTACTTTCATTTTGATTTGCCCTGTATTTCAAAGGGACATATTATCTATCATCCTGCAATTGGTGCAAATTTAAAATGTATTTATGTTTAAATTTTATTTGTAATTTTAACTCCATTCGCTAATCTTGTACGATAAGATTATTCATATAGTGACAGATGAGTCCATTAATTTCCTCCTTCGAGAAAAATTTAGTATCTTGATCAGATCTCACATGTCACTCATCGTAATTTGATATTATTTCTTGCCTGTAAAGGTCATGGAATTGTCATTACCATATTCGTGATAGTATGCTTTGAAAATGTGTATTTCGTAGCAGAATAACTTAGGATGTTCCAACGAGTCTCCGAATCTTTGCTTCGGAGAGGAAGACACCATTCTCTGTTTTTATTCTGTAGCTTTCCCATTCAAGTATCGCTGTTTGTTTTTTGGATGCTTTTGGTTGTCTTTGCTACCCGAACAGCCAGACCGGTGGAAAGGTACCCATAACACGGTTCTGAAGCTACCTACATCTTTATTGTACTTCATTTATGGCTGTAAGGCCTAAAAAAAAAGCTTCTTCACCTCTGCCTAACAATGTACTACTGCAAACAGCACAAAGTGTTGTCAAGTCTTCCCACTTCACGACAAATTCTTTTTATTGAACATCGTGACGGATCCACAGAAGTATACTACGAGTGTTTCGTATCCGTCTCTACTTGTTTCGTACTTGGGGAAACGCTTAGTCATTTTCAGGGTCCTATTTTTATTCCTCTGAACTTCAACATTTTCATTTTTATTTGGCTTAACGTCTGAAAGCTAGAAATAATCTAATAAAATGTCAGCTTATGAACTTAAAAGTCTCAACATTCTTCACGTCATATAATTACGATAAGGGATTTTTTGAAAGCTGTCATGCTAACTCTTATATAGCATATGATTTACTCACTACATTATTTATAGGAAAAAAGACTGTTTACATTTATAGGTATACCGTTACTTTCCGAAGAGTGCACGGTCACGCAACACAGTTCGGAAGATGTACAAATACGACAGTGTCAACAAAAGATACTGTATCGGGAATAATGATGACGCAGAGTCGCCTGTAATAAATCGCGTGACCAAACGCGGTATTACCGGCAGCAGTGTCCACGAGGTACGTCTGCAAACGTTCCCACACGCGAACCAGTAACGATCGTGGCGGCCATCCAGGTACAATCGTCCGCGACATGCCACGTATACATTAGGCAGTAAAAGCAGCGCATGAACCCAAGGTAATGCGCCTCGTCACAATGATCTGATACTGCGCTGCAGGACAACGAAAGTAAAGATAGAAGGAAGGAGAGGCCGGAGTGGAAGAAGAGGAAGAGTAAGAGGATATGTTTAGGACAGGCTCGCTCGGTTGATCACGCGATGGTACAGTCGGTTCCAAAGATGGGCTCTCCAGCCCAGTGGAGTCCAACACGTTACTACTTCGTTCGCCGGCCGCGGTGGTCTCGCGGTTCTAGGCGCGCAGTCCGGAACCGCGCGACTGCTACGGTCGCAGGTTCGAATCCTGCCTCGGGCATGGATGTGTGTGATGTCCTTAGGTTGGTTAGGTTTAAGTAGTTCTAAGTTCTAGGGGACTGATGACCACAGCTGTTAAGTCCCATAGTGCTCAGAGCCTTTTTTTTACTACTTCGTTCTATAAAAAGACAGCGAGAGTATCTATCGTAAAACAACTTTAACAAATATGGGTATGCACTGGGGAAGGTTATCAGAGCAAGGTAATCTTTCCATCTCTGTGGCAACATTATCTGAACTGTTGTCCATTTCTAGTTCGTTGACCTGTAGGCTCATATTGACCCTTGTTGTTGTTGTTGTTGTTGTTGTTGTTGTTGTCTTCAGTCCTGAGACTGGTTTGATGCAGCTCTCCATGCTACTCTATCCTGTGCAAGCTTCTTCATCTCCCAGTACTTACTGCAACACACATCCTTCTGAATCTGCTTAGTGTATTCATCTCTTGGTCTCCCTCTACGATTTTTACCCTCCACGCTGCCCTCCAATGCTAAATTTGTGATCCCTTGATGCCTCAGAAGATGTCCTACCAACCTGTCCCTTCTTCTTGTCTAGTTGTGCCACAAACTCCTCTTCTCCCCAATTATATTCAAAACCTCCTCATTAGTTATGTGATCTACCATCTAATCTTCAGCATTCTTCTGTAGCACCACATTTCAAAAGCTTCTATTCTCTTCTTGTCTATACTATTTATCGTCCATGTTTCACTTCCATACATGGCTACACTCCATACAAATACTTTCAGAAACGACTTCCTGACACTTAAATCTATACCCGATGTTAATAAATTTCTCTTCTTCAGAAACGCTTTCCTTGCCATTGCCAGTCTACTTTTTATATCCTCTCTACTTCGACCATCATCAGTTATTTTGCTCCCCAAATAGCAAAACTTCTTTACCACTTTAAGTGTCTCATTTCCTAATCCAATTCCCTCAGCATCACCCGACTTAATTCGACTACATTCCATTATCCTCGTTTCGCTTTTGTTGATGTTCATCTCATATCCTCCTTTCAAAACACTGTCCATTCCGTTCAATTGCTCTTCCAAGTCCTTTGCTGTCTCTGACAGAATTACAATGTCATCGGCGAACCTCAAAGTTTTTATTTCTTCTCCATGGATTTTAATACCTACTCCGAATTTTTCTTTTGTTTCCTTTACTGCTTGCTCAATATACAGATTGAATAACACATTGACCCTTAGACAAAAAAAATCATGGCATGGAAGATTTTAATAATTTGTGGCTGACTGACAATATATGACCTGCTGAAAAATAAAAATAAATCAAAACAAAGTCTGAATCCAGACTAAGGTGAAATTAACTTATATTACGGGATGCTCATAAGTATTTTCCTTATCTGTCCTACTGAACGTATGTACGTACTATTTACACTACCACGAATTGTGCTCACGGCAAGAAAGTTGCAACGGTACATGCAATAGCCATTCTTGGCCCCGTCGGACGTGTATCTGTAGCCGCTTAGAAAAGAAGTGTCTGTATTTTTATGAACCAACATGGAACGAAATAGTTGTAGAAGGACGAAAGCAGTGCGTACTCCTTTCAAATCACAATGATAGATGCTTCCAAACGCAGGTCCTTATCAGATGGGTGGTCTCGTCTGAACAGTGGCACATAAGCGCACTCCATGTGATACTGCAGGAAGTGCTGTATTTAACTTGGCACATGTCATTGTCACATCACGGTAGTTCTATATGAAGTGTCATTATGGCTCGGGCACTTTAAACAGCATATTCTAGGGGACCTGCGGAACAGCGAAGTTATCAGTGTACTGCAGGCCCGGCTCCCGATTTGTGACCTCGGCAGAACAAAGGAGGGTCGTGCGCAGGAAGTGGGGGAAGCAAGCGTGGCCTGCGAGAGAAGGCAGCGGAACACACCCTCCGGCCGATAGCTCCCTCCCAACCAGAGGCGTATTCGTGAGAGGTGGATTTCTGTTCCGATGCCGATTCGTTCTTTGGTCTTCCGTTAGAAGGCGGAGGATAAGATTCTTATAGATTTAATGGCTGCAACCTATTGTCGTTGTCTTCAGTCCAAATATTAGCGTCATGGAGCTCACCACGCTAACCCGTTCTGTGGAAGCCTCTTAATTTTTGCATAACTACTGCTACTGCAGTAAAACCTTGGTCTGCCTCTGCAATATTCCCCCGCATCCCCCTTCCTGTTTCTCTCCAAATTAAATTAAATATTCCTTAATGCCTACGGATATGACCTGTCAACGTATCAATCGACCTTACGCATCAGTTTTTCTTGATCATCCATGCACTCGCTGATTATCATCAACAACATGCGACCTTGAAGAACATTTCGTCTTCTACCAGGTAGGTTTCTGTTTGTTGCCATTTATATAATTGATTCTTTAAATCTATAGATGTTGTACGCAAGTGGGTCAGATTTGCGACTGTTTTATAAACCTTATAACCAACACGTTTTGACGCTTCAGTCGCGTTTTAATATAAATACCTACAGTGCGACGAAGAGTTTCGGCAGAATGCCGCCGAAATCAGGTGCCCATCTTCTACTTACATATTTTTATCTGATTACGTTTGTCGGAAGTACGACGTGAGGTTAGGCAACACTAACGCACCTCACAACAACAAAACCATCGCATTTACGTCAGGTGTAACCAGATAAAATAATGTATAATTAGTAAATGGATACTTTATGATGGCAGTACGCTGCCAAAACTCGTTGTTCCAAACTAAGTATTGATATTAACACGTGACTGAAGCTGAACAGCGCGTTGTTTGTTAAATAATAAACGATAATTATCGTACGAAAATCTGAGCAAACTTGTTTAGCAGTGTGTGTGTGTGTGTGTGTGTGTGTGTGTGGAAAGGGGGGGGGGGAAGGATGTACATTATTAACTTATGTTGTACTGGCAAATTTCGTTCGCATGAGAGCATCTTATGACATATCATTAATAAATTGTTATTCATATATTCTGATGTCGAACCGTTTTAAGTACAGCGTCGAAAGTCTAGTTGATCTGTCCCTTGATATTTTTTTCTATGAAATTACTTGCCTACATTGAAGAAGGGATCCAATACTTTGCAATAAAGATACAGATTTTTTAAAAAAGATACACCGAACAAATATCATCAGTTGCAAAATACCTCTCATCACTTATTCAGAATCAAGAAGCCATTATTAAATGTTTAATTATATCATTTCGTACTGTGCCCTGATGAAAAGCACCACTACCGCTCCGCGTTTTGCTACAAAACGAACATAAAAATCCTTCAGTCATATCATTGCAAGAGATGACTGCTAAGGCACATCGCCGGAAATAGACTGATGTTGTACTGGCGCCGAAGTCAGATTACTGTATAAGTTAAACGAATTGTCGCTGTACAAGATCTGAATCAACAGAAAACAGAAATGCAATAATTTTCTGGAGTTAGTGATCACAAGAATGTGAAGATGATCATTCGAAGTAAAAAGGAGGGGCCGGCGCAGAGACAACCACAACAACAAGCCTAACGATTTCGCCCATCGCTTCTTGCCCGCTCGTTCTTCTAAGTGACGTCCTGATGAAATAGTTGTGTCCTGGAAGCAGCGTACCGGAAACCGAACGGTACATGAAGTGAGCGAGACACATTCCTTCGGCGATTCGTTGCTGTGGAAGCTAGTGATTCATCGTCCGGTATGCCAATTCACGAAACCAAACTTTAGACTCTGAACAATAGCTTATTACTATGCGACGGCAAGTTTTCTTGTTCCATCATAACTGGGAATCGAACTAAATTTCTTCAAAAGGATTAGATGTAAAAACCGTAAATTATTTTCCTCCCTCATTACTTTACATATATTAACCAAATACAAAACATTACACAGGAGACTTTCGTTTGTAGTTTATTGGAAGAAGGAGGTATCTTAATGGGAAAAGACAGCAAACAAATATAACAGTGGCTTTTATAGTGACTGACATAAGGCCAATTTCGAATTTGAAAAAGTAGAATCTTCAGTACCGGCAATACAACAAATTTCAATTTGCTTTCGATAGCGAAAGGTTTAGCCAGAACATAGAAGCACAGCTATGCCGAACAGCCGCTAAAATATGCTACAGCAACACGATTCCAACGAAAGTGCTGCTAGGACATGGGCGCTGATCTTGGGGAATCATAATATTGCATGATAATTTCTGTGCTTGATAATCAAAATAAGCATTGTTTTCGCAAGATCGAACATTGTCCCGCAATCTAACAAATCTTGTTGAACTTCAGGTAAAAGGGCGAACTTACCGTGTTGGGCTATTCATATCACTTGTCGGATTTCATGTTAGGATTTAGTGTTCCAGTATTATTCTTAGAGACTTTGGGTTCCTTATTCGTGTGTGAATCATCAACCAGATTATTGAGACAGGGGAATGTAATTAATTCCATCTTCCCTCGATAAAAATTGTCTAAAAGTGAAAATATTTGTTGTTACAACCAACCAAGAACGCTTTTAGTCGCAATGAATATTACCTGCAGCATCAGACGTCACTTATAAGCTCCAGTGGTACCGAAAATTATGAAGAAACTTAACTGTGTATCCTACAAAGAGAAGTTATGTATTGAATACAGTTTAAAAATTTCTCTGCGATTTCAAATTGTTCGAGCTCATATATATTAGGAACACTGAGCCTCTTTCTTCCAGACACAAATATGCTTCTTGGGTCTTGCAAACAATTTTCGTATTTTTTTTTACTGAATTAGCTTGAACTGGGTCCGGTCATTTTGTTCTCTTTCAGAATAAGCAGAAAACTGAAAAATAGAGAAATTGTGTCATATAGCTTGCCTACTTACGCTGTGAAAGTGTGTGGGTAGAGTTCCTTGTCTGACACGGATGACCACTATCTTTGGGGAGTACAACTCTACTCTGACTCAAAGCAATGTTTATTTCCTGATTATACAATCACGCTAGCGATATTACCTGTAGCATGTTGTTAATAACGAAATGTAGCGTAGTCCTCTCTAGGAGGACTCGGCTCCAACACACGACGTGCGGAGTACAGATGTGGCTGTAGGTCTTTTGGGTGTATGCTGGTGAAAAAACTTGCTGTCTGGCAGCGTCGCTGCTACGCCTGACCAGCATGAAATTTCTGGTTCTGTGACACGCTCGCCTTGTGATTCAAAGCTGCTACTTCCTAAATACAGGTCACAACTGTCCTCTCACCGGCACCTCCACAGCATACCTGCCCAGATGCACATACATACGATTTAAAAGTTAGGACAGAAAACGAACACGGGTAATAACTTCTGGCTATGTGCACGTAAAGGCTACCTCAAGTCAAATATGCGAAACAAAAATTACAGCCATTTCAAAATAAAAAGGAATAAATGCAGTTAAAATAGGGAGAAGTTGTAAAAGGTGAGAAGTGAGGTGTAAGACATCAGTGTGGATGCAGCAACACATTGGTTGGAAAATAACTCAATAAAAAGTCAACGAAGATGGGTAGAGTAGGGCGGCGGGTCTCAGAAGAGACGCTCATTTTGTTTCAGTCTAACTCTAAAACCCGTTTTTCGCAATCCTTTCAGTTTCGGCTCAATGAAATTGATGGACCAGATGGCATACAGCCAAGCCATTGAGAGACCGCGTGAAGACGCGACCAGCAAAATCTACTCACTCACGGGGGTGAGCTGCTTGGATCGGGTCTCGCGACATAAAAGGCTGCACCAAGCATTAAATGGAACTGGTGTCTCGGCTCGTAAAACACCTTGTTCCCGACACGATCGTTGAAACAGACGGAGAGGTCAAACAGGGAGAGGGAGGGGGGGGAGGGGGGCACACACCACATAAACAGCAACGGATGCCACTGCGGTGTTAGAACTGGGCGTTTACATCAAATCGCAAATCCGATGCCACCAACGACTTTCTTTTTTGAAGCGAACAGTGTTTTGCTGCCTCATTTGTATTAAGTGAGGAAAATAATTACGATTTCCATTGTAATAAATGAAATTGAAACCATTTTTTTTAACAAAAACGTTGTCTCAGTATCCTGATTCAAGCTCCGTTCTGCACGGGCACGGGCACACACACACACACACACACACACTTTGTGACAGAGGAACTCAGATCAGGACAGGAGCAAACTTTTGCAGGTCCGCCACACAAACTGGGAGGAGGGATCATTTGCTGAACACGGGAAGTACCAACGATGGATTCGACATGTGTTCTCATGTTGGGGCACATAGTAGTGGGTGGATATAAAACACTGATGCTGTTAAGGATCACTGTAGAATATCGCAACTGCAAGCCAGAACTGACTTTGGTATCTACCAGTTAATAGCACTGCCTGCTCTCAGAAAATACTTCGGAGAATAATAAGTAACTAAACACGCATCGGGAATCTTCCAATTATTATACAGCATAATGACAATCATTAGTATTGTAGCGGTGGAAAAAGTTGACATTATCTGTGAAAACAAAATAGAATAACATCAAAGCGGAATCCTCTCATTAGTCTCGAATCCTTTCTGTGACTTCTTTCACAAGCGTCTTCGCTCTGAAGACACGGTTGGAGGACACAGATCTGGATGACCATCCAGTAGCAATGAAGGTATGCGCGTGAAAAAAAGAGAGTTTCTTAATTTTCGGAAAACTGATAACAACACATAACTGCAAGTACGATGGTGCCATCGTTTTATGGATTGCTTTGGAAGGAGAATGTCATTGGTGGGTCCTTAGCTGATGAAGTATTAGTTTCGGAAATAGACGTTTCACAGGCTGTATTTCATTTATCTCGCGTTTTTGCTATTAGCTTCGGGGTCATTGTCGCATCTCAAACAATGATTCCTACCGTCGACCGAGCCGTCGGAATTGGTATCCGGCATCACTACTGTTCACAGCCAGGGTAAAGGTACACGGGGGAGCTGGGCGAGGAAGACCCCGAAACTAGTACCAAAGAACGAATGGTAAATAAACAAAATAAAAAACAGTGTAGTGTTTGAAACGTCTCCTTCCAAAATCATTACTGGAATGACATAACGAGGCACAGGTTAATTTCCGAGGCGAAGAGGGTTACCGACAGAATACTGTTGAATTAGTCAGCTAGTACTGGAAGCGACACGACACCCAGTCCCAAAGATTTAATACACGAGTCCAGAAGTACACAGTGCTTGGCGCGGCGCGACCGCGCACAGAAACTCCCGCCTCCGGTTCTTCTCCACGATGCACGCTACACGCGGACGGACGGACGGGGTGCCAACAGTGGCCATAGGGAACGAGGTACAGGCACCCGCATGTGCGCCAGCACCGGCAAGGGCACACAGTGGCGAGGGTCCACGGAGGCCAGCCAAGTGCAACGCCCCCATCCAGGGTCAGCGGTCAGCGGAGACTCGTGCAGGATCCGTCCCGACGGCGCGTCCAGCGGCCTTCTCACACACTCACCTTCACCTGGCGACGGCTGCAGAGGCGCTGGCCCGCTGCCAACGCGGCCGTGCAGACAAAACGAGGTTCTCGGCTGGCACTGGGGCGCGTTGCGCTGAGCACTGAGAGGACGCGCTGACGCCGAGCCACTGTACGCGCTGCCGGCCGACTCGTGCGCGCCGCCGCCGCGGCACGGCGCTGCGCTTCGCTTCGTTCGCTTCCCTCCGCCGCCCCCGGGCCCCCGACCCCCCCTCGCCCACACTCGGGCCGTCAGGCCGTGCCGCTGTACTCGACATTCCTCCCCGCCAGGCCGACCTCCCCGAGAGGAGCGAAAGAGACGGCGCGTCGGACGAGAGAGGCGGCGAGCGGCGACTGTCGCGCATGCGCCGGCGAGATGTGCGGGAGGCCTGGACGCGGCGCTCCACACGCAGAGGCGCGCCACGCCTGACTCACCGGGCAACGACAGGTGCCATGGCGGCGCCGCCATGCCGCCCCACAAACACAAACGCCTCTCCCTCGGGCCAGCGGCTCAGCTGACGCGTAAACAATGCCACACCGCACTGCGCCCGCTGCGCGTGTTTTCATCTGCTGTTAATTGTTTGGCGCTTCTTCACTACCGCCTGTAATTGGCAAATGCTTCGAGGCACCGCTGTATATGTGCAGGAGAAAATGCAGACGGATTCAGAAGCCACCCTGAACGTTTGACTCCATAATATGAGTTAGTAATGTTGTACTGGGCGTTGCGAGAGCGCTTGGTGGTGATACGGGGAACGACGAGGCAGAAGGAAGAGAAGGAAAGAGGAAGACATTACTGAATAAAAAAAGCGGAGAAATCGAGGGAAGACAAGATATTCGGGAGAAAGATAATATTAATGAGGAAAAGGAAGAGAAGAAAGCTGAAGAGGAAAACCATGCATACAAATTTACATAATTCTGCCCCATCAAAACAGAAATCTTGAAAAATGTCCAAAAACATAAGTACGAGGCATACGTGAACATTAATTCAGTTGTAATTTACAACAACAATTTTTGTTTATTCTTATTTATTTAAGAGGTGTGATTATAAAGTAACGGGACTGATGCTGTCACAGAGTAACTACGCATGCACCAAAGATGAAGGACCAATAACTGTGAAGCGAGAAGCTTTCTCAGTCGAATGAAGCATTTCTGGTGCCTCTAGACAAATCAGTGTGGCAATGGCCTTCGTTTTGTGTAAGAGCTGTTTTATTTTACCGGATAAATCATAAGTGTAATAATAGAGCAAAAAGTCGTGAATTGCTCATTAAACCTGGAAAAACTATTATTGAGACCTAATCTATACTAAAAGAAGTGTATGGCAAAGGCTGTTTATCAGTACGCGAGTTTCTGAGTGATTCAAGCGTTTCCAAGAAGCCCAAGAAGACTGTGAAGGTGACTCACGCCCTGGACTCTCTTCAGTATCAAAAAAGGATAAAAATATCGTAAAAGTAGGTAATTTGGTTCGATCTCATGGTCGGTTGAGTATTCGATCGATTTCTCAAACTGTAGGAATTGACAGGGAATGTGTAAGGTAATTTCATATAACCAGTTTAATATGAGAAAAGTGTGTGTGAAAATAGAGCCGAAAACTCACACGTCGAACAAAAAGCAGCTCGTGAAAATACCATTACAATGATCCTAATTTCTCGGAATGAATCTTTGTTTTTCATTTATGATCCAGAAACTAAGTGCCAGTACATGCACTAGAAGGTCCAACCTCACAGAGAGAGAGAAAAACTCGAATGAATGAATCAAGATTCAAAGCCATACTCATTCTTTTTCGATATTGCTGGAATTTTAAATCTTCACTGAATTCCAAAAGGTCAAACTATTTATGAACAGTACCATTTGAAGGTTCTTGGTCAACTCTGCAAGAAAATGAGATAAAGCGACCCGAAATGTGGAAGAACAAGTCACGAATTCTGCACCAAGACAGCGCACCAGCTCGTACCGTTTTGTCTGTTGAGAAGTTTCTAGCGAAGTACAGCATCAAAATGGCTCTGAGCACTGTGCGACTTAACATCTGAGGTCATCAGTCGCCTAGAACTTAGAACTAATTAAACCTAACTAACCTAAGGACATCACACACATCCATGCCCGAGGCAGGATTCGAACCTGCGACCGTAGCGGCCGCTCGGCTCCAGACTGTAGCGCCTAGAACCGCATGGCCACTCCGGCCGGTGAAGTACAGCATCCCATTCTCCTTATTCGTCGGACATAGCACTATGTGACTTATCTATCCCCCAAGGTCTAATTGCATTAAAAGGAACAACATTTCAGTCGGGTTAAGCAGTGAAATAAAAATCGGCACGCGTCATCAAGGCGCTCACAGAGGAAGCCTTCCAGCACTGTTTCCATCAATCGAAAATTCGCATAGAGCGTTGTTCGGATAGAGGAGGGGAATAAACTAAATAGCATGTTTCTGAAATAAAATGTTTTACAGCGATAGACCCGTTATTTTATGGCGACACTTCGAACACAAACACTCTTTCTCCAGGCCATATAGCTAAGGCCCTCTCGTTACAGATGAGTCTTCGACAAAGTATGGCACCCAAATCTATAATATCAACTGGTCTCACTGTAAATTATTCGTCTTCTCTTCACTACTGCCAGTAATTGCCAAATACTTCTAGGCAGTGCTAAGGATGTAGGGGTAAAAGCATACATATTCAGACGTGTACAGGGATTCAAAAGCAACGCTCAACAATTGACGTCCTAATAAGGGTCTAAAGCTATGTAGCAAAGGCAGTGAACATCGACCCTCTAGTTATACAGGGTGGCAAAATAAAACTGGTCCGGAAAATATTTCATGCTCCTTAAGATCGGCAACCCAACCTGCATCATCCGCCCTGGGCGTGGAAGATGTAAGTTGGGCTGCCTCTCGTAAGGAGCACGAAATATTTTCGGGCCGGTTTCATTTTGCCCAATCTGTAGCAACAGCCTTTGGTAGGCTGTGGCACCCACGTTTAGCCTTTAATATCAATTGATTTCACTCGTCATTCCCAACCAAATGGTGTACTTTCTCGTCGTTAAGATAGACGGCTTTCCCACGAGGGCTCAACCGAAAATACTCAGCCGTTTTCATTCTGTAAGCAGGAGTACCGGGAGAGTGCCAGAAGGGGCAAGTATCTCCCGGTACAATAGACATATGCATCGCGTCTGAAAGTGTGTACTGATTTGATAATGGGTCTCGAAAAAGAATAAGAACTGTAAATGTTGAACACGTTGAGGGACTAACACCGGTTAAGCCTCCGTCGAATTAAAACTACCGTTATGCAGAGCCAATTCGGTATGCGCACTCACATAAACAGCATATAAACAAATGATGTGAGAAGCAAAGGGATAATACTAAGGACTCATAATGGGTTTAGCGCCTTCTTAGGCCCCTCATGTACAGAGCGTTACAAACTTCCAGGACTTGTAGAGGGGAGTGAGTATATAATATTTTGTATATAAACCAATGTTCGGGAAGGTACAGTTTCCGTTCTACGACGGTTTCAGTTCAGGTGTTTAACTCATCCACTTCTCCTTCAGGAACTGAATTAGGCGCGAGGAACTACCATCCGAAAGGAAATATAACGAAACATCCATTTAGCACTTAAGCACATTTATTTTATATTAACACTTCAACATTAAGTGTTTACATTATTCGAAAACAAAAAGCAGCCCAGCATACTGTCCGGACAAAACAGTACTGATGCATTACAACAGCAGTTCGATGTGGCGACCACCAACATTTTTACAGACATTGTACCTACGAAGCATGTTCTGGCAAACACTATCCATCTCACCTGGTGTCTCTTCAATTTCTAGTGCAGCGGCCAGAACTCGTGCCAGCAGATCCTGCTCTATCTCGTAAATTGAACTTTGCATGCGACCCCACATGATCGCAGCGGCCACGGGGTTGAAACATCTCAGCCTATCCATCTTTCACCATATCGTCCGTTGAGATGTCTCCGAACCACACGTGAGAAGTACGATGACGCTAAGTATTCAGAGGCACAGCTTCCAAGAACGAGTCAAATACGTTTTGTAGGACGATCAAGTATTCAAGACCAGTTAGCTTGTGTAGAGACAGACGAGGTCGCGTTACGAATCTGAATTGAAACCTTCGTGCAACGGTAACGGTACCTTTCCTATTCACAATATTATGAACTCATTCCCCTCGTCCTAGAAGTTTGTAGGGGAAATTTCGAAACACCCTGTAGAAAAATTCATCGCATATGTGCTGCTGCGTCTCGTGTTAAGAAAACTGAACAGGAGAGATATACTGGTAATATTCTTGAATACACAGAACTAGCGTGGACGACAAGCGTCTATAAGGGAGAACCATCCTGAGGGTAGAACGTGAAATATTAAGAATAGCAACTGTATCAAGCGTCTGTATATGAAGCAATTCCATTTGTGACATAGCAAATATCATCTCACAAAAAAATTATTATGTATGCTAACAGTTACGATTATTATATTCTAAAAATCATCACTAAGTGCAGAACTACATAAAGGAGTGATTTAGACTTCCAAGATTCTAGTATGCCCATGTACCACGAAACACTGCACAGTGTATCAGTAAAATAGGCGGAGGCTATGATTTAGAATACATATTTGAAACTGGAACTTACATGTAAAAGCCAGTCGCAGAAGATACGACAGTACGACTGCAGGTGAGTTTTTACAGGGTTGGTGACCGAGAAGGTGAATGCTGGATTATCAATTTACTCTCAAAAACCTGTCAAAACAACAACTAGGGATGAATCCGAATGACCAACGCAAAAGTAATTACTATCCCAACAGCATAAAACCATATCTGTCCTATTTATTTCGCTGATTTCAACAACAGTCTGCCCTTTGTCTTAAGAACACCTTGCAGACCCTGCATTTTCTTTCTCGTCATTCTGTTCATAATTCTCATCAGCAGCTTGGACGCACGAGGCTTAAAGCTGACTATGCGATAATTCTACCACTCATCTGCGTGGATGATGTTTTTCTGAATATCAGATGGTTTGTCTCCAGATCCATACATTCCACACATCAACTTGAATAGTCGTTCAGTTGTCACTTCCCCTTATGTTTTTAGAAATTCCGAAGGAATGTTATCTATGTCTTTTGCGTAGAAACTTTGTTCAATTATGATTCTAATAGTGGAGCTCCTATGTTTTCCATATCGACTCATTTCTTCTCCTATCACATCAGACAATTCCTCCCCTTCGTAGAGGGCTTCTTTCCACTTATTCTCTTTCTCCTCTGTAATTAACAGGATAATTCCTATTGCACTATTAATATCGACGCCTTAGCTTTTGATTTCAGAAAAGATTTATGACTTTTGTATATGCTGAATCAGTCCTCCCGACGACCATTTCTTTTTGCGTTTTCTTTTTTTAGAGATACCCATTCCTCTTCAACTGAAGTGCCTATTGTGGTCGCCAGCCACTGTGGCCGAGCGGTTCTAGGCGCTTCACTCTGGAACCGCGCGACCGCTACTGTCGCAGTTTCGAATCCTGCCTCGGGCATGGATGTGTGTGATGTCCTTAAGTTAGTTAGGTTTAAGTAGTTCTAGTATTTCTAAGTTCTAGGGGACTGATGACCTCAGATGTTAAGTCCCATAGTTCTCAGAGCCATTTGAATCATTTGAGCCTATTGTGGTATTCGTTATCGCAGATACACAATCTTAGGTAATAAGCTAAGGATAAAATACTTATCCTGCAGTTCCTCGACACAGAAAAGAATATCGCTCACTGTGCACTGCATGGTGATTCTTCTTTTTATGCCGCAGACTGAGTGATCGGCAGGAACACAACGCGTCTCTCTTGTGCCTCGGATCCAGCAGCACAGACATTCGCTGAAGGTCTCGCCAAACACCAGACGGCCTTCTGCGTACGTTTAACGACGACGTCGCTCTTATTCAGCTCGTGTAATTTAAAACCTCATTATGTAAGAAAGAACAATGGTACTAGGCGCAAGCTGCTACAAAAGTTTTAGCTGCATTTTAAGTCGTCCCCGTAAATAGGCGACCGAGCAGCCGACAGGCAGCGTCCGTACGAGGTGAAAGGAAAAAGACCTCAAGGACAGCGCTGGCCACCTGAAGGACAGTCGGGCGCGTGCAGCTGTAGCCGCCAGACCACGCGCAGACGAGTAGCCGCTCAGCTGGAGTCCAACACTCCGCCCTCCCAGTTTGGAAACCGGATCAAGGGGAGTCGCTGTGCCAACTACTGGTTCCAGTATTTGGGACTTGGCTTCTGGCTCATCCCTCGAAGTTTTCTATTAAAAATATTTTTAACGTTTATTTTGCTCCGTCAGTTTCACATTTACAATATGAACAATTTAGATCAAAGTTGTTTATCTTCAGATCTATGTGGTTGCATAAGCAACTCGTTTTGTCCATAAAGGAAATGTATATATCAGAATGCAGTATTCTGCTATTTAGCCCCCATAAGGATACGAAAGGCTGCTTATGCAAGTACGTATATCTGAAGATGATCACTATTGATAGAAACTTGTCAAACCGCGAAATAAACGTGCAACTGAGGGAGAAAAATAAATAAAAAACAAAAAATAAGTATCGAAGCTGTTGCTGAACGTTCTACGAATATGTCGGCAATAGCGATTTTTTTTTTCTGTACTAGCTGGGAAGGACCCGCATCTCTTGGTCATTTTTTCCACTTGTTTTCTGAATTGGAGAAAATATTCAGTTAAGCGCCTTGTTTGTACAGCATCTAAATTATTCAAAGTATGTTACTATGAACTACATTTGATGCTTTGCTTTCGGGTGTTAAGTCAGCTAACAAGCGAGCACGCTACGTATAGTTATGACGTGAGAGAAAAAAAGATTCTTTTAAATTCAGTCTGCGACATTGGAATGTTTTCCCCTGAGATTTATTAATCGTCACATTATACGCTAATATCTGGAAATTGGAGCTTCTTATAGCTGAATGATAAGTTAGCTGACAAGAAAAAATAGTTCAAATGGCTCTAAGCACTGCGGGACTTAACATCTGAGGTTATCAATCCCCTAGACTTAGAATTACTTAAACCTAACTAAGGACATCACACACATCCATACTCGAGGCAGGATTCGAGCCTGCGACCGTAGCAGCAGCGCGGTTCCGGACTGAAGCGCCTAGAACCGCTCGGCCAAAGCGGCCAGCTAGCTGACAAGAGTAGAATTCGTGGAAAATTTGGAAATTTGTGGTAAGGTCTTATGGGACCAAACTACTGAGGTCATCGGTCCCTAGGCTTACGCACTACTGAATCTAACTTAAACTAACTTACGCTAAGGACAACACACACACCAATGCCCGAGGGAGGACTCGAACCTCCGACGGTGGTGGGGGTGGGGAGGGGGGGGGGGGGCAAGCCAGTCGCGCGAGCTTTTTGGAGGGGACTCAACAGAAACAATGTAGTAATTCTATTGGAAAATTACGCTTTCGTTTTGGTTCATTACAATATCAATTAGCTTTAAATGTGTTTTCTTCCTCTATTAGCATACGCTGTATACGCTCATTTGTTTATTCAATTACGTCATTTTTTGTTGTTAAAATAGTTCGCTCACACAGCAGTTGTTTGTTTACGTAGTTTGTGTCTATAAGTAGATATACTTTTCCGGTGAGTTGTACCAATGTCGTTACTACGTTGCACAACTCATCAGTAAAGACGGTTTCGCCGAAGTGCAATATGTGCCGTATACAAGTTGTATTCTAGAATATTTGAGAATATTCTGGGACATTCGAAAACATTCGATAATATTCTTGAAAAGTTGAGGAACTTACAGAACGATCTCGAATATTTTTCCTTGAGCACCACTTCAAACTCATGTGCTACGTCACTATAGTGCACTAGGGAGGAATCAAGCGTAGCTCTAGGCACAAAAACCAGTGATTGACGGTAGGTGATTTTGGTGGTGTCGTCAACGTCACCCACAAACGTCCACCAAATTACACGGTGCACTGCAGTTTCACGTGTAGATCCCGACTGGATGAGGCGTTTAACAGATTGAAGGATGCCAAGAACATAACAACTACCGACACCATCCATCTCTCTCTCCCTCCCCCCCTCCCCCCCCCCCCCCCTCTCTCTCTCTCTCTCTCTCTCTCTCTCTCTCTCTACGACAAAATTAGAAATTATTATCTTCCCGAACAAATAAGTGCATCCGGCTCGGCCACATTTCAATAGCAGTTCGAAGAACGCCAGAATATGTAATGGATATAACTGGCAGGAAGTGTACATACCCAGTGCCATTTGCCGTGAATTCTTCATTTCGCGATGTTTCTTCTAGTGTTACCAGCCAATGAAAAAAAAAACTGCTAAAGATATTCAAAGTAAGACTATTTGCACGTATCTAAACGCCAACTACCTGACAGCAAAATAATTTTACACAAACTATACTATCTCAGGTAGGTGAACTGTAGGTAGGAGCTTATTATAAAATGGTAGCATCAGTATGTTTAGTGGTCACTGAACGCACTTTTTCAGTATTTCTTAGTTTCCTTGTAAAGAAAATGTGCTTTGTTTAGTGTAAAGGGGAGAAAACGAAAGCTAGACAGTTCGACAATGACAGCGTTGCCTAAAAAGTGTCATTAACCAAACAGAGACAAACTAAATTAGATTCTGTCTTTGATATGATTAACCGTGTCAAAAAAAGCAAAACAAACTATTTGTTCTGGATTCGACAGACTCATCCTAACAAAAGTTATGCCCATTTTCAAATCAGTGAGTCCACTACATTCAACATATTCTATTGGTCTATAGTGAGATAGCGGGAGGATTATTGTAGCCTACAAACTTTAACGGAATGTAGAAAATTTGATTTCCTGTTGGGAAGATATACATAAGTCGATTTCCCATGTA
This sequence comes from Schistocerca cancellata, assembly GCF_023864275.1. Taxonomy (NCBI): domain Eukaryota; kingdom Metazoa; phylum Arthropoda; class Insecta; order Orthoptera; family Acrididae; genus Schistocerca; species Schistocerca cancellata. The sequence goes on along the minus strand of NC_064634.1, from coordinate 381,460,942 downwards.
GTAATAAATATACTGGGAACCTGAAGGTGATGCCCTTAGGTTAGTTAGGTTAAAGTAGTTGTAAGTCTAGGGGACTGAAGACCTCAGATGTTGAGTCCCATAGTGCTTAGAGCCATTTGAACCATTTTGAACCTGAAGGAAGAGGAAGTTGATGTCTCGTCCACTTCGGCATCATTAGAAACTGAGCACAACCATGAATTTCGGAAGAATGAGAAAGGAAAACTGTTCAGTTGTTGTCAAAGCAACCATCCCGTCATTTGCATAAGCTTTAGGGGAGTCACGTAAAACCTAAATGTGGTTGGTCCGACGGGGAAGCGAGTCCACGAGTTTTAACAACTGCATCACCAGCCACTGTTGGTTCAGATCTATTAAGGGGCACGACTCTCTACAAACCCTATACAACGAAGTGAGAAGAATAAAGAGGGTGCTTACTTCGGTAGGTAAATCAAGTAGAAATTCATTTCTCAACAAATAAAATCCAAAATCTCTGTTTACAACTACAATCAGCTAGACATCCCCAGTGTGTTACGACCTACCCCCATCACTTATCCCATTCATGGAAAAAAGCTATAGTCTTGGTACGTGATCATTAGTGCTTTTCAGCAAACTGAGCGGCGATGGTGGCACTTCTTATCGGTATTCTAGTGGTAGTGTACATGGAGCTAGTGGTAGTGTACATTGAGATGGATGGCGATGTCTCCCTATTCAAGACCAAAGAGGGCTTTCACACGATGCTTTTTTGTTCGTTTTTTTTTTAAAAAAAAAGAAAAAGAGAGAAAATTAGCAGTCAACAGATTAGTTTTCTGCCACATAAGTAGCCTACTCCAGCTACTACTCAACTGAAGAATTATCGAAGTATGTATCTCGTGCCATTGTAGCACGATATCGCACGAAAAATGGTTCAAATGGCTCTGAGCACTACGGGACTTAACTTCTGAGGTCATCAGTCCCCTAGAACTTAGAACTACTTAAACCTAACTAACCTAAGGACATCACACACATCCATGCCCGAGGCAGGATTCGAACCTGCGACCGTAGCGGTCGCGCGGTTCCAGACTGTAGCGCCTAGAACCGCTCGGCCACCCCGGCTGGCGATATGGCACGATCACACTTCGAACAATATATCTTTCTAGTGTTTTATTGGCACTTGCCAAATCTATACTCTGTCAACAATCAGAATCGACCTTACAGCAGGAACACTTCTTGGAAATAAGTGTAACATGATCCTTTCTATTGCATAAAAGTAATCTTGTGCTTCTTTGGGATGCTGAAATGACTCCGAGCTGCGGCAATACGAGTGACAGCCTCTTTTTAAGTACTATAATTCGTGGTCATAGAAATATTTTAAATTTCAGTGGGTAGTAAATGAACCTCTGTAGTGGGTGGGTGTGAAGCAACAAAAGGGGTGCGGAAAGGATCCAGGAGAGCAAGAAGTATGATTACTCTGTTTTTTGCGGCCCTGGAGCATTAGGTTTGTATCGTGTAGTGACTGCGTTTTAAAAAATGGTTTCAGTGTGGGTGGGACTCTATGTAATGTGTCACGACGGATATTCAACAATTTGAAATTATTTAACAGTTATTGATTCACAAATTCGTGATAGAACATCAAAAAAATCCATATCTCCTCCATCTTAAACTTAACGAATATTGGGACACGTCTACGACACCAATTACTTCTAGAGCGTATGTCGTTTGGCGAAAAATAAGTTGAGCCATGAGCCAAGAGACACATCTTCGTAAATTAATACGAACCAGTGAAACCGTAGTAGCGTTACAACTGGCTGCTGCTCACGAGAACAAAAAAGTGGCTGTTAATTTAAGGCTCGTCTAGGGAGTGCCCAAGTTTCCTTCTGGGATAATGACCCGTCTCACAGAAGCCGTTAAACAACAGGTAAACACGACGACTTAATTGAACACAGAAAGAAAGAAAAAAAAAAAAAAAACAAAGCAACTGGCGTCTCAGTCCGTTCCCTCAGTTTGATTCACAAAAAAAGAACACCAACAAAAAGAATTTAAAGTTCTCAGAAGTTTCTCCGCACGCTTCTAAATCTCTCTTCTGACTTTTCTCGATTAATTTAAGGAGGTCGGTATTGCAACCGACGGACTGGTAGGGCTTCTTAAAAATCCAACAATCTTCGATATTAATGGGATTATACCGTACGCAAGTACCGAAACAAGCGCACAGATTGTGCCCTTCGCTAAAGGGGCTTTGCGAAGATAAACATAATTTAATGCTACTCTGACGTACACCTCTCTGAACTTCTAAAACTGGTTCGTTTCTTTCGAATTCCATTGTAGTCTTTAAACTACAGCGATGGTTAATTTCGTATCTTCGACCCAGACAACTTAAAACAGGCAGAATAATAAATTATTATAATGACCAGGTATGTGTCGATCCTGAGTGATACCAGAAGCTCGCTTTAGTATCAGTGTGTGAACAGGATATGTGATCGATAGCATCGTAAAGGACGTAAGCTTTACCGGATACATTGACTGGTACTGCTTGGACACAATTTTTGTCCACCAATTTCCCACGCTATTCGAGACCGTTATCTTTGCTGTTGTAGTTCATGCAGGACGAAGCATTACCCATCTTTTACGCATCACACATCACCTAACCAGAGCGCTTAAAATGAGCGATGGTCTAGTATCATTTGTTTCCCGTTCAGCCACACTTATTCTTTTGGATATCTGCCTAAGGGAACATTTAAAAACACTGGTGTGTATCACATCTGCCGACAATGTGTCCACTATACCGGAGTGCGTGCATTAAGCTTGTGAGCAACTACTATTACAGCAAGGTGTGTTCACATAAGTCAGTGACTTTTTCTGGAGCATTGAATATTCTGTAAGAGTGGGAGGTAATCAGATGGAACTTCCCTTGAAGTGTCAACATAGGAATGACTATTATAGGATAGAATCGCCCAAAATTCGACAAGTTTTTAATTCTGGGCGCTTGTTTGTAGCGTTTTTTCTTAGTTCAGCATGTAGCACCAACGATAAAAAAACTTTTGTATGCTTCGACTGTAACTGAAACTGTGCTAATTAAAATTCAGCTCTAACTAAACCGAAAGGCGAATTCACCCAGTTATTATGAATTTGAAATGTCTATACAGAAATGTCGCAAAATACTAAATAAATTTTTATCTACTGTACTGCCATAATGAGCAATGACAGTTTCTAATGGAGGTTGATGTTTGATGTAGCTATATTCTCAAGATGATGGCACACTACCATTAACCGAAAAAACTAAGGTTTGCTGTTGTTGTCACTGAATAATGTACGACACTATAGTAATCGAAAATGATTTGTCATCATAACGCGAAAACATGTGGCAGATATAAGGAAATACTATTTCACTAGACTAACCGACCATTGTTTATTTTCCGATAAACAGGGTTGCCTGAGCAGGTGTGAGGGCGGTACGTCTGGTCTGGTGAATGGAATGAAAAACCTGAGAGGTTTCCGGTACATTGCATCTCTGACCGGTCGCTTCTCATTTTTGTCTGCGTCTGCGTCAAGCGAACCGTTTAATTCGCACGAACAATACCTGCAGATATAGAATACCCTCCTTATGTCATACAGCGGAAAGGATCTGGATGCTTCAGTGCCTCCATTCTCGAAAAGAAATCCATTGTTGTAGACGCAACTAATTTTTTGAAGAGGGAAGGACGTTTTTCGAAAGATAGGCGACTGCAACCAGTCTTCTGCGTCTTCTCCAGGAAATGACCGAACAAAGTAGCACAATGCGCGCACGAAAATACGACAGATCGGGATTCAGATTAGTATACTGCATTTCTGAAGAAAGCATTCCCAGATTCCTTCAAGTGAACGCTAGTATAGTTCCTACTTTAGTTACTTATCATCTTCACTGTTGCGATCTCAATGTCAACTTTTTACGGGAATCAGAAGGTAAGAAGCCCGAGAGGAGGAGACTGTTACGAGTATTTTGAAGAGAAACCCTTTAATATATCTTATCTTAAGGTAACGCTATGAGACTACAAATAGGTATATTGTATTACAGGAGTAACATTTCTATGTTTCGCTCTATTAGTAAAAGTTTCAATCGGTACCTGCAAACATAATGATACATTGTATCCACACGTCAGCTCGTTAGAATTTCAGCACTAGCGAGTAAATCTGTTTCTCGTTTCGTGACTGATGATGTACAACACGTTGATTAGTGTTCTTGTGCGCTGACTTCAAGATTTTTGTCTATTTCTACATACATACTCCGTAAGCCACAGTACACTCTACTCTCGGGAAAGTAAACTCTCGTCGGTGAGGAAACTTAACTGGAGTGCTGAGGAAGCTCCATCTATAAGCTATGAGGAGACAGAAAAGTAACAAGTGTGGTTGCAAGAACTGGAGGAGATGCAATACTAGCAGAAGCATCTGATCCTTCTGACACACACACACACACACACACACACACACACACACACACACACGTGGGGGGCGGGGGGGGGGGATAAGGCGGGACGAGAGGAGGAAGATACTCGATTATCAAGTTAGTGTGCGCGCGAGACTTCAAAGACGCAACGTGATCTCTTGGTCACTGCTGCACAAGGAACAACTTCTGGCAGCGTCGAAGTTGCAGTTCCGTATAGGCCCCCTGAGAGTTGAAAGTTCAGCAGTTCCAGGAGCCAAGTGAACAGCGTTACTTATGCTATGTGATGAGACTGAGCTGATCGATGTTACATTTCACCCCCAAAGTTTTACTTCGTTTCGTTTTGTTTCTGCTTCGAGGGCAACTAGGTCTAGAGCTTTCGAGATCTACTTTCGTTCAAAGCCATAATGAAATACTGCCATTATGGAATGGCATTTGTGTACTGAAGTTCTTCACAACATTATTTCACCTTGTGGTTATCACGAAAACTCACTAACATAAACACTGTAAACCAATCGGCGTTGTCTGACACGAGGAAATTATGTTTCTAGCCGTACATCGTCAGCTGTTAAACTATTAATATATTCAGCGTAAGAAACAACTGACTTTTATAACTTTTTTGTCGTGCTGCCCGCTATGAATTGGACAGTAAACGAAGAAAAGAAACTAGTCAGGTATTTCAAACGTCAAAAATTTAGCGAAGTTCACTGGATTTGTCATTTATTACAAACTACCGCAATGAAAAATAAAAGATGAAATCTCTCTAAAAAGGAATAATACGACGTAGTATGATAAAAGTTCATTTAACTTACATGTACGAATGAAATATCTTAGTATAGTTTCGTGTATCTCTCCGGCTGAACAAAGACAATTAATAACTGCAGAAGTTGTGGAGCTGCAGTTGTGTGTCCTTTATACACGAATGTCACCGAAAACGAAAATAATGTGTGTCGTTTCTATCGAGACTAAACAAGAAATATCAGAGGAACCCATCTTTTGCTACCACTACCGCTAAAATGTTGCTAGTCCACACGAGATATTGTGCTCAAGTGTGCTGTAGAGACATCAGTTTAGACGAAAGTGATCCCTGCGCTACACCCTACAACGGCCCCTGTGCCTGAAAAATACGTACTGCTTTACCTGACCGGCTTGTCAGATTTCAGCCGAGCTGACAGCTACCAGTTTACTGCACCCGGGGCACACTATGGACGAAATACAGCATGTGCAACGGTGATCCGCTGTTGTGAAAGGTATCTGCTTTCACTGGAAATATGAAGAAGAAAACAAAGGAAAACGGGAGCTCATATCGTATTTCGGGAGACAAAAAAGAGATCGCAGGGCTGCAGTGCTTACACTGACGCAACTTCGAACTGTCATGATAATGATATACAATCTGCCACAGCAATAAAAGACGTTACAGTATACTGATTTTATAGGTATAGGAATTAGGAGAGATCGTTACTCAAGCAATTTCTTTACTCTTCAATTCCTCACTAAACATTTGCGAGGTTTAGGATACTCTTTGATTTAATAGGTCGAGGAAATTGAACGCACGAATTGTACATATTGAAACTGCTGATATTATAACGCAAAATACGGATTAAAAGTCTGTTTTCAGTCACGAATCGTGAACGTATTTAAGACTCATTTCGAATTTAGGGACTCTTAAAAAATGCCTACATCATTTTTTGCATGCAGTTATCGTTGATCCCACTCCCTGTAAACAGGTTAGCTACAAAACGATGTGTCACTGATTTCAGTGTACAGTGTAAATCGAATGAAGCTATTGATAAAAACTGATGTAAGTGGCTAAAGATGACCTCAGCGAGCACAAAATATATCTTGCTTCTCCAATAAATCCACAGATTGTGACGGAAAGCGGTCTTTTCCTTATATTTTACGCAAGTTTCTAATACCAAGAAAAGTACTGCTGTCCTCTAACTCAAGACTGGTTTGAACGCCGCAATGCTTTGGTAGACATGATCATATTACAGGTGATGTTCCCTTGCGTTCCTCCGACCTTTGAACTGACTCAAAGTAAAGTTTGACGTGGACTCCGAACAACGGTAAAATATATTTTCTTTTTCTTCTTCTTCTTCCAGATGTTAGGCAGTTGCCTGTCACATGATTTGTTCACTACCTTCATTATCTATGGTTAATTTCTATGCCATATCTTTCTCCGTCTTCCTATTGATCTTTTCCCTGTTGGCCGCCAGTCCTACCACTACATCTACATACATACTCAGTAAGCCACTGTACGTTGCATTGCAGAGGGTGTCACATGCTACTGCTAGTCATTTTCTTTTCTGTTCCACTGGAAAATAGAGCAAGGGAAAAATGACTGCCTATATGCCTCCGTATATGTCCTAATTTCTCTTATCTTGTCTTCGTGGTCGTTACGCAAAATGTATGATGGCAGCAGTAGAATCGTTCTGCAGTCAGCTTCAAGTGCCGATTCTCTAACCTTTCTCAACAGTGTTTCGCGAAAAGAACGTCGTCTTCCCTCCAGGGATTCCCGTTTGAGTTCACGACGCGTCTCCGTAATACTGAGTGTTGATCGAATCTACCGGTAACAAATCTAGTGTCTCGCCTCTGAATTGCAATGCCTTCCTTTAATCCGGCCTTACGAGAATCCCAAACACTGCAGCAGTTCTCAGGAATGGGTCACAATAATGCTCTACACGCCGTCTCCATTATAGATGAGCTACACTTTTCCAAAATTCTCCCAATAAATCGAAGTCGACTATTCGCCTTGCCTACTACCAACCTGACGTGCTCGTTCCATTTCATATCTCTTTGCAACGTCTGGCCTAGGCATTTAATAGACGTGACTATGTCAAACGGCACGCTATTAATGTTGTGTTCCAACATTACAGGATTGTTTTTCCTACTCATCTAAATTAACTTACATTTTTGTACATTTAGCTGTCATTCAAAACACCAACTAGAAATTCTGTCTGAGTCATCCTGTATCCTCCCTACAGTCACTCAACGACCACATCTTCCCGTGCACCACACTGTCGTCACCAAACAATCGTAAATTGCTGCTCATCCTGTAAGTCAGATCATTTATGTTTATAAAGAATACGAGCGGTCCTATCACACTTCCCTGGGGCACTCCTGACGATACTCTTGTTTCTGATAAACACTCGTCATCGAGGCATTTTGGGCATTCTACTTTCATTCATTCTTGTGACATGATCACTCCATTGAATTCTATACTCCTTGATCTGTTCATTTATGCTTTTCAATGTAAGTTTTGTCTAGCTGTTGCATCACATTAGATAGCCTATAGCCAGATGCTCTTGTTGAAAACCTCGTCGGCCGGAGTGGCCGAGCGGTTCTAGGCGCTACAGTCTGGAACCGCGCGACCGCTACGGTCGCAGGCTCGAATCCTGCCTCGCGCATGGCTGTGTGTGATGTCCTTAGGTTAGTTAGGTTTAAGTAGTTCTAAGTTCTAGGGGACTGATGACCTCAGAAGTTAAGTCCCATAGTGCTTAGAGCCATTTGAACCACTTGAAAACCTCTTTTCCGCCACTTGTAACTATTCTTCATTGATTTCCAGCTATTGCTGTCCAAGTTTCTGGCCGTAAGCTATAGATGTTATACCAATGTTTTTAGAACTCTGCTAGGGTTTCTTCCCTCGCCCTGTTCTGTATATGGTCCCGTTACTGTAATTGCATTTTCATGTTTCTCAGTATATCTTTTTCGTTTGTGAAGGAGATGGTATTTCCCAAGAAGTTGAATTCATTCACTCTCTCTCTTTCCTGGTCGTTTATCACAATTTCGCTTGGGACCGGGTCTCTTGAGCTTCTTCTTAATCGGGATTGTTAAGTTCATTTTTCAAATTAACAAATCACTGCTTGTGGATGAACGTGTGATAAGTTACAGAAATAATCCTAGAATCGGCTGAGGATTGAATCCAATACGTTTGTACGTGAAGGTCGATATCTATCCATTTAACCTCTTTTTTCCCAAAGTGAGGCCTCTTCGTTGCGGTGCTCTCACCCCTCCTTGCAAGCGCCAAAAAAGACCTCCTATGATTCATTTCTGAACTTGTAATTTACTTTACTCGCGGCTTTTATCCTTGAAGAGTAAATCAAGATGAAAAAAGAACCTTTCATTGCACATCTTCCGTTGGGTCTTTGAAGCTCAACACTTACGCCCTTTCTCGACAACGAAACCATCTGACAGCGACGCAGAGATTGACGAACCTCCTGCCAAACAAAAAAGAAAAGAACGTGGTGGCAGTTGCATGCACACGTGTGAAGCAGTGACAGGTGGAGAAACAAGCGGCAGCGATGTTGTCCCGGAGGCTGATGGTGGCGGGCGCACAGCCTCTCGTGCCATCGGGTTCAAGGCCGGTGCGCCCTTTGTCCGTCTGGCGCGGACTCCGAGGGTCGCTGCTGGTAGCGCTGCCGCAGGCTCCACCGCTCGGCTTCCGTTACACGACAGCAAGCGCTTCCCACATCACCACCACCCACCAAAATATTCTCGTCATATCGCGAGTCTTAATTCTGGCTGTAGCCCTTTCTCGCTTTCTATATGCTACGTTATGTAAAGCTCCTTTCTGGAGGCCTGTGGCAGTCGTTAGTACATCCTCGGGAATTCTATGGGTTTATGGAAAAAGTTCAATAATTGTTCCCATCTGAAAAGTAGAATCAACAAGGGTGTCCCCAATGTCAGCAAACAGGGAAGAGATTTGAATCTGGCTGGGGTCATGTACACTACTGGCCATTAAAATTGCTGCAACACGAAGGTGACGTGCTACAGACGCGAAATTTAACCGACGAAGATGCTGTGATATGCAAATGATTAGCTTTTCAGAGCATTCACACAAGGTTGGCGCCGGTGCCGACACCTACAATGTGCTGAGATGAGGGAAGTTTCCAACCGATTTCTCATACACAAACAGTAGCTCACCGGGGTTGTCTGGTGAAACGTTGTTGTGATGCCTCGTGTAAGGAGGAGAAATGCGTACCATCACGTTTCCGACGTTGATAAAAGTGGCATTTTAATCTATCGCGATTGCTGTTTATCAAAAATGGTTCAAATGACTCTGAGCACTATGGGACTTAACTTCTGAGGTCATCAGTCCCCTAGAACTTAGAAATACTTAAACCTAAGTAACCTAAGGACATCACACACATCCATTCCCGAGGCAGGATTCGAACCTGCGACCGAAGCGGTCGCGCGGTTCCAGACTGTAGCGCCTAGAACCGCTCGGCCAGTCTGGCCGGCTACTGTTTATCGTATCGCGACATTGCTGCTCACGTTGGTCGAGATCCAATGACTGTTAGCACAATATGGAATCGGTGGGTTCAGGAGGGTAATACGGAACGCCGTGCTGGATCCCAACGGCCTCGTATCACTAGCAGTCGAGATGACAGCATCTTATCCGCATGGCTGTAACGGAGCGTGCAGCCACGTCTCGATCCCTGAGTCAACAGATGGGGACGTTTCCAAGACGACAACCATCTGCACGAAAAGTTCGACGACGTTTGCAGCAGCATGGACCATCAGCTCGGAGACTATGGCTGCGGTTACCCTTGACGCTGCATCACAGACAGGAGCGCCTGAGATGGTGTACTCAATGACGAACCTGGGTGCACGAATTGCAAAACGTAATTTTTTCGGATGAATCCAGGTTCTGTTTACAGCATCATGTGTCGCATCCGCGTTTGGCGACATCGCGGTGAATGCACATTGGAAGCGTGTATTCGTCATCGCCATACTGGCGTATCACCCGGCGTGATGGTATGGGGTGCCATTGGTTACACGTCTCGGTCACCTCTTGTCCGTATTGATGGCACTTTGAACAGTGGACGTTACCTTTCAGATGTGTTACGACCCGTGGCTCTCCCCTTCATTCGATCCCTGCTAAACCCTACATTTCAGCAGGATAATGTACGACCGCATGTTGCAGGCTCTGTACGGGCCTTTCTGGATACAGAAAATGTTCGACTGCTGCCCTGGCCACCACACTCTCCAGATCTCTCACCAATTAAAAACGTCTGGTCAATGGTAGCCGAGCAAGTGGCTCGTCACAGTACGCCAGTCACTTCTCTTGATGAACTGTGGTATCGTGTTGAAGCTGCATGGGCAGCTGTACCTGTACACGCCATCCAAGCTCTGTTTGACTCAATGCCCAGGCGTATCAAGACTGTTATTACGGCCAGAGGTGGTTGTTCTGTGTACTGATTTCTCAGGTCTATGCACCCAAATTGCGTGAAAATGTAATTACATGTCAGTTCTAGTATAATATAGTTTCCAATGAATACCCGTTTATCATCTGCATTTATTCTTGGTGTAGCAATTTTAATGGCCAGTAGTGGATAATAGAGATGTCACAGGGCTCTGTTCTGAGTCCGTCGCTTTTCTTGATATATATCAATGACCTATCACTAACATGACAGCTGACGTGGAATGTAATGTAAATGATCTACCTAATAGGCCAATCGGTAACATCAGCACGTAGCTTTCAGAGAACAGATCAACGCTTAACCGTGGCAAAACACAGTGCATATAGTTTCTGGTGGTGGTGGTGGTTAGTGTTTAACTTCCCGTCGACAACGAGGTCATTAGAGACGGAGCGCAAACTCGGGTTAGGGAAGGATTGGGAAGGAAATCGGCCGTGCCCTTTCAAAGGAACCATCCCGGCATTTGCCTGAAACGATTTAGGGAAATCACGGAAAACCTAAATCAGGATGGCCGGAGACGGGATTGAACCGTCGTCCTCCCGAATGCGAGTCCAGTGTGCTAACCACTGCGCCATCTCGCTCGGTTGTAGTTTGACACGGAGCTGTTACATGTCAAATTTTATCGTCCCAAGGTGGTCACCAGAGAAGTCGACGATTTTAAATTCTTAAATCTGCGGGTGGATGAAAGGACTGTGTGTTATCGACAGGACAGCTACGGTATAAGGGGCAACAACTCTACTAGAGAGACAGCCTACGCTAAGCTCGTCCGTCCTCTTCCGGAATATTGCTGCCTCGTACGGGATCTTTACCAGATAAGATTGACGGAAGGCAATAAAAAATGGCAACTCATTTACTATTATCACGGATATGTTAAGTGAGGTGTTTTCCTTCACAGCAAGACTTTTCAATAAATTTCAATTAGCAATATTTTCCTTTGAATGCCAATATATATGGCTGAGTCCCAAGTACATGGGAAGAAATGACAATCGTGTCAAAATAACAGACACCAGAAATCGTACGGAAAGATTTAGGCGTTCAACGTTCCCTCTAGCTATTAGAGAGTGGATCGGTGGAGAAATAGTCTGAAAGAGATTTTATCCACCCTCTGCCAAACAGTTAAGTCTTAATCGGAGAGCAATCATATAGATTCAGAGCTTTCTTTGAAGTATCACATTCAACATCTTTTGCAGAAACAGAATACTGCTATCTTTCCTATACGAAAAGCCTCTACTGTGTCTGACACAAAAACGCGAAGGCTTCTTTACCTTTTTTGCTTTGATTTATTTTCTTCTATTACGTCATATTTTGGGGTAAGTCCGTCTTTCCACCAATGACATTTTTCAGTCCAGAGAAGTGTAGTCAGGCATATATACGAAGTCAATTCACAAATTTCGTTTTGGCTGTTGTTCAGGTGCCTCGAAATTTTAACTCTGCCACCTCTATATATGGAGACGTCTCTGTCTCCTACATTCCATTTAGTTTCAAAAGAGACTATGTCATCGTAAAATGTCCCCTAATGTATTTTTCTATTCTCTCAAAATAATATCATGGCAGAAGCACGCTCGAATAACGAGGAAAATTCGGATGTTTCGCATGTTCATCAGACGTACTCATAATTTTATAAATGCACACAGGAAAGTGGTACGTTACATTATTGATAAATGAAACGGAAGCTGCAGGTCATATTACCAACGGTCTTCCTCTTATTCAGATGCAAGCGCTTCCTTGATACATGCTGTTAAGGCAGATTGTACAATGAATGGCAGGCTAGGAAAGAACTCACAGCCACCATGCGAAGCAGACATCTAATTAAGCAAACGGGGCTCTCGCTACAGTCTCGTCCCATTTGCACTGGTATTAGCTGTTTAACGATAGCGCGTCTTGGCTTTGTTCTTACCGGTAACAAAAGCTGCTTCCTTTCAGTTCTCCGTATCATCAGCCATTCGGCTTAGCGAAGAGTCGCGAGATCTCATAATGCCAGAGACCCAGTTTAATGAGGGCGATCCGTTTCCTATCTACGGAGGATATCCTGCGATTAAACAAAATACATCGTAACAAATGCGGCATAGATTCTGACATGATTCGAACTCCGAACAAGTGAGCTGTACCTCTCTGGTGGCCGTCTCTACCTGCCACAAACAACAAGAATCTACAACGAATGGTCAATGCCATTTAGATAACACGAACATCTGCGACATGTTATAACTATGTGTCAGAACCAGACTCGAATCCACATCGGAATCTTACGTAACCTAGGTCATAACAATATCAGGTTAATGTCTCAAATAGTATTTGAGCACACATACTCCACAAATAAGAACTGAAACAGTTTAATCAAAAGTCGTTTCCCTGGTTCAACAGTGTAGTCCAGAGCAATAACACGACTACTATTGCACATTTACACAGCACAATTTTGATCACTTACAATTGACTCATAGGTCTGCCACAAAATCTATATCCGTGATTGACGTTAACCCCCTTTTAGCTTAGGTGATAAACCATTTTCGTGAATTAGGTTTCTGTTAAACTCAGTAAACATACACTTTTATCCCTTCTTACTTTAGATCTTAAGGCGGGACACACGATTACGAAGGCAAGGGCCAAAGAGTAGCTGAGACTAATGTTTCAGAAGATCAATCACATTTATAGAGCTTTTCAGTAGTAGATCAGCATGGATTCTTTTTTTCTTTTCCCTAGCGTTTATTCCATTTACTACTGGGTCCGCTTATTCAGGGCTCGCTAAATTTTATTGCATTATTTAACTTCATTTCCGGATGCTCTTCATGACGCCAAAGTCACCAAGGTAACTTAATGGAGTGAATTCGTGGCACCATTTGCTTATGAATCGTGTGAACTTTGTTCTGTATGCCATCGTATTTTAATTGAGTGTGTATCGTATTCTCTGAGGCGGAATTTGGGAACCAGCCCAACATTTTCCTGAACGAAAACGGCATGTGCGGCCGGGAGTTCCTTACTGGGGAGTTCGGTCACCTAGTGAATGTCTTCTTTATTTGACGCCACCTCGGCGACTAGCGCATCGATGAAGATGAAATTATGATGATGAGAACAAACACACACACACACACACACACACACACACACAGTCACAAGCGGAGTAAATACCCAACCCGACTGGGAATCGAACACGGGGCCCTCGTGACCGAGAGTCAGTGACGCTAACAACAAGACCACGAGCTGTTAACGCAGGTCAGTAGATTTGCATCGATAATCCATCGACAAAATACAGGAAGCCATGAGTATAGTGTAGGGTTGTCCATCCTTTTAGCTTACCTGGGCCACATTGGAAGAAGAGAATTTTTGAGCTGCACATAAAATACTTATCAGTGACAGCAAGCGCTGAGAAAAAAAGGCAGAGAGAGATAGAGAAGGAGAGGAGGGTTGTGTGGCGGGACTTTCAAATCGGAAGTATTCAGTTCATCGTAACTTTACATAAACGGAAGTCAACTATGCAACATCATGCCAAATTATTTTCAGTTGCAATAATTTTCATACGCTGTTCCTGTTTTGTCGAAAAATATTCAACCAAATTATGTCCTTACCAAATTCGTTTATAATTTCATACTGTGGCCGCATGACATGCCTTAATCACAAGATGCTTGGTCACATGTAGACGTCAGTAAATAATATATATTTAACGTCGCAAGTACCATATATCCTATTACAAACCTTAAAATAATAATAATAATAATAATAATAATAATAATAATAATAATAGACCTTAATTTGAGGAAGAAATTTCTGAGAATGTGCGTTTGGAGGGCAGCATTGTATGGCGGAGAAACATTTACTATGAGGAAACAGGATAGAAGAGAAGCGAAGCGTTTGATACGTTGTGCTACAGAAGAATGTTGAAAACTGGGTGGACCGATAAGGTAAGGAATGAGGAGTTTCTCTGCAGAATCGGCGGAGAACGAAATATATGGCAAAGACTGACAAGAAGAATGGATAGAAAGATAAGACAGCTGTTATGACATCAGGGAATAATTTCCATGTTAGTAGAAAGAGCTGTAGAGGCCAAAAACTGCAGAGAAAGATAGAGATTTGCAATACATCCAACAAATAATTGAGGGCATAGGATGCAAGTGCTACTCTGTGATGAAAAGTTTGACACAGGAGACGAATTCGTGGCAGGACGCATAAAACCAGTCAAAAAAACTGATGGCTCAAAAAGTATAATCTTCAAAGTTTGGCATTTGCTTTACCTCTGTATGCTTTACATAGCACTCGCAACATCTTTATTAGGTTGCGAAGCAAATGAGGTTGTACAGTGATTTTGAAAATGGAATCATATTCGGGGAAACGAGGCTGAAATCCCCGTTTAGTTACGTTCGAAAAAGACGATCGTGTGAAACCCAGCTCGCGCTATTCGTCCACGAGACTCAGGGGGCGAAAGACAAGGGTACGTAGGTAGATGCCGTATTTCTTGACTTCCGCTAGGCGTTTGATACAGTTCGTCACAGTCGTTTAATGAACAAAGTAAGAGTATATGGACTATCAGACCAATTGTGTGATTGAAGAGTTCGTAGATAACAGAACGCAGCATGTCATTCTCAATGGAGAGAAGTCTTCCGAAGTAAGAGTGATTTCAGGTGTGCCGCAGGGGAGTGTAGTAGGACCGTTGCTATTCACAATATACATAAATGACCTTGTGGATAACATCGGAAGTTCACTGAGGCTTTTCGCGGGTGATGCTGTAGTATATCGAGAGGTTGTAACAATGGAAAATTCTACTGAAACGCAGGAGGATCTGCAACGAATTGACGCATGGTGCAGGGAATGGCAATTGAATCCTCAATGTAGACAAGTGTAATGTGCTGCGAATACATAGAAAGAGAGCGCCTTCATCATTTAGCTACAATATAGCAGGTCAGCAACTGGAAGCAGTTAATTTCATAAATTATCTGGGAGTAGGCATTAGGAGTGATTTAAAATGGAATGATCATATAAAGTTGATCGTCGTTAAAGCAGATGCCAGACTGAGATTCATTGGAAGAATCCTAAGGAAATGCAATCCGAAAACAAAGGAAGTAGGTTACAGTACACTTGTTCGCCCACTGCTTGAATATTGTTCACTAGTGTGGGATCCGTACCAGATGGGGTTGATAGAAGAGATGGAGAAGATCCAACGGAGAGCAGGGCGCTTCGTTACAGGATCATTTAGTAATCGCGAAAGCGTTACGGAGATGATAGATAAACTCCAGTGGAAGACTCTGCAGGAGAGACGCTCAGTAGCTCAGTACCAGCGTTCGTTGAAGTTTCGAGAACATACCTTCACCGAGGAGTCAAGCAGTATATTGCTCCCTTCTACGTACATCTCGCGAAGAAACCATGAGGATAAAATCAGAGAGATTAGAGCCCATACAGAGGCATACCGACAATCTTTCTTTCCACGAACAATACGAGACTGGAATAAAAGGGAGAACCGATAGAGGTACTCAAGGTACCCTCCGTCACACACCGTCAGGTGGCTTGCGGAGTATGGATGTAGATGTAGATTTAGAATTTTGGACCGATCCCGTAAATTCTGTTTTCTCGGCAAGACACTGTTCGCCTCCTGAAGTAATATAAACTTCATCTAGGGAGCGCCCAGCCTTCGGAGGCAGCACCGGTTTCTTGTACCGGGAGCAGCCAGTGGGGCACGAAAGCCAAAGCATCAGCCACAGCTAGCGGTCGCTATCCTGTCTCGGCGTGTTCTCGGCTACGTTACTACGGTACCTTGTGACTGAAGTGACCTACGGGCTTGCTCTCTGCAGTCTGCTGTGGTAACGCAACGTACGCGGAACACTCATAACATTTTAATAATCGCGTTGTAAACTAATGTTACGTAATTAATGTTTGTATGGTTGGAGGTACATGTCTGCAGTTCTGATACTGAAATGCCCGCCCCTCAATACCGTAGCAGGCGGCTAGATGAGCCAAAGCGAATTGGCGCAGCCTATTCACCAAGCGGAGAACCGTGCTGTAAATCTTTTTCCTTCTCCCAAGGAAGGAGAGATTTAGGAAGACCATGTCCTCAATGGCCCGACCAGTTCGCTTAGTAGCAGAACGGGAGCATACTCAATACTGCTGAAGTATGCCGATGATGTAGTGACACATTAAGCACGGTAGAAAATAAACTGTGATATCAACCAGAGATCGCAGTGCGACACCAAAGTCGGCAATGCGAACCGATACCAAAGACATTAGTGAGGGCTCGCTGCAATCCGCAACGACGTATGGGCGCCGCTCCACAAGACCACCCCTCCCTCTCAGCACCAGCAGTGCCCTCACACTGAGACCAATATAGTGTCGAGTATGCAAGAGGTCAGCTCAGTTCGAAACCTCAGCTACAGCAGTCAGCATCATAGTACAGGACTAACGAGCTGTTAAAGTTTTAGAAGATCTTGCGCTGTTGTACATCTACTTCTACATGACTACTCTGCAATTCACATTTAAGTGCTTGGCAGAGGGTTCATCGAACTACAATCATACTACCTCTCTACCACTCCCGAACAGCGCGCGGGAAAAACGAACACCTAAACCTTTCTGTTCGAGCTCTGATTTCTCTTATTTTAGTTTAATGATCATTCCTACCTATGTAGGTTGGGCTCAACAAAATATTTTCGCATTCGGAAGAGAAAGTTGGCGACTGAAATTTCGTAAATAGATCTCGCCGCGACGAAAAACGTCTTTGCTTTAATGACTTCCATCCCAACTCGCGTATCATATCTGCCACACACTCTCCCCTATTACGTGATAATACAAAACGAGCTGCCCTTTTTAGCACCCTTTCGATGTCCTCCGTCAGTCCCACCTGGTAAGGATCCCACACCGCGCAGCAATATTCTAACAGAGGACGAACGAGTGTAGTGTAAGCTGTCTCTTTAGTGGACTTGTTGCATCTTCTAAGTGTCCTGCCAATGAAACGCAACCTTTGGCTCGCCTTCCCCACAATATTATCTATGTGGTCTTTCCAACTGAAGTTGTTCGTAATTTTAACACCCAAGTACTTAGTTGAATTGATAGCCTTGAGAATTGTACTATTTATCGAGTAATCGAATTCCAACGGATTTCTTTTGGAACTCATGTGGATCACCTCACACTTTCCGTTATTTAGCGTCAACTGCCACCTGCCACACCATACAGCAATCTTTTCTAAATCGCTTTGCAACTGATACTGGTCTTCGGATGACCTTACTAGGCGGTAAATTACAGCATCATCTGTGAACAACCTAAGAGAACTGCTCAGATTGTCACCCAGGTTATTTATATAGATCAGGAACAGCAGAGGTCCCAGGACGCTTCCCTGGGGAACACCTGATATCACTTCAGTAAAAGCAGAACATTGTATCCCAAGAGACAGTTTTAGATTCTCAAGCAGTCCTGTGGCAAATAAGTGTGTCAAAGTTGAGTGAATCTTTAAGTCATTTATGAAATAAAGTTAACTAACATTTCGTGTGTTATAGTTCGGTGAGCCTTCTCCCAGGGCAATTAAAGAACCTACAGTTATGGCAGAACGAAAGTAGTTTCGTCTAGTCGCAACATAAACCATCTCTGGAGAGTGCTTTCAGGTTACCTTCTAAACTGCCAGGGTCGTCTGTTTTCCACTCTCTATCCTACTATGCTGGGCGTAATAAGTGCGTGGTGTCTCTTAGTTACTTTCTTTTCGCTTCTAGCAGATACTCAGTTCCAAATATCTAACAAGCATTACTTGTTCCAGAAATCAGCAGTCTCATCGTCGTCGTTGTTATTGCAATGAAATGATATTCGGATGTCTGTACTTCAGAGCTAATTATACATGTTACGCTCTGTTTGTAAACAGGGCAGAAACGAGGAGATACAGGACAAAAAAAAAAAGCTTTCGAGCTTACTAATACACCTGAGAGCTGGTGCCCCTCACGGTCAACCGCGGTGCTGTAACCTGTGCTGTTAGTCAGCCGTGCCACGTGGACGGGGCCTTTGATTCTCCAATCTATTTATTGTCTTTGATAAAATTATCAGCACCCGCCGCTGCCGCCGTTCTGACCGCAACACTAAAATGGTTCCAATTACCGCGCATCGGGAGCGCGCCGGCTAGCCACCGCGTCTATTAATACGGACGCCACGCAAGTTTATTTACCCAATAAACGCTTTATCCGTATATTATTTTGTTGCGGACAGGTATTAGTCGTCCGCACCCTCGCCGAGGCAATAAATGAGTCCGACGAAAAACAAGCGAGTGAACGCTTTAATCGCTGAAATGGGACGCGCGGGAAAATGCCAATTCCTCTCTGTGCCGAACAAAAAAGAATGCGCAACAGTAAAAAGGACACATGGTCGCGGACGGGCATGTGCACACGAATGTGATGCACAGATGGAGAGGGAAAGAGGACCTAATTTGATAGCTCGTGTGGCCAAATATAATATCGCTGTTCACTCCACAGCTGCGCGAAATTAACACCCGCTCCCGGAAAGGAGCAAGTGTATGAGTTACATTTTATTCTCAACTGTTCAAACAGGCCGCTGGCTATTAACACTAATTATCGTTTCAATAGTTACTACTTTTCTTTCCATTTGTAGGGATACGTTTAAGAGTGACAATCCTAAAATACCTCCTCTCTTCAAAACTATCACTCTTCATAAGTTCCTGTATCACAAGGAACGTTTTGCACTACTGTTTCGTATGCCAATTTCGTTACTTCTCAATTTTGTGAGCACATCAATTATTCTGCCGACTCTCAGTCAGTCTTGTTTCAGATCATCCCGAAAAGCCGATATGAACTTTGGGGATAGATCAAGTTTTTCATTTTTGTCAGCAGCTACGTTAATGACCAGATCTCAGACAAAGAGAACAGTGTGTTCGAGAAGTCTCCCTACAACCCTTATTGGGGTACTTATACATAAATACTATGTATCCAGAGAATCTCCATGTTTACCAACGTGTCTTACACGCAGCGTCTGCTTGTCGTCCGCCACATCTCAAGAGTTTTGCTCAACACGTTCACGCAATCCTTTATTAGCGTTGTACCGACGTTGAGCTGCATAAGATTTTATTATTCTTTATTGTGAGTTGTCTGGCGTGATAAGGTCCGGGCTTCGCGGTAGCCACTTCAAATTGTCAAATTGTGGCTGGAGATGTTGCCGAACCACGCCCAAATCAGCGACCTCGATACAGGTCATCAGTGAACAGCAAGTTGTGCAGGGGCTTCATGCTGCAAAGGAACCGCACATGACCCGTGATTTCCCTGTCTTCTAGCTGAGATCCAAACCACGTTTTCAACATTTCAAAGTGGAATTTGCATTCATCGAACCCTACGAGTAAATATGGTCGGAACAGGTCTCGTGATGACATCGTGCCCCATATCGCAACGTGAGGCACATTCTTTTCCAATTCTTACACATACTGGGAGTTTTCTTTTGACTACAATACCGCATTTCCCTTGTGCGAAATGCGGAATACCGCCTGTCTGTCCTTTTTTATAATACTGCTGCGCGGTGAGAGATCCTTACCAGATAGGATTGAACCGAGTGCATCGAAAAATTTCAAAGAAGGGCAGCACGTTTTGTATTACCGCGAAATAGGGGGGACAGTGTCACTGAAACGATACAGAATTTGGGGTGGACATCATTAAAAGAAAGGCGTTTTTCATTGCGGCGGAATCTTCTCACGAAATTCCAATCACCAACTTTCTCCTCCGAATGCGAAAATGGTTTTTTGACGCCGATGTACATAGGGAGAAACGATCACCATGATAAAATAAGGGAAATCAGAGCTCGTACAGAACGATATAGGTGTTCGTTCTCTCCGCGCGCTATACGAGACTGGAATAATGGAGAATTGTGAAGGTGGTTCGATGAACCATCTTCCAGCCACTTAAATGTGATTTGCGGAGTATCCATGTAGATGTACCAACCTTTTCATCTCATAGTGGCACTTACATTCAAAGTCTTCCTTGGAGATATTCCGTTCTCGATCTTATGCTACAGTTCTTGCCCTCTACAGTTCCCTGTAGTAGTACGGACGTTTACAACACTGTACTCCAGACGTACGTCATGACAATTTCCTTCACAAATTAACGCCATGTTCGATAGCAGTACAGTCCTTTTAGCCAGAAATGGCCCCTCCACCTGTGTTAGTCTATTTGTTTATGTCGTTTCGTTCTTGCTTCGTCCGAGATGTGTTACTTTGTTTTCAGTGTACTAGAATTCCTTCACTTCGTCTACTTTGATGTTAGTGTTATTGCTATTCCCATTTATGATACTCATCATTTTCGCTTCTCTTCGGTTTACTTAAGTCCATATTCTGTGCCCAGTACACACTGTTCATTCTTTCTCGCTTCCACAGATGGTTCAAATGGCTCTAAGCACTATGGGACTCAACATCTCAGGGTCATCAGTGCCCTAGAACGTAGAACTACTTAAACCAAACTAACCTAAGGACATCATACACATCCATGCCCGAGGCAGGATTCGAACCTGCGACCGTAGCGATCGGCTTCCACTGATGTCGTACTGCAAAGGCACTCTCGTCTGTTGCCCGTTGCCATACTGCATTAACGCTAAATTTCGCCGCACAGTCTATAACGAGTACGTTCATCGCACGTTCTGCGGTTACTTCACGTAGTGTTCCTTGTGTGTTAGCAGTGGCAACTGTACGAAGACGCCGCTGCTCTCGGTCGTTAATTGAAGGTCATTGGCGACCGCGTTCTCCGTGGTGAGAAGTAATACCTGAAATTTGGTATTCTCGGCACACTCTTGACCCTGTGGACTACGAAATACAGAATTTCTTCACGATTTCAGAAACGGAATGTCCCATGCGTCTAGCACCAACTAGCTGTTCATTCCCCTCGTGCCCAATGTACAGTCCTTTTATACTTTGTGTACGCATCTGTATATGGCTATCCCATGAGTTTTGTCACCTCATTGTAGATATGGATGTAAATGTTGGTATAAGCTATAGTTTTTCATTGAGACAAGTCTTACCCCTTAGAGCGACAACCATTATTTCCTTAATTCACAGTTCGAGTTTTGACTGCTCCAGACTCTAGTAACTGTATATAATATTCTCTTTTCTTTTTTGGAGAAGGTATGAGGCTGTCTCCATACGAGCGAACGCTAGTCGAATGTCGTAGCTAGGAAGCTTCTGATGTCCCATAGTTGGGGAAGGAACCGAACGGACGGCAGAAAATTCGGCGGCCGGAGAGGCAGCCAGCAGCGTCCAAGGAGGGGCTTGGCTTCAGGAAGGCGCGCCGCGAGCGCAGCTAGCTGTACCGCGCCGCGCCGCGCCGGTCGAAACTCATTTATTGCGCGGCCGCTGCCAACCTGACGGAGCCGCACTCCCCCGCAGCCCGGTCGCTCTGCCTGCCGCGCTCGAAATAGTTCAGCCGCTGGCGCCTCCCTCCCGAGCACTCCTTCCGGCAAGCATAACCACACCAGCGGTACGTGTCAGCAGTAAAACGTGCAACATACCAATACTCCATATTCAGAGTTTGGATTCCGGGAGGGTTGCTCAACTGAGAATTCTTTTTATACATTCACTCACCAAATATTACAAGCCACAAGTAATAAAATATCGGCAGTTGGCATTTTTGTGATGTATCCAAGGCGTTTGATTGAGTAAATCCTGTTACTATGTTAGGCAATCTGAAGTTTTGTGCAACTGAGGGATGTACAAGCAACTGGGTAGAATCATATTTAACAAATACAAGGCAAAAAGACGTGCTCAACAGTTCAGTGTTGAAAGGAGAGAAAATACTAAGAATGGGGAGAAATTACGAAGGGCGTAGCATAGGGTTCAATTTTGGGTTCACACATATTCTTTATGTATGTGAATGGCTTCCCACTGAACATTCATCAAGCAAAATTGGTACTTTTGGCAGAGGACACTGTGACAGACAAAGCTATGTAAGAAATTGTTAATGACGATTTTCAAAGATTTATTAAGTTGTTCTCTGAAAATGGATTCTTCTTGAATTTTGAGAAAACACAGTATATTCAGTTCTGCACTAAAAATTGAGTCATATCAACAATTGATGTACCACATGGGCAGGAGTCACTTAACAGGATAGAATGTTCCGAACTTTTGGGTGTACATATTGATGAAATTTTAACTGGAAAAAGCACAGGCATATTATTCAACTGCTTAATCAGGCAAGTCCCTCGGGAGAGCCTGTAACTCCTAGAGGGCGCGTCCCCAGGTGGCGGATCGGGGAACGCCTCCCAGATATGGGTGGTAGGAGGGAAATCAAATACCTCCCGCGGACCAACAGGCCGGACAGAGCAAGTTCGTTAGCTGAAGTGAAAGCAACTGCTCTAGGGGTAGGCATCCCCGAAATCAAGACCCTGGTCCTCCAGGTTGGGGGTTGTGCTTAGGGCCAGCGACCCTATCACAGGATCCTGTAGGAGAAAATGGATTGCTACGAATCAGAATGACAAGAATGCTGGGCCACCAAACTTGATGACGAACTTGCAAAATTTAAAGGTTATGAATATGGGAACATGGAATGTATTAAGTCTCTATAGATCAGGATCACTGATAAATGTCATACAGGAACTTGAAAGGTATAAAATGGATTTAGTTGCAGTACAAGAAATCAGATGGACGGGTAATGGAAGTATAAACAAAAATAAGTATACAATAATGTATGGGGGAAATGATACACAAACACATGCACTAGGGACAGGATTTATAATAAACAACAAATTGTTACCTTTTATTAGGAAATTTGAGGCAGTGAATGAAAGGATATCTCACATTACGATTCAATGCAAATATAAGACTTTAAATGTTATAAATTGCCATGCTCCAACAGAGGATAAAGAGGACAATATTAAAGAAGAATTTTACAACAAATTGGAACAGGTATATGATACATTCTCGAAAAATTCAATTAAAATAATTCTAGGAGATTTCAATGCCAAGCTAGGACATGAAAATCATTATAAACCTACAATTGGACCTCATAGTCTACATCAGCAGAGTAATGAAAACGGAACAAAACTTATTAGCTTTGCCACTTCCAAAAACATGTTGATCAAAAGTACATATTTTGCACATAAAGATATACATAAACAAACATGGGCCTCAAGAGATGGCATCACAAAAAATCAAATTGATCATGTATTAATCGAAAAACAACATCATAAATGCATACATGATATCAGAAGTCAAAGGGGAGCAGACTGCGATTCGGATCACTTTCTTGTAAAAGCCAAGTTCAAGATCTCACTCTCAAGACATAAATGGTCTAAATTAAATGGTGTTCCTAGGTTTAATACAATGAAACTGAAAAACCCAAACATTCTCAACCAGTACATTAGAGAATTAGAAACACACAAACCTGAAGTGGAAAGTAAAATTAACAATGATGATACTAATCAAGCCTGGAACGCTCTGAAAGAAAATATCACACGAGCAACTACCTCAGTTTTGGGACATTTTACTACAACTAAGAACCCCTGGTTTGATGCCGAGTGCTCGAACGCTATCGAAGATAGAAAATTAGCAAGGGAAAAATTCCTACAAAAACCAATAACACAAAACAAACTTATTTTTGAAGAGAAACAGAAACATGCCAGGAAACTCATTAGGAAAAAGAAAAGGGATTTTATGAATTACAAATTAAAAAGAGCTGAGAATGACCGTACCACAGACTCCAGAGGATTTTTCAAGAGCATAAATATGTTTAAAAGTGGGAATATAAAAAATTATGGACAGTTCATAACAGACCCAGATGGCTCCTTGCTAACAGAAAGAAGTGACATTGCTAACAGATGGAAGGAATATTTTAATGAGTTACTAAATGCTCCAACTATAAGTGTCTCTCAGGAAGATGACAATGAATATCTTACTGCTGACCCATCGGACGAAGAGCCCAGCTTAGCAGAAATTAAAGAAAGCATCAAGAAGCTGAAGAGACATAAAGCTCCTGGAAGTGATGGTATAGACACAGATATATGGAAGCTCAGTAAATTTCCTTTTGTAAACTGCTTACACAAAATCATCACCAACATCTGGAAGCAGGAACAGGTCCCACATGATTGGAAAGAAGTAGTTGTGTGCCCTATATACAAGAAGGGGGACCCAACAAATTGTTCAAACTACAGAGGAATTGCGTTACTAAACACAACATATAAAATTCTGACAAATATACTGTTAGCAAGGATAAGCCCTTACGTTGAAGACTCCCTAGATGATGCCCAATGTGGATTTAGACCTAACAGATCGACTATTGACAATATATATGTCCTAAGGATGTTGGGTGAAAAGAAATATGAATTCAATCAAAATGTACATATGCTTTTCATTGATTTTAAAAAAGCTTTTGACAGTATCAACAGGGAATATTTATGGAAGTGCATGAGGCAGATTGGCATCCCTAACAAATTGATAAATTTAATAAAAGCTTGTACTTTAAACTCAAAATACAAAATAAAAGTAGCTGGCAAACTTTCTGAAGACTTTGAGGTTAAAACTGGAGTCAAACAAGGGGATTCACTCTCACCAGTTCTTTTTAACATAGTAATCAATAGAATAATCCAAAAAGTAAAGCTACTACAAATTGGAGCACAACTGGAAAGCAAAATTAACATTGTAGCATACGCCGATGACATTGCATTATTATCTGACAGTGAGAATGATTTGAAGCTTCTTACAGCACAATTAATTAAAGCCACAAATGGCACAGGCCTCCAGCTGAATACAGACAAAACAATGTACTTTATCTTATCCCGCTATCCATCAAATAATAATGTACTGCAAATTAATAACACAGCTTTCACAAAGACAAATGAATTTAATTACCTTGGTACAATAGTAACCTCTGACAACTCCATAAAAATTGAAATAGAATCACGAATTCAGAAGGCTAACAAATGCTACTATAGTCTCTTGACAGTTTTCAAAAGTAAGTTAATATCTAGGAACACCAAACTACAAGTATACAAATCATTGATTATACCAGTACTCACCTATGGATCTGAAACCTGGACTCTCACAAAAAAAGAGGAAAACAGATTAAGAGTATTTGAACGAAAAATTTTGAGAAAAATATTTGGACCCATAAGAGATAGGATCAGTGATGAATGGAGATTGCTAAATAACAATGAAATTTACAAATTATATAAAGACTCCGATATAGTGGCCAAAATTAAAGCCAAAAGACTGAAATGGATAGGGCATGTCATCAGAGCACCACCAAACAGGACCATCAAGAAAGTGACTGAAGAGATTCCCACCGGAAGACGACCTCTTGGACGCCCACGCATGAGATACTTGGACAATATTCAAGACGATCTCAGAAAACTAGGACATGACAGACAGTGGCAAATTACTTGTAAAGACAGAGCAAAGTGGTTCAACATTGTCCATTCTGCAGCAAAAAGCCTTCATGGATTGTAATGCTTAATAATAATAATAATAATAATAATCAGGCAAGTACAGCTACTTTCGCTCTTTGTACAACTCTGAGTCTTGAAAACAAACGAATTAATCTCGTAACATATTTTGCATATTTTCACTCAATAAAGACTTACAGAATAGTTTTCTGGCGTAATTCATCTCCCAGAACGAAATAACTGATTACACAAAAGCGAGCAGTAAGATTAGCATACGGTGCCACTCCCAAACATCTTGTAGGTACCTCTCAAATGGAGAGGCGTTATACATGAAGTTCATCATAAATAATCCATCATATTATTATCATTATTATTATTAATATTATTATTAATGCCAATTGTTATTTTTGTGAATGCGTTTGTAATATATTTTTGCATGAGTTATTCCAGGTTCGATGTAAGACATCGCCTCAGATCCTAATCTTGCGCAATAACTAGTGATGTCCGTACCCACAACAACAGAAAAAATGGCATTTATTACAATTTATTATTAGAGCTGTCAGTGGCTCAGTTCAGTGCGGATCAACAAAAATTGTTGATCATTTGCCGAATGAGATAAAATAGCTGACTGGTAATAAACGAAGTTTTAAATCTAAGCTAAAATCACTTTTTTCAGGACAACTTCTATTCCACAAACGAATTTTTATTTAAAAACTTGAAGGCTGTAAAAGAAACCTAGTTTTAAGTGTGGTTTTCAAATGCGGATGATCTATGGAATATGTAATTAAGTAGCTTATAATCGTCCTAAGAGGAGAAAACAATATATTTCCAAGGTATATGTTTTAAATGCATTTGCGACACATGAGCGTTCCCCTCAACTAAGGATCTGCAGTGGGAAGAGGGAAAGCTTAGACAATCTAACTCGATGAATGCATCCAGCGATTTCGGTTCACTCGAATGCCAGTAACATTCAATATATAACAGGACACAAATAAACTATTCCTTTGCGTCTTGTTACGCGTTTCATGGCATATACGCCATCGTAAGCATTCTGTTATTTTCGATGGCTTTACGTGTACAAGGAATATTCATTATGTTTTCATTATAGGCTAGAAATAAATAAAGTTGAATGATTATTATTTGTTTGTGTGAAAGTACATGCCTGCATCCGTGTTACACACTGAAATCCCGCGTCACAGTACCGCAGTGGAGTCACAACAGAACGGTGCTTCTCATTGGGAAAGCGGAAAAACGTGCAGCAATTCGTTTTTGTCAGCAGCGGAAATACAGACGTACAGGAAAATATCATGCTATTATTAAAACCTTGCGTTTCTTGTGTGTTTGCGTTGGCCATAAATCACAGATATTATGTATTACTATCTGTTTTGAGCTCACATACACCACCCGAGCAAATAGTTCCGAGACAGATTTTGTTCTAAGCGTATACGGGCAGTAACACGGGTGACCGCTTGAACTAACACCAGATCTGCATTTGACCAGTCAACTGTGTGCCATAACCAGAAAGTAGTGGACGTGTGGACGTGCGACCGCAGTGTTCAACTTTATTATCACAAATCGCAATGGAGCGACATCTATAAATCAAATATTCAAGACATTCTCCACAACGGAAGTCTGTGTTGATTCCGCTCACAGTGACTCCCGAACAAGAACGACGCGTGGACGCCTGCCGCGACTTGATTGAAATGAAAGACGTGGACAATATTCTTTTTCGGAAAAACCGTCACTGATGACGGGACTTGGTGTTATCAGTACGAACCTACAACAAAACGCCAGAGCACAGATTCAGACGAAGGATCAACGCTCTCAGGACATAATGGACATTCAAGCTAATGAGATGTGCGAATTGGGCAGCATCCCGCAAACGGATTTTTCTGGCAGTTTCACTTGATTGTATGAAGGATCTGTGCGTTGGAATCGCGCGCGCGCGCGTGTGTCTGTGTGTGCGTGTGCGTGTAGTGGAGAGGGAGGGGGGAAGAGAAATTGGGGAGGGGTCTATGTAATACACCTGATGCATTAAAACCACAACTTAACCTTTCTATAGTGTTCATAATTCTTTCGTTTTCTATTTTTAACCATTAGCTGTCTTCAACCTAAACTGTTCACGGCAGACGATTAAAAAATTAGAGATATTTTAAGTAGAATACGTTAGAAATAAAAGTAAGTTATTTATAATCCCAAGAACCTCAAATCAGATCATTGAATAAGAGAGTGCTTAGTATGAATTCGATACTTGAGAAGAATCGACAAATCTGGCTGCATATTTTATGTCTGAGAGGACTGCAAGTCACAGAGTCACGGCGGAACAGCTGCACACGTAGCCCGTTGTCATGCGACGCCAGTCGATGCGTAATGTCCGGGTATTACGTATGTAAATGCCTGTCGTAAATAGCAAGCATAAAATCTATAACGGTGGCGCAGGAAACGTATAACGGGACAGCGGTCTAACGAAGAGCGCTCACGAAATGAAATAACTGCCACTATGATTAGGCCGCCGCGAGCTTTCGCTTGCTCCCAATGCCTCAGTACTATTACTACCATACAAACATGTACGGGAAACAGCTTCACTTGCAGATAATATAACTAGAATTCAACATGCGCCGTAAATTACGTAAAATATCGTTTTCAAATTCGGATACACATTTTAAAAACATTACGGGAGCGAGGTGTGTAACTAAGACGTAGAAGCAGTTTTTTTCTTAGACCTTCACACTGGAAATCATAATACGATAGAATTTAACGATCCTGCATCATTCACCAATAGTACGCAACAAATGGACAAAAATGGTTCAGTCAACGCATTTCGATGCAAGCAAGAATGAAGCAGAGTGTAGAAAAGACAACCACAAAAAATGGTTCCTACGGTTCTGAGCACTATGGGACTTAACATCTGAGGTCATCAGTCCCCTAGAACTTAGAACTACTTAAACCTAACTAACCTAAGGACATCACACACACCCATGCCCGAGGCAGGATTCAAACCTGCGACCGTAGTAGCAGCGCGATTCCGGACTGAAGCGCCTAGAACCGCTCGGCCACACCAGCCGGCTAAGACAACCACCTGCCGCCATAAAGAATAATTGCTAGTCGAGTAACCGTTGCTAAAATTAGATAAACTAAAATCAGTTTTTTTAGTAACACTGTCAATAAAAGTTATGGCTTACGCACCGAATACATGCTTTGGCAGGGAGAACATGCAGTGGAGTGCAAAACAAGACTTTTGTTTGATTTAGTAAGGCTCATTTGCATGTTTTAGAGTGTATATATATATATATATATATATATATATATATATATATATGCAAAAACGAAATTACAGCTATGTCCTGAAATAGGAGACAAAAGTGCCTATCGACTCTTTAGAGAGAGACTATAAATACATTCGTTTTTGCATTGTGTAGCTGGAGTCAGCTCATATAAAATAATGTTCGTCGTGTCTTTCATGCGGCACCCATTAGCGACGGGAAGAGTCTGTTTTCCTTTACAAAATAAATTATTTTTAAAGGGGAATTTTACATGCCCATTCGATAAAACGGTTCCAGATTAGTCTAGACAGATATTAGTTTTATTGGTATGTATTAAGAGGGCTGTAAAACACAAACGATAACCAGCCTTCCAGTAGCGACAGCACTGCTCTGGCCCGCACGGACTGTTACCGCCAAGCATGCCGAGCTACTGAATCGCTGCTGTTTATTCTTCGAATTTTACTGTTCGTGCTAACAGACATCGCTAAAGCAAATATAGAACGAGAATGACTTGGAAGCGCCCTATCAAATGGGCGCGCACAATTCCGATTTAAAAATGGTTTTGCTTGTAATGGGAAATAAAGCGACGCTTCCTGTTGAGAATGGGCTCCGCATGACAGACGTGTTTAGGCTGACTCCAGCTAAAAAATACAAAATCTAAATCGCAAATATCTGCCGAAACACCAGAGAGAATGCGCCTGACGACTCATAGGGGCTACACACTGACTGGACAAGGATGTGGAAAGCTGGGTTTCTGGAGGACATTTTCCTCGGATTCATCTCCTGCATAGTAGCGAAACCACTGAGAATCTGAAGTGAGACGACCGGACATGGAATTGAACTAGGCTTCTCTGAACAGAGCTCCATCGTCGTAATCATCGAATCACCTTGCCCAGCACCTTCTGCACAATCAGCTCAGGTCTCACTTTTAAGTTCTCTTCGGAACAGTTAATTATGGTTCATGCCACAATCTGTGCCAGCGCGGACATCCAAACTCACGTCAAATTATTGGCAATCTCGGGCCCTTAGATCATACCTTTTGGTGAAGGCTTAAGTCTACGTCTACATCCGTCATGAGCCTCGAATAAAAGTGGTGCTTCCTATGGAAAAGTGGAGAAGAGACAAATATAGCATGCGAAGTGGCTCCGAGCGTAGGCAGTCCGGCGTGAAAAGCAACACGGTGACAGTCGTATCATACTCTCTGGGCAGAAAACGTCATGTATGTCATATTTCTATAACTCTGCTTCCCTTTCACGCTGTAAGGTAGTAACTGAAACAACCTAAATATGGACAGTGATTCCAGTTGACGGGAAGTACACGTGAGTGGCACCGCAAATATGTCGCTCTCTCTGGCCCACGCTTAATACGCGCAAATGGACGCTGCTGCTGGTATTGCGCTGAACCCGAAGCAATAACGGGCACGGTTTTAGTTAGCAGGTGGCTCCATTCTGCGGCCGCGTGTTACGTATAACCAGGTGAAATAGCCATCCAGCTGAAACAACATTTGCGCACTACCATTTCGACGGAAGCAGGTTTATTTGGTATCAGCGTCGTGGCGGTAAAGAGAATTCACAGCGAAACTAAAAATATATAAAACACCGCAGCACGCGCACGCGCCTGCGGCCTAATCCGCTCGGCTTTATCGAATATATTTATGCTACCGCTTTTCAATCAGTGTCAGAAAGTGATGCGCTCAACATTACGACCGACGCACCAAACGAACAATCGTGCACTTTTATTGGTCTCCTAAAGCGATATCACAGGCTCTGCTCTCCATATTTTTAAATCATACAGCAGCTTTCTGATGCAGATAAACAAATATTTATTTGCATTAATCACACGAAGTAGAGCCGTTCATTTCACTCGCCACAGAGCTAAATTTTATTCAACAGGTATCCATTTGTCATAATAAAGTTGGCTGTTTATTCAACGATGTAGTTGAAAGCGGGCTCTTCATTTAATCACAATATGGAAAAGCACACATACTGCATTTGTGAAAAGATATCAGTCGAAGAAAGCTTGTATAAAATGTTTCGTTAACGTAAAAATTATGTAAAGGATATTATACTCAAGCTTCACGACTACCACATAGGGAATTTTTTACCTTTGCGTTTAAGCTAACCTGACAGCAAAAAAATGTTCAAATGTGTGTGAAATCTTATGGGACTTAACTGCTAAGGTCATCAGTCCCTAAGCTTACACACTACTTAACCTAAATTATCCTAAGGACAAACACACACACCCATGCCCGAGGGAGGACTCGAACCTCCGCCGGGACCAGCCGCACAGTCCATGACTGCAGCGCCTGAGACCGCACGGCTAATCCCGCGCGGCTGACCTGACAGCAAATGTATTATGCAAAAAAACTACAAATGACTGATATTCACTTAAAATGTGTTACCCGAGCTATATTGAGAACTGCACGTTTCATTAATGTACATATAACAGCACTGATGTACGTCTGATGGATGCAACAGCGGTCTGCTTAATATAATTTCCAAATAACTTTATTGACAGTCACGGTCGAGTTAGTTAATACAAAAACTATGGGTTTCAACTGAAGGTCGCCTTTCTCTGATGCTGTTGTTCACACTTATCTAGGTATGTACAGTAAGAAATTTGTACACACTATCCAGTAGATGATTAATACTTTAACATATCAGACAATATAATTTGAGATCACAGGCATCCTAGTCTCGGGGATTTCGTACTAAAACGAAATAAAGTTAATGTCTCAAGTATTATCAATAAGTAACGAAAAGATTTTGCAACATGGTTCAAATGGCTCTGAGCACTATGGGACTTAACCTCTCAGAAGTTAGAACTACTTAAACCTAACTAACCTACGGACATCACACACATCCATGCCCGGGGCAGGATTCGAACCTGCGACCGTAGCGGTCGCGCGGTTCCAGACTGTAGCGCCTAGAACCGCTCGGCCACCCCGGCCGGCGATTTTGCAATACATTATGTGCATATGTGAGAACTGGGCCAGGCAACAAGTGCTTTAAACTGAGCTAGCTGAGTATAGTAGGCGTGATTTCTTCTGTACAGCCCTATAAAACTAAGATAAATACGTAAAACTGGAAGGAAATATAGACTGCAAACGAGCATTTAGAAACTGAATCTTTGTGTTACTACATGACGATTTTCGGCACTGGTCTGCTTCATGCCAACTTACAATACTAAAATCGTGTTTAGACAAAAAAGAATGGGCTGTTCGAGGCGATAGGTAAAATAGTTCACGTGAACAGTTATTTTTGCCCATTACAGGTAATTTTGTAAACAATACTGTTTTGGGTCCTTTGTAAATAAACGCTTGAAGAACGTGTGTGGCATTTATTAGACCATATACTAAAAGGACATGCGTTAAGATGTGGGTTTATGTTTCTACTGTAATCTTGTTTTTGTTCATTACAGCAAACAATGCCTTTTCGAGACCTCGTATACCATATTTTCATACATCTCGGATTCCTGAATCGATTCAGGGGAAAGTACTCCCACGCCATATAGTTTTGTTTTATCTCAGCGCTTTACTGCACTCTTTAAATTACAAGTTGCACCAAAGCATTGATGATCCCATCTGCATTTCTGGTTTCTAACAGACTCCATTTTGAGATACGATATGTATCAGCACATTATCTCTTATGCATTTATTTGAGGACAATATTTTCTGCGCCGAAGCCTACAAAACCCGTCTTTTGTATTTCTCTTACAAATGAATTATTTCGAAGTCCAGGATTGCAGTAACCTATTATGGAGGTCCATGTCCCATACACAGGGAGGAAATGACAACTGGAGCGCTAGCCCAAATGGATAATAAGAAGGAAACTATCAGCTGCAGTTTCATTGAAGAAACCGTCCCGGCATACTTCTGAAGCGAATTATAAGAGGCATAAAAGAATATCAAATGGTTCAAATGGCTCTGAGCACTATGGGACTTAACATCTGTGGTCATCAGTCCCCTAGAACTTAGAACTACTTAAACCTAACTAACCTAAGGACATCACACACATCCATGCCCGAGGCAGGATTCGAACCTGCGACCGTAGCAGGCGCGCGGTTCCGGACTGAGCGCCTGACCCGCTAGACCACCGCGGCCGGCATAAACGAATATCAATCTGGCATTTAACGGTATCTTCGCTAAGATTTTGCCATTATTCTTTGCTTAGTGGTATTAACACAACTGTCTAATTGTAGAACGCAACACTTAAATTCAGCTATGATACATGTATTTCCAATTTTTCGGGGACAGTATCCAATTTCAGTCACATTCAGCGTTTAACAATAAGTCCTTTCATGTTTTATAAAACTAAATCAGTTCCACGGAACGCATGTTCATACGAACCGTTTATCCCAGCAGATACGATCTTTAAACCAAGCGTTGTCGGCCATGACGATTGGTCGTGAGCTAGTTATACTTCGGCAAACAGAAAAATCTCGTCTGCGACATTATTTCGCAGTATTATATTTATTTGAACATTCGATAATCAGGTAGTAGTACCAAAGTTACGTCGATGTTAACAAAACATTCTGAAATTTACCGGCCGGCCCTTGTGGCCGAGCGGTTCTAGGTGCTTCAGTCCGGAACCACGCTGCTACGACGGTCGCAAGTTCGAGTCCTGCCTGGGGCATGGATGTGTGTGATGTCCTTAGGTTAGTTAGGTTTAAGTAGTTCTAAGTTCTAGGGGACTGATGACCTCAGATGTTAAGTCCCATAGTGCTTGGAGCCATTTGAACCATTTGAAATTGATCTTCGCACTGTTTACGAGAAAAGATGAATTGTCTGCTTGTAAAACGAATATAATGGTGAAGAAAGTCCATTACTAGATGCCAAGCAATTCAATATTCTTTAAAACGAAGACTTCACTTCGAAGATTATGCAGTCATTTAAAGCATCGACTAATAGGATACTGTAAGAGAGGAATAATACAACAAATCAAACAAGAACAACTGAGTGAAAGTCATACCAATAACTGTGACATGATAATATAAGCTATCAACTATTTTGACAGATATCCAACAATAGCAGATAGACAAGTACGAAGATGGTCGGAAATAGAAGTGCTAGGAAGCTCTAAACGCTCCGGAACTTGTGCAACATTCACCTTTGCATTCCATCATTACAACCAACATGATTGAATTCGCCGACTTTTGACTAAAGCAGGAAAACTGTCGACAATTTTTCAAAAAATACTGTTTTCGCTTCTGTTGAGACCCAGGAAGCCACAACTAGATCTTTATTTACGCTCTCTTATCACTGGTCTCTCTATAAAAAAGCGAAGGAAAAACCGAAAAATTCTTTTGAAAATTAACACGATGTCTATTCAACACACGCGCGAAGATATGTGTTAGTCCCCTCCATGAAAGTCAACAACATTGCGCCGTGCTTGTCCGCCAGCGCGTAGAAACGCCTCAAAATAATACTATGGAAATTAATGCCAGCAACAGCGCCACAATCGGTTCCGGTAAGCTTATTAATTACAGCGTGAAGCGGGCTATAATCCTCCCAACTTAGATTAGCGCCGTTCCGTTGCAACTAACGGTGTGCGCACGCTGCAACGCTGATATAATTTTGCACGTGCGCACGCACGAGTATATTTGTTCGTCGGAGGATATGCAATGGACAGTGGCGCAGCCTTGCAAATCGTTTTGCCCTCAATTGGGCCCATTTTATCGGAAACTCATCCGTGGTCTTTCAATAAACTGATGAGCCAAAAGAATGACCAGTGTCCAGCGTGATGTAAAATGCCGGCCGGTGGCGTCCGGACAAGTTGTAAGTAGGCTGTTTAGGTTTTTATGTTGGTAACGTCACCTAGCGCTCTGCATGAAAATCACTGGCTGTGCTGTGTGCAGTCTGTGGCTGGTTAGCATTGTTGCTTATTTGCTATTGTAGTGTTGGTCAGTTGGCTGTTAACAGCGCGTAGCGTTGCGCAGTTGGAGGTGAGCCGCCAGCAGTGGTGGATTTGGGGAGAGAGATGGCGGAGTTTTGAGAGCCGATGATCTGGACGTGTGTCCATCAGAGAGAGTAAATTTGTAAGACTGGATGTCATGAACTGATATATATATATATATATATATATATATATATATATATATGATGACTTTGGAACAATAAGGTAAATACATTGTTTGTTCTCTATCAAAATCTTTCATCTGCTAAGTATGCCTATCAGTAGTTAGTGCCTTCAGTAGTTAGAATCTTTTATTTAGCTGGCAGTATTGGCGGTCGCAGTACTGCAGTAGTTTGAATAGCGAAGATTTTTGTGAGGTAAGTGATTCATGAAAGGTATAGGTTATTGTTAGTCAGGGCCATTCTTTTGTAGGGATTTTTGAAAGTCAGACTGCGTTGTGCTAAAAATATTGTGTGTCAGTTTAAGCACAGTCATTTATAATTTTTTCTAAGGGGACGTTTCAAAGTGCTGCAATAGGGGAAGTGCATAAGCGGAGACATGCGAATGGGCAATCATTCTATCGACGAGCTGCAAATGGAGAAAACCACTGGTATAAGCGACTATGACAAACGGAAGATTGTTACAGTCCGGCATCTCGGATAGGGCATCACGGAAACGACGAAGCTGATCGGCTGTTCGTGCGCTACTGACGTGAACATTTTGGAAAGCGGTCGAAGGACAGTGAAACCATGACAAAGGAAGAAGAGTGTTGGACGCCCACGTTGCATCACAGATCGTGGACGTCGAAGGCTTGCCCTCTTTCTAAAGAAAAATAGTAGGGGATTTGTAGCAGATCTGACGACAAAATGGTTCAAATGGCTCTGAGCAAAAAAAATGGTTCAAATGGCTCTGAGCACTATGGCACTTAACATCTGAGTTAATCAGTCCCCTAGAACTTAAAACTACTTAAACCTAACTAACCTAAGGACATCACACACATCCATGGCCTAGGCAGGATTCGAACCTGCGACCGTAGCGGTCGTGCGGTTCTAGACTGAAGCGCCTAGAACCGCTCGGCCACTCCGGCCGGCATCTGACGACAGGGTATGTGCTGGAGCAGGCACAAATGTCTCTGAGTACAATCTTCAGCGCACCACTGCTGAACACGAGACTCCGTTGGAGACGACCCCTATGTGTTCTCAGGTTGAACCAATGACACCGACTGTTACGTTTGCAGTGGACACGGTATCGTCGAGACTGGACAGTGGATCAGTGGAAACCTTTTTCCTGGTCGGAGGAATCACGCTCATTGTTTCACCAGGTCGATACCGTGTCCAGATACGCTGTCATCCAGACGAACGGCTTTCGAAACGTAAATCGCGCCAGACACAAGTTGGTTATGGGGTAGTTTCACTTGTGCTTTCATATTATCTGTGGTAGTTACCGAGAGCTGTAATCAACGTGAAAACTATTGCAGACCATCTGCACCCCTTCATACTTGTCTTCCCCGACGGCAACGACATCTCCCAGCACAATAACTGACACTGTCACAAGGCCAGAATCGTGCTACAGTGGTTCGAGTGTCATAATAGTGAGCTGATGTTGATGTCTTGGCCACGAAATTCGTTTGCTCTGGACCCAATGGAATAACATGGGCGTAGACATGCGGTGCCAGGTACATCCGAAAATCCACTAAGGACTCGTAGAATCCATTTGGCACAGAATCGCTACTGTATCGCGTTCTGAAAGTAGACCAACGCGCTATTAATCATGCGGTCAATATGTTTTGGCTCATCTGTGTATAATACACATTCATCTCGTGCACTTGATGAGCGTGGCACATTTTTAAATTTGAAGTGAACAGTTAAAAATTTAGGGAACATGGAACACCTAGAGCGTAGGGCCAGTGAAATTAGGCGTTACGCGCGCCGCATTTTGTCGTCTACAGGTTCGAACTTCACGATTTTAGTGTGCGGCCAATTTCCATGAAAACTGTTACTACAAAAACTTACGTATTACCGAAACAGTGAAATCAATCACAATAGCTTGAGCATAGTCTGTGTTCCAAGAGGTCTTATTTGTACGTCACCATTGCACTTGTATACAACAAAATCTGAAATTGTTTCTTTAACCAATCCGCGCACGCACACACACACACACACACACACACACACACACATACTATACTGGTCACCATGGCAAGTTCTGTTGACTGCCAAGAAGCACACACACTTAGAAACAGATAACGTGAGAGGACAAGAATCCTTCAGATAACGGGCTTGTTCAGTTACATAACTACAGGCAGTTTTTTGTGAATTCGAAAAGAGCTTCGTGAGAAAATTACCATGAGCCCCTGCTGTTAGAAGGAGACAAGATTATTAGATGCATTTAGAGTATCCAAGTATTTACTACCGATGAAATGCTCTCGGATTTCCAGCCTGGTGACTGTGTTAAAATACTGCGATGTCTGGCCGGCCGAAGTGGCCGAGCGGTTCTAGGCGCTATAGTCTAGAACCGCGCGACCGCTACGGTCGTAGGTTCGAATCCTGCCTCGGTATGGATGTGTGTGATGTCCTTAGGTTAGTTAGGTTTAAGTAGTCCTTAGTTCTAGGGGACTGATGACCTCAGTAGTTACTTCCCATAGTGCTCAGAGACATTTTTGAACTGCGATGTCTCGGAGAGCGCCATACTCATTATATTATATTATTGTGCGTCATTACCTGTCCCCAAAATGTATCGGCTTTTACAATCGAAAACGGCCAGTCGAGGTGCGTAAATAAATTTTAATTTTTGACTGAAGCTCACAGCGCTGGTGCCAAATAGTTGTAAGGACGGCGCTGAAGAGAGGACAGGGCGAAGGAGAAAATAGAACGGCGCCTGGAATGCCTCCGATGAATTATTAAGACAACAAAAGACTATTGTGTGATACCACCCGTTCCCACACTGATCGTCACCGCCGCTGATCCTGGGCCGTTGTCGAGGACAACAGAGTGCAGGCACCAGGGTTTGTAATATAGCACGCACAGGCTCGCCGAGAAACGCAGGAGGCGGTACAACTCGGGGCTCACCACGCAGCCTCATTACGCCAAAAGCGAAGCTCCCGCGACCGTGAACACGCGCACGCCAACACACGCGGGCGGAAATTGAACTCGACTCATTTCCGGTGGCTCCCCTGCTCACTATTAAATTCAGCCTCCCACATCTCTTCAGCAGTGTCACAGCACGTCATCTCAGAAGTTTCGACACTCACACGAAAAAAGTTCTATTCCGAGGTAGCTCCCACACTTCTCGTGGTTGATGTCATTACATCACTTTGCTGACTACACAATTTATTTATTATTTCAATGCATGACGCTTTTCGAGTCCAAGGGCTCATCTTCGGGTGCTAGATCAGTCTATACTTTTTTCCTTTTTTTTTAAGTTTACTACAAGTCATGTTAAGAGTACAAAGGTATATCACACGGTAGCACACTGTAACTACAGTTTTTACAAAACTTAAGACTGAATCCAAAAATCAGTACTGATTCCAGTGTTTATTGCATAGTTGTTCAGTACGGTATACATTGCTAATTGTTCAAGCAGATCAAGATCTCCGCTGGAACAATTAGAAGTTCACACCGAGAATTTAAAAAAAAAAAAAAAAAAAACGTTATATGAACAAACAGAAGTTTAAAGTCACAGTTTTTTCGGCAATTTCAAAAGTTTATTTTTTCCTGAAGAAACAAGTATTTCATAGGTACAACCATTTCATAACATAAGGTCACATCTGATGTCGGCACAAATAATTATATTGCAAATGACATTCATACATAAATGTTAATGCAACATCTTTGTAACATCCTAGAAGTAGCAATACCATTATACATGTGGAAAAATAACATGTTTACATTTGGATATATTTTGACTTATTTGAATTTTTGTTTATAATTTTGCTGTTAATATGTATTTAAATGTAGAACTGCCGTGCTTAAAAACTATGTACCACTACTGGAAACGTTAAGTAATTTTTCGGTTTTTTCTTGGTTATGAAAAAATTGTAGTCGCAATATGCCACCTTGTAATATACTTATGTACTCTTAACAGGACCAGGAGCAGTACTAACCTAAATTAAATGCCACATGGGATAACCGCACGGTCTCAGGTGCCTTGCCCCCCGTCGGAGGTTCGAGTCCTCCCTCGGGCATGGGTGTGTGTGTTGTCCCTAGCGTAAGACAGTTTCAGTTAGTTTAATTAGTGTGTAAGCCTAGGGACCGATGAAATAGCAGTTTGGTCCCATAGAACCTTATCACAACTTTGCTAAATTAAAAAAAAAATGTAAACTGATCAAGCATCTGAAGATGAGACTCTAGGGCTCGAAATGTCTCGTGTACAGAAATAAAAATCACGATTCGTGACTGAAGGCGGTTTGATTTTACGAAATTAATAGAGTCGCTGAAGAAAGACTGACAGCAGTATACAAAATTATGTCTCAAATCAGTTCAAATCAGAAGTGATGTCATCTTTTAGCTTAGAAGTTCCTTGCCATCTCAATGTTGTGCAAGTTAATGCTGTATCTTTTACTAGCACGGTCGAGGTCTAATTGGACACAGTCTTACATTTTTGTTTACGTGAACGATATCTTGGCGTCTCTTGGAGCAATGGTTTTTTTCCGAGCTGCTCCATTCTGTGAAACTTACCCGTCAGTTGCTTTCCTTGTTTACTCTGTTTAACGTTCCGACAGCTTTCCTCGGGTGAAATCGCTGTTTCTCCATTTAGCATCACTTCTAATTGAAGCGGATATTCTCTCAATCCGGTTGCCTCCAAACTAATAGAATATTCAGGAGTAGTTTACCGTCGTAAAGGAAGCTGAGAAATTATCGTTCCGTCAACATCTAAATTATTAAAGACGGAGCAAAGGCACTGACTGGACAAAGATATAGAAGGAAACCGACCGTGCCAGTGTTTAAACGTCCATTCCTTTACTTGCCCGAGGCAGTTGACCCAAGACACTCGCAAGGATTTAGCTCATTTGATATAAACAAGAAAGGATGATTAAAGATCACCTTCCGATTGATGTTGAGATAATTGGAAAACGAGTCTCAAATCAAAAGCAATATCAGGAGGAACATTTGTAATTATGTAGCACATCGCGAAAACTCTGTCAAAAACAGTTATTAGTACACAATAGCGTTTTTCAAAAAAGGAAGAAAACCGCATGATATGTTTATGAAAACGAAATTCGTACAGCCAGAGGTCTACCAATTTAGGATTAGCAAATACATGTGCGTTGCAGATCTCCATTCGTATCTCGGCTAGCAAAAACTGTTGTAGAGCACAAACTTGTTTAAACATTGCTTTTCTAATCACTGGTACCGCGCAATACATTAACCAGGGGCACAGCGCTGTACGTTGAAGTAGTGGACAACAAGATGTCTCACTGTAGTATGTAGGATAAATACGCCGTCCTGCTGAGAGAATAAACTGCAAGAACATTCAGTAGATCTCAATGTGTTGTGAAACCACTATGGAGTAAAAAATAATTAGATTTTCTAAAGAACAATTGAGTGTTAGTGCTGCTGCAACGCAAATAAACTCCGCTTCAGAGCAAATATGTTGATCCATCACCTACATAACTTCATTCACAGAGGTTCTAATAAAACATTTTCATATAAAGAACATGAGCTGAAGGAGACTTAACATCAAACAGGACAATGGAGTCCTTGAAATTGTAACGACACCTACGAAACGCGCTGGACTTCAATAAAATTATTAAGTAATAAAGCATTGTGATTGAAGACAGCATATTAGTAACAAACATGTCCGTAACATGGATTTTCTGTGACTGCGGATATTCCACCTTCATCCTCATCAAATCTACTTGTGCTAAGTTTCAATTGTGTGCCTAAGATCTATGTTGGGGGAGAGGGGGAGGGAGCTCCTATCAGTTGCGTGGAAGGCAGAGGGATGGAGAAAATTATTTCTCACAAAACAGAACTCACAACTACTGAGAAATTTCTTATTTTATAACCAAATATACTATGCTTACCATTGGAGGTATATACGAATATTTTCTATACATATATTTTAGTAGATTTTGACATTGCCAGGGACAGAATAAAAATCATTGCGAAATGGAGGTATACCGCAAATAGCTTTTAGAAATCAGGATCACCCGCTTTTTCAGTTTCAATGAGACTAGACCCGAACGGTGAAATTTTTTAGAAATTTCATCACCAACTGGGCTGGGTAAACGCGATAACAGAGGATATTCTGCTGCTTCTGGCTTTCTCAAACCGCAATTGAACTGATACGTCGGTGGGTGAGTGTTTCGTTTCCGAAGATTATAATTTGTTTTTCTCTTAGGGGGCATGGAGGCGGGGGCAGAGGTCTAACACCAGGCTCTTATATTCCTAATATTCTCGTCCCATATAGAGCTGTATATGCAGAGTTATATGTGTAAAAAGGAATACCATTACATTGTTGGTGGGATTATGTTTAACGCAGTCATATGAATAATTAGGAAAAAAAAAATTGCCTCGAACTGTAATTAAATGCTCTTCATGATCGATTTCGAGGCTATTACAATTGTCATCAAATGTACCCGACAACTTTACATGGAGTCGACGCAAGAAATCGACGCACGGAGTCATACTGAAATCAGTTGTCGCTCATTAACGT
Organism: Schistocerca cancellata; assembly: GCF_023864275.1. Classification (NCBI taxonomy): domain Eukaryota; kingdom Metazoa; phylum Arthropoda; class Insecta; order Orthoptera; family Acrididae; genus Schistocerca; species Schistocerca cancellata. The sequence goes on along the minus strand of NC_064634.1, from coordinate 381,419,223 downwards.
GCCGTGTCAACTACACTGCTTCTGTACCACTCACGAAATGACGCCCGCAGCTTCAGCGACAGCACCCTTCCTCCATGATACTGTGGACTCGTTGTTTGGCAGTGCTCCTTACTAAAGGATAATTGATATCAGTAAGATATGGTCCTAAGGAGAACATGCCGCATACAGATTCGGTGCATATGTATCCGATAAATCACATGATGATTCAATGATGGTATAAACTGAAAAGAGTTTAGTTGCAGTCTGATGCAGTTCTTCTCATAATTGTTAGGACTGAAGGCTGTACATGTAGATTATTGTGGATTAGTAGTTTAGAAAACCCTTGTTCGACCTCTACATGAATATCGCTCGTCTATCTGGAACCCGTACCAAAAGGAGCTGATAAAAGAAATTAAGACAATCCTAAGAATAGCTGTGCGTTTCGCTTAGGATTGTTTAGTAACCGCGAAAGCGTCACAGAGATGCTCATCCAACTCCATTAGCAGACGTAACAAGAGAGGCACTTCACATCACAGTGTAGTTTATTGTTAAAATACAGTGTGCGTAGTTTTCAATGTACAGTAGTATTATTCATTAAGTAGCTCTGGGGGTGTCAGAAGATGATGATGCAAATACTACAAGACATACAGAAAATGGAAAAATTCAGTGAGTTAGGCTACATCTCCAAGCTTTTAAATCCAGGTGCCCAATATGGGTACCTTTTCTGCTGCGCCCAACGCCAACATGTACGTGCAGGTAGCTACAGGCGCAACGGCAGCAATCCGCCTTGGGAGTCACGTCGTTGGGTTGCCTACGTGAAGGCGCGAACTAATTCGGAGCAGATGATTGTTCTACCTGTTCTGACACGCCTGCTCTCTTGTCGCGTACTCTGCAGCTACGCTATTGTGCGTATAACGAATTGAAACCTGTAAAGATGCCCTGTCCACTGATGTGTGCTGTTTCTCTGTATATCAATTTTCGGGGAGTCATCTTCCCGGAGGTACTTATGAACAACCTTGTACTGCGTCCTCCTACGTATATCACGCCGAAAGACCTTTATTGCAAAATTAGAGAGATTAGAGCTCACATGGAGGCTTACCAAGAATCGCTCTGAATCTTATGGCTGCGTTCGACACCGTATGATGCCGTGGCCTGCTACCAAATTTGCTGAAATCATACCATGGAGAATACTGGTGAATCTAATGCAAAGCACGCCTAAAGGGCTATTCTACGTATTCCTTGGAGAAAATGGTAGTAGACTGCGAAAGCTGAATGATGGACTGCCGTAAGACTTTGTGCTAGGACCATGTCCTTTTATTCCTTATTCCGGCTATTGAGCCCAACACTAACGCTAAAAAGATCCAGTTTGCCGGCATTTACCACTAGTTTATCAAGCAAGAAACCCGAGTGGCGTAAAGGAGCAGTAAGCACTGGTTTACACATAGTGGGTGGATGCTCGTACTTCAAGAACTGGAGATCGAAACCAAATCCGTCTAAAACAGGGGTAAATGCTCACCGTCTTAATAACCGTGGGGCGAATCACAAATTAATGTGGCCTTCAAAAGTGATCCTCTGAAGCATAACCATACCAACAATGCTTGGAGGTTATTTTAGTTTGGGTTCTTACTTTCAAAGACGATTTATAAAATACCGAAAAAAGTGAACACCAGAACTAATATTTGAAAACTAGCTGGGTCAGAATGGTGTGCAAACGCAGATACTCTACGTACCGCTGCATTGCCACTAGTTTACACTACGTCAGAGTGCTGTGCCCCACTATGGAAAAACTGTGCACATGCGCGCAACGTTGATGTTAAACTAAACCAAGCAATCAGAATAATTAATGGCACTGCTAAATCAACATGACTTCCATGACTGCCCGTATTACGTAATACTACACCACCGTCAATTAGACGAGAAACAGCAACTGTAAGGGAGTTCTGAAAGCGTACTACTCATCAGAACTTACTTCTGTACACTCAACTACAGAATATACCTGTAAGCAAATTTAAATCCAGAAAACTGCATGGCTAAAGCAAAGTACGCCTCTTCTATATGATGTGTGCCAAGGGTAACTAAGAAATTTGGTGGAAGTTTCCTCCAGCAAATTCTCGCCTTATTACTGATCCTACTAAACCTGTGAATCGGTTTGATCTTCTCAGGAAATTATTGGCAGCAGTGAATAGATTCCGCACAGGTTATGGAAGGTGCGGAGCCTGTTTGTATTAATGGGAAGATCAAAGATGCTCCTCTGTGCGTTTATGGGCTTTCTGTGTGAAGTACCCAGCATCTGACTAAAGAGCGTTTATTACGGAAATTTCCTGGCGGGGTCAATGAATTGCCTTTGTGACACCAAGATTTGTCGATTGGTTAAGACGTCCAGATATTCAGCCAAAAATTTTTGTGTGTTGGTTTGATTATATTATAAAGGGCAGTCAAATGAAAATGAGACAGATGGGATAAAGTAAGTAAACTGTTAACTATTTCCAAAGTAATCGCCGGAACTGTTAATACGAGGGTTATTCGGAAAGTAAGGAACGATCGGTCGCGAATTGGAAACCACAGTGAAAATCCGATGAAGTTTAGCACAGGTGTGTTGGGCAGTATCTCTAGTATGCCCGTCGATCGCGTTACGTCGTTCTTTTTAGTTCTGAGCACACAGGGAGTACATAAAGATGCCTAGAACAATAGTGTCTCCCGCAAAGTATTAGGGCCTGGTGAGGAATTTCGCCTGAAGCTATGCAGCCAACATTACAACATTGTCGTACGTTTTCTCCTTCAAGAAAATTCTCAGCCGCTTTTTCAAGGGGCAATGAAGATGCTCCTGCATCGTTCTCAATTGGAAATGTTTGATTACCACAATACAGACCGTAATTGTCTCCCTCTGAGTTTCATCTCTGCTCACGTGAACCGCTGGCTATGAACACAACATTTTGGCACAGACAACGAGCTGTAGGCCAGCGTAGAGAACTGGCGGAAAGCACTGGCGGCTGCCTTCTATAACGAGGGTATTGAAAAATTGGTACAACGCTACGACAAACGTCTAAGTCGGATCGGCGACTAAGGAGATACGTAGCTCGAAGTTGTTGCTAACTGTTGCAAATAAAACAGTTTTGATTTTCACTGTGGTTTCGATTTCGCGACCTATGGTTCCTTACTCTCGGCATAGCCCTCGTACACTGTGAGACAAGACGGTCAGTGGCAAATGTCTGTGGTTGCCTACAGAACCATGATTGTACCAAAACGTGAACCTCTTGGTTCAAGGTCACGTATGTCTTTCTTCACGGCTCCAAAAAATGGAAATCGCTTGGGGAGAGATTGGGACTGTATGCAGGATGTGTAAGGGCTTTCCCGTGAAACTTCTGCAGCATACTCGAAACTATCTGCCAACGACATGCCGTTCCTGTGTTACCGAGGTAGTTCGAGCACGCTGCAGAAGTTTCGCTGGGAAGCCGTTACACGTCCTTCATACTGTTCCGCTCTCTCTCTCTCTCTTTGCGATTTCATATTCTTGGAGCCCTGAAGAAAGGCATTCGTGGCATCGAATTGCGTCGGACAAAGAGGTGCACGCCGTGGTACAATCATGACCCTGTGCGCCGTCGCAGACATTTTTCCATGAAGGTATTGACTGTCTTGTCTCACAAAGGGACAAATTTATTAACAGTTACAGATGTTATCTGTGGAATACTTTGCGGCCGAGCGGTTCTAGGCGCTACAGTCTGGAACCGCGCGACCGCTCCGGTCGCAGGTTCGAATCCTGGATGTGTGTGATGTCCTTAGGTTAGTTAGGTTTAAGTAGTTGTAAGTTGTAGGGGACTGATGACCTCAGCAGTTAAGTCCCATAGTGCTCAGAGCCCTTTGAACCTGTGGAATAATAAACAGTTTCCTTTTTTTCCATTTGTCTTCATTTGAATGCCCCTTATATGTACTGTTTTACGTATATTTTACCGTTCACATAGAGAGTGATTCAGCTGCCACTGCTTATGGGTTTTATGCAAACTGCAGTGCCTTGAAACACCACGAGCAAGATTTTCACATTCTCTCCCTCGCTAGTTGCTAACCATTAGTCCTACAGAATAAATGAACAGGGTCTTCTTGTACAAAATTTAATGTATCTAAGTTTTGTACAGGGATACATTTTCACCAGAGGCTGTGATTTTCGAAATACTCAAGAAAAACTTACAAAGAAACCTTCAAACGCTTTTATCTTGAATAGCTCGAAAACTTTGGCCTCCACCGAAAACGTATCTCAGTACAAGAAGGGTACTACACTTGGTTCTTTCATCAGCGTCAGAGAAGAATCGGAGAAAAAATTCTTCTCAATTCCATTTTTAGGTCCAGTGCCATACCAGATTCAATGGTTGCTTCGGATTAAATACAAGTGTAATATTGCCTTTTCTACAAATAACAACTTGAGAAAAAATGTCATCCATAATTTAAAGTCAATTACTAGCCCTCTTGAGAATTCTGGTGTCTAGAAGATTTCATGTGACACTTGCGGTGCCGATTATATTGGTCAAACAGGACGTGCCTTTCCAATTCGCTGGAAAGAACATTTTCTGAGGGAAAACGGTTCGTGTGCCCCTAACTCTTCTTTTACAAAAATGTCTGGTTCAAATGGCTCTGAGCACTATCGGACTTAACATCTGAGGTCATCAGTCCCCTAGAACTTAGAACTACTTAAACCTAACTAACCTAAGGCCATCACACACATCCATGCCCGAGGCAGGATTCGAACCTGCGACCGTAGCGGTCTCGCAGTTACAGACTGAAGCGCCTAGAACCGCTCCGCCACACCGGCCGGCTTCTTCTTTTACATATCACCTGTTAATCACAGGGCACTCTCCTAAAAGGGGTTGAGAAGTTGTAAATTTTGCATATTGAAAAAAAGGGCGTAAACTTGATATTTTGGAGGAGCTGGAAATTTTCAAGCATTTACTTTCGAATGACGGGTTTTTTCTCAACGAGCAGGTGCAATTGAGCGGAAGGTATAAATGGCATAAAGCCGCTGCTTGACGAGATCTAACACTTTGATGTACCAACTGCTTCTTGCAGATTCAGAGATACCTTTTCTTTCTACTTTTTACGGCTCATATACGTAAATTTAAAAAAACTTTTTTGGTTTTTATAACGTATCTATTATAGCAAGCAGTAATGTCATTTAATGGATTATTTCGTATATGTCTTCTTTATGCATTTATTCTGGATTTCTGAACAACAGCCAGTCATTCATTAGTTGTATTTTATATCATGCAGTATCCCGCAATTGTAATTACTTCATGTACACCGTTCAGGTGTTTGTTTATTTCCTTCTCTGCAGTTACGAGAGATGTTTACAAAACAGCTTGTTTTACCAATTAGCCACCAGATGGCGGTATTGTCTTGAAGTTGCCGTGGCGCACAAGTCACATGATGTGCACCGAATAGGAAAGGAGGAAGTGACGTTAGAACACAAAGTTCTCTTCGTCACACGCGATAAGGTAACTTGCAGAGTACGGATGTAAACGTAAACGGAAATCCACCCTCGATGTGCGATGCTGGCGATACGACTAAAGCTTCGTAGAAAAATTTGACTTTTTTTGTGGGGGCAGCGTTATATGTGCTTACGGAGCAGTCGAGAAATGACGTGGAAGTGGAATACGAGAGCGGCTGCGGCAATATTGGGACGCGGGGCCTTCCGCTAGGAAGTAAGGCGGTGCAGCAGGTCCGGCGCGGCATGTCGCGGGAAACAGTGAGAAAACGCTGTCGGGGGTGGCGGCGGCGGAGGCGGGCAGCGGGCGCGGCTGCAGATCGATAGCTGATGGGAGCCCCCACCACGGCGGAGGCGGCGGTGGAGGCGGAGGCCGCGCCAGCACCGGGCCCGCCGGGCTGCGACAGGGGCGCGCGCCGGGCCGGGGTGCGCCTCCCTCACCTGACCGCCCCCGCTGCGCCCCCTTCCCCTCCCCCACACTGCGCCCCCCCCCCCCCGCCCCCCCTACAGCTGGCCAATCTGACAGCCCTCTGCTCGCATCACGCCAACAAACTAACAATAATTAAACATATCGAACTTTGCTTGCTTTTATTTTTTTTTTAAAAATACAATTTTTAAATCAAATATATGGTAACTACAGAAAATATAATTTTTTTAACGTCGCATGCAAATTAAAAGTACTGTAAAACAGAAAACAAACCTCCTTCGGTAACAAATCGTCTTTCTTATTTCAATACACGACGCGTTTCGAACCCTGTGGGCTAATTTTCAAGTGCTTCATCAGTTTACATCAATCTTTTATTAAAAATTTTGGTTACTATTGGACCTGTTATACTAGGTCTTTTACAAGGTAGCACACTCCTACTAAAATTTTTAATGAAACTACGACAAAACCGAAAAATTACTTACCGTTTCCAGTAGCAGCTATAAACGAGGGACGTTCAATAAGTAATGCAACACATTTTGCAATTTGGGTTGCAAGAAATGCGGAATTTGCTGTGGAACATCATGGAATATTCCCTATAGTTTCACGAAGTTCGGATAGGTGGCGGCGCTATATGCAGCCTTCAAAATGGCGTCTGTAACGGAGACGCCTTCCTAGCAGATATTGTCATTGAAGTTCCTTTTGACGGAAAACCAGAGCATCGCATATATTTACACGACTTACAGAATTTCTACGGAGATGTGACACTGAACGAGAGTACGGTGAGCCGGCCGGAGTGACCGAGCGGTTCTAGGCGCTACAGTCTGTAAACGCGTGACTGCTACGGTCGCAGGTTCGAATCCTACCTCGGGCATGGATGTGTGTGATGTCCTTAGGTTAGTTAGCTCTAAGTTGTTCTAAGTTCTAGGGGACTGATGACCTCAGAAGTTAAGTGCCATAGTGCTCAGAGCCATTTGAACCATTTTTAAGAGTACGGTGAGTTGTGATCGCAACAAGATCGCGCAAACCTGTCCGACCTCCCGCGTGTCGGCCGGCTGCACACAGCTGTGACTCCTGCCATGTGTTTGTCGCCACAAAAATGCAATCGAACGTCACCCTTCGACTTCCATTTGTTTGGCCCAATGAAGGATGCACTCTGCGGGAAGCAGTAATGGATTATGGGGAGGTTATTGATGTAGCAAGACGTTGGCTCCGAGGTTGACCAGTACCATGCGAGCATACAAGCCCTTTCCGTAAAATGGCCCAAGGCCGTCGCACTGAGCGGAGATTACGCTGAAAAATAGAAATTTTTATAGCCAAAACCGTAGGGAATAATATGATGTACCGAAATAGAACGGCACGAGTAAACATATTTATATACACACTTTTCGTCTCACGGCACGTTTGTAAACAAAATTCAAATTAGTCAAAATATATTCACATGTAAAGATGTCACATTTCCACACATACATAGGTGTTGCTATTTCTAAGATGATACAAAGATTTGACATTATTATTTATACCTACATGTCATCTGTAAAACGATTGTTTGTGAAAATACAAAATGTGACCCTATTTTTTGAAATGATTGCTTCTATTAAATACTTGTTACTTTGGAAAAAAATACGAACTGCTGAAAAAATCGTGGCTATTAAAAACTCTATTTATTCTTTTAAAATGGTTTCAGAAATTTTTTCTTTGTGTAACGGTACTTCTGTTCTAGCGAATAAAATTTTCTACCGTTATTTGCCGTATGGAGTACAGTTAGGCTATTATGGATGTCATTTGGTGTGTGTCTATTCACGTACTCCCTACTGGAAACAGCAAGTAATTCTTTTTTGTTTTTCTTTTCGTTTCATATTTTAATCATAACGTGCGATCTTCTAATATGCCTATTTATTCTTCGTGGGACCTGTAATAACCTGAATTTTTAAAAATAATGTATACTCATCAAGCACCTGAAAATGAGCACCCAGGACTCGAAATGCAGAGTTTATTGAAATAAAAATCACATTTGCGACTGAAGGCAGTTTGATTTCTTTTTTTACAAAAGTAACACAGTCACGGAAACAACTCTGAGAACGATGAAAAAAAGTAAGGTACATTTAACTGTTAGGAAGTATTTTCTGAAAGCCTTGTACGAATTGAAACGCGGACGATACGCAGTTCAGACAAGAAGAGATCAGAAAATTTTGAAACGTGGTGATACAGAAGAATGTTGAAAATTAGATGGGTAGATGAAGTAACTAATAAGGAGGTACTGGATCGAAATAGGGAAAAAAGAAATTTGAGGCACAACGTGATTAAAACAAGGGATCGATTGAAAAACGACCCATCTTAAAGCATCAAGGATTCATCAGTTTGACAAAGGAGGAAAGTATGTGTATGGGGGGCCGGGGGGGGGGGAAGAGGGCGGGGGGGTGGAGGGTAAGAACTGTAGAGGGAGACTAAGGCTTGACTACAATAATCAGATATGAAAGAATGTAGGTTGCAATAGTTGTGTAGAGATGACGAATCGAACCGACCACATTAAGTATTCAGTTTGTGGGATCCTACGAAAGTAGCAGTAAAGCTAAAACTGAAACAATAAAATGGATCGAAGCAGTAGAAGAAAACCTGAAGGAAGCAGGAATCAGACAACTTGATATACCAGACAGAAAAAATTTTAGATACAAAATTCAGGACTGTACAGCTGATCTGTCAGAAAAACTCAAGGATACGGGAAATATTTTTTCGGACGAGCTGAATATGCCCCATTTTGAGAGAATAAAAGTAATATGGGCACAAAGAAAAGCTAAACCAAAACTCTGAAGATGTCCTTTGTTGTATATCGAGTGCCCCAGTAGCAACCAAATGTGAATATTAGTTATAACAATATTCTGTCTTTGTAAGGTGATCAGTGACTGCTAATTATGTCGAATTGTCCACTCCATTTTCTTCTGTTGTCTTCAGTATTGTTTCTTATATTAATTTTTTTAATTATTTCCTAATGTCTCCAGGCAAATGCCGGGATTGTTCCTTTGAAAGGGCACGGCCGATTTACTTCCCTATACCTGACACAATCCGAGCTTGTGCTCCGTCTCTAATGACCTCGATGTTGACGAGATGTTAAACCCAATCTTCCTTCCTTCCTTCTTTCCTAATGTCGCTGTTTCTTAATCTGCCTGCTCTACTTTCAGAGTCCTAAGAAGTCTCACGTCAGCTACCAGGAATTTACTTTCTTGTTGTTTGTAAATGACCCATGAATCACTTCCTGAGAGAAATGTGGGGATGGCCATTACTTTATAAAACTTCTTTTTTTGTGTCTTATTTTTAACGTATCTATTTATTGTGCCCACTTATCTTTTTCATACTCGTATGTGATATCACATGCCAGATAATTAAAATGGCTGAGCTGATTTACTATTGCGTTGACAACAAGTATTTCTGTTTTTATGGGAGCCCTGTCCTACAAAAGCCATTGTTTTAGTTCTCTTTGTGGATACAGCCATATTGTAGGCTTCTGCAGGACATTCTCTTTCTCTGTTAAAACTGTAACATCGTCTGTGTATAAAACGCAATTCAGTGTATTCTCTTTGTCTACTCATTCTAATACCTGCATGACTCTTGGTTTAATCGCTGACTGAGCGTAAAAAGTCTCATATACAAAATTTTGGAGTCTTTGAAGCAGATAAAGAAAATCTATTTGTGTGTGACAAAAAGTTGATTGATACAAGTTCATGTAGGTTTTGACGCTAGTAATGTTCAGAGATTGTGTTCAAACTGTGGTGTTTTAGAGATTTTACTGATCTATAGTTTTCGTTTTGTAGGAGGACATGAAGCGTTTAGTGTACGATGCATTGAAAGCACACTCCGGAAGATCTGGTTGCCCGCTTGGCTGCAGCAATTATTCGAGAAGCACCTGATTAACTTGAGTTGTTACACAATCAGTAGCATGCAGAAGGCAGTTGTACATTAATGTGAAAAGACATCTCTAAAACAATTTTCATCACACTACAGTTTGAACACCGTCTCTGAATATCAGCATCAAAATCCTCAAGGACCCTGCTGAGTCCTCCGGTAGATATGAAACGCAATGATACATGGAACAGCGCCGCGTTGCCTAGTACTCGGGGGCAACTGAGTTAATCCTATTCTCCAACAGATCGCGTAAAAGGATGTTATACAAGCTGCCATAGTTATTGTTTAATGGATGCAGGATTAGATCGAGTTAAGACAGATCAGCGCAAGTGAACACTGACGTAGTGGTGTGCATAACATTCATACTGTAGTTCAGTATTGTCAAATATTCTATTAACAAATTACTGTAAATTGTTGCTAATCTGTGTTGCTATCATTTTACCACAGCTGCTATCTAACTGGATTTGGCTCTGTGACGAGGCTCTTTAGTTACTATAATTGCAACGTACAAGCAAGCCACATCAAAACAGCACTTACTTTGGGTGGTAATGCATTCTCTTCTTATCACGTTATTATTTTTGACACCAACTGCATTTGTAAATACAAATATTACAAACTGAGTGGAACGCTAGGTACCCGTTTGCCCCTCCTCTCCCCCCCCCCCCCCCATTTTAGTGATAAAAGGTTCTACCAGCTCTCCATTTATATTTATACTTCTACGTGAGTACTCTGCAGTTCACACTTAAGTGCGGGTGGGATTGGATTCATCGAACCATCGTCACGCTATTTCTCTGCCCTTCCAGAAGAGCGCGCAGAAAAACGAACGCTTATATCTCTCCATGCGAGCTCTGATTTGTCTTATATTATTACGACGATCATTTCTCCCTATGGAGAAGACGTCGACATAATGGTTCCACATTCGGAAGAGAAAGCTGGAGATTGAAACTTCGAAAAAAGATCTAGCCGCAACGAAAGACGCTATTGTTTTAATCATTCCCGCCTTAATTCGAGTATAATATCAGTAACACAGTCTCCCTTATTTTACGACAGTACAAAAGAGCTGCTCTCTTTGCACTTTTTCGTTGTCCTCCGCTAATTCTGCCTGGTAAGGATCCCACACCGCACATAGTCTAGCAGAAAATGGACCATTCTTTAGTGGATTTGTTGGATATTTAATTTGAGTGTAGCGTTTTCGTGTCTAGCCATACTAAGGTGTTTATTAAATGGAGCAGGTAACCTATTTTCTTCGTTATGCTACAAAGTTTTTTGTATCAGTTTTATCAAAGGTTCCAGCTGATTGTAGGATTTAACATGTACTACACAAGAGCTGTCACAGAACAAGTGCAGTGTGTGTGGTGTTAACAGGACGGGAGGAGGCGCGGGGGCAGGCGAGCGTGTGCTAATGAGGCGGTAAGCGGAGGCGCCAGCCAGAGACGCGTCGCGGCAGGCAGGGCCGCCTCGCCAGCCGCATGCGGTCGCGGTGGCGGCCGTGGCCGCGGCCGCGGGCGACGGCAGCGCCTCCGGCCCCCCGCGGCCGCACCGCCAACCAGCACTCGCCCCGGGCCGCGCCGGGCCAAAGCAGCCGACCTCCGCCCGAAATCCAATATTCTGCCGCGCAACACACGACGCCGACGCCGACGGTGAAGCGGGGCGAGCCGAGGCGAGCAGAGGGGGAGGGGGAGGGGGAGGGCGGAGGGCCGCGCGTCGTTTTTCGGCAGCGCCCGCCATCGCAGCCGCCGCCGTCAGCTTTGGGACGCCCAGTCCATTAACACGGGGACACCGCCGCTGCCGCCGACGCCCCCGGGACAGGAAATGGCTCCGGGCAGCCGCTAACCGCCCGCCGCCGGGAAGGAAGCAAAATACCCCAGCACTCGCCTGCTCCGTTAAAGAGCCCAATACGGTCCTTAAATGGCTGCCCCGCTCAGATTTCTCCGTAATCGCTCTCAGAGATACGCAAAAATAGTAACCCCTGCGCTCTCCCCGTGGATGCAATTTCGCAATTTCCCTACGTGTTCTCATACCGGACAGACTGTTACACTTAAATTTCACAGTTCACAAATAACACCATGTGGGACTGACGTGAATTCATTACGATATTCTTCATCGTGTATTACTGCTTTATCACTAACCCTCGATTTGCCTTTATTTTCAACGTTTAGTTGCGTATGTTCAGGATACAAAATTCACCACCGGTCGTAGTATCATCTGTGTTTTTTATTGCATTGCATATCTAGGTTTCAACTGACAGTGCAGCTATCAACAGTACTTCAGTACAAATAAAACAAGAATCAGACATAGAAACAGTCATTGATCAAACGCCACGTCACAATTGTACATAGTACAATTGTACATAGTACAATTGTACATAGTTACATACCGTTATAAGTAGTCGTGTAGACTGAACATAATTATACCGCACCTGTTCCAGTCTGACTGAGGAAATACAAGAATTAGTCCAACTAAGGCCGATGTCTAGAAATCCACACAGGTAACCTAGGTTTCCGTCATACTGGACAGCTAACGCACTCTTTTTATTGCCATCTGTAAAATAACTGGTTGTTTATTGCCATCTGTTAAATAACTGGTTAAACTAAAAATATGTATACATAAAAATATAGGGAGTTCAATTAGTAATTACAATAAAATACATTTTTGTCTGAAAGCATGTCGGTTGAAAAATCATTATGACATGTGTTTCATTACGTCGTACTGGACAGCCAGTGCCCTCCATTTTTATTGCTTGTATGTAAAAGAATGTCATAATGTCATACATAAACATACAGTGAATACAAATAATATTTATAATGAAATACAGTTTTGTCTCGAGGCATATAAATTCAAAGTCATTACAAGTGTTACACTACACTGAGTCATGTTGAGTATTCAGTATAAGGTAGTCGTAATGATTTCTGAATTTGTACGCCTCCAGACAAAACTGTATTTCATTATAATTGTTATTTTTATTCACTGTATTTTATGCATATAACTTTATTTAATGTTAACCCATTTTTATACACATGGGCAATAAAAGAAGAGATCATTGGCTCTCTTTTACGACGTAACAGAAATCTTGTCATAACGATTTTTTGAACTGTATGCCTCCAGACAAAGTTGTATTTTATTATAAATACTATTTGACTTCTCTGTATTTTTTATTTTTAGCTTAACCAACTTTTTTTCGTATGGGTAATAAATAGAGGGCATTAGCTATCCAGTATGACGTACACCAATGTTAGCTGTATGTATATGTAAACATTGGCCTTAGTTGGACTAAGGCTTGTACACGCCTGAGTTAGATTGGAATATGTATCGTTATAATTACGTTCAGTCTACACGACTACTTAACAGCGTTCTGTGACTGTGTAATTGTAATTGTGTTCAATTGTGACATGGCGTTTGATCAATATGCTGTTCCTTGTCTGATTCTTGTATTATTTGTATTTATAGCACTGTCAGCTGAAATTTAGATGTACAATGCAATTAAAAAGAACCGATGACATTACAACCGATGCTGACCGTTCTGTCCTAGATTACATGACTGTTGTGAGACAACTAATCCCATAGAATCGAAAATGATTACTTACGTATATTGATAACAATTGTGGCCAATCTTTCCCCCATTACTGATTCAGGTACGTTTATGACATGTATAAAAAAAATCGGTCCTTGGCAACTGATTTTTAAAAAAATTTCTTTTTAAGCAATATGACAATTTGCGTGTAAATTTTTATCTGTAAATATTGTCATGCATTATCCTGTACAAACATATTTAAACTAGCGTACGTTTTCACAAGATCTGAACACTCTAGCATCTTTGCTCCAAGGAACGACAGATTTGCGAAGACACTCTGAATACACCCAAAGATCTGCTACTACTGAAGAAAATGCTGCCATTCGGCAAAAACAGATATAGAAGAATGAAAGGAATGAAGAGTTACGAAAGAGGGGCTTGCCAGAATCAGTTTGTCAAACATGTTGAACTGCTCTTAGAATATAATTCCGCCCTGAAGAAAACTGTGGAACTGAGCAGAACACTAGTGTAAAAGACAATATCTGTTTCGTTAAAAGCATGACACATTCAGCTGTAAAAGGAGGAATTTTTTCTCTTCTGCGCTTTAAACACAAATTTTAATCAATGCTGGTGATGTAAACACTACCTTTTTTGCTTCTAGTTAACACACAGTGCATCCTTCAGATTATGCAAGTCGAAGAAATTGTTTGCGCTTTTACGTCCGCGTTATCACTTTCAGTTTTCAGGAAAACAATGTCATGCAAGCCGACAGGTGAACTGGAGAATCTTTAACCGTTGCAGTGTTGCAACGTAAAAAAGATTTTTTTTTTTTGAATCGTCAATCTGCTGACTGGTTTGATATGGCCCGCCGCTAATTCCTCGCCTGTGCCAACACTTTCATCTCACAGTAGCACTTTCAACCTATGTCCTCAAGTATTTGCTGGATGTATTCCAACCTCTGTCTTCCTCTACAATTTTTACCCTCTACAGCGCCCTCTAGTACGAAGGAAGTTATTCCCTGATGTCTTAACAGATGTTCTATCACCCTATCCCTTCTTCTTGCCAGTGTTTTCCATATATTCCTTTCCTTGCAGATTCTGCGGAGAAGTTCCTCATTTCTTACCTTATCAGTCCACATGATTTTCAGCATTCTTCTGTAGCACCACACTTCAAATACATCGATTCTCTTCTGTTCCAGTTTCCCCACAGTCCATGTTTCTCTATCATACAATGCTATGCTCCAAACGTAAGTTCTCCGAAATTTCTTCCGCAAATTAAGGCCTTTGTTTGATACCAGTAGACTTCTGTTGACCAGGAATGTCCTTTTTGCCAGTGCTTCTCTGATTCCAATACGTTTTCTTGAATTTACGTCTATGGTCACAAACTTTTCGTTAACAGATTACCGGTTTCGGTCTATAATGACCATCATCAGGTCTGTTTTATAAAAAGAAAGTCCTAATGTACTGCAGCCATAGTGGCATCGTTTTTGTTTTGTTTTCTTTTTTCCTTTACTGGCCGGCCATAGCTCGATTCCTTGCTTGAAAACTCCTATTATGTATTTGCAGAGCATGAGTGTCTCTCATACCGGATACGATATGGTCTAGACATCTCCGCGGTACATCCAGAAGCCACTGATTTTACCAGTGGGAGCTTCCTGTCAATACACAAAGCACAACATCTCAGAAACACACGAAGAGCTGCCGTGTTTTTTATGGAGCCGGTCTTACTAAAAACTGTTCAAAAACCACTGATAATCTTTCTCATGCATAACTATGCATTGTATTGTATATAGGCAAGTACCGAACTCCGGCGACTAAATTCTGAATCACAGTAAAAAGATTTACATTCTCAGGCGATGTAGTTGGTTCAGAGTATACCTCCGCTTCTAAATCGTTGCAGCCCGCAAGAAAACCGAATGAGTTGGCGCAGTGGTTAGCACACTGGACTCACATTCTGGTGGACGACGATTCAAAACCGCGTCTGGCCATCCTGATTTAGGTTTTCTGTAATTTCCCTAAATCGCTTCAGGTAAATGCCGGGATGGTTCCTGTGAAATGGCACGGCCGACTTCCTTCCCCATACTTTCTAATCCGATGGAATCGATGACCCCGCTGTTTGGTCCCCTCCGCCCAACAACCAGTACTGGTGCAGGCGATTGCCCGTCCAGGAAACGACTTCAGCTCCACAATACCGATGTACCTGTCGGCAGCTCGAGGAATTTAATAACTCGACTATGGAGCACAGCAGACTGTAATACGAATCACTATCGCTTGACTGAAAAGAAGACACGCTCCCGTACAGAGGTTAATGGGAGAGGAAGAGTCAGAAGGAGTTTAAATAAGGGGTCGCAACTTCCCCTACAACTTTTCTACGCAGCCGCCATTTCTTGAAGCCATTATCAACACCTGCGGCGCGCCGCCGCGTGCAGTATGGGCTATCTTCTTCCTTGGGGCGGGGGGGGGGGGGGGGGGGGAGGGAAGAAGAATGGGGGGGGGAGGAGGAGAGGAAGGGGCAGCTGCATGGATCGCCAATTTGGCACGCAACATTCTCTGCATTATCCACTGAGAAGACAGCAGATACATCTTCCTCTATGGTGCGGCCAGGTCTTTATCGTTCTCCGGTCACTATTCGGCGATAGAACTGGGTGCGGAATGACCACCAAGATAAATGGCTTTAGACAATATGCCAGTCCATGACGTAAAGCATATTAAACTTAATTCAATTATTCCGGACCATTCACTTTCAAAAATATTTTATTCTTTTGCACAGGCACTTACTAGTCAAACCGACATACTCACAGACTTTTCAGGTAAATTTCAATTCGTCCTAGAAATTACACATTCGGTCTCCTTCTAGAGCCTAAACCACAAATAAAAAGAAGACACGTGCCAAAAACTAAACGCTTGTAATTAGATCTATAGTGGCACAACGACTGAAGAGAAAGGCACCTTATGGGTTTCGAACCAAGGGTGGAGAGGATTTTATTTTCAGCTATCATAGCTAGAGATTAAGTAAAATTTTACACAATCTCAAGAATTTGTTACACCGAGGCAACTGTACTTCAAACATACATTTATCCGCGTTGATGAAAACATTTTGCATAAACTATGAAAAATATAAGTTAACTCAAATACAGCATGAGTAATATTGAACTCAAACGTTATATAGATTGTAATATTAAGCCATGAACACAAAGTATATTTTAAATTTCACCACTCCAAACAAAAATGGCTATTTCAAATGGCTCTGAGCACTACGCGACTTAACTTCTGTGGTCATCAGTCGCCTAGAACTTAGAACTAATTAAACCTAACTAACCTAAGGACATCACACACATCCATGCACGAGGCAGGATTCGAACCTGCGACCGTAGCGGTCGCTCGGTTCCAGACTGTAGCGCCTAGAACCCCACGGCCACTCCGGCCGGCACTCCAAACCAATTACACAATATTTCTGTTTTAAACAATATCCTCCTAGAAGACGGACTGATATTCAAAACTGTAACCCTGTGTTACTTTGATAACAGCGTTCAGTATCATCTCTAGGCGTAGTGCTGATCTACTTGCATCGCCGCACAGATCTCACGATGAAATCTACCGGAAACGGTAGAAATACTTCTTTTGAGCGGCAGGCATGTTGGGTGTGAAACAGGCGACTTGGAATTGCTGTCTTGTAAATCCGGCCGCCATATATCTCACGAGTCCATAACAGCTAACTGTGTCGCTGAAGTTGCCTCACATGGTACAGAAAACAGCAGTACGTTGAAACAGTAATAAAACAAAATTTCCTGTAGCGGATCGTAAGGTAGTGCTGGTTCGCTCGACTCTCCACATACAGACGATTTTTCTCTTACTTTTTTGGGAGAAATTCGTCACACAAAAAAATTTTTGAGGATATCTAGAAACATAAGACTTCAACGAGATGGTGTTATAGTGCTTGTACCGAAATTTGATTCGAGGCAAACATTCTGGCTCAACTTCTTGCACTTTCACACCGAAGTTCTCACGCATTCAAACTAATGCTAGGCGCAAGGTCGCCGCTTGAGAAAGCTTCGCTGACGTAACGAATGGAAAGTAGCGCGCGTCCAGGCTCTCTCCGGCAACCGAACCACAACGGATGTGACTACTGGAGACGACTGGATTTTAGCTGTTGGTAGGCAGAGTAAATGGACCAACAATCGTGTAGCACATTTCAGTTACACGGTAAATATCTTCTTGACGGCAGTCGTTAACCTTTGGAATACTGACTTCAAGAATGTGATTAGGAAAACGTTGCAAATTAATTGAAAACTTCGAACTGAAAGTTCCAGGTCATCCTCAGAAAAAATGTTTCCATTATTCTTTACTATTCTACTTGTCACCATGTACTTCGACTCCGTATTTTCACCACTGTACAGACACAACAGGTATTTTAAAATTAGACTGTTTTCCGCATACGTCCACAGGCACGTTAGGTCTGGTCTCCTTTTTGTAAGTACGTAATTGAATTAAATTCAGCGATCAGGCTCAGATGACTGCAGGATGCTACCGGTCTCCGTCTCATCCTTTGCCATACAACATCGTTCGGATGGGTATGGGGTCAACACACCGCTCTCCCTGCCGTTATCGGTTATCCAGACGTCGGAGCCACTACTTCTCACTCAAGTAGTTCCTCAGCTGCAATTACGAGGCTAGGTAGATCTCCTTCCAGTCTTCTCACCAACGAAAATCCCTGGCAGTATCGGGAAGTGAACCCGGGTCCTCCACATGATAGACAAGGTGACCACTTCTTTTTATCTCATTTTCTTCTCGTTACATTTGTTCGTGGAGGACGTCCCATTAGCTCGTTCAAGTTCACCGTTGATCTATTCACTCAGTTTTTTTTGTTATTTATTTTTACTACAGAGAGCAGCTAACCCTCGGGGCGAACACGCTGAGCTACCGTGCCGGCACCACTGAGCTACGCAGGTGGGCTTCGTAAGGGTACTAGCGAATCCAGCAATGCTTCGCAATTGCTACAGATGTATGGGAACTGACAAGTGTACGTCCTAATCTCCATCTCCTCCTCTCTCTGTCCATCTCCTACGCCCATTCTCTTCGTCTATCTACTACTCCTCCTCCTCCTCCTCCCCACTCCCTTCTCTATCTATCACCTCCTACTCCCTCTCTCTGTCTGTCGTCTCTTCCTCCTGCTCCTTCTCATCCCCCCTCCCTTCTCTGTCTGTCACCTCCTCCTCCCTCTCTCTCTCTGTGTCGTGCTCCTCCTTCCTCTCTCTCTCTCTCTGTGCATCTCTTCCTCTCACTTTATTATAAATTGATGCCGCTTAAAATGAATAGGCAAATCTGTTGTAATCATTGGTATACGGAGTATGAGAGAGACCTCTATAGCTGCTGGATCTGTGAACGTAGTAGCTTCAATGAGAGTATTTTGAATTGTTTTAACCTGCGAAAAGTTTCGGACGATTCTGATTCCGTAGTAGTATTCTAATAATAAGCCAATAAGCCATAAATGCCACTTTTCTGTTTTCTGTTAAAACCGTCTGCCGAGGAATAAAACGAAACAGCACATCGTTGTATAAGGTGCATTCAAATGAAACCTGGTCACTAGTGTAAAGTAACGGTAACAATTTTACTAACACAAAAATGTAGTTATACACAGTACACATACTCAAAAATAGTCGCCAAAACTGTTGGCACATTTACCCCGTTGCGACACTAGCCGGTCGATTCCATCCTTGAAGAAGCTAGTAGGCTGCTGTCGGATCCAGGCCTGGACCCAGTCACACACTTCGTCGTCCGTAGCCCACGCTAATACCCAGTAAACGATGGATCTCGTCCACGGTGGTTCTGCGGTTGTCCAAGACTAAAATATTTACTTCCGCAACCATTTCCGGTGTGATTACACGATGAGCCAGTCCAGGACGAGCATCGTCTTCCAGTGACTCGCGCCCCTCATGGAATCGTTTGTGCCATTTCACAACACTTGAAGACTCAGACTGTACTCACCGTACACGGCCTTCATCCGTCGATACATCTCACAGCCTCTAACTCCCTCCGCCGCCAAATATCGAATCACTCTTCGTTGTTCCTGCTTACTTGCCTACATGTTCGGTAGTGGCCGATAACTTGTGTGACCACCTTCTCTTCCTCTCTACCTATAGAAGGCGCCACCGTACCCACAGTTACGTGGTGTCACCTTACGTGCAAGGTAAAGGTGGACGCACTGACCAGGTTTCATTTGAATGAACCTCATACATACAAATTTCGTTTAAAATTATATGCAGAGAGAAAGAATATATGTATAGGTGAAGCAATTTGTCATGTGGTTTAAATACTCTGATATTGTAGCTAATACTGACTGCGAAAACGAAAGCAAAACCACACATTTTCACAGCACAGCATTTTTTTTCACACAATTCGTCTTAACAGAAAACCTGTACAATGTTGTTTTAAAAAAATGTACAGCCTATGTCCGTGTCAATGTTTATCAGAGTATTGTGCAAAAGTTTGAAGTAAATCGATCAAGAACTTTCAAGATATATGCAAACAATATTTGTTTATAGCCTAAGCCCATCTGAATATTTATTAGAGTAACGTATAAAAAACTGAAGGAAATCGGCGAAGAAATTTTTGAGGTTTTTGATAGCAACGTTGAACTATGGCTTGTCTTTATATAGTATCATAGATTTTGTATACACATATTTATAAAACACATACATTTAAAAATACATAGCGTAAGTCTGTCCTAACGTTTATTAGGGTATAGTGTAAAAATTTGAAGTATATCGATAAAGAACTTTTCGTGTTTTTTGGTTACAACGTTGAATAACTTGTCTTCATTTAGAAGTACAGATTTTATAAATATATGCATATAATATATATATATATATTAAAATATGTAGCTCAAGTCTATCCGTACAATTATTATACTATCATTTAAAAATCTAAAGTAAATTGGTCACGAACTTTTCGAGATTTTTACGAAAAACCTTCCTCCCCTGATATAATATACACACATTTTTACAAAATATATATTAAAAATGTGTAGCCTATGTACGTCCGAATGTTTATCAGAGTATCGTGTAAAAATCTGAAGTAAATAGGTCAAGATTTCTGGTAACATTATTAAAGTACGATTTGTCATTGTATAGTGATATAGACAGGGGTTTAATAGGAATAGACTACAGTAAGCTAATTGAAATATACACGTAAAACATTTCCCCCTTAGCAAAATAGAAGACTGAGATATTGGCTAATTACAAGAAAATATAAGACTTCACTGCTTCAGACATTAAAGAAATTTGAGATAAATACGCCAATGAAATTTGCTGATGCAGATAGGATTGAGTTCGGAAGTGAAATGCGTCCGTGTCTTTTTCACACATTACACGCCCTGCTTCCGTTCGGCGAATTCAGCGCCTCAGCTGCGTACAAAATACGTGGCTATATTTGCCATATATATTATTCCGGTAATGGAGTGTCGTAGATTCTGGTCACTAGTAACATCTGAGGTAAATTAGCTCCGTAACAAATACACAATGCATTATTCACAAAAAACCGCGCGTAACATCAGTCTACAAACGTTACAGCATCTCTTATCCCTACGGCGTCTATAGTGCAAAGGCACTGCCTAATTGCTCTTAAATACTCGTATGTTTTACTACCCCCGTATAACGCAAGTCAAAACAGTGTGGGTTTATAGAATAGTGTAAACAGTTAAATGAAGCTGCTCTGCATAATATAGAAAACACATTGAAGAAATTCTGGCATATCAACCTTGACTTCTGTGGCTTCATCATTTACCTAAGGTAGCATAATTTCTTACATGTAGAATACATATTAGGGTAACTGAGATAACCTGTCGCATGTTGTTAATATACGCATCCCTCGACGGTAAAGCGGCGAAGACTTCTTTCTTATTCTTGTGTACACCATTTCCTCCCAAATAGCACGAAGAGCGCTCGAACAAACGATTTGTATTTTCTGTTTGCTTTTACGAACTGAAAGTAGAAGCAGAAATACAAACTGATTCTGTGATCTACACGGTTTCTCGCAGCATCTCATAACAAACTTTCGCCCGAGGTCCGAAGCTCTCGCTAGACAAACGATCCACCGCACAGTAACTGTCTCGTAAAACCAACCTGCACTTCCGTCGACAGGATTTCGTTTTGGACTCTCTTTTACGCGGTACAAGGGCGAAAGTAAATATCTCCGGAAATACTACAAAACGGGTGGACCATCCGACCGAGAGCAACTTTTATGGGTCCATGAAAAGAGCTTTGACAAAGGAGTGATTTACAGCATCTGATAAGCCGAGCGTGAAGCGAACAACTGCTGCGGAATACGAGTACTGTGTCGACGGGTTCCTACAGTTCTATCGTGGAGTCTTGTGAGACGCAGTAGTATTTGCCTCGTAGAATTTTTTTAACTTACTTTATATTTGCCACTAAGTCTGCTGTTTATTACAATTTGCGCAATTGCAATTCCGGCCTTAGGTGATTTTCAAGTAGTTGCAGTTGATTAAAACACAGCAGTTGTGAACATTCACAAAAGGAATAAAAATGTGAGCCTCTATGGCTCGTGTCAGCCTTTGTCACGTACACCATCGGTACATGACGTGTGGGATAAAATCTCATGAAAACAGATCCGAGCTTACTTACCATGTCAGTAACAAATACTGTATCTTACTGTTACACTGTTCGTTATTGACACGAATCTACTTGAGTGAGTCCTTATCCCACCCCTTACATACCGATAGTGTATGTGACAAAGGCTCACATGAGCCACAAAGCCGCACATTTTTATTCTTTTTATGAATGTTCGCTACTCCTGCGTTTTCAGTACCTGTAATCACTTGAAACCGACCTAGGTCGAAATTGCACGAATGAGTGTTGTAATAATCTGTGACATTTGACTGTCCGTTTAATGACTGATTTAGTCGGGACTTACTAAGGTTATAAGATCTAAGAAACTGCGAATGTTACACCAATTAACAGCAAGTGACTGCTTAAGTTGTTCTTTGGTTAGCTAAAAATGTCAAACTTAATTCAGCAGCTAAATGAAAATACTGAACAATTACTCATTTTTGGTTTAAGAGGCAGAGTCAGCACAACTTTTGATTTTAATCAAAACGAAGGTTGTTGGGACGTATCTATGGGCTGTTCGCCTATCGTGTAAATTAAGTTCGGGCATAATTTCTTCGCTAGGTGTATCTAGAAAGTAACTGTATTTTTGTGACCCTTAGAACAATGTTATTTGTTGATCTTAATTGCCGAGATGCCAGTGAAAAAGAGTCATACCTGATGCCTTAGACAGGGAAGAAGAAGGAACATCAGAGTTTAACGTTCCGCTGAGAAGGAGATGATTACAGACGTATAAGCTCGGACCGGACAAGAAGTGTACAGCTTCGCTCGTCTTCGGAAGTTCCAAAAGTCGTTCCAGTTTTTACATATCCTCTATAGTAAATGGACCAGGCAAATTGTTTGCTAAATTCCAAGTGATAAGAAAAGCCAAAGCAAGAACGTAATGGAAAGTTGTTATACTACATTAGAAAATATGCGCATTCGATTTGGGTGCGTGTAGATGACGACTGTAACGCATGGCAAAATACAGAGGAGACTTTTACCCAACAGTATATATGAAATAGCTATTGATGATGACAGAGGAAAAACCACCGTCGCAATGGCTAAAGTCCAGACTTCAGAGAGGCTTGAGGTTTAATCCACAACACAAATATAGTAACGCTGCTGATACCTGGCAGACGTGGCGTAGAAAGCAGTTTCTTAAACGCCGTGACTGTTATGATGGCCAATACACTCATTAGTGGAAAAATAAAAAAAATATCAGTTTACCTTGAGATCATCAAGCATTGGAATTTAGACATCTACGTTGTGTTGCCGTGACTTACAACCGTGACAGGTTCGTCGCTTTTCTGGATAGCGAGAGTTAGCTAGTCACCAAATACCCCAACCATGTGAGATACACTGCTCTGCAAAACCTAGGTCTTGTTTCATCTGTTTACGTTCTTCTTTATGCAGACTGCAGCTTTCTCTTTGTCTGGGTACTGTAAAATCCAAACAATTTTTTGCTTTCAAATATTTGGTCTCTCTACAGGTAGGGCGCCACTAGGAAAGATATCAAGTTCCCATGCAGTCTTCGTGAGGGGTCACGGAGAGAAAGGAAACCTAAAATAAAGACATAGAGGGATTAAATCTATTACTTCACTGTTCTGCAGAACTTGAGGACCAGATAAAGCAACATACTCTGAGTAAGTGAATGAAAGTGCGGGAGCTTGTTGCCAGAGTTCTCCCAATCGTGCACAGGAAACTTTTTCTGGACGTCAAATGGCTCCGCAACACGAGGCAGTTGAAAGAACGGGAAAAGACAGTGTGTCAATCAGCGACCAGTTACGGTGCACTGTGGTTCTAACTACTAACACGACGCGGAATCATCGAGAAATTGGAAGAAGGACGAAGTGCAACCAGTGTAGCCCAGGAGTTTAGCCCAGTGTAGAATGGGGAGCCTTATGAGCCACAGTCACTGCTGCCCGAAGGAGAGGAGGTTGTTTACCACGCAGCAGATGACCGTTACATGCAAAAAGGGGCCCACGTCAAACAGTGGGCCGGCGACTGCATGGTGGTGGCCTTTTTGCCTCACCAAAAGTACGTTGCGTTGACATCCGCATATCGGAGGCGCGGTTTGTAACAGTGTCAAGAGTATAGGATCTACACCAACGAGGACTGGCATCGCGTGCTCTTCTCGGATGAGAGCAGATTCAGCCTGAGACGTGATTCCGGACGTGTTCTCATATGGCGAGAGGTAGCAATGTGTAATGCACCCAGATGTTATGCTGTGTGGAGGCATAACGTTGGATAGGCGTTCAAGCCTCCAGGTCTTTGAACACGGTATACTTACCGCTCAACGTTATTGTGATACTGTCCTCATTTTCCATGTGCGTCTTTTCCGGGGTGCGTTCGGCACTGACATCGTTGTCGTTTTTATAATGGGCGACCGTATCGAGCAGCGCAGTTGGCTGGCTCTGAGCACTATGGGACTTAACATCTTATCAGTCCCCTAGAACTTAGAACTACTTAAACCTAACTAACCTAAGGACATCACACACATCCATGCCCGAGGCAGGATTCGAACCTGCGACCGTAGCGGTCACGCGGATCCAGACTGAAGCGCCTAGAACCGCTCGGCCACTTCGGCCGAACAGCGCAGTTGGATAAGCACTACCAACGAGATGATATTCGGCGAATAGACTGTCCGATATCCCGACTTCAGTCCCATCCAACACGTGTGAGATGCATTGGGAAAAGGTATTACAGCACGTTAACATGCACCAACGGTCATCCTGCACTTGTCAACCGTGCTAGTGGAGAAATGGAGCTCCCTATTGCAAGAGTTCCTGTAAGTTTGGGGGAAATAATAGCAGCACGTTGCAAAACATGCGGTGCCGTCCATGGTGATCACACGCCCTATTTAGGTCCACGTCCCGCCTTTTTTTAATATCCAGGGGGCCACCATAAATCGCCGTGACTTAAGGCGTAATTACTATCTTTCAATAAAAGTGTCATTGCTGTTCGTCTCATTGCGCATTTCTTTCAATTACCTTCTGTACCAAATTGTAACAGTTCTTTCTGTGTATGGTTCAAGTTTCATCGACCTATGTTACTTGACAGTGACACATCATTCGAGAATTAGTTTCGTTCATAAGTTTTGAACACCACTGTATTTCGGCTACTGTACAGATTTCTGTATAGAGCTCTATAGCATGCGTGAGAGGTCGTGTTACTTGGCGCTGCTCGCTGGAACAGGTGAACACATGTGAAACGGCCGGACGTTTTGCAGCTGAGAAGCAGTGCTCAGCGACGAGCCACTGCTATGGTAGCCGTCCTTCACCTTGTCGCAGCCGACACCTGATATCGCCGGAAATCCGAGGGCGCTTCCGGCGGTGACCCTCCACGCGCTATCCCTCCTTACATTCGTCCAGCTAAAGACACGTCCGCGCCACACCTACACAATGTAAAATGCTACTAGCAGAACGTCTGCATTCCTCATTACACACCTTTTTCTTCGTTCTCTCCTCAAGCACTTGTACTGAATATTATCTGAAGTCCTGTTTTTCTATATACATTAGAGCAGAGCGAGTATAAAGCTATCAAGTGCTCACCTTTGTCACAATTGTTCAGTTGACATTTATATGGACTAGTGATTATGTGTGTGTGTGTGTGTGTGTGTGTGTGTGTGTGTGTGCGTGTGCGTGTGTGTCACTCGTTTTAACTACTACAAACAACTATTTGTCCAGAAGCAAAGTAAACTACTCGCGAAAATTTTGTTTAGCTACCAAGGGAACATTAACTAGAGCGACTGCCTTTCTTGTAACTTTGTTCATAACAAGATATGAACAACACTATGTCTTTTTCTTTACAACACCCTATATTTTTTATTCTTTTACCCAATTTCTCTCCTGAAGACATGTTCAGAAACGTATCACAGTGCTTCATTCATGTAAACATGACGTTATTAAAATCGTAACACAGCATAGACCTCAATGCTCCTGACCTAGCACACAGTGCGAGTAAACAGAAAAACATAACTCATCCACTTGCTAGTGTTGACAATGAACAAATGCAAACATAACGTAAATGCACTCCAGTCATTCACTCAGCCGCCTTCAGTTGAAAGTCTTTGTGAGTACAATGTACAACAAAGAACAGAAAGTAGAAATATTACATTCAGTTTAAAAGTACTACAGTATTGCACCACACGTACCCGTATAGTATAACAAAACACTATGGCAGATAACTTTCTGCTAACTTACATTTTTCATAGATGAGCAGGCGCCTTTGTTGGTGTACATTGTACTTAGACAAAACTTCAACTGAAGAATGTGATATTTCCTTGTGTTTCTGTTCGTTTACTATCAACTCTAGCATGTGGATGAGTTACGTTGCGTTGCGAGCCTCCACTGAGTACAGGAGAGTCAAAATCAGTTTTATGTTAGTTTTTAACAACGTCATGTTTACGTGGCTGGAACACTGTGATATGTTTCTGAACAGATCTTGAAAATAAAATAATTAAGATGCTATTTAAAAAAAAAACAGACGTACTCCACTTCAGGTCTTTGTACAGAAAAAAATTACAAGAAAGGCAATCATGCTGGTTAGCACCCATCTGGTAGCTGAACATTCCCTTGATACATTTGTTACTTTGCTTTTGGACGAAAAGCTATTTTGATTGGTCAAAATAATTGAGACACGCTATATTCTACAGTTAGATACGATATTCGCGGTACATACGATAGTTCTATCACGATTTGTGTCAGTAGAGCGCGTTCGCAAAGTGATCCGTTGGCTTTACTCCACCTGAAATGACACGTTTTTCAGTGAAGATTGGTTACCGCGATCTCCGCAATCTGTTTGCGCCTCCCTTCTTCGGTTTTTGCTACAGCACATTGGCTTGTTTATCACAAGGTAAGGAGCTGCGTGCGCGATATGGGGATGATGTACGAGGAAGTATGCCCGCCTGGGGAGAGCAGGCAGGCCGGACGCTGTCGACGCGACCCTGCTCCGCGGAGTACTACAGGTTGGCCGCCAGCCGGCAGTCGCCAAAGGACGCGGCAATAAAACCCGGCCCCGCCCTCCTTACCGACCGTCGAGATGAGAAACGCCCCTCCCAGGGCCCTGCTTGCACATTTTATGTCCGTCCCCGCTCCCGGACTTTCTCGGCAGCCCTTTCATAAAGTCACGCCCCGGCGAGGTGTTCCGCTCGAGCGATAAGCAAAAGATTGTTTTTGGGATCAAAGAGTGTCGCAGTGTTGGGAGGCCAAATGCGTCAATGGTTGCAGTCCTAATGTTACGACGCTACAGACACCTTCTAGCACTCGACATAGTCATAGCCAATATACTGTAAATTTTTGGCCATGGGTAAGTTGAAAGACAAGTAAAAATTATAATTAGAAATATTACTTTTCCAGTTCTTTTCCCACTTATTCAGGATCGATATTGATGCTCGTTGAACCATGTGATATATGCACATGTATTCAAAAATCTATACAGAGTTAGAGGGTGCAGCGGTAAGACACGAGCCTTGCATTAGGGAGGGCGGTGGTTCAGATCTTCGATCGGCCACAGTGTTTTTCCTAAATCCCTAAAGGCAAATGCTGAGAAGGTTCCCATTAAAACGACACAGCCCATTTCCTTACCTTTCCTTTTCCAAATCGTGCTACGGGCTCTAACAGCCTCTTCGTCGACAGGACTTTTAAACGTAAACTTCCTAAATTTTTTTAAGGGAAACTATTTTAAACAGCGCCCATGAAATAGAATTTTTGGTCAAATTTTTGAACGGAGCAAAAATAAGAGTTCCTATTAACGATACAATGAATTTTTGTCCGAATTTTCACAGCCAGACGAAGGTCAGAAACGGACGAACAAGGTTCAAAATGGCTCGAGCACTATGGGACTTAACTTCTAAGGTCATCAGTCCCCTAGAACGTAGAACTACTTAAACCTAACTAACCTAAGGACATCACACACATCCATGCCCGAGGCAGGATTCGAACCTGCGACCGTAGCGGTCGCGCGGTTCCAGACTGTAGCGCCTACAACCGCTCGGCCACTCCGGCCGGCGACGAATAAGGTATGAAAGTGACCAGCGCGGGATCTATTTTTGGAAAAAAAGTTTAATTGCTTGGAATTAATCAATGTAACAATGAAGAGCTTAATTAGTGATATAGGGAAAATTACACTCTGGACTTCTGTTAATTTTCATTGCCAGAAGTGGACAAATGGGATATCAAATCGCCCAGCGTGAGATCTAGTTTTAAAAAACAAAAGGTTTAATTGCTTGAAAGTAATTAGCATAATTAACAAAATTTAGTTAGTGATTTGAGAGAAAAGTAAAATATTTCTCTAACAGCTGCTCTCTTCAAGCACTTACTATTTATTCGCATAAAAAGTTACACTGCTGTAGAAATTATGGAATTATTCCTTCATTTTGATAATATAAAAAAGTCAAATTACAGCATAAATTGAAACTTCTCCGCTTCCTGTTCATCTGTATTCTCTTAATAATAATAGAACACCGGTCGACATTTACATATATTTTATGCGTTATGAACACAACTTGAAAAATAAAATAAATTAAAAAATAGAAGGTCATATGTTTTGTAAAATGAACTGTTTAGAAGTAATAAACAAAACATGTTACACAAGAATTTGACTCGCCTAATTTGTCCTGCATGATTTCGAGCATCATTCAAAGGGGCGTCGAATGTTTCTCTAATCTACACATATCAAAAAAAAGTTTTGCATCACCTCGGTTCCGAGAGTTCCGGAACCTGTATCGAAAACTGGAATAGGAATCAACATAAATATCATTTCCGCTCGTTTTATAGCTCATGAAAACCACACATTGCATGTTGCACCACCATACAGCGAGACCTTCGGAGGTGGTGGTGGTCCAGATTGCTGTACACACAGGTA
Source organism: Schistocerca cancellata (assembly GCF_023864275.1). Lineage (NCBI taxonomy): Eukaryota > Metazoa > Arthropoda > Insecta > Orthoptera > Acrididae > Schistocerca > Schistocerca cancellata. The sequence continues at coordinate 381,390,473 of NC_064634.1, read as the reverse complement.
CCTCTAATACCCAGTAGCACGTCCTCTTGCATTGATGCATGCCTGTATTCATCATGACATACTATCCACAAGTTCATCAAGGCACTGTTGGTCCCAAGATTGTCCCACTCCTCAACGGCGATTCGGCGTAGGTATCTCAGAGTGGTTGGTGGGTCACGTCCTCCATAAACAGCCCTTTTTAATAAATCCCGGGAACGATAGGGTTCATGTCTGGAGAACATGCTAGCCACGTTAGTCGAGTGATGCGTTATTCTGAAGGAAGTCATTCGCAAGATGTGCACGATGAGGGCGCGAATTGTCGTCCATGAAGACGAATGCCTCGCCAATATGCTGCTGATATGGTTGCACTATAGGTCGGAGGATGGCTTTCACCTATCGTACAGCCGTTACGTCGCCTTCCGTGAGCAACAGCGGCGTACGTCGCCCCATATAGGGGTCATTTGTCAAATGTCATGGCGCTGACCATAGGTGAGATGGTGTTGATTCTTCTGTTTATCGAAATATAAAGCTGCCTCCATATCCGAGGTTCCAACTAACGCTAGTGCGGTTGTGCTTAGCTCGCGGGATGTCTGTTCTAATCCCGGTGGGACCCTATAGGGTCTCCCATTCAATAGTATCCCTCGACTTTATATCGAAATAGAAATTTATCCTAGTGTTCTGACCTGAAGAATTCCATACCTACAAACGCTAGATACAAAAGTAATGAATTGGCAAACTCTAGTTTCATCTGTGTAAAGCACATTTACGTAACATATTTTTAACGCCATGAACTGTGCAATAGAACGTACAAAATAGGCCCTGACGATGCCACAACAACGGCGAAATGTGGTTGAATGTTCATAAACAAAATAGCAATTTATGGAATGCAGACGATGCCACAACAACGGCGAAATGTGGTTGAATGTTCATAAACAAAATAGCAATTTATGGAATGCAGACGCGACAAATGAATGCTATGCGAAGGCGCGGAAGAACTGTGAGTACTATTACAGCTGCTGAAGATTATAGGTTCAAAACTATAATCCTGCTGCAACCAAGCAGCTGGTCTTTTTTCGAATATCACGCGCGGTATTGCCGTTCCTGGTTAACTGTGCGATTGACTCTTCAGGGGAGACAGCTGACACGACAGCGGATGACATTCGCACAGCAGAGGAATTGGACGACTGTTGGGGTGGGCACGCAGTTTTGGTTTATTACCACATCCGACGATGCGTTAAAACGGCAAACGTCAAACATTCATCAAAGTCCGTAATTTCCGCTGCCGCGGAGGACGCAACGACAGACAGGTTTCGCGAGATCTCGTCACTCATTTGATCTCTCTGACAATAACAAGCCGACCAAAATAAAAATAAACCATCCCTATTAAACAAGGTAAGTAATTTACAGCCTTTGGGTTGAGATTATACGATACTTTTGTTTATTTGCGCATTTATTTAAAAGTCTTCGACATACTTGTACCTATGCAAGTGTAAATCGAACTGATATCGTACTGACTTCAGTTTGTTAGCTTGCAAGAAGTATTTTCTCAGTTCATATACAAAGTCGTAATACAACTAACAAATTCGCTATCGCACGTGAGCTAGAAACAAAATTTTTCGCTTTATGTAAGGTTTAATTCAAAAGGCCTCTTTACTCTGTAAATACTTTTTAATCTCATGCCACTTTTTTCGGCAAAAACTTTCGTGTGTAGCCACGCGTTGGAGGAGACAAAACTGCATTCGAAGCGTAAACTTGTCTCTACCTTAGCCGCTACACCGCTAGTTGCTGAGTCTCAAGTCTCGGCATTATATTAACCTTTTTTTTTTGCGTCATCAGTCTTCTGACTGGTCTGATGCGGCCCGCCACAAATTCCTCTCCTCTGTCAACCTCCTCAGCTCAGAATAGCACTTGCATCCTATGTCCCTTTTATTTTCTGGGTGTATTCAAATCTCTGTCTTCCCCTACAGTTTTGTGTCTCTGACGCTCCTCCTAGTACTATGAAGATTATTCCTTGATGTCTTAACGCATGTCCAATCATTTTGTCCCTTCCGCTTGTCGGTGTTTTCCGTATGTTCCTTTCTTCACCGACTCTGCGGGGAACCTCGTCACTCCTTATGTTACGATCCATTTGATTTTCGACACTCTTGTGTAGCACCACGACTCAAACGTTTCGAATCTCTTCCGTTCCGTTTTGCCCTCTGTCCATGATTCACAACCGTACGTTCTCAGAAACTTCTTTCTCAAATTAAGGCTTATGTTTGATATTAGTACACTTCTCTTAGCCAAGAATGCCCTCTTTGCATCTTTTATTCTACTTTTTATGTCTTCCTTGCTTCGTCCATCATGGGTTAAATCACTGTAAGATTTCAAATTAGTGCAATGACTGGCAACAAGTTTCAAATGTTTAGAAATGTAAAAATGTGCAGTTCTCAAATCGTGAAATTGTAGTAGGCCCTAACCCCTGATTGCGGTAGCAATGAGTTACAACTGGAATCAGCGAACTTATACAAATACCTGGGAGTAACAATTTGTGAAGGTATGAAATGGAATGATCGCACACCCGTAGATAACGCAGATGGTAAACTTAAATTTAAGATAGAAAACAGTGCAAACGAGCTAATCCATATAGAAGATCGTTTATAAAACATTCACCGAATCAGCCGACAAAATTCCGCAGTACGCGAATGGAATGCTAAGAAAGCCTAATATGAAGTACAACGATAACTACCCGTATCAGGTAAGACTAACTTGAGATACAGAATGTAAGCAAAGATCAACACGAATGGTGTCAGGTGTGTTTGGCCCGCGGGATAGCGTCGCGGAAATGCATAAAAACCTGAATTGGCAGACGCTTGAAAACACACGTAAATTATCCCCCGGAAACTGCTTACAACGTTGAAATAAGCATTGTTACGAGAATATGTCACAACTCCCGATTGACTCGCGAACACAATATTATTGTAATTACCACGAGAACAGACGCTCATTATTCCCGTGCTATTTACGCGAATGGAACGAAGAGACACGTGGTGAAATGGGGAACACCCTTTGCCATACACTTCACAGCGGTTTGCGGCATCTGGACGTACACGTAGGTAAGGGTCTTGCGTGTCATTTAATATACGATGACCGACATAAAACAAATCTGACAACTGTTTCCGGCATTTGGTGACAACGTAAAATGAATAGCAAAGAGATCATTAGAAATCGAGTCGGACGCAAACTATAAAGAGGAGTCCTGTTCATTAACTAGTACAACTTATTGGTTGTAACACTGATGAAAATTTACAAGTCAGTTTTATTTTGGCCAGCTTGTAAAAAAGTTCTCTTTCTCTGGACACAAAAACTATAGCTATCGACAGAGTTTAAACGAGAAACAAATGTCTTCGAAAATAGCGGCGTTCGGTGACAGAGCTACTGAATGAGACACACAGTGTAAGCCAGTCAGTATAGATTCCTACGCTATGAGGCTTTCGACGTTGTTCATTAATCGCTGCTCGAACTGCGTATTCGCCGCACATTTTGCGACGAAACTTTTCAGACTGTCCTTATGACGAGGATCGTATGTCAGTGCCGCATCTGGTCTGGGCTACGTAGCCTGCAGAAAGGAAACAATAAGAGATTCAGGCTCCGGCCCGCGTGAAATTTCTGTCCGGAGCACAATAAGAACAAATTTCACGCGTGTTGAAATCTACGTGGGGGCGGCAGTACGGCAATGCGCCGCGCGCGCCCTGGCTTTGCGACGGCAGCGCGCGGCGGTCGTGGCCAGAGGATGGGCTTTCCGTGGACGTCATAAACTGCGAGGTGAGACTCGCGCCTAAGGTGGCAGCAAATTGCCGTAAGGGGCAGCAGGCCTGCGTGGAATTAATGACACCTACCTCACCTCAGCATGCCAGGCGCCACATCGTACTGTTCTGGCCGCGACACAGAACCACGCCCAGTCACGCTGCCTCCCTTCTTGCACGTTAGCGCTCTACGCTTTACGCAACACCCGTATGTTCCACAGAGAGAATACCATATCAATAACTGAGGCCTTGCAATTATAATGTAACTAGCGATCCGCTCCGACTTCCCACGGGTAGTATCTACTGCCGGACGACATGTTTACAATATGTAGTGATATACAAAAACATTGCTCGTGGATCAGTCTACATATTAATGGAAAGAGCATCAGAGTCCCTACTTCCTGAAATTGGCTTTCACAAACAGACAGAAAACTGTAGTGGAGGACTTTAATTTATAATATGTATAGAAGATATGTATAGATGTATACAATCTGGCCAAGCTTTATTGCTCTCTGGAGTTGCGGCGGCTGTTTACAGCTTTTCCCAGCAGATACCGCCCACTTTGTGGTTGACCTGCTCGTAGCTCCTATATTTTGTACGAGATGTCACTGCAAACCCCAATTAAATGTAGAATAGATAACAATATACATATTCCAAACTCATCATTACTATAAACAATAAATTATACACACAAACCTTCCTCGTCAACCAGTCTATTTGTAGTATACACAGAAACCTTCCTCGTCACTCAGTCTATTAGAGAAACCCGTATCAAAATCCCTACAGCAATTCCGGAGATTAGTCATAACATGCAGATTAAAAAAGGCGGAGGGGAACTTTCGTAGCATATATAGGTAATACCGTTTACACTAGGCCTACTAAATAATTACACCTTTTCGAAAGTCTCATTTCAATTTTCCGTCCAATGTGGCACAATAGCTACACACGTGGAAACTATTAATATGGTAGTATACCCCTAAATACTGTCAGACCAGTGACACGTATAGCATTATAGTTCTATCGATAAATGTGTGCATATGGGAGTTGTACAAATTGGTAGATCTCACTGTAAAGAAATAACCTTAATTCCTTTATTGAGTTAGTTACAGCTCCCTTTCTACATTTCTTGCTCAAGAACACAGGGCATGTTGTTGCAAAAGCAGGCCTTTTCAATTAAATCTCAGTGTTAAGATATTCGCCTTATAACCAAGGGAAAATCCCTGAAGACTATGGACGGGATCAGGGGTTTGGAACTATGAACGAGAGTGTCTGAGATTGAAGGTGCACTAAGAAAACATTTACTTTTTGTTTATGTATTTTTTTGCTGCAATATCTAGCAAAGGGAAGAAAACCATCCTTTTAAACAGGTCGATGGATACCGGCAAGAAAATACCAACCAATCCTCTTTTTTTTCCCGGCCACACTAAGTGGAAGAGCTTCAAAGCACACGAAAAATCGCGCTCTAAAATCAGTCCGACATTGTGCGCAAAAGCAGTAGACAGATGCGTTGTAGATTTTGGACATTTCTCTGTATTGTTAAGATTCTCTTTCAATGATAGTGCTTATAGGTGCTCATTATAGTTTTAATAGATCTCTGTCTCTGCGTGTGCAGACACTTACGATGAATAGAGACTTCAATATTCGGTAACGCCTTAATACCTTCGTGTGTTATTCCACGTGCACGTGAATATGAACGTGAGTACGTTTACACTGTCTATCCTGCAGTTCACTGCTGGTTCAGCTGGTTCAAATGGCTCTGAGCACTATGGGACTTAGAACTAAAACCCACAACCTAAGGACATCACACACGTACATTCCCGAGGCAGGATTCGAACCTGCGACCGTAGCGGCCGTGCGGCTCCAGACTGAAGCGCCTAGAGCCGATCGGCCACACGGCCGGCTCACTGCTGGAAATAGGATGGTACTACAACCGCTTCTTAGAAAGGTTGAGACTGTTTGCTAGCAGGCGTCTCGTCAGCCAGCAGCTAGTACTCCGTCTCGTGGAACGAATAACCTCTTTATCCCCGTACGATGAAACAGTCCAGGAGACAGTCCAACAACAACCACTATTTTTATATTGGGTTATAACGCGACGATGCGACGGACACTCCGCCTCACCACGACGGAGTCCAGATAATCTGCTGCTGTGGAACTCATGATAACTCGGCAAGCGACGACCGGAGCGCAGTTATAACTGCGTTGCGTCAAGTTGTTTTCCAAGTCAGGTCTGGCGGGCTGGAGCTGAGGGTTGAGGAGGGGGGGGGGGGGGGAGCGGAAGCGGCGACGTTTCCGGGAATCCGTGGCGCAACCCTTCCGGAAATGGTGAGCGTGGATAGGGCGGGCTCCGGCCGCACCAGCAGCAGCTCAAATAAAACCCGCCGTTACACCCTGGCTGCGGAAGCGTTCTCCGCTTCATCTCTTTGCCATTCAATCTCTGAACTGCTCATTTGGACCTCGATTAATTGCATAATCTACACCGATGGTTTTATGGCTATGTTCGCAAGGGTAGTTATACTATTCAAAAATCTATTGCAACAATGGCAGTACAACAAATACCAATCCGTCACCATATAAGCCAGTACTTCAAATAATGGCTCTGGGCACTATGGGACTTAACTTCTGAGGTCATCAGTCCCCTAGAACTTAGAACTACTTAAACGTAACTAATCTAAGGACATCACACACATTCATGTCCCAGGCAGTATTCGAACCTGCGACCGTGGCGGTCACGCGGTTCCAGACTGTAGCGCCTAGAACCGCTCGGCCACTTCGGCCGGCGCCAGTACTTCCAGACTATATTAATATAAGAATAGAAATAAGGCAGCAGTTCACTCTGAAATTACGTTTAGGAAGTTCATTGTATATACAGCGTGATTCTTGTTAACGTTTAACAACCCCCGAAGCGACGGAGATGACGCTGACATAAGTAATTTAATATAAGACACATGGGGATGCAAATGTGGGGAAATATCCCAAAAGTGAATGACAAATGTTGAACATGTAACGTCACCAGACCACGTACCTCGCCCGAGGTTCAGCGGTTGAGCCAGTCAGTCTGTCGCACATGACCATCCCAACCGAAGTCAGTATTCGTGTCGTTGTGGCTCCGGGCCTACGTACGCGACGTCAGCGCGTGGAGCTAAGGGTTCGAGTCTTGCGTCTGGTAGGCAGTATCATTGCACTGCGTTAAACAATAACAATTACGTGTTTACATTAAGATAAGACTTATTATTTTATATACCGGCGTCGCAGTCTCCGCTAGTTTACTGCAAAGCGCAGTGCAACAAAAACGTGCCGTATTGCGTTACAAGTAAATTAGTATGAGCTTCGGAATTGTGTCATTACCAGTAAATGCCCTACGTTTCCTTCACTGAATACAGTCTGTAACAAAAAAATAAATAAAAAATAAATAAATAAAAAATAAAAAAAGAAGTAACAGAAGAAAAGAAACTCAAAATAAGAACATTTTTTTTCTTGATTACATCTGGTTACATGTTCAACATTTGTGATCCACTTCTCAGACATTTCCCGACATTAGCGGCTACATGTACCTCATATTAGATTATTTGTCTCAGTGTCATCTACGTCGCTGTCAGAATTTTGAACATTAATAAAGATCACGCTATACATAAGCAACTGAAGTTCTCGGCAACTGCCACACGGAGTGGCCGCGCGGTTAAAGGCGTCATGTCACGTACTGCGCGCAGTGGCGGATTTACATATAGGCCCACGAAGTACGGGCCTAGGGGCGGCACCTTAAGTGGGGCAGCATTTCCGAAATTATCGAAGGAAAGGCGAGAATGAGAAGCCAATGTCATATAAACCCTTGGCAGAGTAGATAAATTTTTTGCAAAAAATGTTGCTGGTACGACTTCGAGTTCAAGTAGTACGGATGATATTTCTGGCACTGCAACTGTTGTGAAAGAAGTAAATAAAGACGAAACAAAAGTTAAAAATGAAGAAAAGTAAATTGTTCCAGATTTCGAGTTTCACGAATAACTAAGTGTCAAGTCAGACATTACAAAAAGAAATAACCTTGTTAGTGATTATCCTGCAGAGTGGTGTGCCAATGAATCAACAATCGACATTCTCTTATAACGTGACATTAGTCAAACTTGTAACTGTGGTTTTTCTAATTCAAGAAGATCAAAAGGCGATAAAACCAGGTATTTGAACAAAAATGTATTCTACCGTAAGCTTTTAAATGCTGAATCAACTTTGAGTGCGCCGGCCGCGGCGGCCGAGCGGTTCTAGGCGCTTTAGTCCAGAACTGCGCGACCGCTACGGTCGCAGGTTCGAATCCTGCCTCGGGCATGGATGGGTGTGATGTCCTTAGGTTAGTTAGGTTTAAGTAGTTCTAAGTTCTAGGGGACTGATGAACTCAGATGTTAAGTTCCATAGTGCTCAGGGCCAGCTCAATCAAAAGACGAAATGGAAGGGTAGGCGAACAGTAACGGGACATTTTATACAATGCGTGAGAATGAGGCTCGTTTAATTTAAGTAAGAGCTAGGTATCTCAGTAAGAGCCTTTATTGCTTAGTGATGAAAATTGCGACATGGAGCAGCTGACCAAAACTGCAGTGACAGCCTTTTCAGGGAATTTCAAAGAACAGACTTTCAAAATTACTCATGTATTAATGAGAGCTTTGAAAGTGGCGCAGAGAGTGTGTTTACAAGCACTTCTTTAAGTTACAAATCATGAAAGGAAAGTTGCAAATATTACAGCAAAAACTTTTGTAAAAGGAAACAATGCATAAGAGCAAAATAGTTGCAGATGGCAACCTAGAATTAAAGTAAGCTGTTTCATTGGTTCGCCAATAGAAAAATCACCTACATCATTTGCTACTTTCGAGTGAGTAAAGACTTTAAGGAACCCTTCATAACTACGCGTGTCAGCCAAAGTTGTGTAATTTATATAGAGATAAACACATCTTCCAGTCTGAGGATTTGGCATGAATACGACGAGAGGTGCATATCAACTGGACCGCTGTCCAATAGAGCCTTGTGTGAACCTCGTTGTCAGTTATTAGCTGGAGAATGTGGCTGTGATAGAAAAACACCATACCACTATGCTTTTTTGAGAGCACACCTTACATCCGCATTAATTCTTTTCATTTGGCAAGCCGGACGTTACAACAAGTTTAAAAAAAAAATGCGTATACTTTTACAATTTATAGTCTTACATGCTGCGCTCTGTGCGATCACGGATCACTGGTAAATAAAATCCTATGAAAGCACCAGCGTTACACATATAATATTGACCATAATTGTTGCAAAGCTGTACACTATGAAAACAGCATGTAGCAATAAACAGAAATACTGTTTTACAAAATAACTGCTATCACACAGATTTTGCATAAAATAAGTATCATGTTTACGGAAAAAGAAATTCGACATGGTGTCGCTGACTGAAGAGGAATAATCAGTCAATTCGAAATCTATAACAACCTCGCTGAAAAATCCACTCACATGCTACAGGGTATCCTTGGCACCAAAACACTCCTTCCATTCAAGTTTCTTGTCGTATCACAAGGTGCAAACGCTTGTTTAACAGCTTTCTTCATGAAGAACACAAGAGTTTCAATTTTGTCGTAAGGAATCTGTTCCTTATGTTATATGGAATCATTTTGACATTTTGACACTTTGACTTTTCACACTACTTACTCCAGTCATTAAGAAATCTTAATAGCTGCATTAATTATTTATAGCTGGTGTGTTTATACGTGCAGGTAGCACTTGAACCAGCTGTTGAAAGCCCGCATCTCGTGGTCGTGCGGTAGCGTTCTCGCTTCCCACGCCCGGGTTCCCGGGTTCGATTCCCGGCGGGGTCAGGGATTTTCTCTGCCTCGTGATGGCTGGGTGTTGTGTCCTGTCCTCAGGTTAGTTAGGTTTAAGTAGTTCTAAGTTCTAGGGGACTTATGACCACAGCAGTTGACTCCCATAGTGCTCAGAGCCATTTCAACCAGCTGTTGAAACAGCGATGTAAAATAATACCAATGAGAGTAAATATATTTTGTACCTATATCTACTTCATTTTTTACTCTGCAACACGTATGTCCCACGAACGTGTTAGTTATACATGGTGGGCCGTAACACCATAGCAGAGCTTTGTTCAAACACTGCTGTGTACGTAATGTCAAATCTCTGGCTTTGAAATGTATCTAAAGCAAACATAAATCTGCGCACAACGAGAGCTGGACTTATCATTTGCAGTTAAATATTGATGTTATTCATTTATTCGGGCAAACAGAAAACAGCAAGCGACCGACCATCGGCAGACGGCGAAAACCGTTAATGAGTTGCTGCGGCGTTGATTACAGGAAACTCTAAACGCCGGCCAGATTAAATATCATTCGCAATTTTTTCACACTCTGTTATTTCAAATAAAGCTATTGTGAATGGTGAAATGTAGAAACTGTCCTCGATAAAATCTGAAGTAAAGTGAAGTAACTGTCTTCTTCGTAAATGAGCTTCGATACAGTATATTAACATCAACATAAGAATTAAGTGGCAATACGTAATTCTTTATAATCATGAAGAGAGGTATGAATTTAGGAATGGATCCTAAAGCACAAATATGCAGCCACAGAAAACAATCCACAAATAGCGAAGTCCGCAATAGTAAACTAGTCGGTTCTTTTGTTAGCTCCAACAGCGTGAAATAACATAAGTTAGAAAAATAAAGATATTTTATTATGCTATGCGTTACGTACAAAGTGATCACAGGCCTAGATGATGAATACAGCCCAAAGGTCCGCAAAATGAAAAGCTATCACCGATCCGAAATTTGGTGTGCACGGTATAGTTCTTGGATAGGTATTAATGTAGAGAGGGCAGATTCTTCTTACAATCCCTAATTTCCTTGTGTTAATATTTTTACAAAAATAGCTGCAGAAAACGTAACGATGCAGAATATGAGTGTAGAAATAGCGATAAAAGACGAATGAACAGTCGGTTAATAACTATAAGCTGAAAAGCAATATTAAGCTTTTGTAATAGTTGCTCTATCAGCATTACCTACGTTATGTCAGAAATCCATGCTCTAAACGTATAAGAGATTGCAAAACCACTGACCTCTCCGTCTTGGACATTAGAAATTCTATGTTCAGAACTGGAAGTTCTGTGTTACCTGTTTTGATTTGCAAGTTCGTGAGAGCTCTTAAAGGAGAAGAATAGAAAATGGATAACGAAAATGACTGGTATCAATCTTGACGTCACAGGTACAGTATAGAAAATCTCAGCAAACAAGCTAATTTCTTACAAAACGAAAAAAAATGTTAAAAAATTTCCTTTTCGCCTCACAGCGGTTGGGCTTGCCTTTTCTTGCTCAACGTGCAGTCCATCGGGCTTCGTAAGCTGGACAGCACTTCTTTCGATCGCCCAGAAAATACGTTGCGCCAAGGGTATGAAAAATCATGAAAAATAGATGTTTTGGCTACAGTAGCAAACCACGACCATTATTTCGTAGATTTTTCATTATTTTCGTCCTAAGTGAACCAGTCACAAGCAGGGCGTATCGAGTCTCAAAACTTGAATTGATCTGTGTTATAAGAGTACTGTCTGGCAGTGGACTGAGTAGTAGGAACAAATGAAGTATTGACGCATTTGAGTCGAAAAAAAATTGTTGAACCAGAGAAGTCAAGAGATTGTTAAAGTTACTGTTATCGCATTCTTTTTAAAAATTGTAGTTCAAAAGTTAAATTTCACTCCAAAACCCAGAACAGTAGCGATGGGTAAACGTAACATTTCGTCGATGGAGTAGAACACTTAATAGTTCCACGCGAAGAGACTATGAACGATTTGGTTTCAAATGGTTCAAATGGCTCTGAGCACTATGGGACTCAACTGCTGTGGTCATCAGTCCCCTAGAACTTAGAACTACTTAAACCTAACTAACCTAAGGACATCACACACACCCATGCCCGAGGCAGGATTCAAACCTGCGACCGTAGCAGCAGCGCGGCTCCCGACTGGAGCGCCTAGAACCGCACGGCCACCGCGGCCGGCCTGAACGATTTGGATTCAGTACTTGAAACATCCTACAGTAACGAGCCTAGTATCGGCAATTACTTTTTTGGACATTCCGTAAGCTATTAACACAGCAGAAAAGATGAATAATTGAACGTGCGCAACAGTAGTTTCTGCGTTTTCTTTTCTTTTCTTTTCTTGTTTTTTTTTCCCTTGAGGGTGGGGGCGCTGTGTAGTAGGGGACAAACATGGTGGAGAAGACGAACGGTTGGATGCGTTGCGTGACACTATGTAGAATGAAGTAGCAATCGCAAAATAAGAAGAAGAAACTACAGCATTTATTTAGTGTACGGCAAACCTAACTGAAGTGCAACTAACATGCATGAATTGCATAATTTCACAAAACAGATAGAACTAAAACACTAAATGAACAAATTAAGACCTAAATTTTCAATTTAATCAAGAGAAGGCTCTGTCTTGTCAAAAAAAATTTCCAGATTTCCAGGGTAAGCTCGTCTGCTACATCACACAGCTCTCCATGGCACTCTATGCCGTGCAAGCCTCATCATCTCCGAACAACTACGGCAACCTATAACCATTTGAACCCGCTTATTGTATTTGTCTCCCTGCCTCCGCCTACAGTTTTTATCCCACACATTTTTACCCCGCGCACTTCCCTCCAACATTAAACGGATGATTCCTTGAAGTCTCAGAATGTGTCCTATAAACCGATCCCTTCTTATAGCCAAGTTATGTCACAATTTCTTTTCTTCCCAGTTCTATTCAGTAATTCATTAGTTACGATATCTACCCATCTAATCTACAGCATTATTCTGTAGCATCATATTTCAAAAACTTCTTCTTTTCTTGTCTGAACTGCTTAATATGAACGATTCACTTCTGTACAAGGCTACACTCCAGACAAATGCCTCCAGAAAAGAATTTCTAACACTTAAATTTATATTCGATGTTAACAAATTTATCTTCTTCAGAAACGCTTTTCTCGTCATTGCCCTTCTACATTTTATGTCCTCTACTTCGACCATTATCAGTTACTTTAATGTGCACACAGCAAGAACTCATCTACTACTTTTAGTGTTTCATTTCCTAAACTAATTCCCTCAGCATGGCCTGATTTAATTCGACTACATTCCATTACCCTTGTCTTGCTTTTGTTGATGTTAATCTTACATCCTATTTTCAAAACACTGTCAGGCTTCTTCAACGGCTCTTCCAAGTCTTTTGCTGTCTCTGACAGAACTACAATGCTAATGGCAAAACTCAAGATTTTTGTTTCTTCTCTCTGAACTTTAATTCCTTCTCCAAATTTTTCTTTGGCTTCCTTTACTGCTTGTTCAGTGTACAGATTGAATAACATGGGTGATAGTTTAGAACCCTGTCTCATTCCCTTTTCAGCCAGTGCTTCCCGTTCGTGACCCTCGACTCTTATAACTGCTGCATGGTTTCTGTACAAGTCATATACCCTTTCGCTCGCTTTATTTTACTCTCGCTACCTTCAGAATTTCAAAGTGTTTTCCATCCAAGATTGTTAAACGAAAACTATGTTTACAAATGCTATACACGTAGGTTTGCTTCTCTTTAAGCTGTCTTCTAAGATATTGCCTTGTCTGTTCCCACTTTGTCTGGAGAACCCAAAATGATCTTCCCCGAGGTCAGCCTCTACCAGTTGTTCCATTCTTAAGGAATTTGTGTAAGTGTTTTGCAACCATGACTTACTAAGATGACAGTTTGGTAATAGTCAGACCTGTCAGCACTCGCTTCCCTTGGAATTGGAATTTGTACATTCTTCTGTGAGTCAGAGATTGGTTCCCTGTCTCATACATTTTGCACACCAATTGAAACAGTATCGCTATGGCTGACTCTCCCAAGGATATCAGTAGGTCTGAGGGAATATCATCCACCGCAACGGCAGTGTTTCCTCTCAGGTACTTCAGTGCTCTGCCAAATTTTTCTCGCACTATCATATTTCCCATCTTAAATTCATGTAGTTCCTCTTCCATTTCTAGAATATTACCATCAAGTTCATTTCTCTTATGTACCCCACTATACAGCGTGTCCCAAAAAAATATCGACAATTTTTTATGGACAGGTTCCTTAGACCAAAACACGAAAAAAATGCGTAATAAATAAAGGCTCTGAGGCTAATAGCTTAAGAGATATTAGCACTTGTTCCTCTTCGATACTACGAAGCACATCTCTTTTTTCTGCAGAGCTTTTGCTTTTCGTATTTTGGGAAGAGGTAGCACGAGCCAAAACAAGAAAAAAAGTCCAGTAAACATGGTCTGTAAATGCATAGCTTGAGAGCTATGAGCACTTGTTCGGTAGACGAGATGTGTTTTACACTAGCGAAGTTCAACAAGTACTCATAGCTCTTAAAATACCCATTTTAGTGCCCATCTTTACTGGACTGTTTTAGTTATTTCTGTATAAGAAACCTAAAGTTTGTCGGTGTTTCTTGTGACACCCTATGAACTCCTTCGTCCTTTTAGGTGTCCCTTCTTTTTTCTTGTTCCGCTTTACCATCTGAACTTATGATATTCATAAGGCTGCTTTTCTTTTTTCTAGAATAAGACGAAAACAGCGAAATTATTGCGTTATTGAAGAGTGTGTTCGCTTTCGTGGAGGCGGGCCAGCGGCAGGTGTGGGGCGGGTAACATGGACTCGGCGGCAGCTGTCTGTCGGTGGCCGCGGCCCGGCCGACTGGTGGCTGGCGGTGAGCTGCTCAGCGAGATCAATACTCGCCAGAGAAGACGACTATAAAGCGGCCTCGCGCGGTACAGTCCCTGCCGGACCATCTGGCCCCTCCGCGGCAGTGGCCCCCGCCCGCCACCGCCCCCTCCGCCCCCGCACCCCAGCCGCCGCTACTGCCACTGCCGCTGCCGCAGCGCCGCACAGCGGTACCCGCAAACCGCCGCCTGCCCGAGCGCCCTTTGCTGCTCACCGCCCACTTCACCTGCATCACTGTCACGCTCACTGTAGTTCACAGATGCCACACACAATTGCGCGAAAATTTACGAATGAGCTATGTACCGTGCACCCACAGCTAGCTGAACGTGAAGGTAAGCCGGAAATTCTCCATCTGGGTCTATCTGCAAACGAGTGCACTGTCTGCGTTGAGGGATACGAAAGTACGACAACAGAATTCTTTAAAATTTTATGCACTGTAAATAGTTGGCAAAAGCCAGCGACTTGAAAACAACCACTCGGCGTGGCTGGAAGATAGAGATAATTTTATTATGGTTCTGTTTGTCCCGATAGCATCCTTAAATACGCAAATAAAATAGTGATACTACACCGTCTATCTAAAAAATTCCTGGCGTACAGGTGACGTCAGCGAAGTAACTACAGTGGCAGCTTGAACTAACAACTAAAGACATGCGCCGAAAAACAGGCCAACGCTCAAATGTAAAAACGTAGAGATAAGTGTTGCCATCTGTTGCTGGATACGGCAATTGTCGAAATTGACATTCGTCTCACCTCTAAATATCACTTAGGGATGAGACCAATGTCAATTTTGATGGTTCCCGTACCCAGCAACAGATGGCAACACTAATCTCTTTTCTGACAATTTCACATGATTGTACGAACGTTCTCGGCGCTGTACTCAAATGGGTGGAGACCATGTGCAGCAGCTGAAGCACTAAAACCACCATCTTGACTTATCTGTGTTTTTTTATTAATCCAGTCTCGAAACTTTCTAGACTCTCGGGGTAGAAATAAGTACTCTTGTAACTAATATACAAACAACGCATACACAATTTTAGAGTGACAAAAATGTTACAAGTACCCCGTTTCAACGCTAGTGATCCACGAAGGTTTTGACGCTGATGTTCAGAGACTGCGTTCAAATTTCTAAGTAACGAATATTGTTTTAGCGGTGTTGTTTCTTTTTGTAGGTAGAGAGAAAGCGTTTGAGACACCGACAGACACTCCAGAAGAGCTAATTGTCCGTTTGGCTGAAGCCATTATTTGTGAAACACGTGATTATTTTGAGGTGTTAAACAAGTATTAGCACGCAGATACTAGTTGTGTATTAATGTAAACGGACATTTTCAGCAACAGCTTTGAAATAATATTCATTCCAAGGCAGTTTGAACGCTGTCACTGAACATCAATAGCGTCAAAACCTTCATGGACTCCCAGCGTGGAAACAGTACACCTGTGACTTTTTTGTCACATAAAAGTGATTTCTTTTTTCGCCTCTAAACTCTCTAATACAGAGTTTTTCATCCTGTACAAGCAAATAGTAGTTTAGATTCTTAATATTTATATCATCTGCACTCAAGAATAGTATAAATACTTTCTGGTCGATGTGTAGCGTCGAATCGCTGTTGACAACGTGTAAAATGTCTTTGTGGCCGCTTGCTATTGAATGTTTCTGTTTTTAACGTTTACTGTGGACGGTTAACCATGTAAGAGATGTATAATGACTTTCAGGGTAAGAGGACAACAACAAATCCCTTAGCTACAGAAAAAGATATATGAATAATCACAAAATTGCGCATGTTTACATGACAGTAAAGACACCATGTCGCTAACATCATTTTAAAATATTATAATACAGGAAGCCCACTTGATAATGGGAATTATTTTCCGAAACGCTTCTTACAGAAAATAAAGGGAAATCGTGACTGGCTGCAGTAAACATTATTTTAAAACAAACCATACAAGGAAAGCAATTCTCTGTAGACTTCTGCATGTGATCTCTTTTATATGCGAAAGGTACGCATGTGATACTCATTTTTTGACCATTCTTTCAAGTCTGGTCAACTAGCTTTTAAATACAACTATTTTTGTGAATCGATATATTTCTCAGAGTCCCTCTCCGTACTTTTTAGAGCATAACCAAAACTACCACGTACTGACTAGACAAACCATTGATGAACAACTCACTTATTATTAGATTTCTGCCTCTTTCTTCAGATAACCCAATTTGAGGAGGCTTCAAGGCAATTCAGAAGTATTATAGAATGTTTTATTTTTGTATTATACAACAGTGAGGTCCTATGAAGTGCCCGAGAATTACAAATATTACTTATACTACAGTCCTGAGTAAATATATAGTGAAAATCACCGCAACAGTTACACTTCTTTCAAATATATCAGACGCTATGTTCGCTTCTAGCAACACGTGTTTATTAAAAATGACACACTGTATTTTCCTCGGCATTAATACCACAATCTAGTCATCTGAAATTCTGGATGTCTCCAAAACTTATCATAAGTGATCATGAAATATGTAAGTGCCTTATGCACAAGTGAGTCTGTATTAAAGACGAAGATTAAACTGTTGAAAAATAAAGACAGTAAATTACTATTCAGTGTTTCCAATGAAGCGATTACAAAATTATAAATAATTAAAGAGACTGTACTATGAAACAGCTACGACATTCTAAACTAAAGATTCTAAAATGTAATTAGTCATTTAATATACTGTTTGTTTTCTTCATAGGGGCTATTATTACGATTAATAACAATATTTTGAAATCATTTTAAATACTTTTTGTAACACTACTCAGTGGTTCAAAAAGAAAACTCTTATAGAACTACAACAACATTCCATTTCTTCCACGTCTCTAATAAGAAATGTTAACTAGTCGCACGAATGAAATGCGGAAATGTACTGTCGGTGCCTCAATCGGAACTTTAGTAGAAGCATTCTCGTGATAGGATAAAAAGAGACACTGGAACAGCTATCCTGGTTAACTTAGCTTTAAACAACCTAAACAAAAGTTGGCTTGTTTATTATCTATTTTGTGGGTGTATACCAAAAACGAAAGCAACCGGAAAACTAGGTCTCAAAACATCTGTCAGTCTGGTGACAGTGTGACACAGTCTCGGTGCTATTTTATTACGTGTGCAACAGTCCAGAGACGTCGTTTTATGCATCTGACGCAGCAGTGTTTCCCAGGAAAGTCAATATGAACGGAACATAGTATCTCAATGTCCTTAAAGCAGCTAGTGATGTTCGTTCTATTCTTTCTATTAAAAAATGATTGAAAACGAAGTGTAGAAGTGTTTACCTAAACTATTTTCCACTGAGGTGCCCTCTAGTGAGTTGATGACGGAGAGTAAACACAGCCTTCGTCATACACAAAAAAAGAAGGGGTTCGCAGATAACGTATCAGGTGGAATGAGCGCACTGATAACATTCCATGCCGTGACGAGCGCCCGGGAAGCGGGACAAGGAGGAAAGAACGTAACGTTCAACACAGACTGTGTAAATTGTCCTGCACTAAAAGTGATCCTTAATAGCTAACAGATTAACTTCAAGGAAGAACTCCTAAGGCATGAAATTTTCTGTACGAAAAGTTTCGTTACGTTTCTCGTATTATAAAACAAGTAAAATAACAATGAGCTTTCTGAAACGAGAAAAGTATGTTTGATGGTGAGCCAAGAAGACCAGAGTTTTTTACGACATTAGAGTATATGACCAGTGTAACTCCTTTTATGATCTGCCAGCGGTCTTGCTGTTTTATGGTTATCTGCTCTTTCTTAGAAGAGCTGGCCGCTTCTTTTTGTCTTAAAAATGACTTCCGTTTCTATTTCCTTAAAAAGTTATGTTTATATACCATTCCGAATATCCACTTCTCTTAACTATACTACCACGTTAACATTAGGATGTGAAGAAATTCTGAGAGAACAAAACCTGCAGCATGCATGTGCTACTCATCGAGTGTTCGTGCGCAAATGCAGCTCCTCAGCGTAAAACCATGACTCCGTTTTAGAATAACTATCGTCTCTCGGACAGTAGTTACTTTAGTTTGTAAAATTATGTCTTTTCGATGATACTGTACCTAAATTTAACTTTCAATACAAATCCACAGGGTAATTCTTTATTTTCAAATCGCTGTGCGTTCAATACGAATAAATCTTTGTAACCCTTAGTTCACATTTCTCTTATCGCTTGCACAATACAGGGCAAGAAATATGTTACTAGGCTATGCGGCAAAGTCTCTTCTCGAGATTACCAGAATGAGTATTTTCTGTGAGGGAAGAGTCTGATGTACAGTATGCTATTGGAATTTGTTGAACATTTCTGTGGCGCTCGCTCTAACAGTATCGTTCTAAGGAACCTGGGCATAATCGCAAAGCTGTTGTTTCAGTTTGCCTACCTTTCCCGTTTGTGATTTCGGGAAAGTTGTCGGCATGGCGAACAATACTCTAGAATCATTCGGACGTGTAGTTTTCAAGCGACATTCGTTGTGGCTGAATTACACGTCCTCACAATTTTTCCAGTGGTCTTCAGTCTGACATCCGCATTCCGCAAAACTTTATTTATGAGATAGTCCCTCCTTGAAGTGACCCAGATGTTAAAACTTCCTCCGCACGCTATAGATATGTATGATCACGACAGATTTCAGTGACTGATCCGTGTTGGTGCAGAGAAATAGTATCACGGATTACCGCCTGCTTCACGAATTACGTTCTATTTGCTTCTGATGAATATCAAATGACAAGTGTTTGCATGATAACTTTACCATCTTCATGCCACAAGAATTTTGTACTGTATTCCTAAGTTCGTAGGCTTTTGCTGTTGAGAGTGGTTTTCTATAAAATTCTTTTGAATTGTAGATCGCGTCATGCTTTAAAACAATGTACCAACCATTTGCAATAGCAGCAGACCTGCAAAAATTTGATAGAAGATTTTCTAATGATGCGAACACTCTGCACGCATTTGTGTATTTTATGAACAGTCTCAGACAAATGCCAACGATTTGTGCCGTACTATATAAGACTTAATGCTAGCGGAGGCTGCTCCTTTCCGACTCATGTGGCTTTCCAAGTAAGATTAACCCAGTTTTGGAACAGTATTCATAGTAAGACTAAGTGCAGTTATATTGGATCTCTAAACACAACTTGTTGTTCGATCGAACGTTTAGATCGTTCCAAGTATATATCACACGCACTAAACACCCACACTGAATGTAAACCATCAGAACGCGAGCGCGAAATGCTGTAAATGAGTCAGAGGTTAAGCAAAACGAAGTTGTCCCAACCCAAGTCCAACGCAATTTGTAACTAAAGCTTTTATTTATGGAAACAATAATAATTCGATTACCCTTTGAAATGAGACAAGGTAACATTTTGGAAGTTAGTTAGTTCAATGTCTGTGCATCATATTCAAGATAAACGTTGAGATGTGGAACGTGTCAGCTGAACAAAAGACTGCGGAGATAATTAATATACGTTTTAGTCAGTTACAGGTTTGTAGTTATTCTATTCAAGAATCCCGATACAGAACTGAAGAAGTTACTGAGGGCTAACGATTTTAATCTACGTGGATTCTGGTTGTATATTGTATCACAATGCGCCTAAGATTTATCTTAGCAAATTAGATACTCTTCAGTTCAGAGCCATTAGTAGCTGTCATAGAGCCTTGCATTCGACGCCTACAAACTCTCTTTCAGTGGAGGGAAGAGAGATGTCCTTAAGCTTTAGACGTCAAATGCTGTCAGATAAATTTTTCGTGCAAGTCACGGCCTTCATAGATAGTCCTCTATGTAAGAGTAGAGTGTGTATTTACCAATTACGGAATGTCTCCACCAGAAGAATTAAAATTCCGTCCATCTGCACCAGCTTTGACTCTTGGTCTCCTATCATACATTCTACGCGATGCTCTTCGATTTTGTCTTTATCAGAATGTCATCTCGACGCATTCAGGTGCCAGATTCCAGTCTATTATTATAATATGACAAGCTCGGTAACGTAAATTGCAGATTTAATCGTTCCATTGAAACTCAGTGGCCTGGCTATACCTATATATACACAGATGCAACGAAATTCTAAGATGGAGTACAATGGATGTGCTTTTCTATACCCTCAAATTCAAGTTAGTATAGCCTACAAACTGCATAAAAGTGCTCCAATTTTTACTGTGGAGACTCTGGAAATTTTGGAGCAATCAAGTTTGTATCTTCGGCTTCCTTCTTAAAGATATTAATCATGTCTGACTCCTAGAGCATTCTTAAAAATATTCAATACCGAAGATGGCATTAAATAATCAGCCGCCACATTTTGGATGTAGTCCTGGAATATGTTCGCTGAAAACAGAGTGGGCGCACAATCATTCTGCTGTGGGTGAATTCCCACGCTGGTGTCCGCCATGATGACGCTCTGAGCACTATGGGACTTAACTTCTGAGGTTATGAGTCCCCTAGAACTTAGAACTACTTAAACTTAACTAACTTAAGAACATCACACACATCCATGCCCGAGGCAGGATTCGAACCTGCGACCGTAGCGGCCGCGCGGTTCCAGACTGAAGCGCCTAGAACCGCTGGGCCACTCCGGCCGGCCCATGATGAGGAAGTTGACGTTTTAGCGAAGCAAGCTGCCTCTATAGGAACTGTTCTCGATTTGAAATTACGGTAAACATAATCCTTACGTCAAGTTAAGAGTCACGAAAGACAGCAATGGCAGGTATGTACTATGTCCCAGAAAACGAAAGATGGATATTACGCGCCATTAATACCTCAAATTCCTACAAGACCTTGAATTACGAGGACGCATTTCTACTGATCTACGATTTGCATCAGCATCTTGTCTTTTTGTTTCTAAAGATATTGGCATTTATAACGTGATTGTAACTTTCCATAAAATTATCTGAAAAAATTAGTAGATTGAATTTAAGAAATAAAGTTAATTGATAATATAAAAACGTCTAGTTTACTTATCATACTATTTGTTATATATTTGTTGTGAAAAAACGTTGAGGGCTTGAGTTTTCAATTCTGTAATGCGTGTACAATTACGTATACTATATAAACATGTGTTTTCGATGGCTAAACATTGTACCAACTCTGAAGGCCAAATAAAACATAGAACAAAATTCCTATGGTGAGACTGTCGAAGAGTTTTTAAAGTTACATCCAAGTTGGGTTCAGTAAAGAGAAGTGCAGATATTGTATTTATGAATATCTCAATTACTCTAAAATTGCAATGAAATGTTGGCAATAAACTTTTTCAGTAAGAGGATGCTCTGTGAGGCTGTGATTAATATTCCCAATTACTTTAACAGATTCCTGTATAATGCACGTTTTTGGATCACACACATAGTACCAATAATTTTCTCCAGTGGGTAATTTTTGCTTAACTGAGGAGTCACGCAAAAATATTGCGCCATATGCCAACTTATCGATTTCTATCTTCCCAGCACCCGTGGTCTACGCGTAGCGTCTTTGATCAGTAATGAAAAAGTCCTCGGTCCGGGTTCGAAATACGCCAACGCTTAAATTCTGATTAATAATCAGTATTGGCGGCCTAAGACTTCGGCATAAGAAGTCAGCCTCATTCTGTCAACGGCCTTGTGGAAAGAGGGCAGAGGAGAGGACAGAGGTTTAGGGGACACTCTTGTCCTTGGGGTGGGAAACTGCCCCTAAAGGCGGAAGAATCAGCAATGATCAAGGGCATGAAGATACAGAAGGCAATGGAAACCACTGCACTGATGACACATAACGTGTATTGACAGGACATATGGCTCGTAACTGAAAAAGTATCATGATGATCTCTACATTGGCGAAAGGTTCCGGAATAGTCCATCATTCTGATCTACGGGAGAGAACTGCCAAGGGGGAGGTAACCATGAGAAATCGGGCGCTGATAACCACGCAGTTGAGCGCCCCACAAACCAAACATCATCAACCATGAGAAAAAGATTGAATAACCAACAAAAGGATAACGTTCTACGAGTCGGGGCGTGGAATGTCAGAAGCTGAACTTGGTAGAGAAGATAGAAAATCTGAAAAGGGAAATGCAAAGGTTCAACCTAGATAAAGGAGGGGTCAGTAAAGTGAAAGGGAAAGAAGACAAGGATTTCTGGTCAGATGAGTGTAAGGTGAAATCAACAGCAGCAGAAAATGGTATAAAAGGAGTACAATCCGTTATGGATAGGAAGGTATGGCAGACAGTGTGTTGCTGTGAACAGTTCACTGAAAAAGCGTTCAGCAATGGAAAATGATGCAATATGTTCGAAATTCTGATAAAAATGAGGAGACGCTATAAGGAGAGACGGATAATATACACGTGTACAAGAGCTAAGAGGAAATAACAACAGTGGACGACCAAGACCGAAGTGCTCGGATTAAGAAGGGTGTAAGTAGGGATGCAGTCTTTCACCCCAACTATTCAATCTGTACACCGAAGAAGCAATGATGGAAGAAAAGGGTGCAGGAACGGAATTAAAATTCAAGATGATGACACTGCTATCCTGAGTGAAAGTGAAGAAGAATTACATGATCTGCTGAATGGAATGAACAGTCTGATGAGTACAGAATATGGATTGAGAATAAATCGAAGAAAGACGAATGAGAAGCAATAGAAATGAGAATAGAGGTAAACTTAACATCAGGATTGATGGTCACGAAGTAGATGAAGTTAAGGAATTCCACTACCTAGGCAGGAAAATAAGCAATGACAGAAAGAGCAAGCAGGACAAAAAAGGTTCAAATGTGTGTGAAATCTTATGGGAGTTAACTGTTAAGGTCATCAGTCCCTAAGCTTACACACCCATGCCCGAGGGAGGACTCGAACCTCCGCCGGGATCAGCCGCACAGTCCATGACTGCAGCGGCTGAGACCGCTCGGCTAATCCCGCGCGGCCAAGCAGGACATCAGAAGCAGACAAGCACTGGGGAAAAGGACATTCCTGACAATAGGCCTCAATCTGAGGAAGAAATTTCTGAGAACGTACCTTTGAAACACAGCATTGTATGGTAGTGTAACATCGACTGTGAGAAAACCGGAGCAGAAGAGAACCGGAGATGTGGTGCTACAGAAGAATGTTGAAAATTAGATTGACTGATGAGGTAAGGAATGAGGAAGTTCTGCGTAGAATCGGAGTGGAAAGGAATATGTGGAAAACACTGACAAGGAGAAGAGACAGAATGATAGAACATCTTTTAAAAATCTGGGAATGACTTGCATGGTACCAGAGGAAGCTGTAAAGGGCAAAAAGTGTAGAGGAAGACGGAGGTAGGAATACATCCAGCAAATAACTGAGGACGTAGGTTGCAAGTGCCACTCTGAGATGAAGAGGTTGGACCAAATCTAAATATTTCAGCAGGTCTACTGTGTGATTTTTCCATACGTGCGCCCAAGATTAGGAATTTTTCTACTTTGTTTATTATGTTTTGTTGAAACACTACATTGGTGAGGAGAGGAGGCAGGATGTTGGGCTGTACAAAACTGGATAAACTGTTATTCGAAGAAATACAGCAACCATCCACTTTTGTATAGCTTTAATTATGCACGACGCGTTCTGTCTTTCACCTAGTTCCAGCTGCGTAATAATTTGTATTTTCGTCAGTACAAGGAGTTTTATCGGTCGCATTTTGAACCATGCAACTTTTCTGTGCAGAACAACAATTCGTTTACCTGACACCTTTCCTGAATTTTATATATCTATATATATGTTTGATTAATAGTTAGTTGCATTTACTTTTGTTCTAGAACTTGTTAAAAAGAGTAAGTGCACGAACAAACTAGAGAACAAAAGTAATTGCAACTAGATATTAATAAAACGCAAATTCAAAGCTCGGGAAACGTGGTAGCGAAACGAATTGTTACTATGCACAGGTCAGCAGCGTTTAAAATACAGCCGAAATGACGATATGTAAACTCAAAAAGCTACAGTGAACTACAAATAAAAAATGACAATCGACATATAAACCCATAGCAACCGGAATACCAACATGAAAAATAAAAACGCTGCACCATCATAATACTCGTAGTTATCATAGATCGAGAACCCACAGTTTAGCCTTGTGGAACTACCGTATAGATGCTGAGACATTTTGGCGACGAGTGTGGTGACAGAGAGACGGCAGGGACTGAGGAACGGGGGCAGCCTGGCAGCGACTGGCGACGGCAGCTGGGGAGGGATGGCGGCCGCCGTGGGGGGAATCTCGGCGGTGTTAGCATGCCGGGCCCCTGGGGCGGCGGCACAAGCTGCGTCCTCCTCCCGCCTCCCGCGCCGATACGGTCCATTACAGGCGGCGCGACACGGCAGGCGGGGCCCGGCCCCCGTGCCCTACAGCCGCGGCTGCGCTGACCTTCGCCACGGGCTGCTCATCGTCTTGCCCGCCCTCCGCTCCCTCTGGGGCTATTAAAGCTCCGGAGAACGGCCCGCCACAGCACCAAAACACGACTTCTTCCGCGAGACGTTGTTCAGCACCCGGGAAAAGCTTTCCCCTCGGCGAATCTGTCGTGTTCACATCGTGTGCCTCTTTATTTACACTACTGGCCATTAAAATTGCTACACCAAGAAGAAATGCAGATGATAAACGGGTACTCATTGGACAAATATATTATACTAGAACTGACACGTAATTATATTTTCACTCAATTTCGGTGCATAGATCCTGAGAAATCAGTACCCGGAACAACCACCTCTGGCCGTAATAACGGCCTTGATGCGCCTCGGCATTGAGTCAAACAGAGCTTGGATGGCGTTTACAGGTACAGCTGCCCATGCACCTTCAACACGATGCCACAGTTCATCAAGAGTAGTGACTGGCGTATTGTTACGAGCCAGTTGCTCGGCCACCATTGACCAGACGTTTTCAATTGGTGAGAGATCTGGAGAATGTGCTGGCCAGAGCAGCAATCGAACATTTTCTATATCCAGAAAGGCCCGTACAGGACCTGCAACATGCGGTCGTGCATTATCCTACTGAAATGTAGGGTTTCGCAGGGATCGAATGAAGGGTAGAGCCACGGGCCGCAACACATCTGAAATGTAACGTCCACTGTTCAAAGTGCCGTCAATGCGGACAAGAGGTGACCGAGACGTGTAACCAATGGCACCACATACCATCACGTCGGGTGATACGCCAGAATGGCGATGACGAATACACGCTTCCAATGTGCGTTCATCGCGATGTCGCCAAACACGGATGCGACCGTCATGATGCTGTAAACACAACCTGGATTCATCCGAAAAAATGACGTTTTTCCATTCGTGCACCCAGGTACGTCGTTGAGTACACCATCGCAGGCGCTCCTGTCTATGATGCAGCGTCGAGGGTAACCGCAGCCATGGTCTCCGAGCTGATAGTCCATGCTGCTGCAAACGTCGTCGAACTGTTCGTGCAGATGGTTGTTGTCTTGCAAACGTCCCGATCTGTTGACTCAGGGATCGAGACGTGGCTGCACGATCCGTTACAGACATGCGGATAAGATGCCTGTCATCTCGACTGCTAGTGATAAGAGGTCGTTGAGATCCAGCACTGCGTTCCGTATTACGCTCCTGAATCCACCAATTCCATATTCTGCTGACAGTCATTGGACGACGCGAGCAGCAATGTCGCGATACGATAAATCGTAATCGCGATAGGCTACAATCCGACTTTTACCAAAGTCGGAAACGTGATGGTACGCATTTCTCCTCCTTACACGAGGCATCACAACAACGTTTCACCAGGCAACGCAAGTCAACTACTGTTTGTGTATGAGAAATCGGTTGGAAACTTTCCTCATGTCAGCACGTTGTAGGTGTCGCCACCGGCACCAACTTTGTGTGAATGCTCTGAAAAGCTAATCATTTGCATATCACAGCATCTTCTTCCTGGCGGTTAAATTTCGCGTCTGTAGCACGCCATCTTTGTGGTGTAGCAATTTTAATGGCCAGTACTGTATATCCAACACTCACACAGAAGGGGTAACGAGGGGCGGGATCGGCATTTCGAAACTGCCTACACGATGGTGTAGATTATGATTCCAGGTATCACGCTCTCCAACTATTCACCCTGATAGGACTACGTTTGGTAGTAATCGACAAGAAGGTATTTCAAAATATTTTAATATCCAGAATAGCCTTAAACATAGAACTAATTACAAAACGGCGCTGTAGCCTCGTGGTGAGATATTTGGCTTGCATGTTGAAAGTTGTTCTATTGAATCCTGTTGGAAGTAATACACCTTCTTTTTTGCATCTTTATGGAAACAACTGCTTCCATTCTTTTATTCAGTTAATTGGTTTATACACTGAAACACCAAAGAAACTGATATAGGCATGTGTATTCAAATACAGAGATATGTAGATTACGACGATGCGGTCGGCAACGCCTTTATAAGACAGGTGTCTGGCGCAGTTGTTAGATCGCTTACTGCTGCTACAATGGCAGGTTGTCAAGTTTTAACTGAGTTTGAACGTGGTGTTGTAGTCGGCGCACGAACAATGGGACACAGCATTTCCGAGGTAGCGATGAACTGGGCATCTTTCCCGTACGACCATTTCACAAGAGTACCACAAATACCAGGAATATGGTAAAACATCAAATCTCCGATATCGCTGCGGCTGGAGAAAGATCCTGCAAGAACGAGACCAACGACGACTGGAGAGAATTGTTCAACGTGTCAGAAGTGCCACCCTTCCGCAAAATGCTGCAAATTTCAATGCTGGGCCATCAACAATTGTCAGCGCGCGAACCTTTCAACGAAACACCGATATGGGCTTTCGGAGCCGAAGGCCCACTCGTGTATCCTTGATGATTGCACGACACAAAGCCTTGCCTGGGCCCGTCAGCACTGACATTGAACTGTTGGTGATTGGAAAAATGTTGCCTGGTCGAAGGAGTCTCGTTCCAAATTGTATCGAGCGGATGGAGGTACGGATATGGAGACAACCGCACGAATCCATGGACCCTGCGTGTCGGCAGGGTACTGTTCAAGCTGGCGGAGCTCTGTAATGGTGTGGGGCGCAGTTGGAGTGATTAGGACCCCTGAACGTCAGTATCCTGTCTTATCACCTGCATCAATTCATATCCATTGTGCATTTCGATGGATTTGGGAAATTCCAGCAGGACAATGCGACACCCTACGCGTCCAGAATTGCTAAAGAGAGGCTCCAGGAATACTCTTCTGAGTTTAAACACTTCCGCTTGAGCATATATGGGATGTCTTGCAACGTGCTGTTCAGAAGAGATCGCCACCCCCTCGCACTCTTACGGATTTATGGGCAGCCCAGCAGGATTCATGGTGTCAATTTCCTCCACTACTGCGTCAGACATTAGTCGAGTCCACGCCACGTCATGTTGCGGCCTTACACGATATAAGGCAGGTATACCAGCCGGCCGTTGTGACCGAGCGGTTCTAGGCGCTTCAGTCTGGAACCGCGCGACCGCTACGGTCGCAGGTTCGAATCCTGCCTCAAGCATGGATGTGTGTGATATCCATAGTTAGGTTTAAGTAATTGTAAGTCTAGACGACTGATGACCTCAGATGTAAAAGTCCTAGAGTGCTCAGAGCCATTTCAGCTAGGTGTACCAGTTCCTTTGGTTCTTCAGTGTATATCCAGGGTGTTAGGAAATTCCCGTTACAAACTTCTAGGACTTGTAGAGGGGAGTGAGTATGCAATATTTTGAATAGAAACCCATGTCCGCAAACGTTATCCAACAACGCTACACAGCGGCAAAATTATAAGCGCCGCGCCTGTAAATGGACGTATATACAGGGTTATTCGGTGATATTACAAACTTTCTAGGGTGATGGAGAAGGATAAATGTATCGACATGAGGTAAAGGTCCCTGTACCGGAAACGACCGAGTGGTAATTTATAAATGAAAACCGTTCCGATTTCTCTGACAGCAGAATGTACGTACTGCTACTGCTATTGCTAAGATTGTAGGGTAGGCAGCTTTCAGAGGTGGCAGTATGGACCAAAATAAAAAAAAAGTGTCTAATAACCTGGGGCTCTAAAATACATACCGTAAAAGCTATGTGCAGTTGTTTTTTTCGGTACTGTGAAACCCATCTTCTCCTTCGAACAGGTGACATTTCGAAGTGGTGTAAAGATTGGAAATTTGTTTTAAATGTCCAGAAATGTAAAATGGCGTTTTTCGTATGAAGTGTACCGTAATATTAATGAGACACAACTGGAATCAGCCAGGTCATATAAATACCTATGTATAGCAATTTGTGTGAACAGGAGACAGAATGATCACCCAAACTATATCGTAGATAACGCAAATGGTAGATCTCGATTGGTGGGTGGGACACTATCAAAGTGTTTTCAAAACAATTGTGCAGTCCGCTTATCGAATACAGATCAAGTGTATGGAGCCCATACCAAACAGGAGCCCGCATCTCGTGGTCGTGCGGTAGCGTTCTCGCTTCCCACGCCCGGGTTCCCGGGTTCGATTCCCGGCGGGGTCAGGGATTTTCTCTGCCTCGTGATGGCTGGGTGTTGTGTTCTGTCCTTAGGTTAGTTAGGTTTAAGTAGTTCTAAGTTCTAGGGTTCAAAAATGGCTCTGAGCACTATGGGACTCAACTGCTGTGGTCATAAGTCCCCTAGAACTTAGAATTACTTAAACCTAACTAACCTAAGGACATCACACACATCCATGCCCGGGGCAGGATTCGAACCTGCGACCGTAGCGGTCGTGCGGTTCCAGACTGTAGCGCCTTTAACCGCTCGGCCATTCCTGCCGGCTTAGTTCTAGGGGGCTGATGACCATAGCTGTTAAGTCCCATAGTGCTCAGAGCCATTTGAACCAAATAGGAGTATAGGGGTATTGAACATATACAGACAAGAGCAAAACAATTGGTCATAGCTTTACTTGACTCACAAAAACGCTGAGAAACCTGAATTGTCAGATGTTTGGAGGCATATTCCAATTATCCTGTGAAAACCTGTCTACAAATATTCAAGAACCAGTATTAAGCGAAACCTCTAGAGATATTCTACAGCCTTCCACCTATCATGCCTGTAGGGACCATCAAGAACAGGGTTAGACTAATTACAGAATGCAGAAACGCATTTAAGCAGCCTTTCTTTCCGCGCTCCATATGCGATCGGAATGGGAAAAAATCCGACATAAGGTACCACGCTGATCGCCTTTGCCACACACGTCACATTGGTTTTCAGAGTATGTATATAGATCTACGTACAGACATGCTTTCTCAAATCGTTAAACAAGAGGAAAACTTCTTAATTTTGCTTGTGCCTGCTCAATGACGCTCTCGTATTGAACGCATTACTCTCAAATATCTGCGGGCTGGAACGTGTATATCCTTTCGGGTCTGGTGTAAGTATATGTTGGTACAATGTGTTCGATCGCAGCACGAACGGGCAAAGTTCAAATTTCCCATCTGGGAGCCGAAATGAGGAGTTTATGTGCGAACACAAGAGAAAGTAGCTAAGAGAAATGCATAGGAGAATGAAACAAATTAAAAATTTAAAAATATAGAAACGAGAGATAATAATAGATTTTATCTAATTTCGTACTACACATAAGCGTCCATTCAGATTCTCTATTTAAGCTTAATTTGTAATCACATTTTTCTCGACCCCATGCCAAATTGTTGGTTATGCAAATGCTGAACAGCTATTCCTCCATGCCGCACTTATATTCATATTCGAAATACATATTTTTCTCTGTCATCCCGAGTAGGATCAAACTCTCTTACAGTACAATCTTCATCATATTTATTCGCAGAGTACGTTACGAGAAACGGATTTGTCATAGAGAATCGCACATATAAACATTTAAAATAACGTCCGTAAGTAGGACAACAGGAAGACAGACGTTCTCTAATTAAGTAAACTGAACGCCTTCTCGTTGGAAATTTCATTATATATCCTCATTTTAGCTTCCAGACGGGAGATTTGATCTTTAAATTTGTCTGTTCCTGCTGCGGTCGAACACATTGCACCAACATATGCTTACACCAGACCGGAAAGGATATTCATGTTCCAGCCCTCAGATATTTGAGAGTAATGCGTTCTATACAAAGCGTCATTAAGTAGGCGCAAGTAAAATTAAAAAGTTATCCTCTCGTTTAACGATTTGAGAAGATATATGTGTACATAGATCTACGTACATACTCCGCAAACCACTGTGACGTGCTTGGCAAAGGGCGATCAGCATGCACCTTATGTTGGATTTCTTCCCATCCCTATATAATAAAATAGCCCGCATCTCGTGGTCGTGCGGTAGCGTTCTCGCTTCCCACGCCCGGGTTCCCGGGTTCGATTCCCGGCGGGGTCAGGGATTTTCTCTGCCTCGTGATGGCTGGGTGTTGTGTGCTGTCCTTAGTTAGGTTTAAGTAGTTCTAAGTTCTAGGGGACTTATGACCACGGCAGTTGAGTCCCATAGTGCTCAGAGCCATTTGAACCATTTTTATAATAAAATACAGGGACGTCATGGATACACTAATGTCTGAATAGTGTTCAGTAGTTCGTAGAGGCGGAAGACTAAAGATTTGTTTGGGAGATGTAATGAAATTTCCAACGAGAAGATATTCATTTTACTTAATTAGAGCATGTCTGTATGCCTATTGTTACGTATAGTAAATGGGAACATGCCATCTTGTTCTTTAAATATTGTTTTAGTGCATGAGATTTTTATGGGATCGTTGCCTGTTTCTCAAAGCGAGTTCGAATTGCATTTCGTCTCACAGTGACCAACACAGTTTGTTCGCAGTGTTTCGATTCCAAAACTGTGATTCGTAATGCATACAATACTTTAGCTGGGAAGTTTTCCAAGTAGTTTTTTCTGACATAGCAATATAAAAGTAACTTTCCAAATACTTGCGTGCATTAAGCTCTTGGAACAGAAGCATCTATTCCTCTTCTGCCGCTAATCGTCCTGTGCTACCCTCTGATCCTCTTCGCACACTCCTCTCAACCAAGAGGAAGCCTTACAAGTTCAGCTGCTAAGGTTCCCTTCTCACCGTCTCGACAACAAGCCTCTTGCTTATTTCGCGAAGAAAAACAGCTATGTCTTCATCTATATTACTACAAGTAAAAGAAAGAACATAAAAACATACGCGGATTCGACTTCAGGATTTATGTGATCAGATTGCATAACGTCTCTTAAAATTTTGTGTGGAATGCTGTCTGTTCCAGTAGTTGCTGGGCGTCGTTGCCCGAGAATGAACGTAAGATTCTAACTTTTAAACACTGTAGATACAAAGAAAGTATTTATTATCATATTTGTCAGGAGCCTCACGTGTACTGCAGGAAACGACGTAAAGCACATCACTACATCTGACCTATTATAACCGGGTCAAAAAAAAATGTGTAGTAGGGTACTGGTTAAGACATTGGACTCCCATTCGTGGTAGCAGGTATCAAATCACAGTCCTCCTACCCACATTTACCCTTTATATTTCCCTAAATCACTTACGGCGAATGCCAGGATGGATCCTTTGAACAGGACGCAACTGAGTCTCTTTCTCATCCTTGCCCAATCCGAGTTCATGTTCCGTTTCTAATGGCCTCATCGTTGGCTCGTTAAGACTCAGTCCACCCGTGTGATCAAAATGTAGTGTCGCAGTGCATA
Source organism: Schistocerca cancellata (assembly GCF_023864275.1). Lineage (NCBI taxonomy): Eukaryota > Metazoa > Arthropoda > Insecta > Orthoptera > Acrididae > Schistocerca > Schistocerca cancellata. The sequence goes on along the minus strand of NC_064634.1, from coordinate 381,358,436 downwards.
ACGGTTCGGATGCCCACTGGGTGACTTATAATCAACGTGAACGAAAGAATTTTCTCATTCACTGGAGTATGAGTACTCAGCTGGATTTGACGGTTAGGGCAGTGTGTAGTTACATCTCGCGTACATTTCAGTTACATTCCCAATAGATCGAAAACTACCGCTACAGTGTAAAGGTTTGCAGTGGGCGAGAAACCCGAAATATCAGCATAGATGGTAACTGCGACTGACTTCATTCCGCAATATCTTCGAATAACAGTTAACTGAAAGCAAATTCACATACATCTCATTCTTTGATCTTTACAGTGCCACAATCCAAAACCTACGAAAACAACGAAAATAAAGATGCGATTTTCTTTTTCATCTTATTTACTTTTGAATTTATCATACATGCTTTACGTAGATTCGTATGGGCAGGCAAGTAGCTTGGATGTGAAACAAGTCATTATACAGGGTGTTTAAGCTGCCCCTTTAATGCCACCTGCAACACCTTCAAATACCACGAGCAAGATTTTCGTATTCTCTCGCTCGCTACACACCAACTGATACGCACACAAGACTTTTTGTTGGAAATTTTGTACTGGGATACGTTTTCGCCAGAGGCGGCATTTTTCGAATAGCTCAAGAAAAATGCACAAAAGTGGCATTCAAACGCGTTTTTCCTGAATGAATAAAGCCGTGGCCTTCAGGGAAAAAATATCCCAGTACAGAATTTAACTACGTTAAATTTTCTGCAAAAGGGTCACGTTCATTTTTTCTGTAGAACCAATAGTTTGTGTGTAACGAGCGAGAGAATACGAAAATCTCGCGCGTGGTTTTTGAAGGCGTTACGGGCTGCAGAGAAGTCATCGGTAGGTGCAGTTGAATCACCCAGTATAGAATATAAATAGTAATGAATACAACAATGGTGACAAAGAAGGTTAATGTTAGTAAACTGCACATGGATCGGTGTGTTCACCACTATTTTTCCTTTAGCACCTTTGTTTAAAAGGCATTTTGTTACACAAGTTCAACAGTGATATTGACTTATTTCCCTTTAATTAGGTGTGCAGGTGAGAATTTCACATGAAAGGTTTCATTTAGTAACGCAAAAAAATTTCAAGCTGTTGCTTCTTTGAATCATATTTGAACTAAGAGAGACTGTCTTGTGTTTTGATATTACGAGGCAATGAATTGAATATTTTATCACCAGCGTTCTCTACCCCAGTTTTATACGTGCAACAAAAGTTTCAGCTCAGTGTAGACCATCGCCGGCTGGGGTGGCCGAGCGGTTCTAGGCGCTTCAGTCTGGAACCGCGCGACCGCTACGGTCGCAGGTTCGAATCCTTCCTCGGGCATAGATGTATGTAATGTGCGTAGGTTAGTTTGGTTTAAGTAGTTCTAAGTGACTGACGACCTCAGATGTTAAGTCCCCTACTGCTCAGAGCCATTTGAACCATTTTTTTAACCGATGGCTTACTATTTTCAAACGTTTGTATATTACGAGAGACAAATAAAAATAATTAAATTCACATAGATAAAGATGCCAAACAAAAAAGAATAGAAGGTAGTAAAAAATGAAAGTATCTAAAAAATTAATATTATTATATATAGGGTGTTCGGAAATTTCCGTAACAAACTTCTAGGACTCGTAGAAGAGAGTGAGTGCATAATCCTTTGAATATGACTCCATGTCCGGAAGCGTTATCCAACGACGCTCACAGCTTCAACGTTATAGGCGCCTATATACAGGGTATATGTGGAAGTATATACATGGTGATTCCGTGATGATGATATAAACTTTCTAGGATGATGGAGAAGGATAAATGTATCAATTTGTATGTACGGTTCCCTGGATATTTGTGCAGATTTTTTCAGGAAGTATTTTATCATAGATAACTGCATCACCTGCGAAAATTCTGCCTGGTTATTAATACAAACCACGAACGAAAACGGTCACAGTACACTTCCTTGGAGGAAGCCTGAAGTTACCCTCCATGCTACGTCCTTCCTGCCAAGAAATCTTCCACGTCACACAGTAGCGCCAATAACTGCAAACTGCCAGTAACTGCCACCTGCGTTTATCGGCTCGAGCTTGCTACAGTAACTCGTGAAGCGTGAGCAGCGGCAGCAGTTTGTACCGCATTCAGACGAAATGGTTAAATTGTAGACACATTTGCCGCCCTCGGGGCAGCCACAGTTGGGCGTGATATGACCGGCGCTAATGAGTTGGCCAGTCGCGGCGCCAGCACGATGCCAGGGCGCCCGATACCGCCGCAGCGGCTGGTCGCAAAGCCGCAACGTTGGCCAGCTGTCAGCCCCAGGCCGTCCGCAAACCAATCCTCCTGCCTCGCCAGCTTCTGTTTCCAGTCAAAGACTACGAGCCATTCTGTCCTGCTTATCCGCTCCCAGAGTGGAATTGGACACACAACACAGAGGCAGCTTACACAACAGGTATATCACAAAGCGGCCTCGAACCGATTAGTAAGTTCTTTCCAAAATTCGTACTGAGTCATGTTGTTGTTGTTATTGTTGTGGTCTTCTGTCCGAAACTCGTTTGATTCAGCTCCAATGCTAACCCACCTTGCACTAGCTTCTTCATCTCTCAGTAACTACAGCAAGCAGACGATATTGCAGTGCCTGTGTTGACGGCATATGGAAGTCTAGTGTCTGGCCGTGAAGCGCACTCGGATACCCTGACAGTTTTCGTACAAGAAGACATGCATCGATAATTCCGCGGCGAGTAGCTCCACAGTACGTCCTCAGGTCGTAACGAGACGACCTCCACTGTTTTTTCTTCCTGTTTGATAGCCGTCAAGGACCGGCTTTCATTTACCTTCCCATCGATATTATGAGGCATACCAATAGCACGAGATTTTGCAACACACTGATGATGGTACAGAAAAGAGGAACAAATAATAATAGTAATACATTCTTTCCTACTTGTCCTTGATGCATTTTGGCACTCTTTGATCCTAAGCCCTCCACCATTCTTAGGCCTGAGGGGGAGAACGGGACATCGTGACCAGACCTCGTGTTGCGATCCCTGATTACTATGCCCGCGAGACACCCCCTCCCCCCTACCAATGACGGGTGGAAAGAAGTGGTAAAGGCAACGCTCGCCATAAGCGGGAAATCCGGTTCGAGTCCCTGCCCGGCATACATTTTCATTGCCGTCATTCCACTACACAGCTGACGGTTGTCCATGTGTACACGAAGCACGTTCAGATGGACGTATTTCAGCATTCCTGCCTTGCTCTCACTCTACAATTTTTACCTGCCACACTTCCCTCCATCATGGTTCCTAGATGCCTCGAGATGCATCCTAATGGCCGTTCCGTTCTCTTAGTCAAGTTGCACCACAAATTTCTTTTTCCCCATTTGGATCCAATCCCTCTGCGTTAGTTATATGATACACGCATCTTATCTTCAGTATTCTTCTGCAGCACCATATTTAAAAAGCTTCTCGTTTGTTCCTTTCCAAACTGCTTATCTTCCACGTTTCACATCCGCACAAGGCAACACTGCAGACAAATACCTTCAGTAATAACTTCCTAATAGCTAAATTTATTAGTTTCTCTATGTGCTCCGCAATTGTTTGTTTAATTAATGAAAAGGTCGTTTCAATAGCTCTGTAGAACTTTATTTAGTATACTGCCTGTTTCTACTAATTTGTTCAGCCATTCTCAAGTTTGGACATTACGTCTCCACTGTAAGTTCTATAGTCTACCTGTAATCAAGCATCTGTAAGTCTTGTTTATTCATCTTCAGTTATATACAAGTATACAACTACCATATGTATAGCATGTTTCTCTATTTCAAATACGCTTCTCTTGCTATTGGTTCAAATGGCTCTGAGCGCTATGGGACTTAACTTCTGAGGTCATCAGTCCCCTAGAACTTAGAACTACTTAAACCTAACTAACCTAAGGACATCACACACATCCATGCGGTTACAGACTGTAGCGCCTAGAAGCGCTCGGCCACCCCGGCCGGCTCTCTTGCTATTACCAGTCTGCACATTATATATTTTCTGCTGCAGACATCATCAATTATTCTGTTGCCCAAATAACAAAACTTATCCACTACTTTTAGTGTTTCATTTCCTTATCTAATTCCCTCAGCATCGCCTGATTCAACTCGACTGCATTCCACTATCTTTGTTTTACTTTTGTTGATGTCCATCTTATAACCCATTCCGTTCGACTGCCTTCTCTGGCAGTATTACAACGTCGTCAGCAAACCTCAAAATTGTTTTTCCTTCTCTTTGAACTTCATTCCCTTTCCAAATTTTTTCCTTGTTTCCTTTACTGTTTGCTCTATGGATTCATTAAATAACATGGTTACTGCAACCCTCTCTCACTCCCTTTTCCGTTACTGCTTCTCTTTCACCTTCTTTGACTGTGACAAGCCTAGTCTGGATTCTGCATAAGTTGTAAACAATCTTTCTCTCCCTTTATTTTATTCCTGCTGCCACCAGATTTCCAAAGACACTGTGCTTTGTACAGCACCGAAAACAATCCTTGCCCATTTTACACTCTCCTGCTGAGTGGGATGGGATAGTGGATAAGACACTGGATCAGGTGATCAATGGTTCAAGCACTCGTCTCGCTATCCACGTTTAGATTTTCCACGGTTGCGCAAAATCAGTTGAAGCTAATATTCTTACCCAACAGAACCAGCGTTCCGATTTCTGGCAACGTACAAGCCGACGTGACCCTATAATGTAGACTTTACATCTCTTTTCCTTCCTTTGTGGCGTTGAGATATTCTGGTATTTGACCCCCGATCATAGTGAACTCCGGTATCACATTTTTAACAGCACGTCAGAAGACGAAAGTAAGATGTAGCACGTTATTATTACTCAAAAAGTATGACGACAGCAAGTTAATTAAAGATAGAAAAATGCTCTACACGTACAAGTGCATTCGCGTTAGATTTCCAATACGTTCGGACCAGAAATATGCATACGATACTTCCTATTAGAAACCGGATTCAGAAAATCGAGCAAATCCGTTACTCGGCTAAAATTGAACTGTCTGCAAATTTCTTTTCATATGACAGCTCTGCATTCTGGTCCGTCGTACCGACAGGACGCTGCATTGTCCGCTGTCAGTGGTGTAATTCGGATGCGGTATAGAGGGGTATTGTGTCAGCACAAAGCTCTCTCTGTTGTCAGCTTCCAAACTTTGGAGTCGCTACTTCTCAAGAAGCTTCTTGACTGGCATCACGAGGCTGGGTGCGCCTTGTTTCACGTGTACCTCTACGAAAAAGCCCCTGACAGTATCGGGAATTGTACCCGGGTTCTCTGTATAGCTATCAGACACGCTGACCAGGCTAAGAAAGGGAACTTTTTTCATACGAATGTTACTGTTACTATATTTGTGATAGCAACACGAAACAGAGAGAAGGTGAAAGAATGGCCAGTCGTTTAAAACAGGACTGAGCAACGATGGCAGTTGGAGCTGTGGTGAGATGCAAGAAAAGAGAATCGTTGCCATCTTACCGACCGCCCACCTCAACTGGGAATGGAGAACTCTGTTGCGATGGAGGACCCAGATGTCACTTTTCGCCGCGCTGTCTCGCCAGATTACAGACTGCGGATGTGGCAAAGAAAAAAGTAAACGATGCGCAACGCAGAACAAGAACGCCTGTAATTTAAAGAGCCGTCACGGCTGATACTTAACTGCGTGAATTAGCGTACTTAGACGCCCGGGTACGGCGCTGGAGAGTCTAAGCGCCTGAGGGCGGCGCATTAAACTGTCGTAATGAGGCGCGGAAAGTGGGCCAAGTTCAACGATCTGGCGCGCAGTACACAGCGCCCGCGCTAATAAAATTCGCTTTCCGTCCGGGCGAAGAAATAAAAAAAGGAGGGTGGGCTGGGCTGGGAAAATAAAAGAGGAAAAGGCAGGTGGTCCTCCGCGAAGAAGGAGCGCGAGGCGGGGGTCGGGGGGATGGGGTAGGCAGTTAAACGGCGCCACTTGTGCTCCACCTGGTCCAGACCGGCAAAGCCCAGCCGGTCTTTGGCGCGGACGCTGCTCCCGAGGGCTGGCGAGGGGAGGGGAGGGGGTGGGGGAGGGGGAGGCTGATCCGGCTCACGGCGGCCGCAAGGTGGAGCCGCCACGGTGCCTGACCTGCCGCAACGGCGGCGCGCCGTCACGCCGCTCGGGGGCGGGCGGCGGCCCGGGCAGGGGGAAAAAGTGCCGCGCGGGGGGCAGGGGGCGGGCGGCCGCGCCCTGCTGCGACGCCCGCCGAGAAATTAATCTTTATTAAAGGCGGCGGACCTCTCTCTGTCTCGCCTCCTCTTCCCTCCCTCTCCTCGCCGACTCGCCTGACGGCCGCTGCCGGGAGGAATCTGGCTGCAGCGTGTTTTCGGTGTTTATCGGGCGCGGATCCCTCCTCGTTCTTTCTCCTCCCGTTTTCGCCGCCGACTGGAGGCCCCGAAGCACTCTTCTCGTGCGGACTCCACGGCGAGAAGAGAGAGGGGGAGCCGACGTAAATCCAGCCAGTGCGAGTGTGTGCCTCAATGGCCCAGATAGTCTCCTCGGACTTTAATCTCCTGCCTCGTAATCTCGCAGAATCTATAAGCGTGCGATCTCTTTAATGTACTGCGTACATTCCCGTCTCACTTAAAGTGCTTCACATTAGTCTGAAACCAATAGACATTAGACATTAAAGGTACCATGATCCACCAGACACTGCATTTCTAAACGTACATCTCACGTGGTATCGCTGTCTACGCAGAAAGATTAAAGCTTCCTCTGTCTTTAACTGACTGTCTAGCAGCACACATAGTCTTCGTAGTCTAATTATTTTTATGCACTTAATTATCGTAGTTTGCATTATTGTACGACTTACGTTATGAACACGAGTCTTTAAAACATAAAGGACGGAGAAAGGTCGCTTCCATTATGTTAAAAACAGTATGTTTGTGGACAAATCAGAGAGTGAAGTGGCGCTTGATTCGTATTCGGAAGAACGGCGGTTCAAAACCCGACCAACCATATTGGTTTACTTTTTCTGTGCTTTCCTTAAAGCGCTTATGGCAGATGCCGAGGTAGTTCCCCTGAGAAGGACGCGGCAGATTTCTTTTCGCACCTTTCGCCAATCCCAGATTGTTATCCATCTCTAACGTCCTCGTCGTCGACGAGGCGAGATGCGCGAAAGATTTGGAAAGAAATCAGCCATGTCCTTATCAGGGGAATAACCCCGACAGTTGCCATAAGCGGTGTAAGGAAAGCACAGAAAAAGTAAAGCTGGTTGGCTGACCGGGGATTTGAACCCTCGGCTCCCTGAATGATACTCCAGTATAACCACAGCGTCACCTCGTTCGGTGTGTGACTTACGGTGAGGATAGCGAATCAAATCCTGTAACCATCTATTTTCTTCTACGCGCTGTTCCCATGATCAAATACCTTCTAATCCATAACTCCGACTGCCGTAGTATGCAACATTACCTCTCACAGACCCTAGTTTTATCCATTACTTTCAGAAGAGTAACATTCGCATCATTCTGCTTTAATTTACAAGCAAATATATTTTTGTCCACAGAGTGGAACGTATTTGAAAAATCTCTTGGTCGCATAACGTCTATGGCGAATGCAATAGGTCTGTTCCATTCTCTCCTCTTTGCTCCTTCTTCCTGTACGGCTGACAGGTCTCACGTGCATAAATTATTATAAAATGACACCACCTGTGCGGGCATCCTTCAGAGACGTATTCCACAACAGGAAACCAAACGTCAGGTGGCAATAATAATTTTTACTAGTGGCCAATGGTCAATGTCAGAAACTATTAATCTCGTTGAACGAAAATACAGCGCGTAAAAGGCTGTGTTGTTATTTCTGTTCTAAGTGCTAGCAATCGTGCTCGTGTGATGATTACACGAAGAACAGCAAGACACAAAAATGCGTTAGTTCTGAAGCAATTTTCTCTTTTACTTTTTATGAACAGAAATCTTCTCAAATTTGTGACGGAGATGTAAGAAAGATATACATGTAAATCCACGAACAACCTTTAAGGATGAGATGCGCTAATCACGATCTCTACCTCTCCAACTCGGAAGTTATATACACACTCTCAATCACCGGTGTCCTAATCAGTAACGCCATACACCCGGAGAGCAAACGTAGATTCTTAGTATAGTTCGTTAATCTGAAATTGGCAAGCTGCATAAGAGCCTACTATTTATTTCAATCAATGTATCTCGTAAGATTCACAATTTCTGTGGCACATGTGTGACTTAATAGTAGTTATTGTTCTCTTCGTTCCATTCGTAACTGGCGTACGAAAACATGCAAATGTCTCAAGTATTTGGTACCCTATTCTGTGTCATGTCACACTGAACGGAGATAGTCTCTAGAGACAAGCTGGTACATTAGTTTTCACATTTCTGCACACACGATTCATAGTTTCTATGAATCTAGCTTATTTCAAAACAACTCACCGCATGTACCCAACGACGTGAATAAAAATGGCGAAGAAAATGACCACAAACGGCGATCAGGAAATTTATCGTGAATGAATGGAAATGGAACCAAAATGGCTGGCTGTTTGCACAGAAGGAATCTAGATGGAAAAAAGCCTCATGAATTACCACTTTATTCGGAGAAATTCTTGAACATTGACGGGGAAATGCGAATGAAAAGTTGCGGCCACTTTATCAGAAGGAGCAGTTCTTAAGTTCTCAAATTATACCTTTCATTCCGCCATCCAATCCTTGAGCGCATTGTGCATGCTGTGTTGTCTGTATTGTAGGTACATGCAGAGCTTTGTGAAGAGTGGCCGCGTGCATTGCTCATCGCCATTATAATCTGACAACAGTTTCCTTCGAACCATAATTGATCGAGTGGCTTTTTCGGTAGCCTAAGAAGAGATGGAGTGCACGGGGGACCAGAAAAATTTTCAAGTATTCGCTGGCGAACTTATACGTAAGAAATGAGCATTTTCGCCACAGAGAAGACGGTTTCTCGAGATGGGAATGTCTACGGAAAAACAATCAAGATCTTACTTTAAAAGAAAATTTGAGCTATATACGGCGCATAACATACCTAAATACACCATAGACCAGAAAAACTCAACTGCTACACTACAGGAGGAACTGACTGACAGACACAGAAGCATGCCTTCGAGAAACACTCGGTGCGACACCTTCTGGACATTCCCACGAAACCCGCAACAAACACTCGCAACGCTACGGATACGGTTAACTACGGAGAGCTACTCTTGTTCTGGAAATACACGTTTCAAAGCTACATTGTTTTCATTTTACTCAGTTATCTTTCATTCTTTGCAACTAATTTCAGGGTCGCAGTACTATTCCCGAGCAATCATTCCTGCCATCAGCCAAGCCGCCAGTTTGAGATCCGGTCAAAGGAATGATTGTTTGAGAGTAGGGCTGCAACCCCTGAAATAGGCGCAAACAATGAAAGATATATGAGCGAAATTAAAACAGTGTAGCTGTGGAACGCCGATTCCCAAAACATATACTTTATCAACTAGGACTCGCCAACAAAATTCTCCTTCAAGAGTGATGAAGAAAATGATGAAAAACAAGGAGAGCTACTTTGCAGCTGCGGCCGCTTACAGTACAGGTAGGCAAACTCTACGGCAGAGAAGAGAGCACTGCATGCGTTCCATGCAGACGTACCGTAGCGCGACTGCCCCTGCCTCTTCCTCGTCTAGTCTCCGCGTACTCTCCCGGACCGGGCTGCAAAAACGCAATGCACGTCAGCAACTGGCCTTAGACACGCCGCCGGCCCGGCCCAGCGAAAAAACAAACACACATAGTAAGACATTCATTTAACACAGCAAAAATACACAGTAGGAAAAAAATAACTTGCAAAAATGTACCTCATTTCCCTGACAGCGAGCGTTCGTTCGTTCAGTAATAGCAGCCCGAACAAATACTGTTTGAGAACTACTTGGCACATTAAAACAACATCCCACATCTGGATTCGCCGGGATCTTGCCTTACGTCGGAAGTGCTCTTCCTGACTGATATACAGAGGCACGACTCGGCTTCTTTTCTGATAAACATATCAAATGTTTTCAACTCGTCGATCAATATAAACCAGCAAAATTTGTTTATTTATTTAGCTATTCGAATTACGCTTTTGGAGCGCACGGTAAATTACTTTGCTACCACTCATCATTCTTGGACAGTGTCGTTCATTTTCTTCCTGAGTCCAATTCCTTCCACTTGCTATTTTCAGTCTTTCTCTAAACAGTGGTCTATTAGCTAGTATGTGTTTTCCGACTCCAGTGCTTTTCATATCTTTATCAATTTCAGTGGACCACGTCGGTTTATATTTAAAGATGTTAAATAAGTTGCAGATCTATTTGGTTTGTTTGTTACTATCCATTCGGTAATGTCTTCATAAAACTGTAGCCTTCTTTTTCTTCGTACATCATTTAGCTTTTTCATTTTTATATAATGCTCTCTGTCTGATCTTAATTTATATTCAGCATAACAATTACTTTTCCATCCCAATATTTTCGTTAGAAGTCTTCTTTCATCTTCTTTCAGCTTATCAGGATCGTCAACTGTTATTAGTTATGGTGTTTCTGCTGCATACAGTGTCTCTGTTTTCCGTTATAGTATTGTTCGTTATCCACTCTCCTAGGAATTAAAAATAATTTCTTTTAGTATTGGTTAAAAACAGTCTTGGTTGTAATTTTAGTTTTATTTTTTTATTTTTAAACGACGCGTTTCGCCTTATTTAGGCATCTTCAGGTTATCTTAAGGCGAAACGCGTCGTTGAAAAATAAAAAAATAAAATAAAATTGCAACCAAGACTGTTTTTAACCAATACTGTGAAGCACTGGTTTGCTGTATGCCACATATGGATTGGAAGAATTTCTAATTTCTTTTAGATATCATGTTATGAATTTTGAGATTTTGGGTGGCATCAGTGACATTTGTTACAAACTGTATTTTTTTCTAATTTTAGTCTTATTTTGGTTGCTTGTCTCTCCGCAGGATTGTGATTTGTTCTTCGGCAGTGGTCAGTAACGTATTTGCGACATTTCTGTTTTTAACGATACTTTTGTGACTTTCGATTATCAGCAAAATGACGTAATACGGGGGCTATTCGGGAACTAAGGGCCGATCGATCACAAAATGGAAACCACAGTGAAAATTCAATGAAGCTTCGCATAAATGTGTTAGACGGTGTTTCTAATATGCCGCAGAAACAATTACGTCGTTTCTTTCAGTTCTGAGAGCACAGTGAGCACGTAAAGAGGCCTAGAAAATACTCTCCCGCCAAGTATGGGTATCTGCCGAGAGATTTCGCCCGATTTTATGCAGCCCATAAAACGTAACTGTCATGTATTTTCTTCCTCATGACTGTTCTCGGCCGCACACTGCAGAGGCAATAAGGACGCAACTGCAGCATTCTAGATGGGAAGTGTTCCCTCTGATATTCATTTTTGTTCACGTGACTATGAAGGCAATATTTTGGCGTAGACAACAAGCTGTAGTTCAGCGTAGAGAGTTGGCAGAAAGCGCAGGCGGCTGCCTCCTATGACAAGGGTATTGGGAAATTGGTACAACAATTATCGGAGTCGGAGCAGCTAATACGTAGAGAAGTAGCTGGAAGGTGTAGCTAACTGTTGCAAATAAAACATTTTTGCTTTTCACTATGGTTTCGATTCCGCGACCGATCAGACGTTACTTTCCGGATACCCCTCGTATTACTCTGCGCAAGGACGAAAACTGCCTGCAAAGCGCCTGCACTGCTACGAGCAGGCTGACCCGCACAGCAGAATGGCTTTGCGGGCGAGCCTTCTGCGGCCAGCAGGCGTTGTGCAAACAGTACTGCGGTGGCCGTAAACTTAGCAGAGTCTGAAAACCTAACTTGAACATAAACACTACAAGCGCCGTTCTTTTACCTCTTTCTTCCATAAATTGGAAAAAACAACTAGTAAGAAAATTTCATGGAACCTAAAGTAAAATAGGAACAAATATTTAGTGTCAATTTTCTGTATTAAATAATGAATTAGACACTTTTACTATTTATTGAAAATGGGCTTTGAGTTGCAAAATTCAATTATTTACAATTAAAATTCTATACATCCCTAGGAGCAGCATCAGTTTCCCAGACATGGCCAGACCAACGCGGTTACAAATACATGCTCTTACACCAGTTTCTTTTTGCTCAGTACCTACAGATAAGTTTGTATTCAGTAACCAAGCATGATAAATAAATATTGTTGTTGTTGTTGTTCCGTATTACTCTCGTGTATGCCACTAAACTAAAATATACAGTTGCTGTTGCACATGATAATGACAACATATCAACCACTAAACCATGTTCTTACGGGAGAAGGAGAATCAGCCGCTCACATCATACAATTTGCCTACGTATTGACGTTTATACAGGCATCAGCGTGATTTCTGTGCGAACGCAAACAGTTTAGCTGAATATTTGAAATTACGGTGACCTCACTGAACAGTTCTGAAGTAAGGAACCTTTAGGGTTATCTGTCGCAGGTCCCTCACATTAACGATATTACATCGAATCAAAATCAAAGTGCAGTTTTGTCAAATAAATGCATGGTTGGAGACCGTGGCTATTACATGAAATAAATTGTTGATAGTGTACACCAACCGTCCACATATTGGTTTTATGTTACTTTATTCAAAAAGCAGAGTTACTGGTTTCGATTTTTCACAATTCGTCAACAGACGGTTTTTCATGCTTTCATCAAAACAGATGATACTTTAGTTTCCAGCCTATTTTTATGAATCATTAGTTAAATCCTTAGATCTTTTTCCTGGAACTACGTAGAACATTTTATTAGCTTTTTTTAAAAACTTACGTTGTCGGTTGATTCAGTAGCTCCCTTAGAGATTCATATTACAGTTTGTCGAAGACTAAACATATTTGTGAGAGAGGCGTTGGGTGTGAATTCAATAGACCCAAAGCCTTTTAGATAAAGCTTTCAAGATGTTTTTGAGCTATAATTTTAAATCTCTCTTTCACTGAGGAGGCAACAAAGAACATAATGAAAAGATAACTATCTCTTTCAGGACGAGGCTAGTACGCCTTTCAAACGTCTATATATCTACTGCCGGTGCTGTGATGTTAAGGTGGCCGCATCACGCTAAATCCATTCACGACATCTGTATTTTTACTAGGCAACGATCAAACTACTGAGGAGTTCCTTATAAACAGGATAGCAGATCTCAGTTGTTTGGCTCTACCCAAGTGTTTCCTGTTTTCGACATTAATATACCAACCAATGATAATGAAAAAACCAATTTAAAAAACACGAATGACGAAGGAACCAATTAAAGACACGAGACAGTCGCTTGAAATGTATAATGCATTACAGCGCTCTCTTCCCCATTACTCTACACATAGATAATCACTGGGCCAGTACTTTAAAGATATCTTACTGACATGTGTGGTACTCTGTTTACAACACGAAAGAATGCATCGACAGTGGAACGCACTAGAATTGTAAATACACTTTACCTGCTTCGTAAGTGATAGCAATGCGACCACGGTTCATTTCACAAGAACTTCGCGTAACTTTTTTTTTCATAAAACCTTTAAAATTAGTGAAACGTGCTTCATATTGACATTTGTGATAAATCTGTGCCCTCTAATAGAAACCCTATCTTAGAGCTTTATAAAAATTACAAAGAAAAAAAAGATACATAGAGAGGGTAAGCTACAGAATCAGAATGGTTTGTATATGATCCGATTATGTGCCATATGAGGAAGTCTTACAAGAAATAAAGGTGTATGAAATTCTGTGGTGAATTAATACACATATGCAGTTAGTGAACAACCAGTACCAGTTAGCGGAAGGAACAATACAGAACTAGAAATCTGTTAAGTTAGCAGAAACTAGCAAAAGAAAGAGACGCAGAAACTATGAGAAATTTGTTCCTGAACACATTGCAACGACAATGTATGAAGTCTGAAAATGGAGGATTACTTAGACATGTCGCCAACGACAAAAATACTATGGATCATGCAGACTTTTATTTATACCTACAGAGAGAGAGGGGGAGGGAGGGAGGGAGGGAGGGAGGGAGGGAGGGAGAGAGAGAGAGAGAGAGAGAGAGAGAGAGAGAGAGAGAGAGAGAGAGAGAGAGAGAGAGAGAGAAAGCAGAACTGCCGAGAAAAAGTGACTTTTTCTCACAGATTAAAAACATGCAACCCACAGGTTTGTGCGTGTGTGGCCAAGTAATGTGATTTTGTGCGACTGTTCTGTCCAGACCACAATTTTTTTAGAGAGGTTTTATTGAAATTATTTTCTCTGTTGCCATAAGAAACGATCTTTGATGGACCGATACTGTCGCCACCGACTAACGAAAGACGACAACGAAACTAATTGTTCCGGGATGTTTTGACAGTGCTAGCTAACAGTTCTCGCGCTTCGGCGCAAGCAACATCATGAGGTCAATTGACAACGTTTTCTTTGCTTATGGAGAGGACTTTTCCAGCAGTTTTTAATAGTTTTCACAACTTGTTCATCCGTCGATCCTCACTGAAAAGTGTTCATGAATTTCCCGTAGGAGATAAATCTGAAGTATCAACGTAAAATGCCTGTGTTACGGACATTTCATCGGAGCACTGTACCTTGTCGCTCCAAGTATTTTCTGACTCATTTTTCAGTACGATCGCCATTAACATTACTGAGATTATACAAGAAAGAATTTCCTAAGAAATACGAGTATTTTATACGATTGCTTCTCGCGCAATTAACTTTGTATACCGCGGTAACATTCTTAGACGTCGCTATAAAGTTCTCTTCGGCAAACTGTAAAACGGAGAGTGTGCCGAAGTTCTTAACACATGCTATAATACTTTCAAAGCCGAGGAAAAACAAACTATTTCCCGATCATTTCACACCAGTCAGACTCTGCAGTTATACACTTTATCTGTACAACTTATCAGATAGAAACAGGGTTTGTAATAATTTTTAATAACCAAACTAGAGACAAGGTTAAGTTCTCGTTCACTAATGATACTGCTGAAGGTGATCTCCTTAAGGTTTTGTAGACAAATTCTGGAAATTAGAAGTACTTTAAAAAACTTAAAAGACGTGCTTCGAAACGTAAATGGGGTAATAACATACGCTATTGTAGGAGGGTAGACTCATTTTATTATTTAACCTTCCATTTATAAAGCCGTCCTACATTGCGAAGGAAAACCATTATGGTTATTCCGATACTTATTTTTACGCTCTTAATGTCTGAAGCCCCCCAAGAACCATGGACCTTGCCCTTGGTGGGGAGGCTTGCGTGCCTCATCGATACAGATAGCCGTACCGTAGGTGCAACCACAACGGAGGGGTATCTGTTGAGAGGCCAGAAAAACGTATGGTTCCTGAAGAGGGGCAGCAGCCTTTTCAGTAGTTGCAAGGGCAACAGTCTGGATGATTGATTGATCTGGCCTTGTAACAATAACTAAAACGGCCTGGCTGTGCTGGTACTGCGAACGGCTGAAAGCAAGGGGAAACTACGGCCGTAATTTTTCCCGAGGGCATGCAGCTTTACTGTATGATTAAATGATGATGCCGTCCTCTTGGGTAAAATATTCCGGAGGTAAAATAGTACCCCATTCGGATCTCCGGGCGGCGCCTACACAAGAGGATGTCGTTATAAGGAGAAAGAAAACTGGCGTTCTACGGATTGGAGCGTGGAATGTCAGATCCCTTAATCGGGCAGGTAGGTTAGAAAATTTAAAAAGGGAAATGGATAGGTTAAAGTTAGATATAGTGGGAATTAGTGAAGTTCGGTGGCAGGAGGAACAAGACTTCTGGTCAGGTGACTACAGAGTTATAAACACAAAATCAAATAGGGGTAATGCAGGAGTAGATTTAATAATGAATAAAAAAAATAGGAGTGCGGGTAAGCGACTACCAACAGCATAGTGAACGCATTATTGTGGCCACGATAGACACGAAGCCCATGCCTCTTACAGTAGTACAAGTTTATATAACAACTAGCTCTGCCGATGATGAAGAAATTGATGAAATGTATGATGAAATAAAAGAAATTATTCAGGTAGTGAAGGGAGACGAAAATTTAATAGTCATGGGTGACTGGAATTCGAGAGTAGGAAAAGGGAGAGAAAGAAACATAGTGGATGAATATGGATTGGGGGAGAGAAATGAAAGAGGAAGCCGCTTGGCAGAATTTTGCACAGAGCACAACTTAATCATCGCTAACACTTGGTTCAAGAATCGTAAAAGAAGGCTGTATACATGGAAGAATCCTGGAGATACTAGAAGGTATCAGATAGATTACATAATGGTAAGACAGAGATTTAGGAACCAGGTTTTAAATTGTAAGACATTTCCAGGGGCAGATGTGGACTCTGACCACAATCTATTGGTTATGAACTGTAGATTAAAACTGAAGAAATTGCAAAAACGTGGGAATTTAAGGAGATGGGACCTGGATAAACTGACTAAACCAGAGGTTGTACAGAGTTTCAGGGAGAGCATAAGGGAACACTTGACAGGAATAGGGGAAAGAAATACAGTAGAACAAGAATGGGTAGCTCTGAGGGATGAAGTAGTGAAGGCAGCAGAGGATCAAGTAGGTAAAAAGACGAGGGCTAGTAGAAATCCTTGGGTAACAGAAGAAATATTGAATTTTATTGATGAAAGGAGAAAATATAAAAATGCAGTAAATGAAGCAGGCAACAAGGAATACAAACGTCTCAAAAATGAGATCGACAGGAAGTGCAAAATGGCTAAGCAGGGATGGCCAGAGGACAAATGTAAGGATGTAGAGGCTTATCTCACTAGGGGTAAGATAGATACTGCCTACAGGAAAATTAAAGAGACCTTTGGAGAAAAGAGAACCACTTGTATGAACATCAAGAGCTCCAATGGAAACCCAGTTCTAAGCAAAGAAGGGAAAGCAGAAAGGTGGAAGGAATATATAGAGGGTCTACACAAGGGCGATGTACATGAGGACAATATTATGGAAATGGAAGAGGATGTAGATGAAGATGAAATGGGAGATACGATACTGCGTGAAGAGTTTGACAGAGCACTGAAAGACCTGAGTCGAAACAAGGCCCCCGGAGTAGACAACATTCCATTGGAACTACTGACGGCCTTGGGAGAGCCAGTCCTGACAAAACTCCACCATCTGGTGAGCAAGATGCATGAGACAGGCGAAATACCCTCAGACTTCAAGAAGAATATAATAATTCCAATCCCATAGAATTCAGGTGTTGACAGATGTGAAAATTACCGAACTATCAGTTTAATAAGTCACAGCTGCAAAATACTAACGCGAATTATTTACAGACGAATGGAAAAATTAGTAGAAGCCGACCTCGGGGAAGATCAGTTTTGATTCCGTAGAAACGTTGGAACACGTGAGGCAATACTGACCCTACGACTTATCTTAGAAGCTAGATTAAGGAAGGGCAAACCTACGTTTCTAGCATTTGTAGACTTCAAGAAAGCTTTTGACAATGTTGACTGGAATACTCTCTTTCAAATTCTGAAGGTGGCAGGGGTAAAATACAGGGAGCGAAAGGCTATTTACAATTTGTACAGAAACCACATGGCAGTTATAAGAGTCGAGGGACATGAAAGGGAAGCAGTGGTTGGGAAGGGAGTGAGACAGGGTTGTAGTCTCTCCCCGATGTTATTCAATCTGTATATTGGGGAAGCAGTGAAGGAAACAAAAGAAAAATTCGGAGCAGGTATTAAAATCCACGGAGAAGATATAAAAACTTTGAGGTTCGCCGATGACATTGCAATTCTGTCAGAGACAGCAAAGGACTTGGAACAGCAGTTGAACGGAATGGATAGTGCCTTGAAAGGATATAAGGATATAAGGATATAAGATGAACATCAACAAATGCAAAACGAGGATAATGGAATGTAGTCGAATTAAGTCGGGTGATGCTGAGGGAATTAGATTAGGAAATGAGACACCTAAAGTAGTAAAGGAGTTTTGCTACTTGGGGAGCAAAATAACTCATGATGGTTGAAGTAGAGAGGATATAAAATGTAGACTGGCAATGGCAAGGAAAGCGTTTCTGAAGAAGAGAAATTTGTTAACATCGAGTATAGATTTAAGTGTCAGGAAGTCATTTCTGAAAGTATTTGTTTGGAGTGTAGCCATGTATAGAAGTGAAACATGGACGATAACTAGTTTGGACAAGAAGATAATAGAAGCTTTCGAAATGTGGTGCTACAGAAGAATGCTGAAGATTAGATGGGTAGATCACATAACTAATGAGGAAGTAATGAATAGGATTGGGGAGAAGAGAAGTTAATGCACAACTTGACCAGAAGAAGGGATCGGTTGGTAGGACATGTTCTGAGGCATCAAGGGATCACCAATTTATTATTGGAGGGCAGCGTGGAGGGTAAAAATCGGAAAGGGAGACCAAGAGATGAATACACTAAGCAAATTCAGAAGGATGTAGGTTGCAGTATGTACTAGGAGATGAAGAAGCTTGCACAGTTTAGGGTAGCATGGAGAGCTGCATCAAACCAGTCTCAGGACTGAAGACCACAACAACAACAACAACAACAACAACAACAAATGTCTGAATAAGAGAGATTTGATAAGATTTCTTTTCTTAATAAACAATATCTAAGAGAGTTAACAATTTTAACGGAACGTTTCTACACATCTTGGAAGACCAGTTTCACGTTGAATAATAAAAAGCAAACAAAACTGGGTTTTGTTGCACTCGATGCGACTTCTCTGACTAACGTCGTCACCAAAGAGTCCGACTAGGTTCTGGTACACTAGTTTTATTTATTGACAGTAGTCAGTTGTTACCCAAGGGTGGCCTGATAATCCGCAGACCGATTCGTAATGAACAAATATTACTAGAACAAAATGCCATTTGTTTGCTTTTTGTCCTAAAATATGAAATTGTTCTACCAAGATGTGACACAACATTCCGATAACATAGTTAATTTAAAGCTCCCATATATGTTTATTACGAAAAGAAACTCTTATGAAATCTCTCTTCCTCAGACTTTAAGATGTTTTGTAGACTAGTAGATACTCGGCTCTCCTTGGAAATCAGAGACAGCGATATACGTGGAAAGTTAAATGATAAAATCTGTTTACCCTCCCGCAATAGCGCATGTTAGTAGCCAATATATATACAGCGTCATTTTGACACCATCAGCTACTGAAAGTACATTATTGCAAGTAATGACCATTATTAAAAAATAATTGATCACTATATTCAACACCGACAAGATACATGCTATAAAGACAAGTTTTCCATTTACTCAACTGTATCAGTTTGCCAAGAATAGCTATTACGACTACCATAAAATCATCCATCTGAAGATGGGGTAATTCGGCCGAAACAGGTCATTACTATAAGAGTACGTAATTTAGACTGTGCTGAGTTTGTAAAAAATGTTACTTTATTACAGTAGAGGAACTGATTGTTTAACTATTCAGTAAAATGTTTCTTTCTACATCTATACCTATACTCTGCAAGCCGCCTGACGGTGTTTGGTGGACGCTACGTCTAGTACCACCATCTTTCCCCCCCTTCCCCGCTCCATTCACGAACGGCTCGTCGGGATAATGGCTGTTAGCAAAGCTCAGTATGAGCGCTAATTTCCACGATTTTTTCGTCGTGATGATTTCTCGAGACGTATGCGGGAGGGAGTAATATACTGCCCGACTCTTCTCAGAAATTACGTTCTCAAAATTTCGACAGTAAACCTCTCCGTGACGCAAACTTGCAATGTCTGCCAGTGGAAATTGCTGAGCACCTCCAAAACGCTTCTGCACCGCGTAAACGATTCCGGGACGAAACGCGCCGCTCTTCAAAGGATCTTCTTTGTCTCTTCTATTAAACCAAATTGGTTACATTTCCACAATGGTGAACAAAAGAATCGGCCCGCCCACATGTTTTGTAAGCCACTTCTTTCGTGGATGAATTAAATTTCCTTAAGATTCTACCCACGAATCTCAGCCTGGCATCTGCTTTGGTTTATATGGTTAGTCCTCTTTAGGTCGTTCCGTATGTTTATACTACTAAGTATTTGACAGTAGCTACTGTTTCCAATTATGTATGTCCAATAGTGTAATCGAACAGTTGTCTATCTCTTCGACTGTTTATACGCAACACGTAACATTTATTTACGTCAACGTCAGCTACCAGTCTCTAAGCAAGTTCCTGGATTTCGCTACTGTCTTCTGGAGTTGCAGCTCTCTCATGGACATCAGCATCGTCCGCAAATAGCCTTGCGGAGCCTTCAACGTTATCTACTAGATCATTAAAATGAACTGTAAATATTAGGGGCTTATGACACTAGCTTGTGATACTTCCGGAAGTACCTTTACATCTGTCAATTCTGTTTCGTTAAGAACGACGCGTCGAGTTCTGTCTACATGAAATTCCTGTATCCAATCACAAATCTAATCCGATACTCGAGAAGCTTCTATTTTGTTCTCTAAATGACAGTGTTAAACTGTCTCGACGCCTTCTGGAAGTCAAAGAACCTGTGCGTCATTCGTAAAAGGAATTTTTAATTTCTGAGGAAATTTCAAGATATTGTAAACGCAATTTTTTTTATAGTATAACTGTATAGGTAGCCAATATTCTCAGCAGACGGAAATAGTGGGCGGAAACGGTCGAGAGCGGAGAAAAACAGGGACGGTGTGGCGCTGCGCCGCGCGCCACACAGTAGTCCGCGTGTGTCAGAAAAGAGCGGGGTGGGGTGGGAGGAGAGACGGACCGACAGGGGAGGGAGAGCCTTACAAGCCCCAGCCCCCCTCGGCGATCAATATTAGAGACAGGGGTCTACCGGCCGCGCCAGCGCTCGGCCGGGCCGGGCCAAGCCGCTGCACCGCACCGCACCACCCCGCTGCATTATAATATAGGTTACTGTCCTCATCTGGCGTTGATGTCTCTCTGATGCTTATCCCTAATTAATAATAAGCCAGCCCCACCGTCCAGCGACGCTGACACTCAAACTCCGCCATCCCAAACGCGTGACACCTATTTGACATTCGAACGATGATTCGTCTACGTCTGCTATAGTGAATGTTAAGAAGCTGCCATACAGATTGCCTCTTGAAACTTATTTGTTTTCTGCGAGCTTCCTAGTATTTTCCGCATGTGGAGCGCAACACCGCTGCCAGATAAACGTAAACAATACTTGTTTGTAATAGAAATGTATTCGGATTAATTTTACAGTCAATACAAAGTATTCAGACATTTGATGTTTACAATTACATTAAAATTCCGGTCTTCAACATGTTTTAGACAAGTTGCGCCATCAGGTTATGCCATCATTCTCGAAAATGTTCACTACTAGTGCGTAATATAAATGATTCGTAACAAAATATGAAAATAAATTTTTTTCTCATTTAAGTTATTTTTTATTGCTATCAGCATACGGGGAATATTGGACTGGGTGGCGCAATGCATCTCATTTCGACTTCTGTGCCAGTCGGTGCCTGTCGAAGCGGCCCCACCCCGCCGGTGGCGACCTCACGCCACCCGCGCCCGAAACAGACTCGCTGTGACACTTGTACGGCTACCGACGCCAACGACAAGATGGCGGCTACCACGGAATAAATGCATGCCATATTCCAGCTCCCGTGGACGCCGACGCCGCCAACGACGCTGGAACCGACGCCGCCGCTGCGGGCGGGGCGCTGACGATCGATACAAAAATAAAAGGAACAAAAGGCACGCGTCGTACATGGCACGCACGTGTGTGCGCTCGCGAGCGAATCGTGTGTGCGTGCGGATAAGACCACGCGCTTGCGCCTGCGCAGAAACGGCGAGCGACAGCGTATGTAGTTCGACTGAACGCCGTCGAGAGGCGCTACAGCCGGGCACACCGGCTAGTGCCACCTGGCGGGCAGCTGCCGAACTGCTTGGTGGCAGAGCTGTCTCGTGTCGCGAGTTTCAAAACAGCTTCCTCTCCAGCACCGCGTGCGCTCTTTTACGGAGAACCTACGCTGTTGCAAAAGAAGATCGATTTTTGTGCCTGATGACTAACGTTGCAATTCGCTGGTGTCAGTAAGTAGCTTCCAATTTAAATGAGGTGCCAGCATTGCAACGGAAGTCTGTTGTGGTGGAAAGTAATCTGATAGACCAAAAGCGATGTAGAACAGCACTGGAAAGGATTTGATAGTCATGAAAATTTGCCAGTTTGCTCCATTTTTCCCGTAAATCACAACGCCACTGTTATTTTGTGCAGAGAAGATGATGCCGGGATGAACACAAGTCTGATTTTTTAATAAAAACTGTTTACGTTCCATTTCTCAACATTTCATGCCTAAGCGTGGAATACAACCGAACTACTTACCACCGAACATGGGCGATGAGGTGGACAGGTCAACGACAAATATGGGCGATATTGCTCCACAAGGAATCCAAAATACGCTGTGACCTGTTCTACGAAGTCCTCACTGAACGGCGCGCGTTTGGTGCAAGCGCAGTTGCTCGGCTGGAGAAGTTGTTCTCCCGCCCAGCTCCCACCCCAGCCCCAGCGAAACTTCCATTCCAACGACGTATTGATCCTGCTTCAGCGACAAGGTTCGCAGGAAAGAATGCTGTTCGGCCGATGGCTGAGTCACGCCGGTCCCCAATGTGATTCAGCGCTCCGGTCCAGCGGCTGCGTTACTTGCCTCCGTGCAACCGAGAGCTACTAGTTCTCTCGTCTTTCTCGCGTCAAACACTGTCATAGCACACACTACATCGCCACCTTAAAGAACAGTTATTTACACAAGAGCATACTTCATTACTTCTCTCAAAACTGCCCTATACGGGTATAGAAAGAAAGAATACAACGAAGAATGCAGGTACAGTATCAAACTTAGACGCAACTTTCCAAGATATTCGTAACGTAATCATTTTCTTCATGTCGGATACCACAGCTGTATATTTGTTTTATGGAACTGTAAAGGTTCCACCTCGGCTGTTCATTAGATTATTTTATTTAGTTTCGCACGAATGGCCAATTTCGGCCTTACAGGCCATTCTGAAGTGCTTAAGATTGTAAAATGTCGTCATAATATATTCGACTATTTAATAGCGTATAAGGTATTTCCGAAAGCGAGCACATATACGTGCAAGCCTCCTATTATAAATGGAATGATCACTGAATACAGTAATGGTCATCACGGAAATTATTGGTCACGTTTTTATACGCTCTATGTGCTCTCTTTTTCACATATTATATTAATGTGACTATGCCTTTTGTTGTTAGAACACGTGGTCGTCGTAAGGTTTGCCCTGTTGTGGCAGGTTATGTATGGTGTAAATGACATGGTGTGTATGAACTGTAAATTTTGTTGGTGATTTTAGTATATATTTTCATAAATGCAGCATGATCTTGGGGAAAAAAAGGAAGAAGAACTACGCATTGATCTTGCCAAAAGCCGAGACGCGTTTCCTGGTGTTGTAGCTCTCAGGTGCACTCCGCGATGTCCTCTGTGCGAGTCACCCGTGTGCATCTCTCTGTGTCGCAGCTTATTTGCATTGTTGTAATCAAGAGCTGAATTGCTGAGCCGAGCCTTGTCGTGCTGGAGTGTGTTCAGTGGCACCAGGATGTAAAATATGTGCATACTGACGAGTTATACTATTAGTGATTCATTTGTCACGATCATCGGCAATCAGACGGCGTTCAGGTGGTCTCTCTCTCTATATCCTCTGATTTGACTCTGCAGGCAGTAACTGTGATGAGATTAGAGGTGAATAGTGTTTGCAACATTCATTTTAAGGTACATCCATGCCCCACCGGCGAGTACATAGTCCTGTTGAACAGTTTCAGCCATTTAAACGGGGTCGCACTGTGGGCCTTCACAAAGCTGAATGCACGTATCGACGGATTGTAGCACATGTTGGGTACAATGTACCGAAGGCGTGTCGCTGCTTCCAACTGTGGTCTGTGGAACATTCCCACAGCTGTAGACCAGCTTTTGAATCCGTGTAGTACAGACGCGCGTCAAAATCGAAGCCCTATGTAAACAGCATTGGCCGCCCCGCCCGAACACCATCCAGGGACGAAATCCGGCACGTGGTGCACATGCTGTGTCATCAGAGTCCATTGGGAACCATCTGCTTGCAGCAAGATTAAGATTAAATGTGCCAACGACCAGGCAACCACTGATACCACAACACCATCAAGCATGGCTACTCTGCTGTCGTGAAAGAGTCGACTGCAGAATGGACTGGCGCTCTGTTGTTTGAGTGATGAGAGTAGGCTCTGTCTGTATCCGAGTGATGGACATACACATATCCCCGATGTTATTCAATCTGTATATTGAGCAAGCAGTAAAGGAAACAAAAGAAAAATTCGGAGTACGAATTAAAATCCATGAAGAAGAAATAAAAACTTTGAGGTTCGCCGATGACATTGTAATTCTGTCAGAGACAGCAAAGGACTTGGAAGAGCAGATGAAAGGAATGGACAGTGTCTTGAAAGGAGGATATAAGATGAACATCAACGAAAGCAAAACGAGGATAGTGGAATGTAGTCGAATTAAGTCGGGTGACGCTGAGGGAATTAGATTAGGAAATGAGACACTTAAAGTAGTAAGGGAGTTTTGCTATTTGGGGAGCAAAATAACTGATGAAGGTCGAAGTAGAAAGGATACAAAATGTAGACTGGCAATGGCAAGGAAAGCGTTTCTGAAGAAGAGAAATTTGTTAACATCGAGTATAGATTTAAGTGTCAGGAAGTCATTTCTGAAAGTATTTGTTTGGAGTGTAGCCATGTATAGAAGTGAAACATGGACGATAAATAGTTTGGACAAGAAGATAATAGAAGCTTTCGAAATGTGGTGCTACAGAAGAATGATGAAGATTAGATAACTAGATAACTAATGAGGAGGTATTGAATGGAAATGGGGAGAAGAGAAATTTGTGGCACAACTTGACTAGAAGAAGGAATCGGTTGGTAGGGCATATTCTGAGGCATGAATGGATCACCAGTTTAGTATTGGAGGGCAGCGTGGAGGGTAAAAATCGGAGAGGGAGACCAAGAGATGAATACACTAAACAGATTCAGAAGGATGTAGGTTGCAGTAGGTACTGGGAGATGAAGAAGCTTGCACAGGATAGAGTTGCATGGAGAACTGCATCAAACCAGTCTCTGGACTGAAGACCACAACAACAACAACATTCTCTTATAAAGATGAACTACCTGTCAATAATACCAGTCAAAAAATCCTTTTCAATACAATGACGCTGTCCGTGAGGATTTTGCAATTTTTCTTTCTGACATGTTATTTTAAATTTTCAATTCCGAAAATTCCATTGTCGGTTATAATTCGACATGCTGGCACCTATAGCACTTGAGAAATGCCTGTACGGTCAAAACTGACCAGTCAAGAGAAACTAATAAAGTAAGTACGTAAAAGCAGCACCCGAGAGGGACCCTTTACGATGTCGTTTCTTATAACTTGTCACATTCCGCCGCGACTGCGAACGTCACAACTGTTTCTCAATATACTTGTTGGCAATTATCATAATAACATACTTTCTTGAGTCAATAGTCTTCTGACTGGTTTGATGCATGTGCTTCAGTATTATAACAACATTAGGTTCCCTGAACCCTTCTGATGATAACGAAGACACTTTACAGCACAGTTCTCTGTCTACGTCACATTATAAATTACGTGTACAAGTAGTGTAAATTTGTACCTCTATATTTTGATACCAAAGCAGCAAAGATTCCTTTACTTCGTCTACTTCTTGATCATCAGTTTTGGTAAGTTTATCGTCAATGTCATTTCTACTGTTCTTATTACTTGCATCTTCCCTTCTTTACCCCCAATCCATGTTCTGTTCTCATTAAATAGCTAACTCAGTTCAAATGGTCTTGTAATTCTATTTACGTTCATTAAGAATAGCGCTATCATCTGCGAACCTAATCTTTGATATCTTTTTCCTTCAATTTTAATCCCACTCTCGAACGCTTCACTTATTTCCGTCATTGCTTCTTCGAGCTACAGACCGAACAGTAGGAGCGAACGACTGTATCCCTGTCTTACAGCCTTGTAGTTCGAATAATTCGTTCTTGGTTTCCTATTCTTATTGTTTCTCCTAGTTCTTACACATATTGTACTATATTGCCTGTCATTCTCTACAGCTTATCTCTATTTTACTCGCAATTTCGAACAATCTCCAACGTTTTGCATCGTCGAACGCTTTTTTAGCTCGACAAATCCTCGGAATTCGTCTTGATTTTTTTCTTTCATCTTGCTTTAACTGTCAATCGCAACCACAGAAATGCCTCTCTGTGTCTTTACCTTTCCGAAAGCCAAACAGTTCGTCGAGTAATATACAGCTATCTTCATAAGCGAAGGATTGGAGCTTAACGTCCTATTGACATCGAGGTCATTAGTGACGAGGTCTACATAATAGAGAAAGATTAAAGCTCGGGACTTGTGTTCGGGAAGACGACGGTTCATCCAGATGTAGGCTTCCCGTTATTTACCTAAATTGCTTAACGCAATACCTGGGATGGCCAATTTCTCGCCCCATTCTTTCCTAGTCCGAGTTCGTCCTACATCTCCAATGATCTCGCGGTCGAAGGAACGTTTTAAATCCTAATATTTCTTCTTTCCTTTTACTATCTACATAATGAACGACGGAGTATCATGAGGACAATGTTTTGAAACGGGATCCCATCTGTGACAAGGATTCTGCTCACTATCGACACTCATTTATCGATTTTCCACTGTCGTCATCTTTCACACTTGGATGTCCGTTTGATTCTCGCTTGCATCCTTATGGAATGTTGATCAAAAGCAAGAAGTCTATTACTAATTGTCGATAACGAACTATATGTTAATTCTTGCTGAGACTTTTTCTCAATTTAAGTACGATCAAAATTAAAGGCCAAAATGCTGCTGCAAAGATATAATCATGTTCGACGGGTCTGTTGCTGTGATTACTCTTGATACTGGTGACGCTACGACGGGAAAATACAAGCTAACAGGCATGAAAATATTTAAAATTCACAACCGTACTATTTTTATGATATGTAAAGATTTTTAACTACCGGTTTTTTTTTGTCACAGTCTTCTAACTGGTTTGATGTGCCCGCCACTAATTCCTCTCCTGTGCCAACCTCTTCAACTCAGAGTAGCACTTGCAACCTACGTCTTCAATTATTTGCTGGGTGTATTCCAATCTCTGTCTTCCGATACAGCTTTTGCTGTCTACAGCTCCCTCTAGTACCATGGAAGTTATTCCCTCATCTCTTAACAGATGTCCTATCATCCTGTCCCTTCCCCTTATCAGTGTTTTCCACACATCCCTTTCTTCACCGATTACGAGCAGAACCTCCTCCTTACTTACCTTAACAGTCTACCTAATTTTGAATATTCGTCTGTAGCACTACATCTCAAATGCTTCGATTCTCTTCTATTCCGGTTTTCCCACAGTCCCATGTTTCACTACCATACAATGCTGTACTCCAGACTTACATTCTCAGAAATTTCTTCCTCAAATTAAGACCGGTATTTGATATTAGTAGACTTCTCTTGACCAGGAATGCCCTTTTTGTCATTGCTGCTCTGCTTTTGATGTCCTCCTTGCTCCGTCCGTCATTGGTTATTTTACTGCCTAGGTAGCAGAATTCTTTAACTTCGTTTATTTCGTGACCATCAATCCTGATGTTAAGTTTCCTGCTATTCTCATTTCTACTACTTCTCATTATCTTCGTCTTTCTTCGATTTACTCTCAACCCATACTCTGTACTCATTAGACTGTTCATTCCGCTCAGTAGATCATATCACAAAATTTGTTAACTAACCTATTATTTATATATTGTGTGACATGTTTCGAGGGTATGCCTCATCATCAGGCTATATGACATTACAAAAACAATTTCACAGTAGGATCACGCAGATGTTAAACAGACTTTTCACAAAGACCTAGTAAGAGGCGATGTCATTTTGTCCTGCAGAACTAAAACAGATGTTCCCCGACGTTGGCTTCTATATGCTTTTTTTATATCTTTCGTAAATAATTATTTTTACCGTCTTCCGTAAGTCTGAGTTCATTTCGT
Source organism: Schistocerca cancellata (assembly GCF_023864275.1). Classification (NCBI taxonomy): domain Eukaryota; kingdom Metazoa; phylum Arthropoda; class Insecta; order Orthoptera; family Acrididae; genus Schistocerca; species Schistocerca cancellata. The sequence goes on along the minus strand of NC_064634.1, from coordinate 381,330,443 downwards.
CTGCCTCATACAGTATCTGAACGAAAGTATGTAATGTAGAACTGGCCACTAAGTATCACAAGAGTCGGTGCCATCAATATATAAAGAGGGATTCGCGGGATACAGTATTGTCAGTCTAGAAGCAAAAAGAGCAGAATGGGTCTGTCAGGACAGCTCAGTGATTTCGAACGTGGACTAGTCACGGATGTCACCTGAGTAACAATTCCTTTAGGGACGTTTCAACACTTCCGAAACTGCCCAAGTGGACTGTTGGTGATGGGATTATGAAGCCGAAACAACAAGCAACAACCACGGCTAAATCGAGACCAGTCAGACCGTGGAGAGCGGTTGTAAAAAATCGCATGAAATCAACGGAAGGAATCACTAGTGATTTCCGATCCACAATGCTACCTGCATTCCAGCTATCACAATGGATGTGTGTCGATCAGGGGTTCCCAAACGATGGTACGCATACCACCGGCGGTACGCAAGGACATTTAACGTGGTATGTGTTCAAATAAACAAACACACACTGACAGAAGTAAAAATAGGCTTTTATGTTATCTTATTTCTACAGCAATGATAGTGGGAAAACTCGTTGATAACAGTAGCATCTGTATGACGTTAAATAAAATGGACATCTACTGAATCTTTGTTTAGGATTGTGAGCAGGGCACAGAAAGGTCGAATCGTATCAACCCAACCCCTCTCTTCATTAGTCATCGCTGCCTACGTCGGGAATGATTCATTGTTTTGGCGTTGGCAGTTTTTGGTCAGATCTTTTATTCGAAAGTTTCTGTGACGGTCTGCAACTGCCGCCAACTTATGCGGTGTACTAAAGTGCGGCGCTGCAAAAGTCATTACGCAATCAACGGTTTATTGTTGTTATTGTCGCTTTGTTGGTATCGTGATACGAAGAAAACTTGCCTCTGGAACTGGAGTGTGCGTATTACATCGAGGTGATTCTTGACTACTACGCAATTGAGATGTGAACTTAAACGTGACTGTGTAACTCATACGCCCCTGTGGCAGTCGTCGCTTAACCTTCCGTACCCCACCCCACCTCCCGCTATCACCGTAGAATTCGTTAAAAAAATGAAAGAAGCTATAGTGGCAGATCCACTGTTTAAAAAAAGTCAAGTGGTACGCAGTATCAAAAAGTCTGGGAACCCCTGACGCAGAGAGTTAAAAATAAATTTAAAAAAATAAAATAACACGTACAATGGACGAGCAGCTTCACATATGCCGAACATAATGCCAAGCGACGCATGAGGTGGCGTGAAGAGCGATGCCAGTGGACAATAAACGACTTTAAACGAGTGATGAATCACGCTGCACCCTACTGCACTCCGATGGAGGGCTTTGGGTTTCGCGAATGGCTGGAGAACATTACCTGCCATAGAAACAGTGAAGTATGGAGGAAGTGGCGTTACGGTGTTTTGTTGTTTTTAGTAGTTAGGGTGTTTCCCGCTTATTGCGCTTAAGAAAACGCTTAGAACGTTGATTTCGCTCCAGACTCCACCGTCCAACATCACTACCACCGCTGCTTTAGGCTCTTGAGGAAGAATGAGCTGACGTCATTCCTTCACAAATAATCGGAAACCCAATGTGTCCCAAGCAGAGTTCAAGCCATCATTAAGGCAAAGGGGCACACACACCCCATATTAACGTCCGCTACCAGGTATCCGCATATATTTGATCAAATAGTGTACATCCCGCTTACCAGATGGAATAATTTCGTCATGATTCAAATGCACGATGTAAACTAGCTCTCGTGTCGCGTGGACAGGCACGGTAGTGTTGAAATGCACGGAAGAGTCGACAGATTTGTGGTTTGAGAACAAATTTTCCCAGGAGGCATTGGCGGTAAACGGAGAGGAAACGATACAAAGTGCGAGGCTGGAATAAACGGGAGATATAGGGAGTAAAAAAAAAAGCAGCATTCGGAGAAGCCGTCGGCCGGCAGCATTAGCATGAGAAAGGCGACGCCTTCGCCACGGGCCAGCACTGGCAGATGCGGGCGTGCTGCAGAGCTGCGCGCTGCCTGCTAGCGCTGCTGCTGCGGCCGCTGCAGGAACCGGTCACTGCGGGAGCTGCACGCGTGAGAACCAGAAAGACAGTCGTGTCGTTTGCACGCCGGGCTCCCGCCGTTCCTGGCTGTCCTCTAGCTGCATTCCCTCACTGTCGCATTGTCTCATCCCAAAATCCCATCGTGTCAATCTAGGAGTAGGGGGAGCGGGGGAGGGGGGGGGGGGGAGGTGGGCAGGCGTGATTAATCGCCTTACCCCGTCCCAAATAAAACATTTTAGTGAAAGCGGATTTCTTTTTAACCCGATCGTTTTCCAAGGTTCCCAACTAGCATCCGGAAATTAAAACAGCATGGAACTTAAGAGTCTCGACAATGGTAAGGAATTATAGATACTGCAAGCTGGATGTCTTTGCTCGCTGGAGGACTTGCCACATGCATAAGCTTGTGGCATATCGACCTACAAAGAGCGTTTCAGCCAGGAAAAGGCGCCCTTTCAGAGGCGGACCATACCTATTGAATTTCTCGACAGAATTGGCAACAACATTCACACGCTCGTATAGATAAGGTGCATCTAGTCTCAAGGATTAACGCAAAATATATTCCACGACAAAACGAAAGAAATCGGTAGATGTGAAGTACATGTACAGACAATGAATGAGTAAAATTTCAGGAAAACTGGATGATTTATTCAAGACAAAGAGCTTTACATATTGAGAAAGTAAATAAAACGCTTGTTCACTTTTGGCACTTATGCAAACAGTTATTCCGCTTTGCACTAATTGAGAGAGTTCCTGGATGTCCTACTGAGGGTTACTGTGCCACACTGTGTCCAACTGGCGCGTTGGATCGTAAAAATCCCGAGCCAGTTTGAGGGTCCTGCCAATAATGCTCCAAACGTTCTGGACTGGGGAAAGAAGCGGCGACCTTGGACATTATCTTGCTGAAACGGAAGCCCAGTTCAGCTTGCCATCAAGGGCAACAAAACACAGCGTAGAATATCGTCGACGCACCGCTGTGCTGTAAGGGAGCCACTGATGACCATCAAAGAGGTTCTGCTATGAAAAGAAATGGCCCTCCAGGCCATCACTTTTGGTTGTCACGTCCTATGGTGGGCGACAGTCCAGTTGGGATCCCAACATTGTGCGGGGCGTGTTCAGAATTGTCTTCGCCGGTCACGGGGGCTCATTTCGAAGCGGGACTCATCACAGAAGATAATTCTACTCCAGTCAATGAGACGCCAAACCGAAGACATGCCTCGAGACGCTCCAGACAGCAGTATGCGAACAGCAAAGAAGATCGAGGACTTTGCAATACGTATATACCACAGAGTGGTTAAAATACCGCGGGCTGCAAGAATAACAACACCGAAAAAAACAGAAGCCTTGTTTGAAAGAAGAAAACCTTTATGCCTAAGACATATCTTATGGAAAACCAAGTACATATTTCTAAAGTTGGTAAAAGAAGGGAAGATCGAAGGTAAAAGAAGAAAAGGGTGAAGACGAATATCTATGTTAGATAACATAAAGCAATGTACAGGATTACTATATGCATATCAGCTATTAGATACTGCGGTTCATGGAACTGAGATTAATCGTGTAATCGCCTACATGCATTAATGGATAGGCAGAAGAGGAAGTGAAACCCCCATTGCCACAAACCAACCATGGATCGGCACCTGTTCTATCCCATAATTACGGTGCCTATAGGTGATGTCAATTGAAACTACCAAACCAGTCACAATGATTTTTATATTGTAGTGACTAGACTATGTTTTCTGTTTTGAGAGTCCAATTTGAAGGACTTGCCAGTGATTCACTGTTTCCCAAGGGACGCCCGATTATGAATAACCAGCTACGATATATATCTGCCAGCAGACTTAAATCCAGAAACACCACCTGGACAACGCAAGATGCATCTCATATATGATGGGTGTCAAGAATGGAGAGATGTCTGGCAGAAGGTTCCTAAAGAAACTTCTCGCGTCATTGCTGATCCTACAAAACGTATAAATGGGTTTGGGCAACTCTGAATCGATTCTTTACAGAACATGGATGACACCGACGCACCAGACTGAAGATACCCGCTTGGTAAAACACCGTATCCTGCTGCGTGATGGAGTCTGTAATTGCCAGCTGCACGTCCTCGCGACAGGAATCATCGATTCTTCAAGGTTTTTTGAGGGACCGAAGGCGTGATAATCGCATGGGGAGAGGTCAAGACGATAAGTGCTCGAGTGTTTTCCAGTTGGTCGGCGCAACTTCTGCCTTGCGACATTTGCGTTATGGGGACGTCGCTATTATGACGCAGAAGCACCATCCACAACAGTCATTTTCGACAGACATGCTTCATTCTCCGATGGATGTCTACCGGTGTTTGTTCTTTGGCAGCCAGGAAAAGAATAACAGCACGTTGGTCCTGTTTGGACACATTTGGTAATAACGCCGCCACAGTTCACGTTGTCGCACTTACCGCACCCACGACGGAAAGACAATACCACACAAATCCCTTGCCTACATCTCACTGCTTATATACGCGTATCGAGGTCTTGCTACGTTCCATACACGCTGCCGCAACGCCTTCAAGCGGGAACTTTTTGATCGCCGCTTATACTATGAATTTTTATGTATATTTAACATAAGCATATCAAATGACGATGAAAACATTAAGAACAATAATTATCGACATAAAAGTTTTCTGGGTTTGGTACCGCGTCATAATGTAAAAAAAACTACTGCTGCTGTAGAAAAGCCAACGTTTCGGCCACGATTGCAGCGGCCTTCTTCTGGGTCTAATGGTGCGTTCTAGCTATGCAGTGTCCTTTATATTTTGTTGTTAGTGTTCACTGCGCATGCCATTACGTCATAATTTTAAAAAGTAGTTGGTTTATTGGTCACTTAAGGAAGAAGGAGAGGGAACTTTATTTTAATAGGTTATTGCGGTGGAGGGAGAACATGACCTCTGTTGTCCATTGGCTCTTGTGTTATGTGCCATGATTGGTGGCCACCGTCGAATGAGAAGTTTGCTGTGTGTTTACCAGCTGCTGGACGTCGGCCGCGCGGCGGCAGTTACTCGCCGGTAGTGCTCGTGCCTCGTGTTGACAGTGCGGTCTGTTGGGCTCTGATTGCTGGCAGCCAAGATGGGGCAAGCCTGAGTCCATCCTCCCTGTTCATGTTGTTAGGGTGTTTGAGAATTTCGATGGCCTCTCTGATTTTGCGTTTCGTCTTGGTTGGATGCTTGGCCAACACACAGGCTTCGCTAAATTTTATATTTTATTCAGCGAAGCCTGTGTGTTGGCCAAGCAGCCAACCAAGACGAAACGCAAAATCAGAGAGGCCATCGAAATTCTCAAACACCCTAACAACATGAACAGGGAGGATGGACTCAGGCTTGCCCCATCTTGGCTGTCAGCAATCAGAGCCCAACAGACCGCACTGTCAACACGAGGCACGAGCACTACCGGCGAGTAACTGCCGCCGCGCGGCCGACGTCCAGCAGCTGGTAAACACACAGCGAACTTCTCATTCGACGGTGGCCACCAATCATGGCACATAACACAAGAGCCAATGGACAACAGAGGTCATGTTCTCCCTCCACCGCAATAACCTATTAAAATAAAGTTCCCTCTCCTTCTTCCTTAAGTGACCAATAAACCAACTACTTTTTAAAATTATGACGTAATGGCATGCGCAGTGAACACTAACAACAAAATATAAAGGACACTGCATAGCTAGAACGCACCATTAGACCCAGAAGAAGGCCGCTGCAATCGTGGCCGAAACGTTGGCTTTTCTACAGCAGCAGTAGTTTTTTTTTACATTATGACGCGGTACCAAACCCAGAAAACTTTTATGTCGACTGACTCTGGCCGCGGAAGCCTACGCAATTATATTAACAATAATTATGTTCTTATTTCTATTCAGCGTTTCGCGAAGTCAAACCTCCAATTAATAAGATACGTGTATTGTGCGTACAATTTTTGAGTAACCTGTGTCACTCGTCTCGTAGCAGAAGATGAAAGAACAAAACATTATTTTGGTAAAAATGTTCAAAGTTTTGTAGTGGTATCTGATTGTAAAGACGAGCAGTAATACAAATGTAAATACCTACAGTGGTCACACGTTCCTTTTCCAGTCGTGTTTACATTACACATAGGTGCACAGTACGGTCATTTTTGAAATGAGAGAGAACAAAGCCTGAAGTAATCTGCTTAGAGTTGTAAAACTACTATATGTTACCGTAGACTGTCGTAAGCAAGCGTAGTTGTTTTCTTGTAGTTCCGGTCAATTAGAATGATAACCGCGTTACCTATTCGTTGTGTGTGCCGCATACCTGTTGGGCGTTATGTAATTGCGATAGCTTTTGTTGCGTATGCGTCCAGTGTCTTACTAGATCCTCCTAGAAACGCCGTCTTGATAATGAATGAGTATATACACTAGGGGGTCAAAAGTATCCGGACACCCCCCCTCCAAAAACATGGTTTTTCATATTACGTGCATTGTGCTGCCATCTACTGCCAGGTACTCCATATCAGCGACGTCAGTAGTCATTAAACATCACGAGAGAGAGCAGAACAGGGCGCTCCGCGAAACTCACGGACTTCGAACGTGGTCAGGTGACTGGGTGTCACTTGTGTCATATGTCTGTACGCGAGATTTTCACACTCCTAAATATCCCTACGTCCACTGTTTCCGATATGATAGTGAATTGGGAACGTGAAGGAACGCGGACACCACAAAAGCGTGTAGGCTGACCTCGTCTGTTGACTGACAGAGACCACAGACAGTTGAAGAGGCAAACATCTATCCAGACCATAACACAAGAATTCCCAACTGCATCAGGGTCCACTGCAAGTACCATGGCAGATAGGCGGGAGGAGAGAAAACTTGGATTTCATGGTCGAGTGGCTGCTCATAAGCTACACATCACGCCGGTAAATGCCAAACGACGCCTCGCTTGGTGTAAGGAGCGTAAACATTCGACGATTGAACAGTGGAAAAACGTTGTGTGGAGTGACGATCACGGAACACAATGTGGCGATCCGATGGCAAGGTGTCGGTATGGCGAATGCCCGGTGAACGTCATCTGCCAGCGTGTGTAGTGCCAACAGGAAAATTCGGAGGCGGTGGTGTTATGGTGTGGCCATGTTTTTCATGTAGGGGGCTTGCACCCCTTGTTGTTTTGCGTGGCACTATCACAGCACAGGCCTACATTGATGTTTTAAGCACCTTCTTGCTTCCCACTGTTCAAGAGCAACTCGGGGATGGCGATTGCATCTTTCTACACGATCGAGCACCTGTTCATAACGTGCGGCCTGTGGCGGATTGGTTATACAACAATAACATCCGTGTAATGGACTGGCCTGAACAGAGTGCTGACCTGAATCCTATAGAATACCTTTGGGATGTTTTGGAACGCCGACTCTGCCAGGCCTCACCGACCGACATCGAAACCACTCGTCAGTGCAGCACTCCGTGAAGACTGGGCTGCCATTACCCAAGAAACCTATCAACACCTGACTGAACGTATGTCTGCGAGAGTGGAAGCTATCATCAAGGCTAAGGATGGGCCAACACCATACTGAATTCCAACATTACCGATGGAGGGCGCCACGAACTTTTAAATCTTTTTCAACCAGGCGTCCAGATAGTTTTGATCACATAGTGTATAAAGGGCCGCGTAAACTATGGAACATTTTTGCTGTACATAGTTATACTCCTGTCTGTTACTTAAAAATAAACAGTATTTATAGCAAAATTGACACCGTCAATGATTAATTGAGGCTTTATTCGATAATGGTTGATTGGTAACGTGGAACAGAGGGACGTTGCAGTAGTTTTTTTTTTAAACAAGATTTACCATACAGCACCAGAAAATGCAATTTCCTCAAGAAAAGGTAAAATTAAAAAAGGTGCAAAATAAAAACATATCAAATATCGCTTTATTTTGTCGAGCTTTTATAAAACATATTTCTCTGATTACTTAACAACTTCCGTACTGATCAATAATAACACAAAACTCTTGCGTTTGATGATGAACATCGTTCATTGAGTACAAAATAACAACAATAATTACATAGATTCTTTTAAGTTTGTACATGCAAACCACAATTATATCAAAATAATTGCTTTCGATACATAAAAGTGCTGAAGTTAGGCTATGAACTGAATTTTCTTACTTATAAAATGCAATTTATATTTTGTAAGGATACAAAATATACAATGGACTAACAGTGAACGATTTGCGGTTATAATTATGTGCAAAACAACGAACAAGAAACTAAGTCATCGGCTCCCAATATCCGTCACGTGTCCATTTATGTTTCTTCCCCTCTCAATGCTATAAAATCTACCGGTAATCTTACCATTTACCACGTTATTTATGTAGTCTAACAAAACGACCGAACAGTAGTTTTGGTAGAGCCTAACTCAAATTCTGTTTAATTAGAACGAATATTTTCGATAACGAGTTGAAGAACATGAAAGGAAAGCATTAGTGAGATAGGACTGTAGTCTTTCTCCGATGTTATTCTGTCTGTAGACGGAGCAAGCAGTGAAAGAAACTAAAGAAAAATCTGGAGAAAGAATTAATGTCAAGGTAGAAGGATTACAAACTTTGAGGTTTGCCGATGGCACTGTAAGTCTCCCAGAGGCGGCAATAACTTTGAAGATCAGTTGAACGGAATAGTTAATGTCTTGAAGAGAGGTTACAAAATGAATATAATAAAAAGAAAACCAAGGATAATGGAATGTCGTAAAATCAAATCAGGCAATGATGGGGGTATTAGATTAATGAAAGTAGATACTACGACTAGTATAATTTTGAGTATTGGTATTAGGGCAGAAAAACAACTGAGAAGGAATGAATTAGAGAGGATACAAAACGTAGACTTGCAATGGCCAGAAAAGTTTCTGAAAAGATAAGTCTTTTCTGAAAGTATTTGTCTCTTTGTGCAGAAGTGGAACTTGGGTGATAAAAAGTTCAGACTGGGAGATAATAGAAGCTTTTTAAATTGTGTACTGCGGAAGACTGCTGGAAACTATGTGGGTAGATCGGATAACTACTAACTCAATTTGGGGGGGGGGGGGGAGATAAATTTAGGGAACAACAGTGTGCCTCTTTAGCTGAGTGGTAGCGCATCGGACTGCCATACAGTGGGACCGGGTTCGATTCCCGGATGGGGCGGAGACTTTCTCCGCCCGGAGACTGGGTGTTGTGTTGTCCTCATGATCAGCGACACATACGTCGCTCAATGTAGCTCTAACTGAAAGTACTTGTTACGCGGCGGCCGAACTTCCCCAGGTACTCCCGCTATCACTTCCATACGATCATTTTATTTCATTTCGTACGGCACAAGTTGATTAGGAGAAGGGATCGACTGTAGGACACATACTGAGCCATCAATGAATCGTCAGTTTGGTAATGGTGGGGTGTGCGCGATAAAACGTGTGAAGGGAAACCAAGGCATGAATACAGTAAGCAAGTTCAAATGGATCAGGTTGCATTAGTTATGCAGAGGCTGGCACAGGATAGACTGGCGTGGAGGGCTGCATCAAACCAGTCTTCTGACTGAAGACGACAACAACATTTTAAATACTACGCCCTCTCGCTAGGTTTCTTATTTGCATCCATCCATTCCTTCAGTTACAATTATCAGAATTTTTCCGATGTAACGAGTGGTATCGCGTTTGTAATTAACACTATGGAATTAGTATTGTGCGCAATAAAGTTGATGGGGGGCACACAGCACAGCGAAGCGTCAGGTGTCCGATCGAGATGACAGCGCCCGAACGGACCCCTGGTGGGGTGGTAATAGCGTCATAAGGAATGATACTTGTCACAGCTCGGAAGAAAGCAGGGTCAGGTCCCGAGGGAGGCGTGCAACGAGCCGGCGAGGCGACATATTCGTCCCGTAAGCGGAAGCCGCAGCTGCGATGGGGTGCGTCCCCCGCTGACATTTGTCGCGTGGCATTTGGCGCTGCTCTGGCGCGCGGCCGATCCAGCGGCAGGCGTCTGGCCCAGATTGGCGAGGGGAGCTGTCTGGCCCAGGGGCACGCGACCTCTCAAACGCCCTGGGCCGGGGCCGGGGGCGAGGGAAGCAGAGCAAAGTGCTCAAAGCGGGCGCCGCTTCCATTTGAGAAAGGGTCGTACCTTAAACAACAAAAACACTGGGAAAATTATAAGCTACCCGCTTACAATTGCAAATCGGTAGCTTTAGACCGCTGTGGAAATTGTACCATTGTCGTGTGGCTCTTAACCGCTATGTGAAAACGGTGAATACTGTGCCTCATAAAATCTAACGTAAAACTCCGCTGCCACTAATACCTCAAGAATGCGGCTACGTCGCAATACTGGTCACAAACGCGATACAGTTTTGAATTCAGGTATGCACAAAACAGTAATGATTGCGACGGATGCTACGCAGGGTACACTGGACGCGCGATTGAAACTATAAATGAAGTGCACAGTTACCCACAGAACAGTATACCTTTCGGCATACATTTGATTGCATAAAGTACTCAGTAATGAGTATGACACGCAACACGGAAATTTAACATACCGCTTCTAACGGAAGATTGCTTTGCATGCAAGATGAAGTAGATAGTCAAAAGAAAACTTTTATTTCGAAATCTTTGAAGAGCTGATACGTTTAAGTGTGTGGGGCCAACGTGCGTGGTCTACGACACACAGAGGACACGTGTTGGCTGCATTCTGCTGCCGCGATCTTGTAGACTCGGCTCGTGACTTCCTCAATAACACATCCTTAGTTGCTGTTTTTCGAACTTGAAACTATTTTTTAGTAATACTAATTTATTTCGCCAATTAACTTAGTCTACATTTAAAAAAAGGCAAGTTCAAACATAAATGCATTATTTAATAATGAGTAAATAATGTGTGTACCGTACCGTTATTCCGATAAAAGTGGTTTATAATTTCATACTTTAATGTGCACGGAATTCAACAATTCCTCTTAGAAGCTTATATGGGTTGCACAGTGAGGTTTGTCGATAAAGTATTAAGAAGCCGGTGCCAGGAATATACCGCTCGAATATAAACTTGGTTTGAAAAACTGTATGACTTTCAGATATCCCCAATATGGAATTGTTTTGAAGACTGAATTAATTTCAAATATCCTTCACGCTATGTGCACAAACTTAGAGTACATCATATAATATAATTGTCATACTACAAAAACGGCTTGGAGAAACATATACGTCCGCTGCAAGGATTGCCTGCGATGCTCCACGAAAGTGTCGCACTCTCAACTTTGAGGTGAACGTCCTTCGTCACGCGGAAGAGAACTCAACGACGAGTACTCGAAACACAGCCTACGCCAAGTGCTCTTGTAGACTACACAGGTCAGAGCTCACTGTCTCAGCTTTTTCTGCCCTGACGCGGAAGCTCTGTAAGTGATTCGATCTGCAAACTTATTTTACAACCAAACAATACATATCCGAACATCGGTTCCTTATCAAACTTTCTCTACAATGTCTAGCAACAAGTAAAGGGAACTGGGAAACGCCCTTTATTAATCAGCAACATATACGCCTGACATTGACCCTTCTGGATAGCCGAACGCACGCTGGCACGGTAGCTCTCAGTGTGAGAGCTCTCAGTGTGTCAGAGGGTTAGCTGACCCCTGAAAAACACTGAGTTAATGGATCAACGATGAACATGAACAAGTGTCATAGGGTGTCCGCCCCGAACAAATACAACGATCACTTACGAACAAAATGAGATTAAAAAAAGAAGCGCTTAGCGCACCACTTCCGGGAGTCAGGGAGGCGCGACAGCTCCGAATCGACACCGACTGGGGGTAACGACAAGGTTCGGTGTGTCGGCCAGCCTGAATATGTGTTTTAGGTGGTTTCCCACATCCCACTTCAACTGGGCTTGTTCACACGATCTGCAAAAAATTGGTAAACCATCTCACACTTGAACATATGCTTGATTCTAGATGCAAATAGATGGAGTACAGAAATTCCGCCATTGACGCAGGAACGGTATCAGGAAAGACCCACTGTCACTAACTTTGCTTCAAGGCGTAGTAGCCGGCCGTAGTGGCCGTGCGGTTCTAGGCGCTACAGTCTGGAACCGAGCGACCACTACGGTCGCAGGTTCGAATCCTGCCTCGGGCATGGATGTGTGTGATGTATTTAGGTTAGTTAGGTTTAATTAGTTCTAAGTTCTAGGCGACTGATGACTTCAGAAGTTAAGTCGCATAGTGCTCAGAGCCATTTGAACCAAGCCGTAGTAGAAACGGACAAAGCAAGGATGATGAAGAACAAGAAGAATATATACGCTTAGCATTGATGTACCTCCGACAAATCAGTTACACGAATATGATAAATTAGCGGGAAAACATAACGGAATTTTAGCGTCCAGAACAACGTCCATGTGGGACAATTCTTTTTAATCTCCAAACAAGGGAAATGCCTTACAATACGGGAAGGTTTGCAAGCCCACGTCCCTCCAAACACTCGGTTTTTGCATGGTGATGTGTTTTCATAAATGGCTTACTTGTTTAGTGGTGTAGGTGTGGAGTATTATATTTTCAGCATAGCGTGTGCCACGTAATACTTGGTAAGGCATTCGTCTATAGAGGGTGGTGCCGCGAGGCGGTGCTGCGCCGCGGCCGCTGGGGCAGACGCTGGCGAGAAGATGCGAGACGCGACCGCTAGGAGCGCTGCACGCGGTGCGGCCGGCGTTGACAGCCGGGCGGAACCGGAAACGCCAGCCGCAGCGGAGCAGCAGCTGCTGCTGTCTCCGCTGCCCGCGCAGAGGGTTGGCGGGGTGCGCGCGCCGCCGCCGAAATGAAAATAATGACAAAAAACACGGCCGCGTCTCCGGATACGCCACCCCGGACATCTGACTTGATTCCGGAATCCCCCACATGTACAGCTGTCTCCGAAATTCCAGTCCCAACACATGGCACGGGACACTGGTTACCTCGTCTTGAAGGTTTCGAAGCTCAATACTTCAGGACTTTATCTGTTTGTATGCCGCCGTGAACAATACACAGCTGTTATCTTGTATTTCCAGCCAGGCATGTACCGGTAGTGCAAAAGTGAAGCAAGAGTCAGAATGAAGATAAATGTAGGAAACAGCGTCAAATCATCATTGGGAAAGAACACCTTGGAATAAATAGATAGCTACTTCGGAAGTTTGGTTCAGTAAATGGAAGCTGTTTCATCTACATCTACATGGGTACTCCGCAAATCACATTTAAGTGCCTGGCACAGGGTCCATCGAACCACCTTCACAGTTCTCTATTATAAAAGTATGGCATTTCAGTCTTTGATCGCTATTTCCGGCTATCTGCCCATCTTCAGATCATATATTGCAGTTACAGAGTAACTTGTCAGTACAGAACTATCGGTTCACTGTCATGACAGCATGGTAAAAGGGATGCCAACTCATGTCTGACGTAAATGGGTGGGGGAGAGGGGCGCGCCAAATGATATGTCGGTTCTGTGGAAAAATGTTCTCGAACAGACGTTGGTAATAGGGCAGCGACTAATGGACAGTTAGAAACACAGAGGGATTATAATTAGTTTTCAAGCGCAGTAGCGGAGAAAAATGTTTAAAATGTAATGGATTGACAGAATAACGACTGACGAAATAGTTCTAAGAACAGCAGAACAAAGGAAAATAGTGAAAATGATAGTAATTACCGAAACATCTTAGTTGGGACATTTGTTGCGAATAAATTCCTTGCACAGATGAGTCGCCCAGGACAAGATTGCAGCGAATGAGAGGAACAGGATGAATAGACCAGACGACTAGATTGACGAAATAACTAGAAGATTAAAGAAGAGAGCACCCAGTCGATAAATGTCGTAGAATAGAAATTCCAAACGAGATTGATTCCGTACTGCTGCATCTTTACGTTTGGTCTTCTTGCCGTATTGGTACTGTCAGTCTCTATATACAGTTTGTCACCAGAATAACTGTGACTCGTCACAGTTTTCGTTTTTGTACTGTTTTCGAGAACAACCTGGTGCACTAGAAACGGCTTTCTCTTAAGCGTTGTGAATCTGCATCAATCAGGTAATGCGAAATGACAAAGCTCAAACTGTTTTATAGTAATAAAAGTCTTGAGTTGTGCTATTTTTAGCAACTGATATTGAAATTAGAATATCATCGCACTACACAATGTCTTGAACGTCTTCGAATAGGCGGGCAAAAGAAATTGAGAAAACGAAAAGAGTAATACGGCAGAAGGGAGAGATGAAGCACGACCGATCCTCAGCAGATAATACAATGCGGCTCTATACCTTACTTCTTTCGATTTTGTTTTCGCAACTATTACTGAACAAACCCGAATACCGACTATGATGTTGGTTCGTGAACAGCCGAATGAAATACGTGATGGACGGTTTAGTTCGTGCAACGATCCCACGCGCGACAGTAGAAATTTCAATGAGGTATTTAATGTTCGTTATGTCGTAAGTTGTCGACACGGACGATTTCCGTTCGAAAATTTGTAAATATTTCGGGTAGAAATGGCCCAGCTTCCGAGATTGGGTAAGGTGGGGTCGGGGCGGGGCACGGCCAGGGTTAGAATCCGCCCTCCGTACTGACGACGAGGAGTCATGTGTCGGCCCGCCTGGATGTGGTTTTTAAGCGATTTCCCATATCCCACCAGCTGAATATAGGGCTAGTACCCATGTCCCGCCTCAATTATTCGATTAGCATTTAGAAAACGCCTGTAGGGAATGCTGCAACCAGCCACAAGTTTTTTTTTTAATTCTTCACTGGGCGTTACCAGCGCCTTCCATATCTACATAATTAAATATCTAACAGTATAAAATTATCTATACTACGAAGAAATATCTTTGTAGTAAATCCAGAAGTGTGCCATATCTGCAAACACGGCACATTCTTTGGCACATCAGATCAGCAGTCGATGTAAACAAATGTATCCACCATCTTGGATTTAGTTCAACTTATTGGTCAGCTTGGGTTGTAACAGAAAATCAAACCTCTGCCTTACAATATTTACAGGAGGGCTTTTCATGAAGTACGGTAATTACAATGAATAGAGCACATGTAAGTGTAAAACTATACAATCACAAAAATTTTGTTTTAAGACGCAAATGGAAAACCTTCTGTAAACTAAACAATCACAAAAACTTACTTTTCTTAGGACACAAATGTAAACTTGTAAGAAGTGGACGCTATTATCTGACGATGGGCTCAGATGCGAAACGAGCAATTGTACAATAAAATCATTTAAAAAAAACTTGTAGCTGTTTGCAGTATTCCCTCCACTGTAATTTACGAAAACAGCCAAGGTGTTCTGTGACCGAAATGGATAAATAGTTTAGAAAACACCCTCTACCACTAACATTGCTAAATCCAGTAATTAACATGCCGATCTCATGAAGATGCAAGATAAATACCAGGAAAAAAGAAGACAGCTTCACGCAACTAGCAAACTTCCTGATCGGTTCAGACGCACGCACAAATTCGAAATGCATAAAAAAAGTAAAACAACCTACGTTAACGAACTTGATGGAATACATGCCAAGTGATCGATTTCAAAACTAAACAATTTATTTATTTCGGTTATGTTTCACAGCAACGCAGCTGCCTGATACCTACAGCAGTAAATAATGAAAGAACATCATACAATAACGAAGGAAATGCGAAACGACTCTCTGACGCTTTTTCAGTTGTGAAGAACAAGAAGAGACACATTTAGAGGATTTTTGAATGCAAGATAATGGACACTTCGAAATCCAAGTGCAAATGGAAACTTCGACAGATCCGAGGGAAACAACATTTTTAATATAGCCTAGGGGAGGCACTGATAATGGTGGTGAAAAAAATGCAGTAGAAATAGAAGTTTCTGCGCTCTCAGAGAGGGAAATGACGACGAGCTATGGAGCACTGCTGTACACTGTACTCTATTGTTGATAGAAATCCTTGTACGACGATATAAAATTGTGTAATATGTTCGAAATTATCAGGGAAATAGTTGTAAACTATAAGTAGAAATAAATATATGTACAGGAATCATGAGGGAAACATAAGAAGAGAAAATGAAGAATGAAATGTTCGAAATAAAAAAGGTATAACAGGGATGTAGTCCTTTGCTCCTACTGCTAATGTATACGTCAAAGAAAGGTTCGGGAGTGGGATTAAGATTCATTGTGAAAGGATGTCAGTGATAAGACGTGCTGATGACTTTACTACACTTAGTGAAAGAGTGGAAGAATTGCAGGATCTGTCGAATGGATTGAACAGAGTAATGAGCATTGACTATAGTTTGAGTGTAATAAGGGAAGACAAAAGTGATGAGTAGCAGCAAATTGCGATTAGTAGTAAATTTATCAAAACTGAGAACCACGAAGTAGACAAAATGAAGGATTTCTGCTACCTTTGAACCAAAGTAACGTATGATGGGGAAAGCAGGGAGAACACTTGAAAAGATGTCTACTAATATCAAACATAAACATTGATCTGAGTAAGAAATTTCTGAGAATGTTGTTTGGAGCACAGCATTGTATGCAAATGTATGATAGTGGGAAAACTGGAGAAGGCGAGAAATGAAGCGTTTGAGATGTGGCGCTATAGAAAAATGTTGAAAATTAGGTGAACTAATTAGAAATGAAGAATATAAGGAAAACGTTGACATGAAGAAGGAACAGGATGCTAGGACATATGTTAAGACATGAGGGAATAGCTTCCTTGGTAGTTGAGTGAGCTGTAGAGGGCAAAACTGTACAAGAAGACAGAGTTTGAAATACGTCCAAACAAACAAGTGGCGATTGGGTGCAAGTGCTATTGCGAGATGAGGTTGGCACAGAAGAGGAAATCGTGGCGGGCCACATCAAACCAGTCAAAATAGTGACGACTCAATAATAATAATAAAAAATAAGACCTTGTGCAGAAGAGTAAGGACAGTCAACAATACAACGCTATTTACACACCTGTAGTTGACGATATGATAAGTTGCGAAGGGTGTATGGGCATACCGTTGTCATTATCCCCGTCTCCTGTTTCTTTCGCTAATGGTGTGGGGACAGAATGACTGAAGTTAGTGCTGTATATAATTGAATTTCTTTAATTTGGTCGTAAAATGACTATGCGGAAGACATGCGGTCGCTTGATTTCTCTCGGGAAAGCCACTCTGCGAGGGTTGTGAATAAGCGCGATCAACGGCGCCTGTGGCAGCCTGGCCACACGTGGCCTCGCGTCAGCCGCGCCACTTCTGGACAGCCCTGGCGCTGGCAGCGCACCTGGTGGCTGCAGCTGTCTCGCGACGCTCCACCGTAAGCCACGGCTGAAGTCGCCACCGCGCTGTCTACGCCCACCACTACATTACTATCTACGACCACTATCTCACTATCCACCACCACTACACGTACATTTTACTACATCGAACGGCGCCTCATCTATCGCTTGAACCGTGTGATGCGACTTTGACCGCTGCTTAACACTGCCAGAGACACTTGGTTCATGTGCCCAGCTCATCAATTCCCTATATTTGAGTTACAAAGTGGATTTAATCTCCTTTTACTTCTGGGGAACTACGAGTATATCTACATCTATATTCTGCAAATCACCGTGAGGTACATGATAGAGGGCATGTCCTATTGTACAAGTCGTTAGGGTTTCTTCCCGTTCCAGTCACGGATGGAACGCGGGAAGAATGATTGAATGCCTCTGTGCGTGCAGCAGTTATTTTAAACTTATCCTCACGATCCCTTTGTGAGCGATACGTTGGCGACTGTAGTATATTCCTGGAGTCATTATTTACAACCGGTTCTTGAAACTTCGTCAATAGATTTTATCCGGATAGTTTTCGTCTCAAGAGTCTGCCAGTTCAGTTCCTTCAGTATCTCGGTGATGCTCTGCCCCGGATCAAACAAACTTGTGACCATTCGTGCTGTCCTTCTCAGTATCTCCTGTTAGTCCTATTTGGTACGAGTCCCACTCAACTGACAGATTACAGCAAGTCGCACAAGTGTTTTGTAAGCAATCTCTTTTGTATATTCATTGCACTTCTCCAGTATTTTACCAATAAGCCTAAGTGTACCACTTGCTTTACCCGCGACTGAGCCTATGTAATCATTGCATTTGGCCGGCCGCGGTGGTCTAGCGGTTCTAGGCGCTCAGTCCGGAACCGCGGGACTGCTACGGTCGCAGGTTCGAATCCTGCCTCGGGCATGGATGTGTGTGATGTCCTTAGGTTAGTTAGGTTTAAGTAGTTCTAAGTTCTAGGGGACTGATGACCACAGATGTTAAGTCCCATAGTGCTCAGAGCCATTTTTTTGAATCATTGCATTTCATACCCCTACGAAGTGCTACACAGGCATTTGTACGAGTTGGCCGCTTCCAACAGCGAGAAAGTGATATTATAGTCATAGAAGACTACGCTTTCCTGTTTTGTGAGGTACACAATTTTACGTTTCTAAACATTTAAAGCAAACTGCCAGTCTTCGCACCACTTTGAAATCTTATCACGATCAGACTGAATATTTATGCAGCTTCATTCCGGTAGTACTTCATCACAGATAACTGCATCATCGCGAGAAGTCTGAGGTTACTATTAATATTGTCTGCACGTTCATTAACACACAACATGAACAGCAAGGGTCGCAACGCACTTCCCTGGGACATAGCTGAAGTTACTTCTACAGCTAACGATGACTCCATATGCAGGATAACGTGGTGTGTCCCGCCACAAATTTCACCTGATACCCCTGTGATCGCACTTTGGAGAATAAGCGTACGTGTGGTGAGTCAAATGTTTTTCGGAAATCAAGAAATACTGCATCCAACTGACTGCCTGATCCAAGGATTTCAGTATGTCATGTGAGAAACGTGCGAGTGTGATGTTTTGTTCAATATTTTAAAAGAACGCAGAAGAGTTCATTTGATATGGAAAAGGAAGGCAGAAAGGAAGTTTCTGGTTTACCGTCCGTCGACGACGAGGCCATTAAGGACAGGTCTCAGGATCGCAATGGCTAGGATGTCTCCTCACGAAAGGAATTAGGTCCTATGCCATAATTCTTCTTAGCCGATTTAGGGAAATGATGGTAAAAATCAGGACAGCACATTGAGATTTGAGCTCCATTGTTTTACCACTTCACTCTTTCCGTTATCGACAACGGGGAAAAAATAACAAAAGCAATCTCAATGAAGTGACTTAAGAACATAAGTACTTTTGTTGACGAATGTACTGCTGATCGTGGTTCTCTTTCCAACAGTTAAAAGGGCATGCGGCTATTCAGACGCATAAAACTGAGACTTTATGCCGATAGCGCTTACCGACTATTACTACCTCCTCCAGCTTCCAACAAGCCTCTTCTTCTCTAAACTACTCTCTACCTTTATATCGCGACGTTAAACGCCACGTATTCCTAGCGTATCTACACTGTGGCATTAGAGTTGCTGTTTCCATCTTAAAAAGATGATATTTTTTCCGATGTAAATAATGTTTGCGATGAGATGCAAACTGTTTAATTTGTCAAAACGTTAGTAGATCGTCATTGTCCTCTTCGATTTTGACAGCTACATCAATTACCTTATTTTACTAGAAACTCTTGTCATAGGCTGTTTTAATGATAATTCGGTGAACACTACACTTATTTTCAGGGAAATATCTACATCCATTTCTTTCGAAGCAATGCGAAATAATTAGTGATAATTGATAGGAAGCATCCTGGGGCATCAATAAATAGTTAATTTGATAATGGAGAGAAATGTGGAATGTAAAAACTGTAGAGAGACAACGATTCTCGACTATAGAAAAAAGGTTCAAGTAGATGTAGGTCGCAGTAACTACGCAGATATGAAAGACATGCACAGGACACGTAAGCGTGGTGAGACGCATCAAAGCAGCCTCAGAAGACAGCAGCAACGAGCTACTGTTATTCGCAATAAACGAGATAGCCTGCCTCCTAGACTCCATGAAAATGAAGTAACGTTTTTATTCCCTAGAAGACTCCAGGACCGTTCCTCTATCGAGGTCCCATATGGGTGTGGCGATTCAGGCAATTACGGGGTCGGCAGGATGACGGATCACGAGGCGTGAACACAGGAGAGACGCTACCCTCTTCACACAACGAACTGAGTTCTTGGAAAGGGAATATCAAAGCTTCGTGGTTTTTAGCAGGCCGCAGCCGTGCCGTTGCAGCCATCTGTCGGGCCGGTAATGGATAGGACGAGAGCAATATGGCGCAAATTCTCCGCCTGGATGGAGGGGAGCCTAGCCACTTCCCGCTGTCGACGCCTTCTCTAATTTAAATTCCTCGTCTCGCCCTGTGAGCGCAAGAAAAGTGCTGGAAAAATGCGCACCAGATGTGGCCAGGCTCGGAAAGATGACTGCAGACTGGCAGAAGGGTCCATTAACAGATATAGCCGTTTCCGCAGACAGTTCCAGGTTACTATCTTGTGTGCCGCCGTATCCTAACACATCCGGCGGCGACGTGAAAAATCCGGCTGTGAGAATATTACGAGTATTAAGAAAATGCCCAAACGAAAAAGTCCAGATTTTTGCTTTTGCTGTCTGGGATTATTAATAAAATGCTGAGAGAAAGATCGTTTGATACGGGACGGGAGTGTGGCAGTTGCCCCTGCCTGAACTGTGGGACACATTTTTTATTCACTATAGACTTCTCTCGCATTTCTCAAAATAATTGTATGTTGAATCACGTAAATCGCGGAGCGTTGTCGAAGGTCACAATAGTAGTGTTAGAAAACGATAGCAATATACAGATCGTTTGGTTGTTTGGCTGTTGATGGGAAATTACGCCTTTTCCTTGGCACAGCGGTGGTTTCGGCGCAGTCCTGCAGTCAAGATGGCTGCGAACCTTTACAGAACAGTATCTAAATACGAGCCTGCGAATCTCCTCTGTGTCGTTTCCTTGTGCGTCCGTGGAGCTGTAGGAAATTACAGTTCCAAAACGTGGCGCACCGAGACCATCGCCAGTTTCAAGAGCACCCCGATCTGTACCCATCTCCAAAAGTTAAGTTCGGCTGTATTGTATACTAGGTCGACATCTGCCAGCAAATCGCACAATGTCACCCCTCGCTTCTGCTACAGAACTTGGCCACAACAGTAGTTTAGCATACAAACATGCATGTTCCGCCTAAGAACACATTGCTGCCTTTTCGTGTCAAACTTGGGAGATGACGGCCGTCTTTCAGTCATAGGTCGTTTGTTAACAGTCGGTACTACCGACCAATTGAGAGGTTGGTTTCCAAGTTTTCCGGCATTTGTCTAGCAGAATGTTGGAACTGAGTTATATTTTACACAAAAATTTAGCTTTCGAAACACATTTATTTAACTTAAATTACGTCATAAAGATCAAAATAGAGAAGGCATGAAAATAATACAATGCACTCGTTAGTTCGGATTCTTAATTTTCAGTGTCAACTCAATATTATTTGCATATTAATAAAAATATCTCTGTGAATATTTTTTAGCTTTAACTTTGCCCATACACGAAGAGAACTGCTACAGAAAAGTACAGAAGGTAACTTACAGTATACGCAATGAGACAAACAGAAACAACAATTTTATTCTAAGACAATAATCATCCTGAAGTTACCGCGATTCATCAAGGCACCCTGGACATTAAAACAGGCAGGACATGGTTCTTAATAGTATGACCATTCGTGCAGCCCTTCTTACATTCAATATCCTTCGTCTGCCCTGTCCCGTATGACTTCCACACACTTGATTACGAGTGTCTGTAAACAGTGTCCTTTGTAGATTGACTGTATTTTCACAGTATCCTGCCAGTGAATTGAAGTGCGTCATGTGCTTTGCCTCCAAATGAGTCAACTTGATCATTCCATTTTATCACAAATCGTTACGTCCAAGTACTGTGCTCTAGTCCGCCCTCGGTAGCTGAGTGGTCAGCGCGACAGAATGTCAGTCCTACGGGCCTGGGTTCGATTCCCGGCTGGATCGGAGATTTTCTCCGCACAGGAACTGGGTGTTGTGTTGTCCTAATCATCATCACTTCATCCCCATCGAAGCGCAAGTCGCCGATGTGGCGTCAAATCGAAAGACTTGCACCCGGCGAACGGTCTGCCCGACGGGAGGCCCTAGTCACACGACATGTACTGTGCACCAAGCAGTCTGGGTGAAGAATTTGTGACTGTCAGTGCGGGGTATGGCTAGTCCAAGCACCCCTCGGTTTACAGTTTGGGAGAGAATCGCGTGGCGTGGTGAGCGAGCGTGGTCCACGTGCTGTGGGAGCAGTGAAAACACGGCGGAACGAGCGATCGATGCGAGGGCGACGCCTGCCGGCCGCTCTGACAACGTCGCCCTCGCTCGCGGCACAGTTTGCCATGTTTACCGTGCAACCACGCCGCCCTGTCCGAGTTTCGCTCAAACAGGTCGCAACTGCACGCCCAAATGCTGTGCGCCGCTCGCCGGCGGCCGTTCCTCCAGGCTCGTGCCGCTCTGGCTGCTGGATTCCTCTCCACTTAACACTGCTCATGTCAGCAGCAACACTAAACGTAAATAATGCATTTATTGTAAACAGTTATTTCGGTGCAAACGTATCTGCTGTGCTTAATGCACATTAAATATGTATTCAGCAAGGTCATGACCATTGAAGTTGCCGTTTCAGATCCGCCGCGGTTCCCCCGCATAAGATACAGTTTCCTATTTAACTCGTCGGCCATAGTTTCTTCCTCCCAAAATGAATTGATTCACTTCCAAAGTTCAATGGTTAACGTTTGCCGTCCATTTTGGCATTTCCACGCGGTCGGTAGTTTTCCGCGCCCTGGTGCTATCCATCCAAGACACTGGAGAAATCTTTCAAAAAATGACCCAAATGGCTCTGAGCACTCTGGGACAGCTGAGGTCATCAGTCCCCTACAACTTTGAACTACTTAAACCTAACTAACCTAAGGTCATCACACACATCAATGCCCGAGGCAGGATTCGAACCTGCGACCGTAGCGGCCGCGCGGTTCCAGACTGAAGCGCCTAGAACCGCTCGGCCACACCGGGCGGCAGAAATCTTTCAATATGCTAATAACTGGAAAGGTGTTCGACCAAGTAAGAAGCTTCTCCACTATCTCACACACTCTACTGCCTAGTTATTTCCATGGAGATGGCGCTGTAGACTTACGCTGTACGTTGTTTTGAAGCATGCGTCGCCATTTCAGATGCCCCAAATCGTTATCAGACCTTGTTGGTCTTAATCAATCGTGGGCACGCGGCGTTCATTTTAAATAGTAAATATTACAGTGTTTTCGTGAATAATACAGTGTCAAAAAGGCATTTTCAGACGATTTTTATAGTGTTTTCGTATTTAATCGAGTTCTACGACGCGTTTGGCCTCGTTAACATATTTCTTTGGTATATGATTCGAATAAACAAGAAGAGAAGTATGTGTTGTGACAAGGTTCCTTTCGTAATCCAGCATTTTCTTAATACGGACTGACGAAACTGTTGTTCCGTCTATATCCTCTTCCCCAAAATGCTGCGAACATGTTTTGCTATTTTTGGTAAGTTTCCAAATGTTCCCTTTCACAGCCCTCACCCAGGCAGTTTTAGAGTTGAAATGACAGGAAAGCAAAAGTAAAATGACAGAAATAACACCTCTACAGTAAAAGAAAACACCACAATCATTTATGTAAAAGAAAATATTGCTTAAACGAGTCCACTTAGGAATGAAATTTGATTCCCGTACCCTTTAGACTGTAGTCATAATGATTATTATGAGACAAGGTGACATTTTTGATGAAAAAACTTCAACGACGCCACACAAAAAGCACCAGAAACTATTGTTTTGTGTCAACTGCCACGGCGGACGTCGGCTTCAAGTTTGTGACGTCATGAGAACCTCCCTTACTACACCCCAGACTTTTTTGAATTTTTTTCCCCTGTGGTGTTTGATTGCCTCTGATGGTATACACATGTTCATAAAACGCGCTAAACGGAAGTGGGCTATCACTCTTGTTTCATGAAACTTTAGGCTCTGCTAGCATTTAAAAGAAATCTGTACTTTTAGGAACAGTGTGAACCATATTACAGATGCACAAGGCAAAATTTGACAGAGATAAGCTTCTTTTAAAGTCCTGGTAAGTTTAAACGTTCTGAATGAATAGCTGTAATTTATCGGCTCAACATTTTTCTCTCGTCCATAAAATCCGTCTGTCCTAACTGTTATACCCAATATTTGTTGCTAACATGCTGTTTTTATTAGTAAAACATGAAATTTTTGGGGCGAATGATGACATGTTTTCTATAGCTGCCCTGCCGAAACTTTACCTTCCTTACACCTTTGGAAACGGATGTTGACACCTACTTCACGAATTTTAACACAGTTGTCTGTGGTAGACTGACTTGCACATCTCCGTCATTAGTCGATAATAGAGATTTAAAAATCAAGCAGCAGACACTTTATTCTTTATGTCGTATAATTTTAGTAGCGTGACCAGATCTGAGGCAATAACTCGAATAAATTTGCACTATTTTGGATCAAGTTCAGCAGAAAAATGTGAGCTACAAACAGCGCGATCCAATTAGTTAAGTTCGTAATAAACTTCGTGACGTGTAATATTTTGAATATCGTTTAGTTAGTACCTTACATGGCACTCAAAATGAAATTATACTTGTCTGTCAATTCTACAAGTTTATAATTTTGAATATTCTTCTACTTAAAAGTTATTGTATGTTTTTAGAATCTGAGCAAAGCGAGAATAAATTAATGGAATATCGGCACTCATATTGCACTGTCGCAAAGTGATAGAATCACAGTGAAAGTCAAAGCCACATCAGTTCTCGTACAAAACTTACGTCTTTCACCTTTGAAATGATCCATTGTAAACGTAGAGATTTACTTTCATTTTGACGGTGAACCCAAGGAAGCGTGAAATGAAGTAGGAAAGGACGCGCTCAGGCTCTTCATGCGGTCTTATCGAGAGATCTCTGCAATCTTCCAAACAACGCCCCCATAAAAACTGCAGAATGAGGCAGAACACTATTTCGAGACACTCTCGGCGGCGGCGGCAGTAGTTAACGTCAGTCACATCAGGTGAGACAGTGCTGTTATTGTAGTCTCCATTCCCTTCAAATACAGCCACCTCCATACGAAGATACTGGCGACGGGCCGCGGATTCCATTCTTGAACCGAACAGTACAGCCTTACGTACCGCAGGCGCTGTGTGTGCTCGACTTTGCCTCTTGTCGCCACTCTCACCTCTCCATTCATAGGAACGAAAGAAACTTCAAAACCGGTTCGCCAAAGAGCTGAGCTACAGTTGTTGTGAATCTACGTCATGAGTACGTGAAATTCGACGTCTGACCATTGCGTCCTTTTGTAGCTGAGGATTTGTTGTTTATCCTGGCCATGCTTCTCTATAACCCATCAAAGTATTTGCTTCTGTGAGATATATTTGCACATTTTGCATTTCATGATATAGGCAGAAATAGCGCTGTGGCTTTACCCATATAGCTGCTCCCATAAGCCGGCCGGTGTGGCCGAGCGGTTCTAGGCGCTACAGTTTGGAACCGCGCGACCGCTACGGTCGCAGGTTCGAATCCTGCCTCGGGCATGGGTGTGTGTGATGTCCTTAGGTTAGTTAGGTTTAAGTAGTCCTAAGTTCTAGGGGACTGATGACCTCAGCAGTTAAGTCCCATAGTGTTCAGAGCCATTTGAACCATTTTTTGCTCCCATAATTTTCAAGGCCTTCCAGCGCCTCATGTTTCTTCTATGTAGGTTTGTAGTAGTTTATACAGTTTTGGCTTGTCTATCCTGCAGGAATGATGTTTCCAGTTGCATACTTTCGTTTATATTTGTCTCATACCAGAAAAAATGTCTATTATGTTCTATAAATATCACGTAAAACAATTGAAACTCACGTATGGTAACGATCTCTGTAGTATCTCTAAGCAAGCTTGAAAGCGGTGACCTAAACAAGCTTGAAACAGGTGATATTTACCCTTGCCGGAAAAAGCTTCAAACTTATCACATTTTATTTCTACAACTACAGAAGTCACTGAAATACTCTTTTTTTTTCGTTGCTTATCAAATTATTACGCTCGGAAAGGGATCTTTCCAAAGCTGAATACTGCACTGCGTCTGATACGAACAAGCTTTGAAAAACAGCATATTTTATAATTTTTGAATACTGGACACTTTTTCTTATTTTTACTTTTCTATTGTCTTTCGGACCGTGCCCATTCAGTCATCTCAATAACTATGTCTGTTATGAGGACACGAATGTAAAAGGACGACACAACACGTAGTCCCTGAGCGAGAAAATCTCTGACCCACCGAAAATTGAACCCGGCCCCCTTCGCTTAACAAGAGCGGCGGGCAAACTACTGAACACGTTCATGCCTGCGCTGAGAACTGTTTCTCGCTGTGGCCTGGCACACTTATTCAAACTTTCCTCCATCTGTAGGCGCTGCTTTCCCTATTTCTCGCTGTGGTGCGGTGGTCGTAGTCAGACTGTTTTCATAAACAGACCTTTTATTTTGAAAGGTCATTCTTTTCAAACAACGAGAGACACACAAAACAATTTTACACTTGATTAATCACTAATTATGTAATAACGCATTCGTTCAGAAAGCTCTCTCCTTGAAGGGTCACACAAAACTGTATTCACCTGTCTGATAAATAATGCATCATGCTTCAGTGTATTTCTGGTACCAAATTTGGTGGCGTCGAACGTGAGCCACCCGTAGTACACGCGGCGTGAACGTATTAATTGATAAGAAGTTTGAAGTCTCTATCTCCTTCAAACATCACGCAAAAATTCTGTAATTTACATATGGTATAGATTTCTATAGTGTGTCTGAGCATTCCAGGACTAGCATTACATATTTTTTTGAAAGTGGCTGAAATTTCGCGGCCGGCAGCGGGAGTCAATAATGCCAGGCTAGCGAGCGCTGATTACTTCCATGAGAAATGTCGAAGGTTATAGAGTCGACACTTCCACACTCCGGCACCGGCTGGCCACATCTACTGGCGGAATAATATAGTCTTGTAACATACTAAAGTCAATTTTTTCAAACTGACAACAGATATGACAGCCGCAAAAGAAATAAGCATAGATACGGACTCTGATGAATGAAGGAACAGCCCGCAGGACCCAACCTTAACCGAAGATCGGGGCGGTTGGTACAGTCCAGGCCGTAACTGTCAACTACTTTAAGTCGGACTAGAGGTGCTGGTCATTATAATGCGACTCGGCAATACTCGTCTAACAAGGAACGCCTTGAGGGCGAGGTCGCAAAAGGGTTGGGTTGGGTTGTCCGAATGCGAGTCCAGTGTTTGCAAAAGGAATATGATGTTTAAGGCATTCGACGTCGCACATATTTTTCTAACATGCAAGCACGATATTGGCTGTTAATGGCAACAGGGTGAGGGACTGGAGGTATTCAATGGTGAGTACAGCATGAGGCTATGGAGCATAGTTGAACTACTTAGTCCACGAATAGCTCACAATAGTGTTACAGTACTAGTTGTGTTGATATAAAGCACAGCTATGTCAACGACAAACAAAGCAAACATTGCATTACACCAACATAACAGTTGCCGAAGTTGACATTTCGGCAGAAGATTGACATTTCGACAGAAGAGACCGCAACGAATTTCCCAGAGTGAGAAAGAGGTGGGAGATGAAATATTAGGGTTTTCGAAAGGTGCGCCAGTGGAATGTATGGTGTCGTATACGCTCGACTGTTCGGACAATGTACATGAGGAGTACAATGATGATGATACGTGCGTAATACGTGAAAGCGATACTGAAATAGGTGTGGAGCCACGTAGTACATCATCCTTGTCGGATAGGGTCGATAACGCGCACTTGTCACAAAAACTGAGCGCGACACGGATTACAGTGATTTCAAGGGACACAGTGGATGATTGCATAACTTCAAATAATGTTACAAAATTGGAAAACGTAAGTTAACTAAATTCCTAACAAAGCGTCAACTTGACGATGCACAGCAAACTGCGGAATCGGCTCGAGATAAATAAAACTTACGCCATCGGTCAGTGAGGAATTTATTTTCAACTCCTACCATTCAGGACTTGAAGCTGAAATGCAGACGAAAGAAACCCTGGAAATTAGATGTACCTAGACAGTTGCATCAAAATCAGCTAACATCAATGCCTTATACAATTATACGGTCTGTTAATCTCGATGTTAAATTGGCTGGAAAATTATCTATTGTGCCGTGGGAAGCTGGAGATGCTCTGCCCTCCCTACGATTTTTTCCCGTAAGAGTGATCTTGCAATGACAGTAGCGAATATTTACATCAAAGCAAGCAAAAGTGGTAAACTAAGCGTAAGACAAGTACAACTATGGTATGAGCATTGCTTTTATTCAATAGCTGGTCAAAATAACTTGATTGATTCCTGGTTTGCGTATAAAAATAATACTCCATTAGACCAAACTCTCCCTTTTGAAAAGTAAAAATAATACTCCATTAGAGCAAACTTTCCCTGTTGAAAAGTGTATCACATTGCACTTCATATCATCTGGAACCATTGGACAAATTCAGACTCTAATATTGTTTTACCCGTGCCAATAAAACATGTTATTGCACCATCTGCAGCTGCACCTTAAAGGATAGGCAGTTTCACGATAAGCTCCACGACAGACTATTTCGCATTAGGTTGCATGCCCTCACATTCCGTAAGTTCGGATCACCCAGTTACGCCAAAAGGATTCTATATACTTTTTCGAGTGGATACCTCGCTTAACGTCCTGCACTTCCAAAGAGCTCTCCTTCGATCTTTATTGTGCGAACCTTTGTGACCACTGTGGCGCGCCAGTTTTCATTTGGTGTTCATGGTGCACGTTAATGGTTTGTTTTGAACATTTTATGAATGTCGATGATATCCATTTTGTGAAGTGTAATACATACACCCCAGTTACTCATTTTCTGTCGCTATCCTGACGCACATGGTGAGCCATTAGCAGCTAATATTTTTTTCCTTTTAAAACAACACTTTCAAATGAGCCTTACTAAATATTGAACATGCGTCCTCGTACTCAAGAGGTTTGCTGTAAACAACGGAAAGCAAACTGTATCATACGGTAAGGAACATACTGAAATAAATGAATTGAAGTGAAGGTTGAGAATTACTGTTGTAGACTAAAAACAAATGCTACGATTGCAAGACAGAGATTGCCAGGGAGGATGGTGCGAAACGTGAGTCTGGACATTCGCCCTGGCTTTGCTGGCTGTTGTCCGGAAGGAGGAGGGCGGCCAAAAAGCGAGGAAGGGAGGCAGCCAGGAACATGTGTACGGCAGCCCATAAAACGGCGCGTGTTCGCTAGCGGGCCACGCCGGCGTAAAAAACAGCAGCCAGACCGTCGCGCCGCGCCGCTCGTAACCCGAGAAGGGCGCGCCCGCACCAATCGTTCCCGCAAAACAGAGCGATTGGCGAGCGCCGAAAGGCCGCTCCTGGATGACGAGCCATTAAACACACCCGTAAAAGCCCATAAGCAGTGCCACAGCCGTATTACGACGCTTCTTCCGGGCCTGCGCTATTACACTGTTTGCTTTTAGCACTGCCTTTTTCTTCCAAAATACGACAATCGTTTTGGTGCAACATTCGCTTCATCCATTCACGTCTAGGATACTATCGTGAATCAATGAGGCGTGCTTTCATGGTTGTAGAAAAAAAAACAGAAATATTAAACTGATACAATGTCTGGTTCAAATGGTCTGAGCACTATGGGACTTAACTTCTGAGGTCATCAGTCCCCTAGAACTTAGAACTACTTAAACCTAACTAACCTAAGGACATCACACACATCCATGCCCGAGGTAGGATTCGAACCGGCGACCGTAGCGGTCGCGCGGTTCCAGACTGTAGCGCCTAGAACCGTTCGGCTACTTCGGCCGGCTTGCTCGCTACATCTTACATGATTCCCGCAAGAGGTCGGTACTAAGGTGCATCCGCACTAATGGTATCAAATCTCGTCAAGGCTTAGGTATTGCTATTATATGGCCAGTGTCTGTTTTTCCGGACATGTCCGACAGAACAGACACCACACATACATATAGTAATAACTATGAGCGTAGACAGCTCACAGCAATTTCTGTGCAGATGCACACTACGTCCGAACTCTTGTGAGACTCAGCGAAAAGCTGCGAGCAAAGGGGATAATGGACAGTGGACGCTACTAGTGCGCGACAAATTGAGAATTTGGGCCGGGTGGTTAAGCGTGTCCAGATGGTCGAGGCACGAAACTGCTGATCCATGTGATCCATGTTCGATTCTTGGTCTGCCTTTCTTTCTCATTCGATGTTTTTTCGTGAAAAAAAGCGGTAAATGTATTAGGCTACCAACCGGCTGGTCTGCGTTCAAATCTTGGTCGTTACCTTCCTTCATTCAATATTTTTTCGGTGCATCTGGTAATATTCTGATAATTGAGAATTGAGAATTTGGGCCGGGTGGTTAAGCGTGTCCAGATGGTCGAGGCACGAAACTGCTGATCCATGTGATCCATGTTCGATTCTTGGTCTGCCTTTCTTTCTCATTCGATGTTTTTTCGTGAAAAAAAGCGGTAAATGTATTAGGCTACCAACCGGCTGGTCTGCGTTCAAATCTTGGTCGTTACCTTCCTTCATTCAATATTTTTTCGGTGCATCTGGTAATATTCTGATAATCAGGATACTTTTCCAGTTTAAAAAGAGGCATTTAAGGCGACAGCTAGTGTACAGCGGGAGGTACGGGTTCTAGTACCAGTCCGCCACAAAATTTAACTTGTTGCCATTGAATTGATATCAATGTCCAATTGCGGCCGCTGTCTTCGTTTCTCTTAAAATCTTCTATTCTCTGTTTAACTCTTTATGGTCCACCTTTCATTTCTAGATTAATACGTTCAGTACACTTAAGTCTACATAAATGTTAATAAATTTCTCGTTTTCAGAAACGCTTTTCTTGCTATTGCCAGTCTCCGTTTTATATTCTCTCTACTTCGGGCTGCCGCGCGGAGTGGCCGCCAGGTTTGAGCCGCCACGTCAGGGATTACGCGGCCCCTCCCGCCTGAGATTCGAGACCTCCCTCGGGTGTGTGTGTGTGTGTGTGTGTGTGTGTGTGTGTGTGTGTGAGTGTGTGTGTGTTGTTGTTGTTGTTGTTGTTGTTGTTGTTGTTGTTAGTTTAAGTAGTGCGTAAGTCTAGGGACCGATGACCTCAGCAGTTTGGTCCCTTAGGAATTCACGCACATTTGAACATTTTTTGAACTTCAGGCACAGTCAATCACTTTGCTCCCCAAATAGAGTAAGATTTCTACCACTTGCGCTCTCTCATAGTCACGGCAAAATTTTTTTGGACTTGTGCAACCGTGTTTAAAGGTGCCACAACAGTAGCGCACGATGAAATTTCGTGGCAAAGCTACTACTAACGCTCGACGAAAGAAAGACCGAACGCCCTAATACACTGGAAGCTGTCATATGCCCCACAACTGTGGGTGTCTATTGAGCAGATTACAAGCCAAGATACCACCTACTTCGCTACCCGTGTAACAGGATCGGAGTTATCTGAGGGGTAATCCTAACAGCTCCAATAACAACCGTCTGGAGATAAGGCAAACTAGACTCGGACACACGCGTCGTTGGGCAGTAGCCAGAAAAGCGAAGCAAGGCTGTCGAACACTAGAGACGCAAAGATCTGTGCCCGCGCTGGCCGTTGGACAATGAGCAGAAAAACACGACCCAAAGTCGCACGTTGCAAGCGCGCAGGCACATTATTACAGCAATTTTGCGCCACGAAACTGTCCAGCCCTTGTGCTGGGCTACTTCTGAATAATTACACGGCCATCCAACCAATAGGAAAGTGAGGAGGAAGGAATTTGTGCAGTTGGCGCGTGCGTCCGGTAACGGGCCGCCATATGGTCCGTCCGTTTGGCGGCGGCGCCGAAACTAATTGCGCCGGAAGCGGCTCCATTTGCCTTCCCACAAGCTTGCACTCGGGGAACCCCCGCACTCTAAGGCTTCTGTAGGCGCTGCGCGTACTGGCGGTAGCACTACGGCCGACGTAAATCGTCAACAATCCAACAAAACATGTGTGTCTCATCTGTACAGTACATACTACATTTTCGGTTCAATAGCACAGGGGAAAATACCGGTATGCCAGGGAACAACAAAACAGATATCACATCGTCGATTCCTTCCAGACAGTTTTAGTTCTGCCGCTACAGATTTGAAACTGGACTTGAGAACGATGGTGTGGCATTCCAAAGGACCAAACAGCTACGAGGTAAGTTCTCGTGGGAGGTTTGATTACGGACCGATCCTCGAAACTAACACTCAGTCCCACATTTTGATTACCGTGTTTGCAGTGGATAGTATCTTTCAGGAAGACAATGGCCATCTAGATATATATTCAGTTACTGGAATAACACATGTAGATTTGAAAATATTTCCGTAGCAGTCGAGATACTCCGGATCATATCCAAAGTTGACATTTATGGGAGCGCCGAGTTCATCGTTATCGCTTGGTGGATCCTCCCGTCACCCGTCCTTCATCAGTTGCAGCATGCGCTTCACACAGCATGTCTCGAGCGAAATATCTTTGGAGACCTGTCGCCACCAGAATGGATTACGTACAACTCATTATTCCGCTACGCTTGCTGCAAACAGCGGTTGTTCTCAGTATTATGTATTTAGCTGTATTTCCTACGAGCGCTAATATTGCCACACTGTTATTAGAATGTTAAAGGAAATTGAACGGCAAAATCCGAAGAAAGGTTACACTGATCTAGCGAAATCTTATTCGGTAAATTTAGAACAGCGGTATTAGGGGGTGAACCTGCGCTTCTTCCGCTGCGACTACCGTACACTGTCTGATCAAACGTATACGGACACTCCTATGCAATGCGCAATTGACCACTAGGTCACCAGAGGTGGGGAGTACGTTGTCGTCAGTAGAGAAGCAGCAATGGCAAAATGGTTATGTCAGGAGTGCTCAATGACTTCGAACGTCGACTAATTTTAGATGTCACCTAAAAAAAATCCATCAGGGACATTTCAACCATTTTAAAGCTGCCGAAGTCGACTGTTGGTAATCTGATCGTGAAGTGGAAACGCGAAAGAACAGCCCCAACTAGACCAAGAGCAGACAGACCTCACGTACTGACGGACAGGAACCGTCGAGCACTGGGGAAGATGGTTCTAAAAAATCGCTAAAAATCAGCGGAAGGAAACACTCCTGAGTTCCAAAGTGCTACCAGCAGTCCAACTAGCACCGTGACTGTGCGTACGAAGTTGAAAGTTGTGGGATACAACGTTCCAGCAGCTACTCGGAAGCCACACGCTTGTGTAGTCAGTGCTAAGCGACGCTTTGGGGGCGTAAAGAGAGACGCCATTGGACAGTGCATTACTGGAAACGAGTCGGATTTGGCGTGATGAGTCATGTTGTACCCTGTGGAATTCAAAGGAGGGGTTCGGCTTTGGCGAATGCCTGAGAACGTTTCCTGCCATCATCTGTGGTGCCAACAGCGAATTACGGAGCAGGTGATGTTATGGTGTAGGGGTGCTTTTCTTGATTAGGATGTGGTCCCCTTATTTCTCTTAAAAATTGCTAAATGCGGAAGAATATGAAAACATATTATAGCATTGGTCACTGCGCACAGTAGTGGAACAATTCAGAGACGATAATTGTTTGTATCAGCATGACAGCGCACTCTTGTCATAATGCAGCATCTGTGACGCGCTGATTTTGACAAAAGCATCCCTGAAATGGATTGACCAGCCCAACAGCCCTACTGAAACTCAATGGAATATCATATGGATGAGTCAGAACGTCGACCTCACTCCATACCGGGCGACCAACAACGCTACTTTCTCTGGTTTCGGCTCCTGGGGAAGAATGAGCTGCCATTCCCCCACATACATTCAGACATCTCACTGAAAGCGTTCCGAGAGGAGCTGAAGTCGTTATAAAGGCGAAGGGTGGACACAGCTCATAGTAATGTCCAGCAACAGGTGTCAGGAGACTTTTGATATATCTCATAGGGATCAAGGTGATAAGAGACGTGAGGGCGCGCACAGAGATATACAGACAGCGATTTTATGTCCTCATGCATTCGCATACTTACGCACAGGTGGCTCAACTTGCACAGGACAGCCTGGTGTGTAGAGCTGTATCAAACCAGTCTACGGACTAAAGATCGGAGCCAGCCGCTGTGGCCGAGCGGTTCTAGGCGCTTCAGTCCGGAACCGCGCTGCTGCTATGGTCGCAGGTTCGAATCCTGCCTCGGGGATTGATGTGTGTGCTGTCTTTAGGTTAGTTAGGTTTAAGTAGTTCTACGTCTACGGGACTGATGACCTCAGATGTTACGTCCCATAGTGCTCAGAGCCATTAAAGACCGGATCAACATTATTTTGTGTAGTGCACAGGTAAATATATTTCTCAAATGGCAAAGAACAATGTATAATTTACTGTGGCCATCAATATTCATACGCGCTAGATTGTAGCCAAATGAATAAACACCACCTCTCTCGCATATTAAAAAGTGTCATTATCCTTTTGTGGAATCGGAACAACTAACGACGTCCTTGTCGCACAGTCAGAACCTGCTAACAATTTGACAGTTGCTAATCGCTTGATTAGGCGAGAGCTCCGGAGGTGGCGGACAGGCGGAATTCCGGCGGCGGCAGCAGCGACAGACGGAGCGGCCACAGCACGCTGTGGGGCCGGAACTGCGCGTCGTCTCACCCCCCGCCCCCTCGACCCGCTGGAGCTGTCTGGAGTCTGGAGTCCACACGTGTGCAACCTCTTCTCTGTCTGCAGGCATCTCAACACCACACAACACAGAGCTTCATGTGCGAAATGCGAGTGCTCCTTTCCTCCTCTTGAATGCCACACGGGGTATAAAAGCGTAAATCCAAAGCTCGCCTCAGTACGAAGTTTGGATTGAACAGCACAGTGCCCTATGGAAGGCGAGATACTTTTGCCTCCCTCCGACCCAGCCAATTACAGGTGGAACGTACAGTCTGAGGTGAACTCCAAACCCTAGCGCAGGTCGGCATTTTTCACACACATGTATCAACACAAGCCCCCAACCCCAGTTCCTCACAGAACTGAAATCTAAAAACTCAGTTTTAAGAACACCTACTTTTTAACGATCTTAATGTTTATGGCGTCATATCTCCTGAACTACGAGTCGAGGAATGATTTAATTTTGCAGGCACATTCAGTGACACGTGTGGATCTTGTCTGCTAAATGTGTTGCGAATAGAGTTATAGTAAAGAGACAAACTGAAATGTCATTTTCAAATTACTTACTTTAACGTAAGATTATAACTCTTAATGAGTAGATTATGACAGAATTTTAAATCTTTAAGATCGGTCAATAAAGACACGAAAAACTGAACATCCAATTTTTGTTGCCTCTGGAAGCCGTTGGATTGGCAACCTGAAACAGCATGCCCGAGTGACTGTTTTAGCCATTTAGCAATACAGAATGCCAGAGGTAAAATAAGCGATAAGTGGCAGAAGAAATCATAGGACTGGCTGGGGACTTAATCCTGTACCTCTCAGCTTTAATCTGACACCATTATGTTAGTTAGTAAACCACAAATTATCTTTTCCGTGAGATGAGTCTCGTTACTATAACCTTGCTGACTGGGTTTGCACAAGGTTTTCTCAGGTAATTCCGCTTGAATGCCAGTTTCTATTAATAGTCCATTGCCGGCAGCTTCCCTATTTCCTGCGCGTTGTTTCTCATTTAAAAAATAGATTTAATGCAGTAACTATATAATCTCTATTAATTAAAAGTCAACAGTAAACAAAGCAAACGAGGATACTACTCGACTTCATGTTTATCACCTCTCAGACGCTTCCCAAGTGGCTAGGACAGAGTGAAGTATCGACAGTTAATGCGTCTTTTGTGGCTGGCAATTGAAAGTTGATCGATGCCAATGGTTTGCAAGTCACTACCGAGATCTTTCACCACTGCACACAGTGTGCTAAGAACCACTCGGACCACTTCTACAGGCTTATGTCACGGTAGCTTTTCGATCTTTTAAGCCTTTCCCAAGGTTTACCGCCTATCTTGATGTCGCCTGAAATAGTACTGTAGACAATATACATTTTTATTCTTCTTCACGATTCTGATATCTCGCGTATTGTACTCCATTGTTTGATCGGGCAGACACTACACACTACTTTGACTTGTTCGTTCTCGTTCACTTTTTCTGGCTCATATTGCTACTAGTTCCTTAGGCTGGCAGATCATACACTGACAGAAAAAAATCGCAACACCGAAAAATAAATAATACAGATTAATGAAATTTCGGGAATATAGTTCTCTGGGTAACATATTTAAGTGATTAACATTGCAAAATCACAGGTTAATGTAAGCGCGAAATAAGCCATTGCTAAAGTGAAATGCTGGTACATTAATAACTCGTGTAACCTCCACAACGTTGATTTCAAGCATGCAGTTGTGGGAAGGAGTTCCATTACTGTTGCCTTAGTCAGTCAATACAGGGACGGTTAACTGTAGATGGTGGTGGAGCTGTCACCCATGAAGCTCCATACGTGCTCGAGTGGAGACATGTGGTGATCGAAAAGGCCAAGGCAACATGTCAGCATTCTGAAATCTAAACACATATCATCTTTCAGGTGCAGAAGCACGCATATCATCTTTCATTTATGTCGCACAACTCCTTCTCGTTTTGCGATTTTTTTTCGTCAGTTTATTTCAGGCATAATTTTCAGTGTAACATTTGCGCCACAATCAGCATACTTCTTTTCGGTCTGGTTTTATATCGTATGCCCAAAACCGGAAGGTAGTGGGATCCACTCCCGGTTAGACCATAGAATATTTCAGTTTGCCTTTAAACTAGCTAGGGCAACGGCCTTGCCGCAGTGGTTACACGGGTTCCCTTGAGATCACCAAAGTTAAACGCTGTCGGGCGAGGTGGGCACTTGGATGGGTGACCATCCAAGCCGCAATGCGCTGTTGACATTTTTCGGGGTGCACTCAGCCTCGAGATGCCAATTGAGGAGCTACTCGACCGAATAATAGCGGCTTCGGTCAAGAATATCATCATAACGACCGGGAGAGCGGTGTGCTAACCCCACGCCCCTCCTATCCGCATCCTCCACTGAGGATGACACGGCGGTCGGATGGTCCCGGTAGGCCACTCGTGGCCTGAAGACGAAGTGCTTTAAAGTAGCTAGGAACGACTCGTAGTGCGGATTCCACGTCAAGGTGAAGGTCTCTTTTGGCCGACAGAATTAAACGACTAGATTAGGGACACACAAGTCGCCAAAATGGCATCCATTTCAAAGACTTGCGCTTGGCCATTGATTCACACGGAATTAGTGTTGTTATAATCAGTAAAATGACTGGAGAAGTCGCGTGCAGCGGCGGAGAGCGGCGCGAATAAATGGTGATTGGCACCGAGAGCAAACGAGTGGCCGCGACGCAGCCCTCCCTGCCCCCTGGGGCGTTTTATGGTGTGGCGGGCCTCAAGGGTGAAGAGAGGACTGGCTGGATAACAAGCCGTGGCGAGGCTGAAGAGCAGCGCGCGAAGCCCTCTGGCGTGGGCCAGCGGCGCGGCCACTGCCTCCGTCTCTGCTGTGTACAAACAGGCGGCGAGGGGCCGACCCTGGCGCTGCGGATTACTGGCCCTCTACGGCCTCCCAGTTAAGAGCCGTCTCATTATTTCCGTCCCACTGCCTCCTCCCTCTTCTGTCTCAGCGTGGCCTGATCCTTTACTATAGCGCGCATAGCAACGTGGCCGTTAACTTCTAGGATATCCACCGCATCCATCTACGCCACCCACGTATTATGGCTGTGCCAGAGATGCGCTCACCCGCATGCAAGTTGCCACGTCAGCTCACTACGTAGCAGCCGCCAAAATTTTCGCGTCAGGTAGCGATCTGCGAATAGACAGAAAAACATTACCACATTCCTGTCCGTTGCGTATCCAAAAAAATTTGAACCATCATCAGCAGTGTAACAACTGTTCGACTGTTAATAACAACTCCCACAGCTGTGCTTCAGGCACGTTTATTACACCATAGCCGGCAGAAGTGGCCGAGCGGTTCTAGGCGCTACAGTCTGGAACCGCGCGACCGCGACGGTCGCAGGCTCGAATCCTGCCTCGGGCATGGATGTGTGTGATGTCCTTAGGTTAGTTAGGTTTAAATAGTTCTAAGAACCATTTGAACCATTTTTTATTATACCACAACCGATTTTGTTCTAAATGAACATGTTCGGGTTCAAAATTGGCTCTGAGCACTATGGGACTTAACATTTGAGGTCATCAGTCCCCCAGACTTAGAACTACTTAAACCTAACTAACCTAAGGACATCACACACATCCATGCCCGAGGCAGGATTCGAACCTGCGACCGTAGCAGCAGCGCAGTTCCCAACTGAAGCCCCTAGAATCGCTCGGCCATAACAGCCGACGAATATGTTCGGGTAACAGCGAAAATTCACAAATTCGTTTGGAACGAAACCAATTGTGACGTGATAAACACACATGAAATACAGCTGCTGCTTTTTATTAAATTTTATATTATTGAGTTGTGGGGGCACAAAGTAATGAAGATTGTAAACACTGTTATTGCATCCCATATGGTGTCATTGCTGCTGTTGCTTCAGAAATAAAATCCCAATTATAAGAGACCGTTATGAATAACTGTTGTGAAATTGATAAAATGCATTTATACACTGATATAATCTTACTATAATTTCATATTCGCTGCTGCTCTGTGGAGTGTGGTGTGCATATTGAACTTTGTCTATAACAACCGATAATTTCGTATTTGTTATTGAGGCCACAGCAGAAAGAATGCCATATAGCACGCAATAACAAATTTAGTGTTATCGTTTGCTTGATGACCTTTTCGAATCTTCACTGAAAACAACAAACATTATTGTTTTTGTTTTGACTGCCTGACCTCAAAGAAACAGGCAACACTAAAAACATCGTAGTCATGCAAAATAATGTACAATCTATAGAGGGACATTTGCTTATAGCAGCATGCTGAAGGTATGAGTCTCGTAAAACTAAAAACTGCAATGAAACGGAACTGACTACGCGAAGTGTATTTTTTTATAAAACAAGATTTTATTCCACCTCTATGCGTTGTTTGCAATGACAATAGAACAAAACGTAAATCATCTAAAAGGTAACAATATATTTTTTTTGCATTGCTGCTTCTAATCATATTTATTTAGTAAATGTAACGTCGTATCGCATGCTTGGTTGGGTGACCGAGAGAGGTGCGTTCGGCCGCCCAACTGGAAATGTCTTGTCTCTCCTTCACGTACAGTAGCAACTTTCCTTCGCGAAGTGAGAGAGTTATCACCGTTGAGTATAGGTCACCATAATGTGTGTGTGTGTGTGTGTGTGTGTGTGTGTGTGTGTGTGTGTGTTGTTGTATTATGATGAGAGTATAGTATTGTGTTGTATTGTATTGTATTATGATGAGAGAAGGTTTAGGGTGAAATCCAGCGACGGCGCACAGCCTACTCCTCTCGAAGAGCACCAAGTGGATCGTCAGGCGTAACGTCCTCATCCGACTAATAGATCATAATAGAAGGAGCTACAAGCTCTCATTCCAGGAGACACTGTGAACAGGTCTGGAGTTTAATACAGGGCTTTCGTGCAAGGTCTGGTGGTCAAGAAGTATACGCCACCACCTCTCCTACCAAATACTGGTGGTGAAAATTTATCTCACCACCTGGACTCGAAGCGGCACATCTCCAAGTCGAGCGCCGCCGCACAGGCTACGCAGGCGAGCTATCAATCTGCGGTGATGGGATGTACACGACACATGGATGCGCCTTGTTGTTGATGGTGGACGGCGTGGCGCGATCAGCCGCCCGGCCGCCGTCCTTGGCCTGGCCCAACACGGCCGCCGCCGCCGCCCCCGCAGCCACCCCCGCTGCCCGCTGCCGCTGTGTGTATTTACAGGCGAGGTCAACAGCTGCGGCGGCTCCGCGCCTGCGCGCAGGCTGCCCGCCGGCCGCCGCACGTCACGCCGTCTGGCCTACATTGCAGGCGCCGGCTTCCGAGTCCGGCCCACAGTGCACAGGCGTCGCGTGTCCCGCGTCCCGTGCCTCAACTCGTCTCGTCTCGTCGCTTCGTCGCTACGAGCCATCCTCCCAGAAGAAACACACGGCGTCTTATATCCTGGACACGGATACCGTCAGTGATGCGTGTAGCGCTGGCACCAGTCTCGCTCTCTTCTTTGTGTGGATCCAATACGTATCCCCGACAATGAACATCGATATTGCGCAGAAAGCGCCGATGAGCGGTAATAACTAACGATAAAATATTTAGACGCTCTGATAGTTTCATTCTTCTTAGTTTTACCATACTTGAGGCAACTAATGTTTCAACGTCGCACGAGCCTAAGATACGCAATTTTTGCCAAGAACAGTAGATAGACTTTTGCTTCCTATCACCTATGTTTAGTTTTCTTTGTGCGTAATTCTTTTGAGCACCTACCATTTATAAACACCATGCAGCTCAGAATATTCCAGCCGCACATCTCCACATTTCAGTGCCTATTTTGTGAATCGTGTTCTGGTTTGGGAAAGAGGCGGAAGTTATCGATGTTGGTCTTATGTAGTGAGTTCAGAAACATTTTACTATCACCTGCATGCAACCGGTTGAGAGATTCTACTAATCATGTATTCATCTTTTAATTATTTCTGTTCTTTTCCACACGTTTAATTCATAACTTTAACGTTTAGGTCACAGAAATTATGCATTGTTTGCCACTTTCCTATATCGTGGATTCAAGTGGTGAGTGAGTTTGTTTAAAAAGTACTTCGATGGCTGCTATAGAGACACGCCAAAGGAACGGTAAAATCTTAGAAGCATGTACTCTTTAGCAAACGTAGGTAGAGTGTACACACCATTTCAACAGGCATCCGATTTTCCATTTTTGTGCTTTAGGTTTATTTTGTAATGCAGCGATGGCTTATTCCTAACAAAGTCTAGAAGATTTAGCTGTAGTGTGGATTCATTCTCTATCGAATATTTTCATGTTTATCTTGAAAGCTAACGGAAAGATCTACGACGCTGCTATTTTTGTTTGATAACTGATAGCATGTCATCTGTTGCTTTGTTTCTAACGTAAGGAATGAGTGGCAGTGATGCAACACTGATTCGCTAATCTACACTAGATACGAATATAGCGCGAAATTTAGCCCAGGCACTGCCTTATAGCCACAAGCATCGTGAAATCCCCATCTTGCACTTTTCAGGGAGTTGATGCCATCTTTTCTGTTTGGTTGTTGCTCATCACATATCTTAACTTCTGAAGTACATGACATTATAAATTTTTATTCATTTGATATATAAGTTTTATATGCGGTTCAATTCCCATCCAACTCACTTAATATATTCACAGGTTTTATATGTGGTTCAATTTCCACCCAACTCACTAAATATATTCGCAAATTTTCTTCCTGAGGTAGCCGATCTCCTATAACCCTGCGATTACCGTTCACACACAGAAAGGAAAACGCGACAGTGGACTTCAAATATAAGAGGCGATCAAAAAATTTTCGTTCGAAGGCCACATTAACCTCTTGCTCACATAACGGTACTTACATACCAGCATCGAAGTCGCACTCGGTTGCATATACGCTGCAGCAATGCAGTCATCGGGAACTTTTTGATTGCCCGTTATAGATACACCGCGTGTCCCTTCTAAGTGTTGTCAGGCATATTTTCTCTGATGTTTGGCAGATGCAATTTCGTTTCTGCAATGCGTAGCTGGAGTCACCGCAAACAAATACTGATCATCACGTCTTTCATGCGACGCCGAGTGTCGACGGAAAACGTCTGTTTGTTTCTTAAACCAAACAAAATTATTTTTAAAAGCGGAATTTCACGTATCCATTCGATAGCGCGGTTCCAAATTAGTCTACTGCAGTATTCGTTTCATGTGTTCTTGTGTTAACAGGGCTAGCAAAACACGAAGAACAACGAGTGCGCCAGTATCGACTGAGTAGCGCTGCTGCACGGCGATATCAACGTGGGAAAGGACGGTGCCGTTGTTGCTGGACTACTGGTTATTCTTCCCGTTTTACTGTTCTTGACAATACATATCGGTAAAACGAATATCGTATTAGAATAATTTGGGTCCACTCTATCCAATGGGCATGTCAAGTTCTGCTTCAAAAATAATTTTGTCTGTAAACGGGAAACAAAGCAACGTTCCCGGCGCCACTGGGCGTCGCACGATAAACGTGACGAGCAGTATCTGTTCGGGATGATTGAAGCTACACATTGCTAACGCGAAACTGCAAATATATGCTGAAACACCAGAGAAAATATGCCTGGCCACTCTTAAGAGAGACACTGTATATATAGCTTAAAACATTTTGTACGAGGTGTAACGAGTATAAGTGCAGATATTGCTCTATTGATAACTGACAACAGTGAACTGAAAAATATTACATCAGTACTTATTTAGTTTACAGAATACAACTATAGTTATTAGTTTTGTTTGGGTTGGTTAGTACATACAAGTGTATGTGGCAAGAGCTGTTAATGCTTATTTTTCCCTGGGAAGCACGGCGGGTGTTGTGTGTGGCAGGTGAACGCATGACGGTTAGTCTATACTGACAGGAGTAGTCCACTTAGTGGGGTACTTAAAACCGTGCACAAAACATCGGATCGTGAAATTTTGTGACGTGTTTATGGGACGACTGTTCGACGCAGAGAAAAAACAACCAACACATTCATGTGTGTGCATATTACGGAAACATATATGAAACATCTGCATTTATACCCGTTACACTCTGTACATTTTAGTATTATTATTGTTGTAATTGCCGGCCGCTGTGGCCGAGCGGTTCTAGGAGCTTCAGTCTGGAACAGCGCGACCGCTACGGTCGCAGGTTCGAATCCTGCCTCGGGCGTGGCTGTGTGTGATGTCCTTAGGTTAGTTAGGTTCAAGTAGTTCTAAGTCCTAGGGGACTGATGACCCCAGATGTTAAGTCCCATAGTGCTCAGAGCCATTTGAACCATTTGTTGTAATTATTATTGTTATTATATTATTATTGTTATTACTCAAACCATAGGCGTCTGTGATTTACTAAAAGTGAAGGTGACTGTAATTTATATGTGAAGAGGGAGAGTAAAACCAGTAACAAACTGTGTACCCCACACTAAGAACCGAACCCTATGTCCGTGCCTACGCACACGACCAGGTCGTTACGGACAGAGCATGAACTCCACCTGAATCTTTTTCAAAGCAACCTTTCCGATATTTGTCTTAATCGTTTTAGGGAAACCACGGGAAACGTAATAAATAAAACTCGCCTGGATAGTCGCGCGTGTTAGCTAGTCGCTCTCGGGATTCGGGGAGACGCACCAGCTCCGTATAGAGCGTACACGGCGGATTAACAACGAGGGCTGGTGTACTGACCAAAGTAGATGTGTTTTTAAGACTGTTTCCCACATCTAACTAGGTGAATATCGGGCTGGTACCCACGTCCCGCCCCGCCTCGGTTACACGATTCATAAATGAGGTACGCAAATTTCGTCTAGGACGGTGGGGGGGGGGGGGGGGGGCTTAGGGATAGGAAGAGCCCGCGACCATCCTCTGCCACGAGCATTGCCAAATCCATACGAACATGCCGACACCGTGAAGATATGGACTAAGGTCAGGAGAACCTAAATCTTCCCGAATGCGAGTCCAGTGTCTTCACTGCGCCACCTGAATGGCCGTCAAATGTAGGCCTGACATGTATGGTGTAACGCACTAGGCGGCGCTGGTAATAGGTTGTAACGAATAGTGGTGTCACAGGTCAGTTCGGGCGAGACCGGCGAGTAAACGAGACGAAGCTGCGGCAACACTTGCTGGGGACCTGAATGGAGGGAACGTGGCGCAGCAGGCGTGGCTTTATGTAAAGCATTGTGCGGGCGTGGCGGCGCAGGGTGACACGATTTTCCCTGGGCTGTGCTGGGAATTGGGGGAGACTGGAGCGAGCGCGACCTGCCCTTGAGCCGGCGGCCGTCTCCCCTTCCGATGCGTCGCTGCGCCGCGCCGCGTATAAATAAACCGTGTCAAGCGACGCTTGTTTACATTTGCCTGGCCTGCTTAGCAACTGTTCGACGGGCGTCGCCGAGACGCGCTCCTGCCGTGCGGATCGACTACGGCGGGCGAGACGTTTAAAACGCCAAGTCAGCTTATCTGACGCCAATGCGCCTGACCATAGGAGAGGAGAGTTGGGGTCGTATCCAAGTGACCTTGACTGCTGTAACGGGCCCTTGTGACATACATATCATCCTCAGCTCACACAAATGGCATCAGATGAACTGTTTAAAAAGGTGGAACAATGCTGTAGTTAAATATTTGGAAGCTAAATTACAAGTCGACTAACACTACCACACGTTCTTGAGTACGTTATTTGATAACTCGCGAACTAAAGAGACCGAGAGGCTCCCATAGTGCAAACCTATTTCCGCTTCAATTGTTGAAACTACGATTTAAGAGGTACTATCTTTGTACTATGGGGTGGGCAAATAAAATTCATGCATTATATAATAGGTGCCCCACCTTAACCTGCGGATGATGTAACTTGGGTTGCCTATCTTAAGGTGCATGAAATACTTCCGGGCCAGTTTTATTTTGCAAATCCCGTAATACGTAGTTAACTGCAAC
Organism: Schistocerca cancellata; assembly: GCF_023864275.1. NCBI lineage: Eukaryota > Metazoa > Arthropoda > Insecta > Orthoptera > Acrididae > Schistocerca > Schistocerca cancellata. The sequence goes on along the minus strand of NC_064634.1, from coordinate 381,285,829 downwards.
TTTCAGCCTAGTCTGTGTTCATTTATTAGACATTTTTCATAAAGCGTGAATGTAAGAAAGTCGAGTTTAATCCACACAAATTTCGATTTATGGCGAGAGCAATAAAATCTCTGCCTGAAAGCAGCGAGTAAATGTTAATGCCTTGCGCTCGATCAAGGAGTGCAGGTTCCCTTCGATTTTGAGTCATTGTCCCTTTAGATCTCGCTTCTGTAGCTGGCAACAAAGGAAACGGTAAAAATGAGCTCCTTTGTGCCGTACTTAATTCAAAAAATGGTTCAAATGGCTCTGACTACTATGGGACTTAGCTTCTCAGGTCATCAGTCCCCTAGAACTTAGAACTACTTAAACCTAACTAACCTAAGGACATCACACACATCCATGCCCGAGGCAGGATTCGAACCTGCGACCGTAGTCGCTCAGCTCGAGACTGTAGCGCCTAGAACCGCACGGTCACTCCGGCCGGCTATATTACTTAAAAATGTTATCTGGACAAATATATTCTATGAGGATTCGCGAATGCAGCCCGATCACGTTGACTTCTTGCCACAATATTTCGGCTGGCTACAGTCCAGCCATCTTCAAGTGAGTGTCCGCCACTGCAGACTGCTAGTTCACGGTGTCGGCTTTATAGTAAAAATAAGTGCGAAAACGCTTGCGCATTGGCGGTCATCACTGGAGCGTGCTCTATCGAAATCCGTGTCCTCCGCAAATACTGTAGAGCGCAGGCACATCCGTAAAAGTGAAACTGGATGTCCGCCCTCTGTCAAAATGGACACTCGCGTCGCTAAAAACTAGCGTCAGATGTTGCCAGATGTGTCATTATGAACAAAATGGATTCTCTCAGAAGAAATTAAAGAGATCACAGGGTCCCAAACCTTATCCAATTTAAACACGCCGACACGATTTATGAGAATTTGTGCTAGACGTATTTCCACAGATTCTTTAATTACTGTATCCCAAAAGACTCTCGCCGGGGCCAAGTTTACCGTGGCAGAATAATCCAGTACAATGCTCAGTTACGGCAGACCTACTGGGCTGCGAAAGGCTCTTGGTCAAAGCACCTCCCATGTACCTAGCGTATTGTCTGAACTATGTAAGCTTTGCCACGCTAGCAAGGAATTTTGTAAATCCCGGCCTTCCGCAGACCCAGAACGTTCTTTACCGAACCGAGAAGGGTAAAAGACAAATGTATTCTCGAAATTTTACTACACTACATTAATTACTTTTTGGTGTTGCGAATTTTTTCCGATTGTGTTGTATAGTAGCAAGAATACGGTAACTGATTTGGGGTTATATAGGGTGCGAAATTTAGTATACAGAGTTTCCATGTCTGGCAGTAACAATTACCCTAACTTGGCTGAATATCGAATAGAACCGAACTTGGATGAAAGTCAGTCTGACATTTGTTGCATGTCGCATGTTGTAGTATCAATGGCCATACTTTGATGAACGAAATATCGGTTCAGGTATTGTGAAGGTGATGCTTTATTTATCCTTGTATCGCTTGAAGCGAATACTCGAATCGTTCCTTCAATAAAATTGAGGCCAATGTCCTACAGAGCCGCAGCTCTACCTATGACGAGCCCCTGCTGTGTGACGTAGCATGACTGGGCCACACGGCCAGCTTGGCGCTTTGCGGACGGCGCCCCGGGGCCTCAGCTTGACCTTCCGCAACGTCACCACTCCGGCCTTGCAGACTGATAACGTCATTAGTCCCTATCACCGCTCTCCCACGCCCTCGGCCACTGTCCTGCGCGCGCACGCACAATTCACAACTCGCGTGCAGCCTGGCCTACTGATGAAGGTCGTATTACGCAGATCGTGCCGAACGTGCAACAAACGGCTACAACAGCAATTGTCGAAACACTCCTGACAAAAAGGTCTCCGTTAAACAACGTAAAAAAATTAACTCCGCTTTATCTTCTTCTCGTATCGGCCATCTACGGGTCAGGCTATTTAACTGCACTGTTACTTTTCCGTGCCTCTGGGCTTTAACTAGTATTCTCGCATTCGTTTCCTACGCTTCCTTGCTCCAGCACACGTTTTGATAATTTCTAGTTTTGGCTTTTCTTGGAAACCAACGTGCTCTTCAAGTTTTTTTCTTGAGTGAACTGCATTTCTAGAATTTTTCCTGTAGTGACCCCATTCCTTGCACTCTTTTTCTAATTCGGTAGCGCACATCTCCTTGGTTTTCTTGTTCAGAAAGTAGCGGCAGATCCAATTGTTCAATCTCGTACGACTCATACGAGCAATAAGGTCCTAGAAAACAATCCACTTCCTATGCATCATATCTGATGGAGCTCATGGCGGGCCGCTGGTGGCCGAGCGCTTCTAGGCGCTTCAGTCTGGAACCGCGCGACCGCTACGGTCGCAGGTTCGAATCCTGCCTCGGGCATGGATGTGTGTGATGTCCTTAGGTTAGTTAGGTTTAAGTAATTCTAAGTTCTAGGAGACTGATGACCTCAGATGTTAAGTCCCATAGTGATCAGAGCCATTTTTTTTATGGAGCTCATGGTTGTGTTGTCTCCCGAATTCACTTATGAGCCATCGTCAACCGTAGAGATGCTGTTCGTTGCTGTAACGTTGTGCCTTTCCATACACTACAACGGTACCAGCAGCTATTGGGAGAAATGCTGTGAACGTTACCTTTCCCTGAAAACATAAAACCACGCGGAACGGGTTTTACACGACTAACTACTTGTGTCTCGTGTTTATGAGGTGAAGAAATCGCCCAGCAGGTATTTCCATAGAGTGGGGTATCAACTGCGGGTTTTCTAGCGTTCTAGACCAACAAATGTTAACAAAGCACACTTATTATTATTTTACAATAGACTTATGTTTGTGGATATCATTTTGCCTATTTTCACGTGACGTACACAACATGATCAAATGGTTCAAATGGCTCTGAGCACTATGGGACTTAACTTCTGAGGTCATCAGTCCCCTAGAACTTAGAACTACTTAAACCTAACTAACCTAACCATGCCCGAGGCAGGATTCGAACCTGCGACCGTAGTGATCGCGCAGTTCCAGACTGTAGCGCCTAGCACCGCTCGGCCACCCCGCCCGGCACAACATGATCACCAGTTGGTGGGACAACGTCCTGCATTAATTTCATTCTTTGGGAGAAATCCAAAAAGAGTTGCTGGTAGTGGGCCCAATGGATGACGTACAACCCTGCGTCCTCTTTCGTGCTTTACTATACGAGTAGGCTGCATCCAAAGAGACACTTTAATCCTCTTTACAGAAGCTCTCTTGCGAACCTCCTGCGAGCTACTGTAAAGTTTGGAAGGTAGGAGACGAGGTACTGGCAGAAGTAAAGCTGTGAGGACGGGGCGTGAGTCGTGCTTGGGTAGCTCAGTTGGTAGAGCACTTGCCCGCGAAAGGCAAAGGTCCCGAGTTCGAGTCTCGGTCCGGCACACAGTTTTAATCTGCCAGGAAGTTTCAGGATTTACTGTGTTGCCACATCCTCCATATTCACCGGATCTGGATCTTTGCGACTATGTCCTACTCGAAGCAATGGGAGAGGTTATGCACGATAAGAAGTTCACCACTGATGATAGACTTCATGCTGTTGTTCACCAGTGGCGCCGGGATACTTCCAAAGAATGGTTTTCTGGACAAATACGGCAGCTGCTGCCAGAACGATGGCAGAAATTTATAGACACTGGCAGGGAATATCTGTAATATAATCAGTATTCGTTTCTTCAGTTAATGGTTCTTGTGAACACACGCACGCACGCACACACACACACACACACACACACACACACACACAAATGTAGTGCCAACCATTTTTTACCGCCCCAGGTACTTGAGGACGTTGAGTGCAACTGCTGCTTAGGAATGGAGAGGTTGGAACAGGAGAGGAATTCGTGGCATGTCTCAGTCAGATGGATGACGACCGACAAAAAAATATCAGTTTTTTTTAGCTATTTCGATCGAAGAGGCAGATTTAAGATTCGCTTACCCAAATAGGTGAGTTAAATACACAAGTGCTCGGCTGGGTAAGCGAACTTGATGACTGCACACTGAGAGATGGTCTTAATATGGTATTTGATACCGGAAACGGTGGTCATTTGACAACAGTGTGACTAAAGAAGAAAGCAAATAATACTTTTCCGACTATGTTGATCACCGAAAGTGTGCGTGAGAACTGTCTCAGAGTTGAGGAGAAGCAGCCCTGAGAAAGGAAGCGGCGCTGACGTGCAGAAGCGGCAGAGGGCACCTCTGAGAGGTGGCCAGACCGCGCTCAGGACAGGATACAGGATGTCGGCCATTGCTAAGCATTCGGCGCGGCCTCCTGTGCCACGCCGGCGCGTCTCCAGCTGCCTCCTTATCGGCACTCCTCGTCTCCTCCCACACCATTATTTTGCACTATGGGCCCATCATGTGGAACGCCGCTGTCACTGCCCATCTTGTAAGCACGAGACTAACGTCTAAAAAACACGCTGACAACACAGAAAATCAGGCTAACGTCTAGAAAATACACTGACCACACAGAAAATCAGACATCACCTGGTCTGTAGCATCCATGGTGGTGATGAATGGGTTTTTCCCGGGACTCAACAGCGTGGTTATTAGTCCCTTTATCCTCATGATCAGCGAGCTAGCATACGCATTTTACAAGTAATATGGATAATGTCGGACTAGGATATCATAAGAAAATGACATACGGAGAACAGTAGACCGAGAGTATCGATAAAGGATGATTTAGAAAATACACAGGTGGATTTAGAGTAGCGGGAGGAGGAAAGTAAGAGAGGCTGTTGTGGTAATAAACGCCCCCGCAACATAAACTGTACGTTATAACATATTCCGTATTACATATGCTGTCAATTCTGTCAACAGGCCTACCTCGCCTCCAATTACAAAATATCTTTTCGCTTCCTTTACTGCTTTTCGAAGTAAAAGATAAACGACAGTGACGATTACCTACAACCCTGTCTCATGCTCTTCTTAAACCGATTGAATGAGGTGGTGCAGTGGTTGGCACAATGTTGTCGCGTTCGGGAGCACGAAGGTTCAAATCCTTGTCTGGCCATCCAGGTTTTTACGCGATTTCTTTAAATCACTCGAGGCAAATGCCGGGATAGTTCCTTTGAAAGCTCGTGGCCGATTTCCTTTGCTATGCTTGAATCAATCCGAGTTTGTGCTTAGTCTCTAATCTTCTCTCCCGCCTTCCTTTCTTCTTAGAACGAACATATCTTTTTCTCACTTTCCACTTTCATTGCTCCCACTTTGCTTTTGTGGATATTGCAGATTATCAACCTGTCTCTGTATTTGAAACCCACTGGTGTCACGATTGTGAACATATTATACAAGGTTCTAGGTGCACAATTACCAGGAACGTAGGAAGGTACCGTCCGTCTCTGTCTGCCGTCACCTTCGCAGCCGAGTTTACTTACGCACGCCTGTGCGGTGGCGCTCGACTCGGACTGGAAGATGTTTTCACCGTTGTTATTTGGCCGGGGTGGAGACAAAAGCTGGTGTTACGTTCCTGATCAGCAAACTTTATGCCATTGTCTTTGGATTAAGTTCCAAGACTCTCGGCAGTATCTTATTAAGTGAGGGCATGTGACACTGTCGATGGCGATTCGTTTGCCGGATTGAAATGGTAAGCTTACCTGGCCTTTCCCCCTTTTTGGACAGGAGTAGAATATGTGCCAGAGCGCTACATCCATTACAGTGGCCAACGGACTGTGACTGCGAGGAAAGGGAACATCGTGCGCCGAGGAAGAAGATCCTGTTCTGCAAGGTGACTAAACCTACCTTCGGGGTGTCAATCCAACAATGCCGTACCACCCATTTTCCTTCAGTGTGGCATTGTAGATTCTTCATTTGCTTCCGTACTTCGAAACCAGTTGTCGAAGTATTATGAAGATGTTACTCCAAATCACGTTCTGGCACGCTTTGTCTGTCTACAACGTTAGGGAGGTATCGTGTCTTTTTTCCTTTTTTTTTTCAGTGAGCCTTCCATTTCCAAGTGCAAAGTCGTCTGCGAAAATTAAAACTAAAGTTGTTGTTGTTGTGGTCTTCAGTCCTGAGACTGGTTTGATGCAGCTCTCCATGCTACTCTATCCTGTGCAAGCTTCTTCATCTCCCAGTACCTACTGCAACCTACATCCTTCTGTATCTGTTGAGTGTATTCATCTCTTGGTCTCCCACTACGATTTTTACCCTCCACGCTGCTCTCCAGTACTAAACTGGTGGTCCCTTGATGCCTCAGAACATGTCCTACCAATCGATCCCTTCTTCTAGTCAAGTTGTGCCACAAACTCCTTTTCTCCCCAATTCTATTCAATACCTCCTCATTAGTTATGTGATCTATCCATCTAATTTTCTGCATTCTTCTGTAGCACCACATTTCGAAAGCTTCTATTCTCTTCTTGTCTAAGCTATTTATCGTCCACGTTTCACTTCCATACATGGCTACACTCCATGCAAATACTTTCAGAAACGACTACCTGACATTTAAATCTATACTCGATGTTAACAAATTTCTCTTCTTCAGAAACGCTTTCCTTGCCATTGCCAGCCTACATTTTATATCCTCTCTACTTCGACCATCATGAGTTATTTTGCTCCCCAAATAGCAAAACTCCTTTACTACTTTAAATGTCTCATTTCCTAATCTAATTCCCTCAGCATCACCCGACTTAGTTCGACTACATTCCATTATCCTCGTTTTGCTTTTGATGATGTTCATCTTAAATCCTCCCTTCAAGACACTGTCCATTCCGTTCAACTGCTCTTCCAAGTCCTTTGCTGTCTCTGACAGAATTACAATGTCATCGGCGAACCTCAAAGTTTTTATTTCTTCTCCATGGATTTTAATTCCTACTCCGAATTTTTCTTTTGTTTCCTTTACTGCTTGCTCAATATACAGATTGAATATCGGGGAGAGGCTACACCCCTGTCTCACTCCCTTCCCAACCACTGCTTCTATTTCATGTCCCTCGACTCTTATAACTGCCATCTGGTTTCTGTACAAATTGTAAATAGCCTTTCACTCCCTGAATTTTACCCCTGCCACCTTCAGAATTTGAAAGAGAGTATTCCAAAACTAAAGTTTGTGACAGGTATGAAATGCGATCAAAAGCATCCTCGTTCCAAGTTTGCGCTAGGTATGTCGAGAACGCTGAACTGCACAGCAGAAGGGGTGCCGTGCGTACGGAGGGTGTAAGAGATACGCAGCAGGCTCGCCCCTCGCCGGCTGTCAGAATCTGGTTGACAGCTGCCTATAGCGCGACAAGTGGCGCGTCCCCGCAATCGGGTGTAAACAATAGCGCGTGCGGCGCACCGTTCCCTCGCGACCTTGCGGAGCAGGGCCGTCCTCTGGCGCGGCGGAATGCTCCCGGCCCTCCCGCTATACGCAAATAGCGGTACTGAGGGCCGGCCCCCAGATTTGGGGGAGCTGAATGGTGGGCCACCTGTTCCCCCGCGGCGGCGGCAACTCGGTCAAGGGGTTAGCGCGGGGAGGGCCGCTCTCTGCCAGACCCGTCCCCTGAGGGGGAGGAAAGCCCGCCAGGTGAGCTGCCCGACCCCACTTTTGGGGCAACTGACCGCTCGCTGGCTGCTGCCCCGCCCACCGCTTTCCCTCCACTGCCACTCGCCTCGTGGGAGTTCTGTCATTCGTCTACAGCCCTTGGGCAGTCTTCTTCGCTTCACTTACGTCACGAGACACCTTAAAGTGTTGGTGATTTAATACAGGACTTGAGACGAAACAATAATTAAATTAAAAATCGTACGTTCTGCTTGTAATTGGTGAACTTCTTCCTCCACCGTCAGTGTTCGAACCAGTTCAGCGACCTGGGAAACATGAAACTTGCTGGGAGATTAAAACTGTGAGCTAAAGCAGGACACAAATCTGGAACCTTGCCTTTCGAGAGCAATGGTCTTCCCAGTTAAGTAGTCCAGTCACGACCCGTCCTCACTGCTTTACTTTCGGCACTACCTCTCCTGCTATCTCATTCCCATTTTCTACGAAAAGGTTTGCTAGTAAATCCTTAACGACATACATTAAACTGGCTGGACTCGAGAGGAGATGTGTTTTGGTCGACTAACAAAGAGAGCGAAGATTATGCTTTAAGCCTCGTTGGGGGGGGGGGGGGGGGGGGCGATAGGGTCCTCTTTCAGTGGAACTATCCTGACATTCAAATACGCGATTTGGTTTAAACACGAATAACCTACGTCGGGACTTCAGTGAAGATAACAGATCAATCACAACGTACGACTGAATTGCTGCGACAATTGCAAACGTACTCCTTAGTTGAAGTACGCGGGACAGTACGATTCTTGTGGAAAAAATATCTAAACTGCGCACATATCCCTCCGAAATGCTGGCGGTAGATGGACCAAATGCAATGCTGCGTCCAGCCGCAGTGAAATAGTGCCACAATTTGATCACGGTCTTACAGGCGTGGTTGGTCGAGATCGTGAAGAAAGAAAGCCCATCGACGTCGATCACGGACTGCAATATTCAGGCAATCATTTCGGCGAGATGAAAGAACATCTTGGGGGAAACATATTTTTCAACGATCAGGACATTCACACACCCGTTCTCGAACGGCTCCGTCACGGAGGAGCGGATTTAGATTGATTGACAGAAACTTCGCCAGCCGGAGTGGCAGAGCGGTTCTAGGCGCTACAGTCTGGAACCGCGTGACCGTTACGGTCGCAGGTTCGAATCCTGCCTCGGGCATGGATGTGTGTAATGTCCTTAGGTTAGTTAGGTTTAAGTAGTTCTAAGTTCTAGGGGACTGATGACCTCAGAAGTTAAGTCCCACAGTGCTCAGAGCCATTTGAACCATTTTCGACAGAAACTTCGTGACCGTTGTGAGACACAGTTTGTCCTGATCTATACAATATTCAAATACTCGTAACTTACGGGAAACCAGCCAGGTGAAGTCGTCGACAACCACCGATATTCCGACAAGTGCACACCTGTTATTTTTGGGCAGCTTTGCATTGAAAGTGACAGAGTGTGGACCTGTAGAAATATTGGCGGTTGTCGACGACATCAACCGTCTGCATTCCCGTCAGTTATGTGAACTTTTTAACCGTTGTGAGATTTGGTGACTATTTTGGAAAGTAGTGTCATGTATCTGTCTCACTTTGGCGTGTAGTACAGCATTCAAACGAAAGTTACTTGACGTGCCATAAAAACGTTAATGGTAGCCAATGAAAACCTCGTAACTCGATTTTTCTAAATTTTACACGAGAAGCAAAAACGATTTCTTAAAATGTAGAAAACGTAATACGGATAAAGTTGCGCAACTATATAGTAGATCACTAGTTATTGACAGATTAAAGATATCCATGCACTTTAAAATGTCTCTGATAATGGAGTTGCCGGTTACGCCGACAGATGGAGTTAGGAGATTTTCATTGCCTACCATCGATATGTAACTTATTTTTGTAAGTCCCTTCGACAATATGGATGGCGGACGGGGATTTGAACCGTCGTCCTCGAAATACGAGCCTTGTGTCTCATCTCTGCGCCAACTCGCTCGACGATTATACAGATACTGTTATTCTAGTTGGTCACATCAGCTAGATGTAATTTTCTCATCTGAGAGTGATATTTTCTTGGAGAGGTGTAGTGGTGGGAGAGAAAACGAGTGGGAGAGGTGGACTGAGAGGGATGAGAGAGAGAGGGTGGGATGGAAAGAAGAAGAAGAAGAAGAAGAAGAAGAAGAAGAAGATGATGATGATGATGATAGGTTCAGGACGCTTAACAGCATGAGTACAGTCTTTCGATAAAGACGAGCAGCGCTTGTGGTAGAGGAAGTGGTCCTGACGTACCGGATACCAAGGATCACTTTCCTGTCTAGAGGAGCAGTGCAGCGTGCAGTGATTTACGTACATTCAGTTGAAGTGCGTTTCCCGCGTTGGTTATATTAGTTACTATACTACTGACCACTAAAATATGCTACACCACGTAGAAGACGTGCTACAGACGCGGAATTTAACCGTCAGGAAGAAGATGCTGTGATATGCAAATGATTAGCTTTTCAAAGCATTCACACAAAGTTGGCGCCGGTGGGGACACCTACAACGTGCTGACATGAGGAAAGTTTCCAACCGATTTCTCATACACAAACAGCAGTTGTGATGCCTCGTGTAAGGAGGAGAAATGCGAACCATCACGTTTCCGACTTTGATAAAGGACGATTTGTAGCCTATCGCGATTGCGGTTTATAGTATCGCGACATTGCTGCTCACATTGGTCGAGATCCAATGACTGTTCGCAGAATATGGAATCGGTGGGTTGAGGAGGGTAATTCGGGACGCCGTGCTGGATCCCAACGGCCTGGTATCACTATCAGTCGAGATGACAGGCATCACATCCGCAGGGCTGTAACGGATTGTGCAGCGACGTCTCGGTCCCTGAGTGAAGAGATGGGGACGTTTGCAAGACAACAACCATCTGCACGAACAGTTCGACGACGTTTGCAGCAGCATGGACTGTCAGTTCGGAGACCGTGGTTGCGGTTACCCTTGACGCTGCATCGCAGACAGGAGCGCCTGCGCTGGTGTACTCAACGACGAACCTAGGTGCACGAATGGCAAAACGTCATTTTTGGATAAATCCAGGTTCTGTTTACTGCTTCATGATGGTCGCATCTGTGTTTGGCGACATCGCGGTGAACGCACATTGGAAGCTGATACTGGCGTTATCACCCGGCGTGATGGTATGGGGTGCCATTGATTACACGCCTCGGTCACCTCTTGTTCGCATTGACGGCACTTTGAACAGTGGACGTTACATTTCAGATGTGTTACGACCCGTGGCTCTACCCTTCATTCGATCCCTGCAAAACCCTACATTTCAGCAGGATAATGCACGACCGCATGTTGCAGGTCCTGTACGGGCCTTTCTTGATGCATAAAATGTTCGACTGCTACCCTGTCCAGCACATTCTCCAGACCTCTCACCAATAGACAACGTCTGGTCAATGGTGGCCGAGCAACTGGCTCGTCACAATACGCCAGTCACCACTCTTGATAAACTGTGGTATCGTGTTGAAGCTGCATGGGCAGGTGTACCTGTACACGCCATCCAAGCTCTGTTTGACTCAATGCCCAGGCGTATCAAGGCCGTTATTACGGCCAGAGGTGGTTGTTGTGGGCACTGATTTCTCAGGATCTATGCACCCGAATTGCGTGAAAATGTAATCACATGTCAGTTCCAGTATAATATATTTGTCCAACGAATACCCGTTTATCATCTGCATTTCTTCTTGGTGTAGCAATTTTAATAGCCAGTAGTGTAATTTCTGTTGCTAATGTATGGGCGATTGTTCATTAAATGGCGTCTATAACCAGTAGCATCTGAAGATTACCATTGTGGGCGGAAACTGGTAACGATTGTATCATAAAAAGTTCATAATAACTCAATCACAGATGATTTCAAACGGAACACAGTTTTTTCCGAGGCGGAACATTCACGCGAGAGCAGGGCAGAGCGCGTAGTAGCAGTGGATTGGGAGGGCAGGTCGGGGTGGTAGCGGCCAGGGGAGTGCGTGGGCAGCCGGCGCTGACCGCTGGGGGCAGCGGCTCGGACGGCGCGTCGCGTGACGCACGCGTATGAATAAGTGAGCAGCCGCAGCGGCCGGACCGGGCCTCACGCAACGGAGCGCGCCTTGCGGCAGGCGCGCCTGGCCACGCCCCTAATGGACGCCCACGCCTCGCCTCGCCTCGCCTTGCCACGCAGCCGTCTGCTTCCGTTACCCCGGCGCCGTTACTCGGACGCTGCGCTCGCAAGTTCAGGGATTCTGACGAGCTTTTCCACAATTCTCTACACCGGGACTTCGTTCAAAAGATTCGCGGTAACTCAAGTATACAGTCAGCACAACTGCACCTCTTCACCAGCAGAAGCTATGGCCACGGGATTAGGGGGGGGGGGGGGGGGCTATCCGAAAGTAAGTTTCGCACACTGTCAAATTATGGCAGGTTATATATCCTGAGGTGACAAAAGTCATATCACAGCGATATGTATGTATACAAATAGCGGTAGTATCGCGTAAAAAGGGAAAAAAAGTGGCAGTACGTTGGTGGAACTGCCACTGGCACTCAGGTAATTCATGTGAAAACGTTCCCCACGTGATTGTGCCCGCACGACGGGAATTAACAGAGTTTCAACGCGGAATGTTAGTTGGAGCTACATGTATGAGGCATTCCATTTCGGAAATCGTCAGGGAATTCAATATTCCGAGATAAACAGTGTAAATAGTGTGCCGAGAATACCAAATTTCAGGCATTAACCCTCACCACGGTCACCGCAGTGGCCGACTTACAAATAGAGAGCAGCGGCGTTTACGTGGAGTTGTCAGGTGCTAACCGCACTAATCAAGACTAACGCATCCACGCATCCGTTACGACAGCGCGGCGAAAAATGGCTTCAATGGGCTATGGCAGCAGACGACGGACGCGAGTGCCTTTGCTAATGGCACATGACCTGCAACGCCTCTCTTGGGATCGTGACCATATTAGCTGGACCCTAGACGACTGGAAAACCGTGGCTTGGTCCGATGAGTCCCGATTTCAACTGGTAACTGATAATAGGGTTGAAGTATGGCGCAGACCTCACGAAGCCAAGAACCCAAGTTATCAACAAGGCACTGTGCAACCTGGTGGTGGCTCCATAATGGAGTGGGTTGTGTTTACATGGGGTGCACTGGGTCCTCTGGCCCAACCGAACATATCATTGGCTCTGAGCACTATGGGACTTAACTTCTGAGGTCATCAGTCCCCTAGAACTTAGAACTACTTAAACTAACCTAAGGACATCACACACATCCATGCTCGAGGCAGGATTCGAACCTGCGACTGTAGCGGATGTGCGGTTCCAGACTGACGCACCTAGAACCGCTCGGCCACATCGGCCGGCAACAGATCATTAACTGGAAATGTTTATGTTCGGAAATTTGTTCCCATACACTTTCGGAATTTTTATAGATGACAATGCGCCATGTCACGATTGTTAGCGGTTGGTTTAAAGAAAATTCTGGACAATTCGAGGGAATGATATGGCCATCCAGATCGCCAGATATGAATCCCTTCGAACATATATGGGTCATAATCGAGAGGTCAGTTCGTGCACAAAATCCTGCACCGGCAACACGGTCGCAATTGTCGACGGCAACATGGCTCAGTGTTTCTGCACGAGACTTCCAACGACTTGTTGAGTCCATGCCACGTCGAACTGCTGCACAACGCCGGGCAAAAGAAGGTCAGGCACGATAGAAGGGGGTATCCTATGATTTTTGTCGCCTAAGTATATTACTTAAGCTAAGTGTACATGTTTGAGAGGTCCAGGACGTCTCTCTTGTGACAGTTGACAGTTTCCGATCGCTCGTTCCATCACTGAAGTAGCTGTTGAAAATTTAGCCTATGATACTTTACCTCGCCATCTTCAACGTTAAGGTTCCAATAAAAGTTTTGAACAAACAATACGTAGTTCAGAAATGAAAACATTTTCCGCGTTGGCTATTGTTAAACGTGTTTATTCGAGATTGCGATTTCTGCCCATTATGCCGTTCCCACGTGACAGCGCACACTGAAGTGCGTCAAGGCATAATCGTTCCTTTTGCCAGAATACTGTTCACATGTCGATCTTGTCTGTGTAACGGATGCTCATGGAATATGTAAACCTGAGTCATCTTAGGACATCCTCATGTTGTTAACCCCCTCCCTTCCTAACTGCCAATATACTCATATCTCTCACAACACGTTCATTATCCCTCAACAATCGTAGATCCTTAAACTCGCAGAATTATATCATCTACAGTATGTTCAGTACGAAAGAATGAGTGGACGAAATTTGCCAATGCATAGCGTAAGAAATTTTCCTAGAAGCTGCCTTGAGAACGGTGGAAAACCTGCATCACAATGGCCTGGCCGGGGTGTGGATAGAGGAGCACTGCTGTCATGGTATGTACAGTCTCCCTAAACACTGGAAGGAAAATGGGGCTCTTTTTGCGAAAAACTGTTGAGGAAGCTTACACAACCGGCATTTGCGACAGACTGCAGAACGCTTCTACTGCCACCAATGAGCATATCGCGAGAACCGAAATCAAGGCTAGTACAAAAGCATACAGACAGTCCCTTGCTCCATGGTCGCTTTCGGAGTATATATGCAGACGTAGGCGTAGATATGCTGCAATATGCTTTAAGATGAAGAAATTAAATTACACCAAATTTGCGCTTTGCAATATTTAATCGTTCTGTAAAGTTAGCCATATCATAAAGTCCCGCGCCGCGTTTTTCTGACTGTACTTGAAGGCTGTAGTCATTTTGATACGGTTTTGACTAATGGATAGACTGATCCACGAGGAAATTTTGCGTATATATTTTGTTATCTTTACGGCAGGCAAGTCGTCAGGCCGTAGCTACTTAGCGCTCTCCTTGCTCAACCCGGGAGGGTCGCTAGTTCTGTATAATGCAACAACATTAGTCACATGCAAATTGACTATTTCGAAGCCGCATCATGAGCTGCTGTTCACCACAGCAACGATTGCTTTAGGAGAGAGCTTCATCTCACTTTTGGTGTTCTACAGTAAACACATTTTCGTCTGTGCCTCCTTTCTTTCTCAGATTATTTTGAAGGAAAGTGATTACTGATAGAATACGTCCTCCTTCGTAGAGTTTTACGACGAACTAGTGTATTAAGCATTTAGAAAGTAAAGCAAGCGCATGCGATACGAATCTACAGTTATTACACTTCTCTAATATGCTATTACATAACATTTCGTCTCGAAAGATAACGCAGCTGAATATATTATAAATTATGTTTGGCTTAGTTCATTCACTGATCATTTTCAGATTGACAAATGAAAAACAAAAGTAATAATAAATACATATTTAACCGGAGTAGTCACAAACCGGGATCAGTCAAAATCTTTAAAATAAATAAACTGAATAAAGTCAGAAGTTACACATGAAGTGAAAATCTAGCACAACAGTCTCAAACTCTTATGGTATGCTTGAAACTAACACTGAAAGTAAATACCTTTTGATTTACATAATAGGAGCCAGATGCCTACAGTACGATCATATGTGTGGCAGAGTAATAGGCGTTAAGAGGATTCAGGAGCTCCAGACGGGTAAATTACGCAGCCCGAAGTACTCGGCACGTTACAGCAAAAGTAGTGAGTACACGCAAGATGAATGTAATCACAAACAGGAGGCTCACGGAGCCTAAAGGAATTAAGAACAATAAATATCCGTCCTCAGTATCTCGCCCAAACCAAATGCACAGAACAGCAACCGAGTGAATGAGTGAATTAATGGTGCCAGTCTCGTGTACTGCGAAAGAGTTCTCGCGCCTTATTAGCGTCGAGGATCCAACACCGGCATTAAATCGCTGACCAACTTGAGAGCGACGTGAGAATGTGAAGTGGCGATCAGACACAATGGAGCGTAACCGCGGACGTCCTGAATGAGAAAATCGTCAACTGCGAGACTGTCTTAATGAGAAAATCGCCCCCGCACTTGCACTTTTTGTGCGCCGACAGTCGCCAAACGGTTTCGTGACATGCCTCGTCCCCAATCTGAGCGCTGCTGCGCATGACAGCACGCTTCACACAACTCATAAGCCGATTGCTCGTTCAGCGGTGATTATTTCAGTTAACCATAAACATTACTAAAGCCTACTTCGAAATTTTGAAGGCCCCGTTTTAAGTGACGAATCTATAGGTATTCTTCAAGTCCCTACGTTTCGCTCCCGCGGGGATAGTGAAGTGAAGATTAAACTAATTTTAGCACGCACAGAGGCATTAACGCGCACATTCTTCCCACGCTCCTTACGCGATTGCTACGAGAAAAAACCTAGTATGTGATATCATACCAAAGTATTCTCCGACAGTACTTCACGCTGATTTGCAGAGTATGTATCTAGCTACATTTTAAGATTTAATAATTACTCTTACAGTATTCTGAAGAGCCTTACGATTGGAAAAGCTTTAAATTCTAGCAAATTAAGTTAGTTTTCATATTTTACTCACGCTCATAGAATTTGTATAGGAATATTTTATAGCAGATAGATAAAAGAAACTGGCACATCATTATGACAGCTGATTGTGACATTTATTGCAAAACAACAAAGCGTTGCATGGAAGAACCTATGAAATAACAGTGCACACCTGTTGTAGCATCTTCCAAAACACAGTGACTCAAGCGTTGTCTGTGAGTGCGGTGAGAAATAGCGGCTACATACATATTAGACATGCCTACCACTTATTACTATTGCTTTCTTTAGGGGATGAGTTGTTCTTAAAGTAGTTCACCTTGAATTTCTTCGCGGAAAGTAATGTCTCAAAACTCTCACATACAACAGTGTGACAACGCTCGAAATGAAAGCGATTTGCAGTTCAGTTCACCAGAAAACGTCCCTAGTGAAGAAGATGGTGGAGAAACGGGATCGACCATCTATAAATCTTTGATGTCCATACTACAGGTAGAGCACAAACTCAGCCACGGAGGCGTTTCATTTTGAAATACATGACCAAAATCCTTATTCGCATGGAAATAGATACTTTCACCTGACGATCAGAGACGATGAGGATAATTACGCCTTGGATTTCTAAGTCTTGTTCCAGGTATTTGATGAGTGTTGGCTTGGGCAGAACGACAAAATCCTCTGACACCACATAACATCTAATCACCGCAATTGCGTTAAATACATACAGTGTCTAATTTAGACCGAGAAATCATTGTCATATTTACCGAATTAAGTCTGGACATATGCAGCATAGCCTGAACGTTTGCTGTAAGGACTGTGGGACATGCTGTATATGAGCTAAGCTAGACTATGATTTGGCCGATACAGCAAAATAAAAGAAAATGGGAACTAATGAGAAAGATACGTAGGGGGAGGAGCAGAGGGAGGTGGGGGAGGGAGGGAGGAAAAAGAAAAATTAACCTAACGCGCGACCGGTCCCTAAACATTGATAGTGTGACGTGTGGCCTTCGGAGGATCATCAACCCATACCAGCCCACCACACCCATATCTCGATAAAACTCTATTCAAATTTAAGTCAATGATGACAACGTATCTAAAAGAACAACTGCAGGTACGCTTTTCATCCACACAAATTTCCATTAGTATGCCTCTCTCATCTATTCGAGCAACAAATTGGATGTCGCAACTAGGACATGAGCCCACTATAGTTTAACGCAGCCGAGATTGTGGACTGACTGGAGGAAAACGATACTATACTCTAAAATTCAGCCTGTGAGTATCATTAGGGATGGAGCTCTAGCTCGGCTAGAGAAGGTTGGCGGAAAATTTATACTGTGGGCTTGTTTCAGAACCTATCCCGGGATGCACTACCACCGATTTGCGGGCATCGCACTGAAACTCTAAACCAGGATGGCAGGACGAGTATTCGAAACGCGCTTCTGCGCCAACTCGCTCGGCATAAAGCTCGTGGGGGCTGTGAAGGCACCGCTTCGTAGGAGATGTCGAGTGAGGTAAAACTGAAATCAGGATCACTGTTACGCGCCGATGAGTACGAGCCCATTGTTTCAGCACTATGACGCATCGGCGGTTGGAAGAGTGAAGTAAATTAACGCTCCAATCAACATAAAAGATCAGTTGTTAAGCCAGTACTTTACTGTTCATGGACCTATTGTGGTATGCCTTTCCCTTACTCCGACCTTCTGAACTGACATAACTAGTTACTTACAGGGGGGCCTGAAGTTTTACGTGGCTTCCAAACACGATTTGACTCGACATTTTTCACATACACAAATCATTGTCAGAGGGGAAGGAAGCGATAAGTGACTTCCGTAAGGATGCAGTTAAAATACTTAAAGCAACAGAAAGTTAGTTACAATTTGGCTTTAGAGTAAAGGGCGGTACAGAAACAAGCAATAGCCGACTTACCCAAAGGGTTGTATGCTTATAACCGAATTACCCAAAGTGTTGTATGCATGGAAACGCTTTCAAACCAATGCACGAAGACTTATTTAGCAACACGTCATGAAGGTTCTAAGCATTTTGAGTTAACGTAAGGTAAACCTATTGACTTTTTTAAGAGAAATCTGGATTTTTCAACAGAAAATTCAAATGAATGGCATATTTTACTAACACTGATACTACCTTTATAAAAGTCTCGTACCAGGCTAGTTTTAGAATTGCACATTAAAAATAAATACAGAACAGACTTGAGTGTAGAAGACTGAAGAGTTGAGCTTGATCGAGCTGGACTTTGAAGCTCTGATTAAATATAAACAGCAACAGGCTTCCTACTGAAGTAAGTAGTGTTCCCTCATCACAATCTAAATTTGAAAACTGACCCTAATTAGGCAGTTTGATTCGAATCTGATTTTTTTTCTTTTTTTACTTTACTGCATGTTCAGTTTATCACTCTCCTGCACAAACTAGCTTATATTACTTACGATGTGAAAGTTGGGTAAAAAATTTTAAATGTCATTCCTCACTTACTCATTGGATATTTGTATCAGAACCGCCTTAACTTAATTTCATATTTGATACAAATAAGTAATACAAAAGTACATCAAGACTCTGAGAAAAAGAGCCTTCACGAAACTTTACTATGTGTATGTGTCACACACATTTTTGCCATACATAGCAGTTGATCGACATGACGCAAAAACCATATCTGTGTTGTTAGCATTGGGCGAAAATTATTTCCCGCCTACCGTTCCTCACCCCTGTGGGAGTCCTCAGTCAACCTCCTGCACCCCCAGCGCTCTCCTCCATTTCTGGGTTCGTTAAAAAATGGACAAACTACAGAGGTACCCAGTGGCAAAAAGTTTACCCTATGCTGTTGCTAAATCATTAGTCTGCAACCAAACCGCACCGCCGATCTAGGTATCCAACTCCCGTACATAAAATGTCATATCTCCCGAGCTATGTGTCGTACACTGATATAATTTACCAGGTACATTTAGTGGTAAATGTGGACACGGTCTGCAAAATGTGTTGCAAATAGGATTTGTTGCAAAGACATAATAAATTAAAACGTCAAGCCTGATGCTGCAGTTTTACTGCACCAACAGAGAAAATGTAATAAGTGACTTTTGTCTTTCTACACTTTGTGTGCGTGTAGTAAAGGATGGGGGGGAGGGGTTGTCATCGAGAAGATGTTCCATAAAGATTTGAAATTATGTGTAAAGTTCGTTAGAAGTCTCCAAGTGCTCTCATTTCAAATACTGGATCAATACAGTCTGGGCAATCCATTAAATTCTGGGTATGAAGCCGCGCAAACACTACTTCTTGGTCTGTTATTTCGACTGCATATTGTCAGGCCATCCTGACAGTAAGTCGCAAGACTGACGACAGGTTTTTTTTTTCTTTATTGTAAATTCATTCCCCTGCCCCAATGGGGCAGGGGAGGGCTGGCAGCGGCACAATCCGCCGCTCTTCAGCCGAGTGGCATCACATACAATAAAAAGTGGAAACTTACATATAAAACGACAAGGTGCCAAACACGGCCTCATATGCTTCATCGCGGCGGTACTGCGCATGTGGGACACATATATTGGTCGGCAGCAACACAAGCGCCATGTGGTGAAAGGTCGACTCGTTTATCGACGTATATTCTGCGGCGGTAGCATCTTGACACTTCTCTGCAATTTAACTGCGCCAAGAGCAGGATCCCATGCCTTATCCACATTAAAACAATTATCTCTATTTGAGATAATGGTTTTAATATGAAAAAGGCATTTATTACGCTGCAGAAGTTCAAAATGTATATAGTCTGGGCAATGTGCGCGCAGTGAGATGCGCTGCCTCAACACATATGCACAGTTTCTACCGGTAATACTTCACTTAATGTGATTAACTTTTAACTTAAGGTTATAGCTCTTAATGAGGAGATTATGAAAACATTTTATTTTAAAAAGTCGGGCAGTAATTGTTTATAACATTGAAAATCTGTTTTTTTTTTGTCCCTGGAAGCCGCTAGGTAGCCACCCTGCACTGAGACATTGCATCGTGCACCGTTCACCATTTTACCGTTCCAGGAGTGCTAGTCCCGAAAGCTGTACAGGAGAACATCTGTACAGATTGGAAAGTAGAAGAGAGGTGCTGACAGATGAGAAGATGTGGAAGTTGACCACGAGTCGTGACTGCATATCTCAGTCAGAGCGCTGCCTGAGAAAGACTCGGTTCGAGTCCCGGCCCGACAAGCAGCTCTAATTTGCCAGAAAGTTTCAAGAGTGAAGTGCTCCACATAGCGGGCTACCGTAACATACGGCTTGTTGAGAACGAAAACTGAGACACGCGATTACGCGAGACAGCGGAGCGTAGCAGGTGATTGCGTAAGACGCGGGCAGCCTTGCGAGGCAGCAGAGTGACCGACATCGCCCCCTCTCTCCTCCCGCCGCTCGCTGGATCGTTCGCGCGCCGTCACGTGCTGCCCCCTCCCCGCTAGCGCTGCCGGAAGCTCGTGCAGCGGCGCTGCGGCCAAGGTCAGGCAGAAGGAGCTGGCGGCTGCAGCGGCGGCGACTCGCCGCACGTAAACACGCACCAGACTAAACAGCTTCCTGTCAGCCGCGCCGGCCGACCGCACCCGCTGCCAGGAACTTCCGCGCTGCCTCTTGCACCCCTCCCCCCCCTCTCACTCGCTCACTCTCTCTCTCTCTCTCTCTCTCTCTCTCTCTCTCTCTCTCTCCAATTGCTACGGTCGTCAACCCTTTCAACCATCATCATACCAGACTGATGACGATTAGGGTTTTCAGATGTGATACAAGAAATGACGTCATTGTTCTTGCTGAAGAATGATGATTATGTCTGTTTCAGTCCGCTCAACGGCATGGTTATCAGCGCTCTTGCTGGGTTCAAAGCCCGGCTGCACATTCTGAGACGAACGAAGCCTTTCGTCACACGCTGTCTTCTTGAGACAATGGAAAGGTTTGGAAAGAAATTCGTGTGCACGAATGTTCCAGGATCCAACGAAGAAGGTAAACACAGAAAAGGAGAGGGTAAAATAAAGGCAAAAGCTAAAAGAAATAGCGTAAAATGCAATATCAATTAAGAAAACAACTTCCTAAAAATTCAATTGGAAAAAATTTAACATACAAATTGGGCACCATATAGCAGACGGACTGAAGAAATACTGCTATCAAAAATGGTTCAAATGGCTCTGAGCACTATGGGACTTAACATCTGAGATCATCAGTCCCCTAGAACTTAGAACTACTTAAACCTAACTAACCTAAGGACATCACACACATCCATGCCCGAGGCAGGATTCGAACCTGCGACCGTAGCAGTCTTGTGGTTCCGCACTGCAACGCCTAGAACCGCACGGCCACCGCGGCCGGCAAATACTGCTACCTTCGTGTTGTCCTGAACAACAGTATCATAACATTATACTTTATTATAGAAGAACGCTTTACGGTAGTCTACGCGACACGAATACACATTTGGCCAACATATTGCTGAAAAAAATAAGAGCAAAATGGTCACGTCGAAAGCTAATGACTCTGTTCATATTTTGACAGCGTACCGTTCACCATAGCCAGAGATAGTGAACTCTTTCTTTCGCAACTGGTTCTTTTTGTATTGGAACACGGCTAGTGTGTGATATGCATTGGTTGAGTTTGCATTGTAAAATTTGTCAAGTCTGGCGCCGGAGTAAGGACGCTAGGCGCGTGGTCATGATGTTAACATGGGCGAAAAGCAATTAACTGAGGAGAGACAAAATGTATATTACGTGATCATTTCATACCATGGAAGAATTATCGCTGGTAACAACGGACTTACGTGTATCAGATGTAGAACTGTGATTTCAACAATGTGCACATAAAAGCTTCGAATCACAGTGATTGATACTTGACAATAAATACCAAAGTGTCATGAAACTTGAACTGTTATTATTCAGTATTGTTGCAGTAAGCAATACAGTAGTACGAGGATCGCCTAGAAAGTATAGTAATGCACCACTTTTTTTTCTCTGACAAAAAAAAGTACGGATGCAAAACTTTAGGTATGCTTCCAGAATACGCGCGCAAATTTTCCGTTTTCTCCGACGGACAGCGTAACTGCAGCAGTATATAAAAATGGCGTCCGTAAGTGATGTACGTTACATGTAGCGAGTCGTCATTGAATTTCTCATTTACATTATCCTGCTGGAATATTCCATTCGGAAGGTCTTGAAGGGTGTGGCAACAGCATTTACCATTCTTGCCACATACTGGCGAGCATTTAGCCTCCCTTCAACATATACATAATTGGTTTTGTTCTCAGACCCGAAAGCTACGCACTGCATATTTCTTGTAGTTGGAGAGCTATGGGTCTAGAGAATCGCTGCTTCCTGTTGTGGTATCGTAGCTTGTAGAAGAGGGTGTGTGTGTTGGGGGCGGGGGGGGGGGGGGGCAATCGTTCCGGGTACAGAGGTTCGCACTAAAGATCCTGTTGTCTGACAGTGGCAGCGACAGTGACCGCCGCCAACCAACCGCTTGACGCACGAGTGCCACGCCCCCTCAGCTGAGGCGCCACCGGTGCCACGGATCACTTGTTTAAGAGGTCGCCCGATCGCAGTTTTGCCCAGCTGAGTGGCTCCAGTTTAGCAGCGGTTTGAGTAACGCAGTTACGGTCGCATCTTTACCTATAGTGCAACAGAACTAACGTCCAGACTGGACTTGCGGTTAATTTTGTGGATTGCAGTCCGGACGTGCACTGTGAACTGTTCAGGTATTTTACTTGGCCCGGCATTGCCCAATGACTTGTAGGATATCGACGCGAATTCGTTGCACTAAGTTGAATATATTACAGTATTTCTCACAGTGACTGTGTTCTCACATTCTTTTGATTTCTGCCTCAGAAATCCATGCACCGAACCGACGGGACACATCATAACTGGCAACGAGACTAACTTTGTCACTTCAATTAGTATGCGGTGTATGGATCATCTGCAGTCGAAAGAAGTACGATTAGTCGCTAAGCAAAGACAGTGAGGCCATTATGAGCTCCAGGGTTTGGGGAGGCCATCCACGGCTGTCACACCTGAAAAGACGTAGCTTGCTGATTTTCTCATTCGTGATGCCAAGAGGCGGCAACATCAATTCCGTAGCTACGTGAACACATTTACCAAACTCATAAAGCGCTTCCAGCGACTTCGGCTTTCTGACAACCCAGGTGATTGATGACTTCCGAACACATCATTAAACAGGGTTCGACAGTGTTACTTCACCCACCCTACAGCCTTCACTTAGCTCTCTCAAACTTCCACTAGTTTGGTTCATTAAAGAGTGCCATTTGTGGAACACATTTTGAGGTGGCGAAGACGTAATTCGCACAGTGCACAAATGGCTTATAGACCAGAACAAGGAGTGTTACCAACAGGGCATATACGCCCTTATCTTGCTGGAGGAAGGTCATAGAATAGAAAGTAAAGTATGTGGAAAAACAGGAAGTGTAGAAGAAACGTCACTATTCCTTGCGTGTAAGTTTCGTTGTGTCCAATAAATGTGTATTCAAATGGTTCAAATGGCTCTAAGCACTATGGGACGAAACATCGGAGGTCATCAGTCCCCCGGACTTAGAACTACTTAAACCTAACAAACCTAAGAACATCACACACATCCATGCCCGAGGCAGGATTCGAACCTGCGACCGTAAGAGTTGCGCGGTTCCGGACTGAAGCGCCTAGAACCGCTCGGCCACATCGGCCGGCAAATACGTATTAAAGAAAAAGATGTGGTGTATTACTTTCTGGGGGACCTTCGCACGTACCCATAGTCACTTTTTACTTACAGTTCACTGTTTCTATATGAGTTTCATACTGTCATTTGAAGATAGTGAGTGGAGTTGCGGATGCTAGAAAACGGAAAGCCATCTGAGTGTTTCCGAGATATTCCTCTCTTTTGAGTTCAATAGAGGTGTGATATCAGCGAAGGCAAGTCAGTAACGTTCGCACTGTGTGTGGGGCATAAAAATTGTTTTTTTGTTTTAAGGAGGATCGTTTTGACATAAGTGAGTCTCCACGTTCAGGAAGACCTTCGCGGTTTGATGAAGATCGTTTGGACGGATAACACCACAATGATCCACATCAGTGTACTAGACAACTGGCAAATGTGATGAACTATGATCATTCCGCCATCGTACGACATTTGCATGCAGTGCGGAAGGTTCCAAAATACCGGGTGTATGGGTACCGCATGTTCCAAGCTAAAATCACAGAAACCAGCAGGTGGCCATATGTGTATCTCTGCTTGCTCGTCATCAACTGGCTTGCCAACATCGCCAACAATTCCTATACTGTATCGTCACTAGAGACGAGAAATTGTGCCTTGAAGCTAACATAAAGAAAAAGAATGGTTGAGACCAAATAAAGGAGCAACTCCACGTACCAAGATCTGCGCGCATCCACAAAAGATAATGTTATACATGTGGTGGAATAGTGACGGTGTGGTGTACTACGAAATGCTTCCAAAAAAACAATACAGGAGTTGAATTGGGAAGTCATTCCGCACCTACCTTATTCTCCTGATCTTACGCCCTCAGATTTTTACCTTTCCCGCTCTCTATTAAACGAAGTCTTCTCCGGATGAAAATGCGATCCGAACATAGCTCGACGAGTTCTTCACCTCAAAAACTACTTGACTTCTACAGTCGCGGAATCGAAAAGTACCAAGGCGTTGGCAGACTGTTGTAAATATTAAAGGAGAATATATTATTGATGATTAACATCTCTGTTATGTGAATCTGTTATGTTTATTAAATTTACGAAAAAAAATGCTACGAACTTACGCACCAACCCAACATTAATTAAATAATTCGATTGCCGATAGTTAGTTAAATTGTGATAACAATTTACTATTACGGAGTTCACAAATTTCCCGGTATTCTTCTAAATATCCTTCCCGACGACTTCTACAAAATTAGTGCCTTTGACGATGGTGCAGTAATACGCCTTTGGCTGCTACATTTATTTCTGGTGGGCTTACGTAGTGATCACGGTGTGTGGGACAAGCTCATCCAGCTGAATTGAGGCTCAAGTGCGGCCGGTGATTCGGCAGCGGCAGGAAGCAGGCGCAGAGAGGAAGCTGCGCGCCTTTGTGCGGGCCACACGTGTCAGCCTCTGCGGAAACTCGGCGCGGTCTTTTGTGCGCCTTTCGCGTTGGCCGGCGAGGCGCTTTTTCGGCGGGCAGCTGGCGGGCCGTAAGGTGAGCCGGGCGCCACAAACCGGCATAAAGACCGCGCCGTCGCACTGTACAGGCGACACGGAACACGAAACAAGTGGGCCGCTAATTATATCGCATAGCCGTGCCCTCGTCGTGCGGAGAACAATGGTCACAACGCAGCTTACTGTACTGCGTTCCCACTGCCCAAGATAGCGGTTAACATTCCAGCGGTTCGTCGAGAGCGCTTGAGGCGAGCGGCGGAAAATTTCCTTCCCTCGTCATTGTCCACCAGAGTGAGCATTGCACTTCTAATAACCTCTCTGCTGGAAAGCTGTCAATCCTTCACAAGAAGAAATAAACCAAAAGCTTCCTACGCTGATGAGGTTTACCTACGATGCCTCAGACTCAATTCCCGTGACTTTTGCCAGTTGATATTCTGTTCCCCATAAGCGCAATGCTCAACCTCAACCTGAATGCTGTTTCTGATACCGCATGCCTTCTTCATGCGTGATCGTACTGGAAATGGTACACTGGTTTCGCTTATATTCTTTCGACTTGAAACCGAAATTACCCTTCAGGTTGTGGGATGCGAACTACAGAGCAACTCCCAAAAGATGTAAATAAGGTGCCACAAAAACTCTTAGAATCTAACTTCGAAATTATTATGCAGTCAGGCAATAGTATAGCCACCAAGCCACTATTAAAGGTTTCCCGCAATACGCTACTCTATTATAATCTTTAGGAAGTTTGTAAAGTTGTAGGTTAAAGACCCGCAGCATTTACAAGTTTTTTTTCTGTAAGAAATTTGGTTACAGTGTGAACTCCTCTGCAAAATGAATGTTTAGATTTAGTAAACAGAAATTTTGTATTTCTAAGAAAATATGTTACCTGCAGCAAAATGTTGTTCTTGATTCATCTTCCTATTGACTAATCGTGTATAATAATAATAATAATAATAATAATAATAATAATAATAATAATAACAACAATAGGAAGAGGAGGGTCATACAAGACATTCGACACAGAAAAAATAGAAAAACTCCAGAAAGCGTACAAACTGGCATGGACGCAGTACAATAAAAGAAACATATCACAGCGGACCAACCTCAGGCACTACAATAGAGTTGTACCACTACAAATAGTGTACGTATCAGAAATGACCACAATCGGTGCGTCAGGCATCACAGAGACAGAAAAAATGAGGACCTAAAATCCTCAGGAAAGGTTTTGGAGCAATACACAGAGATGGTGCAATACACAGAGATGGTATATCGATAAAGAGATCAACCAAAGAATTATATGAACACACAGAAACATTCGCAGACATGGTCAGAAAATGCTAATATTCTATGTACACAAAGGGTAAGGTGGGACTAAAAGAATCTTTTCAACTTTTTGGTCCCAAAGGGGTACTAATTACTTTATTACACATGTTAAATTATATTGGGGAATACGTCATAGTTATAAGTTTTGCATCATACAGGCACGTTGCTACAAAAACTACTCTTCTTCATTGTAAATAACAAAATATAGAATGTTGAAACATCGGGAAAATTAAAAATTTGTGAGCTATTTGAATCATAAATGGGGCTACGTGAATCATTGTCAGCTGCCATAGAGTTGTACAAAAAATGAAAGATTACACTTAAGTTACACTTCTTAAATATCCCAGTAGTTGTTACACGCATTTCCCACAGCGGAACTGCTTACGACCAGCAGCCCCCACACAAATTTCGTGAAACCACATCTTGCACTTTTCACACCTGATCCACTCCCCTTTATTCACAGATCTAGGGTTGTAATATATTATCCTGCGGAAACCACAAGGTACGTTTCTTTCTCAGACTCAGCATCAGGTGATGATGAAGATGAACCACCTTCTTCAGATGAAGGTTTTTCTTGAACAACCAGCGCATTTCTGCGGCGCTTGATCTTCTTCCTTTGAGAGTTTTCAAAATGAAATTTTTTCTTCCCTGTCGTAAGACTAAGATGAACTGATGAAGTCAGATGGCAAGCTGAATTTTTCTTTCTCGCAAGTGTGGTATCGATAGTTTTCTTTGGAGTTGGCAAAACAGAAGAAAATGATGAAGATGATGACAAGTTCTGACTTTTCGAATGTCTTGGAAGATTAGAAGGAGTTGCAGGGCCTGGGTTTACTCCGGATTCTGAGGTGACAGAACTGGATACATAATACAGGAATATAGACGAAGGAAGGAATTTGTGTGATGGTATTTTGTTGGGATTGATGGTGAAAATTATGGGAAAATTCCTGTACACGCATGCCTACATGCCCTTGTAAAACACAGGTTATAGCGCTTGCCATCGAGTGTTCTGACCTTTATAAATATGTGTGGCTTAGTTTATATGTTCTTTCCATCTGAAAATGAGGGAAAAATCAAAAATTCTTTTTATAATTACTAAATTAGTACCTTCTGCTACTTACTATAGCGGATATTAGAGTAGGATTGAATTATCGTTGTAAGTTATAATAATTGGTCTACATGAATACTTCAATAAAGAAGAAATAATACATGTTATATTCCTATTCAGAAAGCCCCACCAAGACTGATTTACATAGCCCCATTGCCTTATTATTTTTAAAATGTAAGCTGTTGCTGAAATTTGCAACAGATGTCGCTAGTTGTTAGATGGATCCTCTATACAACTGGTAGCGGAAAAATTTATAAGTAGGATTGGTGTATTCCAACACTAGACCTTGTTTCAAACTGACTTAAAGTAGCATGGCGGATTTTTCTAAGCAGTACTGTCTTACCTCTTCTATGTCCTTTAGGTCACTGCTGTCTGGGTTAAATATGTTTGGAAAACGCTTATTGCAACTTGTGAACGACTTGTCTTGCAACGATTCTGTAACATAATGGCATCCGAGCCGCGTACACGCGCTGCGCAGTAGAATACTTTCTTATTTCTATCCACATAGCCCCATGACTCAGAAAGTCCCACCTTAACCTATGTAGAAATATGTAGAATGGACAACAACAGATGAACAACAACGGACTAAAAAAGAGGGTTTTGATGCAGTAAACAGCGCAATCAATAAACCAATTGGCTTCAAGAAATAGAAGAAAATTTAAAACAAACAGGGATCAATAACGAAATGATAAATGAAGGGAGACAAATTTACATACAAAATTATGAACACGAAACTTTAAGTAAAATGAAGGAACAGAACAGGGAAAACATGGACAGAACAAGGAAACAGGAACATGGTCAAAGAATAGTGAGATTTTGAGACGAGAAAAAATAGAATACAAGAAAAAATAGAATAATCATGTAACACTGGAGTTCAAGAACTGCTTTCAGCATAAACAAGTGTAATAATAATAATAATAATAATAATAATAACAGAAAATATGTTAAGTGAGAGATGTCTTGGCGCATTTTATCATCAATATGTTCGTATATCTTGTCTGTTGTATCTATATTTGTAGTGTGGATCATACACTCCTGGAAATTGAAATAAGAACACCGTGAATTCATTGTCACAGGAAGGGGAAACTTTATTGACACATTCCTGGGGTCAGATACATCACATGATCACACTGACAGAACCACAGGCACATAGACACAGGCAACAGAGCATGCACAATGTCGGCACTAGTACAGTGTATATCCACCTTTCGCAGCAATGCAGGCTGCTATTGTCCCATGGAGACGATCGTAGAGACGCTGGATGTAGTCCTGTGGAACGGCTTGCCACGCCATTTCCACCTGGCGCCTCAGTTGGACCAGCGTTCGTGCTGGACGTGCAGACCACGTGAGACGACGCTTCATCCAGTCCCAAACATGCTCAATGGGGGACAGATCCGGAGATCTTGCTGGCCAGGGTAGTTGACTTACACCTTCTAGAGCATGTTGGGTGGCACGGGATACATGCGGACGTGCATTGTCCTGTTGGAACAGCAAGTTCCCTTGCCGGTCTAGGAATGGTAGAACGATGGGTTCGATGACGGTTTGGATGTACCGTGCACTATTCAGTGTCCCCTCGACGATCACCAGTGGTGTACGGCCAGTGTAGGAGATCGCTCCCCACACCATGATGCCGGGTGTTGGCCCTGTGTGCCTCGGTCGTTTGCAGTCCTGATTGTGGCGCTCACCTGCACGGCGCCAAACACGCATACGACCATCATTGGCACCAAGGCAGAAGCGACTCTCATCGTTGAAGACGACACGTCTCCATTCGTCCCTCCATTCACGCCTGTCGCGACACCACTGGAGGCGGGCTGCACGATGTTGGGGCGTGAGCGGAAGACGGCCTAACGGTGTGCGGGACCGTAGCCCAGCTTCATGGAGACGGTTGCGAATGGTCCTCGCCGATACCCCAGGAGCAATAGTGTCCCTAATTTGCTGGGAAGTGGCGGTGCGGTCCCCTACGGCACTGCGTAGGATCCTACGGTCTTGGCGTGCATCCGTGCGTCGCTGCGGTCCGGTCCCAGGTCGACGGGCACGTGCACCTTCCGCCGACCACTGGCGACAACATCGATGTACTGTGGAGACCTCACGCCCCACGTGTTGAGCAATTCGGCGGTACGTCCACCCGGCCTCCCGCATGCCCACTATACGCCATCGCTCAAAGTCCATCAACTGCACATACGGTTCACGTCCACGCTGTCGCGGCATGCTACCAGTGTTAAAGACTGCGATGGAGCTCCGTATGCCACGGCAAACTGGCTGACATTGACGGCGGCGGTGCACAAATGCTGCGCAGCTAGCGCCATTCGACGGCCAACACCGCAGTTCCTGGTGTGTCCGCTGTGCCGTGCGTGTGATCATTGCTTGTACAGCCCTCTCGCAGTGTCCGGAGCAAGTATGGTGGGTCTGACACACCGGTGTCAATGTGTTCTTTTTTCCATTTCCAGGAGTGTATTTACGCAGATGAGGATTCAAGGGCCGACCCACTGACATCAGTATGGACCTCCTGACTGCTATGGACGCTGATAATGTAACATTTGTTCTGTAATGCGCACTCTTTATGATGAAATCTAATTTTTGGAGATGTGTATGCGCCTGTCCTCTGAAGACGAAGGACTGATTTAATTTTTATATTTCCGGAAGTGGCAAACGAGACTCTCTCAGCCTGTCTTGCGTAGCTCAAATACATCGAATTGGGCTCTTCCTTCTGTTCGGCCCTGTTCCAGAAGAATGAGTGATTTCTCACCCGTACTTCTTGAATTCTGTTTAGCACAGCCGATTGCCATAGACCTACGTCAGTAGCAATGCTTTACCTCTGACTAGCAGTGATTCCAGGTGGCTACGTACCGGTCATAAGCATCTATGGAGAAAGAACCCTTCATGTTCAGAAATTTTCCATATAACACAGACTCAAGAACCCGCACAAGACGCATGGTTCTGATTCGACCGAGAAATTGAAGCTGTCGGAGACTAAGCAAGCTACACTGACTACCAGTTCGCTGTAGAATGGTCATTACAGGAATTAATCTCCATAGATTCTTGGTTCAATTTGGATTCTGTAGAAATATTGGAACACGCGAGGCAATAGGATTCCGTAGAAACGTTGGAACACGCGAGGCAATACTGACCTTACGAATCATCTTAGACGATAGATTAAGTAAAGGCAAACCTAAGTTTCTAGTATTTGTAGACTTAGAGAAAGCTTTTGACAATGTTGACTAGAACACTCTTTTCAAATTCTGAAGGTGGCAGAGGTAAAATACAGGGATCGAAAAGCTATTTACAATTTGTACAGAAACCAGATGGCAGTTATAAGAGTCGAGGAGCATGAAGGGGTAGCAGTGGTTGAGATGGAAGTGAGAGAGGTTGGTAGCCAATTCTCGATGTTATTCAATCTGTATATTGAGCAAGCAGTTAACGAAACAAAAGAAAAATTTGGAGAAGGAAAAAAAAACTTTTAGGTTTGCCGACGACATTGTAATTCTGTCAGAGACAGCAAAGCACCTGTAAGAGCAGTTGAACGGAATGGACAGTGTCTTGAAAGGAGGACATAAGATGAACATCAACAAAAGCAAAATGAGAATAACAGAATGTAGTCGAATTAAATTAGGTGACGCTGAGAGAATCAGATTAGAAAATGAGACACTTAAAGTAGTAGATAAATTTTGTTATTTGAGAGCAAAATAACTGATGATGGTCAAGTAGATATAAAACGTAGACTGGCTATGGCAAGGCAAACGTTGCTGAAGAAGAGAAATTTGTTAACATCGACTACAGATTTGTCACGAAGTCTTTTCTGAAGGTATTTTTGTGGTTGCCATGTATGGAAGTGAAACGTAGACGATAAATAGTTTACACAAGGAGAGAATAGAAACTTTCGAAATGAGGTGCTACAGAAGAATGCTGAAGATTAGATGGGTAGATCACATAACTAATGAGGAGGTATTGAATAGAACTGGGGAGAAGAGGAGTCTGTGGCACAACTTGACTAGAAGAAGGGATCGGTTGGTAGGAGATGTTCTGAGGCATCAAGGGATCACCAATTTAGTATTGGAGGGCAGCGTGGCGAGTAAAAATTGTAGAGGGAGACCATGATATAAATACACTAAGCAGATTAAGAAGGATGTAGGTTGCAGTAGTTACTCGGAGATGAAGAAGCTTGCACAGGATAGAGTAGAATGGAGGGCTGCATCAAAGCAGTCTCTGACTGAAGACCACAACAATAACAGATGCATGGTATCCTTAAAAGGAGACTGTTCTGGGATAAAGTACTTGGACCAGGGATCTAATACTTGCGTTTCTGAATATTAGTACATCGCATTCTTGCTGCAAGAAGCAAGGAAACTTCCGAATCTGAGCGGCAAATGCGATGGGAAATACTGGACACTTCGATAGCGAAGACTTTTGGTGCTGGTCATCTGGCGGATCTTCCAGGTGGCGTGAGACGGCAGCGACGGCGCACAGTGGGGACTTAATTAGCAACCGGTTCCCGCCGGCACTGGGTCAGCTGTTTCCAGTCCCCCTCTTCCCACTCCAGGCCGTTCGCCGTCACGCAGCGTGCCTGCCTTTTGTGGCTTGACAGTAGGCACGGTGAGGGGGGCGGGGGGCGGCGGCAAGGGCAGTCAGCTATTAAGACGTGTACGTTTTCGGGGGCCGGACTTTTTCGACAGCTTCTCACGAATTTCGGAATGGGAAGCAGTCGACCGCAACACAGACGCGCGGAACGCTGCTTCTGTAATCTTCACACGGCTACACGACAGTGCGTCAATAACTTGCCATAGGCCGCTCTTCAGAACGAAAGCTGTTACGAATCCGTCTCTCAGATCGGATACTTTCTTGATTAACCGAACATATAAATAACACTTTAATGGCGTTATTTCACAATCAGTATCAAACTATTATAGTTATGTCTCCTTACACGCTTTATATTTTCTTCATCAGTCACTTTTTCACTTTTTGTTTACGTCTTTCAAGTATAGGGGAAAATGTGATGGCAAACACATCTGTGGCAGCGTACAGAAAATGTTTCAGTTTTTTTTGTGGATACTGTATGGCATCAGGCTTTCTCGTGTCATCATTAGTTGCGAAAAACCCGTCGCATGGGCAGGAAAAATAAGATTCGTATGACGGAATGAAACCCATCTGTTGATGCTGGAATGGTCACTGAAACGTGGTGTAGTGTCAAATTTCACTACCGCATAAAATTATTGCTATTTGTGCACAGGAGTCGGGAAAAAAATCCGCCCACCATGAACGAATTAATAATAATAATAAAATTACATTTTTCAGGGCACTTGTAGATTTATTGGCATTCATCCGGACGCTGTGGACATGTATATATTATTTTCTGAAAACTACTGAGAAACATATCCATTTCAGGGCCACTGCCGGCATTCTGTGCCATTGCTAAGATATATGTCAGGACGCGAGAAGGAGCTATTACTCTAACTCATTACTTTAAATTTTCTGGTAATTTTCATGTATTCACTCCCGATAAACATTATAATGGTTCTTTTCCAAATCTGAAACGTCACTGTGTTTCCTAGCTTTATAGGTTCTTAACTAATTTGAAACCATTAGCAATGCAATTAGTTCATTCTAAACAAATAATGTGCATTCATGTAATTTTAGTTTCCTTTTCAAGCGCAGCATGTATGCTTAGTGAGCCGGCCGGTGTGGCCAAGCGGTTCTAAGCGCTTCAGTCTGGAACCGCGCGACCGCTACGACCGCAGGTTCGAATCCTACCTCGGGCATGGACGTGTGTCATGTCCTTAGGTTAGTTAGGTTTAAGTAGTTCTAAGTTCTAGGGAACTGATGACCTCAGATGTTAAGTCCCATAGTGCTCAGAGCCATTTGAACCATTTCTTTATGCTTAGTGCGACTACATTAGGGAACATACAACGAAAAGTTTCACTTGCATTTCAAAGTATACCTGCTGCGCCTAAGAAACATCGCCTGTGAACAAGGATGTCGGTGCCTATTTTCAACTGCATATTGCTGAAGCCGACCAGTATGAAACGACTGCTCAGTCACACCTCCCGTCACGTCGTTTTGCAAGCGCTTGTCTAGCGTTGGAGAGGCAGTGTTAGAGGGCCAAATAAATTTTGGTTCTTCACATGTACTGGAGCATATGTTTAACTTTTCTCAGTACGGTGAAGAAACTATGACGATGATTAGTCCCATACTTCTTTACAGAGCGTAGAGGAGCGACACGGCAGACCCGCGCCGCCTTACTAGGGAAGGTCCTAGCGGAGGTGGTTTGCCATTGCCTTCCTCCGACCGTAATGGGGTGAATGATGATGATGAGGAGGAGGACAACACAACAACACCCAGTCATCTCGAGCCAGGAAAAATCCCTAACCTCGCCGGGAATCGAACCCGGGACGCCATGCGCGGGAAGCGAGAACGCTACCCCGAGACCACGAGCTGCGGACGAAGAAACT
This sequence comes from Schistocerca cancellata, assembly GCF_023864275.1. Lineage (NCBI taxonomy): Eukaryota > Metazoa > Arthropoda > Insecta > Orthoptera > Acrididae > Schistocerca > Schistocerca cancellata. The sequence goes on along the minus strand of NC_064634.1, from coordinate 381,251,852 downwards.
ATAGTGATATTCAGAAACAATGCAAAAGCATCGTGATGGGTCTTTGTTAATATAGCTTCTTTCGAATATGACTGCAGAAAAGTTCAGTCATGCTAAAAGTTTGAACAGGACAGCAACTTTTGCCCTTGTCTTTACGTTTTAATAATAGTGGAAACTCTAATTTTTGTTTGCAAGATTCCGTGTCTATCGACGGCTTTAATTTGTGCTGCGACCAATATTTGGTGAAAACTAATATATTGAGAGCAAACAGTTACAGTTACGCGGCTTGGCTAGCATTTGAATGGACGACCGTGCAGGCTCGCCAAACGCTGTTGGCAAGCGGGGTGCACTCAGCCCCTGTGAGGCTAATTGAGGAGTTATTCGACCGAGAAGTAGACGCTCCGAGCGCGAAAACTGACAACGGTCGGGAGAGCGATGTGGTGTCCACATGCATCTTCATATCCGCATCCAGTGACGTCTAAGGGCTGAGGATCACACGGCGATCGGTCGGCACCGCTGGGCCTTCAAAGTCTGTTCGGGCGGTGTTTAAATTTTGAGAACGCACAAAAACGAGCAAAGTTGTACGATAAAACTATTATAGACTACAACTAGTCGTGACGACAACATGTTGCAAAGCCCATACTTCCAGTATAGGGTTATTTCAGTTCCCTCCAGATCTGTTTCATTACAGACATGGTCCTATATACACAATTTCCTACAAGGCAGAGGTTTCGTAATTACCTGTTTTTGCCTCTCGGTAATACGATCAGATGCAGCCTCTGCCGTAACAAGCAAATTGCCGTCGCGAGAGGTAGTAGTCTCGCAAGGTGAGTGCATTTACATAATGAACCTACCTGCCGAGCAAATGATTAATTCATTGAATCCATCAGACTGGACGCCAGCGTCCGCGCGATTATAAATGCATCGATTCAGAATTGGGCGCAAGGCGTATCCGGAATTAGTAGAGCTATGCAGAAGCAGGAGGTAGCTTTTTCCCCGGCAGATCGCGCCGCTTGGAATGTAGCCCGGGGCGTGCGTAAGAGCCGAACGTATTGCCACCTGCTGCGCTATCCACAAACATTTTGTCTGTCCCGCAGGTACTGCAGCTTTTATGACGCTCGCGCAAGAAAAGACGCCCAACAAGATAAACGGCTCGCCGTAAAGGAATGTCGAGAGGCAGGCGCGGCATTCCCGTTCGCAGGCCAGCCGCTCAGGAATTCGCTTCCTCTCCGACACACAACCCCATCGTCACCGTCAACAATAAGCAGGCCAGAAACATCTCACCCCACTGACAACGGCCGAACTGCCGTTTTCCTTCCCAAAAACATTTTTTTATTTTCTATTTTAATTTGAACATTGCGCTGCACTGAAAGCGGTATCAGATCATCACCAAGTAATGCTCTGTCGGATTTGATGCTCATCTCATTCTAATGTCAATCATTTTGATGATGATGATATAAAATATTTTCTTTGATTGCGTCAAAGAAAATATTAAGTGAACCTTCATGTTTTGATGGCATGTTATTTGATCCACTAAACTGTGAAAATTCATCTATAACGAAACTTTGTTTGAATGTTCGCACCTTTATGGTTCACAAAACATTAAGTATACAATAAACAAGCCGGCCACTATCTCCACGACAAAGTCTCATTTTTTCCACAATTACTTACTGATATTCCACAACTACAATAAAGGAAGAAAATAGAATATGAAATGGAATGGAATGATAGAAAAGGTTCAGTAGTAGGTGAGGCAGGTGGCAGATTTCGCTTCATCGACAGGACACTAGGAAAATATTGTTTAAGTGTGTGGAATCCATACCAAATAGGACTTACAGGCGCTCTGAATGTATAGAGATAAAGGATGGTCCGAAACGTTACAGTTTTCCAGAACCGGCGGATACTTGGAGGTAGACACCACTTTTCCTAGAAGAGCCTATTTGCAAAGTTTCGGTAACCAGTAATAAGTGAAGAATCTACAGTTATTCTTCAGCCCCCACGTCTAGCCGCCGAAGCGATCGTGAAGACAAAATTATACTATGATTCAAATAATATTGCACCAGTTATGATTGTTCAGGTATAGCATGATACATTTTCAAGTGCTACAACTTACGTTAGTACGATATGCGTGTGTCGTGGCTGTCAAGCTGATTTAATGTAAGAGACGAGATGCTACTGATATGAGAAGTGTAATGGGCTACAAAAAGAATGGAAACTTTATTAAGTAGTAAGGCACAGGCACGGAGCTGGAAAGACACACTGCTGTAAGCAATGGAAATGGCCAAGACCAGCTGACCGAGGACAAAACAAGGAGGCACTGGTCCAGCCGGCGTATTTCTAGACTGTCTCAGGAGGTTCGAGAAGTTTCTGGAAAGATTTTGGTCATTAGAAAGACCTTCAATGGAAGCAGGGTAAAGGAACATTACCAAGGGAAACTTTCTCAAGACACTGAAAAAGCAGTAAACAAGCGGTTGTCGGAGACAGTCTCGGTAGTACCAGATGTGTTAAGCAGAGATCGAAGCCACAGTCATCGCCGGAGAGCAGATGAATCGTTGCGAACCGTCACTGAAAAGTGCCAGTTCGATTATGCTATAATAAACTGTGAGAAGGCTGTACACTTAAGGTGGCACTGATTTTCCTATAAATATCCAGTCCTAGTTCTTAAATTAAGTTTTCTACCTATTAGTAAAGAAGAAGCTCTGTAGATTTTGTTTCTAGAAGTAGCAACGAGTAACAGTATTTGTGCGTGTCTGAATACGAAACACAGGAATAAGTGACGCTTTACACATGTCCCCTAGCGTCTAGTTGCGTGAGTTGCAACGAGGAAAAATTGGTGGTTTTCTGCGAATAGGAAGGAACGAGTTCTGTCTCGCACACGTCTCATATCTTGATTCAAGGATTTGATGGTATAATCAGAAGAAGTCGCTAGCAAAGACTTCGTCCCTTATGGTAAAAGGTAGTACGTAGGAACTGAGGTTTTCTAGAATGGTAGAGTGTAATCGCTGATGCCCAAAAAGCCACTGTATAACAACTCTTCACGTAAGGTTGAATTATTTAAAACTAAAATGTTTTTAAAATGTATTTGGAACAGTTTGCACCCTTATTCACATCCTAAAACCTTCTCCTCTCCTTTTCAAGATCATCTCTGCCGAGTATACCAGGAAACTTTCCCTCTCTCTGATTCCTTTAAAGGGAAATTAGCAGATCTTAGTTCACATATCGCGAAATCCCGACTGGTTCACGCAGACCACAGCTTCATACAAGGCTAGTGGGACACGATAGATGCCCCACTGTTCTGTTCTGATCTGCTTCTTTTGTCTTGCAGTAGTCTTTTTATGGTATTACTTTAATAGCGAAATAAGAAAATATAGTTTTTAGGATTTCTTACACGCTAATGTTAGAAAGTGTTATCTGTTTTGTATCTAGGAGTTGTAAGCAGATACATCTGTTGTAGTAGATACACAAGGTATTTACTGGAAGCATATGAGCAAGAAACAGTATTCTCTAACATTAGTCGTGTAAAAAATTCCCATGATTTATATTTCCTGATACCCCGAATTGTAGTAAAACCATAAAAAGACGACTGCTAGACAAGGGACGCAGAAGAGCACACATGCAAAAATAAAATAGTAACGTAAACAGTAGCACTTGGAATACATTACTGAAACGTGTCGTGCTATGCATGGAAAAAACTGGCGCAGTGTTCTGTTGTTTAAGACATTACAAATACAATTGCAGACTACCTCGATTGTGATGTTTGAAATCAAGATTAAATGGACTCCAGTACGCAAAGACTCATTTAAGCATGCATTCTATCCGCGCTCCAAATGCCACTGGAACGGAAAGAAATCCTAACATGTGATACGATGCTAAGAACCCTCTGCTATGCACGTCATAGTGGTTTGCAAATGTATGTTAATGTGAACGAGGAAGTAAGAAATGGCATATACTTTGGATCCCTGAAGGTTCGTTGTGAGCTTGCAAAGGGGGAGAGAGATTGGGGGAGAGGGGAAGGGGGAGGTGCTGCTACTGAAGTCAGCTGGGGACTGATTTGACTGATCCGAAACATTTGACGAGAATGACATTTCAGTATTCGGGCGCGGAGTTTTTTTGGCGAGCCGCAGCGAGGGCACTTTCTCTGCACGGGTGCCAAGCGAGCGGCCAGAAGCGTGGAAGGCTGTGACGACACAATGGCTCCGGCGGCAGCAACCCCGCGTCCTCGTCCCACCCCCTGTCCCGCTCGCTCTCGCTTGCACTCACGCACCGGCCTCTCTCTCTCTCTCTCTCGCACGCACACAAAAAAGATGCCGGCGAGCCCTGCGTTGCCAGGTTTCGTGCGTAGCCGACGGCGGCCGCCGATTCCGTAACGGTGCGGCTGCGTCAGGCGGGGTGAGGTGAGGCCTGTAGCAGGAGGAGGAGGAGGACAGGAAGCGGCGCGTAATGACCGCTTCCGGCGCTGGCTGCGCCCAGCTGATCGCGGCGTAGCTTCTCCCGGCGGCCGCGCCGGCGCGACTTTTATAGCGCCGCTGCGCTCCTCACGTCTTAAACGACGCGGCGACCTTGCCGGTCCCTGACCACCAGCAACTACTCACATCTCACCCGGACCAACTGCTCGTCTCCTTCCGGCTGCCGTAGCTCGCTCTCTGGCGCGACTCCAATTCGCTGCGCGCTGCCACAGTACAACGCCCAGTTGCTTTTCCGCTCCTATCGGGCACGCAAATTACGTGTCACTTATTCATGACGCGATTTGCTCTGTCGATGTCAACATTAGATCAGTAATATCACAGAACGGATCAATTGAAGCAGACTTAACTCACAGAATAACATTTGGTAGGAATAAGTGGTGTATGCTTTCAGGGATTCTGCGACGTGCAAAAATAGCTATAAAAACCAAGGGCAAAATTTTTATAGCGCTTCTGTATGGCAGTGATATCTGGATATCTAGAAACGAATTACGAACAGAAGCTCCGTACAACAGAAATGCGCATGTATCGATGGACAGCAACAGTAACATAGAAAGACAGTCGCCGACCTGAGTGGCCGAGCGGTTCCAGGCGCTACAGTCTGGAGCCGCGCGACCGCAGGTTCGAATCCTGCCTCGGGCATGGATGTGTGTGTTGTCCTTAGGTTAGTTAGGTTTAAGTAGTTCTAAGTTATAAGGGACTGATGACCTCAGCAGTTAAGTCCCATAGTGCTCACAGCCATTTGAACCATTTGAAAGACAGTCTCAGGTGACAAAAATCATGGGATAGCGATATGCGCATATACAGTAGGCGGTAGTATCGCGTACATAATGTATAAATGGCAGTGCATTGGCGGAGCTCAGCTGATTCATGTGGGAAATTTTCCGACCTCATTGTGGCTGCAAGATGGGAATTGAAATACTCTGAGCGCGGAATGGTAATTGGATCTAGACACATGGGTAATCCCATTTCAGGAATCGTTAAGGAATTCGATATTCTGAGATCCACAGCGTCAAGAGTATGCCGAGAATACCAAATTTCAGGCATTACCTCTCACCACGAACAACGCAGTGGTCGACGGCCTTCACTTAATTAACGATATAAGTGGTGTGTGCATAGAGTTGTCAGTGCTAACAGACAGGCAGCACTGTGAAATAACAGCAAAAATCGATGTAGGAGGTACGACAAACGTATGCGTTAGAACAGTGCGGCGAAGGCGGCCGGTGTGTGGCCGAGCGATTCTAGGCGCTTCAGTCTGGAACCGAACGACCGCTACGCTCGCAGGTTCGAATCCTGCCTAGGGCGTGGATGTGTGTGATGTCCTTAGGTTAGTTAGGTTTAAGTAGTTCTAGGTTCTAGGGGACTGATGACCACAGATGTTGAGTCCCATAGTGCTCAGAGCCATTTGAACGAAGTGCGGCGAAATCTGGCGTTTATGGGCTATGGCAGCAGACGACCGACACTATTGCCTTTGCTAACACATCACCTGCAGCGCCTCTCCTGGGCTCGGGACCATATCGGTTGGACCTTAGACGACTGGAAAATCGAAGCCTGGTCATACGAGTCGAGATTACAGCTGGTAAGAGCTGATGGCAGCGTTCGAGTGTGGCACAGACCCCACGAAGTCATTGACCCACGTTGTTAACAAGGCACTGTGCAAGCTGGTGGTGGCTCCATAATGATGTGGCTGAGTCCTCTGGTCCAACTGAACCCATCATTGAATGGAAATGGTTATATTCGGCTACTTGGAGATTGTTTATAGCTATCAAGGACTTCATGTTCCCAAACAACGATTGAATTTTTATGGATGACAGTGCATCATGTCACCGGGCTACAGTTGTACAGAAAATTATGATCAGTTCGAGCGAATCACTTGGCCACTCAGATCGTGCGACATGAATCCTCTCGAATATTTATGGGATGTGCACAAAATCCTGCACCGGCAAGCCTTTTGGAACTATGGACGGCTACAGAGGCATCATGGCTCAGTATTTCTGCAGGGGGCTTCCAACGGCTTCTTGAGTCCATCCATGCCCATCGAGTTGCTGCACTACGGTGGGCAAAAGGAGGTTCGGCAAGCCATTAGCAGGTATCCCATGACTTTTGTCAGCACAGTGCAAAGTTCGCAGTAAATTCACATGAGGAAGTTTTAAAGTCATCACTCTCAGAGTGCAGGCACAGATTGTACGGCAACATAACACGAAGACCTGATGACTATTTCGTAAGAAAATTGTCTTGTGAGATAGACATCAAACCAGCTGCTTGACAAATATCGAAAGTGATACGAAAGAGCTAAGCATTACTGAAAATGATACCTACCCTCGGGATGGATGGCGCCGCATGATTAGAAAAGCCGATCCCGAGTGAATGGAAAAGGCAAGGATAAAGAAAGAAAACGTCTTCATCACCAGACTATCTGGACCAGGTGACTTATTTGTTTGCAACTCTTTCAGTTGTTTCTCTCCGCCAGGGATGCTTATTACTATGTCGTCGTAACCGGAGTCTGTTGGATGATCAAACGACAGTATCTTTGTACGATTCTCCTGCGTGAACGAATTCTTCAGAGTTAAGTTCAAAACTTCGGCTTTTGTTTTGCTATCTTCAAATGCCACACGAGGCTAGGCTGATGGAAGCCTTAGATCCGTTCAGCGGTTTTACTTGTTGTTGTCTTCAGTCCTGAGACTGGTTTGATGCATCTCTCCGTGCTGCTCTATCCTGTGCAAGCTGCGTCATCTCCCAGTACCTACTGCAGCCTACAGCCTTTTGAATCTGCTTAGTGTATTCATCTCTTGGTTTAGGACCAGAATTTTCCCTGGTTCTCTACCAGATCTGGTGCTAAGGTTATACGGTGGTAGCAGTTGTATGCTTCGCGCATAGAGTTTTTCACAGCGTTATAGTACCTCGTAAGCATTTGAGTTGTTTACTATCCTCGCCAGACTGTGGCACAGAGATGGATACACCACAGTTGGCGCTCTAAAGCTGCTTGGTTTCGGGACCGCACGGCGTAGTCTTCAGGTCGGTTGTGGCGGCATTATCTACGAGGAAAGTGTGCGCGTTTTCCTCGCCTAGTTGTGTTGACGTTATTTTTGCGAACTGTTACTCGCATGCTGTTTCTTTTGTTCTCGGTTTGCCGTTGTGGCTTCGTTGGTCCGCTCTCGACGATTCTTGGTAGTCTGTTTATCTTTCCGGCTATGTGTACGGGTTTTGTCGTCAACCAACCACTCGGACCTCTCTGCCGCCCGCCATTTTCTCAGAAACCGACTCGGGACACTCCCACATCTGGATAGTAGCCCTACGTTATTAAGGAACTGAATACACGGAGACAGTATAAAATCATCAATTGTGGTGCAGCAACTAAAAAGTGTACGAAGGTACGAGTTTCCAAATGTCAAAATTCACAGAAAGTAAAACAACTACGTACTGATATCACACGAAGGAAGATAGAAAAAAAGTTTCCCATGCTTTTGGGTAACAACTAGACGATGTAGAACTTGATTATGTAACAGAAAAACGCCAGCTATGGAAGTCGTGTTATAATGCGCTCGCATGCGTACATAAGAGAATATTTAAAAGTTTTCAAGTTTCAGTTAAGGGAAAGCTGCTTCTGCAGCGCCGTACTAGGTCGCACAATGCCCGGGCCTGGCGTAGCCATGGGTTCAAGTTTCAAAGAAAGCAGCGCGGTTTTTCTTCCTCGAGTAACATTAGATGCACAGCTGCGCAAAGATGATTTCCGTGCTTACCTTCGTTATCGAGAAATAACAATAGACTACGTTTACCTGGTCACGCCGAATACTGTTATGTAAGCAACATAACAAATACTGCATGAGATTATTTAGATATCGTAACTGAAATCCAGAGGAGTTAGTGACAGTGCTGAACGCTGCCATTAAATGTAACTGGCAGCTATATTGTTATGATACTGAGACGCTCGTTTGCTTTAGGAGTAACTCGTAGGGTTCATTCATTAGAATATCGGTCCCTAAGCACACGCAGAAAAAAGATGAATGTGGCTTATGGAATTTGTATGTACTCATATGCCTGATCTGTTGTGTTCGCCAGAAGATACGGTACACAGCTATGCACAGAGAGGGGGTCACACGGCAAAGCCAGCTACATAGAGAAACAACATAATTTACGGTCGACGGCATACAGGGGGCACACAGTACAGACTATACCTTCAGCTTTACGTCACTCAAATAATACCAAGTGAACATCCATCCGCCAAACGGGTTTTTAAGCAGACACATGGCTCCACTCAGAATGTATGAACAGTTAGTAAGCATCAGGACTTATCTACAGTCGCCATCCAGAAGATCCCAACTGGACTTTCTAGAAGTCTTATTTGTCATCATTCACTGGGTTCAGGAACAGACTAGTGTTCGGAGATTGGTCAGTTCAAGTGTACCTTTAACTACCTTGCCACACATCTTCACACTCGTGTTACATAATAATTAACTTTATTTGATAAATCATTGTAAATTGTTGCTAATTTATATTGCCATAACTTCAGCTGTCATTTTCCTTATTATTCCGTCCTGAAAAGTGTCTGTTTCGGTGCTGCGTGTAAGAAAGCCAACTCAATAACAGCAACTACTCTCAGTGTTTAGGGATTCTCGTCCTGCCATATCACGTTTTGACACAGAGAATTTGGTGAATACAAAAACTTGATTTGTAAATTCATAAGAGTTTCCTTTAGGTTAGCGTAACTTACGGGCGTTACTAATGAAAATAAGTACCAACTATTATATTCTACGAAATGTTTTTTTTTTAATTGTATTTGTTACTGCAATGTTCCTTGTTCGCATTCGCCATCCATGTGTTCCCCCAAAAGACCACCGATCATTCGGTTGTGCCCGTGCATCATCGGCGCATGCGCGAGCCGTCTATAGGCATGCTGTTTATTTTCATGACGCCAATTTAAGAGACAACGGCTTTCGCGTCCACTGTTCCGCGATTGTGAATACACCGGAGATGCGGTAAATGTGTTTAGCAGGTTTCACTTTTCCGTCAATGGCTATTTACTGTCACATTTTGCCCAGGTTACTTAGAATATCTTTCCATTTTGCTGCAAGCACAACTTGGATTTTTTAAGTTAGCCGCAAATTAGTTCTTAACAGTTTTTCATGGCAGTTTTATTCAATGACATACCGCCTTTTAGCAGTGATTTATTTTGACAGACAACAATTGTTGGGTACTAAGTTCCAAGGTTCTTTGTTTTTATATTTAATTATGTGAGTAGAAATATTTTAATATTCTCATGTAAAAGTTCTTATAAGTTGTTTAAAATTTTTAAAAACCTTAAAATAATTTTAGATAATTATCATATCAGTGTATGTATCGGGGTAGTTATACCTTCCTGATTTATTGATATGCAGATGTTCACCTGAAGATGTGGCTCTCAGTGCCAATAAACCGGTAACGTTCTGAAAATTAAAGGACTAAATATAGTTGAAGCTGTTTATCAATAGCCAAGATCATTTATAATACCGTACATATCTCATCAACGGAACAATTAACAATATATGTGGGGGCTCACTCCGAGGGCAACAGGAGGAACGCATCTGTGTGTCATCACCGTATTTCCTGTACTGCTTCATCTCACAGTATATATGCCGCACGTCTCGCCGCACTACTTGGCAACATTTACCGGTAAAGTCTGTATCCCCAACCGTGGAAAATTCTCGCGAGGTCCGCCAATGGAAGCTGGCTATATACCAGCCGTTGCTCGTCGCGTGTAAAGCCAATTTCCGGAGCGATTCCCAGGGACCTGGGCAGAATTCGGCTGAATAGACCTTATAATGAGCACCGTTTCCATCAGAAGCAAAGTCAGTTGGAGCAGATGCGATCACAGTGGAGGAGACTGCTGTGTGTATTTTTCGTGAAAGCAGCCAATGGCGAGGCCCGGGGACGCGCTTACGGCGACAGCTGGTGGATGTACAGACCGGCCCGAAAGTTGCGCGCCGCTGCGCTCAGGCCGGGCGCGTACACTCGCTGGTTCTACGGTAGAGGCGGATGCAGGTCTGCACTCGTGACAGCTTTCTGAGGAGAACTACATTTTCGTACAGTCCTAATTAAATGTAGTTTGATCGCATAGGGAAATTCCACTACCGGCACTAAAACTAACGTCTGTTAGGTGATACTGTAGATTATTGTTGCTGCGTTCGTTAAAGACATATCAAGTAAAGGCAATTTCCTTACAGAGCTGTATTTTTACTTTTTTAAAATTTGTATCTCATGTATGTACACTGGATTTCGAAAAAAATATAGTCTATCTTCAGATAATTGTTAGGCATGCTTCGTGAACTACGCCGGAAGTACGGTAGCTTTCAGCATTTATAGAGAATCGCATTACAGGCGCCTCTCTTGATGGAACGAAGTTTGCAGTACTTACGCCATTCGATTCATAAAGCATGCCTAACAGGTACCTAAAGGAAAAACAATTGTATCTTGAAATTTATTCCACCTGCTTGACATAAACATAATAAAATAAAAAATACAGCCGTAATTGCTTTTCCTGGGAATATATAAAAAAACAGTGGGAAGTCCTACAGATATTCTGTACGTAACTGACTACACGAAAAATAAAACATATCTGGTATAGAAGCTATTGACACTTCATGGTTCCACTATATGACGCGTGCTATCACAGAAATCTTCGTAACGGTCAAGCTGCGACACAATTTGTTTCGATTTTCTGAGTGGAGCTAGTAGGGCAGCTGTGCGAGGCTAGGATAGTCGTTGACGGGACGCCATCATAGATGGAACTGAGAGCTGTATGCAGATGGTACTGAATTTCTCCTTAGTCTGACAAAGGGTACAAATACACCAGTACAACGAAACACCATTCCGTTCCCATGTAGATGCTGCAATAAGGCCAGGCATTACACATCAATTAATTTCGCATGTGCTCAGTCTGAGAACGAAGAAGGCCAATATCGACTGAAAATGAACGTGAAGGGACAACCGTAAAAAAGAAAAAGGAAATTCGGAAATCAGTATGCTACAACCTTCAGTTCAGCAGCTATTCTGTCTTATTATACCAGGGTGTCAGATTCTGTCGTCAGCCTTTGTTCACAATAAGAGACATTTAACCATTTATTCCCGGATGGTAGCTGGAATGCAGAACATTATGCCAATGCTGTCATGTTCAAATGTGTGTGAAATCTTATGAAACTTAACTACTAAGGTCATCAGTCCCTAAGCTTACACACTACTTAACCTAAATTATCCTAAGGACAAACACACACACATGCCCGAGAGAGGACTCGAACCTCCGCCGGGACCAGCCGCACAGTCCAGTACTGCAGCGCCTCAGACCGCTCGGCTAATCCTGCGCGGCAATGCTGTCATGAAAATGGTGGAAAAAGTAGGCATTGTGTTAGAAAGAAGTATTCCATACTTTGAGAGATGAGCACTTGTTTATCTTCGCTAATATTAAATATCTCTTCTTCTGCAAGCTCTTTGCGAACAGCCTACAGAAAGTAGTAAACAAGTGAGACACATTTGTCCGTTATTGTCCTTGGATACAGCATGTGGTAAACGCCTTTTAGTGTTGTTACTGTAAACCATATTCACAGTTCTGAGAAAGTGCAATCCATATGTTAGTTCTAATGGGAACTAGTTTCAAAAATTGGTTCAAATGGCTCTGAGCACTATGGGACTTAACATCTTTGGTCATCAGTCCCCTAGAACTTAGAACTACTTAAACCTAACTAACCTAATGACATCACACACATCCATGCCCGAGGCAGGATTCGAACCTGCGACCGTAGCAGTCGCGCGGTTCCGGACTGAGCGCCTAGAACTGCTAGACCACCGCGGCCGGCTGGGAACTAGTTTGTTTTAGTCTATGAAATAGTCGGGAAGGTCCAGTACGTTGGCGAACTCGTTCCCCCGATCTTAAATTACTTAGGTTCTTGGTTGTGGGGACATCTGAAATCTTTGATGTAGGAAAGCGCATTAATGATGTAAAAACACTACAGGAACGAGTCATCAATGTCTGCCAGCGCATCGGTGACCAACCTCGAGGTTTTCAGTGAGTGGTTCCGTAAGACGCCATATGATCAATGGACACCACATTCAGTACCTCCTTTAGCGATGGTTCACAAGTGTAGGACGTATATAATGGCACGCAGATTACATTAGAAGCTCAGCTGTTTCACAGTAACAGAGTAATGTGTCTTTAATTTGTTACTCATTTGTTTACTCATACTGTAGTTCGTAATAGCAAAGAGCTTGCAGTAGAAGAGATGTCCACACCAAAGATGGTCAAGTCACCATAACTCTTAAAATGTGCATTTTGGAGCTCATGTTTACTGGACATTTGTTTCTTGTTTTGGTCTTTACTGCCGTCTCTCATAATATATAATACTTTAGAAAAACCTTCACTTAAAATTCTATCAGAGAAACAAAAAACAAATTGAAAGTAGATACACCGGAGCAGTTTCGATCAATAGAAAATATGGGAAACAGCAGTGTAGCCTTTGATGGTAATCTCTCTCTACGCTGAGCGTACTGTGAAGGGGATGTGGATTACCTGAGCTCCGTGCTGCCCACGGCAGACGTTTGAGAACAGACTCTGACCATCTGGTGGCCACGAGGAGGGGACCGCGATGACAGGTCACCTCCGCCGCTTCCTGTACCAGTTAGGCTTTGTGAAGCGATAGGATCGAAACCAGCAACGCACCACGGTCTGTTTCCCTTCGACTCTAAATTACATACATGCTTTCGAAACGACAGGTCAAAGCTATACAGCAATTACTATATAGCGGGTTATTTGGAATTTCCTAACGCTGTAAAATATCTTCTGTACGAAGGTGAACTCAATAGTTTTTCAGTCATTTGCGATTATGTTTTACATAGTAGGTTATGACACCTCTGTCCACGAAACTTGCTTGGCCCGTTCGGAGTTGGCGTTTTGCACGAGATAGTGATCTACGAAGGAAGTGGACTCCTGTGTAATGTAGATACATCTTCATTTGCTGACATTAGTTCGATATAATCGATATCGGATGACGAAGACTGTATTTTCTGTATCGAATTTATAACAACGTTTAAATTCATGAAGCCAATCGGAAGCATTTGCTAATGTCAGCAGTAGCTTTACATCGATAATATACTGAAGACGGCTGTCCGTAAGACAAGATTCTGATAAAATTTGTAAATAATAAGATTAAATACAGGACTCTTATTATTTCTTTTGCACACATTGATGATTACAAAACGGTTCAAACGGCTCTGAGCACTATGGGACTTAACTTCTTAGGTCATCAGTCCCCTAGAACTTAGAACTACTTAAACCTAACTAACCTAAGGACATCACACACATCCATGCCCGAGGCAGGATTCGAACCTGCGACCGTAGCGTCGCGCAGTTCCAGACTGTAGCGCCTAGAACCGCTCGGCCACTTCGGCCGGCTGATGATTACATGTAGCAAACCAATTCCGTTGGTGTTGGGGAGATGTGATCACTCGTCTCATCTTTGTTAAAGTAGAAGGGGTATTTTGCATCAGTAATTTAGTCCTTTGTACGTCGTCTCAAATTATATGCGATCCACTAGCAAGAAATTAGTGTCCTAGAAAGATTAAATATCGGCTAAAAAGGACTATGAGTGTAAATTAAGGCCATAATGTGACGTATTGAGAAAACTATGCTGCGAATGAGAATGGAAGAAATACGAAGGTTTCTGTAGCCAAGTATGAACTGTCTGACTGCTACGAAAATCGTACCTAATTAATACTGTAATCACTGCGTCGAGATACTCTGGGAATAGTATATTTACTATAAACTTTGAATGGAAAAGACATATAACAAGGCATTAATTAAAGACAGCAGAACGGAGCTTGGAGCTGGCGTCTGCGACTTGCATCTTGACAGCAGTCTGTCACGCGCCACGAAGGGACATCTAGCGCAGTTCCTGGTACTCTATTTCAGACCGCGCGTTCAGTCACGTGTTGCGTCAGACACCTCTGCCACCTCTAGAAGGCCCGTATTAGACCATCAAAGTTCTCTGACAATCCTATAAAAGCTGGGTCCACACTACACACTTAAAAAATAAAAGAAAGAAAATAATATAAGGATAAAAGTGCTCAAGTACACCGTTAAAGATCGGGTTAGAAGTATGTTAGAAAAGACCTTTGTCGAAGTGTTTTACAATGTAATATGAGATTAACGTTCGCTAGTCTCACTTAAATAAAGGTAACGACATTGGACTACTGCAGTGTTTAAAGAACATGACCCCCAAGATTTATAAATGTGCGCTATATTACATTGGCTTGTCACAGACAGTGAATTTCCTTCCCCAAATAATCCAAGACATTGTGGACAGTATGACAACACAGAAGAAGGAGATCCCACAGCAACTACATAATCTGCTAGAATTGTTTGATCGCATGTTGAAACACCAAAAGCTGTACGTAATTGGAGATTGGATGTTATTAGTTCGCAGTGTTGTCTATGACAGATGAAACAGTGACTGATACAGATACTGCTTGGGATTCCACACCCAGTAGAAGGCAGAAAAATCGATTTATTAGTGTTGCTTTGCATTTTATTACACAAATATGTTCTGTATTCGTGCAATGACGGTAACGTAATCTCCTTCGTAAGCAACGTACTTCGAGCAACTTGTCTCACTTGCGACTATCGCCCAAGCCTCACAGTAAAATGTGCGATGCCAGACGATATCGAAAGACAGCTTTTGGGTTTGATTGAGATACTGGAAGACACTGTGGCACTCACTGAGCAATAAAACTGTTTACGAGTGACGCTGAGCCGATGGAAGGGGCTTGTTAGCGAGGCTGGAAAGTCCTTACCGTGTTGGCGGGGATTAGGGCAGTGCTAGTGGGGATTGCGCGGAATTCGCAGGGGGACTTGCGAGTGCGGCTGTAGGCCAGGTAGCCCGCGCCGGGCTCGGCCTTTTGTAAGCGGGCGTACTGCACGCGGCAAGCGGACGGGTCACCGCTCCAGCCGTCTGCACGCCGAACGCTGAGTACACAACCGGCGATCACCACACCGCGTTGTAAAGCACAGAGCATAGCGTGATTGCAGCAGTAAACCGACGGGATTCAAAAAGAAAACAGTAACGTAAGAATTCATTTCAAACAGTTGGAATCTGCGGCAGGTCCAAAATGGGATAAAATATAGGAATACAAAATTTCCCATTTTTGGGATGAAAATTATAATACGTAGTGCCAGATCATTAGCATATGAGCAAAAGAACTATTTTTACCAATGTTTAAAATGAGCGGGCCGATGCACAGAGTGAGCAGCTGCACATGTAATACCAAAGAGAAATCACAACATAGTGTTGACAAATGGAGAAGAACACAGAATTATTTGCTGTTAAGGCAGATGTGAAGAGAAGTTTCTGTTTGATGGGTAATTAAAGACATACATTTTATTTATGACGCCACGCACCGTCTTCGTGCGACTACCATAACGCCTATGAGAAACCGGTATTCGTGACTAGCCGGCCGTGGTGGCCGAGCGGTTCTAGGCGCTTCAGTCCGCAATCGCGCGACTGCTGCAGTCGGAGGTTCGAACCCTGCCTGAGCATGGTGTGTGTGATGTCCTTAGGTTAGTTAGGTTTAAGTAGTTCTAAGTTCTAGGAGACTGAAGACCTCAGATGTTAAGTCGCATAGTGCTCAGAGCCATCTGAGCCATTTTTTACATTCGTAACTAGGAGAGCTGCCTGTGGCGCTCCGCGGACGCGCTGCACTCTCGACTTCCTTCGTCACGTGGAAAAGAACGCGACGACTTGCAACACTACCCCAGGGCACACATATTAAAGCTCATTGTCTCCGCCGTGTGCGCGTGATGGAACGAGTCATCCGAGCTTTAAACACGTTTTACATCCAAACACTACATTTCCGAACATAGGTTCCCTTTGAGAACTTTATCAAAGTACCCTCTAGAATTTCTAGAAGCCTGTAAGATGAATCGTGAAAATATCCTGTAGGAACAAATGAAGGGCTTATTTCAATTGTGGTGCAAGTCCATTTTTGTTCATTCTGAGATACAGAGTCCTAAAGTTAAATGAGCGCTGAAAAATCTGCAGTTGAGATACCAGAAATATTCGAGTATATATACTTGAGATAACAGAAATATTCATGTATATATACTCGAATATTTCTGGTATCTCAACTGCAGATTTTGCAGCGCTCATTTAACTTTAGGACTCTGTATCTCAGAATGAACAAAAATGGACTTGTACCACTACTGAAATAAGCCCTTCAAATATACACAACAGGAACCGCGTTCACCGAATTCGGAACCAATAGATCTGCTTGCTGTTGCTTAGGATGCGGTTAACGCTGTGGGTAACAAAGGCGAGCAGGAGTATGGTAACTGTACTAGGCTGTCGTTACAGTTAACTATATACACATATATTACGAACTGACCACTAAGAACGTGAAAGAAAAGGAAGGCTGAATTAAGCTTTGAGGTTTAGACAACGAAGAGATAATCAGAAACAGAGCACAGGGTAGACGGGAACAAGGATAGGGCAAGAAATCGATCATGAGCTTTTGAAAGGACCCATTCCAGAATATCACTCACGTTATTTAGAGAAATCACGGAGAAATTATGATAGTTCTCAGCGTCAGGCATTAAACGCGTGTAATCGGGTACCAGTGTAGATATCCGCAGTAATAATTATTTTGCGATTAAATGTATAAAGACAGTGACAGTGACATTCATGTATGCTTTGTGTTATGGTCGTGGCGTGCAACAAAATGTCTATTGGCAAATACGCTATTTCTATTTTCGTATATTTTTGTAATACAAACGATCGATACTGAGAATTATTATTAGTGTTATTATTATTGTTATTGATCCGGAACAAAATCCTGCTATATTGGGTCGTACGGGGAGTATCCTGGTGTCGGCCTCCTTAGCTGAGTGGTCAGCGCCACTGAACTCCATACAGAAGAGTGTGTTCGATTCACGGTACTGACAGGGATCTCTCCTCGGTGGGTGGACTGGAGCAGGATGCACTCAGCCTCGTGACGCTAATTTAGGAGCTACTTGACCGAATAGTAGCGGCTAATGGTCACGAAAACTGACAAAGGCCGGGAGAGCGGTCTGCTGATCCCACGCCCCTTGGTATCCACTGACGCCAGTGGCAGAGGATGACGCGGTGGTCTCCGTACCGATGCGCCCGACATGGGCTGCGGACGGAGTTTACATTTTACGAGTATTCAGGAGACGGTGGATGCGTTGTCTGTAACTGCAAAGACTAAAGAGGGCGATCTCCTTGATTTGCCGCATACTTATACTTTCATATTAGTTCAGTCGTACCAGCAGCTGCTGGTTCGGTTGCATTACCAGAGGTTACTTACGTAATTATCAACAGCTGCCGCAAAGCTACATAAAGGATTTTCTAGGACACTCCATCCAATTACATATTCGTTTATGGTCTGGCGCCTCGTCGTGTATCACATACAACACAAGAAAATGTTCAAATGTGTGTGAAATCTGATGGGACTTAACTGCTAAGGTCATCAGTCCCTAAGCTTACACACTACTTAACCTAAATTATCCTAAGGACAAACACACACACCCATGCCCGAGGGAGGACTCGAACCTCCGCCGGGACCAGCCGCACAGCCCATGACTGCAGCGCCTAGACCGCTTTTTTTTCATTTTTTGTTCGTTATTGATCGTTGTGTGAGGTCGTTGCGGACGTCGCAAGACATCCTGTTCAAGTTCGGTGGTTGATCCTTCCACTCAGTTTTTTTATTACAGAGGCCAACCGGCTCTCTGACCGAACACGCTGAGCTACCGTGCCGGCTACCGCTCGGCTAATACAACACAATGTACGGTGTAACATCAGTAATGTTATCAACGTTTCTCTTAAAAACATTTACAAGTAGACAGTGCAATGTTTAGTAGTACATTAACATAATTTTATTATAGTAAATTGGTGTACATTTTATAAAAGAACAAAAAAAGGGCTCTGAGCACTATGGGACTTAACTGCTGTGGTCATCAGTCCCCTAGAACTTAGAACTACTTAAACCTAACTAACCTAAGGACATCACACACATCCATGCCCGAGGCAGGATTCGAACCTGCGAGCGTAGCGGTCGCGCGGTTTCCGACTGTAGTGCCTAGAACCGCTCGGCCACTTCGGCCGGCCTATAAAAGAACAGTGGATAACTTTTAATAGTATACAAGAAGTGTGACAATTTGTGACACGACTTCAATTCTACAGAAAATTTCTCCCACGCCCGGGTTCCCGGGTTCGATTCCCGGCGGGGTCAGGGATTTTCTCTGCCTCGTGATGGCTGGGTGTTGTGTGATGTCCTTAGGTTAGTTAGGTTTAAGTAGTTCTAAGTTCTAGGGGACTGATGACCTAAGATGTTAAGTCCCATAGTGCTCAGAGCCATTTTTTCTACAGAAAATTTAACGAAATCCGTTTCAAAAATAACAGCAGAAAGTTGTAAGTTACGGAACGTATCAAAAATTGGCAAGCTATATTGCATCTATATGTGGTCAAAATCGACCCTTGCATTCTTAGGCTATGGAATGTGAATTACAATGCGCGACCTTAGCAAACAAAAATTCTGGCCAGGCGCAAGCCCACCTTCGGAATTGCTTCACACCGAACGGGCGAAAGTAGCTAAGAGTGTTTTAATATCGCACGATTCGCACAAAAATACTTGGGTGCGCAAACAGTATTTTCCTTATCCTGGCAGACATCTAACAATAATATTTCAAAGGAATATTCCAGCGCTCGCTCGAAGTGGTGCAGTAAATTGAGATAGAACGTGCTGCTTTTCGGTATTGTCAGGTGTACCGTGGCTGCGGAGTAAACGGAAGGAAGTTGTCGGAACAAGAGCAGTGTGGGCGCGTTGTAGCGGGAGTGAGGCAGCCCGGCGAAGCGGAGCGAGGCGTTGCGTTGCGTGCAAAGGCGGCTGCCTGGCTGTTTGCTCGGCGCACTGTCAACAGCGGCATAGCCCGGCCCGGCGCCCTTTCTGGCCTGCACTCTGCCCTCGCCACAGGGCGCCGTAAACAAAATCAAAGGCGAGCCTCGCAGTAAATCACTCGTTTCCTTATTCTGTGCCGTGAGCCAGGTGAAAAGAAGGACCTGCGCCACTCGTCGATAACATCTCTTACACAATGTACATAGTAACTCTGAGACCACGTACGGTCTCCCGTAATAACAACGCTGCTCTGCAAAACTTTGAGACATTTGTGGGTTCTTCAGCGACAACGGCACAATTCCCGTCTACCTCCATAATCTGTAAACTACTGTGAAGTGCATTGCAGAGGGTATTCCAAGCCCGATGCATACGAGTGATTTATTATCGTGAGTTACGTGAAATCTATTCGCAGTTGCGATTACGAACAATCATCAACACGACAGTGAAAATTTGTGCCGAACCGGGACTCGAATCCGGATTTCCTGGTTTTCGAGAGCTGCGGCCTTAACTGCTTTGGCTATCCATGCACGACTCACAGCCAAACCCAAACTTCCATTATGTCGCCGTTCCTGCGTCACAACCTGTACTCGTACATACATTATCTCGCATGGGGGAGGACATGCATGCACGCCCGAACATTACACCGTTCTTCGTAAGAATACAGGCACTGCAGTATCGTATTTATCCGCCAGGACGAGGCAGCGAGTTACAATTAAAATCTTCTCCCCTGTACGGGAATTACATGATGAGTGTAATAGTACAGGTTGTGACACTGGAACGATGACATACGGAAGTTTGTGTAAGTGTGTCTTAGATGCAGATGATTGCGGGTCCTCGGCTGCCCAACATAAAATGTCGAATCAAAACGCCTACAGCCGTCTGAACTTCCAATTATTGTTTTATTCGAGCAACCAGTTTCACCGCTAGATTATGCCCCACGACCGACGTGTAGGAAGAATCCCACCTCTGGTCTACTCAAAGAAGGGGCAGCATTCAGTGACTGCTATCTCTAGATTGCTTCCTGACACAGCGATCCCTTCGATCATCACTTGCCGACTCCCCCGTGCGGGACAATGTGTGTTCGAATACAGGTTGTGACGCAGGAACGTCGACATATGAAGTTTCGGACTGGCTGTGAGGCTTGCACGGATAGCCAAATGGTAAAGCGACCGCTCGCGATATGCGGGAAATCTAGTTCGAGTCTCGGTCCGATACAAATGTTCATAGTCATCCTTTCTTTATAGAGCTGGTGCTTGTTCGTAATCACAACTGCCAATACATTTCATGTATTTCATAACGGCTGTAGTCTCCGCAGTGCCTATTCCTTCGGACATGTATGCATATCCGAAGTAACGCTGCAAAAAAAAATAAAATAAAATAAAATAAAATGGTTCAAATGGCTCTGAGCACTATGCGACTTAACTTCTGATGTCATCTGTCCCCTAGATCTTAGAACTACTTAAACCTAACTAACCTAAGGATATTACACACATACATGCCCGAGGCAGGACTCGAACCTGCGACCGTAGCGGTCGCGCGGTTCCAGATTGTAGCGCCTAGAACCGCTCGGTCACTCCGGCCGACGTAACACTGCATCGTTGTTCTTAACAACCCAGCACTGCAGTATCCTGTTATCGCTAGCTCGCAATCATTTCCTCGCGCGTTTTAGCAGTAAATGTGAAACAGCTGATCGACATACACGACAACACTGAAGCTGCAAGGCTCTTCTCGAAGACGGAGCGAGAGAATTGTATTCGCCAACCATTGCTGCTTCGCAGTGATCTCGCCGACTGCTGCAGCGCAGCATTCGTGTAGGAGAATTGAGCAGTGCACACGTGTTCGCAACCCTAGCAAAAGCTGCCGTCACTCTGCAGCTGATGCGGCTAGCTTGGATTTGGAACTGTTTATTGAACAGGTGGAAAAACTCCCTGAAATATGGGATACATTTCGTAAAGAGCACCACGACAGGGTTAAGAAGAACATAGGGTTTCAAGTGTATGAAATTTTTTTGGGGTTTTGCTGCGAAACTGGATCAGGAGAGATGCGACACAGATGTGTACCGCTGTTAAACACCTTTTTGTTTGCGTTTTAATAGTGGAGTTTTTGCTTCAGTGTGGCCATTCAGCACTCGAAATAGCCCTAGCCAGCTAAAGCTTTGCTCCCGGGCGAGAGCCTATCACCTGAATGCACCTATCTTCAAACAGTTAAAAATATAATCTGGTGTTTCGGACGGAGTAGTATAAGCACTGCTTTACGGTACATCAGCCACACTGCCTGCATTCTTCTGCTTCCGTCCAGACTGCTGTGTGATTATCGCTGCTATGTCGCCGTGCGCGTGCTGAAATGATTTCTGACACGGCGAGCAAGCACGATTATTATTCCCACGTGCACGTCGAGCCTTCGAGTTTCCTCAGGTTCCAATAGTGACGGATAACTGGCGACCACCATCAAACGTTTTCCAGTTCACGTTTTTCAGGCTTTCCGCGGCGCTCTCCTGCGAGGCAAAAAAGTCACTATTTGTAATGCCTTTCTTTGTATACGATCAGTATCTCGAGTTGGTCCCGTATGTTATGGGTCCCAGATTCTTGCGCAATATTCTAAGATGCGACGCACGAACAGTGTCTAAGCAGTCTCTCCTTTGTTGACACACTGCACTTTCACAGTATGTTATCAATGAACCGAAGTCTGCCACCTGCCATGCCAACGACTCAGGCTATGTGAGGACGCCATTCCATATCCCTACAATGTGCCGATAACTGACGTGTGAATAGGGTATGAAGACCCTGTGTGCGAGGTGGTTAGCGCGATTGCTCACTGTCGACCATAATCGCATCCGGCACAACATTTCAACACAATGTCTGGCTATGTTTCATCGCAATCCGTAAGAATTATGCGCCAATTAGTGCTGTTGATGAAACCTAGATCCACCAGAGTCAAAACATTGGACGAAGGCTAATGAAATTGCACCAAAGAAGGCAAAGACCATTTTTTCAGCTAGTAAGGTAATGGCCACTGTTTTTTGGGGTTGTCTGGGGGAGGAGACCAGACAGGGAGTTCGTCGGCCTCATCAGATTAGGGAAGCACCGGGAAGGAAGGCGGCCGTGCCCTTCCACAGGAACCATCCCCGCATTTACCTGGAGTGATTTAGGGAAATCACGGAAAACCTAAATCAGGATGGCCGGACGCGGGATTGACCGTCGTCCTCCCGAATGCGAGTCCAGTGTGCTAACCACTGCGCCACCTCGCTCGGTCAGTTTTTTGGGATACGCAAGGAATAATCCTCATAGATTACCTGGCAAAAGGAAGAAACATAGCTGGACCCTAATATGTTTCATTGTTGGATTGTCTCAAACATGCATTGGCTGAAAAAAAGACCAAGACAGGCACGCAAAAAAGTGCTCTTTCACCAGGATAAAACATCATCGCACACATCAACGATAGCAATGGTGAAAGTCCAATGACTGCGTTTTGAATTGGCTCCTCATTCATCCTATTAACCAGACTTAGCCCCAAGTGACTTCTTCCTATTCCCTAACTTGAAACTTTGGCTTGCTGAGAAGGAATTTTCTTCAAATGAGGAAGTGACAGTTGCAGTCTACGAGTATTTTGCAGTTTGACAGACCTTATTTTTCAGATGGCATGAAAAAGCTGGAGGATACTCAAGGGAAACTGTGTCGAGAAGTAAGGTGAGTTGCTTACGAAACAAACATTTTTCTAGCTTTTTTTACCAGATTTATCAAATCATCCTGGAACAGATGTAGATGTAGAACAGCTGCTGGTGTTACTAATTATAAATCGAAAGTGACTCTAGTCTACAAAGTTCGGCTATGCCTGCGGTTTTCCAATGTTCGGCTATGCCTGCGGTTTTCAAATAGAGTTTCCATTCATGTCCAGTAATGCTTGGATCCTGCTGATATCTGGAGAAATTTGTGAATCGGAGACTTGAAGCTTTGGGTCACACTACTTAACGCGGATCTGTTTTTCTCGCCGTGCACTAACCATCCCTCCTCCCCACTGTTTGGTCTAAGGGCAGCTAATACGTGAACCATTCCCACTGACAAGGAAATTGGCAGTGACTAATCTCCTAGCTCCATGCATCGTACGAGTCACCCGAAGAGAATGCCCTGTAATTAAGGGCACGACGTTATATTCTTGGGGAAGAGTCACTGTCAGTCGTAAGATGTGTGACGTAACAAGTTGGTAGTTGAGTGCGGCGACGTGGCGGGTGCCTCCGTACAGGTTGTATCTGGTGAGTCACCCCCCGCGCCTCCTTTTTGTTTCTAGCCGCTGTGCGGCTGAGGAGGGGAGATAAGAGCTGGGTGGGGGGAAGCCCGTGTCGCGTGCCGCTGTCCCCAGGGCACGTGGGCATCGGCACCCCTGCAGGCGCGGCGCCGGACAGGTACCGCTCACCCACACACGGCCCCGCCTGCTAAACGCTCCCCGACCCCTCGACCCTTCTCCGGCGAGCCCTCTCACACACCACTCCCATATTTTTCCCCCCAACTTCCGACAAATGCCTATCCCTGCAAAACACCTTGAGGTCGGCCCGCTTCCAGATGAAAACATCAACAGAGATAGATCGTTTCTCGCCTGACAAAACTGACACGCAACTTTCATTTCTTTAGCCTTGCTCTGAACGTACTAGCGTCTCTACACAGACCTCTTTGGCGATACTCGAGATATGATAGCTTAAATGGCACATTACACTAATCATTTTGTATCGCCATTCTTAATTTGGTTCAAAATGGTTCAAATGGCTCTGAGCACTATGGGACTTAACATCTGAGATCATCAGTCCCCTAGAACTTAGAACTACTTAAACCTAACTAACCTAAGGACATCACACATATCCATGCCCGAGGCAGGATTCGAACCTGCGACCGTAGCAGTCGCGCGGTTCCGAACTGAAGCGCCCAGAAGAGCTCGGCCACCGCGACCGGCATTCTTAATTTCTCTTTATTGACGTACAAATAAAATAAATATCCTGCTTCGTGAATAAATATCACACTACCTCTAAAGTTTTGGGCTCGAGTTCCAGTTCATCCTTGAATTGATCCCAACACTTGACATGGCTTTTCCTCCGACGTGCTTTGTGTATTTATCAATCAACTGAAAATACTATCTTTGTCATGAAAGTTCCAGGAGAGGGTTTTTAAAAACAGAAAATTGCACTTAACCAATTAAATATCGTAGTCCTATCGAAGTAGTCCCGTTTGCTGTTTACACACAGTTGCCAACATTTCTGGAGGTCTTGGAATCAAGCACGAAAATTTTAACTGCGATGTGTGTAATTTCATTTGCCACAGGCCGTTGGATTGCGATATCATGATGAAGCTTTCTTTTCAGCCGCCTTTTCACTTGCGGAAAGAAGAAAAAATTACAGTGCGACAGATTAGGCGAATATGGCGAATGTGGGATGGTAATAATAGAATGTCTGGCCAGATACTAGTTAACAGATAAAGCAGTAAGGGGTCTTGCATTGTCATGCAGTAAGAACCAGAGAATGCCAGAAATCAGGGCGGCGACGTCGAATTGCTTGTCGCAAACGTTTCAAGACTTAGATGTAAAGTGTCTGGTTGACTGATTGACATGGAGGAACGTACTCGTGGTGAACTAATCCTTTACAAAGTATCAAAGAATGCGACCAACATTGTCTTTGATCTCGAAGGTTATAGTTGACTATTTTTTAGGCTGGTTATCCAGAACTCCGCCATTCAGCGCTTTGACGCTTCATTTGAGGATCACAGTGGTAACGCCAACTTTCATCCCCAAGAATAATCTTTGACGGATATGTGGGATCACGTCTGGCTCTGTTCGGTGGTTCAGCAGAAATTCTTCGTCTTTTTTCTTTCTGTTCGTCTGTTAGTAGTGGACGGATGAATTTCGCATTAAGTTTCAGTTTCCCTAAATCTTCGCGCATAATCTTATGACACATATCACGATTCAGATTAAGTTCTTCTGATATCACAAACTCTGTTCCTGCAATAACTGCCTTACAAGCCCTACGCTTGCATCGGTATGTGCTGCAGACAGGTGACCAGCTCTGGGATCAATTTGCAGTGAATCTTTGCCTTCGAGACTTCCTGGAGGTGCCTCGCCTGCATGTACTTGCTTAATGATTGTCTTCGTTTCACTTTTTGCTCACAATCGGTATCCATTGTGTCGCCAAGAAAGCAAACAGTGTATTGCTAAGCATAGCCCTGCCCGATAACCGCACAACAGGTCAAGATACTTGGGTAGATAATTTTGTTCTATTGGGCGTTCGTTCAACAGGACTCCTGGATGATTTCGATTTGATCCAGCCTTTTTTTCCCTTGATACTAAATTCAGCATCTTGAATAACACAGCGAGCATGTGATGCATGCAAATACTTGACATCGGGCAATACTGACGACACTGATGCATGAAAATAGTACTCTGCCATCATGATAAATAATGATTTCGTGAGGAATGGCCAAAGCTGGATTATCTTCCCAGGTGCAAGGCCTCCGACAGGCGTGTCCGACATACTAGATAAGAAGATACTGACACTCACGTTTGGCACCGACGCAGAGCAGAATTGCTTTCTGAATAGGAAGTAATCCGAAATGGCATGTCCATAACTTGCCGTCATATTTATTACAAAAGCATTGTCTACACGTGTCCAGTCAACGGTCCCTCCGTTAATCGATATTCCTTGTTTTGTTAATGGAATCTTTACAACTTTTCTCAGACATCACTCTACAAGTTTCTACAATCCCTTGCTTCCAGGCTGCCGCACTGTACATTCCGCAGTTAGGAGGCAACGTAGAGCAAGACTGAAGTACGTACCTATAATACCAAAAATCGAATGAGACGGCTGCCTGCACAGTTTCATAAGTAGTATACGAAAGTAACAGCGAACGAGAACAGAGTAAAGGAGTTCTCTTCTGGTTGCCATTAGGACTGATTAGATTCTCCATACCTCTCCGTATTCATACATACATATATGACGCAAAAGTGATGTTTAGAGGCTCTACTATTATTCGTTTGTATGGTCACTTGCATGAAAAATTCCAAGAAGCGTGAAGAGGTTATTTCCATTTGTTCCAACGACACTACAAGGGTCGGTACATTATTTTGGGGCAGGAATGTCCGCCACTGTCAGCAACTCTTTGCAAATAAAATTAGGCAGTGTTTCTCTCTCAGCTGTGGCACAGATTCATTTGTTACTCTTTGTCAAATTACGCACTGAAGTGACATGGTGATGAGACAAGCACGTCTTAGTCAGGAGAAAAGCGTCCACATTTAGATTTTCCTAATCATTCTCCCTTCCTTGCTTCCTTCCTTCCCTGTCTAATATGAGTTCCTACTCAGTTTTTCGTGTTACTCCTTCATTATGTCTTTGTGTAGTATAAAACGCGTGCCGCATATTCTACCTCTCTCATTCTCGCCAGACTAAGCATGTAAGTATGTAAATGCCTGTGTACAGTGTGTTTGACTAATATCGGTACAAACGTTAGGTGCGAGTAGGTGAAAATGAAACAAGCAGATTATCTCATTAAACATAGGTCCAGAAACCAATGGTTTTTCGGATACGAAATATTACGACTGAGTACATGAGCACCATATAATAGTCCCCGAGGATCAAAACTGCAGATACTCACTTGAGGACAAACGCATACTTGTTGTAATCAACAGTGTCAGTGAACTCCGGGAACGCATGGTGGATGGTTTCCAATGCTTTCCGAATTTTTTGAATGTGTACGGGAATCAATGAGGAGAAGTGGTGAAGCTTGCTTTCCTACAAACATCTGGAATACTCGTCGTAACGTATTTGTCTTCAAATGCATATGTGCAGTTTGGATCCCCGGGAACTCTGTTATGTTCATATCCTCAGTCGTAGAATGTCTTACCGGGGAAAGGACTAGTTTCCGGAGCTATCTTTATTCAGATTATCTGCGTCTTTCATTATCCTCTACTCGCCCTTTTCGTACCTATAACAGTCGAAAAACTTGTATATATGAGCTATGACTTTTTGCTCTTGTTAAATTGTAATACTATGCCATGTCCAATATCCTGAAAAAGATTGATTTAACGTCAGTCAACATACAAATGTATTTTCATAAAACTTTCAAATCACGAAAGTTACATGAAGCTTTTAGACACAAATGCAGAGATACAGACGGACGTGCACGGCTGCCGCAGTGGTAAGACGCATAAATCGCATTCGGTAGTACGGCGATTCAAATCAGCGTACGGCCGTCCCCAAATCGCTCGAGGCAAATGGTTCCTCTGAAAAGGACAAGCCGTATTTCCTTCTCCCTACCGTCTCCAGGTACCGTGTCGAGGACGGGACGCTAAACTTTAATCCTCCTTCCTTGCCGAATTTGAGTTGGTGCACTGTTTTAATGTTACAGCTTCATTATGTCTTTGTATAGCATAAGAAAAGAGTAAGAGAGACGAACAACTGCACCGCTTATTGAACAAAGTAATCTGGCGGCGAAGGCGGCTCCTTTGTGTACCTCCGCTCCACAGTTTGAAACTTCAACGTACATCAAACATCTGCTCGCCAGCGCAGCTGGCGGCGACGACATATGAAAGGTCCGCCGAGGAAGTGCTCTGCAGCCGTAACGCCGCTAAATCAGCCGCGGACGTTAAACACTTTCCGTAATTGGTGCCGCAATAGAGAGAGAGAGAGAGAGAGAGAGAGAGAGAGAGAGAGAGAGCACGCGTTTCTGTTCGCCGCTGGTACAAATGGAGGGGCAGGTACAAAAAGAGCTCTTCCTGGCGGTCAGCTAGCAGGCCATTGAGGCCAGCTGCAGCTGGTTGGGGTGGGGGTGACACACGCGCCGCCGCCTTGTCATCAGCGACCGGTTCCTCCCCCGCGCTGTCGCGATCTGCGCCGCTGTATGGAAATGAGCACCCTCTCAATAGCAGCCGCTTCTGGGAACGTGGCCGCCCGTCTAGCCCGCTCTGTGGAGCGCTTCTCCAATACTGCCGCCCACATTTCGGCGTTGGGGCTCTCATCAGACAGGGTTTGAAGACGAAATGTTGAAGAGCCGAAGAAGAGCAGCGCATTTCGTCACAAGTTCATATAGTAAGCGCTGTGGTTCACTGTTAAACTTCCAAGAGCGTACATGCTTAAGAATACTCACCTAGTATATTGGTTCCTCCTTCTTATACTCATGAGAAGAGCATAAAAGTAAAAGTTTCAATATTCTTTAATTTGTAAGCAGAGATCATGACCGTTTTCAGCACTTCTCTTGTTCCCTAGTGAATCACTTTTTCCGTTGTAATGTCGGACCGTTTTTCTTATTCCGTCTTCTACAGATGTTTAGCGATTATCATCCCCTCCCCCTCCACCGTACCACCAAATTCCAGCCCCTAGCGAAGAATATGATTTATTTGAGATCTTCATTTTTCTGACCGTATTATTCGTAGTTGCTTTACAATTTCTGAGGGTACTCTCGTTCCGCCTTTACGACTACGTTTTTGATTGCTTTCTTCGTTAGGCACTGATAACTGTGGTCTAATTTTATGCTGCTCTGCAGAAATATGCATTTCTGACGTTTAGCACAGCACAAATACATACACCACTGTTCACTGTTCATGTGTATACTTCTAACTGTATCGTGTTCTGTAGAGTTGCCAACATTGCCACTTGTTTTCTTTGATCTATGTTTTTTTTTCTCTGTAGTTCATTATTGTATTTAATAATGTTACTGTTTATTCTTATACTGTCTCCCTGATGTAGGCGAAAAACCGAGCAGAATCTATCGTTAAGTAAAAGCCAACAATTTGTTAAAGAACTGTTTTTGGATCTAGAAAACAAATCAAATTTTATGTATCTTTAATTACAGACCACTGATGATGCTTTACTTCAACAAAGCGAAACGCTTCTGGTGAGAAAAACACGTATTTTCTTGTCGTTGAAGCGACTGGACATAAATAGCGACAGAACGTGATTTCTGTTTTCCTGTGTACTCTGTCCAGCATCTAAGAGAGTTCTCGACGTTCTGTGGATTTACCGGTATTTCTTAAGTTCTGATTTCTTGCACATAAGCTGTGCAAGCTCCACCGCACCTTTCGTTACACAAGCGTCGGAAGCACCTTGTACGTGACTCTACAAATACTGATTCTCGAAAAACGCAATAGACGTCAGTTACCGCTTCTAATTTCAAGCAAGGACATCTGCCGCAAAGTATCACAGCTGCTTTAAAGGCGAATTACAAATCGCGCAGCGGATCTGAATTATCGCTATAGTCTTCACCAGTGCGACATCGAGACATTACCTCAGACTGACAGTACTAAGGTAATTACTAAACGAGACGACGTAGTTGTTAAGCTAGCATTGAACGTCCTTCCACTATCAGCACCTAAAAAAGAACACAAATTTAGAAAATTACACTGCCCCAAAATACGCTCGAAGTGTAGTTGTATAACTAGACTGACAACGACGTGAAATTTCAAGTCAACTACGACATCTGTAACTCTCTTGTAACCAATTGAAGAGTCTCAGTTTTGAAGTTGTGGTTTTTCGTACGGAAATCACAGTTCGAGGTGTATACTTTGCGTGTAATGATATAATACCAGGAAAACAGAAAATTCAAGCAAAGAATTTTCTAAATCTGTGTATATATGTAGCGCGTCTGTCCTTTCAGACGTGTATGAAAGAATAGACAACATGTATATATATTCAAGGCGATGACGGCCAATGATCCCTTCAGTGCAGATGCTTAACAATCTCGAACTTTCACAGGAATCGGCGAGATTTCTCGAGTAATGAGGCTAATGAGCAAGGCCACTACATCAGTAGTGTGTGGTCTAAGGTGAGAATTTGACGGGAGGCGTGCCAAGGTAGTCCGTGCAATTGTGGTGACCATTTGTGTCAGGATGGCGTAGTGGTCTGCGCCTTCGTCTAGTAAGGAAGCGACCCAAATACCGGTCTGGCACAAATTTTCAACCTTCCCCACTGATATAAATCAATGCACATCGGGAGCTAATGTCTTTAATTCCTTTTTGTCTTAATCTGCGTATCTTTGACCTAAATACTGGCGAGATTATAAAATCAGAAATGTGATCCAGAACAAGAAAATATGCCAATAACTAACGTATTCTGAAGAGAGAGATAAGGTCGTGCCAAACCGTTCTGACCGGAATATCGTGTAACTTAAAGTGCATTGGGTTAACTATAGTTTCATAGAGTATACAATAGTGACGCTGTAGGCTATTCCATAAAAATAAAGGCGTTCCGTCCTTACTGAGGTGGAAAGCGTTTACGATGTTGAATCGTTGCCTCCTTTATGCAGCTTACGGTCCACGCCACATTTCACAGTGGAGAACGCTTCTGGTCTCCTCCTGTTGGCCTGTTCCGCGTTAAGCCAACGGTACGCCGGCCGCAAACGAGACACGGCAACACCGTCTGGAGCAACTTACGTTAAAAATCGATACCCATCTTAGGGGAGGACTGCACCGGAAAGAAATCTTGCGTTGTCCACTCTTGGCTTAATGTGTAGTGTGAACAGCACTGAAGCAGTTAGGAAACGATTCTTGGTTACGTTGCTTCGTATTACTTTATGTACAAAAACAGCATCAGTCTTCGCCGGAACTAATAATTAGCCTTCTTGTGAATTACGGTAAAACAGCGTTATTTGTGTTCACACAATCAGTGCGTGTTGGACAAGTAACCAAAGTAGATAGCCAGTTCCCAATTCTCATCTCTTTCTCCGGATTACTTACAGTTCAGCCATTCAAGTGCAGAGGGTGCACCGCTGCCAAATTCTACAAAAGGAATAGAAGAAATTCTCAGTTTCCACCGTCCATTTACGCCGCAGCTGTTGCAGATAACATTTCCTCACTTTCTCTCCTCTCGTTTTTCTCACTGAACAGCATCTCAAATGTCCTGAGTAAATATAATACAAAGCTGCTTTTAAAAATAAGTTTTTGTGTTTAGATCTCGAAAGAGGATAGGAAGCACATATATATGAAGTAATATATTGTTAGAGAAGATCTTTTAGTAGTAATGAGAATATGAAGAGCTTTGCACTTTTATATCATCCCAAGTCGCGATTTTACAAGAACTTATAACAACAGACGACGATATACCAAAGAACTCCGAAAACCTACACTACATAAGCATGTCAAAATTTTCGTGCACGTTTCATTTTAAGTGAAAGTGAATACTACCTGTACAGAGATGTGGTTCAAAGTTTGTAAGATTGAACTACGTCGAGGCAAATCAATTTCACGCACAATTTTATTTACAAAAAATGGTTCCGATGTCTCTGAGCACTATTGGGCTTAACTGCTCAGGTCATCAGTCCCCTAGAACTTAGAACTACTTAAACCTAACTCACCTAAGGACATCACACACATCTATGCCCGAGGCAGGATTCGAACCTGCGACCGTAGCGGTCGCGCGGTTCCAGACTGTAGCGCCTATAACCGCTCGGCCACTACGGCCGGCTTTTAATTACATTCTATATTTATTATCAAATGGAAATGGTAATTAACACATCTGAATCGCAATTTTTTAAGAAAAATAACATGTTTTATTTTATATTGCTCGTCATATAAAAATAAATTAAAATTAACTACAGAGTTGCGAAACGCCTTATCGTTAAATGAAAATATATGTACATCAAAAGTACTGTTCACCTCTATAAATTAAAACAAACTATTTCATTTTTTATGTGATGTTTCGCATTTTTTATTAAATTTTAATTTGTTGTGAATAACAGCATTTTTATGCGATCAGTAATCAAGAATAAAAATGTGGTGTTTCATCGAAAACTGTGATTTAATATTTGCAAATTAACATTTTCATTTGTTAATAAATATGGAATTTAATTTACAGTTTTAAAAAAGAAAATACCATTCTTCTTCTTTTGTTTTATATTTAGTGTGACGACTTAACTGATGAGAAGGGGGAAAGAAATGGTCGTCGTCTGCTAGCGCAATCGTGACGGTACATCCTGATATTCGTTCGATGAACACACCCTCCCGCTCCTTCCCGAAATGAGTCCGACGCCGTATGCAACATTCTATTCGCTGTGACGCTACGGTGCCGTTTGGTGATAGATGCCGTTGAGAGCAACGCTGCCCAAAGCGGCCGCCCGATATGGCCGAGCGGTTCTAGGCGTTTCAGTCTGGAACCACGCGGCTGCTACGGTCGCAGGTTCGAGTCCTGCCTCGGACATGGATGTGTGTGATGTCCTTAGGTTAGTTAGGTTTAAGTAGTTCTAAGTCTAGGAGACTGATGACCTCAGATGTTAAGTCCCATAGTGGTTAGAGCCATTTGAACTACCTGAAGCAGAAGAGTGTAATATAAAGGTGGAGTGGAGAAAGGCTCGGCGGGGGCGGTAGGCGGTGGCTCGGCGGCAGCTGTGCACCTGAGGCCTGGCCAGCCGGTAGTGTTCAGGCGCGGGCCACGCAGCCTCCGGATCGTGGGAACTGCGCGACCCTGGCTGGTCCGGCCCGCTGTGTACCTTCACACGCTTCAAAAGAATACGCGCGCCCACAGCGCTCGTTGCTTACCAAAAAAAAGTCACCTCTCCTTTGTCGCGATTAGCGACAAAAACTGCTACACTGTGCCAGTAACTCTGACGACAACAAAAAATAAAATAAAGAACGAAAGCATGGCGTCAATGGACCCCTCAGAAGATTCCACTTTTCTTTTTCCACTGATTTACAGGTTAGTTCTTCCAATAAAATAAAAATACCGGCCGGTCACTGTTAATAACTCTATTTATTAAGAACAAAAACGGTGCTACCGGCTGCGAACCGGCAGGTTCATCGTCAGGTGGATGTGTGAGTTTAAAATTACATATACTCAGTAAACAGTGCTATAAACAGACGTAGGGTTTACATGGCACTACCATCTCCAGGAATTTTCGTCAAATGAGAATCAGACAAGGTCACAGGTATACATACGTAATTTAAACGTGAACAGCCATATGATGATTATGCTTTCGGTTCGAAACCGGCAATGGCACTCCTAACATTATTCGTTTTCATTTTTACTTCACGGTATTTTCACACTGCAGCAGTCTCTCCATGTTAATTTTCGATAAAACAGGATCAAAAACTGATTGGTTTCCCTGTGCGACAGCATTTCTCTTAAGATGAGAAATAAAGCAATAGCATTAACCCTCCATTGCATGACTTTTTAGGAAACCATCTTCAGTGAAAAAAATATCGGGGCAGGGTCTGTCAAACAAAATGCTATATAACATACTGAAAATTGAAATTCTGACTTATACAATATTTAGATTTTTTGCCGTACGGCGGCAAACCGAAAATATTGATTAATAATTAATCATGCAGCACTTTTTTTAATTATAGCGCGTGGGGGATCTGACTGGCTGGTGCGACCTTGCTACGATTACAGACGCCTCGCCCAACGACTCACCGTGCTTTTGTTTACTGCCACGTCTCCATAAACATTCTGTAAGTTCTTATGAATAGCTGCGATGCTCTGGCTTTTCCGCGAAAAGAAAGCCAATGATAGCTCTCTGCTTGGAACGCACCTCAGTCACAGACGCCATTTGAAGGATACGTAAAGCGCCGCCAGTATCGGAAGTTCATGAAACTAAAGGGTCTGAAACTGAAATATTTCACGATCTCCCACAACAAATTCAGCATATTTTCAATCGAAATTGACACTGTTGCATTACTTATTGAACGCTCCTCGTATTTATTAACCATATCTTGTTTCTAAAGAGAAACCATTTGCTCCTGTGTTAAACAGTGTAGCTTACAGCCTTCCATTATGCGCCGCTGCTACCGTCATTGTTAAAATGAGCAGAAATTTCGCAACTTGAAAACGTTTGTGTTACACTGTGACCCTACCATGCCTGCAATTTAAGGGATCGTCCTAGTCGGCTAGCCAACGTTAAGGAGATGGATGAGTGTCTTTTCGTTAGCACAGCCTCCACCAGCGATACGGTAGGTCAGGCTCGGCACATGCGTACAATGGTTCTCACACCGTACGGACCAGCCAGCGCCGCCCTCGGGCGCGGGAACTGACCATCGGAGCGGCGCGGTGATTACATTTCCCTCCCGCCCGCAGGTAATCGAAATTTATCGACGGCCCGCGCAGCATCTGGCGGAGAAGGCCTCGCCTCGGAAGCACCTGGCTGCCGTGAATCGATCAAAGCGGAGAGAGACGCGGAGCTCGGTACGTCCTCTGGCCGCCGTGCCGCGCGAGATAAGCTCCAGCCATTGTCTGCGCAGCTGTCCAAACCCAGCGGTAGAGCATCTGCCCCACCGGACACCCATTTCGTTCGCCCTCCAAGTTCAACGGCCAGGCCGAAAATCACTTCGACGCGCTTCTCAGGGCACACCGACACTGTCCGAAATGTTCCGTGTAAAGGCGATCATTAATCGCATCCGTAGTCAATGCTAGCAAACTGCAATGATGCGAATTGACTCTACCACAAAGTAGCCCTTCTAATACCGAAATTCTCCTGACACGAGAAATGAAAATACGGCACACCTCACTTAGTCGCTAGGTAAGTACTCTAGAACCAGTTGATAAAGACATCTATGAGCACTAAACAGGCGAATATGCTCCTATTTGAAAGACTGACTGGAAAGTGAGGGCACCAGCTGTGTCATTCTATCTTCCTCAGCACCTTTAAAAACTTTCTCAAACGTTTTTGGACTGAAAACATATTCGCGCTCTTTTCGACATGCAACTCACCTCTCTCTCCCACAAGCTTCTCTAACTGTAACTCTTTCACACTCTAGTTCATCGCCGAAAAGTCGCTCATATCCATCCACTACCCCTTACTCATTCTCTCTCACTCATTCAGTCCAAATCATTATCTATTTGTGTCTCTGTAACTGTAACTATCATCTGTCCCGCAGCCCAGTCTCCTTCATTCTGTCGTATTACTAGTCTCTCCTCTCATTGTCTCCCTCTTGCTCTGTATTACTGCTACTGCTTATTCATTCCTTCCCACTGCCGATGTCTCTCCTCGCAGTCAATGTCTCTCCGTCGTTGTCATTGTCACACTCTCTGCCTCTCATTATTACTGGCTCTCACTCTCTTCCAATTTCTCCTCTTTAATCTTTTCCCACCGGCACTGTCCCATTCCTACTTTTCCTAGCATTGTTCTGTCATTGTCAACTATGCGTTACTGCGACTGTGCCCCTATCGTTCTCTCATACCGCCATTTTGTCCTTCGTTCTTCTTATACCACAACCTACTACCTTCCAGTATTTATTACTTTTCCATCTCTTTCACATTGCTACTATCTCCTTCCCTCTCAGCACAAAAAGCCAAAATTTTTGGGAAAATTTTTAAAGCTATTGAGGAAGGTAGAACGAGGCAGCGGGTACCCTACTTTTCGAACAGGGCCTTTTTAAACAGGATATTTGCCTTTTCTGTGCTCCGATATGAGCTTTTTTCCGCTGATACCCTTCTTTTCCCTGTCACAGCACGACAGTTTACATGAAAAGAACTTTATGTCAGTAAAATTTTGGTAGTTTACCTGTGTAAAATTGAAATAACGTAAAACTAATTTTACACCTCAGACCGAATATTACGTGCACAAAAATTTTAGAGGTGATTCATTACTAGAACATGGGGTTCACAGAAGCCATCTGATGATAACGGAGACGCTTTACGGCGTATCCACCGTGCTACATCACTTTATAAATTACATTTTCTCATCGGATATTACGTGCGTACTTAATCTGTAGAGGTAGGGTAACTTTGAACCTCGATATCTCTGATAAAGATATCACGAAAATTCTCAGTTTTTTCGAGATCGGGATCTTAGAAATACACCGTAAAAATTTCCGCCATTTACGGTGCGCAGTCTGATTGGAATCCGGAACCCGTTGCTTGGTTTTGGTACGAAAAAATGATGAAACATCCCTTTTTTGGGGTTTTCTTAGAAAATGTCCATGAACTAATGGTTCCTCCGTAACTCCCTTAAGGCCCATCGTAGACCACAGCAATTCAAAAAGAACCAACCGATCTGCTCCATTTGCCTAATGAGGAGGAAGTGTGTAACGTTGCTTCTTTGATCCACTAATGAAGGATGTCGACATGACAATACGACGATTCTTTTGCTGCGTGTGCAAATGGTACCTAGCTCACACGTTAGCCAGTACACTTGACCCTACTTGTCACCAACAGAACCCAAGCTACGAGCCGCGGGAGAATCCCGTTTTTACGCACAGCGTTTTGGAACATATCAGGTAGCGCATGCTGTCACATGCGTACAGGATAAAGCTCAAAACATCTGCGATGTCTCTCTGAGTAGAATTCTTTTTTGTGTAATCCTCAGACTGATGTGAACATTAAGACAGAGAAAGACATTACACTCACTAGAAGATTAGTTGATATGGAAGCGGACGAAAGTTTGGCCTTTTCTCCAGTTCGTTCATTCATCTCTAGCTAGATATAATTTAACCGACACTCATTTCGCTCACCTAGACGCAAGTGCATTGGACACGTGATAGACTGGCCGAATTAACAGAACAGAGCGCCATCACCTTGCTGTGACTGTAGACTCTGCTGGCACATTGTACCATTCTCTGCAAGACTACTAATGGAGTGTCGGTCGGAGTGGCCAAGCGGTTCTAGGCACTGCAGTCTGGAACCGCGCGACCGCTACGGTCGCAGGTTCGAATCCTGCCTCGGGCATGGATGTGTGTGATGTCCTTAGGTTAGTTAGGTTTAAGTAGTTCTAAGTCTAAGGGACTGATGACCTCAGAAGTTAAGTCCCATAGTGCTCAGAGCCATTTGGACTAATGGAGTCACCAAGTTCTCATATCACCGATGCATCACAGTCAACACACATTTTCAGGATTTCAGCTAAACACTGGAGTACAGTTTTATGATCAGGGCGTCAACGTCACCGTCTCCTCCTCCACTCTCTCCTCCTCCTCCCGCGCAAATACTGTCGCCGAAAGTTACTTCTCCCACTGGCATTGGAAACGGCTAAACTTCGTCTGCGTCCGCGCCCTAGTTCGATAATGCGACAGAGTTCAGCAACAGCAGTCATTTGTGCGAACTGCAAGTCGATACACTTCGTGCAGCAGATTTACGGGCACAACGACGCCATCCCCCTTCTTCCACACAATGCATAATTCATCTCTGGTGCACAGGATTTACAATTCTTTTGATGAATTGCTTGTTGGTATAAGCTATTGTTGACAAAATATTTGTGTTATCACGTCTCTTTGCTTCCGACTTCACACAGAAAAAAAAACTTGAATCGAAAAAGCATGGCAAGCAACACTTTACAAAATCATGAGGAACCTCTTTAATTTGATGTCTTAAACATATGTATACAACGAGGTAGCGGAGGACACCGGTATCGGAAACAGGTGACGCAGAACTGTAATACGAGTTCAAGCAAATGACTTGATGAATGTCGGGCTGGTTCCGAAAACTTGGAGCTACCACTTCCTTGTCAAACTGAACAAGTACGTATTTAATACTCTTCGTCATTACTTTTCTTACGTAGCAAATGAGATCTGGCAAGTCGGGTAGTACCTGTGTATATCGGTGTTTAGTTACAGAAAGAAGATGCACGCATATGCGAAAACCAAATTAGTTACGTGTTCTGTTCCTCCCTCTACTTAACGGAACTGCGTGTTGATACAGTTCTGAAGAATCGAAACTCTCAGTCCACTTGTTCATCACTTTTTCTTTATGTAGCATACCAAGTCACTACTGCTGACTCATTTTTAGACGAATAAACGTTCTGCAAATTGATTGAAAATATTAGTAACTGTCGTATTTTGTCCAACTTTTACATCGAATTCCTGTAGCTAATTCCGATCTGATTTCGAAGAAATAAGTATGTAGAGGTAAAAAGTTTGTACCAGATTTTGTATAACGGTGCGAAATTACAGACCCGAACGCCACGCCCGTACGTTAAATGACGACAAATGCTATAAAACACAGTACTAGCTACAACTTAAAACAAGTTACTATTGAAACTTCCTGGCAGATTGAAACTGTGTGCCGGACCGAGACTCGAATTTGGGATCTTTGCTTTTCGCCGGCACGTGCTCTACCATCTGAGCTACCCAAGCACGACTCACGCAGGAGAGCTTCTGTGAAGTTTGGAAAGTAGGAGACGAGGTACTGGTGGAAGTAAAGTTGTGAAACGGGGGAAGAGTCGTGCTTGGGTAGCTCAGATGGTAGAGCACTTACCCGCGAAAGGCAATGGTCCCGAGTTCGAGTCTCGGTCCGGCACACAGTTTTAATCTGCCAGGAAGTTTCGTATCAGGGCACACTCCGCTGCAGAGTGAAAATCTCATTCTGGTAGTAACTGTTGCTTATTTTCTAATTCTTCACGAACCAAGTTGTGCACTGACGCCTTTTTGGGGAGGAGAGGGGCGGCGGCAATGCCGAAACCCGCCAAAACGAGAATACCGTCGCCGTTCTAGTTTGCCATATTCGAACTAAAAACGGATACTTGGACTCTAGATGTGGCACAGTTACCTGCGTGGTTATCTGTCCATCTCAAGCCGACGTCAGACAATACTCCTTCTTAAAGCAATTCACTTACCTTTGTATATGAATGCATCGTTTCACGGCAATGTATAAAAAAATCGATCTTTCAGCCATGTCAAGTGGTTAAATGTCCACAAGCTTTTAACCGGGTGCTTCTCGGTCCATGTCAAGTTGTGGCTGTCGTGTAGCTATTGCTGCCGTCCTTGTACAATGTCCGAGAAGCACTATGCCGAAAGCTCGTAGAAATTTAAGCACGTGACGTGGCTGGAAGCTCGAGTAGCTTTTATCAGTTGGATTTGTGAGGAAATTTAATCGATAACTTGCATCAGTCGTGTGAGGCGTTTCTGAACATTCGCTCGGCGCACTGCGAGTCCATCAATATGTGAAGCGTGGCCTTAAATGGCGCGTAAAGCTGTGCGGTGGGAGCGCATGTCCAGTGGCAAGGAGGCAGTGATCAGCCCTAGTGGGCGAAGGCGACGTATCGATCCGGAATCGCGGCAGAAGGCGCGGCGCGGTGGCGCACCTGGAGGAGCGGGCGGCGAGCAGCGAGCAGATGCCAGCCGCCGTAAACATCTGCCGCTCCGTACCGTGTCGCCCACAGCTGGCCGCGGCAGCGCACCGCCAACGGTCGCCGCTCCGCCGCGCCTGGCAGCGCGCGTCTAATCACTGCGCGGAGGAGGATTGCGAAACAAAACTAGGCTTTTCGAGTGTTGCTCCGCCTCCAAGTAGTCACCTGTGCGGTTCATGCTCTCAGTCGGTTAAGGCAGTGTAGTTATTACGGTACGTTTACAGGAGCCACAGAAATTGCTTTTTGCCGACAATATAGCCCGGCAATCTACATCTATGTCTATATCTACATCCACATCCATATCGATATTCCGCAGTCAACTTA
Source organism: Schistocerca cancellata (assembly GCF_023864275.1). NCBI lineage: Eukaryota > Metazoa > Arthropoda > Insecta > Orthoptera > Acrididae > Schistocerca > Schistocerca cancellata. The sequence goes on along the minus strand of NC_064634.1, from coordinate 381,212,146 downwards.
CGAGGCGTGGCGGAAGGTACCCCTACCATTACTAGTCATTTTCTTTCCCGTCTCACTCGGAAATAGAACAATAGAACGAGGGAAAAAAGGCTATCTACACTACTGGCCATTAAAATTGCTACACCAAGAAGAAATGCAGATGATAAACGGGTATTCATTGGACAAATATATTATACTACAACTGACATGTGATTACATTTTCACGCAATTTGGGTGCATATTTCCTGAGAAATCAGTACCCAGAACAACCACCTCTGGCCATAATAACGGCCTTGATACGCCTGGGCATTGAGTCAAAAAGAGCTTGGATGCAGTGTACAGGTATAGCTGCCCATGCAGCTTCAACACGATACCACAGTTCATCAAGAGTAGTGACTGGCGTATTGTGACGAGCCAGTTGCTCGGCCACCATTGACCAGAAGTTTTCAATTGGTGAGAGATCTGGAGAATGTGTTGGCCAGGGCAGCAGTCGAACGTTTTCTGTATCCAGAAAGGACCGTACAAGACCTGCAACATGCGGTCGTGCATTATCCTGCTGAAATGTAGGGTTTCGCAGGGTTCGTAACACAACTGAAATGTAACGTCCACTGTTCAAAGTGCCGTCAATGCCAACAAGAGGTGACCGAGACGTGGAACCAATGCCACCCCGTACCATCACGCCGGATGATACGCCAGTATGGCGATGACGAATACACGCTTCCAACGTGCATTCACCGCGATGTCGCCAAACACGGATGCGACATCATGATGCTGTAAACAGAACCTGGATTCATCCGAAAAATTGACGTTTTGCCATTCGTGCACCCAGGTTCATCGTTGAGTACACCATCGCAGGCGCTCCTGTCTGTGATGCAGCGTCAAGGGTAACCGCAGCCATGGTCTCCGAGCTGATAGTCCATGCTGCTGCAAACGTCGTCGAACTGTTCGTGCAGATGGTTGTTGTCTTGCAAGCGTCCCCATCTGTTGACTCTGGGACCGGGACGTGGCTGCACGACCCGTTACAGCCATGAGGATAAGATGCCTGTCATCTCGACTGCTAGTGATACGAGGCCGTTGGGATCCAGCACGGCGTTCCGTATTACGCTCCTGAACCCACCGATTCCATATTCTGCTAACAGTCATTGGATCTCGACCAACGCGAGCAGCAGTGTCGCGATAGGATAAACCGCAATCGCGATAGGCTACAATCCGACGTTTATCAAAGTCGGAAACGTGATGGTATGCATTTCTCCTCATTACACGAGGCATCACAACAACGTTTCAACAGGCAACGCCGGTCAACTACTGTTTGTGTATGAGAAATCGGTTGGAAACTTTCCTCATGTCAGCACGTTGTAGGTGTCGCCACCGGCGTCAACCTTGTGTGAATACTCTGAAAAGCTAATCATTTGCATATCACAGCATCTTCTTCTTATCGGTTAAACTTCGCGTCTGTAGCACGTCATCTTCGTGGTGTAGCAATTTTAATGACCAGTAGTGTATATGCCTCCGTATGAGCCCTAATGTATCGTATCTTATCTTCGTCGTCCTTACGCGCAATGTATGTTTTAGGCAACAGAATCATTCTGTAGTCAGATTCAAATTCCGGTTCTCTACATTTTCTCAATAGTGTTCATCGAAAAGAACGTCCCATTGGAAATCCCGAAGCATCTCCATAACACTTGCGTTTTGTTCGAACCTACCACTAACAAATCTGGCAGCCAAGCGCTGAATTGCTTCGATCTCTTCCTTTAATCCGACCTGGTGCCGATCCCAAACACACGAACCGTACCCAATAATGGGTCCCACTGGTGTACTACATGCCGTCTCCTTAACAGATCAACTGTACTTTCCTAAATTTCTCTCAATAAAACGAAGTTGAGCATTCGCCTCGTGGCGATGCGACCCGCTCTTTGTTGAATCTCCTCATTACCTTTCACAGATCTTAAACTGATGAGAAATGCTCACGACACGATACAACTAGTGTTTTGTAAACCACTTCTTTCGTGTATGAATTACATTTTCGTAAGAGTCTTCCAATGAAAGTTTGACACATCTTTTTCTTAGTTTTATGTAGTAATTCTATGTCATTCCGGAGATTAGACCTAGAGTTCATTTAATACTAGGGTCCTGCAGACGAAAAGATTCCATCGGGCTGTAGACTACTACAAACGAAAAACTTTTAACACAGTAGAATTAACTTTTGTGCTCGTGTACGATGGAAGTCCCCCACTTTTGATTGTGATCAATGTGTGACAGTATCTGAATCTGTTCGATACTATGAAAATGTTGACTAAGAAAAAATTGAATGGCGTTCCATGACAAGATACGTTTATTGACAAGGAACTGCATGAGCATCAACATAAGAAAGGATTTCACCAACACTTAAGCATGGAAGTCACATCATGTCGGCGATGAGGTCGTCAAGCGAGTTTACAAGCTCTGGAACGACAAGGTGGAGGACTGAAACTAACTGTGTCCCAAATAGAGACGTTCCGGCATTCACCTTAATCGAACTAGCGAAAGGATGGAAAACTTGAATCTAGATCCACGATCCTCCAAATGTGAGACCGTCACCGTAACCACTGTAACAGAGAACTGACACCTGTGATTAACTGCAAGGCAATTCACAAAGAGTGGAGAGTTGCTGCTTAGCCTCCGATTTAACTGGCTCAAATGGCTCTGATCACTATGGGACTTAACATCTGAGGTCATCAGTCCCCTAGAACTTAGAACTACTTAAACCTAACTAACCTAAGGACTTCACACACATTCATGCCCGAGGCAGGATTCGAACCTGCGACGGTAGCAGTCGCGCGGTTCCGGACTGAAGGGCCTAGAACCTCTCGGCCACAACGGCCGGCTCTGATTTAATTAACAGTCTTTAAGCTTCCAAAAGCAACATTACGAAGTGACCTTGCGAGAAATGAAGACATAGTAGAATTTCTACGAAAGGTGAATGAACGACTTGATTTCGGCTCGAGTAATTATTGCAAGTGCAGACATCATGCCACGCGGCACGGTTTTGTGACCATCGCTGTAGTGGGTTGGGCTGGGTTGTTTGGGGGAAGAGACCAAACAGCGAGGTCATCGGTCTCATCGGATTAGGGAAGTATGGGGAAGGAAGTCGGCCGTGCCCTTTCAAAGTAACCATCCCGGCATTTGGCTGGAGGAATTTAGGAAAATCACGGAAAACCTAAATCAGGATGGCCGGACGCGTGATTGAACGGTTGTCCTCCCGAATGCGAGTCCAGTGTGCTAACCACTGCGTCACCTCGTCCGGTCGCTGTAGTGGAAGGCTGGGCAGTGCAAGACCCAAATGGTTGCATGCACTTCCATGATGACTGATACTTACTGAACTATTCAATTAGCAAATATGTCCTCCTCTCGAAAGGAGTAACGTAGAATATAGCGGATCTATTCTTAAAACCGTATGTTGTCAGATTGCAATTAAAACCAGTATCAGAGTGATTCTCCGTTACAGAAACTCTGCTTCCTCTACTTGCATCTGCTCAGCGAGTTTCGGTCTCCACCTGCCCCAAAGAGAATGACACCACAAACAACAGTGATCGTAGACTGCGAAAGCCTCCACAAACGTAGGTATACATTGAGAAAGAAACATGTTTGAATTTATTTCCACCCTTATTCGTGAGCAAAGTTCAGAGCACAAGCGAAAGACACGAAGGGGACAAAATAAATCGACGAAGGTGGCAAACTTGCGCCGCTTTTCACGCTAACGCCAGCTGCACTTCGGCGAATCGGGGCTTCTTCGCGGATGAAGTTACGCAGAAGCCGTTGCTGACTTCTCACCTCGACGCACGGTGGATGGCTTCTGTGCTCGGTTTTCCGTTCGGCTCAATCTCCCGTACGGACAATGTAGCTCCTTAGAACTTTTTTCAATTCTCATTGTTTGCTGTTTACGTCGTCTCATCGTAGCGAACGTCGTCTCATCATAGCGAGTGAACATTGATAAACCACGGAGAAACTAACTCCGTTAAACGAATTACACGTAAAGATATTGGTTTTCATATATTAGAGTTCACGTAAAACTCGTAGTTAAGATCCGCATCTTCTACGCTGACAGACACAACATGAAAGACAAAACAAACAACGATAAAACTACATCAACCAAAGAAATAAAATACGCTATCAGTAAGGATAAGAAACGTCTAACAGAGAAAATCACGTACTTGAAATGCTGCAGTGGAGTAAAGCTAGTCACGAAAAGAAGAACCTCCGTTATTCCCCGATAGAAATGAAGCTTCGGACGGCAAAACAGCACAGAGACGACGAAATTGAATAAGTAAACAATTTTACTCTCAGTAAATAGAAATTTTGTTTTTATGGAGGGCAGAAAATTATACGCGAGTAATTCTTAATAACATGGCGGAGTCTTCTTTTTCCTTTCTCGGCGTCAGGAGTGCCGAGAGTTCACTTGCCTCCTCTCACGCTAAAGACACACGACACAACTTCTGCCGAACGCAATCTATGTTTCTGAAGCATTTACTAGGCACGCACTACTTAATGGTGAAATCACCTCTAGGAGGCTCAAATGGTTCAAATGGCTCTGAGCACTATGGGACTTAACAGCTGAGGTTATCAGTCCCCTAGAACTTAGAACTACTTAAACCTAACTAACCTAAGGACATCACACACTTCCATGTCCGAGGTAGGATTCGAACCTGCGACCGTAGCGGTCTCGCGGTTCCAGACTGTAGCGCCTAGAACCGCTCGGCCACCCCGGCCGGCTCCTCTAGGAGGAACCACGCAAAATGGAACAGCGTTTTACATGCTGGACTAGTATTTGAGCGAAGCGAGCATCAAATCTTAGCTTCCCTATGGTTTTTATGAACCACTTCTGACGAATACCACGATGATTCCTTCAGCACGACAATCACCGAGATCCTATCCCATCCTGGACCAATTCGGACTGTGCTCCATCGATAATAACATCGACTCCTACGAGACGAACTACCACCATTCTTCTTTCCTTCTTCATTAATGCTAAATGAATATTCCTTCACCCTAGTTGGCTTTGCAAAGACTTTGGTCTGTTATTCATATCAGCTCCTTCTTACAAAATTACTAACGTTCATTCATTTAACAGTATGACTCACCGACCGTCTGCAGTGCATGTTGGCGAGCAAGAGCAACCCACATTAACCTGTCTGCAAAAGCCACTGCTCTCGGTAGTTAAGTGAAAGCCGTCGGCCACTGCGTTGTCCGTGGTGACAGATAGTGCCTGAAATTTGATACTCTCGTCACACTCTTAACACTATGGATCTCGAAATACCGAATTCCCTAACGATTTCCATGGGTCTAACTCCAACAACCATTCGTGTTCTAAGTTTGTTAATTCCCGTCGTGCGGCCATAATAACGTCGGAGACCTTTCCACACATATCACTTAAGATTAAATAACAGCTGCCAATGCATTGCCCTTTTATACCTTGCGTACGCGATACTACCGCCATCCGTATATGTGTGTATCGCTATCCCGTGACTTTTGTCGGCTCAGCGTATGGTTAACATCTTCTCCGTGTGAACGTCTGAACACTGGGATGTCTCTTGTCAGTTATCTTAATCCTCACTGGTACGTAATTAAGAGCTCCCACCATTGATAATATATTGAACTTGTTCTTATGAAGCGGTTTTATTTCACATCCACAAAACATGTCTCTTACGATCGAGCATCTTTGCTTTCAATAGAACTGATAGGCTTAACCTTACTTGCTGATGTTTAGGAGCAAACTAGAAATTGAAGCCAACACTTTTCCTGTAAAAGTTACACATGTTTGCCTTCTGGACTGCTTTACCTACATATTTGATTTAATAAGTCTGCTGCTGACAATATTTCAATAGTACAGCAACCAGACTCTGTTACGTACATGTCAGCCCATGATGTCTGTTCTCGCCGCCATAAATCACGAGGGGGTTGCGTTATCGAGCAGTTTGTCAAGAAAAAATAACTTTTACGAACAAATAACCATCACACCGAAATTCAAGGTTTCCGATTTGTTCACGGCAGCAGTAAACAGTGCGGCGAACTAGTGCTTTGACTAATCATAAAACTGTGTGCAAACAAAGTAATGTCAAACTCGTTTGCAAGTGTTGTTAAGTGTGGGAATCCCAAGGCGTGGTCGTTTACTTGGCAGTACCGCGCCGCTGTGCGGGCAGGAACCTAGTTTTACGAGCGTGCCGAGGCGAGCAGAAGCTGCGGGACTCTTTCCAGAGGGTTGCCATGGCGACAGAGGGGGAGCGCCGTGGCAACGCGGCGTCCTTCCCACAGCCCGAGCGGCGAGTTGCGTGCGCAAGCCCCGCAGACGCCGCCGCTGCCGCGCGTATTTATTTTCTGCACTTACCGAGAGACACGGGTGCTCAGGTTCCTCAATTGGTTTTCGTACAAGACTAAATGCTGAAAATGTGAGCAGAAACAATATTCAACGACGACATGGAGCGTATTCGTTGGAAAATACATACGGTACGTGTTGTTACTCAACAACATGCAATTTTGCGTCAGACGTTTTGACAGTAGGGTCTCTATCGAACTCTCGCAGTCTGCTTCTGTAACTGATCCTGTTTCTCCGTATTCCCTCTACTGTGCTTATACGCCACTCTCTAATCGGGACAACTCATTTCATGTTACTGAAAAAAACTTAACATTGCCTTACAATAGATCAACAAGAATACATTGGCGTTTAAATATGCCCGTTGATACCCATATCTCTGCTCTTGTCGCCAGTGGGCAATTAGCAGTCTTCTACAGCACGTGATGTGTGCACCCAAGTTTCTGTGCGAGAGCGTGGCGGCTCTTATCAACGTCTGGCCTCTAGATTTAGTTTTTCCGTTATTTCCATAAATTGCGCAAGGCGAATGCCTGAGTGGTTCTTTCGAAAGGACACGGTCAATTTTCTTCCCTATCCGTCCCCAATCCGAGCTTGTGCTCCGGGGCTTATGATTCGTCGTCGATGGGATATTAAACACTAATTTCCTTTCTTTTTTCTCCAATTCTGTATTTCTAGCGACGACAGACTTCCATGCGTTTAAGGTGCGACATGATGATCCATTAATGGATGAATTGGATGAGAGTCCGAAGAATATGATGAGTCCAATACCACTGAAATCTGATGTTCATATGGGAATACATCACTAAAGGATGTCGATAACGATAATACCTATCATTTATATCGTGTTGCCCTTTGTGACGATAGATACCTACATTTCAACATAGCTTCTTTTTAACTCCGAATGATGATATATCGTACATATACTCAGGATTGGTGGAAGTAGTTTGCGAATGAAACTGTTTCAGCGAAAGGTCTGTCGTCGCCTAATAGGAATAGAGATGTGTTTGCGTCAGTAAAAGAGGCAAACTTTCGCTTTAAGTAAAGAGAAACAACGAACAAAATCTGAAAGGGAAAGGGAGAAAGAGAAAGAGAGAGAGAGAGAGGTCTAAAACACAATAATGGCGGTTGTCTTCAGGCCAAATATTTTATGCGAAAGTACTGGCGGAGTACAAAAAGAAGCTATTCGACTAATTAATGCACTGTGGCTCTGGTTCCCCGAGTTATGTAAGCGTTTAGGGCAAGAAAGAAAAAAGTATTCAGTTTTTAGAACTGCGAAGAAGTGAATCCAAAGAATAACCAGTGTTCTGGTGGAAAACGTGGCTAGACCTTGTTGAATTATTTGGGGAAAGCCATGGAAAATCTTCTTCTACAAGATGGTCGGACGGATAGAAATTGGAAATTTGTGGTAAGTTCTATGGGACCAAACTGCTGAGTCATCGGTCCCTAAGCTTACACACTACTTAATCGAACTTAAACTAACTTACGTTAAAGACAACACACACACACACAAACACACACACAAACACACACACACACACACACACACACACACACACATGCTCGAGGGAGGACTCGAACCTACGACGGGAGCAGCCGCGCGAGCCATGACAAGGTGCCACAGACCGCGCGGGATAGCCGTGGCGGATAGTTGGACTCTGCTCCCTCTGAAGACGAGGCTATTAAAGACGGAGGAACCTGCTTCGATGAATGCAGGATGTCCCATGAGGAATGATCAATATTCCGGGATATGACAGGAAAGATCATTCGAAGCAAAAACTCCAGTAAACATGGGCTCTAAAATGCATACCTTAAGAAATAAAAGCACTTGTTCATCTTCGCTAATGTGAAATACATCTCTTGCACTAAATAAGTGGTCATAGCTCTTAAGGTATGCATTTTAGAGCTCACGTTTACGGGACAATTTTTTCTTGATTTGGTCCTTCCTACCATCTCCTAAAATATGAAAAGTGAAGAACTTGGAGTAGAAGAGATTTGTTTCACAGTATTGAAGACGAAGAATTGCTCATAGCTCTTAATGTATGCATTTTAGACCCCTTGTTTACTACACTGTTTTGCTTTCAATGGTCGTTTCTGTCACATTCCCTGAATTCTGACCATTCCTCCTGGGGGAGCTCTGTATACTCGGCAAACCAGTGTAAAGTGCACAGCAGAGGGTACATCGTGTATGAAGCGAAGAAAGAATGACTGTTCACACTTTATTGTAGTGGTCCCTAAGCGAAATGTAAGATGGTAACAGCATACTGGTCGCACCGTATTTTACACATACAGGTTCTCTAAATCTACACAACAAGATTTCACGAGAACTATGTCGTATTTCTTCCAAGAATACTTACTTAAGTTCCCAGAGTATTTCTATCACACTTTCATATGCGGTATACCGTCCTGCTACAATTCTGCCAAAGCGTGTTCGATGACTGTTGCCATGGCTGCTTGATGAGGACTCCAAACTTTCAGGCAGTACTATAGAATCCATTACACTAGCGCTTTGTACGCAGACTTCTTTGGCAGATACATTGCGCTTTCTCAGAACCCTTCCAACAACTCTCAGCCTTCCAATTACCTTCCATAATACGGATTTTACGTTATCGTCGTATTCCAAACCGCTTCTAAGGAATGCTCCGCCGTTTTGGCCGCAGACGGGCGAATCGGGACCGACCGACCGCCGTGTCATCCCCAGACAACGGCACCGTATGGATGCGGTATGGAGGAGAGTGGGGCCAGCACGCCGCTCTACCGGCAGTTGTCGGTTTAGCAGTCCTGAAGCCGCTACTTCTCAATCAAACAGCTCCTCAATTGGCATCAAGATGCCGAGGGGATCCCTTGCCAGCCCTTCCACCAGTGGCAAATCCCTCTCAGTACCAGGAATCGGAGCCGGGTCCTCCGCTTGGCAGTCAGCCACGCTTACACTGCTTCTTAGCACCAACCTTATATAATTATACGATGTGACTCTCTCAAGACGTTTACCACTTTAAAGAGAGCTGCTATTCATAGACAAAAGGCATATGGACAATTGAGGAGAGAAACAGTTTAGTGTTTCATTGTCAACGAGATGTTCAGCGATTGCACATTATAAATAATTTGAGTATTTGTTAACATTAAAATTTTGGTTCCCCCTACTGCTCCTATACGTAAGCAACTTTTACAGTTTTTTTTTCTTCCATTCGTTGTACTTTTCTGGCAGAATTACATGTGCATTTCCCAATGCCGTAACCAGTTGCGACCAACCAGTGGTCATCTTCGAACTAAAGGCACACTCTGCAAACGACCTCCGTTGCATTCTTAACAAACTTTCATTTTTCTTCCGTTTGTAAATCTCCGAGGAAAATTTGTACGATATTGACTCACTGCAATGGAAAATGCACTTCAAGCGCATCGTAAGAGCGAGTGTTACGGCTTCGGTTACGGGCCTTCCGCTGTAAAACTGTTTTCTGCAGCTCAGCCATGGCTCCAGAACACGTAAGGGCCGCTAGGGCGTCAACAGTTTCTATCCGGGATAAGCGGCCGCGACAAGATGGGGCGAGACGTGATCCCGATTTTATGACCCACAAAACAAGGGCCGCGAGTTTGTTGACAAGCGCGCCTGCTGTGCACGTGGTGCGCGCGCCACGCCGCCGCTCCGCTCCACGCCACGCCACGCACATCGATCGGCCGTGCGCGGAGCGTGAGTCACGCACAACGAGGCCCACCTTGCCCCCACCCACTGGCAGCGGCGCGATCAATGTGCGTGCGGCGTGCGCAAACGGCTAGAGCTGGCAGCGCCGCGGGCCGCGTGCGTGCGCGCTCGGGATGTTTGCGTTCGCGTGTGCGCGCGCTAGCGCTCGCGCAGCCGCCGCGTCCCGCGCGCCCTCTGGCCGCGCTTCCGCCTTTCTGCGCAAAGAGCCGGCCCTGGCCGCTTGGGCGCGCCGGCTGCGCGTCCGAGCGGCCGCGCGGCGCCAGTTCAAAAGCAACGGCGCACGCGTCACAGCAGGTGCACGGAAGCTACTACGCCGGAAAACGCACGCTCCGTGACGCAAATTGTTCTCTGACTAGCAGGCACGCTCTAAACGTCTCGTGTCCACTCTGGCGCTACGTAGTACCCTGTCAATAGAACACATATTGTTTTAGGAATGTCAACATTTTTTCGCCTGTCTGCTATATACAATTGCGATTTTGGCCTGTCACGACCTTTTCAAGTGCTAATTACGACTCGCGTTAATGCATAATCGATCCGTTTTAATTAAGATGACACTGTTCTCGTGTCAATCATGTTTCCATATTGCATAGGCAGCTGGTTTGGAGCACTTCATATGTGGAGTGATTCTTTTGCTGAGACATTTCTTCGGAGTCTGGGGCTCCTGCTGGAACAAGCGGCGTTTCGCAGGTTGCTACAGACACACAAATAATTTGTTTTCTGTCTAGCACAGCGTGCAGTGGTCAACTACACATAATACTAGTAGGAGGCCGCGCGGTATTAGCCGAGCGGTCTCAGGCGCTGCAGCCATGAACTGTGCGGCTGGTCCCGGCGGAGGTTCGAGTCCTCCCTCGTTCATGGGTGTGTGTGTTTGTCCTTAGGATAATTTAGGTTAAGTAGTGTGTAAGCTTAGGGACTGATGACCTTAGTAGTTAAGTCCCATAGGATTTTACACACACTAGCAGGAGGAGGGGGAGAAGATTAGTGTTTAACGTCCCGTCGACAAAGAGTTCATTAGAGACGGATGATACTAGGAATTACTGTCCATACATGTTAAAAGGTTGAAAAAAATTGCAACCAGTCACTTTCTTATGACAATATATTTTCAGGCGACACCTAGGTTAGACTGGAATGTGACAGCTTGGTTGTGAATTGGTGAAGCCAGCAACTGTGAAATGTGAAAGCAAATATCGGATTGCGGTGGTAGGTTGATCTGTGGTGTATCCTGAAGTCTCGGTTATGTTAGAAAATAGCAGTTTGGTTGTGAGCTGGCCTAGCCAGCAAACGTGAATCAAGAAACTACCTGAAGTGTTTTGCGACCCGCAGACATGCCAACACATCCCACCTCCGCTCAACTGCCACAAACTTGGAAAAGGTGCCCTCCAAATTTCTTTCGAGAAAACGAAGTACAGATCCAACATCCGTACAACAACTATCCCCTAACAACAGAGCAAAGTAAATGGTCAAATGGCTCTGAGCACTATGGGACTTAATTGCTCAGGTCATCAGTCCCCTAGAACTTAGAATTACTTAAACCTAACTAACCTAAGGACATCACACACACCCATGCCCGAGGCAGGATTCAAACCTGCGATCGTAGCGGTCGCGCGGTTCCAGACTGTAGCGCCTACAACCGCTCGGCCACTCCGGCCGGCACGACAGAGCACGATAAATAGGAAAGTGGACAGTTTTCAGATACCTTGGTGAAATACTACAGATGAAAACTATGCTAAAGACAGCAGGAGAGTGAAGATCTCCGCTTTCCGTAGGACGCATGTTCTGTATAAGACGAAGGCAATCTCCATGAAAGTTAACCTCAAACATAAAAACACAGTGATCAAACCCGAATGTCTATATATGCCTTCGAATTACAAGAAAGGCTGGACAGAAAGAAGCCGAGAAGTTTGAGTGCAAAATATTTCTGAAAATAGTGGGTTCTAAGGTAACAGTCAGACAGTATAGCGAAGAAGAGAAGAGTTATACAAGTAAAATTAGCAACTGATGGAGTCAATGAGAAAACGACGGCAAAAGTTCTACGGACATCAGTTCAGGATGGTGCAACATGAACTAAGAAAGTATATTTTTACTGTACAGACGAAAAATCTCAGCTAAATGGTTTAAGGAAGGATCTCAAGAAACTGGACTGAATCAGGAAGACAATTCTAACCGATCAGAGTACAGATGACTAATCGTCAACTTTAAAGGCTTCCACGGTGAGCAGAAGCAGAACAGCGGCTGGAGAGAGGAGAGAAGGCAGGCAGTCAAAGACTGCAACGCCATTGGGCTTTTAAAAAGGCTTCTATAAACGCCTTACAGCTATTTGATGTGGTCTCTAACGGTCCTAAACTTAGGAGGAAGGGGGTTGGGTGTGGGGTGGGAGGTGACATTACGTCTGGTGGACGCACATTGGAAATTAAGAGAGCAGTGTGACATGTTTTCGATACCAACTATTACAAGGAAGTTTTACATCTCTTTATATAAATGACGAAAATGACGAAGACTGCTGTCTTATGCGCATGCAATATATAAATATCGTTGACAGAAGGACGGTGTCCACCTAAAACAGAGGGTTGTGCGTTAATGCACTTCATAGTGAGCTGTTACTAGAGAATGGCATAACAGGCCTAAATCGCTATTGTGAATAAATACTGCCACATTTATTAGCAGGCTACATCTACAGCTATACTCCGGAAGCCACCTTACGGTGTGTGGCGAAGGATACTTCTAGTAGCATTATCTGAGCCCCTCTTGCTTTCCTGTGCCGTTCGCGAATGGCGCGTGGGAAGAATGATTGTCGATAAACCTCTATATTACCTTTAATTCGATACATTTTTCTCGTTGTGGTCATTTAGAGAGACTCTTTGCTCGACTCTTCCCGGAACGTACACTCTTGGGATTTCGACAGTAAACCTCTTCGTGATGCACAACGTCTTTATTGTGGGTTCAACCACTGGATTTTACTGAGTATCTCCTTAAAGCTCTTGCGCTGACTAAACGAGACGAAATGCGCCGACCTTCGTTGGATCTTGTCTGCCTCTTGCATTAATCTAACCTCGTAACGCTCCCAGACTGATAAGCAATACTCAAGAATCGGTAGAACAAGTGTTCTTAAGACTCTTCTTTCGTGGATGAATTACATTCCCTTAAGATTTTCATACGAATCTGAGAGTGGCATCTAGTTTTTTCACTGTTCGTTTTACGTGGTCGTTCCACTTCAGGTAGTTCCTGATAGTTACTCCTACGTATTTTACGATATCTACTGCTTCCAGTGATTTGTTAGCAATAATGCAATCTACGTCTACATGGATACTCTGCAAATCACATTTAAAAGCCTGGCGGAGGGTTCATCGAACCACCTTCATAATTCTCTATTATTCCAATCTCGTATAGCGCGCAGAAAGAACGAACACCTATATCTTCCCGTGCGAACTCTGGTTTCCCCTATTTCATCATGGTGATGACGAATTATGCTGTAGAGGATTTCTTCGTATTTTTATGCGCGCTGTGTTACATTTATTTACGTTCAAGTTCAACTGTCTGTCTATTCACCATTCATCAATATTCTGCAGGTCTTCTTGCAGTTCGCTAGTCTTCTGGCCTTACTACCTTATTATAAATGGCTCTGAGCACTATGGGACTTAGCAGCTGAGGTCATCAGTCCCCCAGAACATAGAACGACTTAAACCTAACTAACCTAAGGACATCACACACATCCATGCCCGAGGCAGGATTCGAACCTGCGACCGTAGCAGCAGTGCGGTTCCGGACTGAAGCGCCTAGAACCGCTCTGCCACTGCGACCGGCTACCTTATTATAGGCAAACGCGTTATCTTCGAATAGCGTCACGGAGATTCCGACATTATCCAGTACATCGTCATGTATATTGTTGTGCGTAACGATTCTATCACACTTACTTAGCGTACTCCTTAAAATTAGTTTTACATCCATCGATTCTATTCTGTTAAGAAGGGCGTGTTGAGTTCTGTGTTGAAGGAAGTTCTAAATCTAGTCATAAGTCTCTCGAGTACTCGGTAATATCGGAATTTTTCACGAAACGACAGTGCAGAACTGTATCAAATGCTTTCCTGAAATCAAGAACACGGCATAAACAGTCCAGCCGAAAAATGTTGCCATTTCTGAAATATAGCAACCTTGTGGACGCATGCAATAGGAAAAAGAACGCATACTACTGGTGCGATTTCGGATTGTCACGATTGTCAGCCGAGGTAACTAGCAGACTCTGGCTGGCAGGCCTTAGAAGTTACAACGGTACAGACCGACCGCCGTCTCATTCTCAGCCTAATGGCGTCATCTAACGCAGGTACGTAGGGGCGTGGGGTCAGAACCGCTCTCCCGGCGGTTGTCAGTTTTCATGGCCTGGGGTCACTACTACTCGGCCACATGGATCCTTATTTGGCATCACGAGACTGAGTGCATCCTGGCAGATCAATAGCGAATAGCGGCCCGGATGGTCATCCTTCCAAGTGCCAACTATGCCCAACGGTGCTTCACTTTGGTGACCTGAACGGTGTCACCCGAGTTACTGAATACGTTTTTTGCACACTATTACAACGATCGATCCAGTCGTTCTTCTCAGGGCGCTGATAGATGTGTTGCGTCACGCGTACTTGGTGGCTGGACTCCAACCAGATTGTGAACTATTGTTGGTGTCGGCTTTGCTTTTCTGTGTTCTGTGTTACTAGACAGCGCCACAGGTTACGCCAAAGTTGTAAACGTAACATATACAATGGGTCGTCAGTCGTGCTTGGGTAGACCAATCGGTGAAGCACTCGTTGCGGAAAGCCAATGTCTCAGGATCGACTTCCGGTCCGGTACACAGCTATAATCTGCTATGAAGTTTCAGATGAGCGCACACTCCGTTTCAGAGTGAAAATTCGTTCGGGAAATAATCTCCTAGGCTGTGGCAAAGCAGTTGCTCTCCAATTTCATTTCTTCCGGGAGTGAGGATGCAGAAGAACTTGTGTGAACCTGTGTGAGAGGTACTGGGGAACTCAAGATATGAGGGCGAGTCGTGTGCCATGCTTGGTAGAACACTTGGGCAAGAATGGCAAAAGGTTCCAAATTCACGTCCCGATCCGGCACACGGTTTTAATCTGCTAGGAATTTGCAAATCACCACACACTCCGTGCGGAGTGAAAATTCACTCTGGTGACAACACAGACATACATCAATTCACTTCGATAGTCTGATGGTGGAGATTCGAATCTCTGAAATACGTAGTGGACGTAAAAAAACAGATTTTTTTTTCTTTCACTCGATATCAATAATTGTCACAGTAAGCTACATCCACTGTCCTGTCGGACCATGTAGTACTGACCTTCCACTGTGTCATCCTCTGCAAATGGCGTCATTTGGATGCAATATGTAGGGACGTGGAGTAAGCACACCGCTCTCCTGGCCGTTGTCGGCTTTCCAGGACACGAAAGTAGCTCCATTATCAGTTGGTAGACGCGCGGGTTTCTACCCGCCGCAACTAGGAGTATTAGCATTCTAAAGCCGGTCAAAAATCAAAATTGCCAAGTTACTTCAAAATCCTTACAAACATATTAAATCTTCAAGGTCGATAACTTGTCCGTCTTTCGGCAGCCAGAACCGTCCTCTACATTCACGCCACCTGTTGCAAAATCAATCGCAAACCAGGCATAGTGGGAAATACAAGTGCTCGTCCGTGTGGCCTTGTTTATGACATTTAATTCTCTCGCTTTTGTAGTAAAGTTTAGATAAGAACCTCTACTGAACAAGGGAATGAAAGGTGTGCACTTAATCTTATATCACGCCTTACTGTTTTGCTGTTTCAATTGTAAGTTTATAGACGTATTTCTATGGTATATTTGTCACCTCAGAATCCTGAGATTCCAATGCTTTTAGATGCCTGGGGTCGAGCTATATTTCTTTTACAGGCATGAAATTTAAACCGATGACAACTGTTTATCACAAAACCATTGTCCGCCCTCATCCGCCATTTTGTTTTTAATTAAGTGAAATGTTAAATTAGTGAAACTACTGCAGCATAGTGTTTTTCTCAAATATTCTGTTGCAGATACTTTTGAACAGTCAAGAAATTTATCAAAAGAGCTTTGTACGATATTTTGAAACAATTTACAGGAAATAAAATGGGTAAGAAATTTTCGTTTGTGGAAAAAAATTGCAGAAATATTAAAATGTCCTGCTGATCAAACAACTGTTTTAAGTTTCAAGGAAGAAATGAATCTCCTCGTAGACATTCCCAAACGTGGATGTCGGAATACAAATCACGGCAAAACATCCAGAAGATTTTTGTCGAACCAGAATTCTCTTCTCGAATCTTTGGCTTCAATGTGGGATTTAATTAAACGATTCAAAGTAATCCTGGAAGTAATTTCGCGTGGCATCATCATTGATACTGAGAAATTTGATGCCTTTGCTCGTGAAACTGCAAAAGTGTAGACAGATTTGTATGGCTGGCATTCTATGTCACCAACTCTTCACAAAGTTTTAATGCATCGTGCCGAAGTCATATATAAAGAAATTCTACATACAAGACAACTGTCGGAGAAGGCGACTGAGGCCTGCAACAAGCACATACGCCAAAACAAAATAAATTCCGCTCCTATATTTTCATGTGTGATTATAACAGGAATATACCACACAGATTGTTACTAACTTCAGGCCTATATTTAAGGTATAGCAGACCAAGGCATCATTTTCGCAAGAGGCACTCGGTCTAGTGATCGAAAGAACACCGGCTTTACCTCTAGATGAAAATAATAGCGACGAAATTATAGGGGAAGGCGAAGATGACGAAGAGGGTGATGCCCTACAGTTTGACACTTAATAAAGAAATATTGTACTATTCTGCATGTCAAGATTGTATATTTCATAAATAAACATACAGTTAAGGTCAAAAAATGTATTTCATTTGCCGGCCGGTGTGGCCGAGCGGTTCTAGGCGCTACAGTCTGGAACCGCACGACCGCTACGGTCGCAGGTTCGAATCCTACCTCGGGCATGAATGTGTGTGATGTCTTTAGGTTAGTTAGGTTTAAGTAGTTCTAAGTTCTAGGGGACTGATGACCTCAGAAGTCCCATAGTGCTCAGAGCCATCTGATTTTTTGTATTTCATTGATCCCACTGCGAAAAGAAGCATATAATTTTGGCCGGTTTTTAAGTGCAAATACTCCTATGTGCGCTGTCCTCCCGAATAGGGGCCTTGCCCCTGTCCAACTCGTCCTTTCACAGAAGAAGGAATTTGCATGCGCAGTACCAGTAGCGCACATTTGTTCATCCCCTGAGCCTGAATCGCTTCTTCTGACGAAGGTGAGCCGCAGTCTGCTGAATGACCGGCGGCTACCGTGCGGGCACAATGAGGACCGGCGTGCGGCTGCGCCGTGGTGCTCGCGTGACGCGTCCTCCGCTGTGTTTACCTCGCGCCGGAGGTAATGACCCCCGCCCGGCGCCCTGGGACCCGGGCCTCGCTGCTGACCCTTCCCAACCGCCGGCAGATATCATCTGTCACACTGCAGCCTTCTCGGCCACCGCCCTGCCTCCATTAACCCTTTCTGCGCCAAGGGAAGGGCTTTAATGTCTTAACTCGCCGACAGGAAAGAAACTGTCTGCCACTCCTCAGGGTTAACGCGCTCTAAGCGTCTGGCGTCTGACAGATCTCTACACTTTAGCAGTATAGAATCAGTAACTCTCTCACCCCCTATTCTCTAAAGAATCGAACTCGCACGTGTAAAACATCTGTTTCACGCATCTCAGTGTTAATGACGTCGTATCTCCTGAACTATGTGTCGTACAGCGATGTACGTTCAGTGATATACGTAGGTACTATCAGCAAAATACGTTGCGAGCAGAGTTAGCAGTAACAAAGTAGTAAATTGAAACGTCTTTCCTGATGATGACGTTTTACTGCGTGAAGCGATAATTTGTTTTCCTTTTATTGTTTTGTGGGTGACGTCAGCAGGAAAGAGATTCGGAAATTTCTGAAATTATGTGTAAAGTTTTTTGAAGTCGCTAAGTGCTCTCATTCTCAAATACTGGAAGAATAGTCTGGGTAATACGCACACCGGGATTTACGCTGCGTCAAGACATATACTGTAGTGTCACAGGCTATTTCGTAGGAAATGGCGTGTCACACTCAGGTTTAACTTAGCTGATGAAATATGTAGGAAAATTTCTTAATGGGTAAGTTAGAGGAGGTTCATTAATTGCGTGAGGTTTACTTTTAAAATCTGGACCTCCCTCTACCATTTTTGAGATTCGATGAGATGTGGTGGAACCCATCTCCCTCTCACGTAAGGTTTACGTAAAAATTATTTTTTAGATTTAGTTTAAACAATGATTAAAACACTTTAATAAAAACATGTTCACTTAAAAAGTGTATTAAACAGTGTTTTTAACACGAGATTAATAACACTTTATTCTAGACAGGTCAACCCCGAGTAGTATTCAGACAGACGGACAAAACGGCTCCACGAAAATAATATTAACTGTTATCACTAAAAAATTAACCTTTAATTGGTATACTACATACGTAAAATGTCATGAAAAATTTACTTACTTTGTAGATGAAAGACAACATTGTACCTTTCTTTGACTTGTGTGTTTACATAATAAAAGACAAAAAAAAATGGTTCAAATGGCTCTGAGCACTATGGAACTTAACATCGGAGTCATCAGTCCGCGAGAACTTAAACTTTGCTTCGAACAGGCCCTGGCATTGTGCCCTGTTTAGGCTACTCATGTTTGCCTTATTACGGGCAAAGAGCAGCAACGAGCACATTCTTGTAAGGCTTTAGTTTATTGTAGTCAAATACTCGCATAAAATATTTCAGTGGCTAACTGGTGTACACTTCTGTCATTTTCAATTGTTCATCTATAATTTTTGGTCTAAGACTGCCAGTAGAGTAAACTGGTAAAAGCCTCACTCAAAGGTTTACTGATATATTTGCACTATTTGCACCTAAATTATACAAGGACCACTGCAAATAATGTAACTTGAAATAGGTATAGCAACTGCAACATTTTATACGAATATTTCGCTGCAATAAATGTAACTGTTCTCAGTTTACAGATAAACTGGTTATGCAGCCGGTTTTCCTAAGTTTTCTGAAATTTGGAACCATTAACAGGTTTTGATAACGACTTTGCGAGTCAACCGGACTAGGAAGACGACTTCTTGCAGTTATGCTTCCTTTTCTTATACAACAGCTTCAAAATGTTTTGTTTAAACCGTATCTTTTGAGTCCCTCCTGGGGAGGAAAGAATCCAACTGATCCAAATGGGGTAAGGCAGTAACGAGGCAAGAAGATGAAACGTTCTAAGAGATGGTTATAATTGGAGAGATATCTCAAAAACTGACTATAAAAAATACTTAAATACGCTTTCTTAAATACAAAACCTTTTTGTTACGTTTATAGTTTGATTTTTTAATGCACTTGGAAACACGAGAATATTACTCCAAATAAAGGAGCACTTTCTGCCGCACATTTAACCATTACAAAAGGATATACGTTATTCTACTAGGTAACCTAACTGTTCAAAAAAACATTGACAAATCGTGAAGACGAATGTCCGATCTACAGATGTAAAAATGACAACACAATCCTTATCGCAAGGACCACTAGTGTACTACACTTTAAAGATTCTCAAAGCAAGTGATTTCTCGGCAAAAAATGACGATTCCCTTCGTAAAACGCAGTCACAAATATCGACGTACCATTCGTAAGATCAACCGACTGTCCATTTCTGAGCCCCCCATCGTGGCCAAACCGATCAATAAACGTCCATTCGCTGGAAGATAAAACTGGCGACTTTTTCTACGCGTTGCCTTATATCAGCACTGCACGTGCGTTTCATCAGCGTGTCAACTACGCACGATAAATATTGCACACACACTTTATGGTCCTCAGTGTGTCTGCAGCGCAGCGTAATTGTACGCATTTTATGACGGCAGCTAATCTGGCTTCGTCAGCTGGGGATGCGTAATTAAAGATTACCCAACTGCGTGACTCACTGAACGGCGAACACGCAACACGGGCATCCTGCAGGATGTGCTGTGATGGTCACTTCCGAAACGGAGAACATTTGGCGTGACTGCAGCCATCAAATGCGGATCTGAGATGTTGCTGTCATGTAGGAGACAGCAGGCAACCTCGCCGTTACTCACAGTTCTCTTACCGGAAATACAGCGAGTCTTGGGTAATATTATATGAGTTACCTGAATTGAATCTCCATCCTACCGAATAGGCGTCAGTGCCGTAACACTGCCGCCTCGCTAGGTAACGTGACTGGGGACTGCTGGTTTCCGCGGCTTAATGCTCATTGACACTGGATTTTTTGGTGCAGAGTAGGAGAAATTATAGCCCAAATTGTATCACTAGTGCTAAGATTTCTTTAAGGGTTGTCCAGAGATCGATGAAATACTGTTCTCATAAACCACAGAGAATGCAGGGTTTCTAGAATCGAAAAGAAAATTACTTTTGTGTGTACGGCGTCCACAGTAAGTATTGCCCCCACGATCCTATTCAGGAAGGAGAAATACCGTCTACAAATTTTGCTGCTGACATTTTAATTCTGTCAGTGACGGCAAAGGACATGGAATTTATAATGTCGTGATAAGACATGGTGCACCTGAAAAGTCCGGTGAATGACCTCAGAAAAAAAAGGGTTACAAACAAAATACTTTCACTCGCCTTCAAAGTAATGAACATTAGACATAACAGATTTCTGATGTCAGTTTTAAGGCTGTTGGAAATTATCTGCAAATGCTTCTTGTGGAATCGCTTGAACCACCGTGGACAGCGTTGTTGGACACCCTCAAGTCTGCGTCCCCAACTTTCTCGTTCGACGCCAAGGTGACTGCTCTACAATAACCATATTTGACGCCAGCAGACTCTTGTTTGACCGCCTTCGCACACGTTGCGCGTGTCCACGGTACTTCGCACGATTCCACGAGAAGCTTTTGCTGACAGTTTCCAGCAGCTTTAGAACCGGTATCGGAAGTGCGTTTTAGCTCGCTGTGATTACTGTGAAGTTGAGTAACGGTGCTTTGTAACTAGTGTTTATTTTATTTCCTGAGAGCAGTCACCGAACATTTCAGATGAATCGTGTATGTACCGGGTGATCAAAAAGTCAGTATAAATTTGAAAACTTAATAAACCACGGAATAAAGTAGATAGAGAGGTAAAAATTGACACACATGCTTGGAATGACATGGGGTTTTATTAGAACCAAAAAACAACAACAAAGTATTGCTAGACGCGTGAAAGATCCCTTGCGTCGTTTGGTGATGATCGTGTGCTCAGCCGCAACTTTCGTCATGTTTGGCCTCCCAGGTCTCCAGACCTCAGTCCGTGTGATTATTGGCTTTGGGGTTACCTGAAGTCGCAAGTGTATCGTGATCGACCGACATCTCTAGGGATGCTGAAAGACAACATCCGACGCCAATGCCTCACCATAACTCCGGACATGTTCACAACATTATTCCTCGACTACAGCTATTGTTGAGGAATGATGGTGGACAGATTGAGCATTTCCTGTAAAGAACATCATCTTTGCTTTGTCTTACTTTGTTACGCTAATTATTGCTATTCTGATCAGATGAAGCGCAATCTGTCGGATATTTTTTGAACGTTTGTATTTTTTTGGTTCTAATAAAACCCCATGTCATTCCAAGCATGTGTGTCAATTTGTACCTCTCTATCTACATTATTCCGTGATTATTCAGTTTTCAAATTTATACTGACTTTTTGATCATCCGGTATTTTTTTAAAGGATAATGGAGAGAGGTCTAAGTTAATCAGGCTACGCTGGGGAAATTGAGTAGAAAATGAGCCTCTTAAAGTATTAGATGAGTTATGCTATTCGGGTAGCAAAATAGTTGATCATAGCAGACGCAAAGAAGATATAAAGGGAAGATTTGCATAAGCAAGAAAAGACGTTTTGAGAAACAGAAATTTGTGAAAATCTAAAATAAAATGTTAGGATATTTTCGGAAGGTATTTGTATGGTGTGTTCCCTTAGACGAGAGTGAAATGTGGACGACAAATAGTACAGACAAGAGGAGGATAAATGTTTTGAAATGTGTTGCTGAAGGAGAATGCTGAAGATCTAATGGTTAAATAAATAATTAAAGAGGGGTTAGGTGACCGAAACAAAGGAAATCCATGCCACAACTTGACTGAAAGAAGGATACATAATGAGATACCGAGGAATAGTTAATCTGATAATGGAAGGTAGTGTGGAAGGGGGAGGGATGGGGGAAAATTGAAGAAGGAGACCAGGGCTTGACTACTGTAGGAAGGTTCTAATAGTTTTCGTTGCAGGGTTATGCACAGACTTATACAGAATAGACTAACGTGGAGAGTTGCATCAAATCAATCTTCTGACTGGAGACAACAGCAAAAACGACAATAACGGTTCTGTCATAAAGAAAGCAGCTCGCATCTAAACTGAACAATACTGACATCTATTCTCCGGAAGCCTCTTAAGGTGTGTGTCGTAGGGCACTTCTGGTATCACATCTCCCCAATCCCGCCAATCGCGAATCGCGCGTGGGAAGAATGATATCCGGTAAACCTTCGTAGGGTCTCTAATTTTTCTGATTGTCTTGTTACGGCCATTTACGAGATATTCGGGGGTCGATAAGGTATGGATGAGGAGGTCCTCCGCAGATTTTTGCGAAGATGGGAATATATAGAAAACAGTGACAAGCAGAAGCGACAGGATGATAGGACATCTGTTAAGATATCAGGCAGTAGAGGGAGCTGTAGAGGATAAAAACTGAGAGGAGGAATACCTCCAGCAAATAATTGAGGACGTAGGTTGCAAATGCTACTCTAAGATGAAAAGTGTGGCAAGGAGAGGAATTCGTGGCGGGAAGCATCAAATCAGTCAGAACACTGAAAAAAGGAGCGAATAGGAAAGGTAAAAGTAATACATTGTCGGACTCTTCACACAGTGCACTCTTTAGGAATTTCAATATTAACTCTCTCCTTTCTTTGTGAGACGCAACTCCTATCTTGTAGTTTCTACCATGGGACGCTGTAGAGCAGAGACGCACAACCTTTTAGCTTACCTGGGCCACAACGGAAGGAGACGGGTATTTTTGGACCGCGCACAATATATATACTATTAATAATAAGACCTGGAAAAAAGAAGAAAAAATGGGGCGGACCAATGAGAGAACTACATCGTGTGGCGGGAGTTTCAAATTGAAAATATTGAATCCATCACAACTTTACATAAACAGAATTTTATGGAACTTTTTCTTACGGATCGAGTGAGTGATGCTCACTTCCTGGACCTCACCGGTACTGTAGCGCTGTGGCGCCAAGGAAACGATAGGCGTCGAAACACGCCGCTAGTCGTTGGATTTTCTTTCTCTCTCTCTTCTATTAACCCAACCTCGTAAGGGTCCCAGACTGATGAGCAATACTCAAGAATCGGCGGAACAAGTGTTTTGCAACACACATCTTCAGCGGATTAATTAAATTTCCTTAAGTATCTTCCAATGAATGTCGGCCCCCTACAATTCGCTGTATTGGTCATTCCATTTGAGGTGGCTCCGGATGGTTACTTAGCGTTTCCAGTAGATGTCGCCAATAGCAGTCGTGGATCTCTGCAACCAGGTATTAGGATTTTTTTGTCATTTACGATGTTGACGAGAGGAGGACGCAGAAGGAAAGACGAGAGGAGAGGAGCAGTGCGGAAGCTGTCCGGGAGGGGCTGGGCGCAGCCTGCGGCGGAAGCGCGACGAGGGCTGCGAGACGTGGCAACGGCGGCCGCCCTCGCCGCCGCCGCCGCCGCCGATGCCACCACCGGCCCACGGCCGCAGACTCGGCTCACACTTTTACTGCCAAGCCGCCACCACCTACACTCACTCGTCACATCACCTGAGACCGACACTAATGACAACTTCCCCGTCACAAACATCAGTCGGTCACCAAGTGTACCCGGATGCAGTAGCTCGCACACCACACACTACCTTACGGCAACTGAAGTACACACATAGGCTATCAATTTTTAAACGTCGGTACAGGTAATGTCTTGAACTGAGATTATAAGATTAACAAAAACAAAAGGAAAACAAGGGTAATGAAAAGTAATCGAATTAAACCCGGCGATACTGAGGGATTGGATTAGAAAATGGGACAATAGAATTAGTGATTTAGAAAGACTACTAGAAGTAGTCGGGCAACAAAGTAACCGACCATGGCAATGGCAGATAGGATTTAAAATGCAGATTGCCAGTAGCAAGAAAAAGAGTAATTTGTTAACGTGTAATATACATTCAAATGTTCGGCAATATTTTCTGTAACCCAGTCGAGAATGAAGTTTTTTTTTGTTTTGTTTTTTGTTTTTAAGCAATCGGATGATAAACAATTCAGACAAGGCGAGAATAGAAGCTTTTGAAATGGGTGGCTACGGAAGAATGCTGAAGATTATGGGTAGATTCAGTAACTGAATCGAATTAGTAACAAAAAATAAAATATTGCACAACTTTACTAAAAGTAAGAGAAGGGATCGGTTGATAGGACACATGCTGAGGCATCAAGGAATGATGAGTTTGGTAACGGAGGGACTCGCGGGAGGTAAAAATCGTACAGGGAGATGGAGGATGAATACAGTGAGCAGGTTGACACGGATGTAGGTTGCAGTTATACTGAGATGGAGACGCTTGGATAGGATACACTAGCGTGGGGAGCTGCATCGAATCAGTCTTCAGACTGAAGACGACAACAGCAATAACAACATCTTCTACTACTACTACTACTACTACTACTATTATTACTGCTACTACAGCAGTGTTTCCTAAGCATGGTCCGCGGAATACTAGTGCTCCGTGGGAAATGAATAACTGAAGAATTGAAGAACTATTAATGACAATGCGTCTTCTTTTTTTTCTACACTTTGACAATTTTAAATATTTTTAAAAAATTATTATGATTTTTGTGTTATTAGTTATGGTTCCAAATTTGAGTAATCACTGAGTAAAACTAGTTTTTCTCATTTTTTAAAATTTTATTTATCTTTAAAATAAACAAAATGTTCCATCAGAGTACCAGGATTCTCAAAGTGTTCCTCCAGAGGAAAAGTTTTGAAACCCTTGCACTACAGTATCAAAATACTGGGAATATTGAATCTACGATACCACTGGTCTGGTTTGACACATAATTCATCAAACTAGCTCAAAAAACAACTCATAACAAATACGCTTCTTAAGCGAGAATATCGTTATTCTCATGACATCACGTTCATTGCTTTCACCAATTCATTATCAAACTTACAGTTCTGAACATGGGTGTCTTTCAGCAATGGTCTGGCATTACTTTCCAACCTAAGGTAGACCTCTGAGTACGGTACAGACCACTCTGTCACCACAACCTCCCCCCCCCCCCCCCCAAAAAAAAAAGTAAAACAACTGTCGGTGTTTGTTCTGTCTCTTGGCCCCTGTGAGATTACATACCCCAACATCAAAACGCCACGAACCAAAACAGACACCAGTTTTAGAATGATTCAGCCGACCTAAAATACCACGTGAAGAAAACAGTGGTACTCATAAGACTTAGCAGGAATAGTCCACAGTTGCTGCAAACAGGAAAACTAAAAGCAGAAAGCTATGCCATGGAGGGACTGACACTATGATGTGAAATGTCACTACCCTTCGAACGTCGCCAAACGTCAAAAAGAAAGGAAAAGTAGGGGCTAAACTCCCATCGACAACGAAGTTATTAGAGACGTGGGTCAACCGGAAACTGGGCTATGATTTGTCCATTTCAAAGATACCATTCTGATATTCGCCTCATGTGATTTAAGGAAGGAAAGGAAAGCCTATGTACAGATGGCCGACCGGTATTTGACCCCAAGCCTTCACAATACGAGTCCACTGCTGAAGTCTTCTGCCCTGTAGTTCACCGCTACACGAGATCTTCATCTTCTTGGAAGCCTCTCTCCGGTATGCTGTTTAGAATAATTGCAGATGAGGAAATACCAAAGAACCAAAGACAGTGACATATTCATATCACCTATGTCGAGAGCCCCCCCACACATGCTCTTTGAGATTCATGTCAGGTGATTGTGCAGGTGCTCTGTCCAATGTCTCAGAAATGCGAATGCAAGCGTGAGTATAGGTCTTCTCGTTCCGCTAAGTTTTACCTCCATTGCATCACTGGAGTATTGTCGTTACAAGTACCGCAGCCTGGGGTCGAGCAACTAGCTACCAACAGTAATAAGATACCAGTATGAACTACGCAGGTGTCTGCCTTGGCTTTTCTCAAATGGAACACATCAGTGTGAAAACTAGGTGGTGGAAAACTGGTGTAACTTTCAGATTGCCCAAGAACAGATTTGATCATCATGCAGAAGACTTTACAATTAGACAAAATGTGAAGTTATGCATTATACTAAACGCCAAAACTTCCAACCGGCACCCCCATCCGCCCCCCCCCCTCGCCCCCACCGCCCCCCCCCCCCCCCCCAGATGACAACGACACAACGATTCGGAAAGTTTTGCGTTGCATATGATTTCACATTTGGACACGAAGATCTCTCAAACTTGGATTACTTTCCCTGTTGTCACTTAGTAATATCTAACGGGACGGCATTCCATCAAAATCTGCCCCCTGAGGCGGAGTTGTGTAAAAATAAAAGGTTGAAACCACAAAAAAAGAAAGAAAAGAAAACGCAAGGCACAGTTAGCTTACACAGCACTGATTAGCAGCCTCATGTAATCGGAGCTAAAGAAGTCTTCTATGAATGAATTCAACGACTGAATTAGCGAATGAAGTTGCTGTAACCTAAGACGACAGGTTACGAAATTTTCAGTGGAGATAGGGAGGTCTTCTTCGTCCTGTCTACTCTGGGATGTTTGGAAGGTATAGTTCATATCAA
Organism: Schistocerca cancellata; assembly: GCF_023864275.1. NCBI lineage: Eukaryota > Metazoa > Arthropoda > Insecta > Orthoptera > Acrididae > Schistocerca > Schistocerca cancellata. The sequence goes on along the minus strand of NC_064634.1, from coordinate 381,185,234 downwards.
ACCTCCCTGTTTCCGTCCCTTCAATAAAGATATTTCACGAATACACTAACTGGGAGAAATTCTCACTTTATCGTTAGAAACAGGTCTAATAGATTATTCAAGTTGTTGTATTTCAGTGCTTATCTCTTCGCTTTCCTCATCTCGTATACGGCACACAGAACTGGTGACTTATCTGCATACAGCACCCATGCAACTTCAAAGATACATGCGTCAAACTTTGCTTTCCTTCTGCAAGGTATCATTACCCACTGTAACAAGTTTCAACGGTCTGTGTCGTCAGTAAGATGTAATGGAAATAGTAAAATGATAAACAAGAACTGGTGTCATGGAACTGTGTTAGCGTGGTAAGCAAACCGTTGGCGCCCTTGAACTGAAGACGATAAGTTATCAATCGTTCCGCCGGAACAGAGATTGCTGTTATTTAGAAGTGGTATTTAACTCAAGATTAGAGAGGATCTGGGACTGACTCTTTCATCTCAACAAGCATCATCTGCATGTCTTCATATAGAGTGAAACAACTGCTGGAGCTATCAGAAACAGAGGTAAACGAATATTGTGCCCGCACTTACAGTCAAAGAATCACTGTACAACTCACAGATTCCAAGACTCAGGGATACACACTATAACCCGTAAGGTTCTTTTGGGTAAGTATAGGGAGAAGATCACAATCTTTTCAAACGACAATACCAAATAAATCTGTGACAAAAGGCCTCCACTCACTGTAAGAGCAAGTTGATCTTACTGCTGCTTCAGATCTCTAATCTACGAAATATTACCTGTAAGCAGCTTTTTTTCACATAAAAAGAACTAATATCATAAAACAAGCTCTTAAAGGTCATCGTCTTCACATCAGTGGAAACTTCACTGCCTTCATAATTAACGTTGGACAGCCCCGAGCTGCTCTGCGGAGCCTCGTGAGTTGCTGAGTCCCACATGGAGGGGGGAGGAACACAGGCTGCGTCGCATCACGAGTAAAGAGTGCGCAAGGGACGTGTCTGAGTAGTACCGAGTGGGAGGGGGAGAGGGAGGCAGGTGGGGGCGGAGTGTGGGGGTGGGCGCGCAGTGCGCAGGCGTTCCGCGTGGCAGCATGTGTTCCGGGGAGAGCAACCCAAACACCGGATGCGCCCGACATGACGGAACACACACAGTCGGCACCTCCTACCGGAGAACGCTACGGCTGTGGCTGCGGATGTTGACGCTGCGCTCCAGACAACGAATCGACTCACGAGGTTCGCGCTAGCCGCACCATTTCGCATACAGCTTAACCCCCCCCCCCCCATCTCCTACACCCCTCGCGGAGCTTGTTTCTTACGGCTTTTTCCGTTTTTCTCCAACTTCTTGTCCGTAAGATCGATAGTGGCGTGAAAACAACAATACAACAATCACAGCACAGTTGAACAGGTCGTGTAACCAGCCTGCTCAAATTTTTCGTTTTAATATTTTCTTGTACAATAGTGTTGAAAAATAATTTACTGTCGCCTACGTGCCAAGCAGGACCGTCGGTCCATTTGAGATTGTTTGTTCCTGTGGCACGTGATCTGCTGACTAGCTGCCCAATGCGCACCCGGTGTGGGTAGCCAATAGGGAGCGTGGGAGAGGATCACGTGTTGACTGCTGGCCGCCAGAAGAGGTCGTCGCTCCAAGCCACAAGCTCTCTCTGGCACCGAGCTAAAGATGATGTGAGTCCTTTCCTACAATTTTTTTTTCTTTTTGTTCAGATAGAAACATCATCACATGGCCCGCCGAGGACTGGCTAATGGCCCTACAGACCTACCTGGACGCGCCTGTCTATATTCCAACTTTTTCATTTAGAAATCATTTCAGATGTGCACATCCTCGTTCACCTCATCAGATCACCACTCCACTTGTGCTCAACAGCTAAAAAAATTAAAAATATTTTCGAGGACCATATATTCGCTGACTGGACAAACATATCGTAGTTCGAACGAATTACGATGTGTTTGTCCAATTAGGAAATATCTGGTCCTCGAAAATATTTCAGCTTCACCTCGCTTCCCAATGTATATAATCATATAACGCAGAACGCGATGGAGGGTCGATAAAAACAGAAAAGTGGCTTAGCCGTCGAAAAAAGGTAAATACTGCTTATATTCTGCGTAGGGTTCACAAGAGAAACATGTTATTTCTACTTGCGAAAGAGAAAAAAGACAAGCTTCACATTCAGAAACCATCATCTGCATTCGTCTTTATAGGACTGTACGTTACATATCGGATGTAAAAAACGTGGCGATAGTGAATTTTTTGCTTTTGTGATTGTTACTAAAACGTTTTAATTACAACACATTACATGGCTCCGAGTTTCGAGCGTACCCGTATACCAACTTCGAGCCTTTCTATCACTGTCCATGCACTCTATTATACTAAAAGCTACACTGAAATTTGTATTGTTTCTGTTGGAAGGATGGGCTGATATTTCGAAGTTAGTCTTTATAGTACGTGACACACAACCGATTGACACAGAAACTTTCAGTGACATGAAGCCGAATGTGTTCATGATCCAGTTCAAATCCGAAGAGCGTGATAGTTAAGTTATCATCTGTAAGCGAGTACTTAGTTGCAAAAATGTCTCCGACTCGAGAAGATATGCCGAAACATCGACTAACTGAATGAATAATGCAATACTCATCGCGTTATCCAAAGGAAAAGTACCGTTGCTTTGCTTTGTCCTAATGAGAACGTTACTGGCGCTTAAAAACGGAGGGGAAAGAAAATGCTGGCACAGCAGCGAGCGCACTCGGTTGTCTTTCGTGTTATCTCGTCACCCCTTGGATGTTAGGGAGGTCAGGAACGGAAAAAAAAGGAAGGATCCCTGCCCCAGCCGGTTTATTTGTGACCATTAAAATTAATTTTATCGCCCGCGCAGCTTGTCCCTGTTATTTACTGACGGCTTCGCAGCCGAGGCACACACCATACGGACGGAACGACTGTACTGACGATGAATGTCTCTATATTGCTGACACAATGGCGCTGGCTACGTTCGACCCGGTGGGAATTATGGTTCTGAATTTTACAGTTCCATACAAATTACGCTGGAGCATATAAGTTGCATTTTGGCGTTGATCCACAGTGTACTGATCAAACAGTACGCCAAACACAGGAACATACACACACAGTTCTGACACAAATTAACTGTAACAGGGGGTCGCAATTTACTCCACCCAGAATTTTTGAAGGTACATTTCCTTACGTATATCACTAAACCTGCAATATCGGAGTACTAATACTATCTTCGTAGGGAAATTGGTACCAGGCGCTTCTCCTTGGATGCAAATTTCCTGAAATGCGACACCCAAATCAGAAAATGCATTTGAGAAACACGATTACAGAAGAGAAAATAAGATGCATCTTGTCACAGAAGGTCAACACCATCAGAAACAAGAATAAGCACCGACTGACTATTTGCCAAGAACGATTATCTCGACACAAAAAGAACATTAAGTTCAAAATAGGAGACAACTCAGTCTTTCTGCTCTAGTTTTCGGCTAAATTCTTTGTACACTGTATATCTCTATCTTTCTACATTATGGGGCTTCTTAGTTCTTGTTCCAAGAGCCTATTAAGTTCTGACATGGATAAGGTTTTCAAGAATACTGAATAACAATGAACCACAGTTCTCTAAAACATCAACTTGCGAGAATGGGAAGCCTGCGGTTATAATCCCGCTGTAATTAGTTTCGAATCGCAGTGTCTTCATCTCAACTGAGATGAGGAATATTTACTGACTTACACGTTTCAAATCGTCGAGAGAGCCTCGGCGCTGTCAACCACATTTCAGTTTACACTTGCACAAAATGGCGAATTATATTTGTGGAACTGGAAACAAATGCAATTAGACCTGATTGGGTGCACAGATAGAAATAATTTAGTTCAAGTAAACAACTGGATGCATGTGTCATTACATATGATACTTTCGACAGAAAAATTGGGTCAGTAACAAATGAAGGCGGTACAGAATGGAGTACCTCTTAGATGACTTGGTACTTCAAATGAAAGCTTCTGTACCAGTATGTTGCACAATGTTTCGCCAGCAATCAAAACAATCATGTAACAGCTTTTATGGAGTTGCGAATGCCACCCACCCACTCACCCACCCACCCTCCCACACACACACACACACACACACACACACACACACACACACACACACACACAGGGTGTCCCGAAAGGTTAAGGTCAAAACTATGTACGTGGTACAATATCTTAAACTGGGTACTTTGAGATTTGGAACTAATGGTCGAATGCCTGTACGCCTTGTTCATGACAGGGGTCTAACTGTGGCTCCTTCGACTTTGCGGGTAAGTTGACGAGTGGTAATTGATGAATCTTCTCTCACTCTAACTTATTTTATTCTTACGGTCTTTGACGAGACGAGCGCTGGAATAGTAGACTAGTTGTGCAGTCAGTCGACGAGGCTGGTTCAAGAGACCTCCTTAAGAGTGTTACGCGATAAACATCGTCTTTTTCCCTTCAAGGATTCCCATCTAAGCTCACAGAACATTTCCGCAACATCGCCGAGCTAACGAACCGATCGGTAACAAATTTAGCAGCGCACCTCCGAATTGCTTCGAGGCCTTTCTTTCCTTCGTCGTGATGAGAATGTGTCGCACAATCGTGTTGTACGCCGTCTCCTTCATTGGTGCGCGAACTCTACCAATGTATTACAACAGACCATTCGCCTTCTCTACACATGAACTATTGCGGTATTTCAGTTTCATGTCGTTTCATAATGCTGCGTCTAGGTACTTAATTGACGTAGGAATGTACCACAATGATTTTTCTTTTGCATATGAGCTGGTATGGAATACGGTTATTTGAACTGTTTCTTTCTTCCTTCCTTTTTCTTCACATTGCTGTCATATTATTATTACTAGCCGAGAAGCCCGGCCTTGACCTGGTTTTTTTTCATAGTTTTGCCCGAGACTTCATATGAGTGAAATTTTATTTTTGATTTTTAAAGCTTCTTTGTATACAACGTTTCAAGTAGTATAACTGGGGACTTGAACGGAAAGCTTGTTTGCTTCACTAACATGCGAAAGAGTCGTGTACAACTGGGCATGCGAAAGTAACCAACACTAAGGCCCATGCTCACAACATGCAGCGTCTGACCTTGTCTTTTGCTTATGGTCATGGCATGAAATGAGCTCATCGAGAATTGTAAGCGTTTAAAGAGAAATGTTAAACTGTTAGAAATAAGCAGGATTCTTGGTACAAAAAATCGCTCGCCTGCGCCACCTCCCGTCAGATTTTCCGCTTCTATGATGCTACTTTGGACAGAAGTAATTTACACCTCTGTGAGTGAAGTGGTTTGAGGAACGAGATAATTTGTAACACACTCGATCAGAGTTACGTCGCGCATCGCTTTTGGAAGGAGTTTCCAAAGAGCGAGTTGAAGCATGATACTCTTGAGTAGCACGAAGTCTCGCCTCTTTTAGCTGTTTTTGTGTACTCAGAAAGACTCGACCATTTTCTAGGCATTTTTATTTGTAAGCAAAACGAAATAAAAATGTAATGAGTAGGCACACAAATCACTAAGCAGACTTAATACATTCGTTTTTCCTGACAAAAAATATAACTAAGACATATCGAAAGAAGCTAAGCAGTGTCGTTAAATTTTTAATACACAATGCTTAATCAGTAAATTTGTGTATCCTGGCCAAGTAAATTCAATGTTGTAATCGTTAAGATTGCGGCGCTTAATTCTGTTCCTCTGAGCTATGTCTTCTTCAATTCATCCATCTTCTGACATTACTGATGCAAGAGGCCTAAAATTTTTAACTCTTGGAAGTGTGACGCTATCGAGCTTGATATCTGTGGTTTTTGTCCTAGAATCGGGACAGAATTACCCATCATGAAGTAAGTCTTTGTTACACACATGCGAACGCAGTGTGGGCAGAGTTACAGTCTGTCGCCTTAGCCAGATGCGGTAACGCCACTGCTCGATTGCTGGCGCACTAGTGCAGTATTAAATGGACCCCTAAAACAGTGAACCCTGATTTTTAGGAGACACCTGAGAAGCGTGTCGTTTTAGAGCAGCGTTTCTTACATCTAAGTATCTACTACAACGGAGCCAAAGATGAGCAAAATCTGTGACCAGCTGGGTGCTTGCTTACCTTGTAGGTAGAAAATGCTGAATCCCTCCTAAAGATAATCAACAACGAGATTTTCCCATAGAAAACAGTGTCGTCAGCAAAGCATATTGTTTACGAACACGTTCCGACGAATAACCTCATTACTAGGCAAAAATGGCAGTACAGAAACATTAATCATATACAGATGATTTGCCCATTATAGATCCAAAGGAAATGGGCGAGTAGAGGACAAGGATACAAGTAAATAACCATAATTAATATAGGACCGAAAACCAACAGTTTCACCGATAAGACGTACTAGGACAACTAATAAGGACTCCCCCAGAATCCAGATATGCACTTGAAGAGAAACATATTGCAACAAGTGTTCGACGTGACTACCGCGTGAAACCAGGTTTCAGAACGTCGTCTCAGCGATGCGAGTACAAGTTCACAAATAATAGGCGTGTTTTGAATGCACTGCCAACCAGCCACAATGCGTTCCCGGAGTTCGTCGACACCGTCAACAGGGGTAGAATACACCAAAGCTTTAAAATATCTCCATACAAAAGTCCCAACGGGTTGAAATCGGAGGCCACGGTACTGGTGAACCACGTCCGATAGTCTTGTTGTCGAAAGTTCGTGGTACGTATTCCCAAACAGCTACAAGAAAGTGTGCCAGTGCACCATTACGCATGTACCACATACGCTTCCTTAATCCAAAACGTGACCTTAGACATTAACGCCGGCCGGTGTGGCCGTGCGGTTCTAAGCGCTTGAGTCTGGAACCGCGTGACCGCTACGGTCGCAGGTTCGAATCCTGCCGCGGGCATGGATGTGTGTGATGTCCTTAGGTTAGTTAGGTTCAAGTAGTTCTAAGTTCTAGGGGACTGATGACCACAGATGTCAAGTCCCATAGTGCTCAGAGCCATTTGAACCATTTTTTTGAAGACGTTAACAGCACTGTAACAACTATATGACTGCATTTGTGCAGGTATATCGGGCAAACAATTGGCTTCAGCATCTATGTTTATTAACATTATTTGCTTGTTTGATAGTCCTCTAATAACCCCTTTCATTTGAGCCTATATTAGTCAAAAAAAATGGTTCAAAGGGCTCTGAACACTATGGGACTCAACATCTTAGGTCATAAGTCCCCTAGAACTGAGAACTACTTAAACCTAACTAACCTAAGGATATCACACACACCCATGCCCGAGGCAGGATTCGAACCTGCGACCGTAGCAGTCCCACGGTTCCGGACTGCAGTGCCAGAACCGCTAGACCACCGCGGCCGGCCCTATATTAGTCACATTGTACACATAGATCTTAGTTGTTTTCTGTCCTGGCATGTGTTGTGGCCTCCGTTGCTAAGCGAACAGCTTGTGTGACCGTTATAAGCAAGTCCATTCAAGATTCTTTCCTTAGTGGGATGTCTGGAATGGGCGCCCTCAGCCCCACGATCCTGATTGAGGAGCTACTTAAGTAAGTAGTGGCTCTAAAGTCGCGGAAGTGATGTGCTGAGCCCATATCCATCCATAATGCATCCAGATGATGCCACTGGCAGAGGATGACACGGCGGCCGGTCGGTACCGCATGGCCCGTCGGGGTCAGTAAGTGGAGCTGGTTAGTTACTGCCATTTTTGCCTAATGTTGATGTTATATGAGGGCTATTCGGAAAGTAAGGTCCGATCGGCAGAGAAATGGAAACCATTGTGAAAATCCGATGAAGCTTTGCACAGAAGTGTTACGCAGTATCACTAACATGCCCGTCGACCGAGTCACGTCGCTGTTTTCGTTTCTGAGCGCACAGTGAGTACGTAAAGATGCTTAGAAAACAGTATCTTCCGCAAGTTTGAGGAGCCTGGAGAGAGATTTCGCCTGATGTCACACAGCCCACATAACTGTCATGCGTTTCTTTTTCCACGACAGGTCTAGGCCGCACTCTGCAGGGGTAATGAAGACGCTCCTGCAGCGTTTGATCACCCACAATGTAGCCTGTAACTGGCTCCTCCTGTGTTTCATCTCTGCTCACATGAACCATTGGCTCTGAAGATAGCATTTTCGCTTAGACAACGAGGTGTAGACCAGCGTAGAGAATTGGCGGAAAGCATAGGCGGCTGTTTTCAATGACGAGGATATTGGAAAGTTTGTACAACGCTACGGCAAATCTCCAAGTCGGAGCGGCGACTATGTAGAGAAGTAGCTGGAAGATGAAGCTAACTCTTGCATATAAAACATTTTTGACTTACAGTAGTTTCCATTTCGCCACCGATCGGGACTTGCTTTGCGAATAGCCCTCTTACTTCGTTACATGCTCCATTATTAAGTACTTTCAAAAGGCAACAAAATATCGTAACTGGTAGCGGTCACAGAAAACCTTGTTCTTAACTGAGTCGTGGCGCTCGTTATACTGGCGCGCCAGTCTCTTGGATGTCCATTATCGATCCTTCGATGTTTCTTATCTTTGCTTGCCTTGTTGTTTTCCGCATTAGCGGGGCGAGGGACACTGACGTTTGCTCGGGCTACCTGCTGTGACGCAGCGAGGTACGATGTGGGAAGCAATCACGTATATGTGGAGTTGGTTGTACGCGGTCTGCAGGTTCAGGATGGAGGATATGTGTTGGTTGCCTTGCCTGTCTGCTCTCCTGATTTTGCTCGTCGTGCCTTGCGACCGCCTAGCTTGGGTATCCTACACGAGCCATACCGGACGTCCAGCAGAAGTTAAGCAGCCTTGTGTTTATTTTAAAGCAAAGGAGCAAATGTATAAGACTTTTTGTAACCAATTTTGGTGGCCTCTTAAGTGTGGCCTTCGCGTTTACACTGCCTTTGGGGAGAGCTAATTCTTTTAAATTTAAATAGTTGGGGTTCCCTGTCCTTTATAATCTTTTGGGGGTTTTATTTGGACTTTCACTTTGGGGTTCTTTCCTTGCGCTTGGTTAAATGTTTACTTGTATAGCGGGAAGTGACTCCTGGTTAAAACTCGGAGAAGGTGTTTGATGTTACTGCCGCCTCCGGCATTCGTCTTTTCAATTAAGTGTTGTCATCCCTTCGAGCGACCTGGTGTCACTCCTCGTTAATTACAGCTGGTTTATGTTTACTTAATTTTGCATTGGCCATTTGAATTGATATTTTGGAGCGCAGTATAGCACTAAGGCAACCTCATTGTATACCACCTTGTGCCCCGGTCTAGTACCTTAATTTTCAGTGGCACGAGTTAGCTCCACTACCCGTTTTACTGATGTGCTCCCTTCAGAATCTTGTCCTCTATAAGTTTGCCCCATGTGTGTCTGGGAACACAGAGATGAGCTTTAGTGTGACTTCATTTTGGCTTGGCTTCCACTGAAGAGTTTGTGTGGAGCGTAGTGTGTTTGATTCGTTATTCATTTAATTAATGTAAGTTTGTTTATTTAATGGGGAGCAAGACATTTAAAGACTGTTGGTATTAACTCCCCTAGTTGCTCGGTGTTGCTAATTCGTCCCAAATGGCCTACTACTTATTCAGTGGCAAGGCCGTTGATTTGTTGGTTACTGTGAGTAGACATTCACGCTATTTATTTGTTGCCGAAATTGTTAAAGTGTCTGTGTCGTGATTCAGTCACTAGCTACGTGTTTGAGCTAAAATGATATAAACCTTACATTGCCTCCTTAAAATTTGTTGCCAGCAGCAACCCTTAAGAGAACTAAGTTTTGTCACTGCTTATGTTAACCTTTACTGGGGGCAATATTTCATGTAGTTAAATTTTGCCTTAAAATATTTCTCTGATGTAATAAACGAGTGATAAAAGAAAAAAGCAAATGGGCCTGGTCCTTCGTATTGTGTCCAGTTTGTAACACGTATCATTAACAGTCAGTCTAAAATAATAACCGGAATGGTGTTAAAACTATATTGTAGCTGGGCATCTGAAATTCAGACACCCAGGAATCGGTTTGGGACGACAGCGCAGATGCCCACTGGAATTTGGCGGTGCGCGCCGGCACGTCAGATGGCGGGACGCCGTCTACGGCGAACTAAAGGCGCGATCGGAGCGGAGCCGCGGAATGGGAAGATGTGGCAGCGGACGCCGGCGTGCGACCTTTGGGCGGAAAAAGGAAAAGTGGGCGAGGCGAGGCGAGGCGGAGCTAGCGGCGCGGCGGGTGGGGGTCCGCCGCGTGGTCGTTAGCCGGCGTGTATCGGCCGGCCGGCCGCGGCTCTGTCTGTACACAAACTGGCTTGGGGCAGGTCGCGGACAGCGCTCCGGCACCGACGCCGCCGCCGCCACTGCCGCCCGGGTATTTTTAGCCCGGGCGCGGCCGCCGCTGCGAGCGTGCGTAGGCGGAGCTGTCGGCTGTTGCTAGGCGACGCGACGCGACGCCACGCGGCACCCGGCCATGCCATGTTATTGTTGCGCCACGCGCTCCCTTTCCGCTCCGCGCGAGCGGTGTTAAGCGCCGCAGTTACGTGACCGCTAACGTTGACAGATTGCTGGAGTAGCCACCATTACAACTTTAAGTCAACATTAAACTCTAGTATAGTGTGTGGCGGAGGGTGCATCGTACCAATTTTATCGAATTGTTTTTATATTCCATTCGCGTATTGCACGAAGGAAACATGAATGTCTCTATGACTCCGTACGAGACCTAATCTCTCTTCTATAACCGTATGGAGCGACTTAAAGACGAATGTACAGTATAATGAATGGCCGCACTGTGGCGCATAGCGTTTCACGGCCAGGAACAAGACGGCGTTCAGCTCACGGCCGACAGGCGGCGGCACTACGTCCGCTTAACATCGCAGGCGCAACCTCCCCTCAGCCGCCTCCGCGGTAACCCCAGCACCGCCAGTCGGTGGAAAATAGTAACCTGTAGACTACGGTCCAATCACGCCAAGCCACGGCAGTGTGGGCTCACCAATGGGTTGTGTACTCCTGTGCGCCCGAACTAGTTAAAAGCGCACGCTCCGCCACGGAAGGTAGTGTGCAGTGTTTGACTCTCTGCTTTTACTATGGACATATACAGACTTGAAGTGACAGTGTTGTCTGCTGGTGATAGTGACTCAGCGTACAATTCCTTCCGACGGTGTTTGTATTCCGATCTTGTGCGAACTTCAATTGAGAGATTAAACTTGCCGACGAGCGGTCTAAGGCGCTGCAGTCACGGACTGTGCGGCTGGTCCCGGCGGAGGTTCGAGTCCTCCCTCGGGCATGGGTGTGCGTGCGTGCGTGTGTGCGTGTGTTTGTTCAAATGGTTCATATGGCTCTGAGCACTATGGGACTTAACATCTGTGGTCATCAGTAACCTAGAACTTAGAATTGCTTAAACCTAACTAACCTAAGGACATCACACACATCCATGCCCGAGGCAGGATTCGAACCTGCGACCGTAGCGGTCACGCGGTTCCAAACTGAAGCGCCTAGAACCGCACGGCCACACCGGCCGCCTGTGTGTTTGTCCTTAGGATGATTTAGGTTAAGTAGTGTGTAAGCTTAGGGACTGATGACCTTAGCAGTTAAATCCCATAAGATTTCACACACATTTTTTATTAAACTTGTTTTTACACTCACGCCTCCAGTCCTTGTTCTTTCGCACTTCCCGGATACAACAGAACGATCACATAAAACCAGTCGCATGAAAGCAGATACCAGACTGGGGTTCAATGGGGGAATTCTCAGGAGATGTAGTCTACCCACAATGAACGTAACTTACAAAACCCTTGTTCGGCTAACACATGAATATTGCTCGTCTGTCTGGGATTCCTACTAGACTGCATCGATACTACGCCCCCAACATACATTTAGCGTGAGGACCACTAAGATATGAGAAATTAGGCGTTCGGAGACATTTAGACAGTCGTTTTTCCTTCGCTCTGTTTGTGAGTGGAATAGGAAAGGAAGAGATTAGTAATAGTACAGTGTACCGTCTGCGGAGTTTGTGGGTGTTGATTTACAGAAGACCCAAACAAAAGCAGTGCGTTTCGTTACAGGTTCATCTAGTAACCGCGAAGGTGTCACGAAGATACTCGGGCAACTCCAGTGGCAGATGTTGCGAGAGATGCATTCTGCATCACGGGGTTATTTACAATGACAATTCCGACACTTAACGTTCCATTAAATTAACTAACTTATTTCTGTCTCTTTCCGCCATTCACCGCAAGATGGCTTGCGGAGTATAAACGTAGAAGTCGATGTAGATGCCATGATCCCTACGCGAGATATGCGATGGTGGCTTACAATGACAGCGCAGTCTCCTTGAATACAATTCTTTAAATTAACCCAATAAGATTGCGCAGGAATTATTTCGTCTTTCTTCCAAGGATACCATTCTAAGTTCCCCGCGCACCTCTGTTACACTTTCGTATTGCTTATACCGACCTGTTACGGTCTCTTTAATACGTTCGATGTCTGCTGTCGTGTCTACTTGACAAGGACTACAAACAAAGGAACAAGTCTCTAGCAGTGGTATCACTAGCGTCTTATATACAGTCTTATTTACAGATCCACTGCATTTTCCCACGGCTCTTACAGCAAATCTAAGTCTTCCGTTTGCATTCACTAATATAGGTTTTACGTGACAGTCCAGTTTCATATCACATAGAACGTGTAATTCAGTCAAGTGTAATATCCCCACGTCCACCTCATTATCTGAGTGGTCAGCATGACTCACTGCCATGCGGAGAACACAGGTTCGAATCCCGATACTGCCAGTGACAATTCCTTGGTGGGTGGACTGGAATAGGTTACACTCTCGCTCATATGGCCAATTGAGAAGCTACCTGATCGAGTATAAGTTGCTCCAGGTCACGAAAACTAACAACGTCAAAGAGAGTGGTGTGCTGTCCCCACGCCCCTACATACCGCCTCCAGTGACGCCATTGGCTGAGAATGACACGGTGATTTGTCGCCACCGATGGGACCGGCATCGCCTGTGGACGTACGGAGGGGTATTCTCACATTGCGAGGACGTAATTCAGCTGACGTAGTATCGCCGTAAGATACTTCGAGGGACTTTGAGACGAGTTATCATTAGCTACAGTTGAGTCAGCATAAGTTGATCCCTGACAATTGCAGTGAATGGGCGCGGGCAGCTTCCCGCGCCTACCTCAACCAATAACGTAACGCGATTTTGTAAACGGCTGTAAGACAACGCTTCAGTGTTGTCACAGCTCTGTAGACGACTACTTTCTTCACCTGCTGTCATAGCGCTTCGCAGTTGAAAGCACGTAAAAGGTTGCAACAGTGCTGCGAGTTGTCAGGTATCTTCTCACGCCGTCTCGACTATAAACGCATTACGTCAATCGCTAGAGCTCTCCAATACAGTATCATGCCAGAGATGGAAACGTAATTATGGCCATTATATGTTTCCTGAACGAACAATAACACTTCTGCTGTTTAATCCGAGCTGTGCAGGCATAAAAAATAGCGCTCGGTCCAAGTTCGATTATGGAAATTAATAATTTGAATGATTTCTTGCATTTTATATATTATAAAGAAAACTTGGTAAGCCCGTTGTTTAAATAAATGTATGAATGATATGAACGGATAATATCCAATACAGCGATAGAACTGACTTATGTTTATAGACTGCGACGCATTTGTTACCTTCTCCGTAAAAAAAGAAAAAAAAGGGTGTGATGGGGGGAGCGGTATGTAATAGAGAGGAAGAGGGAAGATGTGTTAGCTAAAATGCTGCGCAGTTCTGATTGCAATATTCAAGATGTCGATTGTTGGAAATCCCAGCAGAGAAGTTGCCATCACATCAGAAAGCTCGGACGAATGTAATACTTTGGGAAAATAAGAGTACATCTGTTCTCCCGGTGTTGAAGTCTGCGGTTCTCAAATCATTAAGCGTCGGGCTTCTCTGGTGGTCGGAACGTCAAGAGGCGTGAAGGTTCAAGAGCCGCAGGAAATCCGTAAGGCCAACAAAAAGCCCACAAAGGGATTCCCTGTGAGCGCTTCCGCTGACGTCACGCGGCCAGCCCGTAGCTTCCCTGGCGCCATCCTTCATTCCGCAAGCCCGTGACTCAGGGAGCTTTCCTCCAATACGCCAACTCCGAAGCGCCAACCACACTGTGATTCACAAAAATCCGAGATTCATCTTAGTTATGTTAGCCTTCTCCACGGAGCCAATACCTGGTATATTCTGATTTCGGTGAAGGCGAAAGCAAGTTCCTCGCCTATTACTCACCATGGTTTTCATTATTCACCAAGGTTTTCGTGATGCTGTGACCCGCTTACACTAATGTGCTGTAGATGTGCGTGTCAGACTAGCAGAAACTAGCGATCCGTTTTTTGCCAATATGAGTTGATGACTGTAAGCGGAAAAAGAAATTTGACACAGGCCGACTAATAGAAGGGATCGGTTGAAATGACACATTCCGAGGCATGGGGGCGGAGGCGGATGAGGGGGAGGGGAGAACTGTAGAGGAAGACCAAAGCTCAAATACACTAAGCATTTAAATGGATGTAGGTTATAGTAGTTATGCAGAGATGGAGAAGCTCGCAAATACGCATTGTTGCAGACTAGAACAATAAATTAGGATCTCTGATGGTAAAGACAACAGTTACTTTCAAACAACTGTATTCTACTGCCATACCAGTTTCTGGCTATCATTCTCATTTTCAAATGGATATATTTGTTTTATTGCAGTATTAAATTCGACGCAGCATACCGTCTATTCCAGTAATTTGTATTAAAGACTAAAATAAGACGAAACACTGCACACTACAACAAATTACGGGGCAGACGAATCTAATACTGTAATAAGTGTAGCTGTTCTGAAGATAAGCATAATAGCCCGAAACCGGTCACTGCGGTAAATTAAAGCTCAACAAACTATAATTTATTTATCGTGTGGCTTAAAGAATTATAGTTTGCAATTGTATACATTAAACTGAAGCAAGGTCAAATAACACAGAAATTGTAAATGCAAATATACAATAATGAAATCTGAAGAACTGGCAGTAGCTTAAAGAGATTGGATAAACATTTCCCATCACAGTTGGATATCCAAAGTTTCCAGCCAGTTAATCTGCTGTATGTGTTGCGCCTGCATTCTTTCCGGGCACCCGTGAATTTGCTTTTTGGCCAATCGCGCAAAATGTAGTCCAGTATTTGTCCCGATGTTCCATGGTCGCATTGATTATCATCGATCATTCGCCACATATGTAGTGTTGCTTTGGTCACGGCGAGGCAGCTCCATAGTCTTCTTGGCTGATTCGTTCCCGAGGGCTGCATGGTCGGATCTATATAACAAATCTCTGACCCCGGAGGGACGTCCAGTCTCCTTTCTTCTCTTAGATCACAGCTTTATCAGGGTGAGTTGACTATAGTTCACCCAGATTGCTTCTCTACATTTTCGTCCGGTGTGCGGTAAATTTTCAAGATTTCATGAACTGGGAAGTCTATGGATCTTTTGAGTTTCGTCCATTCATATGTTATTGCTCGTTATCATCGGAGGTTATATTGGGCGATAGTGGTTGACAGTGATAGCCTCGGTGTTCCACTGGTTTTAAGAGTTTCTGTCATGATCCTCATTGCGTCGTTTAAACGGATATCTATTTGATTAACATGGGTACTTCTACTCCGAACTGGAGAACAGTATTCGGCATCTAGATACACAAATGCCTGAACTGTAGTTCTCACGGTGTTTGCATTAGATCCACAGCTACCACCAGCCAGTTTCCTTAATACATTATTTCTTGAGTTTAGCTTTTGTTCTGTCAGATCTAGATGTTTCCTAAAGGTAAGGGATCTGTCGAGACTCACGCCCAAATATCTGGGTTGTCAACTGTGCTGTAAGATAGTGCGGTAGATTACATTCAGTTATTTGCTAGGTATTCTGTTGTTTAGATGAAAAGAGGTGTGTCAAGTTTTATTGGGGTTCGAGCATAGTTTTCCACTTCTTTGATATTGGTCAAGCTTACCTGGATCGTTAGTGTTTGTTCACCTTCTTAGAATAACAGCCATAGAGTTCAACAAGACTCAGCGTTGCTAAAATGACAACAATAAATCAAGACTCTAAAACTTCATGACTCCCTTGTAAGTTGAACATTAAAACATCGCTAGTAAGCTAGTCACATACTCCGTTGATCATTTACAGATTTTTGTAGAAATGATATGGAACGGGTTAGTTGACATAATTAAATATTAGGATGTGGAGCTGTAAAGTGACAGCAAATGTTTGTCTCGAAAAATCACCAAAAACGACCAGGCTTCTTACTTGACATACACAAAAATACCATAAAAAATTCCTCTGTAATGTGTAAAGAGATCACCTACGAGACTTTTAAAACGATTAAAAAGAGACTGGGTTCCAGAGAACACTTCGACACCTGACAGACCATTTTTAGATATCTGTTACGCACTTCAGTGATGTTTACTATCTTTTTCATGTCTTTCATGGCAGCGTTTCACTGATAAACGAAAAAAGTGCGAATACGAAAACATGCAGTACAGATTTTTTTTATTTCATCAAACGCAAACCAATCTCGTATCGAAGCAATTTATGGACGAATCGAAGCAATTTATGGATGCGGTTCCGTGTTTGGTTTCCGTCCCGTAGTATGCCATAGTGCTGACGTACCTTATGAACGAAACATTTGTAAGTAGGCTATGTAAGTAGGCTGTTTATGTTTTCTTATTGGCAACGTTACGTAGCGTTCTGTATGAAAATCACTGGCTGTGCTGTGTGCAGTCTGTGGCTAGTTTGCATAGTTGTCTGCCATTGTAGTGTTGGGCAGCGGCAGCTGGATGTGAACAGCGCGTAGCGTTGCGCAGTTGGAGGTGAGCCGCCAGCAGTGGTGGATGTGGGGAGAGAGATGGCGGATTTTTGAGTACAGAATGGATGTCATGAACTGCTATATACATTATGACTTTTGAACACTATGGAGGTAAATACATTGTTTGTTCTCTATTAAAATCTTTCATTTGCTAACTATGCCTATCAGTAGTTAGTGCCTTCCGTAGTTTGAATCTTTTATTTAGCTGGCAGTAGTGGCGCTCGCTGTATTGCAGTAGTTCGAGTAACGGAGATTTTTGGTGAGGTACGTGATTTGTAAAAGGTATAGATTAATGTTAGTCAGGGCCATTCTTTTGTAGGGATTTTTGAAAGTCAGATTGCGTTGCGCTAAAAATATTGTGTGTCAGTTTAAGCACAGTCGTGTACAATTGTTCTTAGGGGACGTTTCACATTACCTTGCCCTCACACCTAACGTTTCCTAGAGATGTGCGGCACCTCACAGAGAAGTGATTTCTCTTAGTCGCTTGAATTTAAGATGACAATTTCATCTGACAATTAACCTTCATTCTGATATCGGTCTCCGATCTAACTTCCTCGGAGTCGAGCGTGTACAACGCCAGTCCGCGTTGAGGACCACAAGCAATGCTGAGTGATATATACTCGTATTACTCTAGGTAAGAATTTCTGCATCGAACCAGCAATGGAAAGAACATATGCTCCGGAGGATATTTGAAGTACAATCAACTGTAATGGCAAGTTAAAAGGTTATACGTGTGCACTTTTTCCCCTTACATCCTGGAAATGGGAATGCACACATCACGCCCACGGCTTAACCTGCATCTGCCCCTCCCCTCCCCACACCCCCCACCCCATTCAACCACACCCACCATACGCACGAGCATACACACGCGCACGCCATTCAAGTTATTGATAACTGACAGTCAGTTTAGTGAGGATTAGAGTGCATTTTATCTACCCCTTTTACGATATTTGTTCCTATCAGACAACCTGCCATTGGATATGAAATATCTGTCAACAAAGACGCAATTTTATTGGCAAACATTGACATATTTACGAGGATTAAACAATTTAAACATAACCTAGTCTCCTCTAGACACTTCGTTTCCTAGAGTTGTGTTGGAAACGTGCCATATGGCATGCCTCTATATCGGTACAGTGTCGTTCGAAAAGAGAACATTGCTAGATGCGAGAAGAATGTTGAAGACTGAAAAGTTATCGACCGATTTGAAGAAAAAATATTTGTTTATGTCTTCATGAGGAACGCATAACATAAAGTCAGTTACGTATTTTTATTTTTCTAATTTATTGCTCTACGGTCTTTATTGACAAACCGGGATCCAGAACAAATGCTCTCCGATGTCGTTGATTAAACATTTTACACAATAGCATCAAGAACGAATTACCAGTTGTAAATACCACGATCATCGATCCGACTGTCTTTTCTGGGCAGTAAAAATTGTCTGAGAGAGTCAACTGACAGAATTCCAACTGCACATGCGATATCACGCTGTTTACAACGTACCACAGTGGCGCGAGATGTTGGAATATGCTCTCGTCCTCATACCATCGGCTTACATGTGTACTTACAAATCGTAAAATTGACATTTGGCTAAATTCTACCCCGCAGTATTGTTAATCTTAACATGGTAACAATAACAATTAGATCGTTTTGTTTCTCTAGCCTTCCTACTACGAGACGACTATGATTGTGAGGGTTTAGTTTAGATAGAACTGGAAACTTCATTAGCTTTCGCATACTGTATTCAAATGTTTTTTTTTTTTTCATTTCTCTCGCAGGAATGCTTGACTTACTAATGTTAAAGAAAGACGGTGACATGAGAGGACGAGATATTCAGTGATTTTATCGGTCATAATTCTAGTTAAAGCTAGTTGGTTGACTGGAACCTCCCGTACTGTAGATGGCTATACATGAACAAGCGTGACGAATTTCGCGTTAGTTGGAAGCTGGTTATTTGGTATCAATATTACTTCAGATAACGTTCTGACATTGTTCTGTTAACCTGCCTGAGGTATTCCTTTGGGGCTTCGTAGCGACGAGAGTAGTCGAGCTGCGCCCGGTGTCATCACAAGTACAGCGAAGAGACCTCCCAGCTGTACACTACTCCAAGAAATACTGAAGACCGACGGACAATAATGTCAACTAAATTGATGTTATTTGTAATGACATTCCTATTGTTTAATTGAATTTTCTCATGCTGAGAAATTAGAAGGAGTGATCTGTTTTACTTGATAAAAGCTTTCTTAAGCCAAGATCGCATAAATATTTCTTTATTTACAAACAACTTGTTTCGACAGACTTTGCAGTCATCTTCAAGTCTTCAAAAATTTGTAATTAAAGAAGTGTTCATTTTGAGTAGGAACTCCCGCCAAGATGTCATGTAGATAAAATGCAGCACATAGTACACTGAAGAGCCAAAGAAACTGGTACACCTGCCTAACATCGTGTAGGGCCCACGCGAGCACGCAGAAATGCCACAACACGGCGTGGCATGGACTCGGCTAATGTCTGAAGTACTGTTGGAGGGAACTGACACCATGAATCAGGCAGAGCTGTTCATAAATCCGTAACAGTACAAGGGGGTGGAGAGCTCTTCTGAACAGCACGTTGCAAGGCATCCCAGATATGCTCAATAACGTTAATGTCTGGAAAGTTTAGTGGACAACGAAAGAGTTTATGCTCAGAAGTGTTCCTGAAGCCACTCTGTAGCAGTTCTGGACGTGTGGGGTGTCGCATTCTCCTGCCGGAATTGCCCAAGTCCGTCGCAATGGATAATGGACATGAATGGATGCAGGTGATCAGGCAGGATTATTACGTACATGTGAGGTCAATGGATTCATGAGGTTGTCTCCATACCCGTACACGTCCATCCGCTCGATATAATTTGAAACGAGACTCGTTCGACCAAGTAACACGTTTCCAGTCATCAACAGTACGATGTCGGTGTTGACGGGCCCAGGCGAGCCGTAAAGCATTGTGTCGTGCAGTCATCAAGGGTACACGAGTCGGCCTTCGGCTCCAAAAGCCCATATCAATGATGTTTCGCTGAATGGTTCGCACGCTGACACTTGTTACTGCCCAGCATTTAAAATCTGCAGCAGTTTGCGAGAGGGTTGCACTTCCGTCACGTTGAATGATTATCTTTAGTCGTTGCTGGTCCCGTTCTTGCAGGCTCTTTTTCCGGCGGCAGCGATGTCAGAGATTTGATGTTTTACCGGATTACTGACATTCACGGTACACTCGTGAAATAGTCGTACGTTAAAATCTCCACTTCATCGATACCACGGAGATGCTGCGTCCCATCGCCCGTGAGACAACTATAACATCACGTACAAACTCATTTAAATCTTGATAACGTGCCATTGTGGCAGCAGTAACCGATCTAACAACTGCGCCAGACATTTACTGTCTTATACAGGATTTGCCGACCGCAGTGCCGTATTCTGCCTGTTTACATATCTCTTTATTTGAATACGCATGCCTATACTAGTTTCTTTAGTGCTTCAGTGTATAAAGGTTTTATTATAAAAAAACATGTGAAATCAAGAAGCAGCTTGTGCACATGGCCATGTCCACATACATAGCGCTCACAGACGGTTGTTACGTCATTGTTAAAATATGCAGTAGCAGATCCGTTAATGTTAGCTGGACCTGTTTTAATTATTGAAGAACCAACTTAGACGGTGTATAAGGTACAACTGATCTACCTTACACGCCATCTAATTTTGCTCGTCAATGATGTCTAGCCAACGTTAACAAATGTGTATTTCATTGTACAGTGCGTTTTTTTTACGACGCAACAACAGTCTGTGAGCGCTACGCATGTGGACATGGCCATGTGCACAAGGTGCTTCTTAATTTCAAGTGTTTTGTTTATGACAAACCTTTATATTATGTGCTGCATTTTATGTACATGACATCTTGACGTGAGGTTCTACTCAAAATGAACACAATTTATATCACTAATTTTTTAAGGCCTCGTAATGACAGGAAAGTCTGTCGAAACATGCTGTTTGTAAATAAATAAATGTTTATGTGATGTTGAATTTAGGAAGTTTTTATACTTTTTTAAGTCAAAGTCAGTGTCACTCTACTTAAAGAGAAGAAGACTGACAAGTAGAAGGGCTACGATGACAGGACAAAAAAAAATGCAGCTTAGCGTTTCAGTTTCTTCCCGCTGTCGACCGCAACAACGCTCAGTTCGAGACTGAAGGCGCCAGGTAGGCAGGGCTACAACTACGGAGGCAGAGCGCGGCGCGGTGCTGTGCAAGTTGCAGGGAACGAGCTGGCAGGCGCTACTCGCATATCGATTCGAGCTCTCGCGAGGAGGGCACGCTAATTTATTGCCGGCGACAAAGAAGGAAAAAAGAAAAGAAAAGTGGTAAAACTTTTGCACGTTCCTGCGGCCGCCGCCCTTCTCTCCTCTTTCTTTCTTACTCTCCCTTTGCCTCCTACTCTTTTCCCTCCGTTAACGGGAAAAGTCCGCACTGATTAGAACTTGCCAAGGAAATTTAGAAGGAAATTTCATATCGTTGATGTCGGCGGCGCACTCCTGTCTGCCCAGCGAGTGATACTTCGTCCGCAGGTATTATCGACGGCAGAAATGGGAAACTTTATAGACCAGTGTAATTTCACATCTGTTTACTGCGAAAAAGAATGACAGCCGGACAGGCGTAACTGTAGCAGTGCTGCAGGACAATGTCTTATAATGATCCGCAAAGAACACCAAGTCATTATCTTCCAATTTTGCTCACAAGGTTCCTGAGAAAAATTCTTCAAAATACATTAGAAACGCAACCCTACAGTGTAAAATGAAAACTTTATTCCCTTCTGTTTGTACATTTACGTCCTATACTCTGTAAGATATCTTACAGTGTGTGGTGGAGGATACGTCTGGTACCATTATCTCCCCCCCCTCCCCCGCCCCCCCACACACACACCCTTCCCGTTCTGCTCCATTCACGAATGGCGCCTGGGAATAATGACTGTCTGTAAGCCTCCGTATAACATTAATTTTTCTGATTTTCTCCTCGTGATAATGCCGCGAAACGTGCGTGGGAGGAAGTAACATGTTGCCCGTCTCTTCTTAAAGAGTAAGCTCTCGAATTTTCAACAACATAACGCCTCTCTTATAACGTCTCCCATTGGTGTTTGTTCAACATCTCCGTAACGCTCTCTCGCCGAGTAAAGGATTCCTTGACGAAAGGCGTCGCTCTTCGTTGGAACTTCTCCGTCCCAATTATTCTACTTGGTAAGGGTTCCAAACTGACAGTGCTGAAGAATCGGTCGAACGTGTGTTTTGTAAGCCACTTACGTCGTGGATGAATCACATTTCCTTAGGAGTCTCCCAACGAATCTCAGCCTGACATCGACTAAATCATTAATACAAATTGCAAACAGTACCGACCCTAAAGGGCTCGTTTGGAGTACAACCGAAAAAAAAAAATTCTTCAGCGGTTTGGAGGACAGCCGGAGACTACATCAAAAACTTGTGTCCTTACATGAGTGCACGCACAAGCCACAGCTTGCTGCGTCCCATCTACACACATAGCTGGAAATCTATCGTACACTTCGAAACTGAGAGTAGGCGTTTAGTGTTATTCAAAACTGAAAACTAAAAACTGCCATCGCATTCTGTTGGATGTTTTCTGGCGTCGAAATTGTTACGCGACGCATAGACCACAGTTTCACAGCGAATTAGATCTCATTCTCAATATCGGAGTGAACACACACAATTATCAAATATCAAGACTCAGAAGTTTAGTGATGGAACTGTGGCACATGTGCATAAAACTGTGCAGAAACTGTAGAGATTCAAATGGTTCAAATGGCTCTAAGCACTATGGGACTTAACATCTGAGGTCATCAGTCTCCTAGATTCAGAATTACTTAAACCTAACTAACCTAAGGACATCACACACATCCATGCCCGAGGCTGGATTCGAACCTGCGACCGTAGCAGCAGCGCGGTTCCGGACTGAAGCGCCTAGAACCGCTCGGCCACAGCGGCCGGCAATTGCAGAGAAATGTAATGTAAGTGAACGAGTCCCTGCAACTACTAACGCATGCGCCCACCGATGAAATGGAAGGGAAAACAGCTCACGAAGTTTTCCGGGTGCATACGAAATTGCATAACTGGCGACACAGACGACACATTGCCGTAATTTAAGACGGCGTAGTGAGACCACGCCGATTGCTTGGTTCTGACATCCCCAAAAGTAAATAGAGTAAGAAAGGGCTAATATATACTGAAGCTTAGGTAGCTACTAAATTAAAACAAGACGACCTTCAAAGTGTATGGCTTTCTGGGTGCACGCTCTATATCATGGAGGCTATCCGAACGCCGGCCGGGGTGCCCGAGCGGTTCTAGGCGCTTTAGTCTGGAACCGCGCGACCGCTACGGTCGCAGGTTCGAATCCTGCCTCGGGCATGGATGTGTGTGATGTCCTTAGGTTAGTTAGGTTTAAGTAATTCTAAGTTCTATGGGACTGATGACCTCAGAAGTTAAGTCCCATAGTGCTCAGAGCCATTTGAACCATTTTGCAATCCGAACGTACACTTTGTCTCTATTGACACTTCACTTAAGGACAAGACCTTTCACTATCCGTTTCTTGTTCACGCTCGATAGTCTTCTCCCCCTTTCCATCTGATAAAAGTGGTCTTACTGCAGAGTGATTAGTCTTTTCTTCTTCTACCTTCACGGCTTCACTTCCTGAAAGAAGCAGTCTGTCTGCTTCAGAAAGGAAAGTGCATTGCCCTTGAAGCAAGTTGTGTAGTGGTATAATCGAAACTGTTTCGGGACTGGTTGTGTGCCTCCAGAGCCATTCAGCATTTCACTGTCACCTCCCATATTCCGCGCGTGCGCGCGCGCGCGTGTGTGTGTGTGTGTGTGTGTGTGTGTGTGTGTGTGTGTGTGTGTGGTGTGTGTGTGTGTGTGCCGCTGTGGCCGAGCGGTTCTAGGCGCTTTAGTCTGGAACCGCGCGACCGCTACGGTCGCAGGTTCGAATCCTGCCTCGGGCATGGATGTGTGTGATGTCCTTAGGTTAGTTAGGTTTAAGTAGGGGACTGATGACTTTCGATGTTAAGTCCCATAGTGCTCAGGGCCGGGTGTGGTTAATGTACGACATGGGGAGTTAGTGGACAGTGGTCAGCCGTGCGGTCCTTGCGGCGGCCCGGCTCGGCTGGACACACTGGCGCTGCAGCGTCGGTGCGCCGCAATCAGGATGTCGGCCGTCACAGCGGCGGCGGCGGCAGCAGCGGCGGCGGCGGCAGCAACGGCGGCGGCGCTGCCGTGGCCGCGCTGCCGAGCCGCACAGATTGTTGTGGGAACCCGCACGCGTAACGAGGCATTTCCTCGCCACGCTCGCTTCGTCTGGGTGCGCGCGCGCCCGCCGGCTAGGTAGCCGCCCACTATGAGCTCTGCCCCTACCGCATCCCACGTGGTTACAGGACTTACTTGCCGACAGAGTAGAGGTATCTTCGGTAGAAGTCCGAGGGAGTGTTGGAGCGCCACTACGATTTACAAGTTATGTTAATGATCTGTTGGATAACGTTGGAGACCCACAAGGGGAGGGCATATTCCTCATCAACGATTTCGTCCAGATTTATGGTATACGCAGGACTTGACCAGAAATAACGGCGACAGAAGTGGGAATTCCAGGTCACCGAATGTTTAGAAAAAATATGGTTTCTGGCTCAGGTTCGTCGAGCCATTTGTGTTCGCGTGCTTTCCTGGCAGCGGTTGGCGCAGCCGAGGGTCGTGGGCTCGAGTCTCTCAGCGGATTTTTTTCCTTTTTTAGTTTCTGTGCAGCGATAGAGAAATGTGCTGTGAAACGGGGAGCAGGAAGGTTCCGCGAGCATTTGTCCTGTGGGCCTGCCCTAGAAAAGGCGGCTGCAGGAAGTGTGTTAGCCGGCCGAGGTGGCCGAGCGGTTCTAGGCGCTTCAGTCTGGAACCGCGCGACCGCTACGGTCGCAGGTTCGAATCCTGCCTCGGGCATGGATGTGTGTGATGTCCTTAGGTTAGTTAGGTTTAAGTAGTTCTACGTTCTAGGGGAGTGATGGCCTAAGAAGTTAAGTCCCATAGTGCTCAGAGCCCTTTTTTTTAAAAGTGTGTTATGCCTGTGCTCGGCCCTGCATACGGTTAATGGGCGTGGTGGTTGAGTAGTATTTGTATCACACTTGGCAATGCCGGGTGGTGTTGACTGAAGTGGAATTAACTACGATACCGTGGGAGTTTATTTCGGCAAACTAAACTTCAAGGAGGAGGTTGTTTTCTTACGGAGCCACGACAGTACAAGGAACATTAAATTATCTGCACGTTTACTCTGAGACCTAACGTGCTGACTTCAGATAAATTGTACTCGACTGCTGTCTTCAACAGTTCGCGACTCCAGTGAATTGCATTTAACTCAAGCGGTGAATTCTACCGCTAGTCAAACAAACCGTTGATATAGACCTCACAGGCGGCGCCTCCGTTTTGGACATCGGTAGTACTCGTGTAATTAGTTAGACATTGGGGCCTGTATTTATTAACACCTTGTCATCGTGTGTAGTTGGCATTAAGTCATCATGTCCAGTAAGTCAGTAACCTACATATGTTTGACTAGATGTTCAGTGTATTCATTGATGATTGTGTTTTGTGAAGTGTTTATAACTGCGACTACTCTGAATATTGCGCATTCTTTCATTGGGTTGCCGAGGTATTTTATAACTACATGGCTATAATTTTAAATTTTTGTATCCTCCGGCTTATTAAAAGTTTTAACTTGCCTAGTGTGAGTCGGTACATACCCTACTGTGCATAATAGTAATACTGAAGATATTATTGGAAATTTCCAGCTGGAATTTGAAGAATAATTTTGAGTGCCACTAATGTGTTATAACTAATCTCGCGGCGCGGTCGGACGGAATACAACAGCCACTGGTCCAAACGGTACGGTAGTGATTGTAATCGTCGTTTGGTGAAGTCTAGTACTTGCTATTATTCAGATGACCAGAGTTACTGTCTTATATAACTGTTATTATCGCCGGACGGAGTTTATGCTTGTGGTCTGTGGAAGCACTCCGTATAAGTAATTTGCAGCGCCATTTATCGTACTATAATGGTTTAAAAATTATATACAGCTTTCGATGGGTTGCTGAACCTGGTTGCTTAAGATTATTTTATTAACTAATTATATTTTCTTGTCAAGTTGTGTCTAATTCTTATCTAACTGCGGCTAATACTTAAAATAATTTTTTCAAATTTAAAATCAGTTTATCATTTCTTTCTTAAAGCCATTTATTAACTACCTGTAGTTTTTTTTATTGTAATGTTCTTGTGTCGAACCGCGCGGTTAGAGGCGCCGTGTCACTAATCGTGCGGCCCCTCCCGCCGGAGGTTCGAGTCCTCTCTCGGGCATGGGTGTGAGTGTTGTCCTTAGCGTTAAGTTAGTTTAAGTAGTGTGTAAGTGTAGGGACCGATGACCACAGCAGTTTGGTCCCTTAGGAATTCACACACACATCTTGTGTCGATGTTTAGCCAGATGAAAACTTCATTAAAAAATCATTTTATAAAATGTGTGTTTTTTAATTAATAGCTGGCCAGTGTGGCCGAGCGGTTCTAGGCGCTTCAGTCCGGAACCGCGCTGCTGCTACGGTCGCAGGTTCGAATCCTGCCTCGGGCATGGATGTGTGTGATGTCCTTAGGTTAGTTAGGTTTAAGTAGTTCTAAGTCAAGGGGACTGAAGACCTCAGATGTTAAGTCCCATAGTGCTCGGAGCCATTTTTTTAAGTAACAAATATTTGAAATTGTCGCTCTGCCCGTTGTTCACTCAGATATCGCTCCGCATAGTCCACTGGTACAAAACGTATACGCAAGTATGATAAGATCTGAAATCTTTCGTCATCGATAGTTATCTGAAAAATAAAGAAAAACCTAAACAAAGTGAAAATCGTTTAACACATTGTTACCACTCACTGGCCTGTTCTATGGATGTTGGCCGCAATATATGCGTAAAACATGTTTCACTTCTGTGTAAGAGGAGCTGAGATGGATGGTGGAAGTTACATTTTACAGTGCACGAGTACAGAGTTCGCCGCGGCTGCCGCCAAAATTTTGGTGGGAGAGTTCAGCAGTTGCTTTCGTAGTGAGGAGAAACGATTTTCTTTCAATTTTGGACGCCAAGCTGCAGTCGGAAAGGAAGGCGAGCGAACAAAGCGACCAGCACGCGGCGCTGTGCCGATATCGGCCAGGTGGAAAGAATGCTATCAGGCCACAGCTGCAGCTCACAGCTGCCGGCTGACGTGCCGTGACGTGACGTTGAAGGAAACGGTAGCTGCTTCGGGCTCACAGCGCCCTTCACACGGTAGCTCGTCTCGGAACAGCCCAAAAATATTGTAGTCACAGTAGAGACATTTGTAGGCCCTCTACGATACTTCCAACTGTTTGTCCATGCGGAAGTTAAGTAACAGATTTGTGAGCCAGTAGTGAAGGCCATAGTGCAATCACCATAATATAGCACAGCGCTTCAGCTTTCTGAAAAATCAGCCTGAGAGAAAGCAGTTGTTTTCGAGAAAAAAAAGAAAAGAAAATGAAAATATTGCGATTTGTAGAAACCAAATTCGCATCATTTTTCGCCACAAGATCAATTTGAGCGACTTCTACCACATGCACCCAGAGCCAATGGTCGAGAACCTCAAACGTTTTCAGCACTCGACGCAATTCTCCTTACAGCTGAAAATGCTAGATGGCTCTGGGTTCTAAAGGCTTCCACTAGCGGTGTCACGGGGAAGTTCGATCAACACACGAGTATCCGTCACGGTGATACTCCGTTAATTCAAATGGAGATCTCTGAAGGGAACAAGACGTTCGGTCCTCTCACCAATGCACATCTCACCGCGAAAACAAGAGAAATCAGGATCGAACGTAAGCTTATGGACTCGTTTCTCCCTCGCTCCACTGAACAGAAAAGGGAATGATTAGCAGTGGTACAAGGTAGCCTTTGCTATCCACCACACGGTGGCTTGCGTAGTTCTATTCAGATTAACTTTCAGTTCGCGATGTATTTTTCGTTATGTTACCAGTAAACGTCACACATTACTCAAATGCGAACATACGAAGTACTCGTCTGTACCTGAAAATTAAGTAACTGACAGCAGAATAAAATGTAAAATCTCACACAAATTATACTCTTTCAGCAAAGAACATTGTTGGTCGTACACACTTGTTATAAAATGGTAGTAGCATTGGTATGTTCGTTGATTAATTAGCCCAGTTTTCTAATAATTTTGAGTTTTATTTTGTAAGAAATTGTGCTTAAGCTTTAAGCCAGAGACATGGCGTCAAGATGTGGACTCTGAAGTCAAACTAGGTGTTGGAGACCAATAGTCTGCCAGTAAACGCCTCACGAACGCTGGAATCGTTCTTTCCGCATCCTTCCCCAATACAAGCTGCTGCTCCGTTTCTAATAATGACGTCGTGTATGAAACGTTATTTCGCAGTCTTTGTTGCCTCTTTCCTTCTAACAGAATGGCACTTTCCCTTGCCTTGTAGGTTGTTGAGGATGTCTTGTACGTTTACGCCATTTTATCCACTGAATTCATTTGCAAAATGATTTGAAAGGCATTTAAAATCCTGGAAAAAGATGGTAGGGCCCAGCTGCAGGCACAGATACCGAATAGGCATATCGCTCTTTTGGATTAACAATTTGACAATAATAAGGCGACAGAGAGCAGTAGCAGCGGATCAGGCAACAGCGCTACAGGCGAAGACGGACCAACACAGAGTAAGAGCTGAATGTATAGTCACTGGAGTGTCAGGAAAACAAATCTACAGTAGACAGTAATCAGCGACTCGCCCCGGCTTCGGGCGGGCAGCAATAAGTATCTACGGTCGAACGACTTGTCTGGCGTAACGATAAGAAATTATATATACGTTACTCGTGAATGAATCTGTCTATTAGCGAAAACTGTATCGCAATCCCTACAATAGATCCTGATATTAGCCTTCACATACAGACAAGAAAACGCGGAAGAGGCCTTCCATTCATTATATTATAGCCAATTAGCTTATATACACAATCCATTCTCGTGAATCAGAACATGTACTAGTGAAAATCGTACCAAAATCCGTATTTCCTGAGATTATGCTTCACATAGAGACAAATATTTCAGTTATTTATTTGTTCCCACTATTCCTTCACAAAGAGACACTTACTTTAATTATTTATTTTTTCCCACTTGCTGCTCGGCATAAGTCCCACAGTCTAATTTTTCATGGTGAGTCGTTTTTGACTTCTTAGCTGCTGCTTGGAGGAGGCAAAGGTGAACCGTTGCTCTTGTCCGCAACGTGGAGCCAGACATTTCTTTTACTCTTTTTTTCTTTTCTGTAGAAGCCACTTTTTACTTATTTGCAATAAAATAACAGTTTCGGGAAATGAAAATGTTAATAAATTGTTTGATACTGTTGTGTCTAGACAAGACAGTCTAGACACAGGGTGAGGTTACCGAAAGGGCACGCGTCAACTCACACCGACTGGCGTGAAGTCTGGAACAGGATAAGTAATGAATGCTAATAAGAAAAGTACGTATCTAAGTTAATACTCAACTTTTATTCCATCATTGTGGTACATCGCTATTGACGATACAAATTAGACTCTCTCCAGATATGGTTAATGGCGCCTTGCTAGGTCGTAGCCATGGACTTAGCTGAAGGCTATTCTAACTGTCTCTCGGCAAATGAGAGAAAGGCTTCGTCAGTGTAGTCGCTAGCAAAGTCGTCGTACAACTGGGGCGAGTGCTAGTACGTCTCTAGACCTGCCGTGTGGTGGCGCTCGGTCTGCAAATACTGACAGTGGCGACACGCGGGTCCGACATGTACTAATGGACCGCGGCCGATTTAAAGCTACCACCTAGCAAGTGTGGTGTCTGGCGGTGACACCACAGATACTTTAGAAGAGAAAAAATCAGAAGATAGAATAGATCATAGACTTTAAAGCGCGCGCTTTGATGTCTGCGGGTGAATTATGCGGTTTTGGTAATCGAGCCATTGACGCCCAGACACCATACTTGATCATCTGTTAGTGGTAGGGAAATCGATTAAGCTACATCAAACCTATCGGGTGTAATACGGGTAGAACTATGCTATGCAAAGGCTTAACTTTAGTTCTACGTATATAACACCCAATAAGTCAGAGCTAGCTTCATAAAATTACCCTACCACTAACGCATAATCAAGCGTCGGGGTCAAAGGCTCGATGACAAATACCGATATATTCACCCGCAGACGCAGTGACAGAAAAACGCCGCGGGGACTTTATTTTATAATACATATGAGCACCGAAGATAAGGGCTGTTGAGCTTGGCTAGCATTTGGATGGGTGACCGACTGCGTCTGCCGAGAGCTGTTGGTATGCGAGGTGCACTCAACCCTTGTGAGGACAATTGAGGAGCTCCTTGATTAAGAAGTAGCGGCTCCGGTCACGAATACACAACGGCCGGGAGAGCGGTGTGCTGACCACATGCTCCTCCTCACACACATCCAGTGACGTGGGCATTCCGAGGCCTATTCGGACGGAGTTCAATTTTACAAAATGTAAGACAAATTGTGAGAAATAGATGACAGCACACGCTGTCTGTAGAGTAGATAAGAAATAGACCTGTCACAGATGTAGGATCGCGCCACCTAAGGGTGAGAGAGTACTGCAGAGGGCCTCGCTCTCGGATGGCGAGAAGAAGATCGGCCGATGGCTTTCCAGGAGCGAGTGGCCCAATGTCTTTCCGAGGTCTCCCCTCCCGGGCAGCATAGATGATGGCATTCTATTAATAAAAACTCTGTCCAATCTTTCTACTCTCTTATTAATATACAAACTTAATTTGAAGTACTTCTGTATCACAATTAGTTTTAAGTTTCCATGTATTCAAAGCTGCAACTTCGTAAAATACTAAGATGCCAAATAAGCTTCATTTTATATACACTACTGGCCATTAAAATTGCTACACAACGTAGATGACGTGCTACAGACGCGAAATTTAAACGACAGGAAGAAGATGCTCTGATATGCAAATGATTAGCTTTTCAGAGCATTAACACAAGGTTGGTGACGGTGGCGACACCTACAACGTGCTGACATGAGGAAAGTTTTCAACCGATTTCTCATACACAAACAGCAGTCGATTGGCGTTGCCTGGAGAAACGTTGTTTGTGATGCCTCGTGTAAGGTGGAGAAATGCGTACCATCACGTTTCCGACTTTGATAAAGGTCGGATTGTAGCCTATCGCGATTGCGGTTTATCGTATCGACATTGCTGCTCGCGTTGGTCGAGATCCAATGACTGTTGGCAGAATATGGAATCGGTGGGTTCAGGAGGGTAATACGGAACGCTGTGCTGGATCCCAACGGCCTCGTATCACTAGCAGTCGAGATGACAGGCATCTTATCCGCATGGCTGTAACGGATCGTGCAGCCACGTCTCGATCCCTGAGTCAGCAGATGGGGACGTTTGCAAGACCACAACCATCTGCACGAACAGTTCGACGACGTTTGCAGCAGCATGGAGTATCAGCTCGGAGACCATGGCTGCGGTTACCCTTGACGCTGCATCACAGGCAGGAACGCCGGCGATGGTGTACTCAACGACGAACCTGGGTGCACGAATGGCAAAACGTCATTTCTTCGGATGAATCCAGGTTCTGTTTACAGCATCATGAAGGTTGCATCCGCGTTTTGAGACATCGCGGTGAACGCACATTGGAAGCGTAAAATCGTCATCGCCATACTGGCTATCAGCCGGCGTGATGGTATGGGGTGCCATTGGTTACACGTCTCGGTCACCTCTTATTCACATTGCCGGCACTTGGAACAGTGGACGTTACATTTCAGATGTGTTGCGACCCATGGCTCTACCATTCAAAATGGTTCAAATGGCTCTGAGCACTATGGGGCTTAACTTCTGAGGTCATCAGTCCCCTAGAACTTAGAACTACTTAAACCTAATTAACCTAAGGACATCACACACACCCATGCCCGAGGCAGGATTCGAACCTGCGACCGTAGCGGTCACGCGGTTCGACTGTAGCGTCTAGAACCGCTCGGCCACTCCGGCCGGCTCTACCCTTCATTCGATCCCTGCTAAACCCTAAATTTCACCAGGATAATGTACGACCGCATGTTGCAGGCCCTGTACGGGCCTTTCTGGATACAGAAAATGTTCGACTGCTGCCCTGGCCACCACACTCTCCAGAGCTCTCACCAATTGAAAACGTCTGGTCAATGGCGGCCGAGCAACTGGCTCGTCACAATACGCCAGTCACTTCTCTTGATGAACAGTGGTATCGTGTTGAAGCTGCATGGGCAGCTGTATCTGTACACGCCATCGAAGCTCTGTTTGACTCAATGCCCAGGCGTATCAAGACTGTTATTACGGCCAGAGGTGGTTGTTCTGTGTACTGATTTCTCCGGATCTATGCACCCAAATTACGTGAAAATGTAATCACATGTCAGTTCTAGTATATTTGTCCAATGAATACTCGTATATCATCTGAATTTCTTCTTGGTGTAGCAATTTTAATGGCCAGTATTGTACGTGCACAATTTAATATTGCGAAAACACGACCTGCCTTAGTCACTAAGTGGAAATTCAAATGTAAATGGCAACAAACAAAAATTAAGAATTTCAAGCCCCCACATCTCTCCACAGCTCCTTCCCCTGTGTCTCATTATCTCTCTCTCTCTTGCACGCACGCACCCACCCACCTACCCCCCCCCCACCCACCCACCCACACACACACACAAATACACACATACATACAGTATAGCAGTAACCTTAAGTCAAAGGAGTGACTTCAGCTTTGGGACAGTGAATGGATTGTAGGTCCTGGAGACAAGGAGTAGGGCAACCCCGTGCAGACGAGACCGTACGAGACCAGAGGCGGAGGTTGGGGCTGAGGCAGATGGTGCCCCTGGCCGTCTCCGTCTGAGCCGCAGCCGGCACGAGGCGAGCAGTAGTTTCCGACCAGAGAGAGCATATTGATTGCGAGCGTCTCCTAGCCGGCCGTCTTCCGTATCGACCGACAGGGCCGCCGCTGCCGCCGTTGCCTACAGACGGATGGCCTCCGCGCCCGCGTCTCTCCTCTCCTCTCCTCTCTTGCTCTGCTCTCCTCTCTCTTCATGGAAAAGGAAAAAGCAGCGAGTCTCCTCTCCGCTGTGGCGCAGCGCGCTGCCCGGCATCGCGGCTACTTTCCCTCGCCCTCTCCCGCGCCCGCGCCCTGTTCGCTCTCGCTCGCTGCCGAATATCCTCTTCGATTTCGGGAGCGAAACGACACGGATGCGCCAGGAATGTGCACTTTCCCCACATGCTGCGTCCGGACGGTACTGTGCTGCTACCTGCTAGATACCTCATACCTTGTCTTGTACGTTTCGTATCGATCTTCAAGATTACTAACAACTCCATACAGGCAATGTCGTTTTGTCGCTATTTTACTATAGTCTCCAACCGTGACGAAATTTTACAGAAGGAAAAAAAAAGCCATATTAGTTACGACATCCTCGCAACGAAGAGAAGTCATAGCTTAGGGACGGTATACATGGTGAACAAGTCACAGCTCTTACTGTGCATACGCATAGATAAATACATCTGCACATACTCCAATACGCTAGTTCCGACAAGGGTTTTTGAGTTTCCTCCGTTGTAGGGCTATTGCTGGAACTGGAGAACCCCTCCAAATGTTCCTAATTGGGGCTCTCTTTGCTCCACTACGATATCGTCCGGTATTTGGCTGAAAAGTACCGACCTCGCCAGTGGATCATTTGTGGCAGAGAATGAAAAGTATTTAAATAATATTACGGTATGTTGATAATTTTTACTATTGGATCGTTTAGTTACAAATTTTTGTGCCGTACGTGTTCCGCATTTATTCTTTGCAAGGCGTCTTCAGTGGTCTGGAATGTGTACATTTTTTTGTTTACACTACTTTACATTTTGGGAGATGTACGTAAGGTTATAAACAGTTCTGGCAGTCTGCTTTCCGATGAAGCACTATTAGTTTAAACTTCTACTTACAGGTTTCATGGCCAAAACTTGAAGACATTTAAAGAATGTTTGTATTAAAGAGAAACAACAATGTAGAGAATGTTAATTTTAATTCTCTTAATTCCAACTGCTTGACGGCAAACGTACACCAATCTATAACCGATTTAAGTTTGTGATGACCATCTTCAAATCTGTTTCATTACGGAAAAATAAAAATACAAATAAATGTGCAACGTAAACAATGTAACATTGCACCAATCTGTGCAGCCATATGTACATAGACATTAAGCATAGGCCAGATGAAAAAATAGTTCAAATGGCTCTAAGCACTATGGGACTTAACATCTGTGGTCATCAGTCCCCTAGACTTACAACTACTTAAACCTGACTAAACTAAGGACATCACACACATTCATGCCCGAGGCAGGATTCGAACCTGCGATCGTAGCAGCAGCGCGGTTCCGGACTGAAGCGCCTAGAACCGCTCGGCCACAGTGGCCGGCATAGGTCAGATGAACATTCATGGATGTCAATATGTAAAAATAAAAAACCTTTCTTTTATATATTGATGTTTAGGTGTACTTATGTAGCCTATGTTTAATACCTATCCCCGTATGGCAGAACAGGCTGGTGTAATGTTACATTCAGTAGCTCACTTGCACTTATATTTGTATTTTTATTTTTCCATAATGAAACAGATTTGAAGATGGTCATCGCAGACTTAAATCGGTAACAGATTGATGTACGTTTGCAGTCAAGTACTGGGATTAAAGAGAATCAAAATTAACTTTAAAAAGGTAGGCCGTATGGCATCTTGTGGGCAGATAACCATGAGCATCCTACCTTTCGTGAAATATGAGATACAGTTCTCAAGTGATCCGTTTGGATACAGCAATATTTCAAGCCTGAGTCATGCTAGAAGCTAAAGCTTCGCGCAGTGACCGGCCGCCGTGTCATCAACTGCCAAGGGCGTCATTCGGATGCGGTATAGAGATGCATGGGGTCCGCAAACCGCTCTCCCGGCCGTTGTTAGCTTCTCAGACCTTGGATCTGCTATTTCTCATTTAAGTTGCTCCTCGGCTGGCACCATGAAGCTGTGTGCAGCCCATTGCAATCCTCTTACCAAGGAAAAATCTCTGGTAGTACTGAGAATCGCGCCTGGGTCTCCGCATAGCTGTCAGATGCGCTGACCACTCTGCTGCCTTCTAAGGGCGCCAACATGTTTTTCATATTATTTTTGCTCCTCACCCCCACCCCACCACATCCCTTCATTTTCTTGGCTGAGAGCGACCCCATAATTCAGACTTCCGATTAGGGCACGTTCTACTCCTGAATTCTACAGGATATATTCTTCCCCAACGCCTTTAGTATCTCGTTAATATCATAGTCACCAGAAACACATTAACATGTTTTAAAAACAAACTCTGTTTCTCATGCAAGAAAGTAACTGCAGCATCACCTGTCGGAAAATACGTATTGTTGTGGGTACCAGATCGAATGTAAATTTCAGTAGTTTGTGCTCTCTGAGAACTCAAGAGAAGGGTCATATTACGTGGTGCAATTTGCATATCAAGTGGGAACTATTTCTTCTTGGTATTTTCATTAACAGACAAGCTAGCACTTCTGAAGCGAAAAAAAGTCAGTCGCATGTCTACGACGTCAGCGAAGATAAGGATGAGAATCATGCAGAGTAGAAAGGAAAGGCCCCAGACAATTTCCAGAGACAAGACTGGAATGTATGGAGGGTAACACGAAACCTAACCGTTAATCTGAATTTTCTCAATTTGAGAGTACTAAAGGGTGATCTGTTTTAATTGCAAAAAGCCATTTAACAGCAAAGATCGCATAAAATACAGGATAGAGTAGCATGGAGAGCTGCATCAAACCAGTCTCAGGACTGAAGACCACAACAACACAACATGGTTTTCAGGGGAATCTTACATCATTCTTTTTGCACAAAACTGGCAGGCCCAGGTAACAATCATGAATAGCGACAACAATGACTCAATAATACTGAGATATGGCGATTGTGGTGGCCGGGGGAGACGCGACAATTCGTTCTCGTGCTCACAAAATCAGTCCTGAAGAATGCGGACTGTGTGAACAGGAGCCCTGTCGTCTTGTACGCAGAATCACCACTGGCGAATAAAAACTGTACAGTGGGACGGACCTGATCAGCCAAAATGGATACATAGTCCTTGACAGCACTGAGACCTTGCAGAATAACCACGAGACCAATGGCTGCCCAAATCGCCTAACCGCCGTCATGTTTCATCTTGGGACGTAAACTCGGCCAGAAGCTAGAAACAGTGTGAAAGATTAGAAACAGTGCGAAACAAGACTCATCCGACCACATTGCTTTCTTACAATGCTCTATAGTCTAGGCTTTATGGCTTCGGCACGACGTAAACCTGTTACGGGGAATTAGAACACTGATGAGTGATTTTGGAATTCTAACTCGCCCTCAGATTTCCAGCTTACGGAGCTCCCTTCGTGCTGTTTCGATGCAGAAGGTCCGCGAGCGCGACATTCAGTCCTGCGATGATTTCTGGAGCTGTCGCCCTTTTTCGTTACAATCGTCTTCAATGACCGTCTGTCACGATCGTTCAATACACACTTTCGTCCGCGTTGGGACTTAGCGGATGATGTTTTTTCTCTTTCCCTGCATACGGGATAAATCTTAGATACGGTGCCTCTTTGAACACCAAACACTTTGGCTTCCTTA
Source organism: Schistocerca cancellata (assembly GCF_023864275.1). NCBI lineage: Eukaryota > Metazoa > Arthropoda > Insecta > Orthoptera > Acrididae > Schistocerca > Schistocerca cancellata. The sequence goes on along the minus strand of NC_064634.1, from coordinate 381,148,653 downwards.
GTTACGGAAGCATCCACCATAAGAGCATGAATGATTTTACCCACGTTGGAATTCACTTTACTCCGACATAATGCACTCACAAGTACATATAGTTCTGTTCTGACGCAACGTACTGAGGTCATTGCAAGGTGCCGTTGGTGGACAGATACAACAGTTCAACACGCAGGCTTGACTAGCATGTCGCATTTATTTTCAAGCATATACAGGGTGGCGCACGAAATGTGTTACCATTTTGTTTTTGAATATAAACTTTACTGTCAATACGATCAGAAAGGAACATATACTACAATGAAGAGCCGTCCATGGAGATTTGTTCTAACTCAGCACATGCTCAATATGTCCACCATTTCGTTTCCTAACTTCCTTCAAACGAACACTGAAGTTAGTGATTACCCTACGGCACATGTCTTCCGTAATTTCACTGCAAGCTTGAAGAATAAGTCTTCTGAGCTCCATTAAATCACGTGGACGTTTCGGGAAAATTTTTTCCTTGAGGTACCGCCAAAGAAAAAAGTCACATGGATTGAGGTCTGGACTATTGGGGGACCAATTTTGTCCGTCATTGAAGCGACCTGGAAATCTGAGTGAAATGATCCGCATGTCGAAATGCTCGTGTAAAAACTCCAACACAGTGTTTGCAGTATGTGGCCTTGCTCCATCTTGCATGAACCACTGCGTGTTGAAGGGCAAGGCAGTAGCAAGAAGCTGTGGAATGAAGCTATTGCGAAGCATGCTTAAATAACGCTCGCTGTTCACAGTTTCTTCAAAGAAAAAGGGTCCAATAAGTCCGTGACTGGAAATTGCTGCCCACCCTGTAATCCTCGGAGCATAATGTTGTCGTTCATGAAGCACTTGTGGGTTTTCAGTGGCCCAAAAGCGTACATTTTGTTTGTTAACCACACCGTCTAAATGAAAATGCACCTCGTCTGAAAACCAAACGTTGTTGAGAGTTTCTTCCCTATCCTCCGCCCAGGGAGCAAACATTAGTCTCTGCTGCTTGTGTTCTTCAGTGAGCTTCTGTGCACAGGTCATCTTGTATGGGTACATATGGAGGTCACTTTTAAGAATGCGCTGAACGGAGCGTCTGGATATTCCCAGTTGCACTGCTGCCTTTCTACACGATTTCCCGGGACTTCTCTGTACAGCAACTCGTACCTCTTCAATATTCTCCGGCGAACAAACAGGCGTAGGCCGAGGTCGCTTCGCTTCCAATACTGTTCCTTCCTGTACAAATTTATCGTACAACCTGTGGATGGTCTTCTTGCAAGGGACCCATCGTGTGTTAAAATGTTGTCGAAAACGCCTCTGAGTCACAACAAGGCTTTTCGTCTCAAGAAAAAGTAACACAGTTGCCGATCGTTGCTGTGTCGTCAGTCTTCCATTGCCAGCCATTGCTGCTTACTAGTCTCCGAGGGGCAGTATCATGAATTACACGTCATTTCGTAACTCATTTGTTTTTCCAAGCTCTGCTGGTACTGCTGCAGAGATCCCAGCGGGATATATAATGTGCGTCGTAAAATTGTGAAAGAAACAATTGGTAACACATTTCGTGCGCCACCCTGTATTTCTCCCGGCGTTTCCACATTTTTGTGCAACCCTTCTGTAAGCCTTAATATCGCCTTTTGAATTAATCGTACCTTGGTCCCTGATTTGGAAGGCGTAGTTAAGGCTATCGGCCGTGTAACTTACTTGGTGCTATTGTCATACTTTGCGTTCTCGGCCGGCAACGACTTTCGGAGGAAGGGACCCCCGCGGCCCTTAATCCCCGCGCTCGGCGGTGCGCGCCTTTACCCAACTCTCGCCGCCTCACCCGCTTGTGCCTTGCCGTAGGTTGAAGACTCCCGCAAACAAACCGCACCACAGCGGCCCAGAAATCAATAGCTCAATGTCTGGGGCCACACCACAAATCCGGAAACATCGCCAGGTGGGCGCGCAGCGGCTACCAAGCGCTACTTTCACTGCCCTATCGGTGACAAACACAATGTTATTGCATTTACGAACCAATACTGTCTGGTCTCACTATCACAGTGTTTCGAACTAAACAAAAGCCCTGGGGAAAACACTGCATTTTGATGGAGTGCGAGCGATTTAATCACTAGCGAAGAGGACACTTGGGTGCTATTGAACCGAGTATCCAGGAAATTGGCGAATAATTTAGTGAGTCCTTAATACTGTTCTCGTTTTTTTGTATGACTCCGTTTACATTAAACTCCCAGAACCGTATTTTGTAAACCGATTTCCCAGTACTGCTTCTTGTTGGTCACGTAAACACTCAAATGTCAATTCTGAAAATGGGTTTTCCTCACCCACAATCGGTTTTCGCTCTATTGTAAAAGCACAGACGTTTTTGAAACGTGCTTGGATTATTGGATTAAGTCCTGTTTTCGAAATTTTTAGCTAATCTGACGGAGTGACTTTTCGTGCTGCGAAGAAGATGTAGAAATATTAAACTGAGCATGAAACCAACTCCAATATTTAACTGAAGGGAACCAGCCATTGTGCTGACTAAATAAGAACTCTGAACAGCTGATTTCCATAGGCCAAATGTGTAAAACAACTGACGACCGGACAGCCGATATTTCAGCCGTCTAACAGCACTGCTTCAGGTCTTAATAAGTAAACACGACACCGGGAAGCTGTTTTCGAAATACATTTCTGGCCCTCCGGAAGTTGTGTCTTATGTAAAATCAAATGGTTTAAATGGCTCTGAGCACTATTGGGACTTAACATCTGAGGTCATCAGTCCTCTAGAACGTAGAACTACTTAAACCTAACCAACCTAAGGACATCACATTCATCCATGCCCGAGGCAGGTTTCGTACCTGAGACCGTAGCAGTCGCGCGGTTCCGGACTGAAGCGCCTAGAGCCGCTCTGCAACAACGGTCGGCTCTTGTGTAAAAGTAGTGAATCTCAATAGTGAAGCATCCATGATACTTTTAAACAGACCGTCGTACTTTCTTATAACGGTATTCGACGGGGAGTGAAAAGAGTAATTATGTAAAATAATGAAACTCTATTTAAGGCATTTGTCACTTATTGGCCGTCATTAGTGTCGTTTTCATAGTGTATCCAGGGCTTGTTCTTCGTCCGGATGCCTTCTCTGACGCTGAAACGGCCCTATATTGTAGAGAAAGGTATGCCGTGTGTGTCAGCTGTGTGGTACGTGTATAAATGCTCTTCTGCATTCGGTATGATTTTTCCATCTGGACTGGAATACACGGTGTTCCTAGGAGCTAAAAACTATGACGCGTCGTCATTGTACCTGAGAGGATTTATCGCACCGTCCACTACAATATCACTACAGACGGAGCGCCAAAGAAGGAAATCGACCGTGCCAGTTTCAAACGAACCATCCCAGCATTCACCTAAATCAGTTTAGGAAAACCCAAATCTGGATAACGGGACGGGGATTTGAACTTCGGTTTTCTCCTATGCGAGCCCAGTGCCTCAGCCACCGTGCCTCCTCTCGCGGCAGTCGGAAAAGCTGAAGTCTGGTTTCCAGTCCCGCTCAGGCGTACAGTATTAAGATCACAAAATTTCGCTCAGATATACGTTTCCGTTTGATTTCGACTTTATGGTGTGATGACTGTTTTCGTGTTTAACTAGTCAAGTGTTGTATACACGGGGGGGGGGGGGGGGGAGGAAGAGGGAGAATGTTGGTAAAGAACCAGAGATTTGGCAAGGCGTCTTGGGAAATTGCCAGAAAGCCACTAGTAGTTTGGAAGGCGTACCAGATAAAAGCCGATAACCCGGCACTGGTGTACGTCTCCGTGTCGCAGGCTAATACTGTATACGTTGGCAGCTAGTGTAAACATAAATGAGAAAATTCTCCGCATAGTAAAGGGAGATGAAAGCTGTGTGTCCGACCGGGAATCGAACCTGGAACATTTGCCCTTCGGGGGCAAAGGTAGGTAGAAGAGAGGTGCCGGCGGAGGTAAATCTGTGAGGATGGGTTGTAAGTCGTGTCTCTATGTAATCGGCCCCACAACTGGCGGCGCTATATACTCACAGCATGCAGCGGATTCACGACGCAACCCTGTGATCTCAGGTGTGCCATAAAGCTGCTCGCACAGCGACAACAACCAAGTCTCGTATTCAGTCTACATGCGTAACAGATACGCGGCAATTACCTTTCTGTTGTCAACCTACGCTGCAAACTCTATTTTTAATGTTTGCCTGTGGCTGAATTTTTTTATAGCCTTACGACTGACTTTGGCTTTACACAAGGACTTCCAGTATTTCACAGAGTTCATACTTTGCGGAACCGCAGCCAGCAGGAAGCTTTTGTTGTGCACTAAACTCTTAACATGTGCGGCATTCGTGACAAGTGTTTGTGATTCAATAAAGAGAATGGAAACACGGTTCCAACAATTTGTGCGCGAGAGCCACAGGTTCCAGTTTCGAGTCCCGGTTTGGGGACCTTATGCCGAACTGGCAGTCGAACCGGGAATCTTTGCCTCTTGCTGGCAAAGGAAGGTAGGAGAGAAGTACTGGCGGAAGTAAAAGTGTGGGGGCAGCTCATAGTTGGATAGCTCAGTCGGTAGATATTTGACCGCGAAACCTGTGGCTTCAAGTCCCACTGTACACAGTTTAAATCAGCCAGGAACACGTAAAGAGTGATCCGTTTGAGATGTCAGAACAGTAAAAGACTATATACAAGAAACTACGCAAATTTACTGCTTGTTAACGGTACATTTATGTGTTCGGAAGCCTGGAATTTGTATCTGAAGTTTCTGTCATAGCAAATTAGCACTCAAAGTGTCCGCCATTGCGACTGCGGCACACGTCATACCTCGCGTGCATGTTGCGGCACGTGCCATGCAGCATTTCTGGCGTGATTTGCTGAAAGGCCGCTACAGTCTGTCATCGTAGGCCCGCCAGATTCTGTGCTGTTTGGGCTTACACTGTTGATCTGACGTAGTCCCATACAAAAAGATCTGCCGGCATTAGGCCGGCGCTATTAGGAGCACGGTCACCCTAGCGATCGTTCAGTATCTGATTTAATTGTACTGCACTACGAGAGCAGAGCTCAATGCGGTGGAGCACCGTCCTTTCGATAGAGAATGACATCCAGTACGAAATCTTGTTGTAATTCAACGCCCACATACTGTTCGACCATTTCAAAGTAACTGACGGCACGAACAGTCTCCACCGCAAACAACAATGGGCCGATGAAGGTATACCGACGTCTGAAAACTCGTATCTCTACGACACTCGAAAATTTCGCATACCATACGACACACTGAGGGCATTGGTTTGGCGTAGCAACAATTTTCACTTAACAATCGAGACGTTAACTTGTGTCTCCTCCGTACATCGTGTCTGCGCTGTTGGCTTGCCGCCAGGAGCACTGCTCTCATCATTTTCACTTCAATTGCAGAAAATTGGACAGAAATATGTACATTAACTTAATAGATATAACGTTATACTTTGCAGACATCTCAAACGGATCACCCTGTAAATCAGAATCCGCTCCACTGCAGACTGAAAGATTTATTGGGGAGAGCAAAGGCAGGGTGGTTAAGCGGCAGGTGCAGCGCGGCCTACCTTCTTCTCGGTGAGCTTCTCGCAGCGGCGCATCTTGCAGATCTGGTGGCTCTTGTCGTTGCGGCAGGGCGCGCAGTCGCCGCAGTTGTCCTTGCGCTGGCAGCCGGTGCACTCGCCGCACCGCTTGCGCTTCTTCTTGACGGGCTTGTCGCACAGGTCGCCGGGGTCGCCCGGCTGGCCCGGCGCCTGCGACGACGGCTGCAGCGGCGACTTGAAGCCGGCCGTGCTGGAGACGGCCGCCACCTGGCCCGAGCTCTCGACGCTGCCGGCGCCGTCGCTCTCCGTCGACGACTCGAGCGAGGGCGCGCGCGCTTTCCGGCGCTCCTTCTTGCGCGAGTCGCGCGGCGGGCTGTCGCCGTAGCGGTGGTGGTCGGCGAGCGCCGTCTGGAAGGCGGCGGCCGCGTGGTGCAGCTGCAGCGGCACGCCCACGCCGACACCCACGCCCGGCTCCGTCTTGACGACGGCGAGGTGCGGCGGTGGCGGCGGCGGCGCCACCTGGTGCGGGTGCGCGTGCGGGTGGTGGTGGAACTGCTGCTGCGGCGGCTGGCCGTACGGCTGGAACAGCTGGATGTGGCGCTCGTCCAGGAACTGCTGCTGGATGGCGGGGATCTCGCGCGCCTGCACGGGCGCCGGCACCAGCGGGTAGCCGGGTCGCGGGTTCACGGCCGACAGCGTGTGGAAGCTGGGCAGGCCGGGAGACGCCGCCTGCGGCGCGGCCACCGCCACCGACACGGCGGGCCCGGGGCCCGCGCCCACCTGCTGCGGCTCGCCCTCGCCGGGGAACGCGTTGAACTGCGACTGGAACGACGGCAGCTTGCTGGCCACGGAGTAAGGCGTGCCTCCGGCTCCGGGGTCGGCGAAGGCGGGCACGGCGGAGGGCGGCGCCGGCGCGATCGACTTGAGCAGCGAGTCCTGGTGCAGCAGCCCCACGGGGCCGCCGTCGGGGCCCTTGCTCTCCCAGGGCCGGTACTGCGGCACCAGCATCGCCATGCCGTCGTTGCTGCGCTCCAGCAGGCGGCCCGCGCCGTCCGCGTAGTAGTCCCACGAGGACAGGTCGAGCAGGCGGCCCGTGAGGCCCTCGCCGAAGGGCAGGTCGGCGGCGCCGCGCACGGCGCCCGCCGCTCCCAGGCCCTCGGCCACGTCGGCCGCCGAGAAGCTGCTGAAAGGCGGCAGGCCCGGCGTGCCGCCCCCGCTGCCGTTGGTGTGGTGCTGCTGCTGCTGCTGGTCACTGGGGTCCTGCACGGTGGAAGACGGAGTGGGTGGCTGCGAGGGCGGGTAGCCGCCCCCCGGGCCGGGGCCCCCCGAGCCGTAGGAGGCGGGGCCCTGGCCGGGGCCCGGGGGGTCTGGGCCCTGGCTGCCGCCCTCACTCATCTGGACGGCCGCGCCGCTGCGCCCGAGCCTCTACCCGCCATCGGCCCGCCCTGCTGTCGCCGCCCGCGCTCTCCGATCATGCAACTCCTTCACCCTCTGCAACACCACAGACACCACCGTACACGCCTTTACATAAAGATACCACTTTCAGGAAGAAAATAACATTTAATCCGGAGACACTCAATGACTTCTTGTTGTACCGGGGGATCAAAAAGTCAGTATAAATTTGAAAACTGAAAAAATCACGGAATAATGTAGATAGAGAGGTACAAACTGACACACATGCTTGGAATGACATGGGGTTTTATTAGGACCAAAAAAATACTAACAAAAAATGTCCGACAGATGGCGCTTCTCATCAGAATAGCAATAATTAGCATAACAAAGTAAGACAAAGCAAAGATGATGTTCTTTACAGGAAATGCTCAATATGTCCACCATCATTCCTCAACAACAGCTGTAGTAGAGGAATAATGTTGTGAACAGCACTGTAAAGCATGCCCGGAGTTATGGTGAGGCATCGGCGTCGGATGTTATCTTTCAGCATCCCTAGAGATGTCGGTCGATCACGATACACTTGTGACTTCAGGTAATCACAAAGCCAATAATCGCACGGACTGAGGTCTGGGGACCTGGGAGGCCAAGCATGACGAAAGTGGCGGCTGAGCACACGATCATCACCAAACGACGCGCGCAAGAGATCTTTCACGCGTCTAGCAATAAGGGGTGGAGCGCCATCCTGCATAAACATCCTACGTTCCGGCAGGTGTTTATCAGCCAGGCTGGGGATGATGCGATTCTGTAACATATCGGCCTACCTCTCACCCGTCACCGTAGCAGTTACAAAACCAGAATCACGCATTTCCTCGAAGAAAAAAGGCCCGATAACGGTAGATGTGCTAAATCCAACCCATACCGTGACTTTCTCGTCGTGCAATGGAGTTTCCACGACAGTTCTAGAATTTTCGGTAGCCCAAATTCTGCAGTTGTGGGCGTTGACAGACCCTCGGATCGTGAAATGAGCTTCGTCGGTCCACAACACGTTATTCAACCAATCGTCATCTTTTGAAACGCCCCCACCGCAAATGCCCTCCGCTTCACTAAATCGCCACGTAACAGTTCATGATGCCGATGGATTTCGTACGGATAGCATCGGAGGGTACGCCTAAGTGCGAACCAAACAGTAGTGTATGGAATGCCGGGGCGACGTGTGACTGCACGAGCGCTGACTTCCCCGTGCATAGACGAAGCCGCTACAGTCTCCATTTCTTCCTGAACTGTCTCAACAGCATTACGCCTTGTGCTCGGTCGGCCACTACGGGGTCTATCGTCTAAACAACCCGTGGCTTCGAACTTCGAAATCATTCTCGCCACAGCTGCATTTGTCAACGGAACTTTACCCGTTCGAATCCCCTTCCTATGGCGATAGGATCGTAACGCTGAACTAGCACATTCCCCATTCTGATAATACAGCTTCACTAAAAGCGCCTTTTCAGGTAACGTCAACATGCTGTGACTGCTGGCGCACCTCATTCTCTCTCTCATTACAGCTCCTTTTATACACGATTGTCATGCACAGTCACTGACGTTTTGCTGTCCAGCGCCATCTGTCGGACATTTTGTGAACTTTTTTTTGTTCTAATAAAACCCTATGTCATTCCAAGTATGTGTGTCAATTTTTACCTTTCTATCTACATTATTCCGTGGTTTATTAAGCTTCAAATTTATACTGACTTTTTGATCACCCAGTACATAAATACATCCTGTCCATAAATATTTACCCTGATTTCAGGATAAAATATTAATTATGTTTATAATGGTAACGTTTGTTTTCTGTGGCAGGTCTATTAGGAAACCCATGGAATTTCTGTACACCTGCGTGTCATCCAACATTTTCGCCACAAGCAGCGCTGTGTGAGCTATATCGTTAAAAACGAAGGATACCTATTTTACTCTATCACATTTGTGCATACGGGAGAATATCAAAATAAAAACGGTTATAACTTTTCGTGTCAGTTACAGTAGCATCAGGAAGATATTCAAGTAATGCGTGGTTAGACTGGATAAAATGCAAGGTGCTAGTGTTGTGCTTTGTGAGGCTGGATAAAACAGCTTGGGGGACTATACCGACGCGCCGTCAGTTTGGTATGAATAGTTATTTCCGTGTTTGGCTGGTTCAAAATGGCTCTGAGCACTATGGGACTTAACATCTATGGTCATCAGTCCCCTAGAACTTAGAACTACTTAAACCTAACTAACCTAAGGACAGCACACAACACCCAGCCATCACGAGGCAGAGAATATTTCCGTGTTTATTTTTACTTTATCCCATATGTGCAAAACAGATATTCTTCTCTTTCTTCAATTCTAGTTCTGATGACGGACAATGGTTATTGATATCGGTTATCAGTTTAAAACTTTTGGTTTACAAGGATACGCAGCCGCTATTCTGTACTGTCTGACTTTTATGTTGATTCCTCCGGCTGCAATGTGTTGATTTTATGCACAAAACAACATATATCACGTTTCGTGTAACTTTTACTATCGGTTTCGGCTAAATTACGCCACCTTCAGATTTGTAACAAGGAAAGGGAGAAAAGATAATGATACCAACGGTAACCTCCGTCACACATTGTAAGGCAGTTTGCGGAGTATATATGTAGATGTTGCTACCACCGGCGTCAGCTGTTGTGTGTGCGTCGTGAGAAAGACAGTCCAGTATTTTAGCTCTGGTAGTGAAAGTTATATGAAACGTGATCCACTTTGTTTTCTGCATAAAACAATAAAACATCACTGACTTCTCCTGCGAAATAATCCCGCTTTACTGTATTGATTTTACTTCACACTACAGTAATGACAAGTTAATAGCTTTTTTCTGATGACCTAATGATCGCGGTGAACAAGAAAGTTCAGCGGCAATTTGAAGAGAAGCGTTGACTGGTTGGTTGATTGGTGCGAGGAGACCAAACAGCGAGGTCATCGGTCCATCGGATTAGGGAACGATGAGGTAGGAAATCGGCCGTGCCCTTTCAAAGGAATCATCCCGGCATTTGCCTGAAGCGATTTAGGGAAATCACGGAAAACCTAAATCAAGATGGTCCGACGCGGGTTTGAACCATCGTCCTGCCGAATGCGAGTCCAGTGTAGTAACCACTACGCCACCTCGCTCAGTGAAGGAAAGGGACCTAAGCAAGTTACAGGCATGTGAAATGAAATCCCACAGAAGCAGAATGGGAGTAGCAAGTAGGGATAGAATAAAAAAAATATGAGGAAGATAATAAAGAAAATACCCTTAGAGGAATTATAAAGATATGACATTTGATAAAACACCAAGGAAAATACTGTAACAGAAGCTTCAAGGCAAAAGACCAATAGGAAGACACAAGGACGGCTGGTAGAAAGAAGTGTAGAGTATTTGCGGAACAGGATATGATGATGGCGGAGCGGTGGTGAAAGAACAGAAAGAAATGTAGTGGCTTACATGCAAAACAAATCCTTCTAGTGGCTGGAAACTGTCCCTAATGATGACGATAATGATGCTGATAATGATGGTTGTGGTGGTGGTGGTGGTGGCGGTGGTGGTGGTAGTGGATTTCACACTATCGATTTATCGACATCCTGTCCTGTGATTAGATGCCCTTGTGAACACAATTCATCAATTAAGTCATATCTAGTCATTCATTAATTACATACATTAAATGTTTTGATACCAAGTTCTAAAATTAAATCACATACCCTATATGTTTAAGAGTGCAGTTGTAAAAAAACAGAGCCGGCCGCGGTGGTCTAGCGGTTCTAGGCGCTCAGTCCGGAACCGCGCGACTGCTACGGTCGCAGGTTCGAATCCTGCCTCGGGCATGGATGTGTGTGATGTCCTTAGGTTAGTTAGGTTTAAGTAGTTCTAAGTTCTAGGGGACTGATGACCACAGATGTTAAGTCCCATAGTGCTCAGAGCCATTTGAACCATTTTTTTGTAAAAAAACACCTTGAGTGACATAAACAGGGAATTACCCTACAAGATGTATAACAAACCTGTCTATCAAATAATTTCATAGCGTTGCATAAATTAATAAAATTGTCCTCATTCTCAGTGTTCTACCATGTGCATACTATTCGTGCGCGACGCCTGATGGGAGCAACAGAATCCACACAAAGTAAATCACATCGACCGGTATTATTTGCACGCTTAGTTGCTGCCAAGGTGAACTGGCACGCAAATACTCTATGTTTAGAGCATATAAGCCTATAAAAGGCAACTAACACAAATTATTTAAGATTGCTGAAATATCTTGTGTAACTGAGTTTGTAATAGTATTTTTTAATGAAGTGTTAGGCGAATTAAAGATTGTGTCATTTTCTAGCTAAAGTCGATAACGACTGGTAAGCATACAATGTCGGTCTACGTACTTTGGTTTCTATCGATGCAGCTGCTGGCATCAGCATTGCGCAGTCTTCTTGGAGTGAGCGAATTATGTTATTTCGTCTTGTAATACCATTCAGACTCAACATCGCTTATTTGTTACTGCATCTAGTCTGTGCACCCAATCAGACTGTTAATCAGTAATTACAGACACAAGTGTAGAAAAGGTCTGAAACCCAAATCGTTTCCATGCCAACCCAACTTGGACCGGATTTGAGGGTCACTCCTTTCCTAAATTTATATTTTCTGCAACTACTATAATCAACGGTATGATAGAGTGCGCAACGACTGTATGCTGCTTTACGGCCGCAATAACAACTAAACGATGTTGAGTTTGAGTGGTGTTAAATACAGATCTTTATATGTATGTATACTGTAGAATGCCCAAATTATGCCAATTTATGCAAAGTATTTCAAATTATTTAACAGACGGACAATTATACAAGTTGTAAGATAACTCCGTGGGTTTGCCACAGAGCAGTCTGTGGAGTCGATTTAGTCAGATAACATACATCGCACGTTCTCGAGGAGACGTCACAGGATTTTACTACATGCGCGTCGAGTTGTCACAGCCTGAATATCTTGCGGGTTGCACTTGCTTCCAACAATATTTTAAACGTGCTGAATAAGGAATAACTTAAAATTCAACAACTTTTTGGTTTTGTAGTAACAATGTTAGACATTAGCATTAAATACGTGTCGCTGTACAGGTAGCAACTAAACCCGCACTGTGCTGTGATCGCCTCTGTAAAGCCGGCTCAACTCGTTAACCCTGAAACACACTTACTGCTTTGGGACAGGTATCTTAGTGATTCTATCGAAACGTACTTTCTAGTTCGTAAAGCAAAGAAGATCTCTGGTAGTTTTCATATGTGCATTCTATAAGAGAATAATGGCTCTACTTGTACGAAAAACAAAGGAAATGTCTGGTAGTTTTCTTCCGTATATCATGATACAAGGAGATCGACCTGAGGGTCGCGCTAATGGTCTAGCGGGCTACGACCACTAGTCTAGACTTTGCTTGATATTAACGGAGGAACTTATTAGAATACAGTACTAATCGTTAGCACCTGTATACGCGTAACCGATTTCGACATGGATGAGTCATCATCAGACATTACTGCGTCACTATTAAAACCAGTGAAGTAGGTTGCGTGGTATGAGAATCAAAAACATGTTCTTGAATACTCATGACCAAATCAACCAGAAGGACTTAAATGGATGACAAGTATTTTACCGTACAACGTACTGAAATTTTTCAGTGCCTTAAAATAGCGGCATCACGTGTACGAAATAAATAATGACTTTAGAAGAACTATCATTGCAAAGCATAAGGCACTGTCAATTTATCCAAGAATTTACGACCAAAAGCTTAAAATTACGCAAACTGGCTCCCGAAGAACATACAAAACGTAAATGATATAAGGTGCATGTCAAGAACTGTCTTTTGTGGATAAGTAAACCTAATTAAACTAGCTAATCCAAAGTGCCAGTATTTACTTTCTTTCTGGATAAGTAAAGGAAAGGAGACTGGTACAATGAACTAGACAGAGACCCATGAGAGATATGGATCACTTACAAACTGAACCGCTTTTCCTCGAAAAAATTAAAATCAGAAATACGCGGACATAGGATAGATAGGAACAACGCTAGCAACGAAAGCGGTAATTCCATGTAAAAGTTAAAACTCGAGAAAATTGACAGTTGAAATGGCGTAGTCCTCGACAGACCGAAATATACAATAAAAACACCGCAATACTTTTAAGAGAAACAATTTGATGCGACAAAAGGATGAGTTTCTCAATATTTCATTGAAACATCTACGCAGATGCCATCAGATCACAATGCAGAAAGCTTAAGAGAGACTTCAAACTAAACTACAGAGACCTTTCATACAATAAAGGGACAAATGCTGCACTACACACCTAAGAATATACTGTTTTCAGAGGAAACCGCTTACACCTTACCAAGTGAGCAACACGACATGACTGCGTTCTCCGTAGCGAAGAACTGAAGAGATTCTCCGCCTCTTTTACCCCCATCCCGAACCCCCTCCTCTTTGCTGGTAGTTGTAATACCGGTAGCAACAAACCCTGTGTCTGCAAGCATAAACCAGTTTTCATTTCTTCGTTGCATCAGCTCTTGTCATATTCATGCCTCGAATGCTCAAAAGATTTAATTAAAATTGGTACAGTACCGCGAAAATTAGTATTAGTTTGGAACCTTATCGTCCGATTCACATGTCAGATTTGTTTTCTGTGAACCAGTTCGGTCATCAGAATAGCGTCGTCTTAGTGATTTAGAAGCTAGAATTGTGGTTTTCTAACAGTGATTTGTTGTATGTATTTAAACTCGTCGTACGTATAGATTTATATTCAGTTCAGTCATTTCTTGGCTTCACTGTCACAGCTTTTTCCACTTAACCGTTTCCACCAGCACAATAGTGTCGTGTTATATTTTTCTCTTCTTTTCTTTTTCTTTTAGCTCGTAGGCTACTTTCATTCTCCACCCAGCTGTGTTGTTGTTTACTTTGTTTGTACTATATTTCGACGCCTTTTGTGTTTTCATCTACAGCCACTAAGGCACAGTTACAGAAATGAAGTATACCTCAAGTACAGATTTTTGCTGTACGTAGCATCCCCTAATGCGCTAAATGTAAGACTTATATTATACATCGTGTTTCAGGAGAAATTGTCAATGTTTTAAGATGTGGTAGAATAGAACATCTCGAATAAAACGTTCGAGATATGTCCCATTTTATCGGTTACAGAGACGCAACTGTTAAATATAACCCAAATAAATATTCATAGAAGCTGTTAAGCAAGGCAAATAATTAAGTTCAAAGTTGGTTTCCATAAATTCCACCTCCGACTTCGGTGCATTGTCGAATTCTGCTGACAACACCACGTATAGCTCTTTTGGGATAGTATTGGATAAATGTTACACGCAGAGTATTATCAGATTTGTACTACATTAGAGGATGCTGGGGTACAGCAATAAGATACACTTGCGGTTGTGTTTCATTTCGATAACTGTACCTAAGCGCCTGAAGACGAGGACGTAAAAGACTTCAGAACCGATTACAAATGAAGTAAACAGCAAACACGTCTGAGTGAAATATGGCCTATGAGCTCCAAAATAAAATAATTTACACCTGAATGCACATTATCTAACGCCAGGAAGCAACAAGAGAAGTGTCGCCTTAGTTATCTGCATGCAAGTAGCCTGGTGTCTTTACAGAGGGTCCTCAGATATATTTAAACACATTGCACATATTTATTAGTTCTTCGGTTTACTATAAATGAATGAAGCACTGGATTCCTAACATTGCAAATTGCAGAAAATTCTTCCGATCTGTTCATCACCATGACATTCAAGTGCTCGGATTTAACTTCATTTGAGTCGTCTTGCGCGTTGCAAATCACACTTTGATATACCACTTCTGATTTGATCGACTTCCTCAGAGAGTCATCTTTTAGATGTTGTAGCTCTGTTTAATGTCCGTCCTTGCTAAGAAAAATTGGACAGAAATTCCTTCTTATACGAGACACCTTCTGAATGCTTTTGTTTTCCCCAAACATGTTTCAACACTTTCAGTTTGTTTATATAATTTCTTCTTTTCTCGAATTCTCTGGGGATAGCACAGGAAGTGCTGCAAAATGTTTGGGCACAACAGAATTAATCAAACAGTGTCTTGCATAAGACGGAATTTCTTTTCAATTTTCCCTCACAGACGCTCGCAGAGTACCTGTAACTTCCACTGAATCACAGAAACCAATTGTTGAGTCAATTTCATCACCAGCAAACTTATCAAAACATATCATTCTTTCAAAGCACTAATTCCGACCTACGTTCGAATGACCAATAGAGAGTTTCTTTTTGGATGGGAGGAATCTCTTTCTTCCGATTCGTTTGATGTGATCCGCTATGATTTCTTACTCTGTGCCACCTTCTTCATCTCAGACTAGCACTTATACCCAACTTCCACAATAATTTAATGTATGGGATGTAGGCCTAGTTTATTTGTGCTGAAACACAAGTCAAGAAGCCGTTTGGAGCTGATGACTAGGACGTCATTTTTTAAAACTGCTATGATGCCTCTTATATACCAATCATTCCTTCCCTGCAGACCTAATTCATGGCCTAGCGTTACGGACTTTTTGTCTACTTGCACAGTCCTACGGCTCTACTGCCCCTTCTTAACCAAATCATCTCTGTCTGGATATTCTGGCACAATTGCAACCTACCCATGCCTTCTTTTGGTACGCATCTATCGTATGTCTCTGTTTTTAATATTGTGTTATCCCGTAATTTATCTGTCCATTTTATGTTACAGCATTCTTCAATGAAAACAAATTTCAGATGCATCCACTTGCTACTTCTTCAGCTTCTCCACCATCCATTTTTCACTTACGTACAATGGAGTAACGCCTTCAAAAACCAAATTCAGGCTAATTACTCCAACATACCTCCTTATCTGATTTTTATATTGTTTTATTGTCTTGCATTTCACTCTTTACTCAGAAGCGTGATGCGCACTGTTTCAGATTTGGCCCATTACATAGCTCGACTTGTTTCATCAAAAGCCCAGCCAGGAGGGAGTGGGCCAGAGGATTTCCAAATAGTGTGTCCTATAACCAACTGAAATCTCCCCAGAGGCGGAGAACTGGAGCTATCTTCAAATGTGTTTCTGGGATGATAAGTTCCAGGTTACAGATTGTGCCGCACGCTGGAAAGAATGACACCGGTCGTCCGGAACCACGTTTGGATCATTCCAGCGACTGGCAATATGACTGAAAACACTAGCCTTGCTTAAGGTGTTTCACCGAAGCTCACAGTCTGCAGCAGTGTCACCAGAAGTGATCAGATCCTCTGTTTCTGATTGAAGCAAAGACTTCGTAGGTTCTGTGACAAGCTACGTTGTCACTTCCTGGACTTGTACCTTAGGGCTGAATATAGTACGGTCTCCATAAATGGGTCTGAGACACACATCAGAGGCTGCTGCCCAGGTGGCTGACAGTGCGTGGAGAGAGCACAATGTTTTTTATTTTTTTGTTTTTTTTTTTTGTCTTGGGTTTTAGACGGTTCTTCATCCAATACAGATAATAGTAGCTGCAGGAGGTCCCGAAGTACTAGCGTAAGATTTAAATTACGACCCCCATGGATGGAACGATTAAATTTTGCAACTAAGTCCCAGAGTTTGAAGCGGTCCTAAAAAGCAGTGGAACTTACATAATACTAGGTACAAAAAGCTGGCTAAAAATTGACAGCAGTATAATTTTTGGGATAAATTTAAGATTATATCGATAGGATAGGCTAATGGGAAATGAAGGTGGTTTATTCGTCGCAGTGCGAGATTGTTTGGGAAAAACTCAGTACCACGTGTGTGCATAAACCTGTCATTGAATCTTTCATCGACCACTAGACTCATCCCCAGTTGTAACCTAAAACTCTAGACATAAGCTCAGTTCGCTAGTATGACCGTTCCTCCAAACATGATGACATTATTGGAGGAGACTTTAATCATCCAGCAATAAACTGAGAAAACTACAATGATGTAGGTGGTCGACGTGACAAGACATAATGCGGAATATTGCGAAATGCCTTCTGCGAAAACTTTCATAGTGGAAATATAACAGACCTAATGACGACACATAGACGTGACCTCTATGAGGATGTAAATACTGAGACTCATCTATGTCACTATGAAGCAGTTGTAGGAATTACGATTACTAAAGTAGAAAGAGCAGTTAAAACAAGTAGGAAGATTTACGTGTTCAGTAAGCTAAATAGAGGAGCGGTTGTGTCATACCTCAAAGAGAGACTCAAAACACTTACCTCTGACCAGGAACATGTAGGAGAACTGTGACTCAAGTTTAAAAGAATAGTTGACCATGCACTAGATAAATATGTATCGAGAACAACAGTTAATGATGGAAGGGACCTTCCATGGTATACAGTCATTGTAAGGGAACTTTTAAGGAAACAGCTACTACAACATAATAGATGTAAAACAAAGCCTAGAGGTATAGATAACTTCTCGATAAAACGCGTTTGACTGTCAAGGTACCAATACATCAAGCCTTCAGTGAATCCATAGTAGGATATTGTCGAAAGATTTACCAAATAAATGCTATTCTGAAGTCAAGAAATGCTCGATCCATAAAATTCTGGTCCTGCGTAAAGGCTATCATAAGCATCAAAGGTAGCGTCGAGGCACTCATGCACGAGACAGGAACTGAAATAGAGTATAGCAAAGAAAAAGCAGAAAAATTTACTTCTGTTCTCAAATGTTTCTCTAGTAAGAAAGATACAGATGTACTACCCCAGATTACTTCTCGCTCCACTGCACTGATGAGTGATACAGATATTAGCGTTGACAAACAGTTAAAATTGGACAAGGCTATTGCATCCAATGCAGATTCTGTACAGAGTTAGCTTCCCTCTTAATATAACATATCGTACATCACATGAAGACAAAAAAAGTGCTCACTGATTGGGAGAAAGCATGGGTCATACCCGTCTGCAAGAAGGGTTGCAGAAATGGTCCACAAAATTACCCCGTCATCTCACTCATGTCTATCTGCTGTACGGCTGAAGAACATTTTATGAGCTCAGTCAGAATGACTTCCTCCATGTCAACCAGCAAGGATTCCGAGAACATCGATTATGCCAAACTTGGCTTGCGCTTGACATGCTGAAGTCCATAGATCAAGGCAACCAGGTGGATGAAGCATTTCTTGGCTTCATAATAGCATTTTACTCGGTACCACACCAACAATTACTAACAAAATTACGATTATATGAGGTATCAAACAAAATTTGTTGGTGGGATGATTTCTTGGTAGGAAGAATACAACATTACAGTTCGTTTGGAGAGTCATAGACTGAAGTAGAAATAACTTCAGGTGTGGCCCAGTGAATGTGTTGTGACCTTTGTTGTTCATATTGTATTAGACTTTTCACACAAACGATGCAGTAATCTATAATGACGTACTGTCTGAAGAGAACTGCACAAATATTCAATCAGATCTGGATATGCTTGTAAACTTGTTTAAAGATGGGCAATTTGCTTTAAATGTTCAGAAATATAAACTGTGCGCTCCACAAAACGAAAAACTACAGTATCCTATGACTACAATGATCCACGATTAGATCTGTCCGCTCTTTCAAACACACCAATAAGAATCTGTTGGGATATGGAATAGAATGATCACATACAGCCGATCGTAGCTACATGTGGCAGACGTCGGTTCATGGGCAAGATACAGGGAAAATGTAATGATTCTACAAAGGAAGTTGCTTAAAAATCGCTTGTGCACCCCATCTTATAAGACTGACTGCGGATACTGAACGCATACAAAGAAGGGCAGAACGAATGATGCTGGATTTGTTTGATTAACTGGTGAGCGTCACAGAAAAGTTGAAAAATTTGAATTGGCAGTCTCCAGAAGATAAAAGAAAATTATGTCGCGTAAACCTACTTACAAAATTTCAAGAACCAATATTAAGGAAAGAATCTATAGACATTCTTCAGTCCCCTATATATCGCTGCCGTGGGGCCCGTGAAGACAAGATTAGACTAGTTACTGGAAGCATAGAGGCATTTAAGCAGTAATTCTTCCCGCTCTGCAAGCGCGATTACAGCGAGAAGAAACCATAATGTATGTACCCCCAGCCATGCACTTCGTGTACACAAAAATGTGACTGTTAGTTTTTCCATGCGAAAGTCTGTGTGTATCAGAGTAATATCGACGAATAGTACAAAAACCGAAGCCTTTACGGAATATCTATCAATTTCTTCTGGGTGGACTCCATAGCCTCAATAAATTTGATGAAGGACATCTACAGATACACTTAAGAACGTGGAATTCACGAAACTAGTGGTGCATATTAAATAGTTTAAAACACAGTCTGGTAGGATAATGTCCTCCTCCTTTAATGAATGTAACGAGCATTGGCACAGGTAAAGAATTTAGACGGCAGCAAACATCGTTCCGCTTTTTCAGAAACCTTTCCTAAATTCCAGCCTCGTAACTTGAATAAATATTGGCTTTTTATAGATGACATGTCAGATGTAGAAAGTAAATTCGTATGATCTGATTGGCTTTCTTTATCCTTCGCGCATACTGGCACCTTTCCTTCGCGAAGTGTGAGAGTATCCTATAAGTGTAGGTGGCAGCGGTATTTGTGTGTGTACTGTAATGTGCGTGTTGGATGATGATAATGAGAGAAGGGAGCGATTGAAACTTCATGAGACACTGCAATGAAGTTTGGAATTTAATCCAAGACATTGGCCCAAAGACTGGCGATCAGGGACTTTACGCCGTAAAGACAAAGGGAAAGCAGTCAAAGCGTGAGGCCTAACCGCTATCCAGTCGGTTATGTACCCAAGTACTCGCCACGCCATACCTTGCTTTACTCGTCGATGTGATGGGAACCGTTGGATTCAATGAGGCATGACGGCAGGAAAGTCAAATGTGATAGTTTAACTTCTAACATTAGTTAATTTGAAAGGGACTTTTAGAAATTAAGAAGAGCACTATTTGATACAACAATAGACTTCTGACTATGAGATACTGGATTGTTAACGACTCCTTGCACATGCTTCACGTTTTGGGCTGAGGAAATGTGAGAAATGCGTTGGTGAGAGCTGTAGCATTTGAAAAATTATTGTTAATTTGCGTTTGAAGTTATATGAAGCTGTAGATATTACGATAGTTCAGACAACAGGAGTTCCGCTGAAGAGCGATGGCCATCTCTAAAAAGCACAATTACAGAAGTTGGACTGACAGATATAGACAGAAGGAAGGTAACTTCGACGAAATCTTAGGCAACAGAAGAAATATTTCAATTGATCAACGAAAGAAGGAAGTAGAAAAATGTGCAGGAAAAGACAGGAATATACCAATATAAGTCATTTAGGAATGGAAGAAACATATAGTGCAGGGAAGCCTAGGCGAAATGGTAGCAGGAAAAACGCGAAGGAACTGAAAAGGAAATGGTCGTCGAAAGGACTAGATTAATATACAGAATGTCTCTCGTAATAGTTGTCATACGTATTTTCTCTTGTGTTTCGGCAGATATTTGCAATCTCGTTTTTACAATGTGTAGTTGAAGTCAGCCCAAACAAGTACCGGTACTGCTCATCCGTCTTTCATGCGACACGACGCCCAGTGTCAACGGAAAGCGTCGTTTGTTTTTCGTTAAAAGACGAATTTTTTATTGTGAAATTATACGTGTCCATTCAATAGAACGGTCCCAAATTAGTCTACTGTGATATTCGTTTTATCGATGTGTATTAACAGGGACAGTAAAAGACGAAGAATAACCAGTACTGCAGCAGGGACTGAGCAGCGCCGCTGCTTGGCGGTAGCAATCAGCGCGGTCCAGGGGGGAGCTGTCGCTGCTGAAAAACTGGTAATTCATCATATTTTACTGTCTTTGTTAATACATATCGGTAAAAGTATCGCACCATACTAATTTGGGACCGTTCTATCGAACATACACGTAAAATTCTGCCTTAAAAATAAGTTTGTTCGTGTCAGTAAACAAACCGACACTGAGCGTCGCATGGAAGACGGATGAGTAAAGCCCGGTTTGGGATGACTTCAACTACACATTACAAAAACGAAATTGCAAATATCTGTCGACATGCAAGAGAAAATTTGCCTGACGACTCTTAGGAGCGATATTTTGTGTATATAAGTCAAAGCAACATTCGGTGAAATTAAAAGCAAAGGGGGGGGGGGGGGGGCAAACATTAAGAGAGAAAGAGGTATTTCACTGTTAAACGCAGAGGAGACAGTGGATACATGGAAGAAATAATTTAAGGCCTCTACGAGGGGGAGGAATTGTGAGGACGGGATAGAAAAAGAAGAAATGGGAGTCGATATGGAAGACAGGGGATTCAGCGTTAGAGTCTGAGTTTAACAGAACTTTCGAAGACTTGCGATCAGATAAGACGGACGGCAAAGAGAACATTTCTTCGGAATTTCTAAAATTATTTTTACAAGTGGCACACCCAACTACTATTCAAGTTGGTCTGTAGACTCTATTAGTCTGGAGACAAACTTTCGGAAAAATATCATCCATACAATCCTGAAGATAGCAACAGCAGGTAAGTGCGGAAACTCCTGCGCAGTCAGATTAACTGCTCAATCATTTAGGTTGCTGGCAAGATTAATATACACAAGAATGGGAAAGAAAATTGAGGGCCCGTTAGATGACTGTCAGTTTTGTTTAAGGAAAGGTACAGCCACTAGAAAGACAGATCTGACGTTGCGCATGATAACTGAAGCAAGGGTTAAGAAAAACCAGGACACGTTCACATGATTCGTCGACATACAAAAAGCGTTCGATAATGGTGTAACATGTTAGAAATTCTCATGGAAATAGATGTAAGCAACAGAGAATGGCGGGTAATATAAAATACACTCCTGGAAATTGAAATAAGAACACCGTGAATTCATTGTCCCAGGAAGGGGAAACTTTATTGACACATTCCTGGGGTCAGATACATCACATGATCACACTGACAGAACCACAGGCACATAGACACAGGCAACAGAGCATGCACAATGTCGGCACTAGTACAGTGTATATCCACCTTTCGCAGCAATGCAGGCTGCTATTCTCCCATGGAGACGATCGTAGAGATGCTGGATGTAGTCCTGTGGAACGGCTTGCCATGCCATTTCCACCTGGTGCCTCAGTTGGACCAGCGTTCGTGCTGGACGTGCAGACCGCGTGAGACGACGCTTCATCCAGTCCCAAACATGCTCAATGGGGGACAGATCCGGAGATCTTGCTGGCCAGGGTAGTTGACTTACACCTTCTAGAGCACGTTGGGTGGCACGGGATACATGCGGACGTGCATTGTCCTGTTGGAACAGCAAGTTCCCTTGCCGGTCTAGGAATGGTAGAACGATGGGTTCGATGACGGTTTGGATGTACCGTGCACTATTCAGTGTCCCCTCGACGATCACCAGTGGTGTACGGCCAGTGTAGGAGATCACTCCCCACACCATGATGCCGGGTGTTGGCCCTGTGTGCCTCGGTCGTATGCAGTCCTGATTGTGGCGCTCACCTGCACGGCGCCAAACACGCATACGACCATCATTGGCACCAAGGCAGAAGCGACTCTCATCGCTGAAGACGACACGTCTCCATTCGTCCCTCCATTCACGCCTGTCGCGACACCACTGGAGGCGGGCTGCACGATGTTGGGGCGTGAGCGGAAGACGGCCTAACGGTGTGCGGGACCGTACCCCAGCTTCATGGAGACGGTTGCGAATGGTCCTCGCCGATACCCCAGGAGCAACAGTGTCCCTGATTTGCTGGGAAGTGGCGGTGCGGTCCCCTACGGCACTGCGTAGGATCCTACGGTCTTGGCGAGCATCCGTGCGTCGCTGCGGTCCGGTCCCAGGTCGACGGGCACGTGCACCTTCCGCCGACCACTGGCGACAACATCGATGTACTGTGGAGACCTCACGCCCCACGTGTTGAGCAATTCGGCGGTACGTCCACCCGGCCTCCCGCATGCCCACTATACGCCCTCGATCAAAGTCCGTCAACTGCACATACGGTTGACGTCCACGCTGTCGCGGCATGCTACCAGTGTTAAAGACTGCGTTGGAGCTCCGTATGGCACGGCAAACTGGCTGACACTGACGGCGGCGGTGCACAAATGCTGCGCAGCTAGCGCCATTGGACGGCCAACACCGCGGTTCCTGGTGTGTCCGCTGTGCCGTGCGTGTGATCATTGCTTGTACAGCCCTCTCGCAGTGTCCGGAGCAAGTATGGTGGGTCTGACACACAGGTGTCAATGTGTTCTTTTTTCCATTTCCAGGAGTGTATATACAAGAACCAAAAGGGAAGAACAATATTGCGAGACCAAGAACGAATTGCTCGAATTAGCATGGTATGTGACAGGGCTATAGTCTTTCGCCTATACTTTTCAATCACTACACAGAAGAAGCAATGACAAGAAATAAAAGAAAGGTTGAGGAATGGTATTAAAATTCATGATGAAAAAAGATCATTGATAAGATTCGCTGACGACATTGCCATCCTCCGCGAAAGTAAGGAAGAAATGGAGAAACTGTTAAATGGAATGAAAGGTCTAATCAGCACACACTGTGGAGAGTAAATCGAAGAAAAACGGAAGTAATTTTTTTTGGAAATCTATGGTAAATTTCTATGGGACCAAACTGCTGAGGTCATCGGTCCCTGGTCTTACACACAACTTAATGTAACATAAACTAACTTACGCTAAGGACAAAACACACAACCATGCCCGAGAGCATGCTCGAACCTCCGACGGGGGCAGCCGCACGAACCGTAACAAGGTGCCTGAGACCGCGCGGCACGAAAGTAATGAGTAGTAGAAATATCAAAATTAGGGACCATGAAGTAGACGAAGTTAAGGAACTATGCTAACTTGGAAGAGAAAAAAAAACACATGCTAGATGAAACAAGGAGGACATAAAAAACCGCAGACTAGTACCAGCAAAGGAGCATTCCTGGCCAAGAGAAGTCTACTAAACTCTAACATAGGCCTCAACTTGAGGAAATATTTACAGATTATGTACGTCTGGAGCACAAAAATGTATTATCAGTCATGGATCGTATGAAAATCGGAGTTGAAGAGAATCTGAAGTGAGATGTGTTCTTATATAAAGATGTAGAAAATTAAGTGGGCTAAGAAGATAAGAAATGAGAAGATCCTTTGCAAACTTGGTGAAGAAGGGGACATATGGAAAACACAAGAAGACGGGATAGAATGAGAGTGCATGCGTTAGAATATCAGGTGGTAACTACAGTTGGTACTAAAAGAAGCTGTAGCTTCAGGGGAAGACAGAGACTGGAATAGACAAGAAATAATTCAGCACGTTAGGTGCGTGGAGAGTAAAGGAATTCGCGGTGAGCCACACCAGACTAATCAGAAGACTGATGGCTAAAAAATAAGAAAAAATGTATGAAGTGGTACAGCTTATACCCAATCGAATCCCTGTCCCTTTCACTTTAATGGATCTCAAGGCTCCAGCAGTTCTCGGTGGCTGTTTAATCAATGGTCATTTTAACAGGGCCGAAAGTTTATGTATACCATCACTGTGCGATTCCTTCATTTAGAACGGTAAGCTTACATTGTACAGCCATGCACCGCAAATCACATTACGGTGTGTGGCAGAGGGTGCTCTGGTACTACTATAACTTTCCTTTTTCCTGTGCCGTTCTCGACTGATGCCAGATTAGAGGGACAGTTGGTAATGCTCCGTATGAGCTCTTATTGTTCCGATTTTCCCTTCGAGGTAATTTCGCGAAATATAAGTGGGAGAAAGTAGTGTGTTGCCTGATTCTTCTTGGACGTTTACTCTCGGCATTTTAACGGTAAACCTCTCCGTCACGCACGCTGACTCTCTTCTACCGTCTGCCACTGGAGTTGATCGCGCTTACTAAACGAATCCGTGGCAAAACATGTCGCTCTTCTTTGGACCTTCTCTATCACACTATTAATCCTTCCCTGTGGCGCTCCCAGGCTAATGAGCACTACTTAAGTCTGGGTCTAAAAAGGGTTCTTTAAGCTGCTTATCTTGAAGACAACTTTGTTTCTTCAGGATTCTCGTTTTGATTCTGTCGGGCATTTGCCTCTTCTGCAACTAGCTTTATGTGGTTTTTCCACTTTAAGTCGCTCCGGACCTCTGCTCTCAGAGTTTCTGCGATTATTACTGTTTATAGATATTTGTCGGCAATAGTGTAACCGTACAACAATGGATTTTTCCGCCTACTGATGCGCGTTACGTTACATGTTATTTATATTGAGAGTCAAATGACAGTCCCCGCGAAAGCCGTCGGATCTACGCATTTTTTCCCGTATTTCTTTTATCTAGCATTGATATTACACTATACGGAACAGAGCTTTCGACGTTATCTACCATGACGGATAATGGTTCTCTGACGCAGCCTTGGGGTACTCTCAAAATTGCTTTTACATCTGACGATGCGATCAAGTTGAAATTCGTAGAGAGAAAGTACGCACACTTAAGTCTGTGTTAAGTCAATGATATAGAGAAGAATCCAACCAACAATTTGTCAGAAGGGTTCCTGCAATCCTGCTAAGTGATTTGATATACAGAACTGATCGTCACCCGTGAGTTGTTACCAAGTAAGTGAATTTCCGAACTGCCTACTCCGAGATACCTACATAATGTTCCCGCCCCTTCCCTCTACTTCCTGGAAGACTGTGCATAGGTTTATGTGATCTCATTATGACGGGGTCCTAGTAATCCTTCCTGGCTCTGTTACACCTCAAGGTACAGTTTGGGCAATTATGGATTACTGGTGGTGCACATTTTCAGACATGACGACGTCTGAACTTGTTCCTGGGGTCGTCTGATGGATTTCGCTTATGAGGTTTCAGTTTACATTAGATTGAACTTGGTAGAACATGTGCATCTCGCGAAGTGGCGCAGCGTGCGCGAGCCACCGTCTTTATGATTCGTCGTCTTTCTGACAGTCGATATTCTAAACAGCTGCTTTAAAAAGGCAGTTATTACGAACAAAGGAGTTGAACAGTGCTATGACAAAAGTGAGCGATGTTTCCTCCGAGCTATTGTATCATTCACGAAATTTGTTTAGTTAGTTCTATTTACAGTTCTTATGCAAATACAATAAGTCAGAACTTACTAGGTGATTAAAGAGATTTATTTCTAATACTGGTAACAATACCAGGAACAACATGTCCAACATCACACTAGCGAATCAGCTGTACTGGAGTAAACGTATCCTTGCTGCTCATGTTCAACAATTACAGGGTGTCCGGAAATCCCATTACATACTTCTAGGACGGATAGAAGTGCGTGACTACATAATATTTTGAATAGAAACCCTTGCCTTGAAACGTATCGTATCCGTTCTACGGCGGTTTCAATTCAGATGTTTAACGCATCCACTTCTGCTTGAGGAATTGAATTAGGCGCCGGCCGGGGTGACCGAGCGGTTCTAGGCGCTTCAGTCCGGAACCACATGGCTGCTACGGTCGCAGGTTCGAATCCTGCCTCGGGCATGGATGTGTGTAATGTCTTTAGGTTAGTTAGGTTTACGTAGTTCTAAGTTTAGGGGACTGATGACCTCCGATGTTAAGTCCCATAGTGCTTAGTGCCAATTGAATTAGGCGAGACGCAGTACAATTGGTAGGTAACAATTCCAAATGATGGCTAGCTTATGGAAGATACTCCTCAGCTCTGAAGTCCAAGATATCGGCCGAGCTGAAGAAATCAGATTTTGACCAATGTATACTACCAGTAATAACTTGTGCCTGTGAAACTTGGATATTAAATGAATTCATTGCCAGAAAAATAATAGTAGCCCAAAGAAGAATGAGAAGATCATTGTTGGGCTACACAAAGAAAGACAGAAAGAAAGCAGTTGATACCAGGCAGACAACAAAGCCGAGTGACATAATGGAAAGAGTGGCTGGCTCTAAGCACTATAGGACTTAACATCTGAGGTCATCAGCCCCCTAGAATAATGTAAACACGTATAAGATTGAATACAAAAAATGTGCTTAAATGATAAATGGATGTTTCGTTATGATCCCTTTCGAATTCAGCAGCAGCAGTAAATTCGATCACTTGGTGATGTGGCCTCTTTGAGCTGGCGTGCAACGTAGGATCTGCAGGTTCTTTCATTTCTGTCGATCTTGAGCTTCCCATTGCCAGTTCAGTCCGGCTGTCTTTTTAAAGTCTCTATCCTGTCTGTCCGGTAATCTTCAAATGGTTCAAATGGCTCTGAGCGCTATGCGACTTAACATTTGAGGTCATCAGTCCCCTAGAACTTAGAACTACTTAAACCTAACTAACCTAAGGACATCACACACATCTATACCTCAGGCAGGATTCGAACCTGCGACCGTAGCAGCCACGTGGTTCCGGACTGAAGCGCCTAGAACCGCTCGGTCACAACGGCCGGCTAATGGGAAGAGTGAATACCTTGAAATGACAGTCGGCTGCTGATGTCGCTCGAAGAAAAGGCGGCAGGTGGTCAAAACAAATACTAGATTGGGGCCCAATTTATCAAAAAAGACGAAGGGGAAGATCACCGGACAGACAGGATAGAGACTTTAAAAAGACAGCCGGACTGAACTGGCAACGGGAAGCTCAAGATCGACAGAAATGGAAGAACCTGCAGATCCTACGTTGCACGCAGACTCAGAGGCCACATCATCAAGTGATCGAATTTACTGCTGCTACTGTTGATGAATTCGAAAGGAAGCATAACGAAACACCCATTTATCATTGAAGCACATTTGTTTATATTAAATCTTATACGTGTTTACATTATTCTAAACCAAAAAAGAATCAAGCATACTGTTTGTACACAACAGTACTGATGCACTACAACAGCGGCTCGATGTGACGACCACCAGAGTCGTTACAGACATTGTAGGCCTACCTGCGAAGCATGTTTTGGTACACACTGTCCATCCCACCTGGTGTCTCTTCAGTTTCTAGTGCAGCAGCCAGAACTCGTGCCAGCAGATCTTCCTTTGTCTTTACAGGAGTCTCGGAAATTCAACTTTGCATACGATCCCACAAAAAGAAGTCCATAGGAGTCAAATCCGCCGATCACGGCGGCCACGCGGTTGCGCCACCTCGTCTGTCGAGATGTCTCCGAACCGCACGTCAGAAGTGAAACGGTGCACCAGCATGTAGAAACCACATTTCCTGACGGGCATTCAGTGACACGTCATCCTGTCTATCTTATAGCGCACAAGGACGAGCAACTCTGACAGTTTTCTCTTTCCTTCACCAGATGTGACCGCGTTATACATCCGAATTGAAACCGTCTGCCGTTTCCGGACATAGTTTCCTCCCCTGTGCAAGTCCTAGAAGTTTGTAACGGGAACTTCCGAACACCCTGTATAAAAGGAATCACAGGTTGCAAATATACCGCTTATGTCATCACGAAATCAATATTATATGTGTTATATCCCGCCTATGTCTTCTAAAGCAAAAGCAAACGACCATAGCCTAACCAGTTAGGAAAAATAAACCAAAGACGAATGGATAGGCTTTCATATTGGACTACTATTGATTACGATTCGTATAACTCGGTCTTCTGATTCATGTTAACACTGTTATGTACGTGAGAGTTAAGTTATAATCTGCCAATGAGTTTTAAAATTATTGTTCATCTGCCGGCGTCAATATCAATTGCTTGATTCCGGTTAAAAACTAAAATTTTCGTTTCGGTTTAGGGTGGTTTACCTTTAACGACAGAAGTTATCACTATTTAAGGAATTTTGTACTGAAATGAAAAAGATGATGTGACTCATCGCTACGAAGTGAGGCTGTTTTAAACACGCACAAGCGATTATAGGAGAAAAATTTAGCTGAGTCCAACTGGTTATGAGACGTAGACGAGAATAAAAAGCATGTTTAACAATCTCATTACGACTCTATCCCTGCGCCCGAGTAACTGTTAGCAATGAGCAAATGACGCCCTACGGTTCAATAGTCCGTGTCTATCTACATTAAAAGAGTTCGTAAGTAATTTAGTGGAACGGTATCCTACACGGAATGGCATGAGTTGGTACGAACACAATACAAGGAGGCAATACGCCAGTTTTAACTTTTCCCTTAAATTCGCTAAACTGTACAGGAACAATTTGAAAGGCTTGTAAGGCTGTTGCACAGCAGGTCGTGCTGAGAAATAAATATTATGAAAAAAATTCGATACGCTGCGCGGTTTCCAGGTTAATTAGCGTTGAAGTTAGCCAATCACGCCGTTGCGCGCACAAATTCAAACGGCCCGCCAGAGACGGTGTCGCCAAACGTGTGCTTCGTCTGGTTTCCTAAAACCGAACAAGAGAGCGATACAAAAACTGGACATGGGTCGGCAGTAGTCATCGAACTCGAGCCACAGGCTGAGCACTCTTGTTCGCTATCATCTGTGCTATGAGAATAGCTGACACTGTTGTGTCTGGCGGGCCGCTTGAATTTGCACACGCAACGGCCTGATTGGCTAACTTCAATGCTAATTAACTCGGTAACTGTGCAACGTATCATGCGTTGTTCCTAATTATTTCTCAGCACAACCTACCCTGCAGGTCTTTTACAAGCTTTTTAGACTGTTTCTGACCATCCTGTAAACCCAGTTTCTAACTTCAACACAAAAATAACTTGCTTATTCTGCGAATCGTTGGTCCCCGAGATGACAAAGTGAAATACACAAACGTAAACTACATTGCCCACGTCATAGTTTTCTTTACAACCGAGTTCAAACGTGGGAATAAGAGCTGTAATAAGTTTACTAGCACATTGCGTAATAATCGCCTTAGGTGCAGTGCACTGCTTCGGCCTCCTAATGACACACCGTACAGTTTGTTGAGCGCAAGAAAGGCTCGTATAGTGCTGAAAATGTGGGAGGGAGGTGATGCAGGCGGGGGGGAGTAAGAAGTAAGGGAAAGGCTGCATCGCGTGGCATTAAAAAGCGTCACTTGTCGAATAGAATCTGCACCACGGACTAGACCGCCAAGAACAGAATTGCCAACCCTACAGAACGCTAAGTACGTCACATATGATTATCCTCAAACGAACGTTACACTTATTCACACTCACACGTCTATGTTAATAACATGTGCTACTTGAAACGAGAATCTAGAAGGAAGAGAAGTACTACAGTATTGAAACTTAAGAGTTATGTAATGTGTTGTACCTGGAGAGCTTAGTAGTGAGGATATAGATAATGAAAAACAAGTGTCTAGTGTGCAGTTTCTATTTGAAAATAATTACGCTATGAGCACATTTCTTCTTGCATAAGCATCTCTCGAGAGTATATCATTAATAATTTATTTGCCATTGGAAACTTATCCATACACTTCCAAAAAGTTACTGACAGAGATTAAAATCTCTCTCACACACACACTCAAGCACTCGCTCGCTCACTCGCTCTCTCCCTTAATCGTAGGTAAGACAGGTGGCAGAATGCGGTTCACTGGGAGAACACTTGGAAAATCCGGTCTATCTATACAGGGGACTGCTTACGAACCATCTGTGCGTCCCATCTTAGAATATATCTAAAACGTGTGGGAACCACACCAAATAGCACTAACAGGGGATATACAAAAGGACCAGCAGGAACATTTACAGAGTTATTTGATCCACGGAAGAACGCCACGGAAACGTTGACAGGCGATTAAACATTGTCAGCTACTCCACGAAAGCCCACTTACAAAGTTTCAAGGACCAGTATTCGGTGAGGAATACACACTCTAAGAAATAACAAATAAAATAAAACGACGCACCACGAAGGAGTTATCCGAATGGGACGGAAATCGGTAGGTGTGATGTACATGTACAGACGAATAAGTAACTAAAATTTCAGAAGAATTGGACGATTTTTTCAAAGAGGAAGACCATCACAAATTGAGAAAATCAGTAACGCGTTGGTCTACCTCTGGCCCTTATGCAGTTATTCGGCTTGTCGTTGATTGATAGAGTTGTTGGATGTCTTTCTGAGGGATATCGTGCCAAATTATGTCCAACTGGCGCGTTAGATCGTCAAAATCCGGAGATGGTTCGAGGACCCGGCACATAATGCTCCAAACGTTCTCGGCTGTGGAGAGATCCGGCGACCTTGCTGGCCAAGAGAGTGTTTGACAAGCACAAGAAACTCCCGCTTTTTTCCCTCGGAAATCAGAACTGTGCAACATAAAAACGAGGTGGGTAGTTTTAATTTGTTGTCTATGAAGATTTATTGCTGTTCAAACTCAACAACAGTTGAAAGCAAGAAAGGTGGTCTTAAATGCTGTCTCCATTAAAAATTCTTCGTTTTTGTGGCCATACTGGCCGTAATTGTTTTAAAATTATTCAAGGTTTCTGGAAGTTGCACACACGGATTTCAGATACCTTAAGCTATCTCCCTTAAAATATTGTATGTACATTGCCCTTCGTAAATCACTATCAGTTCTGGAACGCAACATTGTTGATGAAATAACAGCGACTTATGAAAACGAAAGACCAACAAGAAAAATAAATGTCGAATAAAAATGATTTATAGTAAGACTAAACGTTGCGAGCCCGTAGCAGTGTACAATAAATATCAGTCGTCTCATGCCCAAATAATCCGCACATTATTTCGTAAACAGACGCTATGTCGGTGGCTCTGTGCAATTCTAATAAAGTGGACGCTTTTTACAAGTCGAAATCTGTTTCCTACCGGGACTAATTGCAATAGAAGTGGTCCAAATTAAAATCCCTCGGTTATTACGCAACTCCCAGGTCTCTTTTGGTGCACCAGAGGTGGTACTGAGGTGTAATTCTCTTGTTTGAAAAATCTTATTGCCATAAGGTGCAGATAATTTTACTTAAAATGCAACGATGTGGACCACCTAAGGATTTCTTTGTAAAGTCCATACGATCCGGTGTAATCATCGAGAGGGCAGATCAAGACGTATGATCGAGATGACGGATTATAACGTAACGCTACAAATAACAAAGTCAATTAAACTCCTAACGATCAGAGCTGAAACGAAGCTCGACTTATAGTTTCTGAAATATTATGGTGGTTTTAGAAAGGACTGATGAGGCCCTGAACAGATTCTTAACCTCCCGGTACTAACTGAGGTTCCTAATCTATGAAAGACTTTGATATAGTTTTCACTGACTTCCAAAAGGCCAATGATTCGGTTGCCAGTCTGTGGAAGGAATCTGGAAGACCGCGGACAAGGCTTAAAAACGTCGTATTAGGCACTTAGATCAACAATACGTCAAAGTTCATGTATCTAAGAGAACCAAAGTGTCACGTCGATGTTAAAACGTGAGTCAGATAAGGGGTGTAAGATAAGGCTATGGGTTATATTTCCCAAACTCTTCAGTTTTGCGTTATGAAAGATCATCAATGACTGGAGAAAGAAGTTTTACAGAAAGAAAGCCAAAGAATGTACTCTGATTCAGATAACCTGACGTTAGACTAGATATGGATTAACTAGTCTTTACGGATGATCCGTGCTTTCAGTTAAAGACCGGGGAGATTTACGAACAAGCGGGGCAAATAGACCTCAAAATTTCAACCGAAGATAAAAACCACGAAAGGCAATATTCAAAGACATATATATATATATATACATCAAGACTATTGCCTTAGGGGAACATCATCTTACAAAGACTTGAAAGAGTCGATACTTTTATCATTGGGAGCCTAGATACGATCCAATTGTAGCACGAGAGGATTCTGGATGTATCGGCAGCACTGTGCTCCAAGAACAAGACTTCGAGAAGCGAACTTAACAAGCCCGAACGTATTCCGAGAAGATTTTTGGGGTCCGTTAAGAAAAATAAAAGCGGAAAAGAGCGTGGAAGCACAGGAATAACGAGGAACTGCATAACAAAGTGGGAAAGGTAAAGGAAACCATAACGAAAAGAAGACTGATTTGCTTAGGTCACGGACGACAGCAGGCGAACAAAAATGATCCCGCCACAAATTTGGAAACTCAAAGGCAGTTCCAAGTGTCACAAAAAAGTGATTGAATTTTTAACTCTTTCAGAGTAGATGTTACAACGTGTGAGGTATCATTCCTTCTCGCTTAAATGCATGATGGTGCAATAAACATACCACTTAACTGTGAAATTGTGTCTCATCCAGCATGGAGGTATATCTGCTGAATCGCCCACTGTATGCAATGTGGTAGTTCCCTCTAAGGCGGAGAGGTGTTAAAAGCGGCGTTGCTCCAAATAGTCCGTCTGTGGCGATTGTTATTTCCCTCGGTGAGCCCAGTGTACCTGGTTTCCGCCCACGCGACCGAGTGCTTACTTGCTTCCGTTTTATATGATACATTTATGATTCAGCTCTTCATTACACGTGAGATAATGACATTTTACACATCCAGAATCACTGCAGAATTCACGGTTCTTAAATATATTGTACAGAAGGCAACCATTTTCTGAGTGGCTGTTGATATACTTTCCGGGATGTGAGGTCGTGGTCCAAGAACTTTTCTGCTCCTTACGTTTCGTCCAGGACTGCGCTGGACTTCCTCAGAGGCGCTGCTCCGCTGAGTCTTGCCGACTGACTGGTCCACGGCTTTATAGAGAAGCTATCGAAATTTATAAACATCATGATAATTTTAATAGGAAAGAGGAGGCTATGAAACTTAGCGATATATGGACAGTAGCTCTACAAAATTGCTAACAATTTTTATCTTTGACAAGGTGGTAATCTGTCAACCTTATCTTTGCTATGGATTATCACTGCTCATCACGTGTCAAATGAACCACGCCCCCTTTCTCACAATATATAAGTCGCTCTCAGACACCCGACCAGTCAGTCGGCAAGACTCAGCGGAGCAGCGCCTCTGAGGAAGTCCAGCGCAGTCCTGGACGAAACGTAAGGAGCAGAAAAGTTCTTGAACCACGACCTCACATCCCGGAAAGTATATCAACAGCCATGTCACCCGGTCGTGAAAGCCTTCATTCTACATTTTCTGAGTAACTCAGAGTTCAAAATATGTGCCACCATGCATCATCGTTCGCTGACTGCATTGGATACTTCGTGGAACATCGAGCAGTGTTACAAATTTCGTGCGTTGTTTGTGTAGTAAAATTCCATGAGAGGGTTAACGAACTTCGTATACGTACTTTGAGGTGTGATCTTACACTTCAGTTTAAAATGAATCGCTGTGTGCAAGAATTGAAAGATGATGAGATAATGGCACTACTCAGTGCTGGAATACTTTCAGACATTAATCAAAGGAAATCAGCATAGGAAACTGACAGCAAAAGTCTGAAATGGTGACCTTGTATCTTCTCGTACTTTATTCAGCCAAGTATCGTAAATGCCTATGTGCTTCACAAGGAACTGAAGCTTGAAACAATGACGATGAAGAACTTTCGGAGGGACGTGTCCATAAGTCTGGCAAGCGCCTGAGCAATCCAGTGTCGATTTGCAAAAGGAAATCGTGTGTGCCTAAAAGTTTAAGACCAGAAAGTTCAGCACACGACGATGATGTGCGAATTCCAGTACTGAGGAAAAGCACATAAGAACCGAATAGATGTGATGCGGGTGCCGGCATCTCTCTGTTTAGGAAAAAAAAAGTCTTTCTTCCAAGACTACCACACTGCTTGAAGTGCTCCATGTGGGAGGTTCCTCATTTTTGTAGGAACAAATAGTTCAACACTTCCACGTAACTTGAGGAGTAGTAGGACACATGATGTGCCACCATTGTTTTTGAAAACTGTTGTGAGAAACATCATACTATTAATGTTCTTATTTTGGTTTAATTATATAACATTTCACAATTTTTTTCTTAAATTGTTCAACAGATAAAGGTCTTGCGCAAAAATGGTGGAAATTGGCCTCATATCCCGGTGTATGAAAGAAATAACAATGAGGTGAGAAAAGCCATGTGATATCGATATGTACATATACATATGGCGGGTAATATCGCGGAGCAGTCATTTGTACTCAGGTGATTCATGTGAAAAGGTTTCCAGTGTGATTATAGCCTCACGGCGGGAACTAACAGACTTTGAAGGCGGAATGGTAGTTGGGACACTCCATTTCGTAAATTGTTGGGAAATTCAGTATTCCGAGATCCAAAGTGTCAAGATTGTGCCGAGAATACAAAATTTCAGGCTTTACCACTACCACGGACAACGCAGTGGCCGATGATCTTCACTTAATGACCTAGAACAGCGGAGTTTGTGTAGAGTTGTCAGTGCTAACAGACAATTCAGCATGAAGTAACCGCAGATATCAATGTGTGAACTACAAACATATCCGTTAGGACAATGCAGCGAAATTTGACGTTAATGACCTATGGCAGCAGGCGACCGATGCGTGTGCCTTTGCTACCAGCACATCGCTTGCAGCGTCTCTCCTTGTCTCGTGACCATATTGTTTGTACTCCAGGCGGTGGCCTAGTCAGGTGAGCTCCGGTTTCAGTTGGTATAAGCTGATGGTAGGACTCGAGTGTGGCTGACCCTACGAAGCCACGAACCCAGTTGTCAACAAGGCCCTGTGCAATCTAGTGGTGACTGTATTTATGTGGAACTCCTCTGATCCATCTGAACCAATTATTGACTAGAAATGGTTATCTTCGGCTACTTGGAGACCATTTGCAGCCACTCACGGAATTCATATTTCTAAACAGCAATGCGCCACGTCACCGGGCCACAGTTGTACGCAATTGGTTTGAAGAACATTCTGGACAATTCGAGCGAATGATGTGGCCACCCACCAGATCGCCCGACATGAATCCCATTGGATATCTGTGGGACATCGTCGTGAGGTGAGTTCGTGTACAAAATCATGCGCCGGCAACACTTTCCGCAATTATGGACGGCAGTAGGGGCGGCATGGTTCAATATTTCGGCAGGGGACTTCCATCGACTTGTTGAGTCCATGCCACGTCGAGTTGCTGCACTAAACCGGGCGATATGTGGTCCGACACGATATTTGGAGGAATCCAATGACATTTATCACCTCATTGTAATGCTGATAGGGTCACAGAAAGAGATGGAGTGGAGCGCAGAAAGAATAAAATCAAGCCTGTCGACCGGCAGCAGTGGACCGAACAGAGATGCAATGCTCAAGTCAAGAGAATTACGGAGAAGGGAGCAAGAACAGGAAAACATCGTTGGAAACCGAAGTCAGCCTGACTCAAAGAAGCATTAACGATATATCTGTCCGAAGATTGGACTGAGCACTATAATGCTTTACTAGCAACGATTTAATTGGATGTCTTCCTCGGAGAACTACCGCAATCAACACCACACAGAGATTAAAGTTTTGTCCGAACCACAGGGTCTTCGGTATTCTTCACTATACTGTCTCAAAACTGGGTTCTTGAAATTTCCATTCACTTTAACTTGTTTCATATCAAACGCCTCTAACTTCTACTTTTGTCCGCACGACTAAGATGATTACTTTATCAACCGAAGTTAACACACTGGAATACTGCGGAATATTAGGGGCTTCTTTCGTTGGTGATTACAGTTTGTATGATTCAATGTAGCTTTTTGTATTCAGCCAGTGCGAAGTGCACCCCACTTGCGATCAATACATGCTCTTTCCTACAAGAAAAAGCATTCTGAAAAGAATTGCAACTACGTCAGGCTTTTTCCACTGTTCCTTCAACATGTTCTTGAATACGATTGAGAAAGGGTCCAGAGCATTTCAAATTCCAATAAAAAGTTTCCAACGTAGTTAGATCATCAGCTTGCAAATGGAAAAATGTCATCTAATGTATCTCTAACGGTGGATGACGTGGAGTAGTTTGCAACTGTACGACTCGTTCATGACTTGTCAATCGATGGTGACAGTCCTTCAGCATGCTAACTGATACTGAATGACCTGATGTTTACTCCAATTTGCACTGCAGCAGTGTGTTGCAGCACTACGGATTACTGAGAATCCATAAAAAGTACTGAGCCGAAAAGTTGTAAAAGAATAAAAGGAACATGAGTAATTCAAGTACTCAGCCAGACTGACGGCAGCTGCTTGTAACAGTTCACTAAACTTTAAGCTGCGTGATTTACTTCGTGTTCATCATTTCAGGATCCGAAATACAAATGCGTGAAATGCGAAAACTGTTTTCTTAGCATCATTTTTCTGTTACCGCTCCGTTGACAGCACCTAATCATATAATTATAGCGGTTTACTTCATAGAATTCACTGCATAATGAGAATTAAACTTTAACTCTAAACATCGGAAATGCAGAAAAATAGGATACAAGAGATCCTAGATTTGTCCAGAACAGATGGTAAACTAGCAAGAACTAGAAGTCATAAAAAGCTGGATACAGCAGTCTTAAAAATAACAACAAGAGACAGGCCGATAAACGCAAGTATTTTCAAGATTTTCAGATCAGAGAGCAAGCGTATCTCATATTATTGTCAAAGCATTCAAGGCCCAATGATCAAGAACATGAAATGTGTTTTGAGATCGTTATCTCATTTGTGTACCTCATACTTGAGCAGTTTAGTACTGAAGCAGACGAATAATTCATCAACATCAAATAGTAAAACAACAACAAATTTTGTACGTTGGAACTACGCTAGGCGATTACATCAAAGCCGTAGATACAGCGTAACGCCAAGAAGGTAGATTTTGCGACTGACATACACTAACAGCAATGTTTGCCATGCACTGATGGATTCGAGAATTTGGTACAAATAGTTCATCAGGCACACGCAAAGGCTCCCACATATGGAATGAACTGTTGCAAACGGTAAATGTAGCACTTCAAAAATAATATGAACAACCGATGTCTTGTTGTTTCTACGGATACAAAATATTTTGTTTCTTTCTTTATGTCTTGACTGAATTTTGTTTTACATTAAAAATGAGCATTTAATTTTAAGGCACAAAACTCACTAACGTGCTATACGCAGACCAACGGGTTTATGACAGCTACATAAACAGTTCAGTACTATTCCATACAAAAAGAAGAGTATAAGGACGCTGATATCTGAGCAGTAACTTCAAATGAAATTTTTATTTACGAATGGTCATGGAGCTACCGTCAAATAATAAAAGTTTATCGAAATTAAACTATCTACGCTGCAGAAAATACAACAGTTTTAGTGTAATATTTTCAAAATTCTGTTAATTAAGAGTTGTTTAACACTACAAGGCATCCAACGTGATTTACTGCTAGAGACAATGTTTTACTTTTCCCTCAATCCAGAATTTAAATTGAATCAATATACTCTCGTCACTTCACAAAATCATTTGTTTGTAGCTACATAAAGAATTAAGTTGCTCCAGTATGGAGAATAACTATGACAAACTACCATGCCAGCTATATACATCTACATACCTGAACACAAAAATGAAGACTTTCAATACATTCAAGGAAAAGATTAACCAAACGCACAAAGTTACAGACGGCACAATGTTGCACTAAGATATAACAATATATAAAATACCTTTGATAGTGCAATTTGAACTGGTGTTCGAGCTTTCAAACTTACCGCTACAGCTGAACGAACCGTACAACAGATTTGCAAGTACTACACGTTGTCACAGATATTAACACACTGGAACAACGTTTTTGTACAGCATATGAACAATATCTGTTCTGAGAAACTGCATCACTTTCACTGACCTTTCCTACAGATGCACATTCCCATTTTGTCGTGTAGATGCTACTGCCCGTCAAGATAAAAAATAATCGTTGGAAAAAAATAAACCACTCTCGCTCGACGTTGTTTATTCCTTTACGGTCTCACTGCGTTTTATTTTAAGTTTACGTAGTACTACGTAACATTACGCTGCCTCGCCGTAGGAACAAAAAAGCACACTCCATTCACGAGCGCAGGCGGCGAGCGTAAAATCGACCTAGAGCAGGGAGCACGCCGAGCCGACTGCGGGCAAGGCACAACTGTGAGTCAGCCAGCGTGCTTCCCATCCCCTACCCTCCGCCGCTGCCACCCGGACCAGTGACGTTAAATATCTCCTGCTCCTCCTATGCTGAAAACACCCCTCCAGCGCTACGCAGCTGACAGCGTAGCGCTTTCCATTTCTTTCAGGTCGGGCGCGAAGCTTTAAATGACAACACATGTGAACGAAGAAGAGGCTGAATTTAAGAGACTCTGATATCAAAAAATACCGGGAAAAGATTTATTGTTTCGTTCTTTTTCGGAATGTTCGATTCCCTAGTATAGTCATCTGCGCGTATGTAACGAATAATTTCGCGGAGAAATTTCAGTTATCTTCGTCGTAAGTGGAACTCATAACTTTGCCATTCACTAAAGTAAACAGATTCTTCAATTTTTACGAGAGAGAATTACCTTATGACTAGAGATTTAGAATCCGCACACTCCGCGCGTCTTCTTTGTTGTACCCTAACGTCTTGCTGCTAGCATCTTGTTTGCAAAACACCGGGCTTGATCGTGGCGTCCCCCGTAAGAGTGCAGCACAAGCGCGTAGTTCAAGTTGCCACTACCAGGAAGCTCTGCGTGTATGCGCGGCAGTGGAAACAAAACGGACATAATTTTGTTCTCTCGTATATAAACGTAAATTTTCATTTACAGACAAAGATGTTCATTACTGTAAGCGACAAGAATCATTGTTACGGGATTGATAAGCCAATCGTGTACTAAATTTTCTTCATAATACAATGTATAATTGCTTATGACGCTACTTTGTTGTGGCATTGCTCTGCATGTCGGCTAGGTAAACACAGTAATGTTGCATGGGTGCTTGGACAGCTGGTGGACTCATTAGCATGTTAACTCTTAGATCCGTGACGAACATGAAATCTTGTAAAGTGATGGCTCTGAAATGTTTTGAAAAGTACTAAAAACATTCCTGACATATGATGTATTTTATTTTAATATGACGACTTGTCGAGACAGAACTTAAATATAGAAAAAAAAATCATGCAGTATTAGCATAGTTATATATTAACCTCCATTATGACATATTTACGTAGAAAGGTGTGTGATAAAAAATATCATAAAATATTTTGTTCAGGAACGCTCAAGAATACTAAAAAGAGGAAAACAAGAAACTATGCAAATTATCTGCAAATATAATTTTGAGCTGTTGCATTTGACATTCTGCAATAGTTCTTCACAAATCATACCAAACAGAAAAAATGTGCAAATTCCATGAAACGTAGGTTTTCCATCCGTACTGTTTTTCCGTAACAATCAGCAGTAACAATACACTGTGAGCAAAGACATTAGTGACGAAATACATTAAACTGTGACTTCTGAAATTTTCCCGGCGTATTAGAAGTACATTAAACTGTTTTGATACAGGTATTTTTCTATCGTGTTTATTGTTAAGTGTCTTTGATGAAATTAGCACACTATTAAAAGTAAGTTTACTTATTTATTTGTATTCAGTGACATACTAACGCGCTAATAACATTTCTGTTGAAGCACAATTTATATGCGAATGTATACCAACAGTAGTTCCACATCTGGTTGGAAGATTTGAAGTCAAAACTTGAGCTGTAGATGTAATTAAGAAAGTATTTGATCGCGCCTTAGTGCGAGCGATAAACTAAAGTTCTCAGTTGTGTAAATTGTGAGAACATGTGCCTTGATAAACCATAATTCAGGTGCAAAATTTCAAGCCACTTAGTATACAAACTGGCGAAGCACTAAGAGGCTGAGCTAAAAGTTAGCAATATTGTTATTTTTCTCGCATTGCCGATACCTCTCGTCAGTAGGATAAGTCTTTAATGATGCGAGTTCTACAAAAGAATAAAAAAACTTTCATCACGCTCAAAACAGTGCGCATTTCCATATTAGTTTGATAGTTGCGAATATACAGAGCTGTTATGTAAAGCGGTTGGGCGTAACAAGTGTATCTCACTTTCCCAGCGTGTGTGTTGCATTTTATCAATGTATCTATCAAATTAGATAACAGAAGCAGCTGAGAGCTGTGGATTTATGTGGAGAAATGAAGTGGAGAAAAAGCAAAGAATGGAAACGGAATATTTCAGGTCCAACGAATCGCTCGGAATACTGAAATAGTTTGAGATACCTTTTCATCCCGACATGGAGTTCTGCTCATTATATTTAAATATTTACTTGTTCCATGTTTTTCTTACTGCAGAAAACATTTGGAGCCAAACGAATTAAAACTTGTTTCTGAACATTTCTGTAGATTTTTTTAGGCTGTAGTTTGTTATGTTGGTCCATATGACTTACTAAAAAAAAGTTTGTATCTACATTTGTTGTTCATTGTACTTGTAGGGTCAATGTATGAAGCCTCAGAATGCAAAGTTGTGATGTATAGAACACTATTTAAGGGTCGCTGCTTGGCTTTATCTCTGTAAATCACATTATCTTCAATACCCATTCATGAGAGGAATGAACAGAACGGAACTTGTGTTTTGCACACTGCTGTTGCTATGATTTTAGAGCTGGGTTTGGTTAATAGTGTTTCTGTATGATTTTTGTGCATTAGGGACCAAATTAGGACCTACTCAGTTTATAGTGTGACTGAGGATTTTCCACAGTGCAGAAGCAGTAAAATCATCATTTCAAGTACAGACACAACAGATAAAGAACTTTGATGAGCTATTGATTGTTATGATGCTTGTTACCCACTGAAGCATTTATCGACAAGTTTTATCACATCATGATGGTACACAGCAATTAAAATGAGAGTATTGGTTGTCATTACATATAGCAGTTTGATGTATTATATAAACCATTCATAACTATTATTTTTTCTTAGACCTGAATTAACCATTGCATTTAGTTTAATGAACTTAGGGACCAAAAGTGATCAATTCTGAATTTTGATGAAACAGTTCATTTATGTTGCTTAACAAACTAAATAAAAATAATTGTCTCTAGAGTACCGGAATTTAAGAAAACATGTTGCCATTGTTTTTAGGCTTTGATGCATAATAATTCTTAGTTGACACTATTGTAATCATAGTGGAAAATACTGGTCATTGAACAAGAGGTTCACCTCAGCAGTTTATTTCCATTATGAATTAAGTTATGTTGCTTCTTAACTCCTAGATGATGCGTGAGCAGAGGTCAGTAGACTGGTGGATGATTTTTATGCACCAGACAAAGTTCTTTGTCAGATAAACAGCATCTCCCCCCCCCCCCCCCATCTCCCGCACCCCCGCGCATACACACATCCATATGGCTATCTCTCTCGTATGCTTCAACAACACTTGTGAACTGTGCAGTAGCAGCCGGTGTACCTCTTCTGGCCAGAAACCAAATTGTTGATCCAGAAGAAGATTATATTTGTGTACGTAATTCAGTAGTCTGTTTTCATGATTGTTTTTATTATTTTTATTTATTTATTTTATTTCGATCCAACATCAACTGATTACAAAAAAAGGTTTTTTTTTTGTTCCAGTCTTCTGGATAAGTCAGAGTCTTACTTACTAGAGTTACATATTATGGCTGGCACTTTTATCTACACAACTTTTTATAAATTTAGTTGAGAGAACAGACTTACATATGTGAACTATACATAAATAATTGTTATTGCCATACTTAGATTAAGGAATCCTACTAAAACACCAAGATGATACTTTTTATGGATTTTTAGTAGAAAACTACAGTTTGTGACACAGTATTCATGTCTGACATTCAAATGTTTACAGTTTGTGACACAGTCTAAGATCCGAGATTACATATATTTTTAGATGGATGGGCTTCCATCATACGAGTGTACTAAATGTAGAAACTCATCAATTGAATATACAGGATTGTTTAGGAACCATAATTTTCTTTTCTTTTTTAGTTTTGTAATGGGCAATTTGGAGATGTTAGGATGGAAGCAATTCAGTAGTCTTGTGCCTGCATAGTGTGGGTTTTTCTCATAAAGTGTTGTTCTATGAGAGATGATGTGGTTTCTCCCTCTACCTCTAGTGTTGTGATCGTGTATTTCTTTATTAAGTGTTTTGTTACTGTTTACTGCCATAATGATTATCTTCAGCACATACAGGTTATGAACAGTTAGTATTTTAAATTCTTTAAACAAATTTCTGCAGGACTCCCTGACACATTTCTTCCCCCTAACTCTAAGTGCCTTCTTTTGTAAGAAAAGTACACTTTTCATGTTACCTTTACTGCTGGATACCCATACCTCTATCCCATAGCTTAGATGGGATTCAAATAGTGCAAAATATATTTGCCTCAGAGTGGTGATGTTACAAAAAGGTGTCAGTTTTCTTAGGACATATATGGTAGTACACAGCTTTTTGCAAATATCATTCACATGATCAGACCAGTTTAACTCTGCATCAAGTGTCAGGCCAAGAAATTTGGTCAAGTATTGTTTTTTAATGTATTCGTCACCCATTAAAATTTGGTTTTCATAGAGATTTTGCCTCCCAAGATCAAATTCGATATAGACAGATTTATTTGTGTTTAATTTTAGTTTGTTTTCATTACTGCCTGCTGCAGTCTTGGATTCCACTTCGAGTTGCAAATAGCTTGGATTGCAGCATATTAACGTGGTATCCTCTGCATATAAGATAGCTGTTGCATGGTTTGTTATGGACTGAATATCATTTAACATAAATAAGAAATGCAGGCCATACGCCTAGTGAAATTGATCTGCAGTTTGCTACTGAAGCAACATTTTTGGGAATATGTATTACTTTTGGTTGTTTCAGGTAGTAGGACATCCAGCCAGATTTGTATGATTTGGTAATTAGCAGAGCAAAATATAAAATGCTTAACTCCATTTTCAAATGTTCCTTTACAAAGGAAAACCCAGGGGAATTGTCCTATTTAATCCTTGTACCACTGAAAAGATGAATGAAACAGATATTAGCGTCAGTGGTGTTGGGAAACAGCTAAGACCCCTAAAACTGAACAAAGCCGCAGGGCCAAATGGAATTCCTGTCAGGTTCTATACTGAATTTGCTGCTGAGGTAGCTGCTCTTTAACAATAATCTGACATTGAGCCCTTAAACAAAAAACTGTGTCCAGTTCTTCAAAAAACACTCGGGTCACACCTGTCTACCAGAAGGGTAGTAGAAATGATCCACAAAACTACCATCCAACATCTTTGACATCAATTTATTGTGTTATCTTAGAACATATTCTGAGGCCAAACATAATGAGGTATCTGGAACAGAATGACCTCCTTAATGTCAATCAGCATAGATTCCAAAAACATCGATCATGTGAAACTCAACTCACACTTTTTTCACATGACATACTGAAAGGTTTGGATCAAAGCAGTCTGGTAAATGCAGTATTTCTCAATTTCTGTAAAGCATTTTGACTCAGCACTACACCTGCAATTATTGTCAAAAGTATGATCATATGGGGTAGTGAGTGAAATTTGTGACTGGATTGAAGACTTTTTGGTAGGAAAGATGCAGCATGTGATCTTGGATGGAGAGTCATCGTCAGATGTAGAAGCAATTTCGGGTGTGCCCCAGGGAAATGTGTTGGGACCCTTGATGATCATGTTGTACATTAATGACATTGCAGACAATATTAATAGTAACCTTAGATTTTTTGCAGATGGTGCAGTTATCTATAATGAAGTACTTCCTGAAAGAAGCTGCATAAACATTCAGTTAGATCTTGATAACATTTCAAAGTGTTACAAAGATTGGCAACTTGCTTTAAATATTCAGAAATCTAAAGTCGCACACTTCACAAAATGAAGAAAAACATAGTATTTTATGACTGTAATATCAGTTAGTCACTACTGGAATTGGTCAATTCATACAAACATCTGGGTGTAAAACTTTGAAGGGATATGAAATGGATTGACCACATGGACTCAGACATGGGTAATGTGGTTGGTGGACTTGGATTATTGGTAGAATACTGGGGAATGGCAGTCAGTCT
The DNA here is from genome assembly GCF_023864275.1 of Schistocerca cancellata. NCBI lineage: Eukaryota > Metazoa > Arthropoda > Insecta > Orthoptera > Acrididae > Schistocerca > Schistocerca cancellata. Next base: position 381,104,002 of record NC_064634.1, on the reverse strand, counting down.
ACAAAGGAGATTGTTCACAAATCACTTGTGTCACCAGTTCTAGAATATTGCTCAAGTGTGTGGGACCTGTACCAAATAGGACTTAAGGGAATATTGAATGTATATGGAGAAGGTCAGCACAAATGGTCTGTGGGAGAGTGTCTCAGAGATACTGAAGGAATTGAACTGGAAGACTGTTGAAGGTAGACGTAAACAATCCTGAGAAAGTGTACTAACAAAGTTTCAAGAACTGGCTTTAAATGATGTCTCTAGGAATATACTACAATCCCTATGTATCACTCACAAAGGGATTGTGAGGATAAGGTTAGAAAAAATACTGCACTCACAGAGGCATTCAAACAATCTTTCTTCCCACACACCATACGTGAATACAACAGGAAGAAACCCCCAATAACTGGTACAATGGGAAGTACCCTCTCCCAGGCACTTCACGGTAATTTGCAGAGTATAGATGTGGTGTAAGTTATTTCTGTTACCAGAGCTTTTATGCTATTTATGCATAAATAGGGCCACCGTTAGCATACAGAAGTGCTGCAATGCGACGTGGCATGGACTCGATTAATGTCCGAAGTAATGCTGGAGGGAACTGACATCATGAATCATGCAGGGCTATCGATAAATCTGTGAGTATGTGGGGGTGGAGATCTCTGCTGAACAGCACGTTGCAAGGCATCCCAGATATGCTCAATAATGTTCATGTCTGGGGACTTTGGTGGCCAGCAGAAGTGTTTAAACTCAGAAGAGTGTCCCCGGAGCCACTCTGTAGCAATTCTGGACGTATGGGGTGTCGCATTGTCCTGCTGAAATTGCCCAAATCAGCCGGAATGCACAATGGACATGAGTGGATGCAGGTGATCAGACAGGATGCTAAGTGTCACCTGTCAGAATTGTATTGAGACATATAAGGTGTCCCATATCATTCCAACTGCACATGCCTCACGCCATTACAGAGCGTCCACCAGCTTGAACAGCCCCCTGCTCACATGCAGGGCCCATGGATTCATGAGGTTATCTCCATACCCGTACACGTCTATCTACTCAGTACAATTTGGAATGAGACTCGTTCAGCCAGGCAACATGTTTCTAGACATCCAAAGTCCAATGTCGTCATTGAATGGTTCCCTTGCTGACACTTGTTGATGGCCCAGCATTGAAATCTGCAGCGATTTGCCGAAGGGATGCACTTCTGTCATGTTGAACAATTTTCTTCAGTTGTTGTTGGTCCCATTCTTGCAGGATCTTTTTCCGGCTGCAGCAATGTCAGAGATTCAATGTTTTACTGGATTACTGATATTCATGGTGCACTCGTGAAATGGTCGTATGGGAAAATCCCCACTTCCTTGCTTCCTTAGAGGTGCTGTGTCCCATTGCTCGTGCGCCGACTATAACACCACATTCAAACTCACTTAAATCTTCATAACCTGCCATTCTAGCAACAGTAACCGATCTAACTGCACAGGTGCTGTTTTCTGCCTGTATTTGAATGTGCATGCCTATACCAGTTTCTTTGGCACTTCAGTGTATATTTCATTATATTATATATTAAATAATATAAAGCCTATGTCTGTCTGAATGTTCATTAGAGTATCACATAAAAATTTGAAATAAATCAGTCGGGAACTTTCATGATACATTTGACCCTCCAGTAGGTGTATGAAAAAATGTGCTCTGCGAATACAACAGTGTGTCAAAATTTCAAGTCAATCGACTGACTACTTTTCAACTTTTTTGAGTGCAAACATACAGAGGCTGAATCTTTGTATATACATATACTCCTGATCAATGTGTCATATCTTTATCTTAGTATCATGTCTTACTGGCATCAGTTACGTTTTGTTAGTGTGCTTTGTCAAACAAATGACACAGCAACACTCATCAAATGACACCCTGAGTGACTGGTTGCGGAATTAATGCATATTGAAAAACTTACTGCCTCCTGACACCCATATTTTTGTCACATTTTTAATGGCTTTATACCCCATCTTCCACCTTTACTTCTAGAATGTCATTATTTTCATTAGTGTGATGTGTTTTTCTGATTTATCTCGTGAACTGTTCAAACGTTTATGGAATGCTTGTACAGTATTCTCGTTGCTTTTATCTAGTATGGCACCTGCCGTCCTAGCTGATGAAATGTGATGCTCACTCAAAGTAAGTTTCTGTTTTGTCTTCTTCATAATATATATGACAGTGAGAACTGGAAAAATAGAAAATAGGAGACGCATGTGGTATACAGTAGAGAGAGAAAAGCTATACCAGGACAGAAATCAATGGAGGCTTATCAATCACAAAGTTCCCACCTAGTTCACTGGAAGAAAATCCTGATGATGATGATGAGATGCATGATGTAAGTTCACAAGTGTCAATAGAATTTTGTTGATCAACAAATGTATTCCAGAACTAGTCCTTTAAATAGGAGGTTAATGGATTTTGTTCTGTTCAGATTGTGTCAACAATTCTCAGAAATCTGACATGTATATGAGGTACCACACTTTGTGACAATAAGCACTCTGCTTCATGAAAGGAAAATATTCCATATGCTTTAAGTATTTGCCCTAATCTAAGGCAAAAATGTCATGCTGTGAGTCCCTTTTGGTACTCGGTGTCCAAATCGTATTGTGACTTTACATACTTGGTGGTGCTATGTTACACATTTTGTAGGATGTTTTTTGCATAGTGATCGCAGATTCTGAGTATTATGATGTTGTTAACTCAGTTTTGTTTACAATCCCTGCATTACTTTTGAAACGTATCAGGATTACTCAAAGAATAATGAACCTATGAATGAAAATGGAAATGAATATACTTTGTGTGTTTGAGAACTATTTGCAATTTACTGTCAGTATCTGTCAAAATGAGATTGTCACAAAAGTCTGTTGATACACTGACTAAGAAAATCAGTTTTCGAATATGACTGCCTTAGGTAGGTAATATTCAGCCTGTTACTTCGTGTGACTTGCTCCTTGCTTTGAATGCTTCTGTTTACATGTTAGTTCAGTGCTGCTTCTAAATTTTTTGACATTGCTTTTGATTGTAAGTAATTCAAAGCCCAAACCTGATGTTTGCATACTGTGTTAGTAAATAATTAATTCACAGTGGGAACAGGTTCCACCAATTTTAGCAGATCCAGAATTTTTCTGTATTTCTTTACACAAACATTTTAGTAAATCTTTACCATCAGAAATATTTATAAACATTTCTGAATGAACAGCACACTGCAAGGTTTGCCAATGGCATTGTAATTCTGTCACAGAGAGCAAAGGGCTTGGAAGAGCAGTTTAACAGAATGGACAGTGTCTTTAAAGGAGGACATGAGATAAACATAAGTGAAAGCAGAACAAAGAAAATGGAATGTAGTTGATTTAGAGCAGGTGATGCTGAGTGCATCAGAATAGGAAGCTCTCCTGTGAACTTTTGAAGGAGAGCTTCTGTAAAGTTTGGAAGGTAGGAGACGAGATACTGGCAGAAGTAAAGCTGTGAGTACCGGGCGTGAGTCGTACTTCGGTAGCTCAGTTGGTAGAGCACTTGCCTGCGAAAGGCAAAGGTCCCGAGTTCGAGTCTCGGTCGGGCACACAGTTTTAATTTGCGAGAAAATAATGTTCAATAATTGTTGTCGTGATGTGGAGTGCATAAAATTACGTGGCAGCGTAACAGAATATGTTTTGAAGAATGCTGTCATATAAAATAGAATATTCCGCAAAATGTAAACTGTTCTGTTAGGTTTCTCTGTAAACACGACCTCAGGAGCTGAGACACATTGAAAATACCCCACAAAGTTTTTTAAATGAACATTGGACTACGTTACAGATCAGTCTGTCAAACAACCAGTTTTCCTCCAGTCACATTTGATGGCTTCTCCAGCTAACAAACCAAACTGTTACATTTCAACCTAATCTTTACTTTAGGCTTTATACAGATCAGTCTGTGACCACCACAGTGTAACATTTCAACCTAACTTAGATGTTGGCTTACAATACAGATTAATCCATTACAACAGCCAGTTTTCCTCCAGTCACACTGGTTAACTTTGCCAATTCACAATCAAACTATAATACTGGAATACCTGAACAATATCCCAAGAAACCCTATTATATTCCTAGAAGCATACAATACAAGAAATACATTAAAAATGAGTAACCAGCTGTATAATCTCTAGTAGCCAGAGCAATAATCATAAAAGTGCTGCACTATCCATATCAAAAACAAAAGTAGTCTGTTCACATCTTCCACCGAAACAAATAATTAGATTTAGCAATTTTTACTGCTACTGTATACTATCACTCGATTAGCTATGCCTAACAGAAACAAATTTCCAACTTCAGCATGCTGTGGAAGAGCCACCAACACTGAAAGTGCACGAAAACCTATGTTTGTACTGTGCATGTTGTGCTGTCTTCCTCTGCATGGAGCATAATTTTAATGTTTCTTGTTCTTTTTTTCGGTCTCTAAATATCTAATTGCGCACATGCCTGTTTTTATGTATGTCTGCCAATCAACAGCCCACAGTCTACATATGCCGACCATGTAATGAAGCACAGTCATTATCCAATAGACGCTGGTGCAGAGTCAATATTTCTTGAATACTGTTGTGATCTTAAATTCAAAGACTGGTTCGGTGCACCTCTCCACACTATTCCATCAAGTGCAAGTCTCTTCATCTCTTCCCACAGCGAATCACTAATTTCCATCTTATCCGACTTATCTTCTTTTTCTGTTTTTAAATTCTCCACTGTATCTTCCCAGTTAAGGGATCTAACATTCCATGCTCGGACCCAGGAAACACTAGTTTTGTTTTTATGAAGAAAAAATCCTCCTTAGTAGCTGCTGCTTATGGATATAAATGGGGAACTGTTTTACCTCCAAAATATTTTACACCAAGAGGATGCCATCATCATTAAGCTATGCAGGAGAGTTACATACTCTTAGGAAAAACAATGGCTGTTGCTCCCCCTTGCTTCCTGCAAGGCAATGTTAGTTACTGTTACAAGATTAGGTCTTTCACTCATCCAAATTTGCCCCTGCAGCTACTGAAAGGGCTGCTGTCACTTTTCAGAAACCACAGGTTAGTCTGACCTCTCCACAGGTACACCTCCATTGCAGTTGCACCTAAAATATGTCAAAAATTAAAAATAAAGAAATGAATAAACTTCCTATTTACAGGGGATAGCAGCAGAAGATAACAGATAACAACAATAGCTGAAAGCAGTGGCGGATACATATGGGGGGCGCACGTCTCCCCTTGCGGGGCCGCCCGGATTGCCACCCGCACCGCCCTCGCTGTTTGTTCATTTCTTTCGTCAGTTGAGACTACTTTCCTACATGGCATGTGCATCCGTGTCATCGTATTTTATGCTTTTCTGTCTGGTAGCTAACACATAGCTATGAGAAAAGTCACGGCCATTCTGGTGATCTCGATACGTTATTCTCTCTGTCATTTGTCCGAGAAAAGTCACGAATATTCTACGGTTTTCTTAAGGGTATGAAACTTAAGCAGAAAAGTTGTCAGCTGAAAGCTTTTACAACCAAAACTGTTATATTTATTAAAAGTTATAAGCTGTTAAGCAGTGGTGCCATGGATTTTCTTGAGAAATGCAATGTTTCATTTCGATCTATGCAACACATCTTCAGGAAAGTTTTTGGCTTCAGTATAAGTCCAATTCACACATTGACACTGTACTGCCTAAAGTTAATGGTAGCTTCCTTGCATTTTGGCACACTGACACTGTTTTTTTTAATTTTAATATTGAGTGCAAAGTGGCCTTTTTTGGATGTCAGCAGTGTCCTACATTGGACGGTTGGTCACTGATGTAATTTTTCTTCATTATAGGCATGGATTCAGAGTTCCAATATGTTCCTGTAACTTGCACTTACCCCCAACCTACTAACCACAAAAAATAGCTTCCCATCAGTCCGACCAAAAACCAAGGTGCTTATCCTTCTCTAAAACACGGAATTCTCAGGGAATTACATTATATCGGGAAAAATCAGGCTCTTTCAGGAATTTCATAAAACTTCGGTAATTCTGTGTTTTTAGCCTAAAATTTGAATGTAATTTATTGAGTTTTGTAAATAACAAATTTTAAAATGCTTAATATTTGAAAGTGTGTTAATTATATGAATATTATTCCATATAAATTACTGATGTTGGACTACTGCTTATGGCTTGTATATTTCAGATGAGAGAAAAGAAAACTGGTTTGTTATTGTGCTCACTCCCTCCCCCTTTCCCCTCCCTTTTGATTCATCAGGAACTTTTTATGACACAATCTTGCTCGTCATACCTGGAATCATGGTTTAATATAATAATAATGGTAATAATAATAATTTGAAATTTCAGTTACAGGAAGTTCATCATTTGAAAAGCATTCTTCTTCAGGAGTATATGTGTTATACAGTTGATTTAAAAACTATAATACATCAAAATCCACGATTTTGAAAACATTATGCTTTGCATGGTATAAAATTGAACTGTGCTCTCACAATTATCAATGTTTCACGTAGCACTATTACTGTGAAGACAGTTCTATAGACTATGGCTGTATGAGCATATAAATGGGAATACAGGTTTTTTTCAGCTGTTTCCACATATGTTCTGGAAAGTTTATCTTTTTGCTACTTCTTCTTCTTCTTTTATTTATTTACTTTTTTAATGGAGGCTCTTTCCCTTTCTGCTTCACGATACTTAGCTTCCTACGGTGTGCCAGTTTCATCTTGTGACACAACAAATCGTGGCAGATTTTTTGTCAGAGGTCCATATGGTCAGCCTGTAAATAGGTGTCCTTACCTGGCTGGAATATTCTTGAAGCTATGCAGTGTTCAAGTTCATCTGCATGGGCAGACTCGCAGCAATGAAGTGAAAAACTATCCAGTGTTAAATATAGCTTGCAATGTTCTAGAACTTCTTGCTGTTTTCATGATATTTAGCATGTACACTACGTTATTCTCTGAAAGCTGACTGCGAAATTTTGGAATTTATATGTGCACAAATATAAATGCTTACAGCAAAAGGTTTTTAGGGGGTCATGGACACCCCACCCTCCTTCCTTCCTTCAACTATCTGATATGTGCTTGCTTCATAACCAAATCACTAATCTCCATGCCTTCCTCTTTCTGATTAATTTTGTTGCAGTATGTAACCTCTGTCACTTCATTGTAACCATTATTGTAGTATCTGCTTGTGGCTAACTGTTAAATAGTGTCCAAAAAGAATCAGGAAATTAGCATCTCATACTTAATTTCTGTTGAGAATTTTAATATGGTCCTTAAAGACATTGTAGGAGCTAGTCAAGAAATAGGCTTATTTTTGAAAAGAGTTGTATACATATACAAATTTTTAGTCAGCAGCTTACACCAGATGCAAGATTTAAAATTTTATTCCATTAGTATTTCCAAGGCAAACACTACAGTCAATAAACATAAAGTGTTGAGCTGGGATGTTACAGCACTGGCTGTACACATGAAGAAAGATTCATTGGCATTCTTTATTTATTCATTTGTCCATATAAATCTCTTTTTCAGTACATATATCATACACAGGATATTGAACCTTTTTAACTATTGGTTTTTCAAATGTCAAAGATACAATATTTAAATTTTATAACAAATTGGATCTATACAGTTAATAATTACAAATTTTTTTATAATACTGTATATTTATAACTTATTTCTACAATTAAATATACAAATTACATTTTTTCTTACATGAGATACTGTGAGATTGAATAGTAGCAGCTTTTCAGAGGTGTAGGATGTCACCGACTTTTTTCAGGAAGAGATTTTATGTCTTGGTAATATGTTGTATAGTTTTGTTCCTGCATGATATACTCCTTTTTGGCATAATGTGGTGTTACAATGATTAACATTATGTCACTGTCTGACCTGGTACTGTAATCATGGACACTTGTTTTGAGGAAAATGGTTTTTTTTTCTCTGTAAACTTTTTTTGGTGTGCATGACTATTTCTGGTATATAAATGCAGGGAAGGGGTAGGATCTTTAGATCTTTAAAGAAAGGTTTGCATGGTTTTCTTGCTGCTCACTTGTTTCATTATTCTTATAATTGCCTTTTGATTCCTGAGAACTGTTATTGCGTGGTGTACATTTCCCGAGAAAGTGATACCATACTTCAGTACTGAATGTACATGAGCAAAGTATACAGCCCTAACTGCTTCTGCACTAGTATTGTTGCAAAGAATTCTTACTACAAAGCTCATTTTTGCTAGTTTTGAATTTTGGTGTGTGATATGAGTGCTCCATTTAAGATTTTCCTGGATATAAACCCAAGAAATTTAGTTTCATTGACAGCACTAATATTTTGATTATCTATACATATTACGGGGTGGGACACATTTTTGTTTTGATTGGTGTGGAAACTCATGAGTACTGTTTTTTGGGGATTAACTATTACCCTGTTTTTGGTAAACCATTCAGACACTGCTTTTGTAATATCTTTTGCAGATGCAGTGAGATTTTCTTCTTTATTCCCTTCAAACAATAGACTGGTGTCATGTGAAAACAGTACTGGTTCAGAATCCCTAACATGTGATGGGAAATCATTAATGTACACAAAAAAGAAAGGGACCTAAAATGGAGCCCTGTGGAACACTATGACTTAGTCCACATGGTTCTGAAAGGTGTATCTGCAATTCATTTCCTTCCATGTACTTAATTTCAGTTACCGGAGAGCGATATTCTGAATATGATTTAATCCATTGATTTGGCACACCTCTTAAACCATACCGTTCAAGCTTCCTCAGGAGCACAGAATGATGAATCACATCAAAAGCTTTTGTTAGGTCCAAGAATAAGCCTGAGATATTTCTGTGATTGTCCACGGCATTTAAGACATGGTTTATCAGATTGAAGGGGCTGGTTCAATTGATTGCTGTGGTCTGAAGCCATGTTGACATTCAGAAATAATATTATTCCTGTCGAAGAATGTAATTAGTTTTGAAAGGAACACCTTTTCAATAACTTTCGAAAATCCTGACAGTAGAGACACATGCCTATAGTTACCCATACATTGATGATCACCTTTTTTTATATAGGGTTATTACTTTTAGCCATTTTCAGTTGCTGTGGGAAGACACCACATGATATGCATGAATTGCAAATGTCCAGTAAAGGCGAAAGTATTTGTCTTGGTGTTATTTTTATAATATAATCTGGAATATCATCAGTACCAATTGAATAATTACTCTTCAGTGAATTAATGGTATTTAGGAGCTCTGTTGGGCCTATTGGACTGAGGAACATGGATATATTATTTATTTCAATAGATGAAAGTTCTTTCCATGTTGTATCTGGTGAATTTTCAGATTTTTCCTTCACTAATTTTCCAGCAACAGGTTGAATTGAAACTGTTTGCAACTGCCCTAGGGGTCAGTGACATTCTTGCCATCATGTGATATCACAATATTTTTGTGACTTGTCTTCTTCCCTATAAGTTCCTGCACAGCTTTCCACATGGACTTCATTTTATTGGATGACTTCATAATATATTTGCCATTTTCCTTAATTTTATACTTCTCTCCAAGATTGTTCGCTGATTAGATACTGGAAGTATTCAATATTTTTCCTACTATAAATCCTTTTATGGATAATATTTTGTTCACTGGTCGAAATGTGATTTACAGGTATGGTTAGTTATTGTGAAAAGTGGTCACTATAGCTGGTATCAAGAGTGACAGTAGTTCTTGTTACATGTGTTGGAGAGCTAACAGTCAGACAAAGATTGTAGGCTTTTATTATATTTAAGAACTTTTCCCTGTGAGGACTGTGGCTCAGAAAGTCGGTATAAAAATCTCCACATAGTACCATTGTTTTCCCAGTTGTCTTAATTTTGCCTAAAGCAAGGTCAAGTTTTTTTTTAAAAAAAAGCAAAAAAATTATATGTTGCTAACAGGAGATCTACACACACATAAAATAATAGTTTTTTCAGACATTAACTTAACAGCTGAGATTTCAAAGTCTGTTTCACAACCAAGTTTGCAAACAGAGGCCATACTCTTATAATCTACATTTTCTTATACATATATACAAGTTCCCCCATGTTTTGATATCATTATACAAAAGCAGTTTGCAAGTTTAAAATGCAATGTTTTTAAGTATAGAAAATACTCATTTTGTAACCAATGCTCACAAAAACATAAAACTGAAACATCTTTCCTTTCACTATTGAGGAGTATATTTATTTCATCAACTTTGTTTGTTAATGACTGTACATTCTGGTGTACAATCTTCAGTGTGTGTTTGCAGTTTAATTTTGCATCACATTTTTTTGTGATAGAGTCTATTTTCCTAAAAAACGTCTTTCGCCCTTTTTATAATACATCGCATCTTTCTTTATGACCAATTTATCCAAAGTACTTTGGATTGCTTCTATATTATGCCTGTTGTGATTCAAATTTGCTAAATGGCAGATTTCTTCAGCCAAAAATTGTTTCCCACTGAGATTTAAATGAAGGCTATGGCTGATATGCTTACGTGCTTACATTTATTAAGCTCACATACAGAAATTTTTTGCATACATCATCTGTCTCTTTGTTTACTCTTCCTATTAATTTATTTACACATGAACAAGGGGTTAGGTCATATCTGTGTGGTTGATTTACAACAGCTACATTTGTGTTGCCTAATTTGGGTAGCACACTTTCAAGAACAGTGATGAGTTCACTACCCTTATCTCTAGCAATACCATTTGCACCTGTCCGCCCCAATAGCTGAATGGCCAGTGCAATGGACTACTGTCCTTAGGGGGCCCGGATTCGATTCCCGGCTGGGTCGGGGATTTTCTCCACTCAGGGACTAGGTGTTGTGTTGTCTTCATCATCATTTCATCCCCATCTGGCGCGCAGGTCATCCACTGTGGCATCAACTGTAATAAGACCTACACCAAGGTGGCCGGACCTGCCCCGTAAGGGGCCTCCCAGCCAATGACACCAAACACTCATTTCCATTTCTATTTCCACCTGCACAAAATACGATATGGTCTTTAGGGTTTCACAAATTTACCACTATTTTTGTCACTTCTGCAATGCTTGCTCCTGGTTTGACAAAGGCTTGGACACTTGCGTTAGTTTGTGTATCTGCTACTTTTTCTGCTATCTGACGTCCATGATTATTGGCAAAAATTAATACTTTTCCTTCTTTTTTGCACACTGGAGTCCAGTCAGCTGTTTTTTTTTTTTTTTTAATCACATTTCTTTGTTTACAATGTGACACGCGATAAAAATTTACAGTGCATGGCTGTTGTTGGTAATTATTGTATATTAAGGAAATACCATATATTTCTTATGAGTAAGAGATGCTATGGAGTCAAGCAATAGGTCTTAAAAAGAAAATTCTATAGTTTTGTTACCCTTTTAGTAGTTCAGAACAAGGTATTAGAAAAAGTCAATATAGCACCTAAGGCATGTAATTTGTGGGTATGGGCTTTCCAGCTACATATTACTGTTTAGCAATGCGTGTCAGAAATGGTCAACTTGAAATAATCATTCAATAAACTGCTTGACATGGCTTTCAAGATCTGTAAAAGATTGGGCAATTAGTGTAAATATCCTAACAAATAAATAAAACCGTAAGCCTTGCTTTGATCACCTTTTGAGAAGATGACAGGCTGACAGGGCCAGTAACTAGAGATGACACATCTTTTTACCATATGAATCCAACAAAGGAAGCTCCAGGCAGGAACATCAACAATGTAGGAAAAGATGATTGCTTCTTACCATAAAGAGGACACGTCAAGTTGCAGACAGACACGATTAAAAGACACTTCTAATTGTGCCTGTCTGCAACTTGACGTGTCTTCTTTATGATGAATGGCAATATATCTTTTCCTACATTGTTCATATTTTTACCGTATGACTGACACTATTTATTCTCAACCAAATGTGCGCAATTTTGAGGAATGAAGGAAGTTATGAATGCATAACAAGCAATACTATCTTTATTCATACCTTTAAAATAAAATGCTTAAATTGACATTTCCACATCACTTTTATTTTAAGACAAGTGATGTTGTCAAGAAATGCATTTAAAACAATTGTCTGTTGTACAAGACTTAGGAGACCTGTAATCAGTAAAACATAGCTCACCAATATTGAGTTACATTGATGTTTGCCTACTTGTCCTGCTGTATCTAACTACATGTATGACTGGGCTTTCCTTTTCCAAGCTAAGAACAATAGAAAACTACTTACTAAGTTCTACAATGAGCCAGGACTTTTTATCTGGTTTTGTAATATTATAAAGAGAAAATGAAGAAACACATTTATACTAGTTTTCTGTACTGTTTTGAAGATATGAAAAGAAGGAAGAAATTGTATAAGTGAGATTAAAATTTATCTCCTTAAGCACATTTCATGGTACATATTTTAACATGGACATCCATACTTATGTACTAAATTCATATTAACTTTTCATTTCTTTTTAATCTTAAAAACTGTAGGCTATAAGATACTAATTAACTTTTTGTCACATTATCTTGTGTCATTTTTAATTAATTTGTAGAATACAAGAGGATTGTCTAAGCAGTCAAATATGTATCAAATAACTGTTTTTTGTATTTTATTAAAATTTATCTTGGGTAGTATGCCGTATTTGTTATGTGCAACAATGTAGAAGTGAATAGCTGTTTCAGTCACTGAAATAGTAAACAAAAATATTAAGATTGCATTTTTTAGTAAAATATTAAAAATAACACCTTGCTGTTTTTAAAATTGTTCTTATTTTAGTCGTTGACCAAAGTAGGAGGAGAGTGAGCAGAGTTGTGGCATAGTGTAGGGGAAGGGGGCTAGCTGCTGAGACTTGAAGCAGTTAACAACATTGTGGTGAGATGGGTAAGAGGAGAAAGGGGGAAGAACACTTTAGGCACCTACTCCAGGGTTCCCATGACTGTAGTTACACCCCTGAGTGTTCCATCTAAACTTTCCTTCTTCTTCTTTCTGGATAACTGCACCATCTTTTCTTGTTTGTCTAAGTACATTTGTTAAATGTATGCTTGGATAATTTTCATTTTCTAATGTACTGAAATTGTTCCTTAATGTAATCTGGGAAAATTTCCTATCCTTCAATCATCATTCACTCCTAATGAGTTTGCCCTGCCATTTCTTAGCTTTATGTCTTCTTTTAGTCTGCATCATAAGACAAGAAAATATTTTTGTTAAGCAAGTGTTAAAGACGTGTATTGCCTGAGGAGTCTACATCAAACATTCATCACTAGGTTCAAAAATCTGGAGCATAAATGGATAAAATTCAAGAGCATTGCACAGTTCTTAAATATTTTTCTAGTGTGGAAGGTTGTGGGATATGAGAAAGATCAACTGTGGTTCAGTAGCAGTGTTCGAAAGTTGGTACAGAAACAAACAGAATGTCATTACACATTTAAATGTGATCAGAGGCCCGTTGACAAATGGGTACTGAATAAAACCAGTATGAGTGTAAAGAGTAACATGCTAGAAGTGTTTAGTTAAGTAGGAAAGAAAAATTTGGCCTACTGGTTTGAAAAATCCAGAGAATTTTTGGTATTACAGAAACTCAGTAATCATATCAGAGTGTTTTATAGAGTCATACTCAGTAATCATTTCAAAGTGTTTTCATTCTGGCACCAAAGTGGAAGATGAAACAGGGAAAGCTTCTGAAATGTTTCCCCTACTGAATATCATACTACTGTTCCTCTTTTCAAGTATTAGACACTTACAAAAATGACAGATAATTAAGTAATTGACCTCAGAACATAAAATAAAATAAAATTGCTTAGTAGATGAATATCTGTGGGTTGTCTGTTCAAGTCAATATATATTATGCAAGAGAACTTGCAGTTCTAGTAACAGAAGTTTATCCTATGTCGCTGGAGCATTGAAATATTCCAAGCAGTCAGAGAAAGATGTGGGTAAAGCCTCTTTTCAAGAACAGTTTTTGGATTGATGTATATAAATATAGGCATATACCGCAGGTTTCAATCTAATGTAGGATTACAGAATTGTTGGCTTGTGCACTGTGACCTTTTTGGAGATAGAAAATCTCCTCTGCAGGAATCGACATAGATTACGTTACCTTTAGTCTTGCAAAACTCAACTTGCTCTGTTTGTCCATGAGATCAAGCTGTCAGTGATTCCTAAATTAATGCTATGTTCTTTCAATTTTGCAAGACACAGGATATTGTTTTGTACCATTACCTTATGTACAAAATACAAGCATACTGAACAGCAGATCATTTTTATTGAACTAAGGACTTATTAGAAGAAAGAATGTGGCATGGTTTTCTTAATGGTGAGAAGCTGTCTTATGTAAAAATAATTTTTCACTATATATCATCTGGTAGATAATGTAAGAATTTCTGTGAGACTGTCTGTAGGTGATTTTATTGTGCGTTAGAAAGTCGGAATGCCAAAAAATACTAGAAAAATTCAGGGAGACCTGAAGAGTGTCAGCACCTGCAGGCAGTTGCCCTTCAGCATGAACAAAAGTGACATATTGTACACAGATAGGTGAAAAAGGTCATTATCATTTGATTACACAACATGCAACGAGTTGAGGTAAATGATAACAGCTATAAAACATCTAGGAGTAAGTGTATAAAGTCAAATGACCACATAAAAGTAGTTGTGGAGAGAAATAGACAGAGATTTGGGGGGGGGGGGGCGTTGTCATCTGACTCTGATGGCAGATTTTACAAGAGAATCATATGTTACACAGAGAGGTTTGCTTTGAAAATTCTGAGAGTAGATGTTTGAAGAAGAGTCAAATAACATTTAACTTCCTCTCAGCAGAAAGAAGACATGTTGAGTTGCGGACAGGCGCAACAAAAAGACAGTTACACATTTAGCTTTTATCCAAAGCCTTCTTCAAAAAAGATAAGAAAACACACACACACATTCACACAAACAAGCACACCTTGGAGACACATGACCGATATTTCCAGCTGCTATGGCCAGAATGCACCTGTCGCATTGAACGAAAGTAGCAGACCAGAGTGGGTCGGGGAAGGGGGCTGGATAGAAGGGTAAGGGTGGGGGGCAGAGAAGAGCGGTAGAGTATGCAGGGATTAAGCGGCAGCAGGACAAGGCTGCAAAGTGCAGCATTGGGAGGCTGTCAGGGAGGGTGGGGGTCAGGGGATGGGGAGCGGAAAAGGAGAGTAGCAGAGAAGGGGAAAAGATAAGTGGGCACCTTTGAAGAGAGTGGCACTCACTGAGGGTGAGGGGATATTTAATCAGCTGAATACTCAAGATGAGCAAGACAATTCTTTGACTGTGGTATCTAGCCCAACTGCCACAGCAGTAGCAAAGGACCATGTACCTTCTCTTAGTATTTCTGTTGATGCCAACTAGGTGGACTGTGAACATTGTGTCCTGGTATTAGCATTGTATGTGACTTCCATTCAGATCATTCCAATTGAGGCAGTCTTATTCAAAGACCTGCCCTCCTGAGTGGAAGATAATATTATGTACATTTCAACTTATGACATTGTGGCTCGCCTTTCCACAAAACTCATGGAAGGAGGTCTCCAGGTTGGCCTCTCACAGCCAATGTAGTATCCGACAAGCATAGACACCACAAGGACAATCATCTTCTTCTGACAGAAATGGTGGCATCCTCTTCTGTCACCGGTACTCATCTAACACTACTGCTGTTTCCTTAAGAAAGACTCTGTGGTAATGCCTGCATGTTATTGCATAGCAAATGCTACTAGGCATCTCTGTCTCTTTTGGCAAGGCCAGCAGCAGAGGCTACTGCCATCTGCCCCAGCCACTACACGGAATGTATATGATGTACAAGCTGCCACAGACCATGCCGTAGCCATAGCATGCTATGTCATTAAGACTCACCCACTATTCTGTGGCTTTCGTCATGTGGTCAACCACCAGCAAGAGCAACTACTCACCTGTCACGAGTCTGTGA
This sequence comes from Schistocerca cancellata, assembly GCF_023864275.1. Taxonomy (NCBI): domain Eukaryota; kingdom Metazoa; phylum Arthropoda; class Insecta; order Orthoptera; family Acrididae; genus Schistocerca; species Schistocerca cancellata. Next base: position 381,088,103 of record NC_064634.1, on the reverse strand, counting down.
CACAGATTGCATGCACCGATGCCTACAGAACACCATCATACTTTATACAAACTACAGTGGCTTATTAAGCTACTGCCAAAATTCCAGCCCTTCACGTCATCTTCTGCACCATTACAATCGTCATCTAGTACTCTGTGTATGAATTACCTGGATCTTCAGCTGGACTCAGCTTTGTATTGCTGAATTGGATTATTTGTATGGCTGTGGTCATACTTCTGCTGTTGGTAAAATAAGTTCAAAATGGCTCTGAGCACTGTGCGACTTAACTTCTGAGGTCATCAGTCGCCTAGAACTTAGAACTAATTAAACCTAACTAACCTAAAGACATCACACACATCCATGCCCGGTGCTGGATTCGAACCTGCAACCGTAGCGGTCACATGGTTCCAGATTGAGCGCCTTTAACCGCACGGCCACACCGGCCGGCTGGTAAAATAAGTGTTTAACCGTTTTGTGTTGTGTCACAGCGTAGTAGTTGCCACAAAACTCCACAAGACGTAGCACGCTAGCCTATGATTGTCATATCAGTCGACCACAGGGTGGTTACTGGTCTTTCCAGGACAACCTCTGAGGGCCATGTGCAGAACTTCCCATGGTTCTTCAGCCTTGCCTGCATGGAAATTTATACGCCAACATTGGCCTTATCAGGACATGCTTCCATTGCCAACTTCAGTGACAAGTTCGTTTTCCACAGCAGTGATATTGCACTTATGCTGGACAACTCCCTTCCATGCCAGTTCCAGCTATTGCAGCCACAACTGGGCCATCTAAACTATTGTCCAGAAGGCTCTTTGGTACCTCAGATCATGGACTACAGGGACAGGGATTCCACTGCTGAGGACATCCACACTCATGGACGTCATCTGCAATGAACCCAAGTGAAGTGCCTCATTCATGTAGACACTCTTACACATCTGAAAGTTTCATTTTGGGATCATCATGGGATCTCATGTTGATCTGGATTTTCCAAAATGCCTCTTTTCTGTAATAGCTGCTCTGCTTGCTGACCCATGTAGTTTGGGACATTCAACTCCTGCATTATCTTCCTTACGCTCCATGATCAGGTAAGCATGATTTTCTTTTTTTCAGCTTCTTAAATGTGTGAAGTTAGTCTTCAGGTTGTTTAAAACTGCATTTTCTGACACCTCAATGTCACTTTCAAAAGACTCTGTGTTGACAAACATATTCCTTTTCATGGCGGAATCGATTATTTTTCTCTTTCCTGCAGAATATCTCTTAGATGCTATCTTTTCCGTATCTACAGGAGACTCTCCTAGTTCTTGAAGACAAGTGTTAAGATACTTCAAAATCTGTGCTTGAGAAGTAAAGATGGACTCTTGATTGGAGTCTGACCCCATATCATGGCCTGCATCTATTGCAGCCTCTTGCTCTTTCTAAAGTATACCAACTTTTTTCTGCAGCTGCAATTTTTTTCAGGTTTTGGCATTTCAGGAAAAAGTGTACACATCCATTCTGAAACAGTTGTCAGTTCTTTTGTTGGGAACTATGGTTCATTGGTCCCAAAGGATTGAAGCGATGTAAAATTACACATGTCACTTTTCTCCATCTTGTTATTTTAATGTCTTAAACCAGCAACACTTTGGAATTTGGAGAAAAAATTGAATCACTACTGTGGAAGTTGGATTTTACGTTTTTCACGATTCTGCGCGATACATTCGAAACTCATGTGAAAAATTCATAAGATCAATCCTAAAAATTCCCTGGATTTACGTTTCTTCCTAGCAAAGCTTACCTCAATTCTACATTCTTGATATGGTTCACACTGCGGGACGTGGTGCAGCTAACTTTGGCTTTTGCGGTGAAGGGAGACGAGAGAAAAAAATACCGACGTAATCCACGATCGCCGTTGCCAACACAACTTGGAACATTTATGATAACCGCGCAATTATGATACAACTGCTAGGTTGCTGGCTTTGACAGCAGTGGAAATACAGGACAGTCGACACGAATTATTACGGACCGAGCCAATACCGGACGAAACCGAACTGGGGGTCCAGCCGTGCATTAATTTTACTTCGTCAAACTGGATGATTTCGGATACAGCGGTGGTCTCGAACAATGTAGTTTATTAGCTCATTCTCGCTGCATTGCAATGAACTGCCGCTAATTTTCACCTCCGCGCCCCAATCATTTTAAGCGGGAGCTTGTATTTGCTGCGTTCCGTGAATATTTTGTGTCGAATGTTTACCTTGGCAAATATCTCACTGTTGAAAGTTTTCGCAGTATCATAAAGTGGAAACTTTCTGTTGTTGCAACCTGTGGAAAAGTATTATAACTGCAGTTGGTAACGAGATCAGTAGCCTGTAGCACTGAGACAATTGATATACAAGTTTGTCGAGTTTTTCCTGTGAAGTTATAAAATAACGACTGTTTTTACAAAAATGTGTGGCACTTCATTGCAATGCAGCGGGAAAGAGCTAATAAACCACATAGTTCGAGACCACCGCAGTATCCGAAATCATCCAGTTTGACGAAGTAAAATTAATGCACCGCTGGACCCACAGTTGGGTTTCGTCCGGTATTGGCTCGGTCCGTAATAAGTGGTATCGACTGTCCTGTTTTTCCACTGCTGTCAAAGCCAGCAATCTAGCAGTGAGGGGTGGTTTAGAACAATGCCGAGAACGTATAAAAGCAAGAAAGGTGCTAAAGTGCCGTGTAATTATGACGTGGAACTTCAAGATAGAATTTTTCATGGTATTAATTGAAGCAAATTATCGTATATGGAAAAGTGAGTGATTTCTATGGTATAACTTGGTCGACGCCTTTGTGTTCCCATCGTGTTTCCGCGTGCCATTCTGCCGACCCTCTCTGTGCGACGGACGACCTATTTTCATATCAAGCTGAATAAAATGTTTCAGGTTTTTATCGTACGAGATACGTTACTCTTTGCGTGTCATTTGCAAAAAATCTCGTTTCAGTATCTTGAACCATTTGTGAAATATGGTGATTTTTTTGATCACATGAATCCCGATCCGCACCACGCGTGACTGTCGGATATAAAAACCAAAATCTCGAGAACGAAGTGAGATATCATTCTGCCGTCAGTTTTAAATAAAATTTTGATATCTTGTCTAGATTTTATTTGCTGCACCATATTAACTAAAATCAACTATACACGAAATTTACGCAATGCGATTTTATCTCTGCAAACTCTTCAAAATTTTGTCCAATGCTTCACTCAGTTTTATGCGGCACTGTAACTGAGGCATAACAAAAGGAAATTTAGCCGTTTATTAAACGAAGATACACACCTGGAAATGGAAAAAAGAACACATTGACACCGGTGTGTCAGACCCACCATACTTGCTCCGGACACTGCGAGAGGGCTGTACAAGCAATGATCACACGCACGGCACAGCGGACACACCAGGAACCGCGGTGTTGGCCGTCGAATGGCGCTAGCTGCGCAGCATTTGTGCACCGCCGACGTCAGTGTCAGCCAGTTTGCCGTGGCATACGGAGCTCCATCGCAGTCTTTAACACTGGTAGCATGCCGCGACAGCGTGGACGTGAACCGTATGTGCAGTTGACGGACTTTGAGCGAGGGCGTATAGTGGGCATGCGGGAGGCCGGGTGGACGTACCGCCGAATTGATCAACACGTGGGGCGTGAGGTCTCCACAGTACATCGATGTTGTCGCCAGTGGTCGGCGGAAGGTGCACGTGCCCGTCGACCTGGGACCGGACCGCAGCGACGCACGGATGCACGCCAAGACCGTAGGATCCTACGCAGTGCCGTAGGGGACCGCACCGCCACTTCCCAGCAAATTAGGGACACTGTTGCTCCTGGGGTATCGGCGAGGACCATTCGCAACCGTCTCCATGAAGCTGGGCTACGGTCCCGCACACCGTTAGGCCGTCTTCCGCTCACGCCCCAACATCGTGCAGCCCGCCTCCAGTGGTGTCGCGACAGGCGTGAATGGAGGGACGAATGGAGACGTGTCGTCTTCAGCGATGAGAGTCGCTTCTGCCTTGGTGCCAATGATGGTCGTATGCGTGTTTGGCGCCGTGCAGGTGAGCGCCACAATCAGGACTGCATACGACCGAGGCACACAGGGCCAACACCCGGCATCATGGTGTGGGGAGCGATCTCCTACACTGGCCGTACACCACTGGTGATCGTCGAGGGGACACTGAATAGTGCACGGTACATCCAAACCGTCATCGAACCCATCGTTCTAGCATTCCTAGACCGGCAAGGGAACTTGCTGTTCCAACAGGACAATGCACGTCCGCATGTATCCCGTGCCACCCAACGTGCTCTAGAAGGTGTAAGTCAACTACCCTGGCCAGCAAGATATCCGGATCTGTCCCCCATTGAGCATGTTTGGGACTGGATGAAGCGTCGTCTCACGCGGTCTGCACGTCCAGCACGAACGCTGGTCCAACTGAGGCGCCAGGTGGAAATGGCATGGCAAGCCGTTCCACAGGACTACATCCAGCATCTCTACGATCGTCTCCATGGGAGAATAGCAGCCTGCATTGCTGCGAAAGGTGGATATACACTGTACTAGTGCCGACATTGTGCATGCTCTGTTGCCTGTGTCTATGTGCCTGTGGTTCTGTCAGTGTGATCATGTGATGTATCTGACCCCAGGAATGTGTCAATAAAGTTTCCCCTTCCTGGGACAATGAATTCACGGTATTCTTACTTCAATTTCCAGGAGTGTACAAAATTGTAAGATGTGCAAAAATCTAATTTTTACCTCGGGTAGTTCCCGTAAAATCCGATAATGTTTCACAGCGGCAGTGACGCTGTCTCTTAGCACAGGAGGGCTGTGTAACAAAAGCAGCACCCAGCACGGAATGAAGAGAGCATGTGTGTAGCAACATTCATTATCTCAATTCATATCACTTTTTCCTAATGATGGACTTCGTTGATGTGTGTTGAAAGTTACTAAAATCAAGTAGGAAGAATGTAGAATTAAAAACAAAGTCAACTTGTGTCCGAATTCACCCCACATACTTTGAAACTTCTGTCAAAGATTTAGAAAACATGTGTCCGAAAGGCAAATGTAGGTATGCATAAACAACTCGTGTCATTCTGCAGTGACGCTGTGAGGAGTATAGTGCAAGAAATTTATGTACTTTTTTTCAAAATGTAAAAAATATGGCTTTTTCAGCAAATTAAAATTTAAAGTAAAAAAATTAACTCCATTATGTTGCATACCAAATGAAAGCCCATCTAAAAAGCTTTAAAATGAAATATTTTACAGGTCTGTCTGTCATCTGGTTCCAGAGAAAATAGCAATTTACCACTTCAGCGTGTACCGATTTTTAACAAAAATTTGAAATTCAAGACTTAATAAATTTTCAATTAAATCACGAAAATCTTTTTTTATGGTTTTAATTCATAACTATGTAGGGACACTAGTTACATTAAGTTACATCAAAATCTAAGACGTCAAGGTAATTTTTTCTTCAAAATGGTGTTGATTTGACATGGAGTGACCCACCATTTCTAGTCACCTGTATCAATACAGGATAGGAATGGTCAATGTTATTCACGAGCCAGTTGATGATGAACAAGAGGTGCACATATGGCCACGCACTGATTTTTTTATTTTGGTTAGAGTGAGCAGTACCCATACACTCGATTTTTGAACCTTCCCCCTTTGCATGCAAATGTCGTCCAATAATGGAATGATCACAGTTCATCACATCTGCCAGTTCTTGAGTACAGTGATGTGGATCATTGTCGATTAATGTGTTTAAATAATCTTCATCAAACCCCGAAGGTCTTCCTGAACATGGAGACTCACTAGTGTCAAAATGATCTTCCTTAAAATGAAAAAAAAAAAAAATTCTTGCTGTGCTCTCTCCGACATTATCCCTGTACATGGCACAAATGTTTCTTGCTCTCTCTGCTGCTGTTACCCCTCAGTAGAACTCAAACAGAAGAATATGTGAAATGTGCCAATGTCTCCACTTGGTACTCCATTTTCTAGCATCCACATCTCCACTCACTGTCACCAAATGACAATATGTAAACTCTTGGTACTCCATTTTCTAGCATCCATATCTCCATTCACTGACTCCAAATGACAGAATGACAATATGTAAACTCAAATAGCATCAGTAACAGGGTGTATACGACCCGGGAAATCCGGGAAAAACCCGGGAATTTTTTCATCCGGGAGATAACCGGGAAAAACCCGGGAATTTTTTAGAATTCCGGGAATTTTTCATTGTTTTAGTTTTCAGTTAAATCTTTGTAATTTTGACTAGTAAGAACCGATACTCTAACAAAGGATTTTACCGTATGTCGCTACTGCAGAATAATAGTTCAACAATAAAACATAAACGAGAGAAAAAACGAAAATAACTTAAATTGCAAAGGACACACAGTGCTCATGCAAGCGTCTGCCAGCAGCAAAATGTCTCAAAGGCTTTAGGAAGACAACGCAATGCTTCATAACAACAAATTGCCTCCGATGAGCGTGAAGTCACAACTGTTTACCAGTAGATTCTCCCGCTTCTGGCTATAGGAATGTGGCTGTTGGCTGTACAAGCAATCGCAGCAAGCAGCTAGATGCAACCGGGGAAAGGGGGCGCCAAATTCATATTCTTGAGGAAAAAATCTTGTTTCACAAAGAGCCTAGCATCCAGCGCACGTTTGTATATCGATTATTCATATGATTTTGAAACGCATCCTGTTGGTTTTTGAATATTTTTGAACACATTTTAAGTTCATTTCTGAATGAATCATAAGTTGATTTTTGAATGCGTGCATAGTGTACGTGATGTCTCTGTCAGGAGAATCCTCGTCCCATCCAGAAATAAACTTTCCGCAGACAAAAGGGTGGGCTATACGAGCTGATCGGAGTACAGATGAATGCCAATCGCTGTCTGATTGTGTGTTTGATTGGGTTTGCGAATGATCAGCGTTGCTATAATTACTAGCGAAATCCATAGATTCACACTACCATAATGGAAATAAACGACTGACAGGAATAACAGGTGGGAAAGATTACGTATTATCTTCTCGGTGTATCCAAGAAAATGAAATCTTCACAAATTTTTTTGCCAGGTCGCTACATTAGTAAGGACCAGTTGTACAGTCCCCAGCTAGCAGCCGCTTAAGTTCTGTTCTGGAAGTAACGCGGAAAACGTGTTGCACGAACACGTAATAACGCCTAACCGCAAAATAATCACGGTATAACTAAACCTGTGATCCTGCAGGGTTAGTCAAGTTAATAGGCGAACAAATTTTGACAATGGCAGGAATAGCTACAGAATTGGTGATGACAAGATTGTTTGTTAGATCGTGCAAGGAGAAGAAGCGGCGACATCATACAAATTATGGAAGAATGGTTCAAATGGCTCTGAGCACTATGGGACTCAACTGCTGTGGTCATCAGTCCCCTAGAACTTAGAACTACTTAAACCTAACTAACCTAAGGACATCACACACACCCATGCCCGAGGCAGGATTCGAACCTGCGACCGCAGCAGCAGCGCGGCTCCGGACTGGAGCGCCTAGAACCGCACGGCCACCGAGGCCGGGATATGGAAGAATAAGACGATTCCAAATTTATATAAAAATTTCGTAATACTACTGTTCGATCTCATGCTTGAGAAACTGGTGCATATGAATGAAATGTGAAACTATTTCCCAACATAAAGCTTTTGGCTTGTAGTAGGCCTAATAGGCATTTGATATTGGTACTTCGTGAATTATGTTCTGTCGTGTTATAAAAATGGCCATTTGTGCCAAAACAGTCTCGTTTAGCAAGTTATTAGCTAATAGGCAATAAAGAGTGCAAATTTTCTGAAGCGTTCTTGTTCTCCCGATTACAAATAATCCCATCCGCTATTAATTGCGAGATTTTTTTTATAAGAGGGGCAAGCTGTCAAACTGGCCGACTGGAAGCAGGAGAAGCACAACAGGGTATTTCAATTTCCACTGTCCTGAATAAAGTTTGATGGCATCCATTACAAAATATACACGTTTCAACTCCACAGAGCGAATACAGTGACGAGGATAGAAGAATGCTTTATGAAGAGGCGTGGGATTGTACTTTGGCATACTTATGACCAAATGATATGTCTTACATGTCCTTGAACACATTTATTTTATGTTTCAGACTTTTCAGAAAGATGTGCGCTACAAGATGAACATATTTTTGAAAATTCGATTTTTTTTTTTTTTTTTTTTTTTTTTTTGTATTGTCCCGGTTCGAAAATATCGTAGATCCGGGGCTGATGCACGGAGCACTCTTGAGTTATAGTGAGTAGTCTCGACGTGACCAGTGTTTACATTTAGTGATTTTCCTGTTTCCCCTTCGTTTACTCTCACGTCAGATGAAAACAAAACGGTTATCTGTGGCCGGGAGCTATCAAGAGAATTAAAATACATTCACATAATTACGGAAGTCAAAAATAGGTCATTAGTTTCAGATTTTATTTTATTTCCACCTTTCTGACAGTCAAGCATTAATCGCCTTGAGGACCAATGAAGTTATTTTTGTCTGTTTGCTAACGAAATTTGAAACAAATGTTTAATTTCACAGTACTGGCTAGTTTGAACTGTTCGCTGCATTTCAAGCGCACGTTTTCATTTTCTAGAACGTATGGCATTATGCCATAATAAAGAAACAAACATGATATAATACAGTACTGGTGTTCCAAGAAAACTTGACATCCCGAATGTACACTTTAAGTATCCACGTTAAATGTGCAGATTTTAATAAGGTTCACGAAATTCCGATGCTCTTGGAGTATCCTGTGATGTCTTGTTTCTTTTATGACATAATGTATGTTCTTTCAATGTTTTACACGTGCGTACATACGGGCTTCCTACGTCACGATAACTGCGCAAGCGCGGTGTCGCTTGTTATCTACCCTCTCCGGCAACTGCTGAAACGAACCTATTTCTAACAGGTCGCGGGAAAATATTGCGAATGGTGGTTTGAAAACCGTTACTTTCAAAGTAAAAAACCTTTTACATTAGTTGAACTATGTGCAAGAATGTACCATGAATTTATTAAATCACAAAGCGTTTGACTCTCATTTAAAAATCAACTCTTTGATGACAAGCCATTTAGAATAATTTCGAACCCTGAAGATCAGACATTTATGTCATTATTAAAATTTTTACTGGCACATTTGTGTGATATATCTTAAAAGTGTAACACGCGCAAAAAGGATCAACATTATATACGAAAGTTTAGCTTCTTTTGCAGCTTATTAACCTTGGAGACCAATATTATATGTGAAAGCTTTTCTTGTAGCAAGACTGTTTATATTAATTTAAACTATTAACTTTCCATGTTTGTGTGTTCGTGCTATTTAACAGTGATGTTTCTGTTGGCTGACTACATCACGGGTCCTATGCTTTGAATATCCGCTGTCATCTGCTGGCGAGATCACGTGACATGGGCTATGACTGGCTTACAAAAGCGCATCGTTAACTGGGTTTCAATGGTTCGGAAAGTAACATGCGGTGTTTGGTGTAATTCCAATGTATACTTTCGTAATACGAAAATAAGCAGCGTACATGTTGTTGCACGTTACAGATACTTCCAAAACGTTTTTTTTTTTCCCTGAGTTTCGTTTTCTAAGGTGCCGGGAAATTCTGCGCCTGTGTATAAAACCATAACCATTCATAGGATTGATAAGGGAAAATATACTGTCACTTAACATGAAAAAAGCGTGTTTTTAACCGCGAAATCCGAGAAAAATCCGGGAATTTTTTTCCTTGTCCGCGCATACACCCTGAGTATACTACAAATAAAAAATGATAGTTGATAAATAAACCCATAGCAACCAGAATACCAACATGCAAAACAAAAACGCTATGAACTTATGTACCAACCTAATATCTGCTAATGTGATCCTCTGTCTTCTGTTATTAAGATACGACTCCACCCAGCCGGCCGCGGTGGTCTAGCGGTTTTGGCGCTCAGTCCGGAGCCGCGCGACTGCTACGGTCGCAGGTTCGAATCCTGCCTCGGGCATGGATGTGTGTGATGTCCTTAGGTTAGTTAGGTTTAAGTAGTTCTAAGTTGTAGGGGACTGATGACCATAGATGTTAAGTCCCATAGAGCTCAGAGCCATTTGAACCATTTTTGAACGACTCCACCCATGCAAGGGGTGGATCTTTAATGTCATACTATTTTAGTTCTCTAGCAAAATCTTATAATCCACACAATCTGAAGATTGCCTGCATGGGTGGTTTCCAAATACAGTCTGACAATAATATGAAAAATGCCCCAGATTATTCCACAAGCTTTATGTGGAGTAAATTCTTCTAAAATACAAAACTGCAGAGTGAATACCATTTCTGTTGAGACAACTACTAGCGAAAGAAAACCCCGTAGCTTGAGAAAACTGAAGATATGAAATAATTTTTCTTTTCCAACAAACCATATCTAAACCGAGTACAGGAAAATGAAAAGACAAATGGAACAGTAACAGATGTTTTGTTCCTATCAGAACATCATTTGAAAATACTAAAATTGAACCGAGACGTCTGAATGGATGCAAGGTAACATTATACTGTTGAACCAGTAAAAGAATGCATGTTAAACAATTATGCAGACTTAATAAGAGACCAATATTTAATTATGAAATGTTGATAGCTATGTGTTTTTATTTTACAACATAATCATTCTGATGAGGACTGGAATCCATATTCCAAGTCACTGAGTAGTCTAAGAAGACCCAAATAGTTTCAATAATTTAGATGTAAAAGTGATAGCAACTGATTCATCTGTCTGTGATAGTAAAATACACTCCTGGAAATGGAAAAAAGAACACATTGACACCGGTGTGTCAGACCCACCATACTTGCTCCGGACACTGCGAGAGGGCTGTACAAGCAATGATCACACGCACGGCACAGCGGACACACCAGGAACCGCGGTGTTGGCCGTCGAATGGCGCTAGCTGCGCAGCATTTGTGCACCGCCGCCGTCAGTGTCAGACAGTTTGCCGTGGCATACGGAGCTCCATCGCAGTCTTTAACACTGGTAGCATGCCGCGACAGCGTGGACGTGAACCGTATGTGCAATTGACGGACTTTGAGCGAGGGCGTATAGTGGGCATGCGGGAGGCCGGGTGGACGTACCGCCGAATTGCTCAACACGTGGGGCGTGAGGTCTCCACAGTACATCGATGTTGTCGCCAGTGGTCGGCGGAAGGTGCACGTGCCCGTCGACCTGGGACCGGACCGCAGCGACGCACGGATGCACGCCAAGACCGTAGGATCCTACGCAGTGCCGTAGGGGACCGCACTGCCACTTCCCAGCAAATTAGGGACACTGTTGCTCCTGGGGTATCGGCGAGGACCATTCGCAACCGTCTCTATGAAGCTGGGCTACGGTCCCGCACACCGTTAGGCCGTCTTCCGCTCACGCCCCAACATCGTGCAGCCCGCCTCCAGTGGTGTCGCGACAGGCGTGAATGGAGGGACGAATGGAGACGTGTCGTCTTCAGCGATGAGAGTCGCTTCTGCCTTGGTGCCAATGATGGTCGTATGCGTGTTTGGCGCCGTGCAGGTGAGCGCCACAATCAGGACTGCATACGACCGAGGCACACAGGGCCAACACCCGGCATCATGGTGTGGGGAGAAATCTCCTACACTGGCCGTACACCACTGGTGATCGTCTAGGGGACACTGAATAGTGCACGGTACATCCAAACCGTCATAGAACCCATCATTCTACCATTCCTAGACCGGCAAGGGAACTTGCTGTTCCAACAGGACAATGCACGTCCGCATGTATCCCGTGCCACCCAACGTGCTCTAGAAGGTGTAAGTCAACTACCCTGGCCAGCAAGATCTCCTGATCTGTCCCCCATTGAGCATGTTTGGGACTGGATGAAGCGTCGTCTCACGCGGTCTGCACGTCCAGCACGAACGCTGGTCCAACTGAGGCGCCAGGTGGAAATGGCATGGCAAGCCGTTCCACAGGACTACATCCAGCATCTCTACGATCGTCTCCATGGGAGAATAGCAGCCTGCATTGCTGCGAAAGGTGGATATACACTGTACTAGTGCCGACATTGTGCATGCTCTGTTGCCTGTGTCTATGTGCCTGTGGTTCTGTCAGTGTGATCATGTGATGTATCTGACCCCAGGAATGTGTCAACAAAGTTTCCCCTTCCTGGGACAATGAATTCACGGTGTTCTTATTTCAATTTCCAGGAGTGTATTTACAATAAAATTTAATGAACTGTTGTTTTTGGGGCATAAAAGAAAAATAGCATATAACCAGATCATAACCAATGAATTAGTCACATTATTTAGAGAGAAATTACATTCTGTAAGGGTCTATAGAGGCGGCAATCTGAAATGCACGCACTAAATTTACCACGCTGTCCTACTGTGTTATCTTTGTAGACTCCGTGAAGCTTGGCAACAGGGTGGCGGACACACCTACAGTTGTGCACGTTTTAAGGAGCTTTTGTTCATGCGCAACTGGCGTGACGTAAGTGCCTTTCGGGCCAAATACACACGGATTTGATAAACAACGTGCACAGTTAGGGTTTGACGTAGCCATACAGTACGTAACACGCGCTCGCCAGCTGACCTATCTTGAAATGCTGACAATTTGCTTGGTCAGTAGACGTGCGTCCGGCCGCAGTGCGCCCCAGGAGAATAAGCCACTGGCCGCCGTCCGCAGCGCGCCGTATAAGTAGCACGGCCTCTGGCGCGAATATGTCTCTTCTTCTCAGCTCACCATGGAGTCTTTCGATACGACCGTAATTAGGCGGTGTGAAGTGGGATAATTATGGAAAATCTACGTTCCTGAAGAGGTGTAGCTAACGTGAACTTCGAGCAGCAGCAGCATGAACATCTTCCGACTACACAGCGACAACCAACGCTGGAATTCAGGTTGGTCTACTCCAGTTTGGCTAGAATACGAAAGGGAGTGATGGATTTTTATTTTACACTTGAGTGACTCGTTGGCGTTAAATCATACGAAATGCCGCAATCCAGTCGGAGTAACGTTGTCGATCTACAAACTGTTATTAATGAACTGCAAAAAGAGATTCGGTAGTTAAAAGCAGAAAGAAGCGAGCGTAACATTCCTAAAGACTTGTCAAATGATAGTTCGTGCAGTACAAGTACAACTACAATAAAGAATTTTTCATTATTGCTATCAGTACCAGTGTTCCCAAAGATGATGTGAAAGTGTTTTTTGGTAAACTTGAAGGTGCCGCCTTGTTAGTATCATGGACAGATTCCTATAAGCTAGTGGTTGCCAAATTAAGAATTCAGGGAGTTGCACAAGATTTAATTAGCGCGGAGTCTACTTGCGTGAAAACAGAAGATTGCAATGAGTTTAGAACGGTTGTTGTTCAGAGATTTAAACGTAAAAACGCGATCAGATTTTACAGAGAGCAGCTTTACAGTTTGCGAATGCGACGAGACAAGTCTATCGAGCAGTTTGCCGAAGGAATTCTAAACATCAACGCTCAAACGTACGAGTTAGTAGAAGATGAAAATGAAAATCACATTCAGTTGTTTGAAGCCGACCAGAGAGCCTTGGACATATATGTTCATGGGTTTTACAGAGAGGAAGTAAGCAAAACTGTTAGATTGGCACGATGTAAAACGTTTCAGGACGCAGTAGAATCAGCTGTTGGTTTTGTTGAAGCACTAAGACGACCGAATGAGATGCAGAAACAAGAACGCAGAGTTTTCAACACAACAGTACAGTGCTACAGATGCAATAAGCTGGGTCACAAGCGTAATCATTGTAAAGAGAATCGAATGTGCTATCATTGCGGGGTGCAGGGTCATGTCTCGAGAGATTGTTGCAACAAGAAGAAAGGTAATGCGTACAACAGACAATCTGCCAGATCTTTAAACGAGTATGGGGACGTACGGGCCATCACTCCGTCCGCCCCCTGCCAGGGACAGTGATTTCTGTTAGTTCTAACGAAAATCAGATCGAGAATGACTTCGTGATAGGTGCTGTATATCGTGGGAGAAACATCAAACTACTTATTGACACAGGTGCACAGACCTCATTAATGTGGTGTTGCATAGATAAACGTGATAAATTGAAACCGCCGTTATTTAAAGTGTGAGGGTTAAACGGGGAAAACTATGTAACTATGGAGAAGTTGACATAGAATTAATTCCTGGCCAAGGCCAAGATGAAGGTGAAAATAAAGATAAATACCCAGCAAGGGTGCAAGTAGTTTCAAATAACCAAACGCGTTACGATGGTGTACTTGGATTTGATTTATTGTCCGCTAACGAGGCAGAGATATTTGTCGCAGAAAGAAAAATCGGACTAGGCCGTAGCAACTATAACCTAGGAAATCGTTCTTCAGATCATACTCAAACATGGAGGTAGAATAATATTTTTACCTCCATGTACTCAGAGGAGCAGCCATATTGACGTCGTGGAAATGGACTGCCCAAACAATGCATCAGTTCAAACCGCCCGAGTCGATGATCAAATTGATCAGCCTGAGCAAATTGCCAAAGGAGCAGGAAAGACAATCTACATTGAAATTAAGTCATCCCGTTGCAAGGAAAGGACTTTGTTATTAATTGAGCTATCCGAGAAAAGTGAGTTACTGGATACAATGCATTGTCATGTTGCTAGAAGTGTAGGTGTCGCTACAATGGTGAGACAGAATGTCGCAAAAGTCCCGGTTGCAACAACGAATGTGAGCAATGAGGATGTTGTTTTGCCACGAGGAACGAGAAACGAAAGTTGCTGAGGTGTTGAGCGTAAGTAAAAGTGACATAATACAGATTCCAGATGACGTAACAAACGCTGCAGTTATCAACACAGATTTTGGTAACAGTACCGCAAAATTGCTGCGAGGAGACGAAGTTAATAATGAACTGAAGTGCAAGATTTGGAAGAAGATAGAACATTTGACAGCTAATGAACAGAAGATTTTAGCGCCTGATTTATTGGAGTATGCAGATTTATTACGAGAACGTACAAATTTACCTGTCACTCATTTGGTTCAGCATCATATTCATACAGGGAATGCAGCCCCAATCACACAGAAATCTCACTTAATACCATTCAACCAAAGAGAGTTGGTAAAAGACGTGGTTAAAGAACAATTAGAAGCGGAATTATAAACCCAAGAGATCCTTCAGAGCCATCGTGGTGTTCGCCTGTTGTAATTGTAAAGAAGAAATCAATTTCTGGAGAACCACAGTTCCGGTTTTTTTTTTTGATTACCGATCTTTGAATGGTGTGACTACACCCGACATTTACCCCTTACCATATTTAGTGGAAACCTTGGATTACTTGGGCAGATGTCGAATTTTTTCAGTATGTGATTTAACAAGTGATTATCACCAGTTAACAGTGCATCCAGATAATCAAGCAAAAACTTCATTTGTAAGTGCAACAGGAGTATACAAGTATCTTTGTATGCCATTTGGACTTCGTAATGCTCCAGCTACATTTCAACGCCTGATGGATTCAGTTTTACAAGGGCTCACCCCAACACAAGCACTTGTTTACCTTGATGATTAATATTTTTTGGTGAAAACATGAAGCAGCAAACTGAGAGACTACAAGCTGTTTTTGAGTGTATAAGAAGTGCAAACCTGTCTTTGTGAATAGATAAATATCATTTTGCACAAAGTAAAGTTAACTACCTTGGTCATGTTATAACCAGTGAAGGTGTTTGACCTGATCCAAAATTAATTAAAGATGTAAAGAATTTTCCTGAACCACAGAATTTGAAAGAACTACAATCATTCTTGGGATTGTCAAATTTATGCAGTTGATTTATACTCAGTTATGCAAATATAGTGCATCCAATGACACAGCTACTAAAGAAAGGAGCCACATTTCCTTGGTCAACAGAATGCAAAAATGCAATGGAACTTAAAACTGCTCTAACCACAGCCTCAGTGTTAGTATGTCTGGATTTCAGCAAGCCTTTTATTCTTTTGACAGATGCATCCAATTTTGCCATAGCTGCAATCTTGTCTCAAGAAGTTGATGGTCATGAGCATCCAATCTCATTTGCTTCCAGACAATTAAACAAAGCAGAATGTAATTATACTACTACTGAGAAGAGCTTTGTGCTTTGGTTTTTGGTATAACATAACAGATGTTTCTTAACAGGAAGAGCATTTACAGTTATTACAGATCATGCCGCACTAAAATGGTTATTGAGCTTCAAGGATCCAAGTTCCCAGTTAATAAGATAGACATTAAGACTGAGTGAGATGACAAAGGTTATTCACCGACCTGGTAAACAACATGTGAATGCTGATGCAATGAGCCAAAAAGTCAATGTTTGTGTTACAATAAGTCGGGAAGAAGTGTTAAAGGCAGCTCAAGAAGAAGATCCACAATGCTTATTATGGAAAAATGATCAATGTTCTGTCGAAATCGATGGATTATTGTACAAAATCACTAGTAAAGGAAACCGCCTAGTTATTCCAGAAAGCATGAAAGAGCAAATCAAGAGAGAACAACAAGATTCTTGAATGAGATTTCCACTCTGCAGCGGAGTGTGCGCTGACATGACACTTCCTGGCAGATTAAAACTGTGTGCCCGACCGAGACTTGAACTCGGGACCTTTGCCTTTCGCGGGCAAGTGCTCTACCATCTGAGCTACTGGAGCATGACTCACACCCGAGCTTTACTTCTGCCAGTATCTCGTCTCCTACCTTCCAAACTTTACAGAAGCTCTCCTGCGAACCTTGCAGAACTAGCACTCCTGAAAGAAAGGATACTGCGGAGACATGGCTTATCCACAGCCTGGGGGACGTTTCCAGAATGTATTTAGAACTGATTAACCATGTTAATTTTTATTCTAATGTTTGTGCTGTGATAGCGTATTCTACCAATGCTGTAGTAATAGTACCACAGAGTACAGGTGTTTTGTTTGAGCCACGATCAGACATGGTAGTTTCAACAAGTAATGCAAAACTTGTACTCAAGTACAATCTGAATGAAATCCAACAACAGTTCAATTCTGTAAAGAAGCAAATTAATCTAATTAATTCTGTTAAGGCTAATGATACAATTTTTGAAATGGGTACATCTTGGTATAACAACTGGATCATAGCCAAAATGCAGCTAGAGTCTACATTTGCTAATTATGAACAAGAGATTTACTATTTTTTAAAACTTTTGCCACACAAAACTTTAATTAGGCATAAACGTGTCTGGTTTGATTTTGGATGGAGTATCCTTCATACTGTATTTGGTACTTTAACTAGTTGAGATATACTGGAAGTTAAAGGCAAAGTATTAGCTCTTGAACAACAGTCCAGTGCAAATTCAACTGCTCCCTTAATGTCACATTTACATGTAAAAATTATGATACACCTGAGCTATCCTTTACACTCAAATTGAATAATAGTGGATTAATCTTGAATGCCACACATTGTGATTTATCATGTGAACTATTTCATATGCCTTGTTTATTGGCAACTACATTACATGCAACTGGACATTTGCCATTAGCGAGAATGTTTTCTGTTTATTACAATGATTCATGCATATTAACGTATGGAAAGCATTCCTTACCAAGTTTTTCTGAAGACAATGATTTACTCGTAGTTAAGGATATCCATGAAAATATAATTTCGTCCAATGATGAGTTAAACTTCATTGAAGCAGCACATAGAATTAAGTCCTTTGATTCATCCAGTAATTTTAATGCATAATTGATTGTCAGTATTGTGTTTTTATTGCTTTTACTAATTTGTCTTTTGTCAACAGCATTTGTCGTGTATGAAATTGTCATCCTGAAAGCTCGCTTCTCTGTACCAAACGTTGCTGTGTCTGCAGATGAAATACATGTTGCAATGCCTCCTGATGCCACAAATGGCAAAATACATTTATAACACCCAGGATGTCATTTTGAGCCACCTATGGTTGCTCTTTTTCTCTGGGGAGAGTGATGTAAGGGTCTACGGGTGTGCACATAGCTGTACAGTGTGTAACACACACTCGTCAGCCAACCTATCTTGGAATGCTGACAGTTTGCTTGGTCAGTAGACATGCGTCCAGCCGCAGTGCACCACAGGAGAATAAGCCACTGGCTGCCGTCCGCAGTGCACCGTATAACTAGCAAGGCCTCGGGCGTGAAAATGTCCCTTTTCTTAGCTCACCATAGAGTCTTTCGATACGAACATAATTAGTCGGTGTTAGGATGTCAGATACAGTGATGATAGGTGCACATAGTGTACGTGTTTCATAATCAGTCTTTTGTTAATAAACTGTTTAAACTTACTTCTCAGTGTTCACGTATTCTGTACCTCAAGGACCCACTGCTTACAAATCCTGTCAAGTATTTTGTGCAATTATTATCCAGGGGGGGAGCAACACAAACAAGCTCCTTATAATTCTAAACTATCAGAAGGGACTTGCAAAGGTAACATTGTAGCTAAATAATTACTTTTTTAATGTATTCCTACATTAATTTGTGACCTTTTTTCCTCCAAAACGAATGATAATACACTCCTGGAAATTGAAATAAGAACACCATGAATTCATTGTCCCAGGAAGGGGAAACTTTATTGACACGTTCCTGGGGTCAGATACATCACATGATCACACTGACAGAACCACAGGCACATAGACACAGGCAACAGAGCATGCACAATGTCGGCACTAGTACAGTGTATATCCACCTTTCGCAGCAATGCAGGCTGCTATTCTCCCATGGAGACGATCGTAGAGATGCTGGATGTAGTCCTGTGGAACGGCTTGCCATGCCATTTCCACCTGGCGCCTCAGTTGGACCAGCGTTTGTGCTGGACGTGCAGACCGCGTGAGACGACGCTTCATCCAGTCCCAAACATGCTCAATGGGGGACAGATCCGGATATCTTGCTGGCCAGGGTAGTTGACTTACACCTTCTAGAGCACGTTGGGTGGTACGGGATACATGCGGACGTGCATTGTCCTGTTGGAACAGCAAGTTCCCTTGCCGGTCTAGGAATGGTAGAATGATGGGTTCGATGACGGTTTGGATGTACCGTGCACTATTCAGTGTCCCCTCGACGATCACCAGTGGTGTACGGCCAGTGTAGGAGATTGCTCCCCACACCATGATGCCGGGTGTTGGCCCTGTGTGCCTCGGTCGTATGCAGTCCTGATTGTGGCGCTCACCTGCACGGCGTGAAACACGCATACGACCATCATTGGCACCAAGGCAGAAGCGACTCTCATCGCTGAAGATGACACGTCTCCATTCGTCCCTCCATTCACGCCTGTCGCGACACCACTGGTGGCGCGCTGCACGATGTTGGGGCGTGAGCGGAAGACGGCCTAACGGTGTGCGGGACCGTAGCCCAGCTTCATGGAGACGGTTGCGAATGGTCCTCGCCTATACCCCAGGAGCAACAGTGTCCCTAATTTGCTGGGAAGTGGCAGTGCGGTCCCCTACGGCACTGCGTAGGATCCTACGGTCTTGGCGTGCATCCGTGCGTCGCTGCGGTCCGGTCCCAGGTCGACGGGCACGTGCACCTTCCGCCGACCACTGGCGACAACATCGATGTACTGTGGAGACCTCACGCCCCACGTGTTGATCAATTCGGCGGTACGTCCACCCGGCCTCCCGCATGCCCACTATACGCCCTCGCTCAAAGTCCGTCAATTGCACATACGGTTCACGTCCACGCTGTCGCGGCATGCTACCAGTGTTAAAGACTGCGATGGAGCTCCGTATGCCACGGCAAACTGGCTGACACTGACGTCGGCGGTGCACAAATGCTGCGCTGCTAGCGCCATTCGACAGCCAACACCGCGGTTCCTGGTGTGTCCGCTGTGCCGTGCGTGTGATCATTGCTTGTACAGCCCTCTCGCAGTGTCCGGAGCAAGTATGGTGGGTCTGACACACCGGTGTCAATGTGTTCTTTTTTCCATTTCCAGGTGTGTATAGTTAAACTGAAGCAAGGATGGGAATGGATTAACATGCCTCATGTCAGGAAGAGGAAACCCTACTTAAAACAGGTCGCAGGCTGGAATTGAGAGCTGAAAGTCTGTTACCATCAGAGTCTAAAAGTCTTCAGCGTATTATTTTACAAATCAAAACATAAGAAGTAAGAAAAAACGAAAAAAAAGAGAATGAAGCAAATGCATTCTAGAGCATTATTAAATAAGAGACACTACAAATAGTGCCAATGGCCTTGCTGCAGTGGTAATACCGGTTTCCGGCAGATCACCGAAGTTAAGCACTGTCGGGCTGGGCTAGCACTTGGATGAGGGACTAAGGTCTGCCGAGCGCTGTTGGCAAGCGGGATGCCCTCAGCCCTTGTGAGGCAAAACTGAGGAGGTACTTAATTGAGAAATAATGGCTCTAGTCTCATGAATGACTTACGGCCGGGAGAGCGGTGTGCTGACCACATGCCCCTCCATATCCGCATCCAGTGACACCTGTAGGCTGAATATGACATGGCAGCCAGTTGATACTGTTGGGCCTTCATGACCTGTTCAGGTGGAGTTAAGTTTTTTTAATTTTTTATTTATTTATATGTTTATTTAATACAAACAGTGGGTGAATGACACTGAGTTTTTAGGAAAAGCTGCGATAAGAATCATGGCATATTAAAATCAGTGACCCCCATATTTAATGATTATTTCCTGAATATTACAGAAAACATTGCATTTACTAAATATATGTGCATTTGATTTATGTTGGTAGAATGTTTATTTCACTGTCTCAACTGGAAGACTTTAGTTTCAAAGGTACAGCCGCCAAGGAAATCACAAAAATCATTGTGTCATTAAAAATAAAAATTATTTTATGACAGTATTTGTAGTACAGCACTAAAATCTTGTTCTGACTTGTTAGAATAACCGTTGAGATAAATTTGTAATCAGTCAGTGACCTAAAGGATGTTTTGTGACTGTATGCCATAATGATATTCTCAATTGAAAAATCTTGGGGATAAATCACTTTTAATTACAGTCCCATTTCAATCCTTCCAATATTTTCAAAAAATTTTAAATAAGTGGTCTGGAATAGTATACACTTGTTTTTCACAGTACTTTAATTTTGTACAACTTTATCTAGAGAAATACCAAATATGATTCTAAAGTTGATATCTCAGTAGAACTAAACAAGAACAATGATCATATTGGGCAGTTCTTTGCCAAGGCCTTTGATTTTTTGGAACATACAACTGTATTTGGGGATCTGCCATGTTATGCCATCAATAGCACCCTTTCTGTGTGTATAAAGTCCTAACTTAAAAACAGAAAGCAGAAGGTCATATTCATGAACTGTTGCACCACATACCTGCTACATTGTAACAAATATACTTTATTGCACTATGTGGATTGCTGCATAAATAACCCTGACTGTTCACGGAAACAAGTCTGCAAGTCTGCACTGGGTCATTGTGACATTGTAGAAACCAAGTCAAGTAGCTATGTCAGCTATGTAGAGATACAGTTTAAGTCTGTTAGTACTACTGGGTCTCCCATTTTTGAAGAGGACTTACACAACAATGCAGTGTGGCCTTTCCTTTGACACTTGTTGCAAACCATCCAGTACTTAGTGCAAGCAGCAAGCTCATGTTGGATGAAGCAATACAGGCAAGATGGAAGGGGGCTTCTGCTGCTGTGATGCATTCTGTTGCTGTTGTGAGTGTAACCAATGCTCTCCCATGCGACTCTGAGTCAAATATTGTACTGGTGCAGTGGCTTCCCCGTCATTCTGAACACCTGCAGTGTACGTAGGGGTTGGCTGAGCTGCTTCTGATACCTCCTCCCACACAGCAATCTGATCGCTTGCAGCTCATGTCCCTGCGAAGGGCTGTGCTACATTCAGCACATTCATAAGTGTTGGATTCTCACATTGAAGCACTTTTTCGCAGACTTCCTTATCTGGGGCCAGATGTATAATAGCATCATGCACCATGTGATAAGCATAGGAATCATAGTGGATACTAGTGACAAATTGACGATGACGCCTCAGCCTGTGTAATTCTACAGCCCAGGCTTGTAACAGTGCTTTGGGCATTTCTGTCAATGGTAAAATTCTACACGCATCACAGCTTGAGAGAAGCTTGCACATTTCATCAAATGATAAGCTGGCTGGTTCTTGCAAAAGCACAACAGTTGATAAAGGCATGGTGAAAGCCAGGAAAGAAGGAAAGCCTTGTACAGGTTAGCTTCGTCCATGCGACAAACCTAGAAATGTTGGCATAACTGTCTTGTGATCCCAATCTTCAGCTGATTCATTGCATGCTGGAAAGGGTGATGGTTACACTGACAGAAGAGTAACCTGCCATAAATATGCAGGTGCCACTTGATTTATTGTGGTGACAAGAGCCTGCTATTGTTCTGTGAAAGCTTGCTGCTGTGCAGTGATACATTGAAGTATTTCTTCCATCGAGATTAGCACTGACACTAACAACCAGAGAAAATGTAATCCTTACTCATCGCCAAGTTTGCTATCTGAAGAAGAAACACAATTTATGGACCATAGTACTTTATAGAGAAACACTTAAGATACAATGAAGTACAGGTTGTGTGTAGCACTGAACACATTGACTGAACAACAGTAATACAAATTACAGAATAGGCTAAACATTTGCTTCCAATTGCTTAAATAGTACTGTTTCTTTGGTGGCTTACCAGAGCATGCCAGGGGGCTGACCTAGTGGCCTCTATAAGTGGGCCTGTGAACTGTATGGATGTACGATCTCTGAAATCGTGTGCATCACGGGTGAAGGTACATCATGAGGAAACTCTGATGGCACAGTCGCTTGCTGCTTGCTTCACGAGATGATACAATGGCTTTGTGATGTCCTTTACAGCTGAATCAGTCAATTCATTCACATCACAAGAGGTGCAACATCATACTCCCGTGTTATTTTTAAATTAAACTCTATTTTTTAATCACTGAAAGAACACCACATGCCCTTTCAACCTGTGGAGTTTCGTTGTGGTTCCTCCTCTTTTCCGGGTACTTCAGTTATTTGTCAGTTAGTGTGCAGATGATAACTTCACTTACAGTATTTAATTTAATCATTCATTTATCAATCACATTCAGTCGATCACAATGTCCTGTCCAGATAGCTGTGTGTGTTAGCTTGCCACTTCCTGGATTTGGGGAGGTGCACTGATCCTGGATCAAATCTGCCTGGTGGGCTAATACTGAGGGCTGGTGCACTGGATAGCCTGGATGTGTTTTTTTTTAGGGCAGTTTCCCACATCCAACTATGTGAGTACCAGGCTGGTAGCCATGTCCTACCTCAGTTACACAATTCGCAACACTTTGAATATGTTATCACACTTTTACGTGGATAACACTAGATGCAGACATATGGGCTTCACAAATTCGATTCCAGGGGCCGAAGGGGTGGCAACAGGAAGGGCATTCAGCCACCCTCTACCACTAACATTGCCAAATCCAGAGTGACATGTCAACCCTCTGAAGACAAAAGATGGCATCAGGAAAAACAAGAAGGAGAAGAAGAAGAAAAAGTTTCAGCAGATCCAATTGTAATGGAGAATCTTTAAGGCTGTGGAAAAAATCAAACTAGACATTAACGAAAGAGATGTCACCTCACCAGTCGTTCTTCACAAGGTTCAGTTCAGCTCGTTGGTGTGTATCTGATAGAACTGGTATAGTGAAAGAAGAAAACAGTAATTGAAACATTGAAACATTCCCTGGCGTGTGACGATGTGTATAATTTACGTATTTTTCCATTGTTTTAGAAATCGGTATATATTAATACTTTTTATATTCTTTTTAAGTTTAACTTCTTTATCTTCCATTTCCTTATGCAACTAATTGAAGATTATTTTACATAGCTATAACACACATTTGGCGACATAGGGCCAAAATGTACTTTTTTAAGTGACACTCACTTTTAGTTTAGTTTCACAACCATGGACTTGCCTGTTAAACACTGTCATGATTTTCAAATCTTCAATTTTCTTGCAAGATGTCTGTGGGGTGACTACTTATTGATCTTAGTGGCGGTTTTTGAATTTAAAATCATTACTTTATTTAATCAGCCCTTGTGTGTTTATTATTAAAACACAGAACACTGTTTCAATATTACAAGACTGCCTGTTTGTTGAATCTTTTCTTAAATAATGTCACATGTTTATTTCATCTTCAATAATCATATAGTGATACTCAGACAAGCTTTGTCTAATTTGCTTGCTCACTGTTGCTATTACCTACTTCTAACAAGACATGACTATGGTTTTGGTTTTACATCTCTAAAACTTCATTTTGTTAGTCAAGCTTTTGTTGTAGCTCCAAATTTCATATTACTTACTGCATGCTTTATAGAAAACTTAAGCACTTTTGTTGAAAATCAAGAAACACCAAGTAATAGTCTTGTAATGTTGTACAGACACAGTATCAGAAGGAACTCAAACCAAGTTTTATTCTGCTTCCACATGAAGTGATTCACGATAACACTGAATGAAGTATAGAATGGTACAAAGCCTCATAACTATAGAACACATTAGTATACAGTCTCATAGGTGAGAATACAATAAGTAAGTAAACATAAGTGAGGCCAAGGGTCCAGCATGCTGGGCTTATAATGGGCCGTTGTGCACAGGGTACAGAGCTCATTGTGCCGCTGTCCAGACTGCGAGGTAATCTCTGCAAATTGGCTGTGGAGGCACTTGTTTTGCCTGGTGTTTAATTATGTGCACTCACACTATAGGATTACAATCACTTTGTATGCAGTATGTGATCAAAAGTATCCCTACACCCCCAAAAACAAAGGTTTTCATATTAGGTACATTGTTCTGCCACCTACTGCCAGGTACCACAAATCAGCGACCTCAGTAGCCATTAGACATCATGAGAGAGCAGAATGGGGCAGTCTGCGGAACTCACAGCCTTCAAACAAGGTCACTTGTGTCATACGTCTGTATGCAAGATTTCCACCCTCCTAAACATCCCTAGGTCCACTGTTTCTGATGTGATAGTGAAGTAAAAACGTGATGGGACACGTATAGCACAAAACCGTACAGGCCAACCTCATCTGTTGACTGACAGTGACCACCGACAGTTGAAGAGGGTCGTAATGTGTAATAGGCAGACATCTATCCAGACCATCACTCAGGAATTCCAAACTGCATCAGGATCCACTGCAAGTTCTATGACAGGTGGGAGGTGACAAAACTTGGATTTCATGGTCGAGTGGCGGCTCATAAGCAACACATCACGCTGGTGAATGCCAAACGACGCCTCGCTTAGTGTAAGAAGCGTAAACATTGGATGATTGAACAGTGTGAAAACATTGTGAGGAGTGACGAATCGTGGTACACAATGTGGCAATCCGATGGCAGGGTGTGGGTATGGCGAATGCCCAGTGAACGTTATCTGCCAGCGTGTGTAGTGCCAACAGAAAAATTCGGAGGCGGTGGTGTTATGGTGTGGCCATGTTTTCCATGGAGGGGGCTTGCACCCATTGGTTTGCATGGCACTATCACAGCACAGGCCTACATTGATGTTTTAAGCAACTTCTTGCCTCCCACTGTTGAAGAGCAATTCGGGGATAGCGGTTGCATCTTTCAACACGATCGAGCACCTTTTCATAATGCACGGCTCGTGGCGGAGTGGTTACACAACAATAACATCCCTGTAATGGACTGGCCTGCACAGAGTCCTGACCTGAATCCTATAGATCATCTTTGGGATGTTTTGGAACGCCAACTTTATGCCAGCACACTGACCGACATCGATATCTCTTGTCAGTGCAGCACTCCATGAAGAATGGGCTGCCATCCCCCAAGAAACCTTCCAGCACCTGATCGAACGTATGCCTGCGAGAGTGGAAGGTGTCATCAAGCCTAAGGGTGGGCCAACATCATATTGAATTCCAGCATTACCGATGGAGGGCACCACGAACTTGTAAGTCATTTTCAGTTACGTGTCTGGATACTTTTGATCACATAGTGTAACTAGAAGCCTTTAATACAAAATAATCAGAATTTAATTTGAGAAGAGTAGATGCTGATTTTTGAAAACTGTAATTTTTGGACGTGACACTGTTTCATGTGTTGCTTCAGTAATTGCACAGTGACCTTTACTCGATATGGGTGTATATATTAATGATGCAATGCTGGTGATTACATAGAAGTAATTATTTCATTTTGTGTGTATTGCAAGTAATAGAAGCATCTCTTTTGAGGTATTGTTGAATACAATACGTATGTGTAACATAGAGGAATAAAGGAAATTAGCTCTGGCCTCGGCAGCCAGAGACAGTGGCCATGTCAATGTGGGTTGTGTTGTGTGTGTGTGTGTGTGTGTGTGTGTGTGTGTGTGTGTGTGTGTGCTGTCTAATTTGAAAGAAGGCCTTTTGGCCAAAAGCTAACTTGTTTGACAGTCTTTTTGTAGTGCCTGTCTGTGACTCAATATCTCTGCTCTATGGTAAGTGACAGTCTGTCCTTTTTCATAATATTTTCATACATCAATAAAGCTTTGTCATCTCAGCACTTATTTATTTTGGATCAAAAGAAGCAATTAGAAATGTTGCGCCACTGCTCTGTAACTTCGTGCTTCCATCCCACATTCAAGATAATGTGCAGCTGTCACCGTGAGCTTATGCAAGAAGCCTTAGGAATTGAAGCAGATGGAAGATCGCAAGGCATTGTTTAGAGCAAGCAAGCATCAGGTGGGCTGTGATAACGCAGCCTGGGCCATACATTATAACATGTTATCACATATGCTGTCTTAAAGCCATTGCGAGGACTGTGACACCACTGACAGAGTAAAAGTACAGAAACTAGACTGTAACAATGATGACCTGGGTTACCACACGGCTTGGACTGGCTCTAGTTCCCTGCCTTGGTCTGCATGATGAAGAATTATGGCCTGCAAAACATGGTGGGGTGAACCACCATAAACACTACCTGTTTTGGCTATTTATTGTCTGTCACCTCCTGCAGCCAACTTTGAGAGGCACTCCATGAGTGCTGTCGGCCTAGAATAGGTCATGTAGCTCCTGTCACTGGATGCTGCTTAAACCAGCTGTGGAACTATGGGCCAGATGTCACTGGGAGCTGGTGCCTTCCAGTCGGAGGACCATCTGAAGGCACAATTCTGCCACTTCCAAGGTGCGTACCTGTGGGTCCACAGTTCTCAACTGGGCCTGATTACCTGCAGAGCTGCCAACTGCCCTTAGTGGGCACACTGTGTTGCTGCCAACTTGTCTCTGCAGGCCAGTGAACAGAACCATCCCCCATCATGTGTCCTACATGCTATAGGTATGGGAATTATGCTAACCAGTGTCATGAATACAAATGGATGATGATTGGATGCCAAGACTAAGATTAAAATTTTTGTGATACGTTCAGCTATTCTTATATTGTTCCCATCTTGTTTGTTGTTTCTTCTGTTAGTTTCCTTTTATGTGACAGAGGTTTCACAATGACTGAGTCAAGAACATGAGGGGTTACTATCCAGGAAGCTTGTACAATCTGTAATAGAGGAGGTAGCTCCATTGAGGGCAGAAAATACTGAACTGCATATTTTAAAGAGTTAAATGCTGTATGAGGAGACAGGGCCTCATCCAGTTTAGCTGCTCGTGCTTTTGGTTCTGCTACTGTTGTCTCGTCAATCCTATCAAGAATTTTATAGATAGGTTATGGAAAATTATGAAGCAAATATAGTTAAATGTGGAAGGCAGACTGCTGATATGTAGGGAGGTTGGGTCAAGTGTATTGATAGGAAAAAAAGAAGGATGTCATTTGTTCAGAGACCTACACTCAGGGGAAAGGAGTTGATTTTGGGAGTTTAGCTATGAAGAATGTATTAAGATCATTAACATTAAAGAAATTGATGTTGAATTAGCATCTTTAACACATTTTGCGAACTCCCAATCTAAATAAGCTGTAGTTCCAGATGAATTAATATGAGCTGTACTGAGATGAATGAGAATGTGAATAGCATCATTGGTGATATTGCTTTAGGTGCTGCCTACTTCATTGGAAGCTGATGTGTTATATGCAGGCAGGAGAACCTGTGACAGGTGTCTTGCTGGCTGGTCCTGTACAGGAAAGTACATGTCAGTGATTCATGGATCTTGCAGAGTGTAGCTGAAAAAGATAATTTCGTTGTAGATACTGCGAAGAACGAACTGGAGGCTACTGATGGTAGTAACTGTGTTGCATATGATGTGAGTAAAGAGGTGTTGTAGACATTTAGTCATAACAAGTGCAATAGATTCTTTGCCACAAATAATGGTGGCACTCCCTCAAAAGGTGGTAGGAGTAAGAGACAAAGTAAGAATAATTTGTTAAACTGCATGCTAAATCATCTCGGCTCAGTTCGCTTGAAGAAATACTGCAAGGTACAGGGAGACATAATGTTGTGGGAAAGATTCAACCTGTAATTAATATTGAAGTGGGGTAAGTAAGAGAGACTTCCTCAGTGGGTACTGGTAGTACCACATGTAGGTTATGTGTCAGCGTAGTTTTAAGGATAGCAGTGTAGTTTTAAGGATGGTTTTCATTGTAAAACATGAGGTAAACCTTTGTTGGAGAGTTAGAGTACCAACAGACATACCAAAACAAATAGTGAAGAAACCACCATATAAACAGAAAGAAAGAGTTTTCCAATTCAGTGAGCTAATTGCACCACTGAAAGGATATATTAGTGCAGAGCAAATGGTTCAACATATGCAGCAGTATCATAATGATCATCAACACTGAATCATGGCAATAAGTGTTTCAGCCACAGCTACAATTTTGGCTACTCTTTTGTGTGCAACGTACATCTATTTGAGGCAGTGAGCCACCCACAGCCCGAACTCCCTGTACACCATATACTGATGAGTGGGTCACCTTAGCAAGTAGTTAGGGATTACGAGTATAGCCAATAAACATTGTAGTTCCAGCTGAATTATTATAAATGAACCTCGAATGGAATGTACCTACATGCAAGAATGTAAGATGTGATTGCAAAGTAATTTTCAAAAATATGGACAGTCTGTGATTTGATGGACTGAAGGAAGCATGTTGTGTGGCTTCTCTGTAACTTTTCTTTTGTACTCTATAAGTGGACAGCAATCAGCCCAAGTCAAGCAAGAAGCCTTATGGAGGTGAAGCAGATGGAAGCTGGCAATGCATTCTTTCGCAACAAGCATCAGGCAGGCTGTGTTGACACGCCAGTTATCACTGTCTGGGTCTCACAGTGTTACAGATTACCATATGTTCAGCCTTGATGCTGCCATCAGTCCTTCAACACTGCTGACAGAGATGAAATGCAGAATCAAGACTGTAGCAAAGATGACCTGGATTACAATATGTTTGGGCCTGGTGTCAGGCCACTGCCTTGGTCTATGTGATGAAGAGCGATAGCCTGGCAAAACAATGATGAGTCAAGCCACCATAAATTCCACACATTTCAGCTATGCAGTGTCTGTCACACCCTGCAGCCAGCTTCAAGAGGTACTCGATGACAGTCTTTGACCTGAAATAGGTCATCTAGCTGCTGTCAGTAGACATCACCTCCACTAGCTGTGGAGCTACTGGCTGCACATAGGCCTGATGCTGCTGGGAGCTGAACATTTGTCTTTCAGCCAGGGGGACAATCTGCTGGCCTACCTCTGCTGACTTCAGGGTGCCTACCTGGGCATCCATGGTTCACATGTGGGCCTGATCACCTACTGAGTCACCACCTGCCCTTAACAGACGCACTCTACTACTTCAGGCTTGCCTCAGCAGGCCGCTGTTGCTGCATCCTATGCTGGGGTCTTTGGTTCGTAGTTGTGTGTTTTGGTGTTCCCAGCACTGAGCTGTGCATCAGCGCCAGCTAACAGGACAGACTTTTGCAGAGACAATTGTAGTTGCATGCTTGTCACCTGCCGGGGGCCTGATACTGCATGTCTCTGCTCGCCAAAGTGCTAACAGTAAGACTCAGCTGTGCTGTGACAAGGGCGAAACTGTGAATTGGCTGTCCTCTTGAAATGCTGCTTGCTGAGTTCAGCATCTCCTCTTCACACTCAAGGGTCTGTGTCTGTCCCTCATCGCTGATCACAGTAAAACACAAATACAAGTACTGTACATTCTGCATTGAATAAATGGCCTACATTGTACTACTTTTATTATTTGTTATTGGACATCCACATGGCCCCATGGCTGTTCCCTTTAATTGTTGGTATGTCTGGTCTTCAAAAGTGAAGAAGTTGTGGGTCAGGATGAAGCTGGCTAAGGTAATGAGGAAAGAGGTTTTAGGTAGGGTGGCAGGTGATCGGCGTGAAGGGAAGTGCTCCATCGCAGCGAGGCCCTGGACGTGTGGGATATTTGTGTATAAGGAAGTGGCATCAATGGTTATAAGGATGGTTTCCGGGGGTAACGGATTGGGTAAGGATTCCAGGCGTTCGAGAAAGTGGTTGGTGTCTTTGATGAAGGATGGGAGACTGCATGTAATGGGTTGAAGGTGTTGATCTACGTAGATGGCCCCTTCGTACGCCAACCTATTCATGGGTCGCTTAGAGGAAGCCTTCTTGGTTACCCAGGCCTGCCAACCCAAAGTTTGGTACAGATTTATTGATGACATCTTCATGATATGGACTCACAGTGAAGAAGAACTCCAGAATTTCCTCTCCGACCTCAACTCCTTTGGTTCCATCAGATTCACCTGGTCCTATTCCAAATCCCATGCCACTTTCCTTGATGTTGACCTCCACCTATCCAATGGCCAGTTTCACACGTCCGTCCACATCAAACCCACCAACAAGCAACAGTACCACCATTATGACAGCTGCCACCCATTCCACACCAAACAGTCCCTTCCCTACAGCCTAGGTCTTCGTGGCAAACGAATCTGCTCCAGTCCGGAATCCCTGAACCATTACACCAACAACCTGACAACAGCTTTCGCATCCCGCAACTACCCTCCCAACCTGGTACAGAAGCAAATAACCAGAGCCACTTCCTCATCCTCTCAAACCCAGAACCTCCCACAGAAGAACCACAAAGGTGTCCCACTGGTGACAGGATACTTTCCAGGACTGGATCAGACTCTGAATGTGGCTCTCCAGCAGGGATACGACTTCCTCAAATCCTGCGCTGAAATGAGATCCATCCTTCATGAAATCCTCCCCATTCCACCAAGAGTGTCTTTCCGCCGTCCACCTAACCTTCGTAACCTCTTAGTTCATCCCTATGAAATCCCCAAACCACCTTCCCTACCCTCTGGCTCCTACCCTTGTAACCGCTCCCGGTGTAAAACCTGTCCCATGCACCCTCCCACCACCACCTACTCCAGTCCTGTAACCCGGAAGGTGTACACGATCAAAGGCAGAGCCACGTGTGAAAGCACCCACGTGATCTACCAACTGACCTGCCTAC
This sequence comes from Schistocerca cancellata, assembly GCF_023864275.1. Classification (NCBI taxonomy): domain Eukaryota; kingdom Metazoa; phylum Arthropoda; class Insecta; order Orthoptera; family Acrididae; genus Schistocerca; species Schistocerca cancellata. Next base: position 381,056,836 of record NC_064634.1, on the reverse strand, counting down.
ACTGTGACACATTCTATGTGGGAATGACCAGCAACAAACTGTCCATTCGCATGAATGGACACAAGCAGACAGTGTTTATTGGTAATGAGGATCACCCTGTGGCTAAACATGCCTTGGTGCATGGCCAGCACATCTTGGCACAATGTTACGCCGTCCGCGTTATCTGGATACTTCCCACTAACACCAACCTATCCGAACTCCGGAGATGGGAACTTGCTCTTCAATATATCCTCTCTTCCCGTTATCCACCAGGCCTCAATCTCCGCTAATTTCAAGTTGCCGCCACTCATACCTTACCTGTCATTCAACAACATCTTTGCCTCTGCACTTCCGCCTCGACTGACTTCTCTGCCCAAACTCTTTGCCTCTGTATATGTCTGCTTGTGTCTGTATATGTGTGGATGGATATGTGTGTGTGTGCGAGTGTATACCCGTCCTTTTTTCCCCCTAAGGTAAGTCTTTCCGCTCCCGGGAGTGGAATGACTCCTTACCCTCTCCCTTAAAACCCAAATCCTTTAGTCTTTCCCTCTCCTTCCCTCTTTCCTGACGAGGCAACCGTTGGTTGCGAAAGCTAGAATTTTGTGTGTATGTTTGTGTTTGTTTGTGTGTCTATCAACGTGCCAGTGCTTTCGTTTGGTAAGTCACATCATCTTTATTTTTAGATATATTTATTTTTCATTATTTAGTCATCAGTATCCTGAATGTGAAAATGCAATATGTTTTGCCTAAATTAACCACATAATTAGTTGATCTTTTGTCTTCAACATGTAAACATGATTAGTGTGTGATTTTTAAAAGGTCATACTTCACCACAAATAATATTTTCTTTTCTGTATTGAAAAATGATGTAATGATACTTATGAAAAGATGATATGACATAAATGAAGGAAGGATTAGCAGTTCTACAGGTTTCAATCACTACAAAACAGATGTGACCTCTCATACAAGGAGCTGGAAGTTATAAAGAAAGATAAGTAACCTTTTTATCATTTGTAATTATGTCTTCCCAGCTGTAATTATATTTTGCAGTATTGGTGTAAAATTAACCAAAAATGCAGTTACATTGATTAATGTTCAACTTTACCATTATTTAATGAGAGAAGACGATATAATACAATTTGTTTGCCCATCTTGGATTATTGTAATTGGGCTTGCTTGTTTGGAAACAGTTATGTTACAGTCATAAAGTTTATTAGAAGAAACTCGATGTGCTGGATATGTGGCACTGTGTACGAGACATTCACGGGCATCACATATGAGCATTTGGGAGGGCATCCAGCTTTCAGTTTTTCATCATTTTTGTAAATTGCATAATGCAAATTCTGGGATGATTGCTTTGAAAAGGACATTACTGAATTCCTTCCTCAATCTGAGTTTGGGTTCTGTCTCTAATGACATCAATGAAGGAAGGATTAGCAGTTCTACAAGTGTTTCAATCACTACAAAACAGACCTGACCTCTCATATAAGGAGCTCAGTGTCATGTATGTGGTCATTTGTTTTTTATGTCATTAATTTTTGTAAGTACATTTAAAATGATCTTAGTCTGGTTATGGCACCTGATGGTGTTCAGCTTCTTTAATTGAGTGGTGAGTGGTGAATAAAATCTTTTTTAAGTAATTGAGGCTGTAGTCTGTATGTAGCAATAAGTATTTCTTGTAGTATCTATAAATTCTGTAATTGTTTGGATTGTATTATCGATGTTTCATTATTTAATGTCACTGACCACTGTGTTCTGGAAAAAAAATTAATAAAATGAAGGCTGAATAACCTAGTAAGCCAAAGATTTCACTATCAGCAGCAGTGTTTGCTGTGAAAGTTTCTGTAATGTAATGAAGAGATAAAGATGGTAGTGAGGTACCTTATAAAAGAGTAAAGAGTAAATGGGCATTGATGTGAAGGACAGGTGATGAAATAAAAATCAGGGTGTGAGTTATTACAATAATTACATCTGTTCAGACACATTTATAACATGTTTATCTATTGCAGTTACAATTGTGACTGGGAAGATGTTAAATCAAATGTAAAGGGATAGATAAAAAAATCTACTCACCAAGCTGCACCAGGACACACACACACAAAAGGATTTCAATTTTATAAGCTTTCTGTTGTGTTGGCAGAAGAGCCAACACAGTGTTACTAGTAGAGGCCGAAATGCACGCGTTTTAGCTCACGCAGGCTGGCGTGAGGAGGGAAGAACCCTACTGACGTGAGGTCTGGAACATAACAAGAAATGAGAATTCAGAAAGTGGACGTAATTAATTTCATACTTATCTTTAATCCATTAATGATGAACGTCGCTCTTGACGGTACATGATTCACAATATTATCTGTTCAGAATACATTCTTGTAACTGAATATGGCGCCTTGCTTGGTTGTAACAAATGACGTAGCTGAAGGCTATGCTAAACTGTCGTCTCTGCAAATGAGAGCGTATGTAGGCAGTGAACCATTGCTAGCAAAGTCGGCTGTACAACTGGGGCAAGTGCTAGGGAGTCTCTCTAGACTAGACCTGCCGTGTGGTGGCGCTCAGTCTGCAATCACTGATAGTGGCGACACGCAGGTCTGACGTATACTAACGGACCACGGCCGATTTAAAGGCCACCACCTAGCAAGTGTGGTGTCTGGCGGTGACACCACACTTTCAGAGCCAGTGGCTCCTATTTCTGACAGAAAAGTTGAAAGGGAAGGAAGAGGGGTGAATGAAAAGGGCTGGAGAGGTTTAGGGAATGGGGTACAGTTTAGAAAAGTCACCCAGAACCCCAGATCAGGGGAGACTTACTGGACGGGATGAGAAGGAAAGACTGATTGTCAGGGACTGCACTGGACGAGATTTGAAAACCTGTGAGCTTAAAGGTGGAATACAGGGTAGTATGCAAGACAGAGATTACTACTAAAATATCATGCATGAGTTAATAAGAGTGATTTGTATGTAACAGAGGTGGGAAGGGTGACAGTGAAAAATAGACAAGTCAGAAAATGAAAGTTGTAGAAAACTAAAATGTATTGAAGAAAGGAGTATTTATTGTGAATAAATGCTGAGATGGAAGAAATTAACGTAAATTAAGGCCAGGTGGGTGGCTAGAACCAAGGACATATTGTATGCTAGTTTCCACCTGAGGAATTCTGTCTGAGGGAAGAATACAGATGGCACGTTTGGTGAAACAGGTATCGAGATCATGACTGTCATGTTGTACAGCATACTCTGCAACAAGATATTGTGTGTTGCTTGTATACACCCTCTGCCTGTGCCTATTCATCCTGACTGATAACTCAGTGGTGGTCATGCCAATGTAAAAGGTTGAACATTGTTTGCTAAACAGCTCATATATGGTGTGTGTCATTTCACAGGTGGTTCTCCCTTTGATAGTATATGTTTTGCCAGTTACAGGGCTGGAATAGGTGGTGGTTGGAGGGTGCACTGGGCAAGTCTTGCTTGTGGGGACGGTCACGGGGGTAGGAGCAAGAGGGTATGGAGATGGGTGCAGAAGCAGTATAAGTGATACAACGGGGAAGTTGCTTGATTTGTACCTTTTTAACATTGTTGGTTGAGAAGATGTCTCAACATAATCAGAATGGCAGTGGTATGAAAAGGATAGATTACCACTCCCCATATAGTGGAGATGTTAAGTCACAGATAGGTACAACAAAAGGACTGCAAAACGTGAACTTTTGCCCAAAAGGCCTTCTTCTGGACAACACACATACATTCATGTAAGCACAACATATGCACATGTGACCACTGTCTCTGGCCACTGAATCCAGCCTTAGAAGAGAGGAGAGAAGTAGAAAAGGGAAGGGACTACTCAGATGTGCTGCTGAGATTCAAGCCATGTTTAGGTGAGGAGTGGGAGCAGGGATGGGGATAGGAAGCTGGAGGAGAGGTACTAGTGAAGTTTGAGGCCAGTAGAGTTACGTAAACAAAAGATATGTTGCAGGGAGAGTTCCCACCTGCACAATTCAGAAAATCTGGCGTTTGTGGGAAAGAATCCAGATGGCAAAGGCTGTGAAGCATGTGTTAAAGTTGAACGTGTCATGTTGGATGACATGCTTAGCAACTGGGTGATTCAGCAGTCTCATGGACTCAGCTTGCTGGGGCCATTATTGTGGACAGGCAGCTTGTTAGTTGTCATGTTCATGCAAAAAGCGAAACAGCTGTTAAGCATGCCAGCCAACACGATGGTGCTGGTTCTGATGACTTCTTCACAACTTGTACCATCTGGATTCTTCTCACCAACATTAGCTTTCTGAACTGTGCAGGTGTGAACACTCATTGCAATATAGCCTTCATCCCCATAACTCCCCTGGACTAACATTTCCTAATCCATGTTCTCTATCTGTCTATTGCCTTCCGTGCTGTCACTCCAGTACTACACACACCTTCTATTTTTTGGGCTAGTAAAAGGGAAGTTGTGGTACACAAAACAGACACCAAACATTTTCGGTATGGTCCTTATTACAGCTAATAGTGTAAGTAGTATAAATTTCAAAGTAATATGCATATAGTGAGTGTATTTTGTGCAGTGACTGAGAGTAAGAAATAAATGACCAATGTAGCACTGATCTTTTACATTATTAAATAACTTCTCTGCAAAACAGTATTGTACACTAGGGACAAACCGAATAGGGTGGGATTGTTTTAAATAGACTGGCTTTTTATTCAGGAGGATGGAGTAGATGGTAAGTAGTTAATATTTTCTAGGGATTTTACTACAAGGCTCTCTTATGTTTAGCTTAGCTAACACTTGTACTGCATTTTTATGTCGACTGAAAAACTGGCCTATAGATTCTGCTGGTGCCCCGCTCCAGACCTCAATGCATACTGAAGAAACAGTCCAGGACGACTTAGACCCATTGTAGAAAATACATATTTGTAGCGACTTTCTTACAAATGTGACATAGACGCTCTTTCCATGACAGGTGTACATCCACAATGGTATCCAAAACTTTGTGATTGTTTGTGTATCTAAATGGCAGTGGAGGTGCAGATAGAGATTCAAAATCCAGTTGGCCAACAACAATTTGTAATTCTGCTATCTATGATGGTGTTCCTAGTACAATCTTAAAGTCTTGTGCTGACCTGATGTTACTGCCCTTAAACAATCTTTGCACTCAATCAGTGACTTGGGGCATATTTCCTAACATGCTAAAATATTCTGCAGTAACATTCACCTACAAAATTTGAGATTAGCAAACCTTCTCTATTTACATATGCATATCCCTCTTTCCAGTCTTTAAAAAAGACTGTGATAAAGTGGGCTATGATAGGTTACTGACTCATTTAACTGAGCAGAACTTGTTAACTACTTCTCACTTTGGCTTTCAGAAAGTATTTTCCATAGACCTCCCAAATGAAGTGCTAGCAGAGGAACAAGAAATATTTTCCCATTGGTATTTTTTGTGACCTTGCGAAAGCCTTTGGTTATGTATTTTATTTGATAAGCTAAGGTGTTGTGACAGTAGTTATACCTTCATAACAGAAAGCAGAGGGGCAGATTAACAGCCTATGTTCAGAGCATGAAACTAACTGCAGAATGGAGAACAATATGCAGGATCTCATAAAGATAGGCACTGAGCCCAGTCATGTCTCTAATGTACATAAATGATCCTCTAACAAACTTTTAAGTGCAGTTCCAAAGTTGAGTCATATTCGGCATGATTACAACTAGCAGCTTCCATGCTTACAAAAATAAAAACAGTTTGACTGAATGCTATACAGCAGTACAAAAAGTACAATTTTAACAGAGCGAGTGGTATATGGGTTAACTGAAAACGTAGTAGTTTATTTTGCCGAAGTATATAAGTCCTCTAAAATAGTTAATAATGAGATTGTGATTATGGTGTATGGGTAGAACCTTCATATACAGCAAACTAACTGTGGCCAATTCTGTTGTTTGCTTTGGCATGCATACATCTTTTCATTCCTCTAATGCCATTGGTAATTGCGATATTGATATTACCATACAGTTGGAAGTTGAATGATTCAGTTTCCCCTATGCTGTCTCACAAGGATACCAGAGTTTATGGATTTTGCTTATTTCACAAAATAATGCTCTATGAGGGTAGAATTTAATACTGCACCAGCAACTGACAAGTTACTCTTAGAAGTGACTGTTTTTAGTTAAGTAGGTATTAATGTGATTATAAGACAATTGGTATGACCATGATGAACAAATGGCAACAGGAAAAGACTTGTGTCAGGCTGTAGTAACATAGGAAGAATACTGTGTAACAGAATCATAAACAATGCAAATCAATACATTTGGAAAGAACATGCAGGAATGAAGTTAAGACATCAGAGCAGAAATTTAATTATTTCTTAATTATATTTCTAGATCATTTTGCACTCAGTTTCTCCCTAAGACGGATGGGAGCAAACCCTAATAACAGTGGGGACTGGCCAATGACTAACATCTGATATCAAGAGTATAATGCATAAGAAAGAGGAAGCTGTTACCTAATTAATTTTGTTGACCTGTTGAAGAGAATCATATTGTGTAGTAGATTGCATACTTTCATCTTAAAAATCCTCAGAAATTCAAAAGTAAGTTGAAAGGATATTTCACTAGTCACTCCTTGTGTAAAATTCCCCATCTGAATTGTTGAGCTATAAATTTTTGTTATGTTTTAGAGTTACAGAAATATTAGTTCTAATTCTTTTCTCTACCTGCGAACTGTTGATAAGTGCAAGTATACCTACAAGTAGGAGAAGAGCTTCTATCTCAACCTGCTGAAACAGGAACAAGAGAGACTATCACACAAATTTACAGCTGCATGTGTTTTCAGGGTTTAAAAAATCCTCAGCAGGAGAGAGAGTAAGTCAGGGAACAGTAAAAGCAGGTACATGCACAGCTGCCAAGTGAAAGAAAGACCTAAATGGGCTAGGAGAAACAATGAGTTCAGGAAGTGATTCATTACTGTTATTGGTCTCATAGCTAAGAATTCTGAAGTACTATTTATTAAAAGATGCTGGTCAAAGGTAGGAGAAAACCATGTACAAAGATCCAATATTTACTGAAGAACTGATGACTGAAACTGATGTATATGGTTTCAGTACGCCATCGTTCCAGCAACAGCTATTGACTGGGAACATGGTTTCCTCATTTTCTTATTTGAACAATGTTTAATAGTGCTACAGATAATTTTTATGCCTGGAATGCTTTATTTTTTGTGCATAGTACATGTGTTTCCTTGTTTTTCATAATGATCTGGAAGATTCCACAGCAGTTATAGCAGTGAAGTTTTGACTCTCGTTTTTACTTCGTCCTCTGAATAGGTTGAGTTTTCCATTTGTAGTGAAGATGAATGTAATCCTACCTGTTATCCATCCCAGTTCCCTGCTTTTTCATTTACTTCTACCCTCAAGAGAAGTAATACTGAGGAATATGTTTGAGAATGAGTGAATTGTGTCATCAGCACTGTTTACTTGTAAATCTCTACCAAGTGTTGTAACCACAATACTTCTCTAAACACCATGACCAAGTAATTGTTATTAGTTATGTTTCTGTTATACGCTATTTTTGTCTTATGATTTGAACATAACTGTTTGGTATGTACGATTGTACTGTGGCATTATTTGGGACTGAATATCTCCTGTGTGGGAATGAACATGGATTCCGCAAGCAGTGATTTTCACCCATGTGATACAAAGGACTGTCGATAATGGCTTGTTGGCTGATATTGTATTGTTTGACTTTTGAAATGCATTAGGTACAATTCCTCCACTGTTCTTAGTAAACAAAATATAGGCTTATGGAATATTGTACCAGCTTTGGACTGGATTAAGGAATACGTGGTAGAATAGAAAAGGCATGTTGTTCTTAATAAGGTGGAATCATCAGATGTAAAATAAGCTTCAGGAAAGCCTCAAAGGAGTGTTAGAGGACCATCAGTGTCCATGATATATGGTAGGAGTCTCACTGTTCTGAACTAATTGGGACTGAATACTGTTTGGTTGATTGGGAATTCAGAATTGGTGGATTTCACAAACAATATCAGTGAATTGACTTATGAAGGCATAAATTAAGTGTGGGGACATCTGCTAGTGATCTACGAGTACCATGACTCATAGTGCAGATGCCCTGCCTATCCTACTCTTCCTGCATTCCAAACACATTATTGCAAATTTATTCATAAGCTTCGTTCCATGAGTGTTGAGTTACTTTACCTAGTCACTGTGCCTTTCTTATTTATATTTATTGTCCTTAAAGTCAACTATTAAACATTAAACATGGAAAGTAAATGAAGTGTTAAAAAGAATGGACAAAGGAGAAAGTGCTAAAACATTATCACTCGAATATGGTGTTGGAAATGCAGCAATTAATGACAGGAAAATGAGTTTGCATAAAAATTGAGCAGTTTTGTTCTGTTTCAAGTGAAATAACTCTTGAGAAGTGGCAAAATGACTGTGTCTTCTTATGAAAAACTTAACAAGGCCTTATTGTTGTGGTATAGTCCAGAAAGACAGAAATGAATCCCTATTTCGGGTCCTTCGGTAAAAGGAAATGTTGTCTTAGCTCGCAGTAACACCTCGGCAATAAATAGACTTCACCTGATGGTAATAGGCAACTTGGCGAAACCAGGTGTGTCCAAAAACATTAACAACTCATTTCCTCTGTATTATAACAATCAAAACAATGCTTGGAAGGAGCATCATGTGTTGAAGGAATGCTTCAAGCACTAATTGGCCCCAAAGTGACTGCATACAATAGAGAAAATGGATTGCCTAATCATGCTCTGCTGTTTGCTCTGCTGTTTATAGATAATGCTCTGTCCCACCCAGAAGAAATGAAACTTGTTTGTGGAGACGTCAGACCAGTGTTTCTGCCACGAGATATAACTTTAATTCTTCAGCGTATGGACCAGGGTGTGTTACAGGCTGTTAAACAAAAGTACAGAAAAGTGCTGATTCTCACCTTACTTGAAGAGGATGAAAATGAAACCACAGTCCTGCAAAAATGTAAGAAAATTAAAATAAAAGGTGTGATTTACTGGCTGGCTGAAACGTGGGATAACACCACTAAAGGCACATTACAAATATGGGAAAATCTCTGTCCTACAGTGGAATTAATGGAAACAAAGTAGTGAAAGACTGTGACCTTCTTCCATTAGTCAAGAAAATTGCTGGCTGTGTAGACATAGAAGAAAGCTGTGTTGAGGAGTTGACTGCTGTTCACGACTATGGCCACCAGTAGTAAAGAGACGATACATCGTGAAATAGTGCAGGGTCCAACACTCAGATTGACTTGGAGGAGGTGAACTCTGAAACAGAATTCATGTCACACACAGACGTGACAAATGCTCTGGATCTCAGTTTGCGTTACTTCGAACAGTATGCTTTAACACCAGAGTAAAATTGATACATGTCATTCCACTGTTAACCTGACCCTGATGGCTATACAGGGTGGCCCATTGATTGTGACTGGGCCAAATATCTCACGAAATAAGTGTCAAATGAAAAAACTGCAAAGAACGAAACTTGTCTAGCTTGAAGGGGGAAACCAGATGGCGCTATGTTTGGCACGGTAGATGACGCTGCCATAGGTCAAACGGATATCAACTGCATTTTTTTAAATAGGAACCCACATTTTTTAATACATATTCGTGTAGTATGTAAAGAAATATGAATGTTTTAGTTGGACCACTTTTTTCGCTTTGTGATAGATGGCGCTGTAATAGTCACAAACATATGGCTCACAATTTTAGATGAACAGTTGGTCACAGGTAGGTTTAAATTAAAATACAGAACTTAGGTACGTTTGAACATTTTATTGTGGTTGTTCCAATGTGATACATGTACCTTTGTGAACTTATCATTTCTGAGAACGCGTGCTGTTACAGCGTGATTACCTGTAAATACCAAATTAATGCAATAAATGCTCAAAATGATGTATGTCAAACTCAATGCATTCGGCAATATGTGTAATGACATTCCTCTCAACAGCGACCAGTTTGCCTTCCGTGATGTTCGCACATGCATTGACAATGCGTTGATGCATGTTGTCAGGCATTGTCGATGGATCACGATAGCAAATATCCTTCAACTTTCCCTACGGAAAGAAATCCGGGGATGTCAGATCCGGCGAATGTGCGGGCCATGGTATGGTGCTTCGACGAGCAATCCACTTGTCATGAAATATGCTGTTCAATACCGCTTCAACTGCACGCGAGCTATGTGCCAGACATCCATCATGTTGGAAGTACATTGTCATTCTGTCATGCAGTGAAACATCTTGTAGTAACATTAGTAGAACATTATGTAGGAAATTAGCATACATTGCACCATTTAGATCGCCATCTATAAAATGGGGGCTAATTATCCTTCCTCCCATAATGCCGCACCATACGTTAACCCACCAAGGGCGCTGATGTTCCACTTGTCACAGCCATCGTGGATTTTCTGTTGCCCAATAGTGCATATTATGCTGGTTTATATTACCGCTGTTGATGAATGACACTTCGTTGCTAAATAGAACACGTGCAAAAAATCTGTCATCGTCCTGTTATTTCTCTTGTGCCCAATTGCAGAACTGTACACAACATTCAAAGTCGTCGCCATGCAATTCCTGGTGCTTAGAAATATGGTACTGGTGCAATCGATGTTGATGTAGCATTCTCAACACCGACGTTTTGGAGATTCCCGATTCTAGCGCAATTTGTCTGCTACTGATGTGCGGATTAGCTGTGACGGCAGCTAAAACACCTACTTGGGTATCATTATTTGTTGCAGGTCGTGGTTGACGTTTCACATGTGGCTGAACACTTCCTGTTTCCTTAAATAACATAACTATCTGGCGAACAGTCCGGACACTTGGATGATGTCGTCCAGGATACCGAGCAGCATACATAACACATGCCCATTGGGAATTTTGATCACAATAGCCATACATCAACACGATATCGACCTTTTCTGCAATTGGTAAATGGTCCATTTTAACACGGGTAATGTATCACAAAGCAAACACCGTCCGCACTGGCGGAATGTTATGTGATACCACGTACTTACATGTTTGTGACTATTACAGTGCCATGTATCACAAAGCGAAAAAAGTGGTCCAACTAAAACATTCACATTTCTTTACATACTACATGAATATGTAATAAAAATGGGGGTTCCTATTGAAAAAACGCAGTTGATATCCGTTTGACCTATGGCAGCGCCATCTAGCGCGCCAACCATAGTGCTATCTGGTTTCCCCCTTCAAGCTAGATGAGTTTTGTTCTTTGCAGTTTTTTCGTTTGATACTTATTTCGTGAGATATTTGGCCCAGTCACTATCAATGGACCACCCTGTATAACATGAAATAATTTTGTGTGTGTTCTGCTTTGTGCTGCCACAGGTAATAATACTTGAAGATTTATGTAAATCGTGTTAGCCTGCTCATAGGACAAGGCTTTAATTTTCCTTGTCAGTTGCATTCATCAAACATCATCAGGTCGCATGTAGTCCTTTGTTACAGAGATGTAGATTAAGACATGTGGCTATCACTATAACCTAGAATAATTAAGATTCTTTCTTCACATTTCAATTCTTGTAAGTACCTGAGATTTTGCTGTGTGCTCTGTCACATATCAAAACTGTTTCAGTAATTTGTATTTCCTTATTACTCTCATGACATAATGTCATTCTATTGTAATAATGAAAAAACTGAGCTGAAGTGAGCCAACTACATGTTGTATATGTACACAAGCAATCAACCAAATGCACCCATATTCAAATGCTGCATCAAAACACAGCAGGTGGATGTACTAGTCACCCGTGTCACTTGGGTTGCCGCTGTTTCCAGGACAGGACGGGACTCGAACCCACGCCCTCCTGGATGTGTGGCTGCAACTTGCCGCTAGTGGTGCTTGCCAGATGGCAACACCCGCCACTGTCTCTGGCGCTGCTGCTGCGCCTCCCGCAGTGTACATCTTGCCCGGACCCCGGTTCGCCAGGTGTGAAGCAAATGTGGCCCATAGACTGGAGTGGAACCAAGCTCCTCCTGGACCCGCTGCAGACCGCTGTCACTGCCCTATTTCAGGCTGTGTGATCTCCAAGTTCCAGCTGCCTTTCCATCCCACCCCAGTGTTGTGTCCCCAGAGGTGGAATATTGCCCAAACAAGTACATAGAAACAAAGCACAAGTTTATGTAGAATACTTATAACATTGCTGCCAGACTGGCCTCTATAAGCGTAGGCCAGCACAGGTCTGTCCTGACACTCGACTGACCTGGCAGACTCTGTCAAGCAAAAATTGCCCATCTATTTATATTGGTTTCTCCCTCGCTTATGACATAGTGTCAGAGAGAGACAGAAACTATGGCAGGGAGAAAATAAATGGTTCAAATGGCTCTAAGCACTATGGGACTTAACACCTGAGGTCATCAGTCCCCTAGACTTATAACTAGTTAATCCTAACTAACCTAAGGACATCACACACACATCCATGCCCAAGAAAGGATTCGAACCTGCGACTGTAGCAGCAGTGCGGTTCTGGACTGAAGTTGCGGTTCTGGACTGAAGTGCCTAGAACCGCTCTGTCACAAGGGCCGGCTATGGCAGGAATAAATTCCCACATGTCAGCCATTTACAAATCGCCACTCCTGGCTCCTTCCCCATTGTTCCTCCACTCAAAACAAATCATGCGTGCAATACCGCCATCACAGCTCTGCACCCACAAGTGCCATGTTTACCTTGCCTGGCCTGTGGCTGTCATCTGTTACTACTCTGCCAGCGGCCCCAGATTTAATCGCTCAACCGCGCCTTCATTGAATTTTGATAAAATTTCCCTTTCCCTCGACCGGGACTGACACTAGTGCAGCAGTGAAAAGCTAAGTGTATTGTACATAACAGAGATGGGAGGGAGTTGATGAAAAAATAGAGGGGAAAGAAATGAAAGATGTAAGAAACTAAAGCAGAGTGAAGCAAAGAGTGGTTACAGTGAAGAAAAGCTGAGATGGAAGAAATTAACGTAAATTAAGAGCAGATGGGTGACGAAAACCAAAGTAGTGCTAGTTTCCATCTCCAGAGTTCTGAGGAATTGGTGTCTGGGGGAAGAATCCAGATGCCACGTGTGGTGAAACAGGCACCGAGGTCATGAATGTCATGCTGTAGAGCATGCTATGCAACAGGATATTGCGAGTTGTCAGTATACACCCTCTGCCTTGGCCCATTCATCATAATTGATAATTTGGTGGTAGTCATGTCAACGTAGAAGGCTGAACAGTGTTTACATAATAGCTTGTATATGGCATGTGTCATTTTGCAGGTGGTTCTTCCTATAATAGTATTTGTTTTGCCAGTACAGGACTATTTTGGGTGGTGGTAGGAGAGTGCATAGGGCAAGTCTTGCGGTGGTAGGAGACATAGGGTAGGGAGATGTTTGAAGAAGGAGCATAGGGTCTGACAAAAATACTGTGGAGATTGAGATGCGTCATTTTGCAGGTGGTTCTGCCTATGATATTATATGTTTTGCCAGTTACAGGACTATTTTAGGTGGTGGTAGGAGAGTGCATAGGACAAGTCTTGCAGTGGGTAGGAGACATAGGGTAGAGAGATGGGTGAAGAAGGAGCGTAGGGTCTGACAAGAATATTGTGGAGATTGATAGGGTGATGGAAAGCTATTCTAAGTGTGTTGGGCAAAATTTCAGACAGAATGGATCTCATTCCAGGGCACAGTTTTAGGAAATCATGGCCCTGTTGAAGTAGCTGATTAACACATTCTAACCAGGATAATACTGAGTCACCAATGGTGTGCTCTGAAACTGTTTTGTGGGGAGATCAGCAGTACCAGGATTGGAAGTGATGGCCCAGGATATCTGCTTTTTAACCTGGCTGGTGGGGTAATTACATGCAGTGAAGGCTGAGGTGAGAATTGTGGTGCATTGCTGTAGAGAGTGTGCATTTGAACAAATACATTTGCCTCAGATGCCAAGGCTGTATGGGAGGGAATGTTTGACATGGAAAGGACGGAAACTGTCAGTATGTAAGTACTGTAGTTGTTTGGTAGATTTGATGTGGACAGAAGTGTGTAGCTGACCTTTGGTGAGGACGAGATCAACATCAAGGAAAGTTGTATGGGAATGGGAATAGGAGCATGTGAAATTTAATTGGGAGAAGGTATTCAGAGATTTCAGGAATTTTTGCAGGTAGCCTCACGATGAGTCCATATAATTAAAATGTCATCAATGTATCTAAACCAAACCAGGGACTGAAGACTTATGGATCTGAGGAAAGCCCTCCAAGCAACCCATGAAAAAGTTGGCGTAGGAAGAAGCCATCCTGGTTCCCAAGGCTGTACCCCTCATCTGTTTATATGTCTGCCCTTCAAAGGTGAAGTAGTTGTTGGTAAGTATAAAATTGATTAAGGTGAGTAGGAAGGATGTCGTATGTTTGGAATCAGGTGGGTGCTGACTGACTAAATGTTCAGCAGCAGACAGACCATGTATGTGGGAGATGTTGGTATAGATGGAAGTGCCATCAATGGTGACAAACAAGGTTTGTGTTGGGAGTGGGACAAGCACATATTTCAGATGATCTAGGAAATGGTTGGTATCTTTGATGTTGGAGGAGAGTCTTTGCACTATGGTTTGCAAAGACTCCCCTTCTACATCAAAGGTACCAACTATTTCCTCGATCATCTGAAATCCACGCCTGTCCCAATCCATGCCCATCCTATTCGCACCACACACCTTGCTTGTCATCATTGATGGCACCTCCATCTATATCAACATCTCCCATGTACATGGTCTGTCTGCTGCTGAACATTTCCTCAGTCAGCGCCCACCTGATTCCAAACCTATGATATCCTTCCTACTCACCTTAATCAATTTTATACTTACCAACAGTACGGTCACAGGTTCGAATCCTGCCTCGGGCATGGATGTGTGTGATGTCCTTAGGTTAGTTAGGTTTAAGTATTTCTAAGCTCTAGGGGACTGATGACCTCAGAAGTTAAGTCCCATAGTGCTCAGAGCCATTTGAATCATTTGGACTTTTACCAACAACTACTTCACTTTTGAGGGCGGACGTACAAACAGACCAGTAGTACGGCCACGAGAACCAGGATGAACCATTTGAACTTACCAACAACTACTTCACTTTTGAGGGCAAACGTACAAACAGACCAGGGTTACAGCCATGAGAACCAGGATGGCTCCTTTCTGTGCCAACCTTTTCATGACTTACGTGGAGGGGGATTTCCTCAGATCCATGAGTCTTCAACCCCTGATTTGGTTTAGATACATTGATGACATGTTTACCAGGTGGACTCATGGTGAGGCCGACCTGCAAAAATTCCTGGAATCTCTGAATACTTTCTCCCAACTGCATTTCCCTGATGTTGATCTCGTCCTCACCAAAGGCCAGCTGCACACTTCTGTCCACATTAAATCTACCAACAAACAACAGTACTTACATTTTGACAGTTGCCATCTTTCCCATGCCAAACAATCCCTCCCATACAGCCTTGGCATCCGAGGCAAATGTATTTGTTTGGATGCACAATCCTTACAGCAATTCACCACCATTCTCACCTCAGCCTTCGTCCCATTTAATTATCCCACCAGCCTAGTTAAAAAGAAGATCTCCCAGGCCATCACTTCCAATCCTGGTACTGCTGATCCCTCCACAAAACAGCTTCAGAACACACCATTGGTGACTCAGTATTATCCTGGTCTGGAATGCGTTAATCAGCTACTTTGACAGGGCCATGATTTCCTAAAATCATGCCCTGAAATGAGATCCATTCTGTCTGAAATTTTGCCCACCCCACCTAGAATATCTTTCCGTCGCCTTCTCAATCTCCACAATATTCTTGTCATACCCTATGCTCCTTCTGCACCAAACTCCCTACCCTGTGGCTCCCGCCCCTGTGACTGTATGCGCTCCAAGACTTGCCCTATGCACCCTCCTATTACTACCTATAATAGCCCTGGTACTTGCAAAACATATGTTATCAAAGGGAGAGCCACCTGCAAAATGACACATCATATACCACCATATGTAAACACTATTCAGACTTCTACATCGGCATGACTACCACCAAATTAGCAATTAGGGTGAATGGGCCTAGGCAGAGGGTGTAAACTGGCAACTCGCAATATCCTGTTGAAGAGCATACTTTAAAACATGATATTCGTGACCTCGGTGCCCTTTTCACCACATGCACCATGTGGACTCATTCCCCAGATACCAGTTTCTCAGAACTTCACAGGTGGGAACTAGCACTGCAACTTGTCCTTGGTTCTCATCACCCGCCTGCTCTTAATTTACATTAATTGCTTCTGTCTCAGTTTTTCTTCACTGTAACTCCTCTTTGCTTCACTCTGCTGTAGTTTTCTTCATCATTCATTTCTTTCCCCTCTGATTTTCACCGACCCCATCCCACCTCTGTTATGTACAATACACTTAGCTTTTCACTCTTAGTAACTTGAGCATAATGTTTTAGCAGTAATCTCTGTCTTGCATATTACCCTGTCTTCCACCTTTAAGCTCTCAGGTTTTCAAATCTCGTCCGATGCAGTCTCCAACAATCAGTCTTTGCTTCTCATCCTGTATGGTATGTCTCCCCTGACCTGCAGTTCTGGTTGACTTTCCCGAAATCTACCCCTGTTCCTAGATCTCTCCAGTCCTTTTGTTTCACCCTTTTTCCTTCCCCTTCAACCTTCCTGCCTGAAGAAGGAGCCACTGGCTCCGAAAGCTTGCCAATCACAACAGTCTTTTATGTGTGTATACTTTATGCTACGTATGTGCTAAGGAAATGCAGTGCTCGGCAACAGCTGATTTTTTTGGGTGGTGCAGCAATTACGGCAAAAATAATTTGAGACATTATTAAACAGTTAACAGAAGGCAGAGAATCATTTTGACAAAATGTGTCACAGGGGTGGAAATAGCTTCAGAATTGGAGGAACATAACATTGTAGCCTCACAAGGTTTTAATACTGGATACTCTCATTATCTTAATGTAGATGAATAATCTTCCAGTCCCTCATCATCTTAATTTATACATATAATCTTCCACTGATTGTACAGGATGGTTCATAGGCTGTTGTGGACAGTAACACACTGAATATTTGGAGGTTGCATAATGAAGTCTACATCTACATCTACATCTACATACATACTCCGCAATCCACCATACGGTGTGTGGCGGAGGGTACCTTGTACCACAACTAGCATCTTCTCTCCCTGTTCCACTCCGAAACAGAATGAGGGAAAAATGACTGCCTATATGCCTCTGTACGAGCCCTAATCTCTCTTATCCTATCTTTGTGGTCTTTCTGCGAAATATAAGTTGGCGGCAGTAAAATTGTACTGCAGTCAGCCTCAAATGCTGGTTCTCTAAATTTCCTCAGTAGCGATTCACGAAAAGAACGCCTCCTTTCCTCCAGAGACTCCCACCCGAGTTCCTGAAGCATTTCCATAACACTCGCATGATGATCAAACCTACCAGTAAGAAATCTAGCAGCCCGCCTCTGAATTGTAGATGTCCTCCCTCAATCCGACCTGATAGGGATCCCAAACGCTCAAGCAGTACTCAAGAATAGGTCGTATTAGTGTTTTATAAGTGGTCTCCTTTACAGATGAACCACATCTTCCCAAAATTCTACCTATGAACCAAAGATGACTATCAGCCTTCCCCACAACTGCCATTACATGCTTGTCCCACTTCATATCGCTCTGCAATGTTACGCCCAAGTATTTAATCGACGTGACTGTGTCAAGCACTACACTACTAATGGTGTATTCAAATATTACGGGATTATTTTTCCTATTCATCTGCATTAATTTACATTTATCTATATTTAGAGTTAGCTGCCATTCTTTACACCAATCACAAATCCTGTCCAAGTCATCTTTTATCCTCCTACAGTCACTCATCGACGACACCTTCCCGTACACCACAGCATCATCAGCAAACAGCCGCACATTGCTATCCACCCTATCCAAAAGATCATTTATGTAGATAGAAAACAACAGCACACCTACCACACTTCCCTGGAAACTCCAGATGATACCCTCACCTCCGATGAACACTCACTGTCGAGGACAACATACTGGGTTCTATTACTTAAGAAGTCTTTGAGCCACTCACATATTTGGGAACCAATACCGTATGCTCGTACCTTAGTTAGGAGTCTGCAGTGGGGCACCGAGTCAAATGCTTTCCGGAAGTCAAGGAATATGGCATCCGTCTGATACCCTTGTAAACTGCTTTGGGCTGAGTTTCAGTTATGATGTGCTTTCACAATAATGTGCTGCATGCCTGCTAGGTGTTAATTTTATACCATTCATTATGTTGTGTCTAGGAATCCTGCATCCTAGGTTTGCTAGACAAGCAAACAACTCTTATTAAGGAGTTTTATTACAACTAATCAAATACAATACTTTGGCAATTACACAGATGTTTCATAAGCAAAGGTCGACATACAAAATAATCAGTCTTTGCAGTGACTGCTGATCTCTAACTGACATAAGTCTGTCATGAAATGTTATTAAAGTGGCTAATGTTAAAGCTGCTGCTGAGTTGCTAATGTTGACACTGGTATCCAAGTGGCCTGCCACTAGTTGGGCACGTCGCTTATGTCCTCTTCACCTAGGGGCCACTGCTGTTGTGTTGCTGGCTGGGAGGGGAGGTTGGTCAGTGTAGTAGCCACCAGAAAGATCACGGGAGGCGCACATTGGCACGGCGCGTCACGGACGGTAGTTGCCGCCAGTAGAGTTCCGTCCACCAGAGGGCACGCGAGAATTCGTATGCGACCTCTGCCGGCGTAACAACAAGAACAACAACAACAACTCCGGCAGGACAGGCCGTGCGCAGTCAGTCAACATCGGGCAGGCCTAGGACACAGTCCCGGTCTACGCTAAGTGAAGTGCGACATAACGTGAACAGTGTTACTACAGTCAGCATGCAATTGGCTGACACCTTCTCATACCGTTCTTCCATGTCATTCCCAATTCTTCCATGTCGTTCCCGACTGTCGTGCCGGTGCTGACTGTACGCTGTAATACATTATGTTAAGCAAATGTATTGTGAATTGTGTATTTGTCATCCTGCACAGGACACAACAAAATAATGTTAATGGCCTAAGGTCATTGTACTCAGTAATGGTATGAAAGCTGAAATAGAGATTGTACCAAGGAAATATATCAGAAATATACAGTCAAATGGAGGGTGTATTCTCTCACAAAAAAAGTTATGTTTGCTGTGACACAAGCTTACTACTAGTTTAGGGTCCAAATTCAACCATAGCAGATATAGCTCAGATGATAGTTGAACAGCAAGCTGTTTAAAAGATAATTTCACTAAGATTCAGATACACAATTTCAGATAAGCAAAAAAGAATATGTAGCTCTAGAAATAGACATTTATGGTTGCAAATTACATTAAATTGAGATCCCTACCAGCTCAAACCAAGTTTAAAAACATACCTCATCTATTTTCCAGCATTGAAAATTCCTATTAACTACATGCAATTTACTATATAGTGGTAATTGTAAAGCTTTATGACAAGTAATGATGAAATGTAAACTCACTTGTGTTATTGTAAGTGATGGCAACTTGATAACTATTTGCTTTGAAAAGTACAAATGTAACTATTTTATGCTGCTAATAGAAGATAAACATTGACTATTTTGTGTAAGTGAAGGAGCTTCTTTCTTGTTAATTTACTGAACTGTACTTAGCTGGCAGAAGCAGAAATAACATTAAGTAACATAATGATAATTTATTGTTAATTCAGTGTAACTTAGCCTTTGTTAATGTATATCTTGACTCGTACATGTTCCTGAAAGTTCTCCTTGTTGATGGGATTTACAGAATACAATGAATACCATTGCTCTAACATTTCAGTCTCTCATTGTTATAAAATTTTGATTATTTTTTCATTTCCTTTTCTTTTTTTTTTAATTTCTCATTTTCCACATGTATAGTAATCAGAATAAAATATGGGATAACTAATGTGTATAGCTGCAGCTGATATTGGGGTAATGTCAGTTCTGAAAGTAGTAATAGTCTCTCTATACTGTTCACTGCAACTCACTCTGCTATTTTAACAGTACCACCCTTCACTGACACTGTGGGTACTACTCTATAGTCATACTACTAAAGATTTTTCTCTGTTGTTCATTTCACTTCATTGCTGGGGTCACAGAAAACGTTATTAGGAAATTTACCTTCAAACTTTTACTTTGCAGAATGAGAAAACATAGCATCCATGACTCTAATATCTTGTCACAATTGGAATCAATTACATCATACTTATACCTGGGTGAAGCAATTTGTAGAGATATAAAATGGAACAATGACAAGCTTTGTTGTAGGTGAACTGCCACTTTTCTCTGTGCCTCGGTCAGGACAGGCAGGTGCCATTGCAGAAGGATTCAGTACTACCTTCTGCCTTCTGTCATCTAGATATCATTTGAGCCACATCCGTACTTTACCATATAAGCCATAGTGCTCATCCTTCGTAAGTAGAATTTTGTGATCTACACAGTCATATGCTTTACAGATCATAAGGATTCCAACTGGTGACATTTTATTGTTTAAGAATTTGAGGAGTTTGTTGACAAATGAAAAAAATGGCATATTCAGTTGAAATATTCTTTTGGAACCCAAATTGATTTTTATTATGGATGTTATGTTTATTAAGATGATCCATGATTCGCTTGAGCATAAGTTTCTCTAGGATTTTAGAAAAACATTTTATGAACTGTGGCTTAACAATTGTCTATTTGAGTCTATTAGGGACAGTACCTTAACTTATGTACCCATTAAATATGTGACAGAGAACTTCAAGAATAAATTTGCAGCAGTGCTTGAGTACTTTCACAGATATATTATCCATACCAGTGGAATTTTTATTTTTCATTTTGCTTCTTACTTTCTCAGTCTCAACAGTTGTAATATAGGGTATATGCATGTGACTAATTTTGTTCTGCACTGCTTTTTGAAGAAGGCCATGACTTCAACCATAGATCCTTTACAACTAGTTTGATTTCTCCTGTCAAAACATTATTGTTGAATATACTGGCAACTATATCACCTTCATCTACCATCCTTCTATTATGACACCCTCTGATACTGCCTGTATCTTGTGAAAATTTTCCTGTCTTCCTTTTGACCATCTTCCAAATAGCATTTATTTTATTATTTGAGCTGTAAGTTTCAGATTTAATAAACATGCTCATGGATTTATAATTACATTCTGTAGGATAACACAGTATTGTTTCTAGTGCTCCCTATCCTGAAGTTTATTAGAATTTCTTAGTGAAACAGGAAGCATTCTCTTTGTTTTACATGATGTTTTGATTGCCTCAGTGAGCCATTGTCTCCTGTAATCATTCAGGTTGGTACTTTTTAAAATTCGTGTAGGAAACACAATTTCAAAAAGGGCAACAAATTCGTTAAGGATTAGGTTAAATTTGTCATTGAAAGTTTTAGCCTTGTGTACTGTGTCCCATTCTAACTGCTGCAAATGTCTGCTAAAGGTTTCCAGATTCTCACTGTTGATTTGTCTGAAAGATCTATCAATAAAACTACTGTTAATAGCAGGACTTACATCATGCATTTTTAACAGCTGCCCACCATGGCCAGAAATTCCATTCAAGATTTGTGTTATACATATGTTATCAATTCTGTTACTGTCCACAAAAATTATGTCAATTAGACTTGTGCAGTTCTTTGTCTCTCCTGTGAGAATTATTTCTTTGGTTTTTGAAAACAGGCAAGTTAAAAGTGATTCTATTTGCCTGAGGAATATACAAAGCTTTCCTGAGAGAGCTCTATAAACAGTAATGATACAAACAGGCAGAGTATTAAAATGGAGTTCAGTGCAACAAGCCTCAAAATGTTGATGAACACAACAATTTTTTATGTCTATAGACTTTTAGCCTATATTATTTTTAACATACATTATAACTGTTTCTTAGATCCATTATACTCTGGTGAAAAATACGAAGTTTGTAATTTCCTAAACTCTTTTGTCTGATGTCACTGCTTTGTTATAAATTTAATTAGAGGTTATAGGGAGTGTACCTGCAGGTTTCTGACTTAATTTAGCCTAGGAACTGAGGTCGGGTACTAAAAATACTGGAGAGCTGTGCTTTATCTGGTTCTTGTGCTTCTTCTGCTTGCCTCTGTTTCTGCTGATCATGGTGAAGAAACATCAGCTGGTAAAGGGTCTTGCACTGCTAAAGATTGTGGGGAAACTAACACTGATAAAAGGTCTTGAGCCACTGATAGAAGTACCACTCAGGGTCATCATTATGAAGTTATGTTCCTCAGTTTTCAAATATTTGTGTTTAGAAATTCATCATCTGTCAATAGACGAAATTTCAACAGTTTGTGAGACAAAATGGTGAACAAATGAAATGTTTTATTTATTAGGGATTTTGGAGAACTGCAGTGACTATGCCAAATAATCGTATCTTAAATAAATGTCTAATTTGTAAAACATGTTGAGTGATATTTTTTGTTCCAACCTATACTTGACCATTGAATTTATAACAAAGTGAAAGGAAGAGAATTGCTCAGCATAAATTTAGAGACACTGAGAAAAACCTTATATGAGAAACTAGTGCAGAAATGTTACTATTCAGTAGAAGAATTCATTCTGATTCTGATGCTTTATTTGCCATTGACCACATGCAGTGAAATAGGCATTACAATTATGTCAAGATACATAAGAAGTTACTACATTAGTTAGTGTTTACATTACAAGTACAAATTATTTATGCTACATTAGTCAGTTGTACAGTTTTGCAATAATAGACTTAAAACTCATTTCTATGTTACAAGTATCCAAGAGTTCTGTAAGACTGTTGTATGGATTGTCTATTAACCATTTGTGCAGTTTACTTTTAAAATTATTGAAAGGTGTATTGCGTGCAGTATGTGGTAATTTGTTAAATAATTTCAAACAGTTCACTTTCTGAGAGTTGCCTGTTTTTGTCAGACTATGTCTAGGAATGTCAATACTCTCTTTGTTTCTGGTGTCATGTAAGTTTATGTTCTCTCTGGTGTTAAATTTTGTTCTGAACTTTTCAGCATGTATCAGCGATGAATAATTATAAAGATTTATCACTGTCATGATTTCCATTTTGATGAATAAGGGACAGCAGTGTTCCCATGGGCCAGCCTTGCACATTATTCATAGTGCCTTTTGCTACATCAGTAGTACATCGCTGATACGACATGAGTGACCTCATAGTAACAGCCCATAAGACTGAAAAAGTCCAAAGTAAGCTGTTCTGAGATTTTGTTACTCACTATATCAGACAGTTTCCAGATGTGATAGGACACCCTCGATAACTTTTTGCAGACCTGGTTGATACGGGTTTGCCAGTTAAGTTTGTAATCAATGTGTATTCCAAGCAGTTTTACGGATTTTGGTTCTACCTTGTTAGCCAGTCCCAACTACCAATGCTGAGTTTTTTCTGGATTACATAGAAGTTTGTTAGCCAAGAACCAGTTTAGTGTTAAGGTGAGAGTGTCCTGTGATTTCTGGTGTAGCTTTGACAAATCTCGATTTGTGCTGATTAGGGTTGTATCATGTGCATAGCAGATAGCTGACTCAGACCCAACATAAGATGGCAAATCATTAATTGCAACAATGAAGAAGGTGTACCAGATGTGACATTATTCATAAAAGAGTGCCTGTTTTGAATTGACACAATTTGTTTCCTGTTATGTAGATAAGAGTTGATTATTTCTAACTCTGTATTATCTATACCATAATACTTTAGTTTGGCTAGTAGGATGTCGAAGAGGATACAATCGAATGCCTTACTCAGATCACAAAGTTCCAGTGAGACTGTTTGTTTATTTTCAAATGCTGTTAATGTCTGATTAACTGATTAACTATTTCAAGGACTGCAGAGGTGGTATTTTTCCCTTGTCGAAAACCATGCTGTCTATTACAGAGAAGGTCATACTTACTGTGCTTAGCTGTTTGTGGGAAATTGCTTTAAGAAAAGATTGGTACAATAGACACTGGTCTATAGTTTTCACGGAGGTGTTTTTCCCCCTTTTTTTTATATAGGTATAACTTTGGAAATTTTGAGCTGTTCAGAGAAAACTCCAACTTCTAGGCATTTATTCGTGAGTGACATCCTGTAAATGTGAGCAGGGAGAGCAAGTACTTAGGACTGTTAAGTTTTAAAAGTTTGTTACTTTTGAAGAAAAATTATTAATTGCTTAATTAATTAATTATCCAGTACAGTATATCATATAAATGATGTTATAAGGAATATTGTAAACCAGTTTTTGTGTTTTTACGAGTCTCCTATACATTAAGTCAGTCACTTGAAATTGTATGTTACGAGACTATGAACTTCCATTCTGTTCTATTCTATTGTTGCTAGTTCATATTTTATCATGTGTTACAGTACTGAATATTGATTTGGACCTGTCTAGATCAAACCTATAAGCATCGGTTCCCTTATTCTAAACACTTTCTGTTCCTGGGTTAGATGTTGTGTTACTTATACAAAGCTGAACATTCTGACATGAAATCTCGCATGTAAGATCTTAGTTATGACTGCTGAGACAGTTTCAAGAGTGTACTGAATGTGTTTATATTAGGTCAGTGCACAAACTGGTAGCATTTTTGTTTTGCTTGGTGGTATTCTGGTTAAAATGGGTTTATTAGTGACGATCATTTTTTTTATTTGTGGTTCACTGTTGCTTTGAGTTTACATATTGTCATCTGGAGGTAGTGATTGGAGCTGTGGATGCTGGAAATTGTAGTGCCAAGTGGAGAACTGGAACATTTCTGACATATCATTCTGTTTGAGTTCAATACAGGCATGACAGCAACATTCAAGAAGACCTTCATGGTTTTATGAAGATCATTTAAACACATTAACCCACAATGGTCCACATCAGTCTGCACGAGAATTGCTTAATATGATGAACTGTGGTAATTCTACTATTGTGCAACAGTTTGCTGCAGGGGAGAAGGTTCAAAAATCATGTGTATGGGTACCGAATGCTTTAAGCCAAGATCACAAAAATCAGCAGCTAGCCATATGTGCATCATTGTTTGCTCGTCGTCAATTGGCTCATGAACAGCACCAACGATTCCTAACCTGTATTGTTACTGATGACAAGAAATGATGTCTTTACACTCATATAAGGAAAAGAAAGGAATGGTTGAACCCAAGTTAAGTGGCAACTCCCTGTAAAAAGACCTGCTTGCATTCACAAAAGATAATGTTAGGCATCTAGTGGGACAGCAATGGTGTGATGTATTAAAAATTCTCCCCGAGGTGTAACCATCACTACTGACATTTGTTGTCAACAACTGAGACGTCTTGCAGAGGCAGTACAAGGACACCAGCCAAGAAGTGTGCGTGAAGTGATGCTACTCTGCAATAACTCCTGCCTGCATTGAACTATTCTGACAAACTATACAGTGCTTGTGCTGGGAAATAATTCTTCACCCACCTTATTCAGCTGATCTCATGTCTTCAGATTTTCACCTTTTCCACTCTTTATCAAACAATCATCAAGGATCTTCCTTTCTGGGTGAAAATGCACTCCAAACATGGCTCGATGAGTTCTCTGCCTCATAACCACATCATTTCTACTTTTGAAATTGAAAAGTTACCCTACCATTGGCAGGGTGTTGTAAATAGCGAAGGGGAACATATATATCTAAAGACAGCTTGCTACTTACCATAAAGAAGACACATCAATTTGCAGACAGGCACAGTTAAAAGACACTTACATAAGCATTTGAACATTTCAGGCCGAGATGCTGTAGTTGGTAGATGTGTGTGCTTGGTTGTGAGTGTGGGTGGTGTGTATCTCTCTCTTACTGATGAAGGTTGTGGCCAAAAGCTTTATGTAAGTGTTTTTTATTGTGCCTCTCTGCAACCTGGCGTGTCTTCTTTATGCTAAGTAGCAATCTGCCTTTTCCTACTTTGTTGATATTCCACATGGAATTTCTATTGTTTGAAAGAGAATATATTATTGATGACTTAAGTCTTTATTGTGTGCATCTGTTGTGTTTACTAAACTTATAGAAAAATGTTGTGAACTTTTGCACCAGTCCAGCAGTTGCCAAAATCAACATATTCAACAAATTTTTGAACACAAATAGCATTGTCTTTTGTAGTGTCTGTTGCTGACTACTTGGGCCAACTTTTAAGTAGGAAAGTATTGTATGACTAATGTTGCCAAACAAACGAAAGCTTGTAACAGAGGGAGGAGAATAACCCCCAAACACCACATACTTTTTCTGTAGGCTCTAATTTTTTTTCTCAGATTGTTTTTCAAATTAAAATATATCATCAAAAGGAAATGATTCAATTTCAGCCATATTGTGAACACTTTCTGAATACCACATGGAAAATGACATAAAATGTTTCTAGCACTCAGACATAGTTGAATCCTGCAACAGAGGGCCAAAATGGTTACTGCCTCCTTGGAAGTGTGGTAATGACACAGCACACAGTCATTCTCAAAACTTTGAGACTGCGTCTTATAATCTGTACTCAATCAGAATTCAAGTATATTAAGATACCTAAAAAAAGTTTTCTGATTCTGGTGTTACTTGCTCTCACTCTTAAAATACTGTAAATATTTTTTTTCTTACATCTTCATCTGATGAAATGGACAGAGTATGAGATTACCTCTATAGTCTATATTTAAAAAATAAGGAAAAAAGATTAGAGTGTAACATCCAATTAACAGCAAGGTCATTAGAGTATATATTTGGAAATGGAGTGGTCATGAAAATTTTAGAGAGGAAAAGATGTTTTATTGATATTCTTTTTGTCTTTTTGTACCTTTAATGAAGTGTTTTTTGTAGTCTTCTTGATCCTAATGCTATTCATTATTGATAATTGACAACAAAAATGCCTAAGTTACATGAGTCTGTGGCGATGATAGTCATGCGATTGATACCAAAAACAAGACTATGGCATAAAATGTGTTTCCTGTTTCACACAAGACTGTTATCTTTCCTGTTTTGTATTCTTTGAATAGCGGAGTGTGGACACTCTGCTATGCATGTGTTTTTCTGTATCAGCATATTTAGTGAGCTAGAAAAGTGTTTCAGTCTCTTTATTGTTGTGTGTGTACTTTATATGAATAGTGTACCTGAAGTAACCACAAGTGGTGACCCTGAGCTGAACAGTTTACCTTCTACGTGTACAGAGACACATATGTGCACCATTATGGAGTCCATCATCTCTATTAAAGAAGAGCTTCAGACCTCACAACAGGTAATCAACTATGACGTCAGCTCCAGCCATCGACAATCATATTCATGTGGGAATCAGGAATTCAGAAAATTCCACTTTTCTGGACAACCGATTCATGCAAGTCGCCGCCATTTTTTGCTCCCACAACGTCAATTAGATAATGGAAAAATTTACTCCTCCAAATTGCAACTGGACCTCATGGTTTGTAAACAACTGGTAGGTGTGTTTGAAAAACAATCTTTTGCTGTTCTTCAGTGCACTGTCTTGGAATGTTTTGTGCCGACCCCAGAATCACACACGTACAAAAAATCATGGAGAGTGAGGCAGTAACTGGTACTTGCCCCTCCCAAGTGCTCCCTGACTATGTTCACTGTTAGGACAAGGTTTGCTATCAGAACAATCACTGAAGCTTTTTTGGTTCCAGTGTATGCCTCCATATGTCTGGGCAATATTATTAGCTTTTCCCAACCTTCTCATTAGTGAACTAACATGAAAAACAGATTTTGCGATGTTTGCTTATACAAGGCTATTACAAATGATTGAATCGATTTCATAAATTCACTGTAGCTCCATTCATTGACATATGGTCACGACACACTACAGATACGTAGAAAAACTCATAAAGTTTTGTTTGGCTGAAGCCGCACTTCAGGTTTCTGCCTCCAGAGCGCTCGAGAGCGCAGTGAGACAAAATGGCGACAGCAGCCGAGAAAGCGTATGTCGTGCTTGAAATGCACTCACATCAGTCAGTCGTAACAGTGCAACGACACTTCAGGACGAAGTTCAACAAAGGTCCACCAACTGCTAACTCCATTCAGCGATGGTATGTGCAGTTTAAAGCTTCTGGATGCCTCTGTAAGGGGAAATCAACGGGTCGGCCTGCAGTGAGCGAAGAAACGGTTGAACGCGTGCGGGCAAGTTTCACGCGTAGCCTGCGGAAGTCGATGAATAAAGCAAGCAGGGAGCTAAACGTACCACAGCCGACGGTCAACAGGATGGTGCTCCACCGCACTTCCATCATGATGTTCGGCATTTCTTAAACAGGAGGTTGGAAAACCGATGGATCGGTCGTGGTGGAGATCACGATCAGCAATTCATGTCATGGCCTCCACGCTCTCCCGACTTAACCCCATGCGATTTCTTTCTGTGGTGTTACGTGAAAGATTCAGTGTTTAAACCTCCTCTACCAAGAAACGTGCCAGAACTGCGAGCTCGCATCAACGATGCTTTCGAACTCATTGATGGGGACATGCTGCGCCGAGTGTGGGAGGAACTTGATTATCAGCTTGATGTCTGCCGAATCACTAAAGGGGCACATATCGAACATTTGTGAATGCCTAAAAAAGCTTTTTGAGTTTTTGTATGTGTGTGCAAAGCATTGTGAAAATATCTTAAATAATAAAGTTATTGTAGAGCTGTAAAATCGTTTCAATCTTTTGTAATAACCCTGTACAGCTCCAACTTTGTCTGAAGTGAAATCTGAGGTTATAGCTGATAACCCCATACCAAGCATTGCAGTCTCAGTTGTTTCAAGCAACACTGTTTCTCCACTGGCGCCCACTCTGATGATGGAGCTGTCGTATGGGCCATCTCATCACTGAACTTGCCCGTCTTAACACCAGGTTACAGTGACATGAAGATGCTGTTCGTCTGCCTCCTAATGACAGCCAGGTATGCAGATGGTGCTAGTTTCATAAAAATTTTGGCAAATCATCTCAACTTTGTACCAAACTACGCGTCTACCCAAACTTAGTAGGCGAGTGCCAGTAGGCACGCATATTTGTCGAGCTCATTTAAAGCATCTGCAACAATAGAACTGTATCCATGGCAATGGGATCACAGAGACATTTTGCAATGGACAAGCATGCTGGGGAAACTTTGTTAGTGCATTCAGGGTCTGAAATTAGTCTCAAGTCACATACTGTGCGCCATATTAGCCTTACCCTGAAGGTAAGGAACTGTGGCGGGTGCAGATATTAAGTAATTGGCCATGCAGACATTTTTCGGTGCAACGCTGCATTGCTCTCACACAAGCTAGCACTGGCACTCTGTATATCATTACTGCAAACTTGTATTTTAGGTATATGAGCCGCAAGCATGTGACAACTCTCCTGTAGCTTTATTACCTCAGTGAAAGAATAAGTCAGCATTATCTTACGTGCCATATGTGTGTGTGGTCTTTATCAATATGGAAACAGTTGATGTGGTATGGCTAGCGGGGTTGTCACGGACATCTTCAAGTGGTGGAACCCGGCAGCATTGCTCATAATGCAGATTGATGTAGCAGACATAGCAGGAGAGCATGGCAGTTTAGCAGACATTAATGCACTAAATCTGATGCGACAGAAAAATGATGCAAAAAGTCAGTGCCTAAGATTGCACCTTTGACATCAGCAAACATAAACATCCAGGTGGATTGTATCTCACCACTGAAATCCAAAATCAACTGCACTGTTCCAAATGTAACAATGTGGGAACTGTCTTACAACAACAGGGTTGAAGTGTCTTTGATAGAGAATTGCTTGCAATTTTTCTGACCATCAAGCATTTCAGACCATGGCTTGAAGAGCATATATTCACAGGTTTAGTGATCATATATCACTCATGCTGTTTCAGTGAATTCCTGACCTCAGCTCACCGCGTCAATCCAATCACACGGATTTCCGTGTGCAGTTCACCACTGAATTCCAGCACATTGCCACCATGCCAACATTGTGGCTAACTAACTGTCATGGGATTGTGCATCACTCACCGCCATTGACTGGGGTGCCATGACCATCGATCAAGAATCTGACCCTCTCCTCCTGCAGTGTCTTCAGTATACATCATACAATGGATTGCATCTGTAGCTCCTTCCTCTGCAAGGTTCTGAATGAGGAGATTTTATTGCAGACCTATGCCCTTCAGTCCAAAAACAGGGGGGCTGATTGTGACGATTATAGCAATGTGGTCATCCACCGGAAGCAAGACTACTGCATTAAGTATATTATCTTTTCTGTTTTGTATTCTTTGAGATGTGGAGTGTGGACAGTCTGTTATGTGGATGTTCTTTGTGGTGTTGTTTCCTTATCAATGTATTTAGTGAACAATAAAAATGTTTCAGTTTCCAAACTGTTGTTTGCGTACTTTGTATGAATAGTATACCTCAAGTACCCACAAGCCAAACACACATGTTAATTAGTTCATTTCATGTTCTGTGGAACATTTTTACAATTAATTGTAATGGTGTGAAATAAGCAATTTTATATTTACATAACACATTTTTGTGTAAATAAGACTAGATGCTGACTTATCATTTAAAGTATTTTTTTTATTAATGTAGATGTGAATTAGCAACTCTTACCCACCACCTTCCACACAATGCAGAAATATGAATTCTTCTACAGAATAGGAAGATTTGTCAAGGATAAACTTTTTAAGTTTTTTGTCAAATTTAACTTTGCTCTCTGTGTTCCTTTTGAACTGTACTGGGTTGTTTACAAGCTCCATGAGGGAATAAATATACTTTGAAGCTATAGTCAAAATGCCAAATTCCTGAAGCAGATATCTACAAGATGATCAGTGGTGAGTACCACATAACATTCTTACAGCACATATATGACTTATTGCTTGTTTCACCACTAGAAATTATTTTGTGTGTGAAAAACATCAAATTGCATCACTGTTAAACTGTAGATTCAGCTAACATCAGCTTGGTAAGTCAGTTCACAGACTGGTGGAAGCCATGGGCATACCTCCCTCAACAGAACCATGACTAGTAAAAGTGGTGTTCAGACCAAACAATGGCAAAATTATCTGTTACTTCAGAGAGCAAGCTATAGAGGTGTCAGACATTTGGCAGCCATTTGTCTTTTCAAATTGGGAAACCCTGCCTCCATGTTGGTAACTGGCGGTAATGGCCTATTTATTTTGGAGATGGCGAGCCAGAATTCTTTCTTGGTGACTGGGAGTGTTGGTGGGCCTACTTATTGCCTCAAAAATGTATCTCTTTGCAGCCATGACAAAAAATGAAGATGCATATAGAAGTAGTGCTTCCACCAGAAGTGCCAATCAAGGTGCTTCAGTGAATCTCTAGCTATTCAGCTGTCGACTAAATGTGGTTGTGAAAGTATGCTATCTTATGACGAGAGCATTTGCACACTGTCTGCTATGTTGTATCCAACATTGGGTCAGTGGTCATCAGGAAGGAGACATCACTCCATATCATCTCAGGATTGTTCTCTTACAAAATTGCTGAAGGAGAAGAACTGATAGCTGTTTGCAACGTGCCAGGAAACCTTTCTCACTATCTGTGTCTGCTGTGTGCACTGTCCATTAGATGTTTCTGTCTTGTAACGTCCAGTGGATGTTACAGTTCTCAGTAACTTCTGATGAGGCAACTTTAACAGGTCCAAGATACCTATTGTTAGCACAAGGATATGAGTGGCTTTTACATTATATGGATGTTACATGGTAGGATCAACGGAAATCTACCACTGATAAAAAAAAATTACTGTGGCTTTTCCACCAAAGCACTTGGCACCAGGAACTTACAGCTGCTTAATTATTTTATTTCTGTAACAAAGTTCTTCCAAAGCTCCTGACACCATCCTGCATAACAGTGATTTTTTAGCCATGCACTTAGAGCTGGAAACACCGTGCTTTTGAAGATATCAATTGTGAGATGCCCTGCAACATTTAATGGAAGAGAGTATGGTCACCATCATCACCTCGAGCTCAGTTTGAAACCTACCAAGGGGACTAGCTCCACTTGTTATAATCCCACCACTTAATTAATTATTTTTTTCGTATTTTTTGCTCCATACATAAACGTGAATATATCAAATCTCCAAATTCTTACATAAGCTTATGGGTATGTTTATCACAGTAAAAAGGCATTCAGAATTGCTGAATAATAACTAAACTTATTGTATACTTTTAAACATTTACACTGCATTACGTTGTGCTCAGTATATGAGTGAATCTCAGAGGTACCAGAGGCTAACTCTCCAAGCAACTTGGTGCAAACATCAATCCACTCTGTAAGCCAAAGAGTACACATTATGCTTTAGGCACATGTCGACCTTCTACTCTCTCCGATGGTCGAAGAGAGCTCCTGGAATGTAGCGGAACTGTTGTTGAACTCGACATCTGACACTTGCATAAACTTGAGGTGGCGGTGGTGATGTAAGCATTGCTGAAATGGATGGCTTATAGGCCTCAGTCATCATGTCTGTTTATAAAGGACAAGGTTCCTGCCAGAACTGCTATTTCAGCGTAACATTGATTGTTGTTGTGGGCATTGTTGGTTCACTTTGAATTTCTCACTTTGTATTGTCTATGTGTTTTCTTGGGTCAACTGATTAGTGGGTGTACTAGCTGCAGTACATAACATGCACTCAGAATTACTAAATAATAACAAAATGTATCATATCGCTTACAAACATTTATGCATTACCTTGCGCACAGAACGTGAGTGAATGTTTACAGGCTTCTGATGACAGCAACATAAATAATTTAAGTAGAAACATTTTCTTTAATGAAATATTAAAAATTTATGATTCCATAAAACCATGGGCACTTCAAAATTTGGCCCTGCTAATAATTACTTGTTTTAGAATCAGCATACCTCATTCAAAATCCTCTTTCAAGCAAATGTTTTACGTTAAAAAAAAAAAAAACTGGCATTTCAAAAGTTGTCTTTGTTAAAAATCATCATATTACAGAAAGTTTCCCAATTCCACTGTTATAGTTTTGTAGCTCTGATTTTTCTGTTTCCGAAAAATTATTCTTTTACTAAAGTAAAGTGTTAGTTAATGAAATATTCAAATTATAAAATTTATTTATCCACTAAATTATTGGTGGGGTTTTAAATGTCCAAGCTCACACCAAAACTTCTGTCTCACAAAATAGAGCAGTTAATTGTTCCAATTTAAGGACATCCATACAATACAATTACTTTTTATGTTTGTGGGTTAGCTCAACGAAATCTCCAAAATCACCCACCAACAATCACTGGTTTTTGTCTCTTGTGCTGTTCTTGTTCTCCATTGTACACTATAGTTACTGTATTGTGTCAGCTGCTGTGTTTTGTATTTTTGTGTCATGAGAACATTGGCAATCAGGGCTGTCCACCCAAATCTTGTGAGCGAACCAACCAAGAAGCATATGGAGCCCTCAGTTGTGTCATAACTGGCTGCACTATTTCCAAAGCTACATTGCATAATTGAGGAATCAGTAAGGATAACCATTGTGGCTGCAGATCATTGTAACAAATGCTCCACCACATTTTGTATGATAGCCCAAAAAGAAGTGCAAGAGTACTTTGAAAGACTTTGCAGATGCAATATGTGCAGCATTCAATTGGTTGAAGTCTTTGGATATCCAGCTATGATGGAAAATGGTTATCTCAGCCTCTTTTAGCTACTACCAGTTCTCCAGCATCTATTATAACTTATACATACATATATACTATATATCTGCTTTTGTTTTTCATATTGTCTTTTATCAATTTAATGTACATGTTTCTAAACTATAATTTTGTAAGCCATACAGTAAATAAATAAACACTTAAAATTAAGTTATTCAGTTTCCGACAACTGCCTAGTCTTCTTTGAATATAACATACCACAAGGCGTGTAAATATGTATCCGTTTACAACTGGTATGTATTTTGTATTTGGATCTGTGGATAAGTGCCTGGCTACAAATCTAAAGGCCCAGGATCTAACCCATGGTCAGTCCTTGGAGATTTTTTGCAACTTACTGTGTGCTTCAGTATTAGATGTGATTTGTTAATGTGAAAAATTCCAAGCTGCACTGTGACTTGGAGTCTATGTTACACTATACTTCCTCCTGTAACTGGTGGATTAAGTCATTTAAAAGGTCGGAGAAAGACAAAGGCATACCAACTCCAAGAGGACCATGCTCAATAAAACACTGCGGTTTTCAATTAAATCTTCAGGTTGACAATAGCTTTACTTCTTTCTTTTTTTTTTTAATGTGCAATATTATGCCTTCCTTTTCTATTACATGTAAATATTTCATGTAACATCCCCAAAATATTTTGTCTTTATAAGACAAAATGAGGTGTGCAAAAAGGGATTAACTTCATTTATTGCACACATAATATCACATATTCTGAAAAATAATAAACAGTAGATTTTGTGAGTTCAACAGCTATTCTGAAAATATTGAGATTGTATGTTTCCATTTTTTTTCAGCTTGTGTATTGAATAATGAACTGCCGAAATCAAAATCAATAGAATTATCTAACCTACCCCTGCTTACTGCTTCACACACACACACACACACACACACACACACACACACACACACAAATGGTGGTAATCATACTCTCTCACTTTGTCTTTGAATTGTGGGCAGTAGTTCTTTTCTTCATTGTGTTCTGGTAGAAGCATTAGACAATATGGTTCAGGGCCACTAGAGGTTAACAGAAGTGACAATTCCAAGTGATAGTAAATTGTAAAAAGAAATGTTTCTGAATGGTATTTATAAGAATTTTAATAGTAATAATTTTTTTAAAAAGTCTACAATTTTACAAAATTTTCATACAGTACACACATTCTACGAAGCAGTGAATTATTTACATTTTAAATAATGAGTTTCAGCAACAGGACAATGTACCAGAAATAAATAACTTTCACAAAGTTCAAAATTTTGGATTGTCTGGTGCCAGATAGCATTAGTATAGTAACTATCAATCAATCAACTAATATGTTTATGAGCAGTACTGAATTCAACATAGTGCACGAATGCACTCAAATACTTTTCAAACCATTTATTATTTTAAATGATAAATTATTACAACCTGATTCAACAGCTAGAGAGATCAAAAATAATTCTTTCATTAATAAATGGAACAATACAAGTGTTTTCCAGTTCTTTGTTGACTGCCAACAATAGGTAACACCAAATAGTACTTCCTAATTTTGTGTTTATAATGATGGATGTACATAGGATTTAAATTACTTTGACCATTATCATGTAACAAAATTGATTAATGAACAATTAAAAGATCTTTATACATATGAGAATGTCTAACATCAGCCTTATAACAAATAACATGAAAAATAAAATAAATGACTATTATGGTAACAGAAAGTAGCTAGCAAAAGGCCAGCACATACAAACTAGTAAAACTGATGAACACACATTTTCTGTACATGTGAATGATGACTGAGGAGTGAATTATGCATATCCTTGCAAAATGTATATTGGCATTTTAGAAATAATTCACCAGATGGAAGATACTCCTTTAATTAGTTCATTGGTAATTGTTTTGTAGTAGTTTTCTGGTGTTCTTTTTTTCCACATTATCTTCCCTGGACAAACATTTCTGTTTTAATCTAGATGTTCTGCAATATTCGGGAGTAGATGCTGTGAATGACAAAACGAGCCTCGCAGTTTTCATAAAAAGTGATACTATTGATTGGTATATAACAGATTTGATTATCGTAGGACAGGTTAATAGCTCGTTATTCTTCCTGCAGACCATACATGAATGTTTTATACAATGGAAACTCACACAAATTTATATATACATTACTCATAATATTAAGAAATAAATGTATGTCAGAATTAATAACATTAAATTGTAAGCACGATAGTAAAGCACATAACATTGAGGGAATTAATCCCTTAATGTGAATGGTAATTATCAAACTTTATTTCAAAAATACTGTTCATTAGACAGTTCACAGAATCTTTGATTAGGAACCTGATGAGAGCGATGAGAAGATGAAACATGTACTGTTGAGCCACATGTATGGTTTGGCAGTGTAGAGCTGCAGGAGGATAAATCACTATTAACCATTCTGTGTAATTTGGCAGACACAGCAGTGGGGGAACCAAAAGAAATCTTCGTAGAGCTGATTACCACTTCCTTCTAAGGCCACCAATTTCTTCTGGACATACTGTTGCTGACAGCGAGACGTGTAACCATTGGGTATGGTACAAAGACCATTGCACTGGTTTGACCTGAAAAATAAAAGTTTCATCAGATATATCTGTCTTAGGTGAATTAATGAAGACTGTAGTTCTCTACAGTGAGGTTTTTATCTGTGACAAAACAGACAGTGTGTCAGAACAGAACATAAAGTCAGGCCCTCGCCTTCAGCTAGCTGTACTCCTACTGAGTGAGCTATCTTGACATGTCCTCTTGTCTCCCTCAGAATTCCAAACTGTTAGTTAAATTTCTTGTGCATTTCAATCTCCACTGCTGGCATGCAGTTTTAATTTTGCCAAACTTTTACTTTAGTGTGTATTTCCCTATGGAGTGGAGGATCAATTCCTGACATTTAATGTTTCTTTAGTATAAGTATAGCAAATATAAAAGGGTTAATTAACTGAGATTCACATTGTTTTTAAACTCGTTCATATGTGTATATCATTCAGACTGTTCCATTAAAAAAAAAGAGAGAAACAATTCTGATGGAAAAAATTTAAAAAATCAATTAACATAATTCTGAAAATTTCAGTGGTATCATACCTAAATTTTACTGAGAACTATTTTAGAATATCATGAAATATTTAGACAAATATGTTAAAATGTTTCCATTTAGATTGGACCAACGAGGTCTTTCTGTTAGAATGTACACTGAAGTGCCAAAGAAACCTGTATAGGCATGTGTATTAAAATACAGAAATACATAAACAGGCAGAATATGGCACTGCAGTTGACAACACCTATATAAGACAACAAGTTTCTGGCACAGTTGTTAGATCGCTTACTGCTGCTACAATGGCAGGTTATCAAGATTTAAGTGATTTTGAACATGGTGTTATAGTCTGTGCATGAGTGATGGGACGCAGCATCTCAAAAGTAGTGATGAAGTTGGGATTTTCCCATATGACCATTTCACGAGTGTACTGTGAATATCAGGAATCTGATGAAAAATCAAATCTTCAACACTGCTGCAGCCGGGAAAAGATCCTACAAGAACAGGACCAGTGATGACTGAAGAGAATCGTTCAACATGACAGAAGTGCAACCCTTCTGCAAATTGCTGCATATTTCAGTGCTGAGCCATTAAATAGCATCAGCATGTGAACCATTCAATGAAACGTTATTGATATGGGCTTTTGGAGCCAAAGGACCACTCGTATAGCCTTGATGGCTGCATGGCACAAAGCTTTACTCTTCGCCTGGACCCATCAATATCGACATTGGACTGTTGGTGACTGGAAACATGTTGCCTGGTCAGCTGAGTCTCATTTCAAATTGTATCAAGTGGATGGACGTGGAAGGGTACGGAGACAACCTGTTGGATCCATGGACCCTGCATGTCAGCAGGGGACTGTTCAAGCTGGTGGAGGCTCTGTAGTGGTGTGGGTTGTCTGAAGTTGGAGTGATATGTGACCCCTGATACAACTCTGACAGGTGACACATACATAAGCATCCTGCCTGATCGACTGCATCCATTCATGTCCATTGTGCATTCCGACGGACTTGGGCAACTCCAGGAGGACAATGTGACATGTCTAGAACTGCTGGAGAGTGGCTCCGGAAACACTCTTCTGAGGCAGGTGTACCAGTTTTGTTGGTGCTTCAGTGTATATTCCATAATTGGAAACTCTATTAACAAACGAATTTTTCTGATGTTAAAATTATAATTTCTTAAAAACTGCATTATACTGCGATGTTCATATTAATTTGCATAATACTTAATGGTTCAGAATTTACATTGCATACTGAAGGTGCAGAATGTTTATGGCTTCAATATGTTCAATTTATGTTTTTTGTCTCATGCATAATAGAGCAGTAGAAAATAGAGCATTAGCAATATGTATTATGTTTAGGAGGCAAAATGGGAAATGTGTTAGAGATTACAGAAAAGAGAACTTTTTTGCGAAGGATGATATCCCTGCCCAAAGCTGAGACTTACACACAGGTCTCCGTACCCACAAGCTGGGTGTAACGATCATCCACCTCATTGAGGTTCACCACATACATCCAGTTTCCCTGGTTGTTCATGGCAGCTTTGGGCATGACAAACTGCTTTGTGGTTGGGCAAAGCTGATCCTGAGAACCACTGCCACTCTGACGGCGAGATCTTGATCCACTTCTTCCTGCATTGTTTCTGCTGGTGCTGC
This sequence comes from Schistocerca cancellata, assembly GCF_023864275.1. Classification (NCBI taxonomy): domain Eukaryota; kingdom Metazoa; phylum Arthropoda; class Insecta; order Orthoptera; family Acrididae; genus Schistocerca; species Schistocerca cancellata. Next base: position 381,018,552 of record NC_064634.1, on the reverse strand, counting down.
TACTGCTGCTACTGCCAGCTCCAGGTGAAGTGGCTGTTGCCTCTGCTTTGGAATTGGATCTTGCATATCTGAAAATGCCATGTTAAAGATTTCATGAGTGGTATCTTTCATAAATAATAATTAACAGCGTATTCTCACTGTGCTTAGTTACACAGATCCGTACAATCTATTTCCTAATCCCAAAGAAAAGAATTTTATTTTCATTTATTTATTACAAATTCCGTGAATCCATATAGTGATAAATCACGTGGATGTGGAATGAGTCAGTTTACATCTTTATAGATGTACAAGAAACATTAATACAATGACAAGAGTGTTGCAATCTGGTGTCATAAGCTTAAAGGGTGAACAAAAATTAAATAGATATAGTTCAGATAAACATGACATGAACTACTGAAAATAAATTTGGTACGGAAGAAAGAAAATCTGTACATTGATCATCTTAGGCAGTGAAGACAAATTACAGCTAACATAATATAAACAGGGACTAGAATATATAAATAGAAAATACAATAACAAATTACAAAGACAGTCATTGATTAGGCCTACTCTGCAGATACTCACCCAGGCAGTAGAAGGACTTACCCATAAGGCATTTGCTTAATTTCACTTTAAATGTAGGTGGGGAATTAATATGGGCTTTGATAGCAGATGGAAGAGAATTGAAGAGTTTTGTGGCAGAATAATGAACATCTTTTTGTATGATACTTAGCTGTTGTAGGTCTCTGTGTAAATAATTTTTAGAGCTTGTATTGTGATTATGCTATGCATGATTGGATGTAAAAAGAGAATGGTTATTCAAGACAAAAATCATCAAAGAAAATAAGTTCTGATATGTGGTTGTTAACATTTGGAACTTACAGAACAGGTCTCTGCAAGAATATCTTGGATGAATGCCACTCATGATTTTAAATAATGTGCACTAGCATTTTTTTCAGCACTTAACATTAAAATATGCAGAAAATGAGTTCTGGATGGTACAAGGATAACAGACTTGTACAGGTTTAACCAACAGATGATTTCCAAAGATGTGAGATCTTTTCACTGTGATATAAGAAAGAATTCAATAATTCGTATGACAGCCATGTCAAACATTGGTAGACACAGAATTATTGAGGAACAAGGAATGGGAATGATGTAAATGGTGAAAGATAAAATTCATGATTTTTTGCGAGTTTGAGTTCATTGTTTCCACACTGCCTGGTATTTGTATGGATAAATCCACTATAGCTGTTTTGTCATTAATGTTATGATAAGGCAACTGACAATGGATTAATTGTGTGTGGAAACAATGCCATTCATTCATTTCACTTCATTCAGGTCATGTAATTGTGGTGCATCTTTTTTGTATAATCAGTACATGTCTTTTTATAGACAATGATGAGGGTTACTTGTGCTAATATTTTATAAATTGCATTTTTAAATATTTGTACCTTTCAGAGGAGACCATGTGACAAATATATGGATCCAGAATTAAATTTTCACTCTGCAGAGGAGTGTGTGCTGATATTAAACTTCCTGGCAGATTAAAACTGTGTTCGGAAATGAGACTTGAACTCAGGACCTTTGCCTTTTGCGGGCAAGTGCTCTACCAACTGAGTTACCCAAGCACAACTCATGACCCATCTTCACAGCTTTAATTCTACCATTTCTTTCTTGTGTAGGGCAGAGGTCATGAGTTCACATCTCAGTCCAGCACACAGTTTTAATCTGCCAGTAAGTTTCAAATATGTGGATGTAAATTACTGCCAGAGTCAGCTCAGTCCATGCACTGCCTCCTTTTCAATCAAAGACATGAGGAAAAACTTAACTGAAAAACCTCTGTTATCTCATGGGTGCCAGCCAGTCCTACGTCTTGATTCCAATATGCAACATTCTTGTTGATATGATGCGCAATATTTAACAAAGAGGAATTGCATAATGAATAGTTCCAGTGACCATTCCTGGTTTAACTTCCTCACTTTATTTTGAAACTGTGCCAGTACTATGGAATTAATGGGTTTCACTGTAAATGGAGCAATATGAGTTTAATCTCAAATAAGGAAATTGTTCTTTTCATAAATAATTTGGTAAAGCTGTCATTCTGCTGACAGCATAGGCCATATGCCAATTGTAAGTGTGTTGTCTTTTCCCCTGCTCCTATGACGCAAGAACTGGTGCATAGAGTGTATGTTTAGTAGTTTTTCTTTCGTTCATGTATTGTACTATGTAGGTGTGATATGACCAAGAAAACTACGTGTTGAGTTAACTTGAGAATTTTTTCTTAATTCATGGACTAGGAGGAACATGAACATGTGTAACAAAATTAACTTGCCCTTAAATTCATATCTCCTGTGATTATAGGTGTGAGAGCAAGTTTTTTTAGGCTTTCCCAGGTGGAATGCCTTAAAAGCGGTCCCGATAAATGAAGTGTCACACAAAAAAGAAGTATGCAACATGATTCATCTGAATATTACAGGACTAAAAACTAAAATTAATGAACTTCTTATATGTGTGCATGATACAGAATGTCAAAAATAGAATGCTAAGTAAGAAAAAGTTGTTGTGTGTGTGAAAAATGACAAGTTCAAATATATGGAAACCAGTACTGTCTGCTTAGATCATCACCTGGGTGCCTGTACTTGTGAACTTTGGTTACCAGTGAGGTCTTTTATAGTTATTATGATTTACAAATCCCCATTGGAAAACTTAAAAATATTATGAGGAAGATTTGAGTTATTTTTATGCCAGCTGGCAGACAAAAGAAAGGAAGTGATAGTCTGTGGGATTTTAATATTAATTTTCTGGAAGATTCAGATAAAAAAAAAATTATTTGGAAATGTAACTTAACATTTGTGATCTTGAGTACAGTTATTAATTTTCCCATTGGAATTATGCATGAAATCAGTACACTAATATTTTTGTAGCTGATCATTTAATTATATAAATTTTTATCCAGAAGTGAATGGCCTCTTTGACCTCGATGCACATTTGTTGTAATTGTGGTCTTCAGTTCGGAGACTGGTTTGTGCATCTCTCCATGTTACTCATTCCAGTGCAAGCCTCTTCCTGTCTCATTAACTACTGCAACCATAGCCATTTGAGCCTACTCTCAATATTCATCCCTTGGTCTCCCTCTTCAGTTTTTAGCCCCCCCCCCCTCTCTCTCTCTCTCACTCTCTCTCTCTCTCTCTCTCTCTCTCTCTCTCTCTCTCTCTCTCTCTCTCTCTCTCTCTCTCTTATGATCCCTTGATGCCTCAAGATATGTCCTGTCAACTAATCTTTGCTTTTAGTCAAGATGGTCCATATATTATGTTGTTCTCCAATTTCATTCTTTACCTCCTTATCAGTTACTCGATCTATCCATGCGATCTTCAGCATTCATATGTGGCACTACGTTTCAAAGGCTTCTATTCTTTTCATTTCTGAACTGTTTATCATACATGTCACACATCTTTACAAGGATACCTTTCACATAAATACCTTCAGAAAAGAGTTCCTAACACTTAAATCTAGATTAGCTGTTAAGAGACTCCTCTTTTCAGAAATACTCTTTTTTGCTATAGCCAGATTGCATTTTACATCCTCTCTACTTCAGCCATCATCAGGTATTTTTATTTCCAGATAACAGAACTCATCTATTGCTTTTAATGTCTCATTTTATCATTTTATAAACTAATTCCTTCAGCATTGTGTGATCTGGCTACATTCCAGTGCCCTTCTTTTACATGTCCATGTTTATCTTATAACCTCTTTTCAAGACACTATCCATTCTGTTCAGCTGCTCTTCCAAGTCCTTTGTGATCTATGGCAAAATTACAATATCTTCAGCAAATCTCAAAGTTTTTATTTTTTCTTCATGAACTATAATTTCCTCTTTAATTTCTCCTTGGTTTCCCTTAGTGCTTGCTCAATGTGCAGATTAAATAACATCAGGGATAGGCTACAACCCTGTCTCACTTCTTTCTCAACTACTTATTCCCTGTCATGTCCTTCAGCTCTTGTAAAAAAAAAAAAAAAAAAAAAAAAAAAAAAAAAAAAAAAAAAAAAAAAAAGAAAGTTTCAAGGAAGCCTTGTGGGAAGATGATGGAGGGATATGTATAACATGACAAATGTTGATTCTAAATTTATCGTATTATAGGTGAATTTTTATAAATCTTAAACAGCTGCTTTCCGAAGAAACAATAATGTGTGGTGCTGACAAGAAATGAAATAGCATTAGATTCCAAAATAAATCAAAATATCATGTGCTCTGGAAAGGAAATTGTATGAAATTGTTAAGACAGATGGAAAAGTGGGACTGATTTTATATTGCAAGAGTTATTGTGCTGTCTTAAGGAAAGTGATTAAAAACACGCTTTGTAATGCCTGCAATTAGTAACTCATATAACAAATAAATCTATGTGGGAAATAGTTAAAAGAAAAACTAGGAAATCAGTTAAAGAAAAGAAAACAGAAAAATAATAAATGATAGCAGTCAGATAGCAATAACTAATTCCTGGAAATATCTCAGATCACCGACATGAACAGTTCAAGGGATAAAGCAATAAAAGTTATGCCACATAGGCTACATATGGTGAACCACAATCAGCACATGCTATGCAGAAGAAATTAAGAATGTATAAGGGGCAGTCAACTGGAAATGAGATGGATGAATAAAGTAAGTAAACTGTTTATTATTTGAAAGTAATCACCATAATTGTTAATTTACTTATTCCACTGTGAGTCAAGAGTGTCATGGCCTTCATAGAAAAATGTTTGCATTGCCTATGTTAGTATGATTGTACTCAGGCATGCACCTCTTTGTCTGAAGCAAACTGACTGCCATGAATCTTGTTCTTCAGGGTTTCAAAAATATGGAAAAGGCATGAGGAGATATTGAGGATGTGTAAGGTCTTCCAAACAGCCCTGTTCTCTCCCCATGCAGTTCCCATATTTTTGGAGCCACGAAGAAAGGCATTCATTACCATCCATTTCCTTCAGATGGAGTGGTACATGCCTAGCTACAGTCATAGTTCCATTGCACTGTCTTGTCTCACTTTGGAATCATGGCGATTACTTTTGAAATAATAAACAGTGTAGCCTACTTACTCTTTTCCACCTGTCTAATTTTAATTTGACAGCCCCTTATAATCCAGCCATCGAAATCAAGTGTGTGATTATGAGAGACAGAGATTGAACATAATTTAGGATAAGAATATCACTTTAAAAAACAATAGCATAAGACAATAATTTAAACTGTCAGCATGTTGCCAAATTTTTCACTGAGAAAGTGTACTATAATTGTAGAACTGACTCGTTCTATATAAGAGTGAGAGGTGAGTGGATTATGATCCACAGAACATGGAAATAACTAATTCCATAACTTAATTTACAGGCAGTTTAGTTCGTGTATAACCTACTGACGGGCTGTGCTGCAGTGCCAGTATGCAGATATGATGCAGTGAGGAAGAGGGTACTGAATTGCAGGTAAGTTAAAACTTATTATTGCCGTTTTATGATTCCTGTTTTACTGTAGCGCATCGTCTTTGACCACATTACAGTTACTTTGCTATGGAAGCTTCGACACCCATTCAGCTTCGCGGCTGCTCCAGCGCTTACGATTAGGCAATCCCTTCGACACCTCTCACGTGGGATTTGCCTGCCTTCAAGCTCCACATGGTGTGGCAGCAGTGTTGAACGTTGTCAAGAACGTCGTCCTGCTCTCATCGCACCGCGAACTGCCGTTTTCGACGGCGAAGTGTGAAAAAATCATCACCCCATGGCAAGGCGTGGTTTCATTGACGTACTTTATGCCTCCCTCTGAGGTCTTTTCGTGTCGATTCTGAACGGCAGTGTGTCTGAAATGTTTTCCTCGACCACCCATAGGAAAACCGCGTAATTTCAACACTGCCCCAGATGCAAGCAGCCAACTTTACTAAGCTCACGGCCGAATTCATCAGCATCAACTAATATTAAGAACATTTTAAGATAGTGCTGCCTATCTAAGTATATTTTTTAGTTACTGCGCAGGAAAACTACACCCTTAAAAAGCTTTTAAAATTAGTTGACGTTTTACGATCCAGTTGTTAGTTCCTAGATGCATATCATTATTGTACATGGCTAAGAACCGCGTGCTGCACGATACTTGATTTATGCCATTTTCAAAATCAAATTTCAACATGTTAAAACAATAGTCTAGGACGTTTGAATACGACCTCTGCCCCACGGTGAGAAATATGAAAAGTAGCGCGATGGAGGAAAACATGGATACATGCGTCGCCCCACAGCGAGAAACACTTCTCAGCAACGGCCTGAACGTGTCAAGCGGGAATTTTTCGTATGCGTTTCTCTGTGTGAGTTCCAGTAAAATTTTGCATTCTTACAAAAATCTGATATTTACGCCCAGCATTCCTGTAAACAAATACCAGAGAAATGCGAACATGGAGATACGCGGACAGCAGGGTTTGGTTCAAATGGCTCTGAGCACTATGCGACTTAACTTCTGAGGTCATCAGTCGCCTAGAACTTAGAACTAATTAAACCTAACTAACCTAAGGACATCACACACATCCATGCCCGAGGCAGGATTCGAACCCGCGACCGTAGCGGTCGCTCGGTTCCAGACTGTAGCGCCTAGAACCGCACGGCCACTCAGGTTGCACAGCAGGGTTTGCTGGAGATTCGTGGACACCACCTTCGCTGGTAGTTTGGGCACTGACCCCTCCGCACGACGGAAGCTTTTCCTCGAGCTGACAGTGTCCGCAAATCTCTGATTTCCGGCCATCGTGTTGCATCTTTCCCGACATCTCCAGTAAATATGAGGCCTCCACACGTCCAATATTTACACTGCGCAACAAAATTAAAGGATCAATTTTTCCAAATCCCGTGATCGCCTCCAATTCCAACACACAACTTTGAAGTTTGGCTCAAAGGTGCCTACAATCTTTCTCTGTAATTGTACAGATGCTTGGCGCCCTGCGACGTCACTGGGTGTCGCGGTTCTGACCTCTATCATGGAAGCGTCAAAAGAAGGGGTGAAATGTGCCTAAGAGGGCGGGTGATGATTTTCCCATCGTGTGATACGTCTACGATGGCTTTGGGCAGAATTGTGGTGAAATTTGGTGCCAGTGTAGTATCATCAGCCCACGTTACAGCTGGGTGAGTTTCTGACCTCTGGCCTTTTCTTGCATATTTCGATACGTAGCGCGGTGACTACAGGGTTTGATGGTGTGAGGGTGTGAGAGGGGGGATGTTCTTTCCTTCTTCCAGTGCTGACAACTGACGCGTGGTGTTACTCGTACCTATCAGGTGCTATGTTATACATTTCAATCGTAAGTAACATGCATTCCTGAATGCGCATTATAGAGACTGTCATCTTCGAATACGGTACATACACTCCTGGAAATTGAAATAAGAACACCGTGAATTCATTGTCCCAGGAAGGGGAAACTTTATTGACACATTCCTGGGGTCAGATACATCACATGATCACGCTGACAGAACCACAGGCACATAGACACAGGCAACAGAGCATGCACAATGTCGGCACTAGTACAGTGTATATCCACCTTTCGCAGCAATGCAGGCTGCTATTCTCCCATGGAGACGATCGTAGAGATGCTGGATGTAGTCCTGTGGAACGGCTTGCCATGCCATTTCCACCTGGCGCCTCAGTTGGACCAGCGTTCGTGCTGGACGTGCAGACCCCGTGAGACGACGCTTCATCCAGTCCCAAACATGCTCAATGGGGGATAGATCCGGAGATCTTGCTGGCCAGGGTAGTTGACTTACACCTTCTAGAGCACGTTGGGTGGCACGGGATACATGCGGACGTGCATTGTCCTGTTGGAACAGCAAGTTCCCTTGCCGGTCTAGGAATGGTAGAACGATGGGTTCGATGACGGTTTGGATGTACCGTGCACTATTCAGTGTCCCCTCGACGATCACCAGTGGTGTACGGCCAGTGTAGGAGATCGCTCCCCACACCATGATGCCGGGTGTTGGCCCTGTGTGCCTCGGTCGTATGCAGTCCTGATTGTGGCGCTCACCTGCACGGCGCCAAACACGCATACGACCATCATTGGCACCAAGGCAGAAGCGACTCTCATCGCTGAAGACGACACGTCTCCATTCGTCCCTCCATTCACGCCTGTCGCGACACCACTGGAGGCGGGCTGCACGATGTTGGGGCGTGAGCGGAAGACGGCCTAACGGTGTGCGGGACCGTAGCCCAGCTTCATGTAGACGGTTGCGAATGGTCCTCGCCGATACCCCAGGAGCAATAGTGTCCCTAATTTGCTGGGAAGTGGCGGTGCGGTCCCCTATGGCACTGCGTAGGATCCTACGGTCTTGGCGTGCATCCGTGCGTCGCTGCGGTCCGGTCCCAGGTCGACGGGCACGTGCACCTTCCGCCGACCACTGGCGACAACATCGATGTACTGTGGAGACCTCACGCCCCACGTGTTGAGAAATTCGGCGGTACGTCCACCCGGCCTCCCGCATGCCCACTATACGCCCTCGCTCAAAGTCCGTCAACTGCACATACGGTTCACGTCCACGCTGTCGCGGCATGCTACCAGTGTTAAAGACTGCGATGGAGCTCCGTATGCCACGGCAAACTGGCTGACACTGACGGCGGCGGTGCACAAATGCTGCGCAGCTAGCGCCATTCGACGGCCAACACCGCGGTTCCTGGTGTGTCCGCTGTGCCGTGCGTGTGATCATTGCTTGTACAGCCCTCTCGCAGTGTCCGGAGCAAGTATGGTGGGTCAGACACACCGGTGTCAATGTGTTCTTTTTTCCATTTCCAGGAGTGTATTTTTAGCAAGGAATACGAAATTAAATTTGAGTAAAGGTGTTGCAATATGACGCATAAAGCAGAAGAAAAACGACATTAAGTAAACATTTGTGCTCGTGTAATATACTGCATAGTGCATTTAAATGTAAGTATAATTTCAATTATTAGTCAGTTAACCATCCGCTCACACAAACAACACATCGTCAAGCAATTACAGTGTCACATCTTTGGGATTGCTGAGGGTGGCAGCAATCTGAAGCAGAGAACAGTCGACCTCGAGTGTTTCGATTGGTGCCAACTTTCAACGACCAGTACTTGGCAGCCAGCGAGCAACTTATCACGCCCTTGGCGGTTCATGACGTACTAATTTATATAGGTTTCCAATTAATACTAAGATAGGTCTATATGCGTCCCTAGTTGCTGCCTCATAATGTCAGCACTTTAACGGCTCTTGGGCAAGAAGGTTTGATGACCACTGTTTTAACGTATTGAGAGAAGACATAAAATAATTTTTCACTAAATTAATCACAAATTATGTGATATCTCATTTGTTCAGAAAGCTGACGAATCACACAAAATTGTATTCACAGTTGTTTGTCGCACTTGGGTGGTAAGTAAGACACCATACTTTTGTGTACTGCTGGTACCCATAATTGGTAGAGTCGAGCTTGAGCCACAGGTGGTCCAAGTTGCCCGATGGGAGGATCTAGCACAGTGACTGTCAAACGGTTTTGCTCAGCAGCCAATACTAACACTGCGGTGCGGCACCTCGGGCCGCGTATGTGCCAAGTTTATTATTAATTGGTAACCTACATAAATTAGTATGTTGTGAACACTCAGAAGACAAGCTGTAGTCAGGCCGCGAAAAGTTGGCCGCCGACCCCGCTGTACTGATCGCTAAAAGTTGGCGCCATTTGGAAAAGTTCGACTGTTTTCGGCTTCATGTTGCTGCCACCCTCAATGATCCCAGAGTTGTGACACTGTAGTATTTATCTGACGAAGTGTTATTGTGTTGTCTGTGTAAGCGGATGATTAATTGATTAATAAAGAAATTGTCTTCTTTTTCTTCCTCCTCCTCCTCTTCTTCTTCTTCTTCTTCTTCTTCTTCTTCTTCTTCTCCTTCTCCTCATGACGTTTCTTAGCCTGTTCAAGTTTCCTCCATTCTGTCCTCTCCAGAGCAGTTCTTGCTCTTCCATTATCTATCCTAAGGACACGTCCAAGCCAGGTTCTCCGAATTTTTGCTATTTCCAGAAACCATTGTTATCCTGAACTGTCCCATAGATCTTGCGCAGAACCATACTTCCAAAAACGTTGAGCTGCTGCTCATCAGTACTCCTTTGTGTCCATGTTTCCCATCCGTAGGTTACAACAGTAACATAATTGTAATTATCTTTGAAGGGACTATAGAAAATTGGAAATTGGAAACTTGTGGTAAGGTCTTATGGGACCAAACTGCTGAAGTTATCGGTCCCTAAGCTTACGCACTACTTAAACTAACTTACGACAAGGACAACACACACACACATACCCGAGGGAGGACTCGAAACTCCGACGGAGGGAGCCGAGCGGAGCGTGACAAGACGCCCTAGACCTCGCTGCTACACCGCGCGGCATTGGACTATGCAATATGAGACACGATCACAGATGTTTGCTAAATGTTTTGAACGTTTCTTCTATTCAATGCGTTTTATTGCAACAGCCTTCGTTAATTTAATGTTCCTTACTGCAAATAAGTACCACATTTGAAAATGATTGTGTCTGTAACGTGCGTTCACGAATCGATGTTAGTTCTGTGTCAAAAATTATTCCGTACCAAAGTCCGAAGCGACTGGAGAAAAACACACGTGACTTCTGTGTACAAGATGGACAAAAGAACGAACGCGCAAAATTACAGACCAATGTCCCTAACTTCGGCCTATTGCAGAATCCTTGAAAATATTCTCGGTTAGAATATAATAAATTTTCTTGAGACCGAGAAGCTTATGTCCAGGAATGAACGCATCGCTTGCGCTTTTCTCGCGTGATACTCTGCGAACTATGGATGAAGGGTAAGATCCAATATTTCTAGATTTCGGGAAAGCGTTTGACACGGTGCCATTCCAGGCTGTTAAAGAAGGTACAAGCGTATGGAACAGGTTCACTGATATGTAACTCGCACACTTCTTAACTTATAGAATCCAGTATGTTGTCCTCGACGGCGAGTGTTCATCAGAGGAGTGCCCCAGGGAAGTGTGACAGGACCGCTGTTTTTCTCTATATACATAAATGATTTGGCGGACTGGGTGAGCAGCAATCTGTGGTTCTTTGCTGAGGATGCTGTTGGGTACCATGAGGTGTCAGAATTGTGTGACTGTAGGAGGATACAAGATGAATTAGACAAAATTTCCAGTTGATGTGATGAATGGCAGCTAGCTCTAAATGTAGGAGAATGCAAATTAATACGGATGAGTAGGAAAAGCAAACCCGTAATCTTCGGATACAGCATTAGTAGTGTCGTGCTAAACATTCACGGCGTTTAAATATCTGAGCGTAACGTTGCGAAGCGATATGAAACGAAACGAGAACGTGAGGATTGTGGTAGCGAAAGCGAATGGCTGACTTCTGTTTATTGGAAGAATTTTAGGAATGGTTCAAATGGCTCTAAGCACTATGGGACTTAACATGTGAGGTCATCAGACAGCTAGACTTAGAACTACTTAAACGTAACTAACCTAAGGACATCACACACTTCCATGCCCGAAGCAGGATTCGAACCTGCGACGTAGCAGCAGCGCGGTTCCGGACTGTAGCGCCTAGAACCGCTCGGCCACAACGGCCGGCGAAGAATTTCAGGAAAGTGTGGTTCATCTTTAAAGATGACTGCATATAGGATGCTAGCGTGACCCTTTCTTGAGTACCGCTGGAGTATTTGAGAACCGTACCAGGTCGGATTAGAGGAGGACATCGAAAGAATTCAGAGGCAGGTTGCTAGATTTGTTACTGGCAGGTTCGAACGACACGAAAGTGTTACGGAGATGCTTCGGGAACTAAAACGGGAATCCCTGGAGGGGAGGCGACGTTCTTTTCGAGGAACACCATTGAGGAAATATACAAAACCAGCATTTGATTTCGACTGCAGAACGTTTCTGTTGCCTCCAGTATACACTACTGGCCATTAAAATTGCTACACCAAGAAGAAATGCAGATGATTAACGGGTATTCATTGGACAAATATATAATACTAGAACTGACATGTGATTACATTTTCACGCAATTTGGGTGCATAGATCCTGAGAAATCAGTACCCAGAACAACCACCTCTGGCCGTAATAACGGCCTTGATACGCCTGGGCACTGAGTCAAACAGAGCTTGGATGGCGTGTACAGCTGTCCATGCAGCTTCAACACGATACCACAGGTCATCGAGAGTAGTGACTGGCGTATTGTGACGAGCCAGTTGCTCGGCCACCATTGACCAGACGTATTCAACTGGTGAGAGATCTGGAGAATGTTCTGACCAGGGCAGCAGTCGAACATTTTCTGTATCCAGTAAGGCCCCTACAGGACGTGCAACATGCGGTCAAGCATTATCCTGCTGAAATGTAGGGTTTCGCAGGGATCGAATGAAGAGTAGAGCCACGGGTCGTAACACATCTGAAATGTAACGTCCACTGTTCAAAGTGCTGTCAATGCGAAGAAGATGTGACCGAGACGTGTAACCAATGGCACCCCATACCATCAGGCCGGGTGATACGCCACTATGGCGATGACGAATACACACTTCCAATGTGCGTTCACCGTGATGTCGCCAAACACGGATGCGACCATCATGATGCGGTAAACAGAACTTGGATTCATCCGAAAAACTGACGTTTTGCTATTCGTGCACCCAGATTCGTTGTTGAGTACACGATCGCAGGCACTCCTGTCTGTGATGCAGCGTCACGGGTAACCGCAGCCGTGGTCTCCGAGCTGATAGTCCATGCTGCTGCAAACGTTGTCGAACTGTTCGTGCAGATAGTTGTTGTGCTGCAAACGTCCCCATCTGTTGACTCAGGGATCGAGACGTGGCTGCACGATCCGTTACAGCGATGATAGTGATACGAAGCCGTTGAGATCCAACACGGCGTTCCGTGTTACCCTCCTGAACCCACCGATTGTATATTCTGCTAACAGTCATTGGATCTCGACAAACGTGAGCAGCAATATCGCGATACGATAAACCGCAATCGCGATAGGCTACAATCCGACCTTTATCAAAGTTGGAAACGTGATGGTACGCATTTCTTCCCCTTACACGAGGCATCACGACAACGTTTCACCAGGCAACGCCAGTCAACTGCTGTTTGTGTATGAGAAATCGGTTGGAAACTTTCCTCATGTCAGCACGTTGTAGGTGTCGCCACCGGCGGCAACCTTGTGTGAATGCTCTGAAAAGCTAATCATTTGCATATCACAGCATCTTCTTCCTGTCGGTTAAATTTCGCGTGTGTAGCAAGTCATTTTCGTGGTGTAGCAATTTTAATGGCCAGTAGTGTATGTTTCGCGTATAGGCACGAAGATACGAGAAATTAGGGCTCATACGGAGGCATATAGTCAGGTGTTTTACCCTCGTTCTATTTGCGAGTGGAACGGGAAAGGAAATGGCTTGCAGGGGTACGGAGTATCCTTTGCCACGCGCCGGAAGGTGGATTGCAGAATATGGATATCGATGTAGATGTAGATTGGGACGATGCACACAGGCCCGCGAGTTACCCACACTGGAAGACGCGTAGTAAAACATTCCCACTGTCACAGCCTGTAAACCAGCAGTGGCCAAGCTACTTACCCTTCTGCCCTGAGGTAAGCGGTCAGTTTTACGTAGGTCACGGCCGAGTTCACTAATCTCAGTTAAAATAAGCACATGTTTCTATATTACTGTCTCTGTAAGCATATTTGCTTCTTACTAAGCAGAAAAACTGGACTTTTAATAAGCTCTTAACGTTAGTTGATGTTTTTGGATTAGGTTGTAAATTGATAGATAAATATTGTTATACAGCTGAGATCCGAGAGCAACAGGAATACCTGACACGGGCCGCAGTTTGACGACCACTGGTCTAGCGAGAGTCACCGTTGGTACACGCCTGCGTGAAAGTATTGAGGAATGAAATTGTTGACTACCCCTGGTACACTGACTGACCTTGCCCACCACTCGTGGGGCGCAGGCGGCGGCGGCGGTGGCGGCGGCTCGTAGTGCGCGACGGGGACGGGCACGTGCGCCGGCTGCAGCAGCGCCGTGGTGTAGAGGTAGGGCGTCGCCAGCAGCTTGTAGCGGCGGTCGGGGTAGGGCCCCGAGCCGTTGCCCGGGCCGGCGGGCGTGACCAGCTGCAGCGGCAGGTAGGACAGCGCGGGCACCGGGCCGTAGGGGTAGCCGCGCGGCGGCGGGCCGTAGGGCGGCGGCGGCGGCGGCGCGGGCCTGCGGGCAGCGGGCGCCGCGTCCCTCTTACTGCGGGGCGCCGGGCGGCGCGTTACGACACAGCCATCACACAGCACAGCACAGGGCGTCCGGTAGCGTCACTTCTGTCGTCACGCGCTCAGTCACTACCTGTGTCGCCACGTGTCCCGATTCCTAGCAAAGTGTACCTCTTCTACAGGGTGCGGCAGAAAGCCGATTTGAGAGGCAGCGTGCAGCGACAAAGTAGAATGGTGGGGGACACGATCTTGAATAGCGGCATACGTGCGTTTTCAGTGTACGCCACGGCTTCGTCAGGTGAACATCGCGTTTTTGTTGTTTCAAACTGGCAGATCGCCAGTAACTACTCGACGTGCCTTCCGCATTCGCTACGCTCTCGGTCTACGAGACCCTGTTCCTATTTAGAAAACAATTTATTCGTGGGTTTCGAATTTTCGAGAGACAGATTCTGCACTGAAACGTAAACCTGAAGGTCGGCGACGTACTGCTACAGGCCATGAAAATGTTGCTGCCGTGAGAGGTTTAGTTCAACAATCTCCCCGACGTTCTGCAAGAAAGCACGCGTTAGCCTTACAATTATCTGATCGAACTGTGAGAAGAATCTTGCATCGAGATTTGGAAATGCATCCCTAGAAGGCTGTTTTGGTTCAAGAAATGAGCGGAAGAGATTGCGAAGTCCGTACAACATTGTCTCAAGACATGCTTCGGAACGTTCACCGAAAAGATGTGATTTTTTCAGACGATGCACATTTTCATCTGTCAGGTGCAGTAAACATAAAAAAATGCAGGTACTGCTCTGAAAACAACTCCCACGAACTCCATCAACGACCACACCACAGTTCCAAAGTAACAGTGTGGTGTGCTGTTTTTAAATTTTGGTCCGTATTTTTTTGAAGAAAATGGTGAAAGTTTTACTGTAAACAGCAATCGATGCTGTACCATGCTCCGTGAATTCCTACAGACAAAACTAGGCGGACTGTTCGATGACCTTGAGAACGTGCGGTTCCAACAAGATGGCGCTACAGCCGACACACACATCAGGGTCACGGGCACTGGTAAGGGAAATGTTTCCTGGCCACGTCATTTCCTTGCGTGGTGGTATTGGGTGGACACCACATTCGTCAGACAAGACATTCTGTGAGTTTTTTCTGTTGGGCTACCTCAAGTCCAAGGTGTACCAACATCGCCCTCAAACTTAGGAAGCCCTCAAGGAAGTGGTAATTCAAGAAGTTTAAGCAATCACGTCCGACTTCAGTTGTAGAGTAATGAACAACTTTAGAGAACGGCTCAACCAATGCATCAACAATGGAGGCAGCCATGGACATATTCTTTAAAATTCATTAATACTTCATATTCTTAAACGGCATTACTTTGTTCTTAGGTAATAAAAATGACCTATCTTAATGGTTTCGTTTTTCTTAGCTTCCCTAATAAGGGAGTTCCTTCTGCCGCACCCTGTGTAAAAGAGACCGCGTACAGAGCACTAGTCCGACCCATTCTTGAATACTGGTCAAGTGCTTGTGATGCTCACGGGGTCGGATTAAAAGGCGAAATCGAGGCAATTCAGAGGCGTGCCGCTAGATTTGTTATTAGATCAACAAGCGAATATTGCGGGAAAGCTCTGTGAACTCAAATGGTTATCGCTGCAGGAAAGAAGTCGTCCTTTTCGTGAAATACTATTGAGAAAATTTAGAGAACTGGCATCTGGGCTGCCTGCAGAACGATTCCATTGCCGCCAACGTGTATTTTACATGTGTCACGAAGAGGTTAGGACTCGTACGAAGGAATATACAGTGTGCTCTCCTGAGAGTCATCAGGCGAGTTTTCTTTGGTGCTTTGGCAGATGTTTGCGATTTCGTTTTTGTACTGAGTAGCTGATGTCAGCCCAATCAGTTACTTAGGAGAGACACTCTGTATATAGTCGTTTTTCCCTCGCCCAGTTTACGAATGAAACAGGAAACGGAATGAGTAGTAGTTGTACAACGTACCCTAAGCATGGACCGAATTGTGGCTTGCGGATTATGTATGTGGAACTAGATATAGATTTTCACGGAATGTTCCGATTTTTTAGGGGTGTCACGACTCGTCCTGTGTAGGCATTACGCGGCGCGTCAAACGTCTCGACTTTTTGGGCGCTGCTAACAATTCGAAATATAATGCGTATTCTGAAAGCGTCGATGGCGGTAAACAAGTATGTTCGAGTACGGTGTATCACCAGACCGCGGTCAGCTAATGGTCTAAAGGGATGCTTCAGTACATTTCGAAAACACTCAGCCACATGCCTTACATTGTTGTATTATTATCACCGCGCCACTGTTTGCTGAACAGTGTTTCCAGTCTTCCCCGGCCATTCAGTGGTCGCGACTTGTCTCGTAGCGCCAATTAGTACTGCTTTAATTTGTGCTCAAGAGTGTAGGAATTTTTTTATTGCCAACCCTAAGTTGGTACTTTTGTCCCCCCGATTTTTAAACGACCGGTCCCTTAATTCAGTTTTTCTGCAAATTCGATCTGGCAATCAGTACTGTCACTGCTGTACTGTTGCACTGTCTTTCCACAACGTACTGTCTTTATAAGCTCATCAGGGAAAATATTAGTCCCTCCATGAAGAGAGAACACTGGTCGCTTTTAAGTGCTGAAAATGGTGTAGAGCTTTCAGTATCATGGCTATCTACGATGGTATATCGGCAATTTTTTTCAGTTCAAACCAAAAGGTACATATGAAGAGGAAAGGTTCGTGGCCTTCCTACCGTTCGTAGGGAATCTTTATTCTAAAATAAGTCGTATTCCCTGTCAGTGTGGTTAATGGTATACAGAGTGTTAAAAACTATCCAATATTTCAGGGGATGATTGTACTCATCAGAACAAGGAAAACTGACTTATAACCATGGGTCCTACAAAGCACACATTCTGACGTATGATTACTTGTTCAGAGGAGGTGCTCAACATGATGATTTCTCAACGCATGCTTCTGCTCTCCTGTGTAAGGACTCACGCACTCTTTGAAATAGCCCTGGTTGGTTCTGAATGTGCTGAGATGCACAGAAGATACGATTGTGTAGTGTGTGTACACGTTTACTGGAGTGACATAGACCAATTACTTCATGTGTCCCCATAATAAGAAGTCTAGAGGATTTAGGTGCGGGGAAGAAGCAGGCCAAGGTATGGGACCTCCACGGCCAATCAACCAGTTTCAAATGTCCTCGTCAAGTGCTGACCCACAGTGCAGAGAAAATGTGCTGATGAGTCATCATGCACGAACCACGTCTGTAGTCTGTCCTGACATGGCATATCCTCCAACAATATAGACAATATGTTCTTTAGAAAGCGGTGATAACGAACCCCAGTTAATGTCTGTGGTAGGATGTATGACCATAGTAGTGTATCGCCAAGAACACCTGCCCATACATTGATTTGGAATGGATCCTGATGCCTTTCGTCTTGAACGCATGGTTATTTTCATCGGCCCACATATGCTGATTATGGTAATTCACCATGCCATCTCGTGTAAACCCTGCCTCATCAGTAAATAAAATCTTGGAGGCAAATTGTGAATCTGCGCCAAACTGCCGCGAGAACCAATTGCAGAACTGATCTACGGCAGGATGGTCTTGTGCTCTAAGGGTCTGGACGCGCTGAACGTGGTACGGATACAACAACTGCTTATGAAGTACCGATCAGACTAGAGAATGACTAACAACTTCAACTGCTGCTATTCGTCGCACACTCGCTCCAGGATTTTCCTCCACTGCACCTAGAACATGCTTCTCCATTTCAGGCGTGCGAACTGAACGATGCTTCCACTCTCTACTTTGTTGGATTCTATGGAACCTACTTCTCCAAGACGCTGGAACAATCATCTTGACAGATTGACAGACGGTACCCTGCGTGCTGGAAATTGTTCAGTGATTAAGTCGATCTGCTAAACCATAGCAGTAAATCGTGTGTGCCATTTCCCTTGTGGAATAAAAGGCCTTCATTGCTAGCTTGTGTCAGAGTATCTGCTAGGGAGAAAAGATGTTGTACCGCACCATAAACATCACAATAACATATGCTTTAAACGTGACCTGTGAGTGGGCCAAACATCATAGTGGGCACCCGGTGTTAGGGGAAATGTAATCCAACGTAAACAAATGTAACAAGACTCAGTACAATCACCCAACGTAAACGGAACAACTCACAGCAGACCACTGAGCCAACAAATTTGTTCATCGATACTGCAAGGCAGTATCCTAGAACGCTGTTGATCAGGTATAACACGGAGCGGCAATGCAACAAAGGTGCTCTCATCCGCAACCACATGTTCATGACACCTTCCTACCTCGCAGGAACCATGCCAGAGTTTGTAATTAACGTTAATTATCGGGTAGTCGTCTGTAGTAGGACAGGTATTGCATTGTCATGGGCGATATCACAAGGGCATCTCCTATGAACACATGTTCATATGACATATCTGAGAACGTATCCTTTATAAGACTCATGGTCATAAGACATTTTTGTCTTTGATGCATAAAATAGTGGATAGTTTTATTTAACATCCTGTATAGCTCTGCTGCCCATGTAGTATTTCTACCTCCACGATTTGCCTTGAACTTTTGACTCGTCCTACCGGTGTATAAGATCGATTGGAAAGCACTTCACTGTCAGTCTATATGACTCGGTACGAAGACGGCTGCTACAGTCGCAGGTTCGAATACTGCCTCGGGCATGGATGTGTGTGTTATCCTTAGGTTAGTTAGATTTAAGTAGTTCTAAGTCTAGGGGACTGATGACCTCAGATGTTAAGTCCCATAGTGCTCAGAGCCATTTGAACCATTTTGACGACGGCTGGGCAGTTAACAGCTAAAATACGGGAGCTACTTGTTTTTCAACATCCGCTTGGTAGGCTCCGTGCTTTCCACCAATTCCATACACTGGTCTATAACTTGTTTTGTGTGCCAAAATGTTGTCCTCATAGCCAGCGGTTCATGTGAGCAGAGAGAGGAAAATCAGACGAATACAGGTCCGAGCTGTATGGAGGGTGATCAAACACTTCCCACTGAAAACGCTGCAGGAGTATCTTCGTTGCACTTCCAGTGTGGGGCAAAATATTTTCATAAAGAAGGAATTAATTATTTGGGCTGCATGAAATCAGTGGAACCCGCCAGCAGGCACTTCACACTAGACACTGGCGTTCTAGACATCTCCATGCGCTCGGTGTGCACTCAGAACTGAGAGGTGCGACGTGACGCGATGGACGGGCATACTGCGCAACACATCTGTTTAAAACGTCGTAGAATTTTCCCTGTGGTAGTAAATTCGTGACCGGTCGGGGGTTGGGAAAAAAAAGAACCGTCCTCGTATTAGCAGCAGATAAAGTTTAGTCACGGCTGAATTCCTACAAATTTGTGGATCATGTTCATCGTAAGCACAAACAACGCCACCTTAAAACACTCAACCATAGATCAAATCATAGATCAGACGCAGTGAACATACAACAGATGGTAGGACGCCACTGGAAAACGGTCTTACAAATGTATGTTATTTCGTAGTTATTCTAGCACGAAAGACATAACGAGGAACCTCTGAAAGTCCTCACTATTTTTTACTGTCATAGTTTTAGACTTTTAGCTTGTGTAATTATTGTTCGAAATCTAATTCCACAGTCGCTCTCTGTAGACCGGCTATCGTGGTCCTGCGGTCTCGTAGTTATTATACGCTGTGAAACTGTGGACTTGTTTCGTATTCTGTAGTGAAACGTGGGCACAGGAAAAAGCTAAAAAGCGGGGAAGAACAGATTGCGCTTAATGTCGTCGATACGGTTTTGAGAAAAAATATACGTGCCATCGATACGGCAGATTTCGGAAACAGCATCCTAGTTTACCAGAGTTTCTGAGTCGACCATATAGGTGTGCGGAAAGAAAAACAGAACACACATAAACTGTTTGCTCTTGAAACCTCGGCAGTGCCCTTTTACATTACACACATGTCATGCCGATGGTGATGTTTGGTTTGTGGGGCGCTCAACTGCGCGGTTATCAGCGCCCGCTGCTCAGCCTGATCTCACCACAACACAAACACCTGGTCATCTCGAGGCAATCATACCGATAAAATATTCCGTGTTTGCGACACGTTTTTCTGCTGCTCATTCTCTCACGTATCTTTCGCTTTCTTCTTGATCCCGTGTGTAGCGAGTTACGGAGTGTTGACGTATATTATTTCATTGTACGAGGGTTGAATGAAAAGTAATGTCTCTACCTTCGTTAATTGGGTTTGGATGGGAATATTTTAATAAATCAAACGCAGAAATAATCCTTAGAATGTAATCTTTAATTACCAATATTCCCTTTTCCGTTTAATCACCAGCCAATTGGATACATTTCTGCCAACGATGAACAAGTTTTCTGAAGCCGTCACGGAAGAAGTAGATACTCTGTTTCCGGAACCACAGTATCACAGTTCTCTCAGCGTCTTCATCAGAAGCATAATGATGTTCCGTGATTGAAGGGAGAAAGGCGTCACCTTCATTCTCGTAACGCGAGGGGAGTTCCTGGCAAATTTCAAGTCTGTGCGCTTTCATTTCAGGAGTCAGCATCCGGGGTACCTATCTTGCACAGAACTTCCGATAGCAAAGCAAAGCAATAATGTGACCCACACGTTCTTGTGAAATGCCGACTATGCTTGAAATTTCTCTCTGAGTGATACGACGATCACCCTGAATCAATATGTCAACATTTTGCTTGTGAAACTCTGAGCTTGCTGTCACAGGACGTCCAACTCTGTCACGCAGGTCTGATGTTCCCGCCTCAACATCTTTAAACTTACTCGCCCAACGACGCACACTACTCACATCAACACAATCACCATAATGAATGCACGTTGATTAAATCGCATTGACCGACTGTGTGCGCAGGGTTCCATACTTTACACTGTAACAACACAGTCGTTCAATGCTAAGGCTTCCCGCCAACTGTAGCTGTAGAGAAGAGGCTACGGATCCAGCCAGCACCTGCCGCATACCAATGCTGCCAACTGTTGAAGAGTTACGAAGATGGAGGCATTACTTTTTAGTCAAACCTCGTATTTACAAATCGTACTAAATGGAATTTTAAGTTATGCTGTTTCTGCTCTTCTCCATATCCGCATCCAGTGACGCCTATGGGCTGAGGATGACACGGCGGTCGGTCGGTACAGTTGGGCTTTAATGGCCTGTTCGTTTTTTTTTTTTTTTGTTTCTGCTGTTACAGGGAATTTGGGATCATATACACAGGAAATTTGCGAATCATGTAAACAGGGAAGGTGGAGTTTTGTTGTTCGGCTGTCATGATACTTTTTAAACGCTATCGTAACTCCTCTCGCGCCACAGATCCCAGCGGCGAAGAGGACGCCTTTGTGCAGCTGCATGTTAAATGCGCTGGTAAGGCGATTTGCGGTATGCTAGGCTCCAGCACAAAAGTACCGCAATAATAATAAGCGTCTGTACTGGTCAGGGCGTCATTTACGTTCCGCGGAAAGGGAGGTAACAACGAA
Organism: Schistocerca cancellata; assembly: GCF_023864275.1. NCBI lineage: Eukaryota > Metazoa > Arthropoda > Insecta > Orthoptera > Acrididae > Schistocerca > Schistocerca cancellata. Next base: position 380,996,857 of record NC_064634.1, on the reverse strand, counting down.
AGTGGAGGAATACATAGCGCAGTATTTACTTGAGTGTTACATTTATGGTGAATAGTGTATAGTACGAGGCAGTCGTGACTACTGACGGTAAGTCATGGAAATGAAGGAGTTGTCGATTGTATGGAATCAGCGCAGTAAGCTGGACCGACGTGGAGATGTAACAGTATGGTGGAAATGAGTTATCGTGCTTGAACATGTGCTGACCACGTCGTGAAAGTGGCTGCCCGATTTGTGATGTATCATGCGGAATGTGCAAAGTTTCTACAAGGAATGGTGTACCTCTAGCAGCCATGTATCAAGTCATTAAAACAATGGTCGAATAAAAGATAGTAGCCGATTACTGGCACTGGAGAAGAGCGTCACGCCTTGTCAATCACAGTCGATTCCAAACCCGATAGGGAATGTTGCTCCAGTGAATGCAGGCCCATCTCAACCAATTTCCGAGTGAACACTGCGAAGGGAACTGCAGCCAATGGGCATTTGGAGTCGGATACCTCGCAAAAGGTCATTGCACAAGTGGCGCATGAAGATTCACTTCTCCAGTGGGCAAAACAACACAGAAACTGGACAGTAGCTGGCTGGGCGCGTGTAGTGTGGTCCAACGACTCACCATTTTGCCTCTCTTTAAATGATGCGAGGCGTTGACTGCACAGACGGCTCATTGATGCTATTAACCAGCAGTGTAAAGAATGCGTAGTTCAGATTGCAGGTTATTCTGTGCTCTTCTAACGGTATTGCTCGAACCATGACTTTCCCCTACGCATTAAAATTACCGTGAACATGGACCAAGCTGTGTATTTCAGAATTCTCTGTGATCAATTGTTGCTCTTTCTTCTAAAGCTCGATGATGAGTATGATGTGGACATTCCCGTCTTCCACTACTATGACAACTGTTGTGTTCACAGGGGTGCCTGCACACATTCCTGATTTACGAACACTCAGGCATTTTACGCCATTGCCCCATACCTTCTGATAAATTACTCGATCTTAATACCCAAGGACACGTCTGGGACTATTTGGAACAGCGGGTGAAACGTAGCAGTCAAATTCCCCGCAGTTTGGTAGCTCTAAATATTCTAATCATCAGTGAGTGGCTTGAGTTGGGCATGACACACGTGAACAAACTTGCGCACTCTCTTCTTCAGCGATTTAAGGCCATTATCAAAGCTAGAGGTGGTGCTACAGGGTATTAGCTTGAAATCTCCTGGGGGTGACTAACTTTTTGTTCGCTCTATTTACCTCTGTAAGCGCCCTGGTCTTCCTTACGTCATTTTCGTGATGTCTACGCGACGCAAGCGATAGTCGCAGCGTAACGATCACCTAATTAGTTTTCGCGAGAGAAACGTTGGCTTTCTTCGAGATTCCCAGTTAAGTTCACGAGCACGTCTCTTACAGTTTAGTATGGACTTTACTGATATGTTAAGATTTTAACAGCGCGTCTCTGAATTCTTCTAAGTCTGCTGTAATGCCTACCCGATAGACTCAAAACGGTATGGCAGTACTCTACAATTGGTCACATTAACGTCGTGAAAATTATTTCCGCTACTGACGATTTACTGTTTCTCGGAACTATTTCAACAAATATACCTCTCCCATTCGCCTTATCCGCTACGGACGTTATCTGTTGTCCCTGTTTCATATCGCTTCTTAATATTACCCCTAAATATTCAAATGATATGAGGTTCTCCAGTTGTTCACTGCTAATGTTGGGGTCTTCTCTTTGTTATGGGCATTACGTTGCAAATATCCACACTTAAAGAACGCTCCCATTCATAGCAAAAACTGAAAAGTGATAGAGGTCGCTATCCCTCCGTATGATTCCGACGTTGTGTGCTTATACCATTATGGTTATTGCACGAGATATACTGTATGTGCGAGAAAGTAATCTTTATTGGTCTGTCAATTTTAAGAGTATATTTTGCTTGAGGATTATCTCTAAATCGAATTTGATAATACTGAACTGGAGAGATGATGATCTGCAAGCGGTCTCCTTTACACATGATTTACACTTGTTTGAAATCTTCGAATGAGCTTTATTCTGGCATGTGCTTTCTGTACAGCCACATCGTCTAAATTGTCCGCAGTGGTCATTAGATTGGATCACACACATCCATGCCCGAGGCAGGATTCGAACCTGCGACCGTAGCGGTCGCGCGGTTCCAGACTGTAGCACCTAGAACCGCTCGGCCACTCCGGCCGGCTGACCGTTGACAGTTATGCCGCATATAGGCTCCTTAAAAATTTAATGATTTATATCTTAGTGCACACGTAATAGAGCAAGTACAACTTTTTTGTAAAACTTCACATATCTACCGCAATTCATCCACCACTTGAGCTTCCATTTTTTTGTTCATTGTATATTTGGGGCAATCATTCTATATTCTCGAGACTGTCCAGCAGATACCTTAGTTTAAAATAGTTTGCGCAATTCCCCATGTGATGGCCATGTCTTCCGCGTCGTCATATACAGTAATCCATGCAGTCAGTAATGTTAGCACGTAAGTTGTATGTAAGTAATACAGGAGACGGTGTTTAGTGATACGTTATGTCATGGTAAATAATTAGTAACGTCAAACAAGACACATTTAAAGCAGTAATGTTTTATCAAAGAATTTAGTTACGTTTGATGTAGAGCTATACACACACATATACAGACAGTTTATCAAAGAATTCACCTTTGTTATGCATAAAGAGAAAACAGACTAATTTTAAATGAGTCAGATTAATACTGTTGTACACGTTATAGTACAGGCAATTTTACTTGCGTTACGCATAAGATTTGCAAAGACAAATTACTTTCACAAAGGGACTAACGCACCTGTACAAACATCTACATAGCACACATATATTACAAAATGAGATATGAGTTGTAAGCAAGGGTAGAGAGGAGATATTCATAATTACGATACCTGTAATTGAAGTCATCACGTGATTCATCAAGGAGTAACGTATTATAGTCGTAAGCCCATTATATTACAAAATGAGATAAGAGTTGTAAGCAAGGGTAGAGAGGAGATATTCATAATTACGATACCTGTAATTGAAGTCATCACGTGATTCATCAAGGAGTAACGTATTATAGTCGTAAGCCCATTGTTCTATCAGGTAACGGATCAGCTGCCTGCAACAAAGGAATGTAATATGCGACTTAAATTAGAAGAATGTTAGTGAAAATGTATAATAATTTTGTGTGATTTACGTAACTATATTGCCCATCCCCATTTATATATAATTTTATTCTCTAGTCATGGTATGCTTATTAGCCATCTGCAGACAAGCGATGTGTCTGGTTATGTACGTAATTATCTGAAAATCACCCGCTTCGCTTGGTCTTCTTTTGCATTCATTTTCTAAATTCGAACAAGATGTGCAGTTAATCACCTCATTTGTATATCAGATATCTTATTCAAAGTGTATTATGATAAACTACATTAGATGTTTTGCTTAGGGTGCAAAGATGAAAACGTTTTGTGAGTATTCAACAAGCGAACACGGTATGTATTGTTGTTTGTAAGAGAAACACGATGTTATTACATTCATTCCGCAGTATTTGAATATTTGCCATTTTGCTATTGATATTCGTACTAAAAACTGAAGCCTTTTAAACTAAATCGTTAGTTAGTTGAAACGAGTGGAACGAATGATGACTCCGTTTTCTTTTCTGGTTGATACTTCCGGCTCTATGATGTTTAGAAACCTTTTTGCAATCGCATATCGGGTACATAAGTATTTTGTTGGGGAGTTTAAGCTTTCTCCTTGGTTCATTATTGTAGCAATGGATTTAAATATATTTTCTTCCATTGTTATCATGTGCTAAACTCAATGATCTTTTTGTTACACTAACTCATTTTAAAAAGTTACAGTAAATAACAAAACGGAGCATCAGTTTTTTTAAAAATTTTAAATAAAACTGGAATTAATTTTTCGTAGGAAGAAAGCCTAATTTTACAAAATGGTTTAAAGTACAATGTAGCCCCTAGGCTTAGAGACTCTCCAGTAATAGATGACTTTGTACTTTACCTTCAAATTGGCCTAAACAGTGCTAAAGTAGATAAGGCCCACAAGTTTGGATAGCTCATGAATATAACATCATAGAAAAAGAAATGGCAGTCAAGACTAGCATTTTCACCAGAGAAAAGAAAGTGATTAATAATATCATTCGTAAACTGAAAAATAGTGAAGCTTTTATAACTAAAGCCGATAAGTGCAATAAATTTGTCGTCGCCTATAAAAATGAGTATATAGATAAAACGTTACAATTTTTGAGGAAAATGGCATCACCGAAATTAGTACAAATCTCACCTTAAACCTGCAAAGAGAAATTCGGAAGTGTTTAATAATACTAAAAACTTGTTCGGAAAATTTCAGAGAAAATGGGTAGTAAATATAAATCTAAAGCTTCCCGTTTTAAGAAGCCAGTTTAAGCTTCGTAAATAGCATAGGAAGTGTTCACCAGAAGTAGCTAGGCACTTACAAGGTAAACTCCAGGAATTTTTTACTTTTGACAGTGATTTTCCGTTAAAATAGGCAAGATCTGATTAGTAAAATGAAAATGCTCAAATGCACTCCTCGTACTAGGTTGTTATCCTTTGATATTACAAGTATGTACACGAGCGTTCCTATTGACGTGACACCTATTGCTCCATAAAAAGTTAATCAGATGCAAATTACAGAACTGATGAAGTTATTAAAGCTAAAGTAAAACAATTATTTTACTTTTAACAGTAGATTGTATGTTCAATCCTTTGACCTTGCGATGGGTAGTCCCTCAGGTGGCATCCTAGCTAACATTTCCATTAACTTTCTTGAAGACTTAAAAAACAAGTTAGATTCATTGAGTAAATATGATTTTATGCGCGTTAATTTTCACGTTTGATGGAACTGACCAAGAATTAGATTTATTATTTAATACCTTTAACGGCTTCCTCCAAATAATTAAATTTGCAAAAGAAATTCAAAATGAGAAAGGTGATCTCAATTTCCTTTATCTGAAACTGCGCATACAGAATGACAGCGTCACTTTCGATATTCATTACTCTGATAATATTATTCCATCAGATTCCTTCTACCCACAGGGTAATAAAGTTGCGTTTTTTTGGTCAGCAATAAATCGTGCTTTAGCAACGCCACTTTCCCCATAAGATTTTCAGAAAGAAATTAATTTGATTAAGACTACTGCTGGCACTAATGGTTATAAACAAGACATAGTCGACCAGATACTTAGTAACAAAAGTGCAAATCAAAAATATTCGACACTAGGTGACAAACTGAAGAGGAATGAAAAGGAAATGACAAGCTCATTTCGATTCCACTTTTACTAACATGTCCTACAGGACTGGCCGTCTTCCGACTGGAAAATATGGTTGTAAATTTAGCCTCTCTACTAACAATAGTTTGAAGAAAAATTTAGTACATACATTAAAAACAGGACAAGATCCTTTCACAAATTCAGGCGTCTATAAAAACGTCTGTAAAGACTGCCCTAACTATCATATAGGGGAGACTCGTAGAGCTATTAAAGTCAGATGATTAAGGAGCACCTGTTAAGTATGAAAGGGGCAAATGTTCATAATTTTTCTTTTGTTGAACATTTACATATTTCACCGTTCTCCGAGGGAATTAGAAGAAACCGTAATTTTACGTATCGAAATAAAAGGCTGGAAACAGAATTTATTAGAAGAACTTGAAATTTATAAACATCTTGCTAAGAGAGACGGTAACATTTTGAACGATCAGTTGCAACTCGCGAGAAAGCATTTCCTTTATGGCTTTAAACAGCTGCTCACAGTTACATTATACGTGTTTACACGTCTCCGCTAACATCGGCGAATGTGCCGTTTTCCTCCAAAGACTTGCCCTCTGCTGTTGATCTAGTTACATTTCCTATCAGTAGGTTTCATTTTTGGTGGCAGTTGGTAGTCCAAAAAATTATATACTGTAATATAGTTAACATTTTTCTGCGTAAGCCTCCGTACAGTTAAGTAGAAGAATCTCATTTTTAGGTTGTAATTTAACTTTATCCATTTCATTCTTTCCTCCACCTTTTTTTGTAACAGAAGTTATAATAGAATTCTTATCTGCTGCACGCTAAATTTACGTGCAGTATCGCTCTGTCACATAAATGTTTTACAGATAATTTTATATTTAATGTATACCTCAAAAATATTGCATTCATTATTGGCCTTATATAAGAGATGGTCATTTTGCTATAATGTAAAATTAGGTTATTTAACACCGGCAAGACGCAGTGCTGACGCGCATGTATATAGCGCTCAATGCATTCCAATTTTTCCTTATAGCTTAAGCTTTCATGGTGTTAAGAGGAAGTGTCTTTTTAGTGACTTTGTTGTATCTCATATTTGCTCTTTAAACCACGTAACAGTAGTCCTTTGTAAATAGAACTTTAGCTTCTGCAGCCGGCCGGTGTGGCCGTGCGGTTCTAGGCGCTTCAGTTTGGAACCGCGTGACCACTACGGTCGCAGGTTCGAATCCTGCCTCGGGCATGGATGTGTGTGATGTCCTTAGGTTAGTTAGGTTTAAGTAGTTCTAAGTTCTAGGGGAATGATGACCACAGATGTTAAGTCCCATAGTGCTAAGAGCCAACCATTTTCTAGCTTCTGCACGCTGAATAATGCGTACAGCATTACACTGTCAGTCAATGTATTAGAGATTTTATACGTAATGTATACCCTTAAATTTATTGCATTATTAGTTGCTTTGTATAAGAAATTTTCTTTCTTACTTTAATGTAAAATGCTGTTACTTAACACAAGCCAGGCGCTTGTATTCAGCGTTCTCTGCATCTCTATTTTTCCTTATCGCTTGAGCCTGTACCTTTAAACAGTTGGACTTTGTCTCCGGCATGGTGAATACTTACGTTATGCAAATATTTCGTTCTTTGGTCTCCTGTTATAACTTTATGTCGACAAGAACCTTTATCACTGGGTGAATATATTTGTGCATTTATTCTGACGTACATTGAGTGTAATCTGGCTGCTGTCTTAAGCCATGGCATGTGATTTATCTGTTTTTTATATCAATTGTATATACAAGAGCAGCTATTTCAGCTAACGTAATTTACCACCATGTGATTTAATAAGTGAGTATGCTTACCTCACAATTATTTTACTATTATTAGTATTTTGTTATGTATATCTAAATAGTTTGTAACCGTTTGTATACATTTTTAGGGCCCATGCCTTCTGAAGATATTTTTTATAATATCAGAACCTAGGTCAACGGCTAAATAAACCTTTCGTTTGCAAGTGGTTGGCTGATTTTTTCAACTTCTTCTAACTCATTTTATTTGATAAAATTGTTGGCTCACACAGCAGTTCTTCCTTAATGTAAGCCGGCCGTTGTGGCCGAGCGGTTCTAGGCGCTTCAATCTGGAACCGCGCGACCGCTACAGTCGCAGGTTCGAATCCTGCCTCGGGCATGGATGTGTGTGATGTCCTTAGGTTAGTTAGGTTTAAGTAGTTCTAAGTTCAACTTTAATGTAATTTCTCTGTATGAGTGAATACACTCAATCGACCAGCAGTTGCTCTATTGTTACGACTTAGCAAAACGCATCGGTTAAGACGGTTTTGCATGAATACGGATCAATGTGGTATGTGCAGTTGTAAGTTCTATACCAGAACATTCCAAAGTATTCTAGAGTATACGAAAACGTTATAGAACCATCTCGAATTTTTCCACTTGGAAATAGATTAATGCGAAAGAAATAGAAGACGTCCTGGTGACAACCGTGATGTCCTGGCGACCACTTAAAACACATATATCTCAACAACCACAACAGCTACCATAATCCAGGCAGTGACTGACGGTGTGGGGTTCATCCATATACATATACAGGGTGTTCAAAAAAGTGTCGAATACTTCGAGAGGTAGTAATACACATCAAAACAAGAAAAATAAGTCCAGTAAACATGGGTCCGGAAATGCATGCTTTCTGAGATAAATCCAATAAACATAGGTCTAGAATGCGTATTTTTTGCGTTAAGCAAGCGTTTACAGGAGCTGTTCAACGTGATGTCCATTCATGACAATGCACCCCTCTGCCCTCCAGCGTAAGGAATGCGCACCCTTTTACTGTACCCGGTTGTTACTGTACCTGCTGTACGTTACTGTACCTGCTGTACGCGACCCTGCAGTGTCCGCATATCATTGATTGGCGTGACTCAGACAAATTCCTTCAAGTGTCCACATAACCAAAAGTCTAGGGGATTGAGGTCTGGGGAACGAGCAGGTCAAAATGTGGCGTCCCCCTGACTAATCCAGCAGTTCTGAAATGTCTGCGTCAGATGTTCGCGCACATTGTGACGAAACTTTACTGGTACGTCATGATGCATGAACTACGTTTGTATTCGTTGCTGCAGTGGCACAGCTTCCAGCAACGTAAGGAATACATGAATGAGAAAGTACTGACAATGGACCCCAGTTAATCTTTATGGTAGCACGTATGGCCCTATTAATCTATCGCTAAGTACGCCTGCCCATACATTCATTGAAAATCGGTGATGATGTCCTATTTTCCTGAATTGCTTGCGGATTTACATCTGCCCGTACACGCTGGTTATGGAAATTCGCAGCACCATCTCTTGTGAACCCTGCCTCATCCGTAAACAAAATCTTGCATTTGAATAGTGGATCTGCGGCACACTTCTCAACAGCCATTAAAGGAACTGATGTCCACCGTGATGGTCCTGTAGCCTTAGGACCTGAATGCGCTGTAGGTGATAAGGGTATAGCAATTGTTTATGAACTACAGCCCGGATAAGAGAGTGAGACATGCCGCCGGCTGCTGCTAACCGTCGCACACACTGGTTCTAGGGATTTCTCCCACCTAATATAGCACACGCTCCTCCACGTGAGGCGTATGGACTGTGCGGGGCCTTCCACTGTCAGTCTTACAAGATGCAAGGGTACCTGTGTCGTTCAGACGCTGGAAAATTCTGCAGAACGGCTTATGAGGGGGCATTCTGGGCTGTGGATTTTTTTTCAGTGTAGAGGCAGAGGCTCGCATTCTACGTCCATTTGCTGAATCTAGCAGAATATCATATCCGCCATTTGACTTATCGAGTAGTAGGCTTCCAATAGTCGTGGAAGAGAGAAAATTTAAATGTAGTACACCATTTGTACGTATAAACAGCGCAATAACAGTAAACACGTAACTGAATCTGCCTTTGGAAGAAGGTAAAACACCATGATACGTACCCATTGTTCACAGTACTGTGTAATAAGGCACACAAACACGGCGAAAACTAAAGTAGCCTACAACACGACTCGAACCACGAAACTGACTGAAGACCAGCTAAAGGTAGGTAGAGCACTGTGAGTAAGAAATCTCCTGCAGACACATTTGACGAAGCGCCAATGCAACGACTGTGCTAACATCCGCTGCCAGGCGTGGCGCAGCCCTTATTAGAAACAAATGCTTATCTTGGAAAGTATGCGATTCGGGACGTATGTTTATTGGACTTATTTTTCTTTTTTCGGTGAGTACTACCACCTCTCAAGGCATTCGACACTTTCTTTGAACAGCCTGTATATTGTATATTGCCTTTGCCGTCGTTACGCATTTTATTCTTCAAGATTCTTAAAATAGCTTCTGTGTCTCCTGTTCCAAATTTTGTACCAGCTCACTCAAGTATGGTGATTTTGTCGCAGTTAATAGATAAGAATAGACCCGAATCACCAGGAAAAAATAAATAAGAAATTACTTTCTCCTGCTAAACATAAATAAACAAAAACGGAATTGTAAATTGCGTAATATCGGCGGAAGAGAGCAATAAAATGAAAGTTAACGTTATGCGATTTATTTGTCAACGGTTAACGGTGCATCGCTGGCGTCCTTGTTTTATGGTAATTGTGACTGTATTTTACTTTATTTTTGATTACAATATAACGTTCATCGGTAGTCAGAGATCAAGGCGTCGAAGGACAAGAAAAATAAGTCCAGTAAACATGGGTCCGGAATTTTTCTACCTTCGCATTTTCATAAATAGCTTTATGCGACCCATGGAAAACTTATATCAGGAGGCTAGTACCGGAGTTTCGAACACGATGCTACAGAGTATGAACGTATTTTGTGGATCGTGTATTTCGTCGGTGAACAGCACATCTAAGTACGATCGTTGACTTAAGATAGAGCCCTGAAAATAGTGTGAACTCATATGATGCTTGATGCCAGTCCGAGCGCTTCACCGCTTCAGTCATATTATCTGCTCTTTGTGTAAATGTTTGTTCTACAACTTTCAAAACGATGTTTAGGATTAATACTAGTTAACATTTTAGGCGGCGATCGAGAGAGCCGACATGCACTGTTGAGCCAAAACATTATGACTACTGCCCACAACGAGACTGAGCACCATCTGGCGGAGTTGCGGGAATATTACTCGGTGAGGAAAATATACAAGTCGAGGGGATATGAATGGGGAATCATTCTTGCGACGGCGCACATCGCAGGTGGGGTAATCCACTGACATAAACGACGTTGAAGAAGGGCAGTTTGTTATGGGCTGGCGCTCGAGATACGGCGAAGGCGCTCGGCTGTTCGCGTATTGCTGTCGTGGGCAACCGTGGAAAGTGATGAAAGACGGTGAAACTACGAGCAGGCGACAAGATGTTGCAGGTACACATCCTGTCGCAGAACGAAGAGGTCAGAGTCTTGGCCACCCTGTGCAGCAGTATAGGCAGCAGTTTGTGGCAGATCTGACGACGCGGTACAATGCCGGTTCAGCCACACGAATTGCGGAGCACACCATTCAGCCAACATTACGGAACTTGCAGCTGCGTATCATATTACCCTCTTCGTGACTTAAAGTCATCGTCGACTACGACTGCACCTTGGTCAATGGGAACGTGTTGCCTGTTCGGATGAATCACGTTTATTGTTGCATCTGATCGAAGATTGTCTGGATCCTCCACCATTCAGGCGAACAGCTGCTCGAAATATGTACTGCGCTATGGACGCGCTTCAATGAGTTAGTATTGTGCTATTTGGGGATAGTTCACCCGGACATTCACGAAACCTGTAGTAGTAATAGAAGCCAGCGTGACAGCTGTGGGCAACGTGAACGTTACTGCGGACCACCTGCATCCTTGCATGCTTGATGTTTTCCAGAGGAATAACTGTCCACCTCATAAATAATACTAAAAGGTCTGAGGAGGTTGATATCCTGGCCGCCAAATCTGATTTTTCTGAACATGATGAAAAATATCTGGGACGCTATAGGGCACCAGCTCCACTACAAACAACCAGCCTGTAATTTACGGGATTAGCGTAAGCTGTACGTAGACACCTGGTGCCTCACATCTCAAGGAACCTAGGACGGACTTGTGGTATTCATGCCACGCAGGATCATCACTGTATTCTGTTCCAAAGGTGCATCAGCACGCTATTAAGCAGGTGATCATCATGTTTTGGCTAATCAGTGTGTCTTGTCCGAGGTACGCCGTTACGAGATGGAAGTACCGCCTACAACGTAGATAAATGCAGCAGCGCAACTGCTGTGCGGGTTGCCTCGCCTTACGGCGTTCCGTTGCAGCTGGACTGTAAATTTACACTCAGTGCCTCGTATAAAACGGAAAGCAAAAGAAACAAAGGGAGGTTAACTAGAAAACAATAGCATGACAGTTTCAGGAGCGATAAGCCTATTGAATCAAAGTTTGTCTGCAGCAATGTACACTTGCTCCCGATAGCCTACAAAATATTTGTTGCAAGAGTTAAGCCATAAAACGGTAAAATGCATTTTTAAATAAACGCTTCTAAAATGTTTGTTTTATAGAAGGCAAGTATCTACAGGAATCAAAGAAAGTCTCCTGACAATTGTAGCATGAAGGCGACGGATATGAAACTTCAGACTTCAAAAACTTAATGAGGGACTCTAAGCTACACCACTCTCTCACGCCACCATTCTTGAGATACTACTTGCCTGTCCCGAATGGATATGACGTCGGATTGATGGATAAACCGAAAATATTTCAGGCAGACGTGCACAGATTGCGTCTGGTTCATATAGCAGGTTCGATAGTGCTACAGAGGTGATCGATAAACTGCTATGGAGTAGCGTGCTTTCATTTTAGGAATGGTGAAGAAAAAGTGGAGAACTTTTCTTTGAGAAAGATTCTGTAAATACTGAGAGCCGCACAATGTCTGTAGTGATAAATTTGAGAGATTTCGGCACGTACAGATATTAATTCTTTATACATATTATCTGTAAATGGAATGACAAACGGGGCAGTAAGGACGTAAGATTTGTGTTAACGACCCGTCGAACATAGTGGTATTTTTCCCTAAAAGCTGGCCAAAAATCCACTTTGCAAATGGGAGTAATTCCCGGAATGTATAACTTCCTGCGATAGCGTGACAGATGGGGCACTGCCGAGGCAGTGTGTTGTTTGCTTATTGCGCAGTGATACGCGGCAGAGCTAGTTTGTATTTATGTCGCACTTGCAGTGCATTTGAAGCTTCTCTACTGTCTTGAAATCTCTCTGTGTTTGTGAATGTGCTAAAGTTTATTTTCACTTGAAGTGTAGTGAAATGAAACATAAATTCCGAAGATTCTGGTACGTAACGTTATTTATAATTATTTTCATTCGTATTATTTACTACTTTTATTAGTAATTATTCTTTTTGCTATAGTTTAGGGTGTTTCCTGCACATTTCGTAATACAGTGTGATAGAAAAATCATTCCTCTACCAGAAATTTAAAAAAGGAGCCGCTGAATACCACAGTTTGATTTTGTACTACTTTTTTACGTCAATGAGTTGCCAGTTATAAAAATTGCCATCTCCGAAAGGAATTCTGAGGCACTTTGTTTTTATCCGAGATTCTTCGAAAGCCAAAATCACAAGAAAAGGCCTGTATGTCCTTATCAAGAGATGTTCCGGGAAAAGTTTCTAAAAAGATTGAACTTTATGGGAAATTATATATTATCAGATCCTAGCTTCCCTGATGAAGAAAAGAAAGGTTTTAAATACAACCTGTCTTATGTGAAGTCACAATTAAAGAAACAATGTCTTGTTTCACACAAAGTCGAAAGTACCTTCTTAAAAAAGAACCATAATTGGCTTGAAAGTACCATAAAATTCCATGTTGTAAAATTCAAGTTGGTAGGCCATCAAAGTCATTGAGTTAAGCGAGCGTAGTAAAAGGCGTCAGACACAGCTATTGAGAAACAATTTTGGAACCGCAGAATTAACGTTTGCCAGTCAAGTGGTAGCTCCGAGAATCTGGAAATTTTGAGGGTTCCAAAGTGTTTAAAGGTGTTACTTCATCTCCTATACGAAGAGCTAAATTCAGACAAGCATTAGATCGGAGCCGTGGAGACGTACAAGCATAAAAACACCTTTCACATACCCAAGCCTTGTCAATCTGTTCGGAGGTCTCGCTGATAAGGGAACAATACGAAATAGTCTGAACAGCTGATAAGAAGGTCTATCCCTATTGCAGAATCTTTCAAGAGGCTAAAAAGTAGTGTGACTGAATCCTATCAGGTAACTGCCACACGTGCGGAGGTTCAACTTCAAGCCTTGCTTAATCATACACGTGAGCGATAAATATTATATCTGACAGAGGTTTCAAATGATGTTTCAAATAATGACATAAATGCATTGGAACCTATCTATAAACGGGATTACGATGATTCATAGCAAATTCAGTTTAAACAAAAATTTGAAAACAATTATTAGTCAGATGTGAAGATAGTTCAGTCACCTTTAGCGCCTCTCCAACTTATTAGTAGCACGGATAGAGTCCTTTTTGTTTGAAAAAATTCTGCACTATTGTCTCCTCGCTATTGCAGACCAGTAAGAATTAAATTTATTCATGAAGCAACTGATGTTACTGATAAAGTAATCGGTTATATCAATAGGCAAATTGAAAAATTACAAGAAACAAAAATTGCAAGAACAGAGGGTAATTTATCCATGAAAAACATATTGAAGCAGCTGATGTTACTGATAAAGTAATTTGTTATATCAATAGGCAAACTGAAACACTACGAGAAACAAAAATTGCAAGAACAGGGGTGATTAGCCACGAAACACACATTGCTGATGACTATGGTGGATGCAAAGGTATTCAACGCAACAACAAAGACAGCATCGTCAATGAGATGATACATTTGCAAGGCTTCAACGACTTTTCAAAAACCAAAGTAGCAAATACAGCTATTCAGTTCGGCCTGTCTATACTCCATGCCTGAATTAGATTTTTCGAATTTTTCTTGCATTTTTGCTACAAAATAAACATCAAGAAGTGGCAAATCTGTTCAAAAGAGGAAAAGAAACTTGTTCAACAGAGAAAAAGTCAGAAAAGTAACGTTTAAAAACGGATTGGGATTAATTGTAGAGGTCCCCAAGCAAGGCTGTGGAAATAGAAATGATGGAGATGCCAATAGAAGATTTTTTGCGGACCCTGAAATCTCAGCAGAAATAACAGATGTAGATCTGCAACTCATCTATCGTTTCATGGTTGTTCTAGCATCTATTCCGTGGATATAAGACAGACATAGACAAATTTTCATCTTTTACTGTTGAAACATCAAGACTCTATGCTGATTTGTTTTCATGGCGTCCTTTGTCTCCAGCTGCACCCAAGATTCTGGTGCATGGCCCAAATGTCGCTGAAAATGCCTTCCTACGCGTAGGCAGTTTATCAGAAGAAGCAGCCGAGCCTCACAAGTACTTTCGTTTGAACGGACAAACGTTTGCCAGGAAATTCTCACGTGAAGAATGCAATCTGGACATAATAAACAGGCTACTACTAACATCTGATGCATTAATAACAGATACGAATCCGAAGTCAAATAAAACCAGTAAATCTTCCTTTAAAGAATCATTATATTTTGCTGGTCTCAGGCGCAAGATAATGAGGCAGCTCCCTCGAGCTCAAAATTATTATGAAGAGGAGTCCCCAATGGGAACAGACTGCTTAGATGAACATGACTGGGGGGAGGGGGGGGCATCATCTGAATAATACATAGTGTTGTAGCTAAGAAATAAGTAATCTAATAAAAATACCATAATTTGGTTTTATTTCATGTTATAAAGTATGTAAACACATTATTATCCTACAAATATGTTCTCTAGGGTCTTAAAGTACAGAAAAAAATCAAACGCTAATTTTGACCAACTTTTTGCATGAAATACCCTTATGTGTGTTGTCCACGAAGTCATCAGAAATAGAACAGTTTGTGTTTGGGAAGGAATTAGGTTGTGTCCTTGTAAAGGAAACTTCTACGCATTCTTCCTAAGCGACTTAAGAAAATTACAGATAAACTAAATATGTACGGCTGGACGGGGATTCGAACAGCGAACACGAGTCCAGTATGCTACCAATGCGTCACCTCTCTCGATTAGATGTAGAAAAGGTGCTGCGCAACCTCCAAGAGACACACGTTACTAATGCTTCCTAAAAAAGTTTTTGTGTTTCAGACTCAGTTTTCTTGTGAAGTTCATGAAGAGGAGTTAAGAGAACATAGACTGTGTATGTAATTGGGTAAAAGAGAGACTGGTTTGAAACCACAGTGCTTTACTAAATACGGTCCTGTTAGAGATGATGTGCCGTTGCCTTCTTCCTCCTGCTGAACTGACTTACACTGCAGAGGGCCCGTACAGTTTAGAGACTGACCCCGAACCAAGAGGCACCCCGGCATTTTCTTACACCATTACGGCTAGAGGCGAAGAAGTGGTAAGTGGCATAAAAACTCTACAACTGACAAGGACTCGAACTCGACACCTTTATGTCCACAGTCTGGCATTTTATCAGTGAGCCACAAAGCCAAACACGTATTTGGGTGGAATTTGTTTATTTACTACCACCGTTGCAAAAATATAGTGAGTGATATAATAGGATTCCCTGAAAAATTTCAATCTAGCTTTCTGAAGTAATTTACTATCGTCCTCGCAACGGTTATTAGGTTATTAAATAACGCGTGCCCTAATTGGGCCTACAACATACATACACTGTGCACATTTCCCACTGCTGAGCTACTTATAGCTTCCCTTCCTGAAAGTGAATTAATTGTGCCGTTCCAGTCTTGCTGGTAGGAGTAAGTTTTATCCACAGTGCTTTTAAGGGAAATGGAATAGAAGTGCTGTAGTTCCCGGACACCAGTATATGAGCCATTCTACAGCGTTAAATGCCAAAATTTGTGCGTTGTCTGGTGTAGGTGATCAGCTCTTTGTACGACGTCTGTCAACTGATACTCAACATAAATAAAGGTAACGTAATGCGCGTAAATGGACGAAAAGGTTGGATATCTCCTGAGTGCACTTTGATGGGCAATCAGTCACTGGAATCAGACACAACCGTCAGGCGTCTAGGAGTGGAGCGATTTAAAGTGGAGCGACCGCGTAAATATAGCCATGGGGAGGGCTGATACCAGACTGAGATTTGTCGGAAGAGTCCTGAGGAAGAATGATTGTCTGGGATCCTTACCAAAAAGATTAGCGGAAGAGAGAATTTGAAGAACTTCGAACTTCGTTAGGGGTTTGTTCAGTCAGCGCTGGAGCATTGCAGAACTGATCAACAAACGCCAATAGGAAACTCTGTGCATCGCGCGGAGATTTAGTCTCAGAACTGCAATACGCATCAAGAAATGTATTTCTTGCTCCAACATTTATTTCATGTAAGGACCTCAAGAGGTACAAAGCGGCAGCAGTTATTTTCTAACCGTGCACCATCCTCGAACGGAACGGGGTTGAGAAAGGGGGGAGGGAATGGCGAGGGACATAATGTAAATCTACATAAATATCCCACGCGCCACTGAACAGTCCATTGTGGAGGGTACATCGCACCAAAATTATCAGTTTTCTTTCCTATTACATTCGCGTATCGTACGAGGTAAAATTGCTGTCTATATGTCTCTTTACGTACCCGAATCTTGTTCTGATGATTTCTACGTGAGATATAAGATGGCAGCTCAATGGTCGTCCAGCCTTCTTCGAAAACAGCTTCTTTAAATTTACCAGCAGGGTTTCGCGAGAACTTCGTCATCTTTCTCCCAAGGTTCCCCCTCCAGATCCCCGAACTTTTATGTTACGTTTTCGTGTGTATCATATCGACCTGTTGCGATTCTAGCAGCGCATCTCTAAATTCGTTCGATGTCGGTTGTTATGTCTACTGTATAAGGACTCCAGATACGGGAGCGATGTTGTAGAATTGGTCGCAATAGCGTCTTACACTCGAGTACTCGATATTGTTTATAGATCCACTGCACCTTCCCAGAAACCTTTCGAAATACCTAAGTCTTCTATTTGCCGTCCCTAAAGTGATTTAAAAAAAAATGGTTCCAATGGCTCTGAGCACTATGGGACTTAACATCTGTGGTCATCAGTCCCCTAGAACTTAGAACTACTTAAACCTAACTAACCTAAGGACATCACACACATCCATGCCCGAGGCAGGATTCGAACCTGCTACCGTAGCAGTCACGCGGTTCCGGACTGAAGCGTCTAGAACCGCACGGCCACCGCGGCCGGCTATATACAGAATCATCTGTAAAAACAAATTCAAATATTATGTTGTAGAAAAAATCTTTCCAGTCAACCAACGGAAAAATATGACTGTGCTGTCATGCACCAGCAGCTGAAACCACAGTAGCAGCAGCAACGACGACAACAGCAATAAAAACAACGATTAATCATAACCCGTGATCACACTAAGCTCTTCTTCTATCTGACCATCTCTATACACCGACGTGACAGAAGTCATGGGATAGCGGTATGTACATATACAGATGGCAGTAGTATCGCGTGCACAAGGTATGAAAGAGCAGTGCACTGCAGAGCTGTCATTTGTACTCTGGTGATTCATGTGAAAAGGTTTCGGACGTGGTTATGGCCGCACGACGGAAATTAACAGACTTCGAATGTAGAATGATAATTGGAGCTAGAGGCATGGGACATTCCATGTGGTAAATCGTTACAGAACTCAATATTCCGAGATCCACAATGTCAAGAGTATGCCGAGAATACCAAATTTCAGGCATTACCTCTCACAACGGAAAACGCAATGGCCGACGGCCTTCACTCAACGACTGAGAGCAGCGGCGTTTTCGTAAGTTGTCAGTGCTAACAAACAAGCAACACTGCGTGAAATAACCACAGAAATCAATGTGGGACGTACCACGAAAATATTCTTTAGGACAGTTGAGTGACATTTGACGCTGACGGGCTATGGCAGCAGACGACCGACGCGAGTGCGTTTGCTAACAGCACGACATCGCCTACAGCGCCTCTCCTATCTCGTGACCGTATTGGTTGGATACTAGACGAATGATAAGCCATGGTCTGGTGAGATGAGTCCCGATTTAAGTTAGTAAGAACTGGTGGTAGGGTTCTAGTGTGGCGCAGACCCCACGAAGTTATGGACCCAAGACATCAACAAGGCACTGTGCAAGCTAGTTGTGGCTCCATAATAGTGAGGCTGTGTTTACTTGGAATAAACTGAATCCTCTGGTCCAGCTGAACAGATTATTGACTAGAAATGGCTATGTCCAGCTACTTTGAAACCACATGCATCTGTTTATGGACCTCATATTCTGAAACAGCGATGGAATTTTTATGGATGACAATGCACCATGCCACCGAGCGAATGATTTGGCCACCAGTATCGCCCCATGTGAATCCTACCGATCATTTTTGGACGATAATCGAGAGGTCACGTCTTACGCTAAGTCCTGCATCATATTAGGAAGGTATCTCGTGACTTTAGTCACCTCACTGTATCAACTCTCAATTATGAGTGTTAGGCCTGATTCACCCAAGAAGACATGGGATGATCACAGAGCAACGTAATCAGCGCTACCTCAGGAGAATCTTGAAAGTATAATGGCAAAACAAATAATATATTCGCAGCACAAAAACACGGACACCGAAAACAAGAAGGACAATTGAAACGGTACGGAGACTTTCTGAAATCTTAGTTTAAAGTATGCAAAATCGACACCGCCAACTGGGAAGCTACTGTCCCCGGTCGCCTGAAGTGACATCGGAGCGTTTACGATGTCTCAATACTCCGAACAACAGTTGCGAAGACTAAGATCGGACAAGCGGAACAGGAGGAAAGGGCGAGAAAATCTCATGACAGACAATCTGTAGCAACTTATACTTGGCGTGGACGGGATTTCTCTTCGTAGTAGAAAAAGGGATTCCAGGGATGGTCTCCTTACCCACTCGCTAAGTCATAAAGGGCAATGAATCTCGTGGAATACAAAAATTCCTGCCTACGATTATGTACGACGGATTTAACCGTTTCACTACAATTTTTTCTCAGTGTGGAAGACATGAATGTGTGGTTATTTTAGTTAATATTGTATCAAACTTAACGATATGAAAAAAATATTTTCCGTTATTTCGTTTTCGAATGCGGGGAGGGTATTTATCTCCGTGGTTTCAGAAGATGATTAAGCATGAACTACAAGATATGGAAAACAGACACAAATAAATCGATAGAGCATTTCACCAGATTTTTAACTCACATTACATGCGTTCAATTGGACACTGTTCGTAAGCCGTAAACGTCATTACGTATGTACAATTCATTGATATGAGCCGCGCGGTCTAGGGCGCCTTGCCGCGGTTCGTGCGGCTCCCCTCGTCGGAGCTTCGATTCCTCCCTCGGACATCGGTGTTTGTGTTGTCCTTAGCGTAAGTTAGTTTAAGTAAGATTAAGTAGTGTGTAAGCTTAGGGACCGATGACCTCAGCAGTTTGGTCCCATAAAACCTTACCACAAATTTCCAAACTTTCATTGATATGAATTGTGCGGGAAGGCACGAGAGCAGCCGACTTTGCATATCAGTTCGTTAGGTTGCCTATGTACAGGCGTGAAGTAACTCTAGCGGACAGAGCGTTAACAATGAAATCTGAAGGAAGCACAGCCTACGGATGTAATCTGTAATTATAAGAATTCTACAAATTCTTAGCGCGCTTAACTCCACCAGTGGGACACTGTTACATAGGAAAAACATGCAGTACAGTCCCACTGGTTCTCCGATAACCTTTCGTGGGACACGTACATCCCAATGGTAATGATAGGGTTGAGATAATATAAGAGACAGTCAATTGAAAAGGAGGGAGATGGAAAAAGATCAGTAAACTTTATTATTTCACAAGTAATCACCATAACTGTTAATACATTTATCCCGCGTTCATGGAAAAATATTTGAGGTTGCCTGTGGAACCACGACTGTACTAAGACCT
The DNA here is from genome assembly GCF_023864275.1 of Schistocerca cancellata. Classification (NCBI taxonomy): domain Eukaryota; kingdom Metazoa; phylum Arthropoda; class Insecta; order Orthoptera; family Acrididae; genus Schistocerca; species Schistocerca cancellata. The sequence continues at coordinate 380,976,644 of NC_064634.1, read as the reverse complement.
ACACCGCTTTCTGCTAAGCAAATCGACGACCGCGAATGACTTTATCCAGGGCAGCCAAAATATGGAAATCGCATGGGAAGAAATTGGGACTGCATGGGGGATGTGTAAGGGCTTCCCAGTGAAACTTCTGCAGCGTAGTCGAAACAACCTTGGGAACATGTGGACCGGCCCACAAGATTTACTTGGAAGCCCTTACACATCCTAATACAGTCCTGATCTTTACCCATGCGATTTCCATATTTTTTTGGTCCCGTGAAGTAATAATTAAATTCCATGGAGAAGAAATAAAAACTTTGAGGTTTGCCGACGACATTGTAATTCTATCAGAGGCAGGAAAGAACCTGGGAGAGCAGCTGAACGGAGTGGACAGTGTCTTGAAAGGAGGATATAGGATGAGCATCAACAAAAGCAAAACGAGGATAATGGAATGTAGTCAAATTAAATCAGTTGGTTCTGAGGAAATTGGGTTAGGAAATCAGACACTTAAAGTAGTAGATGAGTTTTGCAATTTGGGGAGGAAAATAACTGATGTTGGTCGAAGTAGGATATAGAAATGTAGAGTGGCTATTGAAAGGAAAGCGTTTATGAAGAAGAGAAATTTGTTAACATCGAGCATAGATGTGTCAGGAAGTCTTTTCTGAAAGTATTTTTATGGAGTGTAGCCATGTATGGAAGTGAAACATGGACGGTAAACAGTTTAGAAAAGAAGAGCATAGAAGCTATCGAAATGTGGTGCCACAGAAGAATGCTGAAGACTAGATGGGTAGATCACGTAACTAATGAAGAAATACTGAATAGAATTGGGAAGAAGAGGAATTTGTGACTCAACTTGTCTAGAAGAAGAGATCGGTTGGTAGGAGGCGTTTTGAGGCATCAAGGAATCACTAATTTAGTATTGGAGGGAAGTGAGGAGGGTAAAAATCGTAGACGGAGACGAAGAGATGAATGCACTAAGCAGATTCAGAAGGAAGCAGGTTGCAGTAGTTATCCGGAGATGAAGAGACTTGCACAGGATAGAGTAACTGCATCAAACCAGTCTCTGGACTGAAGACCACAACAACAACAGCTAACAACAAACCTTTTTTCCAACAAGGCATTGAGCGCCTTGTCTCACAGTGGGATTAATGTATTAACAGTTATGGCTATTACTTTTGAAATAATAAACAGTGTTCTTCCTTTTTCAGTGTTTCGGGTTTTTATTGGACTCCCCGTAATGCACTGAAAAGAAGAGGGAGACCATGCTTCAGTGTTTCAGTATGTCTGGCGAAAACTGGTGCAACTGGACCACAGAGCTGGTGCTTGGTCTGATGACTAGGCATAGGCTGGGCCCAGCTCGTGAACGCGGCGGCAGCAGCAGCCGTCACGGCTTCTGGGAAACGGGCAGGCTGCCTTTCACTGAGGGGGCGGCAGTCGCGTGCCGTGCCGGTCGGCGTTCCGAGAACCTGCCGCTCCGCGAGACCGTAAATCCAATCGCTGACTGACACAATGCGCAACACTCAGATCGAGACAGCACTGCGTGACACCCAATTCAGAACGCTCGGCTTTGATTTCAACTTCAGTCATCAGACGGCTATCCGATGATACTGATTTTCTCGAGTGGTAGTGTCGGAAGGTTAGGTTTAATTTCGAGGGTAAGTCAGGAAGAAACGACCAGTAGTGCATTCTTGCTGTGCAGATTGACTTTGTGTCACCAGTTTTCTCACTAGTTTGACGGGACCAGCCATGAATTTCTTTCCTGTTCCAGTCCCTTCATCTCAGAGTAGTGCACCAAACGTTCTCAAATATTTGTTCGATGAATTCCAGGTTCTGTCTCCCCTCCAGTTTTTATCCTCTACGGTCGCTCAACTTCCATACAAGCTATTTCTTGGTGTATTAACACGTTTCCTCTCTTATTATCCCTGCTTCTTGTTAATGTTTTCCACATAATCCTCTCTTTGCCGTTTTTGTAGACAGTTTTTTTTTTTTTAGACCACCTAATATTCAACATCCTGCTACAGCACCACTTCTCAAACGCTTCGATTCTCTTCTTTTCCGGTTCTCCTCACTGTTCATGAATTGCTTCCATACAATGCTGTGTTCGAACTGTACATTCTCAGAAATTGCTTTCTCCAATTAATTCAGATGTTTGACACTAGTAGACTCGTTTTTGGGATGAATGCCCTCTTTGCCTGTGCTAATTTACTTTTCGTGACCTCTTGTTTCGTCCACCTTGGGTTATTTTGCTTCTAAGGTAGCAAAATACCTTCACTTCGTCTACTTCACGGTACTCAGTTTCAATGTTAAGCTTATTGTTAATCTCATTTCTGCCACTTCTCATTATTTTCGTCTTTCTTCGGTTTACTCTCAGTCCATAGATTGTGCTCATTAGACTGCCCATTCTTTTCGGCAGTTCTTCCTTGCTTTCACTGAGGTTTCTAAATCATCAGCGAATTTTACCTTTCACCTTGAATTTTAATACTGCTCTTGAATCTTACCTTTGTTTCCCTCATTGTTGTTTCGATGTATATATTAAATGGTTGATCGATAGACTGCATCCCTGTCTTACATCCTTTCTAATCCAAGCATTTCATTCTTTGTTCTTTCTTTTGGTTGTGGTACGAGTTCATAATTACCTGTCTTTTGCTGTAATTTACATCTGTTTTCCGGATAAGTTAGAACGTATTACTTCTTTTTACATTGGCGAACTCTTTTCCAGGACAACAAATTCTATGAACGCGTCTTGATCTTTCTTAGTTATTGCTTCCATTATCAAGCGCAACGTCAAAACTTTCCTAAAGCCAAACTGATCGTCATCTAACCGATCCTCATTTTTCTTTTCCATTCTTCTGTATATTATTCTTGCCATCATCTTGGACACATTAGCTGTTAAGCTGATTGATTATAGGCTTCTAGCCAGGGTCAGATAGTTTATTTGACGTCTTGTCTCGGTGTTGTGCAAGTGCCAGTCAAAGAAGTTGTCGTGCATTATGCGACCTACAGGTCAGAGCTTTTATTCCATTTCTGAATGCTCGGAATATGATTACACAGGAATGAACGAAAATAAGCGAGACAGTAGTGTGAAGTGACCAGCAATTAAAGAACAAACTTGGAACACGAAATTCGACTTAAACTCCGCCACTCATCACAAACTATTGCCGGCCGCGGTGGTCTCGCGGTTCTAGGCGCTCAGTCCGGAGCCGCGCGACTGCTACGGTCGCAGGTTCGAATCCTGCTTCGGGCATGGATGTGTGTGATGTCCTTAGGTTAGTTAGGTTTAAGTAGTTCTAAGTTCTAGGGGACTGATGACCACAGATGTTAAGTCCCATAGTGCTCAGAGCCATTTGAACCATTTGAACCACAAATTATTTGGAGAACGTAGTGAAGAACGATATCGTGTGAGGCAGACGCCATCAGTAGACGCTGAAACTATGTACGACTTTGGCTGCAGCACGCTGGTTTTCCGGCAATTGAGTAGCCAACACATAACACAGCGAATGACTGCAGCACTGACATTTCTGACGCGGTTTCAGGCAGTTGGAAATGAACTTCTTGATGAAATTGTTATTGGTAATGAAATGTGAGTATCTTACACCCCAGATACTAAGCTATCTACATCTACATCTACATCTACATCCATACTCCGCAAGCCACCTGACGGTGTGTGGCGGAGGGTACCTTCAGTACCTCTATCGGTTCTCCCTTCTATTCCAGTCTCGTATTGTTCGTGGAAAGAAGGATTGTCGGTATGCCTCTGTGTGGGCTCTAATCTCTCTGATTTTATCCTCATGGTCTCTTCGCGAGATATACGTAGGAAGGAGCAATATACTGCTTGACTCTTCGGTGAAGGTATGTTCTCGAAACTTTGACAAAAGCCCGTACCGAGCTACTGAGCGTCTCTCCTGCAGAGTCTTCCACTGGAGTTTATCTATCATCTCCGTAACGCTTTCGCGATTACTAAATGATCCTGTAACGAAGCGCGCTGCTCTCCGTTGGATCTTCTCTATGTCTTGTATCAACCCTATCTGGTACGGATCCCACACTGCTGAGCAGTATTCAAGCAGTGGGCGAACAAGCGTACTGTAACCTACTTCCTTTGTTTTCGGATTGCATTTCCTTAGGATTCTTCCAATGAATCTCAGTCTGGCATCTGCTTTACCGACAATCAACATTATATGATCATTCCATTTTAAATCACTCCTAATGCGTACTCCCAGATAATTTATGGTATTAACTGCTTCCAGTTGCTGACCTGCTATTTTGTAGCTAAATGATAAAGGATATATCTTTCTGTGTATTCGCAGCACATTACACTTGTCTACATTGAGATTCAGTTGCCATTCCCTGCACCATGCGTCAATTCGCTGCAGATCCTCCTGCATTTCAGTACAATTTTCCATTGTTACAACCTCTCGATACACCACAGCATCATCTGCAAAAAGCCTCAGTGAACTTCCGATGTCATCCACCAGGTCATTTATGTATATTGTGAATAGCAACGGTCCTATGACACTCCCCTGCGGCACACCTGAAATTACTCTTACTTCGGAAGACTTCTCTCCATTGAGAATAACATGCTGCGTCCTGTTATCTAGGAACTCCTCAATCCAATCACACAATTGGTCTGATAGTCCATATGCTCTTACTTTGTTCAATAAACGACTGTGGGGAACTGTATCGAACGCCTTGCGGAAGTCAAGAAACACGGCATCTACCTGTGAACCCGTGTCTATGGCCCTCTGAGTCTCGTGGACGAATAGCGCGAGCTGGGTTTCACATGACCGTCTTTTTCGAAACCCATGCTGATTCCTACAGAGTAGATTTCTAGTCTCCAGAAAAGTCATTATACTCGAACACAATACGTGTTCCAAAATTCTACAACTGATCGACGTTAGAGATATAGGTCTATAGTTCTGCACATCTGTTCGACGTCCCTTCTTGAAAACGGGGATGACCTGTGCCCTTTTCCAATCCTTTGGAACGCTACGCTCTTCTAGAGACCTACGGTACACCGCTGCAAGAAGGGGGGCAAGTTCCTTCGCGTACTCTGTGTAAAATTGAACTGGTATCCCATCAGGTCCAGAGGCCTTTCCTCTTTTGAGCGATTTTAATTGTTTCTCTATCCCTCTGTCGTCTATTTTGATATCTACCATTTTGTCATCTGTGCGACAATCTAGAGAAGGAACTACAGTGCAATCTTCCTCTGTGAAACAACTTTGGAAAAAGACATTTAGTATCTCGGCCTTTAGTCTGTCATCCTCTGTTTCAGTACCATTTTGGTCACAGAGTGTCTGGACATTTTGTTTTGATCCACCTACCGCTTTGACATAAGACCAAAATTTCTTAGGATTTTCTGCCAAGTCAGTACATAGAACTTTACTTTGGAATTCATTGAACGCCTCTCGCATAGCTCTCTTCACACTACATTTCGCTTCGCGTAATTTTTGTTTGTCTGCAAGGCTTTGGCTATGTTTATGTTTGCTGTGAAGTTCCCTTTGCTTCCGCAGCAGTTTTCTAACTCGGTTGTTGAACCTCGGTGGCTCTTTTCCATCTCTTACGATCTTGCTTGGCACATACTCATCTAACGCATATTGTACGATGGTTTTGAACTTTGTCCACTGATCCTCAACACTATCAGTACTTGAGACAAAACTTTTGTGTTGAGCCAACAGGTACTCTGAAATCTGCTTTTTGTCACTTTTTCTAAACAGAAAAATCTTCCTACCCTTTTTAATATTCCTATTTACGGCTGAAATCATCGATGCCGTAACCGCTTTATGATCACTGATTCCCTGTTCTGCGTTAACTTTTTCAAATAGTTCGGGTCTGTTTGTCACCAGAAGGTCTAATATGTTATCGCCACGAGTCGGTTCTCTGTTTAACTGCTCAAGGTAGTTTTCAGATAAAGCACTTAAAAAAAATTCACTGGATTCTTTGTCCCTGCCACCCGTTATGAACGTCTGAGTCTCCCAGTCTATATCCGGCAAATTAAAATCTCCACCCAGAACTGTAACATGGTGGGGAAACCTACTCGAAATATTTTCCAAATTATCCTTCAGGTGCTCAGCCACAACAGCTGCTGAGCCAGGGGGCCTATAGAGACATCCAATTACCATGTCTGAGCCTGCTTTAACCGTGACCTTCACCCAAATCATTTCACATTTCGGATCTCCGTCAATTTCCTTCGATACTATTGCACTTCTTATCGCTATAAACACGCCTCCCCCTTCACTGTCCAGCCTGTCTCTGCGGTATACATTCCAATCTGAGTTTAGGATTTCGTTACTGTTTACGTCTGGTTTCAGCCAACTTTCTGTCCCTAGTACTATATGGGCGTTGTGATCGTTTATTAATGAGAGCAGTTCTGGGACCTTTCTATAGACGCTCCTGCAGTTTACTATTAGCACATTAATATTGTTATTCCCTGTTTCATTTTGCCTACTCCTATCTTGCCGCGTCTCAGGAGGCGTCTTGTCGGGCCTAGGGAGGGGATTCTCTAACCTAAAAATCCCCCATGTGCACTCCACACGTACTCCGCTACCCTTGTAGCCGCTTCCGGTGTGTAGTGCACGCCTGACCTATTCAGGGGGACCCTACATTTCTCCACCCGATAGCGGAGGTCGAGAAATTTGCACCCCAGATCTCCACAGAATCGTCTGAGCCTCTGGTTTAAGCCTTCCACTCGGCTCCAAACCAGCGGACCGCGATCGGTTCTGGGAACGATACTACAAATAGTTAGCTCTGATTCCACCCCGCGAGCGAGGCTTTCCGCCTTCACCAATTCCGCCAACCGCCTGTACGAACTGAGGATGACCTCTGAACCCAGACGGCAGGAGTCATTGGTGCCGACATGAGCAACAATTTGCAGTCGGGTGCACCCAGTGCTCTCTATCGCCGCCGGTAGGGCCTCCTCCACATCTCGGATGAGACCCCCCGGCAAGCAGACAGAGTGAACACTGGCCTTCTTCCCCGACCTTCTCGCTATTTCCCTAAGGGGCTCCATCACCCGCCTAACGTTGGAGCTCCCAATAACTAATAAACCCCTCCCCCCGTGTGCCTGCTCGGACCTTGCTGAAGGAGCAGCCACATGTCCCCTCACAGGCAGAGCGGGCGATGCCACACGGCCAGCCTCCACATTGACCTTCCGCCTCGTGCGCCGCGAACGCCGCTGAACCCGCCACTCCCCTTGGGGAGAGGGTGGCCCAACCGCGCCCGGTACCCGCGAAGATGTCTCGACAGCAGGGACAGTGGGTGAAGCATGTAACACCTGGGGTGTACCTTGCGACGCACCAGACTCCCCACTGCCGCTACACTCCGAGGCAGCAGCCTGAAGACGGCTGACCGCGGCCATCAACACGCTCAGCTGTTCGCGAACAGTGGCCAGCTCCTCCTGCGTCCGTACACAGCAGTCACACATCCTATCCATCCTAAGGAAACAATTTACTGAAGGGAGTTAATCAACCTTTAACTAGACTGCTAATTCACTAAAGGCGGCTGCTTATTCACTAAACTGTGGTTGCTAGCCACTTCTTGTAGAAAACAATGAAAATAGCACTACCTGTCTCTGGACTGTATTGAAAACAAACTCTAGCACTACTGGCACTATGGTTGACTACAGGGACTCTCTCTTACTGTATTCAAAACAAACACGAAATCTATGGAACACTATTAAGAGCACTCGAAAAATAAAGCTTCCTAAAAGCAAATACACACGGAAGAAGAAGTGACAAGTAAGAAAAATACAGTTAATACTTAAATTAAGGTAGCTCGCTGCACAGCAGACGTGAAGCAGGTGGCAGTTGTGTGGAGTCATATGTCATCGTCGAAAAACAGCAAGGACTCAAAGAAACTCTGCCACACAAAAATTCAAGGCGACCTTTTTTTGTGGGATCGTGAAGGTATTCCCATGGTGGATTTCCTGCTGAATGGCACTGGTATCAATGCAGATCGACATTGTGACGGCCTGCGAAAATTACGGCGAGCAATCCAAAATCGTAGGCGTCGTATGCCTTCTCGCGGTATTAATTTTTTTCACGGCAATGTCCGTCCTCGCACTGCTGCTACAACCAGAGATCTGCTGGATAAGTTTGGATGGGAAACTGTTGATCACCCATCTGACAATCCGAAGCATACTACTAGTGATTTCCACCTTTTCGTAGGGTTTGAATCGTTAGTTGGCGGGAAACATTTTGTAAATGAGGTCGAAGTCAAGAATGTAGTGAATACTGGCTTACTAGACCGGCGGCACTGAGTTTGATACAGAAATTCTAAAGTTCACGGCCCGATATGGCAAATGCTTAACGGAGGTGATATGCAGAGAAATAAACTAACAGTTTTAGTTTTGTCCATAGCTGCATGGAAGCGAGGTCGTTGGTGTAGCTTAATAATTTAAGAGAAAATTTCAGCTCAAGCATGGCTGAGCCGGTGTATTCTCTTAAATTGGTAAGTAATGTATCTTCTGTTGGTAAAATATATGTCTTGAATGCATTATAGCCAAATGACCGCCCCTGTGTAGTAGCCCTGTTCGCGTTCGGATTCGTCTTGGCCAGTTTCCAGCTATAAGGGAAAGGAGCTACTTGTTCCGTCTGAAGACGATGGACCGGTCTTTCCTTAATCCTTCTAAACTGCTGTTGGTTTGAGTTGACTAGGCTGATTTCAAGAGAGAGTAATTTTCCATGTCGATCGATGTTCTGCAACACATTAGAGAAGCTCTGTAAGCGATATCGGGAAATGGCCAATGAGATAATCCCACGTGGTGCTCTCGATTCTGATTGATTGCCTGGTAGGTCCAAGGGTGAAATAATTTCGTGGAGTGTTTAGGGCGGTCGCGAAATCGAGGAGTCGAGCGGCAGCGCTCTCATTGTGTAGATCTACATCTACACCTACATGACTACTCTGCAATTCACATTAAGTGCATGGCAGAGGATTTTTCGGACCACCTTCAGACTATTTCTCTACCGTTCCACCCTCAAAGAGAGCGTGGGAAATATGAACTCTTAAATATTTATGTACGAGCTCTGTTTTCTCTTATTTTATTACGATGATCATTTCTCTCTTTGCAGGCTTGCGTCAGTACATTTGTATCGCATTCAGAGAAGAGAGTTGGTAATTGAAATTTCGTGAAAAATCTTGCCATAACGAAAAACACCTTCGTTTTAATAATTGCCACACCAACAAGCGATCATATCCGTGACACTCTCTCACGTTTTTCGTGATAATATGAAACGAGCTACACTCCTTTTGACTTTTTCGATGTCCTCCGTCAATCCTGTCTGGTAAGGATCCAATATCGCACAGAAATTCTAGCAGAGGTCGGAGAAGCATAGTGTAGGCATTCTCTTTAATAGATCTGTTGCATCTTCTAAGCGTTCTGCCAATAAAACGCTGTCTTTGGCATGTCTTCCCCACAACACTGTATAAGGGATCGTTCCAATTTAAGTTGTTCTTAACTGTAATTCCAAGGTATTTAGTTGAACTGACAGACTTCGGATGTGTGTGACTTATCGTTTAACCGAAATTTAACGTACTTCTTTTCGTACTCATGTGGATTACCTCACACCTTTTCTTACACACACACACACACACACACACACACACACACACACACACACACATATATATATATATATATATATATATATATATATATATATATATATATACAGGGTGAGTCACCTAACGTTACCGCTGGATATATTTCGTAAACCACATCAAATACTGACGAATCGATTCCACAGACGTGAGGAGAGGGGCTAGTGTAATTGGTTAATACAAACCATAAAAAAATGCACGGAAGTATGTTTTTTAACACAAACCTACGTTTTTTTAAATGGAACCCCTTTAGTTTTGTTAGCACATCTGAACATATAAACAAATACGTAATCAGTGCCGTTTGTTGCATTGTAAAATGTTAATTACATCCGGAGATATTGTAACCTGAAGTTGACGCTTGAGTACCACTCCTCCGCTGTTCGATCGTGTGTATCGGAGAGCACCGGATTACGTAGGGATCCAAAGGGAACGGTGATGGACCTTAGGTACAGAAGAGACTGGAACAGCACATTACGTCCACATGCGAACACCTTTTTATTGGTCTTTTTCACTGACGCACATGTACTTTACCATGAGGGGTGAGGAACACGTACACACGTGGTTTCCGTTTTCAATTACGGTGTGGAATAGAGTGTGTCCCGACATGTCAGGCCAATAGATGTTCAATGTGGTGGCCATCATTTGCTGCACACAATTGCAATCTCTGGCGTAATGAATGTCGTACACGCCGCAGTACAGCTGGTGTAATCTCGCCGCAGGCTGCCACAATACGTTGTTTCATATCCTCTGGGGTTGTAGGCACATCACGGTACGCATTCTCCTTTAACGTACCCCACAGAAAGAAGTCCAGAGGTGTAAGATCAGGAGAACGGGCTGGCCAATTTATGCGTCCTCCACGTCCTATGAAACGCCCGTCGAACGTGTACCTCACCCCTCATGGTAATGTACATGTGCGTCAGTGAAAAAGACCAATAGAAAGGTGTTAGCATGTGGACGTAATGTGCTGTTCCAGTCTCTTCTGTACCTAAGGTCCATCACCGTTCCCTTTGGATCCCTACGTAATTCGGTGCTCTCCGATACACACGATCGAACAGCGGAGGAGTGGTACTCAAGCGTCAACTTTAGGTTACAATATCTCCGGATGTAATTAACATTTTACAATGCAACAAACGGCACTGATTACGTATTTGTTTATATGTTCAGATGTGCTAACAAAACTAAAGGGGTTCCATTTAAAAAAACGTAGGTTTGTGTTAAAAAACATACTTCCGTGCATTTTTTTATGGTTTGTATTAACCAATTACACTAGCCCCTCTCCTCATGTTCGGTCTGTGGAATCGATTCGTCAGTATTTGATGTGGTTTACGAAATATATCCAGCGGTAATGTTAGGTGACTCACCCTATATATATATATATATATATATATATATATATATATATATATATAATTGTGCAGTTAGTTTTTATCTTCTGATGACTTTAATAGACAGTAATTGGTTTTGACCTTCTGATGACTTTAGTAGACAGTAAATGGCAGCATCATCTGCCAACAGTCTAAGAGAGCTGCTCAGATTGTCTCCTAAACCGTTCATATAGATTGGGATCAGAAGAAGGCCTGTAACACTTTCTTGGGGAACGCCTTTTACTCTATAATTTTCCATCGATCAGTACATACTTTGAGGTCTTTGACACGAAATCACTAATCCAGTCACACAACTGAATCGATACTCCATAGGCACGCAACTGGATTGGAAGTCTGTCGTCAGGAACAGTGTCAAAAGCTTCCTGTCAATCTAGAAATATGGAATCAATCTTGGATTCCCAATAGGTAGCAGTCATTACGTTGCGTAAATAAAGAGCTAGTTGTGTGCCACAAGAAAGGCATTTTCTGAATCTGTGTTGCCTATGTGTTAATAGACCTCTTTGGTCGAGATAATTCGTAATGTTCGAACACAGCATATGCTCCAAAATCCTACTGTAAATCGACTTCAGTGATACGGGTATACAATTCATCGGAATACTCCTGTTTCCTTTCTTGAGCATTGGTGTGACCTATGCAACAAGTGTGGAAGTCGGATACCCTCTGGGGTGGACGTGGTGTTTCCGCATTGTATTTCAGAAGTGAGAAGATGGTAATCCTCCGTGTTCAGCAGAGTTGTTTCATACAATGAGAGATTTCGAAGGTACGTTTCCGTGTGCAGTCATGGATTTCGGGTTGAGTTATTCCGGTTTTCGAGGCGACTTTTGCCGTTGAGTGAGTGTGCAGACGCTCAGTGAACAGAGACCTCGTTTTAGGTTGTGTGGCCAAGTAGCTAGCTGGACGGTGGTGGTTTTCGTAGAGAAAGCTACTTCCACTTCATGTGACCTAATTAGGTTTGCTGTTTTTTAAGAAATGTTACCTACATATGCTAGCCATACATTTGATTGTATTATTGGTTCCTTATAAAGAGCCAAGAAATTCTTTCTTTTTTGTTATTTGTCTCAACAAACTGTCTATCATGGAACTGGGAAAGTCATTGGCCACTACAATTTCCTTAATGATGCCTAATTCTTTCTCCCTCTCCACTTTTTCATTGGGATTTTGCTTGTTCTGTGTATCACCGTTTTGTATGCAGATTCCTTGTGTGCATCTGGGTGACATGACGTGGCAGGGATTGTGTTGCTGGAGGTTGTCTTTTTTCTATACACAAACCCAGAAAATTAATACTATTGTGTTTTTGGTATTCAGCTGTTTAAATGGTTCAGAGCACTATGGGACGTAACATCTGAGGTCATCAGTCCCATAGACAGAACAACTTAAACCTAACTAACCTAAGGATAGCACACACAACCATGCCAGAGGCAGGATTCGAACCTGCGACCGTAGCAGCAGCGCGGTTCCGGACTAAAGCGTCTAGAGCCGCTCGACCACAACGGCCGGCTATTCAGCTGTGAAATTAATTTTGTTGTTTACACAATTAAACATATTTATGAAGTTGTTGATGTCTCTGGTGCCGCCTTTGAGTAAAATATACCTTTTGTAGTATACTATGCTTTTTAAGTAGGGTTCCTGGCTGCTGAATATTTTTTGTCGTATGTCGTTTACGAAAATGTCTGTTATTGCGCCAGATATCGATTGGCCCATTGCTAGTTCGTCTCGTTGTTGATAATATTACCATCGAAACAAAGTGACTGTAATTGAGGATTACTTGCAGTAACTCTACAAATTCAGTAATTGGCTTGTGAGCAAGTAAGTTGTTCTTTATATTGCACTGCTTCTTTAACAGAGATACTGGAATATAGATTTGTGATGTCTAGTGGTACAAAATGGCCACCTTATGGGATGTTTATTTTTTTTTTATTTCAGTGAATGGTGTGGTACTGTTTTTACAGCGTATGTTGTTTCATATGTGAAATACTTTTTTTAAGAATCGATTGAGCTTGTGAGATAGATTATAAATGCGAGGTTGTTCATACTGTTAACTACAGGCATTACAGGACATCCTTCCTTGTGTACCTTAGGTTGGGCTCTTAGTAGGGGAGCTTCACGGTTCATACAGGTGATGTATTTCTTTTTAATATTCTCATCATCATCATCATCATCATCATCATCATCATCATCATCATTTAAGACTGATTATGCCTTTCAGCGTTCAGTCTGCAGCATAGCCCCCCTTATATCTTAGGAGTCCCTGGTTTGTCAGTTAGAGGTGGGACTCCGTCACCTCCAATGGTCCGAGGCATTTTGCTCTGATTGTTGCTAGCATCATATTTAAAGTACCAGGGAAGCAGGTTGCTAGTCTTACTTGCCCCGAGTCCCATTGGGTTTTACCCCTAACGGCTGAGGGACTAACCGGTGGATTTGGTAGTCTTTGTCGTATGAGCACAAAGGTGACCACGACTCAGAATATGTCCGAGATGCCCAGCCTTATTCCAAAGTAACTGGTATCCCGACTGTCGGGACCACTTACTTGGCCACTCATACGTTGCCCGTGGTTCATGAACTAGGACATGACTACAGGAACCCACACCATGAATATTCTGTCAGCAAGAAATGTGTTTCTTTACTGTCGCATGATTTTGTTAAGGAACTGTTTTGTGAGATCTTTGTTAAGTTGTACAATGTTATTTTCTGCGAAGAATTTACGAGTTTCCTCAGTGTATTCACTTTATTTATAATGACAATTATGTGGCTTTTATCTGATTTTAATGTTAGTACCTGATTTTCTCTAAGTTTTTTGTTTGTACTACTTACTGTTTCTGAATCATTTTGTATCTATCTACTGTTATTTTCATACTTCACTACTTCTTTTTCAAGGAATTTGTTCAGTTTGTGGCCTATGGCAGAGATTTTACAATGTCTGTGGCAGTCTTTGTTGCCACTATGAGCCGTTTAAGTGTGTTGTCTGGCAGGTTTTCTTTTGCATTATATTTTAAAACTTTGTTTAACAGGTTTAACTCTCTTTCATTAAATACTTTGTCTGTGTTACTCACTTCTCTGCTGTAGAATGTGTATGTGTTTTTAACAAAATATTCCCTTCTTTACTATTTGATACTGTTTAGATTACAAATCGTTTAGTTTCTTAGGTGTGTGTGTGTTAGATATCTCAAGGTACTCCTTACAAACTATGACATTAATTTTCTCCCATAAAAAGTTCCACATATTAGGATCCATGCTGTTTGCTATTTGTAAATGTATGTCCCAAAAGTTGTCTTTTTAGAATTTCTTTCTTCTTGAAACTTCCTGGCAGATTAAAACTGTGTGCCCGACCGAGACTCGAACTCGGGACCTTTGCCTTTCGCGGGCAAGTGCTCTACCATCTGAGCTACCGAAGCACGACTCACGCCCGGTCTCACAGCTTTACTTCTGTCAGTATCTCGTCTCCTACCTTCCAAACTTTACAGAAGCTCTCCGGCGAACCTTGCAGAACTAGCACTCCTGAAAGAAAGGATCCGATTTTCCGATTGCAGTCTAACCTCGAAATGACGCAAGTGAGGGAGAAAATCACACATGCAAACACCGCCAAACCTATTCCTGTAAACAAATGCATAAATGCACTTGAGAAAAAGAATAAATTCTCGAAACGCGTTGTGCTAAGTATAAAAAAATAAGTAACTGGTGCAGTTTTTATTATTTAAATTATGAATAACACAGTTACAGGCTTTCCTGATACATCGAATGTGATGAACGAAACTGAAGAATCAACATTCAAGACGAACAATGCAACGATTCTATTGTCACCACGAAGCGAGTCGTAGCGGAGTGGTTACCACGTTCGGTTCGTATTTGTTCGAGGTATTCGAAGCTCTATCCGACCATTTAATTTTAGGTTATTTATATTTATATAACCGCGTAAGGTAAATGCCGATATAATTCCTCTGAAAATGACACGAGCGACTTCTTTCCCATCCGTCATCCAGCCCGTAAATCATACGGGAGTAGCAGCTACTCCTCTACCATCTACAGGAAGTGCTAGCAATAATACGTAAAACAATGTTAATGGGAACGCTGTGACATCACTTAATGGAACTTATGCAAGTTTCAACTCCTGCTGATTTTGGATCTCACGTTGTGTTGGACACACGGATACGCCATCATTGTACGGTCAACTTCATTTTCCTATGCATGTTTGAAGCCTGTTCTACCACAGACGAGCTGTTCAATAGTGGCAATAGACATACGTTGCCGAAACAAAACTTAACGTCTAATTTCTGTGCCGAATTTGAATTAAGCGTGCTGGCGTTGCGGCACGTGACGCACTGGGGAAAGTATATAACCGGAGCAGAGACATAAGGGGAATCATTCTAGCGACGATACGGGCCGCAAATAAGGAAAACCATTGACAAAAGCGACTTTGACGAAGGGCATATAGTTATGGTCTTGCGCATGGGAACGAATATCTTTGATATGGTGAACCTGATCGGCACGCTACTGTTGAAGTGTTGCTATCGTCAGCTTCTATGCAAAGTTGTTATAGACGGTGAAACCAATAGCAGATGACAAGGTGTTGGACGTCCACCAGCCGGCCGCTGTGGGTGAGCGGTTCTAGGCGCTTCAGTCTGGAACCGCGCGACCGCTACGGTCGCAGGTTCGAATCCTGCCTCGGGCATGGAGGTGTGTGATGTCCTTAGGTCAGTTAGGTTTAAGTATTTCTAAGTTCTAGGGGACTGATGACCTCAGATGTTAAGTCCCATAGTGATCAGAGCCATTTGAGCATTTGGACGTCCACCTCTCATCACAGAACATAGAGATCGAAGGCTTGCCCGCTCTGCACAGCAGGGTAGGCGGCGATCTGACGGCAGAGTACGGTGCTGATGCGGGCACAAGTGTTTTGGAGCACACTGTTAAGCGCACATTAGTTAACATGGGACCGTGCATTAGATGACTCGTACGTGTTACCAGGTTGCCCAAAAACATTGTCAATTACGAATGCAGCGGGCACAGGATCATCGAGATTGGAGCTTGGATCAATGGAAACGCATCGCCTGATGTAACGAATCCCCTTTTTTGTTATACCAGGTTGATGATCGTGGCCGGATACGCTGTCATCAAGGCCAAAGGCTGCTCGGAACGTGCACCGCGCCGCAGCGGCAGGTCGACGGGGGCAGTACAGTAAGGTGACAAAAGTCATGGGATACCTCCTAATATCGTGTCCGTCCTTTTCTGCCCGCCGTAGCGCAGCACCTCGTCGCGGCATGGGCTCAACAGTCGCTGGAAGTCCCACGTGGAAACACTGAATAGTGTTGCCACTATATCCGTCCATAATGGAAAAAGTGTTGTCAGTGCAGCATATTGTGCACGAACTGATTTCTCTATTATGTCCCGCAAATATTCTATGGGATTCATGCCGGGCGATCTGGGTGGCCAAATCTTTCGTTCGAATTGTTTAGAATGTTATTCAAACCGATTGTGAACAATTTGATCTGGTGACATGGAGCATTGTCATCAACAAAAATCTATTATTGTCTGGAAACATGAAGTCTGGCTGCAAATGGTCTCCAAGTAGCCTAACATAACCGTTCCCAGGTAATGATCGGTTCAGTTGGACCAGAGGTCCCAGACCATTCCTTGTAAACACAACCCACGTTATTATGGAGCTACGACCAAACTGCAAAGTGCCTCTTTTACAACACAGGTCTGTGACTTCGTAATGTGTACGCCACTCTCGAACCCTAACATCAGCTCTTACCAACTGAAATCGGGACTCATCTGACCAGGCCAAGGTTTTCCAGTCGTCTACGATCCAACTGATATGGTCACGAGCCCAGGAGAGGTGCTGCAGGCGATGTCGTGCTTTTAGCTAAAGCACTCGCATCAGTCGCCTGCTGCCATAGCCCGTCAACGCCAAATTTCGCTGCAATTTCCTAACGTATGGTTCGTCGTACATCCCACATTGTGTTGCTTATCTGTTAGCACTGTCAAGTCTACGCGTACGCCGCTGCTCTCGGTCGTTAAGCGAGGTCCGTTGGCGACTGCGTTGTCCGTGGTGGGAGGTAATGCCTGAAATTTGGTATCTCGGTGTGCTGGCATAAGGTGTCGCCAGCATACCGGTCGGCAAAGATGAAATGCGAAAATCGATAGTAGAAGCTGGGTCAAGCACGCCGATCACGAGAGAGGCCAAAGACACAGCCTCAAGCAACATGCCACCAACGCCTTCTCGACAGCATGTATGTAAGCCACCGCCGCTGACCGGAGGGCTTCACTGACTCACTAACGCTTATTCCAGTTTGGCGTCTGTCAGTTCGTCATAGAGCGCGCTCAGTTCACGTCACAGGCTACAACAGTACATAGCGACCAGATTAGTGTCTATAGCGGGACTTGTACTTTCCCAACAGTGAGACTAAAGTCTGTACTGGCAAGATTACCTATATTGTCTGCAAGAGGACTATTGCTGATGAGCTTGTAACACAACAAATTGACTTTATTCAAGTTAAGTATCCAGTACAATTACAACTGTATCGTTAGAGACGATGAAGAACCCTGGATTGGAAAAATGCCAGTATGAAATTGGTCATAACCTTTTCAAAGGAAAAATCCTCAGAATTCGATTTAACCGATGTGGAGAAAGCACGGGAAACCTAAATCTGGCTGTAGCCATGGAGATTTGAACCTCGTTCCTCCATAATGGAAGTCCATTTTCTCAACATCGACATCACTTCGCTCAGTTCTACAATGAAGGTTCTTCAGCTAATGTATCTTTATGTGAACAGGTTATAGGTCAGAAATAAGAGGATGCTAACGTGCCGCTAGGCCCTATGGGTATTCACGCTCCTCTCTTCAGCTTACCACTTACTGCATTCGACAAGTATTGCGACCTATATTGCTGATCTACAGCGAAAGCTGCACCAGGTCCCATCCCGACGTGGCTACAGCAACGTTCTTCACCTCAGCCACACCTGTTGCGCTTGCTTTACTCGCTAGGTGTCCTAGTGCTTGCCAGCGCTAATATCCACAGAGGGACGGCAAGAACTTAGCTCATAGCGTATTGTCTTGCGTTTAAATAGATTCTGCCAAGGCAAACACGTAAGCTGTGAGGCAGCTTTTATTTACTCGTACAGACTGAATTAAGCATAAAAGGTTTGATAAAAAAATAAACTAAATTGCTCTCGTTTCCTATAGAGGAATTACTTAATGAAAGATAAAATTCGACGAAGAATTTTTATCGAAAAATATGCAGGTATTTCCGTAATTTCTTGTCATAGATAAATGTCCTGTATCTCAGGTGATTCTGGAGAATGAAATACGTGATCAATGATTGTACAATAGTTTCTGTTACCTGAATTCTCTGAAAGAAGTTTGGTTTTGGGAATTTGTGTGGAATTTTAAATATACAATTTTTTGAGGCATTCGAACTTTCTGTGCGAATCGATTTGCACCGGGAACGCTGAAAAGAGCGAAGTATTGCAGTAGTATCTGTAAAGTGCTGCGTGCTCATCGGAACGGATTGTGATGAAACGCAATTTATTTTTCAGTCATTATAGAGACAGGAGCTCTGTCAATGTATGTGTTCACTGGCGGTGTCTGTACAAATAAATTCTTCAGTTTTCTGAACCGAACGTTACCGACGTTTCGACCTCGGTTGAATGCCATTGGCAAGTTGCACCTTGATATTGGTCCTTCAAACAACGGTCAGTGGCAACATGGCTGTGCCCTTGGAAGAGAGACGCACCTTGACAATGCCTCCTGGAACAGAGGCAAGTGGGACCTTGGCAATGATCTTTGTTTCACGCCGAAACGGCGTTTACCGTTGATGAAATATCATGGTGCACAACTCAAAAGAAACCTTATTCGTATCTTCAGATATCGATTTGCAAATAGATAAGCGGCAGAATTGTGCGTTCTTAGGTACTAGATACGTACAGCTTTTGTACAACAAATGTGATTCCGTAATTTTCTAAATTACTTTAGGGGAATACCGGGATAGTTTCTCAAACAGGTCAGGCTACTTCTGTACACCAGAATTTTTCTAACAAGTTAGTGCTCCATATATAATGCTCTCGACGCCTACGAGACGCTAAAGTTTTTCCTTACTGAGTTGAATTAGGTAAAGGGATAAGCCGGCTTTAGAAATAACTACTGCACGATGGACTGTTTGTAAATCGTGAACGAGTATACGGGGTGTCTGGCCATTGAAGGTACAAAAGAAAGTTGCGATAGAGCACAATGAAACAAGCAAATAATCGTCATAAACATAGGTCCGAAACCAGTGGTTTCCCCGGTACGTCATACTACGACTGAGTACTTGAACACAATTACAGTAAGTGTTCCACACCGCGACCGTTCATGTGGAGGCAGGCTTTGGCATGTCTCCTGATCGATGCCAGTACACATCCAAAAATCCCAGGCGTGTTCCGAATGCATTGGCAATCATCAACAATGCGTTCTTAGAGTTCATTGATACTATCAACAGGGCTGAACTAGAATACCGCAAAGCTATTAAATATCCCCACACACAAAAGAAATCCAACGGTTTCAAATCGGGGACGTGGGAGGCCGCGATGTTGGCTGGCGACGACCAATACACTTGTTGTCGAAGATTCGTGCTACGCATTCCCGGACGGCCACATGAGATTGTACCGATGCATCATCATGCATGTATCACATAAAAATCCTTTTACCATAAGGATCATCATTCAAAATGTAGCATTAGACATTAACAATGTTGCATTTGTACATAGATCAGGGAAACAGCTAGTTTCCAGACCTGTGTTTAATAAGAATATTTGTTTTTTGTTTCATTGTCCTCTAATTGCCATTTTTGTCTGGATCTATGATAGTCACACACTCTGCAATGAGTATCATTCAAACTTTGTCTGTGTTTCATAGGTTAACTTTTTAATTCAATTTAAAATCAAATGTATATTGAGACACCCTCGAAAAAGAAGATTTGATTTAGCATATGTTAATATGGTGAAGAGTATACTAGGTGACTTTTAGAAGCATGTGGAAACGTAAACTGAAAATATAGGCAATTTGCAGGCGAAATTTCCTCTTTCAGTATTTCTTTGGCCAGCAGTTGAGTTGGTAATAAACGTCAAGGTTTTTTTGTAATAGAAACGACCTGTGACCGGAACTGTGCTCAGATATCGGAAGAGGCAAGAGCGAAGCTCATGTACATGGAAAAGGTCCGCCGAGTTCGCTCGACTTCATCCGCCAAATACAGCTGGCCCACCAAACTCAGGGAGAGTACAATGTTTTCGAAGTTACTATCCTCTTCCACTCCGTTCATCACAGAAATTATTCATGTCAAACTGTAACACAACGACCCTAACCATCCTCGTCTCACATCGGGCTGCATACATGTGTGTTCGTGGGAGGACACGAACTACTCTGTCTTCCAAAAGATACGGGGCACAGCCTGCATAGAAGAGTGCCGAGGCGCCTACGACTCAGGGGCAACTTACAATGCCGATACAAAAATTAGTATAGCCTTATGGAAGTTTCCAATTCACTCAGTATTTATTGTTGCAGCATGCGTGTGGAGTACATGAAATGATTACATTCACACATCGATAGCACAAGCGGTTCTGGGGCATGAGGTATCGACCCATGCTGAAACACCGTTATTGATATGCGGTGTAGCCTATCCGGTTGCAACGCAGGCGCTGACTTTGGCATCCAGTCGATAGTAAATATGCTGAATACTGTCCTGTGATACGTTATTCCACGCCTGCTGAACCTGTTCACGTAGTTCTGTAAGAGTTGTTGGTTGACGGGTCTCACGAGTTACTTCTCTCCCAATCCAATCCCATACGTACTCTACTGGAGACAAGTCCAGAGATCGTGCCAGGGGAGTTGCTGCACGCCCTGCAGAGCACGTTAAGTTTTACGGGCAGTGTGTGGGCGAGCACTGTCCTGTTGGAACAACACGTCACCCTCCTGTTGCAAGAACGGCAAAAGAACGAGTCTAACAACATTCTGGACGTACCGAGCGTTGGATAGCGTCCCCTGAAGAAAAGCCAAAGATGAACGAGAGTTGTAGCTTATCGCACCCCAGAGCATAAGGCCTGGGATGAGGCCAGTGTGTCTTAGACACTACGAGACAGCTCTCTATGAGACGGCGCTCACCAAGTCTACTTCGTATGCAGACACGTCCATCACTTGTGTGCAGGCAGAATCTGCTTTCGTCGGTGAAGACCACACCGTGCCATTCTATCTTCCAAGCGTACCCCTGACAGCACTAGTCGAGCCCTGCAAGTCGATGCTGTGGCGTGAGAGGAAGACGGACTAGTGGTGTGCGGGCCCGTATTCTCACTGCTAATACGTGGTTCGCAACAGTTCGTGTTGACACGTCTGGGTTCACAAACTCACTTCTCTGTGCTGTGGAAGCTGTACGATCTTCCACTGCTGCGCTTACAATACGACAATCCTGGCGGGCGTCTGTGCTGGGTGGACATCCAGAACCTTGTCTATGGGTGTGAGAATATTCACGTGATTACAGATACCAGCAACATTGTACAACGCAGCACGTCTAAATTGTGTAGCAATTCTCCGAAAGGAGCGTCCGCCACTCGGAAGGCCGTAATTTGACCCCTTTCAAAAGCGCTCCGTTGGCTATAGGAAGTAGGAGTGCGTCTCCCTGGCCCTCTTGCTTCACACATTTGCACCTCATTGAGCCTTGTGGCTGTGAGCATCCGCTGTTAAAAGGTACACAGATGGCGCTGTGGTAGCTATGCCACTATGCTATCTGTTAGCGGACGACGTTGAAACCATTATCAATACGTCTACTATCCCCCATGTGGCATATGCTGCCATTGGATCAAAATCAACGTCGTCTTTCCAGGTGTTGTAACCAGTTGTAACGCGACCGGAACGGTCGCGGAGTGGCCGAGAAAGCGCGGCGGGACCAAACGGAAAGCGGCCCGCGAACAAACAAACGAACGGAAAGGACGGACACAAAACAACGACAGACGTTAGAGAGAGACCTTACGACGACAACAAGCAAGAAGCAACGGAGTGACAGAGACAACCAAACGAATCCAAGACGTCCACTAGTAATGAAAACAGGAACGATAAACACGCTGTCTGTTGTCGAGGCGACGTGTCAAAACTCACGCAACGATTAGACTCGCTGGCTGAGCGAGAGGCAGGCGCTTATATACTCTATCGGGGGCGCCGCTATTGGCCGCTGGAACCACGTGTTCCACTGTGGGGCCTCACACTAAAAGCGGGCCAGGAGGCGCGCGCCGCCACAGCTTCCGGCGCGATGGTGCAGAGACCTCTAGGGGTCTTCGACGTCCATGACGTCTGGTGGGGATTCAAATTCCGCGACGCGCGGTACCAGACAAGGTGTACTAATTTTTTCTTTTCCGGCAGTGTAGTTGAGGTCTAGGTCCAAAAGAGTGCACACATGACAAGGACTTACACTTCCCCGCCTTTGTCATTCAAACAGTTCCGAAGTGGACATCCAATTGCCCAGTTTGATCTAAGCAGATACACGGCTATTCTCAGCCAGTTAGTTAGACAGTACCTCAATTCAGCACCAGGACTCATCTAAAGTCGCCGCCAAGAACGCCAAACTATACCGTAGTAGACCATAATAAACAGATTCCTGACATATTGAGGAACAGTGTTTCTGAATATTATTTCGGATGCGAATATTTTGAAAGGATTTAATTATTTGCTGAAGATGGGAGCAACCTCTATGTTCAGATAAAAAAGTCAAACGGCTCTTGTCATTCCTCGAGGATGTGGCTTGATAGAAAGACGACAGTTTTTTGATGGTTGGCGCCAACGCAGAATATGAAACCTCCGTGGACAGGGCATGTTTTCACTTCTTCAAGTCCCAGCGGGCAGTCTTGGCCACTGCCCCTCCAGCAGCTGGTACTGGCACTGTTTGATGAGGTTGAAACCTCAACAGAATGCAAACATTACAAGGCCATAAAACTTGTGAACGCAGCCGCCTTAGCCGCAGTTTGTCAGATTCTCTGCAGACCAACAAGCAAGACGACCCAGACGTGAAAGCGCTGTGCTCTTGGTTATTGCCGCCTACAGTCCGCATCTTCATTACTTTGAGCTGAAGATGTGTCACTCGAGTATAGCTGTTCACCAGTTTCACTCGTCGCGCGACCCCCGGTGTTCCATGAGACGACACTCACTGCCGAGTGATAAGTACTCATTCAACCATCCCGCCTTTGTCACCTCGATCACTATCTCATGAGTTCATAACTGTCTCTAACATGCTAGGATTCTCAGGTGAACTCAATTCTCTCCGTTGCTTTCATAATCCACGTGTCCTTTAATTCGTTTTGCTTATTATATACACTACTGGTCATT
This sequence comes from Schistocerca cancellata, assembly GCF_023864275.1. Lineage (NCBI taxonomy): Eukaryota > Metazoa > Arthropoda > Insecta > Orthoptera > Acrididae > Schistocerca > Schistocerca cancellata. The sequence goes on along the minus strand of NC_064634.1, from coordinate 380,953,359 downwards.
AAAATTGCTACACCAAGAAGAAATGCAGATGACAAACGGGTATTCATTGGACAAATATATTACACTAGCACTGACATGTGATTACATTTTCATGCAATTTGGGTGCATAGATCCTGAGAAATCAGTATCCAGAACAACCACCTCTGGCCTTGATACCCCTGGGCATTGAGTAAAACAGAGCTTGGATGGCGTGTACAGGTACAGATGCCCATGCAGCTTCAACACGATACCACAGTTCATCAAGAGTAGTGACTGGCGTATTGTGAGAGCCCGTTGCTCGGCCACCATTAACCAGACGTTTTCAGTTGGTGAGACATCTGGAGAATGGTCTGAACAGGGCAGCAGTCGAACATTTTCTGTATCCATAAAGGCCCGTACAGAACCTGCAGCATGCGGTCGTGCATTATCCTGCTGAAATGCAGGGTTTCGCAGCGATCGAATGAGGGGTAGAGCTACGGGTCGTAATACATCTGAAATGTAACGTCCACTGTTCAAAGTACCGTCAAAGCGAACAAGAGGTGACCGAGACGTGTAACCAATAGCACCCCATACCATGACGCCGGGTAATACGCCAGCATGGCGATGACGAATACACGCTTCCAATGTGCGTTCACCGCGATGTCGCCAAACACGGATGCGCCCTTCAGGATGCTGTAAACAGAACCTGGGTTCATCCGAAAAAATGACGTTTTGCCATTCGTGCACCCATGTTCGTCGTTGAGTACACCATCGCAGGCGCTCCTGTCTGTGATGCAGCGTCAAGGGTAACCGCAGCCATGGTCTCCGAGCTGATAGTCCATGTTGCTGCAAACGTCGTCGAACTGTTCGTGCAGATGCTTAATGACTGTTGACTCAGGGATCGAGACGTGGCTGCACGATCCGTTACAGGCATGTGGATAAGATGCCTGTCATCTCGACTGCTAGTGATACGAGGCCGTTGGGATCCAGCACGGCGTTCCATATTACCCTCCTGAACCTACCGATTCCATATTCTGCTAACAGACATTGGATCTCGACCAACGCTAGCAGCAATGTCGCGATACGATAAACCGCAACTGCGATAGACTACAATGCAACCCTTATCAAAGTCGGAAACGTGATGGTACGCATTTCTCCTCCCTACATGAGGCATCACAACAACGTTTCACGAGGCAACGCCGGTCAACTGCTGTTTGTGTATGAGAAATCGGTCGGAAACTTTCCTCATGTCAGCACGTTGTAGGTGTCGCCACTGGCGCCAATCTTGAGTGAGTGCTCAGAAAAGCTAACATTTACATATCACAGCATCTTCTTCCTGTCGGTTAAATTTCGCGTCTGTAGCACGTCATCTTCGTGGTCTAGCAATTTTAATGGCCAGTAGTGTATGTTGATTCCCTTTACTCACTGATAGCTATCTTGCATGTAAGTAATGTTAAATGCTCTGTGAAGGTTGTTTTCGGTTATGTGTTTATGAACTTTAGTAGAACATATTTCGCTGCTAAACTTCAATCTGTTTTATTAGTAGTGTTGAATCCCCTGTCCACCTTCCTCTGTTTCCTAATCAATCCCGTGTAAGTAGGAACGATGTTGATTGCTTTCCGCAGTCGATACTGAGTTAGATATCAATAAGCTCTGTCTCTCTCTCTCTCTCTCTCTCTTTCGGCCTGTCTTCTGACTGGTTTGATGCGGCGCGCCCACGTCTTGAATTATTTGTTGAATGTATTCCAGTCTGTAGCTTCCCCTACAGTTTTTCCCTTCTACAGCTCCATCTAGTACCATGGAGGGTATTCCCTGATATCTTAACAAATGTCGTATCATCCTTTTCCTTCTTCGTCAGTGTCTTCCATATGCCCTTTCTTCATCCATTCTGCGCAGAACCCTCTCATTCTTTATCTTATCAGTCCACCCAATTTTCAACATTCTTACATAGCACCACATTTCAGATTCTTCGATACTGTTCTGTTCCTGTTTTCCACTGTCCACGGTTCACTACCACACAATACTGTGCTCCAAACGCATATCTTCCAAAATTAAGGCCTATGTTTGATACTAGTAGTCTTCTCCCGGCCAAGAGTGCCCTCTTAGCTTGTGTTAGTCTGCTTTTTAAGTCCCCCCTGTCCAAGTTGTTACGGCCCGGAAATTCTGTGGCGATCAGCTTACAACCGACTGTCTGGCGTTTAGGACAGTGGGAGTGGGGTTTCACAAGGTGACACAGCAGCTCCGTGACATCTTTATAATGTGATCGCTTTACGAATTGATTTGTTAGTTTTATGTTTTTCCGACTTGTTTGGTAGCTACAAAAATGTAGCGACAGCTTCGTAAATATTGTGAAAAATGGTACAGTGGCTTTCATCCGAATTCAGTCAAATGGTTCAAATGGCTCTGAGCACTATGGGACTTAACATCTATGGTCATCAGTCCCCTAGAACTTAGAACTACTTAAACCTAACTAACCTAAGGACAGCACACAACACCCAGCCATCACGAGGCAGAGAAAAATCCCTGACCCCGCCGGGAATCGAACCCGGGAACCCGGGCGTGGGAAGCGAGAACGCTACCGCACGACCACGAGATGCGGGCTCCGAATTCAGTCACTTCACTATTCCTAGTAGTGTGCGGTATATTTCCACATAGGCATTTAACAAACAAATGAAATTGCAGTAAATAAAAAATGCGTTTCCATAATAAATGTCAACTACGGCATTTAATTTCTCAAGTGACATAAGAAGACAATCTTTTTTTAAACAATATTTCACAGTTTTCAACCGTAGTGCCTAATATCTGGTCACAACGTAATTGTTCTTGAATACAGAAATAATTTGGAGATAAATACTTCATGGGATAACCCTCTTTTTTTATAATCGTATTCAAGCGCTCTTGCATGTTCACAACGATTTTTACAGTGTAACCAAGCCCAATTAGTTCCCATTTAGCATCTTTTTCAAATCTTGTTTCCAATATAATGCAATTCTTCTGGCCCTTTTCTCCATCCAAATTCTGTATCAGGTCGGGTTAAGGTCGGGCGACTGAGATAGTGTCTGAATAACTTTAGAACATTTATAAATAAACCTTTCTTTCACTAGATACGATGTGTGTTTAACTTCATTGTCTCAGGAAAATTTGAGCGTAGCTTCAATCCCCAAAGTTTCTTCACTTCTGTACAAATTTTACTTCGTGTTGTTGGGACATATCTTCCAATTTTGCGTGATGTCAATAATAGTAATCTCTCGCACAGTCCCACACCTTGTTTTACAGTACGTTACAAATGTTTAGTATGTAACTCGTCAACTGGATTTCCGCTCACCGTACTTCATCCGTCTGTTCAAAAGACTTAGAATTTGTTCTCATTGGTAAATATAATATGTTACCTATTGTTAACGTGGTCGCCTGAGGCCTGAAGCATTTTGCGTCGGTACATTTTGTTCCCCGAGCGAGGTGGCGCAGTGGTTAGCACACTGGACTGGGACGCAGGAGGACGACAATTCAAACTCGCGTCCGGCCGTCCTGATTTAGGTTGTGCGTCATTTCCCTAAATCGCTTCAGGCAAATTCCCGGATGGTTTCTTTGAAAGGGGCACGGCTGACTTCCTTCCCCATTCTTTCCTAATCCGATGGGACCGATGATCTCGATGTTTAGTGCCCTCAGCCAAATCAACATACCATACAACATTTTGTTCACGCATGGCTTTTTGTTTCCCTCTCTTCCGTTGAGCCCTTCTTCTTTAATAACTCTACGGGCAGCTGATTTACGTATATGCTTGCCATGTTGTGCAGCAGCTGAACTGAGATGCACTTAATTGAGAAATTCGCTTAATCTCTCTTATGATTTATCGCCTTAATTTTTCCATTTAGCTTTCTTCCTCCTCTTTCTTTTAGAGACGGATTTTAAGTGATAAACCTTATCAGAATGTCTTGTGATATCCACAACCGTACTTCTTAGTATATTCAACATAGTAGAAATACCTCTGTGACTGCGACCCTTTGCACGGCGAAACATGATAAGTTATCACCCTTGAAAGGTCGCGTAAGTGTACTTGCATCCTATTGCGACGTTTTAGACTATGCGATGGCACAGAATAATCACAAGGGAATCGACAGAGTGAAAGGAGTCTACAAAACCACGCAGCGCGCATTATGTAAGAAAACGCATGCTCATAGGTGGCCGAATAAATAAGATTCATTCCTTTAAGACCCTTCCAATTCATAAATACTTTTATTAACATTTTACCGTAATCGAATGACGCACTGTTATTTGAAAGCATTTTGTCTTCTGACCAGAAGCATTTTTGTGTACGTCTGATACTTGATCACTCAACTGACATCGAGAATTATTACAAACAGTGAATGACCCAACATTAATGACCGCATCTGTACACACCTTTTCGATTTCTTTCAGCAAGGTGGGTAGATTACAGCAGATGACATGTAGGAGCTACATAGGTGTCTGTTGTGATGATGATGAAGATGTTTGGTTTGTGGGGCGCTCAACAGCGTGGTTATCAGCGCCCGGACAATTACCCAATCTTTGCTCAGTCCAATTGAACCACTTTCCTGGATGATGATGAAATGATGAGGACAACACAAACACCCAGTCATCTCGAGGCAGGTGAAAAGCCCTGACCCCGCCGGGAATCGAACCCGGGACCCCGTGCTCGGGAAGCGAGAACGCTACCGCGAGACCACGAGCGGCGGACCAGGTGTCTGTTGTAGAATATCGTGGCGTTTGGAAAAGTCTAGAGAACGCCTATACCCAGACATAAAGAATGTTAGATCTGACTTACGTGAAACCGTAACCACGCTTTCCTCGTTGGCTGCTAGGACGTCTTCAGTATCGCACGCTTGCGAAAGATGCTTGCGTACCAACTGTGGAAACCAGAACGACAGAAACACGAAAGGTGAGCGTTGCTGCGGCGATTATCATGTACACGTTAAGAGATTGTGGCTTTGAGAGCCCCTAATGAGATGCGGACGCGGCGCGGGGAGGAAGGTTGCGGGACGACTGGTGAGAGCAGTGGCGCGACGCCAGCGGCGACTCCCCGCGCTAAACTGCGTGTCCGCGCGGAGAAAGTGCGGTAAAGCACGCGTCACTTTCCTCGCCTCCGCCTATACGCACGGCGCCCCGCTTCCCACGTCACCTGCTCGCTTCGTCATCGCAGAATTCAGAGAAAATGCAGCAAGCATACACCGTGCTTCCGAGAAGTTCCGAGACTGATTTGATTCGTGGCGTATAAGCGTCGTCAGCGCAGCAACTACTGCGGCGGCTTGACCTAACACTGTAAATAACAGACGAGCATTCGACCTGTCAGTTGTGATCAGGCAATTTAATTAATGGGAGAAAGACCGCAATGTGTCGACGATGTTGTGTTACAAAACGCAGTGGAGCGACTTCTTTTAATCGAGGATTGAAATTGTCATCTAGAATGTTTTGATGAGGAGGAAAGTGTGTGCAAACTTCTATCGCATGCCTTGACTCCTGGAAAAAAAGGGAACGGTTCTTGGACGTTTATAGTGACTTGATTGAAATGAAAACGTAGATGATTCTTTCCCGAAAAAAAATTATGACGGGTAATGATGAAACTTGATGTATGTTATTGGAGAGGGTCCGCCTTTAGCAAAACACAAATTTTGTTTTTAAAAAAAATGGTTCAGATGGCTCTACGCACTATGGGACTTAACATCTGATGTCATCATTCCCCTAGAACTTAGAACTACGCAAACCTAACGAACCTAAGGACGTCACACACAGCCATGCCCGAGGCAGGATTCGAACCCGCGACTGTAGCGGTCGCGTGGTTTCAGACTGAAGCGCCTAGAACCGCTCGGCCTTTGTCTTTTAACCCAAACATGTTTAAGTACAGTTGCAGCATCTTCAGTGGGCTTTTATTTTTCATCTGTTAGAGATAAAGAGTGTTCTTTGCTGTTTGTATACATGTAGCTATTAGTTCTTAAATCGTAACTACAGATATTTGAAAAAACACATAAATTATGAATTCATACCTTTTTACCACTTGGTGTGGTTTTTCTGATGTGTTGTGTTTCTACAGTGACCGTTTTGTTACACAGTTTGTCATCTGCAACCACTTATACCTTAAAGTAGATAAATTGTTTAAGCCAAAATTACGATTTGAAAACTTGTTATTTCTATGCCTGATATTGTTTAATTCTGTCTGTGTGTGTGTGTGTGTGTGTGTGTGTGTGTGTGTGTGTGTGTGTGCGTCTATTTACATAATGTTTCAGTTTCACTTACATTTTCTTTTTATTCTCCTTCATCACTGTCACACACTATATATTGAGTTGCCACTGTCACTGTTTCACTGTTTACCAGCTGTAAAAACAAACATGGCGGGCAGTGTTTGTTCTGAATCTTTCAGAGGTTCAAATGGTTCTGAGCACTATGGGGCTTAACTGCTGTGGTCATCAGTCCCCTTAGAACTTAGAACTACTTAAACCTAACTAACCTAAGGACATCACACACATCCATGCCCGAGGCAGGATTCGAACCTGCGACCGTAGCGGTCACGTGGTTCCAGATTGTAGCGCCTAGAGCCGCACGGCCACTCCGGCCGGCAATCTTTCAGAGGTGTGTGTGTGTGTGTGTGTGTGTGTGTGTGTGTGTGTGTGTTGGGGGGGGGGGCGGTTGGACGAGAGTTCTATACGTTGGTCTTGTACAATAATTCTTTGAGGGCAGAGAACAGTGTGCCATTGCAGAGAGCTGTGTATTCATTTATCACTTGTTATCCTTCCACTATGACTTTTTGTGTCTGATATTTTTCTCCAATTATTAGTTTTTGTGTGGGGCTGTTGCTGCATTTGAGAATTTTCAAATCCGTATTGATGTTTGTTGGGTTATGTTTCTTGTTAATGAGGTGTTCAGCAAATTTGGAAAGACAGCTGTTACTTTTTAATGCTCTTCTGTGTTCTGTGTATCTGGTATTACAGTTTCTGCTTGTCTGCCCTATATAAACTGCTTTGCAGTCCTGGCATGTTAGTTGGTAACTACCAGATGTGTTGTGTTTGTTGTTATCAATACTCACCTTCCACAATAATGACAAAGGGCAAAATGGGTCTTCGAAGGTTCGCAGAGGCGGAAGAAGGTGCGACTTCAACAGCAGCCCCGAAAGAGTTTTTCGAATAGTTTCACATTATTATATTGTATTCAACTGCAGGGAGACTATGTAAAAAACATGAAGCATTTTAAATGCTATTTTGACTCTTCTCAATTTATGATTAATTCAGTCTCGAAACTTTTTTGACTGATGGGGCACACTCGTTCTACGCTGGTGAGCTGTAAAGTAACCATTTTCAGCAACACTGAGTTTGCTGACTTACTACATTAGCCGTATCGAACACCTGTTACATACTACAGACTGTGCAAACTTTATTTATTTATTTACACTGAAGTGACAAAAGTCATGGTACACCTCCTAATATCGTGCCGGACTTACTTTTGCCCGGCATAATGCAGGCTTGACTTGGCGTGGACTCCACAAGCCGTTGAAAGTCCCCTGCAGACATAGGCCCTACTGAGCCTTGCTGCCTCTTCCACAACTGCGAAAGTGTTATCGGTGCACGAACTGACCTCTGCATTATGTCCAATAAATGTTTGATGGGATTCATGTCGGACGATCTGGGTGGCCAAATCATTCGCTCGAATTATCTACAATGTTCTTTAAAACAATCGCGAACAATTGTTGCCCGATGACATGACACAGACCATTCCATGTAAACACCGCCCACACCATTATGGAACCACCACCAGTTTGCACAGTTCCTTGTTACCAACTTGGGTCCATGGCTTCATAGGGTATGCACCACATTCTTACTAATTGAAATCGGGATCATCTGACAGGACCACTGTTTTCCAGTCGTCTAGGGTCAAACCGATACGGTCACGAGCCCAGGAGAAGCGCTGCAGGCGATGTCGTGCTTGTTAGCAAAGGTATTCGCGTCAGTCGTCTGCTGTCATAGTCCATCAACGCTAAATTTCGCTGCACTGTCCTAACGGATACCTTCGTCGTACATCCCAAATTGATTTCTGCGGTTATTTCACGCAGTGTTGCTTGCACTGACAACTCTACACAAAAGCCGCTGCTCTCGATCGTTAAGTGAAGGTCGTCGGCCACTGCGTTATCCATGGTTAGAGGTACTGCCTGAAATTTGTTATCCTCGGCAGACTCTTGGCACTGTGGATCTCGGAATATTGAATTTCATGACGATTTCCGAAATGGAATGTCCCATACGTCTAGCTCCAACTACCATTCCCCGTTCAAAGTCTGTTAATTCCGGTCGTGCGACATTAATCACGTCGGAAACCTTTTCACATGAGTCACCAGAGTACAGATGACAGATCCGGCAATGTACTGCCCTTTTATACTTTGTGTTCTCGATACTACCGCCATTTGTGTATGTACATATCACTATCCCATGAATTTCGCCACCTCATTGTATTTGTCTGTCAGGTTTCGTAGGACGGCCGGCAGGTGTGGCCGAGCGGTTCTAGGTGCTTCAGTCTGGAATCGCGTGACCGCTACGGTCGCAGGTTCGAATCCTGACTCGGGCATGGATGTGTGTGATGTCTTTAGGTTAGTTAGGTTTAAGTAGCTCTAAGTTCTAGGGGACTGATGACCGCAGATGTTAAGTCCCATAGTGCTGAGAGCCATTTGAACTTTTTTTTTTTTTTTTTTTTGTAGGACGACGCAAGCCACAGCTGCTTGTTCATGGAACGAGTTAGTGTATAATTTTTCGCTTCCCGGTGATTGCTGCACTACATCTTGGGCGTGCAGCCGCATAAATTCCACTTTTTCTTCTAATATCTCGGCCGTATACCGTTCGACCAACTCCAAGTAAGCCGAAAGACTGACACTACAGCACACCTACTCGTCGAATTGTTCCTGGGTTCAGAAAAATTTTATCACTTGCATCTATAGATGTTCGTGGAGTTACTCATGGAATTGGGTAGTTGGTACGGCATAGGAAAATCAGATTTTGTTCGTGTGGCGGCCACATCGATACAGAGTGCTAAGGTTCGTCGCGTCTTCGCAATAAGAAACTGTTATTCGACGCTCCGTCGTTAATATGGCGGGCAGAGATCTGGATGATGCTGCTATAATAGTTTTACGTAAGTGACTGAACTTTGCACCCACGCCGGCTTCGGGCCAGTTACAAAGTCGAACGCTCGCGGCATTTTACGTGTTCCCGGTGTAGTTCACCTTGCTCATCTGTTCCCGCTCAATGGAGAAGTCTACAGTTCTGCCTCGATTGTCATTTGGTGCATATTCGGCAGGACTACCTGCACGTGGATGCCATGTGTGGGGTATGATGCGACGTAGGCTATTTAGCAACGGTTTACAACAGTTGGTGAGTCGCGGGACGATCGTCGTAGTGCCGATGTTTGCCGTCGACTCGGAGGCTGTCTCCGATGCCCGACGACCCTGCGTTGCAACGCCACTTTGTTAGGTTTTGTCTTATAGTAAGAAGAGTATATTTTTGATAGGGCTATTCTCCGTTTCTGAGTGCTAGAATGTGGAACGACAACTTACGTCGTTAGTGGTAAATTCACTGTTGGCGGAAAACATTTTGGGGTTAGACGGCTTTTTTATTTTTGGATTTCAGGTAGTTGCCAAGTACATTTAGTCTCTTAAGCGATCATCGTTCAACACTTCGACTCTTTACTACGATTGCACGACCAGCTGTTTGGCAATAACTAGTCTGTCAGAAAGTCTCGACGTACTCGTCTCCCTTAAGCAGTCAACAATATCTAGTCATCTCAATTCGCTTCTTTCGCTATGCGCGACAAGGTCAAGGTCGAGTCACAACGTTGGAAGAACTTCGGCGTAACTTCTGCCATTTCGTTAAGCCAGTGGACCACCCTCTCGGTCATGATTCACAAACCAGACGGCGTCATGTACATCTACGGCCATTTGAAACAGACGAAACATGCAATGTATCGCAGACTCGTATCCAGTTCCACGGCCGGAGTAGTTGTCGGCAAAGTTATCAGGAGGCCAGTATTTCTCACGCATCGGTTTGCATGGCGCATGCCTGCAGTTGCCGACGGACGCCGCTTCTCGAAATTTCATAGTGCTCAACAACCCGTCTGGTTCCTACCAGTGTAATCACTTGCCCTTTGGAATTACGTCTGCGCCAGCAATTAATGAACTTTATATGGAGCAGTTGACTCATGATATTGCCTGTTGCATAAACGACCTCGATGACATCTGAGTCACACGTTCTACACGATTGGAGCAAACTGGCAGAACTAGACAAGTAACTGAACGAGAATGAAACAGGAAATGAAACAAGAACATATTCCCTGTCCAGGCAAACTAAATGAAGACAAATATTAATTTTACTCCTGGTTTTTTTTTATAATGCCTTTACTATAGTACAAGTGCTGAACTATGTTCTTTGTTTAATTGTTTGCAGTAAATACTTAAGAAATCTGAATGACGCATTATGGATCCAGCTTAATCATGTTTGTTAATAATGCTATTGAGATGAATACAAGTATCTGCCGACGGAAAAACTCTTGTACATACTGTTCGAAACAATTTAATACATAAAACAACTCACGTAATCCGAAAATAGTGCTTCTATGTGTGCTGTGCTGGGTTAAACCTTAGAAATACGATCGCTTGCAACAGGGGGTAATAATAATGAACATGCCTTAATTTTGGGTTACTCTTTTAGGAGCACACGCCCTCGAAATTTTGACAGTTAATCGTATATGAAACGAGAGAAATTAAACAGTGGAGTAACGCAGTCACAGATGTGATCGGATGGATCGAACTTCAGCGCTGCGGATAGTATGCAGTAGCAGTTTTGCAGAAAATGGAGAAAGTAGATTGCACGCCAAGAGGAAAAGAAAACAGAGTGATGTCGTGCATGTAAAAAAACAGCAACAAGCAAGCTGACCGAAAAGAATGTAGGAACTGGCGCCAGTTTGCATTGCAACGCTCCGATACAGGATGTGGCCCTGGCAAGTGACCAGCCTGTGCTCTTGTCTCATTATTCTGCATCCAATGTGACTGAATGGACGTTCGAGGTGATACTAAACGAGAGTTTCATCAGATTACACATGTAACAACTGAGTCGTTGAGAACTGACAAATAGTACTCACTGGTACAATTACCATTACACTACAAGAGGCAGGGCATTAAATGATGCGTGATTTCTAACCAGTTCACGACTTTCATTTGTACTAAGGTATCATTGATTACCGTAGAACACTGTTATAATAATAACAGTGTTGCAAGGAAGCTGTGGTAGTCACATTGTCAGCATTTGAATGTTTGTGTTGTCGTGATGTACTGTGATGGAAGTCTGCTGAAGTGCTTGTCCTCTTCTTCTTGCAGGACAGCAGAATGTCTGTTAGTTTCTTGTTGAACAGGTAAGTATAGCAACTCCTGTTCATTGTACAGAAATAGTAAGGTCTTCTGATTTTGTACCCCGTTGTACTGTTATACTTCGTTCTTGGTTCAGTATCAGAAAATAATTTCGTATGTGACCAACTCGATCTTATCCTGTTACTAAGATTATGGTGTTTGTGATGCCGGGAAGTAGAGAGATAATTAGAGAGCAACACTTAACTTGGACTTTGAAATTAGTTAACTTTTCCAAAAGTTTCCCGTCTAAAATCGATGGATACAAGCGTGACATTCTGGCATTCGTTAACAACTCCACTGGTTGGTTAGTTTATAAAATTACTTTTGCTGCAAAAAATGGTTCAAATGGCTCTGAGCACTATGGGACTTAACATCTATGGTCATCAGTCCCCTAGAACTTAGAACTACTTAAACCTAACTAACCTAAGGACATCACACAACACCCAGTCATCACGAGGAAGAGAAAATCCCTGACCCCGCCGGGAATCGAACCCGGGAACCCGGGCGCGGGAAACGAGAACGCTACCGCATGACCACGAGCTGCGGACTACTTTTGCTGCAGATAGTCACGATTTTCACTTATTTATTTCTTGCACGATGCGCTTCAGAAAATGATTTCCACTTTGAAGTTTGTTTTTTCATGTATGTATTATGGGATTTGTGCGCGATGTTTGAGACGTGTGAGGTGCTGTATTATTCTGTTGCCTTTACTGTAATACATGTAGGAGCACAAAATTTTGTTATTAATAATGGATCTTGATAAATAGTTAATGGCGAATTTGCAGAAGACCTTCTTACTTACGGTTTCACCGTAGTTCGTTTATGTAAAACCTCACACACATAAACGTAACTCACTCAATTTACGGTGCACTGTAACCGTGAAAAACAGCAAATGTACGGTAAAAACAATCAAAAACATAGTTTACGTACAGTCAATAGAGATAGCACTGTACATTGTCCACAGAGTATGTATAATCTTCATTCATGGAGACAGGGCCTGATTTATAAGCTCCTCCGTATCGTGCAATGTCTAAAAACGGCTAACCTTATCAACGAAATGCTCTACAATAGACCATTCCAGGTTGTCATCGGTAACAACAGAAGTAAATTCATGAAACTTAATAATGGCCTGCCCCAAGGTTCAGTACTGGCTCCACTGCTTTTCAGCATGTATATAGCCGATATGCCTAGGACGAGATCCAAAATGTTCGGATATGCGGACGACTGGGCCTTGGCCACACAACATCGAGTGATGGAGGAAACTGAGATCACACTATCCAGTGATTTGACCACTCTAGGAAAATACTTCCGTGACTGGAGGCTCCAACCCAGCCCATCCAAAACAGAGGCCACTTGTTTCCACCTGAATAACAAATTAGCAAACAAAGAGCTCAAGATCCGCTTTGATGGCGGCATTCTTCCATATAATACAACACCAAAGTATCTGGGCGTGACACTCGATAGAACATTGAGCTATAAACAACACCTTGTAAACACTGCTGAAAAAGTCAGAACTAGAAACAACATTGTCCAAAAGCTTTGTGGCACTAGTTGGGGGTCCACTGCCTCCGTTCTGCGTAGCTCTGGGCTAGGACTTGTCTATTCTGCAGCAGAGTACTGTTCCCCAATATGGTTAAATAGTGCTCACATCAAGAAGGTGGATGCAGTCTTGAACCAAAGGATGAGGATTATCTCTGGAACGATCAGGTCAACTCCTGTCCAATGGCTGCCTATATTGAGCCATAACCCGCCGCCACATTTGCGCAGAGAACACGCACTTGCCAGGGAGTGTCGAAAATCCAAAATAGCCCAGATCTTCCTATCCACACCCTGAGTAATGGAATTGAGCAAAATAGATTGAAATCCAGACACTCCCCTCTCGCAAGTGCCAAAGATCTGGCAAATAACGCTTTTATTCTTGAGGACCGCTGGAGAGAAGCATGGGAGGAGAAGACACCGCCTCAGGTTAACACCTTATTGGGAACATCTAACAGACCTCGGGGCTTTGACTTGCCCCGCAAAATCTGGTCTACCCTTAACAGGATCAGGACGAGCCACGGCCGTTGTGCGGACTCCTTGTACAAATGGAGCATAGTGCCATCACCACAGTGCGACTGCGGCGCTGACAGGCAGACAATTCACCATATCGTGGTAGAATGCCCTCTGAGGGCCTACCGTGGGCCAACAAGGGACTTCATGGATGCGACTAACAGTGCAATCGATTATATTTTTAACCTAGATGTTTGTTTGTGATATTGTAACTGTTTTGTGTGTTATGTACTTTTAGATTTTTCATACGTGATTTGTACTTGCCATACGCTAAATAAGTAAATAATTCATGCAGATGGCAGTTTTCGTTTGTAATGTGAATCGTTATTTGCTTATGTATTAGTTATAAACATACTTATGTCTGGATACTAAAGTTTTATTTGCTTGCCGGCCGCGGTGGTCTAGCGGTTCTAGGCGCTCAGTCCGGAACTGCACGACTGCTACGGTCGCAGGTTCGAATCCTGCCTCGGGCATGGATGTGTGTGATGTCCTTAGGTTAGTTAGGTTTAAGTAGTTCTAAGTTCTAGGGGACTGATGACCACAGATGTTAAGTCTCATAGTGCTCAGAGCCATTTGAACCATTTATTTGCTTACTTAGGGATAATACAGGGTGTTTTAAAATGAATGTATTGGTTTTAAGGTTTTGTAGCGCATTTTACATTCACCTTACAATTTTAAATAATACAATTTTAAGTAATACAAACAGTTTTTCCTACAATTATTCAGAGTGAACACCGATCACACACCGAGTCGATAGGCGAGTTGTCCTGAAACCTTTATCGATGTGTCAGGAGTAACTGTTGCACTAACACTCTTTCTAAAGTCGGATAGATCAGCTAGTATCGGAGGCACATACACATGATCGCGTCAGATCGTGTGTGAACGTGGAGGTCATGCATACAATGCTGTGTCAACTGGTCCCTTCCGCCCAATCCTCCGGTCGGATACAACGTCGTTTAACCAGTCGTGCACTGAGTTATGCCAGGGAGGCGGCGCACAATCTTGCTACCAAATAAAGATGTGTTGTTCAGCTTCTTCCCATTGAGGCACGGACCGTATCTGTAGCTCATCAAGATAAGAAACATCAGTTACAGTTGACTCACCTAAAAAGAAAGGCCCATAAACTTTCCGCCGAGATATTTCTTGGGGCTAATCGTGAAAGACTCGCACTCGTTCAATACCTTTTTCAGTCACTGTTTGCTTCCATATTCTTCCCATTGCGCACAGGTATACAAACAAAACTGTTTGCGTTACTCTTTCATTTACTGTATTGTTTACAGTTGTAAGTTGAACGTAATAAATGCTACAGCGCCTTTAAAGCGGTATGTTCATTTTGGAACACCCTGTATTAAAGCATCCGAAGGAATTCACAGACTCACTTTCAGTTTTTCATTCAATATTTTATGTTCATATTTTTTGTGATGTACATACAGGGTGTAAGGGGTATAAGTGCAGAAATTTTTATACGTGGTAATTTAACATATACACACATCGAGTGTTAGTTGTTTTTTTTCTCTGCGTCCAACAGTTTTCCCACAAACACTTCACAAACTTTACGACCTGATGTTTTCTGCACAGCTGTAACGGACACTATGTAGTGGACTACTACTGTTGGTTGGTATAGAATAGCCGTTCTGCGTACACGCATCCACGCTGCAGCTCCTGACATGTCGCCCAGGGGAAAATAAACATTAATGCCTTGCTCTTATCACATGTGCTTTGAGCTACTGCCTAACCTAAAAATATACAACTTGAAATAGCTATAATTATTAGTCTGCAAATGACCTAAACAGTCTGCCTCGGTAGCTGCGCGGTCAGTGCGGCGGAATGATGACTGAAGGGGTCCATGTTAGATTCCCAGGCGAGTCGGATATCTTCTCTCCAATTGGGAACTGGGTGTTGTGTTGTCCTTACGTTTGTATCGTCGTAACTGACAAGGAACTCGTCTCCAATATCCTGTTGTATCGTCTGTCTATTATTGAGATGGTTGAATCGCGCGAATCAAAGTCAATAAATTGAAACTGAAATAAAAAATGGCATAAATACTGATGTAATGTTCTTCAGTTCACTGTGCTCAGTAACCAGCAGAAATATCTACCCTTATATCCTTCACATCCTTTATATCTCTACGTCTTTTAAATCATCTGTTTCATGACCTTAATTTAGTCTGTGGTGTATTTTGACGTTTTACTCTGTATTTTCAAATGGGTGTCCTGTATTGCGAACGTATGTAGATGTTACTGATGTTGTGAACTGAATGCTGGGTCCAATGAGGCCGATTCCTTTCGTCGGTCCGCATCAGAGCTCAAAAATACTTAAGAGAACTTTAGACTGTATTGTATGGGAGATCCTTTTACAGAAGAGGTTACTATTTCCAGGTTTCGTTGGACATGTCCGTTAAGATTTTTGGAATGATTGACAAGACTTCTGAGAAACTGTGTGTGTGCCTGATTTTATAGAATCTTTTCGTTAGTCCGGTCACTAAACGCGATAGTGTTTTGACAAATTTCTGTTATCCTAAAAACTTACCATAAAAGTTTTGAGCGAATATAAGCTTCTCTCTTTTCCAGTTTTTGCCAGTCAGTTTGCATTTTGTTTTAAATCAAAAGAAGTCTGCTGCTAATTACACAACGAATAATGGAATTAAAGAAACCTACATATTACCCCATTTCCACTTCTTTCGTTGCATGAGGGTGGCGACACAGAGGCGCACGAACTTTAGAAGACATGATGCCCGCCCTCCCCTTCCCCCATTTCTCGTTTCCGCCCAGCTCAAGGAAACCTCGTGCCCCATAAGTGTTAAACGGGATTAAGTTTTTGACCCCTGGAGACATACAAACACCACAAAATATTCTCTCGCAGTTGGAGAGCATTGTTGAAGGAACAACAAGAATGATTGTGGTCAGCCAGAGTAAATGTAACTTTCGTTTCTTTAGGGATGATTTGTGGGATAGGCATATGTTAAAGTGATCAAGAAGTGAGTCAACGACACCGATAGAAGAATAATTATCCTGGCCTCGAAAGCATCAACAAATTACTCCGCCAGGGATATGACTTTCTCAAGTCAACCCCTGAAATGAGATCATCCCTTGACAAAATTCTCCCCACACCACCCAGAGTTGCCTTTCGTCGCCCCCCTAACCTCCGTAACATCCTTGTTAAACCCTACAATATTCCCAGACTACCTTCTCTACCCAGCGGTTCCTACCCCTGTAACCGACCCCGCTGCAAAACCTGCCCCATGCATCCCCCCACAACCACCTACTCCAGCCCCGCTACTGGTAAAACATACACAATTCAAGGCAGGGCCACGTGTGAAACTACACGTCATTTATCAACTGACATGCCTGCACTGCACAGCCTTTTACATCGGCATGACAACAACTAAACTGGCTGAGCGTATGAACGGACACAGACGAACTGTCCGCCTAGGAGATGCCCAATACCCAGTAGCGGAGCATGCCCTCCAGCATAATTCTAGGGACTTAGGAACCTGCTACACCGTATGTGCCATTTGGCTTCTCCCACCCAACACCAGTCCCTCTGAACTGCGGAGATGGGAACTTGCACTCCAACACATCCTTTCATCCCGCCATCCCCCTGGACTGAACCTACGTTAAACAACCTCACTCCCATTTACTCTTCAGTCTTCTCCTCTTTCCCTTTCCTCTTTAGCCATTCACGCATCTTTTCATCCTACACAGTTGTCTTTATCTTTATACTATATACCTTTTTACTTCTGTATGCATCCTATTTGGTTTGAAGCTGGCACAGTACTTACAGTAGAATATCTTTGGCTTCCCTCTGACAACCATGCCTCCATCCTTGCTACCCTCCCTATTTTCCTTTCCCTGTTGCTTCATAACCTGGGTTGTGAGTAACTGAATCTCCTTTCCCTTCTTCCCTTTCTTTCCCCTCTCTCCTCCCCGATGAAGGAACATTTGTTCCGAAAGCTAGGAACGTAAATTTTCGGTTCTGTTTTATGTGTATCTATCGGCTGTACTGAGCTGAGGTAAGTACTGGCCAGCCCCTCTATCTCTTTGTTAGTATTTGTTTCACATCTTTGTATGAGATTTTCCATTAATCATTTAGAAGAATAATTTTTGTCACCCATTTAGCTAATAAAAGAATTTAATTTTTGTTGGTGCTATGAGCTCAGTTATTCTCCCAAGATACTGTTCCATTCTCGAGCATTGGTTGGCAAATGTTGGATGGTGTGGTAGAGAAATACATCAGGAAAACACAAAGCAATGTCACATGTATCCTTTGTAAAGGACTACTCAACAATATGACCGATCGAGATTTTTTTCAAGCAAAGAACTGAACTGAAATTATATCAGACACAATTTTTTAAATTTTCTCTTGTTAAAAGACTTTTTTACATAAGGTGATGTAACATCTCATTTCCTGTCCGTGCGTATGTTCTGTTTCTGTGGTTATTATCTACGACTGAGTCCGTTTGTAAAGGTAGGAAACTCTCTAGTCCGGCGTTGATGTGCCTGTCTTTCTCTAATCCTTGTTGTGATCGGAGCGTGCAAGGCTGGGTTACAGGGAGAGTAATTTCCCCATGGCGGCTGGTGTTTCCAACATCCGTTGCCAAAAGGTTCCTATAGTCCTGCCAGGAGGCAGCAGCTTACAGAAAATCTGTTAGCGCGATTAGGACACGCACATATCTACATTCTGCTCCTGATTCTGACTGGCAACAAGGGCTGTTTGTTAAATAATTTTGTGGAGCGGTACGGAGAGCGCGAAATCGAGAAGTCGTATGCCCTCTGAGGCAGGGGAGGTGTTTTCGTAGCGTATTTCAGAAATTTGGAAAAGGTGATCCTTCATGATCAACCGAGTTACTTGTTGCAGTACGATAGATAGAGAAGAGCGTTCCCCGTTGCAGACGTCGAACTCTGCTTAAATATTTTCGTGTTTCTCTTGCCGAGATTTGAGTGGACGTACTCGGAAAAAAAGATTTCTCAGAGCAGAGAGTGGAGTCATTACTAAGCTGGAAATGGTGTTGCATAAAAGCGACGGATTTGGCTAGCGTTAATTCCTGCCAATAAATTCCATTTGTTTCCGCGTAAACTGGAGAGATGTTTTCTGTGTCACTCTTTCCCCCACTGGGTTTGAACTGTATTCCCGTTTGTTTTTGTGGTAATTTTCGGTACACAAGCCCAAAACAGGCTACAGCAGTCCACTCGCCCCTTGCATAGGCAACCGAAGTAAAAATGACTCAGAAAAAGACGAATCCTAATTTCAGTACGAGCATCGGAATACAAGATGCACGTGGTTTACATAAACCGCTTATAGAGAGTGACTGATGGTACCTACACTTGCGCTTTCCCTGTAACTCTGATGTCTGCCCATGTACCGGGCTACCTGTGAAGAGTCTATGTAACAATATAGTGTCCTTTCGTAGCCCACTGGAGAACAGAACCACGTAAACAGAGAATTTTGTAACCTTGCCTGTTTTACGGCAGTATCAGGTATTGTACTTTCAGTTGAGAAGCAGCATATCTCGTGATGCACCTCCACGCCGTTAATAAAATGAAAACAATCCATGCGGTTAGAGCGGCTCCTTGTGCATTAATTAACCAGTTACCACAACAGAGGATTCTATCTTGCATCTATACAACTTCCATTCGATGTAGTTTTACAGTAGCCTGGAACGATGTAAATCTCTAAAAGACGGACAGGAGAGAAGATATTACTGCAGCTTTATCAAAGATACTACAACAAGACAGATTACGTCGACCTTCGTACGATACGTAAATAACGTTTGTAGCCAGTAAAAGAACGTAAGTATTCTGATTGCGTATTAACCTAAAATAGGATCTGAACCTGCTCTTCCCACCACTCCCCATATAAATGTATCAATCATTCCAGTGTCAATTTGGAGAGAGGCAGAAGGTAATGGATTTTGACCAATAGACCCGGAGATATCTATCGTGAAGTTCTAAGGGGGGTAGGACGTCAAACGGGCCGACTTGGAACAGGAAGTCACCACAGGACATTTTAATTTCCACTGTCTATACTTTTACAAATAAATACATAAAACTTTGTCAGCATGACCAGGAAGGGTTCGGGATTCACACACATAGCAGTGGAAGTTCAAAAACATAACAAAATAAATTTTTTTACAGGTGAAATTTCATCGTTTTTTCGCTTACTATTGGCTGCATTTGTTGCTATAGGTACATTTTTCTTCACAAGTAAGAGAGATTCTTTGATGAATTTTGCACAGCATACAAACCATACTTAAAGGTGTATGAAACTCTAGAATTTTCCAAATCTATTAAAAACTGTGGTAAAAATTGAGATAGTTAACTACAAAATTGGATTTTTTTCTAAACAAAGTTTAAAACGTAACAACTCACTCATTTTTTCATAAATTAAATAGATTCTAGAGTTTCAGACACCTGCAAATATGGTTTGTATGCTGTGCAAAATTCATCGTATAGTCTCTCTTACTTATGAAGAAAAGTGTACCTGCAGCCAATAGTAAGTGAAAAAATGATGAAATTTCACATGCAAAAAAAATTATTTTGTTACGTTTTTGAAATTCCGCTGCTACGAGTGTGAATCCTGAATCCTTCCTGGTTATGCTGACAAAGTTTTATGAATTTACTTGTAAAAGTATAGACAGTGGAAATTAAAATGTCCTGTGGTGCCTCTCCTGCTTCAAGTCGGCCCATTTGACGCCTACCCCCCCTTAAGACAATGTCGCCATTCACTGCGAGGCCAATATGGATGCCCCCTCCTCCCCCCTCCCCCAGAAACAAAAATCATCGTATCTCAGATACTGGGGACATTCTTGCGGTCAGCTGTTATAGTAAAAGCAGGCCGAATGGAACTGAAATATTAATGTCAGGTGACTGGAAATTGCTAAAGTTTATGTTACCACACAACATTTAATTTAGCCTTTCGTTACAGGTTCATTTAGCAACTGCGAAAGCATAACGGAGATGCTCAGCCAACTCTACAGACGCTACTAGCTACGTGTTGTGCATCTCATTGTGGTTTAGGGTTAAAATTCAGAGAATACCTTCCTAGAAGAATTAACCAATCTTCTGTGAGGAAGGAAATAGATTCTGCGAATGTAACTGTATGACTAGCGTCGATTAATTTATTCTACAGTAAGTGTTTCCTTATTTTTGAAGCATTAGTGTGGTATGAGTTTACGTTGCGGTGTAACGATAATCAGAAGCAGCGTAGCAGCGGTACTTACGTTGCATCCAGCGTCTGGTTGTGGCAGTGTTATATTCCTTGTTGTACAGACGACTATAGATTAAACAAGGATAGGCATTGCGCCTGTTGTATGCGGATGCAGGGGAAATTATCCTTTGTTTGTCAATAGTTGGAAGCTGTGTTAGCCACGGTCGACAGGCTTCAGGCTGGTGTTCTAGGCTGCAGCCGCATCAGGGCACCTCTGACGAATGCTTTGGCACTTCTGGTGCCTATAGCGTCACCTGGAATCCCTGATGAATGAACACCGTCCGATTCGCTCGTACTAACCTGTCAACATTCACCTGATGGTGAACGGCGAACAGTGGTGAGTCGCAGATCTCTGAGCGAAAGGCAAAAGTGGGTACTGGGCAACACGGTTATCTTCTTACTCTTTAGAAACAGGTCTGAGGTATTGCCCACAGCTGTTAGTATGTCAAACCCAACACGGGACACATCGTCTGTTGGCACTAGGGACGATCTTCCTGAATGGCCCGGACAAGAGCAGAGGGTGGGATTGCTTCTCATTACGAACTCCAATATTAGGCAAGTTATTGAGCCCCTCATGAGAATACCGTACAGGTCGGAAAAAAGGCCAGTGTTCAATCTGTAACTTCCTGGCAGTTTAAAACTGTGTGGCGGACTGAGACTCGAACTCGGGGCCTTTGCCTATCGCGGGCAAGTGCTCTACCATCAGAGCTACTCAAGCACGACTCACGACCCACCCTCACAGCTTTAATTCCGACAGTACCTTGTCTCCTACCTTCCAAACTTCACAGAAGCTCTCCTGCGAACCTTGCAGGACTAGCTCTCCCGGAAGAAAGCAATTGCGGAGACATGGCTTTGCCTCAGCCTGGAGGATGTTTCCAGAATGAAATGTTCACTCTGCAGCGGAGTGTGCGCTGATATGAAACTTGCTGGCAGATTAAAACTGTGTGCCGGACCGGGACTCGAACTCGGGACCTTTGTCTTTCGCAGGCAAGTGCACTACCATCTGAGCTATCCAAGCACGACTTGCCAGTTAGAAGAGAATGGGCTTTCGTTCGAGATTTAGAGAGGTTCAGTCTGCAGTGACTGAGCGTACTGGGTGGAACCGGCTGCATATTGTGGTCCATGTGGGTACGAATGACGGCTGCCAAGTTGGTTGATAAGTCATCCCTGGTTCCTACAGAAGTCTGGCTGCTTTTGTGAGAACAGCTAGCGTCGCACGCTTGATGGAGAAGAGGGAGCGTTTTGCAGCGTCGTTTCCATAACCGGCTGCGGTCCTCTGCTTTGGAACAGAGGTTCAGACGATTAAATGGCGATATTCGATGCAGATTTCACGATCAGGGCACCTCTTAACAGGTCAGGTGGGCCCTACGCGAAGGAAGCAGCTACAAGTATAGCAGAGTATGTGTGAAGTGCATATACGGGTTTTTAGAACAAAGAAATCCCTCCACAGGTCCCATAAGATGTAGTCTAGTTTCAGACAGGGAAGAATATCAGCCCTATTAATTAAGGAGTGTGACAATCATAGCAGATCGGAGAAAGAAAATGTTAATATAGTATTAGCTAGCTCCAGAAGCTTCTATGGAAAGGTTCCAGAGCCAGTCTCGTTTATAAATGGCTATAATGCCCTCATACTACTGGCAACAGAAAGCTGGGCGAAGCTAGATGTTAACACCACTGAAATTATGAACTCCGATTGCAATGTCGCAAATGCAGCCTGGACGCCGGTAGTAGAGTCGTGTTTATAGTCGTGAATAATGCAGTAATGGCTAGTAAGATTAGTACAGATTCCGAATGCGAAAAAAAATGTGCATGAAGATTAGTGTCAGATATGGATGAAACCTGGTAATCGGATGGTTTTGTCGACCCCCTGCCGCACGAGTAGTGATAGTAGAACATTTGATGGAAACCTTGGAGAAGTTTGCCCATAAATTTTCTGGTCAGATTACAATATTTGGGAGAGATTCCAACCTACCAGCTATAGACTGGTAGATGGATGGATGATTTGAGGGAGGAGACCAAACAGCTAGGTCATCGATCCCATCGGGTTTTGGAAGGATGGCGAAGGAAGTCGACCGTGCCCTTTCAAAGAAACAATACTGGCATTTGCCTGAAGCGATTTAGGGAAATCTCGGAAAACCTAATTCAGGATGGTCGGTCGCGGGTTTGGACCGTCGTCCTCCCGAATGCGAGTCCAGTGTGCTACCCACTGTGCCACCTCGCTCGGTAGACCTGTAAATGTAAGTGATTTCGGCGGGTTGTAGGTATACGGAATCGTGTGAATTGTTGCAAATGCCTTATCCAAAAATTAATTAGAACATTTAATCAGAGAACAAACTCTTTAAGGTAACATGTTAGAAACCATGATTAAAAACAGAGCCGAATATTTTGACTCAGTTAACGTATAATAGGGAATCGGCTCACAGAATACGGAGGTGAATAAAAATGCAAAGAAATTTGGCAAGATATTTCTGCCTAGTAAGTGGTGCAGGAAACAAGATTTCAGGTTACCTGAGCGGTTGACATGAAATAGTTATTATCTCTGAGATTGAAAATGTTGAGTATAAGCCGACAAGGTTGAAGAGTATTTTACAATATAAGAGTATTGTAAAATACGCCTTAGGGAGATATATGCCGAGGAAAGCTGTGAAGGTTTGGAAAGACAGTCAAAAACTGAATGAAACCAAAATTAGCGAAAGGAATGCCACGCATGTAGCATTCAACCAACTGCTCTAAAGTGCGGTCTATCAAGTCGGGAAACTACCTCAAACTGGCCTACAAAAATTACCTACGCTAAGCGCGTGCACGTCGCCCGAGGTTTTCAGTATTCTGTCGCGCTTTCATGCACAAACTATTAGCCCTAGAGAAAAAGTGAATAGGACCCTTTTTTTTAGGAAATTTAATGTAGTTAAACTTTTTACTGTGATACGCTTTCACTACAGGTCGCGGTTTTCGAGTTATTCAAGAAAACGTAAAAAACTGATGTTAAAGGTGTTATCTCACGTAAACCATTCGGAATATGGTGTTTTTCCACAAGTAGTTTTTGTCCAGAGTAAACAATACTGTCACTTCTTAAAGTATCTTGTCTCCTGATTAACCTTGTGTTATATGTTTGGACGTTTTACGCTCACATATTATGACATTTCTGGGACAGAAGCCAGCTCGCTCTCTTCATCCACGAGACCCAGAAGGCAGTAAATAACGGCACCCAGGTCGATGTAGTTTTTATTGACTTCCAGAGGACGTTCGATACAGTTCCATACTGTTCACCATTGAGCAAAATATCAGCCTACTGAATATCGGTTAAGCTTCGTGGTAAATTGAAGAATTCCTAGCAAAGAGAACGAAGCATATCAAACTTAACGGAGATAAATCTTCAGACATATCTGCTGCTTCGAGCGTACCCCAAAGAATGTTATAGAACTAATACTTTTCGTAATATAAATGACCTTGCGGATAACGTCGGGCGTGTCATGAGGCTATATCGAAATGCTTTAAAATTGTTGCGAAATACAAGAAGACCTGCAGAAGATCGACGCTTGGTGCAGGAAATGGCAATTGATCCCCAGCATAAACAAATGAAACGTAATGCGTATAAATAGGCAGAAAGACCCGTTACCGTAAGATCACAAGATTTCAGAACAGTCACTAGAAGCAGTCACACTCGTCAAACATCTGATAATATGCGTTCGGAGCTGCTTAAAGTGGAAGGATCACATACTACTAATCGCAGGAACGGCAGACGCCAGATTGAGATAACTGGAAGAATCCGAAGGAGGTAGCTTAGAAAACTCTCGTTAGACCAATCCTTGAATAGTGCTCAACTGTCTGGGATCCATACAGATTGAACTGATAGAGGAAATAGAGAACATACAAAGAAGAGCAGCGCCTTTCGTTACAGGTTCATTTAGCAACTGCGAAAGCGTCACGGAGATGCTCAGCCAACTCTACAGACGCTACTAGTACGTGTTGTGCATCACATTGTGGTTTAGGGTTAAAATTCAGAGAGTACCTTCCTGGAAGAGTCTATCAATATATTGCTTCTTCCTTTGTATGTCTCACGCATGCAGATTCGACTTCATACGGAGGCTTATCAAGAACCTTTCTTGTCGCACACCAGTTGTGACTGGAACAGTCAAGGGGGAAGGCGACAATGGTCACGAAGTACCCTCCGGCACACAACAAATGATGGCTTGCGGATTGTGCTTGTCGATGTAGATGTAAATGCAAAACACTAAGACGTAAGCAATAACTAGGAAAGTAACATAACAAATTAAATTTGAGATGACCCCTTTTTATTATAGAACTGGATATATGTTTGTATGTTTCATATTTCCTTCAAAACTCCTGGTTCGATTTCATCCAAACTTGGTACAATATCAATTACTGTATGGAAAGAACCATTGTGGGGTACGGATCACGCACCTTTCAAATGGGTGAGGGCGGGGGTGAAAAAGCAGTGCAGGACACGATGTGCGGACACCCAGACTCTAGTCGTCCCGTGTGAGAGAACGAGAGCACTTAGTGACGTGCAGCAAACTTGACACAGATTTTCAAACCCTTACGAGGCTTTTCTCACTCACACCTCCCCCAAAAAGATAAAAGAAAAAGAAGTTTATCTTTTACTACGTTTCTGCTGTTCGTACAGTGAAGCTGTCGCATTGGGCATGGTCTTTTATTGATTGCTTCTTTAGTAACAACTCTATTCGCAATGTATTTTGCATATAGTGTCAACATATATCACTGGATGTACTTGCAAAACTGTAAAATATTACGACGCACAGTTCAGGAGACAAAACGTTGTAAGGATTGAGCTGCGCGAAAACGAAACTGCACGTTGAATCGCTAGAGGTACAGGTGAAATATGTAAAATATATGTGAAACGTATGGACATAATGCATATGCAGGCAATTCCTGGATCTATTTTTACCAAACTTGGTACACATATTACTTATTATTTGGAAAGAAGTACTGAGGGGTTAAGAACGAGGAAACTCCCATTAGGGTGTGATGCGATACGTGGAGGGAGAAGGGGGGGAGGAGGGGGAGGAAGAGACGAAGAGACAGACAGGTGGCAGAAGGAGATGGGCACAAATATAGGGAAGGATGAGATGTGCAGAGAGAGGGAAAGGGATAATGGACAGAGAAAGGGAAGAGGAAATTGAGAAGAGGAAATGGACAGAGAAAGGAAAGAGGAGATGGTCAGAGAAAGGGAGAGGAGTAGATGGACAGAGAATGGATAGAAAAGGAAACGGGTAGAGAGTAGGGTATGAAGTGGATAGAGAGAAAGGGGAAGAGGAGATGGACAGAGAGTAGGAGGTGGAAGGGAGGACAGAGAAAAGGGAAGAATTAGGTGGACAAAGAGGGGGGAATGAGAAGATTGACAGAGGAGATGGACAGAGCGAGGGAGGAGGAGGAGATAGGCAAAGGAGAGGGAAGAGGAGATGGGCAGAGAGTAGGAGGTGGAAGGGAGGAATGGGAGAATGACGTGGAGAAAGAGGGGCGACGAGAAGATTGCCAGACGAGATGGACAGAACGAGTGAAGAGGAGGAGATAGGCAGAGGAGGGGAAGAGGAGATGGACAGAGAGTAGGAGGTGGAAGGGAGGATAGAGAGAAGGGGAGAATGAGGTGGACAAAGAGGGGAGGACGAGAAGATTGACAGAGAGAGGGGGAAGAAGGAAATGGACTATTAGAATTGGAATAAATACATACCCAGGCAACGCCGGCAACACAGAGATAATGGTAAAGCAGTTTCTAAGGTTATCAGTTTCTGGAAATAAATGGCATTACCATATGTTATTTATATCTCTGTGATTTAGCCAACGCACTTTGTTGCAGTTGCAAAGTTATATTTGGACAAGTGTGTTTGTTTGTGCTAAGGCAGTGACCTGTTACTGGTGGACTGTTGGTTTTATCCTGGTGTTTCGCACTTCACTCTGTTGTGTATTTCTTTTTCTGTCTGAAGGTGAGCTTGAAGTTGCCGAGATAGCGGACCTTGACGACCGTTCGCTAATCAACGAGAACTATTGACGCGCAACAGTGAGCGCGCAGCACCGTGTCGACAGCGTCTCCGCAGTGCATGAATGATAGTTTCATACATTAGTTCTAGAAAGGCTGCCTAACAAACGAGACCAAGTGGAATGTCTTTGCAACTAATAGCGCGTAGCTTTTTGATTTATCAAAACATTAAGGGATAGAAACAGTAATTTCTGAGAGTGAGTTGGAGGTAGAATACCTCTTATGTTAAGTAAAGTCGTTGTTGACTGGTTATTCAGCTGTCTAACTTAGAAAGACGTTCTTCGCCCACAGTGCTAATGGAAATGGAGCTTCATACACCGCTTTTGAAGTTAGGCGTGAGAAAGAAGCTGAGATAAAAATAAATCGTGTACGCTAGGAGAGAAAGTTTGCTAAGATTCAGAAGACCAATAACAGGATAAATAGTAGGATAAAAAAGAACAGCAGGCTATAGTTAAAGAAGTGAGGAAGGATTGCTCAAAAGCATTCCGCAGAAGACGTTGTTACAGCTTGTCACAGTGCTAAGACGTCACCAATTGCGACAAACAGCTTCCGAGACAGACATAGTTTGTGTGAAAGAGATTGAGCACTTTTAGCGTAAATTGATGCGAAGAGTGGAAGCATTACTTCTAAGAGGGCACGATAATCTCGTGGTAGACGCTTTAACGTTAAAAGACACAAGGAGAAGATGAAGTGACATAACGTGCTGTAAAAACGAGAGAGAGTGAGTGCTTTTCGGAGCAATCATTGCGTATACATCATTAGTGTCGCCGCTACAACTTCAACGAGTGACTGGCAGGAATATTGTGTGTATATCTTGTCCCATAGCTTTTTGAGTACTTTGTGCCAGTAACTTCCATCTCCGACTCTTTAAAGAACCCAATTTTCATGTATAAAACAACTTCAGACGACTGATTACTGTAAGGAGTTAGTGTGTTAAATGTTTGACGTCAAACGTGCAAAACCTTTATGGTTGAAGACGCAAAACCCTAATTATGTTGGTTTTATTAGTTTTGGGTTATTCGTCAACAGAGTAATCAAAAAGTTTAGAAAAGGTTTGAAATAATTTTTCAGGTTTGTTGGAAATTGCTAAGTACTGTCAAACTCTGGATGGGTGTAGTCTACGTAATTTGCACTCAGTTTCAAGAAAAGATAGTTTTTCGCACACCTCATTGTTTATGACGTCGTATCTCCTGGACTATATGTGATACGATTATATAATTTTGCAGGTACATTCAGTGGTATGTGTGGATACTATCTGCAATGCGTGTTACGAACAGAGTTTTGAGTAGTAGCAAATAAGTAATAAACTAAAACGTCGTCCCTAATGCTGAGTTTTTGCCGGATGAACAGCGAAAAATGTAGTAAGCGATAAACTTTTTTCTTTAATTACTTTGTGAGGATGTCAGCGACAAAAAGTTTCAAAAAGATTTGAAATGATGTGTGAAGTAGGTTGGAGTCGCTAAGTGCCCTCATTCTCAAATACTGGATGGGTATGTTCTGAGTAGATAGCGGGCCGTGAGTTGCACTGTCTCAAGCTGTATACACGGTTTCCAACTTTAATACATGTCGTATTGTGTTAAAGCTTTAACGGAGGATTATATCTCTTAATGACTAGATTATGGTAGATTTTAAATAATAAAAAAAGTAAGAAGTGCGTTACCGTCAGTTCTTGATCCACAAGAGGTGCGATGGCAGCGTACGGTTTATGATTAAAAAACATGAAATTTCGGAACACATGCACAGTATCTCAGTGTAACACTGTTGAGAATATGCTCGTGGAGATGATGCTGTTAAATTCGGCGCCCACCCAACTTGCTAATGCTGTGTGCTCGCAGCGCGTTTCAGCCTCTTCCTTCTCTCTATCATCGTCATCAACAACGTAGATGTGACACTAAACTCTACTCGCATTCAGAACAGTAATGTACGCTTGACAGTTTAAACACTAGCTCTTCATCAAGGGAACATGAAATGTTGCTCACATGAAATGGCTGACGGCTAGGCGGCTTAAAATCCTTCCAAGGATCTTCCAGCCAACAATTCCATACGACTTTGGCTGCAGTCACTTTCCTACGTGGCGCGGGCGCGTTGAAGATAGGCGCTATTGGCTTCACACGAACGTGAGATAGCCACTGATTTTTAATCATCACCTCGAAAACAGAACGGCACTTAATATTTTGTTTGTTTACATGTACACAATGAAATCCGCGCGCCGCAATACTGTAGCACGCCGCTAGAAGAGCCAAACACATGGGTTGGATGAAAAGTAGTGGCAGCATTGTTATGATTTATACCAGACGTTATTGACAGACTTTCACAGTATTACATGTCTTTAATATAACCACCCAGCGTCTATATCACTTTTTCCCCCTCACAGATGAAAGGCGTTGCACATCGTCAGCGCGTCCATCTCTGTCGCTGTCTCCCAAGGACCGTCCTATGGCACGGATGATTTCTTCTCTTGTGTTGTAGCACGTGACAAGAAGAGGTTCCATCATCTTGGCGAACAGGTCGTGATCGCACGGGCTCATATCTGATGAATATGGTGGATGTTCCAATATCTTCCATCCCCACGTATGCAGTAGCTCCTGCTGGACGAAGGTGATGTCGCAAGAAATTGTAGTATTAGGCTGCAGTGACCGTCTGTTAGGGCGCTTTAACTAGTCTCCCGCACTTTCAGACAGTACACACTGCAACGGACTCAAACACAGCTGTCGCCGCTCCCTGCACTACTTCTTCTGACGATCTGCTATCAGCTGCAGACAGATTTGCGAACATCTTTCATGTTACAACAGTGTTTTCATTACTTTTTACGCTACGCTAGTAAAATGGCGCAGCTCGATGATAAAGTGGAGTATTGTGCGGTAACCCGTTTCCTGCGTTTGAAGAAGAACATCGCTGCAACAATCCATGCTGAGTTGGTGGAAATTTGCGGCAACAATCCACTGTTGTATGCCAGGGTGATAAGGTGCTACAGACGCTTCCAGTGTTGTCGCATAAGTCTGAACGACGAAGAATCGGGAATCGCGAGAGAAATGGAGACCATGGTGCTCGATGGCCGGTAGCGAAGAAATGAAAATCAGTCATGAACCAGTTTGGAACATCTTGAACGGGATTTTGGATATGACAAAAGTTGGCGCCCGCTGAGTTTCGCGATTGATCACACCCAATCAAACCGCCCGCCGATCCGAGGATGCAGAATAAAAACTGCAGCTTTGTCATGCCAATCCAGATGAAGTTTTTAGCCACCGTGGACGAGATCTGAGTATGTCATTACGACTCCGTACAGAAGAGCAAAGCGAGCGTTGGGAACATGTGGATCCATCACGACCGAAAATGGCCAAGATACAACCATTATCAGTCAAGGTGATCATGAGTGTGTTTGGGACTGCCCCTAAGGGGTAAACCGTCACGGGTGTGTTTTCGCTCGAGCTCATTTTGTACAGGATACAATCAAACTCGTTGATTGCTTGGGCTATCGAAATTTGCTTCATGCTCCCAGTATTCTCCTGACATGGCATCCAGTGACCTCTCGGATGTAAAATCTATTGCGTAGCAGTCGTTATAGGATCACAACGAGGTTACTTTCGAGATGGGACGTCTCCCGTATAGCCTAAATAAAGACTGCTACAAGCAAGGTCTTCGCCAGGCCATCCTTTGTTTTTGGGGAAAATGAATAGCATTAAAGGGTGGATATGCAGAGAACGACTGACATCGCTACCAAGTTCCGTGGCGGCAGCTCGGTTTTTTCGAGGTGGCAATTAAAACCTTATGACTACCCCGCACATGGGTTGCGTCGCGTGACTCTGTGGCGCGAATCGAGAAACCGTTCCTGTACTGGGTACATGGGCCTTCACGAGGCCTCCGCGGTAGTGGGCGTCTGGCGTCTGGCGGCTATCGGGTTCATAGGTCGCTGCCCCGAGCGTGGCCCGCGGCGGCGAGGCCGCCGGATGAAAGCGAATGGCGTACGCGGGCAGGTATAGGTAGTCCCCAGCTTTCTCCGCCACATCTGGGTCAGCCTCGGGCACGCACTGCCCATCTGCCGACGCACTGCTCTCCGAGTCTGCGGGCCGCTACTGTCACTAGGTCAGCTGTCTGATAATATTAGACATGACTACTTTCATCACAATCGCCTACAACTGTGTCGCTGTTGTTGTTGTTGTTGTTGTTGTTGTCTTTAGTCGGAAGACTGGTCTGATGTAGCTGTCCTCGTTTGAGTGTCGTACTGTAGACTATATCCATTTGAATCTTTTTTACCATAGTCAAGCTCTGGTCTCTCTTTGCAATATCTCCCTACCGGTCTCTCACTCTTGACTCCATTACCAAATTTGCTATTCCTTGATGGCTCAGCATGTGCCCTATCAATTGGCCCGTTCCCTTAATCATATTGTGCTATAAATTTCTATTTTTTCCTAATTGATTTCGTATCTCAGAAATGGTTGTTCGATCTTCTGTAATACCAATTTCAAAAGCTTCGTATCTTCGCAAACCTCGATGTCACCTCACATTTTCATTAATTGCTGAATAATTAAAACTGTTATGTAGGAAAAGAAATCCATCCTGAACCCGATCTCATTTTTATGCAGAAGCCTGGTAAGAAAAAGTCAGTTTAAGAAAAGGAAATTATTTAGAAGAACATTGCATTCGTCGGCACGTCATATGAAGCCATGTGGATCTATCGGCGGGAATCAGAACGTGCGACGTAAGGAAGCTAAACTGCTGGGAAGCGGACACCACAACAGTGTCAGTAGCGTCAAAAGACAAGAGAGGCGGGACAAAAGAACAGAGGCGAGAGTGCTAAATGTGAGAGTGACGACGGTGAATGATACGGGAGTGCTATACAAACATTGAGATATACTGAGATAATACGACAGAACACTGAGGACTCAAGACAATTGAGCAAGAAAATTATTGAACATCTTTTACTTTAAAAGCGTGGTGAACAAAGTGAAACAATGTGATGCAGTCAGTGTTAAGAGTATATGATAACAGTAGGTGCCAGAAACAAATTGAAAAATTTCATTAATCAAGATTCAATTTTGCCTGTCGCAGATTCTCTCAGTAACTTTTCCTGACGGTCGGGTGAGAGAAATCATGTGAACAGATATTTAAAAAATCATTGCTCAACTAAGCATAAGAAAACAAAGGCTTGACAGCTCATAAACGATTTAATAAAATAACGTCATATTATATATGGCGACACATGCCTGGATTTTCACGGGTGGAAACAGCATAAACAGATTATAACGAAAGCACCCATTACACTTAGGTTCCTGTGCCACAACAAATAAAAACCAAAACTTTATACTTGCGTTCTCTTGTTGTTTGAATTTATAAATAACCATTTCCTGTGCGCCCATGTCTGCTAGCCTTGTCCCCTATTGTAGTCATCTCGGCCAGTTTCCATTTGTAGGGAAAGGTGTTTTTGTTCGGCATGAAGATGATGCGCCAGTCTTACTCTAGTCCTCTTGAATGGGTAAAGTTCCGTCGAAAGCAAGAAACGCACAATTAAATGACTATTTTGGGGTGCAAGAAGGTGTCATGTGTCCTCTGGAGTAGAGCTAGAATTTTCCTAGTCTACGTCAGAAGTTGGGAGAAGGTGATCCTTTCGTGGTCAACCGAGTTACTTCTTGCGATACGGAAATTTGAGAGTATCCGAAAGTGCGTTCCTGTTAGTGGGTGTCAGACATCCTGTGCAGACGCTCAATTAACAGAGACCTCAGATTAGGTTGTGGAGGGAAGTAGCTAGTTGTACGATGGGCTTTAGAGAACGAGTCGGACTTGAGGAGGTCTTCGTTGAATCCTTTATATTCTTCTCGGCGGAAATTTGAGTGTAATAATTTTATGTGATTTTCGTGTTGATTTTGGACTATATTCCTGTTTTATTGTTGTCATTATCGGCAGGAGTAGCTAGCAATCACTCGCTGACTGCGGTGAATATTTTCCCGTCCGGTGGTCGAATCTTGGAGTGTTTCCTAAAAGTAAATAATAACCGGTGAGAGGTTTAACCAAGTCAGCGGATCAATCCGAGACTAGCGATCGTTATTTAGGATGACAGATAATGTAGCAGAGCAGATATTTAATTCGGTCCGCCAATAGTCGTTGCCGACTAAACCCGCGGAGCAGTACATTGCGTAATCTGACTCACGTGCCGCCACGAAACTCTGAGGTACGAATGAACGGAACGTTTCAGATTGTCCATCGTCCACATTTTGCGTCCATACGAGGCGAGGCTACAGTCCAGACAAATACCTTCAAAAAAGACTGCCTAACACTTAAATTTTGTTCGATGTTATCATTTTTTCCTTTAAGGACATTGTATATTATGCTATGACACCGTGACGCTGCTGTGTCCGATTATATTGTTTATTACCGTAGGTCTATTTCTGCGTGATAGCCATTTTCAGGAACAACTGTCATAAGCCTATTTTCGGCCTTGGTTGCAATAGAAAATGCGCTCGACCAGGCACGCTGCAGGTTACTGAATCAGGGAAAGTTCACTGTTTTCTTTGTGAACAAACAAACAAAAACAAATTATGAGTCTTCGGAAATTTTTCTGCTCCTTTCGTTTTAAATGTTAAAATAAGTGAAAATGAATTAAACTTAAAAATGAACATTCTTTTGAGTTACAGATTTAGCTTAGTAAAGGAATATGAATGTTTAAAACTACTGTAATACTTTTAAGTTAAGATTTGGAAGGGATAGCCTTACTTCAACTATTCCTTGATCTCTCCATGATCAGTCACATTTTATTAAATTGAACTCTCAGCTATTCGAAACTTTTTGGAGGTTCTTCGAACCTCACTTTATCAAGGGTCGACTGTGTAACTAAACACGTATTACAGTACAAAGTGCCATACTATAATATTATGTAACAGGGGTCGAGACAAGAGACTGTCGAATGTGAAAGTAATCCGTTGCAGTCGCTGCACCTAGTAGATACACAGAATTGCGGCTACTTCCTACATGCTATGGCATCAGTATGTAATGGTGTCGTTTCAACTTAATGCGGTCTCGTCGCATTTCGGTAACTGCTGGGGATTTTTCGAATTGCAAAAGGATTTTGTTCAGCTTTCAGCCCAAGGAATACGGTGTTTTACAAACTGTAAAAGTGAACTGTTCGCATACCTGCGTTGTAAATATATCATGAATGAACTTACGGCGCCGATTAAAATTATTTTCCTGGAAACCGCGGAACACCGCAAGTCCTGCCTTTACCGCTAGAGTCTCTGGTCATATAGTAATGCCTATGGAAAATATCTATTTACGAAGTGTAGCCATCTCTGACTTGTCGCTATTTCTGGTTTGTAGGACGGACTGGCATCGACGTGCCTAATGAGAGTGTTTAGAAAACAAACATTTAATTTAATCCACAGATACGGAGCTCAACCACCAGCATCGTTGATAAGTTAATGCTAATGATGATAGGGTTATGATGGAAATGTGTTTGTAAAATTCTCTGGAACCATTAATCGAGGTGGAAGGCACTCTTAACCTCTACATCTAACCGAATTGAGGTTTGGAGGTTTTCGAAGAACGAGCGTTGGACTGAGTTTCGCCATGATGGTACATTGCGAGACTCTGCAGAAATTATCCACCATACGAACGGTATCCATCCAGAATGAGATTTTCACTCTGCAGTGGAGTGTGCGCTGATGTGAAACTTTTTGGCAGATTAAAACTGTGTGCCGAACCGAGACTCGAACTCGGGACCTTTGCCTTTCGCCGGCAAGTGCTCTATCAATTGAGCTACCCAAGCACGACTCACAACCCGTCCTCACAGCTTTGCTTCTGCAAGCACCTCCTCTCCTAGCGTCCAGACTTTACAGAAGCTCTCTTGCTTTGGTATCCATCCAGCCTTAAGATATATAACAGAGATGGAGAAGCACGGGAAGTTGCTTTTTTAGATGTGTTGGTTAGAAGGAAAACAGATGTACGGCGCCACCATTCTTGTATCGAACATCGACGCACGGAGACCTTTATGTCAACGTGTGAAGCTCCGTATCGTCCTGATACAGAGAGCCAGAATCATCTCGCCTCAGATATCAATCATGTAGCGGTGATGTTCAGAAGGAATGGGTATTCAGTCCTTGATATTAAGTTAACCGGCCGGCCGGGGTGGCCGAGCGGTTCTAGGTGCTACAGTCTGGAGCCAGGCGACCGCTATGGTCGCAAGTTCGAATCCTGCCTCGGGCATGGATGTGTGTGATGTCCTTAGGTTAGTTAGGTTTAAGTAGTTCTAAGTTCTCGGGGACTGATAACCTCAAAAGTTAAGTTCCATAGTGTTCAGAGCAATTTGAACCATTTTTTTTAAGTTAACGCTGTCGAGGAAACCAATACGCAGTGTCATTCAACCAAGTCAGGAACACCAACACATAGCACTACTTCCATCCTACGCTACAACTAGCAAGACACAGTCCTAAGCAAGCAAAGAATCAGACCAGTCTTCTGGCCTCCCAGAAAAGTTACAGAAATGTTGCAACCTGTTAAAGATACTCTCAACCTGAGACTACGAGAATTTTATAATATTCCTTGCAAATGTGTCAGCCATTACGTACGCCAATTTGTAAGAATTACTGCCGATCGCTGTGTTGAACATGTGCTTCATCTTGAGTATAAGAATTTTGAAAAATCAGCGATAGCCGAGCACAGTCTGCTAAACAGACACGAGATTATGTCTGAACCATAGAATTCTGGCTCATACATCAAACTGTTAGGACTCTGATAAGGGAAACAGCGGAAAGCAGACTATAAGGTAACAACTTCAACAGAGACTCCGACTACGCACTTAGCAACGAATGGAAGGTAAAGGAAGAACACAGAGGAAGACTCCTCATAGGTTTCTGCCTGATGCAATTGGTAGCACTGCAAGATGCGCTGGACATCGGCACAAACGCATTCTGTGGATGAAGGACGCAACCTCAGCATGCGCCATGTCCGTGACGTTATCTAGCCAAGCAAATGTCGTCTTCTGAGCGCCGAAGTGGGAGCCTTTCTACTTTCACGACTGTCAGACTTAGCCCTGGGCGACAATGGCGGAGGCAATCATCGAAAGCTTGGTATTTTATCCGAATTTGAAGTTACCCACGAATATTTTATCCAAGAAATCCGTCGCCAGAGTCTTTGTAATTGTCTTCTATGCGTGAATTTTCTTCCGGTGCTTTCATCAGCTGTGGGAAGCGCTCCACGCAACATGTGGAATGCTAATCCTAAAATCATCTTCTGACTGAGTCATTTCAAACTCTTATAACTGCAGTGTGTGTTGAAAACTGTGGTTATTGTGGAGAGTGAAACATTATTTCTTATAAGTTTGCCGCTGAATTAGACTTTCAGCTAAAACATTGTATTTTAGTGGTTCGCCCTGTGGC
Organism: Schistocerca cancellata; assembly: GCF_023864275.1. Classification (NCBI taxonomy): domain Eukaryota; kingdom Metazoa; phylum Arthropoda; class Insecta; order Orthoptera; family Acrididae; genus Schistocerca; species Schistocerca cancellata. The sequence continues at coordinate 380,917,361 of NC_064634.1, read as the reverse complement.
CGTCTATGGCTGAAATGTTGTACTGTTTTTTACTCTTAATGTAACAACCATCCGTGACATTATTCCATCGAAAGGATGGGCATCAGTTGGACAACTGACGTATCATAAGTAATTCTACGAGTTAATATCTTGGGATGCCTCCGAAGAAAGTTTCTTGTAATAATGGGGCTAGACATTGTATGTTTCTTTAATATTTGTAAGCACCTGTTCGACATGACGATGTGTATACACACAACATAGAGCTATAGCGTGATGGCGTCGTGGAGTATCTGCTAGATTACGAGATAAAAGTTACGCTTTGAAATAAATGTGTAATCCTAGGGCAGGGGAGCAGAGAACTACGAGAAAACAGGATTACACATTTTCCGTCAGTAAAAAACCCGTAAACTGTCTCTTCATGTTTGGCTAATCGTCCTTCAGATCGGTGACGATTCGGACGCTTTAAGGAACACGTGTTATTTTAGCGCTTGGGAGCTGCGGTTCGTTTCCCAGCGACATGGCAGCAGTGGTCTTGGGTGTTGGCAGCTCATCTGAATACAATTGCTGCCTGCGGTAGCCAGCTGCATCTTTCTCTGTCTGTACAGCCATTTGCCGCCTCGTCTGTCACTGGTGGGAAAGCCTTTGGAGCACCGAGACTCTAAACGTCGATGTCAAAGTTGTTCGCAAGTTGTCTTATCTTTCTTGTTTCATGTCTTCAGTTATCCTGATGCCTACAAGGTAGGCCACTACATGATTGACATGTGACTTGCAGTAGCCAATTTTTCGTGCCAGATAGTGATCGTTGTTCGAAACCTGCAGCAAATTAATAAATTGTTCTAATGCACCCGCGTGTTATGAGTTTCCTGAAAGAGATACACGGTGTTTCAGAGTCCTTGCCTCAACCGCCTAGGGGCGATAAATCACATTATGCGGAAAAACTTTCGTTAGAGACAAATTGTTCGCTTCCCGACGACGCTAGGTATCCTTTAGTACGTGCCAGCGCTGAGACGATGAGTTTTTACAGAATTAGGAGGTTCTATTAACTAGGTGTTGTGCATTGTAGCCCAGTAAATTGGTAGAGTGATTTGCAATCAGAAAACCTTAAGAAAGAGTGTGTCCAAGTGGAGTAAGATACAGGGTGTACATAAAGTCCGGGAACATTTTCAATTATTTATTGCACAAGAATCAAACATTGTACAGGTATCTTACATATGTGATTTTGAAGAGAAACTCTGAAAGTTTTTTTTTTTCATGTATACCGCCACAGTGTAGTTTGGTAATTTGGCGATAGTCAGCGCTAGTCGCAAACATGGGGAGTTCTGGTGCGGAACGAGCTTTTTGTGTGTTGGAGTTCGATAAAAATAAGTGTGCTACAGCTGTTCAACGGATGTTTAGAACGAAGCACGGTAAGAAGCCACCAACAAGGAAGGCCATTTACCACTGGCACAACAAATTCGTTACGACGGGCTGCTTGTGCCCGGCAAAGAGAAGCGGACGTCCCAGTGTGAGTGAAGTGAATGTGGAGCGCGTACGAGAGACATTCGTAAGGAGTCCAAGGAAATCGGTGCGTCGTGCATCCTGTGAACTCGAAATGGCTGCAATGACAGTGTGGAAAGTTCTGCGACATAAGTTGTCTAAGAAACTATTCAAATTGGAGCTAGTGCAGAAGCTCAATGATGACGACAGAGACAAGCGTTTTGAGTTTTGTTCGCAGTTGCAACACTTGAATGAGGATGGGGATGGCATTATTGATCGCTTAATTTTTAGCGACGAAGCCCTTTTCCACAATAATGTGAAAGTGAACAGGCATAATTGTCGAATCTGGGCTACAAAGCATTTACACGAATGCATTGAATTTGAGCGTGATTCCCCAAAGGTAGATGTTTTTTGTGCCTTGTCACGTCGAAAACTGTATGGGCCATTCTTCTTCGCCGAGAGCACTCTCACTGGATATTCCTACTTGGACATGTTGCAGGAATGACTGATGCCTCAAATGCAATCGGACTCTCCATTCGTCTTTGAGCAGGATGGGGCTCCACCCACTTTTCATCGTGAATTTCGTGGGTACCTAAATACGGAGCTGCCTTATCGATGGATCGGTCGTGCTACAGAAGGGACAGTTATTTCATGAAATGGCCTCCCCGATCCCCAGATCTCACTCCGTGTGACTTTTTTCTGTGGGGACACATTAAAGATGTGGTGTATGTACCACCTCTACCACTTGATGTAGCAGAACGCCGGGAGAGAATACGGGAAACGACTGCGACAGTCGACGACGCCATGCTGGGACGGATATGGCATGAATTCGATTACCGTATTGACGTCTGCCGTGTCACTCATGGTTCGCATATCTAGTGTTTGTATATTTAAAAAAGAAAAAAAAGAAAAAAATTCAGAGTTTCTCTTCAAAATACAATATGTATGACATATGTACAATGTTTAGTTCTTGTGCAATAAACAATTGAATGTGTTTCCAGACTTTTTGTACACCCTGTATTTTAATTTTGCGGGACCTATTACCTTTAATGTGCAGCAGATCACTGGATCATAGGCAACAAACACTGCTTACGCACACCGGAGAGTGCTTAAACCCTCCTGTCAAAAAAATGTTCAAATGTGTGTGAAATCTTATGGGACTTAACTGCTAAGGTCATCAGTCCCTAAGCTTACACACTATTTAACCTAAATTATACTAAGGACAAACACACACACCCATGCCCGAGGGAGGACTTGAACCTCCGCCGGGATCAGCTGCACAGTCCATGACTGCAGCGCCTTTGACCGCTCGGCTAATCCCGCGCGGCAACCTTCCTGTCTCTCAGGTACTTAACCAATATATAAGGATGCCTTGCGTCATCGGGAACCATCAGCAAACTTTTCGTCCCTGACAAAAGTGGTATCGCATGATGTAATCTATCATCCGTAGACGTTTGATGCAAAGAAATAAGTAGAGGTTGAATAACTACACTACCGTATTTGTCGATCAAATGAAACTATACGGTTGCAGAGGTATTTTCAGACTTCGAACACCTGTGATGTATGTGTGCAGATTGAAGCGACGAATGAAAATTTGTACATAGGCCGGGATTCGAACTCAGATTTGTTACTCACTATTCAGGTGCACTAACCGCTATGCCACTCAGGCACAGCGGCTTTGCACAGTGCACGGTCTACTCTAGCATGTCCCCCTGCTCAATATAAATTCCCATTCAGGCCTCGGCCTTCTACGTATTCGCCCTAAACAAGAACAACATTGAAGACACTCTCGAAGTGTACTGGAAAGGCATGTCAGCATCAAACGAAACGGGGTATCCCGCCCGAAACTCAGGCATAAGTGCATTAATCAAATGAAACTATGTGATTCCGAGTCCTTTTCAAATCTCAAACATCTGTGATATATATAGGCAGACTAAAGGGACAATGAAGACTTGTACCAAGGGCAGGGTTCGAACCCGGATCTCCTGCTCTGCATGTTGTTCGAGTTTGGGGGGAATACTAAGGGGGGTGAGGCATGAACGGGGATTTGGAGTGAGGAGGGACGGATGCTAGGGTGGCCCACGCAGTTATGCAAAGCCACAGTGACGGGGTGGTCTAGTGGTTAGCGCATCTGCCTAGTGAGCAAGACACCTGTATTCGAATCAATCCCAGCCTTGGTGCAAACTTTCATTCGTCGCTTCAGTCTGCATGTATACGTCGCATTTATTAAGTCTCTCTCGCAAAGTGAGTGACACGCGTAACTGGAAAAGAGAAAAGGTCAATTCCATTTACAAAATGGATAAAAGAACTGATGCACAGAATTATAAAAGAATACCGCTGGCATAGGTCTTTTGTAGGATCGTAGAGCATATTTTAAGTTCGAACGTTGTAAAGTATCTAAAAGAAAAGGAGCATCTCTCAAAGAACGTGCATGAATTCAGCAAAAACTGCTAGTGTGAAACTCAAATAGCTGAATTCATACATGATACCTAACAGGTAGGATATGCAGCAAATCAGATAGATTCCGTCTACCTACATTTCAGAAATGCGCTCGACACTGTACTACCTTATAGAATGATAACCAAAATACGATCCTACGAAATATTTTCTTAGAAATCAGTCTTGATTAGAGCTGTACAACTACCGTAGGCTACCGTAAGTAAGCGTAAATTACGATAGTTTTCCTAGTAATCTCCTTCAGTTAAGATCGTAACTGCGTTACCTGTACATTACGTGTGTTGCATATCTATCGGGCATTGCCCCATTTCGATCGCTTTGTCTGCGTGTACGATCACTGTCTTACTAGGTTCTCCGAGAAACAAGAAACGATGAGCCGTCTAGAAACTGAGTGAGGATATACATATAAAGGGCTGCGTAACGTACGCAGTATTTTTGTTCTACATTATAGTCGATGGATCCCAGTTTTTCCACTATAAATTCATTCATATTTATTTCCCTACCAGTGCTACCTGTACTACCGGTAATCCTACTATTTATTACGTCATTCATGTACTGTACCAGAACTAATGTTAGAGCGCAACTCTAGTGTCGCTCGAAGAATGTTTGGGTAATAGAACCTAGTATGTTATACGAAACAGAGAATGTTCAACTGGAACGACGTTAACATCTTGTATACCCCAAGAAAGTGTAATGGTGCCGCTGATGCACCTCATATTCGTAACAGACTTATCAGGTACGGTCAGCATATCATCAAATTAGCCGGCCGCGGTGGTCTAGCGGTTCTGGCGCTGCAGTCCGGAACCGCGGGACTGCTACGGTCGCAGGTTCGAATCCTGCCTCGGGCATGGGTGTGTGTGATGTCCTTAGGTTAGTTAGGTTTAAGTAGTTCTAAGTTCTAGGGGACTTATGACCTAAGATGTTGAGTCCCATAGTGCTCAGAGCCATTTTTTTTTTCATCAAATTAATGTGTGTATGAAGGTTATCAAGGCGTGTCAGTGCATCAAAATATTCCAGTGTGAAGGGTAGGAAATCTTTAATTGCATTCCGCCCGTTATGTTAACTGTTCTTTCAGATTTTCGAAGCAGTCTTGCGGCTGGCATAAAGACTTCATACCAAAAATGTTCATGTCAAAGGAGAAACATAGCTGAAAGCGAACATTGTGCCGAGATTTTCCTAGGAAAACAGTGATGGGATCGTCATTCTTCATCATTTGTATAAATAACCTGGGGGATAGCATCGCCAGCTCTGTAAGACTGTTGCCGCATGACAGACAAGGGAGCTACTCAGTTCGACCTATCGAAACCTGCCCCGAAATTTTTTGTATAGGTTGAATATACCGAAAGAAACACAGTGTCAAAAATTTAGCTGCCAGAGACACTGAAAGTATTTTTAAAAATATGTTGAAATTTGCCAAATTCATAGGTCGCCAGGTGGTTGGAGAAACGTACACCCCTGCCGTAGCTGCAGCAGGCAGCGCATGCGGAATACGGCGGGCACATGGCCTTGGTTGACGGCACATCGATAAACAGATTAACACAAGACAACGCCATTGTAATTTGTAAGGCGGATTTCAGTTTCCGTTGATAGTTACTCTGAGACAGTTGTTCACAATTACTGTTCACTCGAATTTGCAACTCATTTCATGTCCATAAGCCCGCCCCGTTGTCCGTGCGGTCTGACGCACGGCTTTCCGGATTGGGAAGGAGCGCCTGGTCCCCGGCACAAATCCGCCCGGCGGATTTGTGTCGAGGTCCGGTGAACCGGCCAGTCTGTGGATGGTTTTTAGGCGGTTTTCCATCTGCCTCGGCGAATGCGGGCTGGTTCCCCTTATTCCGCCCCAGTTACACTATGTCGGCAATCGCTGCGCAAACAAGTTCTCCACGTACGCGTACACCACCATTACTCTACCACGCAAACATAGGGGTTACACTCGTCTCGTGTGAGACGTTCCCTGGGGGGGTCCACCGGGGGCCGAACCATACAATAACCCTGAGTTCGATGTGGGGCGGCGGTGGGGTCAAGTGGACTGTGGTAGTCGTCGTGGGGTTGTGGACCACTGCGGCTGCGGCGGGGACGGAGCCTCTCCGTCGTTTCTAGGTCCCCGGTTAACATACAATACAACACATACAATACAATAATGTCCATAACCATTAGCAGTTGTCTTTGAGGTATCACTAAATGTTAACAAAGCAAATCAAACTAAATTAATTTAATTTTGTTTGCGATTTCTTGGTATATACTTGCTTACAGCATCTGTCTTTGTGCAGGCTGCAGAGTATCACACTAATGTAGAATCCAGGTAATGTTTTCAACCTCGCAATGTTGAAACACAAAGAATGTGGTATGAATCTAAATCAGCTACTTCTCCCGAAGTCCAACGTATGTTTTATTTATCAGTTAATTTCTTGGACATTTCTTTAGAAACTGTAGAAATAGAAGAAACGGGAAAGAACTTAGATGATTCTATGAATTGCCGTTCAAACGATAATTTTTGTGCTAATTTAAGTCCTGAACAAAAAATAGAATACCTTTCAAGCTCAAAGAAAACAATTACGTTAACAGCTTTCAGTGAGAAATATTGTAAATATTTTGGTTAAACGAAGGAGTGAGAAATGCATAAACTTAAGCAATGTGCAAAGTCGATTTCATTTTGTAAAATCTGAAAAAGAATTGTATAAATGGTAAAAATATTTACACGAGGCATGAAATGTGCGCCATCTCAAAACTGTTAAAGAAAAATTATTCGCAAGATTTAGAACTGCCCGTGAGTGTCAGTGCTCCGTTACCGAGGGAAATCTACGAGACAGGATGCTCTGAATTGCAAATGAGAGGATCATTACTGATTTCCAGGCATCTCAGAACTAGGTAAATAGATTCAGGAAATTATACGGAAAAGAAAGTCGCAAAATTGCCAAGCTTACCTCAAGTAAATGTGTAGAGGAGATGTCATTAACAGGTGATATTACAGGGAAGCTGATGTGAAGACGAAGCTTTTTGTTATCCCCAAAAACTGCTTATAAAGCCGATCAGTCAGATATCGTGCAAATCGCTCTTTATCATTTTGGGCGAAAAAATGACAGTCACTTGTGCAGTCGATGAATGCTATGACACATCCATATACAACAATGCCAGTGGTAAGTATCTATAGATTACTGGCTTACACAAGTCTTGTAATCGACGTAACGAAATCTGGAAAATTAAGCGAGATTAATTTTGAATGTTACATCCTAATCGTCTTCTTATCATTTGTGGAAAATGATTTATTGCTTTTGAAGGACTCCTGGTTTGGACGTAATGACACCTCGTCTATAGGACGACGGTGAAATATAAATCGGATACCACCCGGAGGCAATAATATGCTTCAGCCTGTGAATTAAAAAAATAGGCTTCACAGTGTAAAGCATTTATCAGAAAACTGTCGGACCATATAATTTCCGATATCTCTTTGTCATTTCAGGTTTATCATCGGAACAGTATTGTTCATCCAGTCATTCCTGCATTGCCAACTTGCATCACATTTTACGAATTTGATCAAATATGCCTGGTATGCAGCACAATATGCAGAAAAACGGCCGCAACAATTTCTTACTCCATTCCACTTCTGTCTAAATAAAACTAGTAATTGCTGCGAAGTTTCTAAATGCATTAGTTTTTATTTTATCAGGTGGGCCTGGTGTAAGGAAAACGTTTGTTTTCGGCATCCAATATACACATCGCATTGTGGTGACAACTACAGGGCATAAACAGGGACCTATTTCATTGTTAGCAACATATACTTTATTCAAAAACTGCCACAAGAGTTGTGATACAGAAATTGTTATAAAATATTTAATGCCAACAAATTAAAGTCGCGATGGAATGGAAGTCGTCCGTAACGTAACATCATACACTGCCTTGATTTTCTTTCCTATGCTAGTCACTTGTGTAGCAATTACATCTGCAAAAGTTTAGCTGTCGATAGGAACTGCAAGTTATTTTTAAAAAATAATGATTTGAAACATTTTTGGTGTGGTTTAGTTGCTTAAAATTCACGTGCGGGCACTTTGGGCTTTGAGTTATCCGGCGCTAGATCCTATTGTCACGGGCTGCTTCCGCTTATTCGCCGATCCCACTCTAGACAGGAAGAGCTGTACAAACGACTGTTATAAGCGGTTTTTCGTGTGGCAAAAATGACTAGCTTTATCATAAAAAAATACTTGCAGTGCGCTTTAGCAACTAAAATTGTGACAGTGCATTCTTTTCGTTGTATTATGCCTTCGTGAAAACTTTTAGGGTAGGTTTCATCATGTTGGACCATTCCCTTGTCAGATGTATGTAGGGAAATCTCTCTATTAAAATAATGTTCCGAAATGTAGGAAGATGGACAGATTACATCAGTTTGCGGAAGACTGATAGCTGCCTATCAATGTCTGTAAATGAAATATAATATCCGTAAATAGACGAAAACACCCATATTTGCTGGCTTAGTCATCGGTGACTAATCACTAGAATCGATTTGATTTAATGTGTGATCCGCACATTAACTCAATTTTATGGTAAAGTCCTAATCAATAATTCACTCGCGGATGTTACTTGCAACATCTTCGCTCCATCAGCTCTGGAGTATCTTTTTTTTCAGTGTGGGTGCTTCAGCAAGTTGTACTGACTGAATCTACAGACAATAATGGGAAAGTGGTACTACATACGCCTCCTGTTTGCTACGTAAGAGCGATAATACCTCTCGACAATTACCAGTGTGAAATGATGCAAGAATTGTATTTTGCATCACAGACTGCCTCAGCCTTAAAAGGTAGCTTCGTAGTAAAAGACAAGAAGCATATTATTCTCTCTTCCTGATACGTTTCTGGAGCAATGTCTAATGACCATACAGTGAAAGTGAAATCAGAGAAATTATAGTTTCATTGGAACTTGTTTTCTTATCGCCCAATGCGTGACTGAATTAGTCTTGATGAAGTGGCTCACAAAGATGAAATGTAGGGGCTGATGCAAATGTTTGGACAGCTGCAAATATATTACTGGCTATAAATTTGTAAGTCTACAAAGGATATAAGTAACGAAATTTTACTAATCGTGTGTTTAGAGTATATTAGCAAGAATACGTAATTGAACTGGGGGTCAACATGATGCAAAACTCAGTACACATAGCTGCAACCTCTGGCAGGAACAGTGACTCTAACGCGGTTGGACATCGAGCCGAACTGAACTGGTATAACTTTCCATGATGCTTCAACGGCATGCCAGAGTTTTCCAGTTGTAGTGCCTGTCGAGTGCTGACTTGACAATTCACGACCACATGTTCTGAATGGATGATAGATTTCGAGAACGTGGTGGCCGGGGCAACTCTCTAACACTGTCTCTGAATCGAGGTCGAGCAGGACAGCATGGCCAACATGTGCTGTCCAAATTGCAGGCTGTGCGAACCGTAGATGATAGTGCTGTGTACCCAATGTCATCCTATACCATCATGCCAGCTGCTGGGCGGGTATGAAAATAACGAATGCAGTCTCTTCACGTTCGTTCTCCTCGGAGTCTCGACTTACATATCGTCCATTGTGACGCTCTACCCAAATACAGGACACGTCAGGAAAGCCGACGTGATTCCGCTCTTGTGTCCTGTGTCGTTGGGCGTAATTCTGTGCGCAAGCCGCCTCCTGCTGCAGGATCAAAAGCTTTAACAATTGACGTCATGCTGACAGTGTGTGGCGCTCCAGACGTTGTCGCATTTCGCGCGTGGATATTGCAAACAAATCCATTTTCAGAGTTGACGCAAGTGATGTGACTGCACGATCTTACGTGGCAGAGCATACAATGTGTATCCTCTCAGCCGGCCGCGGTGGCCGAGCAGTTCTACGCGCTTCAGTCCGGAACCGCGCGACTGTTACGGTCGCAGGTTCGAATCCTGCCTCGGGCATGGATGTGTGTGATATCCTTAGGGTAGTTAGGTTTAAGTAGTTCTAAGTTCTAGGGGACTGATGACCTCCGATATTAAGTCCCATAGTGCTCAGAGCCATTTTGTATCCTCTCAGGCGCTGGTTACGTCAGATCCTGAACACATCAATTCCCTATACACATGCCAGTCGTCGTATCCCAACCAACACGATCATCAATATAGAGGTACTATAAATCGCAGTGTAGGTAGATCATGATCCTTCAGCTGTCGAATACGACACTTGGTGTAGACGTTGTCCTCCTTACAAGAAGAAAAACACCATTTTCTCACAAACAAACCAATATTCAAATGCAGTTTCCAAATGATAAATCTACTGTGTAATGTTTCCTTATATACAGAAAGTAGATGGCGCTACTTATATGTACTTCATGCAGTTTCTCTGAAATGCAAATGATTTGCACATCCAAGAATAAACACTTAATGCTAATTTTACGTTGTGGTATCATATACAATGCCACCTCACGGGTATGATAACCAATGAACCGCGCCCGCTGAGCCACGCCTCCAGCGGCTCCGCACCACGAACGCCCTCCGCGCCGCGATATAGAACGCAGCTACAGCCCACTCGCACTCGGAGCCACTTCGCTACGTGACGCAACGCAGACGCTGCCTAGTCGTGGCTCCAGCCCCATCGCTTGTGCTTCAGTTCAGAGAGCCTCTTCCTAGCTGCAATGAGTCTTCATGTTCTTGGAGAAACACAAATTAAGTAAATCTTCTCTCTATTGCGTTACCTTATTAGCTAATCATTTTTGCTCCCATCCAGCTTTTCTACAACGCCAGTTGCCACACCACTTTGTAGCCTACGAAGTCGTAAACAGCAGACGTTTGTTGCAAAGCGCCTTCAAGATGTCGCAGTTGTAATGATCAGCATGTAACACACCATTTCCGGGCCGCTCCCGTCGGTGTGGGGCCTATTCTCCGCCCCCCCCCCTCCCCCCCCCCCCATAAGTGATTGAATGTGTGATGGTCCGAGCCGGACCTGTTGTTTTCAAAGGCGGGGATGGCCGCCGTTGTTTCTTAACACATTTTGGCAATTAAAGTGCTGAAAATGTTGGCTGGAGGTAGCGCCTTAGACCAGTACTGCGAGCGTTAGCGGCAACTGCCTAAGTGAAGTTAGTTGTCAACAAGGCACTGTGCAAGCTGCTCGTGGCTTCGTAATGGTGTGGGCTGTGTTTACATGAAATGACCTGCGTCCTCATGTCCAACTGAATCGATCATTGACTGGAAATGGGTATGTTCGGCTACTTGGAGACCATTTGCAGCCATTCGTAGACTTCATGTTCACGAACAACCACATAATTTTTATGGGTGACAATGTGCCATGTCACTGGGCCACAATTATTGGCGATTGGTTTGAAGAATATTTGGATAATTCGAGTGAATATTTTGGATACCCAGATCGCCCGACATGAATCCCATCGTACATGTAATGGGACATACTCGAGAGGTCAGTTCGTACACAAAATCCTGCACCGGCCACATTTTGGCAATTGTGGACGACTATAGAGGCAGCATGACTCAGTATTTTTGCAGGAGACTTCCAACGACTTGTTAAGTCCATGAGTTGCTGGACCACACCTGGAGAAAGGACCTCCATCGCTATATTAGGGGGTATCGCATGACTTGTAACAGATCATTACATATGCGGCCCGAGGTTTCGCAGGATCCTGGAACATATATTGTGTTCGAACATGATGAATTACGTCGAAGAAAATGGTCTTTTGACATACAGTCAACATGGGTTTAGAAAACATCGTTCTTGTGAAACACAACTAGCTCTTTATTCGCATGAAGTGTTGAGTGCTATTGATAAGGGATTTCAGATCGATTCCGTATCTCTGGATTTCCGGAAGGCTTTTGACACTGTACCACACAAGCGGCTTATAGTGAAATGGCGTGCTTATAGAACATTGTCTCATTTATGTGATTGGATTTTTGACTTCCTGTCAGAGAGGTCACAGTTCGTAGTAATTGACGGAAAGTCATCGAGTAAAACGGAAGTGATTTCTGGCGTTCCCCAAGGTAGTGTTATAGGCCCTTTGCTTTCCCTTGTCTATGTAAGCGATTTGGGAGACAATCTGAGCAACCGTCTTCGGTTGTTTGCAGATGACGCTGTCGTTTATCGACTAATAAAGTCATCAGAATATCAGAACAAATTGCAAAACGATTTAGAAAAGATATCTGAATGGTGCGAAAATTGGCAGTTGACCCTAAATAACGAAATGCGTGAGGTCATCCGCATGAGTGCTAAAAGAAATCCGTTAAACTTCGGTTACACGATAAATCAGTCAAATATAAAGGGCGTAAATTCAACTAAATTCAACAAAATGTTGTGGGGAAGGCTAACCAAAGACTGCGTTTTATTTGCAGGACACTTAGAAAATGTAACAGATCTACTAATGAGATTGTCTACTCTACTCTTGTACGTCCTCTTTTAGAACACAGCTGCGCGGTGTCGGATCATCAGATAAGAATGACGGAGTTTATCGAAAAAATTCAAAGAAGGGCAGCATGTTTTGTATTATCACGAAATATGGGAGAAATGATACAGGATTTTGGGCTAGACATTCCCAACACCAACTTTCTCCTTAGAATGCGAAAATATTTTTTTGACACCGACCTACATAGGGAGAAACGATCACCACGATAAAATAAGGGAAATCAGAGCTCGTACGGAAAGATATAGGTGCTCGTTCTTTCCGCGCGCTATACGAGATTTGAATAATAGAGAATTGTGAAGGTGGTTCGACGAAGCCTCTGCCAGGCACTTAAATGTGGTTTGCAGGGTATCCATGTAGATGTAGATACCAGTAGTGGGTCTTGAGCAAATTAGTTTGACGACTATTGGATTAGGAGGAAGTCTACGGGCAATAAGTTGTGTAATTTGTTTCACGAGCTTCCGCACGGCAGACTACCCGCGGCCACGAGTGAGCTTCGCGCGATGCTGCGGAATCTACTATAGACGACAGATGAGAAGGAGCGTTTCTAGGAGTGGTGGTACGATACCTCCGTATTCATCTTGTCGTTCTGATTTCAAAATTCAATCATTTGGTCATATCAAAATGACAATTATTGGCTCCCTTCGTGGGGTTGAACTTTATTCTTTATGAAAACACCAAGTGAGGCAGACTAGCGATACTCACGTGGGGTAGTGGTCGATCTTCTCGCAGAAGGTGGCGCCCGGCTTGGCGCAGGACGGCGTCTTGCCTGGAGGCGCGGGCAGGAAGGGGTAGCTGCGGCAGCCACCGTAGTGGTCGCACTGGGGGCTCGACGCCAGCGGGGTTGCCGCCAGCAGCACGCCCAAAACCTGCAACCGAACCCAGCACTGCACTACCTCGACACACTCTTTGCTTATGGAACAATTTTAATGCACTACAGATGAAAAATGCGACGGTCTTAACGACAAGGACAAGGTAATTTTATTCACAAGTTAGATGTCATGATGCCCGCATCTCGTGGTCGTGCGGTAGCGTTCTCGCTTCCCACGCCCGGGTTCCCGGGTTCGATTCCCGGCGGGGTCAGGGATTTTCTCTGCCTCGTGATGGCTGGGTGTTGTGTGCTGTCCTTAGGTTAGTTAGGTTTAAGTAGTTCTAAGTTCTAGGGGACTGATGACCATAAATGTTAAGTCCCATAGTGCTCAGAGCCATTAGATGTCATGATGTCATTCTAGGACTGTACTGTATAATAACGAATTCAGACCAAATGAAACAAACATGTTACAGTAAAGAGTGTCCAAAGAGTCGAATCAGTACACAGTGTATCGCCCTCTAGCCGCAACTCAGAGGTGCAGCCTTGCATGCAAACGATCATAAATGTGCCGAATGGTATCCTACAATAGATTGGCCCATGCATCTTGCGCCTTTTGTTGCTGTTCGGCACTGGTTCTTACGAAATGGCAGTCGCATGGGGATAACACCGTGTGCACTGGTTATTTTACTGTGGAAAAGCACCAAATGCAACCGCGAGCTGTAACTGACAGTTCCCCACACCGTGGAGTGGGACTTATGTGTCGTGGGCGAATGCACTCCGGAACAAACAGTTCTCCAGGTCTACGTCGTCAACGTGCACATCCATCACTCGTTAACAGACAGAAGTACTCTCATCACTAAAGACGATAGAGCACAATTCCACTCTCCAGTAAAATCTTTCACGGCATCAGATTTGCCATTCTTGGTGGTGTGGTGGTGTCGATGGTAATCCAACCAGAGATACACTTGCTCTTAAGCCTGCTGCAAGCACAAAGTTTCCAATATTCGGTGATGACACAACAGGCGCAACGGGTGGTTGCGTTTCGTCCTTGGATGATGTTCGGTCGGCCACCGATTCTCTCTCAGTGCGTCAATCTTGAAGTGTGTCAGTACTACGCGGATGTCCAGAGCCAGGTCTCCAGGTGTGAGATTGTTCCACAGGCCGCTGTCGAAAGCAGCGGTACGCTACCAGTACTCTGTGCTAAACATGTGCAGCAATCCGTAGATACGTCCTCCCAGCTCCCGGAGGCCCACAATGCGACGCTTATCAACAGGAGTACATACTCATTGGTGGGGCATGGCTGTACCCTCGAAAGAATGCTGCAAACACTGTTGATCCTTAAACTCGGTACAGTTGAAATGAAATGAAATGTCGTGTGACGAGGGCCTCCTGTCGGACCGCTCGCCTGGTGCAAGTCTTTCGATTTGACGCCACTTCGGCGACTTGCAAGATGATGATTAGGACAACACAATACCCAGTCCCTGAGCAGAGAAAATCTCCGACGCAGCCGGGAATCGAACCCGGGCCCTTCGGATTGACAGTCTGTCGCGCTGACCACTCAGCTACCGGGGGCGGACTTCAGTAGTTACTGCCTATAAACTCAAATTCAAAGGGTGCAAACAGGCTTCCAAAGCGCCTTCTGGTCACCGATGACTGTCGCAAGTGAATCACTAATATAACAACCCTTCAGCATGCACATGTTATACCCTAGTGCCACTGAACATAATTCTTGAGACTGTTGTATTTTTTTCCCGGCAGTTTACATCATTTCTTTGCCGCCATGTGCGCCAGCCCAGTCCGCTATTATACTCGCCGCGACCAATTTTCATTTGCAGGGTGAGGGTGTTTTATTTGGACTGAAGATGATGGGCCGATCTTTCCCAAAATTCTCCTAAATGGAGCCGAATACACTGTTTTATTGTTCAGTAATTTCTCGAGTTTGGTTTGTGGGTTCCAACATCACTGGCAGAGAAACTTATGCACGATACTGGAGCTCTATTAGCGAGAGCAGGAAATGGTGAACGGAAGTGCCTACGTGATGCTTCGGATTCTAACTGATTGGAAAGCCTCAGAGTTAAATAACCTCGTGTAGCGGTTTGGAAATTGCGACATCGGGGATCAGTCGGCAGTCCTTGTGGAGAGTTCAAGTAGTGTGCGCTCTGGGGTGAAATTGGAGTTTCCATGGTGTATTTCAGAAGTGGAGAGAAGGTGATCTTTCATGATCAGGAGGAGGAGATTATTGTTTGACGTCCCGTCGACATTGAGGTCATTAGAGACAGAACAAAACCTCGGATTAGGGAAGGATGAAGAGGGAACTCGGCCGTACCCTTTTAAAGGAACCATCCAGGCATTTGCCCGCAGCGGTTTAGTAGGAAAATCACGGAAAAACTAAATCTGGATGGACGGACGTCGGTTTGAACCGTTGTCCTCCCAAATGCGAGTCCAGTGTGCTAAACACTCCGCTACCTCGCTCGGTCCTCCGTGATCAGTCGAGTTATGTCTTCCAGTGCAGAAAGCTGAGAGAACTGGCAAGGGCGTTCCCCACATGTTGGTTTGGACTGCTCAACTGTTTTACAATTTTGGTAAGTGCCATTTATGTTGGGTGTGCAGTCGCTCAATAGGCGTCAAATGAGAGGCGAAACTCGAGCTTTCGATGACTACCAATCGCCATAGTCGTGACTAAACCAAATCGCCAGCGTCGGGTCAGAGTTTCCGGAATCCGCGCAGAGTCCTAGCTATTCGAATATCTAGGAAACAAAGTAGTCGCGAGGCGGCACCACACTCACCGTCACATTTTAAAGAACTTAAAATCTGAAACTTTCTGGTACGTTAAAACCGTGTGCCGGACCGTGAATCGAACCCGGGGCCTTTGCGACCAAGCGCTCGACCGAGTGAGCTATCTAAGGCTTCTAAGCATTACTCACGACTCGTCCTCACAGTGGTACTTTCCCCAGTGCCTCATATCCGAACATCCAAACTTCTCAGAAGTTCTCCTGTTCCCTAGCATTAGCTAAACCATCTCTCCGCGATTTTCTTTCTTCCATGAGTCCTTCTTCTGGAAGTTGGGAGATGAGATAGCTGTGAGAGTAGGGCGTGAGTAGTGCTTGGACAGCTCAATCAGTAGAGCACTTGCCCGCAAAAAACACAGATTCTCGGTTCGAGTCCCGGTCCGGCACACAGCTTTAATCTGCCAGGAAATTTCGTAATAGCACACCATCCGCTGCAGGGCGAAAAACCCGATTAGGAAAATTTGTTTATTAATGACCTTTTTTATTCTGGAATGATTCCATCGTTTCCTGTTTTAAATTGTTGGATGTAACCAAATTCTCTTATGACTTACATTGGAGTATCAACGAGGGATGTGGTTTTCCTAAACCCCTTAAGACAAATGCTGCAAAGATCCCTGTCAACAAACGCTAAGCGATTTCTTTTGCCATCCTTATCCAGTCTAGTTAATTCTATGTCATTAAGGTCCCCGATGCTGACAGGATGTTACCTCTCATCATCTCTACTTTGCAACATGAAACTTAAATTTTTCACGGAATGGCTGGAACAAAATGCCTTGTAGTTATTGATCACGATTTGCAGACCGTAGGAAAACGCTACTTTCTGAAAATGTATACTAAAGCTGTGGTATAAAGTCCAGATTAAATCGAAAAGCACAGCTGCAGTAAGTAGCAGTGGACAACACTGATACCAGGGCGTTTTGTAAGTCTGATGATACGTCTTCCACCGTACGCGTGAAATAATGTTCCTGAAAAGTTTTCCGTCGGGCATTGTCCGAAGAGACCGAATTTGTTGCGAGTATGAAACCCGTCACTGTGGTTTAGCACACTCAGCTGCAAATGCATGCGTTGACTACAAGTTGCGGTTTGCGGTTAACCTGCCAGTAAGCTACACGGGATGAGGTCTTTGTAGTCTGATCACTTTGCTGTTCTCAACAAGAGAAAAAAAAAAACGAATGGCTCCAACGATTATTAACGTGTAATTGAGATTTCACAGCATCTGTTCAACTGCGGAAACCAGCGGCGCTGGAAGCCGCATTTGTATACAGGTTATTTAGAAAAAAGTATCCGAAGTTCTTGTATAAGAAAGTGCTGGTCAAAGCAGCTGTAAATTTTACTTCAGTCTAGAGCGGTGCAAACAGCCAGAGAACGGAAATCTTACGCAGTGGGGCAGTGTTATGGTAATTCAAATATAAAGTGAAAGTAAATTTCTGGAGGGCGACATCACTAACACTGTCTGACCAATCACACAGTAATTATGGTGACGTAATTATTTTCATTTTGCTTTATTAATGACTCTTTTATTCTGAAATATGTTAAATTGATTGATATAACGGGAAACAGGTATGCTGTTGGTAAATTTTGGAATTGTTATACATCTATGATAGGACCTTTTGGTCTGTTAATCAGTTGAAAGAATAAGACGGAAGCAGGCGTTAGGAAATGTTAAGCGATGCCATAAGGATTTCGAGTGCTCTTTGTAGTAAAGTTATATGTGTGATGGTGACGGCGTCTTGAAGGAATGGCGTTCATTTTCCGGCAAGGTAGAACAAAAAGTGAAAGGAGCGTGTGTGAAAAAGTGCTAGGGTCTTATCGAATTTTTGTATCCGTGGCGGAGACAGAAAAGGTCGCAGTTCCGGGTTCTGTTAGCGGCTTGCAGGAATAATTCCGTAACGTGTATTTGAAAATGCCTGTTATATGGTTGGCAGCTGGCCCAAGCAATGATTTTCGGTCTACGACGATTCTGTAGCAGATGCAGTGTTACCTTTTCCGAAACCTAACAAACACCCCTTAATTTGATGAATGAAAATCAAACAAAGTGCGAAATGAAATGTGGGTTGCGGAACTAATGACCAGAATGAAAAAAAATGAATGCAAATGTGCAATTCTTCTAAGAATTAGTTTTCGCGACGGAATTTTTTTATGTTGGGTGTTACTGGACGATCAGTGTATAAAACATTTACAAGTATGTTGTACGTTGCTCCTGATAGGTCTCTGACTGTAAAATAAGAGCACACTTTAGAAGCTAAAGAAGTTTCCGAAGTTGAAGAGGACGAAATTATCGGAAAAGCTATTAGTTCTACGGATTCACCTTTTGTGGAGAGTTCTTTATCTAACATTCTTTTACTGCAATTGCACCCCCAGCTAAAACATGATACTCATGTTTTTCTGTTTGTATTTACTTGTTTTTACTTGTTTGCATGCGTGCAAGACTGCGTATGTTTGTTTGCGTTTCTTGAGCCAATATACTGATAACTTCTTTTTTTCCGCGGCGTACAGCATCAGGCATATGGTAGACAGCACAGAGGAATGTGCCTTCCATCCCCAAGAATTGGAGAGCTCGCAAGAAAAATGTGTTTGGGGGATGTGACTGTGAAGACGAAACCAGTGTGTAGGTGGGCAAAGGAGCAGGAGGTGAAACTGTAGACATTTACCACAAGGAACTTTCACTTATTTTGCGTTTTGTTTTTTATAGTTATGTGAACAGTGTAGCCATTAGAATCCAGTAACAACAATGACATATATTAAAATCGTTATAAATGTCATTTTTTTGTATGAGCTTCCCAACTGCTTTTTACTGCGGACGCTGAGCTCCATAAATGTGAGAAAATTTCTTATCCATAGCCTTTGCAAACGAATCTTTCTCTCTGAAGCGCAGTGTGCACTGTTTTGTACTTTCTCGGCAAACCTGGACTTGAATTGGGTACTTCGTCTTTCGCGTTCGGGTGAGCACAGAATTGTACCGAAGACGTGGCAAGATAGGCCCCCGCAAAGGGCGTAGGTGCAGAGGGGGAGCAATAAACGTAAAAGAGAGAGAGAGAGAAGAAAGACTGTGTAAGAACTAACTAGAAGTACGTGAGTTCTTCTACCTCTTGCCTCCGAGAATAAGCCATTCCCTTGGCCCACGCACGCTGTTGTCGCCATTACATTTCTCCACTCTTATTTCGTCCAAGCATTCTGTTTCTGGCTGCTACCTCAGATTTGTTCTAATTTTGAGTGCGTTCGGAGGCGATCCATGGAGTCTGAGGAGGGGGGAGGGAGTTGCAGATCCTGATCAGATGGTGTACAGAACATGCTACGGACAGATCCTTGCGAGGGTTATGCAACTGTCCGGACTTTTTATTTGTCTGAATAAATTTGATTGGAAACAGATTTTAATAAACGTTTGTTAAAATCTACTAAATGGACACTGGCACGTAGGTAATTTTGTTTGTTTTATATTAAAAGAACGGTAGCAAACACGCTTAAACGCTCTCCAATAAACCTCATATTTTCTACACTTCTTGACTGAGAACAATAAGACTATCTACATGAACGTCTCTATAACGCGCTTTCACGAAATACTTGTTACTTTCCTATGTAATTTATGTCATAGATATTGATCGGAACGAGGCTCACGCGTGCTGATCTTTAAGGCTAGCTTTTCGTCGAGCGACTGTATGTGGCCGGAAAATAATCTGATTTTAGCCAAATGTTCTGGGTTTTCGAAGTCTGTGTCCGGCTTCGGCAATTTAAGTGATGTCAGGCATACGTTTGACCGAAGCTTTTTTTCCGATTTCTAGCAAGTGAGGACTGGAGCAAGTCGCCACGTTGGAGGAAGCAAGTGAAAACGATAGCGAGGATACGTGACTTCCTCCAGCCAGTACTTTTGCTGCTCCGAAGATTTGGTTTGTACGATCTCTTGTGTAAATAAAAAAAGAATTCAGAACTTAATGTTCTGTGAATAATTGATAAATTACGGGTATTATTAGTCGTCGTACCTACAGATACCATTTTCATCTTAAAATAATTTGAACCCTCGTGTAAACAAACGAATGCTCTGCCATTGCTCATTGCTCAAGCATCTGGTGTTGCAAGATCATATGTCCTTTTTTAAAAATTTCTCGTGTGCTGGGAATTTTGGCATATACTAAAGCACCGAAAGCCTTAAGTTTATTTGCTGATCATTGTGCTAAATGTTTAAGCCATGTCGTTCTTGTATCAAATTCCACTGGATAGTCGGTTTCGCTGCGCCTGCCAGTCGTGTCCGTATGGACGTGTCGTTCGTACACCAGTATCTGATCGCATAACAAAATTGAAGAAAGATTGTTTTTAGGGTTTCGGTGATGGGGGAGGCACATTTGACAGTTCTTCGAGATGCGTAGGATCACTTCCATACGGCTCTGCTCCGAAGCATGTTCTGTATACTATCGGATGAAAAGCACGTGGACACCCCTATGTGATGCGGAATGAATAGTTTGATATCAGGAGAGGCGACCCGGCCAGTATAAAACAAGCCGGTAAACATTCTGTTGTCAGTAAAGGAACAGTAACAGCAGAATGGTGAATCAGGAGAGCTCAGTGACTTCGAACGTGGACTAATCACCGGATGTCACTGGAGTAAGAAATCCATCAGGGACTTCTTCAGCCTTTCTAAAGCGGGCCAAGTCGACTGCTGACGATGTGATTATGAAGTGGGAATGCGAAGGAGGAACCATAGGTAAACCAAGAACAGGTAGACCACATGTGCCGAGGGACAGGGAATGTAGACCATTCTGGAGGGTGGCTGCAAAAAATCGCGTGAAATCAGAGGAAGGAGTCAGTCCTGAGTTCCAAAGTGCTATCTGCAGTCGCGAAAGTGCTATTACTGTTCCTAGGTAGTTAAAAAGAAAGGGGTCCAGTGGTCGAGTAGCTCCTCGTAAGCCGCACGTTTCTGTAGTCGATGCTAAGCGATGCTTGAGGTAGTGTAAAGAGCCGACGCCACTGGGCAGTGAAAGACAGCAGTGGTTTGGGTTCATGCATGAAACATGCTATAGCTTGTGGTAAGCCGATGCAAGGCAATGGGAGAGGCGAAGGCCTCGACACGCTACCGGCCATCATGTGTGGTGCCAAGAGTGAAGTATGGGGGAGGTGGCGGTACGGTATGCGAATTTTGTTCGTGGCTAGGGAATGGTTCCCTTGCTGTGCTTAAGAAAACGATAAATTCAGAAGGATATGGTCACATTTTACAGTATTGTATGCTGCGTAGAGTAGAGGAACATTTCGGAGACGAAGATTGTATCAGAATGGCATTGGACCCTATCATAAAGTAGCATGTTTGAGGCAATGCTTTGTGGACAGTAACATTTTTGAAATGGACTGGTCTACTCGGAGTCCCAACCCTAACCCAATGGGACAACTTGAGATGAGCTGAAGCGTTAACTTCGCTCCAGAACCCAGCGAGCAACATCAGTACCTTCTCCGGTATTGGTCCTGAGGAGGAATGGGCTGCCAGTCTTCCACAGACATTCAGACACATCATCCAAGCAGAGTGTTGTGTCTATACAAGACAGTCTAGACACAGGGTGAGGTTACCGATAGGCACGCGTACACACACGCCGGCTGGCGTGAGTTCTGGAACAGGATACTTGATGAATGCTATAGAGAAAAGAACGGAGCATCTCATATACTTAACTTTATTCTCTTGTGTGGTACATCTCTATGGTGAATACAATTAAGACTCTCTCCAGATATGGTTAACTGCGCCTTGCTAGGTCGTAGCTATGGACTTAGCTGAAGGCTATTCTAACTGTCTCTCGGCAAATGAGAGGAAGGCTTCGTACGTCTAGTCGCTAGCAATGTCGTCCGTACAACTCGGGCGAGTGCTAGTCCGTCTTTTTAGACCTGCCATGTGGTGGCGCTAGGTCTGCAAGTACTGACAGTGGCGACACGCGGGTCCGACATGTACTAATGGACCGCGGCCGATTTAAGCTACCACCTAGCAAGTGTGGTGTCTGGCGGTGACACCACATTCCTCCCCCTGGCGCAGTTAACCATATCTGGAGAGAGTCTTAATTGTATTCACCATAGAGATGTACCACACAAGAGAATAAAGTTAAGTATATGAGATGCTCCGTTCTTTTCTCTATAGCATTCATCAAGTATCCTGTTCCAGAACTCACGCCAGCCGGCGTGTGTGTACGCGTGCCTATCGGTAACCTCACCCTGTGTCTAGACTGTCTTGTATAGACACAACACAGAGTATAAGCCGTTAGCAAGGCAAACTGTGTCCGAATACTTTTGGTCAGGCAGTGTATGTGTTATACTGGTAAACCGTTTCTGGTTGTTGACGGGAAAATGCACTTGATAAATGAAAACTCTCTCAGGAGCAGTCGAAGTGAGTAGCGCGCCTGGGATGGGGTTTTGCCGGAAGCGGCGGTAGAGGCATGCAATCCGCCACGCGCCGGCTGGCAAAGACAAGAGTGCCGCGGGCTGAACTACCGGCGGTGTGTCAGCAGCATACCTGCGCGAGTCCGAGAGCTGCGATAAGGACACGGCGCTCCCAGCGAGGCCGGGCCCGTGCCGTACCCTTCACTCTTACACCGCACGGCGTAAATGGACCGGCAAGCCGAAGGAGACAAAATGCCAGATCCGTCCGGAATGCAGGCCGGACAACAGCCTGTCCGCTGCACTGATCGCCCCAGGCACTGTTCGTCACAGACTTTAGGCTTCCGTCCTCTGCCGTACTGAACGGCTAGGTTTCTACATCTACATCTACACTGATCAGCCAGAACATTATGACACCTACCTAACAGGCGCTATGTCCACCTTTGGCACGGATGAAAGCGGCGACACGTAGTGGCATGGAAGCAAAGGCCTCGGTAGGCCGCTGGAAGGAATTGTCTCCACGTCTGCACACACAAGTCACTTAATTCCCGTAAATTGGGGGAGAGGACGATGAGCTCTGACGCCACTGTCAGTCAAGTGTATTCTATTGGGTTCAGATCTGGGAGTTGGGGGGGGGGGGGGCAACATATCAATTGGAACTCGCCGCTGTTTCCTCGAACCACACCATCACACTCCTGGCCTTGTGACATAGCGCATTATCTTGTTGAAAAAATACCTCAGCCGTCTGGAAACATGATAGTCATGAAGGGCTGTACGTGGTCTGCAACCAGTGTACGATACTTCTTGGCCGTTGTGGTGCCTTTTACAGGCTTCACTGGATCCATGGATGCCCACGTGAATGTTCTCCAGAGCATCATGGAACCACCGCCAGCTTGTCTCCGTCCCGCCTTACATGTGTCAAGGAGCTGTTACCCTGCCGGCCGGAGTGGCCGAGCGGTTAAAGGCGTTACAGTCTGGAACCGCACGACCGCTACGGTCGCAGGTTCGAATCCTGCCTCGGGTATGGATGTGTGTGATGTCCTTAGGTTAGTTAGGTTTAAGTAGTTCTAAGTTCTAGGGGACTTATGACCACAGCAGTTGAGTCCCATAGTGCTCAGAGCCATTTGAACCATTTGAACCAGCTGTTACCCTGGAAAACAACGGATTCGCTTCGTCCCACCGGCATGATGAAGAGCGGATCGGTATTCATCAGACCATGTAACGCTCGATCACTGCGCCACGTCCAGTGCCGATGGTCATATGCCCATTTCAGACGCAGTTGCCGATGTCGTGGTGTTAACATTGACACATGCATGGGTCGACGGCTGTGGAGGTCTATCGTTAGGAGTGTGCGGTGCACCGTGTGTTCAGTCACACTTGTGCTGCGCCCAGCATTAAAGTTTGATGTTATTTCCGCCACAGTCGCCGCCTGTCCTGTTTCGCCAGCCTCCGACGTCCGACGTCTGTAATGGGGAGCGGCCGCCCCACCCCCACGTCTGGACGTGGTTTCACTTTGGTTTCGCCACGTGTTGAAGACACTCACCAAGCACTCCTCGAACACCCGACAAGTCGTGCAGTTTCTAAACGCTCGTGTGGAGCCTCCGGCTCATCAGAATCTGCCCTCGGTCAAATTCAAATAGATCGCGCGCCTCCCCCATTTTACACACGGACATCGCACTCACTGATGCTAGCTACATACACCGTGCGTGTGTCTGACTAGCAGTCATTGCTCACCAGCTGACCCTGCTATCGCCTGGACGAGTTTATATCGATAGTAGGCCGGTGGTCGTAAAATTCTGGCAAATAAAATAAAGATTTTCTCTGTTTAATAACAGCCATTATGAAAAATTTTTCCCATTTACGTGTGTCCCAAAGAACTAATGAACCTGTCGGTGCCACCCGCCCGCTTAGACTCATGACGTACTTAAAATGGCGGACATAAACCGCTCATTGAAATCCGACATGTGTAAAATATGCGTCATAATTAGAATTAACATTATTCCACATCACATCATATTTATTGGCTTCGCCGATTGAAAACCACTGACGCTTTTCAACCTAACCTAGATCTCAGACTTCGCTACCGATCAAATTGTCATCCACCACAATCTAAATTTAAAAAAAAAAACACAATATAATGGTAAACTAATATCGCCAGTGGTATGTTATATCTCACATTGTGCGAGTATGACATAACATGAAACAGCATCATTACTACGCAGGAGAAAGCCCACGCCCGTTATCGGAAGATTCAACGTACTCTCTATCAGTTTACCCTATTGCCGGGTCCAGTGTAAGAATATTATGTTAGAGACAGTCTAGCACACTAAAACCTAATTTCCTGCGTTAGGAAGATGCTGGGCTAAGGAAGACAAATTTTCGTTGATGTGATAGGTATCTGGAGATTGTTCGCAGTAATGGTCGTGGGTCTTTGCTCTCATAGGAAACATTCTAGGCTTTATAGGTGCAAACAGATATAGCTGTTTCATATAGGTAGCTGTTTGCTACAGCGACAGAATTTGCTGTGCTTCCCTTTGAATAAAGTCATAGTGGAGCAGCTCACAGAGTTTCCCTGTTGACCATCAAGACTATTGAAAGTATGACCTGTGTAATTCAAGACATCGGGTAAATCTTAACAGAAACATAAGTTTATGTACAGCAGTACGGAAGAAGGCATGTACTCATGACTGAATTGTACATATGTTTCTCGTGTCACACTGTAAGACATTCTTTCATACGTACCGAACACTGCGGGAGCAACGATTTACTGGCATACATTTGATTCATGTCTGAAAATTGAATTGCTGGTGTTCCATAAGTTTCCAGTCAGCTCATTTCATCCATCAGAACCTTGCGTAATGCAATTGTAGAACGGAGCAAAGGTACTAGAATCCCCAAATAAGAGAGTCTCTCAGAACTTTCCCCTAAGAACATTAGCGACCTGCATGTCGCTGTTTTGCTAAACGTATATCCCACTAAATAAATAAAGAAGTGAAGGGGAATGTAAAATTCTTTCCCAAATTTCTCCCGACCATCCAGTTCTACTATTCCTTTCAGTATTCCTTTCTTTGTAACCTAATCCGCCAGAAATGTCGGGGGAGTGAAAGTATCTATGGATAGTGTTGCGAATAATGCGTAGATTATTTGGTTCTGCAGCTGCAGAGCTGGCGGCCATATCTGCTGCTCTTGAGCACATCCGCTCATGCCCTGGCTCGTTATTTCTGCTGTGTACTGACTCATTGAGCAGCCTAAATGCTATCAACCAGTGCTACCCTCGCCATCCTCTGGTAAGTCCATCCAGGAGTCCATCTATGCCCTGGAACAGTCCCGCCGTTCCGTGGTGTTTGTGTGGACCCCAGGCAACGAACTTGCCGACGGAATGGCCAAACAGGCGACGCGGAAACCGCTTCTGGAGATAGGCATCTCCGAAGCTGACCTGCGTTCTGTCTTACGCCGCAGGGTTTTCAAGCTTTGGGAAACGGAATGGCACAACAGTAAGCATAACAAGCTGCGTATTATTAAGGAGACGACGAATGTGTGGCAGTCTACCATGCGGTTCTCTCGCAGGGAATCAGTTGTCCTCTACCGGCTCCTCATTGGCCATACATGGCTAACGCATGGTCGCCTACTCCGTCGCGAGGACTCACCTCTGTGTCGCTGTGACTCCCAAATGACAGTCGTCCACCTCTTGCTAGACTGCCCACTTTTAGCCACTCTTCGGTGGACTTACCTTCGGTGTTGAGTGACGATGCCGCAGCAGCAGCTTTAGTTTTAAGTTTTATCCGTGAGAGTGGGTTTTATACTTCCATGTAGATTTTAGCGCATGTTCTTTCCCTTTTCGGGTGGAAATTTTAATGTGTTGCAGAATGGCTGGCTTCTCCTTTTTATCCTCGTGGTCGGCCTGCCACTGTAAGCTGCTTTCTTGTTTTACTCTCTTCTGTTTCTAGCGTCTCTGTTGTTTTCTTGTCCTCTTTTGTTCCTTTTAGGGTTCGTTGCTTTTCCTTCGTTCTTGTGGTTTTTCCTTTTTGTGTTATATGTCTCGTCCGTTTTATTCTCACAATTGGGGCATTGTTTTATTAGGAACAAGGGACCGATGATCTCGTAGCTCGGTCCCTTGTCCCCCTCTTTTAAACCAACCAACCTTCTGCAGCTGCCGCTCGTATCTACTATGTACTATCGCTTTTTCTGCTCCTGCGTGTCAGGTAAGTAAGTACTAGTTAAAGTTGAAAATCTTAGGTATTAAAAAAATGCGTTACTTTCCACCATAAATCCAAGTGCTGTCACGAAATATGAAAGGCAGGATGTTTCATTGAGTAAAGCAATGGAAGTAAGTCTGTACTCCAGCGCTATTGATCTTGTCTAGCTCTTTTGTGTTTACTTTCATTATCGACTCGATCAATTTTCTCAAGGTGGAAAAATTGGATTCCTCCGACTGTAGAATTAGGCAATTCCAAGTATTAACCTTCCTACTGTACTTACCACGTTCATCTCTTCTACGTTACCGCACACGTGAAAACTCGTCTAAGACGCGGTCGTTAATAGACAGGAAACATTTACACAGTAGTGTCCTGACACGGGCTTAGACTAGGGCGAAGCACAGACAAACACATTTTTTGCCGGTAGAGTAGGAATTTTACATTAAGGTAATATTCCACCCTTTTCTTCATATTATAGCAAGCACTTTGTTCTCGAATTATCATACGAAACTGAATTTGTTCTTTTCGATTAACCGTATTGTTGTTATATTGCTCAGTTTGCTATTGAGGAGCCAAGGATAGAAGAAAGAGAGAGATATTTACAAAAAATTGCGCTAGAGAGCACAGAGTTTCTTCCTTCATGTTCTTAAAATATTGTTATTGTTAAAATTATTGTTAGAGGATTCTGGGAGCTCGATGTTCGGTCCTCAATGCCTCTGCCGTTGAAACATGCATACGTGAGTGTAATAGTAGTGAATGTGTGTTACATAAAGTCGGAGATTTGTAGCGCGTATTTACAATAGATTTAATAATATTACGAATCCTCCTCATTTACGATTTACAATCAATTACGTCAAGGTTACAGTGAAACGAGAAATGAAGAAATGTCAGACTTTAATGTATAGTTGACTTGGAATTCGCTGGAAACGTAGCACTAGCGCGAAAGTATGAGATTACAGCATTAGTGGTTAGCATTTTCATCACGACACATTGTTTAAATGATCAGGGCTAATGCTAAGAAATAATCTGCAATGGAAAGAACGCTTGAAAACTGTAGCAAGGAAGCCGAATGGTGAACTTTGATCTGTTGGAACTGTTCTGGGAAAACGCAAGGCATTTGTAAAAGAAATTGCAACAAAGACGCTGCTGCGACCAATTGTAGAACATCGTTCCACCGTTTGGAGCCTTTATCAGGGACACATGACAGCGGACACCAGAGGAATTCAAAGACGAGCTGCTGAGGTCGTATAGCCGGCCAGTGTGGCCGAGCGGTTCTAGGCGCGTCAGTCTGGAACCGCGCGACCGCTACGGTCGCAGGTTCGAATCCTGTCTCGGGCATGGATGTGTGTGATGTCCTTAGGTTAGTTAGATTTAAGTAGTTCTAAGTTCTAGGGGACTGATGACCCCGGATGTTAAGTCCCATACTGCTCAGAGCCATTTGAACCATTTTTTTTTTTGCTGGGGTCGTAACAGATCGGAATATCGTATGTGAAAGTGGAACAGAGGTGCTCGGAAAGCTTAATTGAGAATAGTTGGAAGAAGGCAACATTTTTCTTGCGAAACCCTGTTGGCTACATTTACAGAACTGTATTCCAGGAAGACTGCGAGAGTTCTGTTGGCACTATCCTATGTCTTGCTTAGGACTACTGAGGATAAGGTAAGCGAGATTAGAATCAAATGAGAAGTCATTTTACACTATCTAAATATGAGAAGGAACAGTCTATATAGAAAGTCCCCACGTGTGGGCAGGTGCAGATTATTGAGCAGTAACGGAGTTGGGAATAAGCATCGCTTCAGTATCAATGTGTGGGTAGGGACTCTCGGTGAGAGATCCGTAGAACCATACACTTTGCCAAGGAGATTAACAGGTGCTGTCTACATCGATTTCTGGATGATGAATTACTAGCGCTATTGGAGAATGTTACTCTAGCAGAAAGACAATGACTATGAATTTTGCACCACTGGGCACCACTGCATCTTTTACGTATCGTGCCACAGTACCTCACCGCTACGTTTCACGAGCGATGGTTGGTTAGAAGCTCCCCTAGCATGGTCTCCCGCTTCACCGGACCTAAATATGTTGGATTTCTGCTTATGGGGACGTGTAAAGATGTCGGTGTATGACCAACTCATCGACGTTACAGTAGCGTGTGGGAATGCATGTAACGCAAACCGAATGGAGTCAGGTGTATTTGAAAGAGCAGGCTATTCTTCGCGAAGAAAGATATGTCAAGATGCCTGGTAACTATACGCAGCTCTGCTTATAGTTTCTGCTTCTATGTAGCGACAGATGGGAATGAGGGACAGATTGGCCCATATCTCAATACATATTGGCTTCCGGACACATCATTGTAGGGACTTTTCTTCAAGTTACAGTGCCGGAGTAAGACATTTTTCACTCTGTAGCTGACGCTGCTTGATACATACGTTTCTCCACATTTACTCATATATACGCTTGCATGATGAAAAGTACACAGCGCTTCAATTCGTGTGTGTGTGTGTGTGTGTGTGTGTGTGTGTGTGTGTGTGTGTGTGTCTGTGCGCCCCCTGTCCGTGTCGTGTATTAACCTCCTCGATAAAAATGCAGACAGCTGCTAGCCTTTCTGCGTAGTCATTCAAGGAGAAAGCCGATGATGTACGAATAATCGTGGCCCGATGCCGGAGATAAAGCCGTTATTCACGAGGACTTATTCGGAAAGAACTTCTGAGAACCTCTGCGCGTATAAACTCTTGGTAATTCCAATTTACAAAGTACACAGTACATCTGTTGTATATCTATCCCCCTTCTGTAGATCTTTGTAACAGTGAGATAATATTTTTTCTTCGATAAATTTCTTTCAGAGCAATTTTCTCAGTCATGACGGAATACCGGCACTGTGGACTGTCTGGATATCCGACTGTAAGACTTACGGTTGCTTACTCTTCTACACTGGCTGCCACTTTTCGATCTTTCCTCGGTAAAATAATCGGCTGTATGAGTAATTATCACATCACGGTGATGTAATTTTGCGGGAGCGCTCACGTCATCCTTGTCGTATACAGTTGTTTTGTTTCGTACGAAATGAACGTCCCATGGACGAAAACCAGCTGAGGACCGAGAGGAACTATGACAGCTTTGTACGATGAACCGTTCCGAAACTCATTTCAATTGCGAATTTTCAGACTTATTTCATTTTTTTTCTAGGAAATGGCTGGGAACGTAGATCCGACTATTAGCTGGGCGAAACATTACCTCAGCTTTTCCTCTTTGATGATGATGATATCTCTGTTAAATAATGGCTACTGTTTCATCTTGAGCACTAAAAACCATATATTTTTAGAGATACGGTGAAACTATGGCCACTCACAATTTCATCTTCTCAGAAATTTATTTTATCATACCGTTTTTGGATCTGAACTTATTCTTCGATGGCAGCGTATATTTTTGTGAGGAATATATAATGTAACAAATGTTACATAACTCAATTTAACCCTAAAAATAACCCAATACGGCCCCCATAGATACACTCCTGGAAATGGAAAAAAGAACACATTGACACCAGTGTGTCAGACTCACCATACTTGCTCCGGACACTGCGAGAGGGCTGTACAAGCAATGATCACACGCACGGCACAGCGGACACACCAGGAACCGCGGTGTTGGCCATCGAATGGCGCTAGCTGCGCAGCATTTGTGCACCGCCGCCGTCAGTGTCAGCCAGTTCGCCGTGGCATACGGAGCTCCATCACAGTCTTTAACACTGGTAGCATGCCGCGACAGCGTGGACGTGAACCGTATGTGCAGTTGACGGACTTTGAGCAAGGGCGTATAGTGGGCATGCGGGAGGCCGGGTGGACGTACCGCCGAATTGCTCAACACGTGGGGCGTGAGGTCTCCACAGTACATCGATGTTATCGCCAGTGGTCGGCGGAAGGTGCACGTGCCCGTCGACCTGGGACCGGACCGCAGCGACGCACGGATGCACGCCAAGACCGTAGGATCCTACGCAGTGCCGTAGGGGACCGCACCGCCACTTCCCAGCAAATTAGGGACACTGTTGCTCCTGGGGTATCGGCGAGGACCATTCGCAACCGTCTCCATGAAGCTGGGCTACGGTCTCGCACACCGTTAGGCAGTCTTCCGCTCACGCCCCAACATCGTGCAGCCCGCCTCCAGTGGTGTCGCGACAGGCGTGAATGGTGGGACGAATGGAGACGTGTCGTCTTCAGCGATGAGAGTCGCTTCTGCCTTGGTGCCAATGATGGTCGTATGCGTGTTTGGCGCCGTGCAGGTGAGCGCCACAATCAGGACTGCATACGACCGAGGCACACAGGGCCAACACCCGGCATCATGGTGTGGGGAGCGATCTCCTACACTGGCCGTACACAACTGGTGATCGTCGAGGGGACACTGAATAATGCACGGTACATCCAAACCGTCGTCGAACCCATCGTTCTACCATTCCTAGACCGGCAAGGGAACTTGCTGTTCCAACAGGACAATGCACGTCCGCATGTATCCCGTGCCACACAACGTGCTCTAGAAGGTGTAAGTCAACTACCCTGGCCAGCAAGATCTCCGGATCTGTCCCCCATTGAGCATGTTTGGGACTGGATGAAGCGTCGTCTCACGCGGTCTGCACGTCCAGCACGAACGCTGGTCCAACTGAGGCGCCAGGTGGAAATGGCATGGCAAGCCGTTCCACAGGACTACATCCAGCGTCTCTACGATCGTCTCCATGGGAGAATAGCAGCCTGCATTGCTGCGAAAGGTGGATATACACTGTACTAGTGCCGACATTGTGCATGCTCTGTTGCCTGTGTCTATGTGCCTGTGGTTCTGTCAGTGTGATCATGTGATGTATCTGACCCCAGGAATGTGTCAATAAAGTTTCCCCTTCCTGGGACAATGAACTCACGGTGTTCTTATTTCAATTTCCAGGAGTGTATAATGAATGGAGGAAAGAAAGAAAAGCAGGCGATTACAACCACCAACACCTGATATTCTAGGATAAAATAAACGTTTATCGGATTTAGAGATCGACTATGACGGGAGGCACAGGACCGCACGAGTTTTGGTTACCGCCGCAGACTGTCACCCCTCATTCTCCAAAGGCTTTTTAACTTCTTTGGTTTTGCACTAACAACTAGCTGTGATTGCTGTCCGCAGAAAGGCGTCCTTAAGAGATGATGTAGCAATTCTTAGTGAAGTAATGCCCCTGTTGTACAAACAGGAAGCTGGAACTTAAGGTCATGACAAAGAATAGCTGACAAGACTGGAAAATGTTGAAAATGCAATGAACATCAGACAAGTTCCCAAATCGCACAGTCTGTCAGCGGCAACTACGTAATAGCAGCGCCAGATGAAATAGTAAAATTACAGTTACTGATTGCTGTGACTATTCGAAAATAAACATTATTTCACAGACACTGGGGTTACGGAACACGTAGATATTGAAAAAAAGGTTTGGTTTCTTCATTACCTATCTTTTTCCATATGCCCGTTGCAATGTATGTTCATCACAGAGGAGTGTATTGTTAGGAGCTCCCCAGGGAAATTTGACAGGACCGTTTTTTCTCCGTATACTTGCTCGATCTGTCGGCTAGAGCGAGCAGCAATGTGTTTGCAGATGATGTTGTAGTATACGTGAAAGTGTCGTCGTTGAGTGCCGGCAGCAGGATACGGGATGACTTGGACAGAATTTCTCTTTGATGAGATGAGTGGGAGCTTGCTCTAAACGTAGGAAAAATGTAAGATAATGCAGATGATTAGGAAAACGATCCTCTAATATCAGAACAGACAATATTAGCGAAGTGTTGGCTGACACAGTCACGTAAGTTAAATATCTACGCGCAACGTTGGAAAGCGATATGAAATGGAACGAGCACGTTAGGTCGGTTCTAGGGAAGGCGAGTGATCGACATATATTTATTGGGATAATTCTTGTAAAGTGTAGCTCATCTACACTCCTGGAAATGGAAAAAAGAACACATTGACACCGGTGTGTCAGACCCACCATACTTGCTCCGGACACTGCGAGAGGGCTGTACAAGCAATGATCACACGCACGGCACAGCGGACACACCAGGAACCGCGGTGCTGGCCGTCGAATGGCGCTAGCTGCGCAGCATTTGTGCACCGCCGCCGTCAGTGTCAGCCAGTTTGCCGTGGCATACGGAGCTCCATCGCAGTCTTTAACACTGGTAACATGCCGCGACAGCGTGGACGTGAACCGTATGTGCAGTTGACGGACTTTGAGCGAGGGCGTATAGTGGGCATGCGGGAGTCCGGGTGGACGTACCGCCGAATTGCTCAACACGTGGGGCGTGAGGTCTCCACAGTACATCGATGTTGTCGCCAGTGGTCGGCGGAAGGTGCACGTGCCCGTCGACCTGGGACCGGACCGCAGCGACGCACGGATGCACGCCAAGACCGTAGGATCCTACGCAGTGCCGTAGGGGACCGCACCGCCACTTCCCAGCAAATTAGGGACACTGTTGCTCCTGGGGTATCGGCGAGGACCATTCGCAACCGTCTCCATGAAGCTGGGCTACGGTCCCGCACACCGTTAGGCCGTCTTCCGCTCACGCCCCAACATCGTGCAGCCCGCCTCCAGTGGTGTCGCGACAGGCGTGAATGGAGGGACGAATGGAGACGTGTCGTCTTCA
Organism: Schistocerca cancellata; assembly: GCF_023864275.1. NCBI lineage: Eukaryota > Metazoa > Arthropoda > Insecta > Orthoptera > Acrididae > Schistocerca > Schistocerca cancellata. The sequence continues at coordinate 380,884,272 of NC_064634.1, read as the reverse complement.
GCGATGAGAGTCGCTTCTGCCTTGGTGCCAATGATGGTCGTATGCGTGTTTGGCGCCGTGCAGGTGAGCGCCACAATCAGGACTGCATACGACCGAGGCACACAGGGCCAACACCCGGTATCATGGTGTGGGGAGCGATCTCCTACACTGGCCGTACACCACTGGTGATCGTCGAGGGGACACTGAATAGTGCACGGTACATCCAAACCGTCATCGAACCCATCGTTCTACCATTCCTAGACCGGCAAGGGAACTTGCTGTTCCAACAGGACAATGCACGTCCGCATGTATCCCGTGCCACACAACGTGCTCTAGAAGGTGTAAGTCAACTACCCTGGCCAGCAGGATCTCCGGATCTGTCCCCCATTGAGCATGTTTGGGACTGGATGAAGCGTCGTCTCACGCGGTCTGCACGTCCAGCACGAACGCTGGTCCAACTGAGGCGCCAGGTGGAAATGGCATGGCAAGCCGTTCCACAGGACTACATCCAGCATCTCTACGATCGTCTCCATGGGAGAATAGCAGCCTGCATTGCTGCGAAAGGTGGATATACACTGTACTGGTGCCGACATTGTGCGTGCTCTGTTGCCTGTGTCTATGTGCCTGTGGTTCTGTCAGTGTGATCATGTGATGTATCTGACCCCAGGAATGTGTCAATAAAGTTTCCCCTTCCTGGGTCAATAAATTCACGGTGTTCTTATTTCAATTTCCAGGAGTGTATATAGAAGTAAGAAACTGATGCTAGATTTGTTATTTGTTGGTTTGATAAACAAGTAAGTGTTACAGAAATGCTCCGTGAACTCAAATGGGATTCCCTGGAGGGAAGACGACGTTCACTGTAGAACAGGAAAGGGAATAATTAGTACAATGTACTCGCCGCCATGCACCGTATGATAGCTCGTGGAGTGTATGCAGATGTAGTAGATGTGTTGCCCCGGTCTAACAGCTTGATTATTTTGACAAGTGGAAGTGAACTCTTATGTATTTACACGGAAAGTTTGTCGGTGTTCGGAGTAGCTTCGCCAGAGTACACCAGTCACTGAATATTTTGAAATGCCTTAGCGGAAAAATATGGAGAGCTGACATGTTCCATCCCCTACAGTTTTAAGGGGCATTTGTTCGACCACGTTTAGATTATGACAGCGTGGTCTATGGATAGCGCGTATTTTCTACGACAAGATGTTAGACGCTGTCCACGATGAGGGCATTTGGATATCGACTGAAGACTTTCGAATCAGTCCACTTCAGAGTCTGTGTGCAGAGGCTGATGAACCACGACTTGGGATTCGGCGAAGTATCCTTTTGGCTCGACAGGCATTGAAAATCTCAACGTCACCTCAGTCACTGGCATTTAGTGCAATGGTCCAACCCAACTTTGAAAAGCTGTTTAGGAATGGCCCCATGCGACCAAGCCATTCGGTATAGGTGCCACTGACGATCTCAAGATCCTGGATCTGTCAGATCTCCGGATGTGCAACCAGGAATGTAACGCGTTGCCGCCCTGGTGTCTTCAGAGACGCAAAGTGATTTTAAGCTTGACGCGGTACAAAGAAAGTTTTATGCTCCAGATTATGTTTTTTACAACTTAGTTTTATTAAATTTTAAGTACGCACCACATTTTTATCGTTGCTTATACAGATGGATCCCAGCAAGAGGATGTCCTCGGTTGTTCCACTGTTTTGCCTGATAGCGTTTTCAAAGTGCGTATTCCGGAACAATTTACAAATTATTATGTGATGTGCAGTTGTGTGGCATTATGATGGCACTGGAGAGGATTCACAGGCATCACCGTACAAAGTTTCTTGTCTGCTCCAAATGGTTCAGGACTTAACATCTGAGGTCATCAGCTCCTAGAACTTAGAACTACTTAAACCTAACTAACCTAAGGAGATCACACACATCCATGCCCGAGGCAGCATTCGAACCTGCGACCGTAGCGGTCCGGCGGTTCCGGACTGTAGCGCCTAGAACCACTCGGCCACAATGGCCGGCTTGTCTGCTCCGACTAGCTTAGTGCACTACAAGCATTTCACGAAATATATCCAGTAGACCAGCTGATTCAGCTCATTTATGACTCCTTACAGCGGCTCCAGCACCGTGGGGAGGAGGTGATCTTTTTCTGGGTACCTGGACACATCGGGATGCAGGGAAACGACATGGCTGACAAAGCAGTCTAGGAAGCATGTCGGAATGGTGTTGTTCGTGAATGTCCCATCCCATTGGACGCCTCATCTCGTTTCCTTAATGAGGCATTATGCGTCAGTGCGATACTGAATGGCTGAAGGTGACAGAAAACAAATTGCGGTCGCTCAAATCGATCACACCGCTGGAAGGAGCTTCTGCTTACGAGGCTGCGCATCGGACATACATCTTTAACACATGGCTTCCTCCTCCGGCGGGAGTGTGCACCACTCTGTGAGGTTTATGATGTGTCAGTTCAGGATATTTTGGCAACGTGGTGTCTAATATATTGATATCAGGGCAGCCCTCAGTCGCGATGGAGATCTGCCCACCATCCTCGCCGATACTGATAACAATGTGAGTGATGAAATGTTGTGAACTCTCAGGCGTCATCCCTGAATTGGTGGAGAAGGGAGGCAGACTTTAATGCATTATAAACTGCTCCGCATGTGGGGGACAGCGTTCGTCCCTACCCATGAGATCGGCATGCTGACGTTTCGTCAGGGCGCTGCTGACCATGACGTTGAGAGCCCACCTAAAATCATCATCATCATCATCATCATCATCAGAGTAGAGCAATTTCGCTGAATCACGTCTCTGGCTCGTCGCGCGGAACGTTCCCGAATGCGGTCAGTGTGCTAGTGTTTCTCTGTCGCAGTCAGTGTAGGCTTACTGCGGTGCCAAGCTTAGTATTCGAGGCGGCGGAGCGCCATACCGTCGCGCGCCTCGCATTCATACGGGTAATACGCGACTCCATTCGGTGCACGGTCGTCCATATCCGGCGTTGCAGCATTCATAATGACGAGATGTTTGCACCAGGGCGGTAGAGCGATGCGCGCAGTGAGACTTGTCTTCCGACACGCAGGACAGATGCGTATCGCTGGTAGAACAAGAGAGCATATACAAGAATAATCAACGGATCTCTCGTATCACGCAAGCTAAACTGATAATTCCACAATCCTGCTTTCTTTGAAGCATCACAGTTTTTATCAACAAGGGGACCTTAGGAACTAACCCTCTTGTATTTCAGTTAAATATCACAACAATAGTGCTCCCCTTTAGCTGAGTGGTCAGCGCGACTGATTGCCATGTAGCGGGGCCAGGTTCGATTCCCGGCATTCGAGAGTCGTTTTCACTATGTAGAGTGTCATCTGTACTTTAACTATGGCAATAAAATATCTGCAAAAGGTGAAAAATGTGCCAGTCATTCGACACACAGCGCTTTTGACACACTAAAGAACAGTGTTGGATGTCGAGTATGGCCGCACACTATCAGTGTTGATGCCTGCCGAGGAGGAAGAGGAGGGGATTAGTGTTTAACGTTCCGTCGACAGCGAGGTCATTAGAGGCGAAGCATAAGCTCCGTTTAGAGAAGGATGGAGAAGGAAAACGTCCGCGTCCTTTGTAAGGAACCATTCTCGCCTTTGCCTTAAGCAATTTAGGAAAATCACAGAAAACTAAAATCAGGTTGGCCGAATGCGGGTTTGAACCGTCGTCCCCAGAATGCGAGTCCATGTGCTAACCGCACCGTTACCACCCTCAGTGCCTGTCGAGATTATCGATACAGAACAACAATATGGAAATATTTCGTGCATAACTATGGGGCTCTTTGGTATTCTATAAATTGTGACTTGTCAAAGAATGGAGCACGGTTGAATTCGGAGCGCCCCATCCTAGAAGTTCAGGTGGTGCAAGACAGTCTCCACAAAGGGGACTATTGATAGTTAAGCTTTATACTATGAGTAATAATGCTGTTCGTATATTTAATTGCAGTTGAGTTGCTGCCTATCATGTTTACCTACGTGCCGCCAGCAAAAGGTAGTCATCGTTTTACTGAGATTGTTCGTGGATGACATTGAGCAGATCCGCAATGATGGAATCACAATTTTAGATTTCTTCAGTGGCAGTAATCACGCCGAGATTGGTCAGTTTGAACCAGCCAGCAGTTCGCCATACCACAGATTCCTGTAACACGCGAAGCTTAAATTGCTGAGATACTGAATCAGTTTTCATGTTACTGAAGTGATTGCCGTCTTGCGGCTCATGGGAACGAATTCTTGAGCAATACCCCAGATCTTAGTCACTTTGATCTGGCGAGGTGAATGGAACTCCTTTCTCCTCTTCCTTTAGCAATGCTGAACGGTCGCCTCTCAGACACATTACACCCTGCAGTGAACTGCAGGGTATAGATGTAGACGTAGCCACAACGGAAACGGCTGATGTGTGCCGGGGTTTCTCGAGATAAGGCGTCTGCAGTGATGTGATATACAGCTTACTAGCGGTGACGGATGCCGACATGTAGCATCATTAGCGGCTAGTACAGTGACGGTACAGAGCAAAAACAAGTGTGGCGCGCCGATACCTGTCGAGTGGAGCACCGACAGCGGCATAGCGGCTTGTAGCCGCGTTGCGCCACGTCCGTTCACGGCGGGAATGCGCCGTTTCCTGAGTAGCGCTAAAGTATCTAGCTGTCCTTCCTGGAGGCCGACGGCGCCCAAGTCTTACGTTCCACTATAATGTCAACATTTCCTATGGGCTCAGCTTCAATAATTTTTGATGGCAGCCTAGCATTTGTTGTTGCCCAAGATCTAAATCAAGTCTCCAATTCGTAGGACGCCCCACTGGTCCTCCTGCTATTTCTGGCACTGACAGTAACTTTTACCGCTTTATCAAAACTTGACATACTTGCGATCCTTTCTGGTAGAAAATGCACTAGTTTTCCATTGTCGATAACTGTTTTTATTATTTCAAACTGATTTGTTTGGGGCAGTGTCATCAACCTTCAGATCGTGTCTCGTAGTTACACAGTGCCCAGTCTTAGTGAATCACTATTAGAGTACCCGAGTCAGTCTAAAAAGTTTCGAGACTGGCTTAGCAAAAACTAGAGAAACAGCTTGAGCTGTTCTATACGCTGAGGCGACAAAAGTCATGGGATACCTCCTAATATCGTGTCGGACCTCCTGCAGAAATATAGATCCGTGCTGATTGTATAGTCGCCCATAACTGCGAAAGTGTTATCGGTGCAAGATTTTGTGCACGAACTGGCCTCTTGATGTTGTCCCACAAATGTTCGATGGGATTCACGTCGGGCGATGTGGGTAGCCATATGATTCGCTCGAAATGTGTAGAATGTTCTTCGAACCAATCACGAACAATTGTGATCCGGTGACATGGAGCATTGTCAGCCATAAAAATCCATCACTGTATCAAAACGTGAAGTCCGTCAATGGCTTCAAGAGGTCGAACATAATCATTCCCAGTCAATGATCGGTTCAGTTAGACAAGAGGACCCAGTCCATTGCATGTAAACACAGCCCCCACCATTACGGAGCCACCAGCAGCTTGTTGTCAACCTGGGTCCATGGCTTCGTGGCGTCTGCACCACAATCGAACCCTACCATCAGCACTTACGAAATGAAATTGAGACTCATTTGACCAGGCAACGATTTTCCAGTCGTCTAGGGTTCAACAGATATCATCACGAGCCCAGGAGAGGCTCTGCTGGCCATGTCGTGCTATTAGCAAAGTCACACCCGTCGGTCATCTGCCTCCATAGCCCATTAACACCAAATCTCGCCGCACTGTCATAACGGATACGTACCACGTTGGTTTCTGTGGTTAGTTCATGCAGTGTTGCTTCAGTGTCAGCAGTGACAACTCCATCCAAACGCCGCTGCTCCCGGTCGTTAAGTGAAGGTCGTCGGCCATTACGTTGCCCGTGGTGAGAGGTGCTGACTGAAATTTGGTATTCTCGGCACACTATTTGACACTGTGGCTCTCAGAATATTGAATTCCCTAACGATTTCCAAAATGCAATGTCCCATGCGTCTGGCTTCAACTACCATTCAGCGTTCAGAGTCTATTACTTCGCACCGTGCGGACGTAATCACGTTGTAAACCTTTTCACATGCATCACATGAGTACAAATGATAGCTCCGCCAATGTAGTACCTTTTATACGTTGTTTGCGCTATACCACCGCCATCCGAATATGCGTACATCAGTATCCTAGGACTTTCGCACTTCAGTGCATACTCCCTGCCCTCCTTACACACACACACACACACACACACACACACACACACACACACACACCACGCACACACGCACTTGAGTATGATGCACAAAACGTTCATACAACCATGTGAAACTGTCAGAAAAGTTCCTCTTTGGGACGCTGTTCAGCTTAAGTGTGAGACTGGCTTCAATGTCGGCCATGTTGTCAAAGCGTTGACCCTTCATATGAATTTCTGTATTTTGGCCTTTATGGTACGTTCTTACTGATAACACAAAGTCCCTCACCCATAATATTTTTTTTTCCAAAAAAAGAATTGTTAGCACTTTACATTTCAATCAAGTCGTGACAGACACCCACGCGTCGTTGGTTTTGTTTGGGAGTCAAGGCCTGTGGTACAAACTTTGCACACATTTCTTTTTTTCAAAACATTCTGAAGATTATCTTTAATTTAATTCAGAGATGTCGCTCTACGGCAATTTGCGACAACAACGGTTGACACACTACTGTTTCTCTGGCGTTTATTCAAAGGAATAACTAGGAAACTCAAATTTCGACTCGTGAAACAAAATAAATTGACTTTTCAGCGGCGAGATCAATTAAATATAGGCGATAATTTAAATAGTGGGTACGTAATTAACTTTAACTGTTGATTGGTTAGCTACCTGTTGGCAATACCAAACTAATAACGATTTTCTAGGAGCATTGAAATTATTTTTGTGAATAATTAGCCCAAATGTTACACTCAAGCTAATATAGGTCCTGTTATTTCATATAGGCGTGAAACAGTGGATAGAGGAAAGAGGTGAAACATTTTTTAAAGACGCAGGAACGTATTGCACACATTACGGAATTGTCGAATAGCTCATTGTCAGTCTGATAAGCTAAGGTGAGACTATAGAAACGCGGAGCGCTTAACTTCGCGAGGAAAACTGAGGAAGTACCTGAACGGAAAGTAGCGGGATCGGTTTGGGAGAGGCAACAGTAGCTACAAGGAGAGCAGTGTCCTAACCCCACGTCCCTCCGTGGATGACACAGCAATTAGTGAGCACCTCGGGCGCTTTAGGTCCCCACATGGTGTTTCACGGTTATGAGCTGACAATCACTTGATGGATTTTACAACAAGAAAAAACATCCTCACAACTTTTTTGGAGCAAGCGTGCAGAGTTCACACATTTCCAATGAGGAGGCAGGAACTCCTTGTATTTGCTATTGTGTATGCTGTTTGTCCTATAGCTCATCTCCACGTTAGGATACGCTACGAGAAATAGCACCTCTTCCCAAAGAAGTTAAATAGTTTTGTTTTTACTTCAGTTGATGAGAATTTCACTGTGTGCAAACTTCTCGGAAATGGAAGCTGTTTTTAATAATGAGATATAAAGGCCTGACCATATCCTTACAGAAAAAATAACGAAAACAGATTCTGCCGATACAAAATCGGCGAGACGGCCTATGTTTTAGTGTGCACAACACAAAAAAGATGTAGTTTTTCCATTCTGTCTGTGTAAACTGGAACGCTTCAGAATCGTGTGTCACGATTACTGGCGTACAATAGCCCCTGCCACTGTCTCTGTAGCAAACATGTTTTTAATGCGTCAAGGTAAGACCTAGTCTCAGGTCATTAGTGAAAGCTTTGCCGTTCCCCGCGTGTCTGTCCTCTAACAGTTCCGGGGTCATTTACCACTGCTCAGTACGTGTCACTGGATCTTCTCTAATTTTATGTTAATTAGGGGTCATGCTATGTTTCGAGGACTACATTCATCGTAATGATGTGTTGTCGGAAGAACGGTGGCTTCCAAACGACTGTGCCAGCTGAAACATTTGTCTGGTAGAATGATGTCCTACTTTTCTGAATTTGTTGATTCGTAAAATTAGTTTCAGAAAAGATTATCCGCTGTAAAGAGTTGTTTAGTGTCTGTAAACATTAATTATTTATGAACTGTTTTTTCCTAAAGTCAGTTTCGTGATTACGCTTAAAGCTTCATTAATGTGTCACGTAAGTAATATAGATATGTAAGGACAAGAGCGCTGGTTGCATGCAATGTCTGTTTACGCAATTCTGTAGTAAGGAACTGTTAGATACTAAAATCACATAAACAGTACAAAGGAAGAAAATTGATCCGTATTTATTATTCCAAAAAATTAATTTGATAGTGAAAATAATAATCTATTATGTGAAAAATAAATAATTTACTATTGTGATTACTTGTTACAGTAAACTGTATCGTGAAAATTTTACGAGTAAAGGTTAGTAGTATTCTTGTTGGTAGGGGAATACTTGGTGTTTCAGCCTAGTGACCGATTTTAAGATCAATGAAGATATGTGCACTAGGGATAGCATAAGCAGTTTCCGGCATTTTCTGATGTTTTTTTTGTTGTGTGATGTGAGGTTGTGATTTGCGTGGCAGTTGTAAATATGTTTAGTTCTATACCTATAAATGCTGCATTGTATAGTAAAACAGCTTGGACGATATCGTTAATTCTTCAGTTACAGAATTTCGTGGTGAGTAAATAAATTTTAAAAACTAGTTACATAACGTGTGAACTGTTGAGCTATTCTTCGTCAGCCAGGATCCAACTTCTATCTTGAAACAGTAAAAATCTTCTACTCTTGAACATGTGATATTTACAATGAATTGAGTTTCTTTAGTGTTCCAACAATTTTACCTGCTTTTAAAACGGAAATTTGTGTTATTTTTCGGTAGCTTCTATTTCAAAATATATGTAACTTTAATTTGTTTTCGTTAATTCTTCTATGTGATTTAATTTCGCCTACTGATTATTGGAATGTTGTAGAGTAATAATGTAAGAGACAGACTATTAAATGCAGTATTTGCAAGACTTTCTTGACTGCAAATTGCAATACATTATTTCTTACTAGGTACATGACGATATTGTAATTTGGGACAAGTTTCTCGCATTTGGAAAAACCTTAATTTTCTGACGTACTTTTTGTAATTTCAGAAAAGACTGCAGCACATTAAAATTATTAAACTTTTATCATAAGGGTGACTGAAAGCGAAATGTTCAAAAGTCTCCCTTAATGTCTGCTAACAAGATATTCAAGCAGATATGTGAGTTTTTGAGAAAATGTCGAAATAGTTTTTAAGCACCCATCCACGACTGTGCAAGTAACTCGTATAACTAGTGAACTAGCAGACAGTTGTCGAAAATAACACACACACGCAGAGTGTTACTTATTAGTCCGTACGACTGACGAGCATTGCTTGTGGAGCTCTGTTACTTGGAGAACGTGTATCACAGGCCACCAGTGTACCATAATGTGATTTAAATTAGTTGGAATCTGACGTTTAAGGTCCAAAGTTGTGACGCTGTTGCGACGGACACTGTCTGCAGGCAGTCAACACAGAGATCCTCTCCCCTCCCCGATAGAAAATCGCTTAGAAGTTCTGTCTCTAACCAAAACCACGTAAAAAACTGAAGTTCTTTGACAGTATATATCTGTACAATGTTTATAAGAGTCAATAAAGGTGTGCTATAAATACATGCAGGAGAGAGGACCGAGCGAGGTGGCGCAGTGGTAAGCACAGTGGGCTCGCATTCGGGAGGACGACGGTTCAAACCGGCGTACGGCCATCCTGATTTAGGTTTCACGTGATTTTCCTAAATCGCTTCAGGCAAATACCGGGATGGTTCCTTTGAAATGGCACGGCCGACTTCCTTCCCTAATCCGATGGGACCGATGAGCTCACTGTTTGGTCCCCTCCCCCAAATCAACCAACCAACCAACCAACCAACCAAACTGGAGAGAGGCAACCACGATGAACAATTTCCGTTGGCTCACGTTCCTTGCAAGTGAACCACGTAGCTAGGTAATCCTGTGGTTTGTATCTGAACGATGGTTCAGATGATGGCTAACGCCGAAACGCGTAAAATGGATTAATAAATGAAGGAATAATGTATTCTAGTTTTCCCTGCATTACAGTTCTTCATCTGCAACCAATTCAGCAAATTGAAGAGTGCATAAATTGTTTGTAAGAATGTAAAAAATATGGTCTTCATTTCAGTGAGCGTCAGAGTTAAGTTAGTGTTTTTTCTGCTCTGGAAACAGCTTCAAATTACAAGGTCATATCTGGAGAACTACGGCGCTCACTAAAATACTTTTTTCGTTTATTACCACAATCTCTCACTCAGCAGTGAAAACAAAGTTGTTTATCGAACTGCCAGTGACACGTTAAGTTTCGGAAGAAGACTTTTTTGTGATTATGTCAAAAACGAGTATGAAATTCACGTACGACGGGCGTTCAATAAGTAATACAACTCATTTTTTCTCGGCCAGTTTCTGTTGAAAAAATGCAGAATTTGGTGTGGGACACAGTGGCATATTTCCGCTCCAGTCCCTATACTTGCAGGAAGTCTCGATGGGTGACGTCGCTACACGTAGCCTTCAAAGTGGTGTCTCTAAGCAGAGAGCTGCCTTTCAGTTCTTTTTTGTTTTTTTCTTTTGCGAAAAATTTTAGCGTCGCAGATGTTCATAGGCGCGTGCAGAATGTCCACGGAGATCTGGCAGTCGTTGTGAGTCGTTGGGTTGTTGGGCGAGGCACCTGTCGTAATCGCAACAAGGTCGCGTAAACCTGTCCTATCTCGCGCGTGCTGACCGGCTGCACACAGCTGTGACTCCTGAAACGTTGCAACGTGTGGACAGTCTCATTCGAGGCAATCGACAGGTTACATTCAGATACCTCGCTGGTCGACTGGACGTTTCTGTTTACAGTGCCGACACACTCGTCCGTCAGCAAGGATACCCAAAGGTGTGTGCCCATTGGGTTTCTCACCGCCTAATAGAAGGTCATAAAAAACAAAAATGGTTCAAATGGCTCTGAGCACTATGGGATTTAAACATATGAGGTCATCAGTCCCATAGAACTTAAACCTAACTAACCTAAGGACATCACACGCATCCATGCCCGAGACAGGATTCGAACCTGCGACCGTAGCGGTCGCGCGGTTCCAGACTGAAGCGCCTAGAACCGCTCGACCACACTGGCCGGCTCATAAAGAGCAACGAAGGACTGTATATGCGGAGTTTATTTTACGGAAAGCAGTACTTGGATGATGGGAAGGTTATTGATGCAGCAAGACAATGACTCCGACGTGAGCCATTAGAGTGTTATTACGCCGTCACACAGGCTCTCTCAGTAAGGCGGCGTAAGGCCGTCTCATTGAACGGAGATTATGCTTAAAAATAGGGTATTGTAGCCAAAACAGTGGGGAATAATATGATTTATTGGAATCCTGAATAAAACCAACCTGATTACTGAAAATATTGTTGCATTATTTATTGAACGCCTCTCGTATGGTATAGGTGCCTATATTCGCCCCTCGTATGATACAGGTGCCTATAGTCCCCCCTATGCCCCTCTTTCGACTACTTTCATCGCACAAGATAAAACACGCGAAATTACAACTCCTACTAAACAGCTCACTGAGAACTGGAGCCACAAAGCTTTGCGCAGCAGCAGTACAGAAATGCCCGTACCACCCCCAATGGTTTACTTCTGTCAGCAGCAGTCCAGCCCGCTAGTTGTCAGATGGTAACTATTTTAAGCCGGGACTATAAGCCGAGAGCAACAGTGTCCAAAGTGACGACGAGGTACACGATTCACGACGTGGACATGAATAGCTGCAGAAACACAATCTTTAATAACAAGAATCGCTAAACTTCGAATATGGTTACCGCAAGGAGCCGTGACGTTAATGCGGTAGAATTTACCTCAGAATTCAGTCAATAGCTGAAACAACCTGTTTCTATAACACGTGCTGGCTAAACCGAACGTCTGTAACCTGGTGACACCCTCTGATCATCTAAATATTTCAAAAACATGCTACCGCGACGTAGATTATGTCGAGAGTGACGGTCTTGTCTACAGCAACGTGTCAGCATTGTGTAAGTGACTTATGGTGAAATTTATACGGGGTCACTTCAGAAATTAAGTCACATGTTATTACAGCAGGCCAAGTGGCGTTTATTGAATGCTGCACTACCCCGAAAATTGACACGGATATACAACACTGTATTTCAGCATAGTCACCAAGTCTCTGTATACAATGGTCGGAACGTTCCGCCAATTCCACGACGACAGAGATCCGTTCCTTGGTTATGGAGCCATTCGAGAACCGCTGTGTGAACGTCATCATAGTTGGAAAATCTATTTCCCCTCAGATGTTCTTTCAGCTTACCGAAAAGATGTCAATTGGTTGGTGCTGGACTTGCCGGTCAGCATCACGTGCAAGTGTGCGACCTTGGTCAAATTGTTGGCACCATTTCCTAAGGCTGGACGCTATATTGCATGTGGTCTATATGTAGCCAGAATTTCTCGATGAACCAGTGAGCAATTTACACGTTTTGTCCACAAGAATCGCACGCTCCCGTATACTTCAAGTTTGGAGTACGTTTCCAGTTGCCGCGTCACTTTATTCCCACGCTCTGATGCATCTGTTATCCGTACGGCAGCAGAAATGAGTCTACAGGAAGCCTGGAAGATGCATTCTCTTCTACCAATGTGCCACTCTTGTTGACTTAAAGTGACAACAAGTGTAACATACTTTCTGAAGCCCCTACGTGCCTAGAACAATCAGTTCTCTTAGCTTTGTGTATACGCGAGTGTCAGCTTCATCGAATTGTCTTCGTATCGTATCACGGTCATTAGCTATGTCAATATTCTAGGGAAGCAAATTTATTCTACTGCATAAGTATGACATATTAACAAGATTATCATATAACTAGAAAACAGTGCCCCAGTGTAAACTGTTGGTTGTGTTGGGCCGCGGTTTGAGGGCGACGTGGATAAATTTGAGTACTTCTTTCATCAGACAGAACACCCAGTATTGACGTTATGTATAATATGTGTAGAGAAGTGAATCCGGGAAGAATGTTGCCCTACATACAATCACTGGCGAACTAAATGCTGCGCTGGTTGTCAAATGGAACAGAATGTCCGTATGTACTCAAACATGTGTGAATTCCTAAGGGACCAAACTGCTAAGGTCATCAGTCCCTAAGCTTACACACTACTTAACCTAAATGATCCTAAGGACAAACACACACACCCATGCCCGAGGGAGGACTCGAACCTCCGGCGGGAGGGGCCCCATATGAACTAATACAAACTTTGTACATTCATCTAGCACAGAATCACAGCCGTCAACAGGATGAAGAAATTAAATTTTTTTGCTTAGGTATTGTAAGTTATCCGGCCGTGTGAATGATATTATAAATTGTTCATTTGCTTGGCCTGAATTGACATCGTGCTTTTTGTAGACAGCTTTTTCGGACAACTTATTCCCGAGGTACACTCAGAAGGATTGGACAAAAATATGGGAAACGGGAAATTCGTGTGTGAACATGAATGCAGATGTTCTTCAAGCCCGCAGTTCCCGCTGGTGTATTTGACTACTATAGGCATCTCTGGAATGTGAGAAAACAGCTGCAAGCGTCAGACGAGGTCAGAACAGTGTTCTGTATGGTTGTGAGTGAATTATTCCGCACGTAAATCAGTCTGAACGTGGGCAGTTGCTGGTGCTCGAATGGAGGGTGCTCTCGTAACCAGTGTTTGGTGTTTGAAGTGGTATCGAATCAAAGAGTGGTGCTGCATGGGGAGAAAGCTGAAAACGTAGATGAAAGTGTGTGGTAAGTGACCATGACAAACGGTTATGGAAGATGATAGCTACAGAAGTCACTGTGGGATTGATTGTCGCACTCGCCAACCCTGTCAGCACCAAACAACAGCCGGCCGGAGTGGCCGTGCGGTTCTAGGCGCTACAGTCTGGAACCGAGCGACCGCTACGGACGCAGGTTCGAATCCTGCCTCGGGCATGGATGTGTGTGATATCCTTAGGTTAGTTAGGTTTAATTAGTTCTAAGTTCTAGGCGACTGATGACCTCAGAAGTTAAGTCGCATAGTGCTCAGAGCCATTTGAACCAAACAATAGGAAGAAAGCTCCATGTGCAGGGAACTGCAGGGCGAGCTGGAATTACAAAATCATTCATCAGTGATGCAAATACCCGTAACACGAAAACGTGGTGGCGAATCGTATCAGTGTTGCCCCACACTGCTTCCAGCACCTGCCGAGTCTATGTTCCAGGAGTGAAACACGGCAGGGGGTTCGATGATGATTTGGCAGCCATATCGTGGTATTCCATGGGCTACATGGTTACGCTGAAAGGTCATGTGATCTTTTTGGGTGATCAGGTCCGTCCCATGGTACAATGTTTGTTTCCAAATGGTGATGCTGTGTTCCAAGACCAGAGGGTCCCTGTTCACACAGCTAGCATTGTCCGGACTGGTTTTGTGAGAACGAATCTGAATTGTGGCATCTCTCCTAGCGACCAGATTCAGCAGATTACAATATTATTTAGTCTTTGTGGTCTATTTTGGGGACAATAGTGCGTGATCGCTGTCCACCTTCACCTCGTTACGTGAGCTCGCCACTATTTTTCAGGAAGAATGACATACGGTGTCCTTGAAAATTACATAGGACCTGTAGTTATCCATTCCGAGACGAATGGAAGCTGTTTTGAATGACAACGGTTTTTCTACGCTGTGTTAGGCATGATAATGTATTGTGTCTTTGGTGTTTGCTTATTTTTGTTCACCACCTGTTTAACTGTAATGACTTGCGTAACCAGGAGACCTCGACTGGGGTTGTCCGGCTGTCTGGGGCAAGTCTTTTTATTTTCCAGCACTTCGGAGACTTGAGTATCGATGTAGACGAGATGATATGGATGGCAAGGACAAAAAAAAATAAAAAAATAAAAAAATGATAACATCCGAGTGCAGAATATCTCCGATCCGGCTGAGAAACGAACCTGGGACCCCACTATTTAGAAGGAGCAGCACCAACCACTAGACCACGAACTGTGGACAACTTAACTGTAATGAAAATGGGTTATTGAAATTAAACAGTTCATGATAAACATTGCGCTTATTATGTCTTAAGTTAATGAAAAAGTTCCTACGCCGAGCTTAAGTCCACTCGGAGTACATACAAAGGGACACACTTTAATTCGAGTTAGACATTGCCCTTTCAAATTCCATTCGGCTGCCGCAAACAGAAATACGAGGGACGTTCAGTAAGTAATGTAACACATTTTTGCTCTAAAAGCAGGTTGATTTTACTCAGGATTCCAATATGCCACATCATTCCCCACTCTTCTTGCTACTAAGTCTTATTCTTCAACATAATCTCCGCCCAATGCGAAGGAATTACGCTATCTTACTGAGAGGGCCTCTATGCCCGCATGTATCACTCCAAAGGTCAACGTCGGAGTCAACATCTTGCTGCATCAATAACCTCTTCATCATCATCCATGTCCTGCTTCTCACGGAGTGATTCTTGATCGGACTAAACAGATAGAAGTCGGAAGGTGCGAGTTCTGGGATGTACGATGGATGAGGACCCAGTCCAGTGAAGTTTTGTGAGCACCTTTCGGGTGGCAGACTTGTGTGTGTCCCTGCTTTGTCATCGAGAAGGAGAAGTTCGTTTGCATTTTTGTGGCGACGAACTCGCTGAAGTCTTTCTTCAGTTTCCTAAGGCTGTGCACTGCCGGCCGATAAACGTGAGATCGGTTTGCGTGACCTTGTTGCGATGACGACAGACGCCTCACTAAACGTCTCACCGTGCTTTTGTTCACCGCCAGGTCTCCGTAGACATCCTGCAGTTGTCTACGAATATCTGCGATGCTCTGGTTTTGTACCAAAAGAAACACAGTAACAGTTCTGCGCTTGGCATCCACTTCAGTTACAGAAGGCTACGCATAGTGCCGCCACCTGCTGGAACTTCATGAAACTATACAGGCTGGAGTAGTTCACGATGTCTCGCAACAAAGCTTTCAACCGAAATAAGCCGACGAAAAATTCTTGTACATTCTTGTATATTGAACAGTAATAATGATTAACAAAATAGTTCGCGCGGGCCGGCTGGAGTGGACGAGCGGTTCTAGGCGCTACAGTCTGGAACCGCGCGACCGCTCGACCTCTACGGTCGCAGGTTCGAATCCTGCCTCGGGCATGGATGTGCGTGATGTCCTTAGGTTAGTTAGGTTTAAGTAGTTCTAAGTTCTAGGGGACTGATGACCTCAGCAGTTAAGTCCCATAGTGCTCAGAGCCATTTGAACCATAGTTCGCGCTCTTGTCGTGCCAACGGGCACCGCGCCCCGACACTTACTTCACTCCGAGAGTCTGTCTCGCAGACCAACTGCCTTCACGCTTTTTGCAGGCGCCAAATGCTCACGCAAGCCCCTACCTGACGCCGAAACCCAGTACCACCCGTGATCCTTGGCTCACGAGAGATTGATACAGTTACACTCAGTACACCGTAGCGGAACCGATATGCAGGCCGCTTGTGGCCGAGCGGTTCTAGGCGCTACAGTCTGGAACCGCGCGACCGCTACGGTCGCAGGTTCGAATCCTGCCTCGGGCATGGATGTGTGTGATGTCCTTAGGTTAGTTAGGTTTAAGTAGTTCTAAGTTCTAGGGGACTGATGACCTGAGATGTTAAGTCCCATAGTGCTCAGCGCCATTTGAACCATTTGGTACCGATATCTGTGCCGATACAGTGTTTTCATTTCAAAGTCACCGTTAAAGACCTGAAGTATACTTTCTGTACCGTGTTTACTTAAAGGTGTAAGATGTAAATTCCTGCTCTCCCATGTGTACTAGACCTGTTCTTGTTGTCGTCACTGTAGCCGGTTTCAGGCCCCAGTGAAGAGGATTTTTTGTTCCGTCTGAAGAAAATAGGTCGTTTTTCCATATTCCTCCTAAATAGGTGGTTGTAGGAACCGACTCGGCTGATTTTAAGGGCGATTAATTTCCCCAGAACGACCGATGATTCCAACATTCATTGTTGAGTGAGCTGTCAAGGACCTCCCAGTAAGCAGCACCTTACAGAAGCGCTATAAATGGGAGAAGCAAATGGCCAATGAGAATGCCTACATTCTGCTATTGATTCTGATTGGCTGAAAGACCTAATGTTAAAAAATAATTCCTTAATAATAATTTGGAGCTTGCGAAATTGAGGAGTCACCCGGCTGCCCTCGTGAGAAAGAGGGACTTGTCTGCCGCCTGGGGTGCAAGTAGGGTTTTCATTGTCTGGTGTAGATCCTTGGTGATCCAGATTACTTAGTACGGTACGGAGGACTGAGAGAATCCGATGTGCATTCCTAGACATGGATGTGGAAATGCACTTAGCACTTTCCTGTTTGCTTCGGCAAGTGTTGCGGATTAATGAATGTGGACTTGTTCGGTAAAAAGAGAACCTTATAGCAGAACATTGAGCCATTAGCTAGTTGGAGAAGGTGGGACATAAAAGTGACGGTCGTGGCTATGGTTAATTAATGTCAATGAAATTTCTTTCATTCAATAGAGTAATTTGAGTGTGATGTTTTGTGCGACTCTTCCGCTACTGACTTTGAAATGTATTCCTGTTTTGTTGTTATGGTACATGTCAACGGCAATTACTAGTAGCCAATTAAAGGCAGTGAACATATTTCAGTGCAGTGGTCGTATCTCAGAACCTTTTCTGAAAGTACAGTGCTGCTATAATTGATCAATACATTTCCAATGTTCTGTATTTTCCAAGGTATTACATGTACGAGTATGACTTATGCATGAATAGAACCTTAAACTCAGCGAGTTTGCAGTGTGCCGACCAATTGGCGTTACAGGTGCAGCGGTTTGACAAAATTGCGATAAAGCAAGAACAGAGTTTTTATGTGTTGGAATACGCGAGATGTTTTTCTGTTAATACAGTCCAGCGTGCATTGAGAAGAAGTTATGGAAACGAAGCACTATGCAAACAGGGCATTGTGCGTTGGTTCTGACAATTTAGAGACATTGTTTGGCTCAGAAAATAGAAAAATACAGCTCGATAGAGCGTTCTAGATGCAACCGTGGAGAGGGTAAGAGAAAGTTTCGTATGCAGTCCAAAATAATCAAATACCTGCAAAAGCCACGAACTCCGAGTTCCGAAGGAAACTGTATGGAAGAAACTTCCTGACAGATTAAAACTGTGTGTCAGACCGAGACTCAAACTCGGTCCCGAGTACGAGTCTCGGTCCGGCACACAGTTTTAATCTGCCAGGAAGTTTCAAATCAGCGCACACTCCGCTGCAGAGTGAAAATTTCATTCTATGTGGAAGATTATGCGAGGGCGGTTACATTTCAAAACGTACCGTCTGCGGGTCTGATTCTGTCAAGAGGAAAATATAGGGTTACGCAGGAGGAACGAAACTCGCAAACAAATAATTCGCCGGCCGGGATGGCCGAGCGGTTCTAGGCGCTACAGTCTGGAACCGCGCGACCGCAACGGTCGCAGGTTCGAATCCTGCCTCGGGCATGGATGTGTGTGATGTCCTTAGGTTAGTTAGGTTTAAGTAGTTTTAAGTTATAGGGGACTGATGACCTCAGAAGTTAGTCCCATAGTGCTCAGAGCCATGTGTGAAGCAACCTTCTATTTATCTGGAAAGGTTAATCGCCACAGTGAGAGAGTATGGGGCGCTTGAAATTGCCTCTAAAATGAGGTGCATGAGTGAGACTCGCCGGAGGTTAATTTTTTCTGTGCAGTGTCACAGAGATGGCTGTAGGACTCTATTTTCTTCTTTGAGAAGACTGTGACGTTTACCTTTTACCTTGATATGTTGCAACTGAGGTTGTTTACACAAGTGACTGCTGATTCCGAGAATTTCATCTTCCAACAAGACGGGCATCGCCTCATTGGAGCCTCGATATTCGTCGCTATCTAAACGACGGATTTCCGCATAGCTGGATTGGGTGCCCCTAAGTCGCCTGACCTAATGCGTTTTGACTTTGTCCTTTGGAGGGACATTGAGGAACGTGTTCACCTACCCCAGTTGTCAAGAACACTGTATCAGCTCAGAGGTCACGTCAAAGCTGCTGCGATGACCATTTGCAGGATGTTGCTGCATAATATTGGGACGAATTTGACTACCACTTGGAATGTGTCGTGTGACCAGAGGGGCACACATAGAACATTTGTTCAGTGCAAAATGCAGACTTCGTGAGTTTGCGATTCTATTCATGGATCAATAAAATTTGTACATTTAATACTTTGGAACTTTTAGATCTCTGAAGACGAACGCGTCGTTTATAGTAGCCTTGTAGTCAGATAGCTACAAGGCTTTTAATTATTGACTGATCAGTTGTAAATTTTAACACTATATCGTGGGTTAAACCGAGTCTGTCGGCCCCTGTTTAGACTGGTTTTACATGTGTTGCAGTGCAGCAAATCAATCCGAGACCACTAATAAACATTTCCAATCCTGTCGGGCAGTACGTCACGTAATTTGTCTCGCTCGTCGCTCACCGTCAAGAAGGCTTGGATTCTTGTTCACGCGACGCCACTGCAGCTTAGACGTCCGCCTCGCGCACGAGATTTTGAAGTTAGTCACGCTGGTTAAGTTATTAAGCAGAGGGATTTGATGTCGTCCGTCACATTGAATAAGTTAAGAATCAGAGGAATTTGACGTGGATGTCATCCATCAGTGAATAGTGTAAACAGTAATTTAAGTATTACCTGTTTATACTGTATGTACATTTAGTTTATGAAATGGTGAACTGATGTAAGAAAGCAAGCGCGGAAGTCTCTTGGGCACCGCTTGGAGTGTTCTGTAGCGAATAGCCGCACGTATGCGTTGTGAACCACGAAATATGTGCTGGGCCCATTGGGTAATGAATGTGTGGCTGATGGCGACGGGCAATGAAAGCCGTCCCGGCAGCCAGACGGTGTTGCGAAACAGGCCGACCTGCAGAGCACAGCTTGCACCCACTCGACCCGAATAGGCGCGGTCGCGTCTTACATCGCTCACTGGTCGTTTCCACCTGGCACAAAGCTTGCAGAATTACAGCGTTTCCTCATTGTGCTAACCTGACGTTGCCCAACGATGCCCATAGTATAATAAGACTCCAGCTAATCTGTGGCTCTTGTCCTCACTCTGAAGACATTTTTGGACACCAATATACAACGCCCTTTTGAGCGCTAAAGATTTATTTTAAATTTAATTCTAGTAACTGCAGGAAATCAGATAGTGATGGTTCCTATACATAAATGTGACCACACAGGCGATAGGAAGAGTAATTGCTCGCTCCTGTTGAAAATGAAACACAGTTCAAATCTCACATCAAGTCGCTACCTTTGTAGACGAGGCATCATGACTAAATGGACGAAGGGGGGTAAAAAAAATCTGCTTTGTTAATGGAATCATCCCATTATTCGCCTAAAAATATTTAAGGAGAAAACAAGAGACAAACGGTCTGAACCGCGCTCTCCACAATACAAATCCAATACCCCTAACCTCGCTCTACCCAATCACGTTGACGGTAGTTTGCGCTTGCCTGCTTTCGACGCAAGGATACTCCAGTGTAAATGAGGGAACCGAACAAATGTGCAGCTATTCGTTTTTCAGGTACGCAAGGTGTATAATTTCACGTACAAGTAAAAATCGTAGAATCAGTAAGGCATAGAACCCCGACTCATACTAAGCTGCCAAGCTATAAGTTACAACTGCGATAACAATGCATTAAATAAATTTTTGTTGGAAAGGGAGTATTCGTATTTTAATGAAAAGTGGACCTAGCATTTAAGTTTATACGCAGTGAGCCGCGTGTGTGTGTGTGTGTCAGAGAGAGAGAGAGAGAGAGAGAGAGAGAGAGAGAGAGAGAGAGGTGAACGGAGTATTTCACACACGCTTTTTGAGTTTTTTAACTCCACGTATTTCTTTAAACTGTCATATTATGGTGGTTGCTTCTATTCGTCGAGCCCCGAGGACAAAAACTAACCAACCAGTAACCTCTTGTGATGGATAAGATGCGTTGAAATCGAAATATGGCAGCTGTATTTTTGACTTGACGTGATTTCCTTGAACTGCTGCAGTTTATTGCCATGTCAGTTCTTTCTGCAAGGTCACTGCTGAGTGCTCATCAAGGTAGTGTTTCCGTATGTAGTGGACGTTCAAAGAAAAAAGAAAAAGAAAGAGACTGCATGATTCATTAAGAAAAATTAGAGGCACTGAGCGCAGCTACGAAAATTAGAGATAAGTTGAATATTAAATTAACCAGGAAGTATAGCTCTGAGTTTCTACGTGGTAACTGACAGCGAGCGGGTTGGACTTATTTCGCCAGGAGCACACTAATGGCATCTTTACTGTCAGTGTCGGCTTCCACTCGGCTGACACTTACGCTGCGGGGAGTCTTCTGCCTGCCAGTTTTCTAGTACGAAACTTTTTCTTGTGCAAAAACTTCGCCTCTTTCAAGAGAAAACATGATCTCTGTCCTATTTAAAACAAATCTTTGACGTTACACTGAAGTACATCACATGTAACTTTCAGAATATTTACGTGATTTTAGCAGGAGGCAGAGATTTTAAACTTCTTATTTGTTACAAGATTATTACGAGGATGAGTCAAATGAAAACCTTAAATTTGTACTAACAAATCGAAATTTCCCGCCGTTATCCTGTAAGTTGGTAAGCGTGCTACAAACCGCGTGCCGAATGGCCTGTAGGTGGCAGCATAGTGCTGATGCACACATACCGTCGCAGTATCAGTATAAAGATGGTCGCCCCACTTGCGACTTGCACCAGGGAAGAACAGCGTTCTGTTATTCGGTTTTTGCGCAGTGAAGATGTGAAACCTATTGAAATTCATCGACGAATGAAGGTTCAGTACGGTGATGCATGTTTGTAACAGCACCAAGTCTACGAATGGAGTAGGAAGTGCGCAAATGGTGTGACTTCAGTGGAAGATGCTCCTCGTCCAGGTCAGGCACAACGAGTTGTGACTCCACAGAACATTTCAGCAGTTGAAGCCATAGTGGAGGAAAACCGCCGAGTGATACTGAATGACATTGCAGCATATTTACAGATTAGTTCTGATGAAGAGGTACGCCACGCGGTGCATGAGTGGTTGCGCGGACTACCAAAAGAATTTTTCTAAAGGAACTGATGCACTTCGTAAGCGCTGGAGGACTTGCATTGAGCGTGGGGGAAATTATGTTAAAAAGTGATACAGTTTTGAACCACTTCTGCACAATAAATAATATTTAAAAAACTATTTAAGGTTCTCATTTGACTCGCCCTCGTAATAGCAGAAGTTAAGTTTTTCCGAAGTTTCTGCATAGATACGGCACTTTACCCCGTGTAATTTGTCCTCCGCGCCGCACATCGGCTGGAGCACCTGAATTCAGACCGCGTCCGCGGATATGGCACCGCGCGATGCCGAGGAGGCGCAGGCAAAACGAACGTTATTTGGTTATTTTGCATAGTAACGAGCTTCCATCGCCGTGTTTATTAAGGCTCCTGACAACGCCATCTGAAAGCCAGCGTAGGCAGCTCGACAACATGTACTGAAATCACAAATCATCAGCAGTGCTACAGTTAGTTGCTCCGGAGATTTCACTTTTCATTAGCAGAGCCCTCGTGCTCTATTTGCGTTGCCCGTAGCGTACTGTGTGCAGCGGCCGCCCCGAGGGGTGAAAGCTGAGTTTCTCCGCAGCAATCTGCCGGGATGAGAGCGCAGACGGGCTAACGAGCGGCGCGGGCGGCTGTCGCAGCCCTGGATTACGCGTTGAGTAACAGCGGCCGGTGGCCGGCGGGCGGCAGCGGCGGGCGCGCCTTCCCGGGACTGTTGGCGCGGTACCGGGGCGCGACTCGCGGCGAAAGTCTCGCCAGGGGCGTGGTGGCCGCACCCCGCCTGCATTTCATTGTCGTGTGCCAAACACTTGTTGTACCGAGAAAGACTGGTCTGCAATAAGACCGATCATGTTCAAGGACGTTGGGCGCGCCCTCATACAGCTAGAGGTGGGAACACTAACGCACTCAGGAACACTGTCGAAACTGATCGTTTTGCTAGTCCAATTGTTACGGCATTAGGAGATATAATATTGCGTGGGCTTACTGACCATCAATTCTTTGAACACCGTACATTCACCGGTAAATGTTATTGTGACACTGTTCTCCTTCCCCATATGCGTCTTTTCAGGTGTGCATGCGGCCCTGACTTCCTTTTTATTGATGGCAATGCGCGATCGCATCGAACTGCTCATGTGGAGGACCTCTTGGGACGGGAGGTCATTCGGCGAAAGGACTCGGCTATGCATACATCAACGACTGTTCAGCAGTTGTCAATCTCGCTGGTGGAGGAATGGGACGCCCTACAACATGATTTCCTTACCAGCCATGGGGGCCCTTTGCACAGAATATACTGCCCGTCGTGGCGCTCACACATCCTATTTAGAATCATGTCCTGCTTTTTGTTATGTCGAGGGGACCTTCATAAGTCAAGGTGACTTCAGTGTAATTATTGCTTCGAATAAAAGTGTCATTTCTGATCGTTTCATTACGTATTTCTTTCAGTTTCTCTACTATACCGTACTGTACTGTCGCGCTCCTTTCCATGTGTGGTCCAAGTTTCATTGGGCTTTCGTGTTAAGTTTTACACATCAGTGTATTATTAAAGACTTCAGGGTTCTTTTCCAAGGTGCTAGTTATTACTTTGAAATGAATGGAACGTTGGTAGGCAAATCTTTATAGGAATACTTTAGGGCGTACTATGTGGCGATGTGTGCCTGTGCGTTGTCATACTGACATTCATGGCCGGCTGGTGTGGCCGAGGGGCTCTAGGCGCATCAGTCTGGAACCGCGCGACCAATACAGTCGCAGGTTCGAATCCTGTCTCGGGCATGGATGTGTGTAATATCCTTAGGTTAGGTAGGTTTAAGTAGTTCTAAGTTCTAGGGCACTGATGAACTCAGATGTTAAGTCCCATAGTGCTCAGAGCATTTGAACCATTTGACATTCATGGTGGCTCGTACGCGAGATGGTATCTCCGGGTGCCGAATGTTACTTCCATGAAGTCAGGACTGGGTTGCACTCTTCGTATTATAGCAAATATTATGGCTTACGGTCGCCGTTTGCGTTCGCCATCGTTCAGCGCACTTTTAGTGAATGTGGAAGCGACTTGCAATAGGTCTCGTCGCCTGTGACCAGAAGTATCAATATAACTGTATAACGTCTCTCCACGGCCCTTCTGCAAAATTCGCAGTGATTATATCGTTACCTTTGATTCTACAACTCAGATTTTTCATCTGTCAATCGAATTATTTGTTGGCTCTGAGCGCTATGGGACTTAACTTCTGAGGTCATCAGTCCCCTATAACTTAGAACTACTTAAACCTAACTAACCTAAGGACATCACACACATCCATGCCCGAGGCAGGATTCGAACCTACGACCGTTGCGGTCGCGCGGTTCCAGACTGTAGCGCCTAGAACCGCTCGGCCATCCCGGCCGGCGAATTATATTTTGCCAGTTTCGTTCCTCCTGCGTAACCCTATATTTTCCTCTTGACAGAATCACTCGCTTGCCCAGAAATGTTTGCTCCAAATTATTCGAGTGCAATAGTTAGGTGATACTTCTCGGTGCCTATGCGCCCTCAGGCAGACTGTGTGCATTGTTGTCGTGGCTCTGCCGTGCGGTCCCTCGCGCCACGACAGCAATGCTCGTGGAGTTCATTGTCTGCTGAGACGCTTTCTTTTCTACCTCCATGCTTACCCTCTACACCTTCATATATTCTGGGTAATCTTCATCGCCAGAAAATTGGCCATTGCAGGCGTTATCTGGGAAACTGCCAGAAAGAATATTTAAATCATGATCAGGAGTGTTGCTTCAACAGTGAAATCTGGAGTCATCCTTAAGCACCGTATCTTACAGTGGTACCTTACCGACTAGCCCCCTACGATCTTCTTCATACTTATACAGCTTGAAAAACAGTGTGCGGGACACAATTAATAATTAAAAATAAAACTCGTTATTGTTGTTAAAATTATGATTCAATATTTGTCAGTTGACATTTGCAGTTGATAATAAATATAGAATTCAAATAAATATAAAAAACTACTACTGAGATAGAACCAGCGACTGCACTACACAGTCAGCTAGTGGCACATGTGTCAGGATTATAGAGGGCTAGAGTTGTGGTCTCTATGACTGCCATTATGGCAGGAACTGGCGTGCAGTTGTGAAGTTCGGTCGAACGCCCGAAAGCCCTAGTAAGATAGTGATAACAGAACATGCATTTATTATTCAAAAAATGTTCAAATGTGTGTGAATTCCGAAGGGCCCAAACTGCTGAGGTTATTGGTCCCTAGAGTTACATACTACACTACTAGCCATAAAAATTGCTACACCACGAAGATGACGTGCTATAGACACGAAATTTAACCGACAGGAAGAAGATGCTGTGGTATGCTTTTCAGAGCATTCACACAAGGTGCTGACACGAGGAAAGTTTCCAACCGATTTCTCATACACAAACAGCAGTTGACCGGCGTTGCCTGGTGAAACGTTGTTGTGATGCCCCGTGTAAGGAGGAGAAATGCGTACCATCACGTTTCCGATTTTGATAAAGGTCGGATTGTAGCCTATCGCGATGCGTTTTATCGTATCGCGACATTGCTGCTGGCGTTGGTCGAGATCCAATGACTGTTAGCAGAATATGGAATCGGTGGGTTCAGGAGGGTAATGTGGAACGCCGTGCTGGATCCCAACGGCCTCGTATCACTAGCAGTCGAGATGACAGGCGTCTTATCCGCATGGCTGTAACGGATCGTGCAGCCACGTCTCGATCCCTGAGTCAACAGATGGGGACGTTTGCAACACAACAACCATCTGCACGAACAGTTCGACAACGTTTGCAGCAGCATGGACTATCATCTCGGAGACCACGGCTGCGGTTACGCTTGACGCTGCATCACAGACAGGAGCGCCTGCGATGGTGTACTCAACGACGAACCTGGGTGCACGAATGGCAAAACGTAATTTTTTCGGATGAATCCAGGTTCAGGTTCTGTTTATAGCATCATGGTGGTCGCATCCGTGTTTGGCGACATCGTGGTGAATGCTCATAGGAAGCGTGTATTCGTCATCGCCATACTGGCGTATCACCCGGCGTGATGGTATGGGGCGCCATTGGTTACACGTCTCTGTCACCTGTGCACTGACGGCACTTTGAACAGTGGACGTTACATTTCAGATGTGTTACGACCCGTGGCTCTACCCTTCATTCGATCCCTGCGAAACCCTACATTTCAGCAGTATAATGCACGATCGCATGTTGCAGGTCCCGTACGGGATACAGAAAATGTCCGACTGCTGCCCTGGCCAGCACACTCTCCAGATGTCTCACCAATTGAAAACGTCTGGTCAATGGTGGCCGAGCAACTGGCTCGTCACAATACGCTAGTCACTACTCTTGATGAACTGTGGTATCGTGTTGAAGCTACATGGGCAGCTGTACCTGTACACGCCATCCATGCTTTGTTTGACTCAATGCCCCGGCATAGCAAGACCGTTATTACGGCCAGAGGTGGTTGTCCCAGGTACTGATTTCTCAGGATCTATGCGTCCAAATAGCGTGAAAATGTAATCACATGTCAGTTTTAGTATAATATATTTGTCCAATTAATACCCGTTTATCATCTGCATTTCTTCTTAGTGTAGCAATTTTAATGGCCAGTAGTGTACTTAAATTAACTTATGCTAAGAACAACACACACACACACACCCATGCCCGAGGGAGGACTCGAGGTCGCGCAATCCGTGACATGGCGCTTCTAACCGCGCAGCCACTCCGCGTGGTGCATTTATTATTCATGGATACAGAGACGTCTTCCTTCGCGGCTTCCAGTAGCCGGGCGAGCGAAAGGACGCTACCCACGCAAATATATGCTTCCGCCTGCACTGCACGTCTCGCCGTGTCGGTTATCGGTTGTCCGCAGTAATGCGGGGGGGGGGGGGGGGGGGGAGCTGCACACGAAAGGTACGTACAGGAGACTGCAAATCGAACGCACTGCGGATGTTGCTCGCGTGACCCGGTGGCCAGCAGCACAGCTAGAGTATTGCCAGGTTGCTCTCGTTGACGACGTAGACGGCGTCCCGGAAAGGCATCCAACTGCTCTGCGCGAGGTGTCCATAGTCGTGAAGAGTGACCTCCCGGCCACCTCGCGAGAGACGGCCAGCGAGGCCAGTGTCTACTTGTTGACAGGGGGGTAGCAGCTACTATGCTCCTCCCGAGATGATGGTAGTTAGGCGTGTACCATCAGCTAGGCCTCCAGATCGCCTGCTGGTGTGAGGCACGTAAGTCCTCTCATTAGTGGAGGCGAAGATGGGGTGGCAGCAAGCGACGAATGCCGAGTCTTCAGGCAGGGGTGGCTTTCGCATCATAGGTCGAAGTCATCTAGGTGGACTGTGGATGGGGTGTCACAAGTCCCACCTCGGGATTGGTTGGCTACGAACCGAGAACTGGGCCTTGAATGTCAGAATATTTGTACTGGTCCGTCGATGCCAATGACGTTATCGTGTGGCAAGGATGATCGAATGTGGTCTAGTTTTCTGAACCTATCGGATCTGTGCACCACACCGCGGTGTCCCAACTCCAACGTTATGCTCGCATCTGTGAGGTCACTCTGCTGGACTAGCACTTTGGTCATCCAGTTTGGTTAGTGTGAGGCAATTAGCTCGGTGGTGTGTCCTTGCTACATGCTTTATGAAATGTATTCGCAAATTGCGAATGTGGTTGTACGTAGACTATATGATTTACTAATAACGTATGAAAAATTGTGCTGGACTGGGTCTCTAACCTCGATATTCCGCTTTACATGAGCGTTTGCCTTAACCGCTATGGCTATCCGTGCACAACATGCGGCCATATCAAGCTTCCACATACCCTAGTGTCTACTTCCCATAGTGCTTGCATACAAATCATACTATGATTCCCGCACAGGGAGAGATGTTGTTTTTGTTCGTCAGATTGTCTTGCTTTGGCATGAAATACAGTGAGGCAGCGGGAAATCCGGATTCGAGTCCTGGTCCGGGAACAGTCTTCATCATCGCTAGTAAATCGTGTAGCCTATGTACAGTCTTACTCGCAATATGCGAATACATTTCATAATTTAATTCCGCTGTCAATAGTCAGCAGTGTCTGTTCCTTTGGACACTGTAAAGTAAAGACACTGCCCTACTGCATTCTATACGCAAATCGGCTTTTCTTCCTTATTGGCATTTCTATATAGAGATATTACATACTAGCCTGCATTGGCTTCAACTCTGGCTCTGGCGCTGGCGCCGACCAGGTATAACTTTATATTTTTTCATACCTGTCCGGAATATCATTCTGTAGCAAATAAATAAATAAATGAATAAATAAATAAATGGTCGAAATGTTTCATACGTAAAAGTACTCGAAAAGCGTCAAGTTTTCAAAATTGTTTTACTCTTGTGTTTTTGAGAAGTGCGTCTTATTGCTTCGGTAAATTGGTGTTTGGCCGCTGACCTTCAAATCCTATAAGTACGAAGAAAGTCAATGAAGGGGTCAACAGATAATCCCCATTGTTAAATCTGACTGCTCAGTAAATGATGGTTTGGAAACAAACGGCGCGATTTATAACTAACGAATATAATGCAAGTAGTTGTGCTGAATAATTCGAACAATATTGGAAGGAGTGAAAATTTTAGTATCTTGAGAGAAATCAAGGTGTCCCATAGGGTTCAACTGTGGGTCCACTTCTATTCCTTCCGCTTAATGTTCATCAAGCAGAAATCGTACATTTTGCAGACGATACTAGTGTTATAGTAAGGGCGAAAAACTCATATTAAGTTTTCATTTTTGTCGCCCACCGGTAGATTCGAGCAGTGTCTGTGAGGCGACGCTCGTGTGCCTGGCTGCTGGCAGTCGCCGGTCAGTGGCCTTGGCGGAGCCTTCGGCGCGAGCAGGCCAAGCTGTTACGCTATCGCGGCTGCGGCTGCGGCTGAGGAGCCGGTGAATGCTGTCGCGGCCGCTCACCGGCGCGGCGTCGGCGTCTCTCGTCACGTGACCTCTGCTGCCGGCGGCCGGCGGCCGCTCTCGCTGCCAGACCTACCTCCGCACGCCTTTCCACGCGCCACATTGGAACGTCATTAACGCAACGCATGAGCGGCCGCCCGGCGATCCGCCCACCAGATAGTGAGAGTAGGCGCGGCCGTGCCGGGCTCAGGGCTGCCACAATCTCTGCGACGCCGGCCGCCCCACATACGGCGCCGATCGGCTTTGTCCTATAAGGAGACGTCGACTGGCACCTCGCACAAGCTTTTGTCACCCGTCTGGGGCTCGGCCTGTCGCTCTATTCACCGACGTAAGAGGAGAGGCCTTGTCCCCGGAGAAACGTAGCAATTGGCTACACGAGCAGTGCTTTTATGTGCGTCTTTTTTTACACGGGATTCCGACAACACTAAGGCCACTGTCGACCGAGCGTTCACTCACGTAAGCGACAGCTTCGGCCAAACACATTACGTGTTCTCTTTCCAAATTCAGGTGACGCTATGTGCCTTCGCGACTTTTGTGACGACTCGACGTCTTGCCTGTTGGCTTTCCTGTCAGAATCTTGGGCCTACGCTTCTTTAATTTCTCCAGAGCAAATGGTTGCCATTGTCAAAGATGCACTGTTAATTGCTGGTGACTGATTGGAGTCGAACCCGCGACCAGAGATTATATGTACTTGCAGTGATAACGTCCGAAGGCGTTTCTCTGACTATTACTACTGTGGTTCTCCCCTTGTTATCTGCAAATGAAGAAAGATAGGCGCTGGACTTAGCAACAAGTAAACCTTAACTGTGATACAGGTACGTCGACGTCACCTTCGTCACGTGGAGCTGTGGTGAGCAACAGATCGATGACTACGTAAGACATATGAACAATCTCGATGCGAACACAGATTTACTATGAAGGTATGAAAGGATCAGAGGCTATCCTTTCTAGACGCGCTGGTTACAAAGAATGGTGAGCACATGGGCCTCAGAAAGTATCGAACCCGGACACATACGAACAATATCTGCACGAATTTGGAAATTACCACCAGAGCGACAGAAGAGATATGATTAATACACTTGTAATGAGAATAAGACGAATATAAGAGCTGCAGCACTTCGGACATGAGATGCAACACATGGAACGTTATCTGCGGAACAACAGCTATTCCACCAGTGATACAGAAACCAAACAGCCCGTGGCGTGACACATCAGAAGAAGAAAGATGGTTACACTCTTCCTGTCATATGTCCCCGGGATGACAGACATAATCGGTCGCATATTGCGCAAAACATGGAGTATATACTACCGGGTGTTCCGACTCCTACAGTCTGGGCTGTATACATCGCAGGAGGCTGAAATATCGTAGAGATGTTCATTAATCGGTGCGCTTGCGGAGCATGCTGAAGATAAAAGAAAAAAAAGAGAAATAGTTCCACATTCTGTCACCAGGGGAAAATATGGCACTGCAAGCAGTCAGAACGTGGTGTGGGTGAAGGAAAAGGGCAGGAATGATCCAACACATGTTAACGGTGGTTTTGGCACGTTTATTAATATTGGGTCACAAGTTACAACATGTAGTAAATATGGCCTCCGGGCTCAGCAACATGCTGCATCCACAACACGACACATTCTGTAGTTGATCACTGCATATCCACTGCAATCTGAGCGATATATTGCCGTATGTTATCCTTCAGATCAGGAAGAGTCCGGATAGATCCCTCACAGGCATGATCTTTCAGATATCCCCACAGACAGAAGTCACATGGATCTAGGTCGGAGGATGTCGAATGCCACACATACTGAGATTGCCCGCAGATGATGCGGTTATTACCGAAGGTTCTACATCTAGATCTACATGGGTACTGTGCAATTCACACTTAAGTGCCTGGCAGAGGGTTCATCGAACCATTTTCATACTACTTCTCTACCATTCCACTCTCGAATTGCTCGTGGGAAAAAGGAACACCTAAATCTTTCCGTTAGAGCTCTGATTTATCTTACTTTAGTATGACGATCATTTCTGCCTACGTAGGTGGGTGTCAACAAAATATTTTCGCATTCGGAAGAGAAAGTTGGTGATTGAAATTTCGTAAATAGATCTCGCCGCAAAGCAAACCGCCTTTGTTTCAGTGGCTGCCAACTCGCGTATCATATCAGTGACACTCTCACCAATATTGCGCGATAACACGAAACGAGCTGCCCTTCCTTGCACTTTTTCGATGTCCTCCGTCAATCCTAACTGGTAAGGATCCCATAGCGCGCAGCACTATTCCAGCAGAGGACGGAAAAGTGTAATGTAGGCTGTCTCTTTAGCGGGTTTGTCGCATCTTCTAAGTGTTCTGCCAACACGAGGGATATCTTTCATCTGACAAGCGGCATGTGATGTCACTCCATCTTGCTTGAAAATAGTCGTATGGACACAGTTGCCTTCTTGTAAAGCTTGAGTCACGCGTTGCAGATGGAGGTCCTTATGACGTGCAGATGACACTGTACACCTTACGACGTACCATCTCCTTGAAGAAAAACGGATCGAGAATGAGGGAGTTCTTGAGACCATGCCACGTAAGCTGATTGCAGTGGATGTTCCTTCACATGTGGCGGAATGGCGACAGTCATATGCATTCAAAACACCATGCAGAACAAAATGTTCTTCATCTGCCGCAAAATGTTCCCCAAACACATGTCATCGATCTCCATGTGTGCAAAAAACGAAGTGCGAAGGCACGCCGTTGTAGCGTATCTTGGGGCTTCATTTGGTGCACATTATGAATATTGTTGGGATACCAGTGTAATATGCGCGCAAAATCTTGTGAACTGTTGACCAGGCCACAGTCTGGGCTATAGCTACAGGATCTCCGTCAGCAACTGCCATGGGAATGAGCTGCCTCTCTCTTTTTGCTGCATCACCTAATTCACATATTTCTTCAAACTTCTTGATCATATTCTTTAGCCGATTTATTGACATGCGCACTCTTGCCAGCTGTTTCTGTCGACGATATTCTCGCAATGGAGCACTACTACCGCTGCCGTTCTGATAAAACAACTTTACCAGCAGTGCACCGACTATCTTCTCAATAGCCATTGCGTTTCGTATGGAAAACTTCATTAGCGTTTTACACCAACAGCAACTTCATAAAAGAGGTCAACACCTGTCGCTAAGCGACAAACAGTATACTGACGTCAAAACACGAAAAATGTCACATTCTGACTGCTTAGAGCGTCATTTTTCCACCTGGTGGAAAAAAGTGAAAGTATGTTTTTTTTTGCATATTACACGAGCGCATTGATTAATGAACATACCTACGATTTTTTCAGCGTCTTGCTAAGTATACATCCAGCACTCGGAACACCGTCAGTTTAATTATAACCACCCGGTATGTTAAAATCGACCAAGAAGATCAGAGTGTCTTAGATATGCAAAGGGCAAAAGGGACCCACTCGCAAATTCGGGAGTATTCTGCAAATTGTATACACGCGGGAAACGTCTTTTGGAATAACCGAACGATCTGTCAGTGGCAAGATCATCAAACAAACGGTACCACAACTTGGGACGGGCGGAGAAGTCGGCTATGGGGAGGCACGCGCTGTATGAGCCCGTTCCCGTTATAGAAGTTGCCAAAGTGCAGGTTCTCGCTGTGTCGAAGAGCTGCCTCGCCCGTTTGTTAAGAGAAGCCATATGACAATAGTTTTAACAAAAAAAAAAAAAAATAATAAAAATGTATGTGAAATCTTATGGGACTTACCTGCTAAGGTCATCAGTCCCTAAGCTTACACACTACTTAACCTAAATTATCCTAAGGATAAACACACACACCCATGCCCGAGGGAGGACTCGAACCTCCGCCGGGACCAGCCGCCCAGTCCACGACTGCAGCGCCTTAGACCGCTCGGCTAATCCCACGAGGCAATAGTTTTAAAAAGGAAAAACGAAGCCTTGAGATAAACGGATCCTGGGATCCCGTGCTGCAGTGAACGATCGTAGCAGGTGAGGGGGTTCACAGCCGTAATGACGAGGGAAAGGCCGTCGGACGTTGGCACGATAGGTACATGTAATCTCGGGCTGCGGGCTCGATTCCGGTACACCACTGGCAATGGAGGGTGACTCTTTGACAATGCCAGCCACTCGTGCTAGTGAAACTTCATTCAACAAGTGTCGGACGGAGATTTTGAAATGAAAGCGAACGGACAATACGTGTACTTCATGTGACTTTATAACTTCTGGGGACCCATTGGCCGTGCTACTCCTTTGTGGCTCATAGTGACGTTCTGCTTTTAATGAGAGTGGCGTGCTGGCGTCATGTTTTGCATATTTAATTTGCTCTTGGAACTTCACTAATACTGCTTCTCTGACGGAAGAGATCAGAATCTTACTTATGGATGCCAACGCAATTGCTGCGATCGCGCAACACGATTATGGACGTTATAGACAACTGTTGGTTGCCCCGCGTTTTAGAAAGGTGGCGCGCGGAAGACTTGAGCTCTCATGCGGCAGGGTAGTCGTTGAAAAATCTGGCCAACCACTCTAATTTAGAATTTTCCTGGTCCCCTTAAATTATTCTACGTCATTGCTGTGACGGTTCCTTTGAGAAGGATACTGTCTGTTACCTTTCCCATCCCTCCTCAATCCCAGCTTGTTCTCCTTCTCTAATTAACACGTTGTCGACGAGACGTAAAACTCCACCCTCCCTTTGTTGCCTCATCCCTCAAAACTTGCGAAGTGGCATCAAAGACAAATCGAGCTTTAATTCGTAAACCGTCCGTCCTCTTTTAGAATACTACTGCGCGGTATGGGATTCTTACCAGACAGGATTGATGGAGTACATCGAGAAAGTTCAAAGAAGAGCAGCAAGTTTTGTATTATCGCGAAATAGGGGAGAGAGTGTCACTGAAATGATACAGTGTTTGGGGTGGACATGATTAAAACAAAGGCGTTTTTCGTTGCGACGGAATCTTCTAACGAAATTCCAATCAGCAACTTTCTCCTCCGAAAGCGAAAATATTTTGTTGACACTGACCTACATAGGGAGAAACGATCACCATGTTAAAATGAGGGAAATTAGAGCGCGTACGGAAAGATGGTGTTCGTTCTTTCCGCGCGCTTTACGAGATTGGAATAATAGACTACTGTGAAGGTTGTTCGATGAACCCTCTGCTGGTCACTTAAATGTGATTTGCAGAATGTCCATGTAGATATAGAAGAGTCACGAGATCATTTTATAATTAAAGTAGAACAAGATATACACGGGAGGCAAACTTTTGCCTATAAACTGATGAAACACTTATATAGAACGGAGAAAGATATGGCAGAAATAAATATAATTAGCGAAGATAGGTGGAAAGAATTTTATAGAAAACTGTGCAAGATAGAGAAAACAGAATTGAAAGATAGGGAGGGGGTCACATTACCTAATAGTGCGCTGGATTTAGTCACAACAGCAGAATTGCAAGTAGTTTTAAAAAGTATGAAAAACAGGAAAGCATATGGACCAGGAGGTATTAATATGGAACTCTTTAAAATAAGCTGGTCCCTTTTGTGATTTTAGGTTATTACATTTACTTAGTGAATGAGAGCACTGTTGTAAAATCCCCAACGTCTTGGAAAATGTCAGAAGCGGTATAAATTTTTAAAAAAGGTCAAAGAAACAGTTATCAAAATTATAGAGGAATAAGCCTCCTAAACTCATCTCATAAAACATTTCAGAAATAATCAGTAATCGTTTAAGAACAATGACAGAGATTCTCGTATTAGAATGCTGATGTGGATTCCGGAAAGGCCGTTGATGTTAGTGATAATATATTTACCATGAAAAGAATTTTAGAGAAATGACGAGAATTCTTTTCCTAAACACGCTTATAGCTTTAACTGTCTTCGAAAAATCTTTTGACAGTGTGAATAGAAAGAAACTAGAGGACATACTGATTAAAGTTGGATATCCTAGACATCTTAAGGGTAGTGTTATTTAACGTCCCGTCGACAACGAGGTCATTAGAGACGGAGCGCAAGCTCGGGTTAGGGAAGGATGGGGAAGGAAATCAGCCGTGCCCTGTCAAAGGAACCATCCCGGCATTTGCCTCAAACGATTTAGGGAAATCACGGAAAACCTAAATCAGGATGGCTGGAGACGGGATTGAACCGTCGTCCTCCCGAATGCGAGTCCAGTGTGTTACCACTGTCCTAGACATCTTATTGACGCTATAAAACGTTTATACATGGACACAAAAATAATAATAAAAGTTGCTAATAATAAAACTGAAGAAATCACTGCCAATAACGGACTCAGACAGGTCTGTAGCCAGCCATCAACCTTGTTTAATGCATATATAAGTGATGTGATAAAAAAGTGGAGACAGGAAATAAATCTGTTTATATAGAGTGGTAGAAATAAGTATGTTAATGTCATGATGTACGCAGATGATGTTACCATTTTGGAGAAAAGTAAAGCTGAGTTACAAAAAGCAGTGTATAAATTACATCAGTTAGGGAAAAGGGAATGTAACTTGCGAATATCAACAAAGAAAACTGAAATCATGGTTCATCATGGGAGATATCCCATACGCTACAAAATAATAATAGATAATGCAACATTTCAACAGGTCCCCAACACTAACTTTTTTGGGATGCGTCGTAAACTACGACATGGACAAGAACATAGAAAATAAAATTAACAGGTACCAGTTAATACGTGGAATGATAAGCAAAACTTTCTAGAACAAAATACGGAAGGAAACAAAATTAAAATTTTATAAAATCATGGCTACACCTTTATTGCTATATGGAAGTGAGTCATAGATCCCTAAATACGCGAGGAAAGCAAACTACAGCATTAATCAGATTTTTAGCACAGTGAGAGGAGCTACAAATGAAGACTATATATAAAATGAAGACATTAGAAATGAACTAGATACTTATAATATTAAGAAAAGATTTATAAAATGAAACACAATCGAAACATTGTCTACGAAGAATGAGCACAGAGAGAATCCCACGTCTGACCATGCTGTACATGCCAACAGGAAGATGGGACGTATGAAGAGACAAAATGAGGTGCGAGTGAAACGTGAAGACAGAACAGGCACAAGTGCCTAAGTCTTAATGAGCAGAAGGCAAAGAAGAAGAAGAAGAAGAATTCGTAAATGTACATACTGAGCTATGCTACAGTACCTACAGTCTCTTGCTAGAGATGTTCTACCTACTTTAAGTCACACTTGTTCACGATACATGTAAACTACACTCTTTTGGAAGAGGTGAGGACCAATAAGGGAATATTTGTTGTTGTCCCACTGATTATTTACCTACAGTGGCTACCGACAAGAAACTGATCTTTCCTTCTGTGCACTACTCACATGACATCCCTTACAACCTCAGAAGAACAACAATGTCTGCATGCTGCATAAAGCACCTTCTCAGTTCCCCATAGGTGCAGTAACTGAGAGTGTGGAAGATTCCCCAACGTCCAGCCCAGGGCGGATGGACTGGTTTTTCCCTAATCCGTCTAAAGTTATGGCCGGGGCCTAATATGCATAAGTATTAAGTGAAATTAGTCATTATTTTTCTTTTAGTCTCTTCATTGTTCAAATTTTCTCTTTTGGAACGCAGAAATTAATATCGTCAATAAATTGCACAAGACCTGTTGCTACGAGGGGCGTTCGATAAGTAATGCAACACTTTTTTTTGTTACAAATTACAAATTTTGTTGTGGAACTTCGTGGAATATTCCCGCTTCAGCCACTACAGTTTCCTGAAGTTCCGATAAATGGTGGCGCTATGCGTAGCCTTCAAAATGGCGTCTGTGACGACGGTGCGTTCCAAGCAGAGGACTGTCATTGAGTTTCTTCTGGTGGAAAACCAGAGCATCGCAGATATTCTTAGACGCTTGCACAATGTCTAGAGAGACCAGGCAGTGAACAAAAGCACGGCAAGTCGTTGCACGCAAACACTTCGCTGCACAACTGGACGTACTGGACTGTACTCATACACTCGTCCAACAGTTGGGATACTGCATTTCTCGCCGCCAAACAGAAGACCATAAGGAGCAACGAAGGACTATCTCAGCTGATTGCTTGCGCGTTACGACGCCAATCGTGACAATTTTTTGTCGAACATCGTCACAGGCAATGAAACATGGGGTCATCACTTTGAACCAGAAACGAAACGGCAATCCGAGGAATAGCGCTATATCCCCTCTCCTATGGAGAAAAACTTCAAAGCCTCACTCTCACCCGGTAAAGTCTTTGGCGACGGTCTTCTGGGACTCTCAAGAGTTTATTCTGTTCGATGTCCTTCCTCATGGTGCAATGATCTGAATTGAATGGTACTACCCTAGGGAAATCGAAGAAACGACTTCAGAGTGTTAATCGCCGCAAAATCGCAAACTAACTTCTCCATGACAACGCAAGGCTTCACACATGTCTACGCACCCGAGAGGAGCTCACAAAACTTAATGGGACAGTTCTTCCTCAATCACACTACAGCCCGCGTCTCGCACCTTACGACTCAATTTGTCCCAGTGACGGATGTACTCCGTTGTAATTAGTGTGTGAATGATGGGGAGTTCATAGATGCAGCAAGACGTTGGTCCGACGTCTACCAGTAAAGTTATACCATGCGACCATACAGGTCCTCCACATAAGGTGACATAGTCGTTGCATTGAACGGAGATTATTTTGAAAAACAGGGTTTTGGAGTCAGAAGAGTGGAGAATAATGTGGGATACTGGAATCCTAAATAAAACCAACCTGCTTTCAGAAAGTGGTGTTGCATTACTTATTGAACGCCCGTCGTATTTGCATTTCGTGTGTTAGATATAATACTCCACTAAGCAAAGTTGAATTCCATTTTTACAGGTTAATCAGTGTTCCACCTGGACGCTTTCCTAGCCGTCTTGTGCGCTAACAAACGAGTTGAATTCACTTACGCGACAGAACATGGTCACAGACTGAACAATACGCCAGTCTTAGCGGAAAAATCGGACGTCAGACCCCGTTCGACCTTCTTGGTTCAATTTGTTTTGGCTTACAATTCGATACTACTTTACGTCTGTAGTGACACAGGCATCGACTGGATGACAGTCCCTAATCTTGCCTTTTTCTTGTTTTTAAGTATTATACTGACATTAGTAAACTGGCACCTGCGGCCTCAACCTTAATTTCCCCATTCGTTGTCTTTATTCGAAGCACACTACTTACACTTTTTTTCTCTACGTTTGCTTATTTCGTTGTATAGTTTGTAGCTAGTTAATTCTGTCCCTATGAGTCACAGCACAAAAAAGTATTATAAGGAACGTGAGTCATTCTTACGTCAGAGAGCAATAAGCGCTTATTCAAAGCTAAAGTAGAAGTGACTAATGCGACGTGCCATTCTAACTTGCCGGCTCGTTTATTTCTTTTTATTCTTTCTCTTACAGCTTCACGTTATTTTGTCGCGAATGTTATTGTCTTTTATGGTGTCATTGCAGACATAATGGTTTTGTGCTTATTAATTAAAAACTCTAAAAACCACTTTAAGAAACATTTCACAAATACTATATTATTTTATAGGTAATGCATGGTTATGTTCCCTTTTCTAACACGGAGTTCCTGAGAAATGTCTAAATAGTGTAGGAACAAAGTTAACTGAATTCTACTTCGCAACCCAAGTCATGGAATGAGTGCTCTACTGAAATGCCATGTTTTACTTTCATGTTTTAATGTGTATCTTGGCTATGCTTATTATAGTCTTATAATGTGGAAACAAGGTTATACGATGAACATCAACAAAAATTAAAAAAGGGCAATAAATTTTAGTCGAATCAAATGAGGTTATGTGAAGTGAGACTTAAAGTAGTAGGTGAGTTTTGCTGTTTGGGCAGCAAAATAGATGCTGATAGCAGAAACAGAGTGGATATCGAATGCAGTGACTACAGCACGATAACCAGGTCTGAAAACGAGGAAAATGTTAACATCTGATACAAATTTAAGTGTTAGGAAGTCTTTTCTGGAGGTTTCAAGTGTAGCCTTGTATGGAAAATGAACGGGGATGATAAGCAATTCAGTCAAGAAGAGAATAAAGTCTTTGAAATGTGGTACTACAGAATAATGCTGAAGGTTAGGTGGGTAGAACATGTAACTAATGAGGAGGTACTGAATAGAGCTAGATAGCAAAGCAATTTATAGCAAAACTTGGCTAAAAGAAGGATACGTTGATAGGAGACCTCGTCGATTCGGTAATGGAGGGAAGTGTAGGCAGTAAAAATTGTAGGGGAGACGAAGGCATAAATACAGTAAGCAGATTGAAATGATGTAGGTTGACAGAATTATGCAGATATGAAGAGGCTTACACCGGCACAGGGTGGAGAGCTGCATCAAACCAGTCTTCAGAATGAAGACAACAACCACAACAAAAACAACAACAGTCTTCTAAAAAGTTTCGCTACGCAACAGTTTCAATTACTATTTGATGGCTATTTTACTCATCGTGTAACTGTTTCATCTGATTTACGTTTTGCAAGAAAAAAAAAACGAATAAGAAAGCGTTGTTTGAGTTTCTAAGACGTAAGAGTGACGGAGGTATTCGTGTGTTCTTATAGGCTGATCAGCAGATTTTACGCTGTCGGCACATGGAGAAACGTTGCCGTTTATCTTAAAAGCGTGTGGTCAACCTCAACACCGTCAACGCAACAATATGAATTATGATTACAGCTTAATGTGGCATCGACAACAAGGTCATTGGAGAGGAGACACAAGCACTGATTAGGAAAGGACAGGGAAGGCAATTAACCATGCCCTGTTAAAGGAACCAGGAAAGCTGGATAGTCGGATTGAGATTTTGACCACCATCATCCCTAATACGGCTAAGTCACGTACTGATACGTACTACATTTCACGCATCACACAGGACATCTTTAAAGACCCTGCAAATTCTACCTCTATGGAGGAAATAAATGATGCAAAAAGGTGTACTCTCCATTTGTTTTCCGGGTAACATCTCCTAAAAAATAGCAATATACATAAGACAGACTGGTCATAATACTTGTACTTTTTCTTGTTCTTTTCCTTACATCTCGCAACTGAGCGGGGTCGGCAAGGTTATTACCGGATTTGACATTGTGGCCGAATGCCCTTCCTGTCGCAACACCTTTATCCCCTGCCCCATCTTCCCCTCCCTTACGCCCCCCCCACCCCCACCACCATCTCCCGCTCATCCCTCCAGGATTGGAATTTACGTATCCAAACAATCTGCACGTGGTGTTAACCATGTGAAAGTGTGCGAAAGTTTCCTGAATGTTTGCGAATCGTGTAACAGAGGTGGAACGTGGCCACCGGACCGGTATAAATGTATGCCACATTACTAACACTGGACCCATTAATTGTTACAGACACAAATAATTCACAGAGTCAGCCATAGCAATAACTAATAAAAACAAAAACACTGGACATCCATTCAGTAAAGCAGAAGGAGAGCTTAAATCAGTCCTTCTGGTTCAGAAATCGCCTGACTTGGATCTAATGTAGGAAATAGAGACTTTTGTACATGACAAAATGTAACGAGAAAAAATCCTGAATGACAAGTTCTATGGCGAAGCTATTTATTTTCTTCAAATCGTTTTGTTTTATTTAATAAATATAACGAATCCATAAATTCTTTTACAATTCTTTTCAAATATTAAACTCGTTTTTAATGACTATAGCTACAGATTAAAGACCTTATGCTACAAAAGTAACAAAAACTAAATGTAAAGCCATAATTTTTATCGAAAAATAAGTCTTCTTATTATAATAACAGCTATTAGCAAAAGCTATATTTAAACGAAAGAATGCAATGAAAAATCACCTTTGACTGTATCTTGATGCTTTGGAAAGCAGTACTGTCACAATATTTTTGTACCACATTTACATTAATAGCAAACAAACACTGCAAATACTGTATTTCGAATGTGTGTGAATTTCAGCGTGATGAAGAAGACAAAGCACTTGTAAGTAGAGCTACAAAAATACAGTTTTATGGCATTATCATATAA
Organism: Schistocerca cancellata; assembly: GCF_023864275.1. NCBI lineage: Eukaryota > Metazoa > Arthropoda > Insecta > Orthoptera > Acrididae > Schistocerca > Schistocerca cancellata. Next base: position 380,843,205 of record NC_064634.1, on the reverse strand, counting down.
TTTTGCAAGATACTATTGTTTCTATTACTTGAATCCTTTTAAAACATAATAAAACGGCTAAAGGGAACGAGTGACAGAACAACACATACACAAACATCATTTTCGGAAAAGTGAACTCTCGCAGCACCTGAAAATGAAAATAATTTCTTGCGATGAAGAAACGGAACTGGTGCAGTAACTTCATCGTTTAAATCATTTTTGGGACGCATGCTAGAATACCAAACTCAAACTGAACTAGACCCTTTTCCACAAAATTGCTAATGTAAATAATGGAATAGTTGCTTACCCAGCCTTTCCCCATCTGAGTTCATTCTCCTCCGCTGATGATCCGTTGTCTACGGGACGTTAAATCGTAATATGCCTTCCTTTCCTGTCAAAGGAAACGGTGCCTTATTTTTACAGTATCGGAGCGCCGCACAGACGAGGGTCAGTAACAGCTCTATCTGTACAGTAGGAGCGGTACTCGCGCGTGATCGTACTCTCTCTCTCTCTCTCTCTCTCTCTCTCTCTGTCTGTGTGTGTGTGTGTGTGTGTGTGTGTGTGTGTGTGTGTGTGTGTGAGCGCAGAGCGATGCGTGAATGGCGATCACGACGCGACATTGAACTGGCGCGTGGCGCGTGCCGTATCGGTCCCTGATCGCGCTCGCGGAAGACAAAGGCTTGCTGAGGGCCGAGCAATTTGCCCCCCGCGGGCCCATTGCATAAGCAAACGGTAGGCACGTTTCTGCCGCCACGCAGCAATAAAACAGGGTCAAGTTTGTGCTCTGTACACAACTCTATGTGCTGAAGTTATCTTGTGGTAGTTACCATGTACAACTGTATTTGTGCTGTTCTGCAAGAGCGCCATGTTTTCCAGGCTGATACTCTCTAAACACATTTAAGTCAAATTTCTGTGAGGAATGAGAGAGTGGAAAGGGGATACATTGCTGATATATTGGACGGTATGAATAAGCGCGCTTTCTGTTGTACACTAGAAGACACACATCTATTGAAAACTCAGAAGGAGGAGGCACGGAGGACGCTGGTGGCGTCAGAACTCGGGAGTGTGTGGTGAGAATCCTGCCTGACCGTTGAATAGAAAATGTGTTAGTCTCCAGTAAAGTTTATGGTGGTTACACGAAAAGTAATGAACTGCTTATTAAATAACTTCAACCAGCAACAAGTGAACTGAGTATAAGTTTGTTAGACATTGTTGTTATAGAAATTCAATGATCAGAGAAATTAACTTCTAAGCGACCATTGAACATCGCAATGATCTTGTATAAGTGGAAATAAACACTGATTAACCGTCGCGTCTGATTGGTACAAATAAAGAGATTTTTATCTTTGTGTTTCGAACAAAAGTAAAAACTAATTATTCTTAAAGTAACTTTCAGTCGGCGATAAAATCCGATACAACTTGGGTCATCCAGTTTATTCCAGTGGCTAAATGTACTTTGTTGTTGTTGTTGTTGTTGTGGTCTCTCTGTGCCACTTTATCTTTCGCTAGCATCTTAATCGATGTTCAGCTGCTGCAACGTATAACCATTTGAACCTGCTCTCTATATTCATTCCTGTGTCTCCCTCTACAATTTAACCCCACACGTTTCTCTACATTACCAGGTTGACGACTTGTTGATGCCTCGATCAATGCCTTATCAACCGATCCCTACTTATAGCCAGGCTGTGCCATGAGTTTCTTTTCCCCGCAATTCGATTCAGTACTTCATCATTAGAGGTAAATCTTCAGCATGCTTCTCTTCTTATTTGATCTTTCTGTTGTCCACATTTGGCCACGCGGGGTAACCGTGCGGTCTCGGGCGCCTTGTCACGGCCTGCGCGGCTCCCCCCCCCCCCCCTTGGGCATATGTGTGTGTGTGTGTGTGTGTGTGTGTGTGTGTGTGTGTGTGTGTGTTGTCCTTAGCATAAGTTAGTTTAAGCCAGATTAAGTAGTGCGTAAGCTTAGGGACCGAAGACCTCAGGAGTATGGTTCCATAAGACCTTACCACGAATTTCCAAATTGTCCACATTTCACTTCCGTAGAAGGGTACACTTCAGACAAATCAGAAAATCCTTTTTAACACTTAAATGTATAGTTTATCCAAACGTATATCCCTAATTCAGAAATGTTTCTCTTGTTGTTTTGCTTCCCAAACAGCAAAAGTCATCTACTAGTTTTAGTGTCTCATTTCCTAACATTATTGCCTGATTTAATTCTGACAAACTGAGATAAAATGTTAAGATGTCAGAATATCGGTAATTCCGAGTATTCCAAAGCTTTATGGTTACAATTATATGAATAATAGAGGATCATAAAACGAGTAATTTCAGATGAACTAATGGTCAGATATGAATATTTAAGTCTTTATAGATAGGAACAACATACAGCTTGCACTAACAACTTAACCTCACTGCTACTGTTGAACGTAAAGACCGCCAGTCTCAACGTATGTATTGGTGATCTGAGACGCACTAGCGAAAAACATGTTCAAACGTGTGTGAATTCCTAAGGGACCAAACTGCTGAGGTAATCGGTCCCTAGACTTACACACTACTGAAACTAACTTATGCTAAGAACAACGCACACACCCATGCCCGATGGAGGAATCGAACCTCCGACAGAAGGGGCAGCGACGCATTAGCGTCCAGATGTCATCACATAAAACTCCGTAACTGCAGCAGGTGAAACCGCCACCACGGTTCAGTAATCATTTGTAAACGTAACATCGTCATGTGAACAAAAGAGGTAAGTTATTAAGAAGTTTGATGAATTTATGGCAATAGAATGGGAAAAGAGGAGTTTGTAATGTTAAAAGGAAAAGAAAAACTGATTGTCACAAACTAAAGAGCAAATCCAGAGTAAAGTCATTTGTCGCATGTTATCGGGATGTAACACCAAACAACAAAAAATTCTGATAAGATTGTGTTCAAATGATACAAACCGAGATATTCATTAAGAAATGGCGGCTTTTTCACTGCAATTTTAAAATTTCGAAATATTTGAACCCTGAAACGTAATGCGTGATAAAAAGTTGTAAGGAAAAATGAAAAAATATCTCAAATCGTCTGTAGAATGCGACAGCCGATATTGTCACGACACAATGTAATGCGCTCTCCGGGTATTGTTTTGAGGGCGACTGGAGGTAATCGAAGAGTAATCGCTGTAAGAAAGAATGGTTCAAATGGCTCTGAGCACTATGGGACTCAACTGCTGAGGTCATAAGTCCCCTAGAACTTAGAACTTCTTAACCCTAACTAACCTAAGAACATCACACACATGCATGCCCGAGGCAGGATTCGAACCTGCGACCGTAGCAGTCACGCGGTTCTGGACTGAAGCGCCTAGAACCGCTCGGCCAGCGAATCCGGCTAAGAAGTTTATCCTCTCATTGCTTTGTTTCCAAACAAAAATTGAAAATAAAAGAATTTGAAAAAACGAGCAAATGTTTTGTGGAACGGTTTTTCTGAAGGTAAGAAATAAAATAGATTAGAGAAACATTTGACAAGGTTTTGAATAATATTAAAAATCAAGTACACCAAATGAGAAGGCAATGGAGAATTTGAAGTTCAGTGTTTAATTTATAGTCTTAGAATTTTAATGAGTGCTAGAAAATAGTTGTCTGGTGGAATAGGTAGGCGGTGCTTTCTGCTGTTGTATGGCCTAGACAGATTTCTACCATTTATGCCTCCGGTATTCTTTAAAATTCTAAGATTCTGGATTTAAACACTGAGCTTCAAATGCTCAATCGGCATATTATTTCGATCATCAACGGAAGGCGCCTAGAATAGCTCGGCCACATCGGCCGGCAATACTGAATTCTCTATCGAAATCCAAAATGGAATGTCCCGTACGTCCTGCTCCAACTACCACTCCGCCCTCAAAATCTGTTAATCCTTATCGTGCGCCATAATCATATGGGAGAGCTTTTCATACGCATCACCTGAAAACAAATGACAGCTCCGCCAATGCACTGCTCTTTTATACCTCGAGTGCGCGATGCTACCGCCATCTGTATATGTGTATATCGCTGTCCCAGACTTAAATTGACTCCTTTTAATTGTGCAAAAGTGTTTTATTCGTGACATTAAAACTATACAGAACGCGAAATTACGGTTAGGAAGATGCTTCTGTCGTATAGTAAAGTTATGGAGTATATTGAGTAATACGTTCTTTTAATGTCTCGAAAAATCCAAATTATAGCAAACGATGAGCTACTGACCAGTTGCATTACAACGTGTAATCCGAACTACATGCTGCTCCTGAGGTATCCTCAAATCAATGAAAAAATTCGGTGTCTAACCGACATTGAAACGATCTCTCGCGCTTTGCCAGTAGACCACCGACCCCGACGCTGGGCAGGTATGGCGTTCGGTCCAGCCGCACGGGCTACCGAGGCCGCGTTTGGGCATTGCAGCACGTGCTGCGCCGCCGTGAAACAAGTCGCGGCGGCGGCCACAGGGCCCGCGGCCACAGGGCCCGCGGCGGAGAAGGCGCTCGGCGCGGCCTGTCCTTGCTCGCCGCTACCCGGATTCGAGAGCCGGCGCGGCGCTGCTCAGCCCGGCGGTGTGACGTGGGCCCGGGCCGGGAGCAGTGGGCGCGGCCGGAACCCGGCGCCTCGCCGCGCCTCACGCACCGCCGTGACGCAACCGCAGCAGCAGCAGCGTCCGCACTCGGCCGACGACCCTGCCGCGAGCTGCACCGGCTGCGCTTTGCCCGCCCCCTATAAATCGCCGGCCGCCGTCCCATTACATAACACGCCAGCCACGGGAGCTGCAACTCGCCGCTCCAACTGACAGCTCGTAGTGGGGCGCTTCCATTTTGACATTCTCCGTCCCCTCTCCTCTACAGAGTAGCTTATCGTTTCTGAACCTTGTGGCACCCAGAGTAAATTATTCTTCTTAGCATTTCTCTGCCTCGTGATGACTGGGTGTTGTGTGATGTCCTTAGGTTAGTTAGGTTTAAGTAGTTCTAAGTTCTAGGGGACTGATGACCATAGATGTTGTCCCATAGTGCTCAGAGCCATTTTTCTTCTTAGCACGTTATTTTAAACTGCGAGTAACCGCCGCGGAATTTCCACGTTTTGAATGAAATAATCCGCAATAATGTCAGAATTGAGTCCGCCTTGATGCAAAACACCTTGCCATTTCTTTACTTATTATTTCCCTGGGAAATAAATACGTAAACAACTAACAAGGGTCTGCCGCTGTGACCGAGCGGTTCTAGGCGCTTCAGTCCGGAACCGCGCGACTGCTACGGTCACAGGTTGGAATCCTGCCTCGGGCATGGATGTGTGTGATGTCCTTAGGTTAGTTAAGTTTAAGTAGTTCTAAGTTCTAAGGGACTGATGACCGCTGATATTAAGTCCCATAGTGCTGAGAGCCATTTTGAACCAAAGAAAGCTGTTTTGCATCAAGGCGGACTCAGTTCTGATATTATTGTTTTTACTATGCAAACACGGACAAAATGGACCGAGCGAGGTGGCGCAGTGGTTAGCACACTGGACTCGCATTCGGGAGGACGACGGTTCAATCCCGTCTCCGGCCATCCTGATTTAGGTTTTCCGTGATTTCCCTAAATCGTTTCAGGCAAATACCGGGATGGTTCCTTTGAAAGGGCACGGCCGATTTCCTTCCCAATCCTTCCCTAACCCGAGCTTGCGCTCCGTCTCTAACGACCTCGTTGTCGACGGGACGTTAAACACTAACCACCACCACGGACAAAATGGAAGAGTTCCAAGATAAAGTTAATTAAATAATTCGCACTGGCTGTAGAACACTTTTAATAAAAAGTTACGACCAGTTTCGCCCGGCTAGAAGACGCATCCTCAGGTGATAAAGATTGTTTTTGAGAAGTCATCACCGAAAAGTGACTGCCTAGAGTCGCTTGCTATCATTCACATCAAGTTGTAAACAAATAGCGCTCTAAAAGCGGTAGACGTGTATTCAACTGCCAGGTTGTTTAGCTGCAGCTCGCCATACATCTTTGTCTTCGGACTTCTGCTTAAGAACAGAATCCTCCATGACATGGTTGATGTATTCCAATCTACAGGTTGAGTCTAACTATTGCCACCAAGAGTAATCTCGAAAGTATGATAGGAACTGAAAAGTTTATGGAACAACGGAGGCCATAATATGACGTTGGTTTTTTGTTTCTAGGTGGGGTCACGTCAGAGATATAAAGGTCAGTTTTTTTTAATGGGATGCTATAGTTTGGTTCTTATTTTCTGATAGCAGCTATGGAGACGAATCCAGTGATGTGTAGCAGTAAGGTCTTTGAAGATCAACGAAGGTCACAAAGATGGCATGAACGTCCATTTACAGAAAGCGTTATAAGTCATGACCATTGGTATCAATGCAGTGCTGCAATGTTCTTATCATGCACTGAGTGGTAGTATCACATCGGCAGTTATCGAAGCATATGCTCGACAATACTCTCTCGCATATCATCAGGTGTAGTTGGAAGGTCTTTATAAACAATGGCTTTTACTAACCCCACAAGAAAAAAATCCAGTGCCGTCAACTCTGGCGAACGAGCCGGCGTCTACACATCTCCTCCGCGTCCAATCCAACGATTTGGGAATTGTCTCTGCAACTCATTTCTAGCCATCAGCGAAAAATGTGCCGGACACCCATCGTGTTGATACCACATACTGTTCCTTGTTCCTAAAGGTATTTCTTCCAATAACAGACCAAATGTTTCTTGCAGGGATGTGGTGTACTTCCTACCATTAAGATTTCCTTCGTTGAAATAGGGGCCTACAATTCTGTCCTCCAGAATGCCACACCATACATTCACCGACCACGGTTTTTGGTGTGCAACTTGCCGCACCCAACATGGATCTTTAGTTGTTCAGTAATGCATGTTATGCAAATTAACATTTCCATGGTTCGTGAATGTAGCGTCGTCAGTAAATAAAATCAAATTAATAAACGCGTCATCCTTCTGAATCTGAGGTTGAGCCCATCGGGAATTCAGTGCGACGCATACTATCCGTACTAGTTAATTCTTATTGGAGACTGATATATTAAGGATGATATTTATGGCGATGCAGAACACGAACAACACAACTCTGGCTCATGCCAGATTCTCTTGCGATTTGATACGAACTAACACAAGGATCTCGAACCACAGTGGCAAGAGTACCAATTTCCGTTTCCTCGTTAGTAACTTTCCTTTGCCGGATATGTTTCCGATGAGTTAGAGATCCAGTTGTTTATAATTTATCATACACATTTAAATGTACTATGTGTAGGGTGAGTACGTCGAGGATATCTTTCAGCGTATAAGTCTCTAATTGTCACTGAATTTCGTTGGCATTCTCCATAAGTGAGAAGCATATCGACTTGATCTTCGAAGGAATACATCGTTCACATCGCTTGATTCGACGATACTAGTCTTACCGTTCCTATTATTATTGCATTGCAAAACCGTCGAATGGTGTTTACATGCCAATGGCACGTTAGATGGATACACCGTATTCGGCGAATATTTACTATTTTCACGATATACGAGAGAGAATTGTCGGAGCATGTGCTTCGATAAGTGCCGAAGTGATAGGTAATACCACTCAATCCATAATAAGAAGATTGTAGCACTACATTGATACCAATGGTCATCACTTCGATCACCTTCTGTAAGTGGACGTTCATGCCACCTTTTTGACCTTTGTTGACCTTCAAAGACCTTACTGTTACATATCAATGGTCGCTATCAGAAAATAATTACTAAACTATAGCATACCATTTAAAGAAACAAAGTTGACCATCATATCTGACGCGACCCCAGTCTAGCAACGAAAAACCAACGTCATATTATGGCCGCCGTTGTCCCATGCAACATTTGTCCCACAAATTTTTCAGCTACTATCATACTTTCGGACTTATTCAAGGTCGCAATAGTTAGTGACTGACCCTGTATACCTACATCTACACACATACTCATCAAGCCACCGTATTGTGCGTGGCGGAGTGTAACTTGCACCACTGCTAGTCATTACTATTCCCGTTCAACTCGCAAATAGAGCGAGGGAAAAGCGACTGTCTATATGCCACTGCAGGAGCCCTAATTTCCCTCATCTTCGTGGTCCTTCCGCGAAATGTACATTGCCGGCAGTAGAATCGTTCTGCAGTCAGTTTGAAATGCCTGTTCTCTAAATTTTCTCAATAGTGTTCCGGGAAAAGATCGTCGTCTTTCCCCCAGGGATTCCCATTTGAGTTCGCGAAACATATCCGTAATACATATTGATCGGATCTACCGGCAACAATTCTATCAGCCCGTCTCTGAATTGCTACGATGTCTTCTTTTAATCCGACCTGGTGAGTATCCGAAACACTTGAGCAGTACTCAAGAATGGATCCCTCTATTGTTCCATACGTGGTCTTCTTTACAGATGAACCACACTGTCCTAAAATACTCCCAATAAACCGAAGTCGACCTTCCCTGCTACAACCCGTACGTGCTCTTTCCGTTTCGTATCGGTTTGCAACGTACGCCTGAGTATTTTATCGACGTGTCTGTATCAAGCAGCACACTGCTAATGCTGTTTTGAGCTTGCGACATTCTTTTTTCCACTCATCTACATTTTTCTACATTTAGAGCTAGCTGCTGTTCATCACACAAACAAGAAAGCCTAAGATAAGGTGTATCCTGCTACAGCCACTCAACGACGATACTTTCTTGCACACCACACTGTCATCAGCAAACAGCCGCAGATTGCTGCCCACCCTGTCCCTCAGATCATTTATGTATATAGAGAATAACTACGCTCGTGTCACACTTTTCTAGGACATTTCGAACGATACCTTGTCTCTGATCAACACTCGCCGTCCAGGCCAATGTATCTGTCTGCCTGTTTTTCACCTCTATTGTCCCTTCAGTGATATTTTTAATTACACCACGTCTCAGTAGATGGCAGACCCATGTCTCCCTTCTGTACACTATATTACTTCGAAAGTTATCGCCATGACTGATAATACATTTATCCCAGTGTGACTCAAGGAAAAAATATTGCGGTCGCCAACGGAACCATGGCTTTACCCAGGCGTGCACGTCTTTGTCCAAAGCAATTAACAGCCACGAATGTCATTCCTCAGGGATCTAAAAAATATGAAAATGGCTTGGGAAGAGGTCGGGGCTATACGGAGGATGTCTAAGGGCTTCCCAGCGAAACTTCTACAATTAGTCGAAGAAACTTGGCAACAAAATGCTAGCCCATATGTTGCTGAGGTTGTTTAGACTATACTGCAGAACTTTCGTTGGGAAGCCTTCACACATCCTCTGTTTAGTTCCAATCTCTCCGCATGCGATTTCTGTATTTTTTGGAACTCTGAGGAAAGACAACCGTGGCCGCCATGACGGCATTGACAATCTTGTCTCACAGTGCGATGAATGTACAAGGGGCGAACAAAAAGTTTATTTTAGCAGGCCGTAGAGTCCATACTCGGTAAGCCAGTCAGGCAAAATCACAGTATCCATTGAGGCAATCATCCCACAGGCGCAACAAGTTGAAAATACCCTTTGGTAAAACATTGTGTCCTGCTACGTGAAGAATTCCATTACTGCCTGCTGCACACTACCGTCCGACAGAAATCGTCAATCCTTCAACAGCTTTTTTAAGGCACCGAAGGCATGATATTCGCATGGGGAGATATCAGCAATACAGAACGGGTGCTCGAGAGTCTCCCACTCAAGTCTCCCAATTGGGGCTGGCCCCCAAATCGACCAGCGTCTGCTGTCAAGTCGCGACCAGAAAATAACTTGGCGCAGTAGAGGTTTTGCCCCATACACATTCTCCATTCTCCATTCTCCGATGAATGTTTACCGGTGGTTGTCCTTCGGCGGCCAAGGAAAGAAGTATTTGGTAATAACGTCGTCATAGTTCGGAAAGACACGAATGCCACACTAATCCCTTAACAACATGTCAGTGCTTATACAGTCGCATTGAAGTCGTGTTACATTACATATACGCTGGAGCAGCGCCCTTAAACAAACTATTTGATCGCCCCTGATATTAACGGTTATGGCGATTGCTTTTGACATAATAAACGGTCTACTTACTTTTTTCCATCTGTCTCGTTCTCCTTTGACTGCCTATTATTTAACTTGCTCTTCCCCCACATCGTGGAGCAACTCTTCATATGAAACCTTGTCTACCCAGGCAATCTTTAGCACCACATCTTGAAGGCTATTACATTCCGTTTTAATGCATCTTCGAGTGTCCCTCGTTCCCTCCTGTACAGCAGCACGCTCCAAACAAACGTCTTTGTGAGGTCCGTCCCGAGATCTTTGTCTAAGCACCTGGATGTGGAAAGGTTTCATCTCTTGTTAAGAGCAGCATTTGCGTGGTAGATCCAGCTTTCTCTATCCTTCTCTGATTTTCCATCCGCTGGAATGTTATCCGTATCCAAGCGAAGGATTCGACGGTCTACAGTAGCTCATTGTGAAGTGAGCATTGAGCAATGGTGTCGTATCTACTCACCCCTGATATTTTTGCTTTGTCGCTGTTGTCCTTTAGCTTCATTAATTTTCATGTTGTGGAAGACGTGAGGGAGGCCAGTATCGCTTCTAGCTGTATCGCATCTCCACTTAACACAGCGATATTGTCAGCAAACATTATATGTTTATTTTCTTACCAAGGACATTAATTCTTCCTGTATCTCCTAATTTCTCTCTGACGTCATCTATTGCCCTCTGAATATACGCATTGAACAAGGCAGTAAAGAGTGAGCAGCCCTGTCGTACACCCTGCTTAATAGTAGCTCCTTCTTGATGTTCTCCACATTCGACTTTTTCTCTACACTGCGTGTGCACCACTCTTGTGTCGCAACAGTTCATGCCAACCTCTCAGAAACTCCAAACAATGCCTCCAGACTACCTTATCAACAGCTTTTTCTATATTCGCGAAGGCAATATATGTGTTCCTAAATTTCTTTATTCTTTCCTCAAAAATTGATCGTAAACCGAGTATTGCTTCTCGTCTGCTCACGCTCTTCAGAATCGAATTCTATCGTCCATGACTACAGAATCTACACTGCCTTCGATCCTCCTTAGAATGATAGAGTTCAAGAACTTCGAGGCATCTGTTACCGAACTGATCGTTTTATAGTGATCACATCTGTTTGCAGATTCTTTTTTTGCTATTAGCACTTTAGCACATTTTCTTTAAAAAGTTTGTTAGTAGCTTCCCGTTTTTGTACATAGCTTGTACGAGATGAAACAGTTGTAGATGTCCTCCAGCAGCCTTTATGAGTTTTGGTGCTATATCACCAACTCCAGTGGGTTTCCCAGGTTTTAGCTGCCTGACTGCTAGATTGAATCATCGTGTGAGATTAGTTTCCCTCGTTACTGCATCGATTACTCATGTAATACCATTCCATTATCATTTTGAACTCCACTGCATTTTATTCGCGTATCTCCAAAGAAGTTTTTAACTGATTTATAAAAAAAATGGTTCAAATGGCTCTGAGCACTATGGGACTTAACATCTATGGACATCAGTCCCCTAGAACTTAGAACTACTTAAACCTAACTAACCTAAGGACATCACACAACATCCAGTCATCACGAGGCAGAGAAAATCCCTGACCCCGCCGGGAATCGAACCCGGGAACCCGGGCGTGGAAGCGAGAACGCTACCGCACGACCACGAGCTGCGGACAACTGATTTATAGGCAGAGCAAATTAACACTGTCACAGTCCTGATGAAATTTTCGTTTCAGTGTACATCAGTGTACATAATCGAATTATCAGACGAATAGTTCCTCATATTGCAGTTGTATTGTTGTTGTTGTCGTCTACATGAAAGTATCGTCCATAAACAATCTTAAGAAAATGCAGGACGACTTGCACCAAACTTCTACACACTGTAATGAAGGGCAGTATTTCACTGTGGATGACTACAACATAATACCCATAAAGAATAAACCTGTATGAGATTAGTGGCAACCATCTGAAGCATCGCAGGTCACATGAATATTTATGAATAATATTAAGAAGAGAGATGATATAGGGCCAAAACGTAACTTCAGTAGTAGGAACGGCGAATGGAAGGCTTAGGTTTATTGAAAGGGATCTGGGAGAGCAGCACATCCGTAAAGGAAATCACATGGAAGACCACAGTGCGACAAGATTAAGCATACTGTACTAGAATCTGGATTCCTTGTCAGTTGCAGAGAGTAGAAGGAATCGAAACAATTCAGAACTCGCTGCTGGAACCTTAACAGATCAGTATATCCAGAGAACTCAGGGAACTTCATTTAGGAATATTCCACATAAATACAGAGTTGTGCGCTGTTTGGTTTGATTTGATTTTAAAAGCCCAGTTGGTTTACGCCACCGAAAATAAATTGAATGTACACACATCAAAAAAAGTTTTACATCACCCTGGTTCCCAGAACTCCTGAAGACAGGCGTTGACTTTGGATATTGTATCACAGACACAGTCCCTTTGACTGTTCAGAGGTGCCACTAAACCCGCCCAAAGATGTAAACAACCATGCATGAGTAGCGCCTATTAGACAGAGGGGGTCAGACAGCCGATCAGTTCCAGTCATTCCACCAATAAGGAGGTACACGGTTCTTGTTGTCTGTAGTTCAACCAAGCCTAGGCGGTCAATAACGCGGGTCGATCGCGTCCGCATTGTTACTTTGTGACAGGAAGTGCTCTCAACAAGGGACCAGGCGTCTCGGAGTGAACCAAAGCGATGTTGTTCGGTAAAGGAGGAGATACAGAAAGACAGGAACTGTCAATGACATGCCTCGCTCAGGCCGCCCAAGGGCTACTACTGCAGTGGATGACCGCTACCTATGGATTATGGCTCGGAGGAACCCTGACAGCAACGCCGCCATGTTGAATAATGCTTTTCGTGCAGCTACAGGACGTCGTGTTACGACTCAAACTGTGCGCAATGGGCTACATAAAGCGCAACTTCACTACCGACGTCCATGGCGAGATCAAACTCTGTAACCATGACATCATGCAGCGCGATACAGATGGGCCCTACAACATGCCGAATGGCGCGCTCAGGAATGTCATCACGTTCTCTTCACCGATGAGTGTCGCATATGCCTTCAACCAGACAATCAGTGACGTGTTTGGAGGCAACCCGGATAGGCTGAACGCCGTAGACACACTGTCCAGCGAGTGCAGTAAGGTGGAGGTTTCCTGCTTTTTGGGATGGCATTATGTGCGGCCGACGTACGCCTCTGGCGGTCAAGGAAGGCGCTGTAACGGCTATACGATACGTTAATGCCATCCTCCGACCGATAGTGCAACCATATCGGCAGCATATTGGAGAGGCATCCGTCTTCATGGACGACAATTTCTGCCCCCGCCGTGTACATCTTGTGAGTGACTTCCTTCAGGATAACGACATCTTCCTACTAGAGTGGCCAGCATTTTCTCCAGACTTGAACCTTATTGAACATGCCTGGGACAGATTGAAAAGTGCTGTTTATGGACGTCGTGACTCACCAACGACTCTGAGGGATTTACGCCGAATCGCCGTTGAGGAGTGGGACGATCTCGACCAACAGTGTCTTGATGAACTTGCGGATAGTAAGCCACGACGAATACAGGTATGTATCAATGGTTGGGTTGTTTGGGGGAAGAGACCAAACAGCGAGGTCATCGGTCTCATCGGATTAGGGAAGGAAGTCGGCCGTGCCCTTTCAAAGGAATCATCCCGGCATTTGCCTGGAACGATTTAGGGAAATCACGGAAAACCTAAATCAGAATGGCCAGACGCGGGATTGAACCGTCGTCCTCCCGAATGCAAGAGGACGTGCTACTGGGTATTGGAGGTACCGTTGTGTACAGCAATCTGGACCACTGCCTGTGAAGGTCTCGCTGTATGGCGATGCAACACGCAATGTGTGGTTTTCATGAGCAGTAAAAAGGGCGGAAATGATGTTTATGTTGATCTCTATTCCAGTTTTCTGTACAGGTTCCGGAACTCTCATAACCGAGGTGATGCAAAATTTTTGTGTGTGTGTATATTAAAAAAAAGTTAAGTCATGGGAAAGGAAATGAAAACTTTGAGGTTTGCCGATGACATCGTAATGTCTCCAGAGACGTAAATGACTTCGAAAAGCAGTTTAACGGAATGAATTGAGTCTTAAGATGATGTTAGGAGAACATCAACAAAAGGCAAACGAGGATAGCAGAAACTAGTAGAGTTTTTCCAAATTTCCAAGCCAGAATACATACTGTCATCGATGGGGAATATCGTACCTTTAGTAAAAATCGAGTTGTGCTTCTCTTAGATATAGGTACATTAAAAACTGAGACATCGTACAGCTTACTATATACCAGAATTATCAAGATCTTTCAACGATATTCCGACATGATGAAATATTTTTTATAGGTACATGCTAAAAATGATAATCAGCGAGACGATTAAACGTGCGGACTCGAGAGCAACAGAAACAAAATAACGTTCATAAGCTGATTATTTCGAGAAATTCTCCTTCTGAGATATGAGAAGCTCGAGGAATTGTTTGAAAATAAAATGTAATTAGTACGTTTTTGCAGCAAATACACAGGTACACGTTCTTTAGCCCCATACGTTTTAGTTGTGTTTGATGAGATACTAAGCGCGCGACATTGAAAACAAGCAGTTGCAAGTTGCAATTGCATTCCGATATGATGACGGCGAAACAGGTTCTCCGGTCAGCTGATACAGCCACGCTAGTAGACGTAAACACTAATGGAATTTACCGACTGTGTTTTTCCGTATCTCATGCCTACCTCGTTACTAGAAATTGCCCTTTACATGGAAATTAGTCATGATGTAACTAATATAAAGCCGCTTAGGAAGTAGCCTTTCTTTCATGAGGAAACAATGTCTCACTTGCATTCCATTTGCTGTGGAAACGTTGTGGCATCCGAGGAAGAAATGTTGCAGTGGCAGGCACCATTTTGTAGCTGGTTAAATCATCACTTTGAACTACATCTTGACGTCTAACTTCTGTTCTGGAGAATACGTATCGCCGTTCAAGCATCCTGGCTAGAGATTCGCAGGATGTCCCAAACACTGAATACTGGGATGGCTACTTCATCAATGCCACACACTTTTAGGTGTCTGCACTAAGTCATAATCGCCGGCGTCGAAACTGCGTTATGAACTAACTTGCGGTATTTCTCTCTGCATCACCGGTTAATGGACTAGATCGCAATTACTGTGACGGTGTGTGAAACGGATAAAACATAGCATCTGAATAGCGGGAAACATTTCCATTAAAAATATGTAAAATGAGCATTTATATGCAACCGCGGAATCTCGTGAACGAGATATGTTCATTAAAAACAGACTACATCAACAGAAGAACAACTTCTAAAGCATGCTGGATGAAAATGCACCAAGTTTAATGATAACCTGTGTACTCTATCGTATGAAGTATAAGACAAAATTCTGTGAACTGCATCGTAACGATGCAATCCATAGATTTTTTATCTTACACTTTTCGCATTTTCATCCGGCTTGATTTAGAAGCTCTTTTTGCTCTTTTATTGATATGGTCAGTTTTTCTTGAACACATCTCGTTCGTGAGACTCATCTTTTTGATGGAAAAACTTCTTGTTATTTAGATGCTGTGTTTTATCCGTGTCACGTACGGTACACTAATTTCTCACTAAACTCTGTCTCAAAATAGTTGATTTTTTCAACAGTAACTATTCATGTAATTATTCTTATAAAATTGCGGACAAAGCAATTAACATTTTTTAAATAATTCTTAAAAATCTTTTAGATACAATATATTTAGATTTAGGTTTTCAGTGATGTCTCTAAATCGTTTAAGGCAAATGTTGGGGTTGTTCGTTTGAAAGGGTATAGTAGATTCCCTATCCCACTTACCCGCAGTCGAGTTAGTGTTCCGTCTCTAATAATCTTGTCATTATTTGACACTGTCAGTGGGGGGAGATGTGCGATCTGTTGATCTAAAATGTGTGTGGATAAAGATCCTACGTCAAGATCGGCGATTTTCCTTACTAATTACCGGTTTCGGCTCATTACTGAGCCATCCTCAGATTAGTCTAAAATAGCACTTTTATTTTCACAAGTCCGTCTTGATCACATAGAAAAATGATCGCGAACGATAAAACTGCTATAAATAAAATGATCGCGGACTCATATACAGACTTAATGTCTTCAATTGATTAGTCTAAAATGTTGTTCGGTGTGTGACACTCATTACACATCGTCGTATGTTTTACAGGTAATTCGCCCTAGTTAAATAAAAAATCCTAAAGCGAAAATCGTATTTGGTTATGTAAACTGACAACGTTTTTATCACTAATTAAATCGGCACTGTAACAACGTCTGATAAGTGATTAAAATGGTCAATTTTCATAACTAACTAAGATTTTCACTTTCAGATTTTTATGGGTATTTTAACAACATTTGATTTGTGATTAACATTGTCAGTTTACGTAACTAAGCTTTTCACTTTGCGATTTTTTATTTAACTGGAGCGACTTAGCTCAAAAAAATACGACGATGTGTATTAAGTGTCGCACACTGAACAACATTTTAAATTGATCTGAGGATGGCTCGTCAGTGAGACGAAACCGGTAATCACTAAAGAAAATTTGCGATCTTGACGCAAGATTTTTATGCACAATGTTTTAATAATCTTACATCAAGTATTTCACGCAGCAACAGGGACATTGGCTCAGCTATGCTGTACCAATTCTTATGCCATATGTTCGTTGCTCGTTTCTGTCAGGAGTTGTATTAAAATAGCACTGATCTTGTTTCCCGTTTTCTACAACACAATATTTCAAACCAATGCAAATTTTAGGTGTAAAAATCATTCCCTTTTTCTTTCTCTTGCTTTTTTTTAAGCCATATTGTAAAACGAAAAAATTTAGCACTGCCGCTAGGACTAATTGGTTATTAGTAAAAAAATAAAAAAATTGTTATAACCGAGACGAAGAAATACAGAAAAATACCGCTTATTCAGTCCTATAATACCGGTATCGGTTTTAACCAGACCGTTTTTCCGATCCCTAATCTAGTCGCACAGCTGAGACGATACCACAGCGAAGAATTGCGCGATGAGATAGGCCGCAGTGCTGTTTGATGAACGACACAGAAGCTGGGAAATGTACAGGAACCAGTGTGATGGTCGGCAGAGGGGGATGCGGTCAGCGGCGGCGGCGGCGGCGGCGGCGGCGGCGAGTCGCGCCCTTCCTGGTGCGACTGCGACCCACGCAGTGGCAGCGGAGCGGTGCTTTGGTCGGGCTTCGCCTTGGGCTTTACGGCGGGGCGGCAGGGCGGGGTGTCCCGCGGCCTTGGGCCGGATTGCAGCCGGTATCTGCATGGATCTGGGCCACGGGCCGCAAGGACGGCTGCGCAGCAGCAGCGCCGGCGCTCGCGGGGTGCCAGGGGGGAGGGGCGGCTCGAGAGAGGTAGGGGAGGGGGGAGGTTCATTCGCAGCTGGAAGCGCCGCCGCTCCAACGCCACGCCACGCTCGGAAGCTGCGCCGCGTCCGGGCTGTCATACAGCTTATCGCCGTCCTGGCCATGTGCTCATAGCGAGTGGCGGTGTGCGAAACTCAGTACCCCAGCAATCAGTCTTTTTGGTGACTCGAGCTGGTCCTCGCGCGACGGTTCTGCCTATGTCTACGTGCATGACATCAGCGGAGACACATCATCTAGTGTGGACCGGAAACTGAGTGTCCTTTTTAATTCATTCAAAACTACCGTTTTATTCCGATCTTGATGACATTTTTGGTACTTTACCTTCAAGACAAGAGGAAGACCATTGTCTACGTATGATATAGTAATCTTACTTGAAACATATATATGTCATATGTAAAGGGGCCCGCGCGGTTGCCCGTTCGGTCTAATAACCCACGGCTTTCCGGGCGCGAAGGAGCGCCTGGCGCCTGGTCCCCGGCACGAATCCGCCCGGCGGATTTGTGTCGGGATCCGGTGAACCGGCCAGTCTGTGGATGACGGTTTTTAGGCGGTTTCCGTCTGCCTCGGCGAATGCGGGCTGGTTCCCCTTATTCCGCCTCAGTTACACTATGTCAGCGATTGCTGCGCAAACAAGTTCTCCACGTACGCGAAAACCACCATTACTCTACCGCGCAAACGTAGGGGTTACACTCGTCTGCTGTGAGACGTTCCCTGGGGGGGGGGGGGGGGTCCACCGGGGGCCGAACCGCACAATAACCCTGGGTTCGGTGTGGGGCGGCGGAGGGGTGAAGTGGACTGCAGTAGTCGTCGTGGGGTTGTGGACCACTGCGGCTGCGGCGGGGACGGAGCCTCTCCGTCGTTTATAGGTCCCCGGTTAACATACAATACAATACGTACATGTGTAAAGGGAAAAGGTTGTTACCAAATATCTCTAAAAGTCCCTGGCCGATTTACTTCAGATTTCTGCACGATCACCTACTGACATTTGTGTGGACATAGGCCATATTTATTTTTCAATATACACTATATGCTTGCGTACAAAGGAGACACGTTGTTACAACATCTCGAAAAGTTCTTGACCAGTTTACTTCCAACGTCTAGAGTCAGATGAAACAATGAAGAAAATTAATGAAAGATTAAGTGCCTAACAAACGAAATATATCGTATATACCGTAATTTCTATCGCGAGCCGGCCGGAGTGGCCGAGCGGTTCTAGGCGCTACAGTGTGGAACCGCGCGACCGCTACGGTCGTTGGTTCGAATCCTGTCTCGGGCATGGATGTGTGTGATGTCCTTAGGTTAGTTAGGTTTAAGTAGTCCTAAGTGCTAGGGGACTGATCACCTCAGAAGTTAAGTCCCATAGTGCTCAGAACCAATTCCTGTCGCTAAAATAGGTTACAGCAGCAGTAACCGTCTTGGAGACAGTACAATCAGACGTCGCTAGATTGCGGGACGAGCAAAAGCTTGAGAATTTGACATAAATATGATTGCAAAGCCTTATTTGTTGATTAGTTGGCGTTGTTTCTTATGACATATCCTAGAAGATATTGTAGTCTGTGGTTCACAGTTATTTTTATTATTAAAATCCACAGTGCCATACAAACGCTAAGGCACGTCATAGATATACTACCAACAAAAGTCACTAGATCGCAGGCCGATCAAGAGATCGAACAAAACCTAAGAGTGTCCAAACTGTGACGTACATTGTTTGAATAGTTCCGAGTCGTGCCCAAATAAAGCTCTAGTTCAGACAATGAAAACTGAGCTGAAACAACAGAAGACGAATTCTACAAACCACAGTGAGATAGTTATCGCAAAATTTAACAACTGATGGCGCAACTTCTTTTCATACAAGTGAAGACGTATTCATCCGGCGCATTCCGTTGACACCTTGTGTTATTGTTGTTATGGTCTATCGTCCAAAGACTGGTTTGATGCAGCTCTCCATGCTGATCTATCCTATGCAAGCCTCTTCATCTCCAAGTACCTACTGTAACCTACATCCCTCTGAATCCGTTTACTCTATTCGTCTCTTGGTCTCCCTTTACGATTTTTACCCCACACGCTTCCCTCCAGTACTGAATTGCAGATCCTTTGATGCCTCAGAATGTGTTCTACTAATCGATCCATTGTTCTGGTCAGGTTGTACCACAAACTTCACTTCTGCCCAATTTTATTCAGTACCTCATCAATAGTTACGAGCTGTACCCATCGAATCCTCAACATTTTTCTATAGAACCACATTTCCAAAGCTTCTATTCTCTTCTTGTATAAACTGTTTATTGTCCATGTTGCACTTCCATACATTTGACATAAATATGATTGCAAAGCCTTATTTGTTGATTAGTTGGCGTTGTTTCATCGCTGTCAAGGAACACATGAAGCATGGAAGAGTTGCGTAGACAAAAATTTTTACGTAGTTCACAGCTGCAGAGGTTCATGTTCAGCAGCCTACACTGAACAGTATGCTTCGAAACGCTTGTCTCTACACCAGTATTCTACTCTGTCGTAATATATGCCACAAACTGTCACCTATTCTGCTTTAAAGAGCGGCAAGAATCCAGGATCCACGGTTTTTAATAATACGTGGACGTCCAACACTCATTGTTTCACCATTCTTCAACCAAATTTCAAACATCCTCACGACAGTAATATGCGAACTGTCGATCACCTTCGCCATTTCCGAGGTGTCCCTCCAAAGGCGCCAGATCTGTCCTTTGGCTTGGCTCTGAGCACTATGGGACTTAACTTCTGAGGTCATCAGTCCCCTAGAACTTAGAACTACTTAAACACAACTAGCCTAAGGACATCACATACATCCATGCCCGAGGCAGGATTCGAACCTGCGACCGTAGCGGTCGCGCGGTTCCAGACTGTAGCGCCTAGAACCGCTCGGCCTCTGTCCTTTGCAAAAACTGAATATGTCAGTGAATTTCCTTATTTGAGGCCCGTGTCGTCGCTTGAACGAATCCCCAAACGTCTCTTCTCTGCTTATGTACTTAGAAGTGTTGGACAAAAATAAGGAAGCAAAAAATGCATGCCTCAATATAACTGGAGATTCTAGCCAAACCTGCAAATTACGTCATACGTATTAATGTCCTCAATACGTTGCAAGTGTCAGTCATAGTCAGAACAATGTACTGTGTAGTTCTGAGTGCATTACGTCGGAGCTAAGGGACTTCGAACGTGGAGAAATTGTTGGTGCCCATATGTTTGGTGGTGCAATAGCTAAGGTTCAAGAGGTGTCGTATCAAAGATTTACATTTTGTGGTTAAAGAGGTGTCGTATCGATGAT
This sequence comes from Schistocerca cancellata, assembly GCF_023864275.1. Classification (NCBI taxonomy): domain Eukaryota; kingdom Metazoa; phylum Arthropoda; class Insecta; order Orthoptera; family Acrididae; genus Schistocerca; species Schistocerca cancellata. The sequence goes on along the minus strand of NC_064634.1, from coordinate 380,822,509 downwards.
TTACACCGCCAGTAGACAAAGCGGACAAACATCATCCGCTGCCCTACAACGGGAATGGAAGTGTGCCTTGAGTGATCGTGACAGACGATCATTGAAAAGAATTCTGACGAAAAATAAGAGGACGATAGCTGCAAAGTCACTACACAACTAAATGTCGCACTTGCGAACACTGTCAGCACCAAAACAATACAAACGAAACTCCATAAACAGGCAAGTGCAAGCGATCTTGAATTCCAGAATCACTCATCAGTGATATAAATGGTGCTAACAGGAAAATGTGGTGCCATAAAACCTCGACTATCCAACAATGGAAGAACGTCATTAGGTCGGATGAGTCTTGCTGCACACTGTTTCCAATTTCTGGCCGAGTTTATGTCCCACGAGTCAAACATGGTGGAGTTTCGCTGATTACCTGAGCAGCCATGTCGTGGTATTCCATGGACCCCATGACTACTATGCAAGGTCCTATTACCGCCAAGGATTATTTGACCATTTTGTCTGATCAGGTGCATCTCATGGTACATGTTTGTTCCCCAACGATGATGCTGTGTTCCGATGAGAGGACTCCTGTTAACAGAACTCGCATCGTCCAGGACTGGTTTTGTCGGCAGGGGAATGAATTGTCCACTTCATCTGGCCACTACAGCCACCAGATCTCAATTTGATTGAGCCTTTGAGGTCTACTTTGGAGGGAATTGCTGTGCACCTGCGTCATAGTTACTCGAACGTGACACCACTTTGCAGGACCGATGGTATAAGATTCCTTTGTAAACCATAAAGGATCTGTATTGAACCATAACTGGGAAGTGTTTTGAATGTCAACGGTTTTCCTACACCGCATTAGGCACGTCATTGTGTTGGGTTTTTAGTGCTTACACATTTTTGTCAACCCTCTGCACCTTACCGTGCACGCTACACCACCATACCGCATCCAGTTACGGCCAGTGGGCATAACGTTTTAGCAATCGCACATGGAAAAGTATGAGCAAGGTACGTAGCAAACAGGTCAACAAGGCACTGTTACAATTATTTGACAGAGAAATTAAGAGTTGACCGTGCGGCTACCAGCGAAATGGTACTAAAAAAATATTCGTCGCGGACTGTCTACAGCAAAAAGTTAAGCAAATTGACACAGTCAATTCGATCTGGTGTCTGTGACAATCAAATATAAGCCAAGCTCGCTGTGTTTTGACCTCCTGTGTTTCCTGATCGAATTACCGAGACCCAACAGAAACGCTATTGAGAATGAAACTGGACAACCAATGTCAGAAGAAATGCAATATTAGAAGTTACGAGAGACAACAAATATTTGTATGTTTCCATGACTTTTTACAAATAATTTCGCCAGTCGTCATGTTTGCCCTGTAACTTGCGAGGTAAATTAATATGTAAAACCTCTTTATGCAAACACAAACCACAGAAGAATTTGGTACATCACATATTTTTTGTGATACCATAGGCGCTTGTCGCTGAAATTTCTTTTCTAGACCGACAGGTGGCGTTAAAGCTGTAGATAGAAATTGTATTATGTGGACACACGAAATTTGCGAGGATTATCGTATCCACAGATCTTGATGCAGATATCTGCTCAAACAGATCGTTGTCTGATGACTGGCCTTTATTGCATCTTATGAGGAACCCTCTTACTGTCTAACGTGACTAGACAGTCTAGAGGCGGGGAGGAAAGTATTCGAACGAATTCTCGTCAATGAGGTCGACGAAGAAGGTGTGCAGCCGGTGTAATGTTCGTGACCGACAAATTACGTATTGATGTAATGGGTGCAATCTAAACTTCCTCGAGGTATAATACGCTGTGAGAATAAATTCTTACGTCATTGTTGGCTGGGAAATCACGAGGGTCGGGTTCACCCGCATAATTAGAAAGGTTTTACTTCTTTCTTGCACACTGTCACCTTTCATTCACCGTGTGTAGCAGTTATGTAAGTGTTTAGCATATAAAGCATAGTGCATGTGGATGATAGTGTAGTGGTTATATTTCCGAGGATGACGAAAAAGAGAGCGAGTAAGCTGAAACGTGATGCTGGTAGATAGGCTCCTACAAAAGCATCCACGTCACCGAAGGAGTGGACGTTCCCGTGCGCCGTGCGGATGGCCAACAGCAGTGCCTCATACTCTGTTTTGTTTAGGCTCTATCGCGATAAGTGGGAACAGAGAATGCAACAACACTCTCGTTCTCCTTACTGATCAAATGTCTGTAATGAAAGATAGTTTCAGGACGAAAAAATAGCTGATGCTACCTTCGGGTGAGTTGCCGCAACATTAATGGTTATGGAGGCTGTCTATCCAGTGCGGAGAAAACAGATTCGTCCATCTCATCTTCGTTTCCTACGAGCATCCTCTCGCAGTCACCTCACGTCCAAGCTGACATTACGTCTCACACCTAGCGAGGTGGCGCAGTGGTTAGCACACTGGGCTAGCATTCGGAAGGACGACGGTTCAAACCTGCGTCTGACCATCCTGATTTATGTTTTCCTTGATTTCCCTAGATCACTTCAGGCAAATGTCGGGATGGTTCCTTTAAAAGAGCACGGCCTATTCTTCTTCATCCTTCTCTAACCCGATGGGACCGATGACGTCGCTGTTTAGTCCTCCCCCAAACCAACCAACCAGTTACGTCTCACCATTGTCTTCTAAGGATAGATATGTGTAGTTGACTTGGCAGGTGTTTTTCAAAAATGGTTCAAATGGCTCTGAGCACTATGGGACTCAACATCTGAGGTCATCAGTCCCCTAGAACTTAGAACTACTTAAACCTAACTAACCTAAGGACATCACACACATCCATGCCCGAGGCAGGATTTGAACCTGCGACCGTAGCAGTCACGCGGTTCCGGACTGAAGTGCCTAGAACCGCACGGCCACCGCGGCCGGCAAAGGTGTTTTTACGAATAACCTCGCGACGCAGTGTTATAGCACAACAACACTACTTTTCGGAATTTCTAGTGTCAGGAGTGTTGTATAACGCAGATGCCAATTGTTGTGTGTATCTCACGCACAGTACTTCACATATTATCTCTTTTAGCTTCCATAACGTAGGCTTTTTCCATGTGCGGTAGCAATTTGTTTTTATCGAAAGAATTTTTTTGAATATATATTTAAGGGAACTCTTATCTTATCTGATCCTTTTGTATGAGTAGGTGTTTTTTTATATTATAATATTAACCAGTTATTCTGAAGACAATTACTTCGTTAATCCTATGGGTAACTAGTCACATATTTATTTCTGTCACTGTCACAATTTTTCCACTCGAACGGTACTCTGCGAGGAAACGGTGTAAGGAAATTATCATCATCATTGGGTTGTGGCAGGTTTTGTGCATAGCCCTCCATGCTTATGTCTTCTGCGTTCCTTTTCATTCTTTGGTACCCTCCCTCTGCCTTGCTGACATCATCCCGCATCTGGAACCTTCTTCTGCCCTTCCCTCTCTTTCCCTGAACGAAACTTACAATTGCCTCTACTAGAAGGCATCCTCTTCTTAGACTGTGACCTATCCAGTTTAGTTTGCTATTCTTCACCGTCAGCAGCATCCTCCGTTCTTCTCCAAATCTCCTCAGCACTTCTTCATTCCCACCTTTATCAGTCCAGTTGATGTTCTCCATTCCACGCCATATCCACATTTCATAGGTTTCAGTTCTCCTCTCGTCCTGCTTTCTCAAAGTGCATGTTTCTGCTCCACACGAGGCCTCGCTCCATACTGAGCACTTAACCAGTCACCTCCGTAATTTCTTGTTTAAACAACTAGTTAGGAGTCTGCCCTGCTTTTGAAATGCCTCTTTCGTCAGAGCCATTCTCACTTTCATATCTTGTTGGCAATCCATGTCTTCTTTAATCCAACTTCCCAAATACTTGAATGCTCTTACCTGTTCTATGATTTCTGACCCTAACTTAATTTTCACTTTTCTTTTCTTTAGGCCTATGACTATGCTTTTGGTTTTCTTGTTATTAATGTTCATTCCATATGCTGCACAGGCTTCATTCAGGTCATTTAGCATTTGAGTCAGCGTCTGTTTATTTTCTGCGATTTTAAGATTTCTGCCGGAATGTCATCTACACCTCACGCATTGTTGTTTTTAAGTTCTCCCAATGCCTTATTTACCTCTGAACCTAGGATAAAATCTCGTTTTTCATCTTCATTTCCTGATTCTTCCTTCACAATCTGCAGATCGGAAGGTCTTATATATTATTGTACAAAGACAAAAATTTTTCTAATTATTTATGCTTATCGAATCACAGTGTACTTCATACAATCAGCAACAGGTGCAGTGATCTTCTGACAAAAATTTCTTTTTGTATTTCATGTATCATTCTGCTGTGAAACGCACAAGATTCACGTCAACGCTTCAACGTACGTTTTCTAATTATAACATTTACAACATTAGAAATTATGACTTCTTATAGTATGAATAATTGCACAGTGTTTTTAAACAGCTTTATTTATGCAGTGTGTGACAAAAAATCTGTAAAGTGAAATGCAGCATCAGAGGCCTTTATTATTGTTCCCTGTCTATCTGTAGGAACCATAAAACTGCAAAACCGTCGTGTCTGTTTGTCTGCTGATCTCCAAAACTATCGCACAAATTTTCATTATGTTTTCACAGGTAGGTTGAGCGAAGCTTGGGGCAACATATAGGCTTTATTTCATCAAACTCGGATCACGAAAACAAAGATATCGTAATTTTTATTTCATCAAAATCGGAACACGAAAAAGAGCGTAATTTAAAGTTTTAAGAGTCTGTTCAGCTAAGTAGTTAGGATGTTTACCTTAGTGATGGCGTTCTACACCAAAGAATTAATAAAAGGCGCTCTTACTTTTTTTTTTACCTCAGTGGCCGAAGTATTTTCGGAAGTTCACTTCAGTGACAGAATTAAGCGCCACAATCGTATCTTGACGAATACAAACTGACATTGAGTTTACCTAATTAGGATGTACGGAATTACTCGTTTCGCTTTGTGTATTAAAAACGTAACGAAATTACTTTACTTCTTTCGATAGATTTCATTTATATTTGACTTATTGGCTAGGAAAAGCGAATTTATTGACGAAGTGTTTCTATAAGTGTTCCGTTTCTATCGGCTGAGGCACGGAAGCCTAGAAAGCAACGGTGTGCAAAAGCCCTTCTTTAACTTCCGTTGTGAAGTACAGGCCTATGCGTAGTTAATAAATAAATTTCGTTTTGTAGTGTACCAGCGTCGTCCATGCTTCGATATTGATTCTAAATGCAGGCCATAATATTTTAAACTGTCGTATACACAAGAGTTATTTTGCTGTAGTGTAGTTTTATTCTTTAGTTGCTCCAAGCCAGATGAATGTCGGTGTAGTACTGCACTGAAGCATTGCTACAGCTGCAAGCGAATCTAACTGGCTTTTTCATCTTATGACGCATTATGTCGTAGTGTATAGCCGAATTCCGTCCAGAAATTCAGCGATCGCACGCAAGCCTGTTGCTAGGAGCTACAGCAAGTAGGACTGTTGTGGTGAGAGTGACCGTCTGCTATTATGTTGCGTAGAGTCTGTCTTCAGACGCGCAGTTACGAGCCGCGACTGTTTCAGCGCGTCTCACGTTATTGCAAGTGTTGTCTGTTTAACATATTACGCCGTCAGACAAGCCGTTTTGCCTCCAACGCGATATTTTATTCATGCGCCACGCTCACTACGACGCAAATTGCTCTTATATTAAAGACAACAGCCTTTTCGAGCGTTTACTTCAGGGGAAGTGGATGTTTGTTTGCTTGTCTCGCTTTCTTTTGGAGATGAAAAACTCTCAGGGGCGTTGTTTCACCCGAGTGCCGTGACAAATTCTCAGAAATAATCTGCACCGCAGACACAAGCAGCTTTCTCCGTGTGACAGCTGTGTGAATATTATTTTGTGACTGGCGCTGCGCATATGGAGTGACTAACGGAGCTACTCTCAAGGCGAGGTTGTTTTGATTACTACATTTTGCGCCATTGGCCTCCAACGCTCTTTGTCTCCTGGAGCAAAGGCGTAGCACGCTTTATTCTTCGTCGGAGAAATGGCGTTACATGTCGGCTCGAAGTTTATCTACGTGCGCTCCCGTCGCACCGTACTTACACACAGCAACATGCATTTAAAGCTTTCTTATTACAGTTGTCCCAAATACGTAACATCGTCAACATGATAGAGGAAGGCATGGTCAAGGCGCCTAGACTAAGGACTTGGCCATAAAGGTAATGGCATATTTTTTAACACATACTGGTTAGTAGTAGACCTTGGCTTTTTTAGAGTTTTCATTGTGTCATTTTTTTCTATTCAGTTCGTTGAGTTATTCTAGTCTTCTACCAGTGTTCACTGTCCTTGACGGGACGCACTGTTCTTTCTACTTTACTGTCTTTCCGTTCCATTCCTTATCATGACATTTGATAAATCAAGGCGTATTCTCCTCCAGTGTATGAGAAAATCTCCAGATACCCCACTGAACGTATCTAAAGTAGTGACTTAGTGCTATTAAAGATGAGCAGCGTTCATATCACCGTTAAGGCATTCACATCTGGGTTTTCCATCTCTTGACTTCATCACTTCAGGCTATTAATGGGACCGTCCGTTTCAGTAGTCAACAGCCAATTACCATTCGCCTCCTTATCTCTCACTGAGGAATCTCAAATGAGCATACCAATTATGGGACTTTACATCGTAATCTGCCTTTCCTTCTTATCATGGAACACGCTCCTTGTCACTCCATTTGACGTACGACGGGCAGTCAAAGTTTTAGTCATCAAATAGAAAAATAAAAATCAAGATAAATGGAAGTAGAACTCGCGAACCGAGGGATCCGTACAAACTTAATTACGTACATACATAGTTCATCCCTCGTGGAAATCGAGAATCTACACGAATTTTGCCTGATATCGATACCGATATAGGCAACGTATACGTCTACCCATTCCTGAGGAAAAGGGGTCGTAACAGACGCAGGCGGACAGACAGACGGACAGACAGACAGACAGACAGTCGGATTTAAAAAAGAAAAAAATCTTGTGATATAGTTGCAAATTAACAATTTTCTTTTTCTCTTACTTGCACTGTGAAATCTTTCTCCTTGGAAAATTTCTTTATCTATGTCAACGGGAAGCACCATATACGTAGGTTTCGATGAGCGAGTTTGCGAGTATCAAAATATGAGACGTAAATAGCTGGCAAATATCTTTTGATTGCGTTGACTTAGTAGGTTAAATTTCTTGCACTGCCAAGTGACCATATGCCACAGCATGACACATTAATTTCAACTAGATACGTCCACCTTTTCCTGAGAAAAAGGATTCTTAAGAGTCGGACAGACAGAAAGTCGGATCAGAAATGGAAAAAAATGTTTAGTGTGATATAATTACAAATTAACAATTTGTAATGGGAGACCTTGGTTTTTGCCAGATTTTATAATGCTAGTCCAATGGGAAGTACACAATAGGTTTTGATAAGTGAGTTTGGGAGTATCAAAATATGTGACGTAAACGGACGTATCTTTTGATTACATTGACTTAGAGGGTTAATTTTTTTTGCACTGCCATTAACGATAGACCCTAATATGTGACATAAATTTCAAATTGATATCTATATCCGTTCCTGAGGAAAAGGTTTCTAACAATCGGACAGACAGACGGACACACAGACGGACAAAAAAGTGATCCTATAAGGATTTCGTTTTTACCAATTGAGGCAGGAACCCTAAAAAAATAAAGTTACGTAATAATTTTTTTTATTTCACTTTATGCGACATTTGCCTTTAGCGGGCAAGGCAAGTACTGTACCGAGTGAGGTAGTCATGCACGACTCACAGACCACCCACACAACTGTATTTCCGCCAGTATTTCTTCTCCTTGTTAGCCCCAGCCAAGGGAATTGTTTCCAGACGGAATTTTCTCTCAGCAGCGGAGTGCGCCGATTTGAAACTTCTGCAGTTTTTAGTTTGTTTATAGGTTTATGTCTACATTCCTGGTACACTGAAATCTCTGCGCCACAGTACCATAGCAGGCTGTTACAGAATTCAAAACAAAACGACGCAGCCCATCTCCGTTTTTATAAAGTATAATAAAGAACCGCTTAAGACAGTGCTATCTACATCTACATCTACATCTACATCCATACTCCGCAAGCCACCTGACGGTGTGTGGCGGAGGGTACCTTCAGTACCTCTATCGGTTCTCCCTTCTATTCCAGTCTCGTATTGTTCGTGGAAAGAAGGATTGTCGGTATGCCTCTGTGTGGGCTCTAATCTCTCTGATTTTATCCTCATGGTCTCTTCGCGAGATATACGTAGGAGGGAGCAATATACTGCTTGACTCTTCGGTGAAGGTATGTTCTCGAAACTTTGACAAAAGCCCGTACCGAGCTACTGAGCGTCTCTCCTGCAGAGTCTTCCACTGGAGTTTATCTATCATCTCCGTAACGCTTTCGCGATTACTAAATGATCCTGTAACGAAGCGCGCTGCTCTCCGTTGGATCTTCTCTATATCTTCTATCAACCCTATCTGGTACGGATCCCACACTGCTGAGCAGTATTCAAGCAGTGGGCGAACAAGCGTACTGTAACCTACTTCCTTTGTTTTCGGATTGCATTTCCTTAGGATTCTTCCAATGAATCTCAGTCTGGCATCTGCTTTACCGACAATCAACATTATATGATCATTCCATTTTAAATCACTCCTAATGCGTACTCCCAGATAATTTATGGTATTAACTGCTTCCAGTTGCTGACCTGCTATTTTGTAGCTAAATGATAAAGGATCTATCTTTCTGTGTATTCGCAGCACATTACACTTGTCTACATTGAGATTTAGTTGCCATTCCCTGCACCATGCGTCAATTCGCTGCAGATCCTCCTGCATTTCAGTACAATTTTCCATTGTTACAACCTCTCGATACACCACAGCATCATCTGCAAAAAGCCTCAGTGAACTTCCGATGTCATCCACCAGGTCATTTATGTATATTGTGAATAGCAACGGTCCTATGACACTCCCCTGCGGCACACCTGAAATTACTCTTACTTCGGAAGACTTCTCTCCATTGAGAATAACATGCTGCGTCCTGTTATCTAGGAACTCCTCAATCCAATCACACAATTGGTCTGATAGTCCATATGCTCTTACTTTGTTCAATGAACGACTGTGGGGAACTGTATCGAACGCCTTGCGGAAGTCAAGAAACACGGCATCTACCTGTGAACCCGTGTCTATGGCCCTCTGAGTCTCGTGGACGAATAGCGCGAGCTGGGTTTCACATGACCGTCTTTTTCGAAACCCATGCTGATTCCTACAGAGTAGATTTCTAGTCTCCAGAAAAGTCATTATACTCGAACACAATACGTGTTCCAAAATTCTACAACTGATCGACGTTAGAGATATAGGTCTATAGTTCTGCACATCTGTTCGACGTCCCTTCTTGAAAACGGGGATGACCTGTGCCCTTTTCCAATCCTTTGGAACGCTACGCTCTTCTAGAGACCTACGGTACACCGCTGCAAGAAGGGGGGCAAGTTCCTTCGCGTACTCTGTGTAAAATTGAACTGGTATCCCATCCGGTCCAGAGGCCTTTCCTCTTTTGAGCGATTTTAATTGTTTCTCTATCCCTCTGTCGTCTATTTCGATATCTACCATTTTGTCATCTGTGCGACAATCTAGAGAAGGAACTACAGTGCAATCTTCCTCTGTGAAACAACTTTGGAAAAAGACATTTAGTATTTCGGCCTTTAGTCTGTCATCCTCTGTTTCAGTACCATTTTGGTCACAGAGTGTCTGGACATTTTGTTTTGATCCACCTACCGCTTTGACATAAGACCAAAATTTCTTAGGATTTTCTGCCAAGTCAGTACATAGAACTTTACTTTCGAATTCATTGAACGCCTCTCGCATAGCTCTCTTCACACTACATTTCGCTTCGCGTAATTTTTGTTTGTCTGCAAGGCTTTGGCTATGCTTATGTTTGCTGTGAAGTTCCCTTTGCTTCCGCAGCAGTTTTCTAACTCTGTTGTTGAACCACGGTGGCTCTTTTCCATCTCTTACGATCTTGCTTGGCACATACTCATCTAACGCATATTGTACGATGGTTTTGAACTTTGTCCACTGATCCTCAACACTATCAGTACTTGAGACAAAACTTTTGTGTTGAGCCAACAGGTACTCTGAAATCTGCTTTTTGTCACTTTTTCTAAACAGAAAAATCTTCCTACCCTTTTTAATATTCCTATTTACGGCTGAAATCATCGATGCCGTAACCGCTTTATGATCGCTGATTCCCTGTTCTGCGTTAACTTTTTCAAATAGTTCGGGTCTGTTTGTCACCAGAAGGTCTAATATGTTATCGCCACGAGTCGGTTCTCTGTTTAACTGCTCAAGGTAGTTTTCAGATAAAGCACTTAAAAAAATTTCACTGGATTCTTTGTCCCTGCCACCCGTTATGAACGTCTGAGTCTCCCAGTCTATATCCGGCAAATTACAATCTCCACCCAGAACTATAACATGGTGGGGAAATCTACTCGAAATATTTTCCAAATTATCCTTCAGGTGCTCAGCCACAACAGCTGCTGAGCCAGGGGGCCTATAGAGACATCCAATTACCATGTCTGAGCCTGCTTTAACCGCGACCTTCACCCAAATCATTTCACATTTCGGATCTCCGTCAATTTCCTTCGATACTATTGCACTTCTTACCGCTATAAACACGCCTCCCCCTTCACTGTTCAGCCTGTCTCTGCGGTATACATTCCAATCTAAGTTTAGGATTTCGTTACTGTTTACGTCTGGTTTCAGCCAACTTTCTGTCCCTAGTACTATATGGGCGTTGTGATCGTTTATTAATGAGAGCAGTTCTGGTACCTTTCTATAGACGCTCCTGCAGTTTACTATTAGCACATTAATATTGTTATTCCCTGTTGCATTTTGCCTACTCCTATCTTGCCGCGTCTCAGGAGGCGTCTTGTCGGGCCTAGGGAGGGGATTCTCTAACCTAAAAAACCCCCATGTGCACTCCACACGTACTCCGCTACCCTTGTAGCCGCTTCCGGCGTGTAGTGCACGCCTGACCTATTTCCTTCTTGGCAGTTATATTGTGCATAAGGACGGATATTCCCTTTATCGAATTTTAGTTTATATCTGATGTTATATGCAGAGGTGGACAAAAATATGTAATCACTGCGAGAAGTGCGTGCTCGAACACAAGTGCAGATACTAGCCCAGCATGCGGGCTACGCTGTTTTATTTGACCACGAATGTGTAACGTTCTGAATACATTGCAAGTGTCAATCGTGGCTGGAACAGTGTTCTGTGTTGTTGTGACTGCATTAAATTGGAGCTAAGTGAATTCTGATGATGGAAAATCGTTGATGCTCCTATGGTGGCTGCTTCCGTAACCGTTACAGTCTATTGAGAATCTGTGACACTCTCCAGCTAACTGAACAAACCCGTCATGAATCGCCAGCCCTTCTTTGTATCTTTTATATCTCTTCCGTAAGGGTCCAAGACTGACGAACAACAGAAGGATAGATCGAACGAGGGGCTCCTTATGATTTCTCTTCTTTGTGGATTACAGTTTCTTAGGATTCTTCCAAAATACTAGTGTCTGGCATTTACCTCCCGCACCGCTATATTTATGTGATCGGTCCACATTAAATCAGTCCAGTTATATACTCCAAGATACTTGACAATTTTTGACTGCTTCCAGTAACTGACTGTAAGTAAACTATGTCAGACGCTTTCGTCTACATATTCACGCGCTTCACATTACATTTGTTTTTGTTTAGAGTCAGTTGCGAATCTTTACGCAAAACACTGATCTTCGCAAATCTTCCTGCATGGCGTCACAAGTGCCTAACGATGTTACATCCCACACAAGTCCGTCGTCTGCAAATACTCTCGTAGGGCAACAGACTTTATCACCATGCCATTGATATTGGATGAGGCGCCAGACTTATTAAAAATATTTGTTATTTCTTTTCACCTTGACATTGAATATTCGGAGACTAATGAAATAAAGATGGACGCGTTTTTGCAACTTTATTTATAAACAAGATACTCTGAGTGCCAAAAAAGGAAAGTACGCAGGAGGCATGGTTGAATGTCAGTGTAGCTTCGTACACACATACACACACACACACACACACACACACACACACACACACACACCGTCAACGGATATGAGAATGATTTAAATATGCAGAGTGTCGTTGTAGGAATGGTCAATTTTCAGGGATATGACATCTACATCTACATCTACATTATTAGTCTGCAATTCACATTTAAGTGCTTGGCAGAGGGTTCATCGAACCACAATCATACTATCTCTCTGCCATTCCACTCCCGAACAGCGCGCGGGAAAAACGAACACCTAAACCTTTCTGTTCGAGCTCTGATTTTCTTATTTTATTTTGATGATCATTCCTACCTATGTAGGTTGGGCTCAACAAAATATTTTCGCATTTGGAAGAGAAAGTTGGTGACTGAAATTTCGTAAATAGATATCGCCGCGACGAAAAACGTCTTTGCTTTAATGACTTCCATCCCAATTCGCGTATCATATCTGCCACACTCTCTCCCCTATTACGTGATAATACAAAATGAGCTGCCCTTTTTTGCACCCTTTCGATATCCTCCGTCAATCCCACCTGGTAAGGATCCCACACCGCAATATTCTAACAGAGGACGAACGAGTGTAGTGTAAGCTGTCTCTTTAGTGGACTTGTTGCATCTTCTAGGTGTCCTGCCAATGAAACGCAACCTTTGGCTCGCCTTCCCCACAATATTATCTATGTGGTCTTTCCAACTGAAGTTGTTCGTAATTTTAACACCCAGGTACTTAGTTGAATTGACAGCCTTGAGAATTGTACTATTTACCGAGTAATCGAATTCCAACGGATTTCTTTTGGAACTCATGTGGATCACCTCACACTTTTCGTTATTTAGCGTCAACTGCCACCTGCCACACCATACGAGGTGCATTCAAGTTCTAAGGCCTCCGATTTTTTTTCTAATTAACTACTCACCCGAAATCGATGAAACTGGCGTTTCTTCTCGACGTAATCGCCCTGCAGACGTACACATTTTTCACAACACTGACGCCATGATTCCATGGCAGCGGCGAAGGCTTCTTTAGAAGTCTGTTTTGACCACTGGAAAATCGCTGAGACAATAGCAGCACGGCTGGTGAATGCGCAGCCACGGAGAGTGTCTTTCATTGTTGGAAAAAGCCAAAAGTCACTGGGAGCCAGGTCAGGTGAGTAGGGAGCATGAGGAATCACTTCAAAGTTGGTATCACGAAGAAACTTGCGTAACGTTAGCTCGATGTGCGGGTGCGTTGTCTTGGTGAAACAGCACACGCGCAGCCTTCCCGGACGTTTTTGTTGCAGTGCAGGAAGGAATTTGTTCTTCAAAACATTTTCGTAGGATGTACCTGTTACTGTAGTGCCCTTTGGAACGTAATGGGTAAGGATTACGCCCTCGCTGTCCCAGAACATGGACACCATCATTTTTTCAGCACTGGCGGTTACCCGAAATGTTTTTGGTGGCGGTGAATCTGTGTGCTTCCATTGAGCTGACTGGCGCTTTGTTTCTGGATTGAAAAATGGCATCCACGTCTCATCTATTGTCACAACCTACGAAAAGAAAGTCCCACTCATGCTGTCGTTGCGCGTCAACATTGCTTGGCAACATGCCACGCGGGCAGCCGTGTGGTCGTCCGTCAGCATTCGTGGAACCCACCTGGATGACACTTTTCGCATTTTCAGGTCGTCATGCAGGATTGTGCGCACAGAACCCACAGAAATGCCAACTCTGGAGGCGATCTGTTCAACAGTCATTCGGCGATCCCCCAAAACAATTCTCTCCACTCTCTCGATCATGTCGTCAGACCGGCTTGTGCGAGCCCGAGGTTGTTTCGGTTTGTTGTCACACGATGTTCTGCCTTCATTAAACTGTCGCACCCACGAACGCACTTTCGACACATCCATAACTCCATCACCACATGTCTGCTTCAACAGTCGATGAATTTCAATTGGTTTCACACCACGCAAATTCAGAAAACGAATGATTGCACGCTGTTCAAGTAAGGAAAACGTCGCCATTTTAAGTATTTAAAACAGTTTTCATTCTCGCCGCTGGCGGTAAAATTCCATCTGCCGTACGGTACTGCCATCTCTGGGACGTATTGACAATGAACGCGGTCTCATTTTAAAACAATGCGCATGTTTCTATCTCTTTCCAGTCCGGAGAAAAAAATCGGAGGCCTTAGAACTTGAATGCATCTTGTACAGCAATCTTTTCTAAATTGCTTTGCAACTGATACTGGTCTTCGGATGACCTTACTAGACGGTAAATTACAGCATCATCTGCGAACAACTTCAGAGAACTGCTCAGATTGTCACCCAGGTCATTTATATAGATCAGGAACAGCAGAGGTCCCAGGACGCTTCCCTGGGAAACACCTGATATCACTTGAGTTTTACTCGATGATTTGCCGTCTATTACTACGAACTGCGACCTTCCTGACAGGAAATCACGAATCCAGTCGCATAACTGAGACGATACCCCATAGGCCCGCAGCTTGATTAGAAGTCGCTTGTGAGGAACGGTGTCAAAAGCTTTCCGGAAATCTAGAAATACGGAATCAACTTGAGATCCCCTGTCGATAGCGGCCATTGCACAAGAACGATGTTTTCTGAAACCATGCTGATTACGTATCAATAGATCGTTCCCTTCGAGGTGATTCATAATGTTTTAATGCAGTATATGTTCCAAAACCCTACTGCAAACCGACGTCAATGATATAGGTCTGTAGTTCGATGGATTACTCCTACTACCCTTCTTAAACACTGGTGCGACCTGCACAATTTTCCAATCTGTAGGTACAGATCTATCGGTGAGCGAGCGGTTGTATGTGATTGCTAAGTAGAGAGCTATTGTATCAGCGTAATCTGAAAGGAACCTAATCGGTATACAATCTGGACCTGAAGACTTGCCCGTATCAAGCGATTTGAGTTGCTTCGCAATCCCTAAGGTATCTACTTCTAAGAAACTCATGCTAGCAGCTGTTCGTGTTTCAAATTCTGGAATATTCTATTCGTCTCCCCTGGTGAAGGAATTTCTGAAAACTGCATTCAATAACTCCGCTTTAGCGGCACAGTCGTCGGTAACAGTACCATCGGCACTGCGCAGCGAAGGTATTGACTGCGTCTTGGCGCTTGTGTACTTTACATACGACCAGAATTGCTTCTGAGTTTCTACCAAATTTCGAGACAATGTTTCGTTGTGGAACCTATTAAAGGCATCTCGCTTTTGAAGTCCGTGCCAAATTTCGCGCGTCTGTAAATTTTAACCAATCTTCGGGATTTCGTGTTTTTCTGAACTTCGCATACTTTTTCCGTTGCCTCTGCAACAGCGAACATTTGAAGGAAAAAGTCTAGTGAGCTTGGGTTCTAAAATGCGTACCGTAAGAGGTATGAGCGCTTCCTCATATTCGATAGTGTGTAACAAATCTCTGCTACTGCAAAGCTCTTTTCTTTCCATATTTGGTGAGATGGCAGTATCCATCAAAACAAGAAAAAATCGCCCAGTAAAAATGGGTTCTAAATTTCCTATATTAATAAATATGAGTACTTATTCAGTAGAAGAGATGTGTTTCACAGTGCTCGTAACTCTTAAAATGTGTACCCTTCACATCTGCGGCTGCCATCCGAGAAGAATTATTTGGTCCCCTGCAATGTCAAACCGGTAAGTGGGTTCAAACTGCCAAGCTGTTCTGTTAATTTGACTTGCTTTTGTAATCACTGAAATAACACCACATACCCTGAATGAGATTTTCACTCTGCAGCGGAGTGAGCGCAGATATGAAACACAACTCAAGACCCGTCCTCATTTCAGGCTATTAATGGGACTGTCCGTTTCAGTAGCCAACAGCCAATTACCTTTCGCCTCCTTATCTCTCATGAGGAATCTCAAACGATTTGTGCTTGGGTAGCTCAGATGGTACAGCACTTGTCCGCGAAAGGCAAGCGTCCCGAGTTCGAGTCTCGGTCCGGCACACATTTTTAAGCTGCCAGGAAGTTTCACCACATACCCTGTGAAGTCTCATCTCAATTTCTCGTCCTGTTCTGGATGGTTCGCTCTTAGCCAGTGTAGATGCACCAACTTTGATTTTTTAATGTTTTGTGTCGGAATAGCAGACCTCTTTGAGACAATTTTAGTGATATAGCTCTTCTGTCTGATTCACAAGTAACTGCACAAAAAATACACTGTTCGTGCAGTTGTTACAGCGCCAGGAAGATTACGCCACTATCCACGGAAACCACCGTCGACGAGTCAAGCGATACGTTGTGTTTACAGCGTTCCTGTCGGAGAGTGGCGTTAACTACCAGGCCGTCAACCGTTCAAATTCCTGCAACAACTGCAGGAAGACCCTTATAATAAATTTAGTTTTTCAACGTAACTTCTTGTCAGTACTACAAAAGAGCTGTATCATTCAATTTGTACCATACATGTCTGCAGTCCCGGGTGAAAAGTAGCAGAGTCGCATGGTATGAAGTAAAGTTTGTGGCTGTATATCGATGAATAATGATGTTTCGGAAGCTCACTGATTTTTATCTTATGAGCTCTGGTCACTATTCGAAAAGAGATAACATCTATTGTAATGTGTCAAATACTGTAAGGGGCAGCCAAATGAAAACGAGACAGACGAAAAAAGGTACGTAAACTGTTTGATATTTCAAAAGCAGTCGCAATAGCTGTTAATACATTTATCACACCGTGAGACAAGACGATCAGTGCCTTCATGGAAAAATGTCTGTGATTGCCTACGGAACAATGATTGTAATCAAGCATGTCCACCTGTTCGTCCGCTCACACGATATCAATATTGTTTAGAGTACCTTGCAGTACTTTCGCTGGGAAGCCGTAACATATCCTCCATACACCTCGGATCCCTTCCCACGTATTTTGAGCCCTGAAGGAAGACATTCGTTGACGTCGATTTGCTTCAGATGAAGAGCTCCAACGCTTGCGTACAGTCATCGTTATGTAGGCAGCCGCAAATATTTTTCCGTGAAGGCATTGGCTGTCTTGACTCAAAGAGTCTACATGCTTTTTTTCCATCTGTCTCGTTCTCATTTGACTGCCGCATATATTTCCAGGTCAAAAGTTTAGACGCCTCACCTTGAGTTCATGTATCGTGAAATCAAAAACACAGCATGAACCCGAAATCTGGTATCTACTGTTTTCTGGTTCTCACGGACGAATAGTGTAAGCTTAGTTTCAAAAGATTAGTACTTGTGAAAACCACGTTGATTTCTGCACAGTAGTTGTTCGATCTCCAGGAAAGCCGTCACGTGTCAGCACAGTAGGTAGTCCGATAATCCCCCACGAAGGTAGGCAGGAGATTTCTAGCTTTTAACCGTTCCAACGAAAAACAGAGTTTCACGTACGAGATAAGTGGCCGCGAGAAATAAACAGCCTTGGTATGCGAGGAAAGCGGTGGGAAGCACCTCCAGACGCGTAGGTTTCGCGTTGGCTGGGAACAGCGTAGCGCAGCCAAGTAGCGACACACTGTGACCTGGTGGACAAGCACGGCTTGCAGTTTGCGTGCGAACATACAACAGGTCAACGTCTACGACGCGCATAATTTTTCAGACGCTCACATATCGCTACTAGCATGGCTTACGCTATTGTTGGACTGAACGGGTACCGGGCTAAAACACAGGTCGTACACTGACGGAAAAATATCCCAAGCCACGAAGGAGCAGCTTGAGCATCTGGCCTACAGCTCAGATACTTGCGACTTCCATGTGTTTGGTCCGCTAAAAAAGCCTGTCAAAGCGAAGCGCTTCAACTCGGACGATGAACTGAAGGACACAGTGGAGGAATAGATCCTGTCGCAGCCACAGGAATTCTGGGAGCAGGGAATCGTTCGGCTCGTGAAACAGTGGGATAGTTGTGCTTAGAACTCTGGTGGCTGCTTTTGAATAAAGACTTCAACTATACCCACAGTGTTGTTTCGTACCTTTTCTTTTGAGCACCCCTCATACCAAAGAATCACTTTTTTTAGTCAAGTTGTGCTCCTTGTTCGGTTCAGTACTTCCTCATTAGTCGTTCTATCTGTTTACCCAATCTTCAGCAATCTTATGTAACAGCACATTTCATAAGCTTCTGTTCAATTTTTGTGCGAACTGCTTATTGTACACGTTTCACTTCCGTGCAGGGCTACACGCCAGAAAAGTACCTCCAGAAAAGACTTGTTCACAACTGAACTTGTATTCATTGTTAACGAATTTCTGCTTTTTTTAAAAAAAACCTTTTCCTTGCTGTTTCCAGTCTGCATTTTGTGTCCTTTCTTCTTCGCGAATCATCAGTTATTTTACTGCGCAAATAGCAAAACTTATTTACTACTTTTAGGACCTTATTTGGATATCTAATACCCCAGCATTGCCTGATTGAATACGACTACATTCCGTAACCTTGTTTTACTTTTGTTGATGTTCGTATTATACCTTCTTTCCAATATACTGCCCATTCCGTACAACTGCTCCTCCAAGTTCTTTACAATGCCACCAGCTGATCTCACAAGGTTACAGTCCTCTCTCACCCTCTTCTTAACCACTACTTTCCTTGTATGTCCTGCGATTCGTCTAACTACAGTCTGATTCCTGTACAAGTTGTAGATAACCCTTCGGTCTCTTTACCTTATGCCACCTACATTTAGAATTTCAAAAAGTGTATTCCCCTCAACACTGCCAACTGTTTTCTTTAAATCTATAATGCTTTAAACGTTGGTTTGAATCTCTTCAGTCTGTCTTCTAAGTCGTAGGGTCAATAGTGCTTCGTATGTTCTCGAATTTCTCTAGAAACATAGCTTATCTTCCCTGGGGTTGACTTCTACCAGTTATACCATTCTTCTTGAGTTTCGGTAGTATTTACACATGGCAGCACCTGCCTTCTTTGTAATTAGAATTGTTGCATTCTTCTTGAAGTCTGAGGGTGTTGTGGTCTCACATATCTTGAATCCTAGGTGGAATAGTTTTTTCATATTTTGCTTTCCTAATGTTCTTAATAATACTGGGGGAATATCTTCTACCCGAGGGCCGTTCTTTCGTCTATCTTGTGGCGGTAACGAAAATGAAATGGAGGTGTGCGTGATGTATAGCCAATGACATATATCTTATTGGCTTCGAAGACATAAGAAATGACGGAAGTATGGTCTAATGGAAGGTAGGTATCCGATATTATAAAAAGTGCAGAAGCAACATGAATCCATATGGCTGAATAGCGCAGCGCGCGGAGAAGTCTGGAGAAGACTCCCCGTTGCGAATGTGCGATATCGATAGTATATGTCAGTGTGAGTTTTCTTAACTGGCGAGCAAGTATGTACTTTCCTCGACCACGGGGGCAGTTGGCCCAACGCCGCTTAAGCAGATCGGTCGAGCTCGCCGAGCCAGTCGAGTGCCAAAGTGATTTGTGACATTGTCACCGGTGATGGGCTACGCGTGGTACATTGCCACATCACTCTATGCGTGGCTGAGCGGGGAATTTCTTTTGGCTCTTTTTTCTTCCCGTGCGTTTTCTGCACTATACGATTGTAAAGTATTAGCAGAGCTTTCTCGATGTTAAAACTTCAGAAAGTGTGGTGTCACCGCCAGACACCACACTTGCTAGGTGGTAGCCTTTAAATGGGCCGCGGTCCGTTAGTATACGTCGGACCAGCGTGTCGCCACTATCAGTGATTGCAGACCGAGCGCCGCCACACGACAGGTATAGAGAGACTTCTCAGCACTCGCCCCAGTTGTACAGCCGACTTTGCTAGCGATGGTTCACTGACAAAATACGCTCTCATTTGCCGAGACGATAGTCAGCATAGCCTTCAGCTGGCTCTGAGCACTATGGGACTTAACATCTATGGTCATCAGTCCCCTAGAACTTAGAACTACTGAAACCTAACTAACCTAAGGACATCACACACATCCATGCCCGAGGCAGGATTCGAACCTGCGACCGTAGCAGTCGCGCGGCTCCGGACTGAGCGCCTAGAACCGCTAGACCACCGCGGCTGGCAGCCTTCAGCTACGTCATTTGCTACGACCTAGCAAGGCGCCATTACCAGTTATTATTGATGCTGTAAAACATGTACCGTCAAGAGCGATGTTCAACATTTATGGATTAAAGTTAAGTATTCCAGCAGCTACGTACGTTTTTTGCTAAGTCTAATTTGCTTGTCCTGTTCCAGACCTCACGCCAGCCTGCGTGAGCTAAAACGCGTGTCTTTCGGCTTCCTCTAGTAGTACCGGGTTGGCTCTCTTGCCAACCCACAACAGAAAGCATCAGTGACAGTGAACTGGTACGAAGCAACATATTATAATGTGCGGGTTTCAGGGGTGGCAGGGAAATTGGTTGGGGGAGGGGAGGGGGGACGGCGTCGTACCACACAGGTGACAGGACGTGTGTCCGCGGCCGCCACCTTGGGGCCGGAGTGGGGCGACCTTGCCAAAGTGGCTGTTCGCCAGCGCTGCGTCTTCTCGCTCTCTCGTCGCGAGGAAACGCACGCTGAGAAAAGCCGCAGCTCGCTTTCGGGCCTCTGATTTCCATGTACAGTAACGTTGCTTTCACCTCTGACGGGCCGCGCTAGGGTGCGTGAACCGTAGTTTACGTGCCGGCTTAAGCTCTCCGTCGCTGGGCCCGGTTCTGTCCCTGGGCCTTTCACGTTGGCCCGAATTCCACTTTAATCTTCCACGAGCCGTTTCTCACGGCTTTTCGACGCAAGAAATACTTGCCTTAATGATTTGTTTGAATCCGAAAGTTGCGGCCTGCTTTCGTCACTGTTCGTGTGAGATATGCACAGACCCGGGAACGGTTCTGGTGGGGATAGGGGGTTGCACAGTTTTTCACTGTCTGCCCACTGCTTCGGAAATAGAACTTGCCGTCACTCTCACGCTTAACGTACCAACAATATTTATCGTCTTATTTTTTAAATATAATAACAATAACTTGTTTATATTAGTGCTTATTACGTTACTTTAGTATGGCTTCCAAGCACATTCTTTTAAAATTTCTTGGCCATCTCATTAGTATAATGTCAATTACGACGATACGAATTCCGGGACAACACAATACCCAGTCCCAGAGCAAAGAAAATCTCTGACTTACCCGGGAATCGATCCCAGGCCCCTTTGGCGAGCAATCCTCCGCACTGATCGCGCAGCTACTAAAGCGGACCTTCCAGAAAATTGCTTTTCAGAGAAATGCAGCGTCTGAAAAGGATTCGTTCAAAAATTCGAGAGACCATATTTCGTACAATTGACTTAAGAACCTTGATAGTAACAGACTCCACACTTTTGACGACGTCATAATTTTAACGACATAAAATCGTTGTGCACTTCCAGTAATTCATTTACATCGTACTACCAATGTGGTAGTTTTATGCGATCTTGTAAACCAGGAAATGCTGATATTTTCAGTCCTTGTCTACGTTTGGGAAGCCGACCTTTCTGTTATTTTTTAGGATTCCGTACATTGGTAAAAGCGGAACCTTTACAGGATCTCTTTACTGTCTGTCTGTTCGTCTGTCCAGTTGTTAAGGAACGGGTAGAGAAATCGAATTGAAATTTATGTCAAATACTAAAATCTACAGTCCCTCGGCGGTGTGAAAAACTTAAGCTTCTAAAGATATGACTATTTATATCACATTTTTTGATACTCGTAAACTCACTCATCACAACTGCAGCGTACTTTCTGTTGACCTAGAATCATAAAATTTGAGAAGAAGCGAGTTCTCAGTAGAACATATTTCTTACATTCGTTCCTCAGGCCTATTCAGGCTGCCATCCAAGTGAGTTACAAGAACTTCCATTGCAGAAAGGGTGCTTCCCATACCTCAACGACGAGGTAATAGATATCCTCACGATTCTAACTTCTTGTTTTATTGGTGGTGATGTCGACAGAAACGAACAAAAGATTTTAGAAGGCAAGATCTGTCTGTTGGCCTACTTCTAATAGACAATGGGGATTTAAAAGAGAGAATTCCGTCATTAGGAATATAAAAATTTCGCTGCTTGTGTGTATATACCACTGTTTCTTAAGCGCCACAATTTCGGCCTGTTCACACAGACCGATAGAAAGAAAAGTTACGACAGCCGGATGTTATTGGCTGCGCGTCAATGGCGCCTTGGGAAAGGAGAAAGGTGGAGCAGCTGTCTCGTGGCGACACACAGCCTGGGAGCCGCTGACTCATCGTCTGGTGAATCACTGGCTCCGCGTGTCAACGCTCTGGATCACCACCCGTTCCCGCCCACCAATCTGGCAAACCTGTCACATACCGAGAATTGGTGCCAACTCTGCCTTTGAGAGGGCCACCATTGCTCACTTCGTCTGACGACAGGTATGCAATTTTGGAACGATTACAGCTACTGGGAACGGGATAGTGATACTCTTTACGTAACCGACATTAATAAAAACACAAACACCCTGCGTTACCCGATAACACCCACCACTACTTCTGTGTCTCCTCAGATATTGAACTTGGCAACTCATCTGAGGCCAGTAACACGGTTTTGATCATTTCTCTTGTTTTGTTATTAACGGGGAAAGCAAGGATGAATTCGATGACTCAACAAGCTCTGGAGGACTGTGTCCTTTACTGGACCAAAAGGATATTTTAATTCCTAAGAACGGAAAAGATTTGAGTTGTTTTAAGAATGAAGAATGTAATTTTTAACAATTAAGATATTCAACTCATAAGGATCAAAACAATTTTAGTTTGGCAAGACGAAATACTTTTTATTTTGTTTTTAAGAATGTACAGTTTCAGTTTTAAGGATAAACAATCTTTGTTTTCAAGAAATGATAACATTTTAGTTAGAAAGCTTAGAGACCATGATGAGCAAGCCTAACAAGTTACCTCTATGACTCAAAACAATTTCTGAGAGTGGGCTGGAGTGCTGGAATGAGCCACCTCACTCACGAAAAAAAGAGTGTATATGCCAGCGCTGGCAAAAAAAGAAACCACTGAAATGGGCGGTAGCGTTCGACCTATGAATTAGCCAGTCCGAATCCTGATGATGGAAGATATTTTCACCTCCAGTATTTGCACGTGACCGGTAGGAGAGGTGACAGCGAAATGTTCCTGATTACCAGACGTTGCGCCAGTGTTCAGTGTGGTGTACCGTGGGATGATAGCACGTGACACTGTCGATGGAATCCGTCTGTTGGATGGTGACGCCAAGATCAGTGAGGAGTAGACTATGTGCCTTCGCTGGGTTCCACCCCCACTCTTCTCTCATCACCATACAACACAAACATGACACCATACCGCGTACATGCATTCAGTTCAGTCGCCTACGCGACAGAATCACACGGTGTCGACCGGACGTTAAACCTTGATCTTCTTCTCGTTTTCTTTCTACCTTTATTAGTACTATAGACTGACAATATAGAACTTTTCATTGGAAGACAGGTAAGTGTTATGCACTGTCAGTGTATCTGTGATCGTTATGGGGATGTGTTGACGTAACTCGCGTGTAAGGTCTTACACAAGACTCACAAGGGCAAGTTGTGGGTGCTCGCTTAATTGGCTCGCTTTATATCAAGCTACTGTATCGAATATCATAAAGGCTTCAATTGATCCACTTCAAAATTTCGTAACCTAGACGCGATAGCTCGAAGAAAACTAAATTTATCCATAGCAATAAGACTGTTGTCACAGAATTAATTACTTGGCTTCGTATACAGAACACAGTCCCAATAAAGTCAATGCAACGGAGTTTACAGAAAATCCATGATAGAGCTGCTATTACCCAACATGATGTAAACCGTTTGAATAGGAATAAGCTTACTTCTTACAGCGATACAGAGTGACTAAATCCTGGCATATCTATCAACAGAGATACAATGGAATCCAAAGAAGTGTTACTTTGGACTGCATTGCGTCTGCACTGTTGGGATGCGATATTGCTCCAGCTCTTTTGAATGTTAGTCCACTTTTGTAGTTATTGATGCCTGCGACTTTATTATTATTATCATTATTATTACAATAAAATTGTAGAATGAGATCTGCCATGTAATGTGGCTCTCACTAAGGAGATATCGAAATTATCTTCCGCTACATGCTAGACACTTAACACCCATTAGATCAGAGATTTTATCCGCTCGGGGACTGGGTGTTGTGCGGGCCTCATCATCATTTTATCATCATCGACGTGCAAGTCGCCGAAGTAAATAAAGGCTCTTACTAGGCGGCCCAACATCCCAAGGTGTGGGGTTGGGTTGTTTGGGGGAGGAGACCAGACAGCGAGGCCGTCGGTCTCATTGGATTAGGGAAGGACGGGGAAGGAAGTCGGCCGTGCCCTTTCAAAGGAACCATCCCGGCGTTTGCCTGGAGCGATTTAGGGAAATCACGGAAAACCCAAATCAGGATGGCCGGACGCGGGACTGAACCGTCGTCCTCCCGAATGCGAGTCCAGTGTGCTAGCCACTGCACCATCTCGCTCAGTCCCAGATGGTGACTCCCCGCCAATATTGCCAGGCAATCATTCCATTTCAGTATTAATAGCGCCTATTATTCTTACGTAGAAAATAAAACCATCGTTAGAAATAAAGCTCATAGTGACAAATGAAGTAGAAACATTATACTATGCGAACTTGAAGGATGAGGTACTCATAAGGGGATAACCTAAGACCAAATGCTTCAGTTTGAAAATTGTATTCAAAATAAAGTTTCTCCTTCACAAAATCTGATATGAAACATTTTACATTAACTTCAAACCCAGTGAACTTCTCAACTGTTCTACAATTAAAAAGACTTGGACTGTTCCCTGACAAAATGGTTTCCAAAATTTTACATCTCTGTATCAGTGTTACAAAACATACAAAATATTACAAATCAACCTATACGCTAAATCTAATAGCAAATACTTAGTTACTACATTCGAGGGTCAGTACTTTAAAATTCAGCGAAATCCACAAATTGCGTTGCTGCATACTTAAAACTAAATATACAAAATTTCATTACCTTACAAATTTTTTCCAGTTGCTTTACCTTTGAGTTGCAGTATCAATTCATCATTTCATTTTATAAAAACTGTATTATGCTACGTTTATAGACCGACAACTAAATTCTCACGGCCAGCCACTAGCTTTATGCCTTACACTCTACCTTTAACAGAGGGCAACGGCAACTGCCACTGTGCACCGTGCGCTCCTACTTACAGTCGATTCTGTCGCTCAGGCAAACAATCTCCTCTACATATGACAATCATTTCAGGTCATTTTTCATGAATTATATTACAAAATCGGGCTCCACGTACAAGTGTACCCCTCACAAAGTAAAGAACCCCCTCAAACTGCTGTTTCTTAAAGAAATGTAAATGCATTTCTTGCTTTTATTTTTTGTGTGGCGTTTGGGTGTTTGTTGCAGCTCAAAACACTCAATTTTCCTCAGGAGTCCCGTAAGCTACGGATAATAATTTTATTACTATGAATATAGAGCGTGAGTCGCGTGATATGTAGCACTCATTCTATTTCGTGAACACTTTAAGATATCGAAACAAAGTTGTCGGTAAATGATAGCACAGAGAGTGGGGCGTAACTTAACTGCATGTTTAATATTAAGTCGTATATCAAACACCGAGTGGGGTAGCGTAGTGGTTAACACACTTGACTCGCCCTCTGGAAGATGACTGTTCGAACCCACGTCCGGCCATCCCGATTTAGGTTATCCGTGATTTCCCTAATTCGCTTAAACTAAATCCCGAGATGGTTCCTTCGAAAGGGCACGGCCGCTTTCCTTATCCATCCTTCCATAATACGAGGTTGTGCTCAGTCTCTAATGACCTCGTTGTCGACGGGACTTTAATCTCCTCCTCCTCCTCATGTGTCAACCGAGAATGAAGCAAGTATTTTTATTTTTTTAATCTGATTTTACACCTTGCTGAAAGCATTCAACAGGAAGACGAATATAGATTTTGCTCAATTCCTAATGCTCTAAGCTAGTACAGTCTCCCTAAGTTTCTTTCTCTCAGAAAAGATCACTTTTGAACATCTATAAATGTATTATTATTATGTGGTGGTGGTGGTGGTTGTGGTGGTAGCAGTAATATTAATTTTATTAATTCTTGGTTTAATTATTAATTCACATTGTCTCTTCATACATGCAAATCATTTTAAATTTTTTAATATTTTATAACTATTTTCATATTAAAATTACTTTTATTTCTTAAGTAACTATGATGCAAGAGAGGGCCGGCGGCCCTAATCTGTTAGGTTTAAATTAATAAACATATACAAATAAATAAATAATATAGTGCTTGTTAATGTTGGCGTCGAAGCGTTCTATAAAAATACTCCACAAATGATCTAAAATCGAAAGGCAAGGAGACCAGATTCGTCTTTTGCGGTGTGGTGCTCTGTTGCCAGGCTCAGTCGTATCAGGCCTCTTGACTTTTCACTTGTTTCGATAAAAATTGTTCGCTTGAACATGAGTACATTTGTTTGAAGTACTGTTCGTAAGCCACTTCTTATATGCTACAAGCTAGGGTATATTTCCATTGACAACAATCATAACTGACTGTATCTGTGTAGAGTAGGGGGATATACGTGTAGCCTTAGTAGGGTATGCTTAACGTTTTGATGCATATAACGACACAGCGTGAAATTATAGATCCACTTGGTGGTGTTTCTTCCTCAATAACCGAGCCCGCCCTCTATGCCTTTCGGTTTTAGCACATTTCTCGAATACTTTAAACAAAAGTTTCAAAGCATAGGTTATCAAGCGCTATACTATTGCACTCGTTTTTCAAGAGCTTCCGAATGCTTAAAAGTATATCGTCTCCTCAAAAAGAAGAATGTATCAGTAAATGTAAGATATGAGAAGATTAAACATACAACAAAATTGCGTGTACCTCTGCACATTATAATTTGCCCAAACCATTGTCTGGAATCTCGAACCGTTAACGAAATACAAGATGCGTTTTTCCTGTATACTCGTATATTACTCGGGTGCTTGTTACGTTCGTATTTTGAAACGTTCGTATTATACGTTCTTCGGAGTTAATTGGTTCACGCGAATTGGAAACGTTTCTTAGGAGGAACCGAATTGATAATCTGCACTGTAATATTACAAAATCAATAAAAATACTCATAATACTCGCCAGCATCGCTTTTACCCGCGAATCAGTGTTAAACTTTTCACCACTTCAGTGTCAATATCAAATAACCGTAGAAAAGTTCCGAGTGTGGGCACTGGAGTGTAATGTGTACACCGCTAACAGCAAGTCTCATCAATAATCACCACAACGACAAAACTGGAATACAGCCAAAGTAAATACAGAAAGTCATATAAAACATCACTGTCATTTTTCCGTAATGCAAGAAATAAGAACTAATGGGCATGGATTAACTCTTACCAAGTTAATCAGTTTCATCCCGTGCCATCTCCAGCTTGGTAATGGCTTTGAGATCTCAACAAGTACACGTTCACTAATCTGCAACACTCGCCGAGAAAAACAGGAAAGTGCTAAGTAGAATAACACGTCCGCAACCAGGAATGAACTTCGGATTCTTCGTCTTCCACACTGCCCTAAGTAACTTGTTTGATCTCGAAGGTTCACCTACTCTCGACTTTCGAAGTACACAATGGGAACTGACCCAGAGAGCACACTAGTTCTCCACTCCATGAGGGCTTCCAAAGGAGTGCTCGATTTTGTAGGTCACCAAAACGCTCCACGAAATTAACTCTCAGACATTAGGAGCAGAATGTAGACATTCTCATTGGTCATTTCCTGCTCCAGCTTATAACACGTCTGCAGTCTGCTGGCAGGACTTCAAAACTTTTTCTGCAGCGTGTGTTGGGAAAACCGACCGGCATGGGGAAATTATTCACCTCTAAAATCAGTCGAGTCGGCTGCAAATGCCACTCATTTAGGAGGCTTAGGGAAAAACCGGCCCTTTAGTTTCGGGGCGAACAAAAACACAGATCTCCCTGCAAGCAGGAACAAGCAGTTGCAACTGCACTAGCGAACAGGGCTAGCACACATGGTTTGCCAGGAAATGTGTTGCACTGTTTGTGACATCATAGTCACTGAAAAATCCTGCCTTTTTTACTAACTGAGGAGATCCCTGGTAGATGTTACAAGCATAATGTGCAACTGGTAAAGCATACTACTTAAGCACTTTCTAGAAAATTGCAAGAGAAATTTTACGGGTCGAATATATAACTGTTCGTAGCAACGAGCTGCTGGCGGTCGAGTGGCTAGCGTGCAAATTCCATAACGGGAGGATCGGTGGGTCGAGTCCCGCTGATCTTTTCTTTTCTTAATGAATATTTTGCAATACTGATTATTTAATATATATTACATTTAAAATAATAAAAAACACATGTATTTTCATGAACAATTACTGAATTTCCAATGGTATTTGGATGTTTACTAATTTTGATTACTATCAGAAATATTATATTCATAATAATCAACAAGTAAACGACCAAACGCATAAAGTTTTTCTGAAAGTGTGCACCTGTCGTGATTTGCTAAATCCTTTACACCTGCAATCGGGTAAGGTACCCAGAACTGCTTTGGAGCTGGACGCTTCGACCTGCAGACACGGACCGGTCTCATTCTACGACTTGCGTAGTGGGAAGACCATGCTAATGTAGCAAGAAAGAATAGTGTACTTGCGAATTCTTTAAAAATTACAAAATTTTCATTTTTACTGCAAAAATGGAGGTGACTTCCGATTCTTCGACAACTGCATATGATGACTCTCATGAAGATTCACTGCATAGTCTAATGCGGTTGACAAATATCAGTTAAAATGTGCATTCGTGTACTGTGATGGAAGCGGACCTGACTGATAGAAAATCATTAGCAACGATTTCTGCAGATGCGGTGACTATTTGAAAACATACTTTAAAATTTTAGAAAGCATTTTTGATTGGGGCACTGAGAGCGGTATAAAATGCTAAAAATCAATAAAAACAGTCTCGATCGCGTTTTCAGATTTTTTATTTGTCAGAAACCATTTTCTGCCGTTGACAACCGTAGTTCTAAGGATCTTGTTCCGTTTGTCGGCACCGGCACCCAAAATTGCAGTGTTAAGCCTAAAAATGGTCTGAAGAAAAGGCCAAAACCGGTTGTTAGCAAATAAAAACTGAAAACATGATAGAGGCTGTTTTTAATGATTTTTTTAAAAATAAGCTTTATCGTTCTGCCATCGAATTATTAGGACAAAAGATACTTTCTACTGATGAGGAACTCATTCATTCCATCGAAGTAGATGAAGGTCTGCTCTGTGAAATCAAGATTTTTCCATGATGAGGATAACGAAGCAGCGGAAAAGAAGGCAAAAGCCGGAGACATTCCGTTGGAGTCAAAAATGAAAATAGTGAGACTGCCAAAAGAACACGCCAGGTGGTATGTACAAAACCTACAAAGTACGTGGAAATATACGTGTTTTTATGCCTTTCAAATGACACGTATCTGAAATAATACCAGTGTCAAAAAAATATGCATTTTAATAAAACTGAGGGGAATTCAATCCAGCGATTAACCGATTATGGAGTTCGAACGCTAACCAGTTGACCGTTGCCAACTCGTGCTCAGAATCGCAACATATTCGACGTGTGAAACTTCTCTTGCGATTTTCTCGAAATTGCCTTAGTAGTTTGCCTTACTGCTTGCTCATTATGTTACCCAAATGGACTACTTAAAGTGTGCAAAATCTGAAGTAAATCCGTGATCCGAACATCGTGACCTCCCCTTGTAAATACATTACTGAGGTATAGGCACGAGCTAACTCACGGGAACCAGAACTGCAACGGGAAAACTTAGCACTCGAGGAACTGTTTCCTGCTAAGTAGCCTAACTTCTCAGCGTGACGCCGTCTTCTCTGACGGCACGTGGCGCATTAGTCGGCCAGACCTCTCCACATTGGTCCCTGGGTTGGCTGGTTAAACAGTCACTCTTAAAAAAACGGCGTGCGGCCCCCTAGTCACTCGTGTCCGGATGGAGGCGTGGTATTGTGGTGCGGCCAGCGACCTCTTGCCGATGCCTGGCGAGGTACCCTGGGTCCGTAGCTCTGAGTGCACTTCCTGGCTATCTAGGTTTATACTTGATGTTTTGCGCCTCCTGGCTATCTGGGTTTATACGTGACGTCCCCGCGTGGCTACTACGGACCTCACGAGCGTCGCCTACTTTGACCCGCACATCGTAACTGTCGAGAGGGTTGCGGCTGGTGCCCCTGGTCACCATGCCAGTCGTCATGTGTGATTTGGATGAGTGTTACACAGTGAGGTGAGAAACGTCACAGGGTGGCGATATCCACGTGTACAGATGGCGGTAATATCGCGTACACTATGTATAGAAGGGTAGTGTATTGGCGGAGATATCAACTGAACTCAAGTGATGCACTTGAGACGGTTTTTGACGTGATTGTGGCCGCACGACGGGAATTAACAGACTGAACGCGGAATGGTAGTTGAAACTATATGCATGGGACATTCTATTTCGAAAATCGTTAGGTAATTCGATATTGCTAAATCCACAGTGTCAAGAGTGTGCGAGACCACCAAATTTCAGGCGTTACCTCTCACCACGGACAATGCTGTGGCCGACGGCCTTCACTTATCGACCGAGAACAGCAGAGTTTACACAGAGTTTTCAGTGTCAACAAACAACCATCACTGCGTGAAATAGCCACATGAGTAAATTTGCGACGTGCGACGAACGTAACCGTTAGGATCGTGTGGCGAATTTGGCGTTAATGAACTATGGCAGCAGACGACCGACACGAGTGCCTTAGCTAACAACACGACATCGGCTTGAGCCCGTCTCCTGGGCTGGTGACCATATCGGTTGGACCATAGACGACTGTAAAACCGTGGCAAGTCCAAAATGGTTCAAATGGCTCTATGCACTATGGGACTTAACATATGAGGTCGTCAGTCCCCTAGACTTAGAACTACTTAAACCTAACTGACCTAAGGACATCACACACATCCATGCCCGAGGCAGGATTCGAACCTGCGACCGTAGCAGCAGCGCGGTTCCGGACTGAAGCGCCTGGAACCGCTCGGCCACAGCGTGGCATGGTCAGATGAGTCCCGATTTCAATTGGTAAGAACTGATGGTAGGGTTAGAGTTTGGCACAGACCCTACGAAGCCATGGACTGTGCAAGCTGGCTGTGGCTACATTATGGTGCGGGCTGTGTTGCATGAAATTGGCTGGGTCATTTGGTACAACTGAACCGACCATTGACTAGAAATGTTTATGTTCGGCAACTTGGAGACCATTTGCAGCCACTTAATGGATATTATGTTCCTAAGTAACGATCTCATGTCAGCAGAGCACAATTGTTCTCGATTGGTTTGAAGAACATTCTGGACAGTTTGAGCGAATGATTTGGCAACCCAGATCGCCCAACATGTAACCCATCGAACATTTATAGGACATAATCGAGAGATCAGTTCGTGCGCGACATCCTGCACCGGAAACCGTTTCGCAGTTATGGACGGCTATAGAGGCAACATGACTCACTATTTTTGTGGGGGAGTTCCTACGACTTATGAAGAAATTTTTTTATTACTTCCCAATGATGCATTTCACCTTTACAGCCACCTTAGAATTGGCTGATATTTGGTAACGATGAGTACATGAGTTACGGAGCGTAAAAATATCCCAGCGGGTAAATGTTGACTGTCAAGACTTTAAAAAAAAGCTGCGCGGTGTCCTTATTACGGCATGCTGTAATTCAAAGCAAACCAAATGAGATCAGCCTAGCCGGCCACTGTGGCCGAGCGGTTCTAGGCGCTTCCGTCTGGAACCGCGTGACCGCTACGGTCGCAGGTTCGAATCCTGCCGCGGGCATGGATGTGTGTGATGTCCTTAGGTTAGTTAGGTTTAAGTAGTTCTAAGTTCTAAGGGACTGATGACCTTAGCAGTTAAGTCCCATAGTACTCAGAGCCATTTGAACCATTAGATCAGCCTATAGTAAGTCTTTATATCAGTGACATGCCGCAGGAGTGTTGCAGCCAGAATATGCACTGCACCTCCAGCATGTCACTGATGTAAAACCTTACTGTAGGCCTGATACAATTTGGTTTGCATTGGTTTGCACCACATGCCGTAATAAGGACACCACGCCACCACACAGTGTTTTTTAAAATCTTGGCAAGGGACATTTACCCTCTGGGATGTTTTTATGCGCGGTAACTCATGTACCTATCGCTACCAAATATCAGCCAATCCGAAGATGCCTAAATAAATGTGAAACGCGTCACTGGGAAGTAATAAAAAATTTTAGCTGCTTGTTTCTTTATATCACACATACTGGTTGCTGTATCAACGTCGGTATGAAATGGATAAAGTCCTTGAGTCCTTGCCGTGTTGAATTGCTGCGCTGCACCGGACAAAAGGAGGTTCGAAACGATACTAGGAGCTATACCATGGCTTTGTCAGCTTATTGTGTATAGGCCGTTTTGATGACGTCATGGTCGAAGATAGAAGAGAGTGAGTTCAACGGTAGGAACAATATTTGAAGGTAAGATCTTTTAGGTTGTCAGGCCACGTCAGGTTCCTCGTCAGCTACATTCAAAATTTTCGCGACAGGAGGGGATAATTTTGCACGACGAGTAAGTGTCGCGCAGGCAATGCGTCATGTTGAATCACTTATCCCTGATCCCTGTACTACTTCGATACTACTTCGACATGTTCAGTGCAGAGCCTGCGCTTGACTTCAGCGTCAGCCTGGAACTGCAGCGCTGGGCCGTCCCACACAGTGGTAGTCAGACAGCGGGAGCAGCGGATGGAGCAGAACGACTCGCGGTGGTCACTGTTGCCGTCCCCGTCGCCGCTGCCGCGGGATTTCCAGATCGCCACAGGGAAGTTTGCGAGCGTGAGTCAATTACAGCCTTACCCGCTGGTTGCCGAGAAAAAGGAACAGCGAGCTTTGCGCCTCGCGGCGGGCGAAAGAACAGCGTTAGTAGCCTCTCCGAGCAACTACCAGACCTCCTCAAACTGCTTTTAGTGCTCTGCCCTAATTGACTCAACTGCCATTCGAAGCCTTCAGTTTCGTTTAGGGACAAGAGTTTTAGCCGAAACACCGACAAAGCTTTAGCATGTCGAGATCATTTTTTGAAGATAATCTTCAGTCAGGTATGCGTAGTTTGGCTCGTGTAGAACATCAGAGTTTGAGAACGGTGAAAAATGTTCGAAAAATCAAAAATATCGCATAGCATACAGACGATAAAATGAATCCTTATTGTCACTGTAGAAACCTCGGACGAATTCGCTATTCGTTTTTTGTTTTTTGTTTTTGTATGTTTTTTTAGTTGTAAGCAGATTGTGACTAAAATTAGCGGTAAACTTATTTTAAAAATTTCGAACGTCAATGGGTAAAAACATAACTATTATAGTATCATTTTGTCGTCCGTCTGTCTGTCCGTCTGTCAAGACTCATTTTTCTCAGTAACTAGTAGAGGTATCAAGTTGAAATTTACGTCAAATACTAGGGTCTTCGGTCCCCTCGCGGTGTAATAAATGTAAGCTAAGTCAATGCAGTCAAAAGATACGGCCATTTATGCCACATAATTTCATGCAAACTCACTCGTAAAAACCTGTAGGTGAACTATCTATACAGAATGATTCAAAAAGAAACAAATTTCAGTTTTTTATTCGAGACAAACTATGAAAGACAGAAAAACAGTGCTCACCTCACTGGATTGAGGAAGATTCAAGATTTTATGTTCACACAGACACTGTGCCATACACTCATCATGATCACCGTGCTTTGCTCGAGAAACATTGAACTGGTAGTCCGTTTTAGTCCAAGCCCGAGTTGACAGCTTTAACAATTCGACTTCTCAGCTCTTGAAAAGTAGCTTTCGTAGGTGGCGCAAAGATTCTCGTCTTCTATATACCCCCAGAGAAAAAATTCGCAAGTTATGAGATTTGCTGACCTGGAATGTCAAAAGCAATGAACAAGATCTTACTCTTCACGTCTTCCAACCCAACGTTGTGGGATGGTGTTGTTAACGTCGCACCTGAGGGTGAAAATGAGGCGTGGCGGCGTCATGCATAAAAATGAAATCATCGGAATCTTCATGAAGTTGAGGAAACAAAGAAATTGCAGCATATCTGGGTATGACATTCCCGTCACAGTTTCCTTCGCAAAAAAGGAAGGTCCAGAAACTTTATGAATAGAAACAGCACAAAACACATTCAGTTTCGGTGAGTCTCCTTTCTGTTCGACGATGACGCTAAGATTCTGTGACCCCCAAATTCTTACATTATAGTGGTTCACTTTATCCGATAGATGAAACATCGATTCGTCCGAAAACATGAGTCTTTCGGGAAAAAATGCCCTCAGCCATATCCAGGAGAAATGAAACGCAAAATCTGTACGTTCTGTTTCGATCGCCGGGACGCAATTGCTGTAATAACTGCGACTTGTAAGTCTCATATGCAGACGTCGTTTCAGTACACGCAACATCGTTGTTTGAGGAAACTGAAGTTTCTAGCCAGCCCGTCTCTTGGACTTCAGAGGGTTGCGTGTCAACGGATCTCGGATGCGCTCGACATTTTTAACAGACATGCGTGGCCGGCAAGTGATCTTCCCTTTGCATATCCAACCAACTTCCAAGAATCTCGAATACCAGTCATAAATCTGTTTGTGCAGAGGCAGTATATTGCTGAATCGACGGCGGAATGCACGTTGCACTTGAGCAATGAGCTAGCTTCGCGCAACTTTCCACACAAATCTCTCTTGGGGTGTAGTCACCATGTTGCTACAAACAAATAACAGAGCAGTTGTGTCAAAACTTGACCCTTCCTCTATCCAGCGACAGGCGCAGTGTATTTCTGTCTTTTGTAGTTTATAAGTAGTAAACAAATGAAACATGTTATTTCTCTTTGAAACTCCCGGTATACATGATTAGTTTTGTGCTGAACCCTCAGAATGCGAATTACACTCGCACTTGTCCGGTTTTTCCATTAACAAGTGAAACGTTTCTAATATTACCAATTTGGGTTTCTGTATCTTTTTAATAATTTCATTGTCATTATTTTTATTGCCTTTTCTTTAGGCATAATTTATTAATAAATAAATATATGTGCATATATTGCAAAAATCATTCTCTGCCGCTCTTGGGTGGTAGCGCTGTCCGCCATTGTAATTGTCTCGCCCTGTTTCCAGCTGCAGAGAGAAGGGGTTTTTGTTCGGCCTTAAGAAGATAGACTAGTCTTTCCGTAATCCTCCTAAGTGGGTGACGGTAGGAGCTACCAAGGATGATTTTAAGATATCCCTCTGACGACCATTGTTTTGCAGAGAAACTTATAAAATTTCTCGCAGTGCCTAATAGAATATCTATTAGCGGGAGCAGTAAATATGCAATGAAAATACCTACATTCCGTTCCTGATTCAGACGGATTGGAAGGTCTAAATGAAAGACAATTTCCTTGAGCTCAGCTACCAAATTGGGCAGTCGGCCGACAGCTTTCGTGGGGTATAGAATTTTTGTGCCCTCTGTGCATATTTCAGAAATCGGTAGAATTCGTGACCAGTAAAGGTATCTATTGCGGTACGGAAGGCTGAGACAATCCTAAGTGCGTTCCTGGGCGCGGACATGGCATTCTGCTTATACACATCTCCATTTTTCACAGAGGATTTTGCGTGGTCTTGTTCGCTAAAAGGTGAGACCTCAGAACAGTGCATGCATCTATTAGCCAGCTGGAGGTGGTACTGGATGAAAGTGACGGGGTTGATTAGGGTTAGTTGGTCCCAAAAATTTCATTCGTATGTGTGCAAATTTGAGAGTGATATTTTTGTGTGATTTTCTCCCCTATTCACTTTGAACTGTATTCCTGTATTCTGTTCGTGCTCATTATCGGTGAGAGTAGCTGCATGCCAGATGGAGGCGGTGTATGAACTGTTAGCGGGGAACATATTCCTAGTATAGTTGTCGGATCTCGGAAGCTCTTCGGAAAGTAATTAGATACCTGCAAGCCACTTGTCGTCCATAGCTCAACAAGGGTGCTGCATCGTCAGCAGGGAGTCCATGTTCTGGTTTTCCGGCTGATATTGTTCTGATGCGGTGTGGATAATAGTTGCATTACTGTGTGCAAGTGAAATGGCACAACAGCTCGAAACGTACCCAGAGTTGAAGAACGCGGCGCAGTGTGATTCTCGTGGGGAAAACGTCTAAATAGCATACTGATTTACCGTGAAATTCTGGCGGTATATTGACCATATACAGTAGTACCCTGTCCAGACGTAGTGAAATATCACCAATATTTTGATCAAGGTCGCACAAACATAGGTGATGCAGAAAGAGAAATGCAGGTCTTGCACGAGATGATTTCAATATTTTCAGCAAGTTGAAACAATATCTGGAGTCGAAAAAGATTTTACAACGCGGAGAACGTTCACACTGAACTGCGGCTCTCGAATGGTTACGTTAGAAAAGAGCCGATTTCTATCGAGGAATTGGATTCGACCGTAGTTTGCAGAAACTTGATGAATCTCATGAAAAATAGTGTCATATATTTGTGTCACATTGGTGTGAAGGAAACACTTACTTGTCCTGTCGTAATAATGAGTAGCTTACTTTTTGAAGAACCCACGTAATAATTGACTTTAGAGTAATGCGAAGTTTAATTCTATCTCAAGGACCAAAGCGAAACTGGCGTCACTTATTTTTACCATTTTACGTGTGTAGCAGTGTACAGGCTTAATTCAGGTCAGCCCATAAACGTTCGTGATTAACCTACGTAGCGTTATATCGCGCTGTTCATTTCACGCTCTGCACATCGCCAAGAATCGCACCTGGCCGCAGGTGTGATTTCGCTCGAAGCTGTTGAATCTCCGAGCAGTGGACGTACAGGAAGTCAACAAATCTCATTCTTTTAGTTCGTCCTCACTTTTATTTTTTGGTCAAGTCAGATATTTTTGCACATTTTCCAATTTTATGTCCAGCGACATTCTGTCAAACCATCAAAAGCAGTAAACCAAAAGGGACAGAAGCACATCATGAGAATATGCTGCCATTTTCGTATATTTGGCTCCATAGACATCTTGTTCTAGGCAACTAACTTTTCGTTAAGTGCTGATAAAGTAGTCTGTTTTGAGACAGCTATACATTCGACAACTACTTAAAAAGCAGGAACCAGTTGTGAAATGAAGGAGAGGTAAAAATCAATACAGGGATGTGACAGACGTCGTGGAATACCTTGTAATATTGTGTCGGACCTCTTTTTTCTCGGCGTATTGCAGCAACTCGCCGTGGCATGAACTCAATAAGTAGTTGGAAGTCCCCTGCAGAACTACTGAGCCATGCTGCCTCCATACCAGTCCATGATTGCGGAGTGTTGCCGGTGCAGGATTTTGTGAACGAACTGACCTCTCGATCATGTTCCATAAGTATTTGATGGGATTTATATTGGGTGATCTGAGTGGCTAAATAAAATTTAAAAAATGGCTCTGAGCACTATGGGACTTGACTTCTGAGGTCATCAGCCCCTAGAACTTAGAACTACTTAAATCTAACCAACCTAAGGACAACACACACATCCATGCCCGAGGCAGGATTCGAACATGCGACCGTAGCGGTCGCTCTGTTCCAAACTGTAGCGCCTACAACCGCTCGGCCACCCCGGCCGGCAGTGGCTAAATCATTCGCTCGAATTGTCCAGAATATTCTTCAAACCAATCGCCAACAATTGTGGCTCGGTGACATGGCGCATTGTCACCAATAAGAATTCTGTGGTTGTTTGCGTACATGAAGTCGATGAATACCTGCGGAATGTCTCCTAGTTGCCGATCATAATTATTTCCAGTCAACGACCTGTTCTGTTGGACCAAAGCTCCCAGTGCAATCCATGCAAGCACAGCCCACAGCATTACAGATCCACCACCATATTGCACAGTGCCTTGTTGACGACTTGGGTCCATGGCTTCGTGGGATCTGCGCCTCACTCTAACCCTACCATCAGCTCTTACCAACTGAAACCGGGACTCATCGGACCAGGCCACGGTTTTGCTGTCGTCTAGGATCCAACCGATATGATCACCATCCCAGGGGAGACACTGCAGGCGATGTCGTGCAGCAACCAAAGTCACTGTCGTCGGTCGTCTGCTGCCATAGACCGCTAACACCAAATCTCGCCACACTATCCTAACAGATACGTTGGCCGTACGTCCGACAATGATTTCTGCGGTTATTTCACGCAGTGTTGCTTGCGTGTTAGCAATGACCTCGCAGCTGCTCTCAGTCGTTAAGTGAAGGCAGTCGGCCACTGCATTATCTATGGTGAGAGAGAATGCCTGAAATTTGGTGTTCTCGGCACACTCTTGACACTTACGGGAATGAATCTCCCAACGATTTTGGAAATGGGATGTCCTGTGCTTCTAGCTCCAACTAACATTCCGCGTTGGAAGTCTGTTAATTCCCGTCGTGCGGCCATAATCACACTGGAAACCTTTTCAGGACCCCGCCAATGCATTGCCTTTTTTTACCTTATGTACGCAGTACTACAGCCATCTATATATGTGCATATTGCTATCCCATGAATTTTGTTACCTCAGTGTAGTCTGAGTAGGAATACGACACCTTCTTTCACTTTAGTACCGTAGCATGCCGCTAGAGACAAGAAAATGGCCAAGCCCGTTGATGAAGTGCAGTATTGTGTGGTAATTCTTTCGTGGCAGCCAGGTGCCCAATTAAGACATTTGAACTGCGCCCAATTTTTGGTACCAGTAGCGACGTTTTACGGTACTATGGCCCGGAGGTTTCCGTGTGGACTAGGGCATATACCAGCAAACAAACAAAAATTATTAATAACTTTATTTTTTTCGAGGTTTTAATTAAAAATTTGGACGAGGGTCATTCAAGCAGTAATACTACAATTTCTTTCTGAAAGCAGTTTGATTTTATTCATGAGTCCAGTGCACTGTATTATTCCCTGCTGTTTTGGCTACAAAACCCTGTTTTTCAACATAATAGCGGTTAAATGCGTCGGCCTTACGCCATCTTGCTTGGAGGGCTGTACGTCGCTCCTTTCGAGTGCAGGGTTGGCGTTGTCATGCAGAAGGAGAAATTCGTTTCTTTTTTTTTTGTGGCGACGAATACGCTGAAGTCGTTTCTTCAGTTCCCTGAGGGTTGCGCAAGACGCTTCAGAGTTGATCGTTGCACCATGCGGGAGGAGTAACCGCTTCAGAGTCCCAGAAGACTGCCGCCACTACTACCGACTGTGGTAGTGGATTTGAATATTTTCTTCAGAGAAAAGCCGACCGATGTGGCCGTGCGGTTCTAGGCGCTTCAGTCTGGAACTGCGTAACCGCTACGGTCGCAGGTTCGAATCCTGCCTCGGGCATGGATGTGTGTGGTGTCCTTAGGTTAGTTAGGTTTAAGTAGTTCTTTCTAGGGGACTGATGACCACAGATGTTAAGTCCCATAGTGCTCAGAGCCATTTGAACTATTTTTCAGAGGAAAGGTGGTGCGGCGCCACTCCAAGGATTGCTGTTTTGTTTCCGATTCGTAGTGATGGACTCATGTTTCATCGCCTGCGACAATGTTCGACAAAAAATTGTCACGATCAGCCTCGTAGCGCGCAAGCAATTCAGTACAATTATCCGTCTTGCTGTTTCTGGTGTTCTAGGTGGCGCGGATCCCAGCCGGTCCACACCCTTGAGTACCCCAACTGGTGGACGGGTGTGTCAGCGCTAGCAACAGACGTCCAATTGAGCAATTGATTGTGATGCGTCGATCACATCGAACGAGAGTGTCCGCACGTTCCGACATTGTAGGACAGGGAGCAATGTGGGGCTGGCCGGCACCCGGAAGATCGGGTAAATTTTGCTCGACCTTGTTTCAGTGATGACAGACGCCTCAGCCGACTCACGTGTTTTCGTTCACTGTCAGGTTTCCGGAGACATTCAGCTGCGATGCTCTATTTTTTTGTGCCAAAAGAAGCTCATTGAGAGCTCTGCATGAAACGCGCCTCTGTTACAGATGCAATTTTGAAGACTACGTGTAACGCCACCACCGGAACTTTGGAAACTATAGGGCTAAAGGAATATTCCACGACGTCCCATAACAAATTCCTCCTATTACAACCGCAATCGGCCGAGAAAAAAAATGTGTTGCTTATTGAACGGGCT
Organism: Schistocerca cancellata; assembly: GCF_023864275.1. Lineage (NCBI taxonomy): Eukaryota > Metazoa > Arthropoda > Insecta > Orthoptera > Acrididae > Schistocerca > Schistocerca cancellata. Next base: position 380,782,366 of record NC_064634.1, on the reverse strand, counting down.
TCTTAAACAAGCGCCGGCCGGTGTGGCCGCGCGGTTCTAGGCTCTTCAGTCTGGAACAGCGCGACTGCTACGGTCGCAGGTTCGAATCCTGACTTGGGCATGGATGTGTGTGATGTCCTTAGGTTGGTTAGGTTTAAGTAGTTCTAAGTTTTAGGGGACTGATGACCTCATAGTGCTCAGAGCCATTTGAACCATTTTTTCTTATACAAGCAAAAACAACGCGAAAAGGATATGATGATTTCCACACGTATAAGACATCTCGCGTTATCTAATAATCGGAGTTGCTCCTACAAGACGAGTAGTGTTGGAGAGTCTGCGACGGCAGGTAGGACGTAAAAAAAGTTACGAAAACAGCGTGCAGGCGTGCCTTAGTTTTTGGTGTACGCTCAGGTGTCGGTAACTGAGAATGATGTGACAAGCTTTTCGTTCACAAACGAAGGGGAGTAGTGAGAGTGATTTACATACGAAAGAAGTCGAAGGCCGACGGGTAGTAGAACGGCGCGCACCGTAGCCTGCAGAGAGAAGGAAGTGTCTTTCTGGAGCTGCGATTGTGTGTGGTGGCGTGCGCGACTGGTGCCGCTCTCGCTGCGGCTGATTTATTGGGCGGTAGACGCGAGACGGTCGGTGGTGAGGGGAGGAAAGGCGCGAGTGGGAGCCGGCAGGGCCGCGAGCTGGCCTTGGCGGCGGAGCGGACAGCGGGTGACGTCTGCGACAGGCGGCAGGCAGGGGCCCGAGGTCAGCCAGGGCGTGGCCGAGCCCCAAGCCGCGAACAATGGCGGATAAAAGCACTGTTAGCCGCGCTGTCAACGAACGACCCGGCTCCGGGCGGCACCTGCCGCCGCGCCTCTTCCGCGGTCACCTGCCCCTGTACTGAGCCGGGCTTCCACATGCAGCACGGGGCCCGCGAGGAATACGAGCCCCGCAGCGTACTTGTGACGTCACGCTAGCCGGCTTGTCAGCACAATTCGCGAACGCTGGACCTGCGGGAAATCGATATTTAATTGGAAAGGTACCCACTATAGGTCTGTGCTGTCGAGTGTTTGCATGTATTTAAACGAGCAATCGAGAATTATTAAACTCGTTTGAAATACACACTCGCTCCCCGCCAGACACGGCCGTTGGCACTCATAAGATCTGCAGTGTCACGAGCTCTGACGTTCGCACCACGGCCTGTCTTTCTCGTGGGCCTCGGCCACGACTCGAGTGGCATCTAGAGCCATGTGGCGTGACCCGAGTAGTAACATCTCGTTTGCTGGCCATGCGTGAATGCTCTTCATCTATATCTACCGTCTCAGGAGGATTGATCAATATTCAGCGGTATGACAGGAACGATCTTTCGAAGTAGAATCATGTATAAAACCTACTCCAAGAGGTATAGCATTTCTTTTTCTTCCATACTGTGGACTAAATCTCTTCTGATGCAAGTTCTTTGCTTTCTGTATTTTGAGAGGTGGTAGTATGGATCAAAAGAAGGAGGAAATGTCTGGTAAACTTGGGCTCTAAATCGCATACTTTAATACCTATGAGCAGTTGTGCAGTAGACGACATGTGTTTCACAGTAGAGAAGATGAATAGAACTCATAGCATTTTAAAGCCCAAGTTAACGGACTTGGTTTTAACCCTCTGAGCCCCAAAAATATAAAGAAAATATATAATTTTAAACTTTTTCACAATACTGATCTTTATTATCATAGTAAGCAACGAATACAAGAAGAAATTGGTAAAATATAAACATCAGTTGTTTTAGGCTGATGGTTTCACTTTGGAGCAACTAGGACATGCAGTTTTCAACCACCTATCATTCCATCTAGTATATTCGAAAGCAAATTCTTGTTTTCCTTGACACAATCCCACATATCCAAGTTTTCATGAACGCATAATGCCTAAAAGTGCTTACAGTTCACAATAATAAGCAAAAGTAGGTCTAAAATTTAATAAATTTTGTGTCGAAACTGCCTACTGCCTCAATGGTTTCATTTCGAAACCACTCATAAAAACAGTAATACAAATTTACGTTGCAATAACTTTTGATATTCTTACTTCGCTGTCAATGATTTCCTCAATATGGTCACTGTAAAAAAAAAAGAAAAACAAAAAAGACGCATGTCACTGTCACGATCTCCTGTAATCACGCACCACAATCTGCAGGCTCACTGTTAGGAGCGCCTGCCTCAATGAACTACATTCGTAGTGGTACTTCGGTGTACCACTAGGTGTCTTCTGTCTTGCAACAACATCCATGGTTTTATGCTAAACGCCTGGCACTTCGAATCAAAATTAATAAAATAGTGGTTTCAGGTAGAAACCACTGGTACTAAAAGGGTTAAAGAGAAATATAGGAAGCAAAGAGTTTTTAGTTCACAGTGTCGAAGATGAAGTAGTGCTTGTAGCTCTCCGGGTATGCATTTTAGAGCCAATGATTAATAGACGTCTTTTGCTTCGAGTGATCGTTCCTGCCACATCACTGAATACTGACCATTCCTCTTGGGACGCCTGTATACTCTGGAAGCCACTTCACGATATGTAGCGGAGAGTACTTTGTGCACCAGTGTACACTCTCGCAACTTTAAAAGTAAACCACACCACGGTACTGAACACCTCTCTTGCTCCATCCGCCACTGGAGATGGCTGAGAATTCCTGTGACGCATTCGCGCTTACAAAATAAAGCTAAACGAAACGTGCTGCTCTTCCTTGGATCTTCTCTATTTCCTCTGTCAGTCCTATCTGGTGCGGATTTCTAGACTGACGGGCAGTATTCAAGTATTGGCCGAACGAGTGTTTTGTAAGATACATCTTCTATTATTGGACAACACTTTCTAAGGATTCTTCGAGTGACTCTCAGTCTGGCTTCTGCTCTTCCCGTGATTATTTCTATATGGCCGGTCCAATTCATATCGCTACGTACGCAAATTCCTAAGTACTTTACGGAAGTAACTGCCTCTCACGATTTTTCAGCAGTCGTTTAATCATGCAGATCGTCTCAAAAGTTAACATTTAAAATGGCACTATTTCACGGAATAAGGTATGCAGGGAGGTAAAAGTTGACATACTTGACTGAAATGACATGGAGTTTTATTGAAACAAAAAACTAGTTCAAAAACAACCAACAGATGGAGCTGGACAGAAACACGTTACTGACGCCGGATGAGAACCGTGTACAAAATGAGCTGCAGAGAGAGAGGGCCCGGCCGTTGTGACCGAGCGGTTCTAGACGCTTCAGTCCGGAACCGCGCTGCTGCTGCGGTCGCAGGTTCGAGTGCTGACTCGGGCATGGATGTGTGTGATGTCCTTAGGTTAGTTAGGTTTAAGTAGTTCTAAGTCTAGGAGACTGATGACCTCAGATGTTAAGTCCCATAGTGCTTAGAGCCAATTGAACCATGTTGAACCATTCATTCAAATCTATACTCGATGTTAACAAATATCTCTTCTTCAGAAAAGCTTTTCTTGCTATTGCCAGTTTACGTTTTATATCCTCTCTACTTCAACCATCATCAGTTATTTTGCCTCTTTTCCTGATGATCAGCTTCTTGCAGTAAAATAAATGCTGCACCTGCGAGGACTGCTAAACCATCTCCTTTCCTCATAATATCGGCCGGTGATACTGTAACTGAAACTCTAATTTATAACAACAACAAAACGTGAGCAACGTCGGCAAGTTAGCAGAGCCAACTGCGGTTCCACGTGGCCGAATCCCTTGGCCCCAAGCCCATCGTCTGGAGCGGACGGGAAGCCGATACCCGATGCATTGACGACAAACGTTCGGCCGAATCCAGTCTCTGTCGTTTGTTGGCCTTCGTCGGCCTAGTGTGTATGCGGTTTTAGGACGAAGCAAAACATGAACTTCTCACAAAAAAAAACAACGAGGAACCTGCTGAGTAATTTTCCTTATATACAGAATGTAGATTGTGTTGCTTCTTCGTCGGTTGTGCAGTTGCACAGAGACGTTAATTATTTGCATATCCAAGCATGTAATACACTTCATGCTCAGTTTGTCGTTGGTTGCAGGATCATTTGCATATCCAAGCATGTAATACACTTCATGCACAGTTTGTCGTTGGTTGCATGCTGCCTTCATTGGGTTCGATTTTAATAGCCTGCTTAATACTACGAAAGGCTTTATATAAATCAACTGACATTATTTTCTGAATGTCTTTCGTTTGCTAATTATCTATGTTTCTGAATCATATCTTGAGCTATACAAAATCTTGGGATGATTTTACAACTCTGTCCCTGTTGTTAGTTTCTGTTTTGTCTTCTACGTAGTTTTAATATTTGTAATTGTTTCACTCATCGTATTTCCATGGGATCTGATGGTGAACATTATTTTCTCGTTTACGAGGTGTGTTCAAAAAATATCGGGAATTTTGTAATTTCGCGGATTGTATTTGTCCGATTTGTATGATGTTTTGTTGTTGTGATGGTAAACCTGTCTGAACCCAATCTGTACACGGATAGGCATATGGGATGTTTAGTCTCTCGTCAGTTGTCAAGAAGGTTACATGTGTTTGCGTAAGAGTGGCGATTACCGATTTGTTTTAAAAATGGACGACGGAAATTGTATTAAATTTGGCTATAAAAATTGGAATAAAATTTAATGGAGTTTTAGCAATGTCGAATAATGCATCTGGTGAATCCACTGTGAGTAAATCAGGGGTTTATGGTTGGTGCAAGCGTTTCCAAGATGGCCGTGAAGAAGTTGAAGGTGTCGATGATTCCACATGCCGCAGCACATCAGCAAACGATGACAACATGTAAAAAAATGAAAGAAATGATTATGAACAATCGTGGGTTCACGGCTCTGAGCACTATGGGACTTAACATCTGAGGTCATCAGTCCCTTAGAACTTAGAACTACCTAAAACTAACTAACCTAAGGATATCACACACACCCACGCCCGAGGCAGGATTCTAACCTGCGACTGAAGTGCCTAGAACCACTCGGCCACTTCGGCCGACTAATCATCGGTTCACAATCAGAGAAATTCGTGATGATGTTGGAATATCAACTGGGTCGTGCCATAGAATTCTTTTGGGTGTTTTGGGTATGAAACTGTAACACATTGTGTTACGAACCATCCCAAGAAAGTGACGTGCAGTGATGGGCTGCCGCGCAAGGACAGAAACAAGGGATGAGTCGACAACTAATTAGTGAACATGAAATCAGGTGACAAATTCGGGAACTTTTGACGAAGAGAAAACCTCTGCTCTATCCGTAATTTGCATATCAATTTCATTTCGAAGTATCTAAAGATTCATTCGCGAATACAGAAACGAAAGAAACCTTGAAATAGTAATTCCTTACGTACAGAGGGACCGAGATCTGTAAACAGAACGGCTGCCGTCATTGTAAGAGGAATTAATAAATTGTTCAAAATGACGGCGGCTGTTAAAAAGATTCAAGTTTAAGCAGAGTGTCTTCTTCGTCTTGAGGCGCGCACTAACACAGGACATCGCGCTCTCCCAGCGGCCGAGGCTGGAGCAAAAAGGAAGCGGCCAGGACTATGGCCCAGTAGGCGACTGCTAGTCACTTGACCACCAACAGGGTGGCATCGGTATTGTTTTTTCACCTGTAGACACACTAACATGAGGGCCGACCACCTAAGAAAACCGCTGAGCATCGCCGCTACAGCCCATTCTGTAACGTCTTCTTGGAAGGTCCACCAGGTACCGTGTCGCCCTCGACTATCAGTTGCCCATACGTACTCTCCATCATGCAACGGTAAAGCTAAACGGTTCGTGATTTCGGGCACAGGCTTGTAACGATGCTCGGATTCGAGCGCCATTTCTGTGATTTGCGATCACGAGTATTTCGCGACGCTACAGGAGAGCAGCAGCGCCAGCATAGGGTAAGGTTCATAAAATTCTGCCCCCATCCCCACACCCTCCTACCCTTTTACTACCGAAACCTTGATCTAATAGTTCAGGATACTCACTCTGAAGTATTCTAAAACTCTTTTGTTACCGAAACTGTTCTGGCATAATCATAAACGCCGGAACGAAGATGCGGAACGCAAGACCGGAGAAGGCAGTGAGGAAACGGCGGCCAATGGTACACGGAATTGGACCGCGCCGCGCTAAGCGCGCTCCCTGCAAGACGTGAATAAAAGCGAAGCTCCTGCTAGCCTCGGCCCTCAGACCGGCTCGAGTCTGCAACATGGTTAGTGCTACGCTGTCAGATTGTCGTTATCCGTTTCAAGTGTTTCTTTGGACACTGTGTATAGCAAGAACTGTACTGTTTTCATGTCGCCTCTCGCTAGCGACATTTGCTATAGTCAATTACAGTATTGTCAATTTGCTTTCTGGAAATAAAACTACAAATGTTATTTGTTTGAATTGTTGTGTAGCATTCCGAGAGCGCAACATGCACCCTATTAGCGACGAGTGGGCAAGACCCCACAGAAACCTTGATCTAGTGGTTCAGGATGCTCACTCTGAAGTATTCGAAGTTCAACTTTTGTAGCTGTAGGTGAGTGCTATTTCTACATGTTCTACATCTACGTCAGTGGAGGCATCCGTCTGTTAAGGGTACGTTGTTCTGTGCTAACTTTAGAATATCTCTCTTTGTGCTCGTTTCTAAATCTTTTATTTGTGTTGCGATTTCTACCATCTTCTCCTAATATCCATTCAAATTGATAGGGTCGTATTCCATGCTTTCCCACAGTCTGATACTGGGCGGAATAATAACAAGAGCTGTCGATGTTTATCTCGCCCACTAACTAGGGCAAGCTCTTTTCATCCAGGCCGCCTGGAACAGGAGAACTGTGGCAGTCAATTTAGGTGTTATAGCGCAAAACCCGCGGCAGCAAAATTTGTGCCAAAGGTGCTAAATTTGAGCAAAAACCGCGGAAATGGAAGTTGCTCAGCTGTCGCTAAACGTTGCCAACAACGATGCAGTACTATTGAAACATGTCATAAAAGGTGACGAAAGATGGGTCGTCACAGTGGATGCATCCTGGATTGCCAAAACCGAGAAAGCTCGGCAAATGCGGTCGAATGTAAAGGTTCTGCCCATTGATTTCTTCGATTTTAATGGCACAGTACTTACCAAAAGGTAAAAAGATCAATAAGGAGTACACAAGTTCATCACCGTTTTCTGGAAGAAATCAGAAAAAATCCCCGAGTTGTAGCGAAACAATTCATGGACTGTGCACCACGTAAATGCACCTGTTCACACTCCACTGCTTGCTCGTGAATTACTCGCGTAAAGTGACACTGTAATATTGCCCCAGACTCAACATTGGTCATGTATGGCCGCACGTGACTTTTTCTGTTTCCAAAAATGAAGAGAACCTCATAGAGCAGGCGCTTTACAAGCTTAGAGGGGATTAAGTGCGCATCGCTGAAATAACTAAGTGCTACCCCAAAGATCGAGTTCCAAAAGTGTTTCTGGGATTGGAAGAAGAGCTGATATAAGTGTGTAATATCAAAAGGAAACTGGTTTGATGGAGATAACATTAATGTACATGAATAAATAGAATTATTTAAAAAAATGAAAATTCCCGATACTTTTTGGACAGACCTCGTATGCGATAGAAACCTACACAGTTGTGTTGATGCCGAGTTAGTGTCCTTAGAAGTGCTAACGCTGTATGAATGTTGTGTACAAGTGGGATAATGAAGACTGCGGTTACCCTTCACCGAGAAGTACTTACCTACGTGTTCTAAAAGCGGTGGCTGTAACCCTGTCACAAACATTAACAGACGTTTTAATAACGTCTGCTGCGAAATGATCAGAGAAATCGATTATAAATGCAGCGAATTCGACCCTGGTGGCCCGGTGATCCATCAACTGCTGTCGAGCTAGTGACAGTCCAATGGGGAATGGGTTTATTAGTTTGTACGAGGCGAACGGCGAGTGGGAAGGTGAGTCCGCCGATGATGCATATTAATGAGACGTATGTCTGCTGGTGCAATGCTTGACTTCCAGACGACGAAATAGCTGCAGAGTCCTGTGGGACTAGTGTAAGAGGGTGAAATGTATCTTCTGCTCTTCAAGTCACGAAGTTACTAAAAATACGCTGCCGCCGTTCATGTGCACCGCAAGCACAGCGGAGCGGGAGTCGTGTGTGTGTGTGACGTCAGTGAAGAAAACAGTCGGCGGACTCTGATAAACTTGCTGCACTCCTACTACTTGTGAAATAGTTTTGATCTGTCGTAGGACATTATAACATATTCTCAGCTCAAATACAATGAAGTATTATTATCTCGAACAGAAACACCTAGTAAGGATTCCGACAACATCGATCATGCAGAACCAAATTTGAGCATTTCTCACATGCTATGAAGCCATGGATCACGGAAATCAGATGGATACAATATTTCTTGGCTTTCGAAAGGACATTTAATTTAGTACCATACCGACGTTTATCGACCAGGCTATTATTATACGGAGTATAGAACAAAATTTGCCGGCAGCTGTGGCCGAGCGGTTCTAGGCGCTTCAGTCCGGATCCGCGCTGCTGCTACGGTCGCAGTTTCGAATCCTGCCTCGGGCATGGATGTGTGTGATGTCCTTAGGTTAGTTAGGTTTAAGTAGTTCTAAGTCTAGGGGGTTGAAGATCTCAGATGTTAAGTCCCATAGTGCTTAGAGCCATTTGAACAATTTTTTGAAAAAAAATTTCTGACTCGGTCGAGGATTTGGTAGGTAGGACGCAGAAATATTATGGAAAGACGGCAGAAGTGGAAGTAGCTTCTGTCGTGGCCCTCGTAAATGTATAGGGGCCCTTGTTGTTCGTCTTTTTTTATTAGACTTCGTAGACAATATTAATTGTAGTCTCATATTTTTCAGATATTGCAGTTCTACATAATGAAGTAGCGTCTGAATAACGCTGTGTGTTATCATATTCCTCTTTCCATTCCTTCACCTGTTTCTCATCGCCCATTCCTGTTAGTACTCATAATTGAAAACCTGCTTCTCCGTAAACTCTGATAAGTGTTGTATCATGTACGAATATAATCTGCGTGTGTCTTTTTTTTTACCTGTGTTATTGCCATTTTTGTTTTCTAAATGTAGTATAACATACTTACCGTAGTATATGCATTATAAAATATGTAGATCACTTGGTTAATGTGCATGTACATCTATATCTATACTCCACAAGCCATCTATCGGTGTGCGGTGGTGATTACGTTGTGTACCAGTGTCCCACCCCCCCTCCTCCCCCCCTCCCGTCCTTTTGTTCCAGCTGCGTTTGGTTCGCGGTCAGAAAGGTTGCTGGTAAATCTTCTTGTGGACTGGAATCTCTCTAATTTTATCTTCATGGCCTTTTCGAGAGATATGCGTAGGAGGAAGCAATATATTGGTTGACTCTTTTAGGAATCTAAGCTCTCGGAACGTTAACAATAGACCACATCGTGGTGCAGAATGTCCGTTAGACGATAGAGGGGGGGGCTGATGTACTAATACTGCCAGGTTAAATAAATAAATAAAGATGCAGATATGTTCAATCACATCTTAATGAGTTCTGAAAATGGTGCAAATATTGGCAACTCGCTGTAGATGTACAGAAATATAAAATTTTGCACTTCACAAAACGAAAACAAATGTAATGTCTTACGACCACAATATAAATGAGCTATAATTAGAATCAGTCGACTCATACAAACACCTGGGCATTAAAAATTGTCATGCCATGAAACGGAATCATCTTGGCAGACTTCTGGTCATTGTCAGGATACTGCGAAAATGCAGACGGCTAAGAGGAAGGATTAAAAATCAGTAGTGGGTCCCATCTTGAAGTACTGCTCAAGTGATGGGACCAATATCAAATAGAATTTACAGGGGATACTGAATATGTATCAGGAACGGCTGTACCAGTGGTCACTGGTTTGTCTGACTCGCGTAAGATCGTCGTGGAAATGTTGAAATACCAGAGTTGGTTGGCTCCTGAACACAGACTGCAGTTAGCCCGCGAAAGCGTACTTACAATATTTCAAGAACCAGTATTAAATGAAGAATCTAAAGACAGCCTTCATCCCCCTACGTATCGCTCCCGTAGAGACCGTGACGTCAAGGTTACAGCACCCAGAGAGGCATTTAAGAACCCCTTCTTCCTGCGCTTCATACGCCATTGGAACGGGAAGGAACCCATACATATGATGCGATGTGAAGTATCCTCTGCCATGCTATTCACAGTGGTTTGCAGAAATTTACATGTAGATTTACATATATATTAGAACCGAGAGCCTCATTTACACTCGCAGATAACGTCACAATTATTGCATCCCTCTCCGCCCCCGTTAGCTGAGAAGCCAGAGCGGCGGTATGCCACGCCAAGGGGCCCGGGAGATTTTCTCCACTCAGGGACTGGGTGTTGCGTTGTCCTCGTCATCATTTCATCCCCATCTCCGACGCGCAAGTCGCCCAATGTGGCGTCGAATGCAATAAGTACTTGCCATCGGCGGCCTAACTTCCCCCGAATGGGGGACTCCCGGCCCACAACGCCGTACGCTCATTTCCATTGAATCTCTGCTTACAAACCTATAACAATCTGATTGCACTATGATTCCTGATCTGACTACTGCACCAGAGATTATACGTCACAAGCAGTCTCGTCTTAATCTCGTGACTGGTTCCATGTACTGTCCTTAAGATGCATAATCGAGCGAGGTCGCGCGGTTGTTAGCGCTTTAATAGCGTCACTCGTCGTAAGACGGACTAACAAGCCTCTTATATGATGGAACAATGAAAGTGTGCTCTCACTACAAGGCGCATCATATGAGGGACCACTGAAAGCGTGCCCTCACTATGATGCTCCTCGTATGATAGAACAGTGAAAACTTACTCTAACTACAAGGCCTGTCAAATGACTAAGCAGTGCAAAAATGCTGTCAGTACGATGGTTGGTTGGTTTGTTGGGGGAAGAAGACCAGACAGCGAGGTCATCGGTCTCATCAGATTAGGGAAGGATGGGGAAGGAAGTCGGCCGTGCCCTTTGAAAGGAACCATCCCGGCATTGGCCTGGAGCGATTTAGGGAAATCACGGAAAACCTAAATCAGGATGGCCGGACGCGGGATTGAACCGTCGTCCTCCCGAATGCGAGTCCAGTGTCTAACCACTGCGCCACCTCGCTCGGTGTCAGTACGAGACCTGTCATATTACAGACCACTGAAAGTGTGCCCTCATTTCAAGGCCCCTCATGTGACGGAACAGTGAACATGTGCCTTCAATATGAGGCCCATAATATGATAGAACAGTAAAAGAGTGTTCTCACCACAATACCCATCATATAAGGATCACTGGAAGTGCAACCTCACTTTTAGGTTCATCATTCGTCAGAACAGTGAAAGTGTGCGCTCACTATCAGGCTGGCTATACGAGTTATATTGAAACTGTACCCTCACTTTGAAGACCCTCACGTGACAATACACAAGCAGCATGTGTGTGTATGTGCAGGATCTCCTCCTAAACCCATGGATCAATTTCAACCAAATTTGGCACACAAATAATATATCATGAGTATCAGCACTCTAGGGATTAGAAACTCCTAGGTCAAATAGGAGTCCAACTATGGGCAAAAAAAAAAGAAGTAAAAAAAAAGGTTTTTCAGCCTTCTGTATGTAGGTTGCCCTGCACGCCAAGCAAGTTGTGTGGAAGTAGCATCGGCCTACTTCATCGACCTGTTTTGTAGAGGCTACATGTGCAGATGGTTGGGAACGTTGGGATCGATAAAGAAAGGGATGAACAGAGAGGGGGGTGGGGGGGAGGGGGGAGGGGGGGAGGATGAGATGGATAGAGTGCGTAGAGAAGGAGATGGACAGATAGACGTGAGGAGGGGACAGACGGAGAGAGGGGAGGAAGGGATGTCCAGAGGGAGGGTCCGAGAGAGGGGGAGGAGTAGATGGACAGAGAGGGGGGAAGGACATAGAGAGAGGCAGGGGAAAGGAAGATGTGGTCGGAGAAAGGGGGTGAAGGAGATGAACGAACTGAGGGGTAGGTGGAGGTAAAGAGCTTAAGTGGGGAGATGGACAGATAGAAGTGGCAGCACAAGGTTAAGACACTGTAGTCACTGGAGGTATTCCATAAAGCTGAAACACAGTATGTATCCCAAAAATTTACTACAAATCGACGTCAGTGACATAGGTCCACAATGCAGCAGATTACTCCTGTTTCCTTTCTTGTATATTGGTATATGCAACTTTCCAGGAACGGCTCTTTCGTCGAACGGGTGTTTGTATATGGTTTCTAAAAAAAGACCTATTTCATCAGCATACTCTGAAAGGGACCTAACTGGCATACAATCTGGACTGGCAGACTTCCCTGTATCAACTGACTGGCGCAGATAGAGTGCGATGTGGTTGGGGATGATCCGTTTACAACAATCGATGTGTAGGCTGAAGCATGATTCCGGCAGCGTTGAGGAGTTGGCTGCTCGGCATGCAGACGGGACGCCAGCTGCTTACAGAGGGACCAGCCGTCGCGAGGATGGCAGCTCTCGACAGCTGGCGCGGCTGAAGATGACCTTCGCCAACGTCTCGCGGTTCCGCTGCCTGGGCTTCTGTGAGTAGCGTGCGGGATCATTCACCAGTGGCACGCGCCGACGTCCAAAGCTGGCAACTCTGAATTCGACAGAATGACTGCCTCTCCCGTTGCTGACGTGCAGGACGCGGCTCATATTGTTCTTTTATTCGAGGTGACGAGCCGGTCACCTCACGGGAATTCAGCAGCGCTGGAAATGTTAAGAGCCAATACTACTCGTTAAGCTGGATTCTTTCAAATCTGGAGGCTGTACAGCTCAATATCTAAGTACTGAGCAATCCGAAACGAAAATACCGATTACAAACGCCTATAAACATTCAGTACATAGCAATAAATCAATAGGAATTACATACTTTGTTGGTAGTCTATGTGACTCCCTTAAGTCTCAAAGACAACGTCTAACGGATAACCCTTTTCACGCTATATGCTGTGAAGCATAAGTGGAGTCACCGACAGGAGCGCATTAAAAATGTCCATTTTGAGTTCTGGAATTGTTTTCCGCATACACAAGATTTTTCACATAACACCATGAAAAGACGTCCATGGGTATAAGAAGGTATATTTTCAGAAGATGGTGCCCCACGGCTCATAAGCATGTGAAAAATATCGTGATTACCGTATCGAGCTGCTGATAAAACTCTTTAACAGCTATGGATTTGAAAGGTGTTGCATTAAAAATGTGCGAACCTCCATTCGCCAAGTACTGCATCTTACTGAAAGATGTAAGATGTAATGTATAACTTACACTTTTAATTCTTATCTATCTTTACTCTTAATTACAGCTCTGATGTAGACAGTTTCGAAACGTCGTTACAAATAATAAATCAAGTGATCTATACCTGTTAATAACTGACGCTAGTTGTACACCTTCTAGATTAAAAGATCAATTAAGTACTTAAATGAGGATGATGCAATAGGACAACTTTCTCACGTTGATACCTTGTGTCCTGTAATGTTGGTCGCATTACAGAAGAGCAGAAAATGAATTACACGATGCGGTAATACAAGAAAACGTAGTAGTTGCGTTGGGAAAGTACCAGATCTCCAAGCGCTAATAGAAGGCACTGACGCTCAAATCGTTATAGGGACTGAAAGCTGGCAAACACCGGAGATAAGTTCAGCTGAAATTTTTGCGGAGGTCCTAACGGTGTTAAGGAAGGATAGGCTAAACGCAGTTGGCGGTGGCGTCTTTATTGCTATTAGAAGTTGTCTATCTTGTAGCGAAATTGAAGTAGATAGTTCCTGTGAGCTAGTATGAATAGAGGTCATTCTTGGCAACCACAATAAAATAATAGTTGGATCCTCTTACCGACCTCTCAACTCCGATGGCACAGTTGCTGAAAGGTTCAAAGAAAACGTGAATCTAATTTCAGACACGTATCCGACTCATGCAATTATAGTTGGTGGTGACTTCCATTTACTCTCGATATGCTGGCGAAAATACGTGTTTAAATCCGAAGGTACGCATATAACATCATCCGAAATTGTGCTAAACCCATCCTCTGAAAATTATTTCGAGCAGTTAGTTAATGAGTGCACTCGTATAGTAAACGGTTGTGAAAACACACTTGATCTCTTAGCAACAAAAACAGATAAAATTTGTTGACGCCTTTCTGAGACAGACGAAAAAGCATGCCAAATTTAAACGAACGCAAAATCTTTGGCGATCTTTTACATAACTCTAAATTTAGCGCGGTCTTCACTGCGAGATGGTTATAGTAGTTTTACAACGAAACGTTTGCCTCGAAACCTTGCACCAAATCAAATGGTTCAAATGGCTTTGAGCACTATGGGACTTAACAGCTATGGTCATTAGTCCCCTAGAACTTAGAACTACTTAAACCTAACTAACCTAAGGACAGCACACAACACCCTGTCATCACGAGGCAGAGAAAATCCCTGACCCCGCCGGGAATCGAACCCGGGCGTGGGAAGCGAGAACGCTACCGCACGACCACGAGCTGCGGACAGCACCAAATCCAAAGAGAATGTGGTCGTATGTAAAATATGCTAGCGGCAAGACACAATCAATGCCTCCTCTGCGCTACGGCAATGGAGATACTATCGATGACAGTGCAGAGCTACTTAACACAACCTTCCGAAATTCCTTCACAAAAGAAGACGAAGTAAGTATTCCAGATTTCAAATCAAGAACAGTTGCCAACAAGAGTAATTTAGAACTAGATATCCTCAGAGTAGTGAAGTAACATAAATCACTTAATAAAAGCAAGTCTTCCGGTCCAGATTGTATACCAATTGGGTTTCTTTCAGAGTACGCTGATGAAATAGCTGCATACTTAACAAAAATATACAACCGCTTACTTGACGAAAGATCCATACCCAAAGACTGTACATTTGCACAGGTACACCAATATTTAAGAAAGGCAATAGGAGTAATTCACTAAATTACAGGCGCATATCTTCAACGTCGGTATGCAGTAGGATTTTGGAACATACAGGGTGTTACAAAAAGGTACGGCCAAACTTTCAGGAAACATTCCTCACACACAAAGAAAGAAAATATGTTACGTGGACATGTGTCCGGAAACGCTTACTTTCCATGTTAGAGCTCATTTTATTACTTCTCTTCAAATCACATTAATCATGGAATGGAAACACACAGCAACAGAACGTACCAGCGTGACTTCAAACACTTTGTTAGAGGAAATGTTCACCGAGCAAGGTGGCGCAGTGGTTAGCACACTGGACTCGCATTCGGGAGGACGACGGTTCAATCCCGTCTCCAACCATCCTGATTTAGGTTTTCCGTGATTTCCCTAAATTGTTTCAGGCAAATGCCGGGATGGTTCCTTTGAAAGGACACGGCCGATTTCCTTCCCGATCCTTCCTTAACCCGAGCTTGCACTCCGTCTCTAAAGACCTCGTTGTCGACGGGACGTTAAACACTAACCACCTACATACCTACCAGGAAATGTTCAAAATGTCCTCCGTTAGCGAGGATACATGCATCCACCCTCCGTCGCATGGAATCCCTGATGCGCTGGTGCAGCCCTGGAGAATGGCATATTGTATCAGAGCCGTCCACAATACGAGCACGAAGAGTCTCTACATTTGGTACTGGGGTTGCGTAGACAAGAGCTTTCAAATGCCCCCATAAATGAAAGTCAAGAGGGTTGAGGTCAGGAGAGCGTGGAGGCCATGGAATTGGTCCGCCTCCTACCAATCCATCGGTCACCGAATCTGTTGTAGAGAAGCGTACGAACACTTCGACTGAAATGTGCAGGAGCTCCATCGTGCATGAACCACATGTTGTGTCGTACTTGTAAAGGCACATGTTCTAGCAGCACAGGTAGAATATCCCGTATGAAATCATAACGTGCTCCATTGAGCGTAGGTGGACGAAACTAAAATGAGCTCTAACATGGAAATTAAGCGTTTCCGGACACGTGTCCACATAACATCTTTATTTGTGTGTGAGGAATGTTTCCTGAAAGTTTGGCCGTACCTTTTTGTAACACCCTGTATATTGTGTTCGAACATTATGAATTACCTCGAGAACAACGGTCTATTGACACACAGTCAACACGGATTCAGAATACATCGTTCTTGTGAAACACAGTTAGCTCTTTACTCATATCAAGTGTTCACTATTGACATGAATTTCAAATTGATTCCGTATTTCTAGATTTTCAGAACGCTTTTGACACTGTACCTCACAAGAGGCTTGTAATCAAATTCCGTGCTTATGGAATATGTTGTGCGACTGGATTAGCGATTTACTTTCAGAGAGGTCACAGTTCGTAGTAATTAACGGAAAGTCATCCAGTAAAGCAGAAGTGATTTTTGGCGTTCCCCAAGATAGTGTTATAGACTCTCTGCTGTTGCTTATCTATTAAAAACGATTTAGGCCACAATTTGAGTAGCCGTCCTAGGTTGTTTGCAGATTATGCTGTCGTTTATCGTATAATAAAGTCATCGGAAGATCAAAACAAATTGCGAAACGATTTAGAAAAAATATCTGTACGGTGTGAAAATTGGCAACTTGACTGTAAACAATGAAAAGTGTGAGGTGATGCACATGACGCTAAAAGCAATCCGTTAAACTTCGGTTGCATGATAAATCAATCAAATCTAGAGGCCCTAAAGTCAACAAAATACCTAGGAATTGCAGTTACGAACAACTTAAATGGGAAAGAGTGCATAGGAGATGTTGTGGGGAAGGCGAACCAAAGGCTGCGATTTATTGGCAGAACACTTAGAAGGTGCAACAGGTCTACCAAAGAGAATGTCTACACTACGTTTGTCCGTTTTCTTTTGTAATACTGCTGCGCGATGTGAAATCCATACTAGATTGGATTAACGGAGTACATCGAGAAAGTTCAAAGAAGAGCAGCACGTTTGGTATTATCGCGAAATAGAGGAGACATGATACAGGATTTGGGGTTAACATCATTAAAACAAAAGCGTTTCTCGTTGCGGTGGGATCTGCTCACGAAATTTCAATCATCAACTTTCTACTCCGAATGCGAAAATATTTTGTTGAAGCCCATATACATAGGGAGAAATGTCTTCTTAATAGAATAAAGGAAATCAGAGCTTGTAGGGAAAGATGTAAGTGTTCGTTTTCCCGCGCGCTGTTTGAGAGTTTAATAATACAGTAGAGTGTTATTGTAACGTGGTTCGATGAACCATCTGCCAGGCACTTAAGTGTGATTTGCAGAGTATCCACGTAGATGTAGATGTACTGAGTTCCTAGTCAGAAGTATCAAGTTTTAAATAACAGTCTGGCTACACTCATTTGGCTAAGAGTTTTCTTTACTAAGTGTAGGGAGATACTGGATTCACTCCTTACTCTGTCCGCAGCTCGTAGTTGCTACCGCTGGATCACGGGGTCCCGCGTTCGATTCTGGGCCGGGTTGGGGATTTTCTGGGCCCGAGGACTGAGTGTGTTGTCTTCATCATTTCATCATCATTCTCATCATTCGTGACTGTGGCTAGACTGGACTGTGAAAAAAATTGGGACTTTGTACGGGCGCTGATGACCGCGCAGTTGAGCGCCCCACAAACCAATCATCATAATCATCATCTGACTACAGGCTCCCTTTCTTCACGGCGGATCTTTGAAGAACGTGCTGTGCGAAACACTCAATGATTAGATGGGAGAAGATATTTCCTGCTGATCTCAGCATCCAGAAGTCCGAGAATCTCAGAAGGGCAAACTCCCTGAAGATGATTCTTTATCAGCAATCTGCATAATTGACTGTGTAGCTTGTTCGTCGAAAGGTGCACATAGACATGTTTCCAAATACACTGGTCTGCAAAACTTTAGAACGAAAGAAAGTGCACATTATGTGTCATTGCTAAGTAACATAGCTCTATGAAACTTTGGCCATACACAAGAATACTGCTAAAGTAAAGTACAGAAGGTAACTGAAAGAAATACGCAATGAGCCGTACGCAAATAACACTTTCATTCAAATAACAATTTCACTGAAGTCACAGCTATTTATGATGGTCCAGTCGGCAATACAAAGGCGGGACATGGTTCTTAATACGGTGTGTCATCACCGCGGATGTGTGACAATTCATGCTTTGCAACGTGCTCCCACGCTGGCAACAAGGAGTTCTTAAGGTAGGGCGTTCCATTCCCCCAGCAGCGAGGTTAACAACTGCTGGTTGGTCGGTGGTTCACGTGGACGTCTCCCTAACGCATTACACAGCTCGAATGGAACAGGCAGGCCAGTACGATCGTCGAATATCTTTTCGTTCCAAGAGCTCCTCCATCTGTGCAGGTCGATGCGGTCGCGGATTCACAAAAATGAAGTCAGAGCCGAATGCAAGCCCGAAAGGAGGCACGTGGATAAGGAACCCAGCGCCACTACGACGTTGGCCGGTGGGTGTGACGTGCTCAACCATGTAGAGATCACTACGCCCAAGCAACATTATACTTCCCAGCACCTTAACATCTGGACCACCAAAATGGTGCTCGACAATGTTTCTGGGTGCACAATGGGTTCCCCCCTCTCGTCGTATGAGGTTATGTGCAGAATTGTCGACCTACATCATTTTGGTGGTCCAAGTGATACAGCGTGGAGATGCATACTGCTGCATGAGTGTGCTGACCACCAGATCTTTTGACACGTACACACAATGCGCGACCTCATCGAAGTGCGAAGATGGAGGAACTCTTGGAACGAGAGCATTTTACGCGAATGAACTGGTCTGCCTGTTCCCCCGACTTGAATCTCATCGAGCACGTGTGAGATGCGTTGGGAAGAGGTATTGCAGCACGTCCAAATGCACCAACAGACCATCTAGCAGTTGTCAACCACAGCGTTGAGGGAATACCACGTCCTACCACAAGAATTCCTTACCAACCTTGTGTCCAGCATGGGAGCACGTTGCAGAGCATGAATTGCACACGTAGTGATCGCACACCCTATCAAGAAACATGTCGCGCCATTTGTACTGTAGAGGGGACCTTCATAAATTGCGGTAACTCCAGTGAAATTATTGTCTTTGAATAAAAGTGTCAGTTTTGTTCGGCTCATTGTGTATTTTTTTTACTTACCTTCCTGCACTATATTTTAGCAGTTCTTTCTAAAGTATGGTCTAGGTTCATGGAGTTATGTTACTTGGCAGTGACACACAACGCGAAGTTTTGCACACCAGTATATCCGGCCGCAACTACATCGTGAGCACTTAGCAGTTTCATTGGTATGCAGCCAAACACTGGTTTTTAACGTCCCAACGTCATCACATCGCCAGATGTCCCGATTTTCGCGGGACGTCCCGATTCTTAGGAGTGTCGTGACCCGTCCCGCGTAAGTCAAATGTCCCGACGTTTGGGCACTGCTAATAGTTCGAAATATAACACGTATTCAATTCAGAAGTGACCGAGTACACGTATACGTCATACAAAAGAAAGAAAGCGGTGCGCGGGACGAGACGATCTGCCGATGAACTAAAGGAACGCGTCAGCTCATGCCCGAACTTTACGTTTAGGAAATACTGAGCCTCCTGGATGTTTTCTATGTATATGCAGCTACCAGAGCCCGGTGATTCCATCATTTCTTGGTCTATCCTGACACTAATAGCGCCAGAATATCTGACAGATATCGCGGCTGAATCCCAAGGATCCGGTTTTCTTACCGGTCGTGCGTGCACAGCCAATCGAAGTGACGGAAAACGTCCGAGGTTGGGCGACGAGAAAAACTACGTTCACAAATAATCTAACTATTAATTACGCATATTAAATCTCAATTATGGATATTTAAACAATTTACTGACTTGTGTTGAAGCACGTCGGAAATTTTTTATTACCAGCCTGTAGTTGGTAGTTTTGATAAATAGAACAGCATTTCTGATTTTAATTGTACGAGTGTATCAACTTAATACCTAATACATTGTAAGGAATGACTAAAAATTTACATCATTTTTTAATGTTGCGATTTTTAGTCCCTCAAACCGCCGATTTTTTAAACCACCAGTCGTTATGTTCCAATTTTCTGCAAATTGGATGTGGTAACATTACGTCGTCATGAATAGACAAAGATGGTGAACTGAAGCGGCCATAATGTGGGCCATGTTGGCATTCGTTTTGAAGGGTTTAAAGGAAATCCTAGAAAACCGAATAATGCTGAAACAGGTTGGTCAGACGGGGATTTGAACGCAGTTTACCACGAATTCAAATCTTTGTCCCATTGTCAACCATATGGCCCATGAGATCTGCCCACATGCTCATAGTTGCACATTGTTCCGTGCAAGTGCGTTTGAAAATGAGCTCAAACGGACGTCGGTAAGTGTTCTGCCGTATCCCGTACACACAATTGGCACAGTTCGAGGCCCATTTTCTCATGCAGAGGGAGACGTTTAAGCATGCAGCAGGCGCCTCGAATAGTCCGATATACTAGCATATAAAGTAGGTGGCGACGTGCGGCAAGACAAACGCATGCGCGGAATCCCTCGGCCTTGGACGCCCGCGCACACGTGACTTGAATCTGCCTTCCTGTCGAACAGCAACATTATTGTTCTACTGGAAAAGGACATTTCGCTCACAAGTCGACTAACGACCGTAATGAACGAAGCTTACACATAAAGAGGCCTTTACAATGGCATTGGCACTATATTATTGGAGCATTTTAGAAGTCTCCGAACAGCTGTATGCGTAGGAAAAAGCAAAGTAAATATTACTAAAGTTATTTAAAGTTCGTCCTTTCATCTGCTAAAAAATGGGTATTTGTAGCACCATTAGAGTTTTGTTTCGTCGGTTTAATACGTCGTCAGTGGTAGCGCTTTTACTGATCACTAGAAGTGTCGCATGTTGCTAATTTTCCAGGTTTTCTGCGATGGGAACTGACGTGTTTGGCCTAATTTCACGGTGTTGTGCAACACTACACATTTCTTGACGTGAAATACAGCGAAATATAGCACCAAGATAATTTGATTACCTTCACCTGGGAAAATAGCAGGCGCGTTTCGTTAGGAAAACGTAAACAAACATTAGTAATGCTATATTTCGTTGTATTTAACGTCAAGAACTGTGTTATGCTGCACACCAACGTGAAATCAGGGCAAAAACATCAGTGCCCACCGCATTATGACTGGTAAATTTGGAAGCATGCGACTCTGCTAGACGTAAGCGGAAATCAGAAAAAAATACTACCACTGACAATGTTTTAAGTCTACTAAACGAAACGCATATGGAGATGTAAATATAGATTTTTTAAAAGATTTAATAACTGTAAAGTAACAACGGACACTATGGTCTCATACCGGCCGATGTGGCCGTGCGGTTCTGGACGCTTCAGTCTGGAACCGCGTGACCGCTACGGTCGCAGGTTCGAATCCTGCTTCGGGCATGGACGTGGGTGATGTCCTTAGGTTAGTTAGGTTTAATTAGTTCTAAGTTCTAGGCGACTGATGACCTCAGAGGTTAAGTTGCATAGTGCTCAGAGCCATTTGAACCATCTAAATCACTATGGTCTCATACATAATAATGATTGCTTGTGGATCAGTGGCTGGATGCATATCTTTCAATTGAGCATCTTAAGAAAGTAAAGAATGATAGAACCCACTTATCTACGCGCGAAAATTTCAGTGGCCGACCAGGATTCGATCCCACGACCTTTCGGTTTCAAAGCACACGCTTTAATACTAGACCGCCAGGGGCCCGACAGCCACACAAATGAAGAAAGTAAAAATTCTGCATGCATAGTTATTTCCACACATTTGGTCACTTTTGTGTTGTGTGAAACTGTCTTGACAGCGTGTTTCTACGGTGTTCAGATGGTTCAAATGGCTCTTAGCACTAAGCGACCTAACATCTGAGGTCATCAGCCCCTAGACTTAGAACTACATTAACCTAACAAACTAAGGACATCACACTCATCCATGCCCGAGGCAGGATTCGAACCTGCGACAGTAGCAGCCTCGCGGCGCCGGACTGAAGCGCCTAGAACCGCTCGACCACAGCTGCCGGCAAGAAGATAGTAATAAACTCTATACACTTTGGCAAAAGTAAATTGTAGCCAATGGAGATTATATTGATGGCTAAGGGAGGTATATGAAATATCGCTTTTGGGCTGCTGAAGAGCAAGCGTAGTTCGTGAAAGACCCCTTCACTCTCCATATGTTACTACGTGGTGCGCCGAAGCAACAGCGGACACTATGGCCTCATACATACAAATTTCGTGACCGACCTGGTGGTGTAACTGGGCCTTTTTTTATGAGGGCGACTTGTACACATGTTGAATACTTTCTTTCTGCAACACAGCACAAATGCAGGCTTGGCAGTTGTGACAAACATTTTTCCTGGAGGCCTCATTTTGGGGACGTGCAGGGACTACACAGATCACCAGACTTATCCACTGGTAACTAGTTTTGTTGGGTTTTTGAAAGAGCGTATCTATGTTAACTAACATGAAAGCTTAATGCAGTTGAAAGCTGTCAGTTAAGAGGAAGTAGGTTTGATTGACCAACGCTAATTGGACAGAGCCGTGATTAGTTTTGGACAAAGATGAAAATTGAATTCGAGAAAAATAGCCGCTACTTGGAAGACGTAATATACCGTAAATGACCATGTAAATCAAATCGGAGAAGTTAACATTTGATTCTGCAAAAGTGTTTTCTTTTTCTTCATTTGTAAACTGTACGTTTCCCGTATGTCATCCTGTACCTGATGTGGAAACTGGGCACACCATCGCATTTGAGGTGTATCAGATCTTTAATAATTGACACGAACGTCACCGGTGAACCATTCAGCAGTTCGTGCGTCTATTTTGAAGCCGGGAGGAGTGCCTTTGGGACAACGTTACGCTGTGAGCTCCGGTAGCCGAACGTTTTGAGTGAGCGCGGCGCGAGGCGTGGTTTCCGAGAGCGGTGAGCGGCCATACGCGTCCGCGGCCTTGGGTTCGAGCCCCGACAGCGACCCGCAGTCAGGGCCGGGCGGGGCCGCGCCCCTGCCTCCGTATCTCCGCTACATCGCTTGTTCTTTCTTAATTCCTCGCCGCCTGCCTTGCCAGTATTTATCCCTCCACGATCCCAGATTTGAGCTGAGCCGCCGTGTGTTTCATTCGTCATAAAACACTTATTACTTCCTATAGTTCAGCAAGTAAATACATAAAAAATATTCACACATTTAGGGTCTTCCTGCCACCTTTTTTTGGGAGATAGATCTATTTTGCGGTGCTTTCCTAAATGTCGTCCACGAACAGCGGACTGGAATTGGTAATCGCGCCTTGATATAAATTTTTCCACTCTCCTCTGGCCTGCTGCAGCAACAGTGGTTCCATGTTTCAAATGAAAGACAGTCCCTGATGAAATGTTTATTGACTAATAGCGCGCTCTTAGCGTATCATCAGATTAACTGCAAAACGTGACAACGTAATTATTACGTGAAAGTTTTGATTCGCCAGTCTACCTAAACCATTTCAGTAGCAGAACAAACAAATGGTGCGAGGATGCAAACATACCTAAAAAAGGCAGCAGAGGACACATTCGACAGAATTAGGGACCGTGCTGGCAATCACCTTAATCAATATTAAAACCAAGGGGGAAAATTCGGTTGAAGCGTGAAGCAATTGTCAAATTGAAGAAAAAAACCATGAAACGATGAAGTGACCATGCAGGAACGAAGAACCACGAAATACACCCTGAGCCGAATATTCAGGATAAGGGAGGCAATAAACACACTAAGCACCTGTAACAAACGGTGTAGATAGGTCCACGTTCACTGGCTCGCGTCTCACTAATACTGTAGCCGATGAAAAGTGTGTTGAGTCGTGAAGGTCGCTGAGTCAAGTGAGGAAAAGGTGGAGTTTGATGGGAAGGGCCGTGTGTCGGCGGTGGAAGTGTCGGTAACATAAATACACGACTTATGTTGGCTGATCAAATTGAAATAATAAATTAAACAAGAGCAAGTGATAGAAAATCAAGAAGTTAAGTACTGAGCCTACAAAAATAATTTCCTTTCCAGTGGTTCCGCAGATTGCATAAGATCGAAGCATCAGTGAAGCTGAAACTATCTAGCTGTCAAAAATAACTTTACAAGAACACACACATAGATTGTAAACGTGTAAGTAATAAAATTTATTTTAATTTATTTATTTAATCGTATGGTTAGGAAATCGTATGGCAGGAAATAATAACAAGTCGCCGCGTTAGAAATAAGGTTTCTTGAGTTAAGAAAATATGGGAAAATGCAAGGTGCTTGTATATATTACGAAAAGATGTCAACAGCTTTGGTCGCATCCGCATTAGGAGAGGCGCAGATAGTGCATGAATGTGATTGCTATTGTGGAATGTTTCGTCGGTAGTTGGAGGAACACAGGCTTACTAACCCTCAAACGCTAGGGTGACTGGAGATGAAATAGACGGTACGGTCGGGTCGGATCCGACCCGCCCACTCTTCGAGGGTGCTTGTGTGGATGTAGGTACACAAAAAGTATTATTATTGAGTAATAAAGTTTATTGGTAGTATGTTACATGACAGAAGTTCTTTTTGTAGACATAACATACAACCGTTAGCCCTTAGCGGATGCCAAATCAAGTAGAAGCACCTATACAAAATGGAACACAATTCCTGTCGTTTTCGACAAAACACAAAATAATGTAAAGAAAAAATGACAAACTTCCAGAAATAGAAAGGCATATCATATATACGTTTCCTCACTGGAATCATCAGTCACACATCTAACTCTCAATACTGTTTTATGCCCACTACGTATGCATGAATTGCATTTGGCACAAAATTCATTTCGCTTTCTGTCTTTAGAAGGATCACAAAAGTAACACCTTCTTCGTTTTGTCTACAAATTCTGATTATGTGTGACAGTAGATTGTTCCCCTTTTTTCCTAGCGCCTTGGCAGCTATTAAATGAAGACCTTTCGAAATACGTCGGTTGGGCACCGTTTTTCCCATCACGGGTTTCGTCAAAACCGACGCAAGACTTTTTTTAGGAACATGGCCCTTGCACGTTCTCGGAATGAATCTTGATTCGTATTAAATTTAAATAAAACTAAACTCTCCAGAGCTACGATGTCTAATGTTCTGAAGAAGTTATCAGTGTACACCTTCGCTTTTTCCGGTTGGTAGTCTTGTCTTTGCAAATTTTGTCCAACACGCCCACTCCACTAGGTTACAGAGTTCAACAATCGGGGCTTGCTTGACTCATCGCTTATTGTTCCACTGTGGTGCTCTGTTGACATTAGAACAACTTTTTTATTCTTTGCAGGTGTTAAAGAAACCAACATTTTGCTCCCCTGATAAACGAACTTTACAATTCCAGCTGGCGCCGTTGACAACATGGATAGTGGTATCCCACGCTTATTTTTACGTAGTATACCGACCAACGGAGGTCCATCACAATCTGTCTTCGATCAAACTCAAATAATCGCACGCCTTCCCCATTCTACACACGGAGAGCACGATCACTGATACTACATACTCCATGCGTATGTCTGACTAGCAGTCATTCCTCGCCGGCCGGAGTGGCCGTGCGGTTCTAGGCGCTGCAGTCTGGAGCCGAGCGACCGCTGCGGTCGCAGGTTCGAATCCTGCCTCGGGCATGGATGTGTGTGATGTCCTTAGGTTAGTTAGGTTTAATTAGTTCTAAGTTGTAGGCGACTGATGACCTGAGAAGTTAAGTCGCATACTGCTCAGAGCCATTTAGTCATTCCTCGCAAGGTGACGCTGCTATCGCCTAGTTTAATATCTGCAGAAGGTTGGTGGTCTTAATGTTCTGGCTAATGAGTGTACAGTCTGTATGTTAGAACAGATGCGCAGCAGATTGCTCGTTCAAAAATCACATTTGAATGTTGCTTGTTTGTGAAAAGGTCATGAAATGCCTCGTGTAAGAAGAATAAACGTGTACCAGCATACGTCTGGAATCGCTCGTGCTGGCTGGGACTGCCATGCGAATATGGAGTCGATGATTTCACGAGGGCCTTGCTTAATGGCATGCAAGAACTGAGCGGCAGCAGGGACTAGGACCCGAGATGACATATATATTGTTGGCTCGGGCGTGAAGCATCGTACAGACAGGTCACGAACCTTGATTCAAGAAACGGTCTTATTTGCAGCAAGACAAGTACCCACACTCGACACTAGTCACAGTGGTGGTCGTATTTTCGGACGAATGACAGTTCTCCATGCAACACAACGATGGGCGTATCTGTGTGTGGAGACTGCATTCGCCATCATCATGCGGTTCCATCATCTGGCGTGCTGATTTCGGGTACCAGTGGGTGTACTACAGAGTCGCCTCTTCTTTTCTTAGCCGCCAATTTGGACAGTAGCCATTAAGCGTCTGAAAAGTTACAGCTCGGGGCTGTGCCCTCTCTTCGAGGTTTCTGTGACGTTATCTTTCAACAAGATAGCCCAATACCGCATATTGTTAGTGCTGTCCTAACCAACCTCGATACAGAGAGCATTTGTCGCTCTGAACATCACATTCTTCAGATTTCTCTCGTACTGAAGACATCGGGCTATGGACTGCCGAGAGGCCGGCCGGAGTGGCCGAGCGGTTCTAGGCGCTACAGTCTGGAACCGCGCGACCGCTACGGTCGCAGGTTCGAATCCTGCCTCGGCCGTGGATGTGTGTGATGTCCTTAGGTTAGTTAGGTTTAAGTAGTTCTGATGACCTCAGCAATTAAGTTCCATAGTGCTCAGAGCCGTTTGAACCATTTGTTGCTCGAGAACAAGCACGTAAGAATTGCTATCGGTATATCCGCCTCTCTTTTTCTTGCTCGCAAGCAGGACGCCACCTCGGCTGAAACACGAGCTGGCTTTGTCAGGGTGCAATAAAGCACCGCTGCAAGGTAAACAAATACGGCAGTTGTCGCCAGCGGGCGCCGTCGCCTTCGCGCACGACTTGCCTCTTGGCAGTGGAGCAGTAGCTGTAGGGGCGCGGGCGCACCGCGGCCTTGCCGTCCCAAGGACGCGCCGCGGCGTGGTGTGGCGTGGCATGGCGTGGAAGCCGCCAGCGCCCACAGGGACGGCCCGGCGCGACCGGCTGCTACCGTGTACCACGCCAGCCTGCTTCTGCCGTCTGCCACCAGCGTCAGCGCTGCGCTCGTCAATCGACTTCGTTCAAATGGCTCTGAGCACTATGGGACTCAACATCTGAGGTCATCAGTCCCCTAGAACTTAGAACTACTTAAACCTAACTAACCTAAGGACATCACACACATCCATGCCCGAGGCAGGATTCGAACCTGCGACTGTAGCGGTCACGTGGTTCCGGACTGAAGTGCCTAGAACCGCACGGGCACCGCGGCCGGCTCATCAATCGACTGGTGGTCGTTCGCTGCAGCAGTATTCGCCTGACAAGCTAGAAAGCCGGATCACGCAGAGTACGGCCGATTTATTTCCAAGGCAGCCAACTCTGTCACGTACGCATAAATACCTCTACATCCGCATATACAGGGTGAGTCGCGTAAGACGTAACACCCCCATTACTCAGGGGGGGGGGGGGTTGCACGTATCGACAAGTGGTGTTCGGCGAATCATAGCCGACTTTGGGGCACATACTTTGGTACATGCACAATAATCACAACGTTTATATTGACCGAGATAATGAGGCAAGTACATGTAACGCATGTTGCTATTGTGATTCAAACTTCGCTCAAAAGACGCTGGGAAATATTGTACGATTGAAGGGTGAGGCAGTCGGAAGCGGCTGCAGACTGTAAACACGCCTCGCGCGACCCGCAGGCCGACTTGCCGTGCTCTATGCAGCATGCACGGCCTACGCTACGAAGGTAAATCCTCATCCGCCCTCTTTTAAGCGAAGTTTGAGTCACAATAGGAGCATGCGTTACATGACCATACGCGTCTTTTCCAGAGCGTTTGAATGATGGTAAAAAAAGTATAGCGTCCCATTTAAAAAACATGTACTTGCCTCATTATCTCGGTCAATATAAACGTTGTGATTACTGTGCATGTACCAACGTATGTGTCCCATAGTCCGCTATGATTCGCCGAAAACCGCATGCCGATGCGTGCAATCGCGCCCAGAATAAAGGGGGTGTTACGTCTTACGCGACTCACCCTTTATATTGCGCATGTCACTGTGAAATATATGGCAGAGGGTGCTTCGTACCAATATTAGCGATTTTATGATCATTGTATTTTTCTTCTTAGAGACCCTCATCCTTCACGAGTACTGATTATTAGTACAGAGATCCGTAGTTTGTCCATTACTTTTCTGACTAGCGACTCTGTGCCCACTCCAGACCATTGGCTTTAGTTCTATAGCCACCATAACCTTTTACTTTCTGGACCACGTGTGCCATCAATCTTGAAGGTTTGGATAAAAACATGAAAATGTCGCCAGAAATGCATATTAAAACATAAATGCAGATGCTAGCCAAGCCTGCAGGTTGTAGCGGTGTTTTTGACCACGAACGGCACCTGCCCAGTGTTCTCTATACGTTGTACGTGTCAAACGTAGCCACAATAGTTTTTTGTGTAGGTCTGAGTCAGTTATGTTGGAGCAAGGTGACTTCGAACGTGGGCAAATTGTTGGCATGGTGCGTGCTCCGTAACAAAGGTAGTCGCAGCGTCTTTTGTTTCAAGAGGCGCCACATACAGGGAAAGCGGAAAAACGTCCGCTAAGTCACAAGGCGGACTAAAGTATGTTTCGAGTTATCGTGACAGACGGTCACTGAAGAGGATTGTGACGACAAATAAAAAAACAGCAGCTTCAAACGTCACTGCAGAACTTAATCTCGCACTCGCTAATCATGTCAGCACGAAAAACAACATGAAAGGAGCCCAATAATCAGGAAATTTCAGAGCTATATGGAATTCCAAAACCACTCATCAATGCTGGAAATGACTGTAAAGGAGAACATGGTGTCGAAGCTGTAAAATCTGGACTATGGCGGTATGGAAGAATGTCATTTGGTGGGATGAATCTTGTTTCACACTGTTTACAGCTTCTGGCCGAGTCACTGAAGAGGATTGTGACCAAAAATAAGAATGCAACATGGTGGGGATTTGGTGATGATTTGGACATCCATATCGTGATATTCCGTGGGCCCCGTGGCTGCTCTGCAAGGTCACATTACTGCTCAGGATTATGTGATCATTTTGGCTGATGAGTCCGTTCCACGGTACAGTGTTTGTTCCCCAACGGTGATACTGTGTTTCAAGATGACCTAGGCCCCTTTCATACAGCCCGCCTCGTCCAGTACTCGTTGTGTGAGCACGAGGATGAACTGTCGCATCTCTCCTGGCCATTAGCCACCACATCTCAATATTACTGACCTTTGTGGTCTACTTTGGAGAGAAGGTTATGTGATCGCTATCCACCTCCATAATCGTTACCTGAACTTGCCACTGTTTTGCAGAATGAATGCTGTACGAATTACATTCCCTTACAAAACATACCACCTGTATTTATCCATGCTGAGACAACTGGAAGCTGTTTTGAATGTCAAAGGATTTCCTACACCGTATTAGGCATTGTGTCGTGTTTACGGTGTTTTGTTTACCCCCTTCATTAGTTAAAAAATTTGGCAAAGGTATTCGAGTTTTCTTCTCTTGACGGTATGAATGTTTCTAAATCTTTGTTTATTCGACGCAGTGCTGCTGCACTTGTGACTATCTGCCCATGACGTACTTCATATCCTTCGGTACTCCTCAATTCAAATGCCTCCAAATTTTTACGTAATACTACGATAAGTGTCTACAACTCCGCAGAGCAGCGTACTGAACAAGTTCCATAGATACAGCCGAGTCACGACTTGTGAGAACTTCCTTCCATTTCTGGAATGAATTTCTGGCCTGTTCAATTCTGCAGCGAATTTCCTAAGAAAAGTCCCAGTTATGGCCGATTTGACACTCCAAATATTTATATAATGAAATCCTTTCCATCATATCATTACTGAGAGCAAGAGTGCCCTGAATTTAATCTTGGTTTCTGCTTACAGCCACCTATTTAGTCTTTTTGACGTTTAAATGTAGCCCCCATGGTGTTGCTCACTTCGGTAGGGATGATTAGTAGTTCTTGCATATCTTTCAGCTCGGTTGCAAGTGAGACACCGTCATCGGTATATCTGATGTTATTGGTGTTAACCGCATTAATTACCACTCCCTGATATTTTGCATCAAGAGTATTTCGGATAATCTTCTCAGAACAGGCATTGAAAAGGAATGGGTAGAGTATGTAGTCCTGGTGAACTATCATAATCGATACTTCTTCCGACAGCAAACTATGGACATACACATCCACACTTTAGTCGTAGTACCCGTCTTTATATTTTGTTTCGGGAATGGAAACTAATTCCACGTGCTCCGTTTCTGCGATATTCAACTGCCTTTGTTGTTGTTGTGGTCTTCCGTCCGTAGAGTGGTTTCATGCAGCTCTCTACGCTACCCTGTCCTGCGCAAGTCTCTTTATCACGGAATAACTACTGCAGCTTACATCCTTCTGATTCACCTCTTGGTCTTACTCTACAATGTTTCCCCCACATTTCCTTCCAGTACTAAACTGGTAATCCCTAGATGACTCAGAACGTCTCCCATCAACCGATCCTTTCTTCTAGTCATGTTGCGCCACAGATTTCTATTCTCCCCAATTCTGTTCATTATTTTATCGTCAGTTATGTGATCTACCCATATAATTTTCTGCAGCACCACATTTCAAAAGCTTATATTCTCTTCTGTCTAAACTATTTATCGACAACGTTTCACTTCTATACATGGCTGCACTTCAGATAAATACCTTCAGAAAAGACGTCATAACACTTAAATCTGTATTCTATGATAACAAATTTCTCCATATGCTTTTCTTTCCATTGCCAGTCTACATTTCACATCCTCTTTACTTCAGCCATCGGCAGTTATTTTTTGCCCAAACCGAAAAATTCTTCCACAGCTTTAAGTGTCACGTTTCCTACTCTGAGTCTCCCAGCACCACCTGATTTAATTTGACTACGTTCCATTATCCTAGTTTTGCTTTTGTTGATGTTCATCTTATATCCTCCTTTCAAGACACTGTCAATTCCGTTCATCTGCTCTTCCAAGTTCTTTACAGTCTCTCACAGAATTACAATGTCATCGGCAAATATCAGAGTTTTTATTTCTTCTCACTGAACTTTAATTCCAACTCTAAATTTTTCTTTGATATCGTTTGCTGCTTGCTCAGTGCGCAACTGCGTAACAGCGAGGATAGACTGTAGCTCTGTCTTACTCCTTTCTCAACCACTTCTTACCTGCGACTCTTATAACTGCCGTCTGGTTTCTGTACAAGTGGTAAATAGCCTTTCGCCCCCAGTATTTTACCCCTACTATCTTAATAATTTCAAAGAGAGTATTCGAGTCAACGTTGTCAAAGCTTTCTTTAAGTCTAGAAATTCTATAAACGTAGGTTTGTCTTTCCATAAACTAAGATAAACTATAGGGTTAGTATTGAATCGCGTTTTCCTCCATTTCTCAAAAATCCAGACTGATCTCGGACGTCGGTTTTTACCAGTTTTTTCATTCTTATGTAAAGAATTCGTGTTAGTATTTTCAACTATGACTTGAGTCAGAATATTCTGAAATAATTATAGCATGCCTGGGCTTACCGCTACAAGGCCTGTCTTTTGGAACCAGAACACGTGACATCATTAGTGTGAAACAAAGTCAAGATATATTCCTGCTATGTTCTTCTGCAAGTCTCGTGTGGCTGTGTCCATGACCAAAATAAACAATAATACTGAGAGTGCTGACCCATCACGTAGCCAAAATGTCGATGGAAAGTTGCCAATTGGATCCACCAAACAACAGCTTTACGACAGTAAAATGATTTTGAGTGTTAGTCCGCGTCATTACACAACACGAAAACAATCTATACATCCTCGCCCCTAAGCGGACCGCTGTAAAGCTGATCGAAACGCCGGTTGTAAAGTTATTTTAACGTTTTATAACGACGCGGGTTAACGTGTAAAATGATTTTACTCACTGGTAGTAGAAGCAGATGAACGTATGGCAGTTTTACGTGTTCTTGTAGAGTATTTTGATCCAGTCACTATTCAGGCTAGTCGTAGTCACTGAGAGTGTACCAGATTAGTTGATTTGGAACGTCGTCAAGATTTTTAAATCTACGAAAGCACTGTGTCTTGGTGTGACTTTCTCTTAACATTTTTCATTGAGCCGACGTGGTATAACTGTTCATGTTAGTAGAGAGGCAATGATTCAAGAGCCTTTTAAATATCTTCATTTATGTGGTAGGAGACGAAATGGATGAAAGTTTCCACATCTGAGTCGTTCACACCTGGTCTTATCAACCAATCAGTTCGTACTTGCTTGATGATTGTAACGAAGTCTAAAGACTGTTACCCAGGATATCATATCTTCATGCCGACGTTTCCTCAATTTCCAAAAGTTTGAGTCCTTTTCATCTACATCGGGTGTTCAAACTTTTGAATATTGAGGAGAATGGCGATACTGAAGTGATATCCTGAATGCCTTCAAGTTCTCTGCGCTGTTCAATTCCCTAGTTGTTTCCAGAACGTTAAATGATACGAAGTTTCCTACAGTTACATGCTTTTAAACACCGAAGTTACACCATCTCTGCGCATTTGTCAATTAAACGAGATTTATGTCCAAACTAGTGTATTTATAACAACCGGACAAAAAACTAGCGATCCCCAAGTCACTTGAGCCTAATACCGTGTAACACCAGCTATAGCGCGGATAACGACCTCAGTCTGCCGAAGAAGACTGTAAGATACGTTATATCGAGCTGAAGACAGTAATTGATGACAGGAACCCCTACAGCTATCAAATTACACGTGTGTTGATTGCTACGTTTGCCTGCTGTTCCAAATACTCCCACACATTTTGAAACCGAGTTCCTCTGACAAGCCGTGGCCCGAGTCCCCGGGTCTTGTCGCGCTGTTGTTGTACCATGTTACATGGCCGCCATAGGTACAGAGTATCTTCTATATACGGTTGACAGTTTTATTTATTTATTTATTGTTCCGTGGGACCACATTAAGGAGAAGTCTCCATGGTCATGGAACGAGTCAATACATGAAATTATAACACGATTGTAGAAACAGATAAAATGAAATATAAGAAACATATTCAGGTGACACGTCATTAGTTTAAATAAAGAAAATCAAGAATGTAACACTGGAATTTGCTTAATTTTTTAGCTCTTCCAGGAGCTCCTCGACAGAATAGAAGGAGTGAGCCATGAGGAAACTCTTCAGTTTAGACTTAAAAGCGTTTGGGCTACTGCTAAGATTTTTGAGTTCTTGTGGTAGCTTATTGAAAATGGATGCAGCAGAATACTGCACTTCTTTCTGCACAAGAGTCAAGGAAGTGCATTCCACATGCAGATTTGATTTCTGCCTAGTATTAACTGAGTGAAAGCTGCTAACTCTTGGGAATAAGCTAATATTGCTAACAGCAAACGACATTAAAGAAAATATATACTGTGATGGCAATGTCAGAATTCTCAGACTATTGAATAGGGGTCGACAAGAGGTTCCAGAACTTACACCACACATAGCTCGAACAGCCCGTTTTTGAGCCAGTCCGTGCTGGTACGCCAAAACATTGGGCAGTTCCATTCACTCTGTGGTCATGGCCACGTCCAAATATACAGGGATGGGCAAAAGTAGGGAAACACCAAAGATATTGCACTTAACCATGTCTGATACGGTATAAGAAATCTTGGGCGTTTAAAACAGCTCCCAATCATCTGGGAACTTGTCTCCAATCGAGCACTTGCAGGGATTTCATGGGACGAGAAGTGGCTTGTCCGACTCGTCAACTAACTCTTACAGAAATACGTCGCATAACGTATCCCAGGACAATATTCGCTATATGTGCAATCGACTGGAAGCCAGAGATAGCGCCTGCATTGTCGCCCATGGAAGCTGCACCATGTACTAATACCGGTGTTTCAGCATGGGTTGATGTCTGATAATTCAGAACCGTCTCTGCTGTTGATCTGTTAATGTTATCATTTCATGTACTCGGTATTCACTATTGCAACAATAAATCTTGAGTGAACTGGAAGCCTCTAAATGAATGTGCTAACTTTTTTGCGGGAGTGTACTGCGGCTGGACAACAAACGAAAATGAATGAGCTTTCCTGAAGAAATTAAAATTTGTTCCCACATATATGCATTTCCTAATGATATCCTAAAGGACCAGAGTCATCCAACAAAACTTGTTTGAGGAATTTCCAGAACTTGCCCATATAGCCAGAAACTTTGTAGGGCGAGCCTGTGAACTCTTCCTCGTTTTTCCTTTATTATTTATAAATGTGATTCAAACTGCGAGTCAAATATGTAATTTTAATTCTTTGATGAAAATTGTTCCGGTCACGAAAATTGATAACTGTCGGGAAAACGATATGTTGCCCACATGCACCACCGTATCCATATCCGGCGACGCCTAAGCGCTGAGGATGACACGGTGGCCGGTCAGTACAATTGGACCTTCAAGGACTGTTCGTCCGGTGTCTTTTTTTTTTTTTTTGTAAAACATACTATATTATTTTTATTTTATCCAGTTTGTTGTCAGTGTCGTAACGATGTACTGACTGAAGATTTCAATATGTATTACGCTAACTGAAGCTAGGTTAAAACCCGAAACGCGTATTAGCGTAAATAGAAATACATAAAAAAGTGTCTGGTTGCTCTCTTTCCTGGAATAATATAATCCGCAGCCTCGGAGCTTAACCGCCAATAAAGTGGATAAATTATTAATGTTGATCGCCTTTTTCCATCAGCAAGGGCGTAATCAATCGCTAATTTCTATCCGAGGGAGATGGGGTAAGACGATGAAAACCGTGCCACTGACTGTCGCCTGACCTCCGTACCGTAATGGTAGCAACAGGTCTACATACTGCGGATGTCCGACAACGCGTGAGGACGGCTCTTCGAGCGATTTGACGAGAAGCGTTTGCTGACTGTTTCCAACAGCTTTACAACCGGAGTCAGATGTGTGTTGTAGCTCACTGTGATTACTTTCGAGGCCAGTACAGGTATTTTATTTGTAGCTGTTGCTTTCTTTAGGTTCTGAGACCATTCGCCGAACTTCTGTGAGATTTAGGAACTTATTAAATATTACTGTATAATTTTGTTTCCCAGTTTCTAAATTTAGTTTTAGGGGGTTCTTCAGATGCTCATTTTTTCCATTAGAAGGTTACTACACGATCTGTTTCACTATATATAGCAGTTGAGCGCTAACTTACAGCTGGGAAAAGAGAATCGGTTTTAGATCTAAACTGCCTGTCGTATTAACG
Source organism: Schistocerca cancellata (assembly GCF_023864275.1). Taxonomy (NCBI): domain Eukaryota; kingdom Metazoa; phylum Arthropoda; class Insecta; order Orthoptera; family Acrididae; genus Schistocerca; species Schistocerca cancellata. The sequence continues at coordinate 380,747,171 of NC_064634.1, read as the reverse complement.
AGCGTTGGTCTGGTACATCGGTTGGCAATAATGTGCTGTTTGAAGGGATTACCGTTTGTGTTTATACGAGTTCCGGGACTGTTATTCAGATCGGTCTCAGAAACACAAGACAAGAACACAAACTAAAATTCAGAGAATTAAGTTCGCATGATACATACATAGACGACGCAGTAGAAATGTTTCCCCTTAGATTTAGATTACATTGTAGCGTCAGAAAGCGGTTTTGGTCATAGAAACAATGGAAGAATATCCATGATGAATGAACCCTAAAACTGCGCTCTGGCCAGCCGCTGTGGCCGAGCGGTTCTAGACGCTTCAGTCCCGAACCACGCGGCTGCTACGGTCGCAGGTTCGAACCCTGCCTCGGGCATGGATGTGTGTGATGTCCTTAGGTTAGTTAGGTTTAAGCAGTTCTAAGTCTAGGGGATTGATGACCTCAGATGTTAAGTCCCGTAGTGCTTATTGCCATTTTTTTTTTAACTGGGCGATAACGCATGGAAAAAGCAGATAAAATTTTCTTTTATGAAGCAAATATAACTCATGTTTAGTTGTTACTGTTTTAATACCTTGTGACCACCGACAGATGAGTATTATTTCTAAGGAAACTATAAATGTCTTTTTCGTGCGCCGTATGTCCTCATCAAAGAGAAGTCTAGTTTTATTGCCACCATACAATTTAGTATTAAACCGCACGAATTAGAAAACGCTGTCACAGAAGAACACGGTTTCTGCGGGCTGCGGACTGCAGGCGCAATTGTAGGCGTCTTCAACAAATTAACATCCTGACCGCGGTAGTTACTGTGTAGTACAGTGAATTTAGGTACCCGCCAATTACTTTTTATTGATTTATGCTTTTGAATATAATACGACACATGGAGCGAATACTTATTAGTATTTAATTACAAATAATTTACAAGACGCCATTACGGGAACGGTGATTTATGAGCTCGCGTATAGGGAGCGCGGTCGAGACCTGACCTTGGCTGGCGTTGTCCCGGAACTGACGCTATCTTGATTCTGCTGATAGCCTACATCGTAACCTCAGAACATGACTCATACAGAGATTATGAAAACAGCCTCATGTATTTCGAAGAACATTTGCATAAACCGGTTTATTGGAGTACGAACGTGATTTTAAGTACGTTTATTACAGGTATCCGTGTTCATCAAGTACTCTAACTGGTTCAACATTTTGTGTGTTTTTTTTCTGTTACCTGTTTCTGCTTCTCATACTTAATGAGTGAAATGCGGGATACAAGAAGAACTGTAACGGCTTCCACGTTGCATGTTGGAGGAGGACTAATCCGATTCGATGAGCCGGGTGAGACGAAACAACGGACTGGAGTTCTCATTCTGCTGAGATCAACAACAGGAAGCACTGCTGAGAGCCACTTGCAATAGAAGTACAGTACTTATTGGTACCACTCTTCAATTTGTAGGTCTTTGAAGTAATTCAAGGGTCGTAAGGCAGATATATTTGTCCTGCTCGCAATTCCGTCAAACATTGCTCTACGACTGAGTGTTAAGAGCTGTAAAGAATTATCACAAAAGTGAAAGGACAGTATTAGGACGATAGTTTACTCTTCATATGGAGATACATCGAAAGCATACGAGGGTTTCTAAAATCGAACTTATTTTTCAAAATAAGGCTCTTATACTTTGTTAGCAGCATGGAAAGCTGCATCGAACCAGTCTTCGAAGTGAATACCACGAAACTAAAAACAAAACTTTGTTAACAGTTACCTGCAAAAGAGCTTATTAAAATCCCAAGTTATCATCCAGAACATTTTTCGTCGCTTCACTCGATTAAAAGAAATTACAAACTTAAAGCAATTACACTTCTTGAAACAATTTCTTTATCGTGTTGTTGCATAATGTTGAATCAAATGATATTATACTGTTCGTTCATGAGAGAATGAGAAACTACCGATTTAGTGTAGGCTCGAAAGGCATGTTTATCATAACTTTGGGAAAAAGAATACTCCTTATCACTTTACCTATCACAAGGTGATGGGATTGGCTCGCATTTGCTAAAAGCCAGCTTCAAATTCCTGTGGAATTATCCCAGGTTTGGATTTTCTGCGATTTTCCTAAATTGCTTAAGGTGAAATACGGGATAATACATTCGATAAAACCAGGTCCGACACCTTTCCCTACTGTTGTACAAGTGAGCTAGTGCTCAGTCCCTTATTAGTTCTGTGTTCACGGGATGTTAAGAAAAATGAAATTTCCTTCCCCGCCAATTGGACAGGGATCATGTTATAACTGAATGTTTCTTGTTGAGCTTCCGCCTCTCGTTACAAACCACGGAAAACGTAAGTAGGGACGACCAAAGGAGGGTTTCGACATTAACAGCATGACCGCCTTCCTTGTAACTTTGGTCATTACTAAGATATGAAGAGCAGTAGGTCTTCTTTTAAACAGCGTCCTATCGTTTAAATCTGATAATCCACTTCTTCTCCTAAGACTTGTTCAAAAACATATCACAGCCTACAATTCAAATGAATAGGTGCCTTGTGTTAAACTTCCCGTTTTCCTCAATCGTCACAAGAAGACGAGAAAACATCTGTCACGGAGGTAAAGTCTTGTCAGAATATCGTCCTCTGTAGAGTTTCCGTGTCTGAGCAGCTATAGTCTCACATTACAAGAAAAGTTATCTAATCTTAGACTGCCTTTAATGTACACAACATATCGTTTAAATGTGCAGCAGTACTGCGCTGCATATACTCGTTTTGTAAATAAAAAATGTTATTGGAATTACTGTTCTGCTAGCTTGCATTGTCCATGTACAAGTAGCATTTCAAACTTCTCTTCATTGGTGTATATCTCACTCCCACAAACCTTTGATTGAAGATAGTTGGCTGAGTAAATGGCGTGCGTTTTCCTTGTGTTTGAATTTGTTTACTATGAAGTCCAGCAACTAAATGATGATGATGATGATTGGTTTGTGGGGCGCTCAACTGCGCGGTTATCAGCACCCATACAAATTCCCAACCTTTGCTCAGCCCAATCTCGCAACTTTCATGAATGATGATGAAATTTTTATTTAATAAAATTGCAGCCAAATAGCCATATACAGTTACTATGCTTAACATTTTACATTTACATTTTACATTTTTGCATATTCATTTATCGATTTCACTCTTTTACTGCACAGTTCTATGTGATATCGTTCACAGGCTTCGTTACACAGTTCACATACACATGTTGCGGTTGGGTCGTGATAAGTTTTGTTTTTGCAGATTAGATGGTGAAAGCCGTGAATAGAAAGTCTCGTTACGACATGTCGCTGTTCGAAGTTTGGTGCTGTCCATGAGCGGTTCGTCATTGCTTCGGTGCCATAGAACTCCGGCCATATTTTTTCCCGTTTGTCCTCCATGATCTTCAGTTGCTTTCTGGAAACCCTGGTGTGTGGCATCATATATCGAAGTCTGATGTCTTCAATTAGGAATGTCTCTCTCACTAGCAGGTACACTAGTCTAGATCTTGTTATCTTTGAGAGACCTAGTGCTCTTTTTAGATAGGTCGATTTTACCTTTTCTAGTGTTTCTAGATTTTTTTCTGTCAGGTGGTCCCATATCACCTCCATCCCATAGGCCAGGATTGGCAAGATTTTTGTGTTGAATAATTTCATGGCTGTTTCTAGACTGAGTAGGCGGATGTTTTTGATGTCCTGTATTGCTATTATTGCTTGGGCTGCACGTTCTGTTGTAAGTTTTGTGAAGCATTTGGCTGTTGGTTGCAATGTCACTCCTAGGTATTTAAAGTTTGATGAGGTTTTTATTTTTTGTCCTCTGATACTGATTTCCGCATTCTTGGGTGTTTTGCCTCCTTTTCTGAAAATTACCATTTCTGTCTTTGTTATGTTTATGTGTAGTTTGTGTTCACTGCACCATCTGTCTATTTTCTCAATGGTTCTCTGCAGCTTCTGTATGTCTGTTGAACCTACGGCTATATCGTCAGCGTATGCATATACATACACATCTCCTTCATTTTCTCCAATTCGAAGTACTTCTTCAGTGGCAAGAATGTACAGCAAAGGGCTCATTGGGTCACCCTGTAAGACACCGTTCGATTGCAGAATGGGGCTCGAGAAAGAGAGGTTGTCTGATATTGTAATTAAGTTGTATTCGAGGATTGACTTGATTATTCCTGCCCATACGCTATCTTCTCCCATTGTGTTTTCCAGTTTTCGGACTATGAGCTCTTTTTCCAATAGGTCAAAGGCTTTGGTAAAGTCTATGAACACTGTGTAGAACATTTGTTTCTTTTGTAGCGCTTCATCGATGTTGTTTAGAAGAAGCCTGACTGCTGTAAGTGTTGATCTTCCAGATCTGAAAGCTATTTGTCGTTTTGGGAGATGACTGTCCACAGAGGCTTGGATTTTTTGTGTTATTATCTTTGAAAACATCTTGAATTGAGTATTTTCCAGGGCTATGCCTCTGTACTTGTTTGGGTCCATTGGGTCTCCTCTACTTTTGTAGAGAACTTTTACTGTCGAGTGTCTCCATTGTGTCGGAATTCTTCCAAGTTCCAGGCATTTGTTAAACAGTTTGGTCCATATGTGTTGGAGGGCCTCTTTTGCATCTTTTATATGTTCATTATATATATTATCAGGTCCTGCTGCTTTCTTGTTCTTCAGTGCTTTTATTGCTTCTTTCACGTCTTCTTCATTCAGGGGTTCCCATGTATTGTCTTTTTCCTTAGTTTGATGTTGTTTCTCTTTCTTTGGGGGTGTTTTGATTCCTCGTTTGTTCAGTATCTTACTGAAGTGGTCTTCCCATTCCTTCAGGTCTGTATTTGGTGTATGAGCCATTTTTCTTGGTCTTGCTGCTATGTATGGGTCTTTCTCTGCTTCATCCGCTTCTCCTTTTGCCCCTCTTTCTATGTATTCTTTTTTCTTCTCTTGTATTAGTTTTTTGTAGATTCTCCTCTCTTCTGCGTACAGTTTGCCTGTTTCCTCGTCATGCTGGTTTCTTAGTCTGTGGAGGGTTCTTAGAATAGTGTTCCTTTTGCTGTAGCATTCAGCATCGAATCATCTTTTGGCCGTCCTTGTTTTGGGGATTGTTTGTATCACTGAATTTTTTAGGAGGTCTTCTATTTGGTCTGTTGCTTTTTCAAGGTCTCCTTCCTCTATGAAAGTGTCTATTTGTGTTAATGGTTCTTGCTGGTTTGTTAATTTTTCTATATCAATTTTTCTTTGTGTGATTTGGTGGGTCTTTCTTGCTGGCGGTGCCGTGACGATATTTATTTTTTGTCTTCATTGGAATGTGCTTTCGTATAGGAGTTTTGGAGTCATGCCATATTGGTTGAATACTTCCTTCTATGTCTCCTCTTGTTAATGCGATATCAATGGTGCTCTTCCCATCGTGGCATTTGTATGTAGGTATCTGTCTATCGTTAAGTAGAGTGAAACTATCTTCTTCTAGGGTTTCAACGACTAGTTTTGTTTTATAGTTTTCTGTGTCTATTCTGCAGTTGAGATCGCCTGCAATAATGGTGGGTTTGCTGTCGCATTGTTTGATGAATGTGACTATTTCCTCAATTATTTCTACAGCATTTGTGTGCGAATTAAAATAGGCTGCAATTATATTTATGTTTGCCGCTTCTACTAGCATAGTATTTTCTTGTTTTATGATTTTTTTGGTGGGCGTCATCCAGGGTTTCAGTAGGATATATATTCCTCCCATGGGTCGTCCTCTTTCTCCCTTCTTTGCCATTAGGTGATAATTATAGAAATCTTTATGTTGCCAGCTGTCTATCAGGAAGGTTTCTGTTAGAATTGCAAGATCAGAGTTTTGCAGAATGTCTGTTGGTGTTAGGTTAAGAGCACTTTTTACTCCCTCTGTATTCCACAAGACTGCTTTTATTTCTTGCTCTTCTGGTTTTCTTCTTAGTTTAGTTGAGCTCTGCTCCCTCTTCCATTGATCGTCTTGGGAAACGAAATCGACGTACTTTTTTGTTTTCTGGCAGAATTCTGGTTCTTGTGTGATTTGTAGCTTTTCAAACGGAATGCCTACTTTGAAAGCTTTTTTGTCGCCCAGTGTGCGCAGTTCTTCACATTCTAGTTGTCCCAGTATTCCGTTAATGTTAAGATATTTCACTACTGTAGCAGTTGTGGTGGTTCTCTTTAAGTTACCGATGTATAGCTACGCTGTTGTTTCTGATGATGAAATGATGAAGACAGCACAAACACCCAGTCATCTCCAGCAACTAGACGATGCATGTTACTTCTACATCTACATCGATACTCCACAATCCACATTACGGCGCGTTGCGGAGGGTACCCCGTACCACTACTAGTCATTTCCTTTTCTGTTCCATTCGCAAACAGAAAAAGGGAAAAACGACTGTCTATATACCTCCTTGTGAGTCCTAATTTGTCGTACCTTAACTTCGTGGCCCTTACGCGCAATGTGTGCTGGAGGAAACAGAATCGTTCTGCAGTCATCTTCTTTCTCGATATTTTTTCGATAGTGATCCTCGAGATGAATGTCGTCTTCCCTTCACGGTTTCCCACTTGAGTTCCCGAAACATCTCCATAAAACTTGCGTGTTTTTCGAACTTATCAATAACAAATCTAGCAGCCCGTCTCTGAATTGCTTCGATGTCTTCCTTTAATCCGACCTGATACGGCTCCCAAAACTCGAGAATCACTCAAGAATTGGTCGCAGTACCGTCGTATATGCGGTCTACTTTACAGATGAGCCACACTTCCCAATATTCTCCCAGTAAACCGAAGTCTACGATTCGCCTTTCCTACCACAATCCTCACATGCTCGTTCCATTTCATATTGCTTTGCAGCATTACGCCCAGATATTTAAACGACGTGACTGTACCAAGCAGCGCACTGCTAATGCTGTATCCGAACACTACAGGTTTGTTTTTCCTACTCATTCGCATTAACATAGATTTTTGTACATTTAGCGCCAGCTGTCAGTCATCATACCAATAGAAATTTTTTCTGAGTCATCTTGTATCCTCCTACAGTCACTCATCTTCGACACCTTACCGTCTGCTACAGCTTCATCAGCAAACAGTCACAGACTGCTGCCCAGCCTGCTAGCCAACTCATTTATGTTTATAGAGAACAACAGCCGTCCTGTCACACTTTCTTGGGGCACTCCTGACGATACCTTCGTCTCTGATAAAAACTCTTGCCTTCTTTAACACCCTGAAATGGATCATCGGGTCAAAGCTTTCCGGAGATCTAGAAATATGGAATGTGGCTGTTGCCCTTCATCCATAGTTCGCACTATATCATGCGAGAAAAGGGCAAGTTTCTGCAACCACAATGATTCGCGGATATAAGCTTCTCAGTCTCAAGAAAATTTATTATATTCGAACTGATGTAATTGAGATTGGTCTGTAATTCTGCTTGTCCGTTCTTTTGCCCTTCTTATACACAAGAGTCGTTTGGGGCTTTACGCTGGGCGACAGATTACGGATGACTGCAAGCTACGTAAGGGGCCAATGCCGTACCCTCGTTATCTGCACTGTGTGGTAGTACAGAAGACTCACAATCAATTTTACAACCCTCCTCCGTAGCTGAGTTTGATAAGGCGTGCCGTGCTGGGGAGGTAAGTTGCCTGTAGCTGTCCGACAAGAGGACGGGAGGTGGTGGTATAAAGTTCCCGATTACCAGTCTTTGCGCCAATGTCCTAGATTAAATTCCAAACCCCTCCGCAGTGCCTCGTGAAATGAAGGCTTGTGACACTGTTGATTGCTATCCGTCCGTCGGTTGAACAATAAGCTCGGAATCCCCCTTGGTCTTATTCAGTAAGAGTAAGCTACGTACCGTCATCGGCTTTCACCGTATCTCTTCTCTCATTATCATCACACAACACAAACATAGCACTGCACTATACACACATCCATTACACTCACCTACACTCCACAGCTGCACATACGTACGACACAATTATCACATATCCACAAGCATAGGGGCAAATGTATGCGGAGGAAGAATATAAGAATATCGTTTCCGACGGTTGAATCCACCCATTGGATATCGCCTTACGACAAAAAAATGGTTCAAATGGCTCTGAGCACTATGGGACTCAACATCTTAGGTCATAAGTCCCCTAGAACTTAGAACTACTTAAACCTAGCTAACCTAAGGACATCACACACACCCATGCCCGAGGCAGGATTCGAACCTGCGACCGTAGCAGTCCCGCGGTTCCGGACTGCAGCGCCAGAACCGCTAGACCACCGCGGCCGGCGCCTTACGACATTTAATGTTTAAAATCACTTTTGTTTTACTTTTAAACAACGTCATATTTACGAGAATGCACTCTGTAATACGTATCTGAACACGTCTCGGGTTGAGGAAGTGAATTATCGAATAAAAAATATAGGGTGTTATTTAAAAACAAAGTTATAAAAAGGGAATCAATATGGGTAATATCCTCCTGGCATCCAAACACCATTTGCTTGACACCTTTTTTATTTTGTTTCTGGACAAAAAGTTACTCTGGGTATTCGTAATAAACGGCACCCAGTGTCCTGCTCAGTTGCAGTGGTGCTTATTTTACGGGTGATACTATTGGGGCTAGGACTATGAATCACATTGTGTTTGTATGAGCTAATCTGATTTTCCGCTGCATAACGTTTTCTTATTAAGTAACGTAAAATGGTAATATATTAAACACGTGTAAAGAGTGAAGCGAAACTCCCGGAAGGATTCATTGCTACCTGTGATTTGTCCACCTCACATCACATCTGACAGAGTGAATGCTTTTATAATGGGGACCCGAGATGTGAAGATTACCGTAAATGTAGCTTGGTCGTCACTGGTGATACGGAAATTTTGTAAGGTTTCACTGCTGAATTTCCGTGCCGTAGCGGTCGCGCGGTTCCAGACTGTAGCGCCTAGAATCGTTCGGCCACGGCTGACGGCTGCTGTATATGTATATGAGCACACGGTTATTCTGTGTTCATGTTGCAGACTTCCAAGGATGATAGATTTGAGGTAAGGGAACCTGGTCCCGAAACGAACGAGTCGAAAATTATAAGCGAAAATCGTTGTAATACCTCTGACATTAGACTACATGTACCGGTAATGTTGTTGCTAAGATTGTAGGGTGAGGAACTTTCAGACGTGGTAGTATGGACCGAAACAAGAAAAAATATCAACTGAACCTGCATATCTTAAGAGCTATGAGCACTTGTTCGTCTTCGCTGCTGCGAAACGTATTTCCTCTGTTGAACAAGTGCTCATTGTTCTTAAGGTACGCATTTTAGAGCCCATGTTTACTCGACTTTCTTTTTTGTTTTGTTCCATACTACCATCTGTAAAAGTTCCTCACACTTCAATCTTAGCAACAACGGTACCGATACACGTATTCCACTGTCAGAGGTATTACAACGATTTTCACTTATAAATTTAGACTCGTTCGTTTCTGGACCAGGGATCCTTACTTCGAATTGATACATTTATCCTTCTCCATCATCTGCAAAGGTCTGTAATATCATCACGGAATAACCCTGTACTTATATACATATACAAGCGCCGGCTCATATAAAATCGACGCTCTGTAGCGTCGTTGGATGAGGTTTACGGACGCAGGTTACTATCCTCATTTTGTTCCTTATTGAGGCCTTCTACATCCCCTCGAAGTCTGCCGGTGTAATTTTGAAACATCCTGTGTATTACTTGTACTACAGAAGAGTTGGTGGAACAAGATTCCTGACACTGCAGTGGGCCCGGCGGGGTTTCTTCACGTGTCTTCATCAACTAACAACGCAACGCTATTTTGGATATGTCTCTATAGCGAAGCCTCACTGTTGCTGCAGCTCTATAGACAACTAATGTTTTCGCCTACAATCGGATGCGCTTTGCAACTGAAAGGTGACAACTTGCCACCAGCCATCAGGGACATTCTTTTGCCGATTCTACCATAAACAGCCAAAACCTTCACCCGCTTACCCCGTCCCAGTTGAAGGTTGCCTATCTGGCTTCCAGTGGCAACAAAAATACCATTTTCATGAAATGTGATAGCAATAGTGAATACGAAGAACCACCAGCTGTATAAGAGAACGACATCGAAGAAAATTTGTGCCGGGCCGGGACTCGAACCCGAATTTCCCGCTTTACTGGAACGGTCGCCTTAACCGCTTCGGCTTTTCGAGCACTACCCACGCCGAGACAAAAAATTTGATATGTCGTCGTTCCACAACCTGTATAGGTGCACATACCTTGTAATTCTCGTACAGGGGAGTACATTTAATTGAAAGTCGCTGCCCTGTATCGATGCATAAATACGATATTGCAGTGCTTTTGTTGTTAAGAAGGACGATGTAATGTTGCTTCGGACATGTATGCATTGCGTCGTTCTTCGTAATAACACACACTGTAGTCTCGTAATTAGAATTTCAATATTTAAGTTTAAAAATTTAAAATGCTGCCATAACCTACACAGTAACAAGTATGACTTACGAAGATGCTTTAAAACAATTATTCGAGTATTAAAATTAAATACTAAGTGTATGCCTTGAGACGCCGTTAACACATGGCTAGCAGAATATCTACACTACTGGCCATTAAAATTGCTACACCAAGAAGAAATGCAAATAATAAACGGGTATTCACTGGACAAAAATATTATACTAGAACTGACATGTGATTACATTTTCACGCAATTTGGGTGCATAGATCCTGAGAAATCAGTACCCAGAAAAACCACCTCTGGCCGTAATAACGGCCTTCATACGCCTGGGCATTGAGTCAAACAGAGCTTGGATGGCGCGTACAGGTACAGCTGCCCATGCAGCTTCGACACGATACCACAGTTCATCAAGAGCAGTGACTGGCGTATTGTGACGAGCCAGTTGCTCGGCCACCATTGACCAGACGTTTTCAATTGTTGAGAGAGCTGGAGAATGTGCTGGCCGGGACAACAGTCGAGCATTTACTGTATCCAGAAAGGCCCGTATAGGACCTGCAACGTGCGGTCGCGCATTATCCTGCTGAAATGTAGGGTTTCGCAGGGATTGAATGAAGGGTAGAGCCACGGGTCGTAACACATCTGAAATGTAACGTCCACTGTTCAAAGTGCCGTCAATGCGAACAAGAGGTGGCACCCCATACCATCACGCCGGGTGATACGCCAGTATTGCGATGACGAATACACGCTTCCAGTGTGCGTTCACCGCGATGTCGCCAAACACGGATGCGACCATCATGATGCTGTAAACAGAAGCTGGATTCATCCGAAAAAATGACGTTTTGCCATTCGTGCACCCAGGTTCGTCGTTGAGTACACCATCTCAGGCGCTCCTGTCTGTGATGCAGAGTCAAGGGTAACCGCAGCCATGGTCTTCGAGCTGATAGTCCATGCTGCTGCAAACGTCGTCCAACTGTTCGTGCAGATGGTTGTTGTCTTGCAAACGTCCCCATCTGTTGTCTCAGGGATCGAGACGTGGCTGCACGATCCGTTACAGCCATGCGGATAAGATGCCTGTCATCTCGACTACTAGTGATACGAGGCCGTTGGGATCCAGCACGGCGTTCCGTAATACCATCCTGAACCCACCGATTCAATGTTCTGCTAATAGTCATTGCATCTCGACCAACGCAAGCAGCAATGTCGCGATACGATAAACCGCAATCGCGATAGGCTACAATCCGACCTTTATCAAAGTCGGAACCTGATGGTATTTCTCCTCCTTACACGAGACATCACAATAACGTTTCACCAGGCAACGCCGGTCAATTGCTGTTTGTGTATGAGAAATCGGTTGGAAACTTTCCTCATGTCAGCACGTTGTAGGTGTCGCCACCGGTGAGAACCTTGTGTGAAGGCTCTGAAAAGATAATCATTTGCATATCACAGCATCTTCCCCCTGTCGGTTAAATTTCGCGTCTGTAGCATATCTTCGTGGTGTAGCAATTTTAATGGGCAGTAGTGTAGATTATATTAATCAAGTATTTGAGAAGGAGAGTATTTTTGCGACTTCGAACAAACTTTAGACATCATTTAGTGCTTTTTGAAACTTTCTCTTGCACCTCCCCCTCCCGCCCCCCCAAAAAAACCACACACACACACACACACACACACACACACACACACACACATTTTACGGACAATATCTACGTATGGCCACTGAATGCATCAAAAAAATTGTATTATTCTACGATATATACTTCAGGAGATATGACATCGTAAACTGTGAGACGCTTTGAGATGCGTGAAAAACTAGCTTTTCTTAGAACGGAGTATTTTTATACACGGTAGTTCGATTCATTAAAAAATCAGGGGCAGGGTGGGTGGGACGGAGACTGATATTCCCAGGACGGGATTACCAATAATGCTGGGGTAGCTCCGCTACCGTGTGTTTGTGGACCGGCTGGAAGAGCACGTGGCTGCAGCGATAGGCGTAGCGACCCGCGATGTAGGTCAGGAGAGCCAAGGCGCGAGCGAGCAGCGCCACGGGCACCAAGGCTCCGCCGCGCTCGGCGAATACATCTGAATATTTAGCGCCGTTGACTCGGCTGGTGGCTGGTGGCTGCTGGCGACTCCCAGAAGGTCAGCGCGCTCCTGCTCGCGCCGCGCCTCGCGGGTCACGCGGGGCAGCTGCAGGATCCAGCGTGGCCGCGACATCGGGTTTCTCGTCTGCCGCGCGCCGAGCGGCGAAAGTCCGCCGCGCTACTCTCACCGGACAATTGCGCGGTGACAATGGCAAAGGGCAAACACATTCATATACGTGACAGTGCTGATCACCCTGCTCGTACAAATTAGAGCTCGTACGCTTTACTGAAGATCGCTCTTCCCTTAACGCCATTCGTAAATGGAGAAGGTAAAGGGAGCAAAAGGTATTAATAGCAAAAGGACCCTCAGCCACACACCGTGACGTGGACTGCGCAGTGTACAGGGAGTTCGAATATTATAGTCACAAACGGCAGCGACGAACAGACGAGTATGGAGCCGTCCACATGTGTACTAAAAGGAATTCGTGAAGCTTCGGTTACACGATAAGTCAATAAAATCTAAAGGCCATAAATTCAACTAAAAAAATAGGCATCGCAATTACGAACAACTTCAATTCGAAAGAAGTCATAGAAAATGTTGTGAGAAAGGCGAACCAAAGACTGTGGTTTATTGGCAGAACACTTAGAAGATGCAACAGATCTGCTGAAGAGACTACCTACACTACTCTTGACCGTCCACCTTTGGAGGACTGCTGCGTGGTGTGAGATCCTTACCAGGTAGGATTAACGGATTCCACTGAGAACAAAGAGGAATAGCGGAGAGAGTGGCACGGACATCATACAGGATTTGGTATGGACATAATTGAAACAAAGGCATTCTCGTTGCGGCGAGATCTTCTCACGAAATTTCAATCACCAACATTCTCCTCCGAATGCGAAAATATTTTGTTGACGTGGCTGTTGATATACTTTCCGGGATGTGAGGTCGTGGTCCAAGAACTTTTCTGCTCCTTACGTTTCGTCCAGGACTGCGCTGGACTTCCTCAGAGGCGCTGCTCCGCTGAGTCTTGCCGACTGACTGGTCGGGTGTCTGAGAGCGACTTATATATTTGAGAAAGGGGGGCGTGGTTCAGGTGACACGTGATGAGCAGTGATAATCCATAGCAAAGATAAGGTTGACTATCGATTACCACCTTGTCAAAGATAAAAATTGTTAGCAATTTTGTAGAGCCACTGTCCATATATCGCTAAGTTTCATAGCCTCCTCTTTCCTATTAAAATTATCGTGATGTTTATAAATTTCAATAGCTTCTCTATATAGCCGTGGATAGTAATTTAACGTTGTAGATAAAACTTCGGTATCCGAAAACTTCACTTGGTGGTTGCCTGGTTGAAGAGCATGTTCCGCTACAGTTAATTTTTCTATTTTTCCAAGTCGACAAAGACATTTATGCTCTTTCAGTCGCGTGTTTACGCTTCTTTTGGTAGTACCAATGTAAACTTTACCACAGGTACATGGAATTTTATACACACCACATGTCGACAGGGGAGGGCGTTTATCCTTCACAGATCGTAGTACTTGACTTATTTTCTTTGTTTTCTTTGTTGATGCTGACCTTCATAGGGACAAACGGTAACCAGAATGAAACAACGGGAATTAAAGCTCGTACGGAAAGATATAGGAGTCTTCTGCGCTCTGTTCGAGAGTGGAATAATAGACGATTATTGTGAAGATGGTTCGATGAACCCGCTGCTAGGCACATAGGTGTGATTTTCAGAGTAGCCATATGGCTATCCACGAGGAGAATGAAACAAGCAAATAATCCTGGTAAACATAGCTCTCGAAACTAATCTTTTCCCCAATACGACTGAGTACACAACTTATAACAGAGTTTCCGAGAATCCCGAGAATCCATGCTGCAGATATGCACCTTAGGACAAACAAATTATGTCTCCAGAATGAGATTTTCACTCTGCAGCGGAGTGTACGCTGATATGAAACTTCCTGGCAGATTAAAAGTGTGTGCCGGACCGAGACTCGATCTCGGGACCTTTGCCTTTCGCTGGCAAGTGCTCTACCAACTGGGCTACCCAAGTCCCGAGTTCGAGTCTCGGTCCGGCACACAGTTTTAATCTGCCAGGAAGTTTCATATCAGCGTACACTCCGCTGCAGAGTGAAAATCTCATTCTGGAAACGTCCCCCAGGCTGTGGCTAAGCCATGTCTCCGCAATATCCTTTCTTTCAGGAGTAGTAGTTCTGCAAGGTTCGCAGGAGAGCTTCTGTAAAGTTTGGAAGGTAGGAGACGAGGTACTGGCAGAAGGAAAGCTGTGAGGACGGGGCGTGAGTCATGCTTGGGTAGCTCAGTTGGTAGAGCACTTGCCCTCGTAATGCAAAGGTCCCGAGTTCGAGTCTCGGTCCGGCACACAGTTTTAATCTGCCAGGAAGTTTCAACAAATTGTGTGTTCCACGCGGTCACCATTCATGTCTCCTCACTGATGCCCGTACACGGTCAAAAATCAGCGGCTGTTGTGTTTGTAGTAACTCAAACCTATCATCAATTCAGCCCAAACATCTACGGTAGCACAAAACTGTTTCCCTGGTATCGTTCCAGAATGGTAGCCATCGCAAGGTAAAAGTATTAAACACTTGTCTGATAGAGCGGCCCCATAACAAAGTTATGCCACTACAATAAGAAATAACAAATAACATTTATTGAGAGTATTTTACAAAATGGTACTTAACTCTGGTACAATCTGATGCATGGGACTAGATGTCACAATCCTAATACAGTGGCAGCTAACTAACTTAGCGGTGCCATACCAAAGTATGTATTGTAAGTATCACTGATAGGAATGTTTGCAGACACTATTACTGGTCCTAGATCTCCATGAATAGCGACTGCTATGTCGGAGTGTAATTTTCAGAGCAGGGATGCCGGTTATCGCCGAAACAACCGGTTTTCGGTTATATCGGGCTATTAAAACCGCTCAAAACAACCGTTTTGCGAAATAACCGATTTTAGGTTTTTTATTTCTATCATTTCGTGTAATGAAAGTAACAATCGAACAGAGATTGAAAAATTTTGAGTCCCTCAGTTTCAAGATACATTGGATCAAAAGATTAAAATTAAGGAGGCAGATAATAGAAAACAGTGCGGCCACGGTTTTCTGCTTTTCTCTAAAAGTGATGAGTGGTTGATTACTACAAAAAAACCACCAGTATTCTCTGATAGATACCAATTTTCTGAAACTCCGCTCAAAAATCGTGTTTTAATCGGGGGTAATATCACTATTTTGGACATTACGAATAGTCAGTACCAAAAGGTGAAAACTGAGTTTGATGAACTCTCTTTTTCGTATTAATTTGTCCATTTTCAAGCGCTACAACCAGATAAACCATTGCTACGTAGAAACAGGTAGCAGATCTTCTGCTTTCTATTTTTACTGTAAACTATGAATGAACTGTTAAAACTTAACACGCTACATTAAGTCGCTAGTTTGTTGTGGCTCCCCCTGTTTTTTATCTTTTAAAGCACATGAGCGTTGTATGTCAATGATGGTGTACATCATAAAGGCTTCCATACTAGGGATGATGCAATTCTGTAATACAACTGATCTCTAACAAAGAAACTACCATACAGACCAGATGGGGCAAGTCTTGTACACTGCACATAGACGAGTATCGTCTAACAAGCCATGCCACATGGTAACAAGTACATTATTATCTTAGCAATGCAGAACCAATTCTTATGCTGTGTTTCTCTTGCTCGTTACTATCGGCATTATTATTAAAATAGCACTGACTGTTTTTTTTTTTGTTTTCTCTAATAACACAGTATTTCAAAGCTACGAGTATTTTAAGCATAAAAAATTACTCATTCTTTCAAAAAGAAGTTTATTTAAAAGCGAAAAATTTTAGCACTGCTGCTATGGCTAACTGATATTTCGGTTTTTTCCCCGCTTATTAGTAAAAAATAAAACACCTGTTAGGAACGAGACCAAACAAGCACCGAAAAATACCGGTTATTCAGAACTAAAATACCGTTGTCGGTTTTAACCAGTCTGTTTTTTCCACCCCTACTTCAGAGTACTGTATTGAGTTAACTGGTTGCGCTGAAGTTAACTGTCTGATTGACGGTTCGGAACTGCCTGAATGTCTGCAGCGTGTCGTGGTTTGAGCCTGTCAGCGAAAAAATTTCCATGTCCACCATTACGAGGCAGAAGTGAAGTCCTCCACACTTTAGAGTACACCCTACTGGCTGTCCCCCAATGTCGCCGGACGTTCGACGCACCGGAGGAAATGGCCAGTGGCTTTGTCTGTGTGGTGGCGGCCTCTCGCGGTATCTGTTGTCCATCTCGTTTGGTACACAACACAAAAATATTGCAAATACATTGACAACCATCCACAATGCATTCTTACAATTCATCGACACCAATAACAGGCCTCGAATACATCAAAGCTTTTAAATTTCCCAACATAAAAAATCCAAGGGTTCAATTCGGGAGAACTGGGAGGCCATGGAATTGACGATCTGTGACCAATACTGTTGTTATCGAAGATTCGTGTTGTACATTACCGAACAGCCACGTGAAAGTGTGCCGATGCACCTTCATGCATGTACCACATATGCATCCTGTCACCATTAGGAACTTCATACGGAAGGTAGTCCCACACATTAACACTGTTGTGCCATAGACATGACTGCACTTCTGCAGACGTCATAACAGGGAAACCATTTGTTTCCTGATCAATGTTTTCTAGGATTATTTGCTTGTTTCATTTTTCTCTAAGTGCCCCTTTCATTTATACCTACAATAATCGGACACCCTGAAGATGGAGTTTGTTTGGCAATACGCCGGAGGATCGTAACGGACAACCTGGGAACATGGTATATGGATGACATGGCTCGGGAATGTACAGACCAAGGATTCAAACGAATACGTTGGTCTTCGAGAAGGACTTGCACATTTTCCAGTGCAAGTGGCTGAGCATAATATTGCTAATACAATAACAGGAATGGATAGTTTTGCACCATCAACATATCCATCGAACCCTACTGAACTGATACTCCAGTATTTCCATGCCTTTGGGATATGTTGATTAAAAAATGGTTCAAATGGCTCTGAGCACTATGCGACTTAACTTCTGAGGTCATCAGTCGCCTAGAACTTAGAACTAATTAAACCTAACTAACCTAAGGACATCACACACATCCAAGCCCGAAGCAGGATTCGAATCTGCGACCGTAGCGGTCACTCGGCTCCAGACTGCAGCTCCTAGAACCGCACGGCCACTCCGGCCCGCTGGTGATTAAAATTTCTTCTTCTTGTGAACTTAGTTTCAGCACAGAAAACAGTCATTCTTGTAGAATGGCGTTCGTAGATTATAGCTATCGGGTGTGTCTAACTTTACTGGAATCTTACACCAGGAGATCGCAGCACAGCATATGCAGTAGACGTCCACTTGCAGCTTATTGCCATCTTTTAGACTGTGAGGAAGGTCGAATCATTGGCATTACTGAATGGGAGCACAATAACGGAAGATGGCGCAGACTGAAGGTTGTATCGGAATGACAGCAAATCTGGTCGTATCGAGATGGACTGAGGACAAAAGTGTGGCAAGAAGAGTGGGCACAGGTCCTTCCAGGAAGTCTAGTGTTGTCCTACTGGCTGTGACGAATAGATGAATGACAACAGCTGAATTCAGGGCGGGGTCTATAGGCAGAGTGTCAACACGAACCGTCAGGAACAGGTTAATGGAAGTTCGGTTGAGATCTCGATTTTCCATGCGTTGTCTACCGCTGACACTGTATCCCACTTGATAGAGACTGGCATAGCGTACAGCTAGCGTCAGCTTGGATGTTAGTGAAATTCTTTTATGAGTCGCTTTTCAATCTGTGGCGGTCAAAGCGACACCAGTGTGTCCACGGACGACCTAGTGAGAAGTCCAAGAAGCAGCGATTCTCAGTCCATAGCTCTACAACTGCTGGATTCATGGTGTTGGCAGCTATTGATTTTGACTACACGACTGATTTAGTGTTTGTTGAAAGGAGGCTAAATGCTCGTCCGTATCTGACAAGACTGGAATGATAAACATATCTGCCGGTGACTCACTATTCTCAACAACTTGAGCTTGCTAACATTGCATCTCGCGCTGGAAACAATTATGATATTTGTACCCAACTTTATACTTCATTTGACGGCTCTTCACTACAAGATTTTCCTTTTCATCTCTTTGTTTTGTACATCACCGCCCGAATAGCCGTGCATGTTAAAGTGCCGCTCTGGGGCTGGGAGGTGCAACGGCCCGGTATCAAATCCGCACGACAGATTAAAGAATAGGGTCAATGTTCCGGCCAGCCTGAACGTGGTTTTTAGGCGGTCTTCCACATTTCCGTAGGTGGAACCGCGCTGGTACGCAGGTCCCGCCCCGCAAATACAATGACGGGAAAAAAATGCAGCACCAAATATAAGTGATGTAGATAATTAAATGTCGGGAATGCTTTTGTCTGTCTAGCATATTTAAGTGGTTAACATTGCAAGATCAGATGTTAATGTAAGTCGAGTAAAACCATTGCAAATGTGAAATATTGGTAAATTAATAACTGGTGTACCCGTCAAAATGTTGAGTGCAGGCATGGAAACGTGCATGCGTAGTGCTGTACAGGTGACAGATGTCACTGGGACGAAATTCCGTGCCTGCGGCACTTGGTCTATCAATGCGAAGACGGTTAATGCTGTTCGAGGATGACACTGGAGTTGTCGTCCTATGATGTCCGTATGTGCTCGACTAAAGAGAGATCGGGTGACCGAGTAGGCCAAAGCAACATGTCGACACTCTGTGGAGCATGTTGGGTTACAACGGCGGTATGTGGGCGAGTGTTATACTGTAGAAAAACTCCTACTGGTATGTTGTTCATGAATGGCATCGCAACAGGTCCAGTCACATGACTGACGTACAAATTTGCAGTCAGGATGGGTGGGATACCCACGAGAGGGCCCCTGCTGTAATACGAAATCTCATCGGAGACGCAATTCCAGGTGTAGGTCCTGTGTGTGTATCATGCAGACAGCTTGGTTGCAGGCCCTCAACTGGCCTCCTAACCAACACACGGCCATCACTGGCAGAGAGGCAGAACTATCTTTTATCAGAAAGCACGACAGACCTCCATCCTGCCCTGCAATGAGCAGTCTCAAAGGTAGTAATGCTCACGGCCGTTATAGCCTGTATGTAAAGAAAACACGATTTGCATCCTCATAGTGGCACTACTAGCGCGACAGGCGCGAAGTATTGCTCGCAAATAGCGATGGTTTGGGGTCAGTGGAATGCACGCTACAGGCGTCAGGCTCGGAGCTGTCCTTGAAGTAACCGATCTGTAACGGTTCGTTGTGTCACTTTGGTTCCAACTGATGCTCATACTGCTGCTGCAGATGCAGTACGACACGCCAGAGTCATACGCCAAACGCGATGGCCCTCCTTCTCGGTAGAGCCACGTGGCCGTCAGTCTTCTTCCAACCGTGCATTCCCGAGACCACTGCCAGCAATGATGTACACTGCCTACGCTCCTACCAAGCCTTTCTGTAATATCGCAGAAGGAACGTCTAGTTTCTCGAAGCTCTATTACACAACCCCGTTCAAACTCAGTGAGCTACTGATAATGACGTATTCTCGCCTTAAAGGCATTCTTGACTAACATCAGCTCATCACAGCCAATCTCGAAGGTAGTAATGCTCACGACCGTTACAGCCTATATTTAAGGCGAACACGATTTGCATCCTCATAGTGGCACTACTAGCGCGACTGGCGCGAAGTTTGAAAAGACGTCATCTTTCAAATGTAGAAACACTCCGACCAACTTTCATTCATTCCGCGCAATTCCTGCTTGGTAATGCGATTTTTTCCGTCATTGTATTTGGAAAACTTTCACAAGAATAACACTACACGCAGACAGATGGGATACACATACTCCGTTTTGAGGGGTGATAGGCTGGCAACAGAAAGGGCATCCTGTCACCACTTAAAGTAACCACTTCACGTCCGTTGGTAACCGTGCCGACACAGCGCCGATGCGGGGCAAAGACACAGGAAAAATGAGTCACTTTGTTTTACACATGGTCAGAGTTTGGATTTATTCTAGCAGTTCTTCTTGGTCACTAGCGTCAGAGCAGTTCTTAGTATTGCTCGCCATGTCGTTAACAGCAACAAAAGATGCTGTTGCACGGAGCTGGCATTCGTTCGCAACGTGGGAGGAGGTAAGTAGGCACTACGGCGAGTGACAGAACGTGGCTGCGACTTTTGTCGTGAGAGCGTTAGCTATTAGGTTGCCGGAGCGGAACGGCAGCTCGTCCGGGAAATCTGGGGTTCCACGCGGGGAATTGGCGGTTTTCCCGGGGGGCGGCGAGGCCTCGCGGCCCGCCCCACGTCACCAGCACTCTTTGCTGCCGCCATGTGCCGAGTCACTGGCAGTTCGACGTCACGGATGATTCACGTGACCCGTGCGATCGGGAAAAACCCTGCAACGGTTACTTGGTGGCATTAACCTCACGGACACAAATGTGCACTGGTGCACTAGAGGTCATAGTAGAGGACAAGGCCGTTGGAGGCTCTGCTTGTGTGTTGCGAGAGCGAATTTGCCTGTCTCTCCGCACGTTTAGTATCAGTTCCCTGTCTAGTTAGTGCCCATGCATTTCGTATAATTCACCTGCTTGATTTGTGTTTATGTACTTGTGATTCGGTGTTGCGAGAGAGAGACTAGGTTTTCTCTCAATGTATTTAATATAAACTGCTCATATAGTCTGTGTTAGTTAGGCTCCTTGCTACAACAAAGAGTGATGCTAATTTTTCAGCAAAAATTACCTATCACTATGAGAATGATATATTTATAGTTCATTATCAAGCAAGAGTGTGCAAATTAATAAAGGAAAGATAAGGTGCAGCTGCACCGAAATTTCACTGAAGTATATATGGATGGCTCAAGACAAGGGGATATCCTTGGCCGTTCAGTAGTCTTCCTTGACCGCGACTTCAGGAATCGACTCCTCGATCAGTTAAAGTTTCTTGAGGGCTGACTGTAAGTGGTAATGAAGGTATTGGAGCAGATGAGATGTCATCGGAGCGAAAACATTTTTATCTACTCCAATTCCTTAGTGCCCTTCAATCATTGCAGCAAATGTACCCAACAGAGAAAATGATACATTTAATACAGGACAAACTGCTCGTTCTTCAACGCCAGAGGAAGCACGTTATCATTCTGCTGGATAGCATTTTTAAAGGAATTTTTTGTTATTAATTTTTGCCAGATTAATGGCATAAATAAATAATGAAAAAGGTAACAAAAATAAACGTACAAATCGGTAGTTATTAAAAAAACAAGTATTTCAATTTCGCTCATGAGAGGTCTTTCAAGTTTCATTTTCCTCGTCCTTGTACGTTGGTGGTATTCACAGCTGGAGGCTCATTGTAGCTGGGTGTTCATGGAAGGCAGGCTTCGTGTAGAGGAACGCCTGGTTTGTCCGGCTGCTGCATCTTTCCTCCTTCCCAGGTCTTGACACATTGTCTTGCTGCAGTCCCTTCGGTTTGCTGTTATTAAGCTGTTTATTGACGGCGTGGTTGGTGATGTTCTTCAGTTTTTTAAAGGTTTTGTCTAATGCTATGATTAGGAAAGCCATAAAGATTTCTACGTAGTTTGGTATTTCCCTCTTTTTCGTGTTGGTTCCATAGACAAATTAGAAATTTTAATTCCTCGGTGTGTCGCAGATAGAAAATGGCGTGCGCTATTTGGGTGACTACCCATGTGATGGCTGATCTCTTGCAGGCGGGGTCTGGTACCGTGATTATTGGTGCGTAAAAATGACACGCCTTGGTCTGCTGATTTGGGTCAGTATATGTTTTCTCGTCTTCCACTGCTCGATAAAAAACCGTGAGCGCCAGAGAATCTACTTCACTGTGCGTGTCGGAGGCATCTGTTCATGTCAACTGTATGCCTGCCATTTTTCCACTGGTCGGTATTCTCATAATTCAGGAAAATCAGCTATCAGATAGTTAGGAAGCCATTCAACTGAGGGAAGAGCACTGGCAAGGCATGAAGGGCGATATGCTGGTGTCGGTAAACGTCAGAACGTTGCCCATTAATGCATGGCTTCCACTACAGTGGTAAGATCCCCGAATCGATGATGCCAGAGGTATATGATTGGCCAAAAGGCACTTTTTAATAGAGTGCACCATATACCAGAGGGCAGCAGCTAATGTGAGTGGGGAGCTTCCCCCCGTTTTAGCTAAAGATGGACGATTATTATAAAACTACTGGATTGTTGTGCATCGTCCAGACTCCCATGTAAGGTAGCAGACTGGAGATTTGAGTGACGCTGGGTGGCTGGATCATCTTTTTTTTCTCTGTAGCAACCAACCAGCCACATGTATGTGTCATAATCTATCACCTTTTTATTGTAACTGTCTCTTCAGAATAGTATTTTTTTTAAATTTAAGTCGTTTCAACCATATTTTAGTACTACCGTCAAGCAGCTCGAGACCGTGGGCTCGAATAATCCTGTCATTGTCAGCCTCGATTTTAAGTTTTTTAAATCTGAGCGTATCTAGCTTGGCTGCAGGTGGAATCCAGACAGGTTAATATTGCATCTTCAGACAGGAATTACTCGCAGTTATGTTTCAACGATGACGACCGTTGGCTGTATTACGTTCAGTGTCCGTGGTAAGCAATCACATCATGCGTGAGCCGGTGGGGAGACTACTCTGTTTTCCACTACAGTTCCTATTACAAGTTCCGCTTTCGCTGTGTATTATTAGAGGACAGCGCAGCCTTCCGTGCTAACAAACACAAAGCGTTGTTCGCTTCCATCTCTGCACACTCACTACAATTAACACCGTCAGTGTTCGGTGTTACATACGCTGAGGATCCCCATTTTCGTTATCACTTGCTGTTATCCAAAGTAACTGCCATTCACATCATACATACAGGTTTCCACATGAATCAGGAGTCTTTATATAACTAGAGTTTTCCGCAACTGCAGCTGCTACAGGCTGCATGGCGTGGGATTTCCAAAGCGACGGGAGTGCTCGATAATATCTCACAAATGTTCATTGAATTAAAGTACGGGGATTCGTGGGACAGGTAAGTAGTCTGAAATCTTGACTGTCGTTATGCGAACACTGCTGACCCTGTGACGAAGAACATTACTTTGACGTAGTATGACTTCATGGTAATGCTTGAAATTGCAGTATGTTTGCCAGTACTCGATCGACAGACTCCTTGTGCTTTCGCAAGGTTACGTCCCCTCCTCTTTAACGCCACATGCAGCCAAAACCTTCAGCTAGGAAATGCTATCAGAAGTCTAAAGCAATGGAATCCTTATGCTTTTCAGAACCACAAAAATGCACACCATCATCATCAGCATCATCATCATATCAAGAAATCGGTTTTATTTTTAATCATTTTTATAAGGCGGTTGTCAACAGCTGATAGATACACTCTAAGACAAAAAGAAAGCGACGCATCACGAGGGAATTTAGGCAATGGGGCGGAAATCGGTAGATGTCATGTACATGTACACATAAACAGATGATTACAGTTTCAGAAAAGTTGGATGATTTATTCAATGGAAAGAGCTTCAAAAAAAGCGAGCAGTTCAATAATGTCCCGATCTGGCTCTTATGCAAGCAGTTATTCGGCTTGCCATTTTGACAGAGTCCTGCTGAGTTACATCGTGCAAAATTCTGTCCAATTGGCGCGTTAGATCGTCAAAATCCCGAGCGGCTTGGAGGACCCCGCCCATAATGCTCCAAACCTTCTCAACTGGGGAGAGATCCGGCGACCTTTCTAGCCAAAGATAAAGTCAAGCAGCAAAAACTCTCGCCGTGCGCAGGCGGGCATTATCTTGCTGAAATGTGCGGGATGACTTGCCATGAAATTCTAATCGTTTATTTGGCCGTACATGTACAGCACATCTTCCGATTTGCGCCCCATTCGGGTAATCGCTTCGTAGTGCGTTATACTTTATAAAGTCCATTGAACGCATGCTGTCTACAAATGCTCATACGAGCCGAAACATTATGACCATTTGCTTAACAGAGTGTTGTCTTCTTTTGGAACGTAATGGACCAGCGATTCTGCCTGGCATGGTCCGTGGTAGGTTTCCGGAAGTATGTAACACCGTATGTCTACGCACAGGTCACGCAATTCCCAAAAATTACGGATCGGCGATTTGTGGATGAGGAGCTGGCGCCCGATAGCGCCCTAGATGTGTTCCATGGGTTCACATCAGGGGAATTGGCTAGGCAAGGCGTCAACATGAGTTCACTATCACGCTCGTCAAACCGCTGTAGCACGATTCTGGCCTTGTGACATGGGCATTTATTCTGCCGATGTGGTGAAAATGGCGGAGATTCCAGCTCTCTTCCCGGCGCTAAAGCACAGGTACGTTGTCCTGAATGAAATGCAGATCTCTTTGCACAAATTTTTTCACCTATTTCGTTAATAAGTTAAGATGCCAATTATTGTTTCGCCCTTTCGAAGGTCACGACCCGGCAGATGAAATCGAGTTCACGTCTTTTGGTTCCGACTGCTTTTATTGCCGTTACGTCAGATACGTTGTGGAGTGAACACGAATCTCATTTACAGAAACAAATCGTAGCAAAACACCATTTGTAAAATGGTCCGAAAATTGCTGAGTAATTCGTTTACACATTCGCTTTTTTCATCGCTGAACCGGTATGACAACCATCATGCATCAGACGTTGTCACAGTAAATACATAGTGTAATACGTGCATTTCTTTTTCTGCCAATATGCCTATGATGCTAGGCTTGTTATGTACCTTTAATCGCCCATCGTCGAATATCGCATTGTAAGCTCTTTCGACGTTCCATCTCTGGTTGCAGTTTTAAGACGTTCTTCCCATCCATCGTTTTAAGAAACATAGAGAAAAGTTGGAATTCGACTGTCAGTTCGTTTGGTGTTGAACATAAACGAGCAGGCGCCCCACAAAACGGCACCACGAGGAAGTGTGATTGGCTTCACTGAATCTTTTCTATCTTTCCTGTTAATCCAACTTGGTGCCGCTCCCAGGCACTTGAACAGAATTTCCAGAATGATTTTTCACTTTATAGTGGAGTGTGCGCTGATTTTACACTTCCTAGAAGACTAAAACTGTTCAAATGGTTCTGAGCACTATGGGACTTAACATCCCCTAGACTTAGAACCACTTAAACCTACCTAACCTAAGGACAGCACACACATTCATGCCCGAGGCAGGATTTGAATCTGCGACCGTAGCAGCAGCGCGGTTCCGGAGTGAAGCGCCTAGAACCGCTCGGCCACAACGGCTGGCACTAAAACTGTGTGCCCGGTCCTTACGACTTTACTTCCGCCAGTATCTCTTCTGCTAAGTAACAGAATTCACAGAAGCCCTGCTGGATACGTTCACTTCTTCCAGGAGTACTAGTCACGCAGTGTTTTTTCGTTATCGTGAACGAAGAGAGCAAACTGGCTTTCATACGGTCAGTGGTTGCGGAAACAACGTCGATTGTTACGAAATATTTGTTTGGTCTCCATAAAACGGTCACCAGAAAAATCATCATGCGCGAGCACAAAATTTGTGCCAACTCGAGCTGATGGTCCTCCACTAATGACCTCGTCGTCGACGGAAGATTAAATCCTAATCTTCTTTCCTTTGGACATATTTTCACCTACTTTACGCGGCGAGACTGAAGTGTAACTCTTTTTATAATAGCGGCTTGGTTGCTATTGGAATGCATTCCTCATCTAAAGGCAGAATTCTCATATGCGAATACAGAAAATTTGAAATAGATTACGGTTCTTCCTATCCTCCCCACCCCATCCCTCCACACCCATCACCCCCCCCCCCCCCCCCTGCCCCGCCCCTTACCCTCAGAAACACATCGAGAATGTCATATTATAAACTTAGAGAACATTATGCTTTATTTTTCTTTCTTTCCTCCTAGAAGGATTTCTTCAAGGAGCTCATCGCCAACTTACTTCCACGTCTTGTCCAACATAGCTAGCATCACGTCTTTAGTGACTACGACGTCGACAGATTGTCTTTCTTGGAGGGATTTACAGTGGAATTCATTGGTGTGAATGCGAGGAGTTGCTTCTATTGTAATGGCTAGAAAACTTTCGCCATTCGCCAGTCCGATGTTTATGCTGCGAAACACGATTAAGCAGAGGGTTTATGAATATGAAACGTGTGCCCGTGCTCGGGATAGACGGCTAACGTTAAATGTCGGGAACAGAATAAACGGTCGAGTTTCCACAAAAACTGACTGCTTTCCCAAGCCAGGTACTGTTCCCACGGGCGCATGCTGGTCTTTCCCGCGTCTTTGCACAATCAGGCTGAGTGCTCTCGTTTCCTCGTGCGGTTGTTCACCTTAATTTGGAGTAAAATAGGGCGTTCACTACGGTGGTACCATGTGATCAGTGGAATTCATTTAAACGTTATCCGTATCCACGGTTTCCTTCAGAATTATGCGTCAGATAAATTAAATCTGTGTACAAACGATATTGAGTCTGTTCTCCTGTCTATATCTACATATACTCGTACATGGCTACTCTGGGTTTCACATTTAAGTTTTTGCAGAGGTTCGACGAGCCACTTTCAAGTGTTTCTCGATCGTTCCTCTCCCGAATAACACGTGGGAAA
This sequence comes from Schistocerca cancellata, assembly GCF_023864275.1. Classification (NCBI taxonomy): domain Eukaryota; kingdom Metazoa; phylum Arthropoda; class Insecta; order Orthoptera; family Acrididae; genus Schistocerca; species Schistocerca cancellata. The sequence continues at coordinate 380,720,062 of NC_064634.1, read as the reverse complement.
AATGAATACCTAAATCTTTCCGTGCGAGCTCCGATTTCTCTTATTTTATACCGACAGCCATTCTCCCTATGTAAATGGGAATAAACAAAATATTTTGCATTCGGAGGAGAAAGTTCGTGAATGTAACTTTATGTACTGATCTCGCCGCAACGAAAAACGCCTTTGTTTTAACGATTCATATCGGTGACACTCTCTCCCCTATTTCGTAACAATACAAAATGAGCTACCATCTTTGGACTTTTTCGGTCTCCTCCGTCAGCTCAATCTGATTAGGATCCCATAACGCGCCTCAATTCCCTAGTAGAGGGCAGAAAAGCGTAGTGTAGGCAGTCTCTTTAGTAGATTTGTTCAAAATGGTTCAAATGGCTCTAAGCACTATGGGACTTAACATCTGAGGTCATCAATCCCTGCCCGAGGCAGGATTCGAACCTGCGACCGTTGCAGCACCGCGGTTCCGAGTAGATTTGTTGCATCTTCTAAATGTTCTACCAATAAAACGCAGTATTTGGATCGCTTTCCCAATGTAATTAGTCTGTCATTGCAATCTTTATGTATTTCGTTGAACACGCACCCCTTAAATTTGTGTGATTTATCATCTAAACTAAAATTAACGATGCTTTTTTAGTACTCACGAAGAAAGCCACCCAATTTTTGTTTTTCAGGGTCAATTGGCACTTTTCGTACCTTGCAGATATGATGCCTAAATTAATTTATAATTCGTTTGGATCTTCTGGTGACTTTACTAGACGGTAAACGACAGCATCATCTACAATCTTAAGATAGTTGCTCAAATTGTCTCTTAAATTGCTTGTATGGATTAGGAATAGCAGAAAGCTTCTAAAGTTTCGTTAGATAACCCTAGGTATCAGATCTGTTTCACTTAGTAACTTCCTGCCAGTTACTAAGGATTGTGGATTGTGACCTTTCTAAAGGGGGAACACGAATCCAGCCGCACAGCACGCACGCAGTTTGACGTAAAATATACAGGTGTGGCTTACGTGTGCAGAACACGACAGTGTCTTCCAGAAGTTAGGAATGGTGGCGCAGACGAGCCAGAATACCAGTTGTGGCAACAAGACGAGGAAATCAAATTACGATACATCACTCTAATCCCCTTACCGAATCATAGAGCTGCAATGGGACTAATCAAACCGTCGAGTGAAGTTGTCTACAAATTTACGGATAATGCTACAGGCCATATCCACTTACTTTTGCTATTGTGAATTTTGCCAAACTGAGATTTGTGCGGTCATAAATTTTCTAGAGTGGACGACAAATCTTAGTTTGGACTGTTAATAAACGTCCAACTACGTTCGCTGTAATAAGCGCAGTAGCTGAAAGGCAAATTGAACTCGTGCCGTAGGACCAAAACAAGTAATCTCAATTATTTGTGTACTCTTCTCCTGCTCCATACAGAACAAAGTAACATTACTACGCTTGCGTGAGTACACGAATTACGTACTTAGGTTCGAAGCTGGCGGTATGTGGAATGATGTTTTGAGATAAATTGAAAGTTTTCAAAAGTCTATCAATGGGAACCCAAAATGTTATTTACACCCTTTGTTACGCAAAGTACCTTCAAAGAGAGTGCTAGTGGTGGAGTATTGTCTCAGATGTTCGACTGAATTCATGATTGTCAATCAGAAAGGTCACTGTTCATAGTAACTGATAGGAAATCGTTGTGTGAAACAGAAGTGATATCTGATGTTGCCCAAGAAAGTGCTATGGGTCCTCTGCTGTGCCTAATTTATATAAACGATTAAAGAGACAATCTCAGCAGCTCTCTCCGATTTTTTGCATGTGATAACGTCATCTGAATGACACTACGAATCTCAAAACGATATAGAAAAATATATTTGAGGTACCAAAATGGCAACTGTCGCAAAACAGTACAGAGAGTAAGGTCCTGCACCTGAGCACTAACAAAATACACTCCTGGAAATTGAAATAAGAACACCGTGAATTCATTGTCCCAGGAAGGGGAAACTTTATTGACACATTCCTGGGGTCAGATACATCACATGATCACACTGACAGAACCACAGGCACATAGACACAGGCAACAGAGCATGCACAATGTCGGCACTAGTACAGTGTATATCCACCTTTCGCAGCAGTGCAGGCTGCTATTCTCCCATGGAGACGATCGTAGAGATGCTGGATGTAATCCTGTGGAACGGCTTGCCATGCCATTTCCACCTGGCGCCTCAGTTGGACCAGCGTTCGTGCTGGACGTGCAGACCGCGTGAGACGACGCTTCATCCAGTCCCAAACATGCTCAATGGGGGACAGATCCGGAGATCTTGCTGGCCAGGGTAGTTGACTCACACCTTCTAGAGCACGTTGGGTGGCACGGGATACATGCGGACGTGCATTGTCCTGTTGGAACAGCAAGTTCCCTTGCCGGTCTAGGAATGGTAGAACGATGGGTTCGATGACGGTTTGGATGTACCGTTCACTATTCAGTGTCCCCTCGACGATCACCAGTGGCGTACGGCCAGTGTAGAAGATCGCTCCCCACACCATGATGCCGGGTGTTGGCCCTGTGTGCCTCGGTCGTATGCAGTCCTGATTGTGGCGCTCACCTGCACGGCGCCAAACACGCATACGACCATCATTGGCACCAAGGCAGAAGCGACTCTCATCGCTGAAGACGACACGTGTCCATTCGTCCCTCCATTCACGCCTGTCGCGACACCACTGGAGGCGGGCTGCACGATGTTGGGGCGTGAGCGGAAGACGGCCTAACGGTGTGCGGGACCGTAGCCCAGCTTAATGGAGACGGTTGCGAATGGTCCTCGCCGATACCCCAGGAGCAACAGTGTCCCTAATTTGCTGGGAAGTGGCGGTGCGGTCCCCTACGGCACTGCGTAGGATCCTACGGTCTTGGCGTGCATCCGTGCGTCGCTGCGGTCCGGTCCCAGGTCGACGGGCACGTGCACCTTCCGCCGACCACTGGCGACAACATCGATGTACTGTGGAGACCTCACGCCCCACGTGTTGAGCAATTTGGCGGCACGTCCACCCGGCCTCCCACATGCCCACTATACTCCCTCGCTCAAAGTCCGTCAACTGCACATACGGTTCACGTCCACGCTGTCGCGGCATGCTACCAGTGTTAAAGACTGCGATGGAGCTCCGTATGCCACGGCAAACTGGCTGACACTGACGGCGGCGGTGCACAAATGCTGCGCAGCTAGCGCCATTCGACGGCCAACACCGCGGTTCCTGGTGTGTCCGCTGTGCCGTGCGTGTGATCATTGCTTGTACAGCCCTCTCGCAGTGTCCGGAGCAAGTATGGTGGGTCTGACACACCGGTGTCAATGTGTTCTTTTTTCCATTTCCAGGAGTGTATATTAAATCTCGGTTACACGATAAATAACGTAAATTGATGGCTTGTCGATTCAACTAGGATTACAATTACGTAAAACTTAAACTGGAGCCATCTAACAGAAAATGTTGTGGGGAAGGCGAACTGAAGACTACACTTTATTTGCAGAACACTTAGAAGATGCAACAAGTCTACTGAAGAGACTGCCTACACTAGCTTTGTTCATCCTCTTCTGGAGTATAGCTGCGTGTTATGGGATCTTTGTCTGATAGGAATGACGGAGGACATCAAAAAATTTTAACTAAGGGTAGCTCGTTTTGTATTGTACCAAAACAGAGGCGGGAGCGGCACTGGTATGATACTCGAGGTAGGGTGACAATAATTAAAACAGAGTATTTTTTCCACTGCGGCAAGATTATCGGCAACTTTTCCTTCAATTTGCCCGAGGATGATCTGAACCCATATTGACTGACTATGAAAAACCAGACAACGGCCAAGTCTCAGTGGGAGAAACTGGGCGAATGATTGGCATGACAGACACATGCTTAGTTGATTGACATTTCCTGGTTGCGTTGAACTATCATACAGAAATGATTTCTTCTCTGGACGTATGCGTGCCGAGACTATTGGCACTATCTCCTCTGACATGTGATACACGAAAAAGATATGCGTGGCGCTAATTTCATTGTTGTCGCGATTAAGAAATATGTCATGTCGAAAATTCAAGCTGCATTTGGCAACCAAACGTAAATGCCAAATGCTTGCTGAACTTCAAGTAACTTTGAATACAATCTAAGGTAGCCACAGTAGAACGACTGAGCTCGCAACTTGTAAATTGTATCTCACAATCGAATTGATCAGCCGTTTCCGTTTTCAAAACGAGTGTTTGTTGAAGATGCCAATTGGCACATCACTTAGACCAATGTATCACGAGTTAACGCCGTAGAGCATATTCCATTTAGCTACTCAAGATGGAACAGCCGCTGAGCAGCTGGTGGCAAAGAAGCTAGGTGCCTACTGCATATTGCCCTTAAGCAAATTTCTTGAAAACAAAAATCGTTACCGAGGACAGTTGACGAAAAAGTTCAGTTACACACTGATGTTGAGGAATTCATGGTGTTAGCAAGTCCTTGAATAGGTTACGCCATTGTCTTTCATATCGCGAAGACCATAGTATTACACGGTTGAGGACTGCGATCTAATTTGAAAGTTCTTACTGCCGTGGACATACTTGGCGGTTTTGGCGGCGTCCAAGATAGCACCATATGAAAGTTTGGAAGACCTAAATAGCAAATCACAAAATCAGAATGAAAGTAAATAAGAATACTCCAAAAATTTGATGCTGGGAAGAAAAGGGGAAAAGGCCAAAGTGAAGATAGACGAGCAACAACAGGTGCAGGTCGTAAAATATAAGTATTTGGGAAATATTATTGTGGAGGACCTAAAAAGTAACTCAGACAGAAGCTCAAGATTGGCTACAGCCAAGGAAGCTTTCAACGAAAAGAGGAAACTACTACGTGGGCCACTGAATAAAAATTGAGGAAAATATTGTTCCATGAAATTTGGGAGTGCAACCGCTGCACGCCCGAAATTTTATGGAACAGTCTTTACGCTGTGAAAACATGAAAATATTGCCCAAATGCTATATATTAAGCGCAGTTCTATACGGTGCAGAGACCTGGACACAGCGAAATGATGAAAAAAGAAGGCTGGAAATGTGACTATGGAGAAAAATAGAGGGTGAAGAACGAGGCGATATCCAAGACACCATAAAGGAAAGAATGAAACTTTGACTAGGTCACTTGTTCAGACACCATTGGTTACTCCAGTGAGGAACTTATGGGATGGGGATTGTAAAAAAGAGAGGGAGAAGGGAAACTATGGGACAATATCAGAGAGGAAAGTGATAAGTAAGTGGAACTAAAGAATGAATATGATCGCTAACAAAATTGTAGATCGTTTGGTACAAGAAGCGAGGTAAGAAGCTCCAGAAGAATCAGTTTCCATACAAATCACCGTTTGGGGGAAAAATAACCAAAAGTGTGGTACCATACAGAGATTGGAGGCCCCCGCCAAATTTGGCAATGCACATCGATATCACAGACATTATCGATGTCTCGCTGCAATCCACAATGACGAATAGGAGAAGCTGAAGAAGACACAAGCTCTCTCATGGCACAGCAGCAACCTCACACAGATGTCAATACACACCCGAGCATAAACGCCCTGTGCCCAGTTTGCGACCTCAGCTGAAGCAGTCAACATCATTAAGTAGGAATTTAGTCTTATTTGCGTCTCAGATTAAAATGTACTTCTGTAAATATTGAACATTGGACTCCAAACGAAGAGTTATAATTGCATGCATCAAGTGTTGTTTTTGTGGTATCGCGTATCGATACCATCTCACGAGTGTCTCAGAGTTGGCATCCGAATAGCAAATTTCAGTCAGCCACCGATAACAGTCGTGCGGGAGCCAGTGGACCCAATGGTGCACGTCTGCTGAGCCACACCTCCAGTGACTCCGTACCACGAGCGTCCTGTGCCCCTGCGACATATGACAGCTAGTGGCAGCCACTCGGTTACTTGCACTGGGAGTAACTTCACGACGTGAGGTATGCAGACGACACCTAGTCGCAGCTCCGACATCAGTGCTTGTGCCTTACTTCAGAGGGTCTCATGCTTGTTGACACTGAAATTGCAGGACTCTGTTTCTTGCTGAATTATTTGTAATGAGCCTTCATACGCTTGAAGAATTACAAGTCAGGTAAATCTTCCATTTACTGTGTTAACTTCTTCACTGATCATTTATGCTCCTGTCCAGCTGTGTACGAAGTTGTAAACAACAGTTTAATAATCAATGGCAGATGGCTCAAATGGCTCTGAGCACTATGCGACTTAACTTCTGAGGTCATCAGTCGCCTAGAACTCAGAATTAATTAAACCTAACAAATCTAAGGACATCACACACATCCACGCCCGAGGCAGGATTCGAACCTGCGACCGTAGCGGTCGCTCGGTTCCAGACTGTAGCGCCTAGAACCGCACGGCCACTCCGGTCGGCCAATGGCAGGTATAAATTATCAATCACACCTGTCGCAACGGATGTATCGAATTAAGTAAATCTTTTTATTCATTCATGTAACAAAACATTGTGTTCTGCCATACGGCAGGTCTTGTCATGGGGGAAGCCTCGTCAGAGAGTTCCACCGCATGAGCGTCTATGGAAGGGATTCCGGTGGTGGTTTCCCGTTGCCTTACACTGTGGATGATGAAATGATAATGAGGACAACGCAACACCCAGTTCCTGAGCGGAGAAAATCGCCGACCCAGCCGGGAATCGAACCCGGGCCCCTAGGCGTGACACACCGCCGCGTTCACCATGGGCTATCGGGGCGGACATGTAATAAAGAGAACCAATATTTCTAATATTTCATATGTCGTAGTTCCAATGAGCCATCTGTCAGAGCAGTCAAGGAACTCACAGTTATGGTCGAACGATTGTGCTCTTGTCTTGTCACAGTAGAAAGAATAGCCTGGAAACGCCATAAGGCCATGTAGCAACCTGGAGAACGAGGTTTAATTCGTACAGCAGAACTGATACATGGTACTGGAAAATTAATAGCTAGACAGGCAGTGGAACACGGAGAGCAGAGGAACGGTGCAGAATGGAGCTGTCAATCATCGCGTTGAAAATAAAGGGCCAGCGGGAGCGAAACGAGTCAATAGACGGAAGGACGAAGGAGAAGTCACGACGAGTTAGGTTCTCTTCGGCGAGCGGTCCCCCCTGCAGGGCACGGTAAAAAGCGTCGCAATCGGGAACAATGGGGCGGCACTTGAGGAGAGGAAGTGTGGGAAATGGTGCGACCAGACGCTGGATAATTGTCCGCCATGGCCGGCGGGCAGGAAGCACGCGCTAGCGCCACGGCAAGGGCGCCGCGCCACGCACAAAGGCCCGCCGCAGCCGTGAAATCGCCTCCCGCCGCTCGCCACGCGATACCGCTGCCCGCGCTCCTAGTCGCTCTTCCAGCCGCACTACACTCCGCTACTTGAGAGCCGCGGATCGAGGCAGTCTGGTAGGGGCAGTGCTTCCTCACATCCCAAGAGCGTTTAGCGCGGTACAACGTATCAGGTTATCAGCGGAAGTACAATCGTATGGGGTATCGAGCGACATTTGTGACTGGACTGAGGAGTTCTTGGTAGGAAGGACGAAGCACGTTATCTTGAATAGAGAGTCGTCGATGGCTGTAGAAGTAACTTCAAGTGTGCCCCAAGGAAATGCAATGAGACCTTTTCTGTTTGTTAGTTACATGTTCCTTACATCATTTGACCGGTTCTTTAGCGAAATGATGTGGAACGAGTTGGTTTACAGGCTATGTATTATGATTATTATTTTTAGTCGTACTCGTGCAACTAAAGTTAATATATTTTTTATTTTTTACTGGCTACAATTTTTCAAGTAGAAATTCGTCAATGGAATAGGAGAAGTTGTCCAGGAGAAATGATTTTAAATTCGATTTAAAACTTTCTTCGCTACCTATCAGAAATTTAATTTTATTGGGCAAATGAACAAAACTTTTTGTTGTCGCATGCTGAACTCCTTTCTGAGCCTCAGACAGCTTCAAAAATGGGTAGTAATGCTCGTTTTACCTCTAGTGTCTTACGTATGGACATCACTGTTCTTCTCAAACTGTGATCGATTATTTATGACGAATTTCACTAGCAAGTATGTGTTTTGTGAAGGCGCCATAAAATTGCTTGATCCCTTGAAGAGGTACCTACATGAAGTCCGCTTGTGAACACTACACATTATTCGCACTACTCGCTTTTGTGCAATCGATACTTTCTAAGTGATGAGTTACCAGAGTAAATTATTCCGTAAGACATTATTGAGTGAAAATATGCAAAATATGTCAGGAGGTTGATATGTATATTTTTTTCCAAGCTATACGAATGGCAAAAGTAGCTGAAATTAATTGTCTCCGTTTGTTGTACGGAACTGAATGTAGTGTGTTTTTTTCAATATTTAGGGAGGGTCCGTTTTCAGAGAATTTTCTTTGGAAAATTACATTTACCAACTCTTCAGTTGACTTCTCCTTAATGGAACTTCTTGTAACGCTAGTGTTGTCTGCAAAAAAGTAACAACTTTACTTGTTGAATGTTAAGTGGAAGGTATATATATATATAACGAATAGGAGTAAGACCCAAAATTGAACCCTGTGCGACTCCCTTTGTGATAAATTTTTTTCCCCCTGTCACTGAAATTTTCTACCCTTCCGACATTGTCTGACGTATTCACTACGACCTTTTGCATTTGTTTGTTAACTATAATTCAAATCAGCTGTGCATATAGCCATCGATTCCATACAACTTAAGTTTTTATGTGAGAGTAACATGACCTACATAATCAAACGACTTAGGAAGATCACAAAAAATAACAACTGGCGATATATTGTTATTTAAGGTTTGTAATATTTGGTAAGTGAACGAAGACATAGCGTTCTCAGTCGAGCAACTCTTCCGGAATCTAAACTGTTCTCGGAGATAGTCTCAATAGCAACCTACGACCTTTTGCAGATGCTGCAGTTATCTATAATCTATACTGTTTGAAAAAAGCTCCACTAATACACTCGGAACTAGATAAGATTTTAAACTGGTGCAAAGACTAGTAACTTGCTTTAATTGCTCAGAAAAAATAGAAGTGATAGAAATGTGAATAAGGAGAAGAGCGACAAAAACATCCTTGACTGAAAGGAAATCTAACAAAAAAATAATAAACGAGATTAACGGGAAGAAGACATTGATTAACCATATACAGAGAAGAAAAATTAAATTAATTGCTCGCTTCGAGGTAACATTTCATAAAGAACATCTTAGACTGAAAATTCGTAGAAAAAAATCGAGAGGCAGTCCTGGAGCATCCAGATTATACATGATCTTCAGTAGAATGAATTGCAGCAACCACTACCAAATGATAAACATTGTTAAGGACAGAAGAAGATGGCTACAACAACAAGGCGTTGTCGTTAATGTCTCATGATATTGTAATATTCCAAACAGTGAAACGTAATAGTAGCTTGACAACTCCCATCAGTTGTCAAATCTGTATCATGAAGATGAAATTGAATAGTTTAACTTAAACTATGTTCATTATATGTGATATAAAAAACTTCTGTAAATACTCAGTTTCTCTGGCTAAATGACCAACGCCAAAGACCAGTTAAATAAAAAGTAATAATTAAAAATAAAATATGTCAGTATTGATATAATTTTCTCATAAAATAATGAAAGGGAAAGATGTCGGTGAACGAAGATGTTTTGTGATATGACTGTATAAGTCTTACGACGTAAGAGGAACACGAAGAATTTGTTCACTCACCATCACCAGCTAGTGTACACCGAGGAGAGTGTAGCTGGACAGCGCGGTACCTTTGTGGAGGTTACGTGAAATGTCTGTGTAGATCTTGGTTGTACACAACCGTCTCACCACGACGAATCTAAAAGCGTGCTTAATAAGTAACAACACAAACCCTGTAATACCATGATGCGCCAAGGATAATGGCAAGGGATCACCAGCGATAGAATCTCGATCAGTGGTGTCGATTTCTCTTCACCGACGTTGTGGGATTCGTTTGACGCCTGAAAAAGAATGTGGAGCAGCTGGGTACCAATGTGTATCTCAGGCAGGCAATTTCAGGGGTGCGACAGGGAAAGGTATCACGTAAGTTTCTCACCTAATATCGAGGGCAATTTGAGTGCTGTGCGCGTATGCAGTATTGGGACAAGATTCTCCAGCTTATTGTCCACGCCTATAATCAACTTTTCGGCGGTGACAAAATGGCTCTGAGCACTATGGGACTTAACATCAATGGTCATCAGTCCCCTAGAACTTAGAACTACTTAAACCGAACTAACCTAAGGACATCACACTACACCCAGTCATCACGAGGCAGAGAAAATCCCTGACCCCGCCGGGAATCGAACCCGGGTACCCGGGCGCGGGAAGCGAGAACGCTACCGCACGACCACGAGCTGCGGACTTTCGGCGGTGAATTCTTCTTTCAATGGAAAAATAATACACGGTTTCGCAAAACTTATGGACGTGGTAGACGAAGTAACATAACATTTAACTTCTCGGTGGAAAAAAATGAAAATGCGGGAGCATGTTGCCAGAGATTTCCCAGTAGTGCATAGAAAGATGGTCCTGACAAGGCACATAGTCAATGTGACTGTAGCGACAAATAAGGCTGGTCCCGCAATACGACGCAGTGTAAAGATTTTTCAGAAAACTGTCGGACAATATAATTTCCGATACATCTTTGTCACGTCAGTTTTATGAGCGGAACAGCGTTGTTAAACGTCAGTCGTTTGTGCATTGTCAGTTTGCATCACCTCCTTTTACGAATTCGATTACGTATGCCTGCTGTGCAGTGCAATGGTCAGAATAACGGGAATGACTGCTTCTTACTCCATTTCAGTTCCACCTAAATAAAAATCAGTGTGTGAAGTGCCTGAATGCATTAATTTTTCTTTTATTAGGCGTACCAGATGTAAGGAAAACGTTTTCGTCATCCAGCAGACATTTCGCATTTTTGTGACGACTACGCGGGATAAATAACGAACTATTTCATTTTTAGTAAAATATATATTACTCAAAAATTGTCGCAAGAACTTTGCTATGGAACTGTTATAAAATGCTTCTTGTCAAAAAATTGAAATCTCGACTGGTGGAAGTCGTCTGTAATATAACATCGCGCACTGTGTTGCTTTTCTTTCCTCTGCTAGTCACTTGTGTAACAATTAAAGCTGCAGCAGTATAGCTGTCAATATCAGCTGCATGCTATTAGAAAAATTAATGAACTGAAACAGTTTTGGTGTGGTTTAATGTTTAAATTAGCGTGTATTCACTTTGGACTTCGCACTACGCGGCGCTGCGTTGTCTTATTACAGCTGAGTCTGTGTGTTCGCTGTACAAACCGCAGTTATGAGCCGTTCTTCGTGCAGAAAAAATGAGTAACTTCAACATATTTTAAATAATTGCAGTGGCCCTTAGCAGCCAAACTTTTGCCTGTGCCATTCTTTTTGTGTATGTTTCGACCTGTCAGATTGGGCCATTCCCTTGTGAGTTTCGCACGAGCGGTACACAGTGCTGATTTGTGGACAGAAACTTTTCCATCTCAACAAATTTTATCGTATTTGAACTCAGAATGTGTTCAAGAAATATGCAGCAGGACGATATTGAGAATGTTGGTCTATAATTTCGTGGGTCCATTCTTTTATCCTTCATGTATAGAGGAGTCAGATACGCTTACTTCAAGTCGCTTGGGAAGCTATTGTCGGTGTCTGTATAGAGACAGGGTTTAGTGATCATGATGTCATCTGAGCGACGACGGTCACTATAGTTCATAAATCATTGAAGGCTAGGAGAGTATCTGTGCTAGGAAGAGCAGATAAACAGTTGGGGAGATTAGGCTGTAGCTTGTACCACTGGCGGCTAGATTCGGTTGAAAACACGCGAATTTTGTTGTGGCACATCATGGAATATTTCTGCTTCAACCCCTACATTTGCATGAAGTTCTGATAGTGGCGGCGCTATACGTGGCCTCCAAAACGGCGTATGTAACGGAGATGCGCTCCAAACAGTTGAGTTTCTCTTGGCGGAAATTCAGAGCATCGAAGATATTCATAGTCACTTGCAGAATGTCTACGAAGACCTGGCGCTGGACAAAACCCCGGAGATCGTTGGGCAAGGCGTCTGTCATCACCACAACAAGGTCGCGCTAACCTGTCCGATCTCCCGCTTGCCGGCTGGCCCTACACAGCTGTGACTCCTGCGATGTTGGAACGTTCGGACCCTCGCATTCGACTTTCTGTACGCCTATCCTTGTGATCGATGGTCCGTGAGACTTCAACTGTTCGCTGCCTTACGTAATAAAATGAAACACCTACAGCCGTCGTTTTGATGTTATTATATTATACGGTAACCAGAGTCAGTTGGTAGTTGATGGTTGCAGATACATACCTGTTACAGAATGCTTCGGAAGCCAGTTTATAGACGTTGCCCACTGATGGGATTGTATAAACGATCGGAGTTAGCCCCCTCAGCATCAGCTAAGGCCTGAAGATGGTGTACTAGAGTCACTGAGACCTGCTGCCATATAATAAAGTAACATCAAAACGACGGCTACACGTGTTTCATTCGAGCAGATCGACGAATCACCTCGCTGCTCAACTGGACGTCTCTGTTGGTGGTGCTGACACAATCGTCCACCATTCGGGTTACTGAAAGGCGTATATCCGCTGGGTTCCTCGCCGCCTGACAGATGACCATCTGTGCGGAGTTGCTTCCGCATTACGAGGCTGATAGTGACAGTCTTTGTCTAACATCGTCACAGGCGATGAAACATGGGTTTCTTACTTTCAACCGGAAGAAAAACGGCAGTTCATGAACTGCAGCTATACCATCTCTTCTTCGAAGAAAAAGTTCAAAGCCGCTCCCTCAGCCGGTAAAATCATGGGGACGGTCTTCTGGGACTCTGATGAGGTTATTTTGTTTGATGTCCTCCGTTATGGCGGAATGAACAACTCTGAAGTCTACTAAGCTGCCATTGGGAAACTTCAGAAACGCCTTTAGCATGTTTGTCGGCACAAAAATGCAAACGAATTTCTACTTCCCCATGATAATGCAAAGTCTCACACAAGTCGATGCACCCGAGAGAAGCTGAAAAGCTTCCTCATCAACCGTACAGCACGGATCTCGTTCCTTTCGGCTTCCATCTGGTTGGCACAAAGAAGGATGGACTCCGCGGAAGCAGTACGTGGATGATGGGGAGGTTATTGATGCCGACGTCGAGTAGTAGAGTGGTAGCGTGCGGGCATTAAGGTGGCGCAAGGGCGTCGTATTTAACGGAGATTATGTTTAGGGTTTTGTAGCCAAAAGAGTGAAGCATAATATGGTGGATTGGAATCGTGAATAAAATCAACCAACTTTCAGAAAAAAGTCTGTTGGATTACGTATTGAACGGCCTTCGTATGTGCCCGCTTTAAACTGTGTGACGTGTTCAGACGCAATGAAATTGCCATTAAGCAAGTAATGCTGTGTGTTGCATCTTTTTTGAGGAGATGCTCGTTGTCATTTTGTTGAATGCATTACTGCACTTGATATTGATACTGCAAATGATATTCACTTAAGTTCCATCCCCGTATAGCTCAAACTGTCTCTAGACACACAGTCAAAATGGGTTTAGAAAACATCGTTCCTGTGAAACACAATTAGCTCTTTATTCACATGAAGTGTTGAGTGCTATTGACAAGGGATTTCAGATGGATTCCGTATTATTGGATTTCCGGAAGGCTTTTGTCACTGTACCACACAAGCGGCTCGTAGTGAAATTGCGTGCTTACGGAATATCGTCTCAGTTATGTGACTGGATTTGTGATATCCTGTCAGAGAGGTCACAGTTCGTAGTAATTGACGGAAAGTCATCGAGTAAAACAAAAGTGATTTCTGGCGTTCCCCAAGGTAGTGTTACAGGCCCTTTGCTGTTCCTTATCTATATAAACGATTTGGGAGACAATTTGAGCAGCCGTCTTCGGTTGTTTGCAGATGAGACTGTCGTTTATCGACTAATAAAGTCATCAGAAGATTAAAACAAACTGCAAAACGATTTAGAAAAGATATCTGAATGGTGCAAAAAGTGGCTGTTGACCCTAAATAACGAAAAGTGTGAGGTCATCCATATGAGTGCTAAAAGGAACTCGTTAAACTTCGGTTACACGATAAATCAGTATAATCTAAAAGCCGTAAATTCAGCTAAATACCTAGGTATTGCAATTACGAACAACTTAATTTGGAAGGAACACTTAGAAAATGTTGTGGGGAAGGCTAACGAAAGACTGCGTTTTATTGGCAGGACACTTAGTGTAATAGATCTACTAAGGGGACTGCCTACACTGCGTTTGTCCGTCCTCTTTTAGAATACTGTTGCGCGGTGTGGGATGCTTACCAGATAAGACTGACGGAGTACATCGAAAAACTTCAAAGAAGGGCAGCACGTTTTGTATTATCGCGAAATACGGGTGAGAGTGTCACAGAAATGATACAGGATTTGGGCTGGACATCATTAAAAGAAAGGCGTTTTTCGTTGCGACGGAATCTTCTCACGAAATTCCAATCACCAACTTTCTCCTCCGAATGCGAAAATATTTTGTTGACACCGACATACATAGGGAGAAACGGTCACCACGATAAAATAAGGGAAATCAGAGCTCATACGGAAAGCTATAGGTGTCCGTTCTTTAAGCGCGCTATACGAGATTGGAATAATAGAGAACTGTGAAAGTGGTTTGATGAACCCTCTGCCAGGCACTTAAATGTGATTTGCAGAGTATCCATGTAGATGCAGATGTAGATCCACATTTTGTAGTATGTTCATATAATGAACGCTGTTACCGCTCTGTCTTACTGGAATGTTAGAGGCGAGAGAAAGCTTAAAGAATCAGGTATGATCAGAGTCCTTATCAGTCATAATACACTGAGAACTGGAAATCTTGCTACTACCTCTACTGACAGACAAATTTTGAGCGATGAAGTATGTCCGTGCTCTTTTTGTGGAATTAATAGCAATTCTATTCATCCCTTGATCACTGTAACAAGGACACTGGGTTTGTACTGGTATTGCAGTTAAAAAAGAACATAATTCGTATATTCAGACATATACATCTTTTGTTTGACAATAGTGGGACTGGTAGTCAGGTGCTACAAACTATTCTCGTATTTTCCTGAAGTATTTTAGGGAAACTACGAAAGAACGAATGAAGATTGGAGCTTCCATCGTCCCTAACACAAGGCCAGGTTTTATAAAACGCTTTATTTCGTTAGGTTTATCCATAGCGTACAATATTGCTGTAATATTAAATAACTGAATAACGCAGAAAGCTAATGCTACTTTGTTCAGTCGTTTCTCAATACTGATCACCACACATACCACACACATTATTTCATAGTACGACAGCAAAAGTACACACACTATCAGCTAACGTCAGGACCATAGCTACAATGTTTGGTTTACGACATGGATACTGCAACTTGCCATTTGCTTACCTGAAAAACTGAAGCATCTGTCCCACTAGAGCGAGAGCTTTAACTAAGAAAGAGCATGAGATGATAGCGTTATCCATTGCAGAGCTTTGTTGTAATATTTCCAAGAAAAGGAAAGAGAAAAAGCGGTACCTTCATATGACTGATCAGTTATTTTCAAACCATTAGTGAATATTTTAATAGCATCTTGCCCATGCATCTGAACAGTTATCGTAAAAGGATTGTTGATGTTCAATGCTCTACGTTTGGAGATCTGATAAATGTTACAGCTAGTGACAATAAAATAATTCAGTAATCCCTAACAGATACTAACAGTAATTCTGTAATGCCTTTTTCAGTCCACATTTATTACTTTAATAATCTGTTCCAGAGGTTTACCCTCTCATATTCTCCAGAAATTATGTGCTACAAATTTAAAATTTGCCTAAAACCGTTACCGTGAAAGCTCTTCCGCTGGTGATAGAATACGCAACAAGGGCTGAAGTCGCCTTGAGGGCAGTTTCCGCCAGAGCCGGCTGCCGCGTCCCTGGCCTCCTTAAAAGTGCGTCTCATTGTCGATTAAAGCATTGCCGTACGCCGGAAGTACGCTGACACTCACCCTGCGCCGCCAGCGGCACGTGGTTTGGTTGAGAGGGGCACGCCTCACCACCGGAAACTACGTTCACGTTGAGCTGAACGGCTGTCTATCTCCCCATATACGCAGGTTCCGGAGAGGGGACCATACAGATGTAGCTGTCCAGCTCCACGCGTTTCTACGGTTTCTGATCTAGACTAGTTGATATAAAACTTAACGGAGAACACGGATTTGTACGAGGGTCACTCCAAAAGAAATGCACACTGTTTTTTTTAAAAAAAATCCGTCTTTTATTCTACATGTTTGAAAGTTTTACAGTGTGTAGATACATCCTTCAGGAACAATATTTTCATTTCTCCACGTAATTTCCATCCCTCTCAACTGCCTTACGCCATCTTGGAACCAGCGCCTGTATACCCGCACGGCAAAATTCTGGACCAACCTGTTGGAGCCACTGTTTGGCAGCGTGCACAAGGGAGTCATCATCTTCAAACCTTGTTCCACGAAGAGAGTCTTTCAGTTTCCCAAAGAGATGATAGTCACATGGAGCCAGGTCAGGACTCTAAGTCTATCCGAGTTTTGTGATCGCTTCCATGGTTTTTTGACTGACATGTGGCCGTGCATTGACGTGCAACAGCAAAACATCCTGCTTTTGCCGACGTGGCCGAACACGACTCAGTCGAGCTTGAATTTCCTTCAGTGTCGTCACATATGCATCAGATTTATGGTGGTTCCACTTGGCATGATGTCCACAAGCAAGAGTCCTTCGGAATTGAAAAACACCAGCAGAAGGTGTGGTTATGAATTTTTTTTTTTTCTTGGGTGATTTTGCATGATGCCACTCCATTGATTGCCTCTTCGTCTCTGGTGAAAAAGGATGGAGTCATGTTTGATCACCTGTCACAATTCTTCCAAGAAATTCATCTCCACCATTCTCTTACTTTTCCAAAAGTTCCCTGCATATCGTTTTTCTTGTTTATTTATGAGCCAACATCCTGAGATCGCACTTGGCACAAACCTTTTTTAACGCCAACTCTTTCAGTATTCTGCAAACACTTCCTTCCCCTATCCCAGCGTAGCGTGACAATTCGTTCACTGTGATGCGTCTGTCAGAAGTCACCAATTCGTTAACCCTCTGCACATTGTCTGGAGTGTGTGCAGTACGAGGCCTGCCGCTGCGAGGACAATCCTCAATATTGCCGAGCCCGCTTTCATCACGTAACCCGCTTGCTAACCGACTAACTGTACTGCAATCGACAGCAGCATCTCCATACACATTTTTCAACCTCTTGTGGATGTTTCCCACTGCCTTGTTTTCACAGCACAGGAATTCTATGACAGTACGTTGCTTCTGACGAACGTCAAGTGTAGCAGCCATCCTGAAGACATGCTGTGACGGCGCCACTCACGGCAACAGGTTGAACTAAGTTTGGGGAAGGACGTATCTACACACTGTAAGACTTTCACAGATGCAGAATGAAAAATATATTTTTACAAAAATATTGTGCATTTCTTTTGGAGTGATCCTCGTATTTTGTCGATTTTCATTGTTCGCCACCGTTAGCATTCCCGTTTCTACTGTATTTTATTTACGGATCATTAAGTGTTTTTTCTCACCCGGATAAATCCTATTAGTCGGTCTTGATTACTGCTGATTAGGCATTTTGCATTATAATTCGAGTAGCTGGTCGCATGATTTAATTTATGTGCTGGTAATATTAAACACACTGCAGCCTAAGGTCTCGCGTAGCTTCTGAAGTTTACGGTAGATTTGACGAACAATATCCATTCAGCTGTGAACTAAGATACCGTTGAAACCCACCCTCCTGTCCGTGATGTGATCATAAATATGTATCTTTGATTCCAGATTACTAAAATGATTCCCCTTTCGCCACTGCTCCGCCTGTATACTTTCCGTATTGCGTCACGCCATCTCGCGATGACCATTGGTCATAATGTCTATCAGCTGTGTAAACTCTTCCTGATATTCGTACTTACTTTAATTGTCGTTCGTCTTACGGTTGGAAGAAGAATAGGCCTAGTAAGTTTAGATGTCGTGGTGAAACCGTAGCAGTTGCATCGTTTATTGTAAGAGTACGTCCGAGACGTACCTTTCTTAATTTTTATAAATTGTTCGGGCACTTATCTTAGAGCGAAATCAATTGTACTTAGATAGAATGATTCAACAGATGCAGAAACCATTGGCGATTTATTGTCTTCATAAATTTAACCTTGCTTAAGGTAGCTATCAAAGCCAGTGCGAGCTCATCATCAGAATTTAACGTTTACGTACACTGAAGTGACTAAGTCACGGGATACCGATATGCACATATACAGATGACGGTAGCACCACGTTATTCATGCCAAAAGGTGTCCAACGCGATTACGGCTGCTCGACGAGAATTAAGAGACTTTCAGCGTGGAACGGGAGTTGGAGCTTGTCACGAGGGACACTCCATTTCGAAAATCGTTAGGGAATTCAGTATGTGGAGATTCTCAGTGTTATACTGAGAATACCACATTTCGGGCATTACATGCCAGGATGGACGACGCAGTGGCCGACGGCCTTCAGTTAATGACCGATAGCAGCGGCGTTTCCGTAGAGTTGTCAGTGCTAACAGACAAGCAACACAGTGTGAAGTAACTCGAGAAATCAATGTTGGACGCACGACTGATATATCAGCTAGGACACTGTGGCGAAATTTCGCGTTAATGGTCTATGGCACCAGACGACCGACGCGAGAGCCTTTGCTAATGGTACGACATCGCCTGCAGCGCCCGTCTTTGACTCGTATCCATATCCGTTGGATCTAGATGCCTGGTAAACCGTGAATTCGTCAAATGAATCCCGATTTCAGGTGGTAAGAGCTGATGATGTGGTTCGAGCGTGGCCCAGACCCCACGAAGCCAGGCTGCAAACAAGGCTCTGTGCAAGCGTGTGGTGGCTCCATAATGATGTGGTCAGTGTTTATATGGAATGGACTAAGTAACGCCTCCAAATTTATTCAATGCTAAAGCCCTTACATTTTTTACATAAAACGAACTTTATTAATATTCTATATCCTATTTTTCACGTCTACTATTTGTTTCTCATGCTACAGGGTATTAGAGGTACCGGTGTGTACAGCAGTCTGGACCACCACGTTTGAAGGTCTCACTGTACGGTGATACAACATACAATGTGTGGTTTTCATGAGCAATAAAACGGGCGGAAATGATGTTTGTGTTAATCTCTATTCCAATTTTCTGTAGAGGTTCCAGAACTCTGGGAACCGAGGTGATGCAAAACTTTTTTTGATGTGTGTATAATCTTCTTCACTATTTACAAGTTTGCCATAGCTGGGGTAGCTTTTGGATTCTGCGACTGTAGAAATAACTTGGTTCTGAAGCGAAGAACTCATCGAACCATGTTCGGAGTGCATTTTCATCCGGAAAGGAAGATCCTTGAAGGTTATTCGACAGAGAGCGGTAAAAACCAAAATCTAAGGGCGCTAGATCAGATAAATAAAGTAGGTGCGGAATGACTTCCGAACCCAGCTCCTGTACAATGTTTTTCGTCAGTCTAGCAGAATGCGGGCGGGCGTTATGGTGGAGTAACATCACTTCACGCAGTCTTCTTGGTCGTTGTTCTTTGACTACCTCTGCAAGACATCTCAGTTTACGACAGTAAATGTTAGCAGTGACGGTTACACATCGGGGAAGCAATTCATAGTCTAACACACCATCGCTGTTCTACCAGATGGAAAATATTATCTTGCGTGGATGCGCGCAGGTCTTTGTACCGGGAGTTGCTGCTTTGTCTGGGCTCAGTCATTCCTTCCTTTTCCTTACGTTAGCGTAAAGACATCATTTCTCATCACCAGTACTCATACGGGATAGGAATACTGTTCTAGTGATAAAACGCAATTTTTGATTCGTCTTCTCCACAATATTTTCTACTCGATGGTTCAAATGATGAGGTATTGAATAGGATTGGGGAGAAGAGAAGTTTGTGGCACAACTTGACTAGAAGAAGGGATCGGTTGGTAGGACATGTTTTGAGGCATCAAGGGATCACAAATTTAGCATTGGAGGGCAGTGTGGAGGGTAAAAATCGTAGAGGGAGACCAAGAGATGAATACACTAAGCAGATTCAGAAGGATGTAGGTTGCAGTAGATACTGGGAGATGAAGAAGCTTGCACAGGATAGAGTAGCATGGAGAGCTGCATCAAACCAGTCTCAGGACTGAAGACCACAACAACAACAACGGTTCAAATTTAAGTTATTCGTAATTGTAATCCCTAGGTATTTGGTGGAACGTACAACTTTAAATTTAGTGACGTATCACAAGCGAAATTTAAAGGAACTGTTTTAGTATTGATGATGGGGAGAACCTCCGGCCGCTGTGGCCAAGCGGTTCTAGGCGCTTCAGTCCAGAACTGCAGGTTCGAATCCTGCCCCGGGCATGGATTTGTGTGATATCATTAGGTTCGTTAGGTTTAAGTGGTTCTAAGTTTAGGGGACTGAGACCTCAGATGTTAAGTCCCATAGTGCTTAGAGCCATTTGAACCATTTGTGGAGAACCTCACATTTTGTCTTTGTATGTCCATCCCTCTGATTGGAGGTTTTCGTTGTTCGTAATCAATTGTCACTTTTGGCTCCCTGCAGATATTTTGTTTAAATCATTTTGTAACCCGTTCTGCTGTGTTCGTCACAAGACACGGTACGCAGACATACACAGAGAGGGCGACAAGGCGCAACGCAGCTGTGATCAGACGCCCTGGAGGGCACACACAACATGGCCTACGTAATTGTTTCCCCTTACGTCACGAAAATAGTTTCCAAGTGAACATCCATCAGCGAATCTCAGATGTAAAAGTATGCATAGCTACCCAAGTGAACATTGTACTACATTTCCACACCCTCCTCAATATAAAGTTTCTTAATATATGATTTACATCAATAAATTATTGTAAACTAGCTTAGCGGCCGCTGATTCACTCGCGTAGACCGTGTGGTCTTCACAGATTTTTTTGTTGGTCTTTAATTCATTTTTTATGTTGTACACAAATTGCAACATTTTCTAAACTTTGCACAGTAATTAAGTCTGTAAAAGCATGGTCTTTTCCGAATTTACTTCGACCAAAAACCATTTCTGGTAGCTGGAGTCACAGGTATTTCTTAATCCTGCCTTTCGAGTTCTTTTGGTCAAATTGACATAAAAACTTTCATCCCGTAACACATATGTCTTCAGAAGCGAAATATAAATTTTCATACAATTAACTTTCAAAAATGATTTAATATAACGAAATATTTTCATAAATATTTCCATCCTCTTACGGGCTGAATTCCCCGCCGCCCCCCCCCCCTCCCTCCCAAAAGAAAGAGGCACTGAAAGACGTATTTTTTTAATTTCAACCGAGAAGCCAAATATAGATTTTCACAGATTTAGTTTCATAAATGCTCTTGTAAAAAAATATTTCTACGAAAACTTTTATCCCTCTTTTACCCCCTTAGGGACTGAATTTCCAAAGACACTGGAACACGTATTTTTTATTTCTAACCGAGAAGTCAAATAACAATTTTCATAGATGTATCTTTACAAATGCTTTATTATTACTTTAACAATAATTTATTTTCGAAAAATACCTCTCACCCACTATTTCACTCCAATAGGGGTTGAATATCCAAAAATACTGAAGCACGTATTTTTTTTATTTCTGAATGAGGTACCAAACCTCAGTTTTCGTACTTCTAGCTTCAAATTTCCTTTAATAGCGGCATATCTTCAGAATTATTTAATACGCTACTTCACCCCTTAGGAGGGAATCTCGAAAAATCCCTCCTTAAACGATGCGTGCAATGTAAGATGCTCCCTCTCCATACTTAAAGTTTCTGTCCGTATCTGTCTGGGCTGGGCGGTGATGAGTCATTCAGTCAATCAGGACATTGCCTTTTATATACAAGAGATTGTTGCTGATCTGTGTTGCTATATTGTCTGCCTTAGTGTGCCTAAACCTATGCTGCCCTGCGACGAGACTGTATGATGGCTGCGTGCAAACAAACCACCTCAATAACAGCAATTACTTTCGGTGGTACTTCGTAGCGTCTTTTATGTTGACGCCCAAAATATTTGGTGAATACAATACCTTCGAACCTTCTAATGACTTTACTAGACGACAAGATAATGTGCAAATACACTCCTGGAAATGGAAAAAAGAACACATTGACACCGGTGTGTCAGACCCACCATACTTGCTCCGGACACTGCGAGAGGGCTGTACAAGCAATGATCACACGCACGGCACAGCGGACACACCAGGAACCGCGGTGTTGGCCGTCGAATGGCGCTAGCTGCGCAGCATTTGTGCACCGCCGCCGTCAGTGTCAGCCAGTTTGCCGTGGCATACGGAGCTCCATCGTAGTCTTTAACACTGGTAGCATGCCGCGACAGCGTGGACGTGAACCGTATGTGCAGTTGACGGTCTTTGAGCGAGGGCGTATAGTGGGCATGCGGGAGGCCGGGCGGACGTACCGCCGAATTGCTCAACACGTGGGGCGTGAGGTCTCAACAGTACATCGATGTTGTCGCCAGTGGTCGGCGGAAGGTGCACGTGCCCGTCGACCTGGGACCGGACCGCAGCGACGCACGGATGCACGCCAAGACCGTAGGATCCTACGCAGTGCCGTAGGGGACCGCACCGTCACTTCCCAGCAAATTAGGGACACTGTTGCTCCTGGGGTATCGGCGAGGACCATTCGCAACCGTCTCCATGAAGCTGGGCTACGGTCCCGCACACCGTTAGGCCGTCTTCCGCTCATGCGCCAACATCGTGCAGACCGCCTCCAGTGGTGTCGCGACAGGCGTGAATGGAGGGACGAATGGAGACGTGTCGTCTTCAGCGATGAGAGTCGCTTCTGCCTTGGTGCCAATGATGGTCGTATGCGTGTTTGGCGCCGTGCAGGTGAGCGCCACAATCAGGACTGCATACGACCGAGGCACACAGGGCCACCACCCGGCATCATGGTGTGGGGAGCGATCTCCTACACTGGCCATACACCACTGGTGATCGTCGAGGGGACACTGAATAGTACACGGTACATCCAAACCGTCATCGAACCCATCGTTCTACCATTCCTAGACCGGCAAGGGAACTTGCTGTTCCAACAGGACAATGCACGTCCGCATGTATCCCGTGCCACCCAACGTGCTCTAGAAGGTGTAAGTCAACTACCCTGGCCAGCAAGATCTCCGGATCTGTCCCCCATTGAGCATGTTTGGGACTGGATGAAGCGTCGTCTCACGCGGTCTGCACGTCCAGCACGAACGCTGGTCCAACTGAGGCGCCAGGTGGAAATGGCATGGCAAGCCGTTCCACAGGACTACATCCAGCATCTCTACGATCGTCTCCATGGGACAATAGCAGCCTGCATTGCTGCGAAAGGTGGATATACACTGTACTAGTGCCGACATTGTGCATGCTCTGTTGCCTGTGTCTATGTGGCTTTGGTTCTGTCAGTGTGATCATGTGATGTATCTGACCCCAGGAATTTGTCAATAAAGTTTCCCCTTCCTGGGACAATGAATTCACGGTGTTCTTATTTCAATTTCCAGGAGTGTAATTTAAGAAGGCTGCTCCGATTGTGTCCTATCTAGATTAAGATTTACAGAGGGCCTGTAGCGCTTCCTTCGGGATCCCTAGATGGAACTTGGAGTTCACTCGACGGGTACTCCTCCTTTCTGGCAGGAAATCGTGAACCCACTCGTACAGAAGAGACTATGCTATACATGCGCCCAATAGGACTAGAAGCATTACGCAAATACATTCTTCTTCTTCTTCTTTTTCTTTTCCTTTTGTCGTTTTTCTCGTTGTTCTACAGGGTCGGCACTGTTGTATTTCAGTTTTGGGAGTGTTACAGGAATTTGGTGGCAGGGTTGCTTCCCTAACGACATTACACCTCCCGGGAAGGCCTCCGTGTAAACCATCTGTCTGCGCCACTTGTAAATCTCATGCTGAAGTGTGATAGCGTTTTGTAAGAGTTTCCGTAGTGTGTAACAGAGGCAGGATGTGGGTACAAGCCCGGTATTTACCTAGCTGGATGTCGGAAACCGCCTTAAAACCACATCCAGGCTGGCCGGGTCACCAGCTCTCGTCATTAATCCGTGAGTATTACACCCAAGACAGCCGTGCAAAGGGTATAGAATTAGAGCGGGTGATTGAACAAATTTACTCTTACATTCGGAAACCTAGTGATACCAACCAAACTTTGCCTTTTTCCAAGAGGTTGTTGGGCAAGTTATTTGTGAGGTAAAAAGTGAGAGTCAAACGCTTTAGCGACGGCCTCGACGTTAACCACTATTCTGCGCAGCAGCCCTTCCAAGCGGTGCTCGGCAGAACCCCGTATGGATAGACGGCAGCTACGGGAGGCGCCCTTGAGCTGCTACGCGGAAGTCTGCCGGCTGTCAATCGAGCAGCGCAGCGCCACCGGGTTGTTGGCTGTGCGAGGTCGTTCGCTGCCGCATTGTCAACAGCTCGCGGACCCAGCGCTGCCGCCTCGCCGGCAAGCAGGGACCGGCACACCCCGCCGCAAGCGGCCCGTCTGCGTTACCGAGGCCATTCCCAGTATGCGACAAGTGAGGTGCTGCTGCCCGCCCCCTTACAAAAAAAAAATATCTTCACAAACCGTACTCCAATCCTACCTAGCCACAGCTAAACGTTATCAGTTCCGTATGAGTTTGAAGAAGGACGAAATTGAGTAGTGGCATGTGTAGTGAGAACCATTTCTCGTGAAATCTCTAACCCATTCCAGCATTTTCCGTAAATTTAATACCTAAACCTATATTACACAAGCCACTAGCCTCTGTATGGCGGAGGGTGATTTGTGAACCAGTTTTACTTTCCCCTTTGCCTGTTCCAGTCGCGTATTCGCGGGAACAACGACTGCTGGTAAGCCTTCGCGTGAACTCGAATGTCTCTGATTCTATCTCCATAGTCTTTTCTCGAGGTATACGTAGGAAGGAGAAATATATCGGTTGACTCTACTAGATGGAAACGTACGCTCTCGAAATTTCAACAATAAAGTGCACCATGATACGCAACGCCTCTCTTGTAGCGTCAACCACTGGGGTCGACTGAGCACTTCGGTGACGCTTTCGCGCTTTCTGAATGAACCTGCGACGAAACACCCTGCTCTTCTTTCCATCTTCTTTATATTTTCTATCAGTACTATCCGCTGTAGGTCCGAGACTGATGAACAATATTCGGATATTGATCGATGGTTTTGTACACTACCTCCTTCGTGGATGGACTACACTTCCTGAGGATTCTTCCAATGCGTGTCAGTCTGGCATCTGCCCCACCTGCGTTTAGTTTCATGTGGTCATTCCATGTTATGTCGCTCTGTACGCATACTCCCAGATATTTGACTGATATGACTCCTTCCAGCGACTGTTCCACACTCGTGTAATGGTGCGATAAAGGATTTTTCTGACTATTTATGCGAAAAACATTACATTCTTCTGTGTTGTGGGTCAGCTGCCAATCTTCGCACCATGCGTCGATCGTCTGCAGGTCTTTTTGCGTTATGCTACAACTTTCTAGCGTTGCGTCTTCTCTGTACATAATAGCATCATCCGGCAGAAACATCATGGAAATATATATGTCAGTATGCATGCAGCAGCATGCACACGTAATATGTTCCCGAATGCTGGACATAGCAACGGGATTTTCCGCACTCATACCTCGGGTTCCATTGGCGACCAAACGGGAAGGTAAAGTATTTTGGATAGACCTTGGACGAGAGACCATTTGCATACCCAACAGAAGGATCGTCTTAGTGTCACTATCCTACAGCACAGGGTGAAAGTATGAATATTACACACTTCCTCCTGTTTAGGCAAGTGGTTCTTTATGCATTTAATGTGGTCTACGGTGGGCTTGCGGCTTATGGAGGCACCATTGGTTCTTGGGCGGTTCCTCGGAGAACCCGACAAAAGTGATCTTTTTTTACTATATTTATCAGCATACCAAAACCCAATCGATGGTGAAGAACCTTGAAAATTTTCTTGATGTCTTTATTCCTTTCCAAGATACTGAGGTTTGAAGTTACCCACTTCTACACATAAAATCCCGTATGGGGCGAAATCTGAATAATAAATAACCGCAGCAAATTGCTCGGATGTTAACGGTGTATTCTCTGGGCATTTATCTGGAAGGCCGTCTCCACCTTTTCAAAAATCTTTATCCGTTATCGAGAAACACCCGAAAAGCTTGTTTTTTGGATTCCATAAACCCAGCTGTGGATCCCGAGACGGCTATGCACAGAAAATGGCTCTAATTTTTACGATATATTGCTAAGATCTCGATCTCGAACAACCTTGAAAATTTTCTTTGTATCTTTATGCGTTTCCGAATTACTGAGGTTCAGAGATACGTACTTGTACATGTAAAAACACACAAAAAATCCGGTGTGAAGCGAAAAGTGACGTAGCACGGAGAAATATGCTGTAAAGTGTCTCTCCCCTCTATCATCTGAAAACCCCATGTTGTAGTACTGAAGCACGTGAAGTTTTTTTTTTTTTTTTTTTTTTGCGCAAGAATCCGGTCTGAGGTGTAAATTAGTTTTGCGTTGTTTCAGTTTCACACAAATAAACTTTCTAAATTTTCCTGACCAATACATTTCTTTAATATGAGTTAGCGGGAGAATGTTACTAACAGAGCACGAAAAATTTGAATATTTTCCTGTGTACTTAACTGACTGAAAAGTGGGGTATCAGCTGCCACATCCTATCCTCCTTAGCGTCTTCAAAATTTTCCCAAAAATTTTGGCACGCGAACATATACGAGCTTTTTTATGCTGAAGGAGAAGAAGACACTGGCAGTGACAAAGAGTCGGAATAGTAAGAAATACTGAAGATAGCAGACAGTGGTTATATTATAGAAAGAGCGAAGGAGACAGTAGCAGTGTGTATGTCAGTGTGTGTGAGTGAGAGAGAGAGAGAGAGAGAGAGAGAGAGAGAGAGAGAGGCGGGGTGGGGGGGGGGGAGAGGGGGCGGGGTACAGTGGCAGTGGAGCATACCAGACAGTGACAGAACAGTGCTAGGAAAAGAGTAAAGGAGCCATAAAGAATAAAGAGAAAGAGAAAGTGAAAGTGGATGGGATTACCACTGACTCTCATCCACATATGGTGAGGAAGAGAGAAAGAGAGAGACAGTGAGGCGAGACAGCGGCCTTAGGAAGAAAGGAATGAGATATTAGCAGTAAGCCATAGCAAGAGGGAACAGTGACAGTAGAAGGAGACTGTAGCAGTAGGACAGAACGAAGGGGACTGTGGCTGTGACACAGGAAAAGTGACAGCGAGACACAAAGAGACAATGGCAATGAGTTAGGCTGAATGAGTGAGTGAGAATGGGCAACTGGGAGTGGATAGATATGAGCCATTTACAGCGATGGACTAGTTGGTGTGAATGAATTACAGTTAGGGGACCTTCTGGGAGACTGAGCTGAATTGCATAGTTAAAAAAGCACTAATATGTTGGCGTACCAAAATTTTTGAGAAAATGTTTAAAGGTACTGAGGAAGCATGGGGCAGCTGGTATCCCACTTTTCTGTGGGACATATTCGCATTATTTTTATGCTCCGACAGGAGCATTTTTCCGTTGGTATGTCTTGTACGTTGTGGATAGTATTGGTCCAAAACACTGCCTTTGGGGTAAGCGCGAAGTTACTTTTAAGTCTGAAGTCAAGAATTTCAGCATTCACCGAAATTAATATGTGATCCCTTCCTCTCCCTTCCTATCTTAGATCTTAGGAACGCTGTAGCTCGTTACCGTAAACACACGTTTCGTATTCACTTTTAACGTGTACTACCGTCTGAAAGAAGTTTGACGATGTTACGTGGCGCAGTCATTCGCTCGTATTCGAGTATTACCCACTTTCTGATTAAACGTATGTAATATTTATTGTTCTGAATTTAAATATGTGATAAGAATTTGCCGCTTTATACCCCATCAATAGTAATAAACGGAATGTAGCAAGAAACTGGAAAATGAGGTAAAGAGAAAAATAAAGTGTTGATAACGTACTGATGCTATACAATAGGACATCAGATTACAGTCTGCAACTGTCAATATAGCTGTCTCGGATTTACTGCAAACGGATACACATATATGCACAAATTTTCTTAATTTTTAACGTAATTTATACACTGTTCAATAGAATTAAGGGATCACGTGTATCAACGTCCGGTACGTTAAATCTATTTTAATACAGATAGTATCTGTGGTCGTGTTGCATGGCTTGGGATTTTCCCTTTCAATGTGGCAACAATTAAAATCCTTCGCCGTCTATTGGCTATGTTATGTGTTACAGCGTCAGATTCCCCTTAGAAGAAACTGAGTACCGGTGTCCTAGTGTTTCATACTGAGGTGCACAAATGGCAGTTACCTTTTTGGACTTCGTATTCAACCAAGAACCGACATTTTAATGCAATGCAAGTTGCAAGGCTGGGGTTGGATCAGAAAAGAATGGACTTCCAGTCGTGTTGATGCAGACGCCAATGCTTCTTCATGTGTCATCCATAGGTTGTGGACTTGCTCAGGGAGGCAGGTAAGTACACACGGCGAGTTGGAAAAGGTTGCCGACGCATTACAACCCCATGTGAAGAGCGTTAATTGGCGATCTCTGCTTTGCGGCGTCGTACAGTTACCGCAGAGCACTGAAAGACCATCTCAGAAGGGCCGCGGGAGCCGCTGTGTCCGATCAGACTGTAAGGAACAGGTTACGAGAAAGGATCGTGCGACCTGAACCTCCGTTTGACACATCGTCTAGCAGCTTGTCGTCAGTTCTACCGATCGCATGTCAACTGGCATCCTCGTCACTGCCAGACGAGTCCAGATGTCCTCTAAGCAAGGTGATGGCCGTGTTCATGTGCAGAGACCCCTGGTGAGTGGTACTTACCAAATGTTATCCAGGAAATGGAGGAATATCCACGGTTCTGTGATGTGGGGAGGCTTGTGGGCAGCCATGCGGATCTTGTCTTTGTCCATGGTCCCCTTACCGTCAGGCAGCACATCGAAAAATGCTGTTGGACCACGGGGTGCCTGCTGCATACGATGGTGGCCCTAAATTCCTTCAAATGCTGGGGCCTATTTGGCAGGCGTCAGCAGGGACTTCTTGCGAAGCTTGGACATTGGAGTAATGGAATGCCGGCGGTCCGTTCCGACCTAAACCCCGTCGGGCATATGTGGGATATGCTTGACAGACGTTGGTGGTCGTCGCGTTCCGCCACAGTCTCTCCAAGAACTCTCATTGAACAACTGAGACAGATATCACAGGGTGACCTCTATAGACTTACACCGAGTGTGCCGCATAGATATCAAATAGTGATAAACCCTCACGGTGGGCATACACGGTAAGGAAGCTCTCAAAGTACAACGAAAAGCACCTAGGATGGTGAGATGAGTGGTTTGTTTCCACTTTGTTTTCGACGCCTATTGGATATTTCAGTTCTTTTTGTGCAAACGATCGAGGATGTAATGATGTTGTGATGTGTACTTCATTTGTAAAAAGATAAAGTTCTAATTTGAAAACACAGCTACTCCTCAATTATTGCTCAGTGGAGTATGTTAGACACCCAAAGTCGCGTTCCCCAAATTTTTTTGAACAGTGTACTTTCAACTTACGCTATTGTTGCCAATTTGGAATTAGCCTCTCACACAATGACAAATGGTAGTTTTCAGTCACAGCGCTTCGTAGTGTAGGACACGTGTCGATTGTTTCTTACTACACGCTATGCGTCATCACTTGCAAACAGTCTTCTTTTCATTTCTTAAGTGGTGCCGTCATTTTTGGTTGGTAACAACCTCCATGAGACGTTCATTTCTCTCCTAAAGGGGATTAGACAAACGAAACTGTCACACGCACCGCTTAGTAACAATAGATTCGTGCAATTTTATAGAAAGGTACCACTGCTCCAAAAATAATGTTTCAAGCAAAAATAATCTCGTGTTCTTACTCTGAGACCGGAGTTATGTTGTAATTTCAAGATATTAAAGTGCTGTTTTTCACTCAACAATTCTTACGGCTGTACATGATCCCCAACCTTCACATTTTGTGAACAACATTCAAAACAGGCAGTATACTGCTTTGCATAAGGGAATTAGAGAACTTTGTTTGCAAGTAAGAAGTCAGTTAACAGCTCAAGATGAAACAAAGAAAAAGCATCGGGCAGTTTTCGTAACATCCAGCGTCGTGTCTTACGAAGGTGTAACAGTACATGAAGAGATTTTCTAAGTATTACGGTTATGTTCACTTACGGACGACTACGCCAACAGAAATTCTCTTGCTATTTTAGCTCCTATAGTTAAGACTGTGATCTCACGACACAGGTAATGGTGAAGACACTGAAGCGGTCTTCCTTCCGTGAGGCTAAAAGGTCTGAATTCTCGTAGTAGTAGTATTAATAGTTCCATATATCGTGATATTCTGTACCTGACTCGCTCACTTCTAGCAAAGCGTCGATGGCAACAGTGGGACTATCTACTGGACTGTCTTATACCCCAACTCAGCAGGTTTAGTGCTGCTTGAGCCACAAGGAATGTACCGAGACAAGCTTAATACGATTCTCATCGGTCAAATGGTTCAAATGGCTCTGAGCACTATGGGACTTAACAGCTGAGGTCATCAGTCCCCTAGAACTTAGAACTACTTAACCGTAACTAACCTAAGGACATCACACACATCCATGCCCGAGGCAGGATTCGAACCTGCGACCGTAGCGGTCGCGCGGTTCCAGACTGAAGCGCCTAGAACCGCTCGGCCACCACGGCCGGCCTCTCATCGGTCAGTTAATGATTCATCCGATAAGCTGCGACTAGTAACGCGATAACTCAGCAGTGTTGGGACATAAGCAACCGGCGACAGCGCGTCACGACTGAAACGACGTATTTTGGAAACTGCCCGCCGGCTTCCAGCCGGAGTAAATGGTGCGGAAAATATCAGATCGTTCCGAGCTGGGAGCATGCCCGCTGAGTGCCGAATGATCTGAAACGCTCGATTGTAGACTGGGTGCGCCGCGTGCTGTGTGAAAGTCACTGGCAAAACCCCAGACTTCCTAAAACGGTTTTCATCGACTCCTACGTCTCCCATTGTTTCTCTTATTGACTGTAATTTAGGTGAAAAGAACAGCCTGTAGACGACCTAGCCTGCCTAGCCTCTGTCACTCGCTTGTCAGATCCCACCAATTTCATTGCCGCTGATTTTAGCATATAATGTTTAGTTGAACGAGTGTTGAATGTGGAAAATTACCCGAAGAAAAACCCGCTTTATCTATGCTGCTAATGCGGTAATCTAGCCTGCCAATCTTAGCCAAATTATTATCTACATCACGAACAGCGAATAATCCGAACTATCTAATTACGTGGAAAACGAGACCTACACAGAAATCCACTTTCGCTGCCACCACTCAAGATTGTTAATGAAAACTGTAATAATTTAAGTGATATATGCTTAATTTTGTTTACAGTGTATTTGTAAGAAAACTGGAACTAATGATTTTGTAGATGTATTTATACACATCAACCCGTTTAACGTACATTCGACTGGTCTAACATTTTAACAAGCATTGCTGTAGCCACTTTTTTGCCTCTAGATGAAATTAGAATGGATCTTAAAATCTCAAATATGAAGAAAAAATCGTGTACAAGGAATCAGCATCATAGCTTGTGGGAATATATGTTTTTCACACACGTTTACAAACAGGAAGGGCAGACAGTCAAAAGAGTGACCAAAATAGACAATTTTTTGACATTGTTCGATAAGATGAGGGTAATGATACACTCGATCAACATGTTTTCAAGAATAAAGTTATGCGTAGTGTACAAAAGCAACGGAATCTTGGAAACAGGCAGACGCATAAAGTAGCAGTGTTTCGTTAACAGACAGTATGTGGAAATCACATACGAGGGTTGGAACTTTAATAGTGGCAACTATTTATTTACAGCTCGTACAAAATAGATAGGCGTTTCAAAGTTTTACTGACCTTCAAAGTAGTCACCAGCATTGTGTATAACCCTCTGCCAGCGATGTGAAAGTCGTAGGATACTCTTAGCAGTGCCAGTTGTGTTGACAGTTCGAGCGGCGCGGTCTATTGCCCGACGAATTTATAGCAGTTCTGAAGCGAATGCATTGAAGTGTTTCCTTCTATTTAGAAATCGAGTTGAACTTACGAGGGCTTAAGTCAGGGGAGTGCAGTAGGTGGTATGGCACTTAGCAGCCCCATGAGTAAAACATATCAGTAACAGCTTGCACTGTACGTGCTTGAGCATTGTCCTGCAAAATAATGGTCAGGTCCTCTAAGCTGGTCGTAGGTTGTGTTCCAAAAATGAGCAGCTTAGAGACAGAAGTGATGACAATTTCTGCAGGACCTGACCATCATTTTGCAGGACAATGCTCAATCACGTACAGTGCAAGCTGTTACTGATTTGTTTGACAGATGGGACTGCTAAGTGCTATACCATCTACTGCACTCCACTGACTTAAGCCCTCGTAGGTTCAACTCGATTTCTGAACTGAAGGAAACACTTCACGGCATTCGCTTCATAACTGCTACAAATTCGTCGGGCAATGGACCGCACTGCTCGAACTGTCAACACAACTGGCACTGCTAAGAGTATCCTACGACTTCTAAATCGCTGGCAACGGGTTATACACAATACTGGTGACTACTTTGAAGGTCAGTAAAACTTTGAAACACGTATCTATTCTGTACGAGCTGCAAATCAATAGTTGCCACTATTAAAGGTCCAACCCTTGTACTTATCGTTTAGTGTAGCAGCAGATTTACTCGATGTTGATAATTACAGTCACTGACGGTAAGGCTTAGATAGTGAGATAAGTGTTCTCCAGTTTGATAACTTTACAGGTGTTTTGACCACACTTTTTTTATTATTTCACGAAAAAATTCAAATTGGAGATGAATATTCTGGTAAGTCGTAGAAAGTTTCTTGTTGTGGCATTGTCGTTGTCAAGAGCTGGTGACAATGTCGATAAAAATCGTTTAGGGATAACAAGCAATGGCGAATGCGCACGACTGCCTAGATTCGCTGCAATTAGAGGATCGACCACATTTCCAACGACCTGTTGATCCATGGCAGACAGCGAACGCGAAAGCAGATGGCCGTACAGTTAAAAATTAGAAACGAATGCACAGAGTTCAGTACGTAGATCACGAAGCATCTGTTGGCCCAATACCCTATTTATTTGATCTATAGAAGTTACAATTAAATAAATAGCACATTTGGACACCCGGTGCATCATAAGCTCCTTACTGCCGTGATACAGCCGCACCACGGCTTGACAACAAATAATGTGCTGGTTATTTTAAGACATCTTCACATTCAGTAGGCCACAATAATAGATGACATCCATCGCTTATAAGACGCTAGAAGAATAATACCAGATGCCGCTTTTATTTTAAACACGTGAGACGAGTTGTTAAATTACGTTTACGCAGTGACTGGTTCAAACGCTTTAAATGCTATGATGAGCTGCGAAATTAAAAAAAGCTACAATCAGTTACTGAGTGAACTGATAACCTACGGCTTTGGCTCGTGTTTAATTAGGATGCAAGAAATTACGACGGATGCGTAATTGCATTGGCAATACGTCACGAGCATCTGCGATAGCGTAAGGCAGGCGGTGACGCGATCGAGTTGTAACAGAGAACGGTTGGACGGCGCAGGTACTCACGGTGGCGAGGTGTCCTGCGGAGGTCGGCATGGCTGCGCTGCACTACCCACACTTTCACCGCTGCGCCGGGGCGGGCACTGGCGCGCGGCTCGCGCCGTGGCGCTTATATTTTAAAATCGCGCTTTCGGCTCGGCTCGGCGCCGCTCGGCCGAGCGCGGCTCGCCTGCACGCGACCGCCTGCGCCTGCACACACGACGCTGCGCCGGCCTGCGGAGTGGGGGCACTCCCCCCTTCTGAGCCACTACCTGTCGCGCGGCGCTAATAGCTTTGCCGCACTGTGGTGCTCCTCTTTCCGCAAGTGCAAACACACTCGTATAGACGAAGGTGTTGTAGTCATCAGTACGAAGCTTAAGCTCTCCACGTCAGTCTGTCCTGTGGAAGTCTCTCCATTTCTGCCTAACTACTGCAACCTACGTCCACCTGAACCTGTCTTCTGAAATCTATTTCATCATTGTCAGTCATACTTAACAAAGACGATGCAAAAAGAAGTGTTTTTAACAATGTCGATGAAAATACAAATAGGTGTCGTGAAATCGCGAAGTGAGTCCCACAGGGTTCAAGACTGGGTCCACTCCTATTCCTTACACAGGGCGTTCCATTTATTTCAATCACCCTAAATAACTTTTTGTCCAGAAGCGACGTGTATTTATTTACTCGAGCCAGTATCATACCCATAGGATTCTATAAATTTACAGTTTCGAGTAAGGAAACAAGAAATTTATACATACATACACACTTTTAAAGTTGAATTGTGGACTGGGTGTTGTGTTGTCCTCATCATCATTTCATCCTCGTCACGGGCTCTCAAGTCGTCCAATGTGGTGTCGACTGAAATAAGAATTGTTCTCGCCGGTTGAAGTTCCCCGGATGGGGCCTCCCGCCCAATGCCACACCATCATTTCATTTTTCAGGTAGTCTGCATACATCCATACCTTGTGTATCGTGTATTAGACCGGGGACCTAGAAACGACGGAGAGGCTTCGTTCCATCTTAGCCCTCAGTGGTTCACAACCTCACAACAGGCCACACAGTCCACCCACCTCACCGCCGCCCCACACCGAACGGAGGCTTATTGTGGACCTCTCTCCCCGCCCCTCCCCCCCCCCCCATCCCCCCTGGAACGTCTCATACCAGACGAGTGTAACCCCAAATGTTTGCTTGGTAAAGTAATGATGGTGTACGCGTACGTGGAGACAGTGTTTGCGCACCACCGCCGACGTAGTGTAACTGAGGCGGAATAGGGGGAACCAGCCCGCATTCGCCGAGGTAGATGGAAAACGGCCCCAAAAACCATCCACAGGCTGGCCTACACACCGGACCTCGACACTAATCCGCCGGACGAATTCGTGCTGGGAACCAGTACGCCTTCCCTCTCAGGAAGCAGCGCGTTAGATCGCGCGGCTTGCCGGGCGGGCTCTTACAAACCTTAGTACGACTTTTCGTAACGATGTGGAACATGCCACTTTAACATAAGATCTCTTTTCGCAAAATAATTAATAACTTTTTTTTCATATCTAAAAAATTCATCTATTGAGTAGAAGGAGTTGTCATCGAGAAATTCTTTTATCTTATTTTCAAATACTGGTTGGCTATCTGTCAGACTTTTAATGCTATTTGACAAATGACCAATGATTTTTTGTGGCAGCATAGTTCGCCCCATTCTGTGCCAAAGTCAGATTTAACCCACGTCTTTGCCCACAGACGAGCAACTGCTGCAATATTTTCTTGTGCCTTGAACAGTTCCTCCTCGTTGCAAAACTCGGGGCAACAATGACACTGACACAGATGTTTTATTGTCTGTGCTTCACCATATAGGTTCAGTGTTGGCCCTTGTAAGTCGCTCTGTTTCGTTTGGTTGTCTTTATATTTCCAATTTTCCCTCTGTAACGTGTTTAGAGATCTCAAAAATAAAATAAAATAAAATAAAATAAAGTGGTCCAGTCCAAGTCGTGTTCAGCTGTTAAGCATTTCTGCTTGCCTTACCCCTGCTTGGAGATGACTTGTTTTGGATACCCACAGTTTCTCTCTGGCTTTGTTGATTGATATATTTATTGCAGATGTTGACTACAAAGATCCATTCCTAGATTTCAATTTAATTCCTGGTGGATGGTGACAAGCCAGTGGGTGTAGCTCATCCTCTTGAACTTTCTTCCATTCGGCTTTTGTGGCCACTGCCCAGCGTATGTCAGCAGGAGCAACGCCTGGCGTGCAGTACAGTTTGTTCGACAGGAGGTGGTTTCATATATCCAGTAATTAATCTTGCAGTTTCAATAAGGGCTACGTATACTTTCTTCGTGTAGGAGTATATATACCACAGTGGGCACTCGCAATCGCCAGCTGAGAAACAGCAGCAGCCGTAGCAGATGTACGGACGACATGGGTTTTGGACACCCAAATTGTTTCGGGCTGACACCTTATGTTTCCAATTAAGGCAGTGCTGCTGGTGAGTGAGTTAGTTGTGTAAGGTAACTCCAAGGTATTTGGATATAAAACAATTCTCCAGCTCGATGACGTCTGAAATCGCTTGTCTGTTTCATAGACGGAAAACGCAAAACTGAGTTTTCTGTCGGTTTGGCTTGAGGTGGTTCTTATTAAAGCAATCAGACATTTCCAGTATTCTTGTTAGTACCTTTTCTGCTTCTTCTGTCTGTATGACTCAAAGCAAGCTTGTCAAAATATACGAAACTTCTGCAAGGATAGCTCCTGGCTGATCATTTGTGTAAATGCTGAAAAGCACCAGTAGTGACAATACAGTCCCTCTGGGTAGATCACTTTTTTTGGTTCTTCCAACAGCAGGGGCTTCCTTGGAAGTCTTCGGTTGTGTAGGAAGGTGATGAATATTCTAATGAAGCTATAGTCGTGTGTCAGAGTGTAGATTTTGTGAAGTATTATGCGGTGTTGGAGTGTACAATAAGCTGATGAATGTCGGTAAATTCCACTCCAGTAATCTTCCCCATTTCATATCCATGTTCTATGTGCTGCGTTAGATGAGTTATTTGTACTGTACTGTGTCCTTGAGTTTCGAAACTGGCGTGCAGTTGGTGACAGACCATTCAGAAACATTGTAGTGCAAGATTTAGGTGAAGCAGGCTTTCTGCTGCGGGTTGTGCAGAGACCAGGCTCAATTTAACAGCTATTTCATTAAACATCTTCGAAACAGGAATACACTTTCACAAAAAATTCTATAACCCATAAAGGTCCTTAAATAGGGATTCACACAGTCAATACAAATATGTCTCCATTAAATAAAAGAATAAAATCGAACCTTTGCACTAATATACGCAACTGGGCAGCAACATTAACAATTCACAACGCCACATCCTTGTCCCTGACCAATCATCATATCTGAGCCATCTTCTGAAGCATAACATAAGATCACAAAACATTTTTAGAGTTAACCGGGATAATAACGCACTGTCTACGCATGTGCCTCAATAAATTCTCATAAAACAGCACAAGTAACTGATTATTTACATAGAATAAGTAACAAACTGAATTCACTGCAGTGACAGTCATGACATAAGTAAACATAATATGTTATTATTAATACAATTAATCATGCTCACAGTGTGTAGTTGAAAAGCAAAATTGCTGCTGCTCGTATCCCACACACATGCACTCCTGTGTGCCATCAATAAACAACCACAACTTGTCACACAACACCCCTGGACTGATGTGCAAAGTTGTGGCTAGCAGTCACACCCACTGCACTGGTTGTACACCACACATAGTACTGTATCGACAATAAAATCACCAGTATGCAAATGCTAGCGGCAAAAGCACTCCGTTAGTACTCCTCTTGATGTGCAGAAGCCCCTTTCTCTACCCCGACTAGAACTGCTGTCTGTACACCAGGGAAAAGATACCAACCGACTGATAGCGTTGCTGTCCACGTGGTGTTGATACCCCAAGCAGACCATTGTGACATCTGGCTAACAGTACCACAGCACACCAGTTTCTCAAGGCACTCACTTCTTTGTCTCTGGGCAGCAACTGACAACACCTTGACACAATCAGTCCACTACTACTGCGCCAGTCTGACACCTGGTGATGTACCACAGTTGCACCACAGAAAATGATACTGATTTCAGTTGGTGCAGCTAACTGACCACTTCACCGAGCATCCATACCAGCATCTCGGCCAAGGCAGCACTCCCAGAAATCATGAGGCTGCACTGTCCAGCCCCTCATATCTGTAGCGTCACACTCCTCTCAAAATGTCTCTGGCAGTGAAGAAAGTAACAGTGTTGTCCGACATGTCACATTCTCCCACCCAAAAATTTTTGCCTCTTCCGCTTCCAGCAGATGAGACAAGAAGTCTGCACTAAAACAATACGAAAATAGCAAGACAATCACATTCATGGATGGCTACTGCATGCCATGCTTTCATATCACATTGCACAGGCAGGTACCTTAAAAGCCCTCATTATACTATTAGTCACATTCAAGGCACAACCAAGGCATTATACAGTCATGTACATTATTATATTAAAAATGTTAGTCCCTGGTCTTGCCTTTACAGTCTAGCCACACAAATCGGCAACACTCTCTGTTGTTGTTGTTGTGGTCTTCAGTCCTGAGACTGGTTTGATGCAGCTCTCCAAGCTACTCTATCCTGTGCAAGCTTCTTCATCTCCCAGTACCTACTGCAACCCACCTCCTTCTGAATCTGCTTAGTGTATTCATCTCTGGGTCTCCCCCTACGATTTTTACCCTTCACGCTGCCCTCCAATACTAAATTGGTGATCCCTTGATGCCTCAGAACATGTCCTACCAACCGATCCCTTCTTCTGGTCAAGTTGTGCCACAAACTTCTCTTCTCCCCAATCCTATTCAATACTTCCTCATTAGTTATGTGATCTACCCATCTAATATTCAGCATTCTTCTGTTGCACCACATTTCGAAAGCTTCTATTCTCTTCTTGTCCAAACTATTTACCGTCCATGTTTCACTTCCATACATGGCTACACTCCATACAAATACTTTCAGAAATGACTTCCTGACACTTAAATATGTACTCGATGTTAACAAATTTCTCTTCTTCAGAAACGCTTTCCTTGCCATTGCCAGTCTACATTTTATATCCTCTCTACTTCGACCATCATCAGTTATTTTGCTCCCCAAATAGCAAAACTCCTTTACTACTTCAAGTGTCTCATTTCCTAATCTAATACCCTCAACATCACCCGACTTAATTCGACTACATTCCATTGTTCTCGTTTTGTTTTTGTTGATGTTCATCTTATATCCTCCCTTCAAGACACCATCCATTCCGTTCAACTGCTCTTCCAAGTCCTTTGCTGTCTCTGACAGAATTACAATGTCATCGGCGAACCTCAAAGTTTTTATTTCTTCTCCATGGATTTTAATACCTACCCCAAATTTTTCTTTTGTTTCCTTTACTGCTTGCTCAATATACAGATTGAATAACATCGGGGAGAGGCTACAACCCTGTCTTACTCCCTTCCCAACCACTGCTTCCCTTTCATGTCCATCGACTCTTATAACTGCCATCTGGTTTCTGTACAAATCGTAAATAGCCTTTCGCTCCCTGTATTTTACCCCTGCCACCTTTAGAATTTGAAAGAGAGTATTCCAGTCAACATTGTCAGAAGCTTTCTCGAAGTCTACAAATGCTAGAAACGTAGGTTTGCCTTTCCTTAATCTTTCTTCTAAGATAAGTCGTAAGGTCAGTATTGCCTCACGTGTTCCAGTATTTCTACGGAATCCAAACTGATCTTCCCCGAGGTCGGCTTCTACTAGTTTTTCCATTCGCCTGTAAAGAATTCGTGTTAGTATTCTGCAGCTGTGGCTTATTAAACTGATTGTTCGGTAATTTTCACATCTGTCAACACCTACTTTCTTTGGGATTGGAATTATTATATTCTTCTTGAAGTCTGAGGGTATTTCGCCTGTTTCATACATCTTGTTCACCAGATGGTAGAGTTTTGTCAGGACTGGCTCTCCCAAGGCCGTCAGTAGTTCCAATGGAATGTTGTCTACTCCGGGGGCCTTGTTTCGACTCAGGGCTTTCAGTGCTCTGTCAAACTCTTCACGCAGTATCATATCTCCCATTTCATCTTCATCTACATCCTCTTCCATTTCCATAATATTGTCCTCAAGTACATCGCCCTTGTATAGACCCTCTATATACTCCTTCCACCTTTCTGCTTTCCCTTCTTTGCTTAGAACTGAGTTTCCATCTGAGCTCTTGATGTTCATACAAGTGGTTCTCTTATCTCCAAAAGTCTCTTTAATTTTCCTGTAGGCAGTATCTATCTTACCCCTAGTGAGATACGCCTCTACATCCTTACATTTGTCCTCTAGCCATCCCTGCTTAGCCATTTTGCACTTCCTGTCGATCTCATTTTTGAGACGTTTGTATTCCTTTTTACCTGCTTCATTTACTGCATTTTTATATTTTCTCCTTTCATCAATTAAATTCAATATTTCTTCTGTTACCCAAGGATTTCTACTAGCCCTCGTCTTTTTACCTATTTGATCCTCTGCTGCCTTCACTACTTCATCCCTCAAAGCTACCCATTCTTCTTCTACTGTATTTCTTTCCCCCATTCCTGTCAATTGTTCCCTTATTCTCTCCCTGAAACTCTGTACAACCTCTGGTTTAGTCAGTTTATCCAGGTCCCATCTCCTTAAGTTCCCACCTTTTTGCAGTTTCTTCAGTTTTAATCTACAGGTCATAACCAATAGATTGTGGTCAGAGTCCACATCTGCTCCTGGAAATATCTTACAATTTAAAACCTGGTTCCTAAATCTCTGTCTTACCATTATATAATCTATCTGATACCTTTTAGTGTCTCCAGGGTTCTTCCATGTATACAACCTTCTATCATGATTCTTAAACCAAGTGTTAGCTATGATTAAGTTGTGCCCTGTGCAAAATTCTACCAGGCGGCTTCCTCTTTCATTTCTTAGCCCCAATCCATATTCACCTACTACGTTTCCTTCTCTCCCTTTTCCTACACTCGAATTCCAGTCACCAATGACTATTAAATTTTCGTCTCCCTTCACTGTCTGAATAATTTCTTTTATTTCATCATGCATTTCTTCAATTTCTTCGTCATCTGCAGAGCTAGTTGGCATA
The DNA here is from genome assembly GCF_023864275.1 of Schistocerca cancellata. Classification (NCBI taxonomy): domain Eukaryota; kingdom Metazoa; phylum Arthropoda; class Insecta; order Orthoptera; family Acrididae; genus Schistocerca; species Schistocerca cancellata. Next base: position 380,679,224 of record NC_064634.1, on the reverse strand, counting down.
TAAACTTGTACTACTGTAGTAGGCGTGGGCTTCGTATCTATCTTGGCCACAATAATGCGTTCACTATGCTGTTTGTAGTAGCTTACCCGCATTCCTATTTTCCTATTCATTATTAAACCTACTCCTGCATTACCCCTATTTGACTTTGTATTTATAACCCTGCATTCACCTGACCAAAAGTCTTGTTCCTCCTGCCACCGAACTTCACTAATTCCCACTATATCTAACTTTAACCTATCCATTTCCCTTTTTAAATTTTCTAACCTACCTGCCCGATTAAGGGATCTGACATTCCACGCTCCGATCCGTAGAACGCCAGTTTTCTTTCTGCTGATAACGACATCCTCTTGAGTAGTCCCCGCTCGGAGATCCGAATGGGGGACTATTTTACCTCCGGAATATTTTACCCAAGAGGACGCCATCATCATTTAATCATACAGTAAAGCTGCATGCCCTCGGGAAAAATTACGGCCGTAGTTTCCCCTTGCTTTCAGCCGTTCGCAGTACCAGCACAGCAAGGCCGTTTTGGTTAATGTTACAAGGCCAGATCAGTCAATCATCCAGACTGTTGCCCTTGCAACTACTGAAAAGGCTGCTGCCCCTCTTCAGGAACCACACGTTTGTCTGGCCTCTCAACAGATACCCCTCCGTTGTGGTTGTACCTACGGTACGGCTATCTGTATCGCTGAGGCACACAAGCCTCCCCACCAACGGCAAGGTCCATGGTTCATGCCAACAATAAATAACACACAACCAGAACCTTGGTAACTAGCCTTGATTACTGCGCTACTATGCTCGTAAGAAACCCTGTCCAAACATATACCTAGTGAGGTTCCTCTGCCTATCCTACATGGAAAACACAGTAACTCCTCCCAAATAAATACCACTATGCTAGTCCACCACACATGGTACGAACCTGATCTCCTTGACAACACAACATCGCAGCAAAAACACAAACTGTTTGGCTCAAGACAGTAGTCCATACATTTGGCCTTAGTTGGATGACTCAACTTCCAGAAAGGAGAAAATGCAGCGTAAGTCCCCCTGAAGCATGACGAACTGGAAAAGAGAACTAATTGTGCCCTAGCACTGTCCCACCATCAACTGCACTGCCTCAACTACGATGTGATGAAGCTGCTGGGATAGCTCTGACACCGCACTATCAATGGATGGCCCATGAACAGCCACCACCCACGACAGCTACTCCTGTGTAGCCAAGCCACACCCTGCGTGAATGTGGCTATCTTGAATGAAACATCAGACAGGTAAGCAAGACACAATCCATTACCTATAATTCTTATATTATCGAAACACACTAACACAGTGCATAACCAAATTCTGCTACCGATTGCAGCGTAGGATTTAGGTGGAGTGGGGTTCAGACTGAGAATTGTGCTAACATGAAGCTCAGTTAAACAATTATTTTATTTAGCATCAAAAGAATATAAATACACTTTCACCAAAACAAAATATTTCTGCAGCCCATGCAGATCCTTAGGTAGGGCTGCACACAATCATTACAAAAATGTCTTTCAATAAGTAGAAGAATAAAATACAATTTTATCCAGATACATATAACTGGGTAACAATATTAACAATGTACAATGCCCGGTCCATGACTATGACCAGTCATCATATCTGAAACAACTTCAGAAGGAAAACATAAGGTGGCAAAACAACTTTTGACTTAACTAGGATAATAGCACCCAACTGTATATTGGTCTACTACTATCACCATCACCAGACGGATACTACAACAAGCTACATGCAGCGATCTACTGAACTACCTACACATATATCTTAATAAATGCTCATGCAACACGACAGTTGATGACTCACATCGAACAAAGAACAAGCTGAATTCACTGTAGTGATGATCTTAACATAGGTAAACAAAATATTTGAGGAGAATAAGTTACTCATGCTCACTTCATGTGCTGACACTTGCACTCCTGGATGCCATCAATAAACAAACACAACCTGTCACATGACACCCACGAACATCTGTTCATAATTTGTGGCTAACAGACACACTCAACGCACCACTCAAATACCACAGAATACACTCTATCCACCATAAGGCCAGCAGCGTGCAATGTCAGGTAGTGCTCTTCTTGACACGCAGGTGCCCCTTTCTCTGCCACGACTGGGATCATTGTTCATCTACCCGGGAAAAGACATTAACCACTCCGCCATGTTGTTGTTTGCCCGCAGCTACCACGCGCAAAGCAGACAGTAGTGACGTCTGGCTGACAGTAGCACAGCACTCCAATTTCTTGATGCCGTTAAGAACTCACTAGTTTGTCTACATGCAGCGACACACAACAACTTCAGTCCCAGTCCACTTCACGGACACTTCGGTTGATGCTTCCACTGCAGCGACGACGCTGACCTCCAGAAGACGCTGCTGGTTTCACTTGTTGCAGCTGATTGACTATTCTGCCGACCATCCTTCCCCAGACCTGGGTGGGGAACTATAACTATCACTGCCTTCAGTTAAGCCACAGTGGTGCTCCCGGCAAGCTCACGCAGTTTACAATTTCGCAGCTCCAACGTGGCTCTCCATCCGAAATGATCCTCTGGAGGCAGGAAAATCAACCGTGCCGTTCGACATGGCGCTCAAATCGTTCAGATATCTGATAAAGATGGCATTGTAATGAGAAAGGCTCATAGCTCTGAAAACCATAGGGCTCTTTTCCTATTTTTACGAAAGCAGTTACTTGTTTTTCCCCCATACTTTTGAATAATGATCTGTTTTAAGCGGTTTCTATAGAATTCTACAAACTACTTCCGTGCTGTTTGTCCGAATTTCTCTATCTGCTGTATGCATTCGTCGTGTAATTCAACTGCTTTCTTATTATTACATTGTTGTATAGCTTTTTCAGCTCTTTATCGCAAAATAGTGTTGAGGGCTTATTCGTTCCTAGGTGTTCTTACCCCTGAGTCTTAGGCCATTTGCCCGATTTGTCTGTTTTACCATTTTAAGGAACTTCGACCTACTTGATTTAGGGAAATGTTAATGTGAGTTTCCTTTGTGATGGATCCTTACTCAGGCAACGTAGAAGGCTCCATGCCATTCGAGCACTTTTCGTTATGTCTAGTCTTTCTAGGATTTCTATCCGCCGATCTTTCTTGCCTCCTGCTATTAATTGCAGCATTTATGTTTGCTCACTAAAAGGGTTCTCCTTGAAGCAGTTCATGTATTCGTCCAGTAGGTGGGCGCTTTTTTTACAGGGATGTAAATTGTATGACATTCTCTTGGGCTGGATTTGTGATGACTCCCGAATGGCTGTTACATAATCATCATATGCATTAGGACAAGGAATTATTTTCAATAAAAGGCTGTCCAATGTCTCAGAGAACACATTCCAGTCTACACTCTTGAAACTGTTTTGTCTTCTGACTGGAATTGTTTGGAGTCTTATAGCTGCAATAATTTGACATGTTACTGGTCCGTGTCGAGTAATTAGAACTGGGGTCCTATGCTCTTGAGACATTGTGAAGCTGTTTCTTCTTCGGTGAAAATCGGATCAGGATTGTATCCCTGCTTCCTGCGTCCAAGGTTCGAATCCTGCCTCGGGCATGGATGTGTGTGATGTCCTTAGGTTAGTTAGGTTTAAGTAGTTCTAAGTTCTAGGGGACTGATGACCTCAGCTGTTAAGTCCCATGGTGCTCAGAGCCATTTGAACCGTTTTCAACCGTCGTCCTCCCAAATGTGAGTCAAGTGCGCAAATAGGTTGTTGGATTCAGCCCACGGTATTACTACTTCGCCATTTTAATCACCCCCCTTACATCCCCAGACACTAATGTGGCTATTAAAATCGCCTAAGACGAACCAGGTTTAACAAATACTACACAACCATATTGCCGATGAGGTTTTTCAGCCAGCCGTAGTGGCCGAGCGGTTCTAGGCGCTTCAGTCCGGAACCGCGCGACTGCTATGGTCGCAAGTTCGAATCCTGGGCATGGATGTGTGTGATGTCCTTAGGTTAGTTAGGTTTAAGTAGTTCTAAGTTCTAGGGGACTGATTACCTCAGATGTTAAGTCCCATAGTGCTCAGAGCCATTTGAACCATTTTTGAGGTTTTTCAGTCGGAAGACTCATGCCTTGTATCTTAAGTCTCCTTTGGTTTGTGTCCTTTTGGGTCTCCTGAATACACAGGATATTACAGTGACATTCTTTACACAGGTTTTGGAGTTCCTCTTTTGATACAGACTTTCCTTCTATGTTTACAGATTTGATATGCGAAGTCACTCTTTAAAACAGACATTTTGGATGAAAACTGGTGATCATTACAACTTCTTCTACAGGACAGTTCGTATACACCTCTGTTGTTGATCGGGTTACGGCCGATAGCTTTCTTGCTCTTCGGGGAGGCATCTTTCGTGTACCCAAGAAGCAAACAAAAAAAGGATCAAGCAACTTTTAGTTAGCTAGCAGGGGTTCACTAACCAGCTTAATTGTCTTTCTTGTCACTTTATTCGTTACAAAGATATGCTTTTCCAAATAACATTCTATACTTTTTTTATTCAGTTACCCATTTCCTCTCCTCAAGACCTGTTCAGAGACGTATCACGTATTCACCTAAGCACAACAGTCGACTTAATAAGAAACAAAAATTGGGATCTTTATCACATTTTTGTAGTACTGTAATCCGTTGTAGGCACAAAAAGAGGTAGAATATTTAAAGGTGCTCAAAGTGGTTACTATGGACAGCGACATACTGATCAAAGCGTTAGATCAAAGAATTCGTCGCTGTTCCCAGAGTTGCCTGCTGAAGTGAATTACAAACAAGCACGATACGTTCTATGGAGTTGTTGAAATTTTTCGGTGATTGATGTGCATTTTCCTTGTGTTACAGTTTATTTACTAAGTGGACAAGCTACAGCCACTGCATTGTGTATTAACACAGTAGAGTCAAAGTGAGTTTTGTGTTACATTTTTAATAACGTTATGTTTACGTGTTTGAACAGGTCTTAAGGAGAGGAGTTGATTACTGAATGAACAATATAGGGCGCTATTTAAAAAGACCCACTGCTGCTTATATAGTCGTAGCAAACAAACAATTTTTTTTAGTTTACTCGTAGAAAAAAAGTATTTGGATGATCAAGATAAATGCTACTCCCTATAGACAAAAGTGTTTTAGTCATTAATCAGAAAACTTCAGCTATCTACGGTAGGCCATAACGAAGGTTTTACATTAAATGGCTGTACACCCTTCCCCCTACAAATGTTAACACTGCGTCCACGGCACTGTTTCTATTTGTAATGAAACGCTAGTCCGTGTATCAGATGCAATTGGATTTTACTGCGGCGGAAGAAAATCTGTGCCGAGATGATGTCTCCACTCCAATAACTGTCCCAGCGCAGAGAAATGCAGTGCATCGGAGCTTCATCAGGTCATATTAACAGAAATGGACTGCTGCTATATGTAATTAGGACCCGGCAAGCTATTAAATGCTGTAGCCGAGATTTGAAATGGGGTGTCAGCTTTTTACTCACGACATTATCGCTGTTTAAAGTAACGACAGTACAGTCATAAAAAAGCCGTGTGCTTACATCGATAGGCGACCTAGAATTCCACACGCAAAATAATCCACACATGTAATAAATATCGTTTTCACACACAAATGAACAAAAAATAAAAACTTTCCTAGTATATGAGTGCTCCTAGTCTCGCGTCACGTCGTACATTATTTTCTACAGACTGCCGACCAGATCTGCAATCTAACAGCCTCTCCCGCCAATACTCAACTTTGCTGGCTGCCCACAAGACTTTAACCCTACTGTCTGCCAGCGCGCATCAGTCCCGCGGGGTGTCATCGGTAACAAGACGCCAATGCAGGAACTTGACATTGCGTTTAGACATAGGTTTTATTGATACTGACGCACCGTTGTTTTAATTTTTTATATGATGACGACAGTAGCAGAAACTAAGCTATAAATAAAGACATACATTTAGGGAATTCATGGTTTTATTCACAAAATGCACTAAGTGTTCAGACCGTCGAAAACTCTTTTATGTTTTACATATTTCTATCAGTTGTTTTCATTAATACTTCTTAATCACTACGTTGATGACAGACACTTTACCCTCTTACAAATTTCTGTTTAACGTATTATTCAACAAGTGATAAGTACCGAAGTTGTAAGTTTTGAAGGGCATATTGCGTCAGGAGCTAATCAAGCAGAAATGCTTCTAGGTCTCACTCTGACTAAATAAAGGTGACCACCTAACTTCTTTGGTTGTATACACCTATCAGTAATTCCTAATGAAGTCAGCTGCCTGTTCCAATACGTAGGATGTGTTAGTTAATTAAAAAGTGACGGTGGCTGCAAGAGCCAGAAATGCAAGTCTCTTCATCTGTTCACAACTACATCAAATTACGTTCGCTACAACTTCTTTACTGCAATTTATTGATCTTATCCATTTCATAGTTATCAGAACTTAGTTTAAGAGTCATGAAAGAAGTTTATATACTTGAAACAGACCTGTGCAAACAGGAACATTTCAGATTGATTATATAATGGCGATAAAAATATTTAGAAACCAGATTTTAAGGGGACACGCCCCTGAACGGGCAACATTTTTAGCATTATCTTCACCCTCATGGTGCAACTAATCTATAAATGAGAGATAGCTCAAACTTCTTACACACGATTAGGGTCATTAGTCAAAGCACTTCCCAAAAAATTTTTAAGACACTTATTATATTTTGGTACTGGCAACAATATTTATAATAGTATAAAAAACAGAACACTATTTCACTGCGGTACTATTTTCTTTGGAACCACTGACTGCACAGCTTGGAAAAAGAGTCAGAATACAGACAACATTCACGTAAGTGTTTTATCAATTTCCTTCCCTGATGCTGATCTGTGAAAAAGACAAGTAATTTATTTTACTACAACAGAAATAGCTCAAATATCACCGACGTCATCATCATGTTATAAATTTTTCAGGAAGTAGTAGGTAAGGGAGATAGAGGAGGTCATTCTAAACATCTGTACAAATTTTTGTGAGTTCAATCATTTAGGAGAAAAGTGTACCTGAATGATGAAAATCCAAGTTTTCGGTATATCGCAAAAGAAGATTTATAGATTTATTAACTTACCACTATGCTCGTGTAGAACATTCCAGCAGCATACTCCGGTTGTCCTCCTGTTTCCTTATCCTCCATACTCTTGCTCTTCATTCTTTTCTTTATCCTTGACTTCTTGGTAGCAGCTTATGCAGCTGTCTCTGCTTCGATTACCCGCCGCTTATCAATAGGAGTTAGATCTGAAGTGCTATTCTTTCCCGTCTGGATGTTCAATTTCTTCATAACATTGATCCTTGAAATTGCACCATCATTGAATGTTATTACTGCATCCATTACACCAATCTTCAGCACTGTCAGCCCAACAAATCCAGTTTTGGGTATTTTCTCCCATATAAAGCTTTTGGATCTTTTATTTTGCACCACAAATCTTCCCCTTTTAGACACAAACCATGCTGTGGGGTTTCATCTGTTGAAACTGTGAAACCATGTTGCCCAAACAGCTCGTCTCATGTTATCCAAATCTCCTACATTTCTCCTTATTGCTAGCCCATAATATTGAGTCAAAGAAACAATCTTTGTAAGACGATCTGGACCACTTATGTGTTTTCTGTCTGACAGTTTTTTTCCACTGAAGTCTTCACATAATTTTCTCAGCCGAGCTCCCATTCTTTTTTGAACATGCCCATCGCAACCAAGCTTTTCTGTCAGAGTGTCCCCATATGGTCTGTTATTAACAACAGTAGTGTGTCCCTTACAGTCTCCATCACCAAGGTCCCTTACAGTCTCCATACCTCACACCACGACTGACCTCTGATCTTCTAAAAATGTTTAGAACTCCATTTTTCCACTTAAGTCATCAAAGTTCTTAACACAAACATGGGTGCCAATAAATTTACTTGAACAACCCTGGCAGTGCTTTGTTAGACATTCATAATCTAGTATCAGTTTGACCTCTCTTCTACCAAGATCTATCAAATGCTGCTACGATGTCTGTATTCTCAGACTGCTCCTTCTGCTGCTCTTTTCATTCAATGTTCACTTACACCACATAAAGCATTATGTATTAATTTATTGTATCTGTCAAATCTCAGTGGAAGTGGAGGAAAATCCATCACCGCACAAAAAGTCTGGGTAGCTCTCCTTCCCCTTCCAATAAACCGATTGGATAAGCAAGCTGAATATTTACACTGTAGTGTCGACTATTAGTTACTGGCGATGTCATAGTATCACTGTGCATCTTACACGAGTTTCAGGCAGTCAGTAAGCGACTTGAAAGATCCTTCCTTGCTGAAATGTCCTCAGAAACGTCAATATTATCTTCACAATTGCAGTGCTTACATTTCATAGCACTCTTCAAAAGTCTTGACAGCATATTTAGTTTCACAATAACATTTCCGTTGTTATTGCTGCTCACAATACTACTAGGCTTGCTCATATTTCATTCAGAAAGCGAAAGTTTACGTCTAGAAGCACTGCCTGTAAACACAGTTTCCACGGGCGACTTTTGAAGCAACTGATGTGTATTATTCGGTTGTGTTTGGAACTGGTTGCCGCGAAACTTTCGTTTGGGGCTAAATTTTCTTACTCTAGGCAACTGTAGCACAGGAAACACACACACAGAAACAAAACAACACACAACAACTACAAAACCACACGAGTATGAAATTCAGAAATGTTCTCCGATCTTTGTTTACATTCGAACCATAGCCTTCTACACATGCCTGTACTTTGGTTCCGGAAGTCAATGCCTTCTAGAATACACCTGTGTAAACGATCCGTGACTAATGGCGGAAAAAACGGAAGAACAAAATAATACATCACGTATTCTGACGCACTTCAAACTGGCAAACGGGCGTGGCCCCTGTGCAACATTACGTTCAATCTCAATTTTAGAACGAACGGAAAATGATAATGCCCATAAACTATACACTTTTGAAATCTTTCCTATAGACCAAGAAATTTTTTTTCAAATTTTTGGTCATTTTCACGAGCATTTCCCCTTAAACTATTAGACATTTCCAGGTGCAGAGTCTCGGACGGCAGTAGGATACCAATCTGACTGTGGCCCTCTGTATGGCCCGACAACCAAGAGTTACGCTCTTTTCGTAGCACGACCGGTTGTCATCAGCGGCTGCCTTACAGTGCAGTGGTATGTTGACTATATTTTGTTGCCCTTCATAGCAAGCCATCCTGGGCTTACATTTCAGCAAGATAACGTCCGCCTATACACGACGAGAGTTTCTACTGCTTGTTATGGTGGTTACCAAACCATGCCTTGGACAGATAGATCACCAGATCGCTCCCCAATTGAGAACGTTTCCAGAAGTATGGGCAGTGCCCACCAACCGATCGAAATTTTGACGATGTAACGTGTCAGCAGGACAATATTTGGCACGATATCTCTCGAGAGGACATTCAACAACACTCAAGCCGAATAACTTGTTGCATAAGGCCCAGAGGTGGACCATCGCGTAATTGACTTGCTCTGTTTGTAAAGCTCTTTCTGTTGAATAAATCACCCTATTTTTCTGAAATTGTAGTCATTTGATTGTCTGTACATGTACACGTACGTCCTATTTGGATAATCCCTTCGTTGAACTTCGATTTTTTCTTTTTATTTCTTTTCTTAGAGTGTATAACTTTTACGCTGTCCAGTTGGGCTCCTTTGAGCGGCGAGTGTAGATAAATCCTGATGTTGATGCTGTCATGGGGCAAGCTAGTTATACTGTGGAACTAACTGTTGATACACTCTGTTTGAGTGGAGCCATGCGTCCGCTTATACCGGCGGTTGTCGGATGGATGTTCTTTTTGAAACTATTTGCCTAACATAAGGCGAGAGTATAACATAGACCGTGGTGTGTGCGTCCTCTTTGGAATCTAACCGTAACGATGCTGTGTTTCCCTGGAGGCTGAATTCAATACGGCAACCGGTTTCAGGGACGCTGCTGATCTGCAGAACTTTAAGCCCTTTCTGTCTTCTTCTTCTTCGTCTGTCATGCTTTAGACTTAGCTCGGCCTCTTGCGGCTACATGTGGTCCTTACATCATTTTGCTGGTCTTCTAGTCCATCTTTCACCTTGCGGAATATATTGCCAAAAAAACAGTGGCAATATTTTCTCCTCCATTCGCAACAGACGCGATGTCTATTTTTACCTTTTTTGATTTATATAGCGTATTTTCAATTCCTTCGTTATATCTGTATTTCTTTTACAAATCTGACTTCGGTTATGTTACTATATTCCTGAGGAATTTAATTTCATTGGCTTGTACTCTTATTTTAGTTCTTGTCGATGTTAAAGATTCACTGCCATACAGCAATTGGTACCAATATATTTTGTGAACTTTGAGGTGAGGTTCTGTTCTTACTTTATTCTGGAGAGACCTTCTAATGGTACCGTTTACGTAATTTAATTTCTCTTTTTTTTTGTTTTTTGTTTATGTTTTCTCTGTACGTTGGTATGGCCCCTAAAATTTTAAATTTATCTACTTGCCTCATAATAGTACTTTCTATTACTTTTTGTATCCTTGCTGAGGTTTCCCGCAGAAAGCCATATTATTCTTTTAGTAATTCTGGGAAGTGCAGAAAAAGGCTAAAGCGGCATGGTTTCTTCGCGAAGTATACGATGTGGAGGAACATATTTGAAAGGATTCGCTGCTTTAAAAGCATGCTAACACCAAGGCGTGCATGAGTGCATTGCTGTGAGTATAAAGGTGATAGCGCATGCTATTGAAGATGAGCGAAATAAAATCACCGGTAATTTGTAGCTATAACGAGCCAAAGTTGTTTTCAACCTGGAGGCTGTATTGAACACTACAGCGACTGACGAGATAGGGCCCTGCTGGAGGTGGCGTGCGCTTGCCTTTATACAGCCTACGAATCCTGACTTATTCAAACGTATATGTAGGGTCTGTATCTTAACGGGAGAGACGAGATATGGTGGTACTATTCAGGTACACAAAGCGTTACCAGAGAAGCACAAAAATCGCAGACCTAATCGGCGGTCGAACTCATCGCGCTGTCTACGAGTGACTTCAGTAATACCATTTTTCACTCAAAAATCCGATTAATTTTTAGAATGCTTTAGTTCCCACAATGTTGTTGTTGTTGTGGTCTTCAGTCCTGAGACTGATTTGATGCAGCTCTCCATGCTACTCTATCCTGTGCAAGCTTCTTCATCTCCCAGTACCTACTGCAACCTACATTCTTCTGAATCTGTTTAGTGTATTCATCTCTTGGTCTCCCTCTACGATTTTTACCCTTCACGCTGCCCTCCAATACTAAATTGGTGATCCCTTGATGCCTCAGAACCTGTCCTACCAACCGATCCCTTCTTCTAGTCAAGTTGTGACACAAACTTCTCTTCTCCCCAATCCTATTCAATACCTCCTCATTAGTTACATGATCTACCCATCTAATCTTCAGCATTCTTCTGTAGCACCACATTTCGAAAGCTTCTATTCGCTTCTTGTCCAAACTAGTTATCGTCCATGTTTCACTTCCATACATGGCTACACTCCATACAAATACTTTCAGAAATGACTTCTTGACATTTAAATCTATACTCGATGTTAACAAATTTCTCTTCTTCAGAAGCGCTTTCCTTGCCATTGCCAGTCTACATTTTATATCCTCTCTACTTCGACCATCATCAGTTATTTTGCTCCCCAAATAGCAAAACTCCTTTAGTACTTTAAGTGTCTCATTTCCTAATCTAATTCCCTCAGCATCACCCGATTTAATTCGACTACATTCCATTATCCTCGTTTTGCTTTTGTTGATGTTCATCTTATATTCTCCTTGATGCTTCATATAATCAGGGAAAATTCCTTAGTAAGGAGCTGATCAGCCATCGTTTGAAATGAAATTTGTGGCATAATTATGTATCTTCGTTTCATTAAATTAATGAATTTGTCGTACCAGACGCAAATACACTCATCGGTACAACGGCGAGTTCTTTGATTTCCTCTGGGATGCGATCGAATGGATACTATAGATCATAAAATTTTTAGTTCACTTTATTACAACATAGATAAGGAGACTTGCTTAACTTTGTACAGTCGATTTCCACAGGATTGTGAGGTGTAATTGCAACTGCCTCTGACCGTTAACGTATCAGTTGGCGGAGACAAAATACAAGTCTCTCACTCAGAGTACGCTTAACAATAACTTTCACTTAAGAGTTCGGCCTAATACACTGATCACACAACTGGCATACTAGAAGACGATGCCGTCGTCTTAGTCGGTGATCGTGGACTGTGGCTGAGCGGTCCTCTGCTCGGACGTAAGCAGAGGAGTCTTTACGGTGGCGTAGCGAAAAGTTTGTGGGAGTAGCTACGCCGGTGCCGCCCATTCGTCGTTGCGGCTTGAGCGACTATCTTCTCTTGTGGTTGCGTTGTGAGATTCCAACCTTGCTTTGGTACCTCGCTGTTCGGGCGGTTATGACTCAAATTCATATAATTTTTTCTACAGGCGCTGGTTTCTTTCCTATGGCGTGCATGACATAATACCTATGAGTTATTGTAAGAAACTGACAAATAAAGCGTTATGCGATGATTACATTGAATAATTTGACAGTTCCTTTGACTTTTATGGAGGGTCAGTTATTTTAAAGGCTTGTCATCATGTTCAAAGAGATGATGTAGCATAAATACGTGAGGAGAATTGTAGATACCTTGCTATCTTCTATGATCTCTTACATAATTTTTTTTGTTTGAATATTCGTCATAGGTTCTTCAAATCCAACCCCACTAAATAGTGCAAATAAAACTAAATGATTCCTTTCTCTCCAGATTCTGATCTGATTGTGCTGTCCTAAGGGAAATTAATTTCATGACATATTGTATTGTGCTTTACAAACAAACAACACGTTCCATATGCAGTCCAAGCTAACGCTGCTGTCGACAGGATTTAGCATTAACTTAATAAGCATTATGATAAAAAGATGATCAAGGAGGGCGAGCGCAGCTCTCCGCTGACTGGGAAATGAGACGTTTTCCAGGGAGCAACTTTCGACGTGTAATTCGTTTTCCCGTTGCAATAAATACTTGCCGTTCTTCTCATCCATGTTGGGAGATACTTTCTCCAGATATCTCCGAATGCATCCTTTCGAACTTCAAACAGCTGCGTTTTCACTCTTTCTATCGTTCTCTTGTGCGCCTACGATACAGATTTCTTTCAGTTTTATTTAGGACAGCCGCGTTTCTAGAGTGACATTTGCTTCACATTTCTCTTACACCCTAAATCGCCATTCCCAACTTTCCAGGTCTCCAGTTCGTTCCGAAAATCCAGGACATACTTTTCGTTAGGTCCTGCTCATCGTTGCTTTCTGTGCTAAAGTTCAGCTCGACGTGGGGTACTACATTCTGCTCCTATGCAGTGAGAAAGCTACTCGAAAATGCCTTGTGTGTTTCAGAACGCAGATAATCTGCGCTGTAATAGCAGCTGCGGTTCCTACAAGCTACAGCTCCAGAATATTAACGAAGAGTGGTTTCCCTCCGTACCGGATTACTCGGATTTCTAGCACGTTCCAGATTTCTCTACTTCCTTAACCGTCATATCTTTATTTATTTAATTCTCAACGTTGATGAGTATCTGGAATTAAAGCAACAAAGTCTCGTGTATTGTCACTACAAATACACAATTTCATTGTAAATATGCTGGCAACACACACACAAACACACAAAAATAAAATGAAATGAGCGTAAGACATTGTGTGCCGGGAGTCCCCCATTCGGTGAAGTTCGGCCGCCTAGGGCAAGTACTTATTGCATTCGACGCCACATTGGGCGACTTGTGCGTCGAAGATGGTGATGAAATGATGATGATGACAACGTAACACTCAGTTTCTGAACGGAGAAAATCTCCTGCCCAGCCGGGAATCGAACCCGGGCCCCTTGCCATGGCATTCCGCTACTCTGACCACTTTTTTAAAAATTCTGTCGCGCCGACCACTTTTTTTCTCTACCAACTATTTGTATAATGTCCAAATTTTGAAAAATAGTGGCTAATTAGAAATTAATTAAGCAAGGATATGAACAAAGTTGAAAATGTCCAACTGAAAATGACATGGCGATATCGCTGACAGTACAAATACAAAAGAAACATTCGCCTCTAGCAATGAAATGAAATTCAAATTGGAGGCGGCACCTGAGCACCACCCGACGGTCGATAGAGCAATAGAGCCATCTGTCGACCCGTTCTCCAGACGGCTGGCCTCTGGTGGCCGAGCGGTTCTAGGTGCTTCAGTCTGGAACCGCGCGACCGCTACGGTCGCAGGTTCGAATCCTCCCTCGGGCATGGATGTGTGTGATGTCCTTAGGTTAGGTTTAAGTAGTTCTAAGTTCTAGCGTACTGATGACCTCAGATGTTAAGTCCAATAGTGCTCAGAACCATTTGAACCATTTTTCGTTCGCCAGACGGTGGCGTAAGACTGTGTCGTCTTCTCGAAAATAACTAAGGTTCCGTTAAGTGTGATCGATGTCTGTCTCGGCTTACTTCGTGTTCACTCAGCTAACGGGGGCGGACGCGGGCAACACAGTGTAGTGTGCACTTGGCCGGCCGCGGTGGCCGTGCGGTTCAAGGCGCTGCAGCCCGGAACCGCGGGACTGCCACGGTCGCAGGTTCGAATCCAGCCTCGGGCATGGATGTGTGTGTTGTCCTCATGTTAGTTAGGTTTAAGTAGTTCTAAGTTCTAGGGGACTGATGACCTAAGATGTTAAGTCGCTTAGTGTTCAGAGCCATTTGAACCATTTTTAGTGTGGACTTGACCACTAGGTGTCACGAGAGGCAGAGCCGTTAGTATAAAGGAACGCGGGAAGTACTGTGTTGTCAGTAGAAAAGCAGTAGCAGTAGAACTGATCGGTTAGCATAGCTGTCTTCATTGTATGATAGCTCAGTTTCTTCGAACGTGGGCTAGTCACTGAATGTCTCGTAAAAAACTGTTAGAGAAATTTTAGTCCTTCTAAAGACGTCCAAGTCGATTTTTGGTGATATAAATAGTGAAGTGAAAACGAGAAGGAACAGCCACAGCTAAAACAAGACCAGTCAGTACACATTACTGACGGACAACGATCGTCGAGATTTGCTGAAGATGGTTCTAAAACAGCTCATGAAATCAGCGTAAGGAACGACTCCTAAGTTCCAAACTGCTGCCAGCAGTCTAGCTAGCACAATGACTATGTGTCGGTAGTTAAAAAGAATGGCCGAGTAGCTCCTCATAAGCCAACGATTTCTGTAGTCAGTGATAAGCGACGCTTGAAGTGGTGTAAAGAGCGATGCCATTGGACTGTGAATGATTGGAGAGTGACTTGGGGTGATGGATCACACTAAATCCGTTGGATGGGTTTGGATTTGGTGAATTCCAGGACAATTTAACATGCCATCATGCGTAGTACCAACAGTGAAGTACGGAGGAGAAAACACTAAATGCAGAAGGATATGAACACATTTTACAACAGTGTGTACTGTGTGCAGTAGAGGAACAGTGCGGGAATGATGATTGTTTGTATTAAAATGTCAGTGCTCCCTATCATAAAGCAGCATTGCCCTGTTGGATAACTGGGGTAGGCTAGGGACACGCAAGTTGCCGAAGTGGCGTCCAGTAGAAAAACTTGCACCAAGCCATTGAGCCACATGAAATTATCATCATTATACTGTATATGAGACAGTAACGTTCCTGTTATGGACTGGCCTACCCAGAGTCCCAATCCAGTGGACCATCTTTGGGAGGAGTTAGAACGTCGGATTCGCTCCAGACACCAGCGTCCATCATCATTTTCTATGGTTTCGGCTCTTCAGGAAGAATGGGCTACCATTCCTCCACAGACATTGAAACACCTCATTAAATGTGTACTTCACGAAGTTCCATGTTTAGCATGCTAGGCGTTTATCTCTTACATTATCCAATTCTGTTAGAAACCTACGAAAATCAGGTGTTGATCTCTTAAATAAGCCAATTCTGATAGATGCCTGTTCTGAACTGAACCCGAAGAAAAGTGTATTAATTTGGAACAATCTACATCTACGTCCTTACCCCACAAGATACGGTACGGCGTATGGCGGAGTATATATAGTGTGCCAGTATACTTTTTCCCTCTCCTTCCCACTGTATTCGCGGATGGTACACGGGGAGATTGGTTATCGAAACACTTCTTTAATTTCTGCGTCGTGGTCGCTACGCGAGACGTATGTAGTAGTACGATGTACGTTTCTTAAACCGTTTTGGAACGTGGGCTTTCGGGATTTTGAGGTTAGGCCCTCCGTGACGTACAACGTCTTTATTGTAGCTTGTTCCACGACAGTTCTCTAACCGTTTTAATGACACACTCCTGCTGGCTAAACAAACGTGTGACGAATCGCGCATCTCTTCTTTGAATATTTTCTGTCACGTGACTAATAGTCTCTTTTGTTTTTTCTCTCCACGTGAGAGAATATTATATTTCCTTTCAAATAAATGTTGTTGTTGTTGTTGTCTTCAGTCCTGAGATTGGTTTGATGCAGCTCTCCATGCTACTCTATCCTGTGCAAGCTTCTTCATCTCCCAGTACCTACTGCAACCTACATCCTTCTGAATCTGCTTAGTGTATTCATCTCTTGGTCTCCCTCTACGATTTTTACCCTCCACGCTGCCTTCCAATACTAAATTGGTGATCCCTTGATGCCTCAGAACATGTCCTACCAACCGATCCCTTCTTCTAGTCAAGTTGTGCCACAAACTTCTCTTCTCCCCAATCCTATTCAATACCTCCTCATTTGTTATGTGAGTACGTTATCTAAACATTTATAGAAAATTGTTGTGGAAAAGCAGAAAAACTCTCAGGGCAACTTCTCGCCATTTGGGGTGGGAAAATGCCTTTAAAATGCTAGGTAATCAGCGGAATGATCAGCGGCACAGATATGGAAAGGTCAATTGAAACCACTGCGCTAAAGACACATAATTTGTATCCACAGGACATGGGGCCTGTGACTGATAAAATGCCACGATGGTCTCTCCATTGGTAAAAGATTCCATATTAGCGCCCCATTCGAATCTCCGTGAGGAGAATGGCAAGGAGTAGGTGATCATTTATAAATACTTGTCACATTCCTGTGGAAATGGATTGTGCCAAACGTAAGCAATTAATTTTGTCTATATTAATATTTATGCATTATACTATCCACCCCCCACCCCCCGTAGCGACGTGTGTATTTTCGTCCTGTGTAACAGCAAACACATTCATAAGATTTGTCAACCTGGAAAAAGGAGCCTAGAGCGTAAAATTGTGCAAGATGTCAGAAATTCTCAGAAAAATGGGTATAAGCTCTAGGAAAAAATACAGAATATGTGTAAGAACCAAGAGGGAAAACTAAGAATAGAATTCCAAGAACTAAGCGCTCAAATTAAAAGGGATATAAGACAAGGATGCTGCGTTCCTCTCCTACGGTTCAGTCTGTACATCGAAGAAGGAATGATGGAAATAAAAGACAGGTTCAGGAGTGAAAGAATATGAATGATAGGATTAGCTGACGATATTGCTAGCATCAGTGGAAGCGGAAAGAATTACAGGATGTACTGAACGAAATGAACAGTCAGTATCAAACACTGGCCGCAATTTGAGAAAGATAGTTAAGAGAATGTACGTTTGGGGCACTGAATTGTACGACTAGAAGCGTTTGAGACGTGATGCTATAGCAGGATGTTGAAAATGAGGTTAACTGGTAAGATATAGAATGAGGAAGTTCTCCGCAGAATCAGAGAAGAAAGAAACATATGGGAAACACTTATAAGGAGAAGGGACAGTATGGCAGGATACATCTTAAAACATCAGGGAATAACTTCCGTGTTACAAAAGGGAGCTGTACACGATAAAAACTGTAGGGGGAGACAGAGGTTGGAATGCATCCAACAAATAATTGATTGCTGTGTCTGTGTGGGGATGAGGGGCATAGGACATTACTGATAACTCTATCGCTATGACTTCTGTTTCTTTTTATTAATTTATATTCATTCTAGGACACTTTCTTGATCACAGCTATGAACCGTTACAAATAAAATTACGTTATTCATTATGACACTCTATTTATTTTTGATTTTTTCAGTTCTGAATATTGAGCTACGTTTACAGTACGAGGCAAAGGTTATCTAATCTGTTCTAATTATTTAAAAAATTATCTTCGGTACCTGGTGTTATTAGAACTGCATGCACTATTACTACAATAAGAACAACGCAATTATTGTAAATATACCCTACTGGCCATTAAAATTACTACACAAAGAAGAAATGCAGATGATAAACAGGTATTCATTCGACAAATATATTATACTAGAACTAACATGTGATTACATTTTCACGCAATTTGGGTGCATAGATCCTGAGAAATCAGTACCCAGAACAACCACCTCTGGCCGTAATAATGGCCTTGATACGCCTGGGCATTGAGTTAAACAGAGCTTGGATGGCGTGTACTGGTACAGCTGCCCATGCAGCTTCAACACGATACCACAGTTCATCAAGAGTAGTGACTGGCGTATTGTGACGAGGCAGTTGGTCAGCCACCATTGACCAGACGTTTTCAGTTGGTGAGAGATCTGGAGAATGTGCTGGCCAGGGCAGCAGTCGAACATTTTCTGTATCCAGAAAGGCCCGTACAGGACCTGCAACATGCGGTCGTGCATTATCCTGCTGAAACGTAGGGTTTCGTAGGGATCGAATGAAGGGTAGAGCCACGGGTCGCAACACATCTGAAATGTAACGTCCACTAATCAAAGTGCCGTCAATGCGAACAAGAGGTGACCGAGACGTGTAACCAGTGTCACCCCATACCATCACGCCAGGTGATACGTCAGTATAGCGATGACGAATACACGCTTCAAATGTGCGTTTACTGCGATGTCGCCAAACACGGATGCGACCATCATGATGCTGTAAACAGAACCTGGATTCATCCGAAAAAATGACGTTTTGCCATTCGTGCACTCAGGTTCGTCGTTGAGTACACCATCGCAGGCGCTCCTGTCTGTGATGCAGCATCAAGGGTAACTGCAGCCATGGTCTCCGAGCTGATAGTCCATGCTGCTGCAAATGTCGTCTAACTGTTCGTGCAGATGGTTGTTGTGTTGCAAACGTCCCCATCTGTTGACTCAGGGATCGATACGTGGCTGCACGATCCGTTACAGCCATTCGGTTAAGATACGAGGCCGTTGGGATCCAGCATGGCATTCTGTATTACCCTCCTGAACCCACCGATTCCATATTCTGCTAACAGTCATTGGATCTTGACCAAAGCGAGCAGCAATGTCTCGATATGATAAACCGCAATCGCGATAGGCTACAATCCGACCTCCTTACATGAGGCATCACAACAACTTTTGCCGGCCGTGGTGGCAAAGCGGTTCTAGGCACTACAGTCTGGATCCGCGCTACCGCTACGGCCGCAGGTTCGAATCCTGCCTCGGGCATGGATGTGTGTGATGTCCTTAGTTAGGTTTAAGTAGTTCTAAGTTCTAGGGGTCTGATGACCTTAGAAGTTAAGTCCCATAGTGGCCATTTGCGCCACAACAACGTTTCACCAGGCAACGCCGGTCAACTGCTGTTTGTGTATGAGAAATCGGTTGGAAACTGTCCTCATGTCAGCACGTTGTAGGTGTCGCCACCGGCGCCAACCTTGTGTGACTGCTCTGAAAAGCTAATCATTTTCATATCACAGCATCTTCTTCCTGTCGGTTAAATTTCTCATCTGTAGCATGTCATCTTCGTGGTGTAGCAATTTTAATGGCCAGTAGTGTAAGAAGGCTTATTACTACTACCGTCTCCTGGATTGTTGTGCAGCTAACACTACTACAGCCACCGGTAACAGAACTTACATTACTAACACTAATACTTATGCTACAATTACTTACGATAATATTACGATCGTTGACTCTCAAATAACATTTAAATACACTGAAGCTCCAAAGAAACTGGTATTAGCATGCGTATCCAAATACAGAGATATGTAAACAGGCAGAATACGGCGCTGCGTTCGGCAACACCTTTATAAGACAACAAATATCTGGAGCATTTGTTAGATCGGTTACTGCTGTTACAATGGCAGTTTATCAAGATTTAAGTGAGTTTGAACGTGGTGTTATAGTCGGCGCACGAGCGATGGGACACAGCATCTCCGAGGTAGCGATGAAATGGGGATTTACCCGTACGACCATTTCACGAGTGTATCGTGAATATCAGGAATCCGGCATCGCTGCGGCCGGAAAAAGATCCTGCAAAAACGGGACCAACGACGACTGAAGAGAATCTTTCAAAGTGACAAAAGTGCAATCCTTCCGCAAATTGCTGCAGATTTAAATGCTGGGCCATCAACAAGTTTCAGCGTGCGAACCATTCAACGAAGCATCATCAATCAACCGTAGATCCCACTCGTGTACCCTTGATGACTACAAGACACAAAGCTTTACGCCCTGCCTGGGTCCGTCAACATAGACATTGGACTGATGATGACTGGAAACATGTTGCCTCGTTGGACGAACCTCGTTTCAAATTGCATCGAGCGGATGGACGTGTACGGGTATGGAGACACCTCATGAATCCATGGACCCTGCATGTCAGCAGGGGACTGTTGAAGCTGGTGGAGGAACTGTAATAGTGTGGAGTGTGTGCAGCTGGTGTGATATGGGACCTCTGATACTTCTAGATACGAGTCTGACAGGGGAAAGGTACGTAAGTGTCCTGACTGATCACCTGCATCCATTCATGTTCATTGTTCATTCCGACGGACTTGGGCATTTCCAGCAGAACAATGCGACACCCGACACGTCCAGAATTGCTACAGAGTGTCTCCAGGAACACTCTTCTGAGTTTAAACACTTCCGCTGGCCACCAAACTCACCAGACATGAACATTGTTGAGCATATCTAGGATGCCTTGCAACGTGCTGTTCAGAAGAGATCTCCAGCCCCTCGTACTCTTACGGGTTTATGGACAACACTGCAGGATTCCATGGTATCAATTCCCTCCAGCACTACTTCAGACATCAGTTGAGTCCATGCCACGTCGTGTTGCGACACGTCTGTGTGCTCGAGGTGGCCCTACATGATAGTGGGCAGGTGTACCATTTTCTTTGGCTCTTGAATGTATTTTAAATGCAAATAGGCCTCATTAGTACTATCACCTCCTGCATTTTTGTAAGGTAATACTACTACCACCGATAAGAAAACTTATGTTACTAACACTAATACTTACTCTACGATTACTCACGATAATATTATGATCGTTGACTCTCGGAGAACATTTAATTAATATACTGTCTTCTGTTGCTACACTGCCGCTATTTCAGTACAATCAGTTCAGGCCCACGAGTTCATTTCTTCGTCACTGCTGCTGACCAGCAAGGATACAGCTCTCCAAGCCACAGATTGTAAGTCTATATCGAAAACGCTTCATTATCGCGTATAATGACATTTCTGGAGATCGAAAGGTTTTGTGTTCGAATTAGCATGGACTCTGCAAATAGCGGTCTCGTACAACCAAACTCGCTCTCTTTGTCCGCGACACACACAAAGCAGTAGGTCTCGGAGTGCAGGTTCATTCCGTGTTCCTTGATTTCCGGAAGGCGTTCGACACAGCTCCGCACTCCTGCCAAATGAAAAAGATGCGAGCGTACGGAATATCAGACCAGATGTGTGCTAGATTGAAGAATTTCTAGGAAATAGAACATAACATATGATTCTCAACGGAAAGAAGTATTAAGTCGTAAAAGTAAATTCGGGGTGTACCCTTAGGCAGTGTTATAGCTCCATTATTTTTCAAAATATGTATTAATGATATAGCGGATAATGTGAGAAATGCCATAAGGCATTTCGCGGAACATATTGTACGTGCGTTAGTCACAATGCTAGAAATGCGAGAAGACCTTGCAAAGGATCGACGCTTGGCGGAGGGATTGCCAGTTGACCCTCAACGTAAACAAATGTAATGTATTGCGCATAACTAGGCAAAAAGCCTCATTATTGAGTGATTACACGATTGTAGAACGATCAATGGAAGCTGTCACACCCGTAAAACGTCTAGGAACAAGCGTACATAACGATTGGAACGACCACCTGAAAGTAACAGCAGGTAAGACTGATGTCAAACTGAGATTCACTGGAAGCACCCTCAGGAAGTGTAGTCTATTTACAAAAGGAGGTAGCTTACAAAACTCTCGTTCTAACAATGCTTGAATATAGTGCGTACAACATAGGATTGATAGAGGAAATTCAGAAGATCCAAAGGAGAGCAGACGTTTCGTTATAGGTTCATTTAGTAATCGCGAAAGCTCCACAAATATCCTCAGCCAACTCCGACACACGCTGCAAGTGTGTCGTTCCGCAGCACCGTGAGGTTTACTGTTAAAATTACGAAAGCGTACGTTCCCAGAATAATCAATGAATATGTTGCTTCCTCCTGTGTACACTGGGATGACAAAAGTCAGGAGGCACCTCCCAAAATCGTATCGGACCTCCTTTTGCCTGGTGTAGTGCAGCAGCTCAGCATGGCATGGACTCAACAAGTCGTTGGAATTCCCCTGCAGAAATATTCAGCCATGTTACCTATATACCCCTCTATAACTGCGAAAAGGTTGCCGGTGGGTCCATTACGAAGCCACCACCAGCTTGCACAGTGTCTTGTTGGGACCTTGGGTCTATGGCTTCGTGGGGTCTGCACCACGCTCGAGTCCTATCATCGACTCTTACTTACCAACTGAAATCGGGACTCATATGGCCAGGCAACGGTTTTCAATCATCTAGGTTCTAGCCGATATGGTCACGAGCCCAGGAGAGGCGCTGCAGGCGATGTCGTGCTGTTAGCAAAGCCACTCGCGTCGGTCGCCTTCTGCCGTACCCATTAACGCCAAATTTGGCCGTACCTTTCTAAAGGATACGTTCGTCGTATGTCCCATATTTATCTCTGCGGTTATTTCATGCAGTGTTGCTTGTCTGTTAGCTCTGAGAACTCTACGCAAACTCCGCTGCTCTCTACCGTTAAGTGAAGGCCGTCGGCCACTGCGTTGTCCGTGGTCAGAGGTAGCGCCTGAAATTCTTAACACACTTTTGACACTGTGGATCTCATAATATTGAATTCCCTGACGATTTCCGAAATGAATCTCCCATGCATCTCGCTCGAACTATCATTCCGCGTTCAAAGTCTTAATTCCCACCGTGCGGCCAAAATAACGTCGGAAAACTTTTCGCATGAACCACATAAGTACAAATGACTGCTCCGCCAATCCAACGCCCTCTTAAACTTTGTGTACACGATACTATCGCCATCTGTATGTGCGTACAGCTGTCCCGTATCTCTTGCCATTTCATTGTATATCTCTAGATAAAAATTCGAGCATATTCCATCCCGGGAACCATTCGCGAATGAGACAGGAAAGGGGGAAACGACAATGTGTAAAAAGTACCCTAAGCAACACACTGAAAGGTGGCTTGCCCAGTGTGTAGTCCACATGCTGGCACGTGCTTTACAAACGCTCTCTCCCGAGCGGCACGTTCGCGGCGCCTACCATACATACCGCCACCATTAAGCATCCTGTGCCGAGTACTCCACGACTCTCGGCGAACTATAGTTAAGAGTGAGGCGCTGTCCCGTTCCTACCGCTAATGACCTCGTTGTCGACGAGACATTAAACTCTCCCCTCTCTCCCCCCCCTCATCTCCCTCCTTCCCTCTTCCCTATTCCTGCGAATTCAGAAGCGTAAGCACTGTCTGACATAACTTTACTCCTGGGCACTCTGGTGTCAAGATTCGTTAACACGAAAGCTATGCCAGTCCCGAGTGAGAAGATACTGTAGGTAGATCCTTTTAAGAGTAGTAGTAGTAGTAGTAGTAGTAGTAGTAGCTTTATTCATCCGTAGATCTCTTTTCACAAGGGCATAGGACATGTCAAAGTATTTACAAGTTTAGACCAATTTAGAATAAACTAAGTCGTACACACATATATTTACAGACTTCTAGTTAGTTTGTACATTAGAGAGATTGAGGGAACATAAGTGAACGTATCGCATGAGTGCAAGTTGTAATAAGAGTAATATTACTTACCAACAATAGTTGTTACTGGGTATTGTGTACCAAATTTTAAATGATTATTTTGTCAGTTGTATCGGTAGATTCTGTTTGGGTTTCGGCAGAACGTCTTCTTGATTCGACAGGTAGGATGATCTAATGTTCTGGTCACTTTCTTTGTCACTGCTTTCTAGTCTAACCACTTTTACAAACATCTCTTGTGCCTGATTCTCCAAACCACCAGATGTCAGCATTCCTTTTCACTATTTTTACCGTTTCCAGGGGCTTCAGCTCAAATATCTACAGCTAACTTTTTATGTAGCATTGTGTCGGTCTCTTCAGCATTTTATAAGAAAGATTCCTCGTATTTCTTTCCGATTGTTGGTTAATTATAGTGCAATTTGTTTGTATTTGATATAGGTCACAGTTATAAGTGCTTAATTGCAGAGCAGAACGCCTGTTTTTCTTTAAGATACTATCCACGGTGCACATGGGCTTCGGTTTATTTGGACTAAAAGTTTGTAATACTGCCTTTCTGCTTGCTGTTTTATTCTTTACGGCGGCTAGGAACGGAAGAATGTAACCACGGCCCTTGAGATGGATGATTGAAACGTATCTACAACTGTAACATGTATATGCGTAGAATACTCTTAGGTATCACTTGAAATTCTGAGTAAAGTTTTCAACCATTTGATCGCAGATGAATGACAAAACGTGTTTACATCTCCACCACAGAGCTGAACCGAATGAAACTCTTTTCTGATTCCAAAGAGCAGCTATCTAGTCTCAGTAAAGGGTATGATATAAATCTGCCATGTGTAAATGTTTCCAGTAGCGTTAGTAAGAGGAAAATGATTTAAAACGGGCAACTGTATACTGTACCCGCGACATAAAATAACCCTACTTTATGACGGTACTAAATAAAGTTTAAAGAGCTACACAGCAGTTGGAGAATTATGGTTCCTGTAAGTGGTCGGTAAATCTTACGACATGAAAACAATGGCCAAAGACAAGTTTATTTTTCTCCATTTCTTTTTTCTGCTTTAGCTTTAACAGTCTGTCGGAGACGAGATAATCAGGAAAATTAACGAACCCCATTTTGATAACCTACCACAACCTAATGATGAGAAGAGAACTCTAAATACGTCGTGAGTAACTAATAGTTGTAAACCCTGCTACGTGTTTACTGCGATTCAGAGGCCAAGCAAACCGATAGTTGTGTATTTATTCCAGGCTTCCCTTCATAACATGGATACGAAGGATGAAACCGATTAATTGACATCTGACACTAAGTCATAAAACTTTTTTTTTCAAATGCAGTCCAGCCTACGAGAGATCTTTCTGAAGAGCTCACGAACTTGGATTATGCATGTAGAATAAGTTTGACAGTTGGCTGTTGGTCGAGTATGCCACATAACGTGAAACGATTGCGTCGATTTTTTGTCTAACTTGGTTGGAAACACAGCAGTCATGGCTGGTCTGTGATTGTGTACACGTGAAGCGAGTGTCTGTAAGGATGAACGGGTATTTAGACGGCGGTCGCGACGTTACGCACCTCTTCGTGGCTAGTCAGGAGATTGTGCGAACTGTGTCAGGTCCAGAGAATCTGTCATCTGCAGCGCTAATGCGAGTGGCTTGGATATTACAAAGCTCACATAAATCATTGTAGAAATCTAGCCCATACTTGCACATCAGCAAGGAACAGTCTATGGAAACGACTGTAGTGGATCTCGTACGAACGTCACTGGCTAAAGAAAAAAAGTAGCCTAAAATGACACCAGAAGTAGGTGTTTTGTGAGAATGTTATGACAAAGGAACGGGTGAGAGTTTGCGGGCACAAATCAGTATGAATAATGATGCAACATTTCGTTTAGGAGGAAAAGTCAACATCTAGTCAGTACCATGACATAGGGAACGAAAAAATATCATTAAGATACGACGTGGCAGTCTAAAAGTGGCCCAATTTGCTTTGTTACGATACTCTTATGTAACGACGACTGACGAAGGATCAAGGGCTCACTGTCAAAAAAGAAGGAACCCCTACATATTGAGAAATGAGCGTCCGAGAGCATTTAAATCGACTGCCGCTGCTCTGTGGACTAGTCGCTCATAGGTTACAAACAACAACAACACAATATCTTCGCACATTTGTTGCATCTTCAAGGGTATAATTAATGTAGTTGAAAAGACCACAGTGAAGATCGCATCAGGACTGCCTAGGAGTCCTTGACGAGTAAGGCGTGATTTACCATGTTAAACACGACCAAAATACCATACGCTTCTAAGGTCAGTGTAGAACATTTATTATCTTTGACCCGCTGGTAAGACACACTTATAACCAGTTTTGGTATAAATGTTGTGTGTTTGATCTTCATTCCGAAGAACTTTTTTTTTTTTTTAATGCATCTCTCCTTCCGTAACTTGAAGCATAGTCAACATTTGTAATTTCTTTGAATATAGCTCCTTTGTTTTCTTTGAATGCTTTCATTCTATCTAATATATAAACGTGAATATATGTTCACTCGTGATCTATGTGTTCCTGTTTCATTCATAGGATGGCGATGAAACTTTAGTGAGTTATTGTGTGCAAGGAGGCGAAAGTTTCTGTAAGGATAAGAACTACCTACCACCCACAAAGGTAGAGGTGGAAAGGAGGCGACTTAGAAGCTTAACTAGGAACGTCTGAAGCGGTTTCACTTAAATCATGTACACATATGACTCCTTAGATTGTGGGGGTAATGTACACCAGAAATCATTAGGGGTGATGGTAAGAAAACATTACGTGTAAAAATATTCGATAACGACCTATATTAGTATCGACTACAGAGTTTACGACCTCATTGGACTTATTGGTGATTCCCTATGACGTTGTACACCAAAGCTGGTGACTGGAAAAGGGGGCGGGGGGGGGGGGAGAGAAGTGGTGTTCCAATAGAGCAGCCTATCAAACGTATCACCATATCTCTGTAACGCCTGGAGGAATTTCTACCAAAATTGACACACGTATCACTTGCTATCCGGAAAAAAATTAGTGTGACAGTGAGGTACACTAGCACCACTGGGACTGAAGATTTGAAGTGAAAAGGCGTGACATAATAACATAACTCAACAACACTTGTAGCAATTTCAGCCAAATTTGATATATACAAGACTCACTAATTGTATAAAAATATTGATGGACTAAGGCTCTCGACTGCCACTACGAGTGGGTGTGATGACGCAAAGGGGTAACATGTAGAAACGTCTGTGAACGACCTGTTGGTATTTCTTTCCCGTAAGTAGTTGAGTAGGAGTTCTTTAGAAGTACACAATTCAATCTTATTTACGTTGCCCAGTGCACGAAGACTGCGGCGATCCAGTAACTTTGTAATCGTGTTTCGGAACTAAATATCATACCAGACGGATGAAAACTTCAGACACATTTAACGTTTTCTCTAGAATCGCTCGGTGTAAAACAGCGGAGAATGAGACAGTTGGCAGCGTAAGTCCTTTTTCTCGAAACGAAATTTATATACTGGCAGAATTACACGTTTCCTCGTAAATCAGATAAACCCGCAGTGTGAAAATCGCTGGAGTTACGGTTCAAATATGTGTACAAATATGTGTGATACACGTTAAATGTATGTGAAAATATGTGACATGTGTTTATGCTGGTGAAGTTGCATGCAAAAGCTAAATTTTTACGTAAATGTGTTACTTTGTATACGTGTACGTACTCACAAAGAAAAACAGGCATTGCAGTGAATGCCGGGCACAGCTAATACGGAAGAAATTATCGCCAAGAGTCCACAACTGTCCCTGGAAATGTCTGAAAACTTAAAATCTAGTTTCGAAATGACTCACGGTTATATAATCAATCTGAAACTTTCCTGCTCCTCTGGTCTACTCCACACGTATAACCTTCTTTCAGAATACTTAAAGCATGTGTTAGCGATAATTAAATCATTCTCTTCACAAAATTCTGCCAGGCGCTTTCCTCTTTCATTTCTTTTACCCAGTCGATGTTCTTCTATTGTTCCTTTTCGTCCTTTTCCTACTACCGAAATCCAGTCGCCCATCACAATTATATTTTCGTCTCCCAACTATCTGAATAAAGAATACTAATGCTGTAAGGCAGAAAATCTCTCCCACTCCATGACAGATTTCTAATTCTGGCCAACCAAAGAGGCCAACACAGGAATGCGCGCATTCTACAGAAATAATTATTGTTAGCCAATCCTTTATCAGGAGTTAAACGAATATTCTTTTGTGGTACGACCACAGGGAAGTGGCTAGTGTCACCCATTCTGACGGCTACACCGGGCTTCACAAGTTATCTTTCCGAAAGGATTCCTTCCAGCATCCCGCTCAACAGAGTTTTACAGCAGACAGGCTAGCCCCTGAGACAGCTGCTAAGATGGGCATAGTGAATTCTTCGTCTGCTACCTGTTCTGGAGGACAAGTTTCAGCTCTCAATATGTCTATGACCCCTCCAGGTCCTTCTAAGTAAACTTCGAAGTTGTGCGAGCCAGCTGGAAAGAGCTCTCGAGGTTGCAGAAAATAACAGGTCCCCTCACTATAATAGAAAGGAAGGAAGAGAATAAGTAATTAGCTGAGCAATCACTGGTAGTATTGAATATTATCATCAGTTATGATGCAGCATTAAAGGATCGATTAGACTGACTGTGGAGGTGTGCTTATTACATTATAAAATATGTGGAATGGCAGTTTGGGGATAAGCTGCTACATAACACTCACCACAGATAACCCATTGTTGTGGCTGTATTGCAGCTATCTGTTTCATTTAGACACATAAACAACACACTTGATCCATGATTCATGGGGTGAGGGTATAAACGTAGCCGTACAAAATTGTCAGTCATCTATAACCGCCCCGTGATTTTGACATGCTTACGAACAAAGCAATTTATCGCCATAACTAATGCACAAAGTCCCACTTTTCCACCATGAAAGCAAACTTTCCAGTAACTCTTGTTCCAGGATTTCTTAATCAAGACACTTCTTTTAAATCGGAGTGTGAAGAACAAGAAGTGTGTTTTCAGCTGATTTAGAATTGTGATTGTCGATCGTCATTATGGATCATCACAGTATTTTATAAAGATGTTTTCACATTATTATACAACGCCTTAATGCCCATCTTGTCTTCATCATGGATGACACTTTACAAAGCATAATAACCATGATCAAATTGAACGAACTTGGTGCCCCTGTCTGGGACATAATGAAGGTTTTCCTTGGTCATTATAGGAATGATCCTTTCACATGACGTTTCCTCAGATTCTTATACCCTTGCCAACAAAGATGTTTGCAATGATATTTCAATCCGATCGCTCTTAATTATCTTATAATCTTCTTCTAACATCAGCAATGGTATAAATTTTCCTACCAGGTATAACCATTTTGACTCCGTTTCATTGGCTGATTAGACTGAGCCGATGATAAGCTAAAGTGTAAATTGTGAGTCCACAACGATGTAAACATTAAAAATGAAACACGGAATCTCGTACCAAACGTTTTGCCTTAACAATGAGTTTTGTGGAAAGCCACCATAAGAAATATGGATATGCACATGTTTGAACAGCATTTAGGAGTAGTAAAAACTCGCAGTTTTCCATTTTTTTTATTTTTTATTTTTGTGGCATCTCATTCGGTTTCTGCTTGGTGTGGTGTATACCGATATTTCAAACTACTTACCTTTATTTGCATTATTATATCAGTTTATTCCTGAGTACAGATTAACGTCACATTATACATATTCCTAATGTATCATCACACCCTCTGCCACTCAAAATGGTGATCAGTCAAAAAAAGGTTCAAATGGCTCTAAGCACTAAGTCCCCTAGACTTAGAACTACTTAAATCTAACTAACCTAAGGACATCACACACACGTCCAAGCCCTAGGTAGGATTCGAACCTGCGACCGTATCAGCAGCGCGGCTTCAGACTGAAGCGCCTAGAACCGCTCGGTCACAGCGGCCGGCAGTGATCAGTCTCTAGGCCCCTTAAATATACCTTGTGTATTATAAGTTCTCCCAGTGGCATCTGCAAATCTGACAATTAACTCCTTAGTTATAGCCATTGAAATCCTATTAACAAATATTATAAGTATCCATGAAGAAAGTAATTATAAGCATTTTTCAGTCCAGTGCTCAGGAAACGTATCCCTCATACAATTATTGCCTTGTATGCTCATATGATATTGTGCTCCATCACGCTCTTTTCCTCAAAGAGTGTCAAGAACAATGCAATTCAAGCAATGTAATTATGCATACTTTATTGAAAATAAGATATGAAATAAAATAAAATAATACTAGCAGTCCGCCTTGGCTTTGCTTGGGCAGCACTACCTATCTACAGCTGGATACTTGTCTGGTGTAGTGTTATTAAATTATACACACATCTCTTCCTCTATTAGTGAAGCTCGTATCAAAATCCCAAGAGTAGTTCCTGCGAATAGGTTTCACCCGCAGACAGAAAAATGTGGCGACCGACTTTAATTTATAATACATGTAGAATATATGTACAGATCGTGGTCACTCTTCACTGCTTTCTGAAGGTGCAGTGGCTGTTACTTCATTGCCTCTGTTTACTGCCAGATACTGTCTCTTCTGTACCTGACCACCTTGTAGGTCCCATCGTTGCCACGAGATGTCATTTCAAGCGCCAATTAAATATGTAACACGTAACAACACAAATATTACACACTCATCATTTCTACAACTATACATTTATATACACAGACCTTCCTCATGAATCAGTCAGTCTGTTAGTGAAAACTGTATCAAAATCCCTTCAGATGTTTCTGGGATAATCCTTCTCACATGGACAGAAATCGCGGTAAGATATTTTAATGTGTAATATGTTCGGATGAAGAACAACACATCCTCCAGCAGATGTTGAAATAGGCTGGCTAGGATACACCCTGGAGCTATTTCGTATTCACCTACCTTATTGCCCTTGTGGAGAATAGTAGTGGTACTCTCCTACAGTTTGCATCAGCATCTGTCCGCGTTTGTAGTTTGTGTCTTCAAGACTTCTTCTGTGCTTGCGCGTGTGTGTTCATCGACACCTCACTTCATAGATCAACGTCATTATCACCACCTCCATCTCGCCGTAGCCATCGCTGCCGCTGCCGTCGCTGTTACAGTCGTCTCACTATCATTACAGTCAACTTGCCGCCTCAGTCTTCGTCGCCGCCACCTTCATCTGCTGTCAGCCTCAAGACATCGTCCTGGACATTGCTACAGTCATCCCCCAGCATCTCGGCGACACTCTGTCAAATAATCATCATCAACTATCTGTCTCCGCCTCCTTGTCCCACAATAGACACTCCAACAACCTCTATGCTTTATGTCACCCATACACTGCTCCAACAGTATGTGGAGAACTTCTTCTGGTCCACCAACCTACGACCCCTCCCAAAGTCTGATCTCCATCTGCAGTCACTTCCTTTGGCTAGCCAGCCATTCTCAAGACCGCTTCAACATCTTTTAGCATTTCCTTTGACTGTCCCCACTTTTCACTTATCCCACATCGACCACTTCCCCTGAACACCAGCGAAAATAACATCTCAGGTTCCTGTTGAGGCAATGCTGGGAACCACAATAATGTGCATCCTTTCCCAACACAACATCGATAACATCATCCCTAATGAAACGTTCCTCCAGCTCAGTCACACTCTCTAAACTTCTCCCTATATCGTCAACTGTACAGAGAATCCGCTTTTCCTGACCAGAGGTGTAAATGCAATTGACCACAACTATAAGATTCCTGCTCAGTCTCAAACCTTACTCAATAATCCCACTGACTGTATTATTCTTAGCTTCTTCTTCAAAATCCTAACTGTTATCTGTGTTACTATCTACATCCAGCCTAAGAATTCCATCCCCTACAATTTCTTCTTTCACATCCATCATACCTTTTCCATGTATATTATTGCCCCTGACCTCAAAGACCATAGTAGATCCCCTGCAGAACTCCAGTGGTAGCATCAGTTTACAGACTCACTCCAAGGTAACATTGTCTTCATTCCACAGCGCTCCCATCCTGAAAGCAACGCCACCCCAGATGTCGACCTAGCACTTCCTAACCCTCTTGGCTGCCTCACTGCAGAGATCCTCGATCCAATTAGAAGTGACAACCTACCTGTTCTCCTCGCCATCCCCTACCTCCATCTCAAAGTTAGGTACGACTCCTCCCATGCCAACTGGAATCCCCAGATTGGAAGCCACCTCCTAACCTTCCAGCAACCTCCTGACATCCCTCATGCCACTGCCTTTCTGCAGCAGACCTTGTCAGACACTACATCTGGCCCCATCCCTACCAGGGCCATACATACTCAACCTCCCACTCTCCCACCAGAAGCCCTACTCCTTCACTGAGAATCTCGTCGCTGAGACTGCTCCTTCCTGAGTACTCGTAACCAGGATACTCTCACACGCTACCAACATAGAGAAATATCAGGAATTTACTCAATGCTAAAAGACGCCGGAACTAGCGCCAGTCATGCGCCAGACTCAACGCTGCATTCCCCAGTAATTCTTCCTAATACTGGAGAGCATTCCACCGACTCGCTGGTCGTCATTCCGTTCCTCACTATCCACTCCACCACAACAATCATACTTTACCTGAACAAAGCTCTTTCCTATACATCCTGTCTGTTTGACGTCTTCTCAATCCCTGAGGGCCCTCACCTCAGTGTTTAGCAAGGTCCTCGAGTCTATCCTCTACCGACACAGCCATCAACACTTGAACTAAGCCCACCTCCTTCCCATTAACCACTATGACTTCCATCCCACCGTCTCCTCTAACAACCAAATCCTGCACCTACCCCAGCTCCTGGCTCACCAGCTTAACATCCACAAATCCAATATTTTTGCCCCATTCGATGTAGAGAAATCCTATGACCATTTATAGCATTCCAATCTCGTTTTCAACCATTCCTACCCACGCAGCAATCCTCCATTCTTATGCCACGACCATCCTACGATTCGCAACGACGAACTTTGTTCCCTTCTACAACGAGGGCAGTTCCTTCCAGTTTTAATTACAGTGAAGTTCTTCTTTATAATGTCAGTGTTTTGTTTCAGGGTTCAAGCTTTTTTTTTTAAAAAATATGCTTCTATTGTTTTCCGTTCTACCTTGGTTAGTACAGTTTTTAACAAAAACGAAGAAAGCCACGTCTCATATTTAAATGCTTCCATAAATTTCTACTTCATAATTTTTAAATTCATTTGCAAAAAGTTCTAGCGTGTGTGTGTTTTTCTTCCTCTCTTTTAGTCTATTTGTCTCTTGACTTAATAGCGGGTTCAATGTACGACTGAGAGCTCACACCATACCATTATGGAGCGAGGGAAATAAGAATAAAGGAACAAGAAAAAAAATACAAACAACGTGCTGGTTTGTGTTTAATATAGCTTTGTATACGTCATGCCCTCCACGTTAAAGTGTTCAGTACACATTTCTAGTTTAATTTCTACATTTTTTGTTCCCCTTCAGATAAAGAATAATGAAAGAAGACATTGGAGAAAAAAAGATGAGTGTTTAATTTGTAGTCAGCGTCGAGACCTTTACATGGGAGACTTGAGTTTAGGTGGTAGCAAAAGGAGAAAGAAAGCTGCCATGGTCCAGTGGTGGAACTGTTTCGGCATTCGTCAGAAGTGATTCGGAGAAATCAAGGAAAATTAAATCAGCATGGCCAGACGGTGATTTGAAATCCGATCCCAGATGTAAGTGTCTGAACCACTGCGTCACCTCGAGCGGTAGGGAGTGTTTCTTATGCAGTATAAGGGGCTTCATTCGTAGCCAGCGATGTAATGTTACTGACAAAAGTGACTTGTTCATGATGTTTATTTTTGGTTAACAATCAAGCTTTCGTGAATATACAGGGTGTCCATTAATTATCTTTACAACTTAACACTCGACACCTTTAAAACTATACTAGATATTAGCAAATGGTTTTAAACATTTGGTTGTATAGCTCATTAAGTTTTGTTTCCTCATTGCACACATCAATGTGTGCACCTTTAGTGGGATAGATAATGTCTTATCGGAATTCCATTTCTCTCCACGTATGATTCGAGATCTCCACGCTGACATGTTCGAATGAATTGGATATGTGTGCCTTCTAGTCCTGCAGGCCTCTAACCTTTGTTTGGAACACCAGATCCTTTACAAAACCCTACAGCAAGAAGTTTAGTGGCGTAAGGTCAGGAGATCATGACCGCCACCCACTGACCTTTTTCCTGTGGCGTCTATATTTTATCAAATTTTCAAGTTCAATTTTGCTTAAAAAATTGTGTAACCTGAAATGTAAAACAGAACTTTGTAAGTTATCTTATCACATGTTGAAACCATTTGTTAATATCTTGTATATCTTATGAGATAATTTTGGGGGAGAAATCAAAAACCCTTGTAGAAGAGATCATAGTGTTTCTCAACAAGACACTTGGAACAGGAAAAGAAAAAGGAATGTTGCGCAAGTATTGGGGAAAGAGAACTGTGTAGACAAAAGAAAAACAAATATGATGAGAAAATGAAAGAAACGAGCATAAATATTAGTGGTCTTAGTTAAGAACCACGAAAAATAAAAGAGATTAAATCAAAAATTAAAAAAAAATATATTCGACGTATTTAGAGCACCGTTCGAGGTGGCACATAAACCACGTGCATATGCTTTTTACCTAGTATACCCAAAGCCAAAGAAAAATCCGTAATTAGGAACATTGTTGACATGAAATCTTATAAAATCAGTAGGACCAAACTGTGGTCGTAATAAAAGAGTGGAAGAATGAAAATTGTGTTCTCGATCTTGAAAAATAAAAGTAAAATTTGGACTATAAAAAGTAGCCACATTAAGACAGGCCACTGAATATACAGATAAATTTAATTCAAGTCTACCTACATGTTTCATGTCGTTGTATTATATGGAGGTGCAGGTCCACGGCAACTGAGGCTACTTTAATGTTGCGCCACGAACGCTGTTTATTTTGGATTTTAGCTCAACAAAATGCGAGCGCGCGCGCGCACACACACACACACACATTAGTTAAAATTTCAAGATGGGTCACGTCAGTGTTGTCAACAATCAAATTATTTCAGAACGACGAAAATACTGATGCATACATTGTGTGTCAGTCTCCCCTTGACGCTGCTTACCACAGAGTGCTCGTCCTTCAGCTGGGGCAGCTTTTTTCACAGAATGGCTTGCCACACTGCTACAACTTCAAGCAAGGCATATCCTACACTCTCTGATCAAAGGCATTCAGACACTTGTTAGTGGACATTAATAGCGGGTGTGTCTGCCCTTCAGCTTTATGACGGCTTGAGCTCTACTGGGGACCCTGAATATGTTGTCTGGATGTCTGTGGAGAAAACGCAGCCCATACTTCAACAAAAGCCAAAATCAGATAAGGCAGTGATGCTGGACGCTGGGATCTGGAGTAAAATCGACGTTTTAATTCATCCCAATGGTGTTCCATTGACTTTGGGCAGGTGAGTCTGTCTCAGAAATGTTGTTGTCCACAAAACCAAGATGCGTTGTCATGCTGATACAATTCTCGTTTCCTAACTGTCCATCTACTGCACGCGGTACACAACGCTGTAAAATGTATTCCTATCCTCTAGCGTCTAGTGTTTTCTCAAGTGCAAAAAGCGGACCACAATGTAACCAGGAGAAACCCGCATACTGTAACGCCACCTCCTCCGTGCTCCACAGTTGGCGCTACACAGGATGGCAAGTAATCTCCTTCAGGTATCGGCGAACACAAATCGTCCCATCAGTATGGAGTGATTCATCACACCAAACCACTCATTTCCAGTCATGCAGCGTCCAGTGGCGTCGCTCTTCACATAATCTCAAGCGCCGTTTAGCATTCGCTACAGAAATGTGTGGGTTATGAGGAGTTGCTCGATTGTTCTGCCCCGTTCTTTTCAACTCCCTGATTGTATTGATTCTGCTAGTTGGATTGCTGACAGAACTTTGGTACTCACGAGTGATTCCTTTCGTTGATGTGATGCGATTTTTTACAACCACCCTCCGCAGTGCTCGACGATCCTTGTCCGTCACTACATTGCCCGTTCCTGGTTTGGCTGTGGCTGTACCTTTCGTATTTTCACTTCAGTCACATCACCAACAGCCGATTTGGATAGCCTTAGAAGGGTTGAAATGTCCCTCATGTGTTTGTTATTCACGTGACCTGCAGTGACTAGTCCCGTTTGAAATTACTGGACTCTCCTGACAGACCAATTCTCCTGTTACTGCTTCTCTACTGACAACACAATTTTCCCCGCCTCCTGTTACAGAAGCACCGTCCGGCCTCTCGTGCATCCAGGGTCGTCAATTCCGTTCAATGTAGGAGTGTTCGGATTATTTTCATCACATTGTGCCTGTTCTGCAACGGAAAGTATGTTCTGCCTTGCACTACAGTGGTTTTCACATAAAACATGTAAATTCATGTGTAGAACCTTTGTATGTTAACTACAACATAATTTTATTGATTGACAAATCGCTTTGCATCACCTTACATATAGCGGACGCTGCGTCATAGATCTTCCGAGATGGTAGCACGGTGTAGGGTTTTCAGTTTGCTGGAAGTGAAAGGCAGAACAATAAAAGCGCACAGGGATCTCGCAGTGCTGGCAACTGCTGACCGTTCCGGTCGAGCTGCCACTGCCAAGGCGCCTCGCCCGGGACACACCCTGCTCCCGTGTGATAAACGGCACTCGGCGCGTGCGCGCGGGTGCCTCGTAAAGCAGTACAGATTTACGGAGCGGGGACACGGGCACTTCGCTTGCTTTGTCAGCGCACTGCTCCACGCACTCCGAATGACTCTGATACCAAGGTGTGGGTCATACGATAATCGCGTCGTAAGCCGCAACATTGGGGTACAAAAACAGATCTTCATCAGTTCTGCGTGGCTGTTCTTAATTCTTCAGTGGAACAGGAAGTCACATCGGTCAGTTCTTCATCGATGTGTTCTTTTATTCACAAATACCGTGATCCAATTTGGGAGATACGTATAGAAATACAGAAGTAAGTTTTCAACTAGTAGAACTGTAGTCAAGAACAACTACGAGGGTTGGAGCTTTAATAGTGGCAGCTATTTATTTACAGCTCGTACAAAATAGATACGCGTTTCAAAGTTTTACTGACCTTCAAAGTAGTCACCAGCATTGTGTATAACCCGCTGCCAGCGATGTGAAAGTCGTAGGATACTCTTAGCAGTGCCAGTTGTGTTGACAGTTCGAGCGGCGCGGTCTATTGCCCGACGAATTTGTAGCAGTTCTGAAGCGAATCCATTGAAGTGTTTCCTTCTGTTTAGAAATCGAGTTGAACTTACGAGGGCTTAAGTCAGGGGAGTGCAGTAGGTGTTATAGTACTTAGCAGCCCCATCAGTCAAACAAATCAATAACAGCTTGCACTGTACGTGTTTGAGCATTGTCCTGCAAAATGATGGTCAGGTCCTGCAGAAAGTATCATCACTTCTGTCTCTAAGCTGGTCGTAGGTGCGTTCCAAAAATGAATATATATATATTTTTTTGCATGTGTCGACACCTTGAGGCGTCGTCGAGGTCGAGGGCTACAACGGTGGGTGCCATGCTTGGTTGTACGCACCTCTGAGCCGAACTTCACACTTCTGCTTCACAATCGGACACAAAGGCGGGGTTTCGAAAAAGTGATCGTTTAACTGTGTAGTGCTGTTTAGCTATACTTGAGGAGATGATTTTATTTCAGTTTTCCCTTAAATCACTAATTAAAGTGTCCTTAATATCCCTTATTACTTCCAAGTAATTAAACGTATTTTTGGAAAGTTGACCTAACGCTGGTCCATTTTACACGCTTCGTTTGGCTGTGATAATTAGTACAAAAATTTCCCTGAGATCACGGAGTAAATTTTTATTGATTGTCCTGATTGTTTACAAGCAATAAAATCTTTCTTTTCTAAAACTAGACCTCATGCTGATCAATTCGGTGTCATATTTGCCCATCTACCGTCCATCGTTTGGATATGAATATTCCGACAGGCATCCACCGTGTAATATCTAGGGAGTTTTGTTTTCGTTCCTCTCAAACACTTGGCCAAGAACATTAAAACTTTAACAACATTTTTCCGCGATCATAAAATAAAATTAAATTAAAACACATTGGTCATGAGTTCTAGTCTTACTTTAACATCGTCCCGGTCCGTGTTCTCGATCAGCTACTCATACCAAAAGTGTCCAGTTGATGGACACCAGCAGAAGTGTCGTTGGACATTCTTGGTATACATAGCTGGTGAAGAGGATACGGTCTGATGCGTGAATGCGGAATGTCCTAGGCAAGGACAGAAAGGCCATCCGAAAAATGGATAACAGTAAATCCTGTATAGCCCATGTAACAAAAAGAACAAAGGCTTGTAAACCTGCGCTCTAAAATGCATACCATACGTGCTATGAGCACTTGTTGATCTTAGTTACTGTGAAACACGTCTCTTCTATTTGAAAAACTGCTCATGGTTCTTAAGGCATGCATTTTAGAGCTCATGTTTACTGAACTTTTTTTTCTTGTTTTGGTTCATACTGCCACCATACTTATGGAAGGCAAAGAGCTTGCAGTAGAAGAGATGTATTTCACAAAGTCGAAGTCGAAAAAGTGCTCGTGGTCTTTAAGGCAGGGGTTGTCTTGGCTTGTGGGCTACGTTGTGGAAACAGAGACTAGCGGAGGGCCGCATCCTTTTAAATGATTGCATCCGCTGGTTAACGTAGCATTTCAGAAAAGGTATAAATTTTACCTTAAAATCAAGAAATGTAAATTAAATAAAGTAGTTGTTGTTCTAATAAATTTATTTATTGTGCTGATTTCATATCGTCCGTAGCCCCAAGACATTTAATTTTAGAATCAACTTAATGAGGCAAATATATTCTATCACACTTTTCCACAATTTTTTCCCAAATCAACAATGAGATTTCTTGTTGAGATTCTCATCACAGCCTGCAACGTAATGTCTGCCAAAGAGCATCAAGGGGCCTACATTTACTCCTGTTGTTCTTCAAGCAAGAAAACTTTCTTCACGAATATGTGTCTTCTTCTTAAGTTGCCAATCCTAAGATTGATTTGCAGCAGCTCTCCATTCAGTGCGATTGTCGGCCAGCCTCTTCAATTCCGTGAAACTTCCGCATCCTAGGTCCTGCATTATCTGGCTTATGTACTTTCTTCTAGGTCTACCTCTTGCCCTTTTGCCCTCCACAAGGCCTTCCGTTATAGTGTGGAGAAGACTTTCATGTCTCAGAATGTGTCCCATCCATATATCTCTCCTCTTCTTGACCGTCTTCCAAAGAACTGGAACTTCCTCCGCTCTCTGCAGGACTTCTTCATTTGTCATCCTGGCCGTCCATGGAATTTTTAACATCCTTCGCAGACACCACATTTCGAATCCTTCAATCCTTCTTCTTTCGTCCTCTCCAAGTGTCCAGGTTTCGCTGCCGTAGAGAAGCACACTCCCAACAAAGGTCTTTATTAACCGCTTCCTTAACGACAGACTTGTCATATTTGATGTGAGGAGTCCTTTCCTTTTATAGAATGCAATCTTTGCCTGATTTATTCTACTTATTACATCTTTCCTACTACGACCATCTGATGTTATTCTGCTTCCCAAGTAGACAAAGTCTTGTATTTCTTTCAGCTTCTCTCCATTCAGCCTTATATTCGTAATTGCTTGATTATTTTGTTTGCTTGCAACTAAGATTTTTGTTTTTGACTTATTAATTTTCATGTTGTACCGTGTAGCAAGAGTGTTTTCCATTTCCTCCAACACTACTTGTAATTCTTCCTCATTTTCCGCTAGGACAGCAATGTCATCCTCAAAACGCAGCATATCAACTATTTTTCCCTGGATCCTGATTCCATTAGCTTGTCCTAACTTTTCTCTGACCTCGTCCATTGCTTTCTGTATGTACATATTAAAAAGGACAGGGGAGAGTGCACATCCCTGTCTCACACCCTGTTTAATTTTTGCTTGTTGTTGATGTTCCCCACATCTCACTATTGCCACCTCTTCTTTGTATATGTTCCATATCGTTCTCCTGTCCTTATACTTAGCTCCAGTTTCCCTCAATATCTGGAATAGCTTTCTCCATTCAACCTTATCAAAGGCTTTTTCGAGGTCAATAAATGCTATGTAGGTGTCCTTTCCTTTTTCCATTCTTTTTTCTATTATGAGCCTTAGGGCCATAATGGCTTCTCGCGTACCTCTCCCTCTTCTAAAGCCTAACTGGTCTTCTGTGAGCATGCATTCCACGTTCCCTTCAATTCTTCTGAGGAGGATGGTCGTCAAAATTTTTGATGCATGTGATGTTAGGCTGAGGGTTCTGTATTGTGCACACGATTTTGCTGGCATTTTCTTTGGTAATGGAACAATAATACACTTTTTGAAGTCCTCAGGCAGCTCTCCAGTATCATATATTTGGCAGATTAATTTATACAATTTATTTTTTATTTCTGTTCCAGCTGCTTTGATGATTTCTGCAGGCAATGAGTCAATTCCTGGTGCTTTTCCGTGCTTAAGTGCCTGTAGTGCCTGATCAAATTCAGACCTTAGTATGCTGTCTCCTAGTTCATCTTTATCTACTTCGTCCTCACTTTCAATCATGTCATCTTGTACGTTGCCTCCATATAATATGTGTAGGCCCAAAATAAAGAATATTTTCCCAACAAACTTCTTCATAGATAGAAATTTTTCAGCAGACAAAAATTTGTGAAAGTCAACTATTGTCACAGCATAAAATATGTCTTTCACAGCGTGATCTGAGTGCCTGTCAATAAGCAAATGGAAAATGCCTTTACGGCCGCTCCAATCAACCACTACGCAGAGTATCAACTTTGTACGAGCAGTATCTACACTGCGCATTGTGCATGGGTATTGGTGTGGCCGTCCTAGTGCAAATGTTCAAATGTATGTGAAATCGTATAGGACTTAACTACTATGGTCTTCAGTCCCTAAGCTTACACACTATTTAACCTAAATTATCCTAAGGACAAACACACACACCTATGCCCGAGGGAGGACTCGAACCTCCGCCGGGATCAGCCGCACAGTCCATGACTGCAGCGCCGTAGAACGCTCGGCTAATCCCGCGCGGCCCTAGTGTAAATCCATGGTCGTGCATGGGAGGGAAATCTCTGTTCAAGGCTGATTTTTCTGAATTGTCTTGTACGGCTACACAAAAGCTCTTAGCGGGACGCATGTGGCCGCGGGGTGGTTCTCCAGTCCCTGCCTTAAGGTATGTTTCTAGTGATCATGTTTACTTGTTTACTAGACGTTTCTTTCTTCCGGTTATGTGAGAAATCCATTCCTGAAGTTTTTCCGTCGAATTCTGAAGCACATTATGGAATCAGAGTGCGAATCTATTGGGATCTGGGATCTTGTTCAACAGACAGAAATATTGCTACCCGCGATTAAATGCAGTTTGATTGTACAGGCGTTGGCTGTTTAAAGGTATTTTTTGTGTTTCTGTCAAACTCGTAACAAAATGGTTGTCCAAATAACCATTCCTGATCGAATTAGACTTGCCGCAAGGTGGACGGGGAAAACGATTTTAAGGAGACACGCCAGATTGGGCACGAAATTCGTTAATAGACTTGGCGCGCATTTGCTGCGCATGGGTGCGTTTACGCGACACAGCTATAAGGAGAGGCTGCGAAGCTTTCACATCTTTATTGGACCGTCCAAGTCCCTGAATAAATACCGGCCGTCTTGTTAGGAAGAAAAATCCAGTATCTTTGGCAGGTGAAGCTGTCTCCCAAGTTAGAAGGCTTTTTCTACTACATCTGCTTATGCGTCCACAAGCTATAATACTATACTGTGTCTTTGTACCAATATTAGCGACTTTTTGTTCCATCCTATACCTAAATTATGCGAGAAAATAGAACAGGGTGGTTCCGTGATGATGTCGCAAACTTTTAGGAATGATGGAGAAGGGTAAACGTATCAATTTGAGTTTAGAGGCACTGCTCAGGAACCGACCGAGTCGTAAGGTATGTAAGAGAAAATCGAAATGATACCTCTGAGAGGGGAATATATATAACGGTACAGTTGTTGCGTAGACTGTGGAATGGGCAACTTTCAGACGTGGTAGTGTGGAGAGAAACAAGAAAAAATGTCTAGTAAACATGTGCCCTAAAACGCGTACTTTAAGACCTATGAGCACTTGTTCATATTCACTACTTTGAAACGTACTTGCACTCAACAAACGACGATAGTCTTAAGGTATGCGTTTTAGAGTCCACATTTACGGAACATTTTTTCTTGTTTTGCTCCACACTACCAATTCTCAAAATTTTCAACTCTAAAATCCACGCAAAAACACAACCAGTACATATATCCCACAGAGGTATCAGAAAGAATTTCTCTAATAACTGTCGACTAGGTTGTATCCGGACCAGGGTCGCTTACCTCAGATTCATACATTTACCCTTCTACATCATTCCTGAAACTTTTTAACGTCATCATGGTATCATCCTGTAGAAACCAATACCTTTGTACCTCTGTAGGTACCCTAATGTCTTATCTTTTGTGGTAAGTTTACACATTACTTAATGTAACTTAAACTAACCTACACTAAGTACAGCACACACACCCATGCCCGAGGGAGGACTCGAACCTGCGACGGGGGAAGCCGCACGAACCGTGGCAAGGCGCCCGAGACCGCGCGGCTACCCCGCACGGCTCTTATCTTTTACTGGTGAAGCAGAGTTGTTGCACAGCTTTGCTTAGACACTCGTTCAGTTAATTCTCCCAACAGGACTTCGCGAGAACCATGTCGGCTTTCTTCGGAAGATTCCCATTTAAGTTCCCCATTTATCCCTGTTACATTTTCACACAAGCAATATAGGCTGGTTATGGTTCTAGTAGCGCGTCCCTGGCGCGTCCCTGATTTCATTCGAAGTTTTCTGTCATGCCTACTTGATAAATACTACAGACACTGGAACAGCAGTCTAG
Organism: Schistocerca cancellata; assembly: GCF_023864275.1. Classification (NCBI taxonomy): domain Eukaryota; kingdom Metazoa; phylum Arthropoda; class Insecta; order Orthoptera; family Acrididae; genus Schistocerca; species Schistocerca cancellata. The sequence goes on along the minus strand of NC_064634.1, from coordinate 380,636,180 downwards.
AGTTTGTGGAACTTGCGATCTTGTTTACAAATGGACTGAAGTTTCCCAGAAAGAAATCCACTCGCCCGGATAGCCGTGCGCGTTAACTTTACTCTTCTGGGATGCGGGAAGGCTAGCCTTTCCTGGCTCGAATTAGCGTCACGGAGTAACGTGGAAGGCGGGTGTGCCTGACAGCTCGGATTTGATTGTAGGCGCTTTTCCATGTCTACCTAGGTACATAGCGGGCTGCTAGGTATGCGCCGTCTCGGATACACGCCACACAAACGTTTAAAAAACGTTCTCACTCTTGGACATGGAATTTACTCTAGACGCAGAAAAATGGTATACATGAACTCCGTTCTGGGGAAGTGGGGTGTGTGGGGAAGGGTATCCAACCACAAGCTACCACTAACAATGCAACAACCCATATATCAGTGCTGACCCCACAGTCACAATCGACTCGAGTAAAGCACAGGTGACTCCTGCATACAACAAGGGTAAAACAACGGACCTGCAGAGTTACAGGCCAATATCCTTAAAATAGTTTTGCTGCAGAATTGTAGAACATATTCCGAGGTCGAATATAATAAATTTCCTAGACATCGAAAAAGCTTCTGTCCATGAATCAGCGCGGTTTTAGGAAGCACAGATCGTGCGAAGTTCTGCTTGCCCTTTTTTTCACAAGATATATTGCGAACTGTGCATGAAGGGCAATAAGCAGATTCCATATTTCTACATTTCCGAAAAGCGTTTGAGACGTTACATCACTGCAGACTGTTAACGAAGGTTTGAACATACGGAATTAGTTCCCACATACCTTAGTGGCTTGAACAATCCTTAAATAACAGAACGCAGTGTGTTGACCTCGACGGCGAGTGTTTATCAGAGACAAGGATATCGTCAGGAGCGCCCCAGGGAACTGTGACACATAAATATCTGTATACATAAATGACCTGACACACAGGGTAGACAGCAACCAACGGTTGTTTTCTGATTGTGCTTTGGTGTACAGGAAGGTGTCAAACATGTCACTGTAGAGTGATACTAGATGATTTAGACAAAATTCCTAGTTCCTGTGATGAATGTAGCAAAATGTAAATCAAGGGGGATGATAGGAAAAACAAACCCCTTAATGTTCGGATACAGCACGTCGTTTAAATAACTGGGCGTAGCTTTGTAAAGCGATATGAAGAGGAACGAACATGTGAGAACTGTGGTGGCAAGTCGAGTAGTCGACTTCGGTTTATTGAGAGAATTTTAGGAAAGAGTGATTCACCTGTGAAGGAGACCGCTTATAGGACGCTGGTGCAACTTATTCGTGAGTACTGCTCGAGTGTTTGCCTGTTTGCGATCCGTAACAGGTCGGACTGTAGGAAGACATCGAAGCAAGTCAGAGGAGGGCTGCTCGATTTGTTGCCCGTAGACTCGAATAACACATAAGAGTTATGGTGATGCTTCGAGAATTCAAATGGGAATCCCTGGAGAGAAGGCGACGTTCTTTGCGAGGAACACTGTTGAGGAAATTTGAAGCTTACCGCCGATCCTACCGCCGCCAAAACTACATTTCACGTAAAGACTACGAAGATAAGAGAAGGTAGGGTTCATACGAAGACATATAGACAGTCGTTTTTCGCTAGCTCTGTTCGCAAGTGGAATAGAGAAGAGAATCACTAGTAGTGGTACAGGGTATCCTCCGCCATGCGCCGTACGGTGGCTTGCGGCGGAAATATATATATGTAGAAAGGGAAAAGGCAAAGGAAAAAGACGAAAAAAATGTAAGTCTTTCATGAACCTACGTTACCACTCATTTTATGCGTTCCTCTGATTTCGTATCAGTTTAAATGATGCATGCATGCATGTTTGAAGAGGGATGGAATTTATTATACTGAAAGGAACTTCTCTCATTGTCGTTCTGTACTTTCTCGCGGTCAGCCTATGTTACTACTCTTCTGTAGACAACAGCTGCTTACTATTCGATAAAACATTGATATAATTCCTGTTGAACATTTGTAGGCCTGTATAATTTACGGGGTTCTATCAATTTTTTTTAATGTGAGTCAGATATTTGTCATGGTATTCGGAATGTTCATAGCTAGGATATCGATCTACATGGGGATAGAACGTTGAAAGGGTTTCGAAAATCTAGAAAGACGGCTCGATATGCTATTGTCTTTGGTCGCGGAATCTCTCTGAATCTAGCTAAATAACAATGGGCCATTAATCATTGATTTTACTGACCATTAATCATTCATTTTGCAGCACAGGGAAGCTAAACCTCTCTCTCGGTTCAATGTGTGGCTAGAGACTCTCTTTTACACTAGCTTTAATAGTGTGACAATGCTGAGGATTAATGCAAGTACGCCAGTGAATGTATCAGAATAAATCTGCGGAGATATACGTCTTGCTATTTGTATCGTGTGCCGCACATCACGAAGACTGCGTAGATTCTGCAGTTGTGACTTTGCACGACGCCTCGGAAGCTCCGAGGCCCGAACGAAAGGAACGATCCAGGCTCTGTCTGGACAAGGTTTGCTTACACATTGCGGCAGGAGATTACTTCCTCAATCCTTTCTTGACGAGGCTGTAACTACACTGATTATCCCCTCTTTAGCAAAGTGCTTTCATTAAACGACGAAATAAATACATCGTGTTTCAAATTTCACGAGACTATATATTCTACCCGAGTAAAAGCTTATGACAAATTGAATTACGCGTTACAGCGGAATCAGTACGACAGGAAGCACTTATTGTTTGAAACCAATTAACCTTTGCAACCGAACGGAAACAAGAGTCAATCCTAGTGCAACTAGCACCCAGCATATTCCCCTCCACTGTATTACTACAGATGGCATGCGCCTGTTCACATTTGTAGTGCGAATGCAGAGCTTACAGTGGGCCAAGTCGTGCATCGAGACGGAACACACCCGCCATCTGGTGTCTTCTAGAGTTGTCCCTACGCAGAAGCAGCTCACATAGGTTCGTAGATACGTTCTTCTTGATATGAGGTTCAAAGAAACTTACTAACGAGTGTGTTAGGGCTCTCAACGCTACAAAATGAGGAAACTAATTTAAATAGGGACGCTAGTGACTTAACAGTGTATGAATCCCATAGCAGATAAAGCCACAGACAGCTAAGAAATGATGTACTAATGCTCGACTACAGCTTCGCACGTAATATGGATAAAATATGTAACAATGTCAGTCCAAAACACTTCATATAATTTACAGTCACATAAGAAAATGAATTTCGTACTGACACTGTATGTTGTGTGCAACTTTGTAGATGTGCAACTTTGTAGACGATGGTAAGGAGAGGTGGGATAGAGAGTGCAGTGGCATCTGTCGTCTTAGGAAAGCTGGACAGAAACAGAAATGATGAGCAAACGAGTTAACTCAATAAACAGAAGATTTATTTAAGTTGTATTTCTCCAAGCATACGATGACTCATTATAAATAAAGCAGCTCTCATAGCAGCATGTTGGATGAGGCTTACTGTACTGAAAATGAACAATGGTGTCGTAGCGAAGAAACTCCTTAAGTGGGCTGAGTGGTTGCCCCCAGCTGCCCTACATTGTGGCGACAGAGGGCCTCGTGGAACGGAGCCACTGCAAGTGTGGCTCAGCGGGCGTGCGCTATTGGATTTGCCAGATCCCAGGCGACCGCTATTGACATCTAATGGAAACTTGCAATTCTGTTGCTAACTGTGACACCCATGGGTCGGTAGCGCTACGTGGCACCACAGACATGCAGTTCATTGACGCTCCCTAATAAGATGTTAAATATGCGGCCTAGCGCCTACACCATACCGTGCAGCCACTGTAACCGGGCGCATTCAGTCGACTCTGTCCCAGACTCAGCTACTAGAATCAGCCCGAAACATTTCGCTCAGTAGACACTGATGGCATACCAAAGGCGCACGCAGTGCGTCGTCTGTATTACGTTATACTAGAGTTATTCATAGAAAATTGGTAATGAAACATATGAATATTGTATATGTCAGCTTATTGTTGAGGATCGCTGTGATAATTGTCAATAAAATCTGAATATATCAAAGAAATGTTACTAAACGAAACTCAGTTTGCCACGCCTCACCTAACATTTACTTTCTGTATCAATAAGTGAGGCTTGGGAGTGAATACTATGGCTTACAGAACCATAAATGGCACAGTTACGAAACAAGAAGATTTTTACGTTGGCACCAATTGTACGTAATCGGTTCTTATGGTTTCCAGTAGGGTCCTCGTCTGTTGAGCAGCTCGTTCGTTACCCATAGTGCGTCGCGCCGAGGTGGCGACATCACAGCAACAATTCGTGTTCTCTGTTTCAGCAGTGCAGTTCAGTTACAACCGTGCTGCTAGATTTTCATCAAGAGTACGGCGTTGCACTATCTATCCACAGCGCCATTACATGATGGTATGTGATATTTTGTGTTGGCATTTCTGAAAGACATGCCTCTCCTTCCAACATCTCTGAACTGCGACGCCCCATTGCGACAACAATGAATACAGTAACTGTATAAGTGCTACTAAAGGAAACCACGGATTTGTCTATCTTCTGCATGCGTCTCATGCACTTAATGGAGGACAGAGTAAACAGTTGTGAGAGGTAACAGAAAACTTTGATCCTAAACGTAACTGTAAACTCCAAGGTTATATGTGCTTGTAAAAGAGTACCCTTGTAATATTGGATGGTTCCCTTCAAAATAAAACTTCGTTATCCTAAGCGTAAATTACCTTTATCACAATTTTCTATCATCATTCACGTAGAATATTTTTGAAACACCCAGCGTACCTGCTTCACAACAACCAAAGATATCCAGTCAGGGTACAGTCAGAACTACTGAAATACAGGATTTGTGGTAGTGGGATTAAGTAGTTCGTACATGAAAGGAAAATTTACAATAATATTTCCACAAAAATAGATAATTTCTATTATTGTGTCATTAGTCTAGGACCTGTTTTTTTCGATATATTGTTGAAACTCCATTCAAAACGTTACTCACCAAACCAAGATACCCAATAAATTTCGTTTTGAAACACGATTTATTTTCTCGTGACTAAGTGGATAAGGTAAAACTGATCATATTTCGGCCTAAAAGTTACACAAATTCCGTATACTCTGAAGGATAGTGGATAACATATAAGAGTGTATCAGTGCAAACCAAGGTGCCTAGAAACTCGACTAATGATAAGGTCACTGAATGATCGACTATATCCGTACGTACTGGGCAGTTATAATTAAAGTACAGCTACTCACTGTAGGTTGTTATTATCGTATGGCAGCGATACTTGGTAGATGCGTTAATGCGGAACTGATTTATGCCATAAGACAAATTAGTTCCAATTATGGCCACCAGGTGCAAATCTGGTTCTGTTTACTGTTTATATGAGGGTATGACAGCCCTGCTGTCATCTGACAAGCCATAACATAAGTGGACAGTACGACTATCGACAAGACAGACTGTCCACTGTTAGTGAAACTGTTTTATGTGAACGGCAGCAATTACTGTGTTGCATTGAGAGAGTGTCACTGATGGAAAGGTCTGAGGAGAGGCCCGACGTCATTAAATGGTCTAAATATGATGACAATGAAATTCGAAAACACGGATGAGCCTGGTGTGGCACCTGGAAGATGAAGTCGTCCAATCCCAGTGGAAGTTATTGAGGAAGTTGCTGTCACTGTAACTGATCTGCAGCATGAGCACTGGATAGTGCTAGTGCTCGTGCAGTTTCACGAGACTTGTCCATCCCGTGACCAACAATAAGGGAAGTTTTGCGATCTATCTTGCACTGACAAGATCCAAATAGTACAGCAACTAAAACCTCATGATCCACAGCAACATTCTGAATTTCCTCTTCGGTTCCTGGTACGAATCGTAGTTGATGACATGTGGCTGGAGAATATTCTATGAAGTGATGAGGGACATTTTACACTGCAAGGAGCAGTAAATACTAAGATCTGCAGAATTCTGGACTCTGTCAAATCACGTGTTGTGCTCTAAAAGCCATTGCAGTCGCCATATGTGACAGCGTGCTGTAGACTCACAAGCACCTTTATTCTGGGTCCGTTCTTTTTTTTAAGAGAAGACACCCAGAGGGCCTGTCATACTATGACGTCTGCACGTTGTCGAGACCTCCTTGCGCAGCATCTGATTCCTTCTTTGGTGGAGCGCAACTGTGTGTAAATCACTGTTGTCATGCAGTACAGTTCAACACCTCACGTCCATCGCCCAGTGAAAGCTCTGCTTAATGCAACCTGTGTTATCTCCATAGAATTTCCAAATGCATGGCCTGCAAGATAACCTGATCTGACAAATAACTTTTGGCTCTGGGGATATCTAAAACAATGCGTTTACCACAGGCAGGTTCTGTCTCTACCTGATCTGAAGGACAGTATACAGATTCCACCGGAACATTCATCACATTGACATCTTGGATATTCGGGAATCCAGCCGGATCTTCGCGTCGTTCTCGCACGATATTTCAACAGCGTGCCTCGCTGTCTTCTTCAGGTGCTACCTGAGACTGGTCCTTGGGTCGATCGAGTCCAGTATTTATGCCTGGGAGGAGCTGGGCGTTCCCTAATCGGTCCGCGCCGCGTCGTGTGTTCCGTCTGAGGTCCGCACCCGACAGACGCGGCTACATTGTCCCTCTCTGGTCGCTGGTGTTCCCACTTACTCGCACTCCACTCGAGTTCGTGATGGCGAGCAAGGAGGACGTGTGTGATGCGCGCGCGGCCGCGGCAGCTGCTGCCGCCGCGCCGGAGCTGTCTGATCGCCGTCCGGCGGCGCCCGCGCCGTCGGCGGCCCCATTGGACGCTTCCCCTATGACGACCCGGCAACCCCAGGCGGACCACGAGAATATGACGACCCCGCGAGACCCGGACGATGAGATGGACTACTCTACGGACCCTCCCCGTGAAGACTGCGCTACCGGCGCCCCGCAGCGGGTGCTTCAGCGCAAGAGATCGGCTGTCACGTCAGCCAGTGATGACCAACACACTTCTGGTACGAGTGACGCTGGCTTCAAGAAGCCGCCGCCTAAGAAGAGGGCGGCTCCACGACGGCGCACCCCTGTTGCCCCTGTACCTACTGCTAATCCGTACGACGCCCTAGCGGATGGCGCCGACTCTGAAGATGCCGACGAGCCTCCACCGGCGACCGCCGACGATGCTGCACGTCGTTCCGGCCCTAAGCTGCCACCGATTGTCATCGACTACCCTGACGATTACATGACGCTTCGGGACTGGCTCCAGGCCAACCTGAAGAATGCTTTTACCGCCAAACACTGCGGCGAAGACCGTCTGAAGCTGACAGTCGCCACCACTGAAGATTACGTTGCTGTTATGGACATGGTTGGTGCACGTGGTATACCGAACTACACCTTCCCCACCATGCGTCCCAAAGTTCTCAAGGTTGCCATGAGAGGCATACCGCTGAAGATGAAGGCAGACGCCTTTAAGGACGGCCTTATCACTATGGGTTTCGCGCCTACTGCTACCACGCGAATGAAGATGCCTGGTACTCAGAGACCCATCCCTTTGATGGAGATCGTGTTGCCTGATACACCTGATAACAGGCAAATTTACCAAGTCACCCGGTTTTATGACCTTTCGGTGACTGTCGAGAAGCTACGCGCACGGAAGGGCCTCGTTCAATGCTACAATTGCCAGGAGCCAGGCCACACTTCCCGCCTGTGTCGCATGCGGCCCCGTTGTGTCAAATGTGGCGAGGGTCACCTCAGTCAGCAGTGTACCCGGACCCGGGACGAACCGGTCACCTGTGCCCTGTGCAAGCGGGCTCATCCTGCCAGCTACCGCGGTTGCGCTGTTCACAAGGCAGCCAGCCGCCGCCAGCGTGGACTACCTCCCTTGCGGGAGACGTCCCGCTCCGATGGCCGACAGCTGCGGCGCCGAGCTGCGCCACCGCCTGCTACTCCTTCGCGCCAACCCGCCCAGCGGCGCCTGCTTGCTGCTCGGGCAGACCTTGGCTACGCCGACGTCCTTCAGGGCCGGACGACGCCTCCTCCTGCCCCTGCTGTCCAGCCTCCGCGACGCCCTGACGACGGGCCTGCTCCTCCTGCTGCAGCTGATGACGTCATCGCGGTCCTCAAAGAAGTTCAGGCCACCCTTGTGGCTGTCTCCGCCGCACTGGCCCAGCTGCCGACCGCCATCACTGCTGCAGTCCATGCAGCCCTCCGAAGTTTCCCCACCGCCACGGCGTCCACATCCACTGGCCATGGCTCGCAACCTTAGGCGCCACCAGAACTTCACGGCTGTCACGTGGAACGCGAATAGCCGCTTCCCTGCGCTTCTCGAATTCCGGCAGTTTCTCCAGGACTACAGCGTTGATGTGTGCCTCCTCACCGAGACGCACCTCAAGCCTGGCCTTCGAGCGAACGCCCCGAATTACGTCTGCTATCGCGAGGACGGACTGACGGCTGGCGGTGGGACAGCCATCTATGTCAAGCGGACACTCCGGCACTACCGAGTCCCTCTGCCACGTCTGGACTCCTGTGAAGCCACGGCCGTTGCAGTGGAGACGTCCCTTGGCACGGTCATCTTTCTCTCCGTGTACCGGCCGCCACGAGGCCACCTCACCATCCACGATGCTGACACTCTCCTCCGTGCTGGGGACAAGATCTTCCTCGCTGGGGACCTTAATGCCAAGCACCAGCTCTGGAATTCTCGGACGCTGAACGTCAGTGGGAGGCGGCTCTATCATGCTGCTGAGAGGGCGCGAGCTTCTGTCTATGGACCTGACGAGCCAACGCACTACCCTCCGAATGGTACTGCTCCCGATGTCTTGGACATTTGTCTCGTCAAGGGTGTCGACTGGTTTGTCACCCCCGACGTTCTCCACGCCTTGAGCTCTGACCACTTGCCGGTGCTCTTTCGGCTGTATGTCACTCCGCTTCCTCCAGCAGCTAAGCTCGACACCCGGAAGACCGACTGGCCGCGCTTCCAGCAGCTTGTTCTGGACCGCCTCCCTGCCGAGCCACCTCCCCTGGACACCGATGTCAATGCTGCTCTCCACACCTTGACTGCGGCTCTCACCACGGCTGTCGCTGACTCCACTCTGCCTCCGCGGGTTTCCTCTGTGGCGGCTCCAGCTCTTCCTGCAGCCTTACAGGCCCTTATCCGAGAACGAAACCGTCTCAACAGAGAGTGGCATGAAACACGGCAGCCTCTGCTGAAGCGGCGCATCAATCATCTCCGCCGCACCATCAAGGCTGCCCTTGCTGCTCATCGTATACGCCGGTGGGAGGAGAAGCTTGCCTCCGTTGATCCTGGGGCCGACACGTGGGAGATGGTCCGTTCCCTCACACGCCATCGCCCACACATGCCGCCGCTCACAACACCGGATGGACCTGCCTACACGCCTGCCGCTCAAGCGGAGGCCTTGGCGACGGCTTTCGAGGCCAACTTCCGGCCCCTTGCGGTGCCGGTCAACCACGAGAACGTCCGCACAGTCGAGACCAGACTTCCTGTCTTCCTCCACGGCGACCCCGGTGACGCCACCATTGTCCCGACGTCGGAAAGGGAGGTCACTGACCATCTTCGTCGACTTCCCCAGAAGAAGGCCCCTGGGCACGACAACGTTGACGGGAGAGTCCTCCGCATGTTGCCCAGGCTTGGCATCTTGTACGTGGTCGCTCTCTTCAACGCCATCCTTGTCCAACTGCAGTACCCAGAAGCTTGGAAGACGGCTGTCGTTGTGGCGGTCCCGAAGCCGGGCAAAAACAGGACGGTGCCGGCGCATTATCGCCCCATCAGTCTCCTCCCGACGCTGAGCAAAGTTTTCGAGAGAATCCTCCTCTCTAGGTTTGGCCGGCTGCTTCACCGAGACAATATCATTCCTCGAGAGCAGTTTGGATTCCGCCAGCACCACTCCACCACTCAACAGCTGCTCCGCGTCGTCGAGGAGGCGACACTGGCCTTCAACAATCGGGAGTTTTGCGGCCTTGTCCTACTGGATGTGTCAAAGGCCTTTGACACCGTCTGGCACCACGGCCTGCTCTTCAAGTTGTTCCACCTCGGCATCCCTTCGTGCTTCGTCCGCCTACTTGCCAGCTACCTTGAGGGACGTACTTTTGTCGTCCGGGTTGGCAGCACGACTTCCTCTGTTCGCCCCGTCCTTGCTGGAGTGCCGCAAGGGAGTGTTCTGGGCCCGATCTTGTATTCTGTCTACACCTCCGACTTGCCGGTTTCCCCGAGGGTTGGTCGTGCCATCTATGCTGATGACACGGCCCTCTTCTCGCGCCATCGCAACATCGACGCCGTCCTCCGACGTCTGCAAGCTGCGCTGCAGGACCTCGAGCGTTGGGCCGCCGATTGGAGGATCAGCTTCAACGCCACCAAATCTCAGGGGCTGATCCTCACTCGCCGTCTCCCACCTGACGTGCCACCCCTGGTGCTTTGTAACCAGGCCATCACCTGGACCACGACTGCTACCTACCTTGGGGTCATTCTCGATCGCAAGCTGACATGGAAGGCTCAAGTGTCCGCTGTCCACCAGAAGACGTCTCAGAGGGCTGGGGCATTGTACCCCATGCTCAATGAAACCTCCTCGCTTCCTGTCGCCAACGGCCTGCGTCTTTATCGCACGTGCATCCGTCCGGTCATGGACTATGCGTGTGAAGTCTGGGGCAATGCTGCCCCCTCTCACATTCTGAGGCTCCAGCAACTACAAAACAAGATCTTGCGCCGAATCTACCATGTGCCGCGTGACTTTCCTCATCGCCTCCTCCATCAGGCGGCTGAGGAACCCCTCGTCCGGGAGAGATTTCAAGATGCAGCGCGCCGGTTTTATAACACCACCCGCACTTCAGACAATCCCCTCGTCCGGCACTTAGGACGACATAATGACAATTACGACCACTACAGGCGGCCCGTTGCCTTGATCGAATAATCAGGTCAGCCCCGCGGATTCCCCACCACCTATTCCTCTCTGCGACTTCCATTTATCACAAGCGATGTCCTCCGCCAACCTCAACCTGCAGCCTTGGTAGGAAATGCCTCTCGGTAAACCCTACGTTCACGATAGACCGGGATGTTCCACGCCCCATCCAGAATCTCATGAGGCCGCGCGCGCTGGTGTTCCCTCCGCCAAGGTGTCTGACATTGGAGACCAGATCTGACACACCCCAGAGCATGAACTCGACTTCAGAAGACGGCCAGGCCGGGCGCGGAGGGAACACCGCCGCGGCCTCACTTGATTCTGGACGGGGTGTGGAACATCCCGGTCTATCGTGAATGTAGGGTTTACCGAGAGGCATTTCCTACCAAGGCTGCAGGTTGAGGTTGGTGGAGGACATCGCGTGTGATAACTGGAAGTCGCAGAGAGGAATTGGTGGTGGGGAATCTGCGGGGCTGACCTGATTATTCGATCAGGGCAACGGGCCGCCTATAGTGGTCGTAATTGTCATTATGTCGCCCTAAGTTCCGGACGAGGGGATTGTCTGAAGTGCGGGTGGTGGTGTAAAACCGGCGCGCTGCAGCTTGAAATCTCTCCCGGACGAGGGGTTCCTCAGCCGCCTGATGGAGGAGGCGATGAGGAAAATCACGCGGCACATGGTAGATTCGGCGCAAAATCTTGTTTTGTAGTTGCTGGAGCCTCTTAATGTGAGAGGGGGCAGCATTGCCCCAGACTTCACACGCATAGTCCATGACGGGACGGATGCACGTGCGATAAAGACGCAGTCCGTTGGCGACAGGAAGCGAGGAGGTTTCATTGAGCATGGGGTACAATGCCCCAGCCCGCTGAGACGTCTTCCGGTGGACAGCGGAGACTTGAGCCTTCCATGTCAACTTGCGATCGAGAATGACCCCGAGGTAGGTAGCAGTCGTGGTCCAAGTAATGGCCTGGTTACAAAGCACCAGGGGTGGCACGTCAGGTGGGAGACGGCGAGTGAGGATCAGCCCCTGAGACTTGGTGGCGTTGAAGCTGATCCTCCAATCGGCGGCCCAACGCTCGAGGTCCTGCAGCGCAGCTTGCAGACGTCGGAGGACGGCGTCGATGCCGCGATGGCGCGAGAAGAGGGCCGTGTCATCAGCATAGATGGCACGACCAACCCTCGGGGAAACCGGCAGGTCGGAGGTGTAAACGGAATACAAGATCGGGCCCAGAACACTCCCTTGCGGCACGCCAGCAAGGACGGGGCGAACAGAGGAAGTCGTGCTGCCAACCCGGACGACAAAAGTACGTCCCGCAAGGTAGCTGGCAAGAAGGCGGACGAAGCACGAAGGGATGCCGAGGTGGAACAACTTGAAGAGCAGGCCGTGGTGCCAGACGGTGTCAAAGGCCTTTGACACATCCAGCAGGACAAGGCCGCAAAACTCCCGATTGTTGAAAGCCAGTGTCGCCTCCTCGACGACGCGGAGCAGCTGTTGAGTGGTGGAGTGGTGCTGGCGGAATCCAAACTGCTCCCGAGGAATGATATTGTCCTGGTGAAGCAGCCGGCCGAACCTAGAGAGGAGGATCCTCTCGAAAACTTTGCTCAACGTCGGGAGGAGACTGATGGGGCGATAATGCGCCGGCACCGTCCTGTTTTTGCCCGGCTTCGGGACCGCCACAACGACAGCCGTCTTCCAAGCTTCTGGGTACTGCAGCTGGACAAGGATGGCGTTGAAGAGAGCGACCACGTACAAGATGCCAAGCCTGGGCATCATGCGGAGGACTCTCCCGTCAACGTTGTCGTGCCCAGGGGCCTTCTTCTGGGGAAGTCGTCGAAGATGGTCAGTGACCTCCCGTTCCGACGTCGGGACAATGGTGGCGTCACCGGGGTCGCCGTGGAGGAAGACAGGAAGTCGGGCCTCGACCGTGCGGACGTTCTCGTGGTCGACCGGCACCGCAAGGGGCCGGAAGTTGGCCTCGAAAGCCATCGCCAAGGCCTCGGCTTGAGCGGCAGGCGTGTAGGCAGGTCCATCCGGTGTTGTGAGCGGCGGCATGTGTGGGCGATGGCGTGTGAGGGAACGGACCATCTCCCACGTGTCGGCCCCAGGATCAATGGAGGCAAGCTTCTCCTCCCACCGGCGTATACGATGAGCAGCAAGGGCAGCCTTGATGGTGCGGCGGAGATGATTGATGCGCCGCTTCAGCAGAGGCTGCCGTGTTTCACGCCACTCTCTGTTCAGACGGTTTCGTTCTCGGATAAGGGCCTGTATGGCTGCAGGAAGAGCTGGAGCCGCCACAGAGGAAACCCGCGGAGGCGGAGTGGAGTCAGCGACAGCCGCGGTGAGAACTGCAGTCAGGTTGTGGAGAGCAGCATTGACATCGGTGTCCAGGGGAGGTGGCTCGGCAGGGAGGCGTTCCAGAACAAGCTGCTGGAAGCGCGGCCAGTCGGTCTTCCGGGTGTCGAGCTTAGCTGCTGGAGGAAGCGGAGTGACATACAGCCAAAAGAGCACCGGCAAGTGGTCGGAGCTCAAGACGTGGAGAACGTCGGGGGTGACAAACCAGTCGACACCCTTGACGAGACAAATGTCCAAGACATCGGGAGCAGTACCATTCGGAGGGTAGTGCGTTGGCTCGTCAGGTCCATAGACAGAAGCTCGTGCCCTCTCAGCAGCATGATAGAGCCGCCTCCCACTGACGTTCAGCGTCCGAGAATTCCAGAGCTGGTGCTTGGCATTAAGGTCCCCAGCGAGGAAGATCTTGTCCCCAGCACGGAGGAGAGCGTCAGCATCGTGGATGGTGAGGTGGCCACGTGGCGGCCGGTACACGGAGAGAAAGATGACCGTGCCAAGGGACGTCTCCACTGCAACGGCCGTGGCTTCACAGGAGTCCAGACGTGGCAGAGGGACTCGGTAGTGCCGGAGTGTCCGCTTGACGTAGATGGCTGTGCCACCGCCAGCCGTCAGCCTGTCGTCGCGATAGCAGACGTAATTCGGGGCGTTCGCTCGAAGGCCAGGCTTGAGGTGCGTCTCGGTGAGGAGACACACATCAACGCTGTAGTCCTGGAGAAACTGCCGGAATTCGAGAAGCGCTGGGAAGAGGCCATTCGCGTTCCACGTGACAGCCGTGAAGTTCTGGTGGCGCCTAAGGTTGCGAGCCATGGCCAGTGGATGTGGACGCCGTGGCGGTGGGGAAACTTCGGAGGGCTGCATGGACTGCAGCAGTGATGGCGGCCGGCAGCTGGGCCAGTGCGGCGGAGACAGCCACAAGGGTGGCCTGAACTTCTTTGAGGACCGCGATGAAATCAGCAGCTGCAGCAGGAGGAGCAGGTCCGTCGTCAGGGCGTCGCGGAGGCTGGACAGCAGGGGCAGGAGGAGGCGTCGTCCGGCCCTGAAGGACGTCGGCGTAGCCAAGGTCTGCCCGAGCAGCAAGCAGGCGCCGCTGGGCGGGTTGGCGCGAAGGAGTAGCAGGCGGTGGCGCAGCTCGGCGCCGCAGCTGTCGACCATCGGAGCGGGACGTCTCCCGCAAGGGAGGTAGTCCACGCTGGCGGCGGCTGGCTGCCTTGTGAACGGCGCAACCGCGGTAGCTGGCAGGATGAGCCCGCTTGCACAGGGCACAGGTGGCCGGTTCGTCCCGGGTCCGGGTACACTGCTGACTGAGGTGACCCTCGCCACACTTGACACAACGGGGCCGCATGCGACACAGGCGGGAAGTGTGGCCTGGCTCCTGGCAATTGTAGCATTGAACGAGGCCCTTCCGTGCGCGTAGCTTCTCGACAGTCACCGAAAGGTCATAAAACCGGGTGACTTGGTAAATTTGCCTGTTATCAGGTGTATCAGGCAACACGATCTCCATCAAAGGGATGGGACGCTGAGTACCAGGCATCTTCATTCGCGTGGTAGCAGTAGGCGCGAAACCCATAGTGATAAGGCCGTCCTTAAAGGCGTCGGCCTTCATCTTCAGCGGTATGCCTCTCATGGCAACCTTGAGAACTTTGGGACGCACGGTGGGGAAGGTGTAGTTCGGTATACCACGTGCACCAACCATGTCCATAACAGCAACGTAATCTTCAGTGGTGGTGACAGTCAGCTTCAGACGGTCTTCGCCGCAGTGTTTGGCGGTAAAAGCATTCTTCAGGTTGGCCTGGAGCCAGTCCCGAAGCGTCATGTAATCGTCAGGGTAGTCGATGACAATCGGTGGCAGCTTAGGGCCGGAACGACGTGTAGCATCGTCGGCGGTCGCCGGTGGAGGCTCGTCGGCATCTTCAGAGTCGGCGCCATCCGCTAGGGCGTCGTACGGATTAGCAGTAGGTACAGGGGCAACAGGGGTGCGCCGTCGTGGAGCCGCCCTCTTCTTAGGCGGCGGCTTCTTGAAGCCAGCGTCACTCGTACCAGAAGTGTGTTGGTCATCACTGGCTGACGTGACAGCCGATCGCTTGCGCTGAAGCACCCGCTGCGGGGCGCCGGTAGCGCAGTCTTCACGGGGAGGGTCCGTAGAGTAGTCCATCTCATCGTCCGGGTCTCGCTGGGTCGTCATATTCTCGTGGTCCGCCTGGGGTTGCCGGGTCGTCATAGGTGGAGCGTCCAATGGGGCCGCCGACGGCGCGGGCGCCGCCGGACGGCGATCAGACAGCTCCGGCGCGGCGGCGGCAGCTGCCGCGGCCGCGCGCGCGTTACATGCGGCCTCCTTGCTCGCCATCACGAACTCGAATGGGCTCTGCTGGCGGAGGGAACACCAGCGACCAGAGGGGGACAATGTAGCCGCGTCTGTCGGGCGCGGACCTCAGACGGAACACACGACGCGGCGCGGACCGATTAGGGAGCGCCCAGCACGAAACAGAAGTGGAAATCATAGTAACAGTCAGGAGATAGAGTACCCAACATCTCAGACCGGGTCTGACACACCTCAGATGATAACCACATCCGTTGAGGACGGCCAGAACGGGCGCCGACGGCAGTCGGAACATCTGCGACTGGAGGGGTCCGTTGAAGCCGAGTCTGGCGGGCGCGGACCACAGATGGAACACTCGACCCGGCGCGGACCGATTAGGGAACGCCCAGCTCCTCCCAGGCATAAATACTGGACTCGATCGACCCAAGGACCAGTCTCAGGTAGCACCTGAAGAAGACAGCGAGGCACGCTGTTGAAATATCGTGCGAGAACGACGCGAACATCCGGCTGGATTCCCGAATATCCAAGATGTCAACAGATCGCCGGGAAAGCATGAAGAATTACATTCATCACATTGTTTTTCGGATCAGTATCTCAGTGATATCTCAGGTGCTCATGTTGAACAAACTGTAGTTCACAATATTCGTGAAATCAAAATAGTGTCATTCTCACTTATCTGGCCTTTTCTGCCCACGTCCCGTTCCTAGCCTTTTACTACATATGGAGATATTGCTATATGGCTTTCTGGCATTTACACGAGAGATTTACGTCTGGTAGTCAAAATTGGAACTATTTTTCAGCATAAATCGGTTTTGCATTAACACATTAGAATATCTGCCAAGTTTCGCAGCCATACGATGACTAAAGCCCACACTGGACCTTTGTGAGTAGCTGCACTTTAATTACAACCTCCTGGTATTATAAAAATGGATGTAAGTATGTATGTATTTACACTACTGGCCATTAAAATTGCTACACAAAGAAGAAATGCAGATGATAAACGGGTATTCATAGGACAAATATATTATGCTAGAACTGACATGTGATTACATTTTCACGCAATTTGGGTGCATAGATCCTGAGAAATCAGTACCCAGAACAAACACCTCTGGCCGTAATAACGGCCCTGATACGACTGGGCAGTGAGTCAAACAGAGCTTGGATGGCGTGTACAGGCACAGCTGCCCATGCAGCTTCAACACGATACCACAGTTCATCAAGAGTAGTGACTTTTGACGAGCCAGTTGCTCGGCCACCATTGACGAGACGTTTTCAATTGCTAAGAGATCTGGAGAATGTGCTGCGCAGGGCAGCAGTCGAACATTTTCTGTATCCAGAAAGGCCCGTACAGGACCTGCAACATGCGGTCGTGCATTATCCTACTGAAATGTAGGGTTTCGCAGGGATCGAATGAAGGGTAGAGCCACGGGTCGGAACACATCTGAAATGTAACGTCCACTGTTCAAAGTGCCGTCAATGCGAACAAGAGGTGACCGAGACGTGTAACCAATGGCACCCCATACCATCACGCCGGGTGATACGCCAGTATAGCGATGACGAATACACGCTTCCAATGTGCGTTCACCGCGATGTCGCCAAACACGGATGCGACCATCATGATGCTGTAAACAGAACCTGGATTCATCCGAAAAAATGACGTTTTGCTATTCGTGCACCCAGGTTCGTTGTTGAGTACACCATCGCAGGCGCTCCTGTCTGTGATGCAGCGTCAAGGGTAACCGCAGCCGTGGTCTCCGAGATGATAGTCCATGCTGCTGCAAACGTTGTCGAACTGTTCGTGCAGATGGTTGTTGTGTTGCAAACGTCTCCATCTGTTGACTCAGGGATCGAGACGTGGCTGCACTATCCGCTACAGCCATGCGGATAAGATGCCTGTCATCTCGATTGCTAGTGATACGAGGCCGTTGGGATCCAGCGCGGCGTTCCGTATTACCCTCTTGAACCCACCGATTCCATATTCTGCTAACAGTTATTGGATCTCGACCAACGCGAGCAGCAATGTCACGATACGATAAACCGCAATCGCGATAGGCTACAATCCGACCTTTATCAAAGTCGGAAACGTGATGGTACACATTTCTCCTCCTTACACGAGGCATCACAACAACGTTTCACGAGGCAACGCCGGTCAACTGCTGTTTGTGTATGAGAAATCGGTTGGAAACTTTCCTCATGTCAGCGCGTTGTAGGTGTCGCCAACCTTGTGTGAATGCTCTGAAAAGCTAATCATTTGCATATCACAGCATGTTCTTCCTGTCGGTTAAATTTCGCGTCTGTAGCACGTCATCTTCGTGGTGTAGCAATTTTAATGGCCAATAGTGCATGTATGCACGTATGTTCCTCGTCTCCTCCTAAACCATTGGACCGATTTTAATTAAAGTAGGTGCACATATCACTTCACGTCTGGAACGAAAAACCACCTACCTGTCAAAGGAGTGGGGCAGGTGACAAATAGCATTGTAGCCGATGACGCCCGAATAAGCATATTTCATTCATAGAGTGTTTCAGCTAGAGAGCGGTTAGTGATTTGCACCGAACTTTACAAATAATTTCAAACCTGTGCGAAATTTCTTCACGCTGACAACTCCCACAAAACGAACTTCCAGCATGCTGCATTTAATGCAGATCAGCAACATCTGTTAACCAGCACAACGAAAAACCAGTCAAAGTTGCAAATGTCACTTTTTTTGTTTACTCGATGACTAGTTTCGGACTGGGAGCCATTTTCAAGTTATCATAACAGATGGTCACAATGGTATTTCCAAAAATTCAAAGACCATGTCAAAAATGTATGCGCTGTAACTATTCATTTGCACTTAGCAATGCGTGTATGTTTTTGATATGGTTTTTGAATTTTTGGAAATACTATTTTGACTATTTGGTATGGTGATTTCAATATGGGCCCCGGCCCAAAACTAGTCATCGAGTAAATAAAAAAGTTAAATTTGCAGTTTTAGCTGGTTTTTCGCTGTACTGAAAAAGTTTATCGCTTATTACATTTTCGGTGTTCGTACAGTAAAACCGCCGCATGAAGCATGACGGTTTAATTTACAACTTCTCTAATACTAACGTTATTCGCGACACATTTTTGCAGGTGATATTCACGGATACCACTGAATGTCCCAAGTAAAATATATCATTGTACGACATACATTATAGGAAATATGACGTCATAAAGTCCGCCCCCGATAGCTGAATGGTCAGCGCGACAGAATGTCAATCCAAAGGACCCGGGTTCGATTCCCGGCTGGGTCGGAGGTTTTCTCCGCTCAGGGACTGGGTGTTGTGTTGTCCTAATCATCATCATTTCATCACCATCGACGCGCAAGTCGCCTAAGTGGCGTCAAATCGAAAGACTTACACCAGGCGGACGGTCTACCCGACGGGAGGCCCTCGTCACACGACATTATAATAATACGTCATAAACACAGAAGTGCGTGAAAATGAAACTGCAGGGGGAAATTCGCTAGAGATACAGGTAAAATATGTTCAAATATCTGTAAAATATTTTAAAACATGTGTGAAATGTATTTGAGATGCACATACACAAGCAAAGCCACAGATAGAAAGCTCGTTCTAGACCTTTGGAACGATTTCAGTCAAATTTGGTTCGCATATTAGTTACAATCTGGAAAGAAATACTGTCGGTGTAACAATAACCAGCCTTCTATTGAATTGAGGTAATAACGTGAAGAGAGAAGGGGAGGAGGTAAAGAAGACAGGACTTCGAAGAAGACAGACACAGACAGGGCAGGGCCAGAGAGAGGGGAGAAGAGGAAATGGACGAAGAACAGACAAAGGAGGAGCTGGACAAAGGAAGTGGGGAGGAAAAGATGAGAGTGGGGAGGGAGAGATGAGGAAAGAGTGGGGGAGGAGACGGACAGAAAGAGGGAGAGGAGAAAATGGACAGAGAAAGGGAAGAGGAGGAAATGGACAGAGAGAGGAGACAGGAGAAGATGGACAGACAAAGGATAGAAGAGAACATGTATAGGTGGAGGAGGGAAGGAGGAGATGAATAGTGAGAGAGGGAGGAGGAGATGGACTGTGATAGGGATGAGGAGACGGACATAGAGAGGGGACATGGATAAAGATCAGACAGGGAGGGACAGTGGACAGAGAGAGGGGCAGGAGGAATGAATTTAGACAGGGGGAAGGAACAGTTGAACTAATTGTAATTAATACATACCCAGGCGACGCTGGGTACTCAGCTCTGTAAGTTCGTAAATTGTGGTGTCGATCTATACACACTGAGTGAGCAGCTGCTAATTTCAGCTGCATATTACTTAAAGTCTCTGAAGAAGTTAAAATAACTGAGAGTCAAGTCGGTAAGCAAAACTGATCTAGTGACTGTTTCCAGAAACGAGTTGACATAAAGAACTAAACGGGGTGCAAAAACGCCAGTACTGAGCCAACGATGATACACTACCGTAAGAATGATACTCATTTTCATTATGAAGTGTAAGTTACTTCGTGAACAGGAAACAAAATTGTATGACGGAGAAACAAACAAAAATATGTAAAATTACACAGTAATAATTAGTGCATAACTTTATGCGCTAGTAGAACTAAGTATAAAACTAAATGAAGAGATTTTCTTTTGCTATACGAGCAAAAGGAAATGACTGTCACTTCTGCAAAATGATGGCTAACAGAGGAGATGTGATACACAGATATATCCGCTGTAGCGTTGCTGCGGCTATTAAGCAAAGTTTAATAGGTCGTAATGGTACAACCACAAGTACTTAAGATACATTCTCGAGGACATGCACGTGGCGACACTTAACGATCCTGTTATATAGACTGTGCTTTCAAAGATCGAAACGTGATTAATAATTTACGGGTACATAAAGACTAGCGTAATATTGTAGTAGTTGACAACTACAATGAATATCAGTAATAACTGAGCCCAGAACAACATTCACTCCGAAGAAATTGTTCACGATACGCGCACTATTAACAAAGAAATTCTTGTAAATGCAACTACACAAGAGTTTGGCTCTTAGTCACTTAACTGACCATCAGCACTTCGAAATTAACTAAAATTATTGTTACACAATAAAAGAAGGTTACTATAATGTGAAGACGACTTCGAACGTACCCATCTGCAGAGCCGTGCGTGCTAAATCGCTGCTTCCGGAACGGGCAGATGCGCCGGGCCATAATTTTTTTGGAAATTTAGAAATTTGTGGTCAGGTCTGACTGCAGAGGTCATCGGTCCCTGAGCCTACACACTACTTAATCTAATTTAAACTAGCTTACGCTAAGGACAACACACGCATCCGTGCCCGAGGGAGGACTCGAACCTCCGATGGGGGGGGGGGGGGAGTCGCGCGGACCGTGGCAAGGCACCTAGACCTTTCGGCTACCCCGCGCGGCGGCTTTGTACGTAAACGGTTCCGTGTGCTGGCCAGTCTGGATGTGATATGTACGCGGTTTCCCACTTTCCAGTAGGTGAATACTGGGCTTGTGGTACCCAAGTTGCGACTCAGTTACACGATTCACGAACATTTAGAAAACTTTCGCTCACTTTCTCATGAATAACAATAAACGCAGACAGTTGGGGTGCACATGTTCTGTCCCAGGGGGTAACGTAGAGGGGTCGGGAACGGCATCCGGCCACCACGTAAACTAATCCTGGCAAATCCGTTAATATCCATACCGATAATGCATCGATGCGGGAGAAAGGCGCAACTAAAAGAAGAAGAACATGGCAGTACTGAAGAAAAAGTGCTATACCAAAGCTGATGGGTAAGATTTTCTGAAGATTACTCGCTCAACTGCATATTATCTTGGCAATCTGGGGCTCTATGTATCAGTTAATATTGATCAGTAAGACTGCGCTGAAATAGTTGAAGTGGCCCAACTCATAATTTCCTGGCCTCACAGGCATCCTGATGCAACTACCATTTGTTTAAGAATTCTTTCTGTAAATGCTACAAACAGCTTTAAATAAGTAATGCAACATATTTTTCCGTGGCTAATTCCAGCTGAAAAAATGCCTAATTTATTTTAGAACATCGTTGACTATTCCCACTTCAGCTCCTATAGTTTCATGAAGTTCTGAAGAAGGCGACACTATACATAGCCATTCAAAATGGCGTCTGTAACGTAGATGCGTTCCAAGCAAAGAGCTTTCATTGAGTATCATCTGGCGGAAAACCAGAGTATCGCAGGTGTTTACAGGCGCTTGCGGAATGTCTATGGAAACTTAGCAATGAACAAAAGCACGGTGAATCGTTGGGTGAGGCGTCTGTCATCATCGCAACAGTGTCACGCAGATCCTTCCTATCTCCCAAAGGGACCGATGACCATAGCAGTCTGGTCCCTTCAATCCCACAAACCAAACCAAACCTATCTCCCCCTTGGCGGCCGGCTACACTCAGCTCTGAAAGCTGTAGTGTTGCAACGTGCGGACACTCTCATTCGAGGTGATCGACGGATCAAAATCAAACATATCGCTGCTCAACTGGATGTCTCTGTTGGTAGTGCTTACACTCTCGCCCACAGTTTGGGGTACTCAAAAGCGTGTGCTCCCTGGGTTCCTCGCCACCTACAGGAGAGAGCAGCGAAGGACTATCTGTTCAAAAATGCCTCTGAGCAGTATGGGACTTAACATCTGAGGTCATCAGTCCCCTAGAACTTAAACCTAACTAACCTAAGGACATCACACACATCCATGCCCGAGGCAGGATTCGAACCTGCGGTCTTAGCGCTCGCACGGTTCCAGATTCAAGCTCCTAGAACCACTCGGCCACATCGGCTGGCGAAGGGCTATCTTTGTAGAATTGTTTGCACGTTACGAGGTTGATCGTGGCAATATTTTGTCGAAAATCGTCACAGGCGATGAAACATTGGTTCATCACTTCGTACTGGAAACAAAACGGTAATCCATAGAGTGGTGCAACAACACTTCTCCTTAGAAGAAAAAGTTCAAAGCCCTGTCCTCAGTCGGTAAAGTCTCGGCGACGTTTATTCTGATTTATGTCCTCCTTCAGGGTGCAACGATCAACTCTGAAGCGTATTGTCCTACCCTGAGGAAATTGAAGAAACGATTTCAGCGTGTTCGTCGCCACAAAAATGCAAACAAACTTCTCCTTCTCAATGACAACGCAGGGCTTCACGCAATGCTACGCACCCGAGAGGAGCTCACAAAACTTCATTGGACTGTTGTTACTCAACTGTTCTGTAGCCCGGATCTCGCACCTTCGGACTTCTATCTGTTTGGCTCATTGAAGGATCACTCCGCAGAAAGCAGTACGTGGATCATTGGGAGGTTATTGACCCAGCAAGACGTTGGCTTCGACGTCGGCCAGTAGAATGGTACCATGCAGGCATAAAGGCTCTCCCAGTAAGGTAGCGAAATGTCGTCCCACTGAACGGAGATTATGAGGAAAAACAGAGTTTGGGAACAAACAGATTGGGAAATAATATGGTGTACTGGAACCATAAATAATATCAACCTGGTTTCAAAAAAATGGTGTGTTGCTGTAATATTGTTGCATTAATTTGTTCTGAAAGCGGTGCTGATATTCAAGACCATAAAAGTGGGTTAAAAGCTGTGAGCTATCTGAGGAAGTTAACCTTGCATTACTGCGCAACTGTTTCACCAGGCACCCAGTCTAGCTTAGCTAATTCCCAACCAGACTAACATGAATTATCATCTTTTAGTACTCATCTTACGATAACCGGTGATATATATATATATATATATATATATATATATATATATATATATATAAAGACAATATAAATAAAAAGAAATAAATCAGTTTATATTTGGATATTTATTTTAACATTGATCATTGTTCCGTTAAAATTTCAGCATATCAAACTTGATTCGTAACTAAACTGGTGTCTTATTTAGGATTGTGAAAATGTGAGTTTGTAGTCTTACGGAACACATCAACTAGGGAGCCAAGATTGGGAGACTACATACAACACCTCATTCATAAAATAACATACGAAGAACGTTGAAACATATCCAAGAGGAAATTAACCACAACCAACCGATTCAATTTTCACCCAACGAAGTTACGTTCGTAGCGCGATCCTGTCTGTCATGAAATTACCACACACTGGTATACTAAATTCATACTAACTCTCTGTGAAATCTTCCCGAAAAGAATAGCTGAGGGCTACTTTGATGCTTACACCACATGCTTCACGTAGTCAACTTGGTTTACACAAAGAGTGTAACTCCACAATAATTTTGATAATTAAAATAAATTACATCGAAACGCAATTTACAAAAGAAAAACCTCGAGCTGGTTACTGTCGTCTTACTATTAACCTGATGGGTTAAACAATTGTATAAGCACGTGGTACGGGTCTCACAAAGTACACCCCATGTGGGTTGAACATAAAGAAAAGTTGCTATATTGAAAAATATTGTCAAGACGAGACGTTATAATCTCACGCACATTCGCATTTAAGATTGATGATCTTAGTTAGAGTTACTGATCAACACGTGGTTCCACTTTACTCACAAAGCAACTACCGGAAGATATTCTGAACTTCACACTCGAATTACACTGTGTTGCAATTTAAGATAACATTAGATATTTTAGAGCTAAAACTGAAATAAAGGTGATTAAATTTTCAGTTAGGCTGAACTTAAGAAATGTATTGTCCTACGGACTTAGCAGACACTCGCTTAGCCGGAGATCTTACCACTTCAGACGCTCGCCGTGGACAGACTGACCTGGGCCCCTACCGAGCGTGCTTAACAGATACAAATGGAAGTGACCAGAGAGGCAGCTTCCTATACCAACATGACAAGGGACGGACAGGACCATACCAAGAATAGAAACCTCTCTGCTTTTGAAAAGCGTAGCTACCTGTTCCGACGTTGGTCCTACTGTTCTCTAGCAGACAGGCTTGTCTGCTACCCTCAAGCATGCAACTACAAATACATTTGCTCATTCATCCTCTCACACAGAAGGGAAGGGGGATGACAGTATCTTATCATATACAGTATATAAAAGAAAGCGGATGTAGGTTCCATATGAGACTGTGTGACATAAATTACATATAAACTGTGTTTTAAAGTGTAGTAGTGTGACACATCGTTCTTGTTTATGTATAAAAGTAACACGTTTCACTGCTCAGTCTCCTCCCAGATAGTCAGAAACACCACAGTAAATTTAGAAGAGGAATTTATGCCGTAAATGACAACAGATTTAAGAAATTAACATGAAAGGAATCTAACAGAGACCTTTCATTCCTTTATTATACCCTTGGTAGTTAGTACTGAGTTTCAGAATTTAACAATATGTGGTACTGCTTTAGGCCAATTAAATCTGAAAGTGCAGTAAAGCTGAGGCGAATAATCACTTAATGGAAGGTACACATTTATAACTAGATTATTAATGGACTTACATTACTTACGTAAGTACTACCGACGTACACTACTGGCTATTAAAATTGTTACACCACGAAGATGACATGCTACAGACGCGAAATTTAACTGACAGGAAGAAGATGCTGTGATATGCAAATGATTTTAGAGCATTCACACAAGGTTGGCGCCGGTGGCGATACCTAAAACGTGCTGACATGAGGAAAGTCTCCAACTGATTTCTCATACACACACAGCAGTTGACCGGCGTTGCCTGGTGAAACATTGTTGTGATGCCTCGTGTAAGGAGGAGAAATGCGTATCTTCACGTTCCCGACTTTGATAAAGGTCGGATTGTAGCCTATCGCGATTGCGGTTTATCGTATCGCGACATTGCTGCTCTCGTTGGTCGAGATCCAATGACTGTTAGCAGAATATGTAGTCGGTGGGTTCAGGAGGGTCATACGGAACGCCGTGCTGGATCCTAACGGCCTCGTATCACTAACAGTCGAGATGACAGGCATCTTATCCGCATTGCTATGGCTGAAACGGATCGTGCAGCCACGTCTCGATCCCTGAGTCAATGGATAGGGACGTTTGCAAGACAACAACCATCTGCACGAACAGTTCAAAAAAATGGTTCAAATGGCTCTGAGCACTATGGGACTCAACATCTTAGGTCATAAGTCCCCTAGAACTTAGAACTACTTAAACCTAACTAACCTAAGGACATCACACACACCCATGCCCGAGGCAGGATTCGAACCTGCGACCGTAGCAGTCCCGCGGTTCCGGACTGCAGCGCCAGAACCGCTAGACCACCGCGGCCGGCCCGAACAGTTCGACGACGTTTGTAGCAGCATGGACTATCATCTCGGAGATCATGGCTGCGGCTACCCTTGACACTGCATCACAGACTGGAGTGCCTGCGATGGTGTACTCAACGACGAATTTGGGTGCACGAATGGTAAAACGTCATTTTTTCAGATGAATCCAGGTTGTGTTTACAGCATCATGATGGTCGCATCCGTGTTTGGCGGCATCGCGGTGAATGCACATTGGAAGCGTGTATTCGTCATCGCCATACTGGCGTATCACCCGGCGTGATGGTATGGGGTGCGATTGGTTACACATCTCAGTCACCTCTTGTTCGCACTGACGGCACTTTGAACAGTGGACGTTACATTTCAGATGTGTTCCGACCCGTGGCTCTACCCTTCATTCGATCCCTGCGAAACCCTACATTTCAGCAGGATAATGCACGACCGCATATTGCAGGTCCTGTACGAGCCTTTCTGGATACAGAAAATGTTCGACTGCTGCCCTGGCCAACATATTCTCCAGATCTCTCACCAACTGAAAACGTGTGGTCAATGGTGGCCGAGCAACTGGCTTGTCAAAATACGCCAGTCACTATTCTTGATGAACTGTGGTATTGTGTTGAAGCTGCATGGGCAGCTGTACCTGTACACGCTAACCAAGCTCTGTTTGACTCATGCCCAGGTGCATGAAGGCCGTTATTACGACCAGAGGTGGTTGTTCTGGGTACTGATTTCTCAGGATCTATGCATCCAAATTGCGTGAAAATGTAATCACATGTCAGTTCTAGTATAATATATTTGTCCAATGTATACCCGTGTATCATCTGGATTTCTTCATGGTGTAGCAATTTTAATGGCCAGTAGTGTACTTGCTACATAGGTCCTTGAAAGGTGAGTTATAGTTAACTGTATTAACTTGTGTAAATTAAAATGCAAGTCGGTCAACGGCCGCGCCAAAGTGGATACATCAGTTCATCTACATCTACATCTACATGATTACTCTGCAATTCACATTTAAGTGCTTGGCAGAGGGTTCATCGAACCACAATCATCTCTCTACCATTCCACTCCCGAACAGCGCGCGGGAAAAACGAACACCCAAACCTTTCTGTTCGAGCTCTGATTTCTCTCATT
The DNA here is from genome assembly GCF_023864275.1 of Schistocerca cancellata. Classification (NCBI taxonomy): domain Eukaryota; kingdom Metazoa; phylum Arthropoda; class Insecta; order Orthoptera; family Acrididae; genus Schistocerca; species Schistocerca cancellata. Next base: position 380,609,326 of record NC_064634.1, on the reverse strand, counting down.
TTATTTTGATGATCATTGCTACCTATGTAGGTTGGGCTCAACAAAATATTTTCGCATTCGGAAGAGGAAGTTGGTGAGTGAAATTTCGTAAATAGATCTCGCCGCGACGAAAAACATCTTTGCTTTAATGACTTCCATCCCAACTCGCGTATCATATCTGCCATACTCTCTCCCCTATTACGTGATAATACAAAACGAGCTGCCCTTTTTTGCACCCTTTCGATGTCCTCCGTCAATCCCACGTGGTAAGGATCCCACACCGCGCAGCAATATTCTAACAGAGGACGAACGAGTGTAGTGGAAGCTGTCTCTTTAGTGGACTTGTTGCATCTTCTAAGTGTTCTGCCAATGAAACGCAACCTTTGGTTCGCCTTCCCCAAAATATTATCTATGTGGTCTTTCCGACTGAAGTTGTTCGTAATTTTAACACCCAGGTACTTAGTTGAATTGACAGCCTTGAGAAGTGTACTGTTTATCGAGTAATCGAATTCCAACGGATTTCTTTTGGAACTCATGTGGATCACCTCACACTTTCCGTTATTTAGCGTCAACTGCCACCTGCCACACCATACAGCAATCTTTTCTAAATCGCTTTGCAACTGATTCTGGTCTTCGGATGGCCTTACTAGACGGTAAATTACAGCATCATCTGCGAGCAACCTAAGAGAACTGCTCAGATTGTCACCCAGGTCATTTATATAGATCAGGAACAGCAGAGGTCCCAGGACGCTTCCCTGGGGAACACCTGATATCACTTCAATTTTACTCGATGATTTGCCGTCTATTACTACGAACTGCGACCTTCCTGACATGAAATCACGAATCCAGTCGCACAACTGAGACGATACCCCATAGGCCCGCAGCTTGATTAGAAGTCGCTTGTGAGGAACGGTGTCAAAAGCTTTCCGGAAATCTAGAAATACGGAATCAACTTGAGATCCCCTGTCGATAGCGGCCATTACTTCCCGTCAGATCATCGAAGCTGAGCAGCATCGGGCGTTGACAATTTTCCCTTCGCCTTTCCGGCAGAGAGGCAGGAGGGTTGGTGACGTCAAATCCCATATCATTAATCTTTGCGCCAGTGTCCTGAAGTAAATTCCAACTTCTCTGCAATGTCTCATGAAGTGGGGGCATGCGACACTGTTTATTGAGATCCGTTCGTCGGATGGAGACATTACGCCTGACGGCTCCCTTCGTGCTATTTGAGAGGAGTAGGCTATGTGCCGGCCCCGGGTTTCACCCTCTCCCTTCTCTCATCGTCGTCTACAACACGAACATGACACTACACTACACCCTGCCCCCCGTTACAATCACCTACACTTATCGCATACAGTTACATACACTGCTCTCAGACTTCGCAAAAGAGAGAAGCCTGCGTGCACGAAGGATAGGAAAAACGTCTTCCATTAAGCGGCTGAACCTGCCGTTCGGGGTCTCCCAGCCAGTGTTACTAGTGACGTACCAGCGTAATGTTGACTTCCTGATTTCGACGATTGTGTTCATCTTTTAGTCCATTCATTTTTGTTACTCTTATACACTTTTGTAAAAAGGTATTTGCCGGTACTTTAGCATGTTTTTCTTCTCCATCACATATTGCCTGTTTGGCCAGGCCATCTCCAATTTCGTCCCACTCTTTGATCCAATACATTTTGACATGACGTTTAATGTTTTGGATTTGTCTCAATAGGTGAAAGAGACGTAGTCGTTGGGAAAGCAGTGAGAGACGGCTGTAGCCTATCCCTCCCTGTTATTCAACCTGTATAGTTAGCAAGCAGTACAGTAAAGAGAAGAAATAAAAACTTCGAGATATGTTAATGACATTGTAATTCTGACAGAGACTGCAGTAGACTTGCAAGCTCAGTTGAACAGGATTGATAGTGTCTTGAAAAGAGGTTATAAGATGAAGATAAATAAAAGTAAAACAAGGATAAAGGAATGTAGTCGAGGTAAATAACGAGTTGCTAAAAGAATAAGATTAGGGAATGAGACACTAAAAGTGGTAGATCAATTTTGCAATTTGGGCAGCGAAATAAGTGATGAAGGCCGAGGAATAGAGGATGTGAAATGCAGACTTTCAATAGCAGGAAAAGCGTTTCTAAAGAAGAAAAATTTGTTAACATGGAATATGAATTTAATTGTAGGAAAGTCTTTTCTGAAGGTATGTGTATGGTTCGTAGCTCTTTACAGAAGTTACACATGAACAATAAGTGGTTCAAGCAAGAAGACAATAGAGGCTGTTGAAATGTGATGCTACAGAAGAATTCTGAACATTAGTTGTGTAAATCGAAGAACTAATGAGGAGGTAATGGACACAGTAAGCAGGTTCAAGAGGATGAACGTTATGCAAGCTATGCAGAAATGAAGAGGCTGTCACAATATACACCATGTGATCAAAAGTACACCTGGCTGAAAATGGCTTACAAGTTCGTGGTGCCCCCCATCGGTAATGCTGGAATTCAATAGGGTGTTGGCCCACCCTTAGCCTTGATGACAGCTTCCACTATCGTAGGCATACGTTCAATCAGGTGCTGGAAGGTTTCTTGGAGAATGGCAGCCCATTCTTCACGGAGTGCTGCACTGAGGAGAGGTATCGATGTTTGTCGGTGAGGCCTGACACCAAGTCGGCGTTCCAAAACATCCCAAAAGTGTTCTGTAGCATTCAGGCCAGGACTCTGTGCAGGCCAGTCCATTACAGGGATGTTATTGTTGTGTAACTACTCCGCCACAGGCCGTGCATTATGAACAGGTGCTCGTCGTGTTGATAGATGAAGTCGCCATCCCCGAATTGCTCTTCAACAATGGGAAGCAAGAATGTGCCTAAAACATCAAAGTAGGCCTGTGCTGTGATAATGTCACGCAAAACAACAAGGGCTGTAAGCCTCTCCATGAAAAACACGGCCACACGATAACACCACCGCTTCGGAATTTCACTGTTGGCACTACACACGCTGACAGATGACGTTCACCGGGCATTCGCCATACCCACACCTTGCCATTGTATCGCCACATTGTGTACCGTGATTCGTCACACCCCACAACGTTCTTCCACTGTTCAATCGTCCAATGTTTACGCTCCTTACAGGAAGCGGGGCGTCGTTTGGCATTTACCGGCGTGATGCTTGGCGGCTGGTCCCGGCGGAGGTTCGAGTCCTCTCTCGGGCATGGGTGTGTATGTTTGTCCTTGGAATGATTTAGGTTAAGTAGTGTGTAAGCTTAGGGACTGATGACCTTAGCAGTTAAGTCCCATAAGATTTCTCACACATTTGAACATTTTTTGATGTTTCGCTTATGAGCAGTCGCTCGACCATGAAATCCATGTTTTCTCACCTCCCGCCTAACTGTCGTAGTACTTACAGTGTATCCTGATGCGGTTTGGAATTCTGTGTGATGGTCTGGATAGATGTCTGCCTATTACACATTACGATCCTTTTCAACTGTCGGAGATCTCTGTCAGTCAAGAGACGAGGTCAGCCTGTACGCTTTTGTGCTGTACGTGTCCCTTCGCGTTTCCACTTCGATATCACTTCGGAAACGGTGGACCTAGGGATATTTAGGAGTGTGGAAACCTCGCGTACAGACGTATGACACAAGTGACACCCAATCACCTGACCACGTTCGCAGTCTGTGAGTTCCGCAGTGCACCACATTCTGCTCTCTCACAATGTCTAATGACTACTGAGGTCGCTGATATGGAGTACCTGGCAGTAGGTGGCAGCACAATGCACCTAATATGAAAAACGTATGTTTTTGGGTGTGTCCGGATACTTTTGATCATATAGTGTATACTAGCGTGGAGAGCTGCATCGAAGTTTTCCGACTGAAGACCACAACAACAGCACACCAAAAAGTACTGTTAATGGTCTGATATCTGAAAGGCAATGTACGTATCTGAAAGGAACTCGTAATGCGCGTGTAGAGAGATATCGCGTAGCGCTGCATGTCGCGAACACAAGAAACAGCAGGGCTGTATTTCCGTGCAGTGTATATAGGCTACCCAACGCCCTCGTCGCAGTGTTAACAGTGTTTCCCGTCGTATTACCGAAGTTAAACATTGTCGGGCGTGGTTAGCACCAGGATGGATGATCATTGTGGTCTGCTGAGCGGTGAGCGGCGAGCACTCAGCCGTCTGAGGCAACTGAGGAGTTACTTGACTGAGAAGTAGCGGTGCGCTGACCACATGCTCCTCCGTATCCGCACCCGGTATTGAAAGTGGTGTTTGAAGACCACTAACTTATGAATGTATCTCAAGAAATTTGATTAGTGCGAAGTGTAGGCGCAAACCAGTTGGACGCAAAGATTATTTGAGTCTTTCATTTTTAAATGGGAATGTACCGTATTGATTGGAAATGTACTGTATTTGAATTAAATAAAAAAATTGTTTTCTAAATTCATTTTGTTATTGTGCGTTTGCTCAAGGAATGTTTATTTATAGTTAAAATATGTTATTTAAAAAATTTTAATGCTGATTTTCACGCAGAACTGAAACCTGCTTTTAATTTTTTTCTTTTCTTTAAAAAAAATAATGGTTTACACCATTGTTAATTGAGTTAAATGCCTTAAAGATTTTAATTCTTTTAATTTTAATCATACATTATATAGTAAAATCGTATAAAAATGTTATTACATTGCTGTGGCTTAGGCATTCAGAAGCCGCAAATGACGATGAGAAAACGTAAGAATACGCTGTTATAAATCCGCAGCCTAATATATAAATATGAAACAACGCCAAATAGTTTTCTGAAACCCAAAGTTCAAGAAAGTTTACAGATGTCCACATTTCATTTGAAACATAAAAAATCACAAGAACGCATTTAGCAGACAAATAAAAACCAAGCGCAGGTCAACTACTGCAATGGTGAGCGTAGAAAGTGCGAATAGGACTCGCGCAGCTAGGTTTCCGTAAAACCTCATAATGTTTATAAATAGGCAGCCATCGAGGGAATCGAGAATCTGCACAATTTTATCTGTTATTGATACCGACACTGACGTGATATCGATTCTGGGAATTGCAAGACTTTCGAAAATGTTGTGATTGTAAACTTAAATTTTTGTGTGATTTCGCATTTACTATTGTAATTTGTCATTGATTTTATTAACTTTGGAGTTACATTAACATGCTCTGCTAACGCAATTGCAGATTCATTGACTTCTTCTGATCTCGTTCTTGTTGAGATTACTGGTAAGATCTGATGGAAGTCTCCAGATACGAAAACGGCATAGCCAGCCGTAGGGCTACTGTTGTTATGCAGATGTCGTATTGTTGTGTGAAACAATTCAGTGGATATTTATGGTGTATCGGAACCTCTCCCAATCAGTTCTGCATCAGTTACCAGCATTACTTTGCTGTGAAATATCACAGAGGGTGAACGTGTCGCCGCGCGGGATTAGCCGAGCGGTCTAGGGCGGTGCAGTCATGGACTGTGCGGCTGGTCCCGGCGGAGGTTCGAGTCCTCCCTCGGGCATGGGTGTGTGTGTTTGTCCTTAGGTTAATTTAGGTTAAGTAGTGTGTAAGCTTAGGGACTGATGACCTTATCAGTTAAGTCCCATAAGATTTCACACATTTTGGTGAACGTGTCGTAGGCATAGACTGCCAGCGCAGCAATCGGCAGCCTTGTCGATAGATGGCAAAGCCAGGGGACTTCATCGTAGATGAGCGGATTAACACGAAATATTTTTAGGTTATATACACGAACGTTCCTCAGAAATTACTGTCCCTGTTACAGAAAACGATATCAAAATTCCTACAGCAGTTCCCCAGATTTTGACGTATTAGGAATGCAATGTAAGTTTGTAATAGAAAAAAAATTCTTTATGTGATATAATTGCACTTTTTTCGGATTTTTTCCTTTACTTTTTCTGTGTAACCTTGGTTCGTGACAAATTTCATGGTTCTGGGTCAACGGGGACGTAGCATGTAGGTTTGGTAGCCTATAACTTTGTGACGTAAATGAACTTATCTTTTGATTACAGTGACTTAGAAACATCAATTTTTTTACACCGCCAAGGGACCATAGACATTACTATGTGACGTAAATTTCATCATGATACGTCTACCCGTTCCTGAGAAAAAGGAATCTCAGCAGTAGGACAGACAGACAAACGGGCAACAAAATGATACTACAAGGGTTCCCTTTTTATCGACTGACGTACGGAACCCAAAAGAGGGCGCGAGGGGAGGGGAGGCATATGCCGCAATTTTACCGGAACATATAGTTTGAAGATATATTCTAGACGAAAACTCAGTTGACATGTTGTTCTAACAATCCTGTGTTCCAGGTTACACGGCATATAAATTTAGACTTGTGGTTGATATATGTTGGCAGACACAGGGCACATATAATTTGAAAAAGTTAAAGTATGTACGTCACTTAAACACCAACAAAATCTGATGTCAACATATTCGTAACCTACATAAAATGTGGTGGTATATATTTCAGAAATAATAAAGGGAAATACCGACTGAAGAGTCTCAATTTTCGTGAAACTTGTTTGGGGATTGAACAAAACAAAACAAAAATTAAGAGGGAGGATCCTCTTTTATTTATTCTTCTTTCTCTAAGCACATAAACAGACTTTAATATTCCATTATAATAACGTATTCACTTTTCTCAGCGACAGCAGCCTAAACGTGCTAGCTTTCGTCTCGACAGCCTTTTACTAGCGCAACCTAGAGGCACTGCAGACAGCGCACATTTTCGTGCACTGGTGAGGCAGACCACTAGTCATTGTCCTGTGCCGCTAACTCCACGCAGAAATTTAACTTCCCTCGAGAAACGTCCAAGTAGGGTTCTAAACATTTCTACCAAGGAGACATAGGTACATGTTGTGTGTGAATGACGTCTCTAGCCAGCTCCTTGCTTTCAAACGAATGTCTTATGTGTTATTGAAGAGGTAGTGCCTTACATCGGACACACGTCATCGCTTCCGACCTCCTGAGCGGATCTTGGAAATACGACGTAATGAGGCGCTTTGCCGTGAAGTGAACGACATACGGTGGGCGTTGCACCCGGCTTCCGGCCGTTACTTTGATGCGAGGCTCGCGCCCGCTTCCTTCCTCATTCGATCGCTCGCAGAGGGTGACGACACGGAGGCGGGAAATGCACAGGGGCAGGCGTCCTTGCATTGTGCACTTCCCATCCCGTACACAGCCGCTCGGTTCTCGGAAACTCGTAAAAGCTGCCTGCCACGCCCGCCGCTGCACTCGCGGGTGCCTTCCGAAACGGGGAACGCGGCCTCCTCAAGGTTCAAAACGCCCTCGGCCGGCTCTGCACTTCCGCGTCGCGAGGAAACTCCGTTATGGAGAATGACTGGTGTGCTGACGCGGCCACACGGCGCCAGGCGACCAGGATGCACTCTCGAAGAGAGTGTCTGCGAAACGTATGTTTCGGCCAGCCACCCTTGTTGCCGCTCTCCAAGCCTTTTTCTGCGAACTGTGCTCTTCATTTAAGCGTAACTGTTGCATCCCACATCGACGATTTGACTTATGGGAAGTTGTAAGGACACATTTAAGTCAAGACGGTATCATACATTTAAAAAACACACTTCCAAAACATGAAGGCGCAGCATAATTTTCGTGTGCACGTTCATTAATTTCAGTTGTTAATTCAGTTTGAGTTATTTTCAGTTATGTACCAATGAGCTGTAGAAGTAACAACTGAAGCCATCTATTGATAGATTACGGGACTTTTGCACAGATGTTGCCATTTTCCTGTACGATAAAAGTCATAATTGTAGATATTGTTATGTTTATAATTCAATTTTTAAAACGTTAAACAACACAAAAACAGTATAATGTGAAATATAGAGAAACTGAAGTATGTAAAATATTTTAGTATGCCTTAAGGGAGCCGCACTGGTTAGGCAGAGACTTTGTTGCTCGAACAGTACACAGGTGTACTGCCGGTCCATAGTCTCCAACGGGCACAATATTTCGGCTATCAGACATGTCGCCATCGTCAGGTGCACTGACGAACTGAGCTCCTGAGGGTGTTACCTGGGTGACCGCCGATTCTGCACATAAGAAGACCTCGGGACGTCAGATATCTAAATTCTCTCGTGTCTCCGGCAAACCATCGCTGGAGGCCCCACGCAAGACGGCCATCAATCTCACGAACGTTGAGCTGACTGGGGATGTAGTTTCTGTTCTGGAGAAGGGAATTTTGTTCCCACACCTAGGTTCACGCCGGTAGCGGACATTGTCAGTGCAGTTGAACAGGTTGTTGCGCGACTACCACCTACCACAGCTGAAGAAGTACGCCGGGAAACCTGCCATGCTCTGACGAGAACTAAACCGATCAAGTAGAATATTACCAGCAGGGAGAGGGCAGCCATTCGAGACCTGAGACAGAGCCCTGAGATTGCTGTCTTACCGGATGACAAAGGCATTGATACGGCTGTTCTTTCCCATAAGGACTACACTGAGAAGATGCAGAGCCTGCTAAATGACTAAACTTACAGGAAGATCAACGTTGACCCCACAAAGAAGGTGGAGAACAAGACTAGAGTTCTTCTCAAGGACGCAGATTTAGCAGAGGGTGTCACCAAGAAATTGACACCTGAAGGACCTGTACCGCCAAGACTTTATGGACTCCCTAAAGTCCACAAAGAAGGGGTGCCGTTACGCCCAATTGTCAGCAATATTAGGGCAGCTACATATTTGCTGGCCAAATACCTGGCAGAATTACTAAGACCTTGTGTGGGTAAATACCCTCATCACGTTCGTAATTCTGTGGATTTCGTAAAACGTCTCGACAACTTCAAGCTCAAAGACTCAGATATCCTAGTGAGTTTTGACGTTGTTTCGTTATTCACCAGGGTGCCTCTTCGAGAGTCAGTTGAGCTTATTGCACAGAAATTTGACTATAAGACGAGCACGTTCTGACCTCCACGTATTTTCTGTTTAATGGAGAATACTATGAACAAACAGAAGAAGTCGTAATGGGGAGCCCACTCTCGCCTGTGGTCGCGAATTTCTGTGTGGAGTGCTTCGAGGAGGAAGCTTTGGCCTCATCCAAATGGAAATCTACTTGTTTTCTACGGTATGTGCATGACACGCTCGTGATCTGGTCCTATGGAAGGGACAAGCACCTAGACTTCCTTACACCTGAACTCCATATATCCGAACATCAAATTCATTATGGAGGCCGAAGCAGAAAGAAGATTACCATTCCTGGACGTCATGGTCAAAAGAAGAGAGGATGGCATCCTGGTCCACGGTGTATACAGGAAGAAAACGCACACCGACCTGTATTTGCATGCGGATAGCTGCCACCACACTGCGCAGAAGAATGGGGTGCTAAAACCACTGGTGCAAAGGGCGCGCACCATCTCTGACGCAGACTGTATTCTGGAAAAACGGGTACTCGGAATCACAGATCAGACGCGCTGACCACCCCACCTCTACAGTAAGCGTATGGAGACGGAAGAAGTCACGGAGAGAGAGATAGCCACCGGCTATATGCCGTATACTGGCGCACTGTCGGGGAAAATAGGACGAATATTGAGGAAACACCGAGTAGGAATTGTCTTTTGCCTGCCAAATAAAACATGAGCGTTATTGGGAAGTGTCAAATACGATCTCGGTTTGCGGAAGGCCGGAATATACCAGACGCCGTGTCAATATGAGAAGACTTACATTCGACAGAGAGTGCGCACTACTGAAGATCGTTGCCAAGAACATCAGGGGCACACTCGACTTTGGTACCCTAACAAGTCGGCGGTCACAGAGCACTGTTTGTCCGAAAATCACGAAATGGGCTACCAACATACCAGGGTCTTGGCAGAGACATCTAAATACTGGGACAGCGTCGTTATAGAGGCTATCGAAATTCATACAAGGGATGGACTCATCAGCCGAGATTGCAGCTACAACCTCAGCAGGACATGGGAACCAGCATAGAGTCTAATTAAAAATACGCTCAGCAAAGGAAACGAACGGGCTACTAGGGCGGACGAGGCTATTACACCGACGCCACCACAGACGCAGCGACCGCTGACGCGCGGGTGAGTACCACGGAGAGAACGCCTCGCGAGGGGAGGGGATTTAAATCGGCCGCCCGCCCTCAGGAGCTCAGTTCGTCAGCGCACCTGACGATGGCGACATGTCTAATCGCCGAAATATCGTGCCCGTTGGACGCTATGGACCGGCAGTATACCCGTGGACTGTTCGAGCAAGAAATACGCCGGGAGAAGAATCACAGAGACTTTATTTGCTGTAACAGCATTGAGTACTAGGGTAGCGCTCTGTGGCAGTCGTCGTTGTGTGTGTGTTTTGAGCACAGCTGTGTATGTATGTAATGATCAACGAAGAGCATACGGCAAAATAATATAATATGGTTACATGCTGAGACGCCAGAAGAAGTTGACTGCTGTGAAATAATTAATGTAACACTTCAACAGAAGGAATGATGGAGAATGCGAGAATTGTTTATCTGCCACTGAGCCCCGCCAGTATCCGTGAAAGTATTACATTTTTTGTGAAGTGCAGTTTCACGATGACCCTTTCTTTCATATTCTGCTATTCAAGACATAGAGATCTTGTTTCTCTTATTGGTTATTTTACAACCGATCACCATAAAGGTATACTGGTTGTTAATGGAAGTTTGGCACTAAAGTGCTGAATAGTAATACCACCGAATTTTTTACGTGGAAACTCTTAAAGGTTTTTAAATAAAAAAACGTTATTAACATTACAGGAAGTTATGCAACACATTTTCATGGAAGAAGGTTGGTTTTACTCAGAATTCCAATACACCATAACATACTCCACTCTTTTGGCCACAAACCGTTATTTTTCAGCACAACCTCCGTTCAATGCGACGGCCATACGCCACGTTACTGGGACGGACTGTAGGCCCGCATGGGACCATTCTGGTGGTCGACGTCTGAACCAGTGTCTTACAGCATCAGTGAACACGCCATCATCTATTGTGCCAAACAGATAGAAGTCGGAAGGTGCGAGGTCCCGGCTGTAGGGTGCATGAGGAGGAATAATACAGTGACGTTTCGTGAGCTCCTCTCGGGTGTGCAGATTTGTGTTAGACCTTGCGTTATCATGGAGAAGTTCATTTGCATTTTCGTGGCGACGAGCACGTTGAAGTCTTTCCTTCAGTTTCCTGAGAGTAGCGCAATATACTTCAGAATTGATCGGTGCTCCACGATGGAGGACATCAAACAGAATAACCCCTTCAGAGTCCCAGAAAACCATTGCCATGTCTCTACCGGCTGAGAGTACAGTTTTGAACTTTTCTTCAGAGGTGGCCTAGAAACAACGTTCACCCCTCCTCCGGTGGACCTCGTCGCCAACCCCCCCCCCCCGCCCCCCCTCGCAAGGGAACGTTTCACACCAGACGAGTGTAACCCCTATGTATGCGTCGTAAAGTAATGGTGGTGTACGCGTACGTGGAGAACTTGTTTTCGCAGCAATCGCCGACGACATAGTGTAGCTGAGGCGGAATAAGGAGAACCAGCCCGCATTCACCGAGGCAGATGGAAAACCGCCTAAAAACCTTCCTCAGACTGGTCGGCTCACCGGACCTCGACACGAGTCCGCCGGGCGGATACGTGTCGGGGACCAGGTGCTCCTTCCCAATCCGGAAAGCTGTGCGTTAGACCGAACAGCTATCCAGGCGGGCTTCAGAGGAGAGGTGGTGCGGCGCCATTTCATGGATTGCCGTTTTGCTTCCGGTTGGAAGTGATGAACCCACGTTTCATCGCCCCCTGTCACTGTGTTCTACAAAAAAAAATTGTCACGATCAGCCTCGTAACGCGCAAGCAGCTTCGTAGATGGTTCTTTATTGCTCTTTACGGTCTTCTGTTTGGCGGCAAGGAACACAGCGGGCACACCTTTGAATATGGCAATTGGTAACAAGTGTCTCGACACACTCAAAAGACGTCCAGTTGTGCAGCGAGGTGTTTGAGTGTGATCCGCCGATTGCCTCGAATGAGAGTGTACGCACTTTCCAACATTGCCGGAGTCACAGCTGTGTGCGGCCGGCTGGCACGCGGGAGATCGGACACGTCTGCACGATCTTCTTACGGTGGTGACAGACGCCTCACCCAACGACTCACAGTGCTTTTCTTCACTGTCAGGTATCTGTAGACATTCTTCAAGCGCCTGTGAACATCTGCAATATTCTGGTTTTCCGGAAAAGAAACTCAATGACAGTTCTTTGCTTGGAACGCACCTCCGTTACACACGATACGGAATTTCATGAAACTATAGGATCTAGCACAGATATTCCACGACATCCTGCAACAAATGCCGCATTTTTTAACCGAGACTGGACAAGAAAAATATGTGTAGCATTACTAACTCAACGCCCCTCGTACATAAGTTTACATATTTGCAGCTCTCTGGCGCTATAGGGCCTCAATTTGTAGCGTGTAACTCGGCGGTGTGTAATGTAACCATGTCGGCGCATGAGAAACAGCGTGCTGTAATCGAGTTTCGGATTCGAGAGTTCGTCCTCACGTGGAACACCCTATCCTTCAGCATGACAATGCCTGACCACTACGACATCTGCAATAATCTGATGCCTTGGGTTCACTGTCACCGATCGTTCTCCATACGAACCCGACTTGACCCCATCCGATTGGCATCTGTTTCAAAAACTTAGTGGACACTTTCGAGGACTTCACATTAATTGTGATGAAGCGGTGCGAGCTAGGGATGGGAAAAATCGACCGGTAATTTACTTCTGAGTAACATATTTCTCGGTATTTATTTGGTCCCGGTTATAACATGTATTTTTTTTAAATTTTTTTTCTTCTAATCGAGTAAAAAAGTCGGAATGTCGATTAACTGTAGCAGCAGTGCTAAAATTTTTCGATTTTAATCAAACCTTTTTTAAAAGTGTAGTAATTTTTATTCGTAAAATGTGCACTGGTTTGAAATATTGCATTATTATGGAAAATGGGAAAAGCAAACAGTGCTATTTTAATAACAGTTCCAACAGAAACGAGCAACAAACACGAGCCATAAGAGAGCTTACAGTGTGTCATGGCTTGGTACGCGTATACGTGCAGTGTTCAAGTCTTACCCCGCATGGGGTATACGGTAGTTTCTCGCTGCCGTCGCCGGACATCAGTTATTTTGTAGAATGGCACCAGCCCTAGTCTGGAAGTATTTTTAAGAAGTGACGTAGCAAGGAAGCACAATATTTCATTTGATTTGAAACATTAATGATTTGTCTGTCATTCCTGTGAAATAGTAAAAGAGGGGGCACGCGTAAAACATCATCCGAAATTGTGCTAAACGCATTATCTCAAAATTATTTCGAGCAGTTAGTTCATGAGCCCACGCGAATATTAAACGGTTGTGAAAACATACTTGACCTCTTAGCAGCCGGCCGTTCTGGCCGAGCGATTCTAGGCGCTTCAGTCCGGAACCGCGCTGCTGCTACGGTCGCAGGTCCCATCCCTGCCTCGGGCATGGATGTGTGTGATGTCCTTAGGTTAGTTAGTTTTAAGTAGTTCTAAGTCTTTGGGACTGATGACCTCAGATGTTAAGTCCCATAGTGCTCAGAGCCATTTGAACTGTTTGAACCTCTTAGCAACAAATAATCCTGAGTTAGTAAAGAGCATCAAAACTGATACAGGGATTAGTGAACACAGGCTTGTCGTAGCGAGAATAAATATTGTAACTATTGTAACCCCAAAATACTCCAAAAATAAACTAAAAATACACCTATTCAAAAAATCAGATAAAAATTCACTTGACACCTTTCTGAGACAAAATCTCCTCTCCTTCCAAATGAACAATGTAAGTGTAGGCCAGATGTTGCAACTGAGAGATTTATACAAAATAAATTAACAAACGAAAGAGCTGATCCCGCATGGTTACCAAAAAGGGTCAAAAAGATGTTGCAAGAACAATGGAAAAAACATGCCAAATTCAAATAGACGCAAAATCTCCAAGATTGACGATCTTTCAGAGAAGCTCGAAATTTAGCGCGGACTTCAATGCAAGATGGTTAAAATAGTTTCTACAACGAAACTTTGTCTCGAAACCTGGCAGAAAATCCAAAGAGATTCTGATCGTATATAAAGTACGCTTGCGGTAACACACAATTAATTACTTCTCTGCGCAATAGCGATGGAAATACTATCGAAGACAGTGCTTCCAAATCAGAGCTACTAAACACAGCCTTCCGAAATTCCTTCACCAAAGAAGAGGAAGTAAATATTCCAGAATTCGAATCAAGAACAGCTGCCCACATGAGTAACATAGAAGTAGATGACCTCGGAGTAGTAAAGCACCTTTAATAAAAACAAGTCTTGCGATCCAGATTGTATACCAATTAGGTTCCTTTGGTTCAAATGAGCCGAGCGTTTCTAGGCGCTTCAGTCCGGAACCGTGCGACCGCTACGGTCGCAGGTTCGAATCCTGCCTCGGGCATGAATGTGTGTGATGTATTTAGGTTAGTTAGGTTTAAGTAGTTCTACGTTATAGGGGACTGATTATCTCAGAAGTTAAGTCCCATAGTGCTCAGAGCCATTTGAACCATTTTTTTGATCTGCTATTCTGACACAAAACATTAAGAGAACAAAGTTGGTGCATCTACACTAACTGACAAAGAGCGCAGAATCCAGAACGGGAGGAGAAAGTGAGATGAGACTTCACAGATTGACAGGGTATGTGGTGTTATTTCACTAATTACAAAATCAAGTCAGATTAACAAAAGAAATTGGCAGTTTGAACACACTTACCTGTATGACATTGCAGGGGACCAAATAATTGTTCTCGGATGGCAGCCGCAGAAGTGAATGGTGCACATTTTAAGAGCTACGAGCACTGTGAACCACATCTCTTCTACTGAATAAGTACTCATATTTATTAATATAGGAATTTTAGAACCCATATTCTCTGGGTAATTTTTTCTTGTTTTTATGGATACTGGTTCCTTTCAGAGGATGCTGATACAGTAGTTCCATACTTAACAATCACATACAACCGTTCGCTTGACGAAAGATCCGTACCCGCAGACAGGTCATACCAATATTCAAGAAAGGTGGTAGGCATAATCTAATAAATTATGTGCCCATATCATTAACGTCGATGTGCAGCAGGATTTTGGAACATATATTGTGTTCGCACATTATGAATTACCTCGAAGAAAACGGTCTATTGACACACAGTCAACACGGATTAAGAAAACATCATTCTTGTGCAACACAACTAGCTCTTTACGAAGTGTTGAGTGCTATTGACAAAGAATTTCAAATGGATTCCGTATTTCTTGATTTTCGGAAGGCTTTTGACACTGTATCACACAAACAGCTTGGAATCAAATTGAATGCTTATGGAATATCGTCTCAGGTTTGTGACTGGATTCGTGATTTTCTTTCAGAGAGGTCACAGGTCGTAGTAACTGATAGAAAGTCATAGAGTAAAACGGAAGTGATTTCTGGCGTCCGCAAGGTAGTGTTACAGGTTTTGCTGTTCCTTATATACATAAACGATTTAGGAGACAATCTGAGCAGTTGTCTTAGGTAGTTTGCAGGTGACACTGTCGTTTATTGACTAGTAAAGTCATCAGAAGAGCAAAACAAATTGCAAAACGACCTAGAAAAGATATCGGAATGGTGGCAATTGACCCTAAATAACGAAAAGTGTGAGTTCATCCATATGAGTGCTAAAAGTAATCCGTTAAAGTTCGGTTTCACGATAAATCAGTCAAATTTAAAGGCCATAAATGCAACTAAGTACCTAGGAGTTACAATTACGAACAACTTAAATTGGAAGGAACACATAGAAAGTTTTATGGGGAAGGATGACCATAGACTGCGTTTTATTATCAGGACACTTAGAAAATGCAACAGATCTACGAAAGAGACTGACCACACTGCGCTTTGCCGTCCTCCGAATGCGCAAATAGAGAGAAACGTTCACTATGACAAAATAAAGATCAGAGCTCGCACGGAAAGATGTAGACGTTCGTTCTTTCCGAGCGCTATACGAGTTTGAAATAATATAGAATTGTGAAGGTGGTTCGATGTACCCTCTGCCAGGCAATTAAATGTGATTTATTCATGTAGATGTATATGTAGGAAGGAAATTATGGTAACAGTAGTAAATTAAAGACTTGACAGCAGTTCATTTATAGTATACAGTAAAAATGGAAAGTACCTTATCTGCTGCCTGTGTCGATATCATATACCTTTACCTGCTTGTAACCCACGGAAATGGACAATATAGCACGAAAAACAGAGTTCTTCAACCTTAGCATTCGTCCTATAGCACTGACTATTCGTAATACCTAAATGGTGATATGATTCCCGATTACAACATAATTTTTGAGTTGAGTTCCAAAAATTAGAATCGGTATGAGGATTCTGGTGATTGTTTGTAATATTTAAACACTTAACAGCTTCCGAGAAAAGCAGCTAACGATGGAAGACTAAGTTGTCCGTTATTTGCCTATTTAATATTTTTATTCTATGTATCCTGAAACTGAGAGAGTCAAAATTTTTCAGTCTTTGCTCGATTTCTACATTTATTACAGGAAATAATAGGAATAAGAAACCGATAACCAGTTATTTCACAATCCAGTTACTCTTAGTGGTCTTAATGGTCTGTAGTGGAACAACAGGATTATGACCCACTGTGCATTGTTGCCAAATTTATTCAAGATGGCGGATCCTAGATAGTGGCAATAGATATGGCAACGTCGAAGTATCGTCGAGGCGGAAAAATAGGTCAATTGGACTACCTCCACTATCCTAAAGCTCTCCCCTCCCCCCTCCCCTCCCCTACTTCCCTTCCCGAACCTAAGAAAACGGCGAGAAGTTCAAATTTTGGTAGGGAAAAAAGGGCACTTAGGCTACCTCCGCTAACCTAAGTCATCTGACTGCCACCTCTTCCATGGAATTGGCAGGAAAAGGACTCAGCCTGTGCTGGGCTGCTGGATAGGATGTACATAAGTCTTTATTTTGCATGCAGTGCTTATTTAAACAATTTGAGTTGTCATAGGCGGTTACTCCATCCAGTGTGTTCACCATGAGGTCTGGTGTCCAACTCACCTAGTACACATTACTGCCACTAGAGGGAACTTTATCCCGTGGTGGTCTGGGGAAGAATGGCAGAAAAAGGACTCAGCCTGTGCTGGGCTGCTGGAGAGAGGAAGGAGTGCACTTTATTTATTTTCGAATAATTTATTTAGGGATAGATTGCATATAGTTTATTTATTACAATGATGCAAAACACTCGCTCTGACATGCTTGGGGCCACAATACACAGCCTACAGACCTGCACACTACTCGTAAATCATCGAAATAATTCAGTACACTGATGTACAGACATGCAATCAACTTGTAAATCACTGAAATAATGCATAACACAGCTTACAGATCTGTTATCAAAATAATGTAACAGACACGTACACTATGTGCATAATTGTTAAAATAATGCATACATAACACTCTGCCAAAACGCTCACAATGCTTAAACAGCCGAAAATACTGTAGTGCACAAACACTTATTGCAAGTAAAATCACTTTCGATCTTTAGTCTCATTGCATGTAAAATTGGTTTCGAACTATCGTTAAGAAGTTCAATCTGCGATGTATCAGGGAAGTATCTCCCTACAGTGGTTTCAACATGTGCATGCGCTGATGCTGCCAACTCTGGATATGAGCTACAACTGGGAAGATGAACACAGGGGTGTGAGCCAATATTCTCACGCCGCTGTCGCTTACAGCTAGGAGGCGAAAGTCGTGTCTATTTTCGGGTATACAGTTAGAATTCTTCGAGTGTCATACTGACATTACATGTCTATGTCAATAAGAGCCAAGTCTTCCTCTGGATGCACACGTGTTCACCTAACCACTTTGGCTGAGGCATAGCTGTCGGCCCAGTGCTGAGAGAGATGTTTGCATCGTGGCTCACCATCACAGGCGCAGCTAAAAGGTTCTCAATGTTATTTTGACGTCACATGTCTATGTAAATAACAGCTAAGTCTCTCTCTGGACATGCTATAGAAGTTTATTGCAATGCTACCCAGAATAATACAGGGTGCATTCTCCCTAGCAATCCTAATGGGATAGTGATCCCCATGCGACATGCCTCTGGCCACATATCTGTTTATCCAGTCATCACAAATACCTGTCGGTCCAGTGCAGGTCTAATTGCCAAGCAAGAGATGGCTGCGTAGAAACTCACCCATGCAGGTGAAGCTAAAAGATTCTGAATGTTATACTGACGTCACATGTCTATGTATATAAGAGCCAAGTCTACCTTTCAGAAATAGTAAAGTGCCACAGAAATAGTTAGCAGTCGCCTTTGTAGGCGCTTTCATGATGTCTCAGCTTTTATGCACGGAATTTCTTGTCCTAACTGTGTCAGTGAGTGGGTGTTATGTTGCTGAGTTGCACAATGGATTGACCTGAAAAGTACCCTTTGGCTCCTGCAAGAAGCATTTTCCACCCCACACAACTACAGAAGTCAGACAGATGCTCCTAACGTATCGAAAAGAAATGCCTGAAAAACTTTCAGCAATAAATATCTTCTGGATTCGTCTACTGTAAGGAAAAGACACGAAAATGTTCTATTTTCTTATGTAACTAGTGGGATACCTGGGTACTGGAACATTGCTAGTTTGTGTAAGAAAAACATTAAACGAACAGAAAATATTATTTATTGCAAAATCTGAGAAAATCAAGTGAAACTTTTATTTATAAACAGATACACCAATTTCCGGGTTCTTTTCGGAATAGGAGGTTACCTCTTATTGATAGGAATCCTGTTAATGAAATTTATATACAAAGTGTGGGAAAGCCCTTTTATCCCTTTTCTTTAAGAATATTATTTACTCGGCAGAATGGCTGAGAGCTGTGCCTACTCAACTTGAATAATTATCCGATTGAATTTTTCTAAGTACGATCGAGGCTGTCAAGTGAGAAATGTAATGGAGTGACGTGAATGAAGTATGTTATTTCTAATGGAGGAAAGATGGAGCTCACCTACGCTGTAGCACACAATACCATGAGCTGTGATGACTGCTGCCTGTGTCGTTTGCCACTGAAAAATAACGAAACTATCTCTTTGTATGTGGATTGACCTTCGCCAATTGAACTCTCACTACGTATTGATGATGTCAAGGACTCCTATCTGCCCCTAGTCTATTGGCATGGTACACCGGACAGATAACCAGTCCACCACGATGCCACTCAATGTTCGCTCGCAAGCGCTAACTAATACTCTGTGTTTACACCACACATTAAGTGTCACAGCTAACACAGTGTACAAACGCTTAATCATGAGCGACTCAATATAGAGTATCACTCCGATCCGCTAGTGACAGAGGTGCTCTCTCAGTGAAATACTGAGTAGAGACGTTTCTCCTTGCTCTCTGTGTACATGCACGAGCGCACTCGCTCGCGCTACATGTTCCCACTTCATGAGCGTCGCCAGAATCGCTCCTCTCCACGCAAAAAGCGAAAGGGTATGTCATCACCTGTCTTTTCCTCACTCCGCCGTCTCATTGCGTCAGAAACAGTTCGCCAATCAGCGTTACTCTTACAAATGGAAGAATGGGGCTCCATTTTAGCCGAACAATCCGGAAATATATAGCACGTGCGTTAGGTGTATACTGTCCACCTGTGAGAACTCTGAAACTGCACACTAGGTCCATCAAAAAATGTGTATACTGGGGCTCTACCAAACAATACAGCGGGTTTTGGTTTTAAGGTGAACACGCAAGCCATTATCCCTTTTCTCTGGCAAAAACTGTTTTGGTCCCTGGGCGGTTGGCCGGCCGGTGGAGCTGCGTGCTAACTCACCCTCCTACGGACTTTCCAGTGGGCTGGTTGCCTCCGCCGAACAAAAACTCCTGTGGCCGTCGTGTCTCGCATGTTTGTGTATGCCAGCCTCGAATTTTTAATCTCAGTCTGCACCTGCGATTTATTTATTAGATTCACATATCGATTAAATGGAAATATTTAAAACTGACCGGGTTCCCGGGTTCGATTCCCAGTGGGGTCAGGGATTTTCTCTGCCTTGTGATGACTGGGTGTTGAGTGATGTCCTTAGGTTAGTTAGGTTTGAGTAGTCCTAAGTTCTAGGGGACTGATGACCATAGATTTTAAGTCCCATAGTGCTAATAGCCATTTGAACCATTTTTTTTTTTTTTTTTTTTTTTTTTTTGTAAAATTGACTCTACCCTATCGAGTATGCGCTTGAATGAAATGGCTTGATACGCAGAATACGATGGTGAGATCGGAATATGTAAGAAATGAAGGTCAGGAGATCACGCCACCTTACAACAGGACTTGTTTGCAAAAATAGCCCATAACACCAACTGCATTCTTCCTGATGATCCTAACGAAGTATCACCTTAGTTATGAAACTAAAGTCTCGATTTTATACCCAAGATGCGACAGGAAATGGAGTATGTCACATAAATCGCCATTCTTATAAAGGAATGTGTCAAAACATGATGGCCCAATTTCATCACACATGAGATGGAAGTCCTCTGAGCGATCACCCTACCCACCCTGTCATCCTTTAATGCAGTTGCATGTAAGTTCAGAGGCACATGGTTCTCTGTTTTCCTGGAAAGTATCAAATAGAGTATCAACTCGCATGTATCTCTGTTACCTCAATGGACATACAGTAGAATGCTGCCTTGACAGAAAAAAAAGTGAGTTTCTCCAGTTCCTGGAGTTTCCATTTCAATGCTCCCTCTTGCTGTTGCGTACTTGTTCCCATGTACAAATTGTTCTGCGCCAACCACAAGACACTCAAGTACTTCCTCAATTTCCCTGCATTTCGGTGTATTTTCCCTCAATTTATACGTATTTTCTGTCTATCGATTTTATGTCAGTTCTAGCCATCCGATCACGACTCACTTCCCATTCCATGTTTTAAAATTGCCTGCAAATGTAGTACAGCTGCCAACCTAGCTCAAATGCACTATTTTTCTGATGGGGTGGTATAGTACTCGAATGCATCCAGTTGCCTCCCTCACATATTCCACATTTGCAGTGTGTTTGCAGAAAGTGTAGCACTAGCGATCTGAAAAGCCTGTATACATTTCTTACGACCTCAATCAGCACATCATCTGCTGTTTGTGATCATTCTCAATCAACCATCACCTATAACCCATTGAATATATTGCAGAACCTCTGACATGGGATTGAGACAGAATGTGTTACAAATACTGGAGGAATATCTAGCGGCAGCCTGAGGGAGCTGCAAATACTGGCTTCAAGCCACGTTCCTTAGCTGAATCACTTTCTAAATTGGGTGATTTTATTATGAGCTTACACCATCGGTGACGTGTAACCGCACTTTCTGTCTGTTAATATACAGTCCAGCGATCACCATCTATATTCAGTGTTGCAGTATTTGTCTAGAAAAGCCACTTTATTCGGAGGTAATGCAATACCTCGATTTATAAAGCTAGTATTGCTTTTAACATGGATACCTGTGAGCACTTGTGGCTTAAACATGGTCGTTGCAATCGTGCTTTTCTGTTAACATCTGGCGGCTTGAGGTTACGTCTCTCTTTCTAAGACACAGTGGTACCACTCGCAGGAAAAAGCTTATGAGAGTTGTTCACCCATAGCTGATTTCCGCTCAGTATTGTTTTGTATCAGCAGCAATCAGTTATTGGCGAAGTATTATACTTTGTAGTAGGGAATGTGTGATATGTTCGCCTTGAGTATCAGGCTTATAAATTGTGTGTGTATGTTCCGACATGTGCAAAGAAAATGACTATGTCCAGTCGTAAGGAAGATATGGATTTGACGTGGAATACTGTAATAGCAAAAGGAACAGTATGTCAAGTCATAAGAATGCTGCAGATATTTGTATTTCCAGAGCCACAGACGTTGGCAGGGTGTATTAACGATCCTTCACTCACTGTCAAATGTCATCCAATTGAGACGGCGATCGTAATATTTAATTGTAAGTATAGTGACCAAATATGTGTGTGGCTGGTTTCCTAGGACAATTCAGTCTGGGGGTGCATGGCACGCAGCGGTGGTGGCCTGTGGCGGCTAATGGCAGGAGCTGTCCTAATGGAGAGGCCTGTTGTGTTGGCTCACAGATTGTACCTGACCTAACTATGTCATCCCCTAGCCGGCTGTATAGCGAACTAATACTCACTATGTGTTGGACAGCATTTGTGTTTTTGGAAAGATTCAATATGGACGTTTGTTTGCGCTTGACAATTATTCCCTACCATGTAAATTGTCTGGTTGACTGCTTCTGCACATTTCCCGTCTTTATTTTGTTGAGACAACATGGATTGTGGTGTGCATACCCAGCACGTGAAAGATGGGTGGAAGATATGTTTGGTGGTTCTCTAGACATGAGAAACACCTTAGTTGACTTTGTAAATTATAAGGATGTTTTGGAATCTGTTGTATCACCGACAATGGTATTTGCAAGTGGAAATATCAGTTTCCTCTATTTTTTTCGAGTTTTCACGTAAAGGTCTTCGCAGACGCGATAATTTTCTAGTTACTCAGTGGTTTACAGCACTCTGCACCTCACTAGAGTTCCGGATTTCTAGAGAAATAATGTCCAGTCTAAATCTTCGGAATTATACTGTGGAAGCGATCGGTAGCATACTGCTATGTGCTTGATATCGAAAAGAATCGCGAAAAAATGGTATGATATTCTGGTAAACCATGTGAAAGTACATATGTACTTGTAATCTCAGAGTCTGTAGATGGGTGTAGCAAGCAAGCAGGTCGGGACCAGAAACAGTAACACCTTTGAGCTGAGGGGAACTGACCCTGACTTTGTACAACAGTTTGGAGAATGACTTCGGTCCGCTGAGGGCTCTCTGGTCGTATGTCAGGGGCAGATGACTTTTGACCTGCTGCAGTGGATGACCACCCCTCCTCGCAGGAAATATTTAGTGCTAAGAGGAGTATTTATGATGCATCTGCTTATACTGTCTGTCTTGATGGTACATGTACCAGTGTCTGGCGGTCGATAACCATATGCATGATGAAAAAGGAGCGATTTTGTATGGCACAGGTTATGCACTTATGTTTACTACATCAACAAGGTACACGGTGATATATTGCCGGGTTAGAGATCTGTTTCACACTGTAATATTCAAGCTTCCATCCTCAGTGGCAGAGCGATGTAACTGAGCAAGTGTCTTTCCGTATTTGACGATCTGTAGATCACTTTTACAGGGTTTAACTGTCAGTGCAATATGGCGATCTGTACTAAATAGTTTTGCTGCTGAAAGTCTCATCTGTAGAAAAAAATGGCGGACAGTGCTCCAGCACTGGCAGCAGCAGGTAAATTCAGTAAGAGCCAATGAAAATGCTCCATTCATTCACAAGACATCTTTTGTGCTGAGACGTAGGAGCCTCCAGGAAGGGTAACTAATGATACATCGTTAAGGTCATCAGGAAGAATGCAATCGGTGTTACTCTGGGCTACTTTCGTGAATGGGTCCTGTTGGGACCAAATTTCCATGCAGACAAGCTGAGATGTCACGAAAGCTCATACAAAAGTGACCGTTAACTATTTCTGCAGTACTTTACTATTTCTGAGAGGTAGATTTGCCTCTTATATACATAGGCATGTGACATCAATATAACATTCAGAACCTTTTAGCTGCACCTGCACGAGTGAGTCACTCTGCACGAGTGAGTCACTATGCAGACATCTCTTGCTTGGTAATTAGGCCTGCACTGGACTGGCAGGTGTGGGTGGTGGCTGGGTAAACACATATGTGGTCAGAGGTGCGTTGCAAGGGGGATGGCTGTCCCATTAGGATCGCTAGGGGAATGCACCCTGTATTATTCTGGGAAGCAATGTAATAAACTTCTATACCATGTCCAGAGGGAGACTTGGCTGTTATTTACACAGACATGTGACATCAGTATAATACTGAGAACCTTTTAGCTGCATCTGTGAGGGTGAGCCACTATGAAAACGTCCCTCTCAGTGCTGGACCTGCAGCTATGCCTCAGTGACAGTGGCTAGGTGAACATATACATATCCAGAGGGAGACTTGGCACTTATTTACGTAGACATGTGACATCACTATAACACTCGAAGAATTCTAACTGATGCAACTTCCACCTGCTGGCTGTAAGTGGCAGCGGTGTGAGAGCAATGTCTTACGCCCCTGTGTTCGTCTCCCTGGTTGTGGGTCATGTCTGTAGCCAGTGGCATTGGCACATGCACATGTTGGAACCTCTGTAGGGAACAGTTCACTGATATGTTGTGGTCGATCTTCTTAACGATAGGTCAAAAGCGATTTTATGTGCAATGAGACTATAGTTCGAAAGCAATTTTACGTGTAATACATGTTTATGCACTGCATTATTTTCGGTTGTTTAAGCATTGTGAACCTGCTGGCAGAGTGCATTATTTTGACAATTTTACACATAGTGAACGTGCCTGTTGCATTATTTTGTAAGCAGGTCTGTAAGCTGTGTTATGCAGTATTTCAGTAATTTACGAGTTGTTTCCGTGTCTGTACATCAGTTTACTCACTATTTCGATGATTTATGAGTAGTTTACACATCTGTAGGCTGTGTATTGTGGCCCCAAGCATGTCAGAGCGAGTGTTTTTCATCATTGTAATAAATAAGCTATATGCAATCTATCCCTAAATAAATTGTTCGAAAATTAATAAAGTGCTCTCCTTCCTCTCTCCAGCTGCCCAGCACAGGCTGAGTCCTTTTTCTGCCATTCTTCCCCAGACCACCAATGGATAAAGTTCCCTCTAGTGGCAGTAATGTGTACTAGGTGAGTTGGACTCCAGACCTTATGGTGAACACACTGGATGGAGTAACTGCCTATGACAACTCAAATTGTTTAAATAAGCACTGCATGTAAAATAAAGACTTATGTCCATCCTATCCAGCAGCCCAGCACAGGCTGAGTCCTTTTCCTGTCAATTCCAAGGAAGAGGTGACAGTTGGATGACTTACATTAGGGGATGTAGCCCAAGTGCCTTTTTCCCCCACTAAAATTTTAACTTCCTGCCATTTTATTTGGGTTGTCGAGGCGAGAGAAGGGGGAGAGGGGAGGTCTTTTGGTTTAGTGGATGTAGCCAAATTGACCTATTTTCCCTCCAAAATTTGAACTTCCCACCATGACATCATTGCGACGTTGTCATATCTATCGCTGCCAACTTGGATCCACCATCTTGAATAAATCTGGCAACAATGCAGAGTGGGGTCATAACCCTGTTGTTCCACTACTGACTATGTTGAGAAATAAATATGTAGAAGAATAAAGCAGTAGAACGATAATAACATTTGTTTTATTTTAAAAACTTTGAGGTATTTTCGAGATGCACTCATATAAAGTTGTTTTCAAACGCACTTCACCATCATTGCACTAAACAAATACACTCCTGGAAATGGAAAAAAGAACACATTGACACCGGTGTGTCAGACCCACCATACTTGCTCCGGACACTGCGAGAGGGCTGTACAAGCAATGATCACACGCACGGCACAGCGGACACACCAGGAACCGCGGTGTTGGCCGTCGAATGGCGCTAGCTGCGCAGCATTTGTGCACCGCCGCCGTCAGTGTCAGCCAGTTTGCCGTGGCATACGGAGCTCCATCGCAGTCTTTAATACTGGTAGCATGCCGCGACAGCGTGGACGTGAACCGTATGTGCAGTTGACGGACTTTGAGCGAGGGCGTATAGTGGGCATGCGGGAGGCCGGGTGGACGTACCGCCGAATTGCTCAACACGTGGGGCGTGAGGTCTCCACAGTACATCGATGTTGTCGCCAGTGGTCGGCGGAAGGTGCACGTGCCCGTCGACCTGGGACCGGACCGCAGCGACGCACGGATGCACGCCAAGACCGTAGGATCCTACGCAGTGCCGTAGGGGACCGCACCGCCACTTCCCAGCAAATTAGGGACACTGTTGCTCCTGGGGTATCGGCGAGGACCATTCGCAACCGTCTCCATGAAGCTGGGCTACGGTCCCGCACACCGTTAGGCCGTCTTCCGTTCACGCCCAACATCGTGCAGCCCGCCTCCAGTGGTGTCGCGACAGGCGTGAATGGAGGGACGAATGGAGACGTGTCGTCTTCAGCGATGAGAGTCGCTTCTGCCTTGGTGCCAATGATGGTCGTATGCGTGTTTGGCGCCGTGCAGGTGAGCGCCACAATCAGGACTGCATACGACCGAGGCACACAGGGCCAACACCCGGCATCATGGTGTGGGGAGCGATCTCCTACACTGGCCGTACACCACTGGTGATCGTCGAGGGGACACTGAATAGTGCACGGTACATCCAAACCGTCATCGAACCCATCGTTCTAACATTCCTAGACCGGCAAGGGAACTTGCTGTTCCAACAGGACAATGCACGTCCGCATGTATCCCGTGCCACCCAACGTGCTCTAGAAGGTGTAAGTCAACTACCCTGGCCAGCAAGATCTCCGGATCTGTCCCCCATTGAGCATGTTTGGGACTGGATGAAGCGTCGTCTCACGCGGTCTGCACGTCCAGCACGAACGCTGGTCCAACTGAGGCGCCAGGTGGAAATGGCATGGCAAGCCGTTCCACAGGACTACATCCAGCATCTCTACGATCGTCTCCATGGGAGAATAGCAGCCTGCATTGCTGCGAAAGGTGAATATACACTGTACTAGTGCCGACATTGTGCATGCTCTGTTGCCTGTGTCTATGTGCCTGTGGTTCTGTCAGTGTGATCATGTGATGTATCTGACCCCAGGAATGTGTCAATAAAGTTTCCCCTTCCTGGGACAATGAATTCACGGTGTTCTTATTTCAATTTCCAGGAGTGTAGAATCGCTAGCTACACAGTATCATTTGTAGCAATATCAATATTGCTTAGTTGATGAGTAGTAATATAGTTTGTGTGTATGATTGTGTGAATGTTTACCACATTTAGTACGGTGCTTGGTTACTATGTGCTGCAGTGAAACAGTATATTATATTATTAGCAAACCTACATGAACCTTCAAATAATCGTTAACGTTTTCCTTGTTACCAATTTCAAACTATTAGTATGTGCACATAAAAGTGAAATAGTGTCACTGCGTATACTTAAAATTTTGTTATAACATGGTGTTGGGTAGTACGATGTTCACATCTTTTAATCAAGCAAGGTAAGTAAATAGCGTTATCAGGTGTGTTAAAAAAGTAACGGAAATTTTGTAATTTCACGTGTTATATTAGTACAAATTGCGCAGTTTTTTCGTCGTTGCGTTGATAAACACGTCTTGAAATTATCTGTGCATTTGCTGTCTTCCACAGATATGTGGCACAGTCGTCATACACACAGAAGGCGCTACACAGCAAGACTAACTGCAGAGAGGCGCAACATAGTTATGTGCAGAAGCCGCAGAGGGTGCACACATCACGTACTATGTTACGCTTCCGCTTAATGCCATCCAAATAGGTCCCAAGTAGAGTTGTGGTCTACCAAATCTGCGGTTCGGTAGTTGCGGTACAGTACGCAAATGACGTAGTAAATGGTACGATTACCGGTAGTTTTGGTAACAGTGATAAGGAAAGAAACATAAATGAATGTGAGACAAAATATGCAGCCAATAAGTTCTCTTCGTTTTTTGTTTGTTGGTCTGCACATAATTAGAACCGCACATCGTTAAGTGTTGGTCCGTTGTGTATTTTATATGCTTGCAGAATGTAAATTACATCATATAAGTAATAAAAATTATTTGATTATGTGACTTCTGCGCTTTTATGTAAGCGAAGCAATTACTTCTGAAGCAAGTGCAATTTACACACACAAACATAATATATTGTTGTTATTTTGTACTCAATAGGAAGTTCTTCATTATGATCTAAGCGAAAAGTTTCCTATTATTGACAAGTCCAGAAGTCGTTTATGATTAATATAAACGCCTATTATATAAGCTAGACAAAGTGCTTAAGCAATGCTTGATATGTTTTTATTTTGCGTTTTATTTAATTTTTCTATTTTTTTAGGACACTGATATATAAGTTTTGCTGCAACATTCCCCTGTTCACATTACAAATCAACAATTTTCGAGTAAAACTTGAAGTAAACACTGACAGTCTCAATTTTGGTATAAATACTGTTCATTTTTAAGTAACAGATAGTGGAATAACTATGTAGAACGTTGATGTCTTGACGACCAAACTCGCCTGATGTAAATCCTGTGGAAACCATCTAGTGGCTATCGGGTGCCATCACCGCGTACGCAATCAGCGGCTCGTTATTTACGCGAATTACATGAATTGTGTGTAGACATCTAATGCTGCATATCTCCACAAACCTACCAACAAACTATCGGATCCCTGATACGCAGAATTAGTGATGTATTTCGTACCAAAGACGGGCAAACAATCTGCTAAGCAGGTGGTCAAAATGTTTTGGCTCATTAACAGCAACTACTTTCGGTGGTTAGGGTTTCTCTTCCTGCCACTTATTTCCGTTTGACGCCAACGGTATTTGCCAAGTACTACATAAGAACCTGGCGACGAGGGAAAACGGAATATAGGAATAGTGTTACACATATTGGATAGTTAGTTTATTGTCAGCTGCCAAATTGGTTCCACGGGTTTTGGTATTACCAGCGATTTTATATTTTGTACAAAAATGGGTCAGAGAATTTGTATTAAATTTCGCTAGAAGAACGAAATTAACTGTCTCAGACTTTTGGAAATGTTAAACATTGCTTTTTTTGAGAATTTTATTAGTAAAACTAGGAACTAGCAATGGAAGAAGTGTTTCGAAGAGGGCAGTGAAGACAATGATGATGACGAGCGCCCTTTGATGATTTTTTTCGGATGTTATTGGTTTTTTTGTTTGTTTGTTTGTATATTTACATCACGCTCCATTACATACTGTTTGTATTACTGCATGCATGTGTGTGTGTGTGTGTGTGTGTGTGTGTGTGTGTGTGTGTGTGTGTGTGTCTGTGTCTGGTGCCGGCACCCAGCCCACTCCTCCCGAATAGGACTAATCGGTTCGTTAAGCTTAACTTCCACATCCGGCGGACGTATCGGCATCAACAGTGTCACATGCCCTCACTTCATCAGAAACTGCGGAGAGATTTGATATTCAAACCAGGACGCTGGCGCAAATTCTGGTGATCAGGAGCGTTATGCCACCACCTCTCCTGCCCTTGCCGTCCAAATAGTTGCAGAGGAAATTTTTTACACAGCCAGGTTTCGAATCAGATTGCTGCTGGATGGATGTTATGGGTATAAAATATGTGACGCAAAACTTGTTCCAGAATTGTCGAATTTCGAACAAAAACAGCGACGAAGGCAAGTTGGTCACAGAAGTCGCTAGATGAATACAACAATGATGCGTGGCAACTGACACGTCTCGTAACAGAGGATGAAACACGTGTTTACGGATATGACGTCCAAACTAAGGTTCAAACGTCCCAGCGGTGGCATTCTGGACGCCCGAGACCGATAAAAACTCGTCAGATGCCGTCAGATGTAAAGGTTATGTCCACTGCGTTCCTCGCAGAGCACCATGAATTCTTGCCACTAGGTCGAAGGTAAATAAGTACTTAAATGTTCAACGGCGTTTGCGTGAAGCAGTCAGAAACATATTCCCGGCTGCACCACGATAATATATCCGTTCCTACACCTTGCTTGTTTGTGATCTTTTTGATCAGAAACAAGTTTGTAGTGGTGCCGCAGCTTCATATTTGCCCGACAAGGCCCCACGTGACTATTTTTGCTCTCCAAAATAAACCGGAAAGGGCCGTCATTTTAGAAGCACACGTAACTTTAAAAGCACGTTGCGGAGAGAGCTAATAGCTGTCCTAAAAGACTAAGTACAAGAAGTTTTTCAGGATCACAAAAATTACTGACGTAAGAGAATAATATCTAATGGGGAAAATTTTGAAGAGGACAACATTCGTGTAGACGAAGGAAATTCTTTCCAAAACACAAAAATCCCCGTCTGCGTCTGCGACTCTTTCTTTCCACCTACACTTCTATCAGAGTTTACGGCAGTAAAACATCTGCAATTCATTATGTTCATTTACTAGATTTTTTAAGTCATTCGCTGTAGGTCGGCTTTATAGTTTACTCTATCCTTCGATTTTCAACAGTCTCCAGCAAAATCACATTTGAAAGGCTTCTGATCCTTTTATTTTTGCCTCCCCACCGTTCAAGTTTTACACCAATAAAGAACTTTACTTCAAACGTAGCTTTTGACCAATGTTTTACTGTTTTCAGGTTTTTATATTTCTTGATGTTATAAGGTGTTTCCTTTTTCAGAAAACCCGTTTGGCTTGAGCAGTCCTTTACTGTGTCTTTCAGACATCTAACTTCTTTACCTGTTCTACTTCTGACACAGCAAAATTCACCGATGTCTTCAAGAGTCTTTTCTTTAAGTGTAACATTTAGCCGTTGCAAGCGTACCGCTCACCGTAGTCACGGCGCTGTATCCTTCCCTTTACCGTTGGTTCTTTTTTAACAACAGCACGGCTGGTGCGGACGACAGGCGTTGTTTGAGTGAACCACGTGGAGTTTGTCGAGTCTGGGGCCGAAGCACGGACACGAGACGCGTGGTGGCGTCAAAGTAGCTGTATGACAGTAGCTGTATGACAGTTAATTAACATGGAACAGACGAAACGATATTACTAATCATGTACTTAGGCTGTATCTTACGTTTATTACATCAGAAAGCTGAAAGAATTGTCCCTGGTAAAGGACTTACGTGTATGAAATGTAGAAATGCGATTTCAGCAGTGTGTCTATAAGAGCCGAAATCATAGCGACTAATACTTGGTAATACATACCATAACTGTCTTGAAGCTTGACGTTAACCGTCGTAATTTAATACTTCACCAGTCATGAATAGTACATACTTGTACTAATGATTTTAACTCTGGTCGTGTTGGTTAAGGACACACAATCATACTTAAAAGCGATTGCGGCCAATGGATGTGAGTTTTGTTACTAATTAAACAGTCCGACTGCCGAAAAGTAATTAAACTGTGATTAGACTTGACTAGTAGAGAGTTTGTGGGATGCTGCATGCGCTGCTGTTGCGTGCACCACATCTTTAAGTTTCTTTACACTTACGTCAATATTACAGCACCTCTAATGGAATGTCAGTTGATTAGGAGCAGTTGTTCATAATATGCATTATTCATTTCTTAAAATGGAGTCCTCCTGTTTTCAATAATTCCACAGGAGTATTTATAGGTCCAAGTGATTGACCATTCTTCATATTAGCAATTCAGCTGTTTGCTTCCTCTACCGTAATGACCATATTCCGAACAGTCTCTTCAGTCTTAACGTCTTCTTCTCTTGTCTGCTGGGTTTATTTTCATTAGAAGATCCGTATAATGCTTTTTCCAGTTCCTTAAAAAATTAATTTGGTTACTGCTTTGTTTACTGGTGTCTTCCTCATATCAATAATATCCTCCACATTTCTGTCCTTTGTGATCCGCTTATATTACATGGTTTCCGTTTTCAAGAAAGAGAACAGAGAAGACGATAACTGCTACAGAGGAATTAGTGCGAAGTGCCTGACGAGCCGCCTATTTGGCAAAATGGTATACGAGGAAATAAGGCAGAATTTTGGCCACTGTATTGGGGAAGACCAGAGTGGGTTCATACAGAACAGATCCTATCTATGTAACATCTTCATTTTACAACAGCTGATGGAGAAATATATGACAGTAGAGAAGAAATTATACATTGCCTTTGTAGAGTTTATCAAATGCTTTGACACTGTTCCTAGAGCAAAACTGTAGGAAGTTCTGAAAGATATAGATGGAGATGACCATCTTTTACAGATTATTATTGACATGTAGAGAGATAGTAAGGCACAGATTAAAAGAAGGTCAAAATTATCAGAATCTGTTAATGCCACAAAAGGGCTGAAACGAAGTTGTAGTATGTGGAAGTGACTCTCCGAAGATGGAAGAACAGCCGTGGAAGAATGGGAATCATTGTTAATCAAGTGCAGCTATTTTGGTTAATATTTCTGATGATCAAGCCATTTTATCACAAGATGAATACAATCTAGAGTTCATGGTACGACATTTACATCAGGAATATCACGAATGAGAACTACAAAGGAGTCTAATAAAACCAGGACATTTGGTAGTCAATAGTGACACTAGATTTGAAGTTCACGTCAGTGACGATGCAGTCACGGAAAAGGTAGGAAAGTTTAAATATCTAGGAGCACATATGATATTGACAAAAATGGATCGGGTAATACAGAAGTAAAATACAGAATACAACAAAGCAGAGAAGTAACAGGGTGTATGAATTCTTATTGATGGGACAATAACATTTCTAACAACAATAAGAAAAGAATGGGTAGGCTTTAATGGTTTAAGTTGCCCCATGTTATGGATCAGAAACATGGATTTCAAACACTGACCTCAAAAGAAGAGTAACAGCTGTGGAAATGGATTATTTAGGAAGGAGCGACTGAATATCAAGAATATAGAAAAAAAAAGTGTTATAACGAGCGTAAATGAGGCACTGATAGACAAAATTGAAAGAAATTATGAAATTGGTATGGGTTTTTATTGAGAATGCTAGATCATCAGTGGCCACAGAAAACTTTTTTTATGGAAATCACCTGACAAACATAAGTTCGGTAGACCACAACGTTCTTGGAATGACCATATCATCAAAATAACGGAGCATCACGGTACGCAAGTAGGATGCCCTGAATAGAGAGGGTTTGGAGAACATAACAGAAATACAGCAAATTGTTGTTATTAATTGATCTTTAATAATAATGATGTTACAGACATCAGCTAGCACCTTCCCCATTTCATTAAATATCCCACTCAGTTCGTATTCACTTTCGGCAACCACTACCGTGTCATCACCGAAACATAATAAGCTAGCTGTGTATCCGCGACAAAGAACTCCTACACCGAGATAGTCGTTCTAATTCCTTCATTTTGTCTTTATTACACAGATTATCAGTTACTCAATAATCCAGATGACAGGACAGTTGCGATGAAACGCATTATATCGTATATGGTGGGGGGTAGGATGTAGGATGTTGTTGGACTGGAGTGGTGTGTTTATGTTACGGATGAGGACAGTCGTTTAAAATATTGTGGGATGGGCTGAACGTGTTACGTCAAGCTCAGTAAGTAAGGAACCATGAAATGAAGTAGGGACGAGAACTCAAATTCAGACATGTCTTGTAGCCATCAAAATTCATAATGCTGAAACGCAGCTGAATTCTGACGGAGCAGAATGATGGTTTTCCCGAAAATTTCAGCTCGTGCAGGGCATGAACTAGTACAGTGACGCGTGTGTGCAGTGCGGCCATAGCATGGGATGACCACCACCTTGTTAGCGTGGCCATAGAGAGTAAAAGGCCTCATCCACAGTCTTACACTTCTGCAGCTGGTGTGGATTTGTGTTGTCGATGGTAGTCGCTGCCTCCTAAGGGCAGTAGAATTACCGAGGCGTGAAACGAAATAATAAAATAATAATAATTATTTTTACTGTCGTTCATTGTTACTGGTTGTGGCATCTGTCGCAGAAGATATGACTGAGTAGTCATTGTCCAGTCGATAAAAAGGCAATAGATAAAAAACGTCAGCGTTATAGTGTTTGATGATAGGTGTACACTCATATTATTGTATTACGACCATAAGCGTAAGTCTGACGCGACAGAAGTATTTCCTGACTTTTTTTATTGTAGTTTCAGTGCAGGAAAACAAGCAAATAACAATAATGCTTATACAGCCCAGCCAGGTAAAGTGTTCGTTTGAGAGCCTCAGAATACTGTGACTCGGAAGGAATCAGACGGAGTTTTTCGTGTTCCTGAGTCAAATGAAACATGAACCTTCCTCTCCAGGAAGGAAAGACAAAAGAATAACGAAGAAAGGCGTCTCGGACATACGGATTGCCATGTAGTTTCACATTATACCATTAACCAATTCCTTTCCTTATTGGTTTCTCAAAGATTATAGAAAAGCTCACATCTACAGGAGTTTTAAGACATCTAGGTGGATATATTTTCAGCAAAAGACAATTTGGTTTTCTAAAGGGTCTGTCAACCGAATACACAATCCACGCTTTTATAAATAAAGTTCTGCCGACTGTAAATTATTTTGTGAACACAAAATACTATTAAAAAAGCTAACTTTTTAGTAACAAGTGGTGTAGCATATACGTGGCTACTGTCATATCTGAAAGCTAGGAAGCAGTGGCATTAGCAGTAAATTTTGTGTTGTGAGCATTCACGGTTGCAGAACTGTACCATGATGAGAAAGACCGCTTCAGATGTATGATAAATATTTACTTATTAATTTACTTAATACCCAACTACTGTGAAGAGTCAAAGAAACAGGTACACCTGCCTAATATCTATAGGGCCCCTGCGAACATGGAGAAGTGTGGCAACATGACGTGGCATGGACTCGACTAATGTCTGAAGGGAATTGACGCCATGAATCCTGCAGGGCTGTCCATAAATCAGTAAGAGTACGAGGGGGTGGAGATCTCTTCAGAACAGCACGTTGCAAGGCATCCCAGATATGCTCAATAATGTTCATGTCCGGGGAGTTTGGTGACCAGCGGAAGTGTTTAAACTGAGAACTGTTCTTGCAGCCACTCTCTAGCAATTCTGGACGTGTCGGGTGTCGAATTGTCCTGCTGGAATTGCCCATGTCCGTCGGAATGCACAGTGGTCATGAATGGATGCAGGTCATCAGACAGGACCCTTACATGCATATCACCTGTCTGAGTCTATCTAGATGTCTCAAGGGTCCCATACCACTCCAGCTGCACACGCCCCACATCATTACAGAGCCTCCACCAGCTTTATCAGTCTCCTGCTGACATGCAGGGTCCATGAATACATGAGTTTGTCTCTATACCGTACACGTACATTCGGTCGATACAGTTTGAAACGAGACTCGTCCGACGAGGCAACATGTTTCCAGTCATCAACAGTCCAATGTCGATGTTGACGGGCTGAGGCGAGGGCGTAAAACTTTGCGTCGTGCAGTCATTAAGGGTACACGACTGGGCCTTCGGCTCCGAAAGCCCATATCGATGATGTTTTGTTGAATAGTTCGCACACTGACACCTGTTGAGGGCCCAGGATTGAAATCTGCAGCAATTTGCGTAATCGTCGCACTTCTGTCACGTTGAACGATTCTCTTCAGTCGTCGTTGGTCCCGTTCTTGCAGGATCTTTTTCCGGCCGCAGCGATGTCGGAGATTGATATTTTACCGGATTCTTGATATTCACGGTACGCTTCTGAAATGGTCGTACAGGTAAAGCCCCACTTTATCGTTACCTCGGTGATGCTATGTCCCATCGCTCGTGCGCCGAATATAACACGACGTTCAAATTCACTTAAATCTTGATAACCTGCCTTTGTAGCTGCATAACAGATCTAACAACTGCGCGAGACACTTGTCTTATATAAGCGTTGCCGACCGCAGCGCCGTATTATGCCTGTTTACATATCTCTGTATTTGAATACGCATGCCTATACCAGTTTCTTTGGCGGTTCCGTGTAGTTTCACGGCTTTAGAGCCACGTTTCCAGAGATACTTCTGTATACCTTCGTTACTTACAGTACAATGATACAGGCTCTGCTTTTGTGAGATTTATTTTACCTTACCATGTGAACGTAGGCTTCATTTGTTTTATACTTAAACAGTTGATCTGGTTTATCACTTTATTGTTGTTCTTGAGCCTCTGTATCGGGATGATGTTCGCTGCATTCTGCCGTATTTTAATTGGACTACCGATCTCTGTTAATGTTTGAAATAAATCATGAAATAAATGTGACTACATAATTTTTCTATATAGTTTCGTGTACAGTTCAACTATATTTTTAACCGAAACAGGCTCTTTATACGCGTTGCTCTTGTTTATACACAGATGTTTCCCTGAAGATTTGGCTCTGATGCCGCGAAACGAGGTTAATCACAAATAAATATTTACCATACAGCTAAAGCGGTTTTTTGAATAATGATGTAACTAGAATTAGACAATATAGATGATATTTACGGTTATTGGACTCCTTCATAATGGAGAAGCGTCAAATGTGTAGTGCCACAAGGATTTATTCTTCGTCGTTTACTGTTCGTGATATCTGTAAATGACTTATCACAATTTCCAAAACTACAGTGCTATTTTACTATTTTTGCAGATGAAACCATCATTATGACATGGTCGTACGTGTGAAAACATTTACGGATCTATTAAAATATTTTCGTTGATTTAGTAAAAGGAATTAGTCTCATTGGACTCTCGTTACACATTAATAAAACTTACTGTATATAAGGAAACTATACACAAACAAGTGATGACAAGGAAAGAGCTTCGACCACAAAAGAATTGAAACTAAATATATTTAATTTGCTGCAACTGACAGAAATAACTGTAAAATGTGCCATATAGACAACAGAAATAGCTGAAACAATGAACTTGCTGAGTGTTATGATTGATTCGAGAGTAAACTAGTCTCTCATGTAATAAACATAGACAGGGGACTCAGATAATGATATTTGTCTTACGTATTATCTCTGAGGTTGAGAAATTAAACACAATGAAAGCATCATACTTCCATTTTCTAATAAGTTATGGAATTATATTTTTGAGAAACCAGTCACTAGCAAAGAGAATATTCTTGACCCAAAAACGTGCTGTAAAAATAATTAGTGGTGCAGACTGTAAATGTAAGTGCAGAAACCTTTCAAGGACACTAAAAATTCTTACTACTACTTCTCAATATACACTCCTGGAAATGGAAAAAAGAACACATTGACACCGGTGTGTCAGACCCACCATACTTGCTCCGGACACTGCGAGAGGGCTGTACAAGCAATGATCACACGCACGGCACAGCGGACACACCAGGAACCGCGGTGTTGGCCGTCGAATGGCGCTAGCTGCGCAGCATTTGTGCACCGCCGCCGTCAGTGTCAGCCAGTTTGCCGTGGCATACGGAGCTCCATCGCAGTCTTTAACACTGGTAGCATGCCGCGACAGCGTGGACGTGAACCGTATGTGCAGTTGACGGACTTTGAGCGAGGGCGTATAGTGGGCATGCGGGAGGCCGGGTGGACGTACCGCCGAATTGCTCAACACGTGGGGCGTGAGGTCTCCACAGTACATCGATGTTGTCGCCAGTGGTCGGCGGAAGGTGCACGTGCCCGTCGACATGGG
The DNA here is from genome assembly GCF_023864275.1 of Schistocerca cancellata. Taxonomy (NCBI): domain Eukaryota; kingdom Metazoa; phylum Arthropoda; class Insecta; order Orthoptera; family Acrididae; genus Schistocerca; species Schistocerca cancellata. The sequence continues at coordinate 380,572,215 of NC_064634.1, read as the reverse complement.
ACCGGACCGCAGCGACGCACGGATGCACGCCAAGACCGTAGGATCCTACGCAGTGCCGTAGGGGACCGCACCGCCACTTCTCAGCAAATTAGGGACACTGTTGCTCCTGGGGTATCGGCGAGGACCATTCGCAACCGTCTCCATGAAGCTGGGCTACGGTCCCGCACACCGTTAGGCCGTCTTCCGTTCACGCCCAACATCGTGCAGCCCGCCTCCAGTGGTGTCGCGACAGGCGTGAATGGAGGGACGAATGGAGACGTGTCGTCTTCAGCGATGAGAGTCGCTTCTGCCTTGGTGCCAATGATGGTCGTATGCGTGTTTGGCGCCGTGCAGGTGAGCGCCACAATCAGGACTGCATACGACCGAGGCACACAGGGCCAACACCCGGCATCATGGTGTGGGGAGCGATCTCCTACACTGGCCGTACACCACTGGTGATCGTCGAGGGGACACTGAATAGTGCACGGTACATCCAAACCGTCATCGAACCCATCGTTCTACCATTCCTAGACCGGCAAGGGAACTTGCTGTTCCAACAGGACAATGCACGTCCGCATGTATCCCGTGCCACCCAACGTGCTCTAGAAGGTGTAAGTCAACTACCCTGGCCAGCAAGATCTCCGGATCTGTCCCCCATTGAGCATGTTTGGGACTGGATGAAGCGTCGTCTCACGCGGTCTGCACGTCCAGCACGAACGCTGGTCCAACTGAGGCGCCAGGTGGAAATGGCATGGCAAGCCGTTCCACAGGACTACATCCAGCATCTCTACGATCGTCTCCATGGGAGAATAGCAGCCTGCATTGCTGCAAAAGGTGGATATACACTGTACTAGTGCCGACATTGTGCATGCTCTGTTGCCTGTGTCTATGTGCCTGTGGTTCTGTCACTGTGATCATGTGATGTATCTGACCCCAGGAATGTGTCAATAAAGTTTCCCCTTCCTGAGACAATGAATTCACGGTGTTCTTATTTCAATTTCCAGGAGTGTATATTTTCGCATATTTCTTTAATACCATTCGGTATTTTTACTAATGAAAAGTAAAAATACCGAATGGTATTAAAGAAATAGTGATCGTCACGAATGCAACATAAGGAGAAAGCATGATTTCCACAATGACTGTAAAGAACTGACGATGGTACCGAAGGATATGCAGTACACTGGCAGGGGAGTTTATAATGCTCTCCCTCCAGGTATTAAATGTAACTCTGATAAGAACACCACGTTTATGGTGTCTCTGAGGCAATTTCTTCGGTAAAGATCTTTTTGCAGTTTGGGAGAGTTTCCTAGTCACAATGAAAAACCCCCTAGAATTATAAAATTCATGTTCAGTGTAATATAATGTAAGATTAAACAATAATAAATATAGTCATGTAACATACATAATTCTTTTCAATGGTTTCCTCGTTATTTTTCACTTGCTTTGTCTACTATATGGTGTAATCTGTCATGTATAATGCAATATTGCTTTTGTATTTCTGTAACATTAGTACGTATAAATTGATTTGTTCAGAGAGGGCACACAAATTGTCATACAAGGAAAAAAAATGTACTGACAAAAATCTTCGTCAGGTTATCACAGATGGATCGATTGAGTAAGAAACAAATAAATAATAAAAATAACAAGTCTGACTCTTCGCTTATCAGGGCTATATAATTTTATAAAAAACTGGGAGGCGTTGTTATAAATGTTTCTAAAACTGCAACTGGAACCTAAAATAAGTACACGCAAACAACATCAATTTTCTGCTTTAGTCGCTCTTGTTATAAGTCCACTACTTGTTTCAATAGTCGTACCCTCATCATCATTCAGTTTGCGTGTTGCACTGTATCTGTGGCATGCACGCGCGACTTGTTTGTAGCAGTGTTGAGAGAAGAAGGTCATATATCGTCTAGAATGCGTAACAGAATGGAGACACTCGCAACTGTTTCTGTTTTATTATGCGTACATGGTGACACATAACCAACCATCTTGTCTGACTGCTGTCTGCCAGACGCGTCACAAGTGAATACCGCAACTGCAATCCAACAAGTTAACAGAATGAAATATACGTGATGATGACGATACCTGGCGCATCGAATTGCACAGTTGCTAAGACAGGTAACAAATGATATTAGTGTCTTAGTTTATCGACCCAGAAACGCTCCCTCCCCACCCCTCTTCCCCAAAACCATAATTCCTCAAATAAATCGAACTTCCATCTATAAGACATCCACTTCGCACATCGCAATATTTATAAAGTCCTATCTCTTGAGGTAACTGTCGTACAGTGATATGATTTTCAGGTACATTCAGTGGTATGTGTGAATACTGTCTACAAAATTTGTTGCAAATATAGAGTTAGTAGAAAAAAGTGTTAAGTTAAAGCGTCATCGCTGATGCTACAGTTCTACTGCATGAACAGCGGCAATGTAATAAGTGATAAACTTTTATTGAATCCGTTATTTTGTGGGAATGTCGGCGAGAAAAAGCTTCGAAAAGGTTTGGAATCATGTGTAAAAGTTACTGGAAGACACTAAGTTCTCTCTGTCTCAAATACTGAAATAATACGGTACGGGTAAATCGCACCTCATGAGTTACACTGCGTGAAAATATAAAAGCTTTATAACTTTAATACTTGGCTTCCTGTGATAACCTGTACCGAACGATTATAGTTCTTCATGCGTAGATTAAATGACAATTTAATTTTTAAATTTGGTCAACAGTTGTATGAATTACTGAAAATCCATTTTTTTTTTACCTGAAAGCCGTTCGATAGATAACCTGGGTCCAGATGATTGGCGACCGTTTTATACGTTTAGTAATATAGATTGCTGCCATAGAAAGTATTCCGTCATTTATTTATTTTAGAGATTTAGCTCGCGCAGCTCTATTGGAGATAATATGTCTTTGCCTTCATCTTATCTTTGAACTGATACCAGTTATAAGGGTGGTTCTCACTTGGGTTTAGCTCTCACTCATTGAGCCACACAACCACGCTACTTGGCGGAGAAATATACAATATTAAACTCCAAAAAATGCGTTTAGAAAACATTTATTTATTTATTTTCTTAAACCTTTTTTTTGTTTGAACATGAATTAAATGTATATTGTCTATTATACGAGAGGCGTTCAATGAGTAATGCAACACTTTTTTTCTGAAAGCAGGTCGTTTTTATTCTCGATTCCAGTACACCAAATTATTTCCCACAAGTTTGGCTTCCAAACCCCATTTTTGAACATAATCTCCGTTCAATGCGACGGCCTTACGCCACCTTACAGGAAAGACCTGTATACCCGCGTGGCACCACTTTATTGGTCGATGTCGGAGCCAGCGACTTGATGCATCAGTGACCTACATCCACGTGCTGCTACCCCGGAGTGCATCCTTCATTGGGTCATGCAGATGTAAGTCGGAAGGGGCGATATCGGGGATGTAGAGTGGATGAGGAAGAACAGTTCAGTGAAGCTTTGTGAGTTCCTCTCTCGTGTGCACAGATTCGTGTGAGTAGTGGAGAAGGAGGAGGTCGTTTGCATTTTTGTGGCGACGAACACGCTGAAGTCGTTTTTTCAATTTCCTGAGGGCAGCGCAATACACTGCAAAGTTGAACGTTGCACCATGATGGAGGACACCATCACTTCCAAGATTAGGGTGTGGGTTCTAAGTTTTTCTTCGTGGGAGAGGTGGTGTGTCGCCACTCAATGGATTACCATTTTGTTTCCGGTTCAAAGTGATAAACCCATGTTTCATCGCCTGACAAAAAACTGTCACGATGAACATCGTAACGCACAAGCCATTCCGCACAGATGATCCTTCGCTGCTCTTTATGGTCTTCTGTGTTAGGCTGAGAGGATCCTTGCCCTCACATACCTCTGAGTACCCCACCTTATGGACGAGTGTGTCAGCACTACCAGCAGATGCGTCAAGCTGAGAGACGAGGTGTTTGTTTGTGATCCGTCTATCAGCTCGAATGAGGGTATCTGCAGGGCCCAATGTTGGAGGAGTCATAGATATGTGCGTCCGGCCGGCACGGGTGAGATCGAACAGGTTTGCGTGACCTTCTTTCGATTATGGCAGACGCCTCTCCCAACGACTCGCCGTGCTTCTGTTTACTGCCAGCTCCCTTCAGACATTCTGCTAGTGTCTATGACTACGTGCGATGCTTTAGTTTTCTGCCAAAAGAAACTCAGTGGCAACCCTCTGCTTGTATTGCACCTCCGCTACAGACGGCACTTTGAAGGATACGTATAGCGACGCAACGTATCGGAAATACATGAAATCATAGCGGCTAAAGCGTGAATATTCAACTATTTCCTGCAACAAACGCTGAATTTTTACTGAAATTTTCCGAGAAAAAATGCGTTGCATTACATATTGAACGTCTTTCGTACTATTTCCCTAGTCTTCATTTTGCCTACTACTGTCATTCTAACATTTACATGGCTGCCTATAGTTTTCATATAGCACCCTCAGTCGGGTCTTCCATTACTGTGGAAGAAACAGAGCCATAGGTTTTCGTTATTGTTAGCTGACTAATTTTATACAGTTATCATTATACTGAAACTTCCTGGCAGATTAAAACTGTGTGCCGGACCGAGACCCGAACTCAGGACCTTTGCCTTTCACGGGCAAGTGCTCTACCTATATCCTTTCTTCCAGGAGTGCTAGTTCTGCAAGGTTCGCAGAAGAGCTTCTATGAAGTTTGGAAAGTAGGAGACGAGTGACTGGCAGAATTTAAGCTGTGAGGATCGGTCGTGAGTTGTGCTTGGGTAGCTCAGTTGGTAGAGCACTTGCCTGTGACAGGCAAAGGTTCCGAGTTCGAATCTCGGTCCGGCACACAGTTTTAACCTACCAAGAAGTTTCATATCAGCGCACAGTCCGCTGCAGAGTGAAAATCTCATTCTGCTATCATTATACTACTTGCTGATATTAGAACTATTACCACATCATATACTACTGCTATAAAACAGTGTAATTACTACAATTAAAAGAAGTGGCTAATAGTGCTACCATCACCTAGATGATTATTTATTTCTTTTTCAGCAAATGCTGCTAATACTACCGTAAATCATGGTACTATAAGTGGGTCATCAAAAAGTATCCGTCTGAGGGCATTGCTGCAACGTGTATGCAACGTAGCAAGACTCCGAAGCCAGTATATAAGCATCTGCTTGTAGGAAATGGATTAGTGTGGTATTGGTGTGTTTCCAGCATGCGTAAAATAAATGCGGAAAATTGAACTATAACGACGTTATTATCTAATGTGTCCAAACAAGACCAACGTACTGTTTTTCTTTTCTTGGCTGAGTGAAGAATATATGTGGGGTAGAATGTCTGTCGAAAACTACCAAGGGGCGCTGCTGCTTCATGATAACGCACGTCCCCATATCGCAGATATAACGCAGGTGTTACCAGCGAAAGTGGGAGACACTCGAGCACCCGCGCCATAGTCCTGATCTCTCCCCATGCGATTGTCACGCCTTCGGTCCATTAAAAAGGGTCAACAATTCCTGTCGGACGAGGGTGTACAGCAGAAAGTTATGCACTTTTTGACGCAGTAGGACACGGTGTTTTACCAGACGCTGTAAGTAGGCTGTTTAGGCTTTTATGTTGGTAACGTCACGTAGCGCTCTATATGAAAATCACTGACTGTGCTGTGTGAAGTCTATGGCTGGTTTGCATTGCTGGAATATTCGCTATTGTAGTGTTAGGCAGCTGGATGTGAACAGCGCGTAGCGTTGCGCAGTTGGAGGTGAGCGGCCAGCAGTGGTGGATGTGAGGAGAGAGATGACAGAATTTTGAGAGCGGACGATCTGGACGTGTGTCCATCAGAAAGAGTAAATTTTTAATACTGTATATAATGAATTTATATATATATATATATATATATATATATATATATATATATATATATATATGATGACTTTTGAATATGATTAAGGTAAATACATTGTTTGTTCTCTATCAAAATCTTCCATTTGCTAACTATGCCTATCAGTAGTTAGTGCCTTCAGTAGTTAGATTCTTTTATTTAGCTGGCAGTATTGGCGCTCGCTGTATTGCAGTAGTTAGAGTAACGAAGATTTTTGTGAGGTAAGTGATTCATGAAAGGTATAGGTTATTGTTAGTCACGGTCATTCTTTTGTAGGGATCATTGAAAGTGAGATTGCGTTGCGCTAAAACTATTGTGTGTCAGTTTAGTGTTGATCAGAATAAGTAAAGAGAGAAATGTCTGAGTACGTTCACTTCTGCTCAGCTGTTTGAAAATCAAATAACGTAAGAGGTTTATCAGCACAGTAATTCACTAATTTTTGTAAGGGGATGTTACAACGTGTATCTTGAACCTGGTGCGTCGTTGCGATGATTACCTCAAAGCTGACGGCAATTTTGCCTGATTGGCATACCGATTTTGGACTGTACGGCATTAAAACGGTAATTTATGTAACGAACACTAATACTAATGATTTGATATTTCTATTATGATTATAAATGATCAATAGCCGGCCGGAGTGGCCGTGCGGTTCTAGGCGCTACAGCCTGGAGCTGAGCGACCCCTCCGGTCGCAGGTTCGAATCCTGCCTCGGGCATGGATGTGTGTGATGTACTTAGGTTAGTTAGGATTAATTAGTTCTAAGTTCTAGACGACCAATGACCTTAGAAGTTAAGTCGCATAGTGCTCAGAGCCATTTAAACCATTTTAAATGATCAATATTTGTCTTCATTGTACTCTGATATATATACATACAGTCGCATACCCTGGTATTATCGAAATGTATCTAGTCTCTCTCTATCTCTCTCTCTCTCTCTCTCTCTCTCTCTCTCTCTCTATCTCTCTACGTTTCGTACCAGGTCGGCTACTCCGTCAGGTGGAGCAATATTTTGCTGGCTCCAGAATGCAAGGCAACTGATCAAAGAGTATCATTGATGTTTCACTAGTCCGCCTGCTTAGCCGGTTTGAAGATTTTCACCGTTCGGGAACTGGGTGTTGTATTGTCCTTATTATCATTTCATCCTCATCAGCGGCCGCAATTCGTCCAATGTGACGCTACCTGAAATAAGACTTGTACTTGGCGGCCGAACCCGAATGGGGCCGCCCGGCCACCAATGCCAGACGATCATTTCATTTCATTTGTTACTTATATTTCACTGATTCCTCTCGGTCTTCATGCGTACACTTGTCACCACTTCCCTTCATTCATTCCTTTATAGAACCACGTGGTCAAACAACTACCGGACTTCGTTCACGTTCCCTCTGATCGCATAGAGGTCTTACTCGTCTCTGCTGTGGTGTCTGTTGGCTACAGTTACGTCTTGCCTTTTCTAAGCCAGCATCATCTACAAGATACGAGGTTTGAAAGTTTACTTTTTCTCTGTAATGTCATAAACACTTTTACCTTTAAAGCTTGCCAAGCAGTCCTCGTTATATCTTCAACTAAGGGACATTCCCGTCGGACATGATTTGTCTGTCACTGCGCCACAGTCACAGCTAGTCGTTGCCTTTTACCAATTCTATTTAGATATGTGTAGATGTGGTGCTGAGGTCTCCGAGGCATAGTAGTAGAATTGCTCGCTGCACGTTTCCTACCGCGTATCCGTTAGAGCAGTGCGGTGAAATTTGGCGTTGATGGGCTATATGTAGCAGCAGACGACCAACGCGAGTGCTTTTGCTAACTGCACGACATGGCCTGCAGCGCTTCTTCTAGGCTTTGATCATTTCGTTTGGACTCCACACGACTGGAAAACTATGGCCTGGTCAGATGAGTCCCGATTTCAGTTGGTAAGAGCTGACGGTAGCTTTCGAGTGTGGCCCAGACCCACGAAGCCATGGACCCAGGTTGTCGAGAAGGCGCTGTACAAACTTGTGGCGGCTTCGTAATAGTGTGGGCTGTGTTTACATGGAACGTTCAACTGAACCGATAATTGACTGCAAATAGTTATGTTGGGCTACTTGGAGACTATTTGATCCTATTCACGGACTTCATTCTCCCAAACAACTTTGGAATTTTTATGGATGACAATACGCCATGTAATCGGGCCACAATTGTTCGTGACTGGTTTGAGTAACATTCTGGACAATTCGAGCTAATGATCTGGTCGTCCAGAACGTCTGACATGAATCCCATCGAACATTTATGGATCATAATCGAGAGGTCAGTTCGTGCACAAACTCCTTCAGCGGCAACACTTTCGCAGTTATGACCGGCTGTAAAGGTGGCATGGCTCAGTATTCTGCAGGGCACTTCCAAGGACTTGTTTAGTCGATGCCACGTTGAGCTGCGGCACTACCACGGGCAAAAGCAGTTCTGACGTGATTATTATGAGGTATCCCTTTACTTTCGTCAGTGAATATTGGAGCTTGCTCCCATCCTGTTTTGGTAAGTAGAGGGTTACAAGGAAGATTATGGACACATAAATGTAGCTCCAGATTCGCTCCCTCGAATTTTAATTACCTCTATCATTTGATGTTTCACTGTGCCACAGGACGATTTCGCGCTTGCGTGGATACCAATTACAACAACGATAAAGAGTCTGACAAATGTGTGTGGATATTTCATCACTGTATTGCAAGTACAAAATGAGAATAAACCAACTGGTGTCCGCAGTAATAACTTTGACGACTACGATGTGCTCATCACATACCTGAAAGCAGGTTTACTTTTGATCTATTGTTGAGTGCTACTGCTGCCGCCATTGGGCATCTCCCTTCTTTATGACTTGCGCTGTTGTTGACGTGGTAGGTATCCGAGTACGGTTCTTGCATAGAGATTACCTCCAATTTCTGTTGTTCGACTTCTTCCGTAATTCAGGTAGCACCGTCACACAGTGCATTGAAAAATGGTTCAAATGGCTCTGATCATTATGGGACTTAACTTCTGAGATCATCAGTCTCCTAGAACTTAGAACTTCTTAAACCTAACTAACCTAAGGACATCACACACATCCATGCCCGAGGCAGGATTCGAACCTGCGACCGTAGCGGCCTCGCGGTTCCACACTGTAGCGCCTAGAACCGCTCGGCCACCCCGGCCGGCTAGTGCATTGCATTCAGCTGTGCTATTGGTGACGACTGAACGTTGGACGATGGGTATGAAGGTAAAAAAGCGGGATGATTTTGTATGATCAAACGCCACGCGTCAATGTGTGTCTACGGGTTGCTTGTGTAGTTGTTGTAAATTAAATTCCTCTTCTATTCTTTTTGCACTCTTTTAGTTAATCCAGTAAGCTTGTTTGTGCACGTCGTTCACTGCTTTTAGCTAAATTGTGTCTATTAATTCGGGATAAGGAAACATAACAAAAGTTACCATGCGGTATTCCACATGCAGTTCTCAAGGTAATGTTTAGAGTTTGTTTAGAAAACAGTCTTCCAAGTTAGTGGTGCTAAATACGATGAATACTACAAGGAGCACCCAGTAAGAGATGTAATACATTTCTTTTTCTGAAAGCAGATTGGCTGTATTCTGGATTCCAATCCACCATGCAATTTTCCCACCTTTTTGGCAATAAAATACTATTTTTCGACATAATCTCCATTCCGTGCGACGGCCTCACGCCACATTATTAGGAGGGCCTGTATGCCCGCTTGGTACCACTTTACTGGTCGACGTCGGAGTCAATGTCTTGCTGCATCAATAACCTCCCCTTAATCCACGTACTGCTTCCCTCGGAGTGCCTCCTTTATTGGGCGAAACAGATGGAAGTTGGAGATCCAGAGTGTAGGGTGGATGAGGAAGAATAGTCCATTGATGTTTTGTGTGCTTCTTTCTGGTGTGCGACTTCTGTGAAGCCTTGAGTTCTAATGGAAAATGAGAAGTTCGTTTGCATTTTTGTGGTGACGAACACGCTGAAATGGTTTTTTAATTTCCTGAGAGTAGCACAATACAGTTCATAGTTGATCGTTGCACCATGAGGAAGGGCATCAAACCCTCTTCAGAGTCCCAGAAGACCTTCGCGATAATTTTGACGATTGAGGGTTCGGCTTCGAACCTCTTCTTCGGAGGACAGGCCATGTGGGGTCACTCCACGGAATTCCGTTTTGTTTCTTGTTCTAAGAGGTGAACCCATGTTTCATGGCCTGTGGCGACGTTAGAGAAAAATTGGCACAGTCGGCTTCGCAGCGCGCCAGTAGTTCCTCACAGATTGTCCTTCGTTCATCTTTATGGTCTTGTATTACGCGAGAGGAAACCAGTGGGCACACATCTCGCGTGAGAGTGTCCGCACGTTCCAACATTTCGGGAACACAACTGTGTGCGGCCGGCTGGCACGCAGGAGACCGGACAGCTTTGTGCTACCTTGTTGCGATGACAGACTCCTCGTCCAACGACTCACCGAGCTTTTGTTGCCAAGTTTCCGTAACATTCTGGAAGCACCTATGCATATCTGTGACGCTCTGGTTTTTCACCAAGCGGTACACAATTACCACTCTCTGGTTGGAATGCACCTCCGTTACAGACTCCATTTTCAAGGGCACGTATAGCGCCGCCACTTGTCCGAACCTCATAAAGCTGTAGGGACTGAAGCGGGAATATTCCCCGATATATCACAACAAATTCAGAATTTTTTCAACCGAAATTGGCCGAGAAAAAAATGTGTTGCATTACTTATTGAAATTCCTTTGCATCTCTTCCGAAGTCATTAGCATTTCAGTCGAGCAATCTCGCAACATGTCATTAAAGACAACCTGCATCAAAAGAGATAAATGTTGCAGATATGAGCAATTACGTAAAATCCATAGCGGATGCAATCAATACCCGCAACGTAATCACTTGTAACTGAGAGACGGGAAGAATTTCCAGGAAACAGAACAAAATAAGGTTAACAGTGTTATTAAATAATTTAGACAGAGCGAGGACACAGCTACTATGCAGAAATGCAGAGAGAGGAAAGTCAATGAATTAAAATGTGTTCATTTAGACAGAAAGACTCAGCGAAGGAAATACGTCGGTCTCCACAAACAGGAATACAGAACAGCTCCATTAGGAGGCAGTTACTTCTAGGAACAGCTGCGCCGGTCTCTTTTACAGCTGTCTACCGTAAGTACTTGCAGAAACGTAACGAACAATCAAGGTTGATACGTCATACTTCTTGGAATAACGACAGCGAAGCAATTTGCTCTTTCGCTTATTTCACAGTAGTGTGAATACACACAATCAAAGTACATAATGTCTACAAGCCACAGGTATTTTAAACACGCGCCGTTTATCTTCCTTGGAATCTGTTTCCAGATATTTTACGTAAATGCAGTGTCTAACTATAAGTTTGTTGCAGTAAAACAATTGCATAGCTATTTGACCGTTTCGGCGAATAAAATAAACTTCTGTTCCTAAACTTTGGTTTATCTGTATTTATATCGAATAATTTATTAAATTATTTGTCGGTTTCGGGTCCATAGACCCAAATGCAACATTAATAAAAAAAATGACACTAGTAAATTAAAAATTACTTCACTTGACCTTAATATAATGACAGAAAAAATTGATACCCCAAGAAGGATTTTTTTTTTTTTTTGTGGATTGTCTCATAATAAACATAATCTAAATCATTTCATTCAGGTACGGGAAACATGTCAAAATTATGGTAAAATTTCACCTTGAACATAGAAGAGCTGATGCTAACAAATAGCATCGTAATAATAATACAATTTTGTTATATATACATACAATCAAAACTAACACTTAATTACCTCTTTCTGAAATTATCATTTTATCGTCAGTGAATTCTTCTATTGAATAGTAGCATTTGTCCCACAGAATTTGCTGCAGTCTCCTTTTTAAAATTTCTGACTTCATATTAAATATGTTTTTGCCCTTTAACTCGTTACGTATTGCCATCACTGTTTACTGTGGAGTCCGTGCATATAATTTCAACTGCAGCTGGTGTGTGAATAGAATAAAATTATTTTTATTTCTCGTGTATGTGTGGTTAAAATGATTCTCCTCAAATAATTTTTGTCCGCTGTGTAGGAAAACCATAATTTTATAAATGTATATGGAGGGAACAGTTAGGATTTGTAGTCCCCGAAATAATGGGCGACAAGACTCTGCTGTGCGGCACACATGTATCTGACAATTTTATTTTGCAGTTTCAGTATCCGAGATATACTACTTGAACTTCCCCAGAAAATTATGCCTAATAACAGATTCAAAATAACTATAATAAGCAATTTTTCGTGTACTCAAGTCAGTGAAATTAGCTAGTATTTTCATTGCAAATGCAAAACTTCATAGTTTTTTGATAGGAAGTCAATACCTGTATTCTAGCTTACGTTCTTGTCCTAGGAATTTCAGCGTGTCAACTTCTTCCATATGTTAATTGTTATGTTGTATTTTAAGTTTCACACATTTTGACTGTTTGGTTTTTAAATGTTCCATATGGGTTTTTGCAGTGGTCAGTTTCAACCCATTTAACTGGAACCAGTTTTATAACGTATCCAGTGTGCTTACGATGGAACGCGGAATTTTTTCTGCATCGTCAACTTCAATGAAAACAGAAATATCGTCTGCAAACAGAACTGATGGGGAATTTATATTTGTGGGTAAGTCATTTAAGAAGAATATGGGAGGACGACGGTTCAATCCCGTCTCCAGCCATCCTGATTTAGGTTTTCCGTGATTTCCCTAAATCGTTTCAGGCAAATGCCGGGATGGCTCCTTTGAAAGGGCACGGCCGATTTCCTTCCCAATCCTTCCCTAACCCGAACTTGCGCTCCGTCTCTAATGACCTCGTTGTCGACGGGACGTCAAACACTAACCACCACCACCACCAGCACCACTAAGAAGAATATGAATAGGATTGGCCCCAAAATAGAGCCTTGAGGCACACCTTGTGATACTATAGCCCATTTAGAACAATAACTCAATGCATCTGAAGTGATAGTTCCCCCTTTGTTTTCTGTTGTGTAAGTATAATGCGAGCCGATTTAGAGCACTGTCCTTAATCCCGTATTTGTCTAATTTGTAGCTAAACAAGTCACGGTTCACGGAGTCAAATGCTTTTGTGACATCACAGAAGGTACCCACAACTTTACTCCTCTGATCCAATGATTTGCGTATCTTCTCAATAAAGTTATTCAGTGCATCGAGAGCGTTTTTTCCAGGTTGAAACCCAAATCCATTATTTATAATAATGTAATTTTTTACAGTAAAATTTTTGATCTGGTTTGAAACTACTTTCTGTAACACTTTTGACAGGAATGGAAGAACAGAAATAGGAAGATAGTTTCTCATGTCTTCCCTTTCTTGAACAGAGGTCTGACTTCGGCATACATCGGGGAAGCATTCCTGTTAAAAGAGGTACGGGAGATGCTATTATGTCACACACTGTTTTAATCACTTTAGAGAGTATCTCATCCCACATAGTAAAGTTGTTATTTTTTAATACCAACCAAAACATGAACAGTCACAACCGCAAGAAACTTCTTTTTTTATAAGGTTACCGGTTTGCGTCTGTTGTAGACCATCCTCAAACCTCACATTGAAATACGTACATGCAATAAAATTAGAGAGATGTAGTAATGTATAAAATAAATCTTACATAACAAATAAAAAAAGAAGAAATTATACCCAATGTGGTAGACGATGGCTGTGAACGGAGCAGGCGCTTCGACTCCACGAACGCTAACAGCTAAGGAGAACAACGCTTAAATACGCGATGCTCCACCCCCTGCACACCGAATTACATCAGCGACAGTCAATCAGGCAGCAGGACGTCAAACGGTTGTTACACTAAAGGACATACAAAATGGTCATAGGAAAGCTAACAACAGATGAAGAAATAGGTGCCTTATACAAAGTAATAGCTATAAACAGCATTACGTTAGTCTGCGATAAAAATATACGAGTATATATGAAAGTGATAACCGATCATAATCCGTTATAAGAATACCGTAGTTATCTGTGGGGATTTATCGTAAACTCGTATATTGTATGGCAGCAAAGATGGCGGTTAGGGGACGCTAAAGGTTCCCATTGAGACGGCGAGGTCATATCGATATGCACCATCTAGCAGGAGAGGACCTGACAGCTGTGACAGTGGCTGGATGTCTAATACGTACTGGCATGCAGGTCGACACGTAGAAACGCGTGCAAGTGATTGACTGTTGCTCTTAGATCGTAATGCCAGCGAAAATACAGCTTGACCGACGCCGTTATTTATCACTGGAGCGGCACGGAGGTGACGTCATACACGTTTCACAATTTCGACAGCAACTAGTTTTACCAACTATTGACATGCAAGTAAGACGACTGTCGTAAAAAGTGTCAAATCCCCTCGGTGCCGTTAACCAAGTAATTAACAAGATAACAGATGAAGTGATGATGATGACGATGTCCCATACTCCTTGATAGAGCGTAGGAGACCCGCACCGCCGTACTAGGCAAGGTCCTAGTGGAGGTGGTTTGCCATTGCCTTCCTCCGACCGTAATGGGGATGAATGATGATGATGACACAACAACACCAGTCATCTCGAGGCAGGTGAAAATCCCTGACCCCGCCGGGAATCGAACCCGGGATCCCGTGCTCGGCAAGCGAGAACGCTACCGCTGTGGACCAACAGATAAGTATGATTCCTGAAGCATGAAAAAAGAAACCAATTATGTTAGCCCCCAATGAAGCTGATTATTTGTTTCGTAAATTGCAACACTGTCACAGAAAAATTGACAAAAATGACATACATGTGCCAAATTTCTGACAAAATCGATAAACTTTTCAAAAACATCAATTTGACAATAGCCTTTGCTACTAGTAACCTTTCACAGAATAGACTGAAACATACAACTGGAAAATGAAATAATGCCTATCTTAATTCCAGTGTTTATAAAATATTACGTAAAAATTGCGACAAACAGTACATTAGCCAGACAGGTAGGAACTTCTCTACTCGTTGAGAGGAACACACTTGCAGTACATCTCGTAGTAAATCAGTATTTGGCAAAAACCTAACACATCACAGTCACTCAGAAGGATCTGTAATGAAAAACTGAAGAATCCTTCACAATGCACCTAAAGGATTGTTACTTAACACATTATAAGGGATAAAAATTTATGCTCATTACAAAAATAAACCCTCATCCATACTCAACGAGCAACTAGACTTCAGAGAAAAATATTTCTATGATCTTTTTGAAGAATGTTCCTGCTCTTCCCTTCCTTTTTATTCTTTTACTTTTTATGGAATGTCTTCATGATTGTAATAAACTTTGTGCGCTTTATTCTAAACGCTTGAATGCTTAGGTTTTTATACTTTTTCATGATTATCTTAAGAGGCCCAGTTAGTGGGCAGTGTCTCATTTCATGCAATATGATGGTTATGTTCTAGGTTAACTAAAGAACGCTTACTGCAGTTCGTATTTATTCGTCTTTTATTTCTCCAAATAATGATTGTAACTTCGTATTTATTGCTACTTTATGGACTTTTCGAGTCTGTAAACAACTACAGTCACAGAATCCTTTAACGTTTGACCACGCCGTCCCCATGGGAACCTTAAGCGTCGCTTAACCGCCATCTTTGCTGCCATACAATGTACGAATCTACGATAAATCCCCACACATAACTATTGATGTTCTCATAACAGATTATGATTGGTTATCTCTTTTATATATATTTTTATCACAGTCTAACGTAATGCTAGTTATAGCAGTTACTTTATATAAGGCACCAAGTGGGGTTGTTAGTACGCCCATCGGGCGCCTCCCCAGGTGGCGGATAGGGGAATGCCTCCTAGATATAGGTGGTACTGGGGAAATCAAATACCCAGGGCGGACCAAAAACTAACGAAATGTAGCGTCTGAACTCCTAGAGGAGCGGCTACAAACAGCGTCTGTTCTCCATGTTAGGAGCGGCTGAACACACACTCTGGAACTTACAATCCCAGTTTTAACCTCGGAATGGCCCAAAAAGCCATCTCCCCCCTGAATTTCAAACAACTATGCATGATGTCAATTTCTCTAGATAGAACTACTCCAGGAGGTAACCAATCTTCCGCCGCTAACAGCAGCGCAATCACGCCTAAGGATTCTGGAGAGCCTGAAGCACCATGTCGATCAAGAAATTCAAAATCCTCTAAACTGAATAAAAACAACGTAAATTTCTTTGGAACCCTAAATATTAACTCGCTCTTGAAGCCGGGAAAACTGAAGCAGCTCACCAAAGTCTTGAAGGTATATAAAATCCAAATATGTGCGCTGCAGGAAACCAGATTTACAGATGAAGATTTAATGGATTATGAAGGATACAGGATATTTAAAGGACAGAAAGGCTGGAACCCATGTGGAAGAGGCCTTCCCCACCTTGGAACAGGCTTCATCGTGAAATCTAACTGGGTAAACTCAATAACCGACTTCCAGTCACCTAATGAACGCTTGTCTTTTCTCACATTCCGCGCCCTAAATAAAACCTATACACTTATTAATTGCCACGCACCCATCAAAAATGACAATAAGAAAAACCCTCAGAAAGTAGATACATATTGGGAATCTCTAGACCACGAACTTTCTAAAATCCCAACATCAAATGTGAAAATACTGTTTGGGGACTTCAATGCACAAATAGGCCAAGAAAAAAAATACAAAAAAACAGTAGGAAACTACCCGGCTCACAAAAGGACAAACAGAAATGGAGAAAGATTAATAGAACTATGCAAGGGTCATAACTTAAAATTAATGTCTACAAATTTCAAAAAACCTCCTAAGAAACAGAAAACATGGAAATCACCAAACACAAGTATTGGAGAGTTCCAGATAGATCACATAGCCATCACACACTATAATCAAAAAGAAATAATGAATGTGAGAGTTCGGAAAGGGGCAAACATTGTAACTGACCACTACTTATCGACAATCAAATTAAATTTCATACCACAAAGAAAGAAACAAATACAAAACAGGAAAACTCAAAAGATAGACGCAAACATCTTGAAAGAGAAAAGAGAAGAATTCTGTCAAAACATAGTTATATGTTCGGATAAATGGGAAGATATAAAAGAAGGAATGATAAGATCTGCTCAAGAAGTCGCAAAAATGAAAAAGAGAAAGAAACACGAATGGTGGGATGAGATATGTGAGGAAGCAATAGAACAAAGGATGAAGGCATGGAAGAAATGGTACTCAACCAAAAGTGATAAGGACTACCTGGAGTTCAAACAGCAAAGATCTTCTACATCAAAACTCATTAGATCAGTAAAAAGACTATTTGAAAAGAACCAACTTATACAAATGGATAAAGATTTTAAGAGAAACAATAACAGATCCTTTTACAGCACATTCAGACAGAAACTACAAAAGAAACTACAAAAATATGTAGCACCAAATCTGTGTTTTAAAGATACCAGTGGAAAACTGGCAATGAATAATGAAGAAAATTGTGAAATATTAGCAAAATATTTTGAACAGCTCCTCAACTGTCAGGAGCCTATTGAAAAATTACCAGCCAGCACCCCAAACACAGTAAACAATAATTCTGAACCCTCATGCCTCATAGAAATCAGTGAAATCATTAAAAACCTTAAGAACAATAAAGCACCAGGGGAAGACATGATAATTGCAGAAATGTGGAAAAGTGTGGATAATACAACTCAAGAAAAACTACTGGGAATAATCAATGAGATTTGGAGAACGGAACGTATACCGGAAGAATGGAAAACTGATTAATCCACCCCATCTTCAAGAAAGGGGATAAAACCGATGCAAATAACTACAGAGGGATATCTTTACTTCTGGTAACGTATAAAATTCTATCTAAGGCCCTACAAAACAGATTGGAGAAACAACTTGATGAAGAAATTGGTGAATACCAAGCAGGCTTTAGGAAGGGAAGATCTTGTGTGGAGCAAATTTTAAACTTGAAGTTAATTATTAAATATAGACGATTAAGAGGAAAAGACATCTTTATCACGTTTGTTGACTTCAAGAAGGCGTATCACTCCGTTGACAGAACAACCTTGGTTAACATCCTTAGGGAGTTTGGAGCAGACAAGAAAACAGTCGCAATCGTCAAAGAAACACTTATGGATACATATGCAAAAGTAAAGTTCCGTGGTGAGGTATCCAGACCATTCAAAATCAGAACAGGATTAAGACACGGAGATGGGTTGTCACCTACCCTATTCAACTGTGTGTTAGAAAAAGTTATTAGAGAGTGGAGGAAGAAAACGACTGAAGAAGGAATACAAAAAATCAGATTAGGAAGAATAAAGGATGGATTAGAAGTAGATTGCCTCGCTTTTGCTGATGACTTAGCGATTCTGGCAGGAAGTTTGGAAGAAGCAGTCAAACAGATCAATATTCTGAATGAAACAGCAGAAAAAGCAGGACTGAAAATCTCCTTTGAAAAGACAGAGTACCTAACCAATGTAAAAGAGGCACCGAACAATATGATTACAAAGTATGGCCAGATAAAGAAGGTTTCTAATTTCAAATATTTAGGGGAAATCATCCAGCCCAATGCTTCAGATAAAGAAGGAAATAAAACAAGAACAAGAAAAATGGAAATGGCATTCCAGCTAACAAAGAATGTGTACAAGAAGAAGTCAGTATCAATTAACGCAAAAATAAGGCACTACAACACTGTGATTAAGCCAGAGTGTCTGTATGCATCTGAATGTTTAGCAATGAACACTAACAAGGAAATGGAAGCTATAGCAAAAAAGGAGCGAAAAATCATTAGAAGACTACTTGCGCCGAGGTTTGAGAATGGGACTTGGAAGCTTAGAAGTAATAGAGAAGTGTGTGACAAAATTGAGAAAGTGGGAGATACTATGAGGAAGAGAAGAGTAAGCTTTTACGCCCATTTGAAAAGAATGAATGATGAAAGGCTGACAAAGAAAATATTCATGTTTTTTGACAAGAACCCCAGAACCCAAATTACCTAGTTCAAAGAAGTCAAAGCAGACTTAGAGGAGATGGGTATAGAAGAAGATGATATAACCAACAGAGACTTAATGAGAAAATTCAACATTTTGAAGGATTTGAAGTGAAGAAGAGAAGAACTGGAGGAACAGTGTGGACAGAAGACCGAAGGGAGCAGCACAGAGAGAGGATGAAGACATATTGGCAGAAGAGAAAAGAGGAGGAGCGCAATAGGAGAAATGTACATTGAAAAATAGTTGTTTAACGCGGTCCCTAGACGGCCAAAATCGGAATAAAAAAAAAATAAGGCACCAGTTTCTTCATATGTTATTGACTTTCGTGTGACAATTTTGTCTGTAGCGTTTGACGTCCTGTATGCCTGATTCGCTGTCGCTGGTGTAATTCGGTGGGCAGTGCGAGGAGCATCGCGTATTTAAGCAACAGCTGCGTTGCTCTCCTTAGCCGTTAGTGTTCGTGGAGCTGAAGCGCCTGCTCCGTTGGCAGCCACCGTCTACCATCATGGGTAAAATGTCTTACTTCATTATTTGTTATGTAAGATGTATTTTATATATTGCTACATTGTACGTGTTGTAGTGTGACGTAAGGATGATCTAAAACATATCGAAACCGGTAACCTCATAAAAAAAGAAGTTGCTTCCTGTTGTGACTGTTCATGTTTATTTTTAAGTAATAAAAAACCATTGTAGTCCAAGAGAATTGTTAACGAAAATTACAGAAAAACTTTAATTTTATCTTTCTCTAGCACTCTAAAATAGCAACTATTACAACATTTCGGTCCCTCAGCTCGGTACAGCAGCTTTCAAATATACACTCTCCATTCAAATGATTGAAATCATTTCTTATTTCATATTTTATATCAGAATGAGTAATTATGCAAGAGCCTCCATGTGAATCCTCTCCTCTTCAAAAGCTGTTGGCTAATTCGAAATTTTCAATTTTATTAAGAATTTTAATGTTGTCGAATGTAAGCCAATGTTCATTGAGGCAAATACTTTGATATTTCTACATTCAGATAGAATAATCTGTGATTCGTCCACTTTATGACTTTTGTTTGAAAACTCAACACTAAGGCCGTTTATATTAAACTGCATTATGTAGGTACATTATTTCCTATTTATGGTGTGAAGCATACTCTTTCTCGCGTGCCGTTTCGATCTTGCCATTTTTGGTACCAAACACTGTATCTCATTCCCATCATTTCTTATGTTTCCACTATTTTTCAGAGTATTAGATGTTTCAGTGAACATTTTAATAAGAATTTTGGATCTAAATCTATTTAAATGAAGACCAGCTTTAGTCTAACATTTAGTGCTTAAGAACTTATTCGGATTTATGAACACAGCTCCTAGATCGTCACAGTTTTCGTTTAAATCATGATTTATTCTCTCTATATATCGATCACTGACTGATATTCTGTAGATAATACCATTCACTATGATTCTAGACGTTCCGTAGAGGTTACTGGCATTCGAATTAAGTTTCTTGTTTCACTTACAATTTCCTCTTCAGTCTTGCTTCTACGATGAAGACTCCTTGGTAATCCTTCCGAGATGCCTCTGCAGAACCATCGTGCGAGCTATGTGTAGTGTAAAATTGTTTCTTCAACTGGTGGGTCTTGATTCCTGGACGAACGTCTATTGTGGAATTTGACAGTAGAACATCCTTCAGCAGAGGATCGCCTATAACAAGAAATTCACTTCGTTCGGTCAGTTTTTCGTTATTGAGACATTTCGAATTCTTTTTACTGTGTGTTACACTTGTCCACTCATATTTATTTTTGGTTCTTGAGACTTCTGCCCGAGTTTCTTCCGTAGGTGCAGCAGCCTCGTTGTTTGAGGAAATAACTGTACCATTTCCGCCTGTTTTTGGTGTTATTTCCGTCTATCGCCTAAGCTGTTTTCGAACAACTTTTTTCCCCGCGAATCGAGTCACGCGAAGCGACCTTAATAATTTCTTCCTGCGGACTCATTGTGGAAGCTTGTTTTGTGTTTTCGTCCTGCAAACAGTCAAGGCATGACCAGTGCATATTTTCGCACACCCTTCATGCAACTAGAAGTTGCACTTCACACATATGATTCCTTTTGCAACCCGTTTCTTACACTTTTTACACGCTCCACAATTTAACTTTTTCATGTTTACGAGCGGTGTGTCACTGCGCTTTTCATTGGGCGCCATCTTGTGTAATACTAAGTTCTGCGACATACATGAAAGTTGGTAGGCTTATTTCTACATCTCTAAGATGATGTCTATTCAAATTTCGCACCAATCGCATAAGAGTGGCGCCACTATGACGATGAAAATCCCGTTTGTTTGAAATACACGATGTAACGGACGTGAGCGTTAGTTATCATTGGGATTGGACGTGGTGAGTTGGTGTTAGTCAAGAATGTCTTTAAGACGACAAAGGCGCCTTTATCAACATCTCACTGAGTTTGAACGAGATCGGGTAATAAGGCAACGAGAAGCCGGATGTTCCTTCTGCGATACTGCGGAAAGACTTGGCAAGAATTTAGCCACTGTGCATAATTGATGGCAGCGTTGGTCAGGAGAATATACGCTCGCAGGATGACCGGGCTCCAGACTGTCACGTGACATTAGCCGAGAGGGAACACCATCGTGTTCAGCATATGTACCTGGTGCATTGTACTGCATCTGCAGCAGCAGTTGGCATGACAGTGACACAACGGACTGTTACAAATCGATTAGTTCAAGGATAGCTCCGAGCCAGACGCCCTGTAGCGTGCCTTTCACCGACCCCAAACCACCGCCATTTGCGGTTTCAGCTCTGTCAAGCGAGAGCTCATTGGAGGACAGGGTGGAGGTCTCCAGAATGAAATTTTCACTCTGCAGCGGAGTGTGCGCTGTTGTGAAACTTCCTGGCAGATTAAAACTGTGTGCGGAACAAGACTCGAAGTCAAGGGCTTTGCCTTTCACTGGCAAGTGCTCTACCATCTGAGCTACCCAGGCACGACTCACGGTCCGTCCTCACAGTCTTAATTCCACCAGTACCTCGTCTCCTCCCTCCCGAGCTTCACACAAGCTCTCCTGCGAACCTTGCAGAACTAGCACTCCTGGAAGAAGGGATATAGCGAAGACATGGCTTAGCCACAACGTGGGGGGTGTTCCCAGAATGAAAGAATGAAAAGCGACACAGTGCGGATTTTATTCTGGGAACATCCCCCAGGCTGTGGCTAAGCCATGTCTCCGCAATATCCTTTCTTCCAGGAGTGCTAGTTCTGCAAGGTCTGCAGGAGAGATTCTGTGAAGTTTGGAAGGTAGGAGACGAGGTACTAGCGGTATTAAAGCTGTGAGGATGGGTCATGAGTCGTTCTTGGGTAGCTCAGATGGTAGAGCACTTGGCCCCGTAAGGCGAAGGTCTTGAGTTCGAGTCTCGCTTAGGCACACAGTTTTAGTCTGCCAGAAAGTTTCAGGATGGAGGCCTGTTGCGTTTTCTGATGAAAATTGGTTCTGCCTCAATGCAAGTCATGGCCATGTCAGTTGAGGGCCTGGAGCCAGCCTGTCTACATGCTAGACACACTGGACATACGCCTGGAATTATAGTCTGGGTTGCAGTTTCGTATGACAGCAGGAATGTGACTTCATTCAAATTGTTTTATCCTCAAATGTTATTAAATATGGCACAAAACTATTGAAGGGTATAGATATGTCTTACGCAGCAGATAGACACAAAGACCAGACGCGAAGCCTGTCATTGGCGTAAAACCTAACAGGCAAATTCAAACGCAAGTCTTTCATGTTATTACATAAAATCATACATAACTATATTTAAAACTAAATAAGAGTGTTAGTTTTTATTTTGGAGAAAAAACTGCTAAATGTTTGTAGTACCCTGAACCACTAAAGGATCTGCATTATTTATGTAAAAAAGTAGGGTTTCTTAGTGGCGTGAGCCGAGAAGTGGAAGAGACACGAAACTGGGTCGTTCGTGAGGGAAGCAAGCAGTAGATGTGGTGGCAAGCCACCACGTGTAGGCGAGATACGAGCCACCGGTAGCAGCAACGCAGCATCCAAGTTCAGCTGATCCTGCCATTATATGCCACGGATCAGACGCCGTTCTGGAGACTCCATCCAAAATTATTAGCTAAGGAGAACCCTGGAGATACGGGAAGATTTCAGTTAGATTACATAATGGTCGGGCAAGAATCGGAAATCAAATACTGGATTTTAAGCATACCCAGGAGCAGATAGAGACTGTTCACAATTTACTAATGATGAAGAGCAGGTTGAAATTTAAGAGACTTGCCGGGGAGAATCAATTCTCAAAAAAGTGGGATACGGCAATAGTAAGGAATGAAGAAAAGTTTTGAAGCTATAGATAATGTGATAGTAAATAACTCAGTTGGCATTTCAGTTGAAGGGGAATGGACATATCTAAAAAGGGCAGTTGGAAAGAAAATCATACACAGAAGGAAGGTAGTTCCAAAGAAACTATGGGTAACAGAATAAATACTTCAGTTGATCAACGAAAGAAGGAAGTACCTAATTATTCAGGGAAATTCGGAAGTACAGTAATACAAGACACTTAAGGAATGAAATAAACAGAAAGGGCAGGAAAGCTAAGTCGACATTGCTGCATGAAAAATGTGAAATCTAAATAGCAATGATTGTCGGGCGATACACGGCATATAGCATAGTCAATCAACCTTCGGTGAAATTAAAAGCAAGATAGCAACACTACGAGTGGAGTGGGAGTTCCACTGTTAAACGCAGAGGAGAGAGCGGATAGATGGAAAGAGTACTTTGAAGTCTTCTATGAGAGAGAGGCCTTATCTGCTGACTTGATAGAAGAAGAGGCAGGTGTCGATAGTGAAGAGATAAGGGAATCGTTATTAGAATCTGAATTTAAAAGAATTTTGGCAGACTTAAGATCAAATGAGGCAGAAGGGATGGATAACACAGAAATTTCTACAATCATTGGGTGCATTGGCAACAAAAGGACTACTCACGTCGTTGTGTAGGATGTACGAGACTGGTGCTATACCAGCATACTTTCGGAAAAACTTCATCCACACAATTCTGAAGAGTGCAAGAGCCGACAAGTGCGAGAATTATCTAAAGGATCAATATCTGAAAGTAAATAAATGTTCAATGCACTTTATGTGCATTAAGAACTATTTTTATTGTATATCAAAGTAATAATTACATTTTGTGTCCCACAACTACAACATTAATATAAATGTATGAAGCTGACGATTAGCTTTACAATGTGAGGCATCTTGAGTACAAAAATGGATCAATAAGTGTGGAGAGCTCCGAATGAAATAAGTATGTCAATACGTACTTTTGCTTTCTCGTGAGAGTAGCTTGAGCGGAGGCCATTAATTTTCTTTTTTATGTCGTCAACCGTGCACCAGGCCCGTATCTCACGGCTAATGACCTCCGCAAGTTTTTGTGCCTCACGCTGTAAAGCGCATCGGCTTCATACATTTCTTTTAACTTTGTAGCTGACGGCACACACGACAGCCATGTCAATACTGGTGACAGAACGCTGCAGCGCTGCTAGCGCTCCAAGTGGTAACATTCCACAATGCAGTGACCAGAAGACAAGCGACTTTTATGATCAAACCTACGGTGAGGCCCTAGATTTGATCATATTTATTTGACAACAGATGAGATTTAACAAAGTTCCCTATTACACCATCACATTTCTTTGACATAAATATTTGACATATCAACTCTGACAAAGAAATATGATAGTGTAATACGAGCCTTATCAACGTTGTGACGAGCATGGGACCATGTTGCAACATCGCAAAGCGAGCGTTGCCGTCCGTAGTGATAGCACACCCTAAGAACCACGTTCCGCTGTTTGTAATCTCTACAGGACCACCACGAAGCGCAGCGACTTCAGTGTAATTATTGTCTTTGAATGAAAGTGTCGTTTCTGTTTTTCTCGTTGCATATATCTTTGAGTTACCTTCTGTACTATGCTAAAGCAGTTCTTTGTATGTATGGTCGAAGTTTTCATCGAGCTATGTTACTTGGCAGTGAAACAACATGCGAAAGTTACTTCGGTACTTAAGCTTTGTACACGAGTTTAAATTAGTGACTCTGTCCCCATCGCAAACATTCCTCCGGAAAATTCAGCGGTTAGCGATACCAGTGCAATTAGGGAACTGTGCGACATCATATCGGCGAAATCACTGCTATGAAGACGTATCAAGTACGAGGACTTTTTAACTACATAGAAATGTGACAAGCATACTTTATGGAAATATACTTAACCACCTGAATTAACCTTTGCTTGGTTAGCTGTCATTGTTTTAGCTTCCTACCACTACGTCAGTTACTATTTTTGTTCTCAATATTTCAGTTGTAAAGCTAATAAGGAATTTATTTTTCATTTCATTCGTGTATATACGACCTTGTTTTTTTCCGCGAAGTCGAGAGTCACCTTTCAGCATTGTTGGCCGAGGAATTATATTCAGAGCGCAGGTTAATGTAGAATGTAGCAATGTTTACTTTTTGGACAAGTCCCATTCACCCGCTGTGACGAAATATAAGCTAGAGTAGGAAAGGCTAAATAGTGAAATTAGTGGCAGTTGTGGCCCAGTCTGTTGCCTAGGAGAGAGATTTTTTGTATGGTGTTTATGACCACCTTTTAGCGGAAACAGAGTACTAGCATCATACATAAAACTCGCATTTCTGTCGTCAATAACTTTTGTTTTGACCATGCAGTATTGAACCTGACTCAATACCGTAACAAAAACGAAGTCCAGTTACCAAAAAATTGCTGCGACTAGTAGGAAAAGCCAGTTTTTGTGTCGCACAGAGAATGGTGCATTATAGGGTCGCGATTTAAATATCATGAGTGTAAGCAAGTATTGCAACACTCGCGGCCACAGGCAGATTCCACGCCCTCTTGGCAATGTCTATCATGTGAGAAAAATTGCGTGAAGTACTGCTTCACAGATTTAATCAAAAACGTTTATTGGCGGACCGGATAAATCCTCTTCACTGCTATACGTATAAAGACAGTTCAGTGGTCGCCAGCCTCAGTTTGACCCGCAATACAGGGTTCAACTTCGTACGGCTCCAATGTCAATAACTGAGAGCCACTGCCAGAAACATTCTGAGATCCGACTACTGGACTGAAATTTGCACGCCACTAGCAGTCCAATATAGCGCCTTCAGCTGCCTCCTAGTAACTTCCGCCGGTAATGTAGTTCAGTCAACAGGTAAAGAGTCAGACAAAACACGACACTCATATTTCTACGGAAGAAAATATTATTTATCGGCTTCAAAAAAAACGTCGCCAGGTTCGTATTGTTTAAGAGACACCACCGACCAGCTAGCTTCTTGGCTCCAGAAGATAATTTGAGGTCTCTTCCTGTCGAGCGTTTGCTCACTCTTTAAATGACAACGACCACGCTCACCTAGAAAACTGGAATGACTCCATCCGAAATTCAGGCCCGCTCACGGAAATGCACTTTCGGAGACTCTCGATTTGCCGTACGGCACGAAACAACTCGGCTGAACGTGAACAACCACCTTCTCTCGTCTTCTAAAATACACTACGTAAGAACCACCTCTGCACCAGAGGGCTCACGCCACGTACTCCACACGACGGACGGTTGCCGTGATTTCGCAGTTCGGCGAAGCCACTACATTATCTAACACACAGCCCTTCTAGCCTGTCAGTCTCAGGAGCAGGATATGGGCATTGGTCATTTTGTGGTCTCGGTCATAGCACTTCTGTAAAGTTAAGCGCAAATTGAGACGCATATAGCACGTGTGGACTGCGCGACGTGCTCGTTCCCCACATGCCGTGCGGTCTTGCTCATACTGAGACACATAGACATTCTTTGCACGCTCTCTCTGCGCTGATAGAATCAGAGCGTTCACCCTGTAATCTTTCTCAAATGATATTAAAAAAATTTTTTATTTTTATTTTGCTTGTAGCCTTATATACCAGCTTGATAGTGAAGAGTCCATCTGCTCGCTAATGGTCATACTACTTATGATTTTTTGCGTTTAAGTGAGACGCTTTTCGAAATTCATGAAGTTTGCATTGAATAACAGCGGTCGCTACGATTTTGCTTTTGTTGCTTATTACACCATACGTTGCTACGTATGAAATTTACTAAATATGTTGAAATTTTCATTATACTTATCATCAGGCTTCTGTCTCCAATCTTGAGAAAATGGATTTTATGTATCGCGTTCACTTTCGATACCACGTGCGCGAGAAAGAAATTTTCATAATATCCCTGATATCTCTAAACAGGCCGAGAAGTCTAAACGAGATGATAGCATGCAAGGACGAAAGTATTTGGCCAAATGGTTAAAACATAGAACTTCTTATCTATGGCGATAGATTTTTTTTTCAATCCAGTACTGTAATTTTCAACAGTCATCAACAACTAAAGTAAAGATAATTTCCGAGTATGAAAATAAACATTAAATTTCTTCTCTTATGTTATTGAAAACCGACATAGTGAGTTTCTCCGTAAGCTATTGACCCCTCTGATCGCCAATTGCTTGTTTAATGAGATACTCTGTTTCAGAATTCTGTCCACAATAGCAGCTGCACGGTGCGTTTCTGAAAATCATTGTGTGTTTCGGCAAAAGAAGCACAATTAAACCTGGCAACACGTGAAATGTAGCGATTACTCTTAATGGTGATAAGTCTTCGAATGAGAAAATGTTAACAATTTACACAAAGATAAATCGCAAATTTTGCTGCGATTTTGGTTGAATCCCCGTAACCCGTTGTGTTTTTAGCACCGAACGACTGGAATGGAAACTTGCCAAAGGGTTTCAATCCTGTTGTTCTTCATGTGAGAGATATTAAAATAATGACGAACGAGCCCAAAGGCGGAGTGGCGCGGACATGCCAGACGATGGTTACTTACCTACGGCTCGCTAAATTTGCAATGTGTGATTAACGAATAGCGTAGTTATTATTGAGAAAAGTAAACCATTGATCTTTCGCACAACACGATGGTCAGTGTACTATCAGCAGCTGAGAATAATGCGTGCGACATGTATATCGAAGCTTGCGCCTTGAGTGGATTTGAGTTCACGTAGTTCGAAAAGACATTGTCATCATTGTAGGCCTGCCTAGTCAGCAACACATTTCAGTAAGAAAAATATATCATACCACCAGACATTTCCAGGAAACTCATACTTTCAGAATACTACCGACCATATTCTTAATTCACACCCCCCCACCCCTCCCTCCAAGAACCATGGACCTTGCCGTTGGTGGGGAGGCTTGCGTGCCTCAGCGATACAGATAGCCGTACCGCAGGTGCAACCACAACGGTGGGGTATCTGTTGAGAGGCCAGACAAACATGTGGTTCCTGAAGAGGGGCAGCAGCCTTTTCAGTAGTTGCAGGGCCAACAGTCTGGATGATTGACTGATCTGGCCTTGTAACACTAACCATAACGGCCTTGCTGTGCTGGTACTGCGAACGGCTGAAAGCAAGGGGAAACTACAGCCGTAATGTTTCGCGTGGGCCTGCAGATTTACTGTATGGTTAAATTTTCTGTCGTCCTCTTGAGTAAAATATTCCGGGGGTAAAACAATCCCTCATTCGGATCTCCGGGCGGGGACTACTCAGTAGAACGTCGTTATCAGGAGAAAGAAAACTAGCATTCTACGGATCGGAGCGTGGAAAGTCAGATCCCTTAATTGGGCAGGTAGGTTAAAAATTTAAAAAGGGAAATGGATAGGTTAAAGTTAGATATAGCGGGAATTAGTGAAGTTCGGTGGCAGGAGGAACAAGACTTTTGGTCAGGTGAATGCAGGGTTATAAATACAAAATGAAATAGGGGTAATGCAGGAGTAGGCTTAATAATGAATAAAAAAAATAGGAATGCAGGTAAGCTACTACAAACAGCATAGTGAACGCATTATTGTGGATAACATAGGAAAGAAGCCCACGCCTACCACAGTAGTACAAGTTTATATGCCAACTAGCTCCGCAGATGACGAAGAGATTGCTGAAATGTATGATAAAAGAAATTATTCAGATGCTGAAGGGAGACGAAAATTTAATAGTCATGCGTGACTGGAATTCGGTAGTAGGAAAATGAAGAGAAGGAAACGTAGTAGGTGAATATGGAATGGGAGTAAGGAATGAAAGAGGAAGCTGCCTGGTAGAATTTTGCACAGAGCATAGCTAACACTTACAAGGGAATGGTCAGACTTGTCATGCCGAAACATGTACTGATTTTTTTAGCACTGTTATTTAACTGTGCAAAAGGTCCGTTTGCAAAATTGTAGCTGCTGACATGAACTGGAAGTCCCTAAAAAAGAATCACTAACATGGCTGTGTTTCCTGCTTGGCGCTTGCAGTGACGGCTGGCCACCCCTGGAAATGGCGAGTCGCGAGCGTTGTGCGCATGGTCGGGAAGTGCGGCCGTCTTATCGCGGCGTTCACTAAAGAGGAATATCGCTGCACGGTTTTGGTGGAAAGGGGAAACGAATATTCATTTCTGTGGCATGCACGTCCTTTTAATTTCTGGTACGTATTTCGAAACATACCGTCCTGAAACTGGTTAGAGATATGAAAGATGTTCTGTACATGTTCATCTATACTCCGAAGCCACTTTACGGTGAACATTCAATCTCCCCTCACAGGTGATGGCGAAACCTGTAAATATTTTGCTGCTTGCCATGGAGATATACCACAGACGCCAAATGAAGCAATCAACAGAAAACACGCTTGAAGACTATGTGTTGTGCGACATGGTTGTTAAACTTCTAGACGAGCATGTAAATGGCGCAGACATGTGGCTAGAGCCGGCCGCGGTGGTCTAGCGGTTCTCGGCGCTCAGTCCGGAACCGCAGGACTGCTACGGTCGCAGGTTCGAATCCTGCCTCGGGCATGGATGTGTGTGATGTCTTTAGGTTAGTTAGGTTTAAGTAGTTCTACGTTCTAGGGGACTGATGACCACAGATGTTGAGTCCCATAGTGCTCAGAGCCATTTGAACCATGTGGCTAGAAACAACTGGAACACTCGATATTGCAGACTGTGACTCTACAGATGGCGAAGACACCGACGAAAGTTGCACTCATGGAGACTCTTCGAGTGATAGTGCCACGTACCATCATCAATTATCTCCGAAAGTAACACCAGCAACTACAATTACCTTATCAGACAAAGAAAAAGCGGTGACGTATTGCTTGAACGAAAGTGGTAAGAAACGCCTACGTGTCAGTACTGTTCAAAATAAGTATCGCTTTGTCCGTTCTGAACGTGAATTATATAGATGTAAAAAGCAAGTCGCTCGATGACGTAATAGTCGACTGGAAATTGCGACGGAGAAAAAACAGCGACTTTTTGAGTTATTTACCGATGCCAGACAATAGTCATTTGGTGTGAGCAATACAATTTTGCGTGATTGGGCGTTAGAGATTGCCAACGCGATAGGCGCTAAAGAATTTACAGCTTCTCAAAGTTGGATTAGTCGCTTCAAAAGATCACATAAAATTGTGGCAAGAAAAATAACAAAATTTGTATCGAGAAACAGGTCGGAAAATGAAGTGACACAAATCGAAATGATACAAGCTTTTCTTACGAATGTAAAAAAAAATAAGATCGCTAGTTTTAGTGAATCGTACGTGTACAGTGCAGATAAATCAGGTTTTCAAAAAGAAATGCGTGCGAAAAGAACACTGTCATTCAAAGGGGAAAAACATATTGAGGCGATTGCGCAGTCCACGACTGCACTCGCCCATTCATACACTATAATGCCCATAATTAGTCTGGATGGTTCATTGATGCCTAAAATATATGTGTGTCTTCAAGAACCAACTGGACGTTTTGGACCACGTGTCAAAAGAACAATGTTCTACGCCAACAGTCTTGTAGTAGACGCATCGAAGTCTGGAAAAATGGG
Source organism: Schistocerca cancellata (assembly GCF_023864275.1). Classification (NCBI taxonomy): domain Eukaryota; kingdom Metazoa; phylum Arthropoda; class Insecta; order Orthoptera; family Acrididae; genus Schistocerca; species Schistocerca cancellata. Next base: position 380,541,501 of record NC_064634.1, on the reverse strand, counting down.
AAACGAAAACGTTACACTTTTCATGCGTCATGCTTTTCTTCCGTTCTGCGGGAACAAATCTCTTCTCCTTCTAGATTCGTGGTCAGGTCATAAAAGGTCTGATTCATTAAAAGCTGTATTTCGAGCCCACCCTGACAAAGAAGTAGAGATGCTTCAGGAATTTTTCCGCCAGTGGAAGGCATTTTACAGAAAACTAACAGAGAAAATTATTCTGTGCTGATCACTGCAATTTACTGTCTATCACCGTGACAATATTCTCAAGCTGCAATCAGTAGTACATTATCAATTTTCCTCTCCACGATTTCAGAAAAAATGGTTCAAATGGCTGTGAGCACTATGGGACTCAACTTCTAAGGTCAGTAGTCCCCTAGAACTTAGAACTACTTAAACCTAACTAACCTAAGGACATCACCCACATCCATGCCCGAGGCAGGCCTGATTCATTCCTAACACCAGCCCAGTTTTGTCTACGGACATTTAACAACGTCTGTGATGCGTAGGGCTGTCATATGTCGTCTTTGCTTGTATGTTCTTGTTGCACAAAAAACCTATGTTTTGAACATTGTATCAATGTTTCGCATTTTTGCGGTAATTACAAGAAATAAAATTTGGACGTGTTCTAAATCGTATATTTATTTGTGTTTATTTCATAGCTATTTGGAAAGAATGTCGTAGATAACATATCAGCCATATTTGTCAACGAATGTTTAATTATCATACGATCGCTTTCACTGGGGGAATCAGCTCTCTCCCCGCTGTGACAAGAGAGCGGCGCGTAGCTAACGCCACCTTGTCCCTAGATGGCGTTGGTATAACGTAGCGAGAGAGGTCAGGGTTGTACAAGAGGCAGTTATAAGCGTGGAAACCATGCGACAATAATGTCTTACTTCATAAAATAGTTTACGGACTTCCAGGTCATGTCAGCAGCTAAAATTCTGCATACAGACTTCTTGCAATGTTAACTCACAGTGGTAAAAAAAGCAACACAGGTTTCGACATGACAAGTCTGACCATTCCCTTGTTAGTTCAAGAATCATGAAAGAAGGTTGTATACATGGAAGAGGCCTGGAGATACTGGAAGGTTTCAAATAGATTATATAATGGTAAGACAGAGATTTAGGAACCAGGTTTTAAATTGTAGGACATTTCCAGGGGCAGATGTGGACTCTGACCACAATCTATTGGTCGTGAACTGCAGATTAAAACCGAAGAAACTGCAAAAATGTGGGAATTTAAGAGGAGATGGGACTTGGATAAACTGACAGAACCAGAGGTTGTAGAGAGTTTCAGGCAGAGCATTGGGGAAAGATTGACAAGAATGGGGGCAATAGATAGAGTAGAAGAAGAATGGGTAGCTTTGAGAGATGAAATAGTGAAGGCAGCAGAGGATCAAGCAGGTAAAAAGACGAGGGCTAGTAAAAATCCTTGGGTAACAGAAAATATATTGAATTTAATTAATGAAAGGCGAAAATATAAAAATTCAGAAAATGAAGCACGCAAAAAGGAATACAAACGTCTCAAAAATGAGATCAACAGGAAATGCAAAATGGCTAAGCAGGGATGGCTAGAGGACAAATGTAAGGATGTAGAGGCATATATCTCTAGGGGTAACATAGATACTGCCTATAGGTAAATTAGATAGACCTTTGGAGAAAAGAGAACCACTTGTACGAATATCAAGAGCTCAGATGGAAACGAAGTTTTAAGCAAAAGAAGGGAAAGCAGAAAGGTGGAAGGAGTATATAGTGGGTGGAAGGAGTATATAGTGGGTCTTTACAAGGGCGATGTACTTGAGGACAATATTATGGAAATGGAAGAGAATGTAGATGAAGATTAAATGGGAGATATGATATTACGTGAAGAGTTTGATAGAGCACTGAAAGACCTGTCTAAACAAGGCCCCAGGAGTAGACAACATTCCATTAGAACTACTGACAGCCTTGGGAGAGCCAGCCTTGACAAAACTCTACGATCTGATGAGCAAGATGTATGAGACAGGCGAAATACCCTCAGACTTCAAGAAGAATAGAGTAATTCCTAACCCAAAGATAGCAGGTATTGACAGATGTGAAAATTACCGAACTATCAGTTTAATAAGCCACGGCTGCAAAATACTAACACGAATTCTTTACAGACGAATGGAAAAACTGGTAGGAGCCTACCTCGGGGAAGATCAGTTTGGATTCCGTAGAAATGTTGGAACACGTGAGGCAATACTGACCCAACGACTTATCTTAGATTAAGGAAAGGCAAACCTACGTTTCTAGCATTTGTAGACTTGGAGAAAACTTTTGACAATGTTGACTGGAGTACTCTCTTTCAAATTATGAAGGTGGCAGGGGGTGAAATACAGGGAGCGATAGGCTATTTATTATTTGTACAGAAACCAGATGGCAGTTATAAGTGTCGAGGGGCATGAAAGGGAAGCAGTGGTTGGTAAGGGAGTGAGACAGGAGTGTAGCCTATCCCCGATGTTATACAATCTGTATATTGAGCAAGCAGTAAAGGAAACAGAAGAAAAATTAGGAGAAGGAATTAATAACCATGGAGAAGAAATAAATACTTTGAGATTCGCCGATGACACTGTAATTCTGTCAGAGACAGCAAAGGACCTGGAAGCGCAGCTGCACGGAATTGACAGTGTCTTGAAAGGAGGATATAAGATGAACATCAACAAAAGCAAATTACGATATTGGAATGTAGTCGAATTAACTCGGGTGATGCTGAGGGAATTAGATAAGGCAATGATACACTTAAACTAGTAAATGTGTTTTGCTATTTGGGGAGCAAAATAACTAATGATGGTCGAATTGGGGAGGATATAAAATGTAGACTGGTAATGACAAGGAAAGCGTTTCTGAAGAAGAGAAATTTGTTAACATCAAGTATAGATTTAAGTGCCAGGAAGTCGTTTCTGAAAGTATTTGAATGGAGTGTAGCCATGTATGAAAGTGAAACATGGACGATAAATAGTTTGAACAAGAAGAAAAAAATGGTTCAAATGGCTCTGAGCACTATGGGACTTAACATCTATGGTCATCAGTCCCCTAGAACTTAGAACTACTTAAACCTAACTAACCTAAGGACAGCACACAACACCCAGCCATCACGAGGCAGAGAAAATCCCTGACCCTGAACAAGAAGAGAATAGAAGCTTTCGAATTGTGGTGCTACAGAAGAATGCTGAAGATTAGATGGGTAGATCACATAACTAATGAGGAGGTATTGAACAGAATTGGAGAGAAGAGAAAAGAAATTTGTGGCACAAATTGACTAGAAGAAGGGATTGGTTGGTAGGACATGTTCTGAGACACCAAGGGGTCACCAATTTAGTATTGGAGGGCAGCGTGGAAGGTAATAATAGTAGAGGGAGACCAAGAGATGAATACACTAAGCGGATTCAGAAGGATGTAGGTTGCAGTAGATACTGGGAGATGAAGAAGCTTGCACAGCATAGAGTAGCATGGATCGCTCCATCAAACCAGTCTCTGGACTGAAGACCACAACAACAACAATTCTTAATTTGTGTAGGCTGTTGTATAATTAATTTATTCAGTGAACATATGCGACTTAATTGTTTTTTCTCGTTATTACAATTTTAAAAAATTCATTCGTGGGAGTTTCTTGGCTGTTTCCAGCTTACAGTTAGAATGTAGTGTATTCATGCATGTAGTATAATGTCTCTTATTCCATCCACATCCAAGTAATCAGAGAAGAACTTATATACCTCATATCTTGGACGCTTTTTTGACCTGGAGCACGAAGGGGATACACCTGTGGGAATGCCCACTTCCCGAATTCTTGTAATAGATCACACAAATAAGCTGGCATAGAAGCGACATGTAGACAACCTTGTTCCACTGTGTATTTAAAATTTCCTGCCTTGGTTCTCGGTCACATTATTTCATAATATTCCTTGCAATTACACTCCATAACAATGAATTGTCAGTGCCTTCATGCAAACGGAAATATTGTGGAGGCTGAAGATATAATACCACGGGCTAATGGCTCACCAATTATTGAATTCTGTATTGTCTTTGACAAAATAAAACGATAAGGAAACAAAACAGCAGAACTATACAGATTTAAATAATGAAAAATATAATGTACTAATGTAAAAAAAGAACGAGATCTTACATGGCGAGAAACGAAACACTACTCAGAGACAAAAAAGTAGAAGGTAAGGTAATATTTTTCGGACAACCAATACTACCACTGCCCGTATGCGTGGTGTCGAAGGTAGGGTACGGGAGAACTGCTTTTCCGGTCCCCGCCTTACCCGCGTGGCGCGCCGCGTAAGAAACTGTGCCACAACCACAACATAACGCGAGACGCGTCACCGTCGCGTCGCGCCCCTGTTTGCGCCGCCGCACTTGAATCTGTTAAGTTATAAAAATGCGCGCTGCCCTGCGCCGCGCTACACGCGCTATGTGCGTCTCAATTTTCTCTTAGCCTAAGGAGTTGCTTCCTTCCTGGGCGTTCAGTGTTGAAGAACACCAGTCTGCGTGGGAAAATTACTCTCCCTTGAGCCTCGTAGGCTCCGATCACCACTATTTAGGAGGATTACGGGAAAACCTGCCCATCAACTCCAGACTGAAGAAAATCCCCATTTCCCAGTTACCACAAAAGGGCCGTGCAGGCCAGACGATACAGACAGGACGAAGAGACTGGTGTGGCCAGGAAATGGTATGTTGAAAAACGCGATTCTGAAGATCTGTTTAATTTTGTCTGAAAGTACAGTAAAGTGGTTAGCTTGCTGTTCAACGTATCATTAAATGCACCATCAAGCTGAAAGGCAGCGGGAGAAGCCTGACGTGTCAAAAAGGTATTCCCAACGGCATTTTAAGGACAGTGTAGAAGATGCTATCTGGTAGCTAGAGAAGACAGACGTTGAAATAAGAGTGTCAGACCTGGTTAGATATTTTATATATTAGGTATGCCATTATCTTCATCCCTCTCCTTCCCCAAGGACGTCAATACATTATCGTAATAATCCTGACATCTTGCAAGGTAATAGTCTCAAGCAACAAAATATCATTATATGCATTATTAAATTGCAGATTATGGGGAGCCAAGATTGTTTTCTCCCATAACAAAGTTACCTCCGTCTTTATGATAATTTATGAAATGGTAGTCCGTGAAAAACCGTGTTGTCAGTGAACCACGTCTCAGAAACTGACGCCACAGAGCCACGTCGAGACAGAAGCTATAAAACCATTTCATTAATTTCCAGTGCTCTGTGTAGTCCATAGCTTACTAAGTTAATTGTAAGTTGAGCCCCTTCACTATTAAACACGATGCAAATGTTTGTAGAGTTCATGATGCGGTCTTTTTGTGTTCTATTAGTAGTTTTTTAAATTATATTCTGTTCTCTTTATAAATTCTTTTATCCGACTGAGAAATGGAACCAAATTGTCTCGGACTAAGCATTTCTTATATACTGATATTTTTCATCTATAGGAATTAATTTTTTCTGTTCTGTTACTGCCTCTGCAGTGGTTTTGGATGATGCGGCTCAGAGTTCGAGTTACGCGTGGCAGTAGATCTAAATTGCTAAGTTGACGTATGGCCGCTGCCAGCACACAACTGGCGTATCGAGGTCGTCTTCAACACTGCGCACTTACTACATTGAAACATAGACAACTATAACATTGTGTAACTGGAGGAATGTGGGGTAGAACCAACTATGACACGCACTGTAAGGAGATATGTTACGGAGGTTCAAAAATATGAATGTCAGGAGAACAACTGGGGAATGAGCGAAAGCACGTGTAGTTAGATCTGTGTTCGTCAAGAAGCACCTTTATTTGCACAGGGGACCAAGACTATATATTTTGCAGTATGTACCTTCTTTAAGTCTGTGTCAATACCACATATATTTTCTGCTTTTGTGTCATGTATGCTGAAACAAAAATTTCAAGCCGGTTTTTAAATTTTTTAAGCAACGGTGATATTGAAAGTTGCCTTTTGTTAATGAATATGTCAGTATCCTCCTGATAGGATGAGATACATGAAAGCTATCTATTATGGGGGGACTAGGTATCTTGACAGTGAGTTAAATGAAAGAGTTTCACTGTTGTTGTTGTTGTGGTCTTCAGTCTAGAGACTGCTTTGACGCAGCTCTCCATGCTACTCTATCCTGTGCAACCTTCTTCATCTTCCAGAACCTACTGCAACCTTCAACCTACAACCTTCATCTCTTGGTCTCCCTCTACGATTTTTAAACTCCGCGCTGCCCTCCAATACCAAATTGGTGATCCCTTGATGCCTCAGAATATGCCCTACCAACCGATCCCTTCTTCGAGTCAAGTTGTGCCACAAATTTCTCTTATCTCCAATTATACTCAATACCTCCTCATTAGTTATGTGATCTACCCATCTAATCTTCAGCATTCTTCTGTAGAACCACATTTCTAAAGCTTCTATTCTCTTCTTGTCCAAACTATTTATCGTCCTTGTTTCACTTCCATACATGGCTACACTCCATACAAATACTTTCAGAAACGACTGCCTGACACTTAAATCTATACTCGATGTTAACAAATTTCTCTTCTTGAGAAACGCTTTCCTTGCCATTGCCAGTCTACATTTTATATCATCTCTACTTTGACAATCATCAGTTATTTTGCTCCCCGCATAACAAAACTCATTTACTACTTTAAGCGTCTCATTTCCAAATCTAATTCCCGCAGCATCACCCTTTTTAATTCGACTACATTCCATTATCCTCGTTTTGCTTTTGTTGAGGTTCATCTTATATCCTCCTTTGAAGACACTGTCCATTCAGTTCACTGCTCTTCCAGGTCCGTTGCTGTCTCTGACAGAATTACGATGTCATCGGAAAACCTCAAAGTTTTTATTTCTTCTTCATGGATTTTAATTCCTACCCCGAATTTTTCTTTTATCTCCTTTACTGCTTGCTCAACATACAGATTGAATAACATCGGGGATAGGCTACAACCCTGTCTCACTCTCTTCCCAACCACTGCTTCACTTTCATGCCCCTCGACTCTTATAACTGCCATTTGGTTTCTATACAAATTGTAAATAGCCTTTTGCACCCTGTATTTTGCCCCTGCCACCTTCAGAATATGAAAGAGAGTATTCTAGTCTACATTGTCATAATCTTTCTGTAAGTCTACAAATGCTAGAAACATAGTTTTGCCTTTCCTTAATCTATTTTGTACGATAAGTCGTAGGGTCAGTACTCCCTCACGTGTTCCAGCATTTCTACGTAATCCAAACTGATCTTTCCCAAGGTCGGCTTCTACCAGTTTTTCCATTCGTCTGTAAAGAATTCGTGTTAGTATTTTGCAGCCGTGGCTCATTAAACTGATAGTTCGGTAATTTTCACATCTGTCAACGCCCGCTTTCTTTGGGATTGGAATTATTGTATTCTTCTTGAAGTCTGAGGGTATTTCGCCTGTCTCATACATCTTTCTCGCTATATGGTAATTCTGTTAGGCCCGGCTCTCCCAACGCTTTCAGTAGTTCTAATGGAATGCTGTCTATTCCCGGGGCCTTGTTTCGACTCAGGTGTTTCAGTGTGAAACTCTTCACGCAGTGTCATATCTCTCATTTCATCTTCATCTACATCCTCTTCCATTTCCATAATATTGTCCTCAAGAACATCGCTCTTGTATAGACCCTCTATATACTCCTTCCACCTTTCTGCTTTCCCTTCTTTGCTTAGAGCTGGGTTTCCATTTGAGCTTTTGCTATTCATGCAAGTGGTTCTCTTTTCTCCAAAGGTGTCTTTAATTTTCCTGTAGGCAGTATCTATCTTACCCCTTGTGATATGCCTCTCTACGTCCTTACATTTGTCCTCTAGCCATCCCTGCTTAGCTATTTTGCACTTGATCTCATTTTTGAGACGTTTGTATTCCCATTTGCGTGCTTCATTTACTGCATTTTTGTATTTTCTCCTTTCATCAATTAAATTCAATGTCTCTACTGTTACCCAATGATTTCTATTAGACCTCGTCTTTTTACCTACGTGATCCTCTGCTACCTTCACTATTACATCTCTCAAAGCTATCCATTTTTCTTCTACTGTATTTCTTTCCCCCATTCGTGTCAGTCGTTCCCTAATGTTCTTCCTGAAACTCTCTACAACCTCTGGTTTTTTCAGTTTATCCAGGTCCCATCTCCTCAAAGACCCAACTTTTTGTAGTTTCCTCAGTTTTAATCTACAGTTCATAACCAACAGATTGTGGTTAGAGTCCACATCTACCCCTGGAAACGTCTTACAATTTAAAATCTAGTTCCTGAATATCTGTCTTACCATTATATAATCTATGTGAAACCTTCTAGTATCTCCAGGCTTCTTCCATGTATACAACCTTCTTTCATGATTCTTGAACCAAGTGTTAGCTATGATTAAGTTATGCTCTGTGCAAAATTCTACCAGGCAGCTTCCTCTTTCATTCCTTACTCCCATTCCACATTCACCTACTACGTTTCCTTCTTTCCCTTTTCCTACTACCGAATTCCAGTCACCCATGACTATTAAATTTTCGTCTTCTGCATGCCCTCGGGAAAAATTACGGCTGTAGTTTCCCCTTGCTTTCAGCCGTTTGCAGTACCAGCACAGAAAGACCGTTTTGGTTAGTGTTACAAGGCCAGATCAGTCAATCATCCAGACTGTTGGCCCTGCAACTACTGAAAAGGTTGCAGCCCCTCTTCAGGAACCACACGTTTGTCTGGCCTCTCAACAAATACCCCTCCGTTGTGGTTGCAGCTACGGTACGGCTATGTGTATCGCTGAGGCACGCAAGTCTTCCCACCAACGGCAAGGTTCATGGGGGAGGGGAGGGGGGGAAAGAGTTTTACTATTATCAAAGTAATAGTAGAGTTTTACTATTATCAAATACACTCCTGGAAATAGAAATAAGAACACCGTGAATTCATTGTCCCAGGAAGGGGAAACTTTATTGACACATTCCTGGGGTCAGATACATCACGTGATCACACTGACAGAACCACAGGCACATAGACACAGGCAACAGATCATGCACAATGTCGGCACTAGCACAGTGTATATCCACCTTTCGCAGCAATGCAGGCTGCTATTCTCCCATGGAGACGATCGTAGAGATGCTGGATGTAGTCCTGTGGAACGGCTTGCCATGCCATTTCCATCTGGCGCCTCAGTTGGACCAGCGTTCGTGCTGGACGTGCAGACCGCGTGAGACGACGCTTCATCCAGTCCCAAACATGCTCAATGGGGGACAGATCCGGAGATCTTGCTGGCCAGGGTAGTTGACTTACACCTTCTAGAGCACGTTGGGTGGCACGGGATACATGCGGACGTGCATTGTCCTGTTGGAACAGCAAGTTCCCTTGCCGGTCTAGGAATGGTAGAACGATGGGTTCGATGACGGTTTGGATGTACCGTGCACTATTCAGTGTCACCTCGACGATCACCAGTGGTGTACGGCCAGTGTAGGAGATCGCTCCCCACACCATGATGCCGGGTGTTGGCCCTGTGTGCCTCGGTCGTATGCAGTCCTGATTGTGGCGCTCACCTGCACGGCGCCAAACACGCATACGACCATCATTGGCACCAAGGCAGAAGCGACTCTCATCGCTGAAGACGACACGTCTCCATTCGTCCCTCCATTCACGCCTGTCGCGACACCACTGGAGGCGGGCTGCACGATGTTGGGGCGTGAGCGGAAGACGGCCTAACGGTGTGCGGGACCGTATCCCAGCTTCATGGAGACGGTTGCGAATGGTCCTCGCCGATACCCCAGGAGCAACAGTGTCCCTAATTTGCTGGGAAGTGGCGGTGCGGTCCCCTACGGCACTGCGTAGGATCCTACGGTCTTGGCGTGCATCCGTGCGTCGCTGCGGTCCGGTCCCAGGTCGACGGGCACGTGCACCTTCCGCCGATCACTGGCGACAACATCGACGTACTGTGGAGACCTCACGCCCCACGTGTTGAGCAATTCGGCGGTACGTCCACCCGGCCTCCCGCATGCCCACTATACGCCCTCGCTCAAAGTCCGTCAACTGCACATACGGTTCACGTCCACGCTGTCGCGGCATGCTACCAGTGTTAAAGACTGCGATGGAGCTCCGTATGCCACGGCAAACTGGCTGGCACTGACGGCGGCGGTGCACAAATGCTGCGCAGCTAGCGCCATTCGACGGCCAACACCGCGGTTCCTGGTGTGTCCGCTGTGCCGTGCGTGTGATCATTGCTTGTACAGCCCTCTCGCAGTGTCCGGAGCAAGTATGGTGGGCCTGACACACCGGTGTCAATGTGTTCTTTTTTCCATTTCCAGGAGTGTATATGGAGAAGACTAAGTATCCTGTTGCTGTTACAGTCCATTAATGAATCAATACAGGGGTCACCAGATGCCTGAGCATCAATGATTAATACAATGCAAAAGCTGATAGAAAAAAATGCGTCATGTAAAAGAAGATATATAACACAGAACTGTCATTGGAAACAATCGCCCTCACAATTAAGCATGACTGATCGCCTTGACTAGCCTGTGTTCAGGTGACTGAGGACCAATTAACTACCGAAATGATACGCAGAAGAATCCCATTACCACACACAAAGATTCACACACATGGGAAAAGCTAGAGATGGTCAACGCCTTTGTCCAAAATAAATAGAAATGCTTGAAGTATTAAACTGTGTCAGTTACAAGTAATGCACATATTGTGGGTCCGCAAAGTACAGCGAAACACACTGTACAAGAGGCTTTACTTCCAGAGATCGGTATTGAATAGACTTTAAATAACATGGCAGGAACAAGAGCGTCGCCTATTGTATTACAGAGGCTATACGTGCACCGGAATTCATACGTGCAACAGGCGAGTTAACAAGCATAACCCATGATTCCCTGTAACAAACTTTCCATCCCGAAACACAAAGAATTGAAATGAGAAGATGAAAATCACGAACACGTCTGTGAAATGGTTCTGAATTGGTCGTAAGGTTCGTAAATTACACACGAGGCCCATCTCAATTAAATTCTTACATTGCAGCGCGAACAGTCACCATTCTGGCTGCCGCCTCGGATCCCGAACGAAGACCAGTTGCTCTCCCTCGATCTCAGAACCAAGAAGCTGATGTTCTCTACCGCTCCATGAAACAGAAAGTCCGCTCTACCGGTCTCCGAAACAGAGTGTTTCTCGTATTTGTCGTTTCTCTAGCTCTGGCGTCCCGACACAAATATTTGCACCAAAAACTGTCAGCCGACCAGCGCCCATGATAATTTGTTTGATGTATTGGAAGAGAGACAATTTTCAACACGAATTCCTTCCTCTCGTTTTATGAGCCTCAGAAAGGTCTACGCCAATGAATACTGTAGTCTTGGCGTCAGCCTTTGAGACATGAGCAAATGATCATTTCTTCCCCTACCATCCAGAACATTTTTTGAAACTGTCTTAACTCTTGCCACGGTTCTGGTAAACATATTTGGGGTCGATATGTCTGTCGGGGACATAATTAATCATTGACATAATTGATCATTGACTGTCAGTTTTCTACTGGCGCCAGCATGTTGCCTAGGGGTGTACACAATTTCCGAGCTGTTTTTTCGGGTCTGGAGCCTTGTGTCTGCAGGAGATGTGTCTCCATCCCCGTGCATATTGCTGAGAAAGGACCATGACAAACCCCCATTGAGCTTGTAAAGTGACCACCTCCGGGCACTGCCTCCCGGTTCTGCCTTGTCTAAGGGCCACAAGAAGGTTCATCTTTTCGGTAAGGGTGTACGACTCGCATGTGAAACTTGGTCGTCCTAACATTACCCCATACGAAAGAGAAACTATTATTTCAATTAAGTCTGAATTTCTTGTTCCTTGAGGAGTATCAAGTTGTCTATCTGGATTTTATTAAAAGGAGCTAATTACAAGGGTGGCTGCAAATCCTACTGCTCTGTTCACACTGAAATTACTGGTGGAAACCCATCTCAATGGACTTTTAATTACAGCAGATTGATGCCTCGGTCAAAATTCAAGTAGTGAGACACATGTCAGGATTTTCCCATGTTCCTCTTATTAACCTACCTCTCTGTCGTTTGTTGTCAGAATGTATTTTCATATTAGTTTGATTAGGAAGTAAATGATGGGTGTGGACTCAGACTATTATTTATCAAACATGCAAACCTAAATAAAACAATGACATTTAGTAAGCGGGAAGAGCCAATGAACAGTTTAGCAAAACAAAAAGATATGAGACGGGTATGACAGATCTCTCTCAGTGTAGCGGATAGAAAATAAATTCGAAGCTTTGGCACTGTTAATTTAAAAACCAATTATATTCCCACTTTTTTTGGTCATCAGTCTTCTGACTGGTTTGGTGCGGCCCACCACGAATTCCTCTTCTAGGCTAACCTCTTCATCTCAGGGTAGCACTTGCAACCTACGTCCTCAATTATTATTTGCTGGATGTATTCCGACCTCTGTCTTCCCCTACAGTTTTTTCCCTCTACAGCTCCCTCTACTACAATGGAAGTCATTCCCTCATGTCTTAACAGATGTCCTATCATGCTGTCCCTTTTCCCTATCGGTATTTTCCACATATTCCTTTCCTCTCAGATTCTGCGTAGAACCTCCTCATTCCTTACTTTATCGGTCCACGTAATTTTCAATACTCGTCTGTAGCCCCACATCATAACTCCTTCGATTCTCTTCAGTTCCGGTTTTCTAACAGTCCATGTTTCACTACCATACAATGCTGTACTCCAGACGTTCCTTCTCAGAAATTTCTTCCTCAAATTAAGGCTCGATATTTGATATTAGTAGACTTCTCTTGGTCAGGAATGCCTTTTTTGCCATAGATAGTCTGCTTTTGATGTCCTCCTTGCTCCGTCCGTCATTGGTTATTTTACTGCCTAGGTATCAGAATTCCTTACCTTCATCTACTTCGCAACCATCAATCGTGATGTTAAGTTTCTCGCTGTTCTCATTTCTACTGCTTCTCATTACCTTCTTCTTTCCTCGATTTATTCTCAATCCATACTCTGTATTCAGACTGCTCATTCCTTTCAGCAGATCGTGTAATTCTTCTACATTTCGATCAGGATAGCAATATCATCAGCGAATCGTATTACTGATATATTATCACCTTGAATTTTAATTCCACTCCTGAACTTTACTATTATTTCCTTCATTGCTTCCTCGGTGTACAGATTGAAAAGGAGGGACGAAAGACTGTATCCTTGTTTTACACCCTTTTTAATACGGGAACTTCGTTCTTGGTCGTCCACACTTTTTCAGAATTCCGAACATCTTGCACCATTTTACATTGTCTAACGCTTTTTCCAGGTCGACAAATTCTATGAACATGCCTTGATTTTTCTTTAGTCTTGCTTCCATTATTAACGGAAACGTCAGAATTGCCTCTCTCGTGCCTTTACTTTTCCTATAGCCAAATTTATAGTCATCTATCGCATCCTCAGTTTTCTTTTCCGTTCTTTTGCATATTATTCTTGTAAGCGACTTGGATGCAAGGGCTGTTAAGATGATTGTGCGATAATTCTTGCACTTGTCAGCTCTTGCCGTCTTCGGAATTGTGTGGATGATGCTTTTCCGGAAGTCAGATGGTATGTCGCCAGACTCATACATTCTACACACAACGTGAATAGTCAGTTTGTTGCCACTTCCCCCAATGATTTTAGAAATTCTGATGGAATGTTATCTATCCCTTCTGCCTTATTTGACCTCCAAAGCTCTTTTAAATTCCGATTCTAATACTGGATCCCCTATCCGATCTAAATCGACAGTGTTTCTTCTTCTATCACATCAGACAAATCTTACCGCTCATAGAGGGTTTCAATGTATTCTTTCCACCTATCCGCTCTCTCCTCGGCATTTAACAGTGGAATTCCCGTTGCACTCTTAATGTTACCACCCTTGCTTTTAATGTCACTGAAGGTTGTTTTGACATTCCTGTGTGCTGAGTCGGTCCTTCCGACAATCATTTCTTTTTCGATGTCTTCACATTTTTCCCGCAGCCATTTCGTCTTAGCTTCCCTGCACTTCCTATTTATTTCATTGCTCAGCGGCTTTTATTTTGTATTCCTGAGTTTCCCGGAACATTTTTGTACTTCCTCCTTTCATCGATATTGAAGTATTTCTTCTGTTACCCATGGTTTCTTCGCAGCTACCTTCTTTGTACCTATATTTTCCTTCCAAATTTCTGCGAAGGCCCTTTTTAGAGATGTCCATTCCTCTTCAACTGTACTGCCTACTGAGCTATTCCTTATTGCTGTATCTGTAGCCTTAGAGAACTTCAAACATATCTCGTCATTCCTTAGTACTTCCGGATCACCCTTCTTTGCGTATTGATTCTTGCTGACTAATGTCTTAAATTTCAGCCTACTCTTCATCACTACTGTATTGTGATCTGAGTCTATGTCTGCTCCTGAGTACGCCTTACACTACAGTAACTGATTTCAGAATGTATGTCTGACCATGATGCAATCTAACTGAAATCTTCCGTATCACCCGGCCTTTTCCAAATATACCTCTTCTTGTGATTCTTGAACAGAGTATTCGCTATTACTAGCTGAAACTTGTTACAGAACTCAGTTAGTCTTTCTCCTCTCTCGTTTCTTGTCCCAAGCGCATATTCCCCAGTAACTTTTTCTTCTCCTCCTTCCCCTATAACTCCATTCCAGTGTCCCATGACTATTAGATTTTTATATCCCTTTACGTACTGTGTTACCCTTTCAATATCCTCATACACTTTCTCTATCTCTTCATCCTCAGCTTGCCACGTCGACATTTATACCTGAACTATCGTTGTCGCTGTTGATTTGTTGTCGATTCTGATAAGAACAACCCTATCACTGAACTGTTCACAGTAACACACACTCTGCCTTACCTCCCCATCATAGCGAATCCTACGCCCGTTACACCATTTTTCGCTGCTGTTGATATTACCCTACACTCATGTGACAAGAAATCTTTGCCTTCTTTCCATTTCTCTTCACTGACCTCTATTATGTCTAGATTGAGCCTTTGCATTTCGCTTTTCAGATTTTCTAGTTTCCCTACCACGTTCAAGTTTCTGACATTCCATGCCCTGACTCTTAGAAGGTTATTCTTCCATTGAGTATTCAATCTATTTCGTATGGTAACCTCCCCCTTGGCAGTTCCCTCCCGCAGATCCGAATGGGGGACTATTCCGGAATT
This sequence comes from Schistocerca cancellata, assembly GCF_023864275.1. Classification (NCBI taxonomy): domain Eukaryota; kingdom Metazoa; phylum Arthropoda; class Insecta; order Orthoptera; family Acrididae; genus Schistocerca; species Schistocerca cancellata. The sequence goes on along the minus strand of NC_064634.1, from coordinate 380,526,342 downwards.
TTTTGCCAATGGAGAGATCATCATTACACTTCTTCAATTATAAGCCACATGTCCATTGGATACACGTTACGTGTCTTTAATGTAGTGGTTTCCATTTCCTTCTGCATCCTCATGCTGCTGATCATTGCTGATTCTTCCGCTTCTGCTACTGCTATCTTAATTTTCACAATTCTATTCTTGCATACAGTAGTCTCCTTATGACCATAAGATACACATTGCTTGGCCAAAAGAAGTGAAGCACCCACAAGGGGAAGAGGAAGCAAACCAAAACTTCTCACCTGGAGGGGGTATATTATGTTATTTCAGATATTACAAAATCGAGTAAAATTTACAAATAAGCGGGCAGTATATGCATAATCATCCCTATCTGTTCTGGACGCGTGCACTGTCTCCGTTCGTAAGGGTGTCACCAGTTCGTGGTATCTTCTCCCATTCATGTAACAGACTGTATTTTACCGTTATTTATTTACTAGTAATTTTATTCTCAACAAATTTTGCAAGCAGTATCCTTATGTATTACTGGATATACCTGCGAAATTATATATTGTACTTAGTTCAGGAGAGTATTCGATTCTTTAAAGAATCGGGATGCGATACAACTGGTAACTAATTTAAAAGTGTCAATATTTTGCAAACATGACTCATTAAACTACTGGCTCAGTAGTATCTACAATTGATAGCACCTGCCTTTTTGGGAACTGGAATTATTACGTTCTTTCTGCAGTCTGGTGGTATTTCTCCTATGTGGTATATCTTGTATGCCATATAGAATAATTTAGTCATAGATAGCTCCCTAAAGGATCTCAATAATTCCGAGGTAAATCGTCTACTCCAAGTGCCTTGTTTCGACTGACGTCTATCAGACCTGTCTCGCAGTATCATATTTCTACTCTCATCTTATTTACTTCCTCTTTTCTTTTTCCAATATTGTATTCAAGGTCGCTTCTTTGTTATAAATCTTCTTCATATTTCTTCAATCTTTCAATGTCTTTTCTTTGCGTAGTACTGGTTTGACGTCTGAGGTCTTAATATTTAAATGCCTACATTAAATAACATTCAGAGTGTGATTTTAATCGCATATGCTGTTCTACTACTTGTTTAGAACTCCCATTTTATCGTAACTTCAATATGTATTAGTGATGTAGCCCTAAATTAATATTCCGATTTTTAAATTACGTACAATACTACTTTTTATAATAACATCACCTCATTTGGGTATCTCAGTGTGCTGTACCCATGTGTTAAGCTCTTGTGTTTTTTTTTATTTTTGTGACATCGTGTGGTAGTATTCCTTTCAGGCCTTCTAAAAGAGCCGGCCGGAGTGGCCGAGCGGTTCTAGGCGCTACAGTCTGGAACCGCGCGACCGCTACAGTCGCAGGTTCGAATCCTGGCTCGGGCATGGATGTGCGTGATGTCCTTAGGTTAGTTAGGTTTAAATAGTTCTAAGTTCTAGGGGACTGATGACCTCAGAAGTTAAGTCCTATAGTGCTGAGAGTCATTTGAACCATTTGAACCTTCTAAAAGACGTCACTGCTGGTTCTTATTTTTCTTGTTTATACGTTGTGCTTGTCGTAATTTTAGAAGTATAGATTTAAGACGCGTATAACGCCACAGTCGATAGTTTGAAGTATTGTTGCGATATACTTGTAGTTCCTTACTCCGTCTGAATTCTTTGGTTCGTACATATTTCTGCGCGATTTTATGTGTTTTTACATAGTAGGACATGGATAAGGTTTTTGTTTGTTGTCAGCGGACACTAGATGGATTGTCCGCTGTCCGGAAACAGCGAGAAGCTGCATTGACCACGGTTGACAAGTTTCATTGTGTTGACCTAAGTTGCAGCAACATTGGGGCACCTGTGACGAAAGATGCTCACCGCTTTTGCCGCTGGAGTTAGCAGGAAACCGCCATGGTACTGGGCGATCCGACGTGAAACGTCTGATCACTTTGTGCTCATTGCAGGGTGAGTGACAGATATTGGTGGGATCGCGTATCTTTTGTCGAACGGCTACACACTTCCTACTTAGCGATACACTACGTGATAAAATTATCCGGACACTCCCAAAAACATATGTTTCTCATATTAGATGCATTCTGCTGCCATCTGCTGCCAGGTACTCCACATCAGCGACCTCAGTAGTCATTATACATCATGAAAGAGCAGAATGGGGCGCTCCACGGAAGTCACGGACTTCGAACGTTGTCAGGTGGTTGGATGTCACTTGTGTCCTACGCCTGTACGCGAGATTTCCACACTCCTAAACATCCCTAGGTCCACTGTTTCCGATGTGATAGTGAAGTAGAAACGTGAAGGGACACTTACAGCACAAAAGCGCACAGGCCGATCTCGTCTGTTGACTGACAGAGACCTCCAACAGAGGGTCGTAATGTCTAAGAGGCAGACATCTATCAAACTGCATCAGGATCCACTGCAAGTATTACGACAAGTAGGCGGGAGCTGAGAAAACATGAATTTCATGGTCGAGCGGCTGCTCATAAGCCACATATCACGCCGGTAAATGCCAAACGACGCCTCACTTGGTATAAGGAGCGTAGCGTAAAAATTGGACTACTGAACAGTGGAAAAACGTTGTGTGGAGTGACGAATCACCGTACACAATGTGGCAAATGCCCGGTGAACGTTATCTGCCAGCGTGTGTAGTGCCAAAATGGAAATGGGCATTTGACGTCATTGGCTGGGAGGAGCCTTGCGGGGCCGGTCTGGCCACCTTGGTACCGGTCTTATTACATTCGACGCCACATTGGGCGACCTGCGCGCCGGATGGGGATGAATTGATGATGAAGACAGCACAACACCCGTTCCATGAGCGGAAAAAATCCCCGATCCAGCCGGGAATCGAACCCGGTGTAGCGCCAATAGTAAAATTCGGAGGCGGTGGTGTTATGGTGTGGTCGTGTGTTTCATGGAGGGGGCTTGTACCCTTTGTTATTTCGCGTGGCACTACGTCTGTTAGGCACAGGCCTAAATTGCTTCCCACTGTTGAAGAGCAGTCGGGGATGGCTATCGCATCTTTCATCACGATCGAGCACTTGTTCATAATGCACGGCCTGTAGCGGAGTGGTTACAAGACAATAACATCCCTGTAATGGACTGGCCTGCAAAGAGTTCTGACCTGAATCCTATAGAACGCCTTTGGGAAGCTTTGGAACGCCGACTTCGTGGCAGGCCTCATCGACCGACATCGATACCTCTTCTCAGTGCAGCACTCCGTGAAGAATGGGCTGCCATTCCCCAAGAAACCTTCCAGCACCTGACTGAATGTATGCCTGCAAGAGTGGAAGCTTTCATCAAGGCTAAGAGTGGCCCAACAAAATATCGAATTCCAGCATTACCGATGGAGGGTGCCACGAACTTGTAAGTTATTTTCAGCCAGGCTTCCAGATACTTTTGATCACATAGTGTAGGTACGATGTGCTACCCGGTGTTGATAAGACATCTGCTAGGCCTGTTTCCGATTGTCCTGCCAAGTCAGGTTTTACCTATACCAAGCCTGAGGCAGATGATGTAGTATTCTAAGGAAATAGCAGTCAGTACGCGAAGAAAGCCCAGTATGTGCTCGATATGTTGCAGGGAGGTCTTGTCCAAGAAATGGGGGAGGCTGTGCCAGCGGCTTTTGGACTCTCTGGATCAAACTTTCTGCATATACTGGCTCATGTCAGCACGAATACCGCTTGCCGCCTGGATTCTGAGGCCACCCTCGGTTCATTTAGGAGGCTGGGTGAGTTGGCGAAAGTAGCTGCCATCGTACGTAGAGTGCAAGTGCAGCTAATCATTTACAGCATCGTACCTAGAGTCAATCATAGGCCCCTCTTTGGAATTTAGTGGCAAGCCTGTTTCTTAGACTCAGACGATTATGTGATGATCTCGGATGCGGATTTCTCGGCGTTGTACGTTGGAATTTCTTAACTTAGATGATCCCCATCATAGGTTCAAGATGAATTACCTGCCGTAATCGGGAAAAGCTCAGTCACATTACTCTCAGAAAAGAACGTTCGCTCAGCCACATCTACATACAAACTCTGCAAGTCACCGTACGGTGCATACCTGTATCACTATTAGTCGTTTCCATTCCTGTTCCACTCGCAGATAGAGTGAACGAAAAACAACTGTTTATAGAAATCCTAAATTGTGATTCGAATATACACTATCCGAACACTTTTGCGTAAAACAGAATAGACCACTAGTATCATTAAAGGCGGATGCGCAACAATAGAAAAGTATGTGGTGCATATTGTGCTGTCAAGTAGAGAAGCAGTAACACCAGACTTGATCAGTCAGATGAGCTCAGTGATACCCGACGTGGATTGGTCAATGGATGTCACCTGAACAACGAATCAGTCTGGGACATTTCAGTCTTTCTAAATCTGCCTACATTGACTGTTAGCTATATGACTGCGAAGTGGAAACGCGATGGAATGATAACAGCTAACCCAAACAAGGCAGACCTCATATACTGACGGCCAGAGACCGTCGCCATTGCAGAGGGTGATGGAAAAAATATCGCATGAAATCAGCGGAAGGAATTATTCGGGAGCTCCAAAGTGCTACCAGTTAGCACAATGACTATGGGTAGGGATTTCAAGATAATGGGCAACAGTCGTCGAGCAGTTCCTCATAAGCCACATATTTCTGGAGTCAATACTAAACGGTGCTCCAAGTCGTGTGAAGAGCCACGCCACTGGTCGGTTGATGACTGGTAAGTGTGATTTGGAAAGATTAACCTCGTTACACCATGTAGAAAATGGATGATAGACTTTAGCTTTTGGTGGACAACCTGAAAACGTTACCTGCCATGATGCACATTTTACAGCACTGTGTATTGCGTACAGCAGTCGTACAGTTCGGAGACGATAGTGGTTTGTATCAGCCTGATAATGCACCCTGTCGTAAAGCAGACAATGACATTCCTGAATTTGAGAGGCCTATTCAGAACCCCGATATCAATACAATGAGCCGTCTTTGGAATAAGTTAGAACATTGACTGTGCGCTGGACCCAGCGTCCAACATAATTACCTTCTACAGTTTCGGCTCTTGAGGAAGAATTGGCTGCCATTCTTCCACAGACATTAAGACACAGTAGAGTTCAAGCTGTGATAAAGGCGAAATTTGGCCACGCCGCATATTACTGTTGAGTAACAGGTATCTGGATATTTTTGATCAGGTACTATATACTACAAGAATGGTCTACGTACTAATGGCAGAGGTGTATTTGTTGCTGCAAGGAACTGAATGATATGCTGTCTGACAAAAAAAGTGAAACGCCGGGAAGACATGGTCTGATGTCAACGTAAATTCGTACGCGTGCACACTAGCGGCTTGTATGTGATTATAGTTACAGTTCTCTGTGGAAGGTAGAACGGCCACCAACATGCAAGAGTGTTGTTCGTTTTGTTACCAGGCCTGGTAGGGCATATAAGGGACGTGAAAAGCATCAGACGTTGAGAGATTACTGTGAAGCAGAAGGAGATGCCGTGTATTCGGGAGAAAGAGTGAACAGCGTCATCGACACGTAGCAGAATGTGAGAGCAAGCATACTCATCGTCAAGGTGCCTATCAGATACGGGTGACCACCACAAGGGAGGGCCGGCCGGTGTGGACGTGCGGTTCTAGGCGCTTCAGTCTGGAACCGCGTGACCGCTACGGTCGCAGGTTCGAATCCTGCCTCGGGCATGGATGTGTGTGATGTCCTTAGGTTAGCTAAGTTTAAGTAGTTTTAAGTTCTAGGGGACTGATGACCACAGATGTTAAGTCCCATAGTGCTCAGAGCCGTTTGAACCACAAGGGAGGACCGCCATATTGTCTACCCAGCAGATCATAACCCCTTCATATCTGCGCCTACTATCCAAGAAGAAGTAATGGACTCCTAGCAACGTTCTGTGTCATCATTGGTTGGAGACTGGCAGCAGCTGGACTGGATTATCAACGTCCCTTGCAGCAGCGTTCTGTGCCATCCCCCGTCATTGGTCGGAGACTAGCAGCAGCTAGACTAGGTGATTACCATCCCATGTTTGGGCTGTTGTTAACATCACAGCAGAAAGGCATGCATTTGAGTCTTGCTGCGACCAAGGAGCATGGACCGCTGACGAACAGCAGTTCTTCATTACACCGGATGCCCATCGCTGGCGACTGTGGCAACAACCTGGGAAGACGGTCCATTAGTCCACTGCTTTGGAGAGACACAGTGGTTTTATGCCTAACATCATGGTGTGGGGAGGCATTGGATATGACTTAAGGTCACGGCTGGTAGTGACTGAACGAACTCTAATGGCATAACAGTATGTCATGGACATTCTGCGTCCTCGTGTGTTACCTTTCATGCGACAGTGTTGTGGTGCCATTTTTCAACAGGACAATGATCATCCACACATGGCACGTGTCTCTATGGACTGTCTGCATGATGCCGAGGTATTCCCGTGGCCAACTATATCTGCAGATCGGTTCCCGATAGAATATGTTTGGGACCAGCTCGGACATCGACACCGTCCTGTTGCCAGTATGCAGGGTATTAAGAGGACCATTTACAAAGGTTGTAGTATAGCTTGCCTCGGCAGACAGTAAATTGGCCTTACGACACCCTTCTGAACCGAATCAGTGCATGCATCCAGACCAAAATGGTTCAAATGGCTCTGAGCACTATGCGACTTAACTTCTGAGGTCATCAGTCGCCTAGAACTTAGAACTAATTAAACCTAACTAACCTAAGGGCATCACACACATCCATGCCCGAGGCAGGATTCGAACCTGCGACCGTAGCGGTCGCTCAGCTCCAGACTGTAGCGCCTAGAACCGCACGGCCACTCCGGCCGGCCATCCAGACCAGAGGGTGTACAATGTCGTATTGATAACTGGGCTCATATTGCCAAGATGTTTATACATCTGACTCTTATTTGTAATTACTGAAATAAAATTACATACCTTTTCAGGTGGTGAACTTTCATTTCGCTTCCTCCTCCCCTTCTGGATCCTTCACTTTTTTGGTCAGAATCTCTTAACGACATTGCTGATTCTGGATGTACAACAACGTAGGTAAAGTTAAGCATCAAAGGTTAGTCAGATATCGTAATCGGATGTGTTTACAAAACACGAGACTCAGGAGCTGCAGTGAGAGAGCGCTCCAGAGGACTTGGAGAAAGTCGCCAATAAGTTGTCTGATCATGCTGTTATAATGACGGTAGGCTTCAAATAGTCAGCTACAGAATGGAAGGAATATGCCATTGAAACTGTGTCGCCGACAGGGATTTTATGTGAGATTGTTCTCAGTGTCTAGCCTGAAAATTATTTTTAGCAAATAGTGAGAGAACCGACTTGTAAGGATAATGTTCAAATGGTTCAAATGGCTCTGAGCACTATGGGACTTAACATCTGAGTTCATCAGTCCCCTAGAACTTAGAACTACTTAAATCTATCTAACTTAAGGACATCACACACATACATGCCCGAGGCAGGATTCGAACCCGCGACCGTAGCAGCAGCGCGGTTCTGGGCTGAAGCGCCAACAACCGCTCGGCCACAACAGCCGGCTAAGGATAATGTCTCATTCCTGGTCATGAGCAAACGCAATGTTTTAGAATCGCCTTACATTGAGAGGGGTATCAGTGATCATAAGGATGTTACAGCACTAATAGCTATAAGTGTTAGACGGAAAGTTAAGAAAGGTAGTAAAATGATTCTGCTAAGCAAGAGGGACAAGAAACAAGTTGCAAAGTATCTGAGTAATCAACATCAAATATCGAGCTCTGGGGACGAAAATACGGAGCAAAAATGGATACATATCGAAAGCATTGTACTATAGGCTTATAACAGCGTGTGTCAAGCAAGGTTGTTGGGTGTGGGAAAGATGGGCCTTGGGCAGCAGCCATGTTGGAAAGTTTAGCATCCGTACAAAGCGTGACAGCGTTGCGAACTGTAACTGTGCGTACGAACGTAAATTGTACAAGCCGACGGTGACTCGACAACAAGCTGGGAACTGAACGCCGGAAGAGGGAACGAAACGTGACGTGCGAGTCGATCTACGGGCGAACAGAGAGTGCGAACACTGCTAGAGACGAAGGACGGAGATAAGGACAAACTCGACCAACGCGAACGTCTGTTACCAGAACGCAGAAAACAGAGCACGCCGTGAGACGAGAGTCTGCTTCGAGATACTTGAGATACTTGAGATCAATGTAAGAAATGCGGGCCGGGCCTATCGCCACTGAAAAGCAAACACCTGAGTCAGCGGCTCTGCCCATGGGGTATATATGCAGCTATGGAATAAGTGTAGTCTATTGCGCATGTTCTCAACATCAAACCGGGCAAGTCACGTGATTTTTGGTCGACATTGCTTGCTTATATTTGGTAGTAATAGTGAAACTACAATATGACACGTATTCGCCTTCTTGTACACTCCTGGAAATGGAAAAAAGAACACATTGACACCGGTGTGTCAGACCCACCATACTTGCTCCGGACACTGCGAGAGGGCTGTACAAGCAATGATCACACGCACGGCACAGCGGACACACCAGGAACCGCGGTGTTGGCCGTCGAATGACGCTAGCTGCGCAGCATTTGTGCACCGCCGCCGTCAGTGTCAGCCAGTTTGCCGTGGCATACGGAGCTCCATCGCAGTCTTTAACACTGGTAGCATGCCGCGACAGCGTGGACGTGAACCGTATGTGCAGTTGACGGACTTTGAGCGAGGGCGTATAGTGGGCATGCGGGAGGCCGGGTGGACGTACCGCCGAATTGCTCAACACGTGGGGCGTGAGGTCTCCACAGTACATCGATGTTGTCGTCAGTGGTCGGCGGAAGGTGCACGTGCCCGTCGACCTGGGACCGGACCGCAGCGACGCACGAATGCACGCCAAGACCGTAGGATCCTACGCAGTGCCGTAGGGGACCGCACCGCCACTTCCCAGCAAATTAGGGACACTGTTGCTCCTGGGGTATCGGCGAGGACCATTCGCAACCGTCTCCATGAAGCTGGGCTACGGTCCCGCACACCGTTAGGCCGTCTTCCGCTCACGCCCCAACATCGTGCAGCCCGCCTCCAGTGGTGTCGCGACAGGCGTGAATGGAGGGACGAATGGAGACGTCGTCTTCAGCGATGAGAGTCGCTTCTGCCTTGGTGCCAATGATGGTCGTATGCGTGTTTGGCGCCGTGCAGGTGAGCGCCACAATCAGGACTGCATACGACCGAGGCACACAGGGCCAACACCCGGCATCATGGTGTGGGGAGCCATCTCCTACACTGGCCGTACACCACTGGTGATCGTCGAGGGGACACTGAATAGTGCACGGTACATCCAAACCGTCATCGAACCCATCGTTCTACCATTCCTAGACCGGCAAGGGAACTTGCTGTTCCAACAGGACAATGCACGTCCGCATGTATCCCGTGCCACCCAACGTGCTCTAGAAGGTGTAAGTCAACTACCCTGGCCAGCAAGATCTCCGGATCTGTCGCCCATTGAGCATGTTTGGGACTGGATGAAGCGTCGTCTCACGCGGTCTGCACGTCCAGCACGAACGCTGGTCCAACTGAGGCGCCAGATGGAAATGGCATGGCAAGCCGTTCCACAGGACTACATCCAGCATCTCTACGATCGTCTCCATGGGAGAATAGCAGCCTGCATTGCTGCAAAAGGTGGATACACACTGTACTAGTGCCGACATTGTGCATGCTCTGTTGCCTGTGTCTATGTGCCTGTGGTTCTGTCAGTGTGATCATGTGATGTATCTGACCCCAGGAATGTGTCAATAAAGTTTCCCCTTCCTGGGACAATGAATTCACGGTGTTCTTATTTCAATTTCCAGGAGTGTATGTACATTTCTGTGTGTCTGAGTCCTAGTAACAGCTATTGCTACGGTTATCAAGAGAAATATGTCAAATGAAGACCAGTTACTTTTCAGAGGTATGTACAGCAAATGTATAATTGTAAATGTATTTATATGAGGCACTTCATATGCTGGAAGAAAATCAAAATTCGGTATTATAGTCTTGTGCTGTGTCATTGTAACGTAATTAATTAGAACAGGGATTCGGCGGTATGAATAAATGTAATAGAAAACGTAAAAAATGTTGGATGCCACATCTTCCCGTAACCGAAAAAACGCAATTAAAGTGGAATCTGAGCTATCACACAGCGGCGAAAAGGCAAAATACTCTTGCTCGTCACATCTTTAAAGTCCCAAGTATCAAATGTTTAAAGATGCTATAAAACATATATACAAAGTTTCATGGTATTTCTGAAGGTGATCTATCTGTACCAGCGAAGTAACGTCACCTCAAATTCGCTAAGTACTGTGGGGCTAAAATACGCCATTCCAAAATCACGTGACTTCTGCTGCAGGAGACGCTGCAGACACAATTCTCGTTTTGCTCATCCGAATGTACACTTCATAGATAATTATACTTTACGTCCTCCGTGTCACACCAGGTCATCCGCATGCATATCGATGTCCGCTGGGGGGGAATACTACAAGAAATTAGTACGAAAGCAACGATAAGTTCATTATAGATCTAATCGAAATAAGATTTGTGAACAAAAAAACTGAAGGAAGCCAAAATGAATGTAAGAAGAGTAATGTGGGAAGCGTTCACTGAATTTGAGAGTAAAATTTTGCTGATCTATGTGGCCAAGAAGTCTAAGAAGTTTTGATCCTGCATGAAATCAGTCATCGAACGGAGATGGTCTATTCAGCCATTCAGTGATCATATCACACCAAAACGGACGATGACAGAGACTGAATTCGATCTCCGGAATTGTAGCACTGCGGAAGATCTTATTGGGGTTCCTTCTTTCAGTAACCGTACGAATGTTGGCAAATTCTGACACGGAGACAAGTGATTGTGGAATAGAAAATCAACTCAAACTCCACAGCAATGTAATGGCATATAGATCGCATTAGATACCTGTGGGATTTCGCAGAGATTTTGCGAAAGACATTGCTTCTGCCCTCGCAGAAGTTTACCTTAAGTCTGAAACCTCTGAGTCTTATTTTTATCATTTAAACTCTCGTCGTCATCATCATCATCATCATCATTTAAGACTGATGCCTTTCAGCGTTCAGTCTGGAGCATGGTCCCCCTTATAAAATTCCTCCATGAACCCCTATTCAATTTTAACATTGGTGCCTCTTCTGATGTTAAGCCTATTACTTCCAAATCATTCTTAACCGAATCCAGGTACCTTATCCTTGGTCTACCCCGACTCCTCCTACCCTCTACTGCTGAACCCATGAGTCTCTTGGGTAACCTTGCTTCTCCCATGCGTGTAACATGACCCCACCATCTAAGCCTGTTCGCCCTGACTGCTACTTCTATAGAGTTCATTCCCAGTTTTTCTTTGATTTCCTCATTGTGCACACCCTCCTGCCATTGTTCCCATATACTAGTACCTGCAATCATCCTAGCTACTTTCATATCCGTAACCTCAACCTTATTGATAAGGTAACCTGAATCCACCCAGCTTTCGCTCCTATACAACAAAGTTGGTCGAAAGATTGAACGGTGCACAGATAACTTAGTCTTGGTACTGACTTCCTTCTTGCAGAAGAGAGTAGATCGTAGCTGAGCGCTCACTGCATTAGCTTTGCTACACCTCGTTTCCAGTTCTTTCACTATGTTGCCATCCTGTGAGAATATGCATCGTAAGTACTTGAAACCGTCCACCTGTTCTAACTTTGTTCCTCCTATTTGGCACTCAATCCGTTTATATTTCTTTCCCACTGACATTACTTTTGTTTTGGAGATGCTAATCTTCATACCATAGTCCTTACATTTCTGATCTAGCTCTGAAATATTACTTTGCAAACTTTCAATAGAATCTGCCATCACAACTAAGTCATCCGCATATGCGAGACTGCTTATTTTGTGTTCACCTATCTTAATCTCACCCAGCCAGTCTATTGTTTTCAACATATGATCCATAAATAATATGAACAACAGTGGAGACAGGTTGCAGCCTTGTCTTACCCCTGAAACTACTCTGAACCATGGACTCAATTTACCGTCAACTCTAACTGCTGCCTGACTATCTATGTAAAAACCTTTAATTGCTTGCAAAAGTTTGCCTCCTATTCCATAATCACGTAGAACAGACAATAACTTCCTCCTAGGAAGCCGGTCATATGCCTTTTCTAGATCTATAAAACATAGATACAATTGTCTGTTCCATTCGTAACACTTCTCCATTATTTGCCGTAAGCTAAAGATCTGGTCCTGACAACCTCTAAGAGGCCTAAACCCACACTGATTTCCATCCAATTTGTCCTCAACTAATACTCCCACTTTCCTTTCAACAACACCTGAGAAGATTTTACCCACAACGCTGATCAAGGAGATACCTCTGTAGTTGTTACAATTTTTTCTGTTTCCATGTTTAAAGATTGGTGTGATTACTGCTGGAACCTGTCCCGACTCCCACGCCATTTCAATTATCCTGTGTAGCCATTTAAGACCTGACATTCCACTGTATTTGATGAGTTCCGACTTAATTTCATCCACCCCAGCCGCTTTATTGCACTGCAATATATTGCCCATTTTCTCAACTTCCTCAAATGTGATCCTATTTCCATCATCATTCCTGTCCCATTGTACATCGAAATCTGAAACATTACTGATCGTATTGTCACCTACATTGAGCAACTCTTCATTTAAACACTGACCTACGTAATTTTCGCTGACAAAGACAACTCAAACTTAACCTATTCATTTATTTACTACCCACAATTTACAAGCCCAACGCTACCAGCCTGCTATACACTGACAACATGGCTTCAGATAATTTACACAAAAATTGGCCCTGAATTGCAAGAAATCCTAACAATTTTTGGTAAGTCACTTACCTCACAGAAAATCTTCATAACACAAACTACAGCAATTACAGTAAGCAGCAATTACAGCCAGCTAAATAAAAAGATTCTAACTACTATAGACTCTAACTACCGGGAGGCATATGGTTAGCAAAAGAAAGATTTTGTTGAAAGGTAAACAATGTATTTTGAAGATTTTACCTGATTAATGTGACATCCACATCCAAAAATTATATAGCTGTCAATACTTCCACTACCCGAACATTAGCAACTACATCCATTGTCATTTTATAATGCATGTCCTACCAACATTGAGCCTCCACTAAGAAAACCATGTCCAAACGCTTCTGTATCCGCTCGCTAACAGCTAGTCCGTCCAACCACAGAATCTCTTGCTGAGGGCGCAGAGCGCTGTCAGCGACATTAATACAGTCTATAGCGCTTCCAACATATAATCAGACTACTTACAAGTCGTTAGAATAACGAAAGGTACTAAACGATTGAAAAATAAAAGTATATCCCATGTTCAAGAAATGTCGCCTGACGCATGCATATGATTATAGGTCTATACAGTCTATACAGCTGTCTTCAACCTGTTGAAGAATTATGAATAGTATTTATCGCTCACTTAATATTTCGGGGGTACCCGTATTGCGTTATTGTGTGCAATATGTATAAATGTTCTAGTGCCTAACGTCTGAAACTGCTGTTGTCTGCAGGAAGGTAGCAACGTCATAAGACGAAATGAAGATACGGAGATGACCGACGATTGGTACAGGAATTGGCTGTTGATCTTGAACATGGATAAATAGCTCTAAGCACTATAGGACTTAACATCTGAGGTCATCAGTCCCCTAGACTTAGAACTACTTAAACCTAACCAACCTAAGGACTTCACACACATCCATGCCCGAGGCAGGATTCGAACCTGCGACCGTAGCAGCAGCGCTGTTCCGGACTGAAACGCCTAGAACCGCTCAGCCACAGCGGCCGGCTTGAACATGGATAAATGTATCACATTGTGCATATGTTGGCGATGAGATCCACTAGTGCCCGATTACAGTATTGACGATAGATCGCTGAAAAAAGTAACAACAGTGAAATACGTAAGAGGTGCCATCCGTAGCGATGGTACGACAACATTAGTCATACGAAAAGCAGATTCCACAGGTTCTGTATGCTTTTCAAAGGAACTTTATACCATTCTTTCCGTAAAATAGTTGCAAGTTTGGATAACGAAGATTGTGATGGGTAGCGATCACGCAATCTTCTCTCCAAAGTAGGACACAAAGGCACAATAACATTAAGAACTGGTGACTGTGGCGGCCAGGGAAGATGTGACAGTTGATCCTTCTGTTTATAAAACCAATCCTGGACAATGCGAGCCGTGTGATCAGAGGCCCCGTCTTCTTGGAACACAGCAGCACCATTTGGGAACAAACACTGTATCATGGAATGGACCCAGTTACAGAAAATGGTCACATAATCTTTGGCAGTAATGCGGCCGTGTGGAGTAACCATGGGGCACAAGAAATAGGAAGATATGGCTGCCAAAATCATCATCGAACCCCCCGCCATATTTCATTGTCGGAACATGAACTCAGCCAGACGGTGGAACCATTGCGAAACAAGACTTGCCCCACTAAATGACTTTATTCTGTTACTCCATAGTCCATGTTTTATGGCTTCGGAATCACGTTTTCCGGTTACGGGGGTATCCATCAGTGACGAGTAACTTTTGAATTCCAGCTCGCCTTGCAATTCATCGAGCGAGGAGGCATAGAGGTTAGCACACTGGACTCGCATTCGGGAGGACGACGGTTCAAACACAACGCCCGGCTATCCTGATTTAGGTTTCCCACGATTCACTAAATCGTTTCAGGCAAATACCAGGATGGTACCTTTGAAACGGCACGGCCGATTTTATTTCCCATCTTTCCCAAATCCGATGGGACCGAAGACCTGGCTGTTTGGTCCCATCCTCCAACTCAACCAACCAAATAACCAACCAATCAACCGCCTTGCAGTTCCCTGCTTATTCGTGCTGACAGCCCGCGAGTGCGATATTCAGTTCTGTTGTGTCTTCTGCAGCTGTCGTCGTCTTATTTTTCGTCACAATCCTCTTCAATCATCGTCTGTTACGACCTCTCAAAACACACCTTCGTTCGTTTTGTGCCATAGTGGATGATTTTTTTCTGATTTCCCCGCTTGCGATAATGGTGCAAATCTACGATGTGGCACCTCTTGAAGCGCCAAACACTTCGATTAGCCTAGCTACCGAAGCACCCACCATACGAGCAGCAACAATTTGATCCCGTCCGAATTCGCTTATCTCTGACATAATGTACTCACAACTGCACAGAACACTCTTCCGACCACGACTGATACTTGCAACATGTTGACGACGTAGCACTGGTGCCGTTTGTAGTCGAATACAGCATTGCAACCTGGACACTTGTCTACCTTCTCTATTTATGTCCGCCTCGGTAGCTGCGCTGTCAGCGTCGTGGATTGCTAACCAAATGGGCCCGCGTTCGATTTTCGGCCGGGTCTGAGATTTTCTTCGCCCGATGACAAAGTGTCGTGGTATTGTGTTATCTTTACGTTCGTGACATCAAAAATGATATTCTACTGATGAGGTGGCTGTATGGGCACGTCCCGAAAGCCAACAAATTAAAAAATATTTGCATTTATGTTGACGCATTCATTTCGCTCGGTATTTCCATATTTTTGTCCAACCCCTGTAGTACATCCACGAAAGAGAGGGCTTACAGAACATCTGTTAGAGAGATTCTTAGGTATTACTCGTCAGTTCATGATATTTAGCAGGTTGAATTAGTGGACATACAGAAAATCTAAGAGCAACACGTTTCGTTACAGTAACAACCGTGAAATACGTAGGAGTTGCCGTCCGTAGTGATGGTACGACAACATTAGTCATACGAAAAGCAGATTCCACAGGTCCTGTATGGTTTTCAAAGGTTCGTTCAGTAAGTGCAAGAGAGTTACGTAGATGATCAATCAACTCCAGTGGTGATATAAGAGAGGCGTTGTGCATCACGAAGACTTTTGCTGTTGAAATTCTAAGAGCGTGCTTTGGGAGAAGAGGCGGGTAACATATCCTCAAATTACTTCTTCCCACACACGCCTCGAGAAATGAACATTACGAGAAAAATATATATGACAAAAAAATCTTTGTCATTTACAGTATATGCACTCCAAAACTAAGTTACTTCAGTCAGCGTCTAGTTGTTGATTACATACTTAAGAAAACGTAACATTTGCTTCATGAACTACCGTAAAAAACTATGAAAGAAAGCGTTGAGCGTGCTGATAATGTTGTGCTGTACCATTCCAGCTTATTAAATTTGTTGAATCTTAAGTGTTTGAGACAGACGTACAAATGAAGCTACCAAGTCTACCCGTGTCGCAGTCACAATGCAGAGCCACTGGTGGGAAATAGCTCGGTACGCCACAAGCGACGATAACACGGTCTGTTGTAACTTCCTGCCACAGTTTTGTCCATTTAACCGTCTGTAGCTACTTCACGGAAGAATCGGTGATGTGCGCGGAAAGGTCGTGCAATATCAATCAACGTACTGCTGGAAGGCGCTAGAAAAAAATTCAAAATATAGAGCGACTTACTCGGCGTGTGTTATTGGGACAGTGGGAATGAATGACGCGGGCTGTAACGTGTGCCACACATGTCAGTGGTGGTCATTGTTACGATAATACTGTCTGTACGAAAGTGATGGTCTTTCAAAAACATGAACGCTACACGTCTTTCAAAAAACTGCATTTGAAAAGTTGTTGTAAGATAAACCTTCGCAAACCATAGCCCTGTCACCAAAAAACTGTGTCATCACAGAATTTATTTGAAACATCATACTACGAATTCCTCTACTGTGCCAATCTGTTCGTTTCAAAGTATATTTAAACAGGTCCTGCAGTTCTTCCCCTTTTTTACGGAGGATAGCAATGTTGTCAGCGAGTCTTATCATTGACATCCTGGCACTTTGAATTTTAATTCCATTTCTGAACCTTACTTTTAGATAAAATAATAGTGGTAATAATAATAATAATAATAATAATAATAATAATAATAATAAACCCCTTGGAGGCCCAGGAAGAGAACAGGCCTCCGGTATGTTCTGCCAGTCGTAAAAGGCGACGAAAAGAACAAACCACTAATAGGGCTAACCCCCCTTTTAGTGTGATTAGTTGGTTCAGGACAGAACTAAAGAAGCCTCGGACAAGCGCCGTCGTGGTCGGGGACGACGTTTGAACCCTATGCCCGCCCACAATGGTAACGACACTGCTAGCCAACTGGAAAATGATTTAAATCCAAATAGAGGTGTTTTGCAGGATATGCTTCCTGCAACCACCCTAGAAGGAAAACAAAGACAGAGGATGAGATGGTCAGATGAAGTTAATCGACACCTCATGTACTGTTATTACCAAGCAACACACCTAGGAACCAACACAACTGGATACAGATCACAAGTATACACAACATTTATTATCAGATACCCAGAATTAAAATTTTTAACAGAACAACGACTAGCTGATCAGATCTGTGTAATAATCAAAAATAACAGGATACCCCAGTCAGAATTAGAAAACATCAAACAACAAGTACAACAAATACTGGAACAAAATAATGTGCAATCAGAATAAGAAGAAGAAAATACAGTAATGGACTCAAACATCCCAGAGCAAACAAACAAAGAACAACACGCATCAATTAAACAATCAGAGAAAAACGAAATCTTAAGACAGCCACCAGAACAAGCACAAATAGAACTCAAAGTAACACACATGTTAGGTATAGAAGAAAAATTTCAGCTGACATATATAGAATACAAAGACACAAATACAGACATTAGACCATTCTTGCATAGACCGCCAAATAACCCACAAGTCGAAACAACAATAAAAACTTTCAACACAATCATACACAACAAAATAAATAAAAACACAACTATGGAAGAGTTACAACTACTGGTTTATATAGGAGCACTCACTACACTTAATATACACACTAGGCAGAGATCGGAACCAACCAACACACAGAAGAAACCCACAAAACCAGCATGGCAACACAGGCTACAGATCAGAATAGAAAAACTGAGAAAAGACATCGGACAGCTAACACAATTTATAAAAATGAAATGTCAGAAAAAAAACGAAAAAGGTTAGGTAAAATCTCACAACAAGAAGCGATAGAGCAATTAGATGAAAAGAAGCAGAAATTATAAGCATTGGCCAAACGACTTAGAAGATACAAAAAAAGTGAAAATAGAAGGAAACAAAACCAAACATTCAACACAAACCAAAAGAAATTTTACCGGACAATAGATAACACACACATTAAAATAGACAATCCACCAAACATAACAGACATGGAACACTTCTGGAGCAACATATGGTCAAATCCGGTACAACATAACAGGCATGCACGGTGGATACAAGCAAAAACAGATACATGCAAGATGATACCACAAATGCTTGAAGTGATAATTTTGCAACATGAAGTCACCCAAGCAATTAATTCTACACACAGTTGGAAAGCCCCTGGAAAAGTTAAAATAGCAAATTTCTGGCTAAAGAAGTTCACCTCAACACATTCACATCTAACTAAATTATTTAACAGTTACATTGCAGACTCATACGCATTCCCTGATACACTTACACATGAAATAACTTATCTGAAACCTAAAGATCAAGCAGACACAGCAAACCCAGCTAAATATCGCCCCATAACATGCCTACCAACAATCTACAAAATATTAACTTCAGTCATTACACAGAAATTAATGACACATACAACACAGAACAAAATTATAAAAGAAGAACAAAAAGACTGTTGCAAAGGAGCACGAGGATGTAAAGAGCAACTGATAATAGATGCAGAGGTGACATATCAAGCCAAAACTAAACAAAGGTCGCATACATTGATTACCAAAAAGCTTTTGATAGTGTACCCCATTCATGGGTACTACAAATATTGGAAATATACAAAGTAGATCCTAAATTGATACAGTTCCTAAACATAGTAATGAAAAATTGGAAAACCACACTTAATATCCAAACAAATTCAAATAACATCACATCACAGCCGAAACAGATTAAGCGTGGAATATACCAAGGAGACTCATTAAGTCCTTTCTGGTTCTGCCTTGCTCTGAACCCACTGTCCAACATGCTAAATAATACAAATTATGGATACAATATTACTGGAACATACACAAAATCACACATTTGCTATACATGGATGATCTAAAACTACTGGCAGCAACAAATCAACAACTCAACCAATTACTAAAGATAACAGAAGTATTCAGCAATGATATAAATATGGCTTTTGGAACAGACAAATGTAATAAAAATAGCATAGTCAAAGGAAAACACACTAATCAGGAAGATTACATATTGGATAACCACAGCGACTGCATAGAAGCGATGGAAAAACTGATGCCTATACATATCTAGGATACAGACAAAAAATAGGAATAGATAATACAAATATTAAAGAAGAACTAAAAGAAAAATATAGACAAAGACTAACAAAAATACTGAAAACAGAATTGACAGCAAGAAACAAGACAAAAGCTATAAATACTTATGCTATACCAATATTGACCTAATGATTTGGAGTAGTGAAAGGGAGTAACACAGACCTAGAAGCACTCAATACACTTACGCGATCACAATGCCACAAATATAGAATACATCACATACATTCAGCAACTCAAAGATTCACATTAAGCAGAAAGGAAGGAGGAAGGGGATTTATCGACATAAAAAACCTACATTATGGACAGGTAGACAATTTAAGAAAATTCTTTCTAGAACGAGTAGAAACTCGCAAAATACACAAATCAATCACTCATATAAATACATCGGCTACACCACTGCAATTTCATAACCACTTCTACAACCCTTTAGATCACATAACATCAACAGATACGAAGAAAGTAAATTGGAAAAAGAAAACACTACATGGCAAGCACCCATATCGTCTAACACAGCCACACATCGATCAAGACACATCCAACACATGGCTAAGAAAAGGCAATATATACAGTGAGACGGAAGGATTCATGATTGCAATACAGGATCAAACAATAAACACCAGATGTTACAGCAAGCATATTATTAAAGATCCCAATACCACAACAGATAAATGCAGACTTTGCAAACAACAAATAGAAACAGTAGATCATATCACAAGCGGGTGTACAATACTATCAAATACAGAATACCCCAGAAGACACGACAATGTAGCGAAAATAATACATCAACAGCTTGCCTTACAGCATAAACTTATTAAACAACACATTCCCACATACAAGTATGTACCACAAAATGTACTGGAGAATGATGAATACAAATTATACTGCAACAGAACCATTATAACAGATAAAACAACACCACATAACAAACCTGACATCATACTCACCAATAAAAAGAAGAAATTAACACAACTAATCGAAATATCCATACCCAATACAACAAATATATAAAAGAAAACAGGAGAAAAAATTGAAAAATACATCCAACTGGCTAAGGAAGTCAAGGACATGTGGCAGCAGGATAACGTTGACATTATACCAATTATACTATCAACTACAGGAGTCATACCACACAATATCCACCAGTACATCAATGCAATACAGCTACATCCAAACTTATATATACAACTACAGAAATCCGTAATTATTGATACATGTTCAATCACCCGAAAGTTTCTAAATATACCGTACAGTTAAAAGGAAGTCACGCTTGATCAAGGTCCGCGACACTTTCCATTTTTGACCAGACATAACGTCTGAGAAAAGAAAGAAGGAAAGAAAGAATAATAATAATAGTAATAATAATAATAAATATACCGATATGTATGTTTCGCAATTATCGTCTCCACGACATACGACGAAAAAGAACAACCTCTGCATCACCGGATTGGTGAAACACCAATAATTACTGTCTCGTAACGAGAAGTGTAGTTACTGCGGACTCCCATGTGAAATTTTGTCACTCCCGAAGGAAAATAATGACTCTGGATCAGTCGTATGTGGTGCTGATCTTGCCCAGTACTGCTTCCAGCATATTCTCAGACATGTTCTATAGGACTGAGGCGGCTCGCGGTGCTCGCTTCGTCATCCTCCAGCTCATACTGTTGGAGCTAAAGTTGTCAAAAGAATGTTAAAATATGTGCGAATTCCTAAGGGACCAAACTACTGAGGTCATTGGTCCCTAGACGTACACACTACTTAAACAAACTTATGCTAAGATTAATACACACACTCATACTCGAGGGAGGAGTCGAACTTCCGGCGGGAGAGGCCGCAGCTAAAGCTGTCGATCGTACAAGAAAAGAATCACCAACAGCGCCAGAATGCAGCAGAGCGAACTGATATCACTCCCTTGAGCGGTCAAATGATCGTTTTGGATAAGATGGAGGTTCTTGCTTCCACCAGTTCTGCTTTCTTGACTGCCCACGCCATCAGCGAGACGAAGCACTGTTTAAGAAACTTTGGAAAAACTATAAAAATAACTATTCCCGAACGTCACGATTATGCCCACGCTACTGGCCCCATTTGTAATGAAACTGCAGTCTGTGTGGAGGTCGCAGTTGCATCTTAATGCATCAGGAAAGGTAGCAAAGTTCTTTAAATTGTACTCACTCTTCACTCCAAGTAGCTATCCCTGCACAGAGAAAGGCGGTACGTCGGATATTCATAGGGAACTGCTGGCTGAAACGGATTGCTACCGTACGTGGAAGACTAATGACGTAGTCGAGATTTAGGAAAGGATGCCAATTATTTTATTCACGAAGTTAATTAATATTAGTTAAACACGATCATAACAGAGTTGTGTGCTCACATCGATAGGCGATCAATGCCCAATATAATCCATATGTATAATTAATAAGCTTTTCATACATTAAGTAATCAGAGATAAAAATATAACACATAATTTGTCTGCGCTGTTCGAAGACTCGCAGCACGAAATACTTGTTTACTGGTTACTGCGAAGATTAGAATCCTAACTGTCTATCGCGTCAACATAGAACTTCAATGGTCGCCAGTAGGACCACAACTCTACTCACAGCCAATTCCTATCTCTTTTGTGGGGTTTCGTTCATGACAACACGAAGGCACACGAAGTGATTCTGGCTTTCTATTACTTTTTTTCTACTACAAATGTTATTGTCCGATTATTTTCATTACTACTAATAAATACGTTGGTGATGGACCCTTTACACTTACGCAGATTTCTATCTGATGTATTGGTAACTAACAATAAATAATGAAGTAGTAAGTTTTAGCGCGCATGCAGAATCCCAGAACTCAATAAGAAAGTAGGATCGCTCCGCCGGTGCCACTTCAGCTAAATGAACGAGAACCCTGTTGTGCAGTACAAGACGACACGTGTAGTATTCCTTAGCCACATACGCCAGTCAAAACTTTTTAATACTGCCTCATACAGTACGTAGCATGATTCAAATTACGAAGGCTTTTCGTGAAGCAAGGACAATCGGTCGCGAAATGGGAACCTCAGTCAAGACCCAATTAAGCTTTGCACACGTGTGTTGGGTAGTGTCTGTAGTACGTCCGTCGATCGTGTCGCGTCGCTCTTTGCAGTTCTAAGCCCACAGTGAGCTCGCAAAAATTCCTAGAAAATTGTGTCTCCCGTCAAGAATGGGCGCTTACAGACAGATTTCGCTTCATTTCATACAACCCTACATAACGTAATTGTCATACATTTTCTTCTCCATGACGGTTCTCGGCTGCAGACTGCAGGGGCAATGATGGCGCTCCTGTAGCGTTTTCGATGGGAAGTGTTTGACCCGATCACCCACCATACATCCCGGACTTGGCTCCCTTCGATTGGCATCTCTTCTCAGATGAACCAACAGCTGTGAAGACAACATTACGGCACAGAGAGCGAGCTGCAGACCAGCGTAGAAAATTGTTGAGAAGCACAGGAGGCTGCCTTCTATGACGAGGGTATTGGAAATTTGGTACAACCCTACGACAAATGTTTAAGTCGGAGCAGGGACTATATAGAGAAGTAGCTGGCAGGTGTAGCTAACTGTTCTGATTTTCTCTGTGGTTTCCATTCAGCGACAGATCGTTCCTTACTTTCCGAATAGCCCTTCTACAATAAAGTAATAATGGCTGCAAGGGCAGAAATATCACAAGTATTATTCAGGTCTCAGCCCATTCATACCGAATAATATTTTCTGTGATCCCTTTAAATCACTTCATGCGAATGTTCGGATGCTTCCTTCGACGGGATCATGCCACAGGTCATTACCCATTGTTAACTATTTAGTATTTCTTTTCTTCTCAATTTGGCCAGCCTTCCGAAATTCCTTCACCAAAGAAGACGAAGTAAATATTCCAGAATTCGAATCAAGAACAGCTGCCAACATGAGTAACGTAGAAGTAGATATTCTCGTAATAGTGAAACAGCTTAAATCACTTAACAAACGAAAGTCTTCCGGTACAGACTGTGTACCAGCAGTATATGCTGATATAATAGCTCCATACTTAACAATCATGTACAACCGTTCGCTCGACGAAAGATCCGTACCCAAAGACTGGAAAGTTGCACAGGTCACATTAATATTCAAGAAAGGTAGTAGGAGTAAGCCACTAAATTACAGGCCCATATCATTAACGTCGATATGCAGCAGGATTTTGGAACATATATTGTTTTAGAACATTATGAATTACCTTGGAGAAACTGATCTATTCTTGTGAAACACCGCTAGCTCTTTACTCACCAAGTGTTGAGTGCTATTGACAGAGAATTTCAAATTGATGCAGTATTTCTAGATTTCCAGAAGGCTTTTGACACTGTAATTTCGTCCTTGTGGAATATCGTCTCAGTTATGTGACTGGATTCGTGATTTCCTGTCAAAAAGGCCACAGATCGTAGTAACTGTTGGAAAATCATCGAGTAAAACAGAAGTGATTTCTGGCGTTGCCCAACGTAGTCTTAGGCCCTTTGCGGTTCCTTACCTATATAAACGATTTAGGAGACAGTCTGAGCAGACGTCTTTGGTGGTTTGCATACGACGCTGTCGTTTATCGTCTAGTAAAGTCATCAGAAGATCAAAAACATTTGCAAAACATTTTGTGAGAGACATCTGTATGGTTCGAAAATTGGCATTTGACCCTAAATAACGAAAAGTATGAAGTCATCCACGTGAGTGCTAAAATGAATCCGTTGAACTTCGGTTACACGATAAATCAGACAAATCTAAAGGCCGTAAATTCAACTAAATACCTAGGAATAATAGTCACGAACAACTTAAATTCGATGGAACACATATAAAATGTAGTGGGGAAAGCTGACCGAAGACTGCGTTTTATTGTCAGGAAAAAGTAATAGATTTACTAAAGAGGCACTAAGCTTGCCCGTCGTCTTTTAAAATACTGCCGGCCGGAGTGGCCGACCGGTTCTTGGCGCTACAGTCTGGAACCGCGGGACCGCTACGGTCCCACGATCGAATCCTGCCTCGGACATGGATGTGTGTGATATCCGTAGGTTCGTTAGGTTTAAGTAGGTCTAAGTTCTAGGGGACTGATGACCTCAGCAGTTAAGTCCCATAGTGCTCAGAGCCATTTGAACCATTAGAATACTACTGCGCGTGTGGGATACTTACCACATAGGACTCACGAGTACACTGTGAAAGTTCAAAGAAGGGCAGCGCATTTTGTATTATCACAAAATAGGGGAGAGAGTATCACTAAAATGGTACAGGATTTAGGGTGGACATCATTAAAACAAAGGCGTTTATCGTTGCGGCGGTATCTCCTCACGAAATGCCTCGGGCATGGATGTGTGTGATGTCGTTAGGTTAGTTAGGTTAAGTAGGTCTAAGTTCTAGGGGACTGATGACCTCAGCAGTTAAGTCCCATAGTGCTCAGAGCCATTTGAACCATTAGAATACTACTGCGCATGTGGGATACTTACCACATAGGACTCACGAGTACATTGTGAAAGTTCAAAGAAGGGCAGCGCATTTTGTATTATCACAAAATAGGGGAGAGAGTATCACTAAAATGGTACAGGATTTAGGGTGGACATCATTAAAACAAAGGCGTTTATCGTTGCGGCGGTATCTTCTCACGAAATGCCTCGGGCATGGATGTGTGTGATGTCCTTAGGTTAGTTAGGTTAAGTAGGTCTAAGTTCTAGGGGACTGATGACCTTAGCAGTTAAGTCCCATAGTGCTCAGAGCCATTTGAACCATTAGAATACTACTGCGCGTGTGGGATAGTTACCACATAGGACTCACGAGTACATTGTGAAAGTTCAAAGAAGGGCAGCGCATTTTGTATTATCACAAAATAGGGGAGAGAGTATCACTAAAATGGTACAGGATTTAGGGTGGACATCATTAAAACAAAGGCGTTTATCGTTGCGGCGGTATCTTCTCACGAAATGCCTCGGGCATGGATGTGTGTGATGTCGTTAGGTTAGTTAGGTTAAGTAGGTCTAAGTTCTAGGGGACTGATGACCTCAGCAGTTAAGTACCACAGTGCTCAGAGCCATTTGAACCATTAGAATACTACTGCGCGTGTGGGATACTTACCACATAGGACTCACGAGTACATTGTGAAAGTTCAAAGAAGGGCAGCGCATTTTGTATTATCACAAAATAGGGGAGAGAGTATCACTAAAATGGTACAGGATTTAGGGTGGACATCATTAAAACAAAGGCGTTTATCGTTGCGGCGGTATCTCCTCACGAAATGCCTCGGGCATGGATGTGTGTGATGTCGTTAGGTTAGTTAGGTTAAGTAGGTCTAAGTTCTAGGGGACTGATGACCTCAGCAGTTAAGTCCCATAGTGCTCAGAGCCATTTGAACCATTAGAATACTACTGCGCATGTGGGATACTTACCACATAGGACTCACGAGTACATTGTGAAAGTTCAAAGAAGGGCAGCGCATTTTGTATTATCACAAAATAGGGGAGAGAGTATCACTAAAATGGTACAGGATTTAGGGTGGACATCATTAAAACAAAGGCGTTTATCGTTGCGGCGGTATCTTCTCACGAAATGCCTCGGGCATGGATGTGTGTGATGTCCTTAGGTTAGTTAGGTTAAGTAGGTCTAAGTTCTAGGGGACTGATGACCTTAGCAGTTAAGTCCCATAGTGCTCAGAGCCATTTGAACCATTAGAATACTACTGCGCGTGTGGGATAGTTACCACATAGGACTCACGAGTACATTGTGAAAGTTCAAAGAAGGGCAGCGCATTTTGTATTATCACAAAATAGGGGAGAGAGTATCACTAAAATGGTACAGGATTTAGGGTGGACATCATTAAAACAAAGGCGTTTATCGTTGCGGCGGTATCTTCTCACGAAATGCCTCGGGCATGGATGTGTGTGATGTCGTTAGGTTAGTTAGGTTAAGTAGGTCTAAGTTCTAGGGGACTGATGACCTCAGCAGTTAAGTCCCATAGTGCTCAGAGCCATTTGAACCATTAGAATACTACTGCGCGTGTGGGATACTTACCACATAGGACTCACGAGTACACTGTGAAAGTTCAAAGAAGGGCAGCGCATTTTGTATTATCACAAAATAGGGGAGAGAGTATCACTAAAATGGTACAGGATTTAGGGTGGACATCATTAAAACAAAGGCGTTTATCGTTGCGGCGGTATCTTCTCACGAAATGCCTCGGGCATGGATGTGTGTGATGTCCTTAGGTTAGTTAGGTTAAGTAGGTCTAAGTTCTAGGGGACTGATGACCTCAGCAGTTAAGTCCCATAGTGCTCAGAGCCATTTGAACCATTAGAATACTACTGCGCGTGTGGGATACTTACCACATAGGACTCACGAGTACATTGTGAAAGTTCAAAGAAGGGCAGCGCATTTTGTATTATCACAAAATGGTACAGGAGAGAGTATCACTAAAATGGTACAGGATTTAGGGTGGACATCATTAAAACAAAGGCGTTTATCGTTGCGGCGGTATCTTCTCACGAAATGCCTCGGGCATGGATGTGTGTGATGTCGTTAGGTTAGTTAGGTTAAGTAGGTCTAAGTTCTAGGGGACTGATGACCTCAGCAGTTAAGTACCACAGTGCTCAGAGCCATTTGAACCATTAGAATACTACTGCGCGTGTGGGATACTTACCACATAGGACTCACGAGTACATTGTGAAAGTTCAAAGAAGGGCAGCGCATTTTGTATTATCACAAAATAGGGGAGAGAGTATCACTAAAATGGTACAGGATTTAGGGTGGACATCATTAAAACAAAGGCGTTTATCGTTGCGGCGGTATCTCCTCACGAAATGCCTCGGGCATGGATGTGTGTGATGTCGTTAGGTTAGTTAGGTTAAGTAGGTCTAAGTTCTAGGGGACTGATGACCTCAGCAGTTAAGTCCCATAGTGCTCAGAGCCATTTGAACCATTAGAATACTACTGCGCATGTGGGATACTTACCACATAGGACTCACGAGTACATTGTGAAAGTTCAAAGAAGGGCAGCGCATTTTGTATTATCACAAAATAGGGGAGAGAGTATCACTAAAATGGTACAGGATTTAGGGTGGACATCATTAAAACAAAGGCGTTTATCGTTGCGGCGGTATCTTCTCACGAAATGCCTCGGGCATGGATGTGTGTGATGTCCTTAGGTTAGTTAGGTTAAGTAGGTCTAAGTTCTAGGGGACTGATGACCTTAGCAGTTAAGTCCCATAGTGCTCAGAGCCATTTGAACCATTAGAATACTACTGCGCGTGTGGGATACTTACCACATAGGACTCACGAGTACATTGTGAAAGTTCAAAGAAGGGCAGCGCATTTTGTATTATCACAAAATAGGGGAGAGAGTATCACTAAAATGGTACAGGATTTAGGGTGGACATCATTAAAACAAAGGCGTTTATCGTTGCGGCGGTATCTTCTCACGAAATGCCTCGGGCATGGATGTGTGTGATGTCCTTAGGTTAGTTAGGTTAAGTAGGTCTAAGTTCTAGGGGACTGATGACCTCAGCAGTTAAGTCCCATAGTGCTCAGAGCCATTTGAACCATTAGAATACTACTGCGCGTGTGGGATACTTACCACATAGGACTCACGAGTACACTGTGAAAGTTCAAAGAAGGGCAGCGCATTTTGTATTATCACAAAATAGGGGAGAGAGTATCACTAAAATGGTACAGGATTTAGGGTGGACATCATTAAAACAAAGGCGTTTATCGTTGCGGCGGTATCTTCTCACGAAATGCCTCGGGCATGGATGTGTGTGATGTCCTTAGGTTAGTTAGGTTAAGTAGGTCTAAGTTCTAGGGGACTGATGACCTCAGCAGTTAAGTCCCATAGTGCTCAGAGCCATTTGAACCATTAGAATACTACTGCGCGTGTGGGATACTTACCACATAGGACTCACGAGTACATTGTGAAAGTTCAAAGAAGGGCAGCGCATTTTGTATTATCACAAAATAGGGGAGAGAGTATCACTAAAATGGTACAGGATTTAGGGTGGACATCATTAAAACAAAGGCGTTTATCGTTGCGGCGGTATCTTCTCACGAAATGCCTCGGGCATGGATGTGTGTGATGTCCTTAGGTTAGTTAGGTTAAGTAGGTCTAAGTTCTAGGGAACTGATGACCTCAGCAGTTAAGTCCCATAGTGCTCAGAGCCATTTGAACCATTAGAATATTACTGCGCGTGTGGGATACTTACCACATAGGACTCACGAGTACATTGTGAAAGTTCAAAGAAGGGCAGCGCATTTTGTATTATCACAAAATGGTACAGGAGAGAGTATCACTAAAATGGTACAGGATTTAGGGTGGACATCATTAAAACAAAGGCGTTTATCGTTGCGGCGGTATCTTCTCACGAAATGCCTCGGGCATGGATGTGTGTGATGTCGTTAGGTTAGTTAGGTTAAGTAGGTCTAAGTTCTAGGGGACTGATGACCTCAGCAGTTAAGTACCACAGTGCTCAGAGCCATTTGAACCATTAGAATACTACTGCGCGTGTGGGATACTTACCACATAGGACTCACGAGTACATTGTGAAAGTTCAAAGAAGGGCAGCGCATTTTGTATTATCACAAAATAGGGGAGAGAGTATCACTAAAATGGTACAGGATTTAGGGTGGACATCATTAAAACAAAGGCGTTTATCGTTGCGGCGGTATCTCCTCACGAAATGCCTCGGGCATGGATGTGTGTGATGTCGTTAGGTTAGTTAGGTTAAGTAGGTCTAAGTTCTAGGGGACTGATGACCTCAGCAGTTAAGTCCCATAGTGCTCAGAGCCATTTGAACCATTAGAATACTACTGCGCATGTGGGATACTTACCACATAGGACTCACGAGTACATTGTGAAAGTTCAAAGAAGGGCAGCGCATTTTGTATTATCACAAAATAGGGGAGAGAGTATCACTAAAATGGTACAGGATTTAGGGTGGACATCATTAAAACAAAGGCGTTTATCGTTGCGGCGGTATCTTCTCACGAAATGCCTCGGGCATGGATGTGTGTGATGTCCTTAGGTTAGTTAGGTTAAGTAGGTCTAAGTTCTAGGGGACTGATGACCTTAGCAGTTAAGTCCCATAGTGCTCAGAGCCATTTGAACCATTAGAATACTACTGCGCGTGTGGGATACTTACCACATAGGACTCACGAGTACATTGTGAAAGTTCAAAGAAGGGCAGCGCATTTTGTATTATCACAAAATAGGGGAGAGAGTATCACTAAAATGGTACAGGATTTAGGGTGGACATCATTAAAACAAAGGCGTTTATCGTTGCGGCGGTATCTTCTCACGAAATGCCTCGGGCATGGATGTGTGTGATGTCCTTAGGTTAGTTAGGTTAAGTAGGTCTAAGTTCTAGGGGACTGATGACCTCAGCAGTTAAGTCCCATAGTGCTCAGAGCCATTTGAACCATTAGAATACTACTGCGCGTGTGGGATACTTACCACATAGGACTCACGAGTACACTGTGAAAGTTCAAAGAAGGGCAGCGCATTTTGTATTATCACAAAATAGGGGAGAGAGTATCACTAAAATGGTACAGGATTTAGGGTGGACATCATTAAAACAAAGGCGTTTATCGTTGCGGCGGTATCTTCTCACGAAATGCCTCGGGCATGGATGTGTGTGATGTCGTTAGGTTAGTTAGGTTAAGTAGGTCTAAGTTCTAGGGGACTGATGACCTCAGCAGTTAAGTACCACAGTGCTCAGAGCCATTTGAACCATTAGAATACTACTGCGCATGTGGGATACTTACCACATAGGACTCACGAGTACATTGTGAAAGTTCAAAGAAGGGCAGCGCATTTTGTATTATCACAAAATAGGGGAGAGAGTATCACTAAAATGGTACAGGATTTAGGGTGGACATCATTAAAACAAAGGCGTTTATCGTTGCGGCGGTATCTTCTCACGAAATGCCTCGGGCATGGATGTGTGTGATGTCCTTAGGTTAGTTAGGTTAAGTAGGTCTAAGTTCTAGGGGACTGATGACCTTAGCAGTTAAGTCCCATAGTGCTCAGAGCCATTTGAACCATTAGAATACTACTGCGCGTGTGGGATACTTACCACATAGGACTCACGAGTACATTGTGAAAGTTCAAAGAAGGGCAGCGCATTTTGTATTATCACAAAATAGGGGAGAGAGTATCACTAAAATGGTACAGGATTTAGGGTGGACATCATTAAAACAAAGGCGTTTATCGTTGCGGCGGTATCTTCTCACGAAATGCCTCGGGCATGGATGTGTGTGATGTCCTTAGGTTAGTTAGGTTAAGTAGGTCTAAGTTCTAGGGGACTGATGACCTCAGCAGTTAAGTCCCATAGTGCTCAGAGCCATTTGAACCATTAGAATACTACTGCGCGTGTGGGATACTTACCACATAGGACTCACGAGTACACTGTGAAAGTTCAAAGAAGGGCAGCGCATTTTGTATTATCACAAAATA
Source organism: Schistocerca cancellata (assembly GCF_023864275.1). NCBI lineage: Eukaryota > Metazoa > Arthropoda > Insecta > Orthoptera > Acrididae > Schistocerca > Schistocerca cancellata. Next base: position 380,495,546 of record NC_064634.1, on the reverse strand, counting down.
GGGGAGAGAGTATCACTAAAATGGTACAGGATTTAGGGTGGACATCATTAAAACAAAGGCGTTTATCGTTGCGGCGGTATCTTCTCACGAAATGCCTCGGGCATGGATGTGTGTGATGTCCTTAGGTTAGTTAGGTTAAGTAGGTCTAAGTTCTAGGGGACTGATGACCTCAGCAGTTAAGTCCCATAGTGCTCAGAGCCATTTGAACCATTAGAATACTACTGCGTGTGTGGGATACTTACCACATAGGACTCACGAGTACATTGTGAAAGTTCAAAGAAGGGCAGCGCATTTTGTATTATCACAAAATAGGGGAGAGAGTATCACTAAAATGGTACAGGATTTAGGGTGGACATCATTAAAACAAAGGCGTTTATCGTTGCGGCGGTATCTTCTCACGAAATGCCTCGGGCATGGATGTGTGTGGTGTCCTTAGGTTAGTTAGGTTAAGTAGGTCTAAGTTCTAGGGAACTGATGACCTCAGCAGTTAAGTCCCATAGTGCTCAGAGCCATTTGAACCATTAGAATATTACTGCGCGTGTGGGATACTTACCACATAGGACTCACGAGTACATTGTGAAAGTTCAAAGAAGGGCAGCGCATTTTGTATTATCACAAAATGGTACAGGAGAGAGTATCACTAAAATGGTACAGGATTTAGGGTGGACATCATTAAAACAAAGGCGTTTATCGTTGCGGCGGTATCTTCTCACGAAATGCCTCGGGCATGGATGTGTGTGATGTCGTTAGGTTAGTTAGGTTAAGTAGGTCTAAGTTCTAGGGGACTGATGACCTCAGCAGTTAAGTACCACAGTGCTCAGAGCCATTTGAACCATTAGAATACTACTGCGCGTGTGGGATACTTACCACATAGGACTCACGAGTACATTGTGAAAGTTCAAAGAAGGGCAGCGCATTTTGTATTATCACAAAATAGGGGAGAGAGTATCACTAAAATGGTACAGGATTTAGGGTGGACATCATTAAAACAAAGGCGTTTATCGTTGCGGCGGTATCTCCTCACGAAATGCCTCGGGCATGGATGTGTGTGATGTCGTTAGGTTAGTTAGGTTAAGTAGGTCTAAGTTCTAGGGGACTGATGACCTCAGCAGTTAAGTCCCATAGTGCTCAGAGCCATTTGAACCATTAGAATACTACTGCGCATGTGGGATACTTACCACATAGGACTCACGAGTACATTGTGAAAGTTCAAAGAAGGGCAGCGCATTTTGTATTATCACAAAATAGGGGAGAGAGTATCACTAAAATGGTACAGGATTTAGGGTGGACATCATTAAAACAAAGGCGTTTATCGTTGCGGCGGTATCTTCTCACGAAATGCCTCGGGCATGGATGTGTGTGATGTCCTTAGGTTAGTTAGGTTAAGTAGGTCTAAGTTCTAGGGGACTGATGACCTTAGCAGTTAAGTCCCATAGTGCTCAGAGCCATTTGAACCATTAGAATACTACTGCGCGTGTGGGATACTTACCACATAGGACTCACGAGTACATTGTGAAAGTTCAAAGAAGGGCAGCGCATTTTGTATTATCACAAAATAGGGGAGAGAGTATCACTAAAATGGTACAGGATTTAGGGTGGACATCATTAAAACAAAGGCGTTTATCGTTGCGGCGGTATCTTCTCACGAAATGCCTCGGGCATGGATGTGTGTGATGTCCTTAGGTTAGTTAGGTTAAGTAGGTCTAAGTTCTAGGGGACTGATGACCTCAGCAGTTAAGTCCCATAGTGCTCAGAGCCATTTGAACCATTAGAATACTACTGCGCGTGTGGGATACTTACCACATAGGACTCACGAGTACACTGTGAAAGTTCAAAGAAGGGCAGCGCATTTTGTATTATCACAAAATAGGGGAGAGAGTATCACTAAAATGGTACAGGATTTAGGGTGGACATCATTAAAACAAAGGCGTTTATCGTTGCGGCGGTATCTTCTCACGAAATGCCTCGGGCATGGATGTGTGTGATGTCGTTAGGTTAGTTAGGTTAAGTAGGTCTAAGTTCTAGGGGACTGATGACCTCAGCAGTTAAGTACCACAGTGCTCAGAGCCATTTGAACCATTAGAATACTACTGCGCGTGTGGGATACTTACCACATAGGACTCACGAGTACATTGTGAAAGTTCAAAGAAGGGCAGCGCATTTTGTATTATCACAAAATAGGGGAGAGAGTATCACTAAAATGGTACAGGATTTAGGGTGGACATCATTAAAACAAAGGCGTTTATCGTTGCGGCGGTATCTCCTCACGAAATGCCTCGGGCATGGATGTGTGTGATGTCGTTAGGTTAGTTAGGTTAAGTAGGTCTAAGTTCTAGGGGACTGATGACCTCAGCAGTTAAGTCCCATAGTGCTCAGAGCCATTTGAACCATTAGAATACTACTGCGCATGTGGGATACTTACCACATAGGACTCACGAGTACATTGTGAAAGTTCAAAGAAGGGCAGCGCATTTTGTATTATCACAAAATAGGGGAGAGAGTATCACTAAAATGGTACAGGATTTAGGGTGGACATCATTAAAACAAAGGCGTTTATCGTTGCGGCGGTATCTTCTCACGAAATGCCTCGGGCATGGATGTGTGTGATGTCCTTAGGTTAGTTAGGTTAAGTAGGTCTAAGTTCTAGGGGACTGATGACCTTAGCAGTTAAGTCCCATAGTGCTCAGAGCCATTTGAACCATTAGAATACTACTGCGCGTGTGGGATACTTACCACATAGGACTCACGAGTACATTGTGAAAGTTCAAAGAAGGGCAGCGCATTTTGTATTATCACAAAATAGGGGAGAGAGTATCACTAAAATGGTACAGGATTTAGGGTGGACATCATTAAAACAAAGGCGTTTATCGTTGCGGCGGTATCTTCTCACGAAATGCCTCGGGCATGGATGTGTGTGATGTCCTTAGGTTAGTTAGGTTAAGTAGGTCTAAGTTCTAGGGGACTGATGACCTCAGCAGTTAAGTCCCATAGTGCTCAGAGCCATTTGAACCATTAGAATACTACTGCGCGTGTGGGATACTTACCACATAGGACTCACGAGTACACTGTGAAAGTTCAAAGAAGGGCAGCGCATTTTGTATTATCACAAAATAGGGGAGAGAGTATCACTAAAATGGTACAGGATTTAGGGTGGACATCATTAAAACAAAGGCGTTTATCGTTGCGGCGGTATCTTCTCACGAAATGCCTCGGGCATGGATGTGTGTGATGTCCTTAGGTTAGTTAGGTTAAGTAGGTCTAAGTTCTAGGGGACTGATGACCTCAGCAGTTAAGTCCCATAGTGCTCAGAGCCATTTGAACCATTAGAATACTACTGCGCGTGTGGGATACTTACCACATAGGACTCACGAGTACATTGTGAAAGTTCAAAGAAGGGCAGCGCATTTTGTATTATCACAAAATAGGGGAGAGAGTATCACTAAAATGGTACAGGATTTAGGGTGGACATCATTAAAACAAAGGCGTTTATCGTTGCGGCGGTATCTTCTCACGAAATGCCTCGGGCATGGATGTGTGTGATGTCCTTAGGTTAGTTAGGTTAAGTAGGTCTAAGTTCTAGGGAACTGATGACCTCAGCAGTTAAGTCCCATAGTGCTCAGAGCCATTTGAACCATTAGAATATTACTGCGCGTGTGGGATACTTACCACATAGGACTCACGAGTACATTGTGAAAGTTCAAAGAAGGGCAGCGCATTTTGTATTATCACAAAATGGTACAGGAGAGAGTATCACTAAAATGGTACAGGATTTAGGGTGGACATCATTAAAACAAAGGCGTTTATCGTTGCGGCGGTATCTTCTCACGAAATGCCTCGGGCATGGATGTGTGTGATGTCCTTAGGTTAGTTAGGTTAAGTAGGTCTAAGTTCTAGGGGACTGATGACCTCAGCAGTTAAGTACCACAGTGCTCAGAGCCATTTGAACCATTAGAATACTACTGCGCGTGTGGGATACTTACCACATAGGACTCACGAGTACATTGTGAAAGTTCAAAGAAGGGCAGCGCATTTTGTATTATCACAAAATAGGGGAGAGAGTATCACTAAAATGGTACAGGATTTAGGGTGGACATCATTAAAACAAAGGCGTTTATCGTTGCGGCGGTATCTTCTCACGAAATGCCTCGGGCATGGATGTGTGTGATGTCGTTAGGTTAGTTAGGTTAAGTAGGTCTAAGTTCTAGGGGACTGATGACCTCAGCAGTTAAGTCCCATAGTGCTCAGAGCCATTTGAACCATTAGAATACTACTGCGCATGTGGGATACTTACCACATAGGACTCACGAGTACATTGTGAAAGTTCAAAGAAGGGCAGCGCATTTTGTATTATCACAAAATAGGGGAGAGAGTATCACTAAAATGGTACAGGATTTAGGGTGGACATCATTAAAACAAAGGCGTTTATCGTTGCGGCGGTATCTTCTCACGAAATGCCTCGGGCATGGATGTGTGTGATGTCCTTAGGTTAGTTAGGTTAAGTAGGTCTAAGTTCTAGGGAACTGATGACCTCAGCAGTTAAGTCCCATAGTGCTCAGAGCCATTTGAACCATTAGAATACTACTGCGCGTGTGGGATAGTTACCACATAGGACTCACGAGTACATTGTGAAAGTTCAAAGAAGGGCAGCGCATTTTGTATTATCACAAAATAGGGGAGAGAGTATCACTAAAATGGTACAGGATTTAGGGTGGACATCATTAAAACAAAGGCGTTTATCGTTGCGGCGGTATCTTCTCACGAAATGCCTCGGGCATGGATGTGTGTGATGTCCTTAGGTTAGTTAGGTTAAGTAGGTCTAAGTTCTAGGGGACTGATGACCTCAGCAGTTAAGTCCCATAGTGCTCAGAGCCATTTGAACCATTAGAATACTACTGCGCGTGTGGGATACTTACCACATAGGACTCACGAGTACACTGTGAAAGTTCAAAGAAGGGCAGCGCATTTTGTATTATCACAAAATAGGGGAGAGAGTATCACTAAAATGGTACAGGATTTAGGGTGGACATCATTAAAACAAAGGCGTTTATCGTTGCGGCGGTATCTTCTCACGAAATGCCTCGGGCATGGATGTGTGTGATGTCCTTAGGTTAGTTAGGTTAAGTAGGTCTAAGTTCTAGGGGACTGATGACCTCAGCAGTTAAGTCCCATAGTGCTCAGAGCCATTTGAACCATTAGAATACTACTGCGCGTGTGGGATACTTACCACATAGGACTCACGAGTACATTGTGAAAGTTCAAAGAAGGCAGCGCATTTTGTATTATCACAAAATAGGGGAGAGAGTATCACTAAAATGGTACAGGATTTAGGGTGGACATCATTAAAACAAAGGCGTTTATCGTTGCGGCGGTATCTTCTCACGAAATGCCTCGGGCATGGATGTGTGTGATGTCGTTAGGTTAGTTAGGTTAAGTAGGTCTAAGTTCTAGGGAACTGATGACCTCAGCAGTTAAGTCCCATAGTGCTCAGAGCCATTTGAACCATTAGAATACTACTGCGCGTGTGGGATAGTTACCACGTAGGACTCACGAGTACATTGTGAAAGTTCAAAGAAGGGCAGCGCATTTTGTATTATCACAAAATAGGGGAGAGAGTATCACTAAAATGGTACAGGATTTAGGGTGGACATCATTAAAACAAAGGCGTTTATCGTTGCGGCGGTATCTTCTCACGAAATGCCTCGGGCATGGATGTGTGTGATGTCGTTAGGTTAGTTAGGTTAAGTAGGTCTAAGTTCTAGGGGACTGATGACCTCAGCAGTTAAGTACCACAGTGCTCAGAGCCATTTGAACCATTAGAATACTACTGCGCGTGTGGGATACTTACCACATAGGACTCACGAGTACATTGTGAAAGTTCAAAGAAGGGCAGCGCATTTTGTATTATCACAAAATAGGGGAGAGAGTATCACTAAAATGGTACAGGATTTAGGGTGGACATCATTAAAACAAAGGCGTTTATCGTTGCGGCGGTATCTTCTCACGAAATGCCTCGGGCATGGATGTGTGTGATGTCGTTAGGTTAGTTAGGTTAAGTAGGTCTAAGTTCTAGGGGACTGATGACCTCAGCAGTTAAGTCCCATAGTGCTCAGAGCCATTTGAACCATTAGAATACTACTGCGCATGTGGGATACTTACCACATAGGACTCACGAGTACATTGTGAAAGTTCAAAGAAGGGCAGCGCATTTTGTATTATCACAAAATAGGGGAGAGAGTATCACTAAAATGGTACAGGATTTAGGGTGGACATCATTAAAACAAAGGCGTTTATCGTTGCGGCGGTATCTTCTCACGAAATGCCTCGGGCATGGATGTGTGTGATGTCCTTAGGTTAGTTAGGTTAAGTAGGTCTAAGTTCTAGGGGACTGATGACCTCAGCAGTTAAGTCCCATAGTGCTCAGAGCCATTTGAACCATTAGAATACTACTGCGCGTGTGGGATACTTACCACATAGGACTCACGAGTACATTGTGAAAGTTCAAAGAAGGGCAGCGCATTTTGTATTATCACAAAATAGGGGAGAGAGTATCACTAAAATGGTACAGGATTTAGGGTGGACATCATTAAAACAAAGGCGTTTATCGTTGCGGCGGTATCTTCTCACGAAATGCCTCGGGCATGGATGTGTGTGATGTCCTTAGGTTAGTTAGGTTAAGTAGGTCTAAGTTCTAGGGAACTGATGACCTCAGCAGTTAAGTCCCATAGTGCTCAGAGCCATTTGAACCATTAGAATATTACTGCACGTGTGGGATACTTACCACATAGGACTCACGAGTACATTGTGAAAGTTCAAAGAAGGGCAGCGCATTTTGTATTATCACAAAATAGGGGAGAGAGTATCACTAAAATGGTACAGGATTTAGGGTGGACATCATTAAAACAAAGGCGTTTATCGTTGCGGCGGTATCTTCTCACGAAATGCCTCGGGCATGGATGTGTGTGATGTCGTTAGGTTAGTTAGGTTAAGTAGGTCTAAGTTCTAGGGGACTGATGACCTCAGCAGTTAAGTCCCATAGTGCTCAGAGCCATTTGAACCATTAGAATACTACTGCGCATGTGGGATACTTACCACATAGGACTCACGAGTACATTGTGAAAGTTCAAAGAAGGGCAGCGCATTTTGTATTATCACAAAATAGGGGAGAGAGTATCACTAAAATGGTACAGGATTTAGGGTGGACATCATTAAAACAAAGGCGTTTATCGTTGCGGCGGTATCTTCTCACGAAATGCCTCGGGCATGGATGTGTGTGATGTCGTTAGGTTAGTTAGGTTAAGTAGGTCTAAGTTCTAGGGGACTGATGACCTCAGCAGTTAAGTCCCATAGTGCTCAGAGCCATTTGAACCATTAGAATACTACTGCGCGTGTGGGATAGTTACCACATAGGACTCACGAGTACATTGTGAAAGTTCAAAGAAGGGCAGCGCATTTTGTATTATCACAAAATAGGGGAGAGAGTATCACTAAAATGGTACAGGATTTAGGGTGGACATCATTAAAACAAAGGCGTTTATCGTTGCGGCGGTATCTTCTCACGAAATGCCTCGGGCATGGATGTGTGTGATGTCGTTAGGTTAGTTAGGTTAAGTAGGTCTAAGTTCTAGGGGACTGATGACCTCAGCAGTTAAGTCCCATAGCGCTCAGAGCCATTTGAACCATTAGAATACTACTGCGCGTGTGGGATACTTACCACATAGGACTCACGAGTACATTGTGAAAGTTCAAAGAAGGACAGCGCATTTTGTATTATCACAAAATGGTACAGGAGAGAGTATCACTAAAATGGTACAGGATTTAGGGTGGAGATCATTAAAACAAAGGCGTTTATCGTTGCGGCGGTATCTTCTCACGAAATGCCTCGGGCATGGATGTGTGTGATGTCCTTAGGTTAGTTAGGTTAAGTAGGTCTAAGTTCTAGGGGACTGATGACCTCAGCAGTTAGGTCCCATAGTGCTCAGAGCCATTTGAACCATTAGAATACTACTGCGCGTGTGGGATACTTACCACATAGGACTCACGAGTACATTGTGAAAGTTCAAAGAAGGGCAGCGCATTTAGTATTATCACAAAAAATGGGGGAGAGAGTATCACTAAAATGGTACAGGATTTAGGGTGGACATCATTAAAACAAAGGTGTTTATCGTTGCGGCGGAATCTTCTCATGAAATTTCAATCACCAACTTTCTCATCCGAATGCGAAAATATTTTTTTGGCGTCGACCTAGATAGGGAAAAACGATCCCCATAGTAATACAGGGAAATCAGAATTCGCACTGAAAAATGTTCGTTTCTTCCGCGCGCTGTATGAGATTGGAATAATAGATAATTATTATGAAGGTGGTTCGATGAAATCTGTGCCAGGCAGCGAAATGTGATTTGCAGAGTATTCACGTAGATGTAGATTACTCTAACGGCTGCTTCACACACTAATTTGGCGTCGCCCCAAGTAACATATTCCTTCCAAATGCAAATATTTTTGCTGTCAATTCATCAAACAATAAAACAAATATGCCCAAGCCTTTTCCATTTCATTATTACGACTTTTCCCTTATATGGCTTTCAATAACGTTAATAGCAATACCCTAAGTAGAATTCGGAAGTACAGCGAGTACGTCGAGTATAAATTTAATTTAAAGAAAATAATCCTGCTAAAAATTAAAAAAGAATTGTATGATATGTCAGTCACCATCTCTTTAAACGGTACGTCGTTTTTTTTCTAGGACTTTAATTGTTGGGAAGCGTGGGGCTTTCTATGGAACTCCAAACAAAATCATAAACAGTTCAAACAAGAGGAGAATAGAAGTTTTTGAAATGTGGTGATACAAAGCAATACTGAGGTGTAAATAGGTAGATCGAGTAAATCGAATTTGGGAGAAAAGATTTTTATGCCACAACATGATCAATTAAGGGATCGCTTGATAGGGCACATCATGAGGTACAGCAACAACAACATTTCCTGACGCAGACTTTCCGGGCGTAAGGACCGATGATACTATTCCCTGATATACAGACACAAAATGTAGTCATTGTGACATGATATTTCAACTGTCCTATTGGCCGCCATCTCCAGATGAATATGATGATGCACAATCTCGCTGAAACTGAGTTTCCAGCAGAATCGATACCTCCTTTACACACCTGGCCAGCTGAACACGCATGCGGAAGAAAAAATGTTCAAATAAGTGTGACAATTTATGGGACTTAACTGCTAAGGTCATTAGTCCCTACGCTTACACACTGCTTAACCTAAATTATCCTAAGGACAATCACACACACCCATGCCCGTGGGAGGACTCGAACCTCCGCCGGGACCAGTCACACAGTCCATGACTGCAGCGCCTAGACCGCTCGGCTAATCCCGCGCGGCATGCGCAAGAAGCACCTCGGCTGTCCTCAAGCACAAGTGAACTACACTCATGCTCATAAATTAAGGGTAATTGCAGAATGTAGTGCCACACAACGTGGCACTACATAAAACTGTCTGCCGCTCGTGGTCTCGCGGTAGCGTTCTCGCTTCCCGAGTACGGGGTCCCGGGTTCGATTCCCGGCGGGGTCAGGGATTTTCACCTGCCTCGAGATGACTGGGTGTTTGTGTTGTCGTCATCATTTCATCATCATCCAGGAAAGTGGCGAAATTGGACTGAGCAAAGTTTGGGTAATTGTACGGGAGCTGATAACCACGCAGTTGAGCGCCCCACAAACCAAACATCATCATCATCACTACATAAAACTGCCGCTAATAGAATAGGCACATAGGGAACACACACGACACAGATCTTTAAGTCCACGGTATTGCTGACAAGTTGAGAAAACCGTCCCAAAACACGTGCTACAAAACGCCACTGTTTCCTGCGCACGTACCCCGACATCAATATGGGATATGATCACCATGCACACGTACACAGGCCGCACAACGGGTTGGCATACTCTGGATCAGGTGGTCGAGCAGCTGCTATTGTATACCCTCCCCTTCTTGCACCAGTGCCTGTCGAAGCTCCTGAAGTGTGCTAGGAGTTTGAAGACGTGCAGCGATACATCGACTGAGAGCATCCCAGACGTGCTCGATGGGATTTAGGTCTGGAGAACAGGCAGGCCTCTCCGTTCGCCTGATATCTTCTGTTTCAAGGTACTCCTCCACGATGGCAGCTCGGTGGGGCCCTGCGTTATCATCCATTAGGAGGAAGGTGGGACCCACTGCACCCCTGAAAAGGCGGACATACTGGTGCAAGATGACGTCCCGATACACCTGACCTGTTACAGTTCCTCTGTCAAAGACATGCAGGGGTGTACGTGCACCAATCATAATCCCACCCCACACAATCAAACCACGATCTCCATACAGGTCCCTTTCAAGGACATTAAGGGGTTGGTATCTGGTTCCAGGTTCATGCCAGATGAAAACCCGGCGGGAGAATCACTGTTCAGACTATATCTGGACTCGTCCATGAACATAACTTGGGACCACTGTTCCAATGACAATATAATGTGTTTTTTACACCTGGCTTTACCGGCTATTCTGTGACCAGGGGTCAATGGAATGCACTTGCAAGTCTCCGGGCGAATAAACCATGTCTGTTCAGTCGTCTATAGACTGTGTCTGGAGACAACTGTTCCAGTGAACGCGGTAAGGTCCCGAGCAAGGCTACCTCTAGTGGCCCTAGTGTTCTACCCCTCATAACGTCATCAATGTGTGTTCTTTGAGCCATTTTCAACACTCACGATTAGAACGTCTGAAAACGTCTGCATACTTACTCGCTGCACCGTACTGTGACATGCATCAACACACCTCTACGTATGTGGACTGCTGCCAGCACCACCGTGCGACGACCGCAGGTCAAATGCACCGCATGGTCATACTCCGAGGTGATTTAAACCCGCAAACAGCCCACCAGAGCGTTGTTTCACCATGAATCAGCATTATTCGTAATTTATGAGCATGGATGTAGTACAAGTGAACTAGTAGCACAACAGTGCTTCAGAGTTCCTTGTTAGTTTTCATGTTGTGTCCTCTGGAAGATACCCTCTTGTGAATTGGTGAGGAAGTCAAAGATGAAACGACTAAATTATGTCGTCATGTGCTGACGTTGACTTTTTTTATTTATTGATACATATTTTCAGCAAACTGAGGCAGCGGCTATAGAGAACCCCCTTTCCCCCATATCGCCAATCTTGTTTGGAATACTTTGAAAACATGGCGCTGAGGACTTGGTTTCTTAAACCCACCTGTTTTTGGCGATACGTTAATGATAGTTTGATGGTTTGGTCCCATGGGGTTGATGCTTTGAAACATTTTTTTGCATCATCTTAATTGTCTCCATCCTAGTAACAGATTTATCATGGAAGTTGAAAAGGATTACAAACTTCCATTTCTTGATGTTTTGCTTTACGTAAGAGACCGTGGTGCTTTAGAGCATACTGTATATCGTAGGAATTGGACCATTTGAAAGTTGTTTTTAGGCAGGATGGGTATACCGACCAACAAATATGATGCGCTCTTGAGTTCGGACCGCCGGGGAAACCATAAAAGGATACTTATAAATCTGCTGCTTTTTTACCTTTTGCCGAGAGTGTGTTCTCAAAAATTTCAAAAAATTTAAGAAGATATGCCATCAAAAGTTTATCTATGGCACGAGCTGAGATTACAGTCCTTCTGGGATCAATGAAGGTTGCCCTGTGTCTGAGGAAACTCCTCAAAATTCCTTGTCATTGGGGGATAGTTTATATTGGCTAAACTATTCGTCATATTCAGGACCGATGTGTGGAACACCGTCATCACACTTTTTTGCTCCAGCCAGGGAAATCCACAGAGCAGAACTCAAATGACTGCTCGTGCATCACACTACTGGGAATGTGTTCTAAAGCAGTCTATTGAAATTTGATTATCTGATAACATTTTAGTAAGACATGCCAATAGCCTTCCCGCAGTGCTAAAACCGATTCCCATCAGATCACTGAAGTTAAGCGCTTGGTTAGCATTTGGATGGTTGACGTCTGGGTCTGGCGGGCGCTTTATCAAGCGGGGCACTCGGCCCTTGTGAGGCCAGTTGAGGAGGTACTCAAATGAAAATTTGCAGCTCCGGTCACGAAAATTGATAACAGCCTGGAGAGCGGTATGCTGACCACATGTCGCGCCCCAACATCCGCATCCAGTGACGCCTATTGTCGGAGGATGACACGGCGGTCGATCGGTACCGTAGGGCCTTCCGATGCCTGTTAAAACAGAGAGTTCTTAAGTAAGACCTTGAATTCGATTTTATCTGACACTAAATAACAACAGTCTTCATTTCGATTAGTGGATTCTTTTACTGTTCTGCTAGAGATACTTTGTTTTGCCTACTTCTTCCACCGGTGCGCTACTAGTTCACTTGAGCTTGAGAGCAGCAACGCTGCTCCTGGGACACGTGCAGTGGGCCGGGAGCGCTGTACACAGGAGCTGCCGATTCTATTGGACTCTCAGTTGTGGCGAGATCGTGTATCAGCATATTCATCTGAACATGGTCAGTGGTCCACTGAAATATTGTGTCAAGGTGACTTCACTATCCGGCTACATATCCCGTAAGAGTATCAACAACAATATATACTGAAGAGTCAAACAAACTGGTACACCTGCCTAATGTCGTGATGGCCCCAGCCAGCATGCAAAAGTACCGCAACACGACTAATGTCTGAAGTAGTGCTGGAGGGAACTGACACCATGAATCCCGCAGGACGGTCCATAAATCTGTAAGAGTTCGAAGTGGTGGAGATCTCTTCTGAACAGCACATTGCAAGGCATCCCAGGTATTCTCAATAATGTTCATGTCTGGGGAGTTGGTTTGCCAGCGGAAGTGTTTAAACTCTGAAGAGTGTTCTTGGAGCCACTCTGTAGCAATTCTGTGTGCTGTGTCGCATTTCCCCGGTACAATTGCCCGAGTCCGTCGGAATGCTTAATGGACATGAATGGATGCAGATGATCCGACAGGACGCTTACGTACATGTCACCTGTTGTATCTAGACGTATCAGGGGTTTCATATCACTCCAACCGCAAACGCCCCACACCATTACAGAGCCTCCACAAGGTAGAACAGTTCCCGCTGACATGCAGGGTCCATGGATTCATGAGGTTGTCTCTATACTCGTACACGTCCATCCGCTCGATACGATTTGACACGAGACTCTTCCGAGAAGGCAACATGTTTCTAGTCATCAACAGTCCAGTGTCGACGTTGATGGGCCTAGGCAAGCGTAAAGCTTTGTGTCGCGCAGTCATCAAGCGCACACCAGTGGGCCTTCGGCTCCGAAAGTCCATATCGATGATGTTTCGTTGAATGATTCGCACACTGACACTTGTTGATGGCTCAGCATTGAAATCTGCAGCAATTTGCGGAAGGGTTGCACTTCTGTCACGCTGAACGATTCTCTTCAGTCATCGTTAGTACCGTTCTTGCAGGATCTTTTTCCGGTCGCAGCGGTGTCAGAGATTTGATGTTTTATCGGATTCCTGATATTCACGGTACACTCGTGAAATGGTCGTACGGGAAAATCCCCACTTCATCGCTACATTGGAGATGCTGTGTCCTATCGCTCGTGAGCCGACTGTAACATCACGTTCAAACTTGCTTAACTCTTGATAAACCCCCATTGTAGCAGCAGTAACCGATATAACAACTGCGCCAGACACTTGTTGCTTAGATATGCGTTGCAAACCGCAGCGCCGTATTCTTCCTGTTTACATATCTCTGTATTAGAATACGCATACCTATACCAGTTTCTTTAGCGTTTCAGTGTGTGTTTGACAGGAGGGATAGTCGCATATTCTGAAAATTTGTTGGCAAAAATTGTTTCTTCGACTTTCCAAAGTGGCCGTTCACGTAACGCTTCACAGTTTCAGTCTTGCGCTGGCCGTTGCTGAACGCCTCTACAAGTGCCTCGTGTTGTAGGTGGCGTCCTAGGTCTGAGGCAGCAGCCATGGACGATTTCCATCCTTCGGACCGCTGAAAAGCGTTATTGAGTGGTAGACAAATTATAAATTATACATACATTCTGGGCGCTTTCTAGACTTTGGCGACACGCCTAGTAGGTTTTTCCTGAACAGCCTTTGGAAGCCGTGACGAGCCAATGGAATCTATGAACAAACATGGCGACTATACTGAAAAATGAGTGCTGCTTCAAAAGCACAGTGTATCAGTATAATTAACGTAACAATGTTTGTCCATGATAACCCTCTCTGCTTTGATTTTTGAGCTATCTATTGCGAGACGAAGGTAATGAGAATGAGTAGAAATGAGAACAGCGAGAAGTTTAACGTCACGACTGATGGTCACGAAGTAGATGAGGTTAAGGAATTCTGATACATAGGATGTAAAATAACGAGTGACGGAAATTTGAGGAACAAATTTCTGATAATGTACGTCTGGAGTACAGCATTGTATGGTAGTGAAACATTGAATGTGGGAAAATCGGATCAGAAGAGAATCGAAGCAATTGAGATGTGGTGCTACAGGCGAATGTTGAAATTTAGGTGGACTGATTAGGTAAGGAATGAGGAGGTTCTGCGCAGAATCGGAGAGGAAAGGAACATGTGGAAAACGCTGATAAGGAAAAGGGACAGGATGATAGGACATCTATTAAGACATGAGGGAATTACTTCTACGGTACTAGAAGGTGCTGTAAAGGTCAAAAACTGTAGAGAAGACATATTGGAATACATCCAGCAAATAACAGGGGACGCAGGTTGCAAGTGCTACTCTGAGATGAAGAGGTTAGCACAGGAGACGAATGCGTGGCAGGCCGCATCAAACCACTCAGAAGACTGATGAAAAAAAAAACTTGTACATTTTTCTATTTCATTTGGCGTCTCCTATACTCTGATGACAGCGTTTCCACACTTTATATATCCATTTACCTCTTATATGCTGCGCCTAGAACTAATTTTGTGTATTTCTTTCGTCATTTCACAGCTAACTATGAAAATAAACTATTAACAAACTACACCATTGCCTGAGCACAATCTCAAAGAGGTAGTTATATTATTTGCAAAGTTATTTAATTGTGGTAAAATCATAAAGTAAAGGAACAGTAAAAATCAACTATTCTTTGAACTGCTTCATTAATTAGAGGGTGCAGCCAACTGCAGGTGGTTGCTCATGTCGGCACTTAAGACGTGTCGCTATGGATTGGAAGAGATTCTCTCTGGTTTCCGGCGGCTATCTGAGTTGATGAAGACTGCCAGTCTTGCTAGCGAGATGAAGGCAGAGCTCACCATCTGCAGCATCGTCGACAGGACCGATTGCGGACCTTTGGTACAGAGCCGAGTGGAGCGTCTGAATCAGAGGCTCAAACGGTTCTGCGACCGTGTAGGCTGCAGATTCCTCGACTTGCGCCATAGGGTGGTGGGGTTTCAGGTTCCGCTAAATAGGTCAGGTGTCCACTATACACAGGAGCCGGCTACGCGGGTAGCAGTGGCTGTGTGGGGTGGACTGGGCTGTTTTTTAGGTTAGACAGTATCGGAAAAGATCAAAAAGAGCTCCACTCTCAAAGGGTACAGTGCAAAGAAACGACGAGAATCGACCAAGCAACAGTCGGTATTGTAGTTGTAAATTGTCGTAGCTGTGTTGCAAAAGTACTAGAGCTACAAGCCCTGATAGAAAGCAATGAAGCTGAAATCGTTAAAGGAACAGAAAGCTGGCTAAAGCCGGAGATAAATTCTGCCGACATTTTTACAGAGGCGCAAACTGTGTTTAGAAAGGATACATTAAATAAAGTAGGTGGTGGTGTGTCTGTGTCCTTTGCTAGTAGTTTATCTTGTAGTGAAGTTGAAATAGACAGTTCCTGCGAATTACTATCGCTAGAGGCTATACTCAACAGCCGTACCAAAGTAATAATTGGCTCCTGCTACCGATCCCCCGACTCAGATGACATAATTTGCTGAACGGCTTAAAGAAAACTTGAATCCCATTACAAATAAGTACATCACTCATACAGTTATAATTGGTGGATACTTCAATCTACCCTCGATTTGTTGGCGAAAATACATGTTCAAAGCCGGTGGTAGACAGAAAACATCTTCAGAAATTGTACTAAATGCTTTCTCTGAGAATTACTTTGAACAATTACTTCATGAGCCCACACGAATTGTAAATGGTTGCGAAAACACACTTGACCTCTTAGCCGCAAAGAATCCTGATCTAAAATAGAGCGTCATGACGGATACAGGGATTTGTGAACACAAGGTCATTGTACCGAGGCTGAAAGCCATATCAAACAAAACCACTAAAAATAAACGCAAAATTTATCTATTTAAAACAGCATATAAAAATTCGCTTCATTCCTTCCTAAGAGAGAATATCCATTCCTTCAAAGCTAATTATGTAAGTGTAGACTAGATATGGCTCAAATTCAAACATACAGTATTGACAACAAGAGATAGATTCCTACTTTATAAGTTAGCTCGAAATTTAGTGCGGACGTCAATGCGAGAGCCAAAATAGTTTCCACAAGGAAAAATTATCTCAAAATATGGTAGAAAAGCCAAGGAGATGTAAAGTACACCAGTGGCAAAAACAAGCCAATACCGTCACTGCGTGATAGCGATGGAAATGTTACCGATGATGGTGCTACTAAAGCGGAGTTACTAAATACAGTTTGCCGTAATTCCTTCACGAAAGAAGACGAAGTTAATATTTCAGAATTCGAGACCAGAACAGCTGTTAGCATGAGTGACATAAAAGTAGATATCTTAGGTGTTGTGAAACAACTCAAATCACCTAAGAAATTCAAGTCTTCCGGTCCAGATGGTATACCAATCAGGTTCCTCTCATAGTATGCAGACACAATAGCGCCTTTCTTAGCAATCATATACAACCGCTCACTTGACGAAAGGTCTGTTCCTAAAGTGTGGAAAGTAGCACAGGTCACGCCAATATTCAAGAAGGGAAATAGGAGTAACCCATTGAATTACAGACCCATATCACTGACCTTAATTTGCAGTAGGATTTTGGAGCATATACTGTACTCGAACACTATGAATCACCTTCTTGAAAATGACTTATTGATACATAACCTACACGGATTCAGAAAATATCGTTCTTGTGCAACGCAGCTAGCACTTTATTCCCATGAAGTAATGAGTGCTGTCGATTCCATATTTTTAGATTTCCAGAAGGCTTTTGATACCGTTCCTCACAAGCGACTGTTAATCAACTTGCGTGCATATGGAGTATCGTCTCAGTTGTGTGACTGGATTCGTGATTTCCTCTAAGAGAGCTCACATTTCGTAGTCATAGACGGTAAATCATCGAGTAGAACAGAAATAGTATCTGACGTTCCGCAATGTAGTGTCATAGGCCCTCTGCTGTTCCTGATTTATATAAATGATCTAGGTGATAATCTGAGCAGCCCCCTAAGATTGTTTGCAGATGACGCTGTAGTTTACCGTCTAGTAAAGTCATCAGACGATCAATTTCAATTACAAAATTATATATAGAGATTTTCTGCATGGTGCGAAAAGTGGCAATTGGCACTAAACAAAGATAAGTGCGAGGTCATCCACATGGTTACTAAAAAAAATCCGATAAATTTTGGGTATATGATAAATCGCGCATATCTAAGGGCTGTCAATTCGACTAAATACCTAGGAATTACAACAACAAGCAACTTAAATTGGAAAGACCACATAGATAATATGGTGGGGAAGGTGAAACAAAGACTGCACTTAGAAGATACGACAAACCCACTAAAGAGACAGCCTACATTACACCTGTCCGTCCTCCGCTGGAATACTGCTGCGCGGTGTGAGATTCTTACCAGGTGGTATTGATGGAGAACATCGAAAAAGTGCAAAGAAGGGCAGCTCGTTTCGTGTTTTCAACTAATAGGGGTGGGAGTGTCACTGATATACGCGAGTTGGGGTGGCAGTCACTGAAACAAAGGCGGTTTTCTTTGCGGCGAGATCTATTTACGAAATTTCAATCGCCAACTTTCTCTTCCGAATGCGAAAATATTTTGTTGACAACCACCTACGTAGGGAGAAATGATCATCATAATAGAATGAGAGAAATCAGAGCTCGAACGGGAAGATTTAGGTGTTCCTTTTTCCCACGCGCCATTCGAGAGTGGAATGGTAGAGAAGTAGTATGAAAATGGTTCGCTGAACCCTCTGTGAATTGCAGAGTAACCATGTTGATGTAGAATTAAAGTAACCCTACATCTTTATGCATATTTCTATCCAAGCTGCATCGCGCCAGTATCACTACTTTAGGAGTTGTTGGTTTTACATATTTCTCATTACGTTTGTATCACCCAAAACCAATTTCTCTCCAGTAACACATCACACAGATACGGCCGATGTTACGATCGTTGTCGGTGATAGCATTCCGTCTCTAGAGACATGAAGAAGTCTAGCTACATAGTGACCCTACATGCAGTTAATGAATGATTGCATATTTCCCCAAGCCCATATTTTGTTTCTGGTAATGCGGAACCATAACACCAGATTTTCAAAAATCAAGAGATACTGTATCCGTCTAAGCACCATTTTGGTTATCATAAATGAAGACTGCGCGAGATGCGTTCGACGTGAACACGTACGAAATCGATTCACATATTAACGGAAAACCTGTGCAGTCTATGAAAACTATGTTGTGACTTGTATTCACGAGTTGCAAGTACTTTCAACAATCACTTTCTAAATGTAGCAGCAAATTTTGGGTTAAATGGATCTGGTGAAGAAACAAGAGAATATAGCAGAAGTGTCATTCCACAAAACCTTAAGTAACTAGAAGCAGCACAAACATCCTTCTCTGAAATTATAAAATTATAACAATTCTAAAAAACAAAAGCTGTTGTGAGGTTGATAGCACCTCAAAAAGAATTCTGAATAGTTGTTCAAACTTAATAAGTAGCGTCCTTGGTGACATATACAATGCATCAGTGTCACAGGGAATTTTTCTAGACAGGTTCAAATGTACAAGTATTAAACCACTTCATAAGAAAGATGACAAGACAGACCTAAACAATTACCGTCCAATCCTTACTGACACCTTTTTCCAAAATATTCGCAAAAGTAATGTACTCAAGAGTAGTCACACACTTAAGTGGAAATAATTTACTTTAGCATATCACAGTTTGTATTCCAGAAAGATTGATCGATTGAGAATGATATTTATAAATTCACTCATCAAATAGTAAAAACCTTAAATAATAATACATAGCCAGTTGTCATTTTTTGTGATCTCTCCAAGACCTTCCATTGTGTAGATCATGATACTCTCGTAGAGAAACTCTTGTGGAAGTGATGGCCTTATACACAATTGGTTTGAATCATACTTGACAGACAGAATGATTCAGACAATGTCGTAAAGGTAGAAAATTTTAGTGACTGGGGTTAAAATCACAAAGGGAGTCACACAGCGTTCCATTTTGGGCCGACTCGTATTCCTTATGTATGTGAATGAGCTCCCACTTAACATTCAACTTGCAAAAGTGGTACCTTTTGCAGACAATATAGTTTTACAATAAAACTCGTTATAGAGGAAGCAACAGAAGCAGAATATATTGCAAAGACTTTCTTTGTGTTTCTCTGAGAACGGACTCCCCCTAAATTTTGAAAAAAGACACTACGTTCAGTACTGCTCAACAAATACTCACACCAACAATTGTGGTAGCACATGAGCAAAAGTCAATGAGTAGAGTCCTCCATATTTCTGGGTGCACGTTTTGATGGAAGCTTGAGCTGGAAGAAGCATATTACTGAGAGTTTCAAACAATTAAATTCAGTTATTTATCTTGGAAAATTACGTATCAACCTCCTGACATATTTTGCGAATTTCCATTGATTAATGTCGTACGGATTAGGTGTCTGGGGTAACTCATCACTTAAAAATAAAGTAGTGATTGTACAAAAGTGAGGAGTAAGAATAATATATGGTGTTCACCCACTGACGACATTTTCGCTAGTGAAATTCGTCCTAAATAACCCATCACAATTTCATTGTCCCAATAACATAAGATGTTTGACAGACAGTGAAGATTGTTTTCAATCTAATAAATCATTTCTCCTGAACAATTCCTTCTTTTCCACTGACGAATTTCTACTTAAAAACTGGTAGCTAATTAACAAAAACCTTGCCCTTAGCATAAGTTAGTTTAATTAGTGTGTAAGCCTAGGGACCAATGACCTCAGCAGTTTGGTCCCATAGAACCTTACCACAAATTTTCAAAAGTTTTTGAGATTCTACTTATATGAATAGGAACAAAATGATACGTTCATCAATGTTAACACTAATCACGTACACACATCCTGTAAACTGACATGTTCCACATCATTTGGATAAAACATTAGATCAAATGATATATGGTACAGGCAACTAACTCTAACTATCTAATTAACTAACTGTTTAGACACATATCTAGTTTACATTCTATCCCAAAATCATGAAACGGTAGTCTCGTGACAACATTCGTTGATATGATGTCAATAACGTGTTAAATGAGCCCATTGGAGAGAGCTGATTGTGCGTTTGTCCTTCGCCCACAAATATTAGCCAGCCATTTATTTAAGAGGCACAGTTTTAGTTCCTTCATTTCACTTGCATCTGTTGTATGAATACCTGACGTATCAAGATGCCGAATTCCCAGATCTAATCAAGGTTCTGCGCTATATCTGGTGTTTATCTCACGATCTCTGTCTTGTCGATGTACTGTCAAGATCAGTTTACATAACAAGCAATCTAATGCTGTCAGTACTATGACCTCATTTGAAGACTGTGTTGTCATGAATTCAATGAGACAAAATGTTCTACAACATTAAAACAAGCCTTGATAGTTGCAAATCGGTGGAGAATGTCATCAGACAGGCTAAAAGTGTGCATTATGCCACGATAATCGAGTATATACGCTGGAACAGGGAACTGGAGATATTTCGATATTTCATCCCATCAGTGGGAAACTGGAGACGGTATGAACTGTCAACTACCTGTATTAAATAACTACGTAAAACATTTAATAAATCTGTATTGGAAATATAGCTGGCAACTGTTATCAACATGTTATTGCTGCAGTCGAGAGTACAGAACATTTACTAGCCATGTACGTGGACAATTACGTCACATACATCTGTGGAGAAGAAAAAGACTCACTGAACAACAAGACTTGGGTAAATACCCGTAAATGTCAACTAGCCTTACAAATATCAGCGCATCATACATTGATGCCATAGGTAATGATTCGTGTAATATGTCTCTGAAGTATACTTATCCTCCAGGCAGACGACAATAAACCGTTTTAATGAATAAAAAAAAAAATAAAGCTTAGTCTTACGAACCAATTTCCTTACTACCAGTGTTTCTGAAGGTACTGGAGAAGATTAGTGAAAGAGTAGTTACAGATCTCATCACTATGCGTGATTCATTGTGTGCCTCACTTTGTCTTCAAGAAATGTCGAAAGACATCTTTTTATTTTGTGACTAAGACCCGGAATGATCAAATGAGACATTCAGGGCAGAGGATATTTTCGTTGACTTAAGCATCTCATGCCACAGAATATACTTTCTCTGGTCCTAACATGCCAGGTTCATCGATGTTTCAGAAACTAGAGTGCCTTCCTGCTGCTAATCCCCCTAAGCATAGCGCAAACTTGACAACTTCATGTATGCAGTTGTTCAAGAGCCTAGTAATCCCAACATTGTCGTCCCAGTATATATACTAACTCATCATTTCCACACACACACACACACACACACACACACACACACACACACACACACACACACACACAAGAAACAGATTGCATTTCATAGTTGTGAAGTGTTCCGGGTCAACAAAATACCGGAAAGACAAGCAACAAGTCGTTTTCCAACATGTTTACATGTGACAAATAATGACTCATGTGTATACCACCCTTGGGTGAAACTTCTATTTCGTGCTTCACTGTCACAGTATTTTTTTTTCCAGATGCAAGTGTAAGGTGTGACTAGATTAGTAGAAATAATTTCAGACACCTCCCAGGGTGTGAAATGTCATCGGGACTCTCACCAATACGTCACCGAAATTTATGGATTCCATATCAGTATCGTTTGTTATAAAATATTGTTAGATGTCATGGATTTCGGTCCCCCACCATCGTTACGATATCTATATTAGAACACTTGGAAAGACGACGTAGATTTTGATCTCATGACGGCATATGCCGCCTGGAGGACAGTAGATATACTGATAATGGTTTCAAAATCGTCCGCCAACGGATAGCGTAGTGGGAAAACTACCAGAGGCGCCATCTGTGTCTTCCCTTTAATCGAGCATACTCACAGGTCAGTGTGATGCAAACGTGTGAAACGAGTCTGGCGTGAGGTCGGTCGCTTGACAGTGCGTTTGGTGCGGCCCTGTCCGATGCCGGCGCGCCGTAAGGCACGGAGTCTTGCACTAGGGCGTATTGCTTCTAGTCGGGCGTGCCGGGGCAGTCCTCACAAGGGGAAGTGATGCGTCTATCATAGCCTCTCCTTCCCAAGTGGCTCTTTCCGCCTTTCCGTGGCGCCAGACGTTAAGCTCGGCATTTCTCGGGTTCGCCTGAATGCTGCCTTGCGACAGAAAGGAGAGGTGCGACCCAAACCGATGCGAAAGCGAAGGGTGCGTGGCACAGGAGGAGCTGTGTCTGAGGGACTGAAGATCCGTCCCTCTCTCTTTTCGCAGAGCACAGACCAGCAGGTGCTCTGCATGCCGGCGACCTCGTTTGTCGGCGTGGGATCGCGGCGCGTGTCGGCAAGGACGCTTCACCGCGCCCCTGGGTAACCGGGGCGTGTTCTGTCAAACCCAGGAGGTGGTGACATCGCCTGGGCCAGGTTAACTGGGTCCAGACCGATGAACGACTGGGTGACCGGCCCACCACCTGAGTAGGAGTGGGTCCTTGGCCGAGAGATGGAAGCTCGGGCAAGTGGGCGGCGAAGGGCGAGAGGTGTATCCGCCTCTCCAGAGTGCGAGGTGCACTTGCCGAGGAGCGTCGAGTGAAATCTTCGATGACGGGGCCACCGAGGGGGACCAGTACGTTGGCGTGGCGTGCTGAACCCGGTAGCTCAAGAGTGCCCTTGGCCTTGGGGCGAGGCCGGTGGATGGGATGCAGCATCCCCCTCCCTCCTCCCCCCCCCCCCTCCTCCCGCCATGCCAGAGGAGCCGGTCCGGGGCAAGAGACGGGCTCCCAATCCTTTTTCGCTTGTCGAAACTATGGCTGATGCAGAGACAAGCGATCCATGTGCGCCTTAGAGGGCTTCATTTCTTTCTGTTCCCTACCCACAAAGGGGCTCGGGGCAGATCGAGGAAAGCATTAGTGAGATGCATACAAGGATTACACAATTCCTGGAAGCTATTGTCAAAAACGGCAAAATAAGCCAGGCTGCGATCCTGATTTCGAAAAACGAACTCGCCTCCTGGGCCATGTGCTCACGCGAAACTCGAGGGGCGGGTTGAAGAACTCCAAAGGGAAAATGAAGGGCTGCACAAGCAGCCAACAAAATCATGGGCTGGTGTAGTAGCTCAAACTACACCTAAGAGCCAAACAACAAGATACACGATAGTTAAAGTATCACAAAGACGGGACACGGCCGTCTTTTTGAGACCCTTGCCCGGTCAAGACACCAAAAAGGTACAAGAGATATTTACAACAATGAGACACCCTGTAAAAGACAAAATAAGAGTGAACAAAGTTAAAGCTACAAAGAACGTTGTAATAGTCGATGTAGCAACGAAGGAAGATAAAAATAAGATACTAAGTAATCAAAAACTGTGTAAGGCTGTAAAATGCGAACCCCCAAAAAAGAGGAATCCGCTAGTAGTCATGTATGACATTCCAGTTACCTTTGACAACAATGACCTTTATGGGACAGTACGAAAGCAGAATTTTGATGACATAAGCTTGAAAGAATTCAAAAATGAATTCAAACTCAGATTCAAAACAGGACCGAGAGATAGAGATGTAGTACATCATGTGGCGGAAGTCTCTGGTAAAATGTGGAAAAAATTAACTTCAATGGGTAAGATCAACATTGGCTTCCACGCTATCAACGTGCGGGACTTTTTGGTTGTACCTCGCTGCCGTAACCTCGGAGATCTTTACCACATACACAAATACTGTGAAAGGAAGTCGGCTTGCTCCAGGTGTGGATAATAAAATCATGTTAAAAAGAATTGCACAAGACCCGGAATATGTATCCCCTGTACCAGGAGGGGCAAAAAGACATGCAACGTCACTTGTCGGAATTACCCAACGTACAGGATACTAGAACACAGATTAATATCAAGAACTGACTATGGCTGAGTCCACTCCGGCATCCAGGATGCCCAAACGAAAACCCCATGCAAGAGGCGAAGGGATACGGCGAGAGCAGCTCAGTTCAAACAATTCCTCGCAATACTCGCAGAAGGTCAAAATGGAAGAAGGGAAATGAAGGATGCGTGCGTCCAGACGGACCCACAGGAACAAGTGGCCGCCCCTTCTCCCTATTGCTGGGGACCACGAGCGCCAGGAAATCAGGCAATTCAAGATAGGCGTCCTGTAGTAGTGGTCCGACCAGTATTCGTTCAAGGGAGCCCTGTAATGGAACCGCCAGTGCAGGTCAACACAGTTAGTAGTTAAAACGCAGACACAATTAGTAATACAAATGTTAGTATTGACTCGGGACAACCACCAGCTGGACAAATAGCGGTTGATCCTTTCAGAATATACCCAAATCTTGAACATTCTTTGCAACTGTCCCGCCTGGAGGAGCTGGCTGTCCTGACGACGGCACTGCGACACCTAGTGCGGGTGGGACATAAATGTGGGCCTAAGGTCACCTTCTCGGCCATGGAGGCTGTTGACAGAGTACAACTAAAGACCACGAATCTTCCAACCGACTTCGGCGCCCTGCGTGACGTCATAAAGAAGATATTCGAAAGACGAAATGAAACCTTTGATCTAAACGAAATATACAATCAGTCTGTCCTATCTAATGGGAGAATAGCCTACGACTGGAGGGAGACATTTCCGGAATCTTATGTACGCACGTACTTCCCATGACTACAGAAATAGAGAAAGGACAGCTAAATGCACACAACAGCAGGCTGGTCATGCAGGGGCTTCGGAGAGTGGTGGAGGAGAGGAGCCTTGATGTGCTCTGTCTGCAGGAGTCATACTCTCTTGCAGGGAACATAGCTTTTGCTGCCATGAGTTGGCAAGTAGTTAGTTTCGGATACGACCTGAAAGCCATAGTAACCAATAGGGCACTGCGGTTAACAGTGCTCTCACACCTCTCTGACGATCATTGCAATGTCATAGAACTTCAGTCACAAATTGGCATCATATATCTAATAAATATGTACTTTCAGTACGGCAAAGACATTGCAGTGTTTCTTGACCAACTTAGGCAGGTGGTAACGGTGCTGAGAGGGAGAAAGATTGTTGTGGTGGCAGATGTGAAGGCCAAATCCCCCCTGTGTCATAGACGCCTCCCCCCCCCCCACACACCCATACAGGCGGGGGAGGCGAGGGAACGAACATTGATGTTATGTTGATGACAGCCAATATCGCTGCCAATGTACAAAATTGGATAGTTGGAGACAGAGACACAACTAGCGATCACAGTCTAATTACCTTCACAATCTCGGATAAAGATTGCCACTGGGACATAGGGTGGGAAGTACAGCTAAACTACAACAAAACTAACTGGGAGCACCTTGCAGTAGAGTTTGACGCCACGACATGGCCTGAGGGTGATGAAGATGTCAATAAACACGCTGAAGAGCTGGTGGGCGCATTCACCAGGACGGTGAAGGCTGCTGTACCAACCAGGAGGAGAGCCGTAGCGGCATCTCCATCTCGATGGTCTGCAGAACTTGGGCAGATGCGTCAGTCTGTCAGGAGGGCGAGGAGGTACTACCAGCGAAGTGTCGTGTGGGAAGAAAAACAAAGATGGCTGCAAACATACAGAGAAGCCAAAGAGCAGTCCCAGAAGGGAGAAAATTAAGTCGCCAATGGTGCTTTCCACAGTCAGGGATGGAAACCGGATGACGGGGTCTTGGCAGGAAACTGCTGAGGTCCTCCTCCGCTCCCTCCTCACTGATGGTAGAGCTGAAGAAGACACAGAAGAGCAACGCCTAATTAGGCAGGCCATGCAGAAAGAATACAGGAATAATACCATGGTCTACCCATTCTCGGAAGAGGAAGTAGCGGCACATATAAAATCATTAGAGGATAGGCCCCAGGGCCAGACGGCACTGTTGCGGAAGTGGTGCAATACCTCGCTCCTCATCTGGTAACACCTCTAGCAAGAATCTACAATGAGGCCCTGGACCTCGAAACGATTCCCTCTATCTGGAAACAGGCCAATGTAGTTATCATCAAAAAAGGTCAGGATAAAGACCCAAAAGAAGTAAAGTCCTACAGACCAATTTGTCTGTTGGACCTGTTGGGCAAATTGTTGTAGAGGTTGCTAGCTGACAGACTGACAGCACACCGAGTGCTGTGCGGGATGAGCGACAGGCAACTCGGTTTTCGACAAGGGCGGCCGAGGTCTGTGGGTCGTCTCCACACTAGTACATAGTTGGCATCATGGCTGATATCAGTGGTGCCTTCGACAACCTGTGGTGGCCTTCGCTCTTCTCCTGTTTGTGGGTGAAGGAGTGTCCAGGGCCGCTATATGGCTGTCTTAGGACCTATTGTATGGAAAGGGAGGTTTGGCTATCGTCCCCTAGCGGGCGAATTGGCGAGATTACGAAGGGGTGCCCATAGGGCTCTGTCCTGGGGCCGCTCTTTTGAGATATAAACAGGAGCCTCTCCTGGAGAGGTTGTAGAGCAGTGCGGTTGTGCTAGAGGCAATAGCCTACACGGACGACCTCCTCCTGCTGGTTGGCGGCCGGAGTCGCGAAGATCTCGAACCTAAGATTGAAAGGGCATTAACTATTCTCACACAATGGTGTCACAAAACGAAAATGACCTTAGCGCCTAACAAGTTAACATACTTACTACTGAAAGGCCAATTGGCCAGAAATCCAACAGCGAGGATCGGGGGCTCACCAGTAATTCGGTGTCACGAGACCCGGTATCTGGGAGGGATAATTGATGAATGATGGAGCTTTGCTAAGCATATCGAAGCGGCAACTCAAAGATCATTAGAAGTTCTGAACAACCTCATCATGATAGGACACAGAAGATTTCACCTTCCACCAGAACTCATAAAGTTATATCATAACACCATTCTTGCCTCCATTGTGGGTTACGAATCTGGAGTCTGGGCACACAGGCTCACGAGGGTCGTGCCTGCTATGACCGTGAGGAGGGTGCAGCGCAACATGCTTCTACGTTCCATTGGAGCATACAGAACATCTCCTGGAGGGGCACTACTGATACTCATGGGGGTGTGTCCCCTGGATATTAAAATTCGGGAACAGGCGACTTGGTATTGGGTAAAAAGAGGAGAAATAGAAAAAACTGAGAGCATTTTGGGGGTGCGTGTGGGGGATAAGTTTGCAATCAAAAGAAGAGGAGAAGGGCTGTGGCAAAAACTCTGGGACAGAGAGAAAACAGGCAGAAGGACTCACCAACTGCTGCCAAACATCAAAGAACGGCTCCAACTCTCGCACTTCCAACCAAGTAAGGGACTGCTGCACTTCCTCATGGGTCATGGACCGTACCCGGCATATCTTTGCCGGTTCAGGAAAAAGGTTACCCCCTCATGTGACTGCGGAGCTGAATTGGGCACTCCGGACCACGTGATCTACGAGTGCCCTATCTTCGATGACGTAGCCACTGACCTAAGACACCAGCTACCAAACAATGACACCTATCACTTAATCAGGAACCCGACCACATTTGAGATCATAAACCGCCTTGCCAGCGAGGTATCGGCAAAAGTCCTGCGGGAATATCGAAGGGAAAATATATGAACTATTGATCACGATATGACTTAATGCGACCTATCCCATTCCGCCAGGGCGTGGATTGGCTAATCGCCGTAACGGTAGGAATCCGCCACGTTCTGGAACAGGGGGAAGGTGCGCAAATATCTCGGACTTTACAACTGCTCACAGATAATGACTTAGTAGATCGATAATTTTCAGTAGGAAGTAGATCGGAACATCTCCAAACAGAACCTGCAGTGATTTTCTAAAGGCCAGCCCGGTGCCAGGGGCGCGCCCTCTCGGGTTAGCTCGGTACATTGACTGGCACGCCTGTAACGCTGCAGGAAGTAGCTTCTAGAATAGTTAGATTAGAGATTAGTTCGTACCCATTGAACAACTAAGTTATCATTTCCTGTAACATGTAAGAAGATTAAAATTAGAATTAGAAAGTGCTGCTAAATATCACTGAGTTGTATTGTAGATCTTAAGACCCACTAATGTATAAGGTGGTGGGCTATTATGTATGATATTATTGGATTGAATAAAGAATTTTTAAAAAAAAGAAGAAGTTGTGAAGCGAACAGGCACCCATGCTACGGAGACGCACTCAATTCCTACAGCCAGCTAAATTAGTTTGAAAAGGGTCAGAGTGTGGCCTTCCGAGTTGCAGGATGATCGTGTGGGAGAATTGTCACACAGGCTGGACGTGCTGCGTCAGTTTTGCAACGATGTCGGTATCAGTGACATGTTTCTGGACGTCCACGCATGTCAGACGCCCGCCAGGGTCGTCGTATTGTAAGGGCAGCAGTGGCAGATCGTACAGCTACCACAGCATAGGCAAGAACTATTGCGAACCTGTTATCAGTGGGATTACGGGCACATACACACCTTTAGCCCATACTCCCATCACACCATAGCATCGACGTGCACGGCTTGACTGGTGCCGTCAGAGGGTATCTTGAAAGATGGAAAGCGTGCCGTAGTCTTCAGCGATGAAAGCCTGTATTCTGCCTGCATGCAAATGACTGTCGTCAGCGCGTACGAAGTAGACCTGGTGAGTGCTCTCTCGTAGAGTGCACTCGTCCAATACGCACTGGCCCCACCCCAGGCGTGGAGTGCAATAAGCTAACTCTCGTTCACCTCTGATGGTTCCGGAGGGGATGCTAACCAGCGCTCGGTACGCGCAGAATGTTGTTAGACCCGTTCTTTTGCCGTTCTTGCAGCAGGAAGGTGATGTGTTGTTCCAACAGTGTAATGCTCGCCCACACACTGCCCGCGCAACTCAAAGTGCTCTGGAAGACATTCAGCAACTTCCCTGGTCAGCACGATCTCCGACTTTGTGGGATGCGATGGGATGAGGAGTGACTCGCGCCACTAGTCAACTTACAGCTCTTACAGAACTACGTGAACAGGTCTAGCAGGCATGGGATAATATAAATACGCATCAGAAGACAGTATTTGCCATCTGTACGATCTACTGGATGCCAGAATCGGCGCCTGCATTACTGTCCATGAGGGCTGCACCACGTACTAACATTGGTGTTTCAGCAGTCATCTGAGTGGTTTGATGCGGCTCGCCACGGCTTCCTCTCTTGTGCCAGCCTCTTAAGGTCATTGCAGCTCTTGCAGCTGCCCTCGGAGACCTTGCCAGAAATTTAATCGTCTTAGCACCAGCCACACCATCACCATCTGTGTTTTCTAGTAAATCATCAAAGTGAATCACATTTATTGTATTTATTCCTATTACTTTGTCAACTGTAAACACACCCTTATGTATATATTTTAATATCATTTAGCTGAAGAGCAGCAATATGGTTGTCACTAGCCTGTCTCCTTTGTGACGGGTATCGGTAATGGAAGAAAAAAGAAAAAGCAGCCCAGTGAGTTCGCTAAAATATTTAGGATGGAGGTAAATAACCCGATGATAACATCAAAGCAGGGTTGGAGACCTCAACTAGAGGAAAATTTTGCAGGTAATCATGGATCAGGAGGGCACCTCTGTGAGGTTACTGTCATGAAGTGACAGCCAATCAGCGAGGAACGTACAGATGGGTAAGAACGTAAACTAACTTGCCCCAAGGTGACTATGTCTAGAGTAACCTCCGATGTCACCTTCCGTTTGATTTAATCACAAAAAATTAAGATTTGTCGACAGAAGGTAATGAAGTAACTCCTAACTCAAAAACCAGAGTATGCAGTGATTTGATTAGAAGAAAGCACCGCTTAGAAAAGGAAATTAATGAAAGAGTATTGCGTCACAAATGACTTAGTGATGCTGCATCAGGGCGTCAGTAGAGAAGATATACCGTTGGAGGTGACGTCGAGAAAGCGAGAGACTACGGAAGACGCCAGAGGTGGACAAGGCAGAGACGCAGACGCAGGAGAGCCGATAGGGGCGATGCCCAGTTACGTTAAGAAATGATGAGAGAATTGTGACAGAATGATAAAAGCGGAAGATAGTGCAGAATACTGAATATACAGTGTGTCCCGCTCAAACCTCCCTGATTTCAAAGAACCAAGAAAAGAAATGCACAGTAGTTACAACAATGAAAAATGCACCACATTGTAGAGCATCTCAAAGAATTTATTTATTTATCATCAATACACCTTTACAAGTGAACCATTTGTAGCTCGAAGAATATCGAGTCTATATTCAATTTCTTGCCAAGTTCTTTGTAACATTTCCTCTGTTATTGTTGCAATCGCATTAGTGATATGATGTCGCAATGTAGGAATATCGTCCAGTTTGGTCGCATACTCGCGGTCCTTCACGAATCCCCACACGAAGAAATCAAGCGACGTAATGTCGGGTGAACGTGGTGGCCAGGCAATGGGTACTCGGCGTCCGATCAACGATTGCGAAATTTCCAATCCAGGAACTTGCGAACAGCCGTTGACCAATGCGGCAGAGCTCCATCTTGTTGAAAAATGATGTTGAGTTGCAATTCTTGTTTCTGAAGGTACACAAACTGCTTCAACATGTCGAGATACACTGACCTATTCACTGTTTGTTCCACAAAGAAGAACGGGCCAACAATCCTGTCGTGCATTAGCCCGCACCAGACGTTTAGTTTAGGGCTATCATGAGTATGTTCAATGACAACGTGCGGATTTTGCGAACCCCATATCCGATCATTATGCCTGTTAACCCTTCCAGATAGATAACAGGTTGCCTCATCTGAGAATAAACATATTTCCAGGAAGCTGGCATCCATATCAATACGCTGCAGAATATCTGCAGCAAATTGTTGTCGGCGTGGTTTGTCGTTCGGCTTCAATGTGCAGAATTTGCACTTTGTAAGCACACATACGAAGACACTGGTGAACTACACGATGCAATGTTGATCGAGGTACATCAAGTTGCCTAGATGATTGACGAATTGACTTACATGGGCTTCTGAGAAACGTTAGTCTGATGTCCACCACTGTCTCTTCTGAAACTCTGTAACATGCATCGCCAGAATGTTTCAGAACACTTCCTGTTGCCAGAAACTTTCTGTACCATTCCTTAATTGTTTTCGCATCAGGTGGATCACATTCATACACACGGCGATAATTTCTTTGCAGAGTAATCGGTCATTTTGTTTCTGCAAACCACACTACTGCTTGCACACGCTGCTGTGGAGTCGCCATTTTCACTTCATGTGACCATGCTCATTCTGGCAACGATACTTGGCACTTCTGACGCGGAAATATAAATTCTTTGAGATGCTCTACAATGTGGTGCATTTTTCACTGTCGTATCTACTGTGGTTTTTCTCTCCTGGCTCCTTGAAATCAGGGCGGTTTGAGTCGAACACCCTGTAAAAGTACCAGAACAAGTTTGACAGAGTGCAACATAAGGAGTACAAGTGGGGAATTAGTTAATTACAGTGTAAGATAATAGTGGAAATAATAATTGATAGTACAAAAGGAGCGAACTAGATCTCTCGTATTTCAGTAAATCATTTGCCTATAAAATTACCTCAACAAAGTTTCGATGCAATCCACCACAACGCCACCACATCTCAAGAAAGCAGAGAACTGAATTTTATTGCATGAAGGCAGAACATTAGTTTATTTACATTAATAAAATGTGCTCCAGAAATAGGACTGCAGTAACATACTCGGCATGTGGTACTGTAATGTGCAGTGATATTAGTAATGAAATCTAAAGGTGACAAGTTCCAGATTTTGCTGATGTATGAAGAGCATGAAGGAACACTGCAAAGACACCATTACAAAGCATCAGCTTATTGTTAGAATAAAACATAGTTCTAGTTACATACGCCCAAAAACGTTCGCTTACCAGACACAGTTCGAGCTATCGCCGATTATTGGCAGCCGTGTTATGGTCATAGTACCACATCGTTGCATTTTCGACCATTGGTTATCTGCAGTATTTGATTCGTT
Organism: Schistocerca cancellata; assembly: GCF_023864275.1. Taxonomy (NCBI): domain Eukaryota; kingdom Metazoa; phylum Arthropoda; class Insecta; order Orthoptera; family Acrididae; genus Schistocerca; species Schistocerca cancellata. Next base: position 380,463,290 of record NC_064634.1, on the reverse strand, counting down.
TGGCGTATCGTAACCGCTTCTCACATGATTACGAGGTTGTGGATTTCTTCTCTGTACGTCTTTAGCTTTTTACTTCATGCATTGTTTGTTGTATGGGGCCTTACTGTTATCATGGTCTGTTTTGACATTCTCGCTCGCTCACGATGACTGTGCTTCTTCTCACATCTCGTCAAAGTATGATATTCGGAATTTATTGCCTACCCACTTTCTTCGAAACAACGAGATTTTAACTTAGTGGCCGTTCAGTTGTACTTCAGTGTTCGAACGCTACGAACCTGCGGACTCTCTAATCTAAAGTATCCGTACACACCATAGTAGCGCGGAATTCACCAGTAGACGTCACGAAAGACGTACCCGGTAGTGTAAAAGAAGTACCTGCGGCATACACTATGTAATGAAAGCCATCCGTATACCCCCTATGCAACGCGGAACTGACCAGTAGATGTCACGAAAGACGAATCCGCCAGTCTAAAAGGAGCAGTAACAGCAGATTGGTCGATCAAGAAAGCTCAGTGACTTCAAACGTGGACTAGTCATTGGATGTCACGTGAGTAACAATCTATCAGCAACATTTCAACCCTTCTAAAGCTGTCGAAGTCGACTGTTGCTGATGTGAGTTTGAAACCTAGAATCATGGAACATATTTTGTGTTCAGACATAATGACCTTTCTAGACTTTGAGAAGCTTATCTGCAGAAACCAGCTAGGTTTTAGGAAACAGTGGTCATGGAGACACAGCTGGCCCTCTTTGTGCATGATATATAACAGGCTCTAGATACCGGCTCCCAGGTTGATGCCATATTTCTCGACTTTCGAAAGGCATTCGACTCAGATCCGCACTGTAGATTGCTCCAAAAAATACTCGCTTACGGTCTATCGAATGACATATGCGGTTGGATAGAAAGTTTTCTAACAGACAGGGAGCAGTATGACGTCCTGAACGGGGTGACTTCAACAGAAACAAGCGTAACTTCAGGTGTGCCCCAAGGCAGCGTAATAGGTCCGCTGCTTTTTACGATTTACACAAACGATGTGGTTGATGGTATTAACAGCGGCATTAGACTGTTTGCCGATGATGCTGTAGTCTACAGGGAAGCAGTATCACACCAAAGTTATGAACAAATCAATGAGGATTTGCAGAAAATAAATGTATGGTGTAATGACTGGAAGTTATCTCTCAGTGTTTGTAGCCTACTGCGTATAACAAGGCGAAAATCCTCATTAATGTACAAGTACAAAGTAAATGCCCAGTCTTTGGAAACGGTAACATCGGTCAAGTATCTGGGTGTGACTAATCAAAATTATCACAAAAGGAATTATCAGATTACACGAGTAACGGGTAAGGCAAAGTCTAGATTGCGGTTTATTGGTAGAATCCTGAAGCGACGCAGACCTTCAAGAAAGGAAATAGCTTACAATACGTTAGTTCGTCCTTTCGTAGAATATTGTTCGTCTGTATGGGACCCGGGACCCTTACCAGTTGGGTCGGATTCAAGAGATTGAGAAGGTCCAAAGAAGAGCGGCAAGATTCGTGACTGGCACATTTAGCCATCGCGAGAGCGTTTCAAATCTCATAGAAAGTTTGAAGTGGGACACACTTGCAGATAGACGGCGCGCTAAATGGCAGGGGCTGCTCACTAAATTCCGAAATCCGATTTTCACCGAGGATGTAGAGCATGTATTATTACCACCAACTTTCAAATCGCGCAATGATCACAAGATAAGGGAAATAAGAGCTCGTACTGAGGCGCTCAGTCTTTTCCCTCTCACGATCCGTGAGTGGAACAGTGGGAGGGGGGGGGGGGGGGGGATATGACTTTGGCACCGCTTGGTGGCTAGCGGAGTATACATGTAGATGTAGCAATAGAACTGCGAAGGAGTAACCGAAGCTAAGCCGATACCGGATAACCTCATGCACGGTGGTTGTAAGAAACAGAGTCATATCAGCTGAAGGAATCACTCTTGAGTTCCAATTCGCCACCAGTAGTCCAGCTAGCACAATGACTGCACGTAGAGTGTTCAAGAGAATGGGATACAATGGTCGAATAGCTTCTCATAAGCCAAATATTTCTGTAGTCAGTGCTTAGACACCTGTAAGGGGTGTAACGAGTGGAGCCACTGAAGTGTGAATGACTTGAAACGAGTGGCTTGGTGTGAAGAATCGCGCTACTCCCTGTGGCAGTTCGATGGAAGTGTTTGGGTGTGGCGAGTTCTTGGAGAACGGAGCTGGAGTTCCAATATGGGGGTGGTTTTCGTGGTTATGGTGTGGTCCTCGCCTTGTGCTTAAGAAAACTCTAAATGCGGAAAGATATGAGCACGTTTCGCAATAAAGGAAGAGTTCGAAGGGAAAGACTGTCTCTACACGCATGACAAGGCATACTGTCATAAATAAACGTCTGTGCGGCACTTGTTTGTAGAGAATAACGTTCCTGAAACGGACTAGCCTGCCAGGAGTCCTGACGTGAATCCAATGGAACGTCTTTGAGATGAGTTAGAACCTCGGCGTTGCTCGAGCTACCAGCGTCCAACGTCATTACCTCTCTGGTTTCGGTTCTTGAGGAATAATGGGCTGTCATTTCTCCACAGACATTCAGACATCCCATCGAAAGTGTTACCAGAAGAATTCAAGACTTCATAAAGGCGAAAAGTGTCCACTAAAAGGTGTTGGATACTTCGGATGGGGTGGTGTACCTCAAGACGCAACGTGCCCGGCGGCCTTCGTGCGCACGTGGACGCCGCTGGCCGCGACGCGACGCGACACGACGCCCCGTCGCAGGGCCCGGCGAGGCCACGGCGGCGCCGGCATCCATAATGCAGCAGCGGCGGCGGGCGGCTGGCGGCGGGCGGCGGACGGCGGACGACGGACGGCGCCAGCGCGGGCGTCCGAAACGCCGCCTCCGCCGGCCGGGAGCGGCCGCCTCTTCCCACGACGGCAGGCTGCGCCACCTCATTGGCCGGCCTGCCAACGCTGCTACCGCCGCTGCCGCCCGTCATTCAACCGGCGACGTTTCGCAACCGAGCCGGCCGTGCGTAAAATTGAAACAAAGGCTTCCGGCAAACACGTCGGCCTGACCAGCGACGGTGTACAAAGCCCCACCGAAGCTCATTTTCCGCCTTATATCTCCACATCTACATCCACCTAAATACTCCGGGAGCCATTTCACTGTGCATATCCGTTGGTGCATCGTACCAGTATTAATACAAGGTCTATTCTTTTTTTTTTCGACCTACGATCGGTCACAAAATGGAAACTAAACAACAGTGAAAGTGAAAACTGTTTTTTTTTTTTTTTTTTTTTTTTTTTTTTTTTTTTTTTTTTTTTTTTTTGCAGCACTTAACACCTTCCACTTCTCCTTTGCATAGTCGCCGCTCTGACTTCTTGTCGTTGTGTGATACCAACTTCCCAGTCTTATTGTCATAGAAGGCAGCACCTGTTATTTCTCTACGCTGGTTTGCAGATCGTTGTCTGTGCCAAAAATGTTGTCCTCATACCCAACGGTTCATGTGTGCGAAGAGACGTGAATCGGAGGGAACCAAGAATGGAACCATCCACGAATTACGTCTCACGTTAAGGGGATCAACCAAGTGTGAAATCGTGTGATAAGGGGCGGCGGGACACACGGGTCAGAACCTTCGCCACGTTACATGTGAAAAGTTCTGTTTCGTTTCGTATTACAACTCTAAGCTTACAATCTAACGAAAAACTTCAGAACATTACCAATTCTATCACTATTATCTGCTAACGATTAAATCTGTATCACTTTTTGGCACGGGGCGGCCGCGCCATGTGAATATTTATTGTTCACGCTCGCTGTACCTACAGTGCCGCGCGTCGCCCATCTTTGCCATATGCCGCAAGGCGAAAGCCTTTGAGGCTTTGACAAAAACCGTCACCGCCCTGATTTCGTCTGTGTTGAATTGTTTATATCATCCCGTCGACACTTAACTTTCGCTGAGTGATGGACGTGTTTTCCTTGGATGTACTGTTTGTGTTTTTCAATTTATCTAACAAATTTGAAATGTGTGAAAAAAAGTGATTTGGGTATTCTTTACCGCATACTACACACATCAAAAAAAGTTTTTCATCACCCCGGTTCCCAGAACTCCTGAAGATAGACGTTGACTATGGATATTGCATCACAGACACGGTCCCTTTGACTGTTCAGAGATGTCACTAAACCCGCCCAAGGATGTAAACAACCATGCATGAGCAGCGCCTATTAGACGGGGGGGAGGGGGGGCGGTCCGACAGGCGATCAGTTCCAGTCATTCCTCCAGGAACGAAGTACGGCCTCGTGTTGTCTGTAGTTCAGCCATGCCTAGACGATCAATACCGCGGTTCGATCGCTTCCACATTGTTACTTTGTGCTAGGAAGGGCGCTCAACAAGGGAAGTGTCCAGGCGTCTCGGAGTAAACCACAGCGATGTTATTCGGACATGGATGAGATACAGAGAGACAGGAAGTGTCGATGACATGCCTCGCTCAGGCCGCCCGAGGGCTATTACTGCAGTGGATGACAGCTACCTACGGATTATGGCTCGGACCAGTAACCAGACAGCTGACCATCACAGATTGTGTCAAAGTGAGCACCGTCAGCGGCAACACACGCTTCCAGTATGGTGTGGAACGACCTCTGCACGCGTGCCAGCATTTCAGCGGAGATGTCCGAGCAGACTGCAGCAACTCATCGTTGCAAATCATCATGTGTAGTTGACATGTCCTCATAGACAGCGTCTTACAGCTTTCCCTAGAGAAAAAAAGCCCTTACAGCTTTCCCTAGAGAAAAAAAGCCTGCAAGCAACAAATCCGGGAAATGGGCCGATCGAGGATTTGGAAACAATTCATGAAGACATGCTTTAGTACTTCGTGCACTATGGGTTGGACAGCCGTCATGCTGGTACCACAGGTTCCTCCTAGTCTGCAGAGGAACTACCGCTGTAAATTTCTTTATTTTCACAAGAAATTTACAACTGAAGCCGTATTTTCAACCTTTGCTAAAATGCTCAGTTGCGGATGTTCTTCCAACAGAATTATCTGTTTCTTAGCTAACAACACGAGCCCGTGACTACCAAACTTTCTATGGAAACCACACATCAATAATCCTTTCAATTTCCGCTATATGTGCTATGCAAGTTTTAGGGGCTTCACCCTGTATATTTATATATGGTGTCCATAATTAAAGTTCAAGTGTCCAAATGTTGTAGAAAGAGAACCACTGCTCAGAATGAGCCAGATTTGAACAGCATGTTACTGATACAGGGGAAACATCATGGAACAAAAAAAATTAACGAAAATTTGAGTAATAAATGGTACTTTGCGCTTCAGAATATGCACACCAACAGACGGGCGGCACACGGCTGTTGCTCAGTTTGCGTCTGAGACGCCCAACATCACTGTCTCCACGAAGGATCGCACGCTGCTGGTAACGCTCTTTTGCAAGAATGGCGATTCTACGCCAGTAGCCCAGCAGAAGTTCCGGACACTCGAGGGAATGAAAAAAGGCATTGGTCCGATGTCTGCTAAGGGTCTGGAGAAAACGATTACAAAATCCGAAAGACAGCTTCTTTTGAAGTGCGATGTTGCAGAGAGAGGAAAGCAGTTGATTAGAAGTCTGTCGAATATGTGGCCATAGTATTGCAGGGGAGTCGAGCGATGTTGTGCAAATATGTAGTGCAGGGGGAATTGCCCAAATGTTGCACATGGCTGCAAGCACGGTGCATAAAATCTTACGAAACATCCAGCATCGCTGTCCACACAAAATCACTCATGTACACGAATTGCTTCTTGCTGAATGCCAGCAAGAGGAACGTTCACTCTGGAATTTCTTGCTCGCATGGAAGTGGATGATGAATGGCCATGAAACATTCTATGGACTGACAAAGCCCATTTCCATCTCTAAGGACATGTCAATACGCAGAATACGGGGAAAGGAAAATTCACACGCATACCAATCAGCATTTCGTTCTGCGGGGAGCGGGGATTGTGTAGTGCGGGTTGACGGAATCGTTTACCGTTGGGCCTTTTTTATTTTTCATGAAGATGAATCTTGCGGTTTCTGTTGTCTCTACTGTCACTGGTAAATGCTATGAGAGCCTTTTATGCATCAACGTCATTCCAGTCCTTTAACAGCGTGGATGTGTGGCTAGGATTATCTTTATGCAAGACTGCGCTTCTTCGCACATTGCATAGCGGTGATACGGCTGCTGCAGAGGAATTTCGGAAATGCTACAATTATCAGTCCTCATTTCCATACAGCATTAACTGAAAGATTTGTTCAGCGCTCCAGTTACAAATATAGATAAACTGAAGGCACCCATTGCGCATTGAGTTCTGAACGTGACACCGGAAACTCATCTATTTCATCTACATCTACATCCATACACCGCAAGCCACCTGACAGTGTGTGGCGGAGGGTACCTTCAGTACCTCTATCGGTTCTCCCTTCTATTCCAGTCTCTCTGATTTTATTCTCATGGTCTCTTCGCGAGATATACGTAGGAGGGAGCAATATACTGCTTGACTCTTCGGTGAAGGTATGTTCTCGAAACTTTGACAAAAGCCCGTACCGAGCTACTGAGCGTCTCTCCTGCAGAGTCTTCCACTGTAGTTTATCTATCATCTCCGTAACGCTTTCGCGATTACTAAATGATCCTGTAACGAAGCACGCTCTCCGTTGGATCTTCTCTATGTCTTGTATCAACCCTATCTGGTACGGATCCCACACTGCTGAGCAGTATTCAAGCAGTGGGCGAACAAGCGTACTGTAACCTACTTCCTTTGTTTTCGGATTGCATGTCCTTAGGATTTTTCCAATGAATCTCAGTCTGGCATCTGCTTTACCGACAATCAACATTATATGATCATTCCATTTTAAATCACTCCTAATGCGTACTCCCAGATAATTTATGGTATTAACTGCTTCCAGTTGCTGACCTGCTATTTTGTAGCTAAATGATAAAGGATCTATCTTTCTGTGTATTCGCAGCACATTACACTTGTCTACATTGAGATTCAGTTGCCATTCCCTGCACCATGCGTCAATTCGCTGCAGATCCTCCTGCATTTCAGTAGAATTTTCCATTGTTACAACCTCTCGATACACCACAGCATCATCTGCAAAAAGCCTCAGTGAACTTCCGATGTCATCCACCAGGTCATTTATGTATATTGTGAATAGCAACAGTCCTATGACACTCCCCTGCGGCACACCTGAAATTACTCTTACTTCGGAAGACTTCTCTCCATTGAGAATAACATGCTGCGTCCTGTTATCTAGGAACTCCTCAATCCAATCACACAATTGGTCTGATAGTCCATATGCTCTTACTTTGTTAAATAAACGACTGTGGGGAACTGTATCGAACGCCTTGCGGAAGTCAAGAAACACGGCATCTACCTGTGAACCCGTGTCTATGGTCCTCTGAGTCTCGTGGACGAATAGCGCGAGCTGGGTTTCACATGACCGTCTTTTTCGAAACCCATGCTGATTCCTACAGAGTAGATTTCTAGTCTCCAGAAAAGTCATTATACTCGAACACAATACGTGTTCCAAAATTCTACAACTGATCGACGTTAGAGATATAGGTCTATAGTTCTGCACATCTGTTCGACGTCCCTTCTTGAAAACGGGGATGACCTGTGCCCTTTTCCAATCCTTTGGAACGCTACGCTCTTCTAGAGACCTACGGTACACCGCTGCAAGAAGGGGGGCAAGTTCCTTCGCGTACTCTGTGTAAAATTGAACTGGTATCCCATCAGGTCCAGAGGCCTTTCCTCTTTTGAGCGATTTTAATTGTTTCTCTATCCCTCTGTCGTCTATTTCGATATCTACCATTTTGTCATCTGTGCGACAATCTAGAGAAGGAATTACAGTGTAATCTTCCTCTGTGAAACAACTTTGGAAAAAGACATTTAGTATTTCGGCCTTTAGTCTGTCATCCTCTGTTTCAGTACCATTTTGGTCACAGAGTGTCTGGACATTTTGTTTTGATCCACCTACCGCTTTGACATAAGACCAAAATTTCTTAGGATTTTCTGCCAAGTCAGTACATAGAACTTTACTTTCGAATTCATTGAAAGCCTCTCGCATAGCTCTCTTCACACTACATTTCGCTTCGCGTAATTTTCGTTTGTCTGCAAGGCTTTGGCTATGTTTATGTTTGCTGTGAAGTTCCCTTTGCTTCCGCAGCAGTTTTCTAACTCGGTTGTTGAACCACGGTGGCTCTTTTCCATCTCTTACGATGTTGCTTGGCACATACTCATCTAACGCATATTGTACGATGGTTTTGAACTTTGTCCACTGATCCTCAACACTATCTGTACTTGAGACAAAACTTTTGTGTTGAGCCAACAGGTACTCTGAAATCTGCTTTTTGTCACTTTTTCTAAACAGAAAAATCTTCCTACCCTTTTTAATATTCCTATTTACGGCTGAAATCATCGATGCCGTAATCGCTTTATGATCGCTGATTCCCTGTTCTGCGTTAACTTTTTGAAATAGTTCGGGTCTGTTTGTTACCAGAAGGTCTAATATGTTATCGCCACGAGTCGGTTCTCTGTTTAACTGCTCAAGGTAGTTTTCAGATAAAGCACTTAAAAAAATTTCACTGGATTCTTTGTCCCTGCCACCCGTTATGAACGTCTGAGTCTCCCAGTCTATATCCGGCAAATTAAAATCTCCACCCAGAACTATAACATGATGGGGAAATCTACTCGAAATATTTTCCAAATTATCCTTCAGGTGCTCAGCCACAACAGCTGCTGAGCCAGGGGGCCTATAGAGACATCCAATTACCATGTCTGAGCCTGCTTTAACCGTGACCTTCACCCAAATCATTTCACATTTCGGATCTCCGTCAATTTCCTTCGATACTATTGCACTTCTTACCGCTATAAACACGCCTCCCCCTTCACTGTTCAGCCTGTCTCTGCGGTATACATTCCAATCTGAGTTTAGGATTCCGTTACTGTTTACGTCTGGTTTCAGCCAACTTTCTGTCCCTAGTACTATATGGGCGTTGTGATCGTTTATTAATTAGAGCAGTTCTGGGACCTTTCTATAGACGCTCCTGCAGTTTACTATTAGCACATTAATATTGTTATTCCCTGTTGCATTTTGCCTACTCCTATCTTGCCGCGTCTCAGGAGGCGTCTTGTCGGGCCTAGGGAGGGGATTCTCTAACCTAAAAAACCCCCATGTGCACTCCACACGTACTCCGCTATTGTGGACCGTGCTATTTCTCGATTTCAAATTGTGTCAGAAAACGATGGACAGCATAATAAACACGTCTTGCGCTAGTGTCATAACAATTATAGAAACTGATGTCATTTTGCTTTTTAGAGGTTTTTTACCCCAGGAGAACTAAAACACGATGTCATTTTGCTTTTTAGGAGGTTTTTGGTCTCACGAGATTTATAAACAGATTTTTCGCATCCGATGTGGTACGACCTTACTGTGGAGGATGGGATTAACTAACAATGTCACAATTGTTGATTGCCGAACTTGTGGAGTCACGCAGGTCGAATAGTACGGATCATGTGATGTGCGGCACAAATCATAGCCGTCGTATTACGATTCATCTGTCATTTGTAGCCGACGGCATTTACATTAAGATGTTTACATCGCCACTATTGGTAAAGTTGTTGTTAATTTTTTCCCATGACGTTTCTCCCTGTGTCAATAATATGTTGTTCAAATCTAGCGGCATTCTGAGCAGAGGTTCTCTTTCAACAGTGGTTTGAAACAGGAACTTTAATAATGGCCACCTTGTATAGAGAGTGGGCAAAATAAATCTGGTCCAGAAAATATTTCATGTACCTTATGAGAGGCAACCCTCCTTACAGCAAGTGCCCTAGGTGTGGATTATGAAAGGGGTTGCATGTCTCAAACCGGAGCATGGAATACACTAACGGAAAAAAATCGCAACACCAAGGAGTGACATAAACGGTAGCTGGTAGGCGTGTTTCTACCTCTGAAAGATGACGCCCATTCCAATTTATCGACAGTCGCATAAGAGTGGCGCTAGCAGCGCCACTGTGAGGATGTAAAACAGGTTTGCTGTAAATACTCGCTGCAGTGTTTGTGAGCATTAGTTACCTTTATGATTGGACATGGTGAGTTGAAGTTCGCAGTGTCAGCACCTCACTTTGTTTGAAGGAGGTCGTGTAATAGGGCTCCTAGCAGCGGGATGTTTCGCAGCAGCAATCTGAGCAGCAATTGGCACCACAGTGACATAACGAACTGTTATAAATCGGTTACTTCGAGGACAGTGCTGAGTCACATGCCTTGTAACGTGCATTCCACTGGACCCAGACCATCGCCGTTTGCGCCTTCAGTGGTGTCAAGCTCATTGGAGGGCTGAGTGGGGGTCTGTCGTGTTTTCCGACGAAAGTTTGTTCTACCTCTCTCCCTATGATGACCGTGTGTTGGTTAGGAGGAGGGAGCTGAGGGCGTGAAAAACCTGTCTGCGTGTTACACACACTGAACCTACAGCTGGAGGTATGGTCTGAGGTGCGATTTCGTATGGCAGCGGGAACACTCTCTTGGTTATTCCACACACCCGACGGTAAGTTTGTACGTCAATCTGGTGATCGACCTGTTATGCTGACGTTCGTGAACAGTATTCCAGGGGGCGTTTTCGAACAGGATAACGTTCGCTCACATATCGCTATTGTAACTCAACATGCTATACAAAACTGTTGACATGTTGCCTTGGCCTGTTCCATCACCAGATATGTCTCCTGCCGCGTTCATATGGGACATAATTGGAAGACAACTCCAGCGTCATCCACAAACAGCATTAACCGTCTCTGTACTGACTGACCAAGTGCAACAGGTATGGAACTCCATTCCACAAAGCAACATTCGGTAACCGTACAACACAATGTATGCACGTTTGCATGCTCGCATTCAACTTCCTGGCTATTACACCGGTTGTCAATGCGCCAGCATTTCACATTTTCAGTGGCTGCTCTTGCACTGTGATCTAGGCAAATGTATTCCCGAAATTGCATTACTTAGCATTAATTGATTTTTGGTATTACGATTTTTTTCCGTCAGTGTATTTTCTGGGCTACATTTACTTCGCATACTCCTATAATCAACCGACGCTGAAAGCCGTTCGAAACGAATCGACCAACACCTCTGAATTCATAATATTTATTCGCCTCCTACGTCTTAGATCTAACCTTCCCTTCCTTTATTTTGCAAAAAAATTGACACTACACTTTCAGAAGTAAGTTTAGTCGGAGACGGATGAAATTTCAAGTTATCTCCTTGAACACATCATATCTTAAACGGTGAGAACAACGTCCTTACACAACACGGAACATACAACTTAGCTCCACAGTACACGCTATCCAGGAACTAGAACAGAAATAGGAGAATTGTTAGTTCCAGTTGACGAGGTTTCATACGTACACATTGATGCTCTAGATGTTTCCTTTTAGTTTTTATTTTCTTTACTGTAACCATCTGTAACGAAACTTAATGAATGAGCGACTTCGACGATTCGTCCAGGATAATCATATTTACTGTTAAAATAATGCTTTTCAAACTACTGTGATTTAATGTAAGGCACAGTCAAATGTGACGGAGACAGATGCAAAAAAAAGTCTACTGTTTATTGTTTAAAAGTAACCGACGTAACTGTTAATCCGTTTATCCCACTGTGAGACAAGGCGGTTACTGCCTTCGTGGAAAAACATCAGAAGTTGCCTACGGAACCATGACTGTACCCAGGCGTGCACATCCTCGCCCGAAGCCAATCGGCGGCCACGAATCTCTTTCTTCAGGGCTCCAAATATGTGGAATCGCATGCGGAGCGATCGGGACAGTATGAAAGATTCTACGGGTTTCCCAGTGAAACCTCTGCAGCACAGTCGAAACAGCCTCGGAAACATGTGGGCGGACATTATCCTGCAACAAATGATGCCATCCATCAACATTCTTGGGCGTTTCGACTTGATGGCGCTTCAGTTTTTGCAAAGCGTCGACGTGGCGCTGTGCGTTAATTCTGGCGACGTGTTGCTGGAAGTCAATGAACAGGGGGTCCTTCCAGTCAAAAAAAGAGGTCCTCGTGGCTTTCCAGGAGTTGTCGCGACTGCACTGCAGAAGTTTAGCTGGGAAGCCTGTACGCATCCTGTATCCAGTTCTGATCTTTCCTCACGCGATTTCCAAATGTTTGGAGCCCTGAAGAAAAACAATCGCGGCTGTCGATTTGCTTCCAGCAAACAGGTGCGCGCCTGGGTGCAATAACGATTCCGTAGCCAACCGTAGACTTTTTCCATGAAGGCCTTCACCGTCTTGTCTCACAGCGGGATAAACGTATGAACAGTTTTCATGACGATTACTTTACAAATAATAAATAGTTTACCTATTTTTTTCGTTTGTCATGTGACTGCGTATTATAATAATTAAAAGTACAGAAATCAACTTCCCACTTGTATATCGCCATTTATGTATTGCTATAGGAAACTTTTTAACTATGAAATTTATGAATAACATCTTTCGCCATAATTCTATCCCCCTTCTTCTAATCAACTTCTTATCCCCTACTTGAACACCCATAATTTTCCTTGTCTTTCTACTTTCCCCCTTTTTAGCCCAGAACCATGCGGCTTACTCCCTGATTTTGATGTTTAGGGGACAAAGCCTCATTATCACCAACAAATATAGACCCCTACCGAACGTAACAACATATTCCTCTGCACCTTACTCACGGCCATAGTAGGCACGACCCTCGTGAGCCCGTGTGCCCAGACTCCCGAACCGTAACCCACAATGAGTAGCAGTCACTGTAACGTCGTGGAGATACAGTCAGCAGTCGGGGTGCTATTCATAGTCAACATGTTCAGTATGATGATGAAATAGAAGAGCACCTGGAACATTTCACTAGGGTATTTGTTTTTAAAAAAACTTTATCCAATACAATACAATACAGTAGTAATCATACAACATAACCCACTACCTAAAGTAATTAGTGGGCTTTATAATTAATACAACAAACAAGTGCAGCTTCATGCATTCATTAGTGGCTATTGCTAATGTTATTGACAAGGTTAGTGTTTACTATTCTACTCTACAAAAATACAAAAAGTTTAAAGTCTGCAGAGTTACAGGTGTGACAGAAAGTCTTATAAACCTACTATTGCTGGCCTGCCCACTGATGTAATCCCAGTGGGCGTGCCCCTAGCACTGGGCTGGCCCAAATTACTTGAACTCGCTCCAGTCCCTATCATGTAAGTAATTATTAGTTAGTGTCTAAATTCAGTTCTAATCTGCTGGTACCTAATAGCTGAAGTATAAGTACTGTTATCGGGTTGATGTTGACACACATGCCTCCCTGATCCTGGAGCGCGGCGGATCCTGGTCGTAACGGCGATCGGCCATTCCGCGCCTGCCGGTGCTGGGCAGGTACATCTCAGTCGTAGTCGGTTTTTTATCGAACGACCATTATGGTCTCTTATAAACTCCCTCAAGTTCTTCTGTGATACCTTGTTTGCCAAGGTGTTGAGAATATGATAGGTATCGTCTCGTCTTAGCAAAGAATAGGTGTCACGGTTAGGTAGTTGTTGTAAACCAGTTGCCACGTCGTTGTATATATGGGACACTCGTAGATAACGTGGAGTACCCTCTTCAGCGCCACAGTCACACACGGGTGTATTCCGTTTTCCAGATATGGTCCATGCCCTGTATGGAAGTGCAACAGACCCTATTCGGCTTAAAATAACCCATCTGTTACTTCTCCCTAACGTCAGGCAACAGTTGAAAGACCCTCCGCCCCGTTTTCTCATACTCCCATGACTACGGCCGTAATTCCTCCCCCCTTCGTCTGACTGCAAATTTATCGCCTGCTTGTACCCCCATAATCTCCCTGGTCTTTACGATTTTTCCTTTGCTTACCCACTACCATGCTGCCTGTTCGCGGATTCTAATGTCTAGAGGACATAGCCCCATTAACGCCAGCAAAGACCCCCCATGTGTTGTTCTGTACGCCCCAGCAGAGCGTAAAACCATATTCCGCTGCATCCTCCTCACAGCCACGGCAGGCATCACATCCGTGAGCTCGTGTGCCCATTCTTCCGCCCCGTATCCTACTATTGAGGCTAATATATTGTTGTAATGAAGTTTTATTAGGTCGGGTGGCAGATGGAATATCTGTGCCCAATGCTAACTAGGTTATTTATGACTTCCAGAGGTCGTTGGGCTACGTCATCTATATGGGCTGTGTAGTTCCATTTTTCATCTATGATTACTCCTAAATATCGAGCCTCGTGGCGCCGAAGAACTGGTGTTCCCTCTATCCTCACAATAAGATTCCTAATTAGGCTACCTTTAAGCAGTAGGTACGTTGACTTATTTGGTGCGATCTTCATTTTGGATTTGCGGCACCATTCAGCGAGCGATGTCATGGCCTGTTCCACTTTTGGTTCTAAGTCCTCGCGGCTACGTCCCTCGACCAGCAGGAGGAGGTCGTCTGCGTAGGCTATCACGTCTAGCACGTCCTCACTGAGCTGTAGTTTTTCCAGCAAAGGTCCTATATTTATACCCCTCCGCTAAGCGATGATAACCAAACTTCTCTGTCCTCACAATAGCTCCTCAGACAGCCATAGAGGGGCCCCGGACACTCCTTCTCCCGCAAACGGGACAAGAGCGAGGGCCACCACAGGCTGTCATAGGCGTCACTGACATCTACCATGATGCCTACCATATACTTGTGCGGGGCTGAGCTGAAGGCCACGACCGCCAGGGCAATTGCGTCAGACGCCGATCGCCCTAGTCGAAAGCCAAACAGTCTGTCGCTCATCCCGCACAGTTCTTTGTGTGCCGTCACTCTGTAAGCCAATATTTTCCCCAAGACATCTAGAAGACATATTGGTCTGTAGGACTTGTCTTCCATTTAGTCTTTGTCTTTTCCCTTCTTTATAACAACATTAGCTTTCTTCCAAGATTTGGAAATTTGCCAAGCCTCAGGCACCCGTTGTAAAGCCTAATAAGAGATGCAGTTAGCTGAGGGTCGAGAAACTGCACTACTTCCGATACAATGCCGTCTGGCCCTGGAGCCTTTCCCCTTTTTATGGATTTAACATGTGCCGCCACTTCTTCCTCAGAGAAGGGGTACACCACGGTGTTGTTGGTGTACTCAGCAAAATCATTCCTGCGGATCTGACACTGCATTTCCGTGTCCTCGTTCTTTTCATCATCTGGCAGCAGAGTCCGAAGGAGGACCACAGCAGTCTCCTGCCAGGATTCTGTCACTCGGCTGCCATCCCTGATGCTCGACAGAACCGTAGGAGAGCTTATTTTTTCCCTAACCAGCTTATAGAGGACTCCCCAAGGGTCAGTAGCTAATTGATGCAGCACATGATTTCCCAGCTCTTGATTCTTACCTCCTTTAGTTCCTTCAGGAACGCTTCTTTGGCTTCGTGAGATCTTTGTAGCTAAAACTGCTTTTCTTGCCAGACGACACTTCGCTGGTTCGCCCAGGGGGCTCACGGATCTTTTATGAGTATGTGCGTGGCGATCACGGGGCCCCGAGCTATTGCAGCCTTCGTTCTTTCCAGGGCTGCATTTCCTTGCCTTTCCCCTCTTTTCCTCTCCTTGCTCCCTCCCCTTTGCCCTCTCCTCTCCCTCTCTTGGTGTCCTTGTTTATGTTGGCCCCGCTATCCTCTTGGTTATGTTGATTTTGCAATTTGGTTCTGTTGCACATCACCTCATCCTTTTGGTTCAAATGGCTCTGAGCACTATGCGACTTAACTTCTAAGGCCATCAGTCGCCTAGAACTTAGAACTAATTAAACCTAACTAACCTAAGGACATCACACATATCCATGCCCGAGGCAGGATTCGAACCTGCAACCGTAGCGGTCGCTCGGTTCCAGACTGTATCGCCTAGAACCACACGGCCACTCCGGCCGGCTCATCCTTTTGGCATTCCCTTGTCCCCCTCTGGGGTTTGACCTCCATTACTAAATTTCTATTCCGTAGTATGAGCCATCTGGGGAAGAGCACCTTAACTATTATCTCCAATGTGTGCCCTCCTAGTTCATTCCACCTTTTCTTTCACATCGTTGTCTGATGCTAGGGTGCATACCCAGCACAGTAGCCAGCCCGTGTGGTGGGGTCGCTATGTACCCTTTCGGTTGAGCCTCCTGAACACACAGTGATCACACTTCTGATACCTGAGCTGTGACCTCCTCATGTAAGCATAGGAGTGGTTGCTTGTCGTCCTGGAGCATTGGAACTCCTGGCAATGGTTGCCGTGCCAGACGGACCTTGCTGTGGCTGGGTGGCGCCTGTGGGGAGACCCCTGATCGGAGTGGGCGGTATCAGGGCGGACGCTATGCAAATAAAACGCATATGGGTCCAGAACTCTGGCCGTTCTTCTGCGGCCGTCTCTCTGCGTGTAATTGATTCTTTTAGTGCCACTTCTTCTGCCCCTTCGGCCTTCCCTTCCATGGTTACCCCCTGGGAGGAGGGTCAGGCCCTTCAGCTAGTGGCGAAACCTTTCCCCCACTATTTGGTTTGCACCAGGACTGATAGGGATACTTTCACCAATACCAAACCTTTATTTTTTGTGGAACACATTGAAGACAAGTTTGGCGAAGTGGACTCTCTGAGCAAGACGCGATTGGGTTCATTGTTGATCAAAACTGCTTCAGCCGCCCAGTCTGCGGCCCTTCATGCCTGTGACCATCTTGGCACAATTCCAGTGTCCATTATCCCCCACCAGTCTCTAAATATGGTTCAAGATGTGATTTTTCACAGGGACCTCATCCTTCAAACTGACGAGGAACTTCGAGGAATCTTGGACGCCGGGGTGCTAACTTTGTTCGGCGTGTTCAGAAGGGTCCAAATGACAACCGCATTGTTACTGATGCCTTTATCCTGGCCTTTGAATAGGATACCCTCCATGAGAAAGTAAAGATTATGGTTTATTGATGTGACGTGAAGCCATACATCCTACCTCCTATGAGGTGTTTTAAGTGCTTGCATTCTGGACACGTCTTCCTGCTGTTTGCAGGCCCCTCTCTGTGGTGACTGTGGACGTCCACTCCATGAGGGGAGTTCTTGTGTTCCCCCTCCTGTGTGTTAATTATCATGGCAATCATTCTCCACATTCACCAGATTGCCCAGTGTATAAGAAGGAAAATAAGATACAGGAGTGTAAGTCCCTTGATCGTTTAACCTACACTGAGGCTCGTAAGAAGTATGCACGTCTTCACCCTGTGTCCATGACGTCTAGTTATGCTTTAGTTACATCTTCACCCTTTCCTCCCCCTTCCTCAGTGCTGAACCCTGTCCCTGCGGCTCCCACACCCTCTCCTCCGGGCACCACTGCCCCTCCTCAGCCAGACAAGTGTCCCGCTTCTTCAGCGTCTGCCGGTCAAATGCGCCCCTCCTGGGATACCCCTTCCCGGCACCTTCCAGGCCAAAGACCTGCTTCCATGTGAGGACAGCGAGAACCACAGTCTGTGGGACCCCAGGTCGCCCGATCTCTTTCTGTCCCCAATCTTGCTGCAGCTGGCTACTTTATGCCGCACAGCCCTCCTCAATCTCAAACAGAAAAGAAGAAGAAACATAAGTCCTGGGACAAGGAGCCTCTGGTGTCACCAGAGGTCCCATCCCGGGCTTCGCAACCTGATTCTTACCTGTTGTTCATGGATGTCACCCCCTCCTTGTCGGTGACGGATGGTGACCTGGTGGCATGACTGACTTTATCCTGTTCAACCACCATTTGAATCATCGTTATGTGGTTATCCAATGGAATTGTAATGGATATTACTGTCACCTTCCAGAGTTGAAATCCTTTATTTCGTCTTACTCTGCAGCTTGTGTGGTTCTACAGGAATCTCATTTTACTGATGATCACTCACCGACGCTCTGTGGATCGAAATTGGGTTGGCCCCCTGAGGGCCTCTGGTGGCGTTTGTACGTTGGTCCGTACAGACGTTGCTAGCACGTGGATTCTTCTTGAAATTACATTGGCAGTGGTTGCTGTTAGGGTCCACCTGGACTCTGGGCTCACAGTTTGCAATCTTTATCTCTCTCCTGATAGGACTCTTACACCTGCTGCCTTAACTGCCCTTCTTCAGCAACTTCCTCCTCCCTTCCTCCTTCTCCGGGATTTTAATGGTCATCATCCCTTGTGAGGTAATTCATTTCCATCTAGACGAGGTCTTCTCATAGACCAGTTTCTTGCAGACCACAACTTGTGTCTTCTTAATGATGGCTCCCCTACTCATTTTAGTGCTGGTCGTGGTACCTCTTCTGCCATTGATTTTTCTCTTTCTTCTCCCTCCCTCCTCCCTTCATTACATTGGTCGCCACACGACGACCTTTGTGATAGTGACTATTTCCCGTTGATTCTCTCGCTCCCTTCCCGCTCCCCGATGGACAGGTTACCTCATTGGTCTTTCCAACGTGCCGATTGGCCTCTATACACTGCACAGGTCGTGTTTTCTCCCTCTTTGTCGGGTTGTATTGATGACGTCCTGCGTGAAGTGTCTGACGCGATTGTTCGCGCTGCTAGCCTTGCTGTACCGCGCTCATCTGGACCATTTCGTCGCCGGCAAGTCCCGTGTTGGAGTACGGCCATTGCCATTACCATCTGTGGTCGCCATCGAACTTTGCAACACCTTAAGAGGCACCCATCCGTTGCCAACCTTTAAACGACTTCACGCTAAAGCCCGTTACTTAATCAAACAGAGCAAATGGTTGTGTTGGGAACGCTTTATTTCTTCCCTTGGTTCTACTGTCTCTATGTCACGGGTATGGGCTACACTTCGCTCTCTCCAAGGTTACCATCGGCAGTCCACCCTCCCAGGCCTTCACCTCCCGGATGGACTTTGCACGGACCCATTGATTCTCGCGGAACATCTTGCAACCCATTTTGCAAAAGCATCAGCATCAGCCTCCTATCCGGCTGCTTTCCTTCGCCAGAAACAGCGGGCCGAAGCTTCCGCCTTATGTTTTACCCCTTGTCAGTCAGAATCTTACAACTAACCTTTTACTGAATGGGAACTTCTTTCTGCACTTTCTTCTTCTCATGATACGGCCCTTGGTCCAGACTCCATGTATAACCAACTGCTTCAACACCTCAGTGCTCCACAACGGCAATATCTTTTCTGCGTGTTTAACAGTATTTGGCTCCAGGGTGACTTCCCTTCTCAGTGGAGGGATAGCATCGTGGTTCGTTACCTTAAGCCCGGTAAGAACGCCCTGTTTGTCAAAAGCTATCGGCCAATTAGTCTCACAAATGTTATTCGCAAGTTACTTGAACGGATGGTAGTCTGTCGGCTCAATTGGGTCTTCGAATCCCGGGATCTACTGTCCTCTTACCAGTGTGGCTCCGAGAGGGACAGTCTCCGATCGATCATTTACTTCACTTGGAATCCGCAGTTAGGCAGGCTTTTTCCCAGCGCCGCCATTTGGTTGCAGTATTTTTCGACCTTCACAAGGCCTATGACACGGCTTGGCCCCATCACATCTTACTTACACTTCATCAGTGGGGTCTTCAGGGCCTACTCCCGACTTTTATCCGCCAGTTCCTGTTCCATCGGTCGTTCAGGGTTCGGGTTGGTACTCCTTTTAGTTCTCCATGGACCCAGGAGAATAGCATCCCACACGGTTCTGTACTGAGTATACTTCTTTTCCTCATTGCTATCGATGGACTTGTGGCCTTTGTTGGTCCTTTGGTCGCCCCTGCTTTGTATGTGGATGATTTCTGCATTTGGGTTAGTTCCTCTTCGATGGCCTCTGCAGAGCGGCAGCTCCAGGGAGCTATGCGGCGTGCCTCTGCATGGACCCTCTCACACGGGTTTCAGTTCTCTCCTTTAAAATCGCGGGTGGTCCACTTCTGTCGCTGTACTACGATCCACCCCGATCCAAAGCTCTATCTCGATGCACAACGATTACATTTGGTTCCACAGTTTCGTTACCTGGGTCTTCTTTTCGACAACAAGCTCACTTGGCTGCCTCATATCAGACTTCTGAAGGTAGGATGTTTCTGTAAACTCAATTTCCTTCGCTTCCTTGCCCACACCTCTTGGGGTGCAGACTGCTGCATCCTTCTCCACCTTTATCAGGCTTTAGTGCTGTATCGCTTGGACTCTGGTTGTGAAGTTTATGGTTTGGCTGCTCCTTCCACACTGTACCTGCTGGATCCAGTCCACCATCATGGTATCAGTTTGGCCACTGGTGCCTTCCCACTCATCCTTCATATTCTATCCTGTTCCCAGACCATGGACGTCACCCACCTCGGGCGGGGTTACAGGTCGGGCTCTGCCTTGCGTCTCTTCGTCGTGAGTTTCACCTTCACCTTCCATCCCCTGATGGTGTTCTGTTGTTTCTTCCGCCGAATTTTATGGGAGTTTCGGGATGCTGTTGCTTTCTATATCAATGGCTCTAAATCTGCTGATCGTGTGGGATATGCCTTCACGTCCTCTGTTGGCACGGAAAATCATCTCCTGGCACCTACGTGTCAGGTGTTTACTGTGGAATTGGTGGCAATTACTCAGGCCTTACCTTTATTAAACAGTCCCAACACAACCGCGTTTTCTTATGTACGGACTCAATGAGTGGCCTTCTGGCCATTGACCGGTGATTTTCCCACCATTCTTGGTCTCGGCCATCCATGACCATCCCGCTGATCTTCACCGTGCTGCTTGTTCTGTTGACTTCCTTTGGGTCCATGGCCATGTGGGTATACCAGGTAATTAGCTTGCTGATGGTTTGGCTCGGGGAGCACTCACTTACCCCCCGTTCTCTGTAACCCCTCCTGCAGCGGATTTACGGCTTCACATCAAATCCCACTTCGCACAATCATGGGCCAACTCTTGGCAGGCTACCTCCCTATCTAATAAACTTCGTGTGATTAAGGTGACACCAGTCCCGCGACGTTCTTCCTTCCGCCTCTCCCGAAAGGCCTCAACCACCCTGTGTCGTCTCCGCATACCAGGCTGACCCATGGTTTTCTTTTGCGTAATGAGCCACCCCTACTTTGTGGTTGTGGAGCCTTCCAGTCAGTAGTCCACATTTTAGTGGAATGCCCCCTTCTTTTGGCTCTGTGTACTAAGTACAGACTTCCCCGCACTTTAATGTTGCCTGACGATTCCTAAATGGTCGAACTGGTTCTCAGTTTCCTCCGTGAAAGTGGTTTTTATTCTCAGTTTTAAGGTTTTTAATCTCGCTCTCGTGTTGGGGCAAGGCGGTGAGGGTTGGGGTGTTTCCCAGTGTAAGCTGTGTTTGGAGATTCCCGACTCCCCTCCCTGGCCAAGATCCTCTTTTCTTTCCCTTTTACTCTGTTTTTATCACTTTCTCCAATTGGTTAGTCTCCTTTTTCCATGCGCAGTTCTACATTCTAGCGGTTGAACGCTTTTAAATAGCAGGTGGTATTACTTCTACTGCTTCAGAGGTGGGATATTTCCTGCCTCTAGCATAGCCTTGGGGTTGCTCTCTTGCTGACTTCCCTCGTTTTGTTTTTACCATTGACAACACGACTGCACTTCTACGTTTTTTAGCCTTTTTACTTTTATCGTTCTGACTTTTCTGAGATGTCAAACTGTCTGAATGGACCACATTTGAAACAAGGGACTGATGACCTTGCTGTTTGGTCCCTTCAACCCCAATTAACCAACCAACTACTTCGCTGGTAGTACCCCTCGCCCTTCTTAAAGACTGACGCATACGTCCAAGGTCGGCAGTCCATGGGGAGGATGCAACGGCTCTCCTTGGCACGGCAGTTTTCACCACTCTATTGATCCCACCATCTTCGGCGCATCTATCCACATTTTCGTCACCTTCTGGCAGTGGAGGGATTTCACACTCCCGAGCTTAATCGGTTTTGTTAAAATTAAACTGAATCTCCCACCCCATGTCCCAGCGACACTCCGTGTCACTTAGGGTGACCACAATCAGATTGTGGTCACTTGTTATGACCTGATCTAGGACTCTCCAATTCCGAATATTGCCAATGACACTGGTCGTTGACAGAGTAACATCTATATTGGTTCCAATTCCATCTCCACTCCTATAGATGGGGAGATTCCCACGTCTGTTTGCAACAACTAGTTGTGAGGCCATTATTAGTTCTTCAGCTCTCTCACCATTTGCGTCTCAAATGCCGCTGAACCAAAGGGTGGTTTTAGCACTATTATTATAAAGATCTTGCGCCCCCGCAACGCCGTGCTGATTCGTGAGAGGTCATCTAAGTAATCTTCAAAGTTACCTCCATATTGGAAGTACATATTTACGATGTAAACGCGTCCCACAGGTGTTGGAAGCTCCACGACGTTGCAGTGGCTGTCTGACAATTGTGATAGGGCTGTGACCCGTAAAGCCTTGTTAGCTACAGTTAAAGCTGCTTTTTCCTCATCCCCGGTGCTAATTACCTGCCAAGTGGCAGCCATAAAGGAAATTTGCCCAGCTTGGGAGTATGGCTCCTGCAGGCAGATTACATCCAGCCTCCACTTCCCCCCCCCCCCCCCTACTACCATTCGCAGCTCCTGCATCACCAAACGACTATTATGTGTATTTATTTGTCCAATATTTATGGTTTTAGCACTATTATTATAAAGATCTTGCGCCCCCGCAACGCCGTGCTGATTCGTGAGAGGTCATCTAAGTAATCTTCAAAGTTACCTCCATATTGGAAGTACATATTTACGATGTAAACGCGTCCCACAGGTGTTGGAAGCTCCACGACGTTGCAGTGGCTGTCTGACAATTGTGATAGGGCTGTGACCCTTAAAGCCTTGTTAGCTACCGTTAAAGCTGCTTTTTCCTCATCCCCGGTGCTAATTACCTGCCAAGTGGCAGCCATAAAGGAAATTTGCCCAGCTTGGGAGTATGGCTCCTGCAGGCAGATTACATCCAGCCTCCACTTCCCCCCCCCCTCCCTACTACCATTCGCAGCTCCTGCATCACCAAACGACTATTATGTGTATTTATTTGTCCAATATTTATGGTTTTAGCACTATTATTATAAAGATCTAGCGCCCCCGCAACGCCGTGCTGATTCGTGAGAGGTCATCTAAGTAATCTTCAAAGTTACCTCCATATTGGAAGTACATATTTACGATGTAAACGCGTCCCACAGGTGTTGGAAGCTCCACGACGTTGCAGTGGCTGTCTGCCAATTGTGATAGGGCTGTGATCCGTAAAGCCTTGTTAGCTACCGTTAAAGCTGCTTTTTCCTCATCCCCGGTGCTAATTACCTGCCAAGTGGCAGCCATAAAGGAAATTTGCCCAGCTTGGGAGTATGGCTCCTGCAGGCAGATTACATCCAGCCTCCACTCCCCCCCCCCCCCCCCTACTACCATTCGCAGCTCCTGCATCACCAAACGACTATTATGTGTATTTATTTATCCAATATTTATGGTTTTAGCACTATTATTATAAAGATCTTGCGCCCCCGCAACGCCGTGCTGATTCGTGAGAGGTCATCTAAGTAATCTTCAAAGTTACCTCCATATTGGAAGTACATATTTACGATGTAAACGCGTCCCACAGGTGTTGGAAGCTCCACGACGTTGCAGTGGCTGTCTGCCAATTGTGATAGGGCTGTGATCCGTAAAGCCTTGTTAGCTACCGTTAAAGCTGCTTTTTCCTCATCCCCGGTGCTAATTACCTGCCAAGTGGCAGCCATAAAGGAAATTTGCCCAGCTTGGGAGTATGGCTCCTGCAGGCAGATTACATCCAGCCTCCACTTCCCCCCCCCCCCCTACTACCATTCGCAGCTCCTGCATCACCAAACGACTATTATGTGTATTTATTTGTCCAATATTTATGGTTTTAGCACTATTATTATAAAGATCTTGCGCCCCCGCAACGCCGTGCTGATTCGTGAGAGGTCATCTAAGTAATCTTCAAAGTTACCTCCATATTGGAAGTACATATTTACGATGTAAACGCGTCCCACAGGTGTTGGAAGCTCCACGACGTTGCAGTGGCTGTCTGACAATTGTGATAGGGCTGTGATCCGTAAAGCCTTGTTAGCTACCGTTAAAGCTGCTTTTTCCTCATCCCCGGTGCTAATTACCTGCCAAGTGGCAGCCATAAAGGAAATTTGCCCAGCTTGGGAGTATGGCTTCTGCAGGCAGATTACATCCAGCCTCCACTTCCCCCCCCCCCCCCTACTACCATTCGCAGCTCCTGCATCACCAAACGACTATTATGTGTATTTATTTGTCCAATATTTATGGTTTTAGCACTATTATTATAAAGATCTTGCGCCCCCGCAACGCCGTGCTGATTCGTGAGAGGTCATCTAAGTAATCTTCAAAGTTACCTCCATATTGGAAGTACATATTTACGATGTAAACGCGTCCCACAGGTGTTGGAAGCTCCACGACGTTGCAGTGGCTGTCTGACAATTGTGATAGGGCTGTGATCCGTAAAGCCTTGTTAGCTACCGTTAAAGCTGCTTTTTCCTCATCCCCGGTGCTAATTACCTGCCAAGTGGCAGCCATAAAGGAAATTTGCCCAGCTTGGGAGTATGGCTCCTGCAGGCAGATTACATCCAGCCTCCACTTCCCCCCCCCCCCCTACTACCATTCGCAGCTCCTGCATCACCAAACGACTATTATGTGTATTTATTTGTCCAATATTTATGGTTTTAGCACTATTATTATAAAGATCTTGCGCCCCCGCAACGCCGTGCTGATTCGTGAGAGGTCATCTAAGTAATCTTCAAAGTTACCTCCATATTGGAAGTACATATTTACGATGTAAACGCGTCCCACAGGTGTTGGAAGCTCCACGACGTTGCAGTGGCTGTCTGCCAATTGTGATAGGGCTGTGATCCGTAAAGCCTTGTTAGCTACCGTTAAAGCTGCTTTTTCCTCATCCCCGGTGCTAATTACCTGCCAAGTGGCAGCCATAAAGGAAATTTGCCCAGCTTGGGAGTATGGCTCCTGCAGGCAGATTACATCCAGCCTCCACTTCCCCCCCCCCCCTACTACCATTCGCAGCTCCTGCATCACCAAACGACTATTATGTGTATTTATTTGTCCAATATTTATGGTTTTAGCACTATTATTATAAAGATCTTGCGCCCCCGCAACGCCGTGCTGATTCGTGAGAGGTCATCTAAGTAATCTTCAAAGTTACCTCCATATTGGAAGTACATATTTACGATGTAAACGCGTCCCACAGGTGTTGGAAGCTCCACGACGTTGCAGTGGCTGTCTGACAATTGTGATAGGGCTGTGACCCGTAAAGCCTTGTTAGCTACAGTTAAAGCTGCTTTTTCCTCATCCCCGGTGCTAATTACCTGCCAAGTGGCAGCCATAAAGGAAATTTGCCCAGCTTGGGAGTATGGCTCCTGCAGGCAGATTACATCCAGCCTCCACTTCCCCCCCCCCCTACTACCATTCGCAGCTCCTGCATCACCAAACGACTATTATGTGTATTTGTTTGTCCAATATTTATGGTTTTAGCACTATTATTATAAAGATCTTGCGCCCCCGCAACGCCGTGCTGATTCGTGAGAGGGCATCTAAGTAATCTTCAAAGTTACCTCCATATTGGAAGTACATATTTACGATGTAAACGCGTCCCACAGGTGTTGGAAGCTCCACGACGTTGCAGTGGCTGTCTGACAATTGTGATAGGGCTGTGACCCGTAAAGCCTTGTTAGCTACCGTTAAAGCTGCTTTTTCCTCATCCCCGGTGCTAATTACCTGCCAAGTGGCAGCCATAAAGGAAATTTGCCCAGCTTGGGAGTATGGCTCCTGCAGGCAGATTACATCCAGCCTCCACTTCCCCCCCCCCCCTACTACCATTCGCAGCTCCTGCATCACCAAACGACTATTATGTGTATTTATTTGTCCAATATTTATGCTTTTAGCACTATTATTATAAAGATCTAGCGCCCCCGCAACGCCGTGCTGATTCGTGAGAGGTCATCTAAGTAATCTTCAAAGTTACCTCCATATTGGAAGTACATATTTACGATGTAAACGCGTCCCACAGGTGTTGGAAGCTCCACGACGTTGCAGTGGCTGTCTGACAATTGTGATAGGGCTGTGATCCGTAAAGCCTTGTTAGCTACCGTTAAAGCTGCTTTTTCCTCATCCCCGGTGCTAATTACCTGCCAAGTGGCAGCCATAAAGGAAATTTGCCCAGCTT
Source organism: Schistocerca cancellata (assembly GCF_023864275.1). Taxonomy (NCBI): domain Eukaryota; kingdom Metazoa; phylum Arthropoda; class Insecta; order Orthoptera; family Acrididae; genus Schistocerca; species Schistocerca cancellata. The sequence continues at coordinate 380,437,160 of NC_064634.1, read as the reverse complement.
GGGAGTATGGCTCCTGCAGGCAGATTACATCCAGCCTCCACTTCCCCCCCCCCCCCCCTACTACCATTCGCAGCTCCTGCATCACCAAACGACTATTATGTGTATTTATTTGTCCAATATTTATGGTTTTAGCACTATTATTATAAAGATCTTGCGCCCCCGCAACGCCGTGCTGATTCGTGAGAGGTCATCTAAGTAATCTTCAAAGTTACCTCCATATTGGAAGTACATATTTACGATGTAAACGCGTCCCACAGGTGTTGGAAGCTCCACGACATTGCAGTGGCTGTCTGACAATTGTGATAGGGCTGTGACCCGTAAAGCCTTGTTAGCTACAGTTAAAGCTGCTTTTTCCTCATCCCCGGTGCTAATTACCTGCCAAGTGGCAGCCATAAAGGAAATTTGCCCAGCTTGGGAGTATGGCTCCTGCAGGCAGATTACATCCAGCCTCCACTTCCCCCCCCCCCCCCCACCTACTACCATTCGCAGCTCCTGCATCACCAAACGACTATTATGTGTATTTATTTGTCCAATATTTATGGTTTTAGCACTATTATTATAAAGATCTTGCGCCCCCGCAACGCCGTGCTGATTCGTGAGAGGTCATCTAAGTAATCTTCAAAGTTACCTCCATATTGGAAGTACATATTTACGATGTAAACGCGTCCCACAGGTGTTGGAAGCTCCACGACGTTGCAGTGGCTGTCTGACAATTGTGATAGGGCTGTGACCCGTAAAGCCTTGTTAGCTACCGTTAAAGCTGCTTTCTCCTCATCCCCGGTGCTAATTACCTGCCAAGTGGCAGCCATAAAGGAAATTTGCCCAGCTTGGGAGTATGGCTCCTGCAGGCAGATTACATCCAGCCTCCACTTTCCCCCCCCCCCCTACTACCATTCGCAGTTCCTGCATCACCAAACGACTATTATGTGTATTTATTTGTCCAATATTTATGGTTTTAGCACTATTATTATAAAGATCTTGCGCCCCCGCAACGCCGTGCTGATTCGTGAGAGGTCATCTAAGTAATCTTCAAAGTTACCTCCATATTGGAAGTACATATTTACGATGTAAACGCGTCCCACAGGTGTTGGAAGCTCCACGACGTTGCAGTGGCTGTCTGACAATTGTGATAGGGCTGTGACCCGCAAAGCCTTGTTAGCTACAGTTAAAGCTGCTTTTTCCTCATCCCCGGTGCTAATTACCTGCCAAGTGGCAGCCATAAAGGAAATTTGCCCAGCTTGGAAGTATGGCTCCTGCAGGCAGATTACATCCAGCCTCCACTTCCCCCCCCCCCCCCCCACCTACTACCATTCGCAGCTCCTGCATCACCAAACGACTATTATGTGTATTTGTTTGTCCAATATTTATGGTTTTAGCACTATTATTATAAAGATCTAGCGCCCCCGCAACGCCGTGCTGATTCGTGAGAGGTCATCTAAGTAATCTTCAAAGTTACCTCCATATTGGAAGTACATATTTACGATGTAAACGCGTCCCACAGGTGTTGGAAGCTCCACGACGTTGCAGTGGCTGTCTGACAATTGTGATAGGGCTGTGACCCGTAAAGCCTTGTTAGCTACCGTTAAAGCTGCTTTTTCCTCATCTCCGGTGCTAATTACCTGCCAAGTGGCAGCCATAAAGGAAATTTGCCCAGCTTGAGAGTATGGCTCCTGCAGGCAGATTACATCCAGCCTCCACTTCCCCCCCCCCCCCCTACTACCATTCGCAGCTCCTGCATCACCAAACGACTATTATGTGTATTTGTTTGTCCAATATTTATGGTTTTAGCACTATTATTATAAAGATCTTGCGCCCCCGCAACGCCGTGCTGATTCGTGAGAGGTCATCTAAGTAATCTTCAAAAGTTACCTCCATATTGGAAGTACATATTTACGATGTAAACGCGTCCCACAGGTGTTGGAAGCTCCACGACGTTGCAGTGGCTGTCTGACAATTGTGATAGGGCTGTGACCCGTAAAGCCTTGTTAGCTACCGTTAAAGCTGCTTTTTCCTCATCCCCGGTGCTAATTACCTGCCAAGTGGCAGCCATAAAGGAAATTTGCCCAGCTTGGGAGTATGGCTCCTGCAGGCAGATTACATCCAGCCTCCACTTCCCACCCCCCCCCCCCCCCCACCTACTACCATTCGCAGCTCCTGCATCACCAAACGACTATTATGTGTATTTGTTTGTCCAATATTTATGGTTTTAGCACTATTATTATAAAGATCTAGCGCCTCCCCAACGCCGTGCTGATTCGTGAGAGGTCATCTAAGTAATCTTCAAAGTTACCTCCATATTGGAAGTACATATTTACGATGTAAACGCGTCCCACAGGTGTTGGAAGCTCCACGACGTTGCAGTGGCTGTCTGACAATTGTGATAGGGCTGTGACCCGTAAAGCCTTGTTAGCTACCGTTAAAGCTGCTTTTTCCTCATCCCCGGTGCTAATTACCTGCCAAGTGGCAGCCATAAAGGAAATTTGCCCAGCTTGGGAGTATGGCTCCTGCAGGCAGATTACATCCAGCCTCCACTTCCCCCCCCCCCCCTACTACCATTCGCAGCTCCTGCATCACCAAACGACTATTATGTGTATCTATTGGTCCAATATTTATGGTTTTAGCACTATTATTATAAAGATCTTGCACCCCCGCAACGCCGTGCTGATTCGTGAGAGGTCATCTAAGTAATCTTCAAAGTTACCTCCATATTGGAAGTACATATTTACGATGTAAACGCGTCCCACAGGTGTTGGAAGCTCCATGACGTTGCAGTGGCTGTCTGACAATTGTGATAGGGCTGTGACCCGTAAAGCCTTGTTAGCTACAGTTAAAGCTGCTTTTTCCTCATCCCCGGTGCTAATTACCTGCCAAGTGGCAGCCATAAAGGAAATTTGCCCAGCTTGGGAGTATGGCTCCTGCAGGCAGATTACATCCAGCCTCCACTTCCCCCCCCCCCCCCCCTACTACCATTCGCAGCTCCTGCATCACCAAACGACTATTATGTGTATTTGTTTGTCCAATATTTATGGTTTTAGCACTATTATTATAAAGATCTTGCGCCCCCGCAACGCCGTGCTGATTCGTGAGAGGTCATCTAAGTAATCTTCAAAGTTACCTCCATATTGGAAGTACATATTTACGATGTAAACGCGTCCCACAGGTGTTGGAAGCTCCACGACGTTGCAGTGGCTGTCTGACAATTGTGATAGGGCTGTGACCCGTAAAGCCTTGTTAGCTACCGTTAAAGCTGCTTTTTCCTCATCCCCGGTGCTAATTACCTGCCAAGTGGCAGCCATAAAGGAAATTTGCCCAGCTTGGGAGTATGGCTCCTGCAGGCAGATTACATCCAGCCTCCACTTCCCCCCCCCCTCCCCACCTACTACCATTCGCAGCTCCTGCATCACCAAACGACTATTATGTGTATTTATTTGTCCAATATTTATGGTTTTAGCACTATTATTATAAAGATCTTGCGCCCCCGCAACGCCGTGCTGATTCGTGAGAGGTCATCTAAGTAATCTTCAAAGTTACCTCCATATTGGAAGTACATATTTACGATGTAAACGCGTCCCACAGGTGTTGGAAGCTCCACGACGTTGCAGTGGCTGTCTGACAATTGTGATAGGGCTGTGACCCGTAAAGCCTTGTTAGCTACCGTTAAAGCTGCTTTTTCCTCATCCCCGGTGCTAATTACCTGCCAAGTGGCAGCCATAAAGGAAATTTGCCCAGCTTGGGAGTATGGCTCCTGCAGGCAGATTACATCCAGCCTCCACTTCCCCCCCCCCCCCTACTACCATTCGCAGCTCCTGCATCACCAAACGACTATTATGTGTATTTATTTGTCCAATATTTATGGTTTTAGCATTATTATTATAAAGATCTAGCGCCCCCGCAACGCCGTGCTGATTCGTGAGAGGTCATCTAAGTAATCTTCAAAGTTACCTCCATATTGGAAGTACATATTTACGATGTAAACGCGTCCCACAGGTGTTGGAAGCTCCACGACGTTGCAGTGGCTGTCTGACAATTGTGATAGGGCTGTGACCCGTAAAGCCTTGTTAGCTACCGTTAAAGCTGCTTTTTCCTCATCCCCGGTGCTAATTACCTGCCAAGTGGCAGCCATAAAGGAAATTTGCCCAGCTTGGGAGTATGGCTCCTGGAGGCAGATTACATCCAGCCTCCACTTCCCCCCCCCCCTCCCTACTACCATTCGCAGCTCCTGCATCACCAAACGACTATTATGTGTATTTATTTGTCCAATATTTATGGTTTTAGCACTATTATTATAAAGATCTTGCGCCCCCGCAACGCCGTGCTGATTCGTGAGAGGTCATCTAAGTGCTCTTCAAAGTTACCTCCATATTGGAAGTACATATTTACGATGTAAACGCGTCCCACAGGTGTTGGAAGCTCCACGACGTTGCAGTGGCTGTCTGACAATTGTGATAGGGCTGTGACCCGTAAAGCCTTGTTAGCTACAGTTAAAGCTGCTTTTTCCTCATCCCCGGTGCTAATTACCTGCCAAGTGGCAGCCATAAAGGAAATTTGCCCAGCTTGGGAGTATGGCTCCTGCAGGCAGATTACATCCAGCCTCCACTTCCCCCCCCCCCCCCTACTACCATTCGCAGCTCCTGCATCACCAAACGACTATTATGTGTATTTGTTTGTCCAATATTTATGGTTTTAGCACTATTATTATAAAGATCTTGCGCCCCCGCAACGCCGTGCTGATTCGTGAGAGGTCATCTAAGTAATCTTCAAAGTTACCTCCATATTGGAAGTACATATTTACGATGTAAACGCGTCCCACAGGTGTTGAGAGCTCCACGACGTTGCAGTGGCTGTCTGACAATTGTGATAGGGCTGTGACCCGTAAAGCCTTGTTAGCTACCGTTAAAGCTGCTTTTTCCTCATCCCCGGTGCTAATTACCTGCCAAGTGGCAGCCATAAAGGAAATTTGCCCAGCTTGGGAGTATGGCTCCTGCAGGCAGATTACATCCAGCCTCCACTTCCCCCCCCCCCCCACCTACTACCATTCGCAGCTCCTGCATCACCAAACGACTATTATGTGTATTTATTTGTCCAATATTTATGGTTTTAGCACTATTATTATAAAGATCTTGCGCCCCCGCAACGCCGTGCTGATTCGTGAGAGGTCATCTAAGTAATCTTCAAAGTTACCTCCATATTGGAAGTACATATTTACGATGTAAACGCGTCCCACAGGTGTTGGAAGCTCCACGACGTTGCAGTGGCTGTCTGACAATTGTGATAGGGCTGTGACCCGTAAAGCCTTGTTAGCTACCGTTAAAGCTGCTTTTTCCTCATCCCCGGTGCTAATTACCTGCCAAGTGGCAGCCATAAAGGAAATTTGCCCAGCTTGGGAGTATGGCTCCTGCAGGCAGATTACATCCAGCCTCCACTTCCCCCCCCCCTCCACACCTACTACCATTCGCAGCTCCTGCATCACCAAACGACTATTATGTGTATTTATTTGTCCAATATTTATGGTTTTAGCACTATTATTATAAAGATCTTGCGCCCCCGCAACGCCGTGCTGATTCGTGAGAGGTCATCTAAGTAATCTTCAAAGTTACCTCCATATTGGAAGTACATATTTACGATGTAAACGCGTCCCACAGGTGTTGGAAGCTCCACGACGTTGCAGTGGCTGTCTGACAATTGTGATAGGGCTGTGACCCGTAAAGCCTTGTTAGCTACCGTTAAAGCTGCTTTTTCCTCATCCCCGGTGCTAATTACCTGCCAAGTGGCAGCCATAAAGGAAATTTGCCCAGCTTGGGAGTATGGCTCCTGCAGGCAGATTACATCCAGCCTCCACTTCCCCCCCCCCCCACCTACTACCATTCGCAGCTCCTGCATCACCAAACGACTATTATGTGTATTTATTTGTCCAATATTTATGGTTTTAGCACTATTATTATAAAGATCTTGCGCCCCCGCAACGCCGTGCTGATTCGTGAGAGGTCATCTAAGTAATCTTCAAAGTTACCTCCATATTGGAAGTACATATTTACGATGTAAACGCGTCCCACAGGTGTTGGAAGCTCCACGACGTTGCCGTGGCTGTCTGACAATTGTGATAGGGCTGTGACCCGTAAAGCCTTGTTAGCTACAGTTAAAGCTGCTTTTTCCTCATCCCCGGTGCTAATTACCTGCCAAGTGGCAGCCATAAAGGAAATTTGCCCAGCTTGGGAGTATGGCTCCTGCAGGCAGATTACATCCAGCCTCCACTTCCCCCCCCCCCTACTACCATTCGCAGCTCCTGCATCACCAAACGACTATTATGTGTATTTGTTTGTCCAATATTTATGGTTTTAGCACTATTATTATAAAGATCTTGCGCCCCCGCAACGCCGTGCTGATTCGTGAGAGGTCATCTAAGTAATCTTCAAAGTTACCTCCATATTGGAAGTACATATTTACGATGTAAACGCGTCCCACAGGTGTTGGAAGCTCCACGACGTTGCAGTGGCTGTCTGACAATTGTGATAGGGCTGTGACCCGTAAAGCCTTCTTAGCTACCGTTAAAGCTGCTTTTTCCTCATCCCCGGTGCTAATTACCTGCCAAGTGGCAGCCATAAAGGAAATTTGCCCAGCTTGGGAGTATGGCTCCTGCAGGCAGATTACATCCAGCCTCCACTTCCCCCCCCCCCCCCACCTACTACCATTCGCAGCTCCTGCATCACCAAACGACTATTATGTGTATTTATTTGTCCAATGTTTATTTCGGGAAAGATTATGGAAAATAGGTGTGCACAGTGCATTCCGGCCAGAGCTTTTTCCAGTCTAGCGCAATGCGCCCATTTCCTAGTACAGACTGTATATGGATTTCGTCTAAGTCGAACCTTACGTCTCTTCTTTCAAAAACCTTTTTAACGAGGTCACGCAGGGCTCTGAAGTCAGTGGGGAGATTCATCGACTTTAACTAAAAATATTCAAATGTGTGTGAGATCTTATGGGACTTAGCTGCTAATGTCATCAGTCCCTAAGCTTACACGCTACTTAACCTAAAGTATCCTAAGGACAAACGCACACACCCATGCCCGAGGGAGGACTCGAACCTCCGCCGGGACCAGCCACACAGCGACTTTAACTGTATTCTGTACACAGCCTCCAGTGTCGAGAAGGTGACCTTTCTTCCGTATTTATGTCCTACACCAATGACACCTCTTAGTGCAGTTGTCAGGACAGCCGGCTTCTCCAAGCGCGACAGCTGCATGGCGTGCTCCAGATTGGAATATACCTTTCTTGGGTCTGCACCCGAAGTTCTCATTTGCGGCACTTCCTGTATTGGCATCTTGCTGGTTTCAATGCTGTCTTGAATTAGTCGGCATGACAGTTCAATGTGCGCAGGTAGAGTACTGTTGATTGCGCCAGCACGCGAGCTGTTATCTAAAATTTCACTGCCCTGAATTATCACTAGCCGGCCAGCTGCCTCTGGTCGCCCCACATGTCTCTCGGCTTCCTCTATCTGTTTGTGCTCCCGGTTGTGGGAGGAGGAGACACCTGGAGGAGCCTGAGCCACTGGTTCAGTCTGCATGCAGGCGTCCAACATTATTGGGCTCTCATTTCTGACAGCGACTTCAGAAAATCTTTGAACTTGCATGCCATCTCAGCATCTATTTCACTTTTACTCCGGGACTTCCTTTTCTTAACTATTCTGGTCACAGTGATGGCCTCAGCCATAATCAATTCGGGATATAATCGTTGTTCTAACATTTTTTATGTTGGGCAGTTTCTTCCAGTTGCACCGCAAGTCCTTTTGCCTCTGTTCCTTCATGGAATGCAAACACTTGGTTTCTTGAAATCTTTTCTTATGTGACCGGCTTTCTGCTACAGTGCATATGAACATGATCAACGACCATACAGTTATGGCAACGAGGTACCACGAGGTAGTCTGTTACGTTTATGGCATGGAAGCCCATATATACCTTGACCATAGTCCCTAATTTTTCCACAAAGCACCCGAGACCTCGACAACGTGATGAACTAATCTCGGTCCCTAGGTCCTGTCGTACACCTTAACTTAAAGTCCTTCATGAAAGTGTTTAAGCCCATATCGTCTAGGTTCTGGTGATACAAAGCCTCACATAAATCTTCGTCCTTTAAGGACCTTGGGAAATCATACAAGATAACCAATGGGTTACGCTTTCGGGGAGTTCACATTTAACGGCCTTACACAAGTTTTGATTACCTAATGATTTGTTCTTGGCTTCTTCAGTGGCAACATCAACTATTACTACATTCTTAGTAGCTTTGTTAACGTTAATTTTTTCTCTTGCCATGTTGACTGTGGTCGCAAAAATTTCCTGAACCTTTTTAACGTCTTGGCCTCATGGGTCTCAGAAAGACCGTTGGGTCCGGCCGTTTGGAAACCTTAGCTATCGTTTCTTTGATTGATTGGACCTTCGGAGCTGCTTGTGCCGCCACGCCCATGTTTTCGCGGGTTGCTTTCGTAACCTTCGTTTCTCTAATTCTTTAATGTGGCCTTCAAGCTTCCCATTGGCAATTGCCCATGCAGGCAGTTCATTTTTAATGGACCGGATTGTGACCTGACTGATTTTCCCGTTTTTTATAGTTTGATCAAGGATCTTCGTGATCCTTGTGTAGCCGGCCGCAGTGGCCGAGTGGTTCTAGGCGCTTCAGTCTGGAACCGCGCGACCGCTACGGTCGCAGGTTCGAATCCTGCCTCGGGCATGGATGTGTGTGATGTCCTTAGGTTAGATTGAAGCAGTTCTAGGGGACTGATGACCTCAGATATTAAGTCTTATAGTTCTCAGAGCCATTTTGATCCTTGTGTGCCTACTCATTACGCCATCCTCCATTGCCTAACCCCGGCCAGGGATCAGCTAGCATAGAAACCCTCATGGGGCATGTTCCATCTGTAGCCATCATGAATAGTTGGCAAGCGAAAAAGTTGGGAGTCACGTCTCTTGCCCCGGACTGGCTCCTCTGGCATGGGGAGGGAACTAACTGCAGTTCGCCCACCGGATTCGCCCCTAGACCAAGGACCCCTCAGAGCTGCCGGGTTCAACACGCCGTCTCCAGCGCACTGGTCCTCTTCAGTACCTTATCACCACTGATTTCACTCGTCCCACATCGGAAAGTGCACCCCACACTCCGGAGAAGCGGATGCAACTCTCGCCCTTCGTCACCTACTAGCCTGAGCTTCCACTTTGCGGCCAGGGACCCAGGTGATGGGTCGATCGCCCAGTCGTTCGGGGGGTCTGGACCCATCTAACCTAACCTGGGCTGTGCTACCACCTCCTGGGCTTGGCGGAACACGCCTCGGAAGACCAGAGGCGCGGCGCGACACACTTGCTGACTTGGGACAAGATCCCATGACGACAAACTTGGCCACCGGCAGCAGAGACACAAATGGTGGCGTGCCCCTGCATTCTGGGGAGCAGCGGCTCCAGGTAGGCGCAGCACGTCGCAGCCGAAGCCAGCAACGCGCCGCACCCGCCCTACATCCGCCGCTCGACCCAGGAGGGACAGATGATGTGTCCCTTTTCGACGGAGCTCCCCTCTGAGCCACGCACCCTTTGCTTTCGCCTTGGGTTGAGGGCGTCTAACGTCCTACCATGACGAGAGTTTAACGTCATTCCTTGACACTCGACAACTCTCAGAAAGATGTTAACCCGGGTCTTATGTTGTGGAGTTTGATATCAATGAGACGGTGCGGCACTCAAACCCGAGTTACGTTTCTCGGAGACCCTCCACACATACTGGGGGATCATGACCGATCATGTCTCATACTCCGCTTTTGATGATTCACAGTGGGCCCCATCCAAGGGGCCTACTGAGCGCCAGGGCCACATTAAGACACGAGAAGGGACGTTGCGGTCCCCACGCAGTTTCCTCTGAGCCACAAGAGCACTCATAATAAATCCGAAGATTTCCGGGAATCAGAGGGTCTCCTGGCGGTTTTAACCGAGTTATGGAAGGCAACACATCTACACCCCCCCCCCCCCCCCCCCCCACGCAGACCGCTTTCTTTTTGCACTTAGCCAGATATCAGATGGACCGTTCCCTACCTACTTCTCGCCGTGGCGTCGGGCTTCATCTCACCCGCGGTCACGATCGGAACCCAGGCGCTCTTAGCGAAACAATTTACGCGGCCTACTGCTATGATTATTGGACATCACAGCTCAATTGTCTGCACTACTATACTTACGTTACAGTCTTAATAAAGGCGATGAGCCTCAAATGATTACCTCCGACTCATGAAATGGGGTGAAACTTGTCAGTGCTGAAAAATAATTATTTATCCCCTGTAGGTAATGCAAACGTGTAAGGTACAGTCACGTTAGTGTGGCCAGAGCACGTTTCCTGCCGCCGTTTGTTGTCTGTAAGCTGCCGAATTCACGAGTACTTTCATAATACTTCGAGTTGATAATACAATGCCATTAACTGTCTCAGAATTCATACCAATCTAAATGATTAGGAATAGGCCTAGCTCCCGTGGAATTAACCGAGTTTTCTTATCGACGAGTGTTCACTCATAATGGCTGTGTACTGGTAGTAGAATATCTTTAAAATGTCCGCTCCCGGTAGCTGAGCGGTCAGCGCGACAGAATGACAATCCTAAGGGCCCGGGTTCGATTCCCGGCTGGGTCGGAGATTTTCTCCGCTCAGGGACTGGGTGTTGTCCTAATCATCATCATTTCATCCCCATCGACACGCAAAACGCCGGAGTGGTGTCAAATCGAAAGACTTGCACCCGCCGAACGGTCTACCCGACGGAAGGCCCTAGTCACAAGACTACGACGATCTTTAAAATACTGACTACAAAGTTTTGTGGGATGTAGGAGCAGCAAACCAAACAAACGTTAAGTTAACGTTGGGAGATCTGATAATGTGACATTGCCACCAATGAACAGCTTAGACATAAATACGTAAGGGGCAGTAAAATGGAAACAAGACACGTGGAAAAGCGTAACTGCATTATTTCAAAAGTAATGGCTACAATTGTTTATACATTTATACCGCTATTCGATAAGTCCGTCAGTGCCTTCAGGGGAAAATGTTTGCGGGTGTTTACGGAATCGTGATACTACCCAGGCATGCACCTCTTCGTCCGAAGCAAATCGACGTACCGCTGTGCGTTAATTATGCGTCGAGTCCCAGGAAGCCAGTGAGCAGCGAGCCCTTCCAATCAAAGTAAAAGTATCCTGACTTTATCGCAAGTGCCGTGCCTTTTGTAGGCTGCAGAGATTTCGCTGAGAAACCCTTACACATTCTCAGAGATGGCACGCCATTGTCTGACTTTAACAATAGTGTCAGTCACATTAATATTCTAATTTTAGGTCATGATCTTGGTGTTCCCGGGATCTCGGTGTTCCCGTGTACTACATTTGGTGTGTATGGTTTATGATTTTTTTGCACGAGGAAATTGTGGGTAGAATGTTCATATAACTGCACATGTAGCCTGTAGAGAACTTGTATCCATAAATGAGGGAGTGTGGTCCCCGCCTAGACAGAGGTTTGTTGTCGAAACATTGCCATGACTACAGTGAGAATGACGCCTCCCTAGTCTAAAACCTTTTTTTTCAGACAAGAGAGATTTTGAGTCACTGATTGGATCCTCTCAGGATATGCAAAGCAGAGGCTAGCTCCTCCAGCGTGGAAACCCAGGTGCTGTGTTGGCTACCAGGCCAACAGAACAGTCAAGATGGGAGATTCGGTGAGTAGAAGATAGTTTGATTGATTTGTTCAATGTGGAAGCGGTTTCGTTTTTGCTAATTCGGCTTCCCTGCCGAGGCATGGTGGAAAGTGGTTGTGATTCTCTGCCTTCTCCGTCTTCTGGCCCTCTGCTGGTGGAGAACTTCAGGACACTCTAGAAAGGAACTACAGGACACTCTAGAAAGCATTAAATAGGAGATTATGTTAGGGAAGGATTACGAATCATCGGGATACCGCAGTCCGGTAAAGTTTCCCGAGATGCTTGTCAAGAGGAACGGTGTAGCGAGAAGGAGATAATACGACACTACTACACTGACGTACCAGTAGCTCCTAATTGGCAAATGTAATGTAGAGTCAGTCAACAGCGCTCTACGAGAATTAGATTTCGTCAGGGAAGCACGAAACGCAAGGGCCCGAAATTCGCAAGGTGCGTCTGGAGGAAATAATGACGGGAAAATACAAACAGGGAACAAGAAACCAGTATTAAGGTCAAGGATTTAATAATGAGCCTCAGTGGAATGATAGAAGCAAAAAGGGGGGGGGGGGCGCATGGCGGTAACTTTCGCGAAAACGGAAATAGCAACAGGGGAGAAATGCAAAATTCTAACCACTACATGAAGCCGGTCTTGGAACTCAGGGCGAACAAGGTGAAACTAAGTCTTTAATTGTTTTTATCATTTAAACATTGACTTACAGAATTTTCCTTGGCAAAGACAACTCAAACTTCACTTATTCATTTATTACCGACAGTATACAAGCCCAATGCAATCAAACTGCTATACAGTGACAACATGAATTCCAATAATTAACAAAAAAGAAGGCCCTAAATTGCAAGAAATCCTAGCAATAATAAAAATCCAAAAAATATGATATTAAAGAAATATGAAACTACCTCCAACTCAGTTAATTGTCTAAACTCATTTCAGTCACGAATCGTGAGAGTGGAAAACCCATATTTTATATAAGTCACTTACCTCACAGAAAATCTTCATAACAAGAACTACAGAAATTACAGCAAGCAGCAACTACAGCCAGCTAAATAAAAAGATTCTAACTACTATATACTCTACCTACTAGGAGCTATATGAATGACAAAAGAATGATTTTATTGAAGAGCAAACAATATACTTAGAAAATTTTACCTTATTCATGTGGCATCCAGCTCCAAAAATTATATAGTTGTCAATAATTCCACTGTCCAAACATTACCAATCAAACATACGTCATCATACATTTCCTTGCGGCTCACTTTACAATGCATGTCCTACCAAAACAGAGTCTCCACTAATGTAGAACATGTCCATACACTTCTCTATCCACTTGCTAGCTGCTAGTTCGTCCAGCACAGAATCTCCTGCCGAGGGCGCAGAGCGCTGACTACACATAAACATGCTACATAAACATGCTACTTACAAAGGAATAATGGTGGGATTGGTAGGCGAAGTCCGCAACTTGGTCACCAGAACGACGTAGTGGAAATCAGACCACCTAACCCATGAAAAAAATCGCAGCAGGAGTCCACGCACGAATTGACAGTCGGCCGCTGCGGCCTCGTTATCTCATTAAGTTAGTGTTAAGTGTGGTGTCACCGCCAGACACCACACTTGCTAGGTGGTAGCTTAAATCGGCCGCGGTCCATTAGTACATGTCGGACCCGCGTGTCGCCACTGTCAGTACTTGCAGACCTAGCGCCACCACATGGCAGGTCTAGAAAGGCGTACTAGCACTCGCCCCAGTTGTACGGACGACATTGCAAGCGACTAGACGTACGAAGCCTTCCTCTCATTTGCCGAGAGACAGTTAGAATAGCCTTCAGCTAAGTCCATGACTACGACCTAGCAAGGCGCCATTAGCCTTACAGTGATTGTAATTAACCGTATCTGGAGATAGACTCATTTGTATCGTCAAGAGCGATGTACCACAAGGATAAATTAAAGTTAAGTATTCAAGGAGCGGCATACTTTTCTTATAGCATTAATTAGGTATCCTGTTCCAGAATTCACGCCAGCCGGCGTGTGTGTACGCGTGTCCGCCGCTCGTGGTCTCGCGGTAGCGTTCTCGCTTCCCGAGCACGGGGTCCCGGGTTCGATTCCCGGCGGGGTCGGGGATTTTCACCTGCCTCGAGATGACTGGGTGTTTGTGTTGTCCTCATCATTTCATCATCATCCACGACAGTGGCGAAATTGGACTGAGCAAAGATTGGGTAATTGTACGGGCGCTGATAACCACGCAGTTGAGCGCCCCACAAACCAAACATCATCATCATCATCGTGTGTACGCGTGCCTTTCGGCTACCTCAAAGTGGCGTGGCTGTTTTGCTACGCCACAACATTAAGTATCATTTGTTTCCGATTAATTTATATAGTCATTTAGTGTTGTTCTTTATTTGTTCTCACTTGCACTTTTGGAGGACTGATTATTGTATTTAGCGGGTAAGATCCACTCCTGTGATATCTGATCAATGAGTTTGGCGTTCGTAGTTTTCTGTCCAGCATTTGAACTTTGATAATTTGCCGCATATTTGTGACGTACTGGTATTCTGTCATGTTTCACAGACAAAAATTTATTTCTTGGATAGGAATGTGCCGATTTCTCGGCGAAAACATCTCGGGTTTATGGCAAAACTGGTTGGTTCAACACTTGAACATTACTGTATTAGAAGCTTGTCACGCAACAGCGAAGGTATGTGTTGGAACAACGTGAAAATTGCATTTTTGGTTCAGAAATAATTTCGCAAATCTTGGAGACACAATTCTTCTTGCAGTTCACCTTGGAATGTACAAATGGTTTCGTTTTTTCCGTTGAAATTGTGTGCATTGGCAATGGGGAGTATGTACGGTCTGTTTCGGCTTCCGGAGTAAGGTGCCACAGAAGTTCAGTTGTGATCCGATAGTGGATCTTGCCGTGTTTTGGATCATGCCACCGATACAGATGGGGTTATCTTGCGAGATGGACATGGATTGTCCACACCAGAGGCGTGTTGACGTTCGAGTACGGTTACTTTTTTCATTGTGGTTCGATTAGGGTTATCGCCAATGGAGTAATGTGTTCACGTTGGTGGTTTTTTCGAGTGGGGTTAAACTTATCGATAATCGCCTGTGTTGCGATATTTTTCACTTGTGGTACTTTTTCGTCTGTGGTTATCACTTATGGGTTATAGCAAGTAGTGCGATGATGTTCGCCTTGTATTTGGACTGCGGATCGCCAGCGCCAGAGGTGCGCCTTCAGCAAAGTTTTGTATTGCGTGGTGTGAGCACGAGGAGTGCGAGTCACAGTGGTACGTTTGTAGATGGCTAGGAAGGAAATGGTGAATAGGACCAGATAAGAATGGAAGATAAAAGTCATACTGCACTAAAAATTATGAAAAAGATCTGCTGGTTTTATGTCGTTACAGCAGCTGTTAATTGATGATATCTGTACGTCGACTTTTGAGAGTTATTGTCAATTTCAGATGGAAAGGTGAATTCATGCCAATGTCTGATCTATGCTGACGGCACAGAGAGAAGTGTACAGATGGTACTGAGCAGTCTTCGACCCATATTCTACGACATATACCCGCATCGGCGCATAAGTTGGCATCATGGGATGTGTCAAAGTCCAGATTAGCGTAAAGTGGAGTGGTTTAGAGGCAGCTAAACTTGATAATGGGTAGAATAATTAGAAGTAAATGTTGCATGGCGTGAGAGTGCGTGAAGAATGAATGTGCAAGCTGTGTCCCCTTAGACCACTGGGGTGCATGAGTGGTGTTGGGAAACTAACGTAACACAACAGTAACACGGCTTCACAATTAGAAAATTATTAGTTTATATCTTTTAGAGCCGGCCGGTGTGGCCGAGCGGTTCTAGGCGCTTCAGTCTGGAACCGCGCGACCGCTACGATCGCAGGTTCAAATCCTGCCTCGGGCGTGGATGTGTGTGATGTCCTTAGGTTAGTTAGGTTTAAGTAGTTCTAAGTTCTAGGGACTGATGACCTCAGATGTTAAGTCCCATAGTGCTCAGAGCCATTTGAACCATTTTGTCTTTTAGATTACCGATTAATTACCGACGATTGGTGTAATATTTAAATGAAAGGAAGCAGTTAGGCACTTTTTTCCATTAATAATATTGTAAAGTTTAATGACCATCAGTTCATATTTTTGTTATGATTTTCTATGTATGTGTTTTTGAAAACATTCGTTGTAAAAAACACGGCACTAAAACAAGAACTACTAAGAATTATGCAGAGGACTACAGCATTCCAGACAGCGAGTGAGTAGCAGATCGTGGCGTATTGGTCAACCTTTGCAACGCAATGCAACAGCGATAGTGTGTGGCATGGATTCTACAGGTCCTTAGTAGTTTCCCGGAGGTATTTTGCCCGTGGTTTGAGGATATAGAGCTAACTGATTTTTATGACATTGCAGTGCCTGTGCTGTTTCGAAGTACGACGCAAAGTTCCTTCAGACATGCATGGATGTGCGAGTAAAGGTTGTAGACACGTGGCTGACGTCATATGGATGTTTGGGTCTGGCTGTGAGTCATGCTGGGACAGCCTAATGGTACGGCGACCGCTCAGGATAATTAAAAAACCGGGTTCGATTCCCGGTCCGACACAAATTTTCATTGTAGTCATTCCATTATACAACTGATGGCTGTCCACTTTCGGAACTTCAAATACATTTGATGTAACTCAGATTTGTTCGACCGGGCTAGGCTCTGACAAGTTTGATGGCCAAGAAGTCAACGCGAGTTTACTAAAATACTCAAATCACTGTAGCACTTAGACTGATGGTTATTCATCTACATCTATCTACATCTACATCCATACTCCGCAAGCCACCTGACGGTGTGTGGCGGAGGGTACCTTGAGTACCTCTATCGGTTCTCCCTTCTGTTCCAGTCTCGTATTGTTCGTGGAAAGAAGGATTGTCGGTATGCCTCTGTGTGGGCTCTAATCTCTCTGATTTTATCCTCATGGTCTCTTCGCGAGATATACGTAGGAGGGAGCAATATACTGCTTGACTCTTCGGTGAAGGTATGTTCTCGAGACTTTGACAAAAGCCCGTACCGAGCTACTGAGCGTCTCTCCTGCAGAGTTTTCCACTGGAGTTCATCTGTCATCTCCGTAACGCTTTCGCGATTACTAAATGATCCTGTAACGAAGCGCGCTGCTCTCCGTTGGATCTTCTCTATATCTTCCATCAACCCTATCTGGTACGGATCCCACACTGCTGAGCAGTATTCAAGCAGTGGGCGAACAAGCGTACTGTAACCTACTTCCTTTGTTTTCGGATTGCATTTCCTTAGGATTCTTCCAATGAATCTCAGTCTGGCATCTGCCCTACTGACGATCAACATAATATGATCATTCCATTTTAAATCACTCCTAATGCGTACTCCTAGATAATTTATGGTATTAACTGCTTCCAGTTGCTGACCTGCTATTTTGTAGCTAAATGATAAAGGATCTATCTTTCTGTGTATTCGCAGCACATTACACTTGTCTACATTGAGATTCATTTGCCATTCCCTGCACCATGCGTCAATTCGCTGCAGATCCTCCTGCATTTCAGTAGAATTTTCCATTGTTACAACCTCTCGATACACCACAGCATCATCTGCAAAAAGCCTCAGTGAACTTCCGATGTCATCCACCAGGTCATTTATGTATATTGTGAATAGCAACAGTCCTATGACACTCCCCTGCGGCACACCTGAAATTACTCTTACTTCGGAAGACTTCTCTCCATTGAGAATAACATGCTGCGTCCTGTTATCTAGGAACTCCTCAATCCAATCACACAATTGGTCTGATAGTCCATATGCTCTTACTTTGTTAAATAAACGACTGTGGGGAACTGTATCGAACGCCTTGCGGAAGTCAAGAAACACGGCATCTACCTGTGAACCCGTGTCTATGGCCCTCTGAGTCTCGTGGACGAATAGCGCGAGCTGGGTTTCACATGACCGTCTTTTTCGAAACCCATGCTGATTCCTACAGAGTAGATTTCTAGTCTCCAGGAAAGTCATTATACTCGAATACAATACGTGTTCCAAAATTCTACAACTGATCGACGTTAGAGATATAGGTCTATAGTTCTGCACATCTGTTCGACGTCCCTTCTTGAAAACGGGGATGACCTGTGCCCTTTTCCAATCCTTTGGAACGCTACGCTCTTCTAGAGACCTACGGTACACCGCTGCAAGGAGGGGGCAAGTTCCTTCGCGTACTCTGTGTAAAATTGAACTGGTATCTCATCAGGTCCAGAGGCCTTTCCTCTTTTGAGCGATTTTAATTGTTTCTCTATCCCTCTGTCGTCTATTTCGATATCTACCATTTTGTCATCTGTGTGACAATCTAGAGAAGGAACTACAGTGCAATCTTCCTCTGTGAAACAACTTTGGAAAAAGACATTTAGTATTTCGGCCTTTAGTCTGTCATCCTCTGTTTCAGTACCATTTTGGTCACAGAGTGTCTGGACATTTTGTTTTGATCCACCTACCGCTTCGACATAAGACCAAAATTTCTTAGGATTTTCTGCCAAGTCAGTACATAGAACTTTACTTTCGAATTCATTGAACGCCTCTCGCATAGCCCTCCTCACACTACATTTCGCTTCGCGTAATTTTTGTTTGTCTGCAAGGCTTTGGCTATGTTTATGTTTGCTGTGAAGTTCCCTTTGCTTCCGCAGCAGTTTTCTAACTCGGTTGTTGTACCACAGTGGCTCTTTTCCATCTCTTACGATCTTGCTTGGCACATACTCATCTAACGCATTATGTACGATGGTTTTGAACTTTGTCCACTGATCCTCAACACTATCTGTACTTGAGATAAAACTTCTGTGTTGAGCCAACAGGTACTCTGAAATCTGCTTTTTGTCACTTTTTCTAAACAGAAAAATAGTCCTACACTTTTTAATATTCCTATTTACGACTGAAATCATCGATGCCGTAATCGCTTTATGATCGCTGATTCCCTGTTCTGCGTTAACTTTTTCAAATAGTTTGGGTCTGTTTGTCACCAGAAGGTCTAATATATTATCGCCACGAGTCGGTTCTCTGTTTAACTGCTCAAGGTAGTTTTCAGATAAAGCACTTAAAAAAATTTCACTGGATTCTTTGTCCCTGCCACCCGTTATGAACGTCTGAGTCTCCCAGTCTATATCCGGCAAATTAAAATCTCCACCCAGAACTATAACATGGTGGGGAAATCTACTCGAAATACACTCCTCGAAATTGAAATAAGAACACCGTGAATTCATTGTCCCACGAAGGGGAAACTTCATTGACACATTCCTGGGGTCAGATACATCACATGATCACACTGACAGAACCACAGGCACATAGACACAGGCAACAGAGCATGCACAATGTCGGCACTAGTACAGTGTATATCCACCTTTCGCAGCAATGCTGGCTGCTATTCTCCCATGGAGACGATCGTAGAGATGCTGGATGTAGTCCTGTGGAACGGCTTGCCATGCCATTTCCACCTGGCGCCTCAGTTGGACCAGCGTTCGTGCTGGACGTGCAGACCGCGTGAGACGACGCTTCATCCAGTCCCAAACATGCTCAATGGGGGACAGATCCGGAGATCTTGCTGGCCAGGGTAGTTGACTTACACCTTCTAGAGCACGTTGGGTGGCACGGGATACATGCGGACGTGCATTGTCCTGTTGGAACAGCAAGTTCCCTTGCCGGTCTAGGAATGGTAGAACGATGGGTTCGATGAAGGTTTGTATATACCGTGCACTATTCAGTGTCCCCTCGACGATCACCAGTGGTGTACGGCCAGTGTAGGAGATCGCTCCCCACACCATGATGCCGGGTGTTGGCCCTGTGTGCCTCGGTCGTATGCAGTCCTGATTGTGGCGCTCACCTGCACGGCGCCAAACACGCATACGACTATCATTGGCACCAAGGCAGAAGCGACTCTCATCGCTGAAGACAAGTCTCCATTCGTCCCTCCATTCACGCCTGTCGCGACACCACTGGAGGCGGGCTGCACGATGTTGGGGCGTGAGCGGAAGACGGCCTAACGGTGTGCGGGACCGTAGCCCAGCTTCATGGAGACGGTTGCGAATGGTCCTCGCCGATACCCCAGGAGCAACAGTGTCCCTAATTTGCTGGGAAGTGGCGGTGCGGTCCCCTACGGCACTGTGTAGGATCCTACGGTCTTGGCGTGCATCCGTGCGTCGCTGCGGTCCGGTCCCAGGTCGAACGGGCACGTGCACCTTCCGCCGACCACTGGCGACAACATCGATGTACTGTGGAGACCTCACGCCCCACGTGTTGAGCAATTCGGCGGTACGTCCACCCGGCCTCCCGCATGCCCACTATACGCCCTCGCTCAAAGTCCGTCAACTGCACATACGGTTCACGTCCACGCTGTCGCGGCATGCTACCAGTGTTAAAGACTGCGATGGAGCTGCGTATGCCACGGCAAACTGGCTGACACTGACGGCGGCGGTGCACAAATGCTGCGCAGCTAGCGCCATTCGACGGCCAACACCGCGGTTCCTGGTGTGTCCGCTGTGCCGTGCGTGTGATCATTGCTTGTACAGCCCTCTCGCAGTGTCCGGAGCAAGTATGGTGGGTCTGACACACCGGTGTCAATGTGTTCTTTTTTCCATTTCCAGGAGTGTATTTTCCAAATTATCCTTCAGGTGCTCAGACACAACAGCTGCTGAGCCAGGGGGCCTATAGAGACATCCATTTACCATGTCTGAGCCTGCTTTAACCGTGACCTTCACCCAAATCATTTCACATTTCGGATCTCCGTCAATTTCCTTCGATACTATTGCACTTCTTATCGCTATAAACACGCCTCCCCCTTCACTGTCCAGCCTGTCTCTGCGGTATACATTCCAATCTGAGTTTAGGATTTCATTACTGTTTACGTCTGGTTTCAGCCAACTTTCTGTCCCTAGTACTATATGGGCGTTGTGACCGTTTAATAATGAGAGCAGTTCTGGGACCTTTCTGTAGACGCTCCTGCAGTTTACTATTAGCACATTAATATTGTTATTCCCTGTTGCATTTTGCCTACTCCTACCTTGCCGCGTCTCAGGAGGCGTCTTGTCGGGCCTAGGGAGGGGATTATCTAACCTAAAAAAAAACCATGTGCACTTCACACGTACTCCGCTACCCTTGTAGCCGCTTCCGGGGTGTAGTGCACGCCTGACCTATTCAGGGGGACCCTACATTTCTGCACCCGATAGCGGAGGTCGAGAAATTTGCACCCCAGATCTCCGCAGAATCGTCTGAGCCTCTGGTTTAAGCCTTCCACTCGGCTCCAAACCAGAGGACCGCGATCGGTTCTGGGAACGATACTACAAATAGTTAGCTCTGATTTCACCCCGCGAGCGAGGCTTTCCGCCTTCACCAATTCCGCCAACCGCCTGTACGAACTGAGGATGACCTCTGAACCCAGATGGCAGGAGTCATTGGTGCCGACATGAGCAACAATTTGCAGTCGGGTGCACCCAGTGCTCTCTATCGCCGCCGATAGGGCCTCCTCCACATCTCGGATGAGACCCCCCGGCAAGCAGACAGAGTGAACACTGGCCTTCTTCCCCGACCTTCCCGCTATTTCCCTAAGGGGCTCCATCACCCGCCTAACGTTGGAGCTCCCAATAACTAATAAACCCCTCCCCCCGTGCGCCTGCTCGGACCTTGCTGAAGGAGCAGCCACATGTCCACTCACAGGCAGAGCGGGCGATGCCACACGGCCAGCCTCCACATTGACCCTGCGCCTCGTGCGCCGCGAACGCCGCTGAACCCGCCACTCCCCTTGGGGAGAGGGTGGCCCAACCGCGCCCAGTACCGGCGAAGATGTCTCGACAGCAGGGACAATGGGTGAAGCATGTAACACCTGGGGTGTACCTTGCGACGCACCAGACTCCCCACTGCCGCTACACTCCGAGGCAGCAGCCTGAAGACGGCTGACCGCGGCCATCAACACGCTCAGCTGTTCGCGAACAGTGGCCAGCTCCTCCTGCGTCCGTACACAGCAGTCACACATCCAATCCATCCTAAGGAATCAATTTACTGAAGACAGTTAATCAACCTTTAACTAGACTGCTAATTCACTAAAGGCGGCTGTTTATTCACTAAACTGTGGTTGCTAGCCACTTCTTGTAGAAAACAATGAAAATAGCACTACCTGTCTCTGGGCTGTATTGAAAACAAACACTAGCACTACTGGCACTATGGTTGACTAAAGGGACTCTCTCTGACTGTATTCAAAACAAACACGAAATCTATGGAACACTATTAATAGCACCCGACAATTAAAGCTTCCTAAAAGCAAATACACACGGAAGAAGAAGTGACAAGTGAGAAAAATACAGTTAATACTTAAATTAAGGTAGCTCGCTGCACAGCAGAGCTACCTTAATTTATGCCTGCCTTCTTTATGCCTACCTTATTTATGCCTTCCGTCGCGGAAGGCATAAAGAAATTGGTCCGCAGAAAAGTTCACAGAGTCCACTGTTATCCTGACGTCTTTGATTACTAGCGTAGGTTCCATGGAATACCAGGTATATGTCTTTCACAGCGTAATACTGCCCCCACCGCCGCGCGATGCATTTCTCAAGCAGCCGTTCGCCTGAGTGATAGAGTATCGGGACATGACCGTCGATCTGTTTAACAATGAAAGTGATTCATCCGACCGCTGGTACGTTTTCGTAGATCCTATGTTCAATCTCAATTATCTTGTCGAAAGAGCAATCATAATTGACATGGTCGTTGGTTTATCGTGGGAACACAGACGGACTGTCTACTGCAGAATCACATGTTCAACTATGTACACTGAATACTGTACAGTGCGAGGTGGCGCAGTTGTTAGCACACTGGACTCGCATTCGGGAGGACTACGGTTCAATCCCGCGTCCGGCCATCCTGATTTGAGTTTTCCGTGATTTCTCTAAATCGCCCCAGGCAAATGCCGGGATGGTTCCTTTGAAAGGGCACGGCCAACTTCCTTCCCCGTCCTTCCCTAATCCGATGAGACAGATGACCTCGCTGTCTGGTCTTCTCCCCCAAAACAAACCAAAACTGTGTTCAACTATGTAGACTGAATACTGTACATCGATATACTTGAGCCTTTGCCAGTACTGTACTCTATCGTCATATTTGCCACGGAATACCGCGTATTACGCTCTCTTCTATTTATTGGATTTCAGGGGGCGCCCATACAGCCAATTCAACAGTGGGTTGGCATTTCTGACGACACGAACGTAAAGACAGCACAACACACAGTCCCGCAGCGGAGAAAATCTACAACCCGGCCAGGAATCGAACCCTGGCCTTTTCGGTTAGCAAGCCGCTGCGCTGACCGCTCATCTAGCGAAGCGAACCGTGTCATGCTTTCAGAGTGAGCAAGCCTCCTATATCCATCTTGTGTTATGAAACATTGACGTTCATCATTTTGTGCCCTATTCGTGATTTCACCATACTTCAACCACTTTCCACAGATGCTCACGACAGTGCGACGCGAACAGCCGATCAGCTTCGCTGTTTCCGAGATGCTAGTTTCCAGGCGCTGGGTAATAACACGCAGCCCTTTGCAAAATTTGCTTATGTTAGTGAATTATCCGATTCGCTGCCCGTACCTTCGAAGGGATCATTGGCCCCTATACGTCTCTGCTTCGCTCATGCAGGGTGTTCCAGGGGGAATGGTCAGTATTCAGGGGAACGACAACACACCATTTGAAGCAAAACATATGCTCTATTCCAAATGGTTTCCGAGGTGGAAAACAATTAATTTTACTTTTGTACGTTTTTCTCTAGTTTTCGAAGAGAGTGAGTGTTCAGAATCACGCACCACACGATTGTGCTGTAGTTTTTGTAGGCCAATTTGACGTAGTTTCCCGACTTGATAGACCAAACTTGTCCTTCATCAAACTGTTTGTCTCTTCTTCCTCTGCATTACTGTGTGCATTGTTAAAATAATACAGAAAATAGATAACAAAATACATTAAATGCGTTATATCTCTGAAACGATTCGGAACGAGACGTAAACTTTTTGCGTCAAATAATCGTTCCTTTCGTGTCCCAGAATGTCAACGATTCTTCCTGGTACACCCTTATACTTGTCTCACCGCGTCACGTGCTCGCAGCGCCGCCGTGTGTCACTTAATAACGTGGTGGGCAGTGGTCATAACGTCTTGGTTCATCAGTGTAGAGTGGATGGGTGTGACTTAGAACGGATAGGCATTAACTGGCCAATAGGAGAAAAAAAACTTTCATTAATAATATAAGGGTGCCTCAAATCTTTCGCGTCAAACTAAAACATGTGATAATCGGACCAAAATCTATTATATTTAGATAGGGAACCAGTGGTCGGAAATGCATATTTGTTGTGTTATACAGCGTACACCACATAACAACAACGTAGCCCTTATTAGTTCTGCCGCACTCTCTCAAAGATACCGGCTGTCAGTTGTACTCTGGAACAGGCAGCGGGTGATAAACAGCATACACCCCTGACCACCAATCATACTGTACACAACTTAGCTAATAACACATGGGTCATGTGACGAGCGCATGCATCCCACCGGCGCATTAACCTCTGCTGCAGGCTCAGCGCAATTCTTGGTGTCAGTAATCCACAGCTTGTGATGTGTCCATGGTGAGGTTTGTTACCGTGTACAGTGCATGTCGTGTAGTCAAATATGGAACGTTACTCGTCACGAAAGTTAGCGGGCATGTATTTAATGAACGATGGGGAAGGATTTAGTGACTGTAAAGAAGCAAGAGCAGCACCAATGTACAGATAATGCTTTCCTAACAAGCATTATCCTAATGGGACAAAGTTTAGCTCCATGGATACCAACTTCAGAGAGACAGGGATGTTTACATTGCGAAGAGGTTCCCGCCAAAGACATGTCCGAACACCAGAAGCCGGCCGCGGTGGTCTAGCGGTTCTAGGCGCGCAGTCCGGAACCGCGCGGCTGCTACGGTCGCAGGTTCGAATCCTGCTTCGGGCATGGATGTGTGTGATGTCCTTAGGTTAGTTAGGTTTAAGTAGTTTTCTAGGGGACTGATGACCACAGATGTTAAGTCCCATAGTGCTCAGAGCCATTTGAACCATTTGAACACCAGAATACGAGGAGACGGAGCGTGTGGCCACCCAGGCCTAGGCACCTGTCAACTCTGCCGTGAAACATACACAACATACACTTCTAAGGATACAGTGCAGAGAGTACTGGTGGAACAGGTATTACACTCCTGTCCTAAAGCTCATGTGCAAGCACTGGGAAAACGGATTTTGCGTCCCGCGTTACTTTTGGCGCTGGATTATCGACCGCAGTGCTGTAGCGCCGAACTTCGTAGAGTTTGTATTGTTCGCGGATGAGGCCTCTTTCACCCCTGATGGCGTTTTCAACAGCTGCAACAGCCATGCGACGCCTTCCAGGTTGGGGGCCAGTAGTAACGATTCTCCGTCCACGTATGGGGGGGGGGGGGGGGCATTGTTTAAGAACACCTAATAGGACCTTATTTGCTGCCTCACAGATTGTCTGCTCCACGTTACCTGGTGCTCCTGCAAGATAGCCTGCCACAGTTCTCGGAGACTATAAACTTTGTAGTCCGTGAAAGAAAGTGCACCAGCCCACTTAGATGTTAATGTCTAAGAGCACTTGAACAACACGTACACTCAGCATTCGAGTGGAAGCAGGGGTCCTGTCCCATAGCTAGCGTGTTTGCTGGAACCCACACATCTGAACTTATTCTTCGGGGGCTACGTCAAGATGTTGGGGAATGAAAGCACCGTAGAAATGGATGAAGACCTTCTTGCTGCGTTCCAGGCAGCCTGATACAACAGATATCCGGGATCTTTGAGAAAGTGCATAAAAACTTCATCGCTTATGAATGGTGGGCTGCACGTGGTTCTCAAGTCGTGCAGCGACCGTAAACCATGGAATTACCAAATATGCAGCAACCAGTCGCAAAATCATGTTTTTTTATTCACTTTTGCAAATCGATTTCAACTGATTAACAGCCATCATCGGTGCTTTCAACTAATATGTGCCCTGAGTAGTAATACTGTCTTAAGCAGAAGTCAAACATAAAACAGTATTATTACTCAGGGCACATATTGGTTGAAAGCACCGATGATGGCTGTTAATCAGTTGAAATCGAATTGCGAAAGTGAATAAATAAAACATGATTTTGCGACTGGTTGCTGCATATTTGGTAACTTCATCGCTGTTGCCGTGCGTTCACTGAGACTGGCGGTTGTGATTTTGAACAGCTACTACGAGCTAAGTTATTGTTACGCGGTGTATGCTGTGTTAGTCCACAACACAATAAATATGCATTTAGGACTATTGTCTCACTATAATATGTTGTGGACCTACTATCATTTGTTTGACTAAATGGTTTGAGACAACCTGTATAATTTAAAACAAGGACCCTAACACTGACTGTATTTGTTAAGGTACACTTTTACTGTTGATAACAAGGCGATCTTCGGATGTAGCCCCGCTACATGGAAACCAGTCCGTTTTCCGTTTCCAGGCTATTAACGAATTTTAATTGAAAAATCAGGTAAGAAGTTTACATTAGCTGCATTCATAAAGATTCAAAGATCCTACCACCGGAATGGAAAACACACGCCGCCTTCAACTGGTTCGTGGTATTTATATATGAAAGTCTTCAGAAAGATAAAGTTCAAACTCATTAGGCCACAGAAACCTTCAAGTCTACACGGATGTAAGTGTAGTTTTTTGCCTGCAATCAGACCTCATTATTGCGTCTCCTTCATTAACCACCGCCTCTAGCTACCTAATTGCTCCACCGTCTGATATGGGGCCTCAGCCTACTCGAACATATGCACACACATTAAAACCTAGCACTCGGACAGAATACTGGGAGAAAGGATGAAAGGAAGAAATTAGTAAGGGTGGGAGCGTGGAAATAATCTGTCCATTACATACAAAAGGCGATAACTCAGAGTACAGTAGTTACCGCGGGACTATTGTCTTATTATACAATGACGCAAAAAATCGCAACACCAGTCAGTAATTGATGTAGAGTAATGAAATTTCTGGAATATATTCGTCAAGGTAACATATGTAAGCGATTAACACTACACCACACAGATTAATTTAAGAGCGAGATAAGCAAGTAAATTTCAGGAATTCATTTATTTAGATAACATACACTCCTGGAAATTGAAATAAGAACACCGTGAATTCATTGTCCCAGGAAGGGGAAACTTTATTGACACATTCCTGGGGTCAGATACATCACATGATCACACTGACAGAACCACAGGCACATAGACACAGGCAACAGAGCATGCACAATGTCGGCACTAGTACAGTGTATATCCACCTTTCGCAGCAATGCAGGCTGCTATTCTCCCATGGAGACGATCGTAGAGATGCTGGATGTAGTCCTGTGGAACGGCTTGCCATGCCATTTCCACCTGGCGCCTCAGTTGGACCAGCGTTCGTGCTGGACGTGCAGACCGCGTGAGACGACGCTTCATCCAGTCCCAAACATGCTCAATGGGGGACAGATCCGGAGATCTTGCTGGCCAGGGTAGTTGACTTACACCTTCTAGAGCACGTTGGGTGGCACGGGATACATGCGGACGTGCATTGTCCTGTTGGAACAGCAAGTTCCCTTGCCGGTCTAGGAATGGTAGAACGATGGGTTCGATGACGGTTTGGATGTACCGTGCACTATTCAGTGTCCCCTCGACGATCACCAGTGGTGTACGGCCAGTGTAGGAGATCGCTCCCAACACCATGATGCCGGGTGTTGGCCCTGTGTGCCTCGGTCGTATGCAGTCCTGATTGTGGCGCTCACCTGCACGGCGCCAAACACGCATACGACCATCATTGGCACCAAGGCAGAAGCGACTCTCATCGCTGAAGACGACACGTCTCCATTCGTCCCTCCATTCACGCCTGTCGCGACACCACTGGAGGCGGGCTGCACGATGTTGGGGCGTGAGCGGAAGACGGCCTAACGGTGTGCGGGACCGTAGCCCAGCTTCATGGAGACGGTTGCGAATGGTCCTCGCCGATACCCCAGGAGCAACAGTGTCCCTAATTTGCTGGGAAGTGGCGGTGCGGTCCCCTACGGCACTGCGTAGGATCCTACGGCCTTGGCGTGCATCCGTGCGTCGCTGCGGTCCGGTCCCAGGTCGACGGGCACGTGCACCTTCCGCCGACCACTGGCGACAACATCGATGTACTGTGGAGACCTCACGCCCCACGTGTTGAGCAATTCGGCGGTACGTCCACCCGGCCTCCCGCATGCCCACTATACGCCGTTGCTCAAAGTCCGTCAACTGCACATACGGTTCACGTCCACGCTGTCGCGGCATGCTACCAGTGTTAAAGACTGCGATGGAGCTCCGTATGCCACGGCAAACTGGCTGACACTGACGGCGGCGGTGCACAAATGCTGCGCAGCTAGCGCCATTCTACGGCCAACACCGCGGTTCCTGGTGTGTCCGCTGTGCCGTGCGTGTGATCATTGCTTGTACAGCCCTCTCGCAGTGTCCGGAGCAAGTATGGTGGGTCTGACACACCGGTGTCAATGTGTTCTTTTTTCCATTTCCAGGAGTGTATTTCAGTGATTAACATTGCAAGATCATAGGTTAATATAAGTGCGAGATAAGACATTGCAAATGTGAAACGTCGGTGCATAAATAACGGGTGTAATCGACAGAAAGTTGAATACAAGCATGCATGCATTATGTTTTGCGGTCGCCGGATGTTAGTTTGTGGGAAGGAGTTCAATGTCTGTTGCAGTTGGTTGGTCAGTACATGGATAGTTAATGCTGTTCGTGGATGACGCTGGAGTTCTTTTCCAGTGATGTCCCATGCGTGCTTCATTGGTGATAGATCTGGTGATCGAGCAGGCCAAGGCAACATGTCGACAGTTTTGTATAGCATGTTGATTAACAGCAGAGGTATGTGGGCAAGCGTTATCGTGTTGGAGAACACCCCGTGCAATGCTGTTCATGAATATCAGTAATAGGTCGATCACCAGATTGACGTACAAATTTACAGTCAAGGTGCGTGGAATAGCCACGTGAGTGCTGCTGCTGCCATACGAAATCGCACCCGAGACCATAACTCCAAGTGTAGGTCCAGCGTGTCTAGCACGCAAACAGATTGGTTGCTGTCCCTCACCTGGCCTCCTTCTAACCATCATTGGAACAGAGACGGAACCAACTTTCATCATAAAACGCAACAAACCTCCACCTTGCCCTCCACTGAGCTCTCGCTTGACACCACTGAAGTCGCAAATGGCGATGGTTTGTGGTCAGTGGGATGCTCGTTGCAGGGCGTCTGGCTCAGAGTTGTCCTTGACGTAACAGGTTCGTAACAGTTCGTTGTGTCACTGTGGTGCCAACTGTTGCTCAAATCGCTGCTGCAGATGCAGTACGATCGTCCACAGCCATACACCGAACACGATGATAACGACCATTACACTGTGTATTTAAAGCAAATGTAATTTGCATCCTCAGTGTGGTGCTAGTAGCGTCAGTATTATGCAAGTGGCTCCAAATTTTAATAGGCCATCTTTCAGATGTAGAAATACGCTGTATAGGTTCCTGAGGGAAATCCCGAACAAGCTACGACAAAAATTTAAAACCAATGATAATAATGATTAGAGCGGTCGCTGTAAGCGCCGGAAAAGATGTAATTTGCTACGCCGGAAGGCGAATGACAAATTATAAAAATTCCATTCAATTTTTTTGCCAGTTATTACATAGACTCTGTCTTTAGTTCTCGTGGCAAGAAGACGTATTTCTTGTGATACAGTGTGTTGTCTGAATATGAATTCTATAGAAATATGAAGTCTGAGAGTTCGTTTTTGTGCAAAACCACGAAAGTTTTCTTCCGCGCAGTATCCCAATGTCATGTCAACATAGCTGCCTGCATCAGAAGAGGAAGGCCGATTAAGAATTAATATCGTACACACGGTCAAGAATGATAAATACTTTCGGCGGAAGAAGACGAATATAGCCAAGGATATCAGATTCGACGTAAGTTCACGACACCACTGGCTCACAATTTACGAGATTTGTGAATTAAAAGTGAAAGACAATTTATTCGCTGCAAAACTCATAAAAATCAAATATGTCAATAGTGAAATTAGTTTGTTTAATTATATATTTTTATATATATAAATTTTTCCTCAACGCCTACCAACTTTCTTTACGTCGCACATCTCCTTGTTGGAGCTGTGATTTTTGTCGGTCGGTGTAGAAACAACATATAAGGTATTTAGTAAGATCGTAGCTTCTCGCCCAGAATACCGGGTGGAGAAAGGTACTTGGAGTTTATCAGGTTCGATTTAGGAGAAACAGATTCTCAATGCTCCATATATTTCTTTGAGACAAGTGTCAGAGAAATTTTATGAATATGACAAGCGTCTGCTTCGGTTGTATGTGGATTTTGAATACGCATACCACAGCCTACACAGGAATACGATTATTCAAAGTATGGAAGATTTTAGAATCCTGCTAAAAGTGGTGAAGCTGACGGAAGTGACAGTGAAAGTAACAGTTTGCAAGGGCATTACAGAACAAGAGTTGCCTAGATAGTTCCCCGCAGGGATAGTACTCCGACAGGGAAATGTGATCATGCGCTATGCCTTAACGTAGCACCAGAGAAGGTAATTTGGCAACTGCCAACTAATCCAGAGGGAGCAACGTTTAACCGGCGGGTCCAGGTGATGTCATGCGCTGATGGTGTAGAATTAATTGCAAGGAATGTCAGCGCTTTGAAGGATAATTACTGGTATGCTGCATTAAAAGGAGCGGCAGCGAAGTACGACTGGAAGTGAATGTGGGGAAAATACAGTTTTTGACGATGGGAGGAGCTGTTATGGACGGGGGAGAGTCCTCAGTAAAAATGAATAGGAAAGAATATCAGAGAGGGGAAGAGTTTAAATCTCTAGGTTCGATGATAACGGAAGATAACATGAAAACAGTAGAAGTACAAGAAAGCATAGTAAGTGGAAACTGATGCTTCTGTTTCTTGCACAATATATTCAACTCCAGAAATGTTAGTAGGAATACAAAAATCAAAATGCTAGAGTCGGATAAAAAGTAGTGGCAACACTCCGTAACGTGAAAGATGCGCCTCGAATGGCGCGCGCTGTCTGTAGCTGGTAGCAGAAATTCAGTTTAAGTTGTGCACTGAGTGGCGAAGGCTGTGTTTGAGTCGGTTGATGTGTGTACTGTCTGAAAGCGCCGGAGTCCAGTTCAGGCACCCTAGCAGTGCGTTTATGAGACAAGAAAAACTTGCACGGATCAAGATTCAAATGGCACCTGGTCGGGACGCACAACGTTTTCAGGGGCTGCGTGAGGCGTGCGGTGATGCCGCATTGCCATATCAGTACCATGTCGTGATGGGTGAAAGTGTTTCGGGATGGCAGGGTTATAATTCAACATCCACCGTATTCACCCAATATAAGCACAAGTGATTACAAGCTGTTCGTCACAATAGAGGAACCGCCTCGTGGCACTTGCTGCAACACAAGAAAAGTTATCATCCGTCCCACAGGGCGGTCCTTGCGAGACATCGACGGAGATGGAAGCGCTGACGATGTACGACGCCTTCCATCTTTGTGGGGGAAGGTTTGAATTACAGCAGTGTTGTCATTACTTTTTATCCGACGCATTTATCACTATATTAAGGCCTCTGTTAATGTGTATATTGGAAAGCTGGGTGTGAGTACAAAATAAGAAGACTGGCTATTGAGATACGAAAAGATTTTGAGAAAAATATTTGGATCTGGGAGAGAGGAAAATTTTTGTAAAATAAGGACAAACTTTTCGGACAGACGAATATTGTAGTGATATCAAGCGAGCAAGGATAAGTAAGATGGGCCGGTCGAGAACAGAGAATGCCAGAAACTGGCAGTGATAAGAAAGTGTTCATAAGAAAACCCTAGAGGTGAAGGAGAAGACGGCCTGAAAGTACAGGGGAGGACCGCAGAGCAATAGGAGTCTAGAACTGGAGAAGGAAAGCAATGGACAGAGAAGAATGGGGACTCATGACGAAGGGGGACAAGGTTATACAAGGACTGTAGCACTGACTTGTAAGTAAGAAGGATTATCGGCAAAAGAAAAAACCAAATTGCACGCTCGTGCACGAGACCACAGTTTCGAATACTTGTAGGCGTTTTTATTGACAAAATAACTTTACTGATCCAGAAGAATTACGAACTGCCGATTTCGAAAACATTAAACACATATAAACACCACTTCATCCACAAATAACATACGACTTATCTCCCATATTCAGGAGGTCTGACGGTCGTTTCCTAGGTCCCGAGAACTACCGATACACCTCAAAAATGAGAGTGTCAGCACGTTCCAGCATCGCAGGAGTCACAGCAGTGTGCGGCCGGCCGGCACGCTGTAGATAAGTCAGGCTTGCACTTCCATGTTGCGATGACCACAGATGCCTCTCCTAACGACTCATCGTGCTTTTGTTCACTGCCAGGTCTCCGTAGACATTCTGCAAGCGCCTATGAATATTTGCGATGCTCTAGTTTTCCTGGAAAAGAAACTCAATGACAACTCTCTGCTTGGAACGCAGCGCCGCCGCTTAACGGAACTTCATGAAACTATAGGTGCTGAACCAGGAACATTTCACAATGTCCCACAACAAATCCCGCATTTTTTAAAGGGAAACTGGCCGAGAAAATAAATGCGTTTCATTATTTACTGAAACTTGGGAAACTGGGTAGTTAGCCTTGTAAGCGCCGACCACGTGCCACTTTAGATGAATTAGGAGATTCTGAACTAATCCGAAGTCAATCAGATGCCGGGTGTCGACCCTAGCATCCCTAACAGCCGAGAGGGCGATCTGGTGATGATTTGTTGCTCGACATTGCAGTGCCTGACGATGAATGCCGGAACCATCTCCGAAACCTTGAAACGATACATTGTTGTTCTTCTACTTGTGCTGAGTCTATGGTCTGCTCCTGATCTTGCTTCAAAGTGCCCGATCATTATATTTTTAATTTCTAAATGACGTGTTTGCCCTATTGCGTTATAAACATCGCAAGAAGACTACACCCTGGTCGATATTACATTGCGACCGCTACTGTAAAATATTGAACCTAATGCTATACGTTTCGCCATATTAGAACGTCATGACTCGTCTCCACTTATTCAGTGGTGTCTTCATTAGTCGCTTCTCCCGATAAAACGTGTGTCCTGACATGTTGTTATGGCTGCTTTGCACAGTCGATAGAGGCTGTATAGGCAGTAAACGTCAAAGTCACTCTGCAGATTGCAAAGAACTTTATTGCTTTTAAAACGCCATTCACAAGCCGCAGAATAAGCAGAAGGACGGCTGAGATGTTCACGTGGACCATCGGCGTACCACTTCGGTTACTTCTACGCTGATGAAACTGCAGAGAACACACACAAGGGGTTCATGCGTTTCATACTGAGACAGAACAATAGGAATGGAATGATGTATTGATCAAAGCAACGTGCTGAGGCGAAGGATCTCATTGACCTAGTTGTTTGCAAATAGAAGGCATATTTGCGTGCTTCTTCAGCTTATGTGCTTTTGCTTCCCGTGTTTTGTTGTTGTTTTCCGCTTTTCGTCTTTATTGTTCTGTTTCTATAACTACCTTCACTGTAAAACCTGTCTTTGATCTAGGGTGTTACTATAAATCTTTCAGACTATTTTTTTAATGTCATATTCTGTAACGCCCTTACATTTATTACAATTTTGATCTTAGATCGTTTTCATGTGTTTAAAGCTATAATCAAGACACACACCAGAGTTAGAAAAAAAAAGACATACGTGTTTCACGGTACACCCATTAAAAATCTGGACTCAGTATTGCCTGTCCAAGGCTTTCCGTCTGCGAATAACGACTGTAACCTACACCCGTTTGAACCTTCTTACTGTATTTATGCCTTGGTCGCCCTGTGCAAATCGTACACCGCCCTCCCCCACCCACACCCACACCCCCACCTCTCGCCTCTTCCTCCATACAAACACAGAGACACCTTTTACGCATTACCAAACTGATGATACCTCAAGAATATGTCATACGAACTGAAGCTTTCTTTCAGTCATGTTGTGCCATAAATTTGTTTTCTCCCCAGTTCTATTCAGGACCTTCTCATTAGTTAGTCGATCAACTCATCTAATCTTCAGCGTTTTTCTGTAGTACAATATGCTAAAAGCATCTGTTCTCTTCCTGTCTGAACTCCTTGTGGTCCACGATTCACTCCCGTAGAAGGCTGCCCTCTAGTCAAATACTCTCAGAAACTTAAAAGAAATCACCAAATTTCTTTTTGTCAGAAATGCTTTCTTACAACAGCCAACCTCGCTACAACGGTCGTCATCAGTTATCGTGCTGTCCAAACAGCATATCTCAGCTATCACTATAAGTGTCTCATTTCCTAATCTAATTCTTTCAATGTCACCTGATTTAATTCGACTACATTTCATTACCCTTGTTTTACTTTTTTCCTCTCTTCAAGACATTATCCATTCTATTCAACTGCTCTTCCAAGTCCTTTAATATCTCTGACAGAATTACAATATCATCGCCAAAGTTCAATGTTTTTATTTCTTCTCCTTGTACTTTAATTTCCTCTTCAGATTTTTCCTTGGTTTCCTTCATTGGTCGGTCAATGTCCAGACTGCATAACATCGGTGGTAGGCTTTAATCCTGAACTTCTACTTTCTCAATTACTACTTCGCTATCATGGCATTTGACTCTTATAGCTGCACTTTGGTTTCGCTCCTTGCATTTGATCCTTGATAACCTCAGAATTTCAAATAGTGTAGTCTAGTGAACAACGTCAAAAGCTTTCTTTAAATCTATAAATGCTGTAAACATGTAGACATTGTCGTAGGATCAGTATTGCCTCGCGTATTCCGAATTTGTTCTGAACCCAAACTGATCTTCCTCGAGGTCTGGTTATTCCAATCTTATGTATGTAATTCGTGTCAGTATTTTGCTACTATGACTTTTTAAATTGATGGTTCGATAAAATTGACACCAGCCAGAAACTGCCTTTTGTGGAACAGAAGTTATTAAATTTTGGTTTTCAGTATGACGGTATTTCGTCCGTCTGATATATCTTGCTAGCTAGGTGGAGTAGTTTTCTCGTGGCTGTCTCTCCCAAGGCTCTCAATAATTCTAAGGTAAGTCGTCCATTCCAAGGACCTTGTTTCGACTTTTCTCTTTCAGATGTTTGTCAAATTCTTCTCACTGTATCGTATCACCCTTCTCATCTTCGTTTACTTCCTCTTCCCTTTCTACAGAATTGATTTCAGTTTCATTGCCTTTTCGTTCATTGTGGTGTAAGTTACAGTAGTTCTACGGAGCACCAGTCATATGCTGAAACGACTAGCTTCGGAGTTCCTCGAGGATCTCCCAAATGCCGTTCTCTAGTTGTCTCATTGTTCGCCACAGCAGAGCATCACCTTCGGCGGCTGTTTAGCTGGCTGACCCACGTTCAGGCGCAGCCTTGCACTGGAAGCTTCCGGCGGACGCTGCAGGCGTCGTTGCCAACCCCTGTGATGTAACCTGAATGTAACAGGCCTGCATCCACCTCTCCAGCTCCTTTGTCACCACAATGCTCCAGCCGAGCACCTACCGTGCCACTCGACATTCTAGCAACTCCTTCAGAACAACCATCGCCTTCAACTCATTTTTCTTTTCCTTTCTTTTCAAGCTAATTTCCCGCTGACGAAGATGCTGTTTCAATGGAGAAAATCCATCAGCAAAGAAATTTTCATCGACCGTAAACATCTTTTACGTTTACTTGTACTAGGGCGTTCAGTAAGTAGTGCAACACATTTTTTTCTGAAAGCAGGTTGATTTATTCAGGATACCGATACACCATATTATTCCCCACTCTTTTGGCTAAAAAATCCTACTTTTCAACGTCATCTCTGTTCAGTGCAACGGCCTTGCGTCACCTTATGGGGAGGGCCTGTAGCACCATTGTAATGTTCGACGTTAGCATCACTAATCTCCCCATCATACACTTACTGCTTCCCGCGGAGTGTATCCTTCGTTGGGACAGATGGAAGGTGGAGATCTGGGCTGTAGGATGGATTGGAGAAGAGCACGTAATGAAGTTTCGTCAGCTCCTTTCGGGTGCGCAGGATTGTGTGAAGCCTTGCGTTGTGATGGAGAAGGAGAAATTCCTTTGCATTTTTCTGGCGACAAATACATTGCAGAAGTCACAGCTGTGTGCGGCCAACCGACAGTCGGGAGATCGGACACGTTAGCGGAACCTTGTTGCAGTGATAACAGGCGCATCGCCCAACGACTCACCGTACTTTTGTTCACTGCCTGGTCTCCGTACACATTCCCCAAAAGAGACTCAATGACAGCTCTCTGCTTGGATCGCACCTTCGTTACAGACGCCTTTTCGAAGGATAGGCATAGCGCCGCCACTTATCGGAACTTTATGAAACTGTACGTCTGAAGCGGAATTACTCCACGATGTTCCACAACAAATTTCGCATTTTTTCAACCGAAAGTGGCCGATAAAAAAGCTATGTTGCGTTACTTATTGAACGCCCCTCGTATAGTGACACTCAGAGAACATATTTCAAACAGCGTGCATCCTTCCCAGTCTCTACAATATGTGATGAATGTTTACGCTGTAGGCGTAAATTTTTTCACGCCGTGGTCCCCATAACTTCAACATACATTGCATTGCGGCTCACGTCGGCATTAGTGATCCTTAGCTCACGCAGTTGGCTGGCGGAGGTGTTGAAGGTTGCTGGCCCCGCTCGCAGGATGCTAACAAAGCTCGCAATTTGCAGCATTGTTCCCAGATTTGATCGTAGTCCTTTGGTTCGGAGCCTAGTGGAGGGGCTCAGTCAAAGAGTTCGTCTATTCTGTGAGGCTCTTGGCTGCAGACTTCTCGACCTGCGTTGTCTGGCGGAGAGTTGTAGGACTCTACTTGATAGGTCAGGGGTGCATTAAACAAAGTAAGCAGCTAGTCGGACAACAGAGTGCTTGTGGCGTACACAAGCGTATTTTTGTTCTTCTTTAACGGTAGGTGGATACCTGGATGAACTCACGCCAATCGACCCACAGATAGCAAAATCAGACGGCGTACAGAGCAAAGATACTTAGCCTGTTAAAGTTAATCAGTAAATTGTCGAAGTATTCGTAAAGCCTTTCAAAATTTATCAGTAAATTGTCGAGGTATTCATAAAAAGTTCCCAAATTTATGCGTTCCAGAAAATATGTTGCACACATATTATTCTCGAGACCGAGTGCTGGCAGAAACCCGAAGTAGAAAGCCCTGAAATACTAAACTAGTTGTGGAAGGTAAACTACTGGCCATTAAAATTGCTACACCAAGAAGAAATGCAGATGATAAACGGGTATTCATTGGACAAATATATTATTCTAGAACTGACGTGTGATTACATTTTCACGCAATTTGGGTGCATAGATCCTGAGAAATCAGTCCCCAGAACAACCACCTCTGGCCGTAATAACGGCCTTGATACGCCTGGGCATTGAGTGAAACAGAGATTGGATGGCGTGTACATGTACAGCTGCCCATGCAGCTTCAACGCGATACCTCAGTTCATCAAGAGTAGCGACTGGCGTATTGTGATGAGCCAGTTGCTCGTCCGCCATTGGCCAGACGTTTTCAATTGGTGAGAGATTTGGAGAATGTGCAGACCAGGGCAGCAGTCGAACATTTTCTGTATCCAGAAAGGCCCGTACAGGACCTGCAACATGCGGTCGTGCATTATCCTGCTGAAATGTAGGGGACGGCCTGGGTGGCCGAGCGGTTTTAGGCACTACAGTCTGGAACCGGGCGACCGCTACGCTCGCAGGTTCGAATCCTGCCTCGGGCATGGATGTGTGTGACGTTCTTAAGTTAGTTAGGTTTAAGTAGTTCTAAGTTCTAGGGGACTGATGACCTCAGCAGTTAAGTCCCATAGTGCTCAGAGCCATTTATTTTTGAAGTGTAGGGTTTCGCAGGGATCGAATGAAGGGTAGAGCCACGGGTCGTAACACATCTAAAATGTAACGTCCACTGTTCAAAGTGCCGTCAATGCGAACAAGAGGTGACCGAGACGTGTAACCAATGGCACCCCATTCCATCACGCCGGGTGATACCCCAGTATGGCGATGACGAATACACGCTTCCAATGTGCGTTCACCACGATGTCGCCAAACACGGATGCGACCATCATGATGCTGGAAAAAGATCCTGGATTCATCCGAAAAAATGACGTTTTGCCATTCGTGCACCCAAATTCGTCGCTGAATACACCATCGCAGGCACTCCTGTCTGTGATGCAGCGTCAAGGGTAACTGCAGCCATGGCCCCCGAGCTGATAGTCCATGCTGCTGCAAACGTCGTCGAACTGTTCGTGCAGATAGTTGTTGTCCTGCAAACGTCCCCATCTGTTGACTCAGGGATCGAGACGTGGCTGTACGATCCGTTACAGCCATGCTGATAAGATGGCTGTCATCTCGACTGAAGTGATACAAGGCCGTTGGGATCCAGCACGGCGTTCCGTATTACCCTCCCGAACCCACCGATTCCATATTCTGCTAACAGTCATTGGATCTCGACCAACGCGAGCAGCAGTGTCGCGATACGATAAACCGCAATCGCGATAGGCTACAATCCGACCTTTATCAATGTCTGAAACGTGATGATACACATTTCTCCTCCTTACACGAGGCATAACAACAACGTTTCACCAGGCAACGCCGGTCAACTACTGTTTGTGTATGAGAAATCGGTTGGAAATTTCCTCATGTCAGCACGTTGTAGGTGTGGCCACCGGCGTCAACGTTGTGTGAATGCTCTGAAAAGCTAATCATTTGCATATCACAGCATCTTCTTCCTGTCGGTTAAATTTCGCGTCTGTAGCACGTCATCTTCGTGGTGTAGCAATTTTAATGGCCACTAGTGTATATCGGAAAGACAGATTAGATGCCAGAGGGATGGGTAGTGTTCATTGCAGTCGACAAAAATATTGTCTGTAATGCGGTCGGTATTGAGTGTGACTAAGAAGATGTCGGAAGGCGTATGACAAGTCTAGGTGCAACGTAGTAAATTGTTGGATGTTTTTAGCGGTCACTCTATTCCGCCATAACAGTAGAATCATTCAAAGAAAGTTCATGAAATATTTGTTTGAGGTAACTTTAACCTACGAACAATAAATTTGGACTTCTATGGATTCACTGATAATGCCACGGATAGACAGACAGTCTTATGAAATAGTTATGAACAAATTTTTCGAAAACTGTCTTGAGCAGTTAGTTCGACAACCCATGAGCAATGGAAATATTTTAGATCTTGTAGCTACAAGACATTACCGTATTGGCAATGTCAGTATACAAGAGACGTTCAGTAAGTAATGCAACTTTTTTTTCGACCAATTTCGTTTGAAAAAAATGCGGAATTTATTGCGGAACATCGTAGAATATTCCCGCTTCAATATCTATAGTTTCATGAAGTTCCGACAGGTGGCGGCGCTATACGTGACTTTCAAAATGGCGTCTGCAACGGAGGTGCGTTGCAAGCAGAGAGGTTTCTTTGGCAGAAAACCAGAGCATAGGAGATATTCATAGGGGCTTGCAGAATGTCTATGGACACTTGAGAGTACCGGTAAAGGAAAAGGACGGTGAGCGATTGAGCAAGGCCTCTGTCCTCGTAGCCACGTCGCACAAATCTGTTCGATCTCCCACGTATCGGACGGTCGCACACAGCTGCGAATTCTGCAATCTTGGAACGTGCGGATACTTTCATTCAAGGAGATCCTCTGGTCACAAACAAACGCCTCCTTGCTCAACTGGATGTTTTGGGTACACAGATGTGTGCCAGCTGGGTTCCTCGCCTTCTGATTTCAATCGGTTAGACCCAAAGAAGGATGCACTCCACGGGAAGCAGCACGTGGGTGATGGGGAGGTTACTGATGCAGCAAGACTTTAACTTCGACCAATAGATTGGAACCGTAAGAGCATAGAACCCAGTAAGGCCGTCGCAATGAACGAAAATTATGTTCTAAAATAGGGTTTTGTAGCCAAAAGAGTGGGGAAAAATATAGTGTATTCGAATTCTGAATAAAACCAACCTACTTTCGGTAAAAAATGTGATGCTTTTCTGTTTGAATGCCTCTCGTAGAGACTGGGATTAGTGACGATGATATCGTAGCGAGGTTGGGTACTGACGTTAATAAATCCTTTGCGAAGTCTAGCAATGTCGGAAAGGTCAGATAAGCAGTTGTTAGCTACCTATTTGGACAATGAATCACGGCATTTAGTTTCGATTTGATGGACTTAGAGAAATTGTGGACAAAATTTACAAATCTAGCTCTCGTGAAGTATGTGCCGTCTAACTGGATTAATGATGGGAAAGATCCACCCACCATGTTTCAACAACAAAATTCGGAAAATTCAGAAGAAAGTGTTCCAGGATCGGTTAAGAAAATAAGGCAGAAATGGTAACGAGTGAAAATTATCAAAAATTCTTGCGTCTGCAAAAAGATCGATGAGCGAAGCATACAACTTCTACCGTCATACATTAGGATCTTAACCTAGCACCCGAGAAAATTTTAATCCTACGTTAAATGAGTTAGGGGGTTGATGGCTCCTGGCAAATCACTCGTTGATCAGTCTAGTATGGCTAGAATTCTCGAATTTAAGGAATGCAGGAGGATTCACAGATCGGGGTACGGACGATGTAAAAATAGGCGTCTCTGGCGTGAGCAGCAACTGAAAGAATTGAAAACAAACAAATCGCTAGATCTGGATGGGATTCTGTTTCGGTTTTGTTGAGAGTACTCTTCGGCATTGGCCTCATACGTAACTTGCATTAATCTCGAATTTATCGGTCAGCGCAGTCCCAAGTGACCATAAAAAATCATAGGTGACTCCTGTATATAAGAAGGGTAAAAGAACGGAACCGAAAACTACAGGCCACTACCCTAAACATGGGTTTTCAGTGGAATTCTTGAGCATATTCCAAGTTCGAATCTAAAAAATTTCTTTGAGACAGAAAAGCTTCTGTCCACAAATCAGCACGAATTTAGAAAGCATCACTCGTGCGAAACTCATCTGGCCATTTTCTTGCATGATATCCCGCGAACCAAGGATGAAGGACAACATGCATATTTCATATTGTAAGTAGGCTGTTTAGGTTCTTATATTGGTAACGCCGCCGCCACGTAGCGCTGTCTGTATGAAAATCACTGGCTGTGCTGTGTGCAGTCTGTGGCTAGTTTGCATTGTTGTCTGCCATTGTAGTGTTGGGCAGCGGCAGCTGGATGTGAACAGCGCATAGCGTTGCGCAGTTGGAGGTGAGCCGCCAGCAGTGGTGGATGTGGGGAGAGAGATGGCGAAGTTTTGAAATTTGTAACACTGGATGTCATGAACTAATATATATATTATGATCATTAAGGTAAATACATTGGTTGTTCTCTATTAAAATCTTTCATTTGCTTACTATGCCTATCAGTAGTTAGTGCCTTCCGTAGTTTGAATCTTTTATTTAGCTGGCAGTAGTGGCGCTCGCTGTATTGCAGTAGTTCGAGTAATGAAGATTTTTGTGAGGTAAGTGATCTGTGAAAGGTATAGGTTAATGTTAGTCAGGGCCATTCTTTTGTAGGGATTTTTGAAAGTCAGATTGCGTTGCGCTAAAATATTCTGTGTCAGTTTAAGCACAGTCATGTATAATTTTTCTAAGGGGACGTTTCATATGTCGACCTTTAGCCGAGGATACCTCACTGGAATCTTCTGATTTTTTCTTGTAGTTTGTGTAATTAGTGTAGATTTTGTTTATTGCTAGCGCGTAATTGTAGAGAGAATCCCCTTTGTAGTTGCAGTCTATCATTGTTGTACAGTAAAACATGTGTGGCACGCATGTAAATTTGCACCAAGTATTTCGCATCTGCGCTTGCAATTAACTAGATATTATTTTCAGTGCTA
This sequence comes from Schistocerca cancellata, assembly GCF_023864275.1. Lineage (NCBI taxonomy): Eukaryota > Metazoa > Arthropoda > Insecta > Orthoptera > Acrididae > Schistocerca > Schistocerca cancellata. The sequence continues at coordinate 380,395,524 of NC_064634.1, read as the reverse complement.
TGTTAATGTGTTCCCCTATTTTTGCTCTTCAAATTGTGTTTTTCTGTGTTGTCGTGTGAAATATTGTGACTAATGGCGTGTGAAAAACGTAATACTAGGCTCCAAAGTAAACTGAAAAATAACAGTGAAGACGAAAGCAGTGTGTTAACGCCACCGTGTAATGAATTAACAAATATTCAAAGTAGTAATTGGGTAATTGTGCATAGGGAAATGGAGCGAGCTGCAAATAATGGTGTAGACAGTGAAACAATTAGTGAACAGCGAAGCATTATCGATCGATCGGTCGGCAACAGCTCGCCTCAGGATTCCGAAATGACAGAACACAATCTTGCAAATACTGTAGATTCAGGTTTTGGGTCCTCACCGTTTTCTCAAATGAGTCAAGACACATTTTCTGCTTGTCAAAATGTGAATGTTGCCGGTGAAAATGCACTGCCAAAAAGCATAGAGAAACAGATTCCAGACACTAATACATTATTATTGCAATTAATGCAACAAATGGAACAAAATCAGAGACAAATGGGACAAAATCTTCAAAAGTTAGACACAATGGAACAAAATCTTCAAAAGTTAGACACAATGGAACAACACCAGAGACAAACACAGCAACAGTTACACACAATGGAACAAAATCAGAGACAAACACAGCAAAAGCTTCAAAAGTTAGACTCATTGGAACAAACTCTCGAACAAACACGTGAAGATTTAACTGCTGAGTTACATAACATTGAATCGAAATGTCAAAAAGTCTGTAATGACGTAAAAACACAAATTTGTGAGCATTTTCAACCTTTTTTTTTCGCGTCATGAAAATGCATTACAGAATCACGAAGCAGCCATAAAAGAACTACAAACCATTGTTCATGAAAATCATGAGACCTTGTGGGCTAAAATTGACTCAGTTGCATCTACCGATTTGGTTACGCAACTTGCAAAAACTCAGGAAAACTTAAAGAACACAGTAGATTCGATTTCAACACAAATGGACACTCTGAAACTTGGTTCAGAAAAACATACTGAGGAAATGTGTTCACTATCGGAGAAAGTAGCCGAACTTCCGGATCAGGTCACTAACTTATCTACAAAGGTAGATGATGATCTGAATGACACAAAACCGATAGTCTTTAATGACACAGGAGAGAGCGAACAAATTAGAAAATTCAAACAAAATCAGAATCAAATTAATACGCAACACCAAAGAGAAATCCGGGAAGTACAAGATCAGCTGATACAGGTAATACAAGAATTACGTATTTCAGAGGACACTCGCGCTCCAATACGGGAAGAGGGACATAGAAATACTGAACAGCCACAAAATAATAACGCAGGACACTTCGGAAATTATGAAAGAAATTGGCAAGGTACACCGAATTTTGAGATGGAACCGCCGAAACGACGTAACAATGACCGACATGTGACTCGCCGACATGATGATTTTGACTATAAGCTGTTCATTACTACATGTAAATTCAAAACATTTAAGAATTCTGACAACGACATTCATCCACAAGCATGGCTTCATCAATTCTCTCATTGTTTTCCTCCCAACTGGTCATTAGAACACAGATTAGAATTTATGTGTGGCTACTTGGAGAATGAACCAGCTGTAAGAATGCGATCGGTCATTCACGATTGTCACAGTGAAGGAGATTTTTATCATGCCTTCCTCTCAGCATATTGGTCTCAAGCTACACAAGACCGAGTATAACATAGCATCATAATGATGAAACATTTCGAACAATCTAGATTTTCCAGTCTTGTGAAATATTTTGAAGACATGTTGCACAAGAATCAGTATCTTTCAAACCCATACAGCCCTTCAGAACTTATCCGCATTTGCTTAATAAAACTGCCTGAACATTTACGACATATTATTTTAGCAGGACGTTGCAAAGACGACACTGAAGCTTTTCAGGGACTGTTACAAGAACTGGAAATTGACACTGACAATCGCGGAACGCGAAAACAGGAGCACAACAATTACAGGTCACATCTGTCACAATTCCGTGATGACAGAAATAATACATGACAAGGCTGTTCTTATAACGTAAATCGTGACCAAAACAGACACCACCCGTATGACAACCGTTGGCAGAGTAGTAATAATTACAGGGAAAGATCACCTCTCCACGGTAATGACTATCACAGAGACAATCAGAGAAACAGACAATATGGGAACCAAAATAATTATTATTACGGGAGACAGAATAACTTCAGATGCAACAGTTCAGCACGCAGTTATGATTCAGGAAGAAATTCTCCACCACATGACCGACAAGAAAGAAATTATGAAATCTACCGACATGACGACAGACGAGATAATCGTAACGACAGACCTGAATTGCATCAGAACTGGCGGGATTCAAACAGAGCAGGGCACTTTCGACAACGTGAATTTGAAGAAGCTAGGTCTCCTAATCCCAATAACGATGCGTGCCAACAAAGGAACAGACAATGACTCACACCACAGGCAGCCGCGTGCGCCGGCTGGCTCAGAGAAAAATAACATAGACGCTAACCTTGAGAAAATTTTTAGCGTTCCTTACCAACGTATACCGCATGATAATTGCGTGGAAGTTGAACCTCTGCGCACTGGTAAGAGTAAAGGATTGCACCACATTTCACATGTAAAACCGTTTATTGAGAGATAATCTGCTTTTTAACTTAGTCTTTGCCATATAACTTTTCACTTTACATTACTAATACTCTTTTTCAAACTTAGAAACTGTTATCATGCAACTATGTTTTGAAGTTAACTATCCAGTCTAGAACCTAGGGTACATATTTAGACAGTAATTACCACTGCATTGTGATAGTGAACAGAGGACACAGTGTTACTGTGTGTGTACATTCTTGCTTGTTAGTTGCACAATCGCGTAACGACTATGAGGCTCACATACTTAGAACATTTACCAGTACTGCTAATGAGATTTTCATGCAACATTTTGGTTTGCTTGAGAGTGGATTCTGGATTTGAGGTGCTTTCTGTGAAATGCCAGATGACACAGTGGTTGGTTTGTGTGACAGCTACACAATTTTATCACGATGCTACTAATGAGTGACAATTTACAATGTTGCTTTTGCGGTGTTTCTGTTTCATATCTGCACAGTTTTTCTGTATTATTCTGGAAAGTAAAACATGTTTTAGTAGTAACTTTTGTGGTATAGCTACAATGAGACAGCCTTTTCTGTAGCACAACAATACGTTACAGCACAGTAATTTCTTCATCACAACAATAAGCGTAATAACTAAGATATCTACACGCAAAGCATTTCACTTTTGTTTATCATGAGGTAAGTACATTGACTTCTGCAGAACTTAGCTTTCGGAGGACAATACCTACGACACTTCCACAGAGATTATCTTACAGCAAGACGCACATTTAGCACTACAGGACACGTATTTGAGTGATTAATTTTGTACATAAATCATTTATTTTTAAAGATATTTAAAGTACAATGATACAAAGGTTTTCTTTAATACATTTCATTCCATTCCTGTAATCTGTAACACCTGAGGGTATAATTACATTAATCATCAGGGGGGTACACGCTTACTTTGTGTACCATGTGTTTGGCAAGCACAAGGAGCCCTAGCTAATATAGTATTTGCTTATACGACTTTACACATCGGTACCATATTTCTCTAACACAGAATTACACAGCTATCTGATTATTTAACAGAGAAACAAACATTTTTTTACTACATCAGAGACACATGTTTACGTAATTACACAGTTGGATAACTTCACACTTATGAAATTGTATTTGGTTTGTGCTTTGTGAACTGTTCATATTTTTTTAGACCCATTGTGATATTATGAGAGCTTTGAATGATGTATTTGGTATGAGATCATGATTTTAAAGTACGTTTGAGGTAGTTGACACTATTGAAATGAGCAGAGAATTTTCTTTAGGTTTTGAAATTATTGGAGGAAGCTACGACGATTTTGAGAGTTGACTGAGGTGTTATGATGTTATTATTACGATGACTATGTGTATTATGCTGTGGCGGTATGTTTATGATCAATAAGCTGATGCTATATGAGGAATTTGATTATGCTATGTATTTATTATGATGAAATATTGAAGTGTCGTCGCAAGATTGACGTGTCGACGAATATATATATGTGTAATAAGGTAAGGAGTAATGAATAGTGGTTAGGGACTCTGACTTGTGAAAATGGATGTTGGAAACCAAGAATCGTACTTTAAGAGTTATGAAATGTGTGTAAATGCGTGAATGTATCACAATGCCGGCGAAAATTTTTTGGACACTGTTATATTCATAAGATTTTGTTTCTACACATTTGCAACGCAAATTCTCGACCCGTGAAATTTTGTATATGAGACTGTCACTGTAGCGGAAACTGCTGTCGTAAATATTTCCGTAAGAAAGTTAAGTGACCACCTGCACGTAATGCGTCATGGGCACCCAACTGCGTCAGACACCTGGAGGCGTTTTCAGAGGCACAGGTAGAAAAAAAAAGGGAGGCCCTTATCCTCGCTATTGACATTCCTTTGTAGAAAGCATCCCAAATACGACACGCTCAAACTTGAAAACATATGATTACACTGTGGAGCTCTTCATTTATGATATTTACTGCAATGCCTAATGAAATGACGAGAAATATTTTTGTGTCTATACACCTGATTATGACTACTGTCTTTCTAGTTGAGAGAAATGCCATATGGCTTGCTTTATGTATTTATTTACTCATTTTGTTTAATATCTAGTTTCTAGCTGCACTACAACATTGGTTAAAATAGAATTTTATAGATGTACTAATATAAATATATTCTGTCTACAGATCCAGTAAATACTAATTTTGTAATACATTTCCCAAAAATGGGGGAGCACAAAGACATTTCCCTTCACAGGAATTGCATACAGAATTTTCTTTTCAACTACTTGGTAATTTTTTTTGTAGACTAACTTCTTGTGGTGCACCACTTTAATTACATAGACATTAAGATGTGAATATACATTTCCCTTGTCTGCATTATTGTCTTTAGTGTAATGTTTTTTTCTGCTTGAGCTATGTCATGTTTAGATATGTTATTTCATTTGCTGTTGCTGTTTGCCAGGCATAGTGTTACTGAATTTGACTTTGTGTTACTCTGCTAAGCCAGTTTACTACTGATTTATTTTTCTTGTTTGCTGCTCATTGCCTTATATTAGTTGTAATATTGTTGCTTACTTTGCCAATTTGTATTTTTTTTTGTCCTTGCTGTTTGTGTTAATTTGTTTTGTGCTGCTGCATTGCCTCATCCCTTAGTTTAGCATCTGAGCTCAGTAGATTTAAGTTAACTTACGAGGGGGTAGACTATATAAGAAACTAACTATGATGAATTGGAAGAAATGCATTAAGAAGCTATAAGAAAATAGTTTGCCCAAAAAAGTAGTGTACAGTGGAGAAAAACTATTTTTGAAAGAGGCTATGAACAGAATACAGAAAGCATGCTTGGATAGGATTTTTTTGGTGGAAACAAATGTTGAAATAAGAAAAAAAAGATCTATGGAATGAAGTTTTGGGTTGAACTGCAGTACCAAATGTTACACTGAAAATGAACCCTGTCCTTTCCTTTTGTGTTATCCCACTATGTGTTTGTGTACCCTTGTGTATTTGTTTTCTTCCTGTCTCTGTGTAGTTTCATAGAATTTTTTCTTTTTCCAATACTAAGCTACATTCACCATGATGAGGAATACTGTTATCCTCAAATATAATTGGCATTAATAATATGTTATTTACCTTAGACATTATGTATTCTGTTTTGTTTTAATGCTCATGTGTAAAGTTGATGTTTCAAAAGTTCTTCTGATCTTTTATGTATTTACTTATGTCATAATTAATGCAACACTGATGCATATGTTATTTCGATTCTTTTGTAAAGCCTGTACTACAAATGTTATCTGTATTGTTATGTTCTTTAATAATGTATTTTGTACCTTTGTTATTGTATTCTTATGTTATAAAATTGTAATTGACACCAGTTCATCAAATTATTAACTTGTAAGTTACATTTCACTACACACATTTCTGTTGGTCATAGTATATGGACAATATGTGAGAACTAGGGACTGTTAGTGTTTGCACATGTGCTAATAATTCAGCAAGGGACTGGATAACAGCATTGCTGGTTCTAAGGACAATTCCAAAAACTTTGTGAGTGCACAAGTGGTGGTTATGGACTTGCCCTATTATCTGCAAGACTCTTCAATGGTGCTTGTGCACCTGCACTGTCACAACAGATGGCTGCTGGCCATCTCTACAAGGACTACAGTGGGTCTGCATCTCTGATGACCCACCAATATCATTATTTCTACAAGGACTGCAGTGGGTATGCATCTCTGGTGGCCCACCAATACCGTAATCTCTACCAGGACTACAGTGGGTCTGCTCTGTGATGACCTACCTACCAATATTCTTCAACTTCGACTGACTCTGTTGTGGGTATGCTCTGTTGTGGCCCATTACCTGTCAGCATGTCAAGAGTCAGCACTGTCTTTCCGTTGGAAGGACAACACTACTTCTTCAAGACTGCATGGAAACCCACTACTTCTGTGTGCAATTTTTTTTACTAATGAGACTTTGTGAAAAAAACTGTAATTACTATTATGATGAATGATCAGGACTATCTTTATGGACTGTGAGAAAATTTTAGCTTTTGACCAACATTGTATCAATAAGTGTGTGCATTTTATATCTTTGTTACTGTAATTGTGAAAAATTTTTTTCAAATCTGTATTTGCCAGTGCCCAACACCATTTGTAAAAGTTTTTTGTGAGGAGCATGGGGGCTATGTAAGTAGGCTGTTTATGTTTTCTTTATGTAAGTAGGCTGTTTAGGTTCTTATATTGGTAACGCCGCCGCCACATAGCGCTCTCTGTATGAAAATCACTGGCTGTGCTGTGTGCAGTCTGTGGCTAGTTTGCATTGTTGTCTGCCATTGTAGTGTTGGGCAGCGGCAGCTGGATGTGAACAGCGCATAGTGTTGCGCAGTTGGAGGTGAGCCGCAGCAGTGGTGGATGTGGGGAGAGAGATGGCGGAGTTTTGAAATTTGTAACACTGGATGTCATGAACTAGTATATATATTATGATCATTAAGGTAAATACAATTTTTGTTCTCTATTAAAATCTTTCATTTGCTAACTATGCCTATCAGTAGTTAGTGCCTTCCGTAGTTTGAATCTTTTATTTAGCTGGCAGTAGTGGCGCTCGCTGTATTGCAGTAGTTCGAGTAATGAAGATTTTTGTGAGGTAAGTGATCTGTGAAAGGTATAGGTTAATGTTAGTCAGGGCCATTCTTTTGTAGGGATTTTTGAAAGTCAGATTGCGTTGCGCTAAAAATATTCTGTGTCAGTTTAAGCACAGTCATGTATAATTTTTCTAAGGGGACGTTTCAATATTCCTAGATTTCCGGAAAGTTTTCGACACAGTGCAGCACACGGTAGACTATTAACGAAGGTCTTAGGGTACGGAATAGGTTCCCAAATATGCGAGTGGGTCAAAGAATTCTTAAATAATAGACCCCAGTACGTTTTCCTGGACGGAGAGCGTTCGTCAGAGACAAGAGTATCATCAGGAGCGCCAGGGGGAAGTGTGATAGGACGGGTGTTGCTCTCTATCTACATAAACGATCTGAAGGATAGGGTGAGCAACAATCTGCGACTATTTGCTGATTTCCCTGTAGTATACGGGAAAATCGTTGAGTGACTGTGGTACGATACAGGATGATTTAGACAAAATTTCTGCTTGATGTAATGAATAGCAGCTAGCTCTAAGCGTAGAAAAACGGAAGTTAATGCAGATGAGTAAAGTAAAAAATCCCATAACGTTGGAATAAAACATAAGCAGCGCGCTACTTGACTCGGTCAAGTCGATTAAACATCTACGAGTAACATTTCAATGCGATGTGAAATGGGACGACCATGTGATGACGGTAGTAAAGAAGGCAAAAGGCCGACTTTGATTTATTGGGAGAATTCTAAGAATGTGTAGCTCATCTATAAAGGATATAGTGTGTAGACACTAGTACGACCCGTTCTCGAATACTGTTAGAGTGTTCGCCTTATCTAGCAGATCGGTTTAAAAAACGTCAGGCAGCACCAGTCGGCCAAGACATACACAGCAACAGGAAAGTAACCGATTTTGTGACATTTTACGAATTCCTAACCGGGGACGAAAATGGTTCAAATGGCCCTGAGCACTATGGGACTTAATTGCTGTGGTTATCAGTCCGCTAGAACTTAGAACTACTTAAACCTAACTAACCTAAGGACATCACACACATCCATACCCGGGGCAGGATTCGAACCTGCGACCATAGCGGTCGCGCGTTTCCACACTGTAGCGCCTAGAACCGCTCGGCCACTCCGGCGGGCAACCAGGAACGAAATTTATAGTTTAATATGTGTATGTTGTGCTTTAGTTTCCTGAGTTAATTCGTGTTAATTTAATATTGAATAGACACAGTTCTCCCATTTTCCTTTGGATCAGAAAGTAAACCGATTCTGTGACATATCACAAGTTCATAAACAGGAGCAAAATATTTAGTCTCACCTGAGTGCTTTGGTAGTCCAGTTTCTGAATCTCTGCGTGTTGATCTAATTTATTACATACAATTTTTGCGTTTTCCTCTGTGTCTACAGTAGAGTTCCGTAGCGCGTGTTGATTATCCTTGTTTTTCTGTGTAGTTTATTTTTGCAGGGTCAGTAGTACAGATACGGACTGTGACTGCTGTGTGCAAACGCGAGCCTAGTTGGTGACACTTCGCTCTCAGCTCCAGACTATAATGGCTTCGGTTACACAACTTGAAGCTGCAGTGGATGACCATCACTGTTGTGGGCCGGCCGTGGGGATCCAACGGACCTCCAACACGACTGAGTCCGCAGATCGGTCCGCACCAGTGGCCAGCCCAGTTATTGCTCGCACTGACATTGACCCCTCACCTGTGGTCGAATGGATGGTTGCCTGCCGGCGTGGCAGGCGGCGAAAGGCTTCCCAGGGGGCAGCACGTAAGGCCTCCCCAGTTAGTCTGACTAACAGGTTCAAGATGCTGTCTGTGGCTGACACTGTCACCCAGCCATATGCAGTCGCTCGTCCTGTTCCAGAGGAAATCTCTCAGCCTGCAAGAGCCGAAAATCACAGAGGTTGGGATTATTGGTAGTTGGGAGCTCCAGTGTTAGCGCGTTATGGGGGCCCTTGGGTACATGGCTGCCAAGAATGGGAAGAAAGCCAATCTGCACTCCGTGTGCATACCGGGTGCAGTCATTCCAGACGTGTAACGGGTCCTTCCGGATACCATGAAGAGCACAGGGTGCAGCCAACTGCAGGTGGTGGCTCACGTCCATACCAATGATGTGTGTCGCTTTGGATCGGAAGAGATTCCCTCTGGTTTCGAGCGGTTAACTGAAGTGGTAAAGGCTGCCATTCTTGCTTGGGAAATGAAAGCAGAGCTCACCATTTGCACCTTAATCGACGTGACCGATTGTGGACTTCTGGTACAGAGCCGAGTGAAGGCCCTGAATCAGAAGCTCAGACAGTTCTGCGACCTCGTAAGCTGCAGATTCCTCGATTTGCGACGTAGGGTGGTTGAGTTTCGAGGTGTTCTGAACAGATCAGCAGTCCACTACACGCAGAAGGCGGCTAAACGAGTAGCTGGGGCTGTGTGGGGCAGACTGGGTGTTTGGGAGATTTTTTTTTTTTTTTTGTTAGAGGGTCTCAGTGAAATATAAAAAGGACTTCAGTCTCAAAGAGTGCATCTCAAACACAGGAAGAAAGTAGATTCAGGAATCATGGGTATAACAATTGTAAATTGTCTTAGCTGTGTTGGGAAAGTAGCAGAGCTCCAAATCCTAATAGAAGGTACTGCTGCTGAAATCGTTATTGATACTGAAAGCTGGCTAAAGCGGAGATAAGTTCAGCGGAAATTTTTGTGAAGAACCTAACGGTGTTCAGAAAGGATAGGCTAAACACGGTTGTTGCTGTTAGAAGTAGTTTATCTTATAGCGAAATTGATGTAGATAGTTCCTGTGAGTTACTCATTCTTGGCAACAGTAATAATTGGATACTTTTACCAACTTCGAAACTCAAATGATACAACTGCTGAAAGGTTCAGAGAAAACACGTACCCGATAATTATAGTTAATGGTGACTTTAGTTTACCCTCGACGTGTTGGCGAAAAATACATGTTTAAATCCAGAAATACGTATAAAGCATCATTCGAAATTGTACTAAACACATTCTCTGAAAATTATTTCGAGTAGTAGTTCATGAGCCCACGCGAACAGTAAACGGTTGTGGAAACACACTTGACCTCTTAGCAGCAAATAATCCTAGGTTAATAGCAAGCTCAAAACGGACACAAGGTTTAGTGAACACAGGATTGTCGTCGGGAGACTGAATACTGTAACCCCAAAATCCTCCATACATAAACGCAAAATACACCTATTCAAAAAAGCAGAAATAATTTCACTTCACGCCTTCTCAAAGTCGATCTCCACTGCTTTCAAATTAACAGTGTAAGTGTAGACCCGATGTGGCATGAATTCAAAGAAATAGTATTGACAACAGTTGAAAGATTTACACCAAACAAATTAACCAACGACGGAACTGATCCCCTTTGGTACACAGAAGGGGTCAGAGCACTGTTGCAGGAACTACAAAAAAATCGTGCCAAATTTAAACGAACACAAAATCTTCAAGCTCGAAATTTTGACGCGGTCTTCAGTGCGAGATGCTTGTAACAGTTTTAACAAAGAAACTTTTTCTCGAAACGTGGCAGAAAATCCAAAGAGATTCTGGTCGTATGTAGAATATTCTAGCGGGAGACACAACAGGTCCTTCTGTGCACGATAGCAATGGAAATACTGTCGGCGAATTTTCTGCAAAGCAGAGTTACTAAACACAGCCTTTCAAAAGTCCTTCATCAAAGAAGAAGAAGAAGTAAATATTCAGTAATTCGAAACAAGAACAACTGCCAACTTCACTAACTTAGAAGTAGATATCCTTGGAGTGGTGAAGTAATTTAAATCACATAGTAAACGCTTGTCTTCCGGTCCCCGCCTTTCAGAGTATGCTGGTGCAATAGTTCCATAATTAACAATCGAATACCTACTCACTCGAGGAAATACCCAAAGATAGTAAATTTCACAGGTCACGCCAGTATTCAAGAAAAGTAGTAGGTGTAATCCACTAAATTAAATGCCCACATCATTAACGTCGATATGCAGCAGGACTTTGAAACATATATTGTGTTTGAACATTATGAATTACCTCGAGGACGACGGTCTATTGACACACAGTCAACACGGATTTAGATGACATCGCTCTTGTCAAATAACTACCTCTTTACCCACACGAAGCGTTGGTTGCTATTGACAAGGGATTTCAAATTGACTCCGCAGTTTTAGATTTCCAGAAGTTTTTTTGACACTGTACCACACAAGCGGCCTGTAGTGAAATTGCATGTTCATCGCCTATCGTCTCAGCTATGTGACTGGATTCGTGATTTTCTGTCACAGATATCACAATTAGTAGTAATTGATGGAAAGGCGTTGAGTAAAAGAGAAGTAATTTCTGGCGTTCCCCAAGGTACTGTTACAGGCCCTGTGCTGTTCTTTGTCTACATAAACGATGTAGAAGACAATCTGAGCAGCAGTCGTAGGTTGTTTGCGGATGACGCTATCCTTTATCATCAATTAAAGTCATCAGAAGATGACAACAATTTGCCAAACGGTTTAGAAGAGATATCTGTATGGTGCGAAAATTGTCAACTAACCCTAAATATTGAAAAGTGTGAGGTGTTCCATATGAGTGCTAGAATTATTCCGTTAAACTTCAGATACACGATGAATCAGTCAAATCTGAAGGCCATAAATTCAAGTAAATACAATTACGAAGAACTTAAACTGGAAGGAAAACACAGAAAACATAGTGGGGAAAGCAAACCAACGACTGCGTTTTACTGGCAGAACACTTAGAAGAGGCAACATATCTACAAAAGAGACTGCATACACTACGCTTGCCCGTCCTCTTTTGAAGTACTGCCGTGTGGTCTGGGATCGTTATCTGATAGAATCAACGGAGTACATCGGGAAAGTTCAAAGAAGAGCAGCCGGTTTTTTACTATCGCGAAATAAGAGACCTAGTGTCACTGATATGACACCGGATTTGGGGTGGACATCATTAAAACAAAGGCGTTTTCCTTACTGCAGAATCTTCTCACGAAATTTAAACACAAAATTTCTCCTCCGAATTCGAAAATATTTTTCTGACGGTGACCTACGTAGGCAGAAACGACCATCATAATAAAATAAGGGAAATCAGAGCGCGCACGGAAAGATATAGGTGTTCGTTTTTACAGCGCGCTGTTCGAGATTGGAATAATAGAGAATTATTTTGAAAGTGGTTGATGAACCCTCTGCCACGCTCTTAAGTGTTATTTTGCAGAGTATCCATGTAGATGTAGAGGTGGACGTAGACATCGACGCATTTCAGAGGTATGCTTGCAGATTTGTTGCCTGCAGGTTCGATCAGCACCCAAGAATTACAGAGATGTTTTGGTAGCTCAAATGGGAACATGGCGCTCTTATCGCGATATAGTATCGAGAAAATTTAGAAGACTGGCTTGTGTGACTGACTGTAGAGCGTTCCTGCTGCCTCCGACGTACATTTCGAGTAAGGACCACGAACGCAAGATAAATTAGGGCTTGTACAGAGGAATATAGATAGTCGTTTTGTCCTCACACCATTTACGAGTGGAGTGGAAAAGGAGATGGGCAGTATTGGTGCTAGGTACCCTTCGCCAAGAAGCATTTGGTAGGTTGTGAAGTATGTATGTAGATATAGATGTAGATACTCCAAGGTCGATTCCATAGCAAGTAGCCACAACTCTGGTAATGTCTTTCCCGTGATCGCATTACATTCGTTGATCTTTCCGGTGTCCTGAACGATTTTCACTACAACCTCGCATATTTTCATCGAACACTATATTCTTACAGCGTTGCAAATGTCTGGGAGAACGTCCTTCAACTTTTGATTAAGTTTGTATGTTGGTGTAAAAGAGTGTTCAGATACTTTAGCTAAAACTGGAGTTGTTTCCAGGTGATTCATCTCTTCCACTAAATCGTCTGGTGTGCCACTTCTTTGCATATAGAATCTTTTGATTCTCTTTGATAAGTCTATCTGAATAAACTAGGACATAAGAAAGAGACTCCGTGATCGGACCCAGTGGAGCACGTTACGCTGACCGGAAAGCATTGAGCGGTGTAGTGCGCAGAAGAGAACGGAATAAACATTTACAGAAAAAATTCGTATTTTAAAGTGATATTCAAAAACAGTTATACTCTCATTTCTATGTCGGAATTAAAATTGCATGTGGTTCGTATAAAGTCTGCTGTGTAACAATCAAGAAGCCAGGTATCACGCAGCCTAAAATTAGAAGAAGAAAACAAAACAATTACGCTTACATCTGGAATCGATCTCTCCAACTGGAGTATTTCAACGCAAATCTTCAGCTACAGCACAACTTTTTTTATTTTTTTATTTTTTTAAATTTATTTTTTTTGTGTCGCCTCTCATTACTATTGTAGCCCATCCTCTCTGCCTACAAATGTTTTCTGTGGGTAACTTCTCATGCTATATGCATCTTTTTTTCCTTTTCTATGCTTGCTTTTTTCTTATTCGCCGCAATTCTTGAAATTAAACTTCTTCATGTTTCAAATAGAAAAGAAGAAAAATATGTGCCTACTATAGGATTGCGATTTTCTTTCTTGTCCATTAAAGACCATCAGCACTCCAAGAGTGTCGTCGGTCGTCGTTGAATTCAAAGTAATGTTCCTCGTCAGTGCAAACCAAGACAGATGATAAAAAGCTTTTGGAACCGCTCAACGCGTTTTCTGTCGCAGCTTTCTCGCACGATACAACGTTTTTGTTGCAGGTAGGACTGAAAGTTCAATTCGTCCGGAGCGGCTGTAATTAGCGAATAGTGACTTTCATTGTTTAAATCCCCACCTCTATCTGGGATTGAACACGGATCTGGCAGCTCCGTCACAGAGTACTGAAGCAAGACACTAGCCGTACATGTTATCTCACAGTGTTGCCTAACTGTCCATCTTCGAGGTCCACTTTCTACCAAAAATATGCACGGGGCGAAATTTTTTTGCAGAAATTTTGGTACCTTTAGTATGCAATGAATAGCGCTGTGGCGTCCGACTATATCAGTTTTAGTTCAGCTAGTATGAGCGTGGCGACAAGCTACGGCATCGAAATATTGTGCCAGGAAGAAAGTCACGTCTCGTCGCATGCGCGAGAAATGGTGCCCCAAGATCAATGTTGTCACCATATGAAAAACTCTGGAAATATTTATGCTTCGGTCTTAGGGGATCTTGATCAGAGCTGTAAAACTACCGTAGCCCCCTGTAAGACTATTGTGTGTAAGCGTAGACTACGGTAGTTAAGGTCTTATCCGCGTATCCTGTACGTTAGGTGTGTTGCATACTTATCAGGCGTTACCACGCTACGATCGCTTTCTTTATGTATGCGATCAGTGTCTTACCAAATTCCCCTAGAAACCGTAAGCGGTGAGTAGTGAGGAGATACAAAGGGCCGTTAACCTGCGGAACTTTTTTCTTTTACACAGTTATCCTGCAGTCTATTATGTAAAAATAAACTGTATTTATAGCAAAATTGATACTGTCAATGTTTAATTCCATTTTTATTCGAAATTGTTGATTTGTAATCTGAAACAGAGGGATGTTGTAGTAAAAATAAAGAAAACAATACAGATTTGTCATATAGCGCCAGAAAATGCAGTTTCCTTAAACAATAGTACCAAACGCCTTTTCAGTACTTCGTTGAACTTACATAAAACATGCTTCTCTTATTCATAAACAAGATTCGCGTTTGTTAATAATAACAGGAAACTCTTCCTTTGATCATGATGAAGAATCTTCTGTTAAGTACAAAATCATAACAGTAATTATATATTTTTTATGTTTGTGCATGCAAACGGCACTTGCATCAAAAGTAATTGCTTTGCTTAGATAAAAGGGCAGAAGTTACGGGGTTTAAAATGGCTCTGAGCACTATGGGACTTAACCTCTTAGGTCATCCGTCCCCTAGAACTTAGAACTACTTAAACCTAACTAACCTAAGGACATCACACACATCCATGCCCGAGGCAGGGTTCGAACCTGCGACCGTAGCAGTCCCGCGGTTCCGGACTGAGCGCCTAGAACCGCTAGACCACCGCGGCGGTTACGGGGTCAACCAAATTTATTACTTATAAAATGGAATATATATCCTCTAAGCTATAAAATACACAATGGACTAACACTGAATGATGTGTGGTTCTAATTATGTGCAAAACAAACAACCAACAAACAAAAGAAGAAAGAATATTGGTAGGGAAAGAAACATAAATGAATGTGCAAGGAAGAAACTGGGAGCTGAAACTTCCTGGCAGATTAAAACTGTGTGCCGGACCGAGACTCGAGCTCGAGACCTTTGCCTTTCGCAGGCAAGGGCTCTACCATCTGAACTACCCAAGCACGACTCACGCCCCGTCCTCACAGCTTTACTTCCGCCAGTACCTCGTCTCACTTGCCCGCGAAAGGCAAAGGTCCCGAGTTCGAGTCTCGGTCCGGCACACAGTTTTAATCTGCCAGGAAGTTTCATATCAGCGCACACTTCGCTGCAGAATGAAAATCTCATTCTGAAAACTGGGAGCTGATGACTTGTACCAATATTTCCGGTAATCCTACTATTTACTACGTCATTTATGTACTGTACCAAACCTGCCTAACCATAATTTTGATAGAGAGCAACTCTATGTTTGATAGATCAAGGATAAAGCAGTACACTAACTCTAGGTGATAGACAGCAGATAACATCGATCTAGTTTAAGCAACAGTCCCGGTATAATTTTACACAGGTGACGCGACTCGGGATTGTCAGGCAGCGATACGGACCACCTGCGAATCGTAGGAGTCCGCTTTATATCCTGCTGACACTTCCTCGTGTCCGGTATGCGGTCACAATGGATCACCCACAAATGATTGTTGAAAATGTCAATAATTGTGAGTCACGACGACCTCTAAAAGCGGCGGGTAAGTGTCGGTCGGCCGGGAGAATGTTGCGGTGACGGAACTGTGTGGCGATGTAGGCCGCTGGCTGGCGACCGTATGTGCGTGTACGTGGCGCGCTTTATTGCCCGATAAATTAGGCTGACAGGTAACGGGCGTTCATTTGTTTCGCGGGCGCGGGCGCATGCGCGCGCGAGAGAGACCGGACCGGCGGCGCGGCCTCATTGCGACCCGTAAACCAGTGGAGACAGGGTGTACGGTCTTGTTCTCACAGGAGAACTACACCAGGGGCTCTGACCCATAGGGTATAGGATGGAGTAGAGTGAGCTTTCAGGTTCTCAGAACAGAAATTTAGTCGCCGGTAATCACTGACTCCAAATGCCACGTGACACTGATGCGGCATCTGATTTTTATTTTTTTATGTTTTGTAAGCGCTTCAGGACCATATTTCCGTGCAGGCTCTCTAGGTAGGAGACCAGGCACCCACACTAAAAAGACTCCTGTACAACAAAAATGTCATCATCATCATCACGTTCCAAGGATTACATGTTGTATTCTCCCGTTTCCGGTCTGTATCATCCATCTGTCCATCTCTTAAGACGTCAACCTGGTTATCTCTTTCCATTCGGTAGATAACTAATTATCTTTTTTGGTAATCTGTTTTCTGTCATTATATCAACATGATCCTTCCATTTCATTCTATTCTCTTCTACCTTTTCATTAACCGAAAATATTTTTAAGTATTAATTTGCTGTTTCATTCCTTATGTTATACTCTTTATTACAGCCTCTTACATATCTCATGAATTTCATTTCTCCTGTTTGTGGACGTGGTTTTCCTTTTCTTGTTACTGTCCATGATTCGGTGCCATATACAATAGTAGGTACAGCCATATCCTTTTAGAATTTCATTTGTGTTCTTTTCTTGTTTTTCTTCCCAAAGTTCTTTCAATTGTTCCGCATATAGCTTGATATTTATTAACCTTCTTCACAATATCTGTGTCATAGTTAAATGTAATATCACATTCTAGATAACTGAAGTAGAATACTTGTTGTAAAATTTTCTAATTTATTATTATTTTCGATTTGACTGGATTCTTTCCTTTGAAAGCCATTATCTTTGTCTTGTTTGCAGATATAGTTAAGTTGTAATATATTGTGTTTTCGCTTAATCCGCATCTACATCTACATCATTACTCTGCAATTTATAATTAAGTGCCTGGCAGAGGGTTCATCTAACCATCTTTACGCTCCTTCTGTACCGTTCGAGTCTCAAATCTTTCCGTCCGAGTTCTGATTTCCTTATTTTATTGTTTATTATTACTTCTCAGTGTGTAGATGAGTGGCAACAAAATATCTTCACACACTGAGGAGAAATTTGCTAACTGAAATTTCATGAGAAGTTTGTGTCGCAGCCAAGAACTCCTTTGTTTTAATGACTGCCGCCCCAATTCGTGTATCATATTCGTGCACACTCGATCTTAATTCTTTGAACTTATTCGATGTCCTCTGTCAATCCTATCTTATGCTTATCCCACACCGCAGAGCAATACTCCAGAAGAGAGCGGACAAGTGTAGTGTAAGCCGTCTCTTTAGTAGACCTGTCACTTTTCTAAGTGTTCCGTCAATAAATCTCAGTTATTGGTTTGCTTTCCCCAAAACAATATCTCTGTGATCGTTCCAATTTAAGTTATTCGTAATCGTAATCCCTACGTATCTAGCTGAGTTTACAGCCTTTAGATTTGTGTGATTAATCGTGTAATTGAAATTTAGAGGATTCTTTTAGTGCTCATGCTGATGACGTCACACTTTTAATGAAGTAGAGTCAAATGCCACTTTTTGTACTATACAGAATGTTTGTACAAATCATTTTACAATTCGTTTTGATCATCTGATGACTTTACATGACGATAAATGACAGCTCTTTGTAAATTATCTTTTCTTCCTAAGTGTATTTAATCTTTCCACTTCATAACTAGGTCGTCAAGTCGTCAAATATATTAAATAAAGTAGGTCATAGACTGCACCCTTGTCGAACACCTTGATGTATTAAAATTTCACCTGACATTTTCGAAATTGAACTTGCCAAATTTTAAGTACGAAAATCTACATCACTTGACAAAAAAAAGCGACGCCCCGAGGAAGGAAGGAGGAAACGAATTGACACTTCCGGATTGAGTGGGTATGTCATGTACTCAAATTATGAAGAAGTTTGTAGCGTGAGTCCACTTACCAGTATGGCAGTTCTCCCCACCTGGCATGGATACATGCTCTCAGTGGGTTGGGAAGGGCGTCGTAGAGCTGTCGTATCCTCAACTGAGGTACAATGGCCAGCAACTGTTGTATCTGGTCCTTTATATCTTAGATACTGGTTCTGGAACAGAGTCCATTTCCGAACTAGTGGCATACATGTTCTATCGGGCGCGGATCTGTGGATCTTTCTGGCCACGGAAGTATCTGAACATGACGCACAGAGTTAATAGGGACATGTGTGGAAGAGCACTGTCGTGTGACAACTGACACCACGATACTGTGACGTGAGAGGTTCAAGAGTGCGATTAAAATTCAAGGTGAGGGATATCAATGATAAGATTCCCTGATGACATTGCTATCCTCACTGACAGTGAAGAAGAATTACAGGATTTGTTAAATGGAATAAACAATCTAATGAGAAGAGAAGATGAACTGAGATTAAATCAATGGGAGACGAAAGTAATGAGAAGCAGCAGAAATGAGAACAGCGAGAAACTTAATATGGAGTTGGTGAGTTGGTGATCACGCAGCATATTAAGTTAAGGAATCCTGCTACCTAGACAGCAAAATATCCCATAACGGACGGAGCAAAAAGGATATAAAAAGCAAACTAGCACTGGCAATAAGGGCATTCCTGGTCAAGAGAAATATATTAGTATCAGACATAGGCCTTAATCTGAGGAAGAAATTTCTGAGAATGTCCGTTTGGAGCAAGGCATTGTATGGTAGTGAAACATGGACTGAGGGAAAACCAGAACAAAAGAAAATCGAAGCATTTGAGATGTGGCGTTACAGAAGAATGTTGAATATGAAGAGGACTTATTAGGTAAGGAATGAAGAGGTTCTCTGCAGAATCGGCGAGGAAAGGAATATATGGAAAAAAATAAGACGACGGTACAAGGTGATAGAGCATATGTCAAGGAATAACTTCCATGGTCTAGATGGAGCCGTAGAGTGTAAAAAATGTAGAGGAAGACAGAGACTGAAATGCAACCTACAAATAATTGAGGACCTAGGTTGCCAGTACAACTCTGAGATGAAAAGGTTCACACAGGAGAGGAATTCGTGGTGGGGCCGCATTAAACCAGTCGAGACTGACGACTCAAAAGGTAACACTCCAGATCAAGTTAAAAGATCAGGGGTGACAGGTGTGTGTGCGGGCGGAGGATGTCCTCAAACATAGCTAGCCGTGACATGGAATCATGGAATAATTCCCAGTGACTCCCCATACCGTGACACGAGAAGAAACACCGCTTTGCCTCTCAAACACATTGGAAGAGGTTGGGGTTGGGTTGTTTGGGGAAGGAAACCAGACAGCGAGGTCATCGGTCTCATCGGATTAGGGAAGGATAGGGAAGGAAGTTGGCGGTGCCCTTTCAAAGGAACCATCCCGGCTTTTGCCTGGAGTGATATTTAGGGAAGTCACGGAATACCTAAATCAGTATTGCCGGACGCGGGATTGGACCATCGTCCTCCCGAATGCGAGTCCAGTGTCTGTCCACTGCGAAACGTTGGAAGAATGTGTCTCTCTTGACACTGCTGCCATACTCGCCGACAACAGTCATCCGACGTAGAACAGAACCACGTTTTATCGGTAAACACAATGCGACGCTGTTCATCAGCACCATGCTACTCTGTCACAACTCCAAACGCAGCTGTTTGTGTTAAGGACAGCCTACACATGGGATGGTAATTTCCTTGTTCGGATGCTACTGGTCTCCGACCAATGGTTCGAGATGACTTGCAATGTTGCAAGGAATCTACTACTTTTTCTCGATGGCAGGCACAGATGAAAAGGAGTTACGCTGTGCTTAGTGGACAATACGGCGATCCTAAGTTACGGTGGCCGATCGGGAACTGGACGACGAGTATGCCTGCCCTCATGCTCTTATGCAATCCAACATTGGACCACTGCCACACCCAAGAGCCCTGTACATCTGAATACTGCACATTCGACCAACCGGCCAGATCGAGAACCACAATGAGGCTCCGTTCGAACATTGTCAGGTGCTGGTAAAGCTGTTCACACAAGTGCGCGACGTCTTCGAGTCCTTCACAGTGATCATTCAACATCTGAAGCTGTTCGTGCCCCTTATAGACTCTACCAGGCGTGGTAATAACACTAAACACGAACACCACTAATGCACAATGGTGGCTGTTCTACGTATGAGAGAGAGCTGCACCTCTGATCATTTACGTACCCGCCGATCTATTTGTACGAAGTTATATTGACGCCTGACCCTGTCTTCTGGGCGCAGAACATTTTTTGTCAGGCATTCTGTGTGGTAGCATTGTATTGCGGAGTCCCTTGCAATCGTAAATGGCGAAATTATTCTCTATGGTTTTATTCTTCTGATTTTTACAGAGGACAGCCGATATAAATTGAGTCAGCGTACGTCTTTCAAAGGATGCGACAATCGTATCAAATTATCAATAGTTCCCGGACACTTTCTTGGCAGTCCAGTTAACAGAACTGCCAAGACTTTTCAAAAAATGATTGACGGAATTTTGTCAGTTTGAAATGAGTGCGATTTAGTGGGAAGCCGATTCCGTCCATAGCTCATTTCATCCGAATCAGGATCTCTAAAATTTATTATTTCCTGTCCCCAGATGATGTTCTTTGAGCTCTTGAAGCTGGGGGAAAAACATTTTTAAAATAACTTTATTCGTTAACAAGAGAATGCGAGGAAGCGTACAACGCATCTTAAAATGCATAGCTTCTGATAGATAACTTACTGAATCGTGAAGCCTTGATAAGGTCACACGATTACCGTTAATATTTTAGCAGGGAATTCAAAAGTCAAATAAGAAAATGCGTTTTTTTTTTCAAATTTTTTATCGCGAATGTGACAGAACTTTCTCATGAAATTTCAGTCACCAACTTTCTCCTCCGATTGTGAAAATATATTCTGTTGGCGCCCACCTACACAGAAAGAACTGATCATCATGATAAAATAAGAGATGTCAGAGTTCGCTCAGAAAGATTTTAAGTTCTCGTTTCTTCCCGCTAGCCATTCGAGAGTGGAACGGTAGAGGAATAGCTTGAAAGTGGTTCGACGAACCCTCTGCCATTCACTTAATTATGAATTGAAGAGTAATCGTGTAAATGTAGCTAGATGACGATAAAATATTTTTTTAAAAAATAATTGCTTCTGCAACGTAGACTTACATGGACGTGAAATGTGGACGATAAGCATTAAAGACAAGAAGACAATCGAAGTTTTGAAAATATTGTGTTAGAGGAAAATGCTGAAGACTACATGGGCAGATCGAATAACTAATGAAATCTTCTGAGGCGAGCTGGTGAGGGAGAAAGCTATATGTCACAACTTGACAAAGAGGCTTCAAAGAATAGTTAAGCTGACAGTGGAGGGAAGTTGGTGGGCGGGGGAAGAGAGAAGAGTGAAAATTGCAGAGAAAGACCAGGCTCCAGTGTAGTAACCAGATTCAAAGGAATGTAGGTTGCGGTAGTTAAGCAGAGGTGAAGAGATTCACACTAGGGTGGAGAACTGTCTCACGACGCTATACGGACTGAAAACTACAACAACGACGACGTTGCCTCTGTTCATCTTATAGCAGTAACGTTTTTGTGTGGTTTCAAATAGGCAGTAGTTTCGGGCCAAAGCTAAAACCACAGGAACTGGATATCACAAGTAAAACAAAACAACGTTCATGAAAGCCTAGATCGTGAGATCTCTAAACCATTTTATGCGAAGTGACCGTAGTTAGTTTCATTATCCAAGCTCGTACAGCTGGGGATTCCTGCACTTCCAATAACTATTAACGTTCATTTTGCCTTTCTTCTGCTACTGAAGCACGTCTCTTGGCGTTTCTGCAGCATCGGAAGTGACTGTCACTTCGGGTATGATTTACACGTGTCGATCTCCCAGTTCCAAGAAAGTTATTTCAACCACAGATGTATGCGAACAGTTAACACACTATTCCGCTTCAAAAATACTACCTCTCTCAGCCAATAGACGGTGATAATACTTTAGAGAGACCAAATGAATCGCTTCCTTTTTTACTTGTTATAAGACGTAGCGGAATCCACAGATTGGTCCCTCAGTTTCCTTAATGCCCCATTCACAGTGTAAATCACGTGACATGTGTGTAGGACCAGACGTTGTGACAGTCACTTGTAGGGTGTGGGCATAATTAAGCTAATTAAGGGACTCTACAGTGTACATTATGGAGTATCTTGTCTCGATGACTAGTACAGCACTTAGGTCCATTTACATTTAACTGTGTTTCTGATGTATTTACTGCCACGCTGTTTCGATCAACATCTGTAACGCAGCAGGTCCGTTAGGTCAGTTGTTAACTGTCTATATCGCACGCATTTCTAGTTGAGGACAAACAAGTATCGGTACAATATGCGGACCACCCAAGGATTTACATAAGCAGCATACCAAAGAAGGTTTCGACAATCGGGGCAGCCAATGGTCGGAGCTTATCGTTTCGAAATATAGGTTTATCAATGTGCTGAAGCGCTTCTCATTCTGTAAGGATCCAGACGTAGAAACTTCTTTTTCAACACAAGCCGTACACAATACACGAAGCTACTGACGATCTTCAACTCACATCGTTTGCAGTGTCAACCATTAAATAAGGCATTTGTGCAAGGAATTAGAATCCGCTCAATACATGTATATCTATCAACGAAAAGAAAATATAGGAGAGATTCTTCCCCCATAGTGACTTGCTCCTTATGCTATATTGCCTACAATCGTATGCCTGTTGTGATATATTTAGGGTCATGGGTCTTGAGACAGTCAGGTGAACGAACGATGGTTACGGCGCAAGGGGACGCTATGGGTTGAAAATACGATCACGGGTGATGCGAATTAATTGCCGATGCTTTCAATACCAAGCGTACCTTCAGAGAACATGAAAAATCCACAGCCACCCTTTTCATTCCTTACTCTCCTGACACTACTGTCCAGTGATAAAGTCGGGAATTACGTCATGGTCAGTCAGACGTAGCACTCTTTACAGCTTCTTATGTGGCCTGCCTGCCAGCAGAGCTTATATACATTAACATCAATCTAGATGCACGTCTACTGCTGTATTCTGCAAGCCACCATACGGTGAGTTGCGCAGAATCAGATGGTTGCGTTCACGCATGAGGCTTGGAGACACCAAATGGTTTTCAGATAAAACTGTGTGATGGTATGAAAGAGATTTAGTTAGCCGGCCAGAAAGCCGAGAGCGCTGTCGCACCGCTTCCGGGACACGGGCAAGCGAGGCAGTCCCGCATCGCATCCGCCCACGGATTAACGACGGGGAATGGTGAACTGGCCAGCCTGCGTACAGTTTTAGGCAGTTTTCTACACCCATGTAGGTAAACGAAGGGATGGCACCAGCTTTTCGCCACAGTTACACTTAGAGTGGGTGGCCACATCTGAACATGAGGTCTACAGTAGACGCAGACAGATGAGGTACACATATTACTTCCATGGGAGAGGGGGGAAGGTGCTGTGGTGTCAGGGCGGGCGAGAACGGCGGTTCGGAAACAGCCAGTGCATGGTTATTCGGTTTCTTTCCACGCAAGTGATTGTTAAAGCCGCTCAAAATAACGGTTTTCTGAAATAACTGATTTTCAGTTTCCTGTAATTTTCTGTCGTGAACATAGAAATCGAACAAAGATCGAAAAATTTTGATTTACTTAGTTTCAAGAGACATAGTATAGAAATATTAAATGAAATAGGCAAATAAAAGGAAACTAAGTCCATCCAACATTCGCTGATTTTCTCGAAATGTGATAAGTGAATGAACATTACAAAAAATCGCCATAAGTTTCATACTGATTCTAATTTTTTTGAAACTTTGTTCAAAAATCGTGTTGTAATCGGGATCATACCACTGTTTGGGCATTAGCAAAGATGAGTGCTGAAGGGTGGAAACTGAAGTTTTTCGTGTAACCTTGTCCGTTTTCAAGGGATACAAACAGATAAAAGCATATTACGTGGACACAGGCAGCAAATCAGCTACTTTCTGTTTTTATGCTATGAATCGTTTGTTAAGTTTTTAATTCATTGCTGTTACCATAATTTCCTTCCTCTTTTATTATTTCATAGGAATGACAGACAAGTTTTTAATCTTTTAAAGCAAATGGAGCATTATACTTCATTGCTATGTCACTTAGTAAAAATATTTCCAAACTAGGGTTGGTGCCATTCTGCAATGGAGTGGACGTCCGGCGATGACAGCGAGCGACTACTGTATAGAACAGTTGTGGGGAGGGGGGGGGAGGGGGGGGGTCTTGCACACAGCATGTACACACATACGTTAATCCCCGACACAAGGGGCAACAGGGACTTTATTGCCTCAGCAGCGGTGTACCAATTCTTATGCCACATGTTTGTTGCTCGTTTCTGTAGGCGTTGTTGTTGAAATAGCGCCGACAGGTTTTCCCATTTTCTAAACTAACGCAATATTTAAAACCAACCATAATTTTATGAATAAATATCACTCTTTTTAAAAAAAGATTTATTTAAAAACGATAAGCTATGAATAATTGATACTTTGGTTGTTTTACTCGGTTATTAGTAAAACGCAAAAAAACACCTGTTGTAACCGAGACCATACAAATATCAAAAAATACCGGTTATTCAGAACTAAAATACCGGTATCCGTCATAACCGGTCAGTTTTTCCATCCCTATTGGGAAGGGGTGGTGACAGGAAGGACATCCGGCCGCCCTCTGCCAATAATATTACCAAATATATACTCAAATTCCGACACAGCGTGGATTCATGATATGAGCTGGAAAAAGAAAAAGAAGAAATGCAGATTAAAACTGTAGAAATTGCAGAAAGGTAGGAAATTCAGGAGCCGGACCTGTATAAGTTGAAACAACCAGTTTGTCGAGAGTTTCAAAAGGAGCATTCGACAACGATTACCAGAAATAGGTGGAAGGAGTACAGCAGAAGACGACTCGTTAGGCGAGTCTCCCACACAACAGCACAATCGGGAAACTTTCTCGTGATGGTCTCCAATTTGTCTCTGAAGTGGTCTGCCAGTAACACTCCCTGACTGTAGGACGCGCACCGAGTTGGTGACACTTTGATCTCAGCTCCAAACTGTGATGGCTTTGGTTACACAGCATGAAGCTGCAGTGGATGGGTATCACAGTTGTGGGCCGGTCGTGAGTATCCAAGAGACGTCCAGCACGTCTGTCTGCCGATTGGTCGGCATCGTTGGGCAGCCCAGTTACTCCTCGCACTGATGTTTACCTCTCACCAGTGGTCGAGTAGGAGGCCACATCGGGGCGTGACAAGCAGCGAAACACTTCCCAGGGAGCTGCACGTAAGATCTCGCCGGTCAACCTGACAAACAGGATCCAAGCGCTGTCTGTGTCTGACACTGTCCCTCAGCCAGATGCAGTCACTCGTCCTGTTTCAGAGAAAATCTCTCAGCCTTCAACATCCGGCCAGTCACAGAGGGTGGAATTGCTGGTTAGTTGGCCCATTAGGAACATGGCTGCCAAAGAAGGGAAGAAATCCAAACCTCTGTGTGCATTCTGTGTGAAGTCATTCCAGACATGGAACAGGTCCTTTCGGATGCCATGAAGAGCACAAGATGCAGCCAGCTGCCAGTGGTGGCACACGTCAGCACCAGGGATGTGTGTCGCTTTGAATCAGAAGATATTCTCTCTGATATCGAGCGGCCAACAGAACTAGTAAAGGCTGCCAGTCTTGCTTGTGAGATGAATGGAGAGCTCACCATTTGCAGCATAGTCGACAGAACCAACATCGGACCTCTAGCCCGGAGCCGAGTGGAGGGTCTGAATCAGAGGCTCAGACGGTTCTGCGATCATGTTGGCTACAGATTCCTAGACTTGCACTATAGGGTGGTTGGGTTTCGTGTTTCGCTGAGTACGTCAGGAGTCTACTACACGCAGGAGGCAGGTACACGGGTAGCAGGGTTGTGTGACGTGGACTGGGCGTCGTTTTAGGGAAGAGGACCTCGGGGAAACACAAAAAGGGCTTCAATCTCAAAAGGTGCAGGCAGGTCGAACACAGGAAGAACGTAGATCCAGGAACCATCAGTAGAACAGTTGTAAACTGTCGTAGCTGTGTTGGGAAGGTACAAGTGCTCCAAATGTTAATAGAAAGCACCGATTCTCAAATCGTTGTAGACCCTGAAAGTTGGCTAAAGCCGGAGATAAGTTCAGCAGAAAATTTTGCGAAGAATCTAATGGTGTTCAGAAAGGATAGGCTCAACACAGCTTGGGATGTCATGTTTGTCGCTGTTAGAAGCACTTTATCTTGTAGCGAAATTTAAATAGTTCCTGTGAGTTAGTATGGGTAGAGTTCATTCTTGGCAAGTAGATAGTTCTTGTGAGTCAGTATGGGCAGAGGTCAATCTTGGCAACCGGAATAAAATAATAATTGGATCCTTTTACCAAACTCCAAACTCAAATCATATAATTGCTGAAAGGTTCAAAGAAAACTTGAGTAGGAGTTAGTGAACACAGAGCTGTCATAGCGAGATGATGATGATGATGATGATGATGATGATGATGATGATGCCCGCATCTCGTGGTCGTGCGGTAGCGTTCTCGCTTCCCACGCCCGGGTTCCCGGGTTCGATTCCCGGCGGGGTCAGAGATTTTCTCTGCCTCGTGATGGCTGGGTGTTGTGTGCTGTCCTTAGGTTAGTTAGGTTTAAGTAGTTCTCAGTTCTAGGGGACTTATGACCACAGCAGTTGAGTCCCATAGTGCTCAAAGCCATTTGATGATGATGATGAT
Source organism: Schistocerca cancellata (assembly GCF_023864275.1). NCBI lineage: Eukaryota > Metazoa > Arthropoda > Insecta > Orthoptera > Acrididae > Schistocerca > Schistocerca cancellata. Next base: position 380,368,429 of record NC_064634.1, on the reverse strand, counting down.
GATGATGATGATGATGTAGTTTGGTTTGTGGGGCGCTCAACTTCGCGGTCATCAGCGCCCGTAAAAAGTCCCAGTTATTACACAGTCCAATTTTTTTCACACAGTCCAATCAATCCACTGTCACAAATGATGACAACACGAACTCCCAGTCCGCGGGCAGAGAAAAATCCCAAACACGGCCGGGAATGGAATCCGGGATCCTGTAATCCAGAGGCAGCAACGCTAGCCATTAGACAACGAGCTGCGGAATTGTCATAGTGAGACTGAATATTGTAACGCCCAAATGCTCCAAAAAATAAACGATTAATATACCTATTCAAAAAAAGCAGATAAAATTTCATTTTACGCCCTCCTGAGAGACAATCGCGCACGCCTTCCCAATTAACAATGTAAGTGTAGACACGATGTGGCTTGAAGTCAAAGAAATAGTATCGACAGCAGTTGAGAGATTCATACCATATAAATTAATAAACGATGGAGTTCATCTCCCTTGGTACACAAAACGCGTCAGTACAGTGAACACTGTTGCAGAAACAACGAAAAAGCATGCCAATCTTAAACGAACGCAGAATCTCCAAGATTGGCAATCGTTTACAGAAGCTCGAAATTTATCGCGGACTTCAATGCGAGATGTTTATAACAGTTTCCACGACGAAACTTTGTCTCGAAATCTGGCAGAAAATCCAAAGAGATTCTGGTCGTATGTAAAATATGCTAGCGGCAAGACACAATCAATGCCTTCTCTGCGCGATAGCAATTTAAATACTATCGACGAATTTTGCTGCCAAAGCATAGTTACTAAACACAGTCTTCCGAAATTCCTTCACAACAGAAGACGAAATAAATATTCCAGAATTCGAATCAAGAAAAGCTGCCAACGTGAGTAACTTAGAAATGATATCCTTGGAGTATTGAAACAACTTAAAACACTTAATAAAAGCGTGTCCTCCGGTCCAGGCTGTAAACCAATTAGGTTCCTTTCAGAGTATGATGATGCAAACAGTCATGCATAACCGCTCGTTCGACGAATGATCCGTACCCAAAGACTGGAAAGTTGCACAGATCGCACCAATATTCAAGAAAGGTAGTAGGATTAATCCACTAAATTACAGGCCCATATCATTAACGTTGATATGCAGCAGGAAAATGGAACATATATTGTGTTCGAACATTATGAATGACTCGAAGACAATATTCTATTGACATACAGTCAACACGGATTTAAAAAACATCGTTCTTACTCACAGGAAGAGTTGAATGTTATTGACATGGGGTTTTAAATTTAGTCTTTATTTCTAGATTTCCAGTGGGCTTTTGACACTGTACTACACAAGCGGCTTGTAGTGAAATTGCTTGCTTATGGAATATGGTCTTAGTTATGTGTCTGAATTTGTAGTTTCCTGTCAGAGAGGTCACAGTTCGGAATAACTGACGGAAAGTCATCGAATAAAACAGAAGTGACTTCTGGCATTCCCCAAGGTAGTGTTACAGGCTCTCTGCTGTTCATTATCTATATAAACCATGTAGGAGACAATCTGAGCAGCCGTCTTAGGTTGTTTGCAGACGATGCTGTCGTTTATCGTCTATTAAAGTCATCAGAAGATCAAAACAAACTGCAAAACGATTTCGAAAAGATATCTGTATGGTGCGAAAATTGGCAACTGATCCTAAATAAGGAAAAGTGTGAAGTCATCCACCTAAGTGCTGAAAGGAATCCGCTAAACTTCGGTTACCGATAAATAAGTCAAATATAAAGGCGGTAAATTCAACTAAATGCCTAGGTATTACATTTACGAACAACTTAAATTGGAAAGGACACACAGAAAATGTTTTGGGGAAAGCGAAGCAAAGAGTGCGTTTTACTGGCAGGACACTTACAAAATGTAACAGATCTACAAAAGAGACTGCCTACACTACGCTAGTCCGTCCTCTTGTGGAGTACTGCTGCGTGGTCTAGAACCCTTACCAGATGGGATTAACAGTGTACATCAACAAAGTTCAAAGGGTAGAAACACCTTTTGTCTTATCGCGACATAGGAGAGAGAGTGTCGCTGACGTGATACAGGATTTGGGGTGGACAAACCAAAGGCGTTTTTTGTTGCGATGGAATCTTCTCACAAATTTTCAATACCAACTTTGTCCTCCGAATGCGAAAATATTTTGTTGACATCGACCTATATAGGGAGAAACAATCATCATAATAAAATAACGGAAATCAGAGGACGCACGGAAAGATATAGATGTTCGTTTTTTCCGCGCGCTATTTGAGATTGGAATAATAGAGAATTATTGTAAAGGTCGTTAGATGAACCCTCTGCCGGGCACTTAAGTGTGATATGCGGAGTATCTATTTAGATGTAGCCTCCTCCATACCTCGGACAAGAGCTACCGGTAAACACACCTGGTGTGCACTGGCCGTCTTTGTCAATTTGTTTGCTATTTTCCTGAGGGGCTCCACAACCTACCTATGATCCACAGATCTACCGTAGTCAATTATCTAGGCTTGGGGCAATGACAGATTTTCCAGGCCAACAGTTGATGCATCCTGTGCTGACTCAGATGGACTCCTATAATCACCATTGGGTAGTACCTGTTGCTAAGGCGTAGGGGGCAGCGATGGTACCAGTTCCCTCTTTTACCTTCCACCAAGAGATATACGAGCCCACGACCATCCACCATTCACCTCTTCGAGTAATGACAAGCTGTTCAGTTGCTGCGCATCAGAAAACCCAGTGCTATTGGGGTAGCCAGCGGTACCAGAGACCTCAAAATCACCGCTGTTCAGGGTTGCAACAGGAAGCCTGTCACCAGCGCAGCTTCTAGCTGTTTCCAGATAGCGGCTATTTCATCGTGTTTGGTTTGGCACAGCTGCTTTAAGTATCTGTAACAACAAAACACGTAACATAATTTTCTTTAAGTTTCTATGGCAACACCTGAATTTGGGTCCCAGTCAAGGGTGTGGCCGCGTTTTGCATTCCGTGGTTGTAAGATGCAACAGTGCTGCCAGCTATGAGGGATCTTCTTTCGTTGACAGAAGTTTAAATATAACTCAGGCAGTTTCTCAGATAGAGACGTTGGGAGCCTCAGCGTTACCTGACGCTGTGGCCGAGCGGTTCTAGGCGCTTCAGTCCGGAACCGCGCTGCTGCCACGGTCGCAGGTTCGAATTCTGCCTCGGGCATGGATGTGTGTGATGTCCTTAGGTTAGTTAGGTTTAAGTAGTGTTAAGTGTAGGGGACTAATCACCTCAGATGTTAAGTCCCATAGCGCTCAGAGCCATTTGAACCATTTGAGCCTGAGCAGTTACATTTAACTGCTTTGGTTTTTCACAGCCACAGTGCATGCGCCATTTTCTCCCTTTCCGTCTCCTTCCGTGTTTTCCATCGATTCTTTGCCTCACCAAATTGTCTGGAACTGATTGTCTATCCTCAGCACTAATATTTAATCAGCTATGTCCCACACTAAACGCTATCGCAGAACGTTCGGAACATTATGGGAAGCGCCCTCCATCCTGATCGGGCTAACGCACAAAACGGTGAGAATATGGCACTATATCCCTCAAGGGGCATTCAACAACCCTATCACTCAGTGCCAAGCCGAATAATTGTTTGCGTAAGGACCAGAGGTTGAGCAACGTGTTATTGATTTACTCAATTTATGAAGCTCTTTCTCCTGAATAAATCATCCAATTTTTCTGTAATTTTAATAATTTGTTTGTCTGTAGATGCAGGTCACACCTACCGATTCCCGTCCCATTTAGATAATTTCTTCGTGGTGGGGTGGGTCGTTTTTTGCCGTAGAGTGTATATACAGGGTGTAACCAGTTTAATTACAGTTATTTCTGTTTGTGACAAGGTATACTAAACAACATTACATCAGTATTACGTCATTTTCAGAATAATAATTATAGCTATTACAGGTCACGAGGTCACATTAGAGAGAGAGAGAGAGAATTTTTCATGCTGGTGCGCAGGTTCTTCTAGGTCAATTTTTTAAATTAATCTGCATATAATATGACAAATTACATGTCGACGTTGGAAAAAGCTTTTCTTAACTTGCTGTTTATGCCGTTGCTACAGCTTTAAACAGTCATATGTTGTATAACCAATGCCTGAGATGTCGTTCAACGTAAGTAATTACTTAAATTAATTTTTTATTATTTTTGGTTCTTTCAGCATTGCTATATCATTTTTCCTTTATTTTTAACAATTGTATAATGTTTGAATATTAGAGATTATCTTATACCTCAGATATTTCGCTAACGACGGAGGTCCACATATTATCTTTGATCTTATGACTTAAAAAAGGGCCGTTTACCCTTAGCGGTTTTACGATATTCAACGAAAATTGGTTAATTTGACAAAATACATTCTGCATACGTCATAACTTCTTCACTTCCGTGAATAAAATATTTATTTTAATCTTTGAAGATTTAAAGACAATTACGAATGTGTTGCTGTCGTGATCCACGTTAAATCATATGACAAACATCCATATCGAAGGAGAAGCAAAACTCGACAAACTAGTACAATATTTTTACTACAAGTCATTCTCAATATTTTTTTCTTTTTTTCACAGTCACAGTGTTTAAATAATAATCGCAGGGATTGAGGACGAAACGGCGGTATCTTCTCGCGGTAACTGGCCGTCGGCGAAATGTTTTCTCGGACCGGCGCGGCGATGGGCCGTTCCAAATCAAGTACACGGAGGCGCATTGCTCCGATCTAAGCTCGTTCGACACAAAACAGAAACAAAATAACCATTTTGTAATGATATTCAAATTATAAAAGCTGTTTAAAAAATACTTCTGCAAAATGCCCGAAAATCCTTAATTTGAGTTATTAATGAAAGTTGAGCTTCAACGGTTTTCCAGGTACAGCCCAAATCTTCATACATTTGACTCAATGTTCTAGATGGAGTTATGTTGCCAGGGAGACTTGTTTATATTCGTCTTCCGACTGTCTTCAACATGTCTGTCAAACATGACAGAATATTCATCTAGTTAGCGTGTAGAATTGCGCGAATGCTGATGGAGGCGAAGCTGTATCACACAACGTTTCCAAACCGAGACAATCGAGTCATCCAACCTTCGCTGCTGTGTATCGTAGCGTAGCAAAGACGAGATCCGTAGCATCACGAACTATGGATCAAGGAAGACCACATGTTGCTCGTACGCCCTACCAGGAAGAGCACGTACTACGGGCTGCCAGAGAAGAGGCACACGGAGCAAAGTGGCACAGTGGTTAGCACACTGGACACGCATTCGGTAGGACGACGGTTCAAATTGACATCCGGCCATCCAGATTTAGGTTTTCGATGATTTCCCTAAATCGCACCCGGCAAATGGCGGAAGGGTTCCTTTGAAAGAGCACAGTGCCAGGACAATAGGCTTGGCATGTGGCGCATCGCAAAGTTCAGAATCTAGGCTACTTCACGAGCAGTTCATGTACCCCTATCATCTTCAACGTTTGCAGGGCCTTATGTCTGACATCATCCAACACGGGAGAACTTCTGCCGACGGTTTGTTTCACAAACTGCCAATCCATTGTTTGTCTGTTCAGTTTTGTTTGAAAGAGATGTAATAACAAATTTCCACAATTAACACGTATGGGCCGTTCGCAATCCTCATGCTACAATACAGGCAAAACATCTGCATTACTTTAAGATTACAGTGTGGGTTGGAGTTGCAGGTATCTAGGAGACCCGTACGTTCTCCCAGCATGTATTACAGATTCTGTCTACAGCGACTTTACGTGCAGGGCCAAATCATCTAGTTGGACTTGGACCGAGGCCTACGAGAAAAACAGGCCGCGCCGCTTACGCCACGAAGGCAGTCCTGCGCTCCCTCAAAACAGCAGACAAACTGCGTCTGTACAACTGTTAACTCGTAACTAGGCGTGTCCGTACAAACGAAAACTGAATCTTCTGCTGGAATCCGCTATTATGGAATCTTAATGTTATTAGTCCTATAATGGTGAGAAGTCCATGGGCCTACTTATAATTTGTTACGACTGTACTGGCGTACAATAAAATAAAATCATACTAAAATGATTATCAGTTTGCTACGGTCGCAGGCTCGAATCCTGCCTCGGGCATGGAGGTGTGTGATGTCCTTACGTTAGTTAGGTTTAAGTAGTTCTAAGTGTAGGGGACTGATGACCTCAGACGTTAAGTCCCGTAGTGCTTAGAGCCACCTGAACCATCTGATTATGTTGCATAAGGCACCACTTCCAGCATGTAATGAGTACTGTTAAGCAGAAGAGACAAAATGCTATAAACAAGCCGATATACCATTTATAACGAGTATTGATCTTAAATTAAATTTTGCTGTAGTACTGTTAATAAGTAAGACTTCATAATAGCAGATTCCAGTGGAAGATGCAATTATCGTTAGTACTTACACGCCACATGTTTAGAAACGCATTTTGTCTGCTGAGCTGAGCGAGCGGGCTACTTCAGGACTACCTTCGTGACGTACGTGCCGCCGCCTGTCTTTCTCGTGGGCCTCGCTCCAAGTCCAACTAGATGATGTGGCCCTGCACATGAGAAGTAACATATGATTTGTGCATGATGGTGCTCCAGCACATTTCAGTCTCAGTGTTCGAGATGCACTGGCTGGTATTTACGTTATAGAGCTGCACTTTACTGGCTTGGATGTGTGTGATGTCCTTAGGGTAGTTAGGTTTAAGTAGTTCTAGGGGACTGATGACCTCAGATGTTAAGTCCCATAGTGCTCAGAGCCATTTGAACTATTTTTGATGTACACTAAAGACTACAACTGAAACATTTCGACACAAGCCTGGAGATGGTCCATTTCCTGACAGGCCACGGGCCGTATCCGCTACATGGGACTAACTAACGACGAAGTATGCGTATGTGGAGAAACTGGGACACCAGAACATGTCACACTGCTGTGCGACACGCTAACACAAGTGAGACCTATACAGAACGACAATGACATCGCCAGAATAACACGTAATCCCGATGACTGGAACACAACAAATAGCGTAGCCGATATTGTATCGAACACTCTGCACGAGCAATACAAGCGCCAAACCCCATATGGAAGGAGGCGTAGACAAGCACAAACAACACAACAAGCCACCTGGGAGGACATAAGCACGACCACAGATTCCGAAACCGAGGAAGGAACACTAAATGAAAATGACTCAGAAGGGATGAACACGTAAGGGACCAAAATCAACAATGCATGACACTGCATGCCACCACACAGTCACAAACAACACAACAATCATAAAACAAATAAACACCGGTACCACATACTAAGACTGTAGTAATAAGGTAATGTCGCTTGGGAGGGGAAGGCTCTAACTTTTATTCCGAGGCTCCTCCTCCCCAATGACATACTACATAGTGTTTAAAGTATACTGCGCACAAGCATTTATGTATTGCTCGTCTTCTTGTGTGCAGGCAGATGTATATTCTCTTCTCTATTCAAAGCTGCAATCAATGAATTTTATATGTCAGAAATGTATTAAGTTATTTAAAGAACAATGCATTCAAGTAGCAATGAACTATATTCTATTTCTAACAACAAGTTACAGACATTAGTGTATTTCTCATGTAAAGCTAAAATTCAGATATTCCATGTATGAAGTGCTCAATCAGCATTTAATCTGTATAATCTGTGTAAAAATACATTAGCACAAACCATTTTAGATGAGAATAGCTTGAGGTTGTACCGAGACCTCATCTGAAATAGGTAGAAACAGGCCATTATTAACCAACGTGCTACTTATACTGTATTAGACACCCAAATACAGCACAACACTTCACTCTACATACTGCAAATTCGCCGGCCGCGGTGGCCGTGCGGTTCTAGGCGCTTCACTCCGGCACCGCCTGACTGCCACGGTCGCAGGTTCGAATCCTGCCTCGGGCATGGATGTGTGTGATGTAGTTCTAAGGGACTGATGACCTACGATGTTAAGTCCCATAGTGCTCAGAGCCATTTTTGAACTGCAAATTATTTTCACCACGCTCATTGTGTTACGTTTTCTTTTTTTATTTTTATATGATATTTGCATTGTATAAATTATATTCTCATCAACTAGGTAGTTACAAACTATATGGAACCATTTTAACAACTGTTAACCATTCAATTCGCTGTAACCCCAGAGAAATCTTTCTATATTATGTTCTTTATATTATTAAAAAAAGCATTAACAACTGTATACCAAAAGATTGTAACAATGAGAAGTCTTTGCTGTTAGATTCAGAAGCATCCGACCCACTTTACATTTCAAGGCGGTGGCTTACGTCGCACTGTTAATGAAATATCATGTTAGATGGATAGGTAGAGGAGGGCCAGTTTCATGGTCTGCACGTTTCCCCGACCTCAGTCCTTTGGATTGTAATCTCTGGGGACACCTTAAATAATTGGCCTACGCAGCCGACCAGCGGCTTGCAGGACTTCTTCATCGACGTGTCATGGAAGCCTGCGAAACCATTCGAAATCGTCAGGGAGTATTTGATAGGGTGCGACAGTCCATGATTCGAAGAGTGCATGTGTGTTTGGAAACAAGAGAAGGACATTTAGAGCATTTATTATGAGTTTGTGTGTAGATGAACTCCAGTAACATCAATTGTGAGCTTACGTTAATAATTCGGAAATGAAGATTTTTTAAGCATATTTTTATATAAAATATTTTGCTTTTTTTAGTGTAAGGATCCTGTCCGCAAAGCTTGTAAAAGTAGTTTTGAAACACCCTGTGAATTCCAAAAAAATTATGTAAACCAAACTTTAGCTTACGGCACACAGGTGGCAAAGACAATAGTCACTATACAGTACTTTTTCGCTCTTTCATGCGGTATCAAGTAAAAATCTAATACGAGGATACGACGGTCAAGTTCTCGAGCTGCCTCGTGAATCTCTGTTATGGCACCTATAATGGTTTTTCGTTACGTACTGTCGCTAAAATTACCGAGCATGGCAGTGAAATGATTAAAGCATTGAGTTTGCATTCTGGAGAATTTGATTCAAATTCCCATTAAACATCTTGATTAATGTTTGCTACTGTTCTTTAAAAAAACAGGACGGATACTTTGAATAGATCCTGACCAACTCCTTCACCCGTCGGTCTCCAGGTGAAAAATCTTAATTACTAAATTGCAGTACAATATTTCGTCATGGTAGCTGTCTCTGAGGTAATGATCAAATTCTGATGTGAAAAATAAATAAAAAAATCATCAAATAAATCGTTGGTTAAAATGTTATGGATATGACTCTTAGCTAACGGCGAGTGAAGTGGGCCAGTAAATGGGATAACCCTAAACAAACTTTCATGCGGTGTGGGGCCTAGTGGTCTAGTGCTGAAGCGCATGCCTGGAGACCCGAAGGTCGTGAAATCGAATCCCGGTCAGGCCACGGAATAATACAGTGTTCCTTTAACGTAGCCTTCCTGCTAAAGTGAAGATTCGCGAGGATAGGTACGTGGTTCGAATTCCACGTTAAAATTTACGTTCGGTAGGATTTCTGGCGTAATCTGAAGACACACAAGTATACGAAGTGGCGTCCAATTGAAAGACTGGTACCAGTCCGTTAGCTACACGGAATTCTTATATATCGTTACTGTCATACGGCAAGTCTCTGTTGTTGCGATAGCCTTTGTAGACGGGGATTTAGGTTACGAGATGTGTATTTGAATATGCTTATCATTTGACGAACAGTTCAAATCATGTGGGGCTTCTTTTTTAAAAATTAGTATTTCTCATTCGACAGCCAGACCATCAGACACAGAGTCTAGAATTTGAATGTTTAAATATTGCCTTTTCCGCAACTGTAACAGAATTGTGAAAACCCGTAAACCATCAAGGGGCGTACTGGTTGCAGTAGAGTAGTCAACAGCGGCTTTTATTCCGTTCTGGAGCTTCAGGATTGAACAATATGTTCTACATTATTTAGTATGTTATTCAAATTAGCTTTGTTGGAAATGACCTCTCTTACTGGAGTACTTTGTTAGTGAATAGACGGTTCCAGTACTTAATGTCGAAGAGCCAATACTATAAAAATTCGCTGTCTTAGGCTTTCAGAATTGCTTAGAACGTAATTTTAACGGTGGATTGAAAGTTTCTACTGGATAAGACCTCGAAAACAGGTCTTTAACTTTCTAGATGAAACTTGTTTCACTGACTGTTAGACCCTGACATTCACTACATCTGAATTACTTTTTACATGTGGTATTGTAGACCGGCGATGCAAATGTCATATTCTGGTGTAGCTACAAGGTTTCATGTAATTCCAAAACGGATGTCTGAAAATATAAAGGAACATGTTTAGAAATGAAATCTTTTCGAAGAAAGAATTGAAATAACGAAAGCTGGGAAACCAATTTTCTGGTAACTATAGAAGACGGGTTGTGGATTTAAAGCGATCTATAAAAGGGTCCTGAGAAGAGAAAGTGATTTCTTGAAAGACACATGACTCAAAATTTTTCGGAATCACTGCTCTAAATCGCCCACTTCATTGGAAAAATGAATCTGATATCGACTGTCTATGGCGAGATCCAGCGTCATAACTGCCATTGATGCAAGATTACTTGAGATCAGTTTTCTGTTCGCATTATCCTGTTTTATAACTGCTGGTAAAAACAAAAAAAATTTAGTTAAATACAAGCTACTTCGCAAGGTCAATTGGAGGACTGTATTGCAGCGAAACACGCTGCAATATGTAAGTTACAACAGCGATCTCTTTCACATTTAATCCTCGCTTGGTCAACCGCAAAATTTAAATCACGTTAACTTTATACTGTTGAGGGAAGGAGCTCTTACTTCATTCACTTTCATACTTTATCACGGTGAGATCAGACTCGAAATCTGAATTACGTTACCCGGTTGCCGAATAACGTTCTCATCGATGGAATGATAAGGTCCGACGTATCGAAATTCATTGAACATTCCACTTGCACGATGAGGAGATAATCAAGTAAGCTCGCACCTGCGAGCTGAGACCTGCTGACCCATTTCAAACTATTGAATGCAGAAAGAGAAAGTTACGGAATCAGTCTAAAAATTCTTTCAATATAAAAAAACCAATATCAGAACCTTAGACGGTATTGTTTCAAGAAAACAAACCTTCGGGACGACGCTTGCAGTTAACGCCATCATGGAGAATTTCTCGTCGGAAAGTATGTCACTCTTTACTTGCCATACCTCCTTTGCAAATCCCAGAATGTCTGAAAGCTCATGTCAGCCTTCGTTTTTGGTTAAATCCCTCAGTTCTGACGCTTATAGAAATTGTTAAAATCATTGTTAAAATTTATGCTGGGCCACCTTTTACAATACAAAAGCGCGAAAATCGACGCGTTTCGAAGGCGTAAGCTTTTATCACCAGAATTATTTTTCAAGAGTCTTATGGAAGTGATAAAAATACTAAAAAATTCTTCGCCACTTCCCATGTAACAGTAACTTCCTCAAATGTGCGTAAACACAATCCGTGGAGGAAAGAAAATAAACTAAAATGTTACGGAGCATGTAGCTCATGAGAATCGGCAGCGTGGCCAACAGCTTCTCATGTGCATAGTCTGTATATCTCCAGGAAAGACATACGCGGAATGAAAGCATGTAAGAAGCGCGACTGAGTATTTCTTGTGTGTAAGCAGGAAGCAAAAGGAACACAAGTTATCAAAGATAATGTTCACGAATACGGTGATGCTAGGCGTTCGAATTCCTGAGAATAGTACCGTAGAATTACACTTGAAAAAGGCAAGTCTTCCGCTCCAGATCGTATGCCAATGCTTGTTTAATAACTCCATACTTAGCATTCATGTACAACACTCTCTCGCTCGACGAAAGATCAGTGCCTGAAGGCGAGAAAATACCGTACGTCACACCAATAAGCAAGAAAAGAAATAGGAGTAATTCGCTGAATTACAGACCCATCACTGAAATCTATTTGCAATAGGATTTAGAACATATACCGTGTTTAGCGTTATGAATTACCTCGAATTAAACGATCTGTTGACACCAAGTTAGTACGAATTCAGAAAATATCGATCGCGTGCAAGACAAGTAGCTCTTTATTCTCATGAAGTAATGAGTGCTGTCAACAATTTATTCCATATTTCTGGATTTCCAGAAGGCTTTTGATACCGTTCCTCATAAGCTACTTCTAATCAGATTGCGTGTCTATGGAATATCGTCTCAGCTGTGCGATTAGGTTCCTAATTTCTTCTCAGAGAGGTCACAGATGATATTAATCGACGGAAAGTCATCGAGTAAAACAAAAGTGATATATGGCGTCTTCTCTGTTGTTCCCAATCTATATAAATGATTTAAGAGACAATCTCAGCAGACCTATTTAACGTCTAGGAAAGTTATCAAAAGATGAAAACCAATTGCAATATTATTTGATAAGATTTGTATATGGTAGCAATTGGCCCCAAAATAATGAATAGCGTAAGGTCATCTACACGAATAACAAAAGGAATCCGTAGAATTTGGATTACACGATAAATCGCACAAATCTAAAGGCTGTCAAATCAGATAAATACCTGGGGATTACAATTACGAATAACTTAAATTGGAACGATGACATAGATAAAGTTGCAGACGAACCAAAGACAACGTTTTATTTGCAGAATACTTAGAAGATGCAACAGTTCCTTTAAAGAGACTCTCAACCTACGTATGACAGTCATCTGCTGAGGTACAGCTGTGCGGTGTAGGACCCTCACTAGTTAGAATTGGCGGAGGACATCGAAAAAGATCAGAGAAGCAGCTCGTTTCCTACTGTCGTGAAATAAGGGAAAGACTGCCACGGATATGATACAATAATTGGGGTGGAATTCATTAAAACAAGGGCGTTTTTCGGTATTGCAGGACCGTCTCATAAAATTTCAAAAAAATGATTCAAATGGCTCTGAGCACTATGGGACTCAACATCTTAGGTCATAAGTCCCCTAGAACTTAGAACTACTTAAACCTAACTAACCTAAGGACATCACACACACCCATGCCCGAGGCAGGATTCGAACCTGCGACCGTAGCAGTCCCGCGGTTCCGGACTGCAGCGCCAGAACCGCACGACCACCGCGGCCGGCCATAAAATTTCAGTTTTCGACTTTCTCCTCAGAGTGTGAAAATATTTTGTTGCCGCCCACGTACATAGGGGAAAGAAAACCATGCAATTCATTGACAGAACACGTAGAAAAGGTAACAGGTCTTTTTTCACTACGCTTGTCCGCCCTCTTCTGGAGTACTGGTGTGCGGTGTGGGATCCGCATCTGATAGAGCTGACGGAGGACATCGAAAAAGTTCAAAGAAGGGCAGCTCGTTTTGTACTATAGCGAAAAGGGGAGAGAGTGACACGAATATGATACAGGAGTTGGGGTGGTAATCACTGAAACATTTTCGTTGCACCAAGATCCTCTGATGAAGTTTCAAACAGCAGATTTCTCCTCCGAAAGCGAAAATATTTTTTTTTGATGCCCATCAACGTAGGCAGAAGTGATCATCTTAATAACAAGAAAAATCAGAGCTTGCACGGAAAGATTTAAATATTCGTTTCTCCCGCGCGCTTTTCGAGGGCGGAACGGTAGAGAAACATTCTGAAAGTGGATCGATGAACCCTCTGCCACACACTTAGGTCAGTCGTAAAATACCAGGACTGATTCCTACCAACACGCAAACATAAAAAAATTTTCACACTTGTCTTACTATCATTTAAAATACAAAGCATTTTCTGTGGCTGACGGGGTTACAGATATGCTATTAGGTCGTCAGATAAAACACACTAAGTTAAAAGATGCTGTATCGATATCCGTGTTCCGCAATTTTGTCACACTTGATGGGTGGGTCAAGAGGCAACTTCCCACTCCCAGCCTTATTAGGAAGGCAAGTCGGCCGGAGTGGCCGTGCGGTTCTAGGCGCGTCAGTCTGGAACCGAGCGCCCGCTACGGTCGCAGGTTCGAATCCTGCCTCGGGCATGGATGTGTGTGATGTCCTTAGGTTAGTTAGGTTTAATTAGTTCTAAGTTCTAGGCGACTGATGACCTCAGAAGTTAAGTCGCATAGTGCTCAGAGCCATTTAAACCATTTTTGAAGGCAAGTAGCGGTTGCATTGTGGTTTCAGCTGCAGAGTTGTTACGTAGATGTACTTTCTGAATGACACCAGTCCAGTATTTAATGTTAATTCGGTGACCGCTTCTTATTGTTCCTCACACTGGGCCTCCCACACCAACACATGGCCTTCCAGTTCACATTTGTGGCTACTGGCTGCACGTGAACTGAACAGCGAGCAGGACATGGGAGGGAGCGAGCCTCGTCGACAGCCGCATCGGCCAGTTCATTTCCCCGGTCGCTGTGTGTCCCGAAAAATTGCTTCCTTCTCCTGAAATTGCAAGACAAGAAGAGCGTCTTGGATATTTTGGACCACTCTGTCCGATGGGTACATCTGACCAATAACAAGAAGGGCACTTTGGGAACTGAGTACTTATCGTGAGATTTCCTGGCGTCGCCGTACGCACGTGCAGTAGATCCTGCTCCGGCGTGGCTGGGGGAGCAGCCACTTAGCGGCGGGCTCCAGCCACCCAGCCTGGCCCACGGCAGCCGCACTGGATCGCGAGCTGCCGCCCTCTCACCAGCGGCCTTGTGCCTCAGCGTGCGTTAGTCGGCTCAACAGATTCCTATCGCAGCCGCTACTTTGTCGCGCGGCTGCTGAATGAGACACTCTCTGCAAGTCAGCAGCGTTTCACAACGCCGCAAGCTACCAGGCCTGCAGTCACCTAACCTCGATATGTTTCCATCTGCATCCAATGAACACAAATCTCAAAGTAAAATAATAGAAAAGATGTCTAACCGTCATGTTCCTATCCTTAAGAGAGCATTTCGAGTTTTAGCTTGACTACTTAACAAAGTGATTCTTACATATGTGTGATGTCTGTTCTTTTGCACATGCCTGAATAATAATTTCAATATAATTAAGGCTCAGATGGCTGATGATTTCTTCACCGCGGATGCTATACCTGGCTCTCTTAAGGAAACTGGCGAAATGCCGCGACTACTGAGGATAATGGGCAAGGAACACTACATTACTAGTGTGTGGATAAGTTGAAAATTAGGGCCTGACGAAAGGCGTGTTAGGGCAGTCCGTGCAGTGGCGATGACCACTGTGTCCGAGTGACAGCTGGAACGGTAGCTCAGCGTGCTCGGTCAGAGGATTAGCTGCCCTCTGAAAAAAAGAAAAAGAAACCTGAGTGAATGGATCAACGAAGAACTCGAAGAACTTAAACGGACGTCGTAGGACGTCCACTCCGAACAAATAGAACAAACTATAACGAACAAAATGAGATCAACAAAAAATGACTTAGTAGTCAGAGTGCTTGCCTAGCAAGCAGCAGACCTGGGTTCGAATCCCAGTCTGGCATAAATTTTAACTTTCCCCATTGATTTAGATCAATGCTCTTTCGCAGCCAATGTCTGAAATTCCTTTGTGTCTTAAAGTGATTCTTGTAAAAGTATACATTGTAACTCCACGAAGATATTACAAACTTTTATTCCTGATGGCGAAGGGTAAATAATTTAAGGTAAGCGAGTCTGTAGACGACCGAGTCGAAGTTATAAGCGAATGTCTTTCTGATAGCTCTAGATGTGGAATACATGTACGGTTTGTTGCTAAGATCGTAGAGTAGGCAATTTTCAGAGGTTGTAGTATGAACCATAACAAGAAAAAATGTCCGACAAATACGGGCTGTAAAATGTATATATGAAGAGTTAAGGTCACCTACTCACTAAAAGAGATGCGTTTTACGGAAGCGAAGATGAACAAGTGCTCATAGCTATTAAAGCATGCATTTTAGAGCCCATATTTACTAGACTTTTTTCTTGTTTTTTTCCATACTACCTCCTCCAAAAATATAGAAACCAGAGAGCTCGCAGTAGAAAGGATGTGTTTCACAGTTTCGAAGATTAATAAGTGCTCATAGCTGGTAATAAATGCATTTTAGAGCCCACGTTTATCAGATTTTTTTTCTTCTTTTGATCCATTTTAGCATCTCTGAAAGTTAGCTGCCTTACAATCATAGCAACAACAGTACCGGTTCATGTACTCAATTGTCAGAGCTATCAGGAGGATTTTCACTTATAACATTCGACTCGCTCTTTTCCGGACCTGGTTTTTTTACCTCAAATTGATGCATTTACCGTTCTCCATCATCCCTGAAAGCTTGTAACATCATAATGGAATCATGCTGTGCACAGCTTTGACAGCGAACAGGTGCTGAGCATATATTATTCATTTCGCCAGTTATAAGGCAAGAATGAGCCAGGAGCAGTCCCACAACTAATCATCTACACGTTGACAGCTGCTCACAAATGACGTTACCAGTGCCAGAGAAACAAAGTAAATGCCTTGCCGTAAGCATTTAAGTATGCTTGTCAACAACGGGAAATTAATTCCTTAATTTGTTTGTATCACATAAATCTGCCGCGGAAAATTGAAATAAAAACATAAACGTCCTTTAGGTATTCCTTTTCAAATCTGCTTATTCACTTCCGAAGACCCCTTCGTAACGGATATTTGTTGCTGAGGTTGTGGCCGTCAGTGCTAAGACTCGTTTGATGCAGCTCTGCACCCTAGTCTATCCCGCAGAAGCCTCTGAATCTCTGCATGACGACATCCATTGAGCCTGGTCGTTGTAGTTAAGCGTTTTTTCTCCCTCTAAAATATTTAACTCCCCACCCCTTATTTGTTACCATTATCAGACTGACAGTTCCTTGATGTCTCAGGATGGCTCAAGTGTCTAAATTTTTCTCTCGGTCTCTGTACCTTCTCATTAGTTATCCGTTGTATCTACGTAATTTTCAGTATCCTCTTCTGGTACTAAATTTCAAAACCTTTCATCCTCTTCTTGCCTGAACTGTTTAGCATCCTCACTTCACTTCTGTACAGCCCTCAAAAATGCCTTCAGAGAATAATTCCCAACATTTAAACTAACACTCTAAGAAGAAAAAGAAAAGACGTACCACTAAGGGGTTATGAAAACTGGTCACAAAGGAAAATGCGAAGCTGTCAACTTTGCCAGCCGATTGATGAATGTGTGAAGGTGCCGCACAGTTTCACCGCGCAGCTGGCAAGGACAGTAAGCAGGGGACACGCCGATATCAGAACATAAAGTCTTTGAGCATTTCATTCCGTGTACTCAGTTGGACATTTAACTATGCCTCGTAGATAGTGCGAGAACAAGACACGCAGATGTCAGTATCTGAGAGCGGGCATGTAGTTGGGCTCAAAGAAGTCGGTCGGAGTAATCGCTCGTCATTTGAATAGGAGCGAGGCCACTATTCGACGATGTTGGCAGGAATCGCTGAACACTGCGTCAAGGAGGAAGCGGTCGACGAAAAGAGACAACAGAACGTGAGGACCGAGCAATCGTCAGAGAGGAGCTCACAGCCGCGGATTCACCAGTATCATCGATCCGGCGTGTAACTAGTGCTTCAGTTATCACAAGGACCATTAACAGCCAGCTCACAGAAAAGATTATGAGCTTAAAGCACTTTTGGCGCCGAGTGCTATTGTAAAAAAAAAAAAAAAAAAAAAAAAAAAAAAGAAATGGTTCAAATGGCTCTGAGCACTACAGGACAACAGCTGAGCTCATCAGTCTCCTAGGATTTAGAATCACTTAACTAACCTAAGGACATCACATACATCCATGCCCGAGGCAGGATTCGAACCTGCGACCGTAGCGGTCGCGCGGTTCCAGACTGAAGCGCCTAAAACCGCTCAGTCACAACGGCCGGCTGCTATTGTCCCCTATACACCAACAAGCTCGTTTGCAGTAACGTCGGGCTCATTCGGCCTGAAATCTCATTGACTAACGTAGAGTTGTCTTCAATGATGGATCCGCTTCGAACTGAGCCTCGATGACCAACTACGAACTATCTGTAGACGCATTGGACGGCTGTGGAATACCAATCTGACTGTCGCCTGCCATACGGTGCTACAACCAGGAGTGATGGTCAGGAGTGCCATTTCGTTCCATAGCAGGACTCTTTTTGGTTGTCATCCGCGGTGCTCTTACAGTGCAGCGGTACATGACGATATTCTACTCCCCGTTTTGTTCGCAAGCTGTATTGGGCTTACATTTCAGCATTTCTTGCGCGAGAGTTTCTAATGATTGTCTTCGTGCTTGCCAAACCCAACCCTGGCAACCAAGGTAGCCGGATCTCTCCCCAGTTGGGAACGTTTTGAGCATTATGGTCAGGCCGTCCAACCACCTCGGGGTATTTACGACATAACTCGCCAATTAGAATTTGGCACATCATCCCCAAGGAGGACATCCAACAACCTTATCAGTCAATGCCAAGCCGAATAACTGAATGCAGAAGGACCGGAGCTGCATCATCTCGTTATTGACTTGCTCAATTTGTGAAACTCATTCTCTTGCATAAACCACCCAATTTTTCTGACATTGTAGTAATTTGCTTGTCTGCACATGTATATCACATCCGATTTCCATCCCATTCGGTTAATTTGTTCGTGATTTGTCCTTTTGTATTAGAGGGTGAGACGCCCTGCTAACCCTCAGGACTGGACAGGTAGTTTAAGTTGTGGAAAAGGGCTAAAATAAGCGGCTGTCAGTTACACTGGAACATACAACCTTTTATTTGATCAAACATTACAAGAGACAAGAAAAACTTTAAAAAAAAACCACAGCTTTAGTTTTGGAACTTAATTAGGGGCTGAATGCGCCGTACAATCCCGTGCCTTAAGGGCAAGACCACTTTAATTTAAAAACGGCTGAAGGCCAATACCTTAAAGCTCAACCAAAGTCAGCAATTTGAAAGGCAAGCCTTATCTTAAAACAGTTCCTTAATTAGGCTGAAGGGCCAAAGAATCTGACACTTTAAGAGCAAACGACTTAAATTCAAAATCGGCTGAAGGCCCAACACTTAAGCATCAATAACATTAATTTTAAAAAATGCCCAAGACTTTATGTAAAACAGTTCTTAAATTAGGCTGAAGGCCCAAACCATCTGACGCCTTAAGGGCAAAACAACCTTAATCTAAAAATCGGTTAGAAGCCATACAAGTGCAAACAACAAGAACAAAGAAGAAAAGGCAGTACACCCAAGGGCGCTCAGAAGTTCCTAAGGTCGGCTTGGAATTCAAACACTAATGATCGCTTAGGTGAGACAGGCAGTCGGCCCAACCATTGTCGATCCGACGACAACCAAACCAGCAGACAGTCAATGGACCCACCGACAAGATAACCTCCGCTTCACCCGACCGGCACACAACAAGGAGTTCAATGGAACAATGTAGAAGGTATTGGCGCCCACAACCAATTATACATTGAGCTGTCAAACTACACACCGTGCTGGACAGCGACAACACGACGAGGAAAACACACTGCCTGAGTTTACGTCAATGGCCAGGGCAGGTAACCGGAACGTTAACGGCCACAAGGCAGAAGATTCCGCCGGTGCACTTCAATTCAAATAACCGAGTACAGTTAAACTCCACCGGAGGGTGGCTAAAATTTGCCAACTTGGAAACAGACGTTGTTGCTCGTGGGAATATCCCAACAGCCAACAACGAACTCCAAACAACACAATGTGAACAGTCGTGGCTTGCTGGTAGATTCAGTCAAAACTCAAGTTTCATACCCAGGATCGGTGAGCCACGAACCTCGTACGGAACAGCACCACACACTCCGACACCGCATGGAGGCCGCCAGTAGGCCCGGCCAAACCACCCGCCTAGGAGATTTCCTCGCTGCTCCACACCAACCGACCAACTACCCAGGCGTGGAAACGGTGAAAGGACCAAATATACGTCGGCGGATGAGACGACCAACCGAACGACCAACCAACGGTCATCAGCTCCACTCTCCCTCCTTCGGACAGTTCACGTGTGTCGCCAGCTGTCGGCGAGCTCTGGCTGTCGGCGCCTCACCGGCGCTCCGTCCCGGACCTCACTGCTGCTGCGTCCCGACTGCAATACTGGTCCCTCCCGAACTGACTGGCAGACACACGACGACGCGGAAATACTATCGTTCGCTCCAGAGATGTTACTTACCGATATGCGCTGCTGCTGCCGCTCACGGGCAAGTAAGGCAGGAAGTTAGTGACGCCAGTAAATGGAACAAGAAAACGAGGTGGTAGTACCGTAATAGAAGATGACAAACAATAAATTGGATAAACGTGAGCCGTGCACGACCTATAGGGTCTATTCGATGTCAACAAATTTCGCTCTTTCGCCAATGATTTACTTGCTGTTGACACTCTGCATTTTATAGCCTCTCTGCTTCAGTTATAGACATGTGTTTCTCCGGCGACTTTTTAAGTCTTCTTCTACTTTTAATGTCTCATTTTCTAATCTAATTGCCTCGGCTGGTTTAATTCGAATTTGTCCTATTACCATTGTTTTGCTTTTGTTGATGTTCACCGAATTACTGGTCCGTGAAAGGAATTAATGAGCCAAGAATACAGTGAGAGCAGTTCGACAGTGAAACATCTACATATGGGCTGCTGTCGATATAGGACACTTCGAAAACGGTGTAATATTCTAACAAGTGACAATAACTCTGTTACTGAAACAAAAAACTGAGGCGCTATCTTCAGTTACAATAAAGTGAATCTGTCAGCAATGGAAATTTTTTTTTGCATGTCACGTAAATCTGACCAGGATAGTTTTCTGCTATTTCTGTTCTAATATGGATGTTCACTTCAGAACACCTCCTCATAACAGGTATTTATTTTATTTGTTGTCCTTCGCTACATTCCATTTTATAATGGAAACAACCAACTCGGTTCTACATTGACCTTCATATTTAAATTGATATGCCAGTTAAACCTTTGTGACCAGGGAACAAAACACTTTCTGAGTTAATTATTCCAGAATGAACTTGAGGAAGAAAGTTAAACGAAAACGAGGCTCGAAGAAAAGTGCATCTCCCCACTATTGCGTTTCATTTTTTGAACACATGTATCAAAAATATTGGATCATCACCGCATAAAAAGTTAGGACAGTCAATCATCTTGTTCAATTTCCATTCTACATCAACATCTACAAACATACTTCACAAGCCATCAGACGGTGTATGGCGGAGGGTACGCTGTACCACTGCTAGTCATTTCCTTTCCAGTTTAGCTCGCAAATTGAGCGAGTGGAAACGACCCTCTGAATGCTTCCGTGAGAGTCCTGATTTCCTTTATCTTCTCCTCACGTTCCTTCCCCGCGAGAAGTATGTTAGTGGCAGTAGAACCGTTCTGCAGTCTGTCGCAAGCACGCCTTTCTAAAGTTTTTGCAACAGTGTTTCGCGAAAAGAACGTCTTCTTTCCTCCATGGATTCCCATTTGAATTCACGGAGCATTTCCGTAGTACTCGCGTGTTGATCTCACCTACCGGTAACAAATCTTGCACACGCCTCTGAAGTTCTTCCATGTTTTTCCTTTAATATGGCTCTGTAGGGATTCCAAACACACAAGCAACACTCACGGAGGAGTCATCCACGCAGTCTGTGCACAGATAAGCTATACGCTCCTATATTTATCCCAGTTAACCGAGTCGGCTTTTTACTTCCCCTATGTTGTGTTCTGTCCGCACTATAACACAACAAATATTCCGTGATAACCAAATTTATTCGATCTTCTGTCACTCAAAACAAAACTTAAGTTCGACTACACAACACTTCGCTGGCTGGAGCGCCAAGGAGAAATCAGAGTCTCTAGTAGAGAATACATGTCCAAACCACTGCCAACCAGTCGATACAGACGCGTCGCAAATTTCCAGCCAGGGAGGCCACAGTACGGTTCGGTCGTCGTGAATCCAGCAGCCGGGTAGTAACACAGTCATCGGCGAAGATTGAACGTTAAACGGGCTCAGGGAGCTCGCTTAAATCCGCAGGTCCGGCCAATCAGAGTGTTGGTAGATGGCGCCCTTATACGGGTGCTCACTCTGGTGGCAAGGGCAGCGCCGCCAGGGTAATCCGTATCGATAGTGGTGTGTACGCTGCCTCTAACCCCGCGACGACGCGTTCACTTGCGCCAGTTGTTGACATGGTGTGCGGCGCCAGCGGTACTCGCTGTGTGCCGCGCGTGTTGTAGCGCGCCGCGCCGAGTTGGCGGCTGCTGTGCGGCGGCCGATACGACACCCTATAAGGGGCCTTTCGTGCTCGTTCCATTTCATACCTGTTGTGGATTGGCAAGAGAGCCAACCCACTATGAGAGGAAGCCGAAAGGCACGCGTTTTAGCTCACGCAGGCTGGCGTGAGGTCAGGAACAGGTCAAGGAAATGAGACTAGCAAAAAAAGGACGTAGCTGTGGAATACTTAACTTTAATCCATAAATGGTGAACATCGCTCTTGACGGTACATGTTTTACAGCATCAATAGTAACTGGTAATGGCGCCTTGCTAGGTCGTAGCAAATGACGTAGCTGAAGGCTATGGTAACTATCGTCTCGGCAAATGAGAGCGTAATTTGTCAGTGAACCATCGCTAGCAAAGTCGGCTGTACAACTGGAGCGAGTGCTAGGAAGTCTCTCTAGACCTGCTGTGTGGCGACACTCGGTCTGCAATCACTGATAGTGGCGACACGCGGGTCCGACGTATACTAACGGACCGCGGCCGATTTAAAGGCTACCACCTAGCAAGTGTGGTGTCTGGCGGTGACACCACAATACCCTTTTATGTTAAATTTGTAATCGACTATACTCCGTCAGGCAGCACGTAACCAGTACTGCATACAAAGATTGCAGGATTGTTTTTCCTGTTCTTCTGCATTACATTACATTTTTCCACTTTTAGAGCAAGCCGTCGTTCATCACACCAAACAGAAATTCTATCTACGTCACATGTTTAAATCACAAGTAAGAAGAGAACTGAGGAGTCATCCGACACTCATATTATTTTTAAGCGTTGACAGAATAATTCTAAACGTTGGGAAAAGTCTTGCAAAAATTGCACTGCTGTTACGTTGAGAAGAGTGTTCTACCATAGAACATTTTTCATACTTTTGTCTCTGGTCAGCGATGTAATACAAAGTGAACACATTTTTAAATTGTGGTTTTAAATTACGTGCTGTAGCCTTTTTCTGAAGTGACAAAAATTACTCCAGATAATTACCGCTTTTCGAAGTATGAAAATATGGTCCGAAACAAAACAATCATGTACCTTGGAACATATATTCTATTGCAATTTAAAAGCGTTTCAGTCGAGAAAATCATGTCAATACTATGTTTAGTTGTCTGCTTGTTACATTATATCTCTACTGCACACAAGTAATCAGTACAAGTAATCTAGTTTATCATAATTATTAACAAAAACACCAGTTAAATACGTTTTGAAATTGATGCTGTTGGAAAGTAGCGCAAATTTCCAGTTTCAAGAAAGGTAAAATTCTTAGGAGATTAAGAAAACTCAGTTAACTGGCACATATCACGTATTCCATGGTAAAAGATCTTCTGTTTCAAGCCACAAGATAGTGCACGACCCAATAAGTATATATATTATATAAATAGTTCTAAAAATATACTTAATTTTACTTTCCATGTCAATGACTGTGACCTGGTAGATACACCGTTTTCCGCCAGATCACCGAAGTTAGGTACCGTCGTGTGTCCCCATTGTATGGATGACCGTCCAAGTACGCCGCGTGCTGTTGACAATTTTTCCTTTGCCTTTACGACAGTGAGGACAGGAGAGGTGGTGGCGTATAGTCTCTGATCAGCAGTCTTTGCGTTAATGTCCTGGATTAAATTCAAAACCCGGCTGCAGTGTCTCATGAACTGAGGGCATATGATTCTGTTGATGATGATCCATCCCTCGGACGGGGACGTTAAGGTAGGCTGCCCCTTTGGTGCTCTTCGAGTGGAGCAGGCTGCTAGCTGGCAGCAGACTCCACCCACCCTCTCCCCTCATCATCTCCGACATTAACATGACACTACACAAAACACACACACATTACAGTCACCTACACTTAACACATCACTTGCACACACCTCTCACACTTCGCGAAGAGAAGGTGCCTGCGCGCACTGAGGGTAGGAGAAATCTTCCCGATTAGGCTGCTGAACATGTCGTTCGGAGTCTTCCAGATATTTATGCCATACAGGTTGCTTTTTTTTAGTTGCCATAAAATTCTGTAATGTATTCCCAGTAGCTTTAATACAATTATTTATAGCGCTTAAATGTGTAGAACTCGAAATATTAACAAATGCTGCACAAAACGTAGCCTCATATGTAACAACAACGAAAACTGTAGAAAATGGCAGAAACTGGTTTGGCTTCACGTGGTTTTAAAACGAATCATTAGTCTGCCGAAAAACTTCATGATTTCCTGGGTACGCTACCCTCTAGGTACAACACTCTCCCCTACTGATCAATTCCAGGTTGACTGACGACCGGTCCTGTAGCGGAGTGTCTGATGTCTTGTAACTTCCAGGCAGGTAAGAGACTTTGTGCCGAACCGGCTCTGAGATACGGAACTTCATGTTCCGAGTGCTTTGACCAGGTCGTTAAACGGACCATTCCTCAAAGGAGAACTCATTTACAACTTCATGCTTTGGGCGCTCCGCAGGGGCAGACCACGCGACCACTTTACACAGATGGCTAATGGGTTGCATAACTGGTTAGGCTGACAAAGACAGTCCCATGAAGCTTTGACGCCTCCGTTCACAAAATTCTAAGTCCCATAGCGTAGCAACTATTCATTTCCGAATAGAATTTCTTTCTGGAATAATGATCAGTTTGCCGTCCTGCACAACATACAAGCATATATAAGCCTGACTACCAGAATGCATGCGATCTGAAGAACAATGAACTCAGAAAAACTCAGCCAAGATCGCCAGAAAAGTATTGATTTAGAATTTTTGGAAACACTGTTTTACATATTCGGATCTGCAAGGAGAGAACCAGACTGACAGGGAATTAATTTTAACAATTTTTTTTTTTTTTACCAAATACAGCTGGCGTGTCCATTCATATGGAGAAGTTACGTAACTTCAACTTTACAGTTCATACAATCTCCGCCAAATGCACGTTGTATTGTGTCATATCAGAAATGTATGAGTAACACTCAAGAGGCCAGCATTTCATAATTAAAAAAACTGTATATAAAAAACATAAGATTAATGCGTCTACTGCCAGTTTTCATGCCCATGCTACTGAATATTGACTACGATCTCAAGTAAGCCCAGTGCGACGTCGTAAGATCGCCAGATGCAGTAATACAATTCACAATTTTATTTTACGTAAGGTACGGGACAATTATATGATACTAACAGCTGTTGCCGTATTAATTAAAAAAGGTGTACGATAACGAGAAATTCTTCAAATAATAATTAAAAAGGCTTTCAACTAATCATCATTCGACACTCTGTCCATTCAGGAGCTTCAGTGGTATTGACCAGGCAATTTCACAAAATTGTTCTTATGTTAAGGGGACTCTTAAAACTGTCTTAATATAACTGGAACAAAATGGTCCAAATGGCTGTGAGCTCTATGGGACTTAACTGCTGAGGTCATCAGTCCCCTAGAACTTAGAACTACTTAAACCTAACTAACCTAAGGACGTCACATACATCCATGCCCGAGGCAGGTTCCACTGACCCCAAACCATTGTTATTTGTGACAGCAGTGGTGTCAAGCGAAACTTCGTTGGAGGGCAGGGGGTTGAGGTCTGTTGGGTTTTCTGATGAAAGCTGACCCTACCTCAGTGCCAATGATGGCTATGTGTTTGGTCAGAAGCAGGCTAGTTCAAATGGTTCTGAACACTACAGGACTTAACATCTGAGGTCATCAGTCCCCTAGAACTTAGAACTGTTGTTGTTGTTGTTGTGGTCTTCAGTCCTAAGACTGATTTGATGCAGCTCTCCATGCTACTCTATCTTCTGCAAGCTTCTTCATCTCCCAGTACTTACTGCAACCTACATCCTTCTAAATCTGCCTAGTGTATTCATCTCTTGGTCTCCCTCTACGATTTTTACCCTCCAGAATGCCCTCCAATCCTAAATTTGTGATTCCTTGATGCCTCAGAACATGTCCTACCAGCCGATCCCTTCTTCTTGTGAAGTTGTGCCACAAAATCCTCTTTTTCCCAATGCTATTCAATACTCCTCAGTAGTTATGTGATCTACCCATCTAATCTTCAGCATTCTTCTGTAGCACCACATTTCGAAAGCTTCTATTCTCTTCTTGTCCAAATTATGTATCGTCCATGTTTCACATCCATACATGGCTACACTCCATACAAATACTTTCAAAAACGACTTCCTGACACTTAAATCTATACTCGATGTTAACAAATTTCTGTTCTTAAGAAACACTTTCCTTGCCATTGCCAGTCTACATTTTATATCCTCTCTACTTCGACCATTATCTGTTATTTTGCTCCCCAAATGGCAAAACTCCTTTACTACTTTAAGTGTCTCATTTCCTAATCTAATTCCCTCAGCATCACCCGGCATAATTCGACTATATTCCATTATCCTCGTTTTGCTTTTGTTGATGTTCATCTTATATCCTCCTTTCAAGACACTGTCCATTCCGTTCAACTGCTCTTCCAAGTCTTTTGCTGTCTCTGACAGAATTACAATGTCATCGGCGAACCTCAAAGTTTTTATTTCTTCTCCATGGATTTTAATATCTATTCCGAATATTTGTTTTGTTTCCTTTACTGCTTGCTCAATATACAGATTGAATAACATCGGGGAGAGGTTACAATCCTGTCTCACTCCTTTCCCAACCACTGCTTCCCTTTTATGCCCCTCGACTCTTATAATTGCCATCTGGTTTCTGTACAAATTGTAAATAGCCTTTCGCTCCCTGTATTTTACTCCTGCCACCTTTAGAATTTGAAAGAGAGTATTCCAGTCAACATTGTCAAAAGCTTTCTCTAAGTCTACAAATGCTAGAAACGTAGGTTTGCCTTTCCTTAATCTTTCTTCTAAGATAAGTCGTAAGGTCAGTATTGCCTCATGTGTTCCAACAGTTCTACGGAATCCAAACCGATCTTCCCCGAGATCGGCTTCTACCAGTTTTTCCATTCGTCTGTAACGAATTCGCGTTAGTATTTTGCAGCTGTGACTTATTAAACTGATAGTTTGGTAATTTTCACATCTGTAAACACCTGCTTTCCTTGGGAATGGAATTATTATATTCTTCTTGAAGTCTGAGGATATTTCGTCTGTCTCGTACATCTTGCTCAACAGATGCTAGAGTTTTGTCAGGACTGGCTCTCCCGAGGCCGTCAGTAGTTCTAATGGAATGTTGTCTACTCCCGAGGCCTTGTTGTGACTCTATTCAGTGCTTAGAACTACTTAAACCTAACTAACCTAAGGACATCACACACATCCATGCCCGAGGCGGGATTCGAACCCGCGACCGCAGCAGTCGCGCGGTTCCGAACCGAAGCGCCTAGAACCGCTCGGCCACCGCGGCCAACAGCAGGCTAGTTGAGGACCTGCAACCAACTGTCAGCGTGCTAGACAAACTGGACCCAGCCTGAAGTTATAGCCTGGGTGCGATTTTGTATGACAGCAGGGCACTCTAGTGGTTATCCCACGCATCGTGGCTGCACATTTATAGGTCAGTCTGGTAATTCGACCTGGTTTGCTGTCATTTATGAACTACTTTCCCACATATTGCTGTTGTAACTCAACATGTTCTACAGAGTGTCGACACGTTGCCTTGGCCTGCTCGATTAACAGAGTCGTTTCCAATCGAGCACACGTGGGAAATCGTCAGACTACAACTCCAACGTCATCCACAGCCAGCGTTAACCGTCCCTGTATTGACCGATGAGGTGCAACAGACATGGAACTCATCCCAAAAACTGGCATCCGGCACCTATACAACACAATGCATTCACGCTTGCATGCTTGGATTCAACATTCTGGCGGTTACATTAGTCATTAATGTTCCAGCATTTCACATTTGCAATGGCCTACCTCGCGCTTACATTTAACTACGCTCGTGGAAAGTTAATCACTTAACATGTTACCTGAACAAATGTATCGCAGAAATTCAACTACTCTATACTAATTTTTTTATGGTGCTGTGAGTTTTTTCTCGTCGGCTTATTTCCACCTGGGCGATGAGAGGTAGTTATTGGCTCTAGGCGCCTTGCGTAGGAGCTATCGGCACAACACATCAAACGTCGCTGGTGCTGCTGCCTAGCGGCCGAAGGCTGAGTGGAGGAATGCGGGACGCCCAGCCTAGGAATGCAGGGAGCCGGGAGAAGGGCTGGCTGGCTGGCGACGCGCCGCGCCGCGCGGACCTTGGCGACACGCGCCATTCTACTCCGCGCTATCGCGAGCCACATCTGCGCTCACGCACTTGTCTCCTGCCGGTGCAGCCTTCCCCTCGCGCTGTTTCGCCGTTCAGTCGCTCAAGGTCCGCAGCGTCCTCTAATGAACAGCCGTTTACCTTTCTATCGTATCGCGTAGCATCTCACGTAGTGAACTCGTTGCTGGCGCGTACACACGTACGCGTTCCACTGTCACATGTACATCAAGTGTCGGCGAAATGATACGAACGCCTTTTTCTTGTGCGAATACGTTGTTTCATGGTGATATACGCTAATAAAATTTCCTCTAGCCTGCAGTGCGTTTAGTGGTTAAAGACAAAGGAGGTTTTGACCGAACGTTCCTCGGCCATTGTCAAGATGCCCAGTCCGGCGTCGTGTAAAGCACAGCTACATCTACATACGTACTCCGAAAGCCTCCGTTCGGCGAATGGTGGAGGGTACCCTGTTCCATTTCTTGTCATTTCCTTTTCTTTTCCACTCGCAAATAGAGCGAAGGAAAAACGACTATCTACATGACTTCGTATGAGCCGTAATTTCTCGTACCTTCGTATTCCTTACTCGCAGTGTATATTGGCGGCTGTAGAATCTTTCTGCATTCATCTTCAAATGCCGTTTCTCTAGGTTCTCTCACTAGCGTTCCTCGAAAGAACGTCGACCTACTTCCAGGTTCTACCAACTGAGTTCCCGAAGCATCTCCGTAACACTTACGTGTTATTCGAACCTACCAGTTCAAATCTAGCACGCCTCCTCTTAAGTCCTTCGATATCGTTCTTTAATTCGACCTGGAACGGATCTCAAACACTCGAGCGGTACTGAAGAATAGGTCACGCTGGAGTCCTATATGCAGTCGTCCTTAAAGATGAACCACACTTTCCTAAAATTCTTCCAGTAAACCGAAGTCGGCCATTAGATTTCCCTACCACAAACCTCAAGTGCTCGTTCCATTTGATATCACTTTGCAGCGTTATTCTTAGATATTTAAACGACGTGACCGTGTCAAGCAGGACACTACTAATGTTGTATCCGAACATTACAAGTTTGCTTTTCCTACTCATCCGCATGGACTTAAATTTTTTTACAATTAGAGCTAGCTGGCACTTATTATACAAAGTCCTCTTGCCTTCTCCTACACTCACTCAACTTCGACACCTCCCCTACATTACAGAGTCATAAGCAGACAGCCGCAGATTGCTCCCCGCCCTGTCTACCACATTATTTACTTACACAGAAAATATAAATAGCGGTCCTATTACACTTCCCTGGGGCATTCCTGACGATTGCCTTGTCTCTTATGGACACTCGTAGTCAAGGATAACATAATGAGTTCTATTACATAAGAACTCTTCGAGCCAATCGCATATCTGTGTACCTATTCCACATACTCGTACCTTCGTTAACATGCTGCAGTGCGGTACCATGTCAAATGTTTTGGTTGCAAGATGGTCACGCCCGCCATGGCCGGGTCCCAAGCTGTTTTTAACTGCAGGTCGCCATCCTTAATGAGGATGTTTTCATATATATATATATATATATATATATATATATATATATATATATATATATATATATATATATATATAACGCCATCCAAAAAACCATTTGTCCGTTCAGTAATAAATGATTCGTCAAATGCAGTTCGGTGTCCGTTTGCCAGAGCATGTTTTCCTACCACTGATTTCTTAGATTACCGTAGGCGGAAACATCTCACTTGTTCTATACTGCCCTTTCTCTTCGAACTCCTCCATCTAATTGGCATAAAGCTTTTATAAGTTCACTGTCAATCTTTCTGGATTCGTCAAGGGCGTTGTTCCCGAGACCACAGGAAATGAGGAACAGAAGGAATTAAATATCAATTCTGATTTCCAAATCCGCAATGCCCTTCGCATCTGAAACATTTAAAAACTGTCCTTATTGGTTTTGATTTATTCAGAATCTATAAATTACATTTCTTGGTTTGCCCTTTGCTTTAACAGTACTGTCTGATATTAATATCTGTTCTCAAGTGATTTTGACACTTTCTTAATTTTTGTATTTAAATCGGATTACCAGTTGCACGTACGTTTTGGTACTAGACTCAGCAAATGTTATCATAACGTTAGTTCTTTTTCTGTATGTCTCTCAAAATTGTAGCCCTTTGCTGTAGTGCGCCCCCTGCCAATTGCCGGCCGGTGTGACCGAGCGGTTCTAGGCGCTTCAGTCGCTACGGTCGCAGGTTCGAATCCTGCCCCTGGCATGGATGTGTGTGATGTCCTTAGGTTAGTTAGTTTTAAGTATTTCTAAGTTCTAGAGGACTGATGACATCAGATAGTGCTCAGAGCCATTTGAACCCCCTGCCACTTGTATCACGCGAAGCACGGTGGTTTCGGGCAAGCAGGTGGAGCGGTTGGTCTCCTATTGGTTTTATGCGTTAACACCCATGCTTTGACCAGCCTTTTAATATTGAAAAGTTACACTTAGCAACGACGTTATTGTGGTTCACACTGCAGTTAGATACTACTTATTGCGTACGCAGGGTAGATTTTTAACACTTTTTAATAGTTTAGTACGTTTATAGAGATGTAAATGTTTTAAATATTCTTAGGAGGTTTTCACATTAACTGAAAGTAAATTTTCCTGTTTGTTTCCATAGATCTGACGATGGTTGCTAGTCAACCGAAACCGGTTATCATCTCGTTGTTACTACATTATATTGCGATCAAGACCATTAATACGTATAATACTTTCATTTCAGCATTCTCCCATCTAGCCACCCTTCTCTCACCCCACTTCAACCCTACTGCAAAAAATATCCAATACAGACATATCATGATTATGTCTTTACCCGAACCATCGGAATAAAATTTTTATAAATTTGCCTTCTTTGGGAGAATGAAATGACAGTAAGGAAATACTGCTTTGATTCATACTTTACAGGTATTAAATTTTCCTTTTTTTTATTCTTTCAGTTTTTCTTGCCCACTAACTGAATTTTTTTCTTAACGTTCTCATTTACGATTCTATTTGTCATAATATACCCTTTGGTAGCTCTTACGTTTCAATTATGCACACTATACGTACCTTTCCTGTTTGTTATTTAAGATTAATGAAGCGACTTTTGTGTTTATTTATATGCTTTACATTTTAGATGTGTTGACTATTTCACAATTCATGCTAAACTTGCTCACTGCTTTGGTAAATCATTACCACAGATATAAGCCAAGTCTTAACTGTAGCATTTGAAATGGCTTACTTGGTCTAATACTTTATTATTGAAAACTTTAGTTTTCATAGGAGTTTTGCCCGAAAGCCATTGTTTAGTCTTGTGCTTTTATGTTCTTATATTCACTACGTGTTATGTGTTGTTCATATATTGCTCTCTGTAGATTATTCTCATCTCCAAAAGTTAGGGGTAAGCAACCAGCATAACTAAATTCATCAGTGATAAGCCATTTTACTCAACCATTGTGTCTTGAGCAAGATTTCGGGCGTAATGTTTTAGACGTAGTGTTACTTATCAACGGACTACAGTATCTATGACAGCCAATGTTTTTCTGACTGCTATGAAATTAGATCTACTATCATGTCCGGTTTCACAGATGGTTGACATCCAAAAAGTAGGTGCATCCTTGACAGAAATTCAATCCTCATATATTCAGTCCAGCGATAGTACACAAAGGGAAATAGACAGCTAGTCACAAGAGAGGAAGAGAAGCTAAGCTAAGTCTTGACAGAGGAAGACATTAACCCTTTGAATCCTAACAATACAAGAAATAATTTTAAAATGTATCACACAAGTGGCCCTTATCAACACAGTAGAATACAGATTAATGGAAACGAAAACTGAGGATCAGTTAGATGACAATCGGTTTGGCTTTAGGGAAGGTAAAGTCGTCAGGGACGCAGTTTTCATATTGCGCTTAATAATGGAGGCAAGACTGAAGAAAAATCAAGACACGGTCGTAGGATTCAAGATCTATGAAATGCGTTCGACAATGTAAACTGGCGCAAGACATTCTAAATCCTGAGAAACACGGGGAAGCTATAGGGAAATACGGGTAATATACAGTAGGTACAAGGACCATGAGGAAACAAATCTGGAAGACCAAGATCAAAGTGCTCGGATTAAACAAGGAGCAAGAAATAGATGCAGGTTTTCACCCCTACTGTTCAGTCTATACACCAATGGTAGAATTAAAAGAAAGGTTCAAGAGTGGAATTAAAGTTTCGGATGATCAGTAATAAGATTCGTTGATGGCATTATTATCCTCAATGGACATGAAGTAGAATTACAGGATGTGTTGGATGGAATGAACAGTCTGAAAGTACAGAATATGTACTGAGAGTAAAACGAAAAAAGATGAAAGTAATGAGGAGTAGCAGAAATGAGATTAGCGAGAAACTTAACTCCAAAATTGGAGATCTTGAGGTACGCGAAAGTAAGAAATTCTGCTACCTTGGAAGCAAAACTACCGATGAAGGACGAAGCAAGGAGGACATAAAAAGCAGACTAGCACAGGCAAAGAGGGCATTCCCGGTCAAGAGAAGCCTACTGGTATCAAACATAGGTCCTAATTTGTGGAAGAAATTTCAGGGAATGAACGTTTGATGTCCAGCGTTGTACAGTAGTGAGTCATGGACAGTGGGAAAACGAAAACGAGGAAGCGTTTGAAATGATGTGTTACAGAAGAATGTTGAAACTTAGGTGGACTTATAAGATTAGGAGTGAGGAGATTCTCCGCAGAATCGGTGAAGAAAGGGACATATGGAAAACACTGACAAGACGAAAGGACAGAATAATAGGACACGTGTTAAGACAACAGGGAATAACCTCTGTGATACAAGAGGGAGCTGTACAGGGTAAAAAAAACTGTAGGGGAGGACAGAGACTGGGATACATCCAACAAATAACTGAGGACGTAAGTTGAATATTGTACTCTGAGAGGAAAAGGTTAGCAAAGGAGAGGAATCCGTGGTGGGCCGCATGAAAGCCGTCAGAAGACTGATGATATAATTTGATAATAAACAGCGAATACAAGAAGAAAGCCAAGAAGAAAGTTGCTAAAATAAGAAATAAATTATTTTAAAGTTATGATTTTACTTTGGATCCACTGGGATGTATAGTTTTCAAGCACCCATCATTTCATGAGATTTATTTTAAAGCAATTTTAAATTTCTCCTAGACACAGTCCACATCTCGAGACTTCAATCAACTTATAATGCCTAAAACAAATTATAGTCCTAAATAACAAGCAAAAATGGGTTTTCATATAAATTTATTACAAGCACATACTGCTCCAATTGTTTCATTTCGTCACCACTCATAACAGCAGTAATACAAACTTTAATTTTCGTTACAGTAAGCTTACATATACTTCCTTTCACTCTCCATGATCTCCTCGATATGATCACTGTAATAAGAGACACATGTCACAATGTCCTGCAGTCACGTAGCACAATCTCCGTGCCACCTGTTGCTTTGAACGTTGTAAGCGACTCCTAGAATGCAGTATGTCAGTACAAGTGCCTCAGCGTTCCACTAGAGTTAGTTAATTACATGATCCATGGGTCATTTTGCACGATAGATCGTAATGATGTGGATCGAGTCATTTTATATTCACATCTCAAATTAACTTGTAGATATGGTTACATTCTGAACATTTTTTTTACCTATCCACAGCCTTTTACACACGACGTTAATAAAAATTCTTCTACGTAATAAAAGGAACTCTCAAGCAGAAACTTTCTCAGAAATTCTTGCAGCAGCATTGTGCGTCGCTTTTTGTGCTGAAGGCAACGTTAATGTGGAATCATGAGTGCCGTTTTTCCTTCTGATATTGTAATTATGTACCGCCATGTATCTTTTGAATTGTAGTGTATTATTTACAACAAACTTCGTGAGGCAATAAATATACCGTGAAGTAGTCGTCAGAATGTCCAACTCCTTAAACAAATGTCTTCAAGGTGATCGTGGGTGAGCACCACGTATTATTCTTACAGAACGTTTTTGCGCAATGAAGACTTTCTTTTTTAAAGATGAGTTACTTCAGAACATTATTCTATATGGCATTATTGAAAGAAAATATGCAAAATACTTTAATTACTCATTCGTCTGTCCTCAAGATTTGCAATGATTCAAAACGCAAATGTGGCTGAACTAAGTATTTTAGGCGTTCCAATTTAAATTGTCATCAACATGGACAGCTAATGATTTTGAAGTTTTCCTCCTATTTATTATTTCCACACTGTACGTACACTTTCATAGATGTAGTAACTCTAGATGTGTAGAAATGCGTACGCCGTATCTTTCTTAATTTTAGGGTGAGATCATTCGCAGAACATCAGTCAGTGATACTTTTAAGAAATTGCCTCGTCATTTCCTCTGTTTCCGTACGTATGCTTGGATTGATTACAATACTAGTGCTGTCTACAAAAAGAACTAATTCTGCTTGCTGTACACTAGGCGGAAGCTCGTTTACATATATGGGGAACAGTAGTGGACCTAAGATTGGACCTTGGAAAACCCCCATCAGAAATATATGCCTGGACTGCATTCTTTTGCTTAGATATGACATTATCCATTGGTTGGCTGTACCATCAGTCTCAAAAACGTCAATTTATCTAGGATAATACTTTGATTCACACAGTCAGATGTCTTAGAGAGGTCACAGAAAATACGAACCGGCGCTATTTAATTACTTAATGCTTGTAAAATCTGGTTAGTGAACATGTAAATGGCATTTCCAATAGAGCAACCCTTCTGAAACCCAAACTGTGATTTGCTAAGTATACTATTAGTTCTAAGGTGAGATACTATTATAGAATGCGTCATCTTCTCAAAAATTTTCGAGAAAGATGTCAACAGTGAAAAAGTTCGGTAGTTGTTAACATCTCTCTTATCACCTTCTTTAAAGAGGGGCTTAACAACGGCATATTTCAGTCCCTCTAGAAAAATGCCTTGAGTTAGTAGTGCTTTACATATTTCAGATAAGACTGGACTTATACCATGGAAACAAATTTTTAGTACTGTATTGGAAACACCATCAAAACTAGATGAGCTTTTATTTTTGAGACAATATATAATTTTCTTAACTTCAGAAGGAGAAATTGGCGATACATTTATATGATTGAATTTTATAAACGTTACATTTTCAACATACTACAGTGATTTTGCTCTTGAATTGTCTGTCCCTATGGTTTCTACTATATTTAAGGAATCATTATTAAATGATGAAAGTTACATTTTCAACATACTACGGTGATTTTGCTCTTGAATTGTCTGTCCCTATGCTTTCTACTGTATTTAAGAAATCATTATTAAATGCATTTGCTACGTGTAACGCATAATTTATAGCTCTTTAATTCATTTCAATAGTTATGTTGTCTTGTTCTGAGGGTGGTTGTCCTGTCTGTCGTTTCACTACGTTCCATACAGCATTAAGTGTGTTGTCGGAATTACTGACATTATGTGCTTGTTTCATGATATTTTGATACCGTTCCTTAGTAATTCTGAGTAGTTGTTGCAGTTTGAAACTACTGCAGGATCCCTACTTGTTCTTGCCAAAAGATACATGTCCCTTTTCCTTTCACAAGGTAGTTTAATCCCTCTAGCAATCCAAGGTTTTTTATATGGCAGTTTAGGGTCCTTTCCGATTAGCTTATGCGGAAAGCTATTTTCAAATAATGATATGAGTTGATCGTGGAATAGATTAAATTTTATGTTAGCATTTGGTTCATTATAAATTACATCCCGTGTTATCTCCCATAAACTATTCTTAAAAACATTTGTTCTAGGGTCTGATTTCCACCGAGAGTATACACACTGAAAGGTGCTATTTTATTTATCCCAACTGACTGTGCTTCATGATCAGAGAGAGCATTTGTTACTAGGTAAACGCCGGGCGGAGTGGCCGTGCGGTTCTAGGCGCTACAGTCTGGAGCCGAGCGACCGCTACGGTCGCAGGCTCGAATCCTGCCTCGGGCATGGATGTGTGTGATGTCCTTAGGTTAGTTAGGTTTAATTAGTTCTAAGTTCTAGGCGACTGATGACCTCAGAAGTTAAGTCGCATAGTGTTCAGAGCCATTTGAACCATTTTACTAGGCAAACTGTTAGTTTCTTGCGTTGAGACTCGTCAAAGAAAACATTATCAATTAGCGGCCTACTGTCTTTAACGCCCATTTTGGAAAGTTAATTCCTGAGACCAAATTGTGGGATCCAAACAAGATTTTGTTATCGACGTGAATGCAGAGAAGAAAGTCGACTGGTAAAATTAGCTCACAACCCGAGATATCGGCTGTAATGTTGTCTGACTGGTGTACTTTTACACTGACACTACTCCAGCTCGTGTTTCCGCAGGAGGAACCTGTGGAAAAATTTACAAAATACAACTGTAGTTCCTGGCGTCCTTAATGCACCAGAACTTAACCGAGACTCCCTAGATCAAAACCCTTGTCGAACTAACACAATTGAATTGCAGAGCTGATGAGGTTAGGTTGGTACGAAGACACACTGCTGACGATTACAATTGTAACAACATGTAGGTGGTGCGTGACAGACGTCAGACTGGTTTGAAGTGTGGAATTATATTACATGTTTGTATGTAGAAAAGATTAGTACCGGGTGGTAATAATTAAAGTGCATCTACTCACAGGGGTCCATTATGGGCCGTAATTATAGTGTGGCAGCGAAACGTTGTGTATGCGCTAATGCTTGAAAACAAATTCCAGATGTGGACACCAGGCGCAAATCTTCCAGTGTACACTGTTTATATGACGATACATCTACGTGTCATCTGACAAGCCGTAATGTGAGTAAATAGTATGACTATCGAGAAGAGAGACCGTGCTGTATTAATGAAACTGTTTTGCGTGAACAGCAACAATTACAATGTTGGCTGAGAGAGCATAGCCGATTTAAAACTCTGGCGGGAGGCCCAATGTCATTAAATGGTTTAAAGTAGACGATATTGAATTTGGAAAACACTGGTGAGCTAAGTGTGGCACCTGGAAGAGGAAAGTGTCTCATCCCGGAGGAAGTTATCGACGCGGTCGCTGTTTCTGTAAAACGTGCCCCAGGTAGTGCTAGTGCTCGTGTAATGTCACAGGAATTGTCCATGGCGTGGTTAGGAGGGCGGAAAATTTTGCGGCCTATTTTACATTGGTACTTGTGCAAGGTCAGATGGCTGGTGCAAGGTCAGATGGTGCAGCAGCTGAAACCTCAGGATTCGAAGCAACGTTCTGAATTTGCTCTTCGGTTTCTGGCACGGACTGACATGTGGCCAGACAACATTCTGTAAGGTGAAGAGGCACAATTTACACTGCAGGGTGCAGTGAATACAAGAAACGCCGAATTTGGGGTTGTGTTAAAAAGCGTATTGTGCATCGCAGACGCCGTACGTGAATGTGTTACGCGGCATCATAACCACCTTTTTTCTCGGTCCGTTCTTCTTTGAAGACAATACACCCAGAGGGACTGACAAGGGCATCGTGACGTCTGCATGTTATCGAGATCTTGTTGTACCGCATGCAATTCCTGTTTTGAACACCGCAACTGTGTGGAAACCACTGTTTTCATGCAAAATACGGCAACACCGCATGTCGCTCTTCAGGTGAAATATTTGCACAATTCAACGTTCCACGAATGTGTTATCTTCGGAGGTTTTCCAGACGTATTGGCTACAAGATTTCTGATCTAAATCCATGTGACTCTGCGGATATTTAAAGAACATGTTTATCACGGACACGTTCTGTCTCTTATGTAATCTGAAGGCCAGTATACAGGACACGGTGTTCAGATTCCACCGTAACTGCTGCGAGCAACTGCAGATCAGGTCGTTTTACGGATGCAGCGTCTCGTCGACGTTTCCAGTGCTTATATTGAACAATATGTGTAAGCGGCAGTTAATAATAAATCAACATTACGCCTTTCTCAATTGTTTTACTTTCCCAGCCCACGTCCCATTCCAAATCCATTGTATGTAGAAACGTCTCTATACGTCCTTCTTGGATTCACAGCGCCAGATTTGTACCTGGTGGTTAAAATTGGAACCAGTTTTTTTCCCAACGTAAACCGCTTCCGTATTAACGCGTCAGAATATCTACCACGTATAGCCGCCATATGGTAATTACAGCTCACGGTGGACCTTTGTGAGTAG
This sequence comes from Schistocerca cancellata, assembly GCF_023864275.1. Taxonomy (NCBI): domain Eukaryota; kingdom Metazoa; phylum Arthropoda; class Insecta; order Orthoptera; family Acrididae; genus Schistocerca; species Schistocerca cancellata. The sequence goes on along the minus strand of NC_064634.1, from coordinate 380,330,034 downwards.
CTGCATTTTAATGATAACCGCCTGGTGTTTCAAAAATGCATCCACACGAAGTAGGAAGAACTAGCAATCTACATTCTGTGTATAAGGGAAATTTACACAGCGGGTTTCTCGTTCTAAACGTCATTTGAATGTTGCATGTTTGCGAGACGATCGTGTTATGCCTCGTATAAGAGTGAGAAAGGACGTGTCGAATTTGACATCGGTAGAATCGTAGCCTATCGAGGCTGTGGGTTATCGTTCTACGATATTGGTACTCGCGTCGGTCGGCATACCATGACTGTCTTGCGAAATGGGCCCATCAGAGCCATAATAACTAACACAATGATGGATCTCAACGGCCCAAAAGGATTAGCGCCGGAGAGGACAGAGGAACTGTTTGCTTAGCCGTTCAGTGTAGTACGGGGTGTTCAAAAAGTCTCTCCGCAGTGCCATATGATTGTTAGCCGCGCGTGCCGTATGCCGCAGTGAATATACCGAAATGAAACGCAGTGAAATACAAGTTATTAATCTATTGAATATTCATTTTTACTTACCAATTTTCACATTAAATGTTGAAAGTGTCCCCCCTGTTGTTGAATACACAGTTCGTCTGATCATGTTTCCCAAACACAAGCTGTAACATTCAAGCAGTGAAAGTGGATATTGCAGTTTTCAATTCATCGATGGATTTTGGACGGTTTTTATAAGTTTCTATCCCTGCATCCCAGAAGAAAAAGTCAGGTGGTATAAGGTCAGTCCCTGTGAAATTATGCGATCACTAAAAACATCAGCAAGCAGTGACATTGAAACGCGAGCTGTATGCGCTATTGCACCATCTTGTTGAAAATAATCGTTCAGTATTTAACTTAATACAAGTTCTCCTATAAATGGCTACATAATATCACTGCAGTGTCGTTGTGCGTTTATTGTTTCGTTGAAAAATATGGGACCCACAATCCGACGTCTAGAAATTGCAATCCAAACTCCTATTTTCACAGAATGAAGTGGTTCCTCATGAATACACAATGGATTTGCAGTACTCCACATACGAGAATTTTGCGAGTCCATGTACGCGGATGAATGAAACCACGCCTAATCAGTGAAACCTTCATTAAGAATATTCCTTCCATTTAGTTGAACGAAATTTTTGAACCATTGACAATAATGCTGTCTCTGGCCATGATCTGTATTTTTCAGTTCTCTCCCGACTGACACTTTGTATGGGAAAAGTTATAATTTTTTCCTTACAGCTGTGTGGGCCTTTCCGACACTAACATCGATTTCCTGGGCGAGTTTTCTTACTGACTTGTTCGGACTCATAGACATTTTATCGAAAATATCGAGTAGTTTATCCTCAAACAAAACGCTAGGACAACCACGTTTCGGTGCATCTGTCACTGTACCCGTACTTCGAAATTTGTTAATCAAATGTCGCACAGTATCGAGATGTGGGAATGTTGTCTCCGGGAACCCTGAATTAAATGTTTAAAGAACTGAAACCGTGTATTTACCGCCAGCTTTGAACACTTCTTAGACTAAAAACACACGTTCTTCAATGGCCAGCATTCTAACAGTGACGAAAACGAACCAAATGGACAAAGGAACTAAACTTAAAAGTTGACGTCAATACGTAACGACACACACCAACGATACTACTGACGCTGGCTGAGATAAACGAAACAGTGGAATGTTGGGAGAGTCCACATGAAGGGAAGCAATCCAGGCAGGCGAACAATCATACAGCACGCGCGGCTAACAATCATACGGTACTGCGGAGAGACTTTTTGAGCACACGGTACTTACATAATTTACCGTGAGTCAGGACATTGTTATGGTTTTTTTTTTTCAGCAGTGCGACGACGTCTGGAGCACCATGAACCGTCAGCACAGCGACCATTCTCGCTTGCTTGTCTTGTTGTTGTAGCTTAAAGAAGCGCACTGACAGTAGCATGCAGAACGACAACACTGAACACAGGAGTCGTCTATTCATACTAGCCCCACATAGCGCACAGCCGCACAATAGACATATCTGTGTGTAAGCTCAGAAGGAAGTGAACGTTGTCTGATTGCGTACATCATCGTCGTGCGGGGCCTGCACTTGACATCATGGCATGATGTGTCGTTGGGTACGCTGCGAGTCCGCTGCAGGTTCGCAGAGCCGGTAATCAGGACAGTAGCCATTACAAATGAGCACTATGGGACTTAACTGCTGTGGTCATCAGTCAGTAGGCATTACATTTTTGACCCAGCATACTTCGATTCAGAGTGTTTTCGACTGTTCTCCTGGTCACCGCGTTCCAAGATCTCTCACGCATTGATAATATCTGGTCATGGGTTGCTGAGAGACTGGTAGGCCTCCACTCGCCAGCCACTAGAATCGATTAACCCTTTGTACCACAGACCCACCTACAAATTTATTTAAATAGACTTACTACTACTACGTATTCGTACAATAAATAAAAATTTTGTTAATTGCTGTCCTTCCTGGTGCTGAAATTTTAATGGCTAGCAGTGTCTCATAATAAATGAAACACAGTATTGAAATTCACAAACAGCTCAAAGAATATTTTTATCGAGCCACTGACGTAATACAGGACTGTTGGAAAGATGTAATGTCAACGGTTTTCCAACCGCCCTCCCCGTATCCGTAATTTTTGGTAAGAGGCATCTGAAATATCTTCGCAGTTGCCGTGTAGCAGAGCAGCAGCCTACGTGGGCTTGCCGAAAGCCGTGTTTCCGACGCTTTTGTAGGTGCTGAATTGTACCGTCGGACTTGTGCCCATCCGGTTTTGCACCGTGGGTTTTCCGACCAGAGCCTTCCCCGCTGCTGATTTACACCAATCGTTTACCAGTAGCGTGTGTGCTATCACCGTCAGTTAGGCAGCACCCTCGCCGACGGCCTACACTACGAGAGTTCTATAGAGTGACGGATACAATCACAACAACGAAAGGGAAGCCGTGTCTTCTCGAGGATGGTCACGGCGGCTACCCGATGGACACAAATGTGATGGCTATGCGAGTTGGTTGTGTTCGAATTTCGAATAGAGTAATTGCCGAGGCCGTTTTAAAATTGCAAATCATGGCTGAATAGCAACATTTTTGCCCAACTGACGGAGTAGGTGTGCAGATTAAGAAACGAATGCGTAACTCCAAGACTGCATTGTGTAAAGCGACTAGGGAAGCTATTGGGTCGTCTCAAAGCCCTGACACTTGTTCAGAGATTCAGCTGAGCGAATGCATTTCGAAATGAATTGAAGATAATAGGTTTTTGGTAACGCCGTATACTTTGACATCGGAAGCAGAGAAGAAGGGACGAAGGTACTTTCTGTTATATATGCTTTGTCAAAATACACATGGAATACTTCTTTCTGGATTGAAAAATAAAATTCCTGGGTGATCACCTGATCACCAAAAACTGCAGTGCTAGACTTCGAAACGGCTACAATGAAAGCTATGAAAACAGTGTTCCTTGCAACATCCCTTTCCGGTTGCAGTTTTCATTTCATCTAATGTCTGTGGAAGAAAATACTAGAACTGGAATTAATGGAAGAATACAGAGATAGTGAGATGTCCGATTTTTTAGCCACATATATGCTGCAGTGGTGCATCTTCCACCAAATGGTGTTCATGGAAGGTGAATGGTAATAATGGAGGAAGTGCCCAGTGCTCGATGAATGAATGGAAAATGCGAGTACATCAATTAAAACGTGGAACGTTTTCAACCAGCGGCACAGGGCCACGAATGCTGTTGAAGGCTGGAGTGGGAAACTATATTCCTCAATAAATAAAAAATCTGGAAGTATACTTTCTGATAAATGCGTCGAAGGAGGAAGCAGTAAATGCCATATTTGGAATTAAAAAAAGATTCCACTGACCCGCCTCTTCAAAACAAAAGAAACAGAAGAAACATATATCTTGACAAACGGTTGAAAGAAACTATAAGAATAAGCAACGACTAGGGGAATTTAACATTTTAACATCTCTGGATTTCTTTCAAAACACTGGGTGAGAAATTAAAAATCATAGAATAAGATCAGGAATTTAATAATTTGCTGCAATAATATCTTAAAAAAGTTAAAAATAAAAAAAATTAGGAAAAATTTCTGAGCGTCTAAATACCATGTGCATGGCGAGTCCAGGTCTAGATAAAATGTGAAAGGCTCTTCTTATTACAAAATGGTCGGTAGGGTCCCCCCCCCCCCTCCCCCTACTATTGTGGCTTCCTTTGAGGGTCGGAGAACCCATGGCCAACATATCTGTGGTCGGAGACATTACCCACGCCAGGAGAGAGCAACGACACCGAGCGGCCTCTCCTCTAGATTCCCGATGGTGAGGTACGGTGAAGCTTCTGAAATGGTCATTACATTGGTAACTTCCACAGTATTTTTTATCACAACATTCCGTCATTGCTACTAATCTCAGGGAGTAGTTCGACAGGAACTCGCTGATAACCGTGGCGTTGAGTGCTCTAAAACCAACAGTTCGACACGATCCGATTAGTTAGTGTATGAATACAAGATCGCGGATGTTTCGGAAATTATAACCTCTTACAATTCTAAAATAGTATGGTATTTTAAACAGTACAATTTTCTGAAAAAATGAATGGAAGAGAGATAATTCCCCCAATTTTCAAACAAAATTATGCCGAAGAATATATAAGTCCTTGCTAAAAATTATAGTTATGCATTGAAATATTAATTTTTTTATTACTGGAATGTATTGCCGATAACCTAAAGGGTGTAAGACAAAAACGTAGTCTTTTGGCTCAGCTGTTCAACCATTACACAAAATAGTCACTGACAGAAGCAACGTTTAAGATCGGTATTAAAATCCAGAATAAAAAGATATCAATGACAAGATTTGCTGATAACATACTTATGCTCAGTGAAAGTAAAGAAGAAATACAGGACCTTCTGAATTGAATGGACAGTTTAATGAGTGAAGATAATGGATGGAGAGAAAACTGAAGCAGGAGAAGAAAGATGAAACAATGAGACGTAACAGAAATGAGATTAGCGATAAACTAAAAATAAAAATCGGTCACCACGAAATAGACGAAGCTAAGGAAACGAGTGACTACAAGCGCTTTATAATTGCAGTTTTTGTGTGAGTATAGTTAAACAGTCACATTCCGTCCGAATTTCACGGTGGAAATGGTGCAGAGGCCAAAAGATTATTTGTTTCTTTTGAATGCCTAAATCATTCATTATATCTTTTGCCTCGATTTTATACTTATCGATAATAATGGTGGTGCCCAACAGAAGTAAATTTTCTCGTAAGATATGAAGATACATAAATGACATCAGTCAGCACATAACAGTCCATTATTACTTATAGTCTTTTACATATGGCAAGAATAATGCAGGGTGCTTCAGCTGCCCCAACCGATTTTGTTTTATGCAACTCACAACGTTATATCTGGCGTGCAAAAACCACGCACGAGATTTTCATATTCTCTCGCTCGCTGTGCGCAAACCATTAGACTTACAGAAAAAATTAACAGAATTTTTTTGTGGGAATTTAATGTACTTAAATCTTTTACTGGGATACATTTTCGCTGGAGGCCACGCTTTTCAAATTATTTAAAAAAAAGCAATACAAAAGTGACGTTGAAACGCACGTCCGTCCCCACGCTCATCCCTCACCAGTTAGAATTTCTAATATGTTGTTTGTGACACTCTCTCCTACCATGGTACAAAAATTTCCGCTACGCGAACTATTCCCAGTATTCGACCTTTTTGCTCTCTATTGATGGGGCTATTACGCCATGAACATAGTCGGATATTTCGATAACATTATAAATTTAAATTGAGGTTGACGGACATCATTTTGAGCATTTATTGCATTAATGTGGTATTTACAGGTAATCACGTTGTAACAGCATGCGTTCTCAGAAATGATAAGTTCACAAAGGTACATGTATCAATCACATAAGTACTGTGTGCGGCTGGTCCCGGCGGAGGTTCGAGTCCTCCCTCGGGCATGGGTGTGTGTGTTTGTCGTTTGGATAATTTATGTTAAGTAGTGTGTAAGCTTAGGGACTGATGACCTTAGCAGTTAAGTCCCATAAAATTTCACTCACATTTTGAACGCATAAATAGTGTGTAAGCCTAGGGACCGATGACCTCAGCAGTTTGGTCCCATAGAATTTATCACAAATTCCAAATTCCGTAAACCTGTCTATCGCGCGTTATATCTAAGAGTATGCGTACGGAGCGATTTAAAGTGGAACGACAACATAAAACTAATCACAAGTAGCCAGATGTCAGACAGATTCACTGGGAAAATCCTCAAGAAGTGCAGTCCACCCACAAAGCAGGTAACTTACAAAACACTAGAATACTGCTCGTCCGTCTGGGATACGTAGTAGATACGATTGGTAGCGTTTCGTACATTTTGCAAGCGCGAAATCGTAACGGAGATGCTCAGCCAAGTCCGGTGGCAAACGTTACCTGAGAGACGTTGTGGTTTCCCCTATTACAGTTCCGAGAGCATATTTTCCTAGAAGAATCGCCTGATATATTTCGCCTGATATATTACTTACTCCTGGGTATGTTTCTCAAAAAGACCATGAAAATAAAATTGTAGAGATTCAAGCTGGTATGGAGATTTATCAACATTTGTGACTTCGAAAGGAAAATAGTGACTGGAGTGTACATATCGCTTTCCACCACACAATATAATGTGGCTTGCGAAATGTAAATGCAGATATAAACGTATCAAAGAATAAGCATTTTTAGAAGAAAATGTGTTCTTCTTATCTTGATTTGCTTTACGAACGCTATGAATAGTAGTGTTATACATTCTGTTCTAAAATATTATGCAGCAATATTAGTAATTAAATTGAAAGTACAGCACCTTTTACCTGAAAAATAAAAGAGATTTCTATGTGATTTTTCGTTTCTTGCGAATTTAGGGGCCGAGTGACACCATTTTCCCTTTTCATATGGAGCCCAAGTTCCACACAAATGTTTCAAATGGCTCTAGGCGCTATGGGACTTAACATCTGAGGTCATCAGTCCCCTAGACTTAGAACTACTTAAACCTAACTAACCTAAGAACATCACACACATCCATGCCCGAGGCAGGATTCGAACTTGCGACCGTAGCAGCAGGGCGGTTCCGGACTGAAGCGCCTAAAACCGCTCGGTCACAGCGGCCGACAAGTTCCACATATTATGTGTGCCTTTGTAGTAGAACAAAAAATGAAACTTAAAATACAAGAGCCACCTTAGCGAATACTTACAGCAACGGTAAAGAAACAGTGAACTTCAACTGTTTTTATACATTAGTCAATGGAGATTATAGATGAAAGCTAGGAAGTAATTCCTCAGAATTTTTTATGTGAGAACTCCTAAAGCTTTTTAAGTGAAGCAAACATTATTAACATTCTACATTTTTATTCATGTCTACATACTTATTACTCGATATAGCCACCTTAGCGACGAACGCATTTCTCCCAAAGAGAGGCGAGTTTCTTGAGACAGTCACTGTAGAATGTTTGACTGTTGACGGAGGCACAACCTCACCTCAGCTTGCACCGTTTCATCACTATCAAAGTGAAGTCCTCGAAGCTGTTCTTTAAGTTGTGGAAACAGTTCAGAATCGGACGGGGCCGAGTTGGGTGTTCGTAGAGGATGCTCGATGACAGTGCAACCAAGGTGTCGGATTGCTGCAGATGTCGCAACGCTCATGTATGGTCTGGCATTGTCATGCTGGAGCAGAGGGGTGCTTCATGAGTGGACGAACTCTCCGAATTCGAGACACAATTATAGCACGCTGTTTCTCACCGACATACAAGGCGATTTCAAAAAGTAAACCAGGTCGGATTTATTCAGGATTCAAATACACCACATTATTCCACACTGCTTTGGTCACAAAACCCTATTTTACAACATAATGTCCGTTCAATGCGACGGCCTTACGCCGCCTTACGGGAAGGGTCTGTATGCCCGAATGGTACCACGCTACAGGTCGACGTCGGAGCTGCCTCAGTAACCTCCCCATCTTCCACGTAGTGCTTCCCGTGCAGTGCCGCCTCCATTGGCCCAAACAGGTGAGTGTCGGAAGGTGCAATTTCCGGGCTGTAGATTGGATGAGGAATAACGCACCTTTGAGTGCCCCAAATGATGTGTCGGCACTACCAATTGAGACGTCCAGTTGTGCAGCAAGGCGTTTGACTGTGATCCGCCGATCACCTCAAATGAGAGTGTCTGCACGTTCCAGCATTGCAGGAGCCACAGCTATGTGCGGCTGTCCGGCACGCGGAAGATCGGACATGTTTACCCGACCTTATTGTCATGATGACACATGCCTCGTCGAACAACTCTCCGTGTTTTTGTTCCCTGCCCGGTCTCCGTAGACACCTATGAATATCTGTGATGCTCAAGTTTTCCGCCAAAACAAACTGAATGACAGCTCTCTGCTCGTATCGCACCTCCGTTACAGAGGCCATTTTGGAGACTGCGTATAGCGCCGCCACCAATTGAAACTTCATGAAGCAATAGGCGCTCAAGCGGAAATATTCCACGATGTCCAACAATAAATCCCGCATTTTTTCAACCGACTTTGGCCGAGAAAAAAAAGTTGTTGCATTACGTATTGAACGCCCCTCGCAGTTAAGTTACACACCGCTATATTACACATTACACCTCATAGCGCTCTAGCGACAAAGGCTGCAGATATATAGACATGAAGAAACAAAACGGAGATGTTAATAATGTTTGCTTTATCTATAAAGTTTAAAGAGTTTTCACGTAAAAAATTCGGAGGCATTACCTTTCAGCACGCCCTCGTTTCCCAGTAATGTATGTGCTCACGTGATTTGGAATCAGGCACTCGAAATTGCCTGCAGCGGCGGAAGGCATTAATTGCGAGGTGCGTGTTGAGCTGCAGTACAACAGCTCTCCGTTCTGAATCTGCGGACTCGACCCGCGACTGGACAGAGTGAAAGGTAACAGTGCCCTGCGCTCAGCGCTATGGATTTACGACGCCGTTTAGCGTCGTTATTTACTGTTCCGAATGTCGCAACTGAACAAGGAGTGTGTAAGTGTTCGCTGTGGGGGAGGCAGGCGGCGCGCGTGTAGCCGGAAGAACGGCCTTCACAATTAATCGCGAAGGTTGCGTGCCAGATGGCAATTTAACTTTTTGCTGGTTTTTAAACATCTCATCCGCATCGATGTCATTACTGGCGCGTTTAGCGTCCAGTTTTCTGTTGACAAAATATTGTGTTAGGCAGAGACTAAGTGAACCACATATCACCAGCAGCACAGGCGCTTTGAAACGTGCGAATTCTGCTGCAACTTAATTGATGATTATCAGTGGAAAACATTTCGCTACAGGAGTGAAATATGTATGGAAGTAGTCTTTTATCTTAAAGTACCAGTTTATGTTTTTATAGTTACCTCTATGCCGTATACACTTTAACAAGACAAAAAAAAAAGAAGCACCACGAGGAAATTATCCGAATGGGACACAAATCGGTAGATGTGATGTAAAGCTCTTTTTCTCGAATAAATCATCCAATTCTTTTCTAAACTTGTGATGTTTTGTTTGTCTGTACATGTACAAGTTGACTAAGCCAATAACGCGTACGTTCACTTCTGGCTCTTACGAAACCAGTTATTCGGCTTCGCATTGATTGGTAGAGTTGTTAGATGTTCGCCTCAGGCAGTCGTGCCAAATTCCGTCCAATTCGTGCGTTAAATCGTAAAAATCCCGAGCTGATTGGAAGGCCCTGTCTAAAATGATCCAAACGTTCTCAATTGGGGAGAGATCCGGCGACCTTGTTTGTCACGGCAGGGTTTGACAAGCACGAAGACAAGCAGTAGTAAATCTCACCCTGTGCAGGCTAGCATTATCTTGCTGGAATGTAAGTCCAATATCGCTTGCCATGAAGGGCAACAAAACAGGACGTAGAATATCGTCGACTTACCGCCGTGCCGTAAGGGTGCCGCGGATGGCAACCAACATTCCTGATAATCGGGTCATAAGGCGAGCGACAGTCAGGTTAGTATCACACCGCTGTGCAGGACATTTTTAGACACGCCTTTGTCCTTCAGTCTCATTGACGTAAGTAGAACTGTCTTCATTGATGAGTCCCGTTTCGAACTGAGCCTCGATGATCAGCGAAAAAGTGTCTGGGGACGCCTCGGTCAGTGGCGAGATACCAATCTGACTGTCGCATGCCATACAGCCCAAAAACCAGGAGTCCTGTCTGGGTGCCGTTTGTTTTCATTGCAGCAACGAGGAGTGGCTGCGCGGTCTAGGTCATGTCACGGACTGCGTAGCCCCTCCCACCAGACGTTCGAGTCCTCTATCAGGCATAGGTATGTGTTGTTCTTAGCATAAGTTGGTTTAAGTAGTGTGTAAGTCTAGGGACCGATGACCTAAGCAGTTTGGTCGCTTAGGAATTCACACACATTTGAACATTTTTCTTTCATTGCAGGACCCCTTTGGTTTTCATACGCGGCTACCTTTCTGCACAGCGGTACGTCGAAGACACTCAGCGCCCCTTCTTGTTGACCTTTATGGCTAGCCATCATGGGTTCATATTTCAGCAAGATAAAGCCCGCCCGCACACAGCGAGAATTTCTGCTGCTTGTCTTCGTGCTTGCCAAAGCCTACCTTGGCCAGCAAGGTTCCCGGGTCTCTCCCCAGTTGAGAACGTTTAGAACATTATGGACAGACCCCTACAACCAACTAGGTGGTGGTGGTTAGTTTAACGTCCCGTCGACAACGAGGTCATTAGAGACGGAGCTCAAGCTCGGGTTAGGGAAGGATTGGGAAGGAAATCGGCCGTGCCCTTTCAAAGGAACCATCCCGGCATTTGCCTGAAACGATTTAGGGAAATCACGGAAAATCCTAAATCAGGATGACTGGAGACGGGATTGAACCGTCGTCCTCCCGAATGCGAGTCCAGTGTGCTAACCACTGCGCCACCTCGCTCGGTACAACCAACTAGGGAACTGCACGATGTAACGTCGCGACTCCCTGAGGAGGACATCCAACAACTCTGTCCATCAATGCGAAGCTTGCTTTCTTGCATAAGGGACAGAGATGGTGACTTGGCCAATTTTTCTTGAATAAATCATGCAACTTTTCTAATATTGTAATCACTTGTTTACCTGAACGTTTACATCACATCTACCAATTTCCATTCCACCGGATAATCCCTTCAATGCGTGTCGTCTTTTTGTCTTAGAATCTATTACACACATATGTATATTTCCCATATATTTAAATTATTTTACACATACACTCCTGGAAATTGAAATAAGAACACCGTGAATTCATTGTCCCAGGAAGGGGAAACTTTATTGACACATTCCTGGGGTCAGATACATCACATGATCACACTGACAGAACCACAGGCACATAGACACAGGCAACAGAGCATGCACAATGTCGGCACTAGTACAGTGTATATCCACCTTTCGCAGCAATGCAGGCTGCTATTCTCCCATGGAGACGATCGTAGAGATGCTGGATGTAGTCCTGTGGAACGGCTTGCCATGCCATTTCCACCTGGCGCCTCAGTTGGACCAGCGTTCGTGCTGGACGTGCAGACCGCGTGAGACGACGCTTCATTCAGTCCCAAACATGCTCAATGGGGGACAGATCCGGAGATCTTGCTGGCCAGGGTAGTTGACTTACACCTTCTAGAGCACGTTGGGTGGCACGGGATACATGCGGACGTGCATTGTCCTGTTGGAACAGCAACTTCCCTTGCCGGTCTACGAATGGTAGAACGATGGGTTCGATGACGGTTTGGATGTACCGTGCACTATTCAGTGTCCCCTCGACGATCATCAGTGGTGTACGGCCAGTGTAGGAGATCGCTCCCCACACCATGATGCCGGGTGTTGGCCCTGTGTGCCTCGGTCGTATGCAGTCCTGATTGTGGCGCTCACCTGCACGGCGCCAAACACGCATACGACCATCATTGGCACCAAGGCAGAAGCGACTCTCATCGCTGAAGACGACACGTCTCCATTCGTCCCTCCATTCACGCCTGTCGCGACACCACTGGAGGCGGGCTGCACGATGTTGGGGCGACACCACTGGAGGCGGGCTGCACGATGTTGGGGCGTGAGCGGAAGACGGCCTAACGGTGTGCGGGACCGTAGCCCAGCTTCATGGAGACGGTTGCGAATGGTCCTCGCCGATACCCCAGGAGCAACAGTGTCCCTAATTTGCTGGGAAGTGGCGGTGCGGTCCCCTACGGCACTGCGTAGGATCCTACGGTCTTGGCGTGCATCCGTGCGTCGCTGCGGTCCGGTCCCAGGTCGACGGGCACGTGCACCTTCCGCCGACCACTGGCGACAACATCGATGTACTGTGGAGACCTCACGCCCCACGTGTTGAGCAATTCGGCGGTACGTCCACCCGGCCTCCCGCATGCCCACTATACGCCCTCGCTCAAAGTCCGTCAACTGCACATACGGTTCACGTCCACGCTGTCGCGGCATGCTACCAGTGTTAAAGACTGCGATGGAGCTCCGTATGCCACGGCAAACTGGCTGACACTGACGGCGGCGGTGCACAAATGCTGCGCAGCTAGCGCCATTCGACGGCCAACACCGCGGTTGCTGGTGTGTCCGCTGTGCCGTGCGTGTGATCATTGCTTGTACAGCCCTCTCGCAGTGTCCGGAGCAAGTATGGTGGGTCTGACACACCGGTGTCAATGTGTTCTTTTTTCCATTTCCAGGAGTGTATTTCTATACATATTTTAATCTGTAATTGCAGCGAATTTCATTCTGATTTTCAAGAAAAAGGACTTTTGCTGGCATCTGTATGGTTCTCCACCGTTTTCCACCATGCGACTCCAGAAATGACATTAAATGTAACTGCGATCTTAAGATCTGTGAGATGATCATTGTCCACGAAACACGCCAACAATATTACTGACTCCCTGCAGAGCTTATTCTCGCGACATGGTTGACGCACTGAACAACGCAAATAAAAGACAGATTGCACTTCAAACTTTGATAGTGTTCCAAGTCAACAAAATAAATAAGTAGCACCCTTTCTCATCTTCACATCCTCCTCTTCCTTCCCCCCCACCCTCTTCCTTCCCTCCCCCCCCCCCCTCCGCTCCTAACTCCTTTAGGTTCGCTTTGCTTTTGCTCAGCTGGTTAACTGGGATAGATTAGGGACATCTACATCTACATTTATACTCCGCAAGCCACCCAACGGTGTGTGGCGGAGGGCACTTTACGTGCCACTGCCATTACCTGCCTTTTCTGTTCCAGTCGCGTATGGTTCGCGGGAAGAACGACTGTCTGAAAGCCTCCGTGCGCGCTCGAATCTCTCTAATTTTACATCCGTGATCTCCTCGGGAGGTATAAGTAGGGGGAAGCAATATATTCGATACCTCATCCAGAAACGCAGCCTCTCGAAACCTGGCGAGCAAGCTACACCGCGATGCAGACCGCCTCTCTTGCAGAGTCTGCCACTTGAGTTTGCTAAACATCTCCGTAACGCTATCACGGTTACCAGATAACACTGTGACGAAACGCGTCGCTCTTCTTTGGATCTTCTCTATCTTCTCCGTCAACCCGATATGGTACGGATCCCACACTGATGAGCAGTACTCAAATATAGGTCGAACGAGTGTTTTGTAAGCCACCTCCTTTGTTGATGGACTACATCTTCTAAGGACTCTCCCAATGAATCTCAACCTGGTACCCGCCTTACCAACAATTAATTTTATATGATCATTCCATTTCAAATCGTTCCGCACGCATACTCCCAGATATTTTACAGAAGTAACTGCTACCAGTGTTTGTTCCGCTATCATATAATCATACAATAAATGATCCTTCTTTCTATGTATTCGCAATACATTACATTTGTCTATGTTAAGGGTCAGTTGCCACTCCCTGCACCAAGTGCCTATCCGCTGCAGATCTTCCTGCATTTCGCTACAATTTTCTAATGCTGCAACTTCTCTGTATACTACAGCATCATCCGCGAAAAGCCGCTTGGAACTTCCGACACTATCTACTAGGTCATTTATATATATTGTGAAAAGCAGTGGTCCCATAACACTCCCCTGCGGCACGCCAGAGGTTACCTTAACGTCTGTAGACGTCTCTCCATTGATAACAACATGCTGTGTTCTGTTTGCTAAAAACTCTTCAATCCAGCCACACAGCTGGTCTGATATTCCGTAGGCTCTTACTTTATTTATCAGGCGACAGTGCGGAACTGTATCGAACGCCTTCCTGAAGTCAAGGAAAATAGCATCTACCTGGGAGCCTGTATCTAATATTTTCTGGGTCTCATGAACAAATAAAGCGAGTTGGGTCTCACACGATCGCTGTTTCTGGAATCCATGTTGATTCCTACAGAGTAGATTTTGGGTTTCCAAAAACGACATGATACGCGAGCAAAAAACATGTTCTAATATTGTACAACAGATCAACGTCAGAGATATAGGTCTATAGTTTTGCGCATCTGCTCGACGACCCTTCTTGAAGACTGGGACTACCTGTGCTCTTTTCCAATCATTTGGAACCTTCCGTTCCTCTAGAGACTTGCGGTACATGGCTGTTAGAAGGGGGGCAAGTTCTTTCGCGTACTCTGTGTAGAATCGAATTGGTATCCCGTCAGGTCCAGTGGACTTTCCTCTGTTGAGTGATTGCAGTTGCTTTTCTATTCCTTGGACACTTATTTCGATGTCAGCCATTTTTTCGTTTGTGCGAGGATTTAGAGAAGGAACTGCAGTGCGGTCTTCCTCTGTGAAACAGCTTTGGAAAAAGGTGTTTAGTATTTCAGCTTTACGCGTGTCATCCTCTGTTTCAATGCCATCATCATCCCGGAGTGTCTGGATATGCTGTTTCGAGCCACTTACTGATTTAACGTAAGACCAGGACTTCCTATGATTTTCTGTCAAGTCGGTACATAGAATTTTACTTTCGAATTTGCTGAACGCTTCACGCATAGCCCTCCTTACGCTAACTTTGACATCGTTTAGCTTCTGTTTGTCTGAGAGGTTTTGGCTGCGTTTAAACTTGGAGTGAAGCTCTCTTTGCTTTCTCAGAAGTTTCCTAACTTTGTTATTGAACCACGGTGGGACATTCAAGTCGCAAGTCGCTGAAGTGCCATCTAATCGAAAAATTTCTACCCAGCCGTTGAATCACACACGGTGTCTTAGGCCTAAATCTGTAAACAGTAATGGTACATTACTCCAACAGTATTCTTCTACAAATCAATGACTCATGTATATACCAAGTTTGCTAGAAACTGCTCGAGGCGTTTATGAACTGTGCTTTTATATTATTTTATATCATATTTTACATCCACACTCAGCTGTAGAGGTACAAGGAATATCTTACACTGCCAATCTTTATTTACGAACAGCATGTGACACGTGTACCAATGAAAGGTGTCTGCTTAAGCCACCTTTCACGAAAGTATCGGGTCGTTATTATTAAAGTGCAACTACTCGCTGAGGTCCAGAGTGAGCTGCAATTATCGTATGGTAGCGAAACTTGGTAGATACACCAACATGTTTATGCGGAGCCGCTTTTCAATGGAAAAAAAATTAGTTCCAGTTTTGGCCACCAGGTACAGATCCGCCGCCGCACATAATCTCGTAGTGGCACATGTTGCTCATACTGAACAAATTTGTAAGCGAATGTTAATAATAAAATCGATATTATGCCTTTCTGACTTGTTTTACTTTTTTTGTCCACGTCCCATTCCTAATCCATAATCACCTTGAGGCTAAAATTGGAAAAAAAAAAATTCCACCGCAAATCGGTCCCACATTCTCGCATTAAAATATATACAAAGCTTCGCTGCCATACGATAATTAGAGTCTATAATTGTCCTCTCTGAGTTGCTGCACTTTAATTATAACCACCTTGTATTTTAACTTGGATTCACCGAGTTCAACAGATTGTAGATCTGCTACTTGCTTATTACATAGCCATACCTGGGAGAAGGATTGCATAGTGAACCAACTTTATTAATTTCATTCTCCTTTTATTTCATATTAGCATCCTGTGTTGCCTTTTACCAACGACTTTATCACGGTTATCTGCATCATCTGTGAACGTATCGTTAATAGGGCGGACATGTGCAATCGTAGAATTGGTGTAGCTTTCTTGGTTCTAATTTTAGAATGATGGGAACGTGCGTTGAATTTTAACTTTCGAGGTTGGCTTGTATTGTGACCAGACTGAAGACAACAGTTTCTCCTGCTCTTGTTAAAAGTTCGTCTTGTAACTAGTCAGTCAGACCAACAAACGAACTGTGGAATTTTCCACTGAATTCTTCTTCAAATTTTGTTTAGTATACTGATGGGACACAAAGGAACTAAAAACGTTAACTGCCAGAGGGGTGATTTATATCAGTGGGACAAGTTGAGATAAGCCTCCTCCTTACTAGGCAGATGCGCAAACCAATACGCCATCCGGAGACAGTGGTCACCTTAACCGTATGGAGGACTGCTCTAGCACACATATCATCACAAACTCTCAACTTATACCACGCACTTCCGGCCTCGGTGGCCGAGCGGTTCTAGGCGCTTCAGTCCGGAACCGCGCGACTGCTATGGTCGCAGGTTCGAATGCTGCCTCCGCCATGGATGTGTGTGATGTCCTTAGGTTAGTTAGGTTCAAGTAGTTCTACGTTCGAGGTGACTGATGACCTCAGATGTTAAGTCCAATAGTACTCAGAGCCATTTGAGCCATTTTTTATACCACGCACTACTGATGCATTGCCTCTGCTCATTAGCCTCACCACTGGCGGCATATTGGCGAATATCGCAAGAGTTCCAGCATGGTGTGCACTGCACTGAAGGGATCATTGGTCGCCATTGCCTTAATTATTCCTACGAAAGAAGAGACACCATTTTGATCCTGCAGCCACTATGAATAAGACACTTCCTTGCGGGAACCTTGAGTGAGGGGTGCTGGCATTTCCTTTAGCATCCTCCAGACTGGGTGACGCGTTTGGTGCCATGGAGTCGTTTTCGTGGCGATTGGTCGCCAGCCGCCTCCACTCTGGGATGCCGCACCTGACCACAGCGTCCGAGAACTTGAAGAATATTTTTCGTTTGTCAACTTGTCCTGATCTCTCCTACATCATCGCTACAGCCAAATTCTTCTTCTTGTTAATGCCACTCCAAAACTGAAATACTTTTAACGTGCAAGAGTGTGGCAATTTGCTACGCTCGTCACCTATCGAGCATTACTTATTTCAAAGTAGTTGCAGTCACTAATGGAGTTCATGGATTCGAAGAATCTGAGACCAAACCTTATGATCACCTTCGTGTAATGAAAATAGTTTTCAGCGGTGAAAGTTGCTGCAGATCACACCGAAAACTAGTAATGTTCCTGCTCAAGCCACATCACTTACAGGCCAGCCCACAGAAAGTCCTAATGCTTCTCTGAATAATATCAGGTTCAGAATACTGAATAACAAGGACATTCGAAAACTGCTGCTCCAATTAAGCCAAAATTGTGCGGAAGTACTTTAAACCATTGCCTAAAGGAAGGCCGTCCGCGAAAAAAGCACGAAAGAGTCACACTTCGCAAAAATGTAAGTGTCTCAGTAATCTCACCTGTAAATCCGATGTTAACTGATAAGTAAGCACACAAGATGGAACAGTAACATTTAAAACAAAGAAACTGAAGTGCAGCGTCCTGCGTGTAATGATATCTATCCATCTCCACAAACTGGACAGAGTCATAAGCTATAACTGAAAAAAACTTCACAAGCCAAGATCTCTAAAAAGCCATTTTATTGGATGACAGGTTTCGACAGAGCTACGCTCTCATCATCGTGTGTTAACCTGTCATCTAGTAAAATGCTTTTTTAGTGATCTTGGCTTGTTAAGTTTTCTTCAGTTACCAAATACTTCGGTTCGCCTCCCATACTGACAATCTCAGGAATATATAAAGAGTCATAAATGCCACACACGCTGATTCGAGGGTTGCTCGAACACTAAAGGAGAAAATTTGTATCTATTTTTGTTACTGATAAACACCGATCTAGAGTAATATTGATTTTCAGAATCCTTTCATTAAACGCTATTCAATAAAAAATACAGAAGAATGTTCAATTAATTAATGTATTGACTTATACTTCCCAAGAATAAAAAAGTATTCAGTTTTTATCTGTACTGTCATCTTTCTCCGTCCCACCAGGCTAGACGAGAGCGCTAATACGCTGCTTCCTGGACTTGGATAGGTGCGCCGACCAGTGGTCGAATCCACCCAGCGGATTACCGACGAGGGCCGGTGTGCCAGCCAGCCTGGATGTGATTTTTAGGCGGTTTTCTACATCCCACTAGGTGAATACTGGGCTGGTCCCCACGTCCCACCTCAGTTACACGACTCGCAGACATCTGAGCATGTTCACACTATTCCATGGATTAGTCTAGTCGCAGGCAGCTGGGGTACACTAATTTCGTCCTGGGGATACGGGGTGACGGCGGGAATGGCATCTGGCCACCCCTTAACAATAACCTTGCCAAATCCGATTCTAACAATGCCGATCCTGTGAAACGCGGGATAAAGGCACAAGCGATAGATATACGTCTACATCCTCATCTACATCCATACTCCGCAAGCCACCTGACGGTGTGTGGCGGAGGGTACCCTGAGTACCTCTATCGGTTCTCCCTTCTATTCCAGTCTCGTATTGTTCGTGGAAAGAAGGATTGTCTGTATGCTTCTGTGTGGGCTCTAATCTCTCTGATTTTATCCTCATGGTCTCTTCGCGAGATATACGTAGGAGGGAGCAATATACTGCTGGACTCTTCGGTGAAGGTATGTTCTCGAAACTTTAACAAAAGCCCGTACCGAGCTACTGAGCGTCTCTCCTGTAGAGTCTTCCACTGGAGTTTATCTATCATCTCCGTAACGCTTTCGCGATTACTAAATGATCCTGTAACGAAGCGCGCTGCTCTCCGTTGGATCTTCTCTATCTCTTTTATCAACCCTATCTGGTACGGATCCCACACCGCTGAGCAGTATTCAAGCAGTGGGCGAACGAGTGTACTGTAACCTACTTCCTTTGTTTTCGGATTGCATTTCCTTAGGATTCTTCCAGTGAATCTCAGTCTGGCATCTGCTTTACCGACGATCAACATTATATGATCATTCCATTTTAAATCACTCTTAATGCGTACTCCCAGATAATTTATGGAATTAACTGCTTCCAGTTGCTGACCTGCTATTTTGTAGCTAAATGATAAGGGATCTATCTTTCTATGTATTCGCAGCACATTACACTTGTCTACATTGAGATTCAATTGCCATTCCCTGCACCATGCGTCAATTCGCTGCAGATCCTCCTGCATTTCAGTACAATTTTCCATTGTTACAACCTCTTGATACACCACAGCATCATCTGCAAAAAGCCTCAGTGAACTTCCGATGTCATCCACCAGGTCATTTATGTATATTGTGAACAGCAACGGTCCCATGACACTCCCCTGTGGCACACCTGAAATCACACTTACTTCGGAAAACTTCTCTCCATTGGGAATGACATGCTGCGTTCTGTTACCTAGGAACTCCTCAATCCAATCACACAATTGGTCTGATAGTCCATATGCTCTTACTTTGTTCATTAAACGACTGTGGGGAACTGTATCGAACGCCTTGCGGAAGTCAAGAAACACGGCATCTACCTGTGAACCCGTGTCTGTGGCCCTCTGAGTCTCGTGGACGAATAGCGCGAGCTGGGTTTCACACGACCGTCTTTTTCGACACCCATGCTGTTTCCTACAGAGTAGATTTCTAGTCTCCAGAAAAGTCATCATACTCGAACATAATACGTGTTCCAAAATTCTACAACTGATCGACGTTAGAGATATAGGTCTATAGTTCTGCACATCTGTTCGACGTCCCTTCTTGAAAACGGGGATGACCTCCGCCCTTTTCCAATCCTTTGGAACACTACGCTCTTCTAGAGACCTACGGTACACCGCTGCAAGCAGGGGGGCAAGTTCCTTCGCGTACTCTGTGTAAAATAGAACTGGTATCCCATCAGGTCCAGCGGCCTTCCCTCTTTTGAGCGATTTTAATTGTTTCTCTATCCCTCTGTCGTCTATTTCGATATCTACCATTTTGTCATCTGTGCGACAATCTAGAGAAGGAACTACAGTGCAGTCTTCCTCTGTCAAACAGCTTTGGAAAAAGACATTTAGTATTTCGGCCTTTAGTCTGTCATCCTTTATTTCTGTACCATTTTGGTCACAGAGTGTCTGGACATTTTGTTTTGATCCACCTACCGCTTTGACGTAAGACCAGAATTTCTTAGGATTTTCTGCCAAGTCAGTACATAGAACTTTACTTTCGAATTCATTGAAGACCTCTCGCGTAGCCCTCCTCACACTACATTTCGCTTCGCGTAATTTTTGTTTGTCTGCAAGGCTTTGGCTACGTTTATGTTTGGTGTGAAGTTCCGTTTGCTTCCGCAGCAGTTTTCTAACTCGGTTGTTGCACCACGGTGGCTCTTTTCCATCTCTTACGATCTTGCTTGGCACATACTCATCTAACGCATATTGTACGATGGTTTTGAACTTTGTCCACTGATCCTCAACACGTCATCTTTCTCCGTGATGAAAGTCATCTTGCCTCAGTATTTCAGCATGCTGGCACTTGTTCATTATCATTAAACATTATCTCTGTAATTGTGATTGTATGAAAATTAAAATTTATGCGACTACTGGGGTTGAACATAAACATGGAAAGATTACGAGAAACGCATGTTTGAACATTAATGCAGACGAAACCCAAGTCTGCAGGTTTTAGTCTTGTATTTGGCCACGAACGGGACCTGTGCAGTGTCCTCAGTACGTTGCAAGTCTCAGTTGTGTTCGACTTATCTCACAGTTATACAGAAGTCCAAGATGGGCATGTTGTTGTTGCTCGTGTGGTAGATGCTCTCATTACGAAGGTAGACGATGTGTTTGGTTTTTCAATAGAAACGAAATCGAAAATTTACAACGCATACTGGGAAAGCGGAAAAACTAAGCTACAACACAACGGAAGTGTGTGATGAGGGATCGTGACAAACGAGCGCTGAAGAGGACTATCACAAAAAATAAGGAGGTGACAGCAGCAGAAATCAATACAGAGCTAAATGTCGCCCTCGTGAATCCTGCCAGAACTGGAACAACACGAAGGAGCTTCCATAAGCTGGGAATTAAGGGACGAGCTGGAATTCCAAAACCAGTGATCAGTCATACAGATGCCCACAACAGGAAAATGTGGTGGCGAAGCCACAAAATCTGGATTATGGAACAATGGAAGAATGTCATTTGGTTGGATGGTTCTTTTCGCACTGTTTCCAACTCCCGGCCGAGTTTACGTTCAGGAGTGGAATATGGTAAGAGTTCTGCGATGATTTGGGCGGCCGTGTCGTGGTGTTCCATGGGCCCCATGGTTACTTTTCAAGGTCGCGTTCTTGCCAAGCACTATGTGACCATTTAAACTGATCAGGTCCATCCAGTGGTGCAAAGTTCTTATTTTCCCAAGGGCGATGCTGTGTTCCAAGACGACAAAGGTCCTGTTCACACGGCTCCCATTGTCCAGGACTGGTTTTGTGAGCACGAATATGAATAGTTATATCTCCCCTGGCCACCGCGGTCACCAGATCTTAATATTATTCAGTCTTTGTGGTCTGCTTAGGAGAGAAGTGTGCCTGATAGCTGTCCACCTCAACATCGTTACCTGAACGTGCCACTATTTTGCAGGAGTAAGTGTATAAGATTACCTTGGAAACCATACAGGACCTGTATTTATCCATACCGAAACGATTGTCAGCGGTTTCCAATGCCAAAGTGTCTCCTAAACCTGTAGGCATGGAAATTTGTTGTGTTTGTGATATTTCCATATTTTGGTCCACCCCTGTAGATAAAATAAAATAAAAGACTATTCTATTAATTTATATAAAGAGTAAGAATTTATTAAAAATTCATGTCCGCTAAGATCGCCAACTTGACCCTGTTTCTCCTGCTCATACAACAATTCTGTTGAGTAACTCTCAGCAAGACAACACTTCCTAAATACTCTTCTGATATCGTGTTCTCGCCATACCCTGCAGCCCAATACATTTCTCCTAGCCGCGCCTAAAGTGTGCTCCCATCTACGTTGGTCCTATCGATAGTGCGTATTAACACACAAAGGCCTTCCGCCATACTGCGCTAGACAGAGTAACGACGTGTATGTGGGGACCACGTCCATGACAATCGTTCAGTTGGAGCTGCTCTGCAGCACGCTTTATTAACAGGGGTGGGGTTCTGTTTAACAGAATCCCTGTCCTCCTTCGGCATGCAAGACAACAGAAGTTGATTTTGTAATGGCTTTTACTATTTTTTCGTACATCGACAAAGAAAGATGGCAGCGTGGGAAGAACGACTTCCTGGACACCATTGTCCGAGTTGGTACTTGCTTAATATATCTGTGTGATCTCTACGATAACTGATGACTACATGACCATTTTGATAACCTCATCTGTGGGCTACTTCTGTCTGTTCGCTTTCATACGAACACCTTCCGTTTTATGCCTTTATTTCAACTTACTTTAGTTTTGCACCTTTAATGTCTCGTTGTGGAAACGATTTGTAAATTGATGCCACTATGATAAGTTTTCGCACTGTCAGGAAATATGGTATTACATTACGTGTGACGCAAATCTACTTTAGTTTTTCGCCGTTAGTGTCTCGTTACAGAAGGCGCGAAAACATTTATTAAATTCATACTACTACGATAAATTTTCGCACTGTCAGGAAACATGTTACTACACAAGTTCAAAACGAATAACTATTCAATTCACTGACGATGCCTAATAGTAAAGGTGGAACACATCTGAAGTATAAATATAAGTTGCAACAAGAAAAAGGCGTTTCAATATGTAAAACAAATAGTATTTGAGGGAATTTGATAATGTTTTTTATTTTATCCGTCTCAGTTGCTTGAATATGCAGTCTTCTGCTGAGTGGTTACCGGTTTCGGTCCGACACGCCCATTCTCAAACCATAAACCTAGTTATTAACTGTCGCCAGTCATACAATACGGCGTCAGGAGGCACGAAAAACTTCTGTACAGGACGTGAAACTGTGGGAAAAAGTGTCTTTGTGATACGTATATTTCAAAGTACTAATTGTTGTGGATTGGCAAGACAGCCAACCCACTATGACAGGAAGCCGAAAGGCACGCGTTTAAGCTCACAAAGGCGGGCGTGAGGTCTGGAACAGGACACTGAAATGAGACTAGTAAAGAAAGTACGTAGCTGCTGGAATACGTAACTTTAATCCATAATTGGTGAACGTCGCTCTTGACGGTACGTGTTTTACAGCATCAATAGTAACTGGTAATGGCGCCTTACTAGGTCATAGCAAATGACGTAGCTGAAGGCTCTGCTAACTATCGTCTCGGCAAATGAGAGCGTAATTTGTCAGTGAACCATCGCTAGCAAAGTCGGCTGTACAACTGGGGCGAGTGCTAGGAAGTGTCTCTAGACCTGCCGTGTGGCGGCGCTCGGTCTGCAATCACTGATAGTGGCGACACGCGGGTCCGACATATACTAACGGACCGCGGCCGATTTAAAGGCTACCACCTAGCAAGTGTGGTGTCTGGCCGTGACACCACACTAATACTGGTCAATAAATAGGGAGTGTGATGGCCATGGCCTTAGAATCTATGCCAGCGTTCCCCGGAATGATTCAGGAAAATGTATAGACTGGGTTTTCAGTACAACAGTGTTTCCGAAGCCTAATCCTTTTAGTACGTTATAACAACTGCAATTATAGTTAAATAAACGTCAGGTATGTAGAAATGTTCTAAAACAACATTTTGTCACTGACTGAAAATATTCAGTTAACTCCTGAGCGCATGCAGTACTTTCGGGAAGAGGCCGGTCGTTGATGTGTACTGCACAGCAACGCATACTGAACGACGCTCACGGACATGATTCCCACATACACGTCGTTACTCTGGCTAGCGTTCTCAGAATGGCCGTAGCTGTTCCGTTCACATCAATGCATGCTGCTAACAACAAATTACATACGACTGTCCATGTAAGTATTTCGGACTTACTAAAGAGTCGTTCTCATACGACCCAGATGACATACTTCTGGAATAAGAAATTCCCTTGTGTTAGGACTGATTTACTCCGAAATATTATCCCATCGACATAAAAAAATGAGACAGATAGAAACTCCAAAATGGCAAAGCAGGAAATACCTAGGTCGGAAATGCAAATGTGTAGAAGCGTGAATGACTATGAGGAACACAGATGCCACCAACAGGATAATTACAGAGACTTTTGGAGAAAAGAGAAACTGTCATTAGAATATCAAGAGCTCACATGGCAACCTATGAATATCAGGAGCTCACTTGGCAAGCCAGTAATAAGAAAAGTAAGGAAAGATGAACGATGGAAGGAATATGTATAAGAGCTATACAAAGGAATCGAACTTCAGGACATTATTACAGAAGGGGAAGAGGAAGTAAATCAAGATGAGATGGGAAATACATAACTGTGAGAAGAAAAGTCAGAGCACCGAAAGACCAATGTCCAAAGGTGGAGGCTGGAGTAGACGAGATTTTACAAGAATTATTCATTCCCTTTGGGAGAACCAATCATTATAAAATTATCCCACCTGGTATACAAGCTAATATGAGACAGGTGAAGTAATCTTAGATTTCAGGACGAACATAATAACTCCTATTCCATAAAAGGCAGCCACCGACAGATGTGAATATTACCAGAACATCAGTTTGACACACCATGGTTGCAAAATACTGACACGAAATACTTAGAGAAGAATGGGAAAGCTAGTAGAAGCCAACCCCGGAAAAGGATGACTACGGGAAGAGCATCCGGCAACTCTCTACGACTAACATTTGCAAATCCCGAATAACTTATTGTCCTCTTGAAGCTACGAGATAAGGCCAGAAGAAGATTGCTCATATACTAACTGAGGAAGTTTGATTAGGTGTCATCTTGTTAGGTGAAACAAATATCTTAACGACGTATATCAAGTGCAAATGAATAGCAAAAATAACGAAGGAAATATAGTGAAAAGTAGTTCATAGTGTTTTTCAATGTATGGGTGTAGATGTACAAGTAAATGCACAGATTAGACTAGATTACATCACATGCACTTTTCGTTCCTGTAGATCCGTAGTGGGGAGATGCTCAAAGAAAACAAATATGCTGATGTGCCTTCCACGGTTACCAAGTCAAACTGTCCTCATGAATGTGGAATAAATAAAAAAAATATATTAATTTAGACGGTAGATGCTCAAGGTGCAATGATAATTTTTAGGCTCTATGTAGCAATGCATCAACAAACAGGAAGATCATTTTTAACACTTACTATGATCGCAGTATATCGAGGAAGCAATGATGGAAATAAAAGAAAGGTTCAGGAGTGGAATTAAAATACAAAGTGAAAGGATATCAATGATACGATTCGCTGATGACATTGCTATCCTGAGTGAAAGTGAAGAAGAATTAAATGATCTGCTGAACGGAATGAACAGTCTAATGAGTAGACAGTATGGTTTGAGAGTAAATCGGAGAAAGACGAAGGTAATGAGAAGTAGTAGAAATGATAACAGCGAGAAACTTAACATCAGGATTGATGGTCACGAAGTCAATGAAGTTAAGGAATTCTGTTTCCTAGGCAGTAAAATAACCAATGACGGACGGAGCAACGAGGACATCAAAAGCAGACTTACTATGGCAAAAAAGGCATTTCTGGCCAAGAGAAGTCTACTAATATCAAATACCGGCCTTAATTTGAGGAAGAAATTTCTGAGGATGTACGTCTGGAGTACAGCATTGTATGGTAGTGAAACATGGACTGTGGAAAAACCGGAACAGAAGAGAATCGAAGCATTTGAGATGTGGTGCTATAGACGAATGTTGAAAATTAGGTGGACTGATAAGGTAAGGAATGAGGAGGTTCTACGCAGAATCGGAGATGAAAGGAATATGTGGAAAACACTGATAAGGAGAAGGGACAAGATGATAGGACATCTGCTAAGACATGAGGGAATGACTTCCATGGTACTAGAGGGAGCTGAGAGGGCAAAAACTGTACAGGAAGAAAGAGATCGGAATACGTCAAGCAAATAATTGAGGACGTAGGTTGCAAGTGCTACTCTGAGATGAAGAGGTTAGCACAGGAAAGGAATTCGTGGCGGGCCGCATCAAACCAGTCAGTAGACTGATGACCAAAAAGAAAAAAAAAACTTCAGCTGCGGATGCTCATATTTTAAAGTTTCCCGATAAATATGGAAAATCCTTCTTTTTCCACTTCTGTTCTACAAAAGTGAGACAGTAACCTAATTCTGTAACGCTTCACACCTGTACTAGTGGTTACATGATGTTGAGAGAGGCAGATTATATGTCAACTGGGTTTAATGATTCTGATTCATCAATGCAGATAAGTAGTTCGTTAATTTTACTCCTTACTGCTCACATATTTTATGCAGTAAAGATAGCCGGCATTTCACACTGACTGATATAAAATTGGATGGAAACAAAACTTTTACTGGTTGCTGAACGATTTTAGCAAATAGCTGCTTGAGCAGATGCAGTATTCCAGAATTATATTTGGTTTCTTTCTGAAACTTGAAGTTTGTTTCAATGCTAACCTCTCTTAAAACAAGGATTGTTTCTGCCCTTTCTAACCTAAAATATGCTGTACTGTGATACCTGAAACCATTTGTGTTTTATCTCCCGTGACAGTGCCTACGCCCCTTAAATTTTCTGCTATTAGTGCAGTCAGTTTACCCTCCCGTTTTCTGGTGACGTGAAGACCATACCTAGTACAGTAGTGGAAATCATTATAAAGGCAGGTTTCTTCTGAAATTAATAGTACAATGTCTGTGTCACACTATATCGAATTTATTATGAAAGTAGTAAACACTTACAGGACACTAACAATTATGACGGAATTACGTAGTTTCTTTCATAACACGAGTAACAAAATTAGAAACCTGCGTTTTGTGGGTGGAAATTGATATAACGGCGTTCACCGTCCCGTTGTGTTGTCACATTGTTAGTATTTTGTCCAACCTCTGTTCTTCCTAATTGTCTCACAAATTCTTTTCCGCATTGATTTTGTTAGAGTTTGTAGCTCTTGCAGTAAAACTCTCACCGACTCTTTTCCTATCGCACTTTTCAGCACAAATACGGCTTCAAATTATCTGCCATTGCGATAAACACGCCTTGCAAGTTCAAATTCAAATTCAAATGCCTCTAAGCACTATGGGACTTAACATCTGATGTCATTAGTCCCCTAGACTTAGAACTACTTAAACCTAACTAACCTAAGGACATCACACACATCCATGCCCGATTCGAACGTGCGACCGTAGCAGCAGCACTGTTCCGGACTAAAGCGCCTAGAAACGCTCGGCCACAGCGGTCGGCGTCTTACAAGTGTTCCCCAAAAGTTTTCCATGGGTTTCAAATCCGTGCTACGTGCAGGCGATGGCAAGACAACAAACTATATTTTTGGCTCTAGCTGAAACGTGCACAGATGAATTATCTTCTCGAAATGTTAGGGTTTCGTCCTGTAGATCCTCATACATTCTCATCGAGTCAGTATCTAGCATCTCACTGTACATGTTAGAGTTCATTGTACTGTTCAGGCAAGCAATGCGTGATTTATCATTAGTGCAGAAGACTGCCCAAATCATAACAATTCCACCACAAACATTTCTGTCTTACCTGCTGCTCTGTTCTCAGGGCATGCCAATAACGTTGAATCCATCCGGTCCATCTAAATTAAACTTCTCATCACTGAAGCTCAATTTATCCCATTCTGAAGTCCATGACGTACGTTTTTGAGCAATCTGCAATCTAGCCTATTTATCTTTGTGTATTAGAGCAGGTCTCTGCAGTAGTTTCTTGAATGCAAGATATTTGTCATTTGACAAAATTTGTCGTACCGTCTACAGGTTACTGGCAGATGTAAATCAGCAACAAGCTTCGAAGAATAACTGGTTGTGGCCGTTGCTTCGCACAAAAGGAACCGTTTCGATGCCTTACATAATTTTCTATGTAGGTCATATTTTACTTTCTGTCCATATCGTGCGACCATCCTACCGAAATTATCAGTCACTGTACCTGAACAGTTCCACTTCTTGGCGATTTAACGATTAGGTGTCCCATTTCCTTGTATGGACCAACTTTTTCTTCATCTCATGATCTGTGCGGCTGATCCCGGCGGAGGTTCGAGTCCTCCCTCGGGCATGGGTGTGTGTGTGTTTGTCCTTAGGATAATTTAGGTTAAGTAGTGTGTAAGATTAGGGAGTGATGACCTTAGCAGTTAAGACCCATAAGATTTCACCCACGCACATCTCGTGAAAACTGTTTCCCACGTGGCAGTGTCACAATTCTGGTTTATATACACAACACGCT
Organism: Schistocerca cancellata; assembly: GCF_023864275.1. NCBI lineage: Eukaryota > Metazoa > Arthropoda > Insecta > Orthoptera > Acrididae > Schistocerca > Schistocerca cancellata. Next base: position 380,301,645 of record NC_064634.1, on the reverse strand, counting down.
TTGTCAGTAAATGTGTCTGTTTCCTATATGCAGTAAAGGCACATACGCACACACTAATACAACACACAGCCGACTGACTTTATACTGAGTTCCACCCTCCGTCACATGAATCGTTGATGTCTTTTTATATACTGTACTATTGACATCAAATGCGGTACCATTTGACTGCATTTGTCAGTATACTGAACAACTATTTCAGCCGACAATGTCAATTGTCCTACAAAGATCCGTGTGTTGATGCCGATTTCCACTACTGCATAATCCCACCCGCGACACACTGAGCGACAGTGATGACGTAATGATCTCTGTGCCTGTGGCTGCAGCAGCCGGGTAGGGCCGGGCCGCCGGTGAGCGCCGCCTGGCACCGCCCCAGGTGCGCCGCGCAGAGCCGGCGCGTGCTCCACGAGGCGGACGTGCTACGTGCCCGAGATCTGTCCGCGAGATGTTCGCAAAGTGCCGTATGGAAACCCACGCCTATCTGCTGCTGCGACGGCCATCGGGGCTCACGCGCTAACGGGAGTCCGCCGGCCTTCCCCGCCAAATCGCCGGCGATACGTAGCGACACACGTAACCACCCAAGGTCCGCCCGCTGGTTTCTGCCGTGTTTACTGCCGCCAATTGTTGTAAAACCGAGGGTACCTCTGTCAATGGTTTGTGCTAACTGGACGGCGTAACGCGCGCGGATGCTTATCTGTCCGCTCGCCGGCGCCGTATGGGAAGTCCGTATCTGATACGCTTTCCGCGAGAAAGCCCGTAATAGTCGCCGGCCGAGACCGATTTTGGGCAATGTTCTATCGACGACGTGTTAATGGCTTATTTCGGCTCAACTCTAACGAGCTACCCTTTCAATTTCTTCTTTTTTTGCGGAGTTAAACTTTTTTTCTGCAGCGAGGTCGTCGGTTCTTGAGAAAGTAGTGAGATTTGTCGAGGAACTGCCGTGCTACTGTTCAAGTAACCACCCCATCATTCTCCTGTATCAATTAAGAAAAATGGCGGTAATTGTAGATAGAAAGACATTAGCGTCTCCGAGCGAGTTTACGCAGTCGTTAGAAAACCACACTCACATTCGGAAGGACGACAGTTCCGTGATTTCCATAAATCGCTACCGTCAAATGCTGGGATGGCTCATTTGAAAGGGCACGGACGATATCCTCTCCCATTCTTGAAATAATTCTGGCTTATCCTCCTTGTCTAATGATTCAGTTGTCCACTGGACGTTAAACCCTAATCTTCCTTCCTTGAAGGTCTCGACTGACCTTGCTAAATACGGAATTAGTTCTGAGATATGTGAGTGGCTCGAAGACTTCTTCAGTAATATAATGTTTTCGCTGCCCTGGACGGCAAGAGTTCATCATATACAAAGGAATCGTTACGAGTGCTTCAGAGAAGTGTGATAGGACGGCTCTTGTTCCTTGTAGTGCGTGATTTCGTGATGAGGCTACAAACTTTCAGAGATATGGAGAAGAATAAATGTAACAGTCTCTGGCTAGGGACTTTGATTTTTAGCAAAAAAGAAGAAATTGAAGGGGTAGCTCGTTAGAGTTGAAGTTATAAACGAAAATCATACTGATACGTCCGACATTGGGAAATATGTACCGGTACTATTGTTGCTAACATCCAAACTTCCAGATGTCAGACACTCAGATCGGTACCGAACGTTGTATGTCGAAGGAATATCAACCAAAACATCGATGTAGTTCGCGCTATATGCTACCGTCCAACAGAACACTCACATTAAAAGTAGCACCAGAACTACAGACTAAATGAAAAGCGTATCTGTGAATAACTATTGTGCGTGGGTGAGTTGGTAGAGCGTGAGGTTGTCGTATCAAAGATCCCGCGTTCGAAGCTAGTGATGAAATTTTTGTTCAACTGTTTACGTGTGAAAATGTCGCATGGGATAACCATTCCCTGACATCTCAAAGGACTTTTCGGAGTTTGTAGCAATGTTCTTTTGGCAGTCTGCTTTCGCTTTGTTAGTTAAAAGTAGCAAACCTATAGAGTTGTATAGAGAGTAATGGTGTTGTGTCGGACATGTGCTACTGAACAGGCACCACTCGTGATGAAGCAGATAGTGCATTTGTAGTTTCACAGAAGAAACATAAACAATCGGTACTGTAGAATAAACAAACAACTGCATCACACATGCGGAAATATTAACCTTCACGTACGATATAACCTACCAGAAGACAAAATCAAAATTTACATAATTCCAGTAAACACAAGCTCCATTTATCAACCGCTATTATCATTTATTTATTTAAACTGTTTAGACCCATAGAGGATCACACAAAGCGAACTACGGTTTGTGCTTGCTATTTTTCTTGTCCTTCCAGAATAATTTCGTCCTCTCGCTATGTTTAGCTCGTCTTTCTTCCGTTCATTTTCCCGTAGATCTTTTGAGTTTTTCTTCTTGGGCATCTTTCCAGCAGTGGATCTACTGTCTGAAGATTTTTCGATCTGCTATGTCTGCGGATGTGATGTTGGCATTTTTGAGATTAGGTTGAACTTGTTTGATCCAAACTGTTGTCGTTTTTAGTTTCTGTGAGTACATTACAATTTTCTTTATTAATCTGTTGTCACCAAGTCTCATGATGTGTCCATAGAACTTCAGTCGTCGTTTGCGGAAGTCTGTTTAAATGTTGGAGTATTTATCTGTTGTCGTGTTTGAATGTAGCCGATATCCTTCGTCTGTGACCTTTGGACCCAGGATTTTGCGAATGATTTTCCTTTCAACTTTTTAGATGTTGTTGAGATCCCATTTGTAACTGGGGTTTAGAGTCTCCCTTGCATACAGTGTTACGGGTTTGATGACAATCGCATAGTCTCGATTTTTTTTATATTCATGCACCTTTTGTTGTAGATGTTCGCAGTTTGCCCGTATGCTTTTCGCATTTTGACATCACGTGTTTTTTGGGATAATCTTCCTGTTCCTGTGGGTTCGATGATTTCACCCAAGTTTTTAACGTGATTGACTTTGTTTGTTGTGTCGTATTCTGTGATAAAATTTTATGTTTTGACGTGTTTTGCGGCCATAAATTTAGTTTTTATTAAAGAGATTTGGAGCCCGACTTTTTCCGTACATTCTTGGAGTACTTAGATCTGACGAAATGCTGTTTGTTCATCCTCCGGGAAGATCGCGAGATCGTCAGCGAAGGCTAAACATGCGACATTGATGTTATCCTGTTTTTTTTCCTAGCATGATGGGTCTTCAGCTGTTTTGTTTTGTCAGTTCTTTTTCCCATTCTTTGATGACCTTGTCAAGAACGATGTTGAAAAGTACTAGGGACAGTCCGTCACCCTGTCGGACGCCGGTTTTGATGAGGAAAGGTTGAGAGATTTTTCCGCTGAACTTGACTTTGGAAGTGGTGTCGGGTAGGGTTTGTTGGATGAGTCGTCGTTTTTCGGGTCAAGATTGCTTTCTTCGAGTATATTAAAGAGGTATTATCGATCGGTGGAGTCGTAGGCTTTCTTAAGTCGACGAATGATCTGGTGGTTGCGAGGTTTCGTGTAGCTTGAGGTTTTAATACTATGTATTTCAGGTTGAAAATTTGTCCAGTGGATGATTTGTGTTGTTTAAACCCTGTCTGGTAGTCACCAATTAGGGGCTCGATCTGTTCCTGTGCACCTTGTAGGAGGCAGGTGGAGAGTATTTTGTAAGGGACGGGGAGGAGGGAGATTCCTCTGTAGTTATTTACGTCGGGTTTCCTTTTTTGTGGAGTGGGTGGATGAGTGCCCATTTCACTTTCCCAGATTTCTTGGGTGATTTGTGTCATTTCCTTAAGTGATCGTGGCCCCGGATTATTCAGTAATTCTGCGACTATTCCATCTTCTCCTGATGCCTTTCCGTTCTTGAGTTTCTTGATGTGGTGATGGATTTATTGTTGTGTTGGTGGTTCTGTATTGGATTTTGTGTGCTATGGGACTCGGTGATGGAAACGTTTGGATGGTTTGGGACAGTTGAGGCGATTGGAGTAGTACCGTGCCAGTTCTTCTAAGTTTTCTTGGTTGGTGAGTGCAAGTTTTCTATCACGTTTCCTGGCAGTCAGCTTCTGCGGTGAGTAACCTTTAATTTTGCTAGCAAAAATCTTGTAGACATTTCTGCTGTTGAAGATATCTGCTATTGATTTGAGTTGTTTAGTAATTCTGTCGCGTCTTGTTTTCTTGGTGGTTCTGTTTGTCTGCTTGCGGATGTTGAGGAAGTGCTGTTGAGTTTCTAGTGATTTGTGGCTGTTGTATTTTTGGAAGGCGAGTTGGCGGTTAACGATAATTTGATCACAGTCAGAATTGCACCAGGGGTGTTTTACCTTCTTTTGCAGTGAGATCAGTTCTTTGGCTTTTTTTATTATTTTGTTGCGGAAGTCAGTCCAATTTTTCGCCGGTTCTTTCTCCCATTCTTCTGCGATTTTTGTTTCCTGAATTTTCGACGTATCAAAATTTTGGATGTGGGCTTTTTTGTGGTGAACTCTCTCCGGGGAAAAATTTACTTTGACTCGTGTAAGGTAGTGGTCCGAATCGCTATTCGCACACCAATAGACTTGGACATCATGCACGGTTCTGTAGTGAGCTTGGGAGATGACTACGTGATCGATCTGGTACTCACCGAGTTGCTGGATTGATGTTCGCCACGTTTTCTGTTTGTGGCGCCGACGGACTGCATTGTCCTCATGATTCTGAGAATAGTGGTGGACAGTTCCCTGCTGGGTGCGACTGTCTGGCGCCAGATGGCAAGTTAAGTCCCCTCAGTTGAATAGCAGAGGCATGATTGGTAAACTTAAACTGAGGCTAGTCGACGTCATAAAGCCCTGCTCGAAATTGGAGGGAACGGCCGCTATTGGCGCGGAGACAGTGTGGGGAAATGTTGGAATGAGCACTGAATGCTAATTCGCGGTTTTTGAGAATAGTAGGGAGTTGAGCAAGGTTGGCTTCGCTCTTACGTTGCACGGGCGCAGTGCATTCGGGATCTGATCTTCGTCGGAGTCTGACAGTCTTGCGACATAGTCGCACTTTTTCGTCAGAACTTAGAATTCTCGGACAGCCTTCGAGGCCAGGGGTTGAAACAGAGTTTCTGCACACCAAAAGTCGGTGCCTACATCGTCAGAAAGCTGCCTACCGACGACCTGCTACAAATTTCAGGATTTGTAAAGTATCTTGCGGCTCCGGCATTGAACGACCTATCACTTTTATACTGAAGTCCTCAGCAGCACGCGCGCTCGCTTTGCCACAAGTCCACCATGCTTGTTTCTCCATGTGATCCCATTTGAGCTCTCACTACTAATCGGGATACTACAGTATAGTCGGGAGAGTAACATTTGAATCATTAGGACCTCCAGTAAGTATCGTCAGTCTATTGCATCACAGAGAGTAGGAGCCCTTGTTCTCGAGCCAACTCTTATTCTCATAATAGTTCAGCATACCCTGTCCTTTAACCTACTGTTTGTTTCGATAAGCATGTGCCTTTATTTTCTGATGTATAGTAAATCTCATTGTAATATTTAATCCGCATATCATTTCGTAGATATATGCAGAATATCCTGTTGTTTATTATGATAAAGATCTCTTTTATTTCTCTGAGCATATTGCGATTTTTGATTAAATTATTGTGAGCGTGCACTCTTTATTTCACCAACTAGCAGGGTCCACCATCATTTCCTTTCGTTTCCGTTGTGCGCATAATTAATTAGGTGGTTGGTAAGGAGGGGTCGAGTGCTTGTCTCTTTCTCATGCAAAATTTGACAGAATTAAAGAGATACAAACTCTTCTCCACCCTGCACTTCGAAACTCTTTCATTCACACATTATGGAGCTTTTTCTTGAAGCGTAGTATGGCACAAGGACATACTGTAGAGCTTATTCCTTAAGGGAAATATAGTAAAAGGATGGAAGAGGCTGCTGATGCTAAATATAGTGAACGAAATTAAAGTACATTGGCCTCCTCGCCAATCTTTCTCCCAGATCTCATTTTATGTAAAGCAAACAGCAGCAAAGAAACCTATTAGAGTAATAGAACGTAATTTAAATGCTTCTGACAAATGTTATACGAAAAGGGACTGATACAGAAGCGTCTCAAGTTGTATTTCCCTGATCCATCTCCTTCCACTTAGGTACGATTGTGGACACCTCCATTCACTGTTCCCTGACCGGACCAAGCAATCGTAGAGTTATCGGATTTCGTTCTCGTTTCTTGGGCTCGTCTACTGGCCCCATTACTCATCCATAGTGACTGTTCGCTATAGTTATGTCTTGATTTTTCTGAGACAGTGTCAAGTAGAAGATTTAGAGTATCATATGATTATGTTCTAAACAGTTTTAACTTTTAAAACTAGTCTAGCAGTCATTGTTGTATCTTCAGGACATTGAGCCGTGGTAAAAATAGCTGTTTTGAAGAGCTCGCCGCAGCGCGTAGTGTGAAGCAGTCGCCCTCCGTTTCTGTCGGTGGCGTCGCTGTGGCAGTCGCAGCTTTGGTCTCTCTCTCTGGTGGGAAAGGGTAAAGGTTGCCTGTTCACGTGCATTTAAGGGGCGCTATGAGCTCGCCAGTCGATCAGGCTAGTCTGTCTCTCGTCCGCATTTGTTAGGCAGTTAGTGTCTGTCGTTCGGATCAACCTTTAAAGCCGACAAAATGAGAGTCTTTCCACTCAGCGAGTGGTCGTCCGGTCGGGGCTTAGTTCCTGCATCTGCGCGTTAGGCCGCCAGTCTGCTCTATTTTGCTCAGGCAGTGGTCATTGGCGGTTGGAACGATCGGATGGTCGGTCGCGCACTGAGACACAAGATGACTTGTCCGTCTTGAGCGTCGGCGCATTTGAGGTCGCCACGTGAGTCCAGTGGGCCTCGGCGTATAGCGAGGAGTAGTGACTTCGCGGTCGACACGAGAGCAACAGGAGTCAACCCACGACATCGGTCTGGCCGGTGCGAGCTGCGACGCCGTAAGACGGGACATCGGCGCGCCTTCCTGCGTCCGTTGAAGCGGCTGGCAGCAGGTGGTTCGGGAGAGCGATTTTGGGATGCTGCGCCCGGTCTTCTCGAGAAATCGCAGTTTATTAGAAGTTAAGTGATTGGTGATATCTTGTTTGATTTAATCTTGTTAAATTCTACTTGTCTTCTTGGTGAGGTCACCAGCCGTTTTGCTTTGGGGTCGTCCCACCATTCTTCGCCGTTTGCCCACCCGCGGGAAGGTGGTTGTTTATAAATTGGGTGGTCCGTTTTTCCCTTGTGGAGCAGGGGCGGGTTAGAGCAACCTGCGGTTCGGGTTGTTCGGTAATCTCCCTATCAGTCTACCGTACGTTTGTAGCTGCCTCTGTCATGTTTGTCGGATGTGGTGTGTTAACGAATTTATTGCTTGGAGTGTAACGGCCTAATACTTGAAACATGTTTTGATCTTTGGAAACTTTGATATTATTGCCTATGATCTTGAGAGGCGGTATATATGTACTGTAGAGCATCTTAACTATTGTTTGGCTAACCTCGTAGAATCTTATATAAGATTGCATTTCATGGGCTTTTATTTGAATGATCATTTTAGTACCTAAAGTTGCCACCCTTTCACTTTTCTTAGAAGTTAAAATCAAGTTGCACCTTCGGTGGCAAGGTTAATATTTTAACTGATCCTGTTTTGTACCATTTCCATCCCTCCTATGGGGGGTGCATAGTTTGTGTGCTTGTGTAAATTGTTAAAACTCTTAGTTCAAAGTTATCTGGTGTATTGCAGATTTGCACCAGTGTAGTCTTTCAGAGGCTGTTGTGAGCGGTCGTAACTACGGCTGTGTCAAAAGGGAGCGGCAAGGTTCTGTGCCCGAAAGCTCATACAGTCAAAACTTGTTTCTTTCTGCCTCTGAATAAATTGTAACTTGATATTTAGAGGGTGCTTTCTGATTAAAATTTTAAATGTGTTTCTTTTAAGAAATGCTTTTAGGCACTATTAAAGTGAATAAAATTCCCATTTGTTAAAAGGAATTTGGTTATGATTTCATCAGTTACTCCCTGGCAACTACTTCCATGCTTACATAGTGTAATTAAATGTGTTAATATTCTTGATGAATCGCTAGTAAATAAAATAAATTCTTAAGAATATTATTTGAAAACAAATCACGGTTCAGACATTATATGTTGTACCAATATCGAACCAATCTCTGCTGGCCGCTGTCCTCCTACCAAACGTACAGGTATCTGCCATCGACCGCAGGTAACGTCTTTGACACAAGCCTTTCAGAATGACGCGGTGAACATACCTACACGACATAGACGTTGCATAAAACGCCAAAAGAGCCAATGAGCGTCATGAAAAGACATTACGCGTTCTCACTAGAATGGTCCAGGCGCTCCCGTATCGTGCCTCCGAGATAGATCCCACTCTCCATCGGGAACGGTCCACTTTACATAGCTGGTCAGATATGGAGATGGCGTGGCCTTCAGTTGAAGTGCGATATGCGCCCAGCCGTGGAGATAGAATCGCTAGCATATCTTTCTACGTAGAACACATCTTCACGGTATCTACATTTACATATATAATCCGCAAGGCACCATACGGTGCAATGTAGTTGCCGTCTTGTAACACTGCTGCTCATTACCTTTACTGTTCCACTTGCAAATGGAATGAGGGATAAAAAATGGTACATATGCTCCCGAAATAGCCCTGATTTATCTAATCATCACGGAGCCTACGCGAAATGAAGGTTGGTGGCAGTAGAAACGTCCTTCAGTCTGTCGCAAATGCCGTTTGTCTAACTTTCTACATCTACATCTACATACATACTCCGCAATCCACCATACGGTGCGTGGCGGAGGGTACCTCGTACCACAACTAGCATCTTCTCTCCCTGTTCCACTCCCAAACAGAACGAGGGAAAAATGACTGCCTATATGCCTCTGTACGAGCCCTGATCTCTCTTATCTTTGTGGTCTTTCCGCGAAATGTAAGTTGGCGGCAGTAAAATTGTACTGCAGTCAGCCTCAAATGCTGGTTCTCTAAATTTCCTCAGTAGCGATTCACGAAAAGAACGCCTCTTTTCCTCTAGAGACTCCCACCGGAGTTCCTGAAGCATTTCCGTAACACTCGCGTGATGATCAAACTACCAGTAACAAATCTAGCAGCCCGCCTCTGAATTGCTTCTATGTCCTCCCTCAATCCGACCTGATAGGGATCCCAAACGCTCGAGCAGTACTCAAGAATAGGTCGTATTAGTGTTTTATAAGCGGTCTCCTTTACAGATGAACCACATCTTCCCAAAATTCTACCAATGAACCGAAGACGACTATCCGCCTTCCCCACAACTGCCATTACATGCTTGTCCCACTTCATATCGCTCTGCAATGTTACGCCCAAATATTTAATCGATGTGACTGTGTCAAGCGCTACACTACTAATGGAGTATTCAAACATCACAGGATTCTTTTCCTATTCATCTGAATTAATTTACATTTATCTATATTTAGAGTTAGCTGCCATTCTTTACACCAATCACAAATCCTGTCCAAGTCATCTTGTACCCTCCTACAGTCACTCAACGACGACACCTTCCCGTACACCACAGCATCATCAGCAAACAGCCGCACATTGCTATCCACCCTATCCAAAAGATCATTTACGTAGATAGAAAACAGCGGACCTACCACACTTTCCCGGGGGCCTCCAGATGATACCCTCAACTTCAATGAACACGAGGACAACGTACTGCGTTCTATTACTTAAGAAGTCTTCGAGCCACTCACATACTTGGGAACCAGTCCCATATGCACGTACCTTGGTTAGGAGTCTGCAGTGGGGCTCCGAGTCAAACGCTTTCCGGAAGTCAAGGAATATGACATCCGTCTGATACCCTTCATCCATGGTTCGCAAGATATCATGTGAAAAAAAGGCGTGTTGTGTTTCGCAGGAGCGATGCTTTATAAAGCCGTGCTGATGCATGGACAGCAACTTCTCTTTCTCAAGGAAATTCATTATATTCGAACTGAGAATATGTTCGAGAATCCTGCAACAAACTGATGTTAAGGATATTGGTCTGTAATTTTGAGGACCCATCCTTCTACCCTTCTTATATACAGGCGTCACCTGCGCTTTTTCCAGTCGCTCGGGACTTTACGTTCGGCAAGAGATTCGCGATAAGTGCAAACTAACCAAGGAGCCAATGCAGTAGAGTACTCTCTGTAAAACCGAACTGGAATCCCATCAGGACCTGGCGATTTATTTATTTTCAAGCCATTCAGCTGCTTCACAACCCGAGGGATGTCTATGTCCTCCATACGGGAATCTGTATGAGACTCAAACGGCGGTATGTTTGTACGATCCTCCTGCGTGAAAGATTCCTCAAATGCTAAATTTAAAATTTCAGCTTTCGTTTTGCTGTCTTCCGTTGCCGGGCCAGACTGATCAGTGAGTGACTGGATGGAAGCCTTCGACCCGCTTACCGATTTTACGTAAGACCAGAATTTCCTTGGGTTTTCACCAAGATCTTTTGCTAAGGTATGACGGTGGTAGTGGTTGAATGCTTCGCACATCGCTATTTTTTACAGCAGCACGAATCTCTACTAACTTTTGCCTGTCCTCATTCTCCCGATCTTTTTTGCTCCGCGAGTGCAACTGCCTTTGCTTCCAGGGCATTCTTCGAATTGCGTTGTTAAACCACGGTGGGTCTTTTCCGTCCGTAACCCACTTTTTCGGCACATACTTGTCCAATGCGTGATTTACAATGTATTTAAAATTTGCCCATAACTCTTCCACGTCCATCGTACCGGAAATAAGTGAAGTCGATTCATTTACTAAGTGGTATTTAAAATTTGCCCATAACTCTTCCACGTCCATCGTACCGGAAGTAAGTGAAGTCGATTCATTTACTAAGTGGGATGCTAACAACTACTTATCTGCTCTTTCTAGTAAGAATACTCTCGTAGCCTTCTTGACCGACTTTTTAACTTTCGTAACCATAGTCGTAATGACAACATCATGATCACTAATCCCTGTCTCAACACCGACACCGTCGATGTGGTCTGGTCTGTTCGTGGCTACCAGATCTAAAATATTTCCAATAGTCACGAACGTTGTGTTAGCCGCTGATGAAATTTCCGGGTGGTTGGGTCGTGCTTCATGTAACTTAATTGTTCCTGACGTTTTGGATTCCACGGATTCCCATTTGGGTTCATTGAGCATTTCCATAATACTTGCGCGCTGATCGAACCTACCAGCAATAAATCCAGCAGAACACCTCTGAAATGCTTTCATGTCTTCCAGTGATCAGAAGAGATGGAGATATCAAACCATCGATCAGTACTCAAGAATGGGTCGCACAAGTGTTCTATACGCAGTTTCCTTTATAAATGAGCTACACCTTCTAGAATTCTCCTAATAAACCGAACTCGACCATTCGCCTTCACTACCGCCAACGTCACGTTTTCGCTCTGTTTCATGTCTAACCGCAAACGTTATACCTAGCTATTCGATGTGACTGTGCCAAGCTTCACATCACTAATAATGTATTGGAACATTGTAGGGTTGGTTTCCTAGTCATATGCATTAAGTTACATTTTTCCACATGTAGAGTGACATGCCTTCCATCAGACAAAAAATGAAATTCTGTGCGAGTGATTTCGTATTCTCTAACATCACAACGACGAAACTTTCCCGTGCACAGTACAGCCACCACTAAACAGTCGCAGACTGATGCTCAGGTTATTTCTGTATGCTAAGTGATTCCGTGAGATTTTTACAAACTTTTAGTGCTGATGTAGAAGGGTAACTGTATCAATTTTAGGTCAGAGACCGATGTCTGGACGAGCGGTTCTAGGCGCTTCAGTCTGGAACCGCGCGACCGCTACGGTCGCAGGTTCGAATCCTGCCTCGGGCATGCATATGTGTGATGTCCTTAGGTTAGTTAGGTATAAGTAGTTCTAAGTTCTAGGGGGATGGTGACCACAGATGTTAAGTTCCATAGTGCTCAGAGCCATTTGAACCATTTTGAACCTTGCCTGGAAACAACAGAGTCGAAAGTTATAAGATAAAATCGTTCTGATACCTCTGACAATGGAATACATGTACCGGTACTGTTACTGTTACTGCCGAGACAGTGAGTAGACAACTTTCAGAGGCGGTAGTATGGGCCAAAAGCAGCAAGCTCTTTGGTTTCCACATGTTTGGAGGAGTTAGCATGGACCAAGCCAAGAAAAATTTACCAATAAATATGGGGTCTAAAATGCATAACTTATGGGCTATGGGCACTTGCTCAGCCGAACACACGTGTTTCACTGTTGCGAAGATTAACAAGTGCTCACAGCTGTGAGATACGCATACTACAGCCGATCTTTACTGGGTATTTTTTCTTGTTTTGGTTCACACTATCATCGCGGAAAGCTGCCTACCTTACAGCCACATACCAAAACCTCCAGATGTTAGACACTCAGATCGGTACCAAACGTTGTACGTCGATAGAGTATCAACCAAAACAGCGATTTAGTTCGTACTATGTGCTGTCGTCCAGCAGAACGGGAGTAAACATTAATGAAAAGTAACACCAGAACTACGGACCACAGGAAAAGCATGACTGTGAGTAACTAACACGTATAGCTTCCGTACGGAAGATGGTAGAGCATTAGTTTGTCAGATCAACGGTCCTGGGTTCATACCCCAGCGGTGACAATTTTTTACTGTATTATGCGTGAGTGTGTTATATGGGACAACATGTTTATGACATGTAAAAGGGCGTTTGGAGTTTATTTATTTATCTATTTAACCTGATCAGATTAGGGCCATCAGGCCCTCTCTTACATCGGACCAGTGTTTCACACATGCAGCATTTCACACATCAGAGTTACATCATGACAATAGTTTAAATAAGAAAATTAGATTACTCTAGTCACAATATGAATAAAAATAATGACTAAGACCTAATAAAGTAAGTACTGGCAGTATTTTTACAACAGGTGCTATACATACAAATTATGATAAAAGTAATAGTAGTAACAGTAAAAAAAATAATGATGATAAACATGAGAAAAATGGGCAATAGTAATGAATATTTGTGCAGATGTACATTAATATCTTGGTGTGTAAAGTAGATGTTTACTAGTATAGCGAGTTTTGGGGGAGGGAGACTTAAGGAGGGGGAAAGAGGGAAGTAATGAGGTGAAGTGCATTCGTGTACTAAGGAAAACATTACTGTTGCTTAAGCAGATACGTCATTAACTGTTTTTTGAAGCTGGACATGTTTTTAAGTTCTCTAACACACCGAGGGAGGTTATTCCACAGTCGGGTTCCCGCTACTGTAAAGGACTTGGAGAACGTGACTGAGCGATGCAGTGGAATAGAGAGGATTTTATTATGATGGGAACGTGTGTTTCTGTCATGTTGTTCAGACATAAGCGTTAAGGGCGAGGAGAGATATGAGGGACAGTGTACATTTATAAGGCAGTAGATGAGACAGAGTTTATGGAAATCTCTGCGTTTGTCTGCACGCAGCCAGGACAATTTTGCATATGCTGGTGAAATGTGATCAAAAAGTCGAACGTCACAGATATATCGGACGCAGGCATTCATGACCAGTTCCAGACGTCGCGAGTTTTCCTGAGAGAGGCCTTGTAGGATAATATCGCTGTAACCAATGATAGGGAGTATAAGCGTTTGTACTAATTTCTTTTTCAGATCGAAAGGGAAGAGTTTTTTATATTTTTGTAGGACATGAAGGGACGCTGATGCTTTTTTGCACACTGCAGTTACGTGCTCTGTCCAATTTAGATTTTCATCTATTATTACTCCCAAACTCTTTGTTGACGGAGAGAAGTTAATATTTGTTCCATTTAGGATAAGAGATGGTACGGATTCCCGATGTTTTGGGCTAATGAGCTTAGAGTGACCAACAAGTACCGCTTGGGTTTTAGATGGGTTTAGTTTTAGTCCTATGTCCTGTGCCCATTTTGATACTGCATCGAGATCAGTATTGAAGTTTTCAATAGCTTTCTTAAGATTGTTTGGTTTCGCACTTAGATACAACTGAAGGCAACGTTCTCTTGGCAGTCTGCTTTCGCTTCATTTCTTTGAAAGTAGTAAACTTTTGTGGTTTCACTGGGTATACAATTAGAACAGAAAAATAAAGAAACAACTGCATCACACGTGCGAAAATAATAGCAAAATAATAATAATAATAATAATAATAATAATAATAGCGCCCGTGTGAATTGTTAGACCCTCCATCGAGCGCCTCCCCAAGTGGCGGATAGGGGGAAGCCTCCCAGCTATGGGTGGTACCGAGAAAATCAGATACTCGGGGCAGACCAAATACTAACATGAACCCAAGAAATCCAAACACGCCTGTGTGAAAATCACCGGTACTCTTGTCAGCGTCTGTGAGGTCAGTGAGCTCGGCTGAAAACAATATGTTCCAAAGGCCTCAACAACCTCTGGTCCTAGCCGGTCCTGGAACGAACCAGGCCAAACCAGTGAAATACAAGTGAACATGAACTGTGCACGCAATCACAACTTTACCCCATGTGGTATACAGTCCACCTGTCAAGAGACGGCAGTTGGGCTTTCGGATTCTGGTGAGTCCTGGCAAGTACAGCAGAGAATGTCAGAGACCCCTGGGAAACTTCCCTACAGACAGAAAACATTCATCGGAACACTGAACGTCAACACATTTATTCAAACAGGAAAACTACACAACCTCACTGAAGAAATCGATCAACAATGAATCCTCATCCTCGCTCTTCAAGAAACACGACTGACCGACGACGAAACCATGGACAATGGAAATTGTCGCATCTTCAAAAGCAAAATACAGCAGAAAGTTGGGAAAGGTGCACCAATTTTCGACATGGCTTTTCTTGTGCGTAGATCTATCTTCAACTCTGTCACGGAAATCTCACCCGTCAACAATCGACATATGACTATGCGCATTCAGAGCGCCAATAAAAAGTATACCCTCATCAATGCACATGCCCCCACCAATGTCGACAGTAAGAAGAACGCCGAAACCGACAATCCTTCTTTCCACGAACAATACGAGACTGGAATAGAAGGGAGAACCGATAGAGGTACTGAAGGTACCCTCCGCCACACACCGTCAGGTGGCTTGCGGAGTATGGATGTAGATGTAGATTTATGAAAAGGGAGAATGGGATAATGAAGACAATTTTAGACCTATTTCTATGCCGTCAGTGTTTGCTAAAGTTACTGAAAAGGCTGTGTATCTAAGGATAATCGATCATTTTATATCACATAATTTGCTATCAAACGTACAGTTCGGCTTTAGAAGTCATTCAACAACTGAACTCTCTTCTCTGTGAGGTACTAAATGGAATAAACAAAAGGTTTAGAACGCCAGGCATATTTTTTATTTAACTTAGGCTTTTGAGTGTGTTCATCACAAAATATTGCTCCAGAAGTTGGACCATTACGCAGTACGGGGAGTAGCTCACAGTTAGTTCACCTCATACTTTAACAACAGACAGCAAAAGGTCATTATTCACAGTGTTGAGAATGGCTGTGACGTGGGGTACGGTTAAATTGGGGGTGCACTAGAGATCAGTGCTGGGGCCTCTCCGTTCCTTATTTATATAAGTGATATGCCCTCTAGTACTATGGGTAATTCTAAAATATTTCTGTTTGCTGATGAAACACGCTTGGTAGTAAAGGATGTTGTGTGCAACATTGGCTCGGTTTCAAACAGTACAGTTCATGACATGAGTTCATGGCTTACAGAAAATCACAGTAAGAGTTTCTATTGTTTCTAACAGACAATCCAACAAAACCCGACGTTTTAATTTCACAGAATTTGACTGTGATTAGAGAATCTGAGCAGTTCAAATTTGTAGGTGTTCAGATAGGTAGTAAAATGTCGTGGAAAGGCCACGTTCGAAGACTCAGTGCTGCCATTTTTAGTATTCTAACGGTATCTGAAGTAAGTGATCGTTCGACACGAAAATTAGTCTGCTTATTTTCATTCGCTTATGTCGTATGGTATTATATTTTGGGGTAACTCTTCCCATTCTCAAATGAGTCACCCTTTATCACTGCTGATATGCGTTGAAAATTCACCCCCCCCCCCCTACCTCTTAAGGAAGCGAAACTATAATTTTATCTTCTTTTTTGATACTTGCTGGTTGAGTTGAGAAAAGTAAGCTTGAAAGGTAATAAATACTAAATCTCATGCAAGAGAACTGAATTCTTTCCTGTACGGGCATTCTGCCATTTCCCCACTCCTACTGTACGATCTCTCGAAATGACACTTTTTCTTGAACAGAGAATTTTGATGCAGTCAGTCCCCTGCTCCTTCGTGTGAAGTCATTACTTCCAAACTGCGTTGTAATTGCTAATGTAATTTAATGGACTATATTCATTAAGGAATTAGCAGATGTATTAGAGAAGAAAGGGAGATCGTAAACCTAAACCGAGAGCAGCAACCTTTCGAAGTGATGCACTCTGATCCATCGCCATGCTATGCTGCCTGAAGGCAGACAGACATTGTTCGACCCGACAGCGTGGCTAAACTGATACCAACCGTGCACAGAAACTAAATACTTTGCTATAGTAGTGAAGCACAGGGAAGCCAAGCAATGAAGTTACACAAGACAATATACTACTTAACTGCTATCTGAGGACCAAGGATCCTAAAATTTCAAAATTAATCGTAGCAGAAATATTTGCATTAGTGTTTTAACGTAAGTTTTCGTAGTAAATTTTCTGTAGAGAATTAAGGTAGTGGCAGTAAAACCGGAAATTTTATACGCATACATTTTGTGTTGTTTGTTATTGAAGTAATAGTATATACTATTTTAATAGGACTAGTAGTAACAGGTGACAAAGCTAACTGTAAAAGGGGTTAAAATAAATTGAAGTAACGAAAACCTCTTTTTCTGTTACGTAAAGGAACACCAGACTGAAAGAGGAAAAACATTCCGTAGGATTACTACGCCCAGAGTAGCACTCGCGGTTCTAGGCGCTCAGTCCGGAACCGCGCGACTGCTGCGGTTCCAGGTTCGAATCCTGCCTCGGGCATGGATGTGTATGATGTCCTTAGGTTAGTTAGGTTTAAGTAGTTCTAAGTTCTAGGGGACTGATGACTATAGGTGTTGAGTCCCATAGTGCTCAGAGCCATTTGAACCATTTGAACCAGAGTAGCAAATATGTATCCATCTAAATGTTAAGAGTGATAGCGGCAGAAACAAACAGAGATTAAAAAAATGGCGTGATAGAGTCTGCAAACTTGGTTCAGTAATCAGAAAAGAAAAAAGAAAAAAAATTGATTGTTATAAATATCCACATGAATGTAGTTTTATACATGACTGCCCAATGCTGCCATTAAGAAAGTGGATTAGAATAAATAAATCTTTATGTCCGATCAGTTTACACCTACAGAGCACTGACGCGTAGTCCAATAGTCGTTCATAATCAATTTCTATCGTTCTCAGACTTACTGGAAGCAATCGATAATATTAAAAGAGTATTGTACTATGCGCTTTGCACGGGCTGTGCTGAGCGAGGGTATGAAATGTGCGGTGGACCATTTGTGACTCAGTGTTAGTTGCTACGAGAACGAGAGCTTTCGCCTATTCAAATAAAGCCTAAGTAGTGATTGTAAGAAGAGCAACGGAAGATGAATTCGAAAGTAGAACACTACGTAACAGAGTAAAAGATAGGGACTTTTCGTCAGATCGGTAGATAAAGTTTGTAATAGCGTGAAAGCCGTCTGTCCAGTCGTAGTTCACTATTCTGTGTGTAGTTGCATCGCTGTCATGGCTCTCCGCGATAGACGATTACTGTGCACCTCATTAGGCATCACTACCTCAACTGGATTCATGGAGTCCTCCATTCCCTCCTATATTTTGATAATTCTCACAGCTACTTGTTTTTACCATACACAATATTCTTGATAATCTGTTGTGCATATTTCTTTATTCTCCACCGCCTCTTGTTTTCCCCAGTAGGCCATTACGATTTTGCAACAGGATGAACTATTCTGACACACGAGCATGTGCCACGCATCTTTACCTTCCTTTTCGTAGCGCTATTCCGTAGACCTCTCTCCTCGCCTCGTCTATAATGCGTTGAACTATTACAGTACAAACGAAACGGGAGGGTAGAGGACAATGAAACAGGGAATATTCGAAATAAATATAATTACATCGTTTTGTTTCTATGGCCATTTTAGTTCAAGAGGACTGAGCCCGTAAGGGCTACATTTAGATCCAATTGGAAACCTAATAAGTTTTTGCTTAACGTGTTCAAAAGTCTTCTTATTTCATTATCCTCAGAGGAAGCCAGCGACATAAAAGCGCGACAGGAAATAAAAAATCTCGCACGGCGCGCACGTGCAGTACCTTAGGCCATTTGAGGCTATTTCCCGGTTTGATGGTTCACAAGTGTCGTATATCGAACTGCTTGTCTCGACTTCCCCTGCAGTACTGTGATGCGTTGTAAACAGTTACTGGACACAATCTGTATAGTGATACGGCCTCTTAAAAATTAACTACAGTTAATATGCAGTGAAGAAACGATACAAAGTTTAACATATACAGGGTGAACATTAATGAAACCGACAAACTGCAGTGACGGATTGCTAACTGGAAATGGAGTAAGAAATGGTCCTATACATGTGTCCAGACAGACAGTGTGCTTCCAGTGACAACAGATCGTTCCGGAACACAGTACAGAGCTGCATCGCATCCATGTCACAAGAGGCGTTCCGTATGGCCTCCATGGGATTGCAGATGACAGGGATATTAGCGGTTGTCATGCAGGATACACATAATCGTACTTCGGCTTACACTGTATTCGTGGGCTACTTGCCTGGAGCTTGTACTACGGTTTGTCTTAATATCCCGTAGAACCCGGTCCTCCAAATCTGATGTACGTACAGCCCACTGCGTTCGTCTGTTTCAAAGTAGCCATGATCTCACAAACGCCTGAAATGATTTGAAATGTTGTGCGGTGTCTGTGAGAGTAGTTGTTTTGATACAGCCGTGCTGCCTCTCGGCTGTTTCCAGCTGCTTGGCCGTACACAATCGCCATCTCGGCTTGTTCACGACATGAATACTGTGAATACTGTATCATTCTGCTGCCTGTAGTATGTTACGTCAGCCACACAGTCTCCAGCACATAAGGAACACGCAGCACATGGTGAGAGGAACTGTCATTCGTCGGCACCGTCTACTGTGCAATGACGCATTTCCAGACACACATTCATAGGACCTCTTTTCCCCCATTTCCGACCCTGAAGTTTCTCGGTTTTATTAATGTTCATGCTGTATCTGAACGAAACAACACAAATTAAAAGGAATGTAATTAGAGTCCTATGTGATTAGTGTTTAACTTAAATTACAACAGCTGTTACTGACAAGAGACTGATCCAATCCGACATGTCGAAAACTACCGTGAAATTTTTCACTTAGGAAGAATGCACCGAAAGAAATGTATTGTCAAAATTTTGACTGCTAAGATGCACTACAATTATTTACAAAATTTTCTCAAGTTTCGCCCTAGAGACCACAGACAAAACTTCTAGGACGTCATCCTTGTACGCAACAAAACCTTCGACATTATCTGCCAACCTAACAGATGTAAGTACGGTTCGATACTAATGACCCAGAACAATGAATAACTTACGGAGCCTTGGGAGACGAAAGCCCTTGTTAATCTTTTTGAATCGCAGACGAATGGAGTAGCGGCATTCCCCTCATATACGCTCTGGAAGGCGTCTCAGTTACTTTAAAACGGAGTGAAAAAGGCTTGACGGAACAGCAGGAGTAATTGACTTACGTGGAGGTACAACACGTGCACCGTTTACCGCCACCATCCACCATCGAGGTACAAATGGTCTGAAGATGGTCACATTCTGACCAGAACTGGTTCCCATTGTAAATAAATAAAAATTTTACTGCGTTCAGGACTGCTTTTAATCCAGCAGCTGGCCCGCAGTTTTTCTCCAAGAGGACCGTTCTCAAAAAATACCTCTCATTTAGGTATGGACATTTCGCCGGAAGACGGGCGACCGACCCACTGTTGGTTGAGGTGACAGGTCGTTCGGCCACCGACTTCCCGTAGGAGTTTATTACTGAGTCGATCTGGTCCCCGCTACAACAGTGTCACGGCAGAAAGAAAATGAATGTTTGAAAGGGTTCATCCGCTTATCTCAAAGCAAAGTTTGCCAATGGAACGTCAGGTGCTTTGAGGGCTATAATCGGATAAGGCGTGCGGATAGATGCTCGACTTGCGGGTGAAAGAGAACAAATTGAACCGGGTCACAAGAAATCGACAGTCGGATAGAAGGACCGCTACAGGAAGGTGCCAAAGGAAGTTATGGAGGTTGTAGTGGGACGCGAAATTGAAGCGTCACCCATCCACCAGTGTCAGCCCAGTTTGCAGGTGAATATAAGTTTAATTTCGTTTTGTTTATGTATTTTTTAATATTTTTTGTGATAGCTGTGAATTATCTAAAGTTTGTATTTTTTATATGTTTCATGTACGGAGAGGGCGGCGCAACGAACGGAGACAGCATCTTCGCTGCCGCGACCAGAGAGGAAATTGCTGGCCACTATACGTCGCGGGTCGACAGTCAAAGAGCAACAGAAGATCCTGGAACCGAGTTATTGCGTCGTGCTTCTAAAAAATTGAAAATGAATGTTTTGTACTCTTTTTGTATAACAATGACGTCATAGAGAGCTTAATCTTATTGAAAATGTCAGTCCTAGTTTGTTAACGGTCAAGTTCACATATGTATGTAGGAAGCTAATAAACTAGTGGAGGTTACTAAAGTTGAAACACGTGTTCTGAGGATTTATTTATGGAGAATTATGTGAACTGATTAATAATATATTTGACAAGATTATTGGATTTTGACAGCGTTCATCGCAACTTCGAATCTGAAAAGTTTAGTCAATGTGTGATTCTGATATCGATTAAGTCAAGATAACGTGTGTCAATATAAGTTCTGAGGAGAAACAAACGAAATTTAAATTGAAAGAGTTTACGCAAACCAATTGGCCCAAGTGACGAAATTCTTTGCTTACGACTCAACTGATGTTTTACAGTTTCGTTCAAGAACCATTCTGTGACAATTTAAAAATAATATAAATCATTTTGAAGTGGGTTGTAACTGACGTAGGTGACGAAGTCTGCACATGGTCATAGGTCGAAAGAAAACCATTTATAAACAAACCTATACGTCGTTACACTACACCGTGGCGACCTTATAAACAGGACTTGTGTGCAACTAAGGCACACAGGTACGAAACAAAACATCAAGAGTCCTTCGGAAGTCAACGCGAGTTCTCGTGGAGCCTTCACCAGCCAGCGGCGACTTCGCGGGTGTGGGCATCTGACGGAGCGCAGCCAAACAGTACGGTCACGCAGTTATTCCACGAGAAGGCGCATCTGTTGGGCAGTAGCTGAACGCTGCAAACCCCGACAACCTTTTTTCTCCCTAAGCTAACAGGCCCAGTGCGTCAGCTGGGGGGCGTTCCTCCGGCTGGTATTAGAGGTGTTGCTGAGGGCTTCGCCTGTCTACGGCGGTGCCGGGCGTGGTTGCAGCCAGGGACGTCTCCGGTGTTCGACTCAGCGTCCTGCTGGTTGCGGAAGCGGGATCGCAGCATCTCAGCGGCATCGACGGCTGTTACTTCTGCAGCCCATAGCAGCACACTGATCATCGAGAACTACAAATTACAATATTAGTGTCCGGTGAGTCTGTTTCAAGTTGGTAGTGCAGTGTTGTACATAGGGAGTGTGCTTTTACAGGATTGTTGATTACAAGTCTGTGTGTGTAACTAGTTAATATCTTACAATAATGTCGGGAAGTGAAATGTCAGACGAAGAGCAGTCTATGTCCGATACGAGCATGAGATCCCTTTTTAGGGCGATTGCTAAATTAAAACAGTCTAACGAAGAATTTACTGCTAGATTAAAAGAGGAATTAAAACAGTCTAACGAAGAATCTACTGCTAGATTAAGACAGTCTAACGAAGAATCTACTGCTAGATTAAAACAGTCTAACGAAGAATCTATTGCTAGATTAAAAGAGGAATTAAAACAATCTAATGAAGAATCTACTGCTAGATTAAGTGATAAAATAGAGGCTTCTAAAGTTGAAATGCAGGAAAAACTAGTAGGACTTAGTAATAAGATTGCGGATAATTGTAAAAGGTTAAAAGAACATATCCAGGAATCGCGCGAGGAAAAAGCTCGTATGCGAAATGATATTACTGACTTAACCGAGAGACTAGATAATGTCAATATCTTAGTTGTAAATGAAATACAGAAAAATAATGATATGTTACGAGATGAATTTTCTATGCAAACAGAAACTGTTCGTAGAGAATTATTAGACTCTATTAAAGAGGTCTCTACCAAACCTGTAGAGATTTCTTCAATAGATAATGTAGAATTAGAGACATTAACTCATCAAGTAGAAAAAGATCATACTGAAATAGAAAACATGAAATTTTTAATTACTGAAATATGCAGTAACCTTGAGACCTCCAAAGATAATAACATTGACGAAGGTACAGAGCGTTCACATCGTGAACACAGTGAAGAATCGATATTAGCTAACCGCGTATCCAATACAGAAATGCGAATACAGGAAATTACTAAACGGTTATCGGAATTAGATAATAATGAAAACATTTCAAATAACGTAATCAGAGACAACAGTCGCATCGAATTTGCTAGCTCGGACGACAACAATATAAACAAAGAGATCACGGCAAGCCAATCCGATGCAACTCCGTCTCTGAAATCTAAACAAAGTCCAACTATGTCTCTCGCAGAATGTTTGGATGATATAACGACAAATTCAAATGTGGCAAGTCGATTTCCTGTATTCAAACCAGGAGGCGAACTTCACCCTATAATCTTTATAAAAGCTTTTGAAACTTCATTATCTCCTAAATGGAGTAATGAAAAAAGGATCTCAGAATGTAGTTTCGGATGCTTTGTGGAGACTCCCCGTAGGAATGGAGAATATTAACATTGCAGAAGAACCAGGAACAAATTACCATGTTTATTTCCTTTTAACTCAGGAGAACGAACGTAAGGTTAAACGGATAGTAACTGCTATTAGATGCACTCAAAGAAATGATGATCAATATAGGGACCTTATACAAACCCTTAATAATGGGGACGAAACAGTTAACACCCGGGGTGTGTGGTTATATTTTAACGACTTGTTGTATTGGAAAGCACAGAGGGAACACCAGAGATGGAAAATCTGCATTCCGAAAACTGTTGTGTACGAGTTAATTACTTATATTCATGAAGGTTACGGGCATTTTGGAATTCATAAATGTATTAAACATCTAATGAAGTATTATTATTTCAAAAATATGTCCCGTATTGTGAGAAGTATTATTAGGGCTTGTGAAACCTGTCAAAAGGTTAAAGTTAATAACAAATCTAAGCGTTATAAATTATATGCTGTAATTCCTCGAGGTCTGTGGGATCTACTGTCATTAGATTTTTTCGGCCCTCTGCCTCGTAGTTCAGGAGGATTAACTTATGTGTTTGTTGTAATGGAATGTTGGTCCAAACATGTGAAGCTATATACTTTGAAACGAGCGAATACAGCAAGCGTTATACGTTGCCTCACCCGAAATTATTTTGTTAACTGGGGCATTCCTAAACGACTTATGTCTGACAACGGTAGTGCCTTTATTAGCCAAAAGTTTCAAGATATGATAAAACAATATGGAATCAAACATATCTTAATTTCGAAATATCACCCTCAAAGTAATTTAGTAGAAAGAGTCATGAAAGAATTAGGACGATTATGTAGAACTTATTGTGCACATAAACATACTCGGTGGGCCAAACTAATGCCTGAATTCGAAAAGATATTAAATGAATTGCCTCACCTAACGACGGGATTATCACCTATAGAAATTTTAGGCAAACGAATTATAGGTGAGCCTTTACTAGCTGCTCTACCTTGGCCACCAGCAAATGAGATCCAACAATGCATCCCAGACGAAAAAGTTTGCGAACAGATTATTAAAAATGCCGAACGGAGAATTAAAAGTTATAATCAACATGCTATAGAACCCTCATTTCAGGTAGGAGATCTTGTGCTAGTACGATCTCATCCTAAAAGTTCTAAGATCGGTAAGGAATGTAGAAAATTCTTCTTTATCTTTGAAGGTCCATATGTTGTACATAAGATTGTACATCCCAAAGCGTTACTTCTTATGGAACCTTCATCAGGTGTAATTAAAGGATTATATAGTGTTGATCAAATGAAACCGTTCATTCCTAAATAAGTTAATATTTAGTATATGTTACATACGGAAGAGCGTTCATAGTTCATTCATGTGAAGTTTCGTGATAGTTACGTGTTATTTTAAAGAAATAACAGAAAGCTTAAACAAGTGCTCTACAATAATCTACTGGTACTTCAAAAAGTGAAAGATAACCAAAAGGGGGATTTATATGGAAGAAATTTTGCTATTAGGTCAAAAGGAATTTTGTATATTTTCATGTTTACTCGGATAGTAGGAACCAAAGGGGATGGTCAATAATTTTAGGGACCATGGGCGTCCAGAGCTATATGGCTCACGAGAACATAGCAGAGTGCCTTTAATAGAGGTTTGTAATAGTGTTAATATAGAACACACCAAACGGGGCTCTCTCGCTTGTTTCTCCTAAATAAATTGCCATTACCAAACAAGGTGTCCGAAGGTAAAGAAAGCCGTGCCGAGATTCTAAAGAAAGTTTGCTTGATTTCTTCTTGACCTCAGGCATAAATAAGGCATTAGGGAAAAGAATGAAGTAAAGTAAATAGTACTATTAGTTATTGTGAGAAACATATTAGTGAAATACATTTTTGGAAAGAATAACTCTAGTAAATGAATAATACTAAAACTAATTTATCACAATTTGAACGCTCTGTCCTAATGTAACCACGTGAAAGAACGTACTAAATTATTATTTACTAGCAACTATTAAATGAAGAGGAGTAATCTCCATATATTCGGTTATGAATTACCATAATAGCACAATTAAGAGTAAATGACAAATAGTCACAACAATATCGTAGTAAAAGGATGAAATCTATCTAAGAACAAGGACTCTAGATTACGTAAAATGTGAGGAAAATGTATTAACAGTTAAATATTGTATACAGAAAAGGTCTTATTTTCGGTTAAAACCTGACAAACTGAGCTTGTGGGTGGGGTATGTAGTGGGACGCGAAATTGAAGCGTCACCCATCCACCAGTGTCAGCCCAGTTTGCAGGTGAATATAAGTTTAATTTAGTTTTGTTTATGTATTTTTTAATATTTTTTGTGATAGCTGTGAATTATCTAAAGTTTGTATTTTTTATATGTTTCATGTACGGAGAGGGCGGCGCAACGAACGGAGACAGCATCTTCGCTGCCGCGACCAGAGAGGAAATTGCTGGCCACTATACGTCGCGGGTCGACAGTCAAAGAGCAACAGAAGATCCTGGAACCGAGTTATTGCGTCGTGCTTCTAAAAAATTGAAAATGAATGTTTTGTACTCTTTTTGTATAACAATGACGTCATAGAGAGCTTAATCTTATTGAAAATGTCAGTCCTAGTTTGTTAACGGTCAAGTTCACATATGTATGTAGGAAGCTAATAAACTAGTGGAGGTTACTAAAGTTGAAACACGTGTTCTGAGGATTTATTTATGGAGAATTATGTGAACTGATTAATAATATATTTGACAAGATTATTGGATTTTGACAGCGTTCATCGCAACTTCGAATCTGAAAAGTTTAGTCAATGTGTGATTCTGATATCGATTAAGTCAAGATAACGTGTGTCAATATAAGTTCTGAGGAGAAACAAACGAAATTTAAATTGAAAGAGTTTACGCAAACCAATTGGCCCAAGTGACGAAATTCTTTGCTTACGACTCAACTGATGTTTTACAGTTTCGTTCAAGAACCATTCTGTGACAATTTAAAAAGAATATAAATCATTTTGAAGTGGGTTGTAACTGACGTAGGTGACGAAGTCTGCACATGGTCATAGGTCGAAAGAAAACCATTTATAAACAAACCTATACGTCGTTACACTACAAGGTTAAGGAAATAGGCACATCTGCAGCTGAAGTTTACACACCAAAACTTTGGTACTATAAGCTGCTAGAGCTTGAAATGTCTTGAAATTAACGAAATACCTTACACAATGACGATGGGACCAGTAGACAGGATGAGGTGAGCATACTTTAAATGAACAGTGGAACTTCAACAGCTTAGAAAATTGTAATCTTTTATTTATTTATTGCTCTTACGCAACGTTATTTACTTACTTTGTGCTTTTCTATTAAGAAAATGCGAAGGTATTTTACGATGGTGTTGTAAGACAAAATGTAAAAAGAGAAATGATGTGATTTTTTAATGTTAATTGTCCGAGTAGTGGGACACATGATATTGACAACAGCAGGAGTATAATATTAATATTGAGCTATAGGTTGACGCAGGACCTTGATAGTGTTAAGTTTCAATGAAACAAATGATTTTCATGATAACAGCGTTATGACCATACTTCTAAATAACAAAGCTTGCAGGCTCGACTTGTGAAAATATAAAGTTATGTACGATAACGCGCTGATGGCACGTGATCGTCGCGTCACCAAACTGGCCACATGCAACTGGTTTCATTGAGTGAAATCATATAAAATGGTTAACAGCTAGTAGAGCAATATATTAATGACTGTGATAATGAATGAAACAGAATGAATTTCTAAATATCAGATATACTGACAAAATAACACAGCAAAATATCCAACAGTCGAGAGAGCATACAAACAACCCACGCAGGACAAGATTTGAAACAAATAAGTCATACATCACTTTTTTGAAACACATGATTTGCAAATCTTACAGAGATTACATGCGCTAATGATGTACTCGGCAAGATGATTGGCTCTTTGACTGTAAATTACGTTATAACGATGTCTTGCAGTGTTCACTGGATGAAGTTTAACCACCACAGGACGCTGTCTTCCATTAACAAAATAATTTGTAACAGCATTTCGAAAGTTTCCTGCAGGTGCAATTGTTTCTCCGTATGTCCCTCGTTGTAATCTTTAAATATTTTTGTGTCTACTCTTATAGCCAGAAAAACGGTATGCAGTAGCATAAGAATGGAAACTAAAGTGATCAAAAAACTGTGTGGTAAACAGCATGTCATTACAATACATCTGAGTTTAGAAGGTCCCAATTAGATGTAGGCGTGAAATATTCAAAATTCCGAACATATTTTCAGCTGGACACCTTGCCGGTAGTATCCGTTAGTTGTTCATCATGTCTACCAGCAAAGGGGATGCCTCTTTGTCCAAATCTGATCTCCTCAAACCACCTTACTGTGCATGTGCATCATCAGTGACGAAGACGTAAGGTAAGATCGTGGATGTGTTTTTTACAGTTTTATTCATTTTAAATGTGTAATAAATCGTTCTACAGGTTCTCAAAAAATGAAGTGTTTTGAAGTACTCCATCAGAAAGTCTGAAGTTGATTCCAAAATCGCACATTATAAGTCCGTAATTCCCATCCACTAGTGCCAGTAATGACATACTGTGTATAATCTTGTGTTGTTGTTTTTGTTGTGGTCTTCAGTCTAAAACCTGGATTTCTGCATCTCTCCACGTTAGTCTATCCTCAGCAGTCCTCATTAACTTTGCATAACCACTACAACCTATATCCATCTGAACCGGCTTACAGTATTCAAACATTGGTGTTCCTCTCCAATTTTTACGCCCTCTTCCACCACATTTCCCTCCATTACTAAAATGACCATTTCTTGATGCCTCAAGATGTGTCCTGTACTCGATTCTTTCTTTTAGTCAAGTTGTACCGTAAAATTGGTTATGTTAGCATTTTTCAAGCATAACTTAGTAATCAAAGGAAGCTACATGGTTCCAGAGACCTTTTGGAGTCTAAAAAATCTGTGATGTATGTATGTAGACTGAAATGACGAATGAGAATTTGTATTACGGCCAGGATTCGAACCTAGGCAGGTGCGCTAACCACTGTGCCACCCTGGCATTATGGCTTTGCACAGCTGCACATCCTGCCCTAGCACGCCTTCCTCTTCAGTCCAAATTCCCATTCATGCCTCAGCCCACTTCGTATTCCAACTAAACTCGAACAGCACTGCAAAGGCTCTTGAACTATACTGGAAAGCACTTTAGCATCGAACGAAACGAGGATCCTGCCTGAAAGCCGGCACAGGTGCTACAATAGTGCGTGCAGTTGTGCAAAGCCACTGTGCCAAGGTGGAGTAGTGGTTAGCGCACCTGGCTAATGAGCAGGAGACCTAGGTTCGAATCCTGGCCTTGGTACAAATTTTCATTTGTCGTTTCAGCCCGTATATATGCATCGTAACTTATTAGACTGGTAGTTCAGTAATACTCACACCTGTCAATACCCGCCTTGTTTGTAATTGCAGCTACTACAATATTACTGAAGTCTATTTCACCTGCCTCACATATTTTGCAAATCAGATGGAATGGTGTTGACATGACTAACCCTCCCGAGAATCTCTGTCAAATTCTTCTCACCGTATCGTATCTCTCATCGTATTTCCTTTTATTTTCTCTCATTGTCCTATAATATTATATTTCCTCTTGTCTAATACTTCTATATTTTGCCTCCAACTTTCTCGCCTTCTCTTCTTTGATTAGTTGAATCCTGTAATTGTGAAATTCTGATACCCAGCTAGACGAGAGACGGTCTCACACTTCCCTTCCAGCGTTTCGAGCAGTGTGGGAAGTTGCAACGTTACTCAAAACGGTTGGCTATAGTTCTCCACTCATTTGCATTTTGTGGACACTTAAAAAGTAATAAATGAACTATAGATTGAGCAATATCTAGATAAGAAAATGAATGAATAAGAAGATAGTGAATATTTTGAACATATCAAAAACTCTAACTTTTTTGAGGAATAGGACAATGAGTGGACAGTAACGTTCAAAGTGACACTGTTTCCGACTTTATGGTAAAATTCAATCAACTGAAATACCTGAACAACGAACACCAACTTCTCAAATTAATGCTACTGCAGAGAAGCTGGATCTCACCAAAATCACCAGTGTGACCTTCCAGACCTACAGCTGATAGTAGTGCTGTAACAAACTTGATTTTTTGATTGTTAAGGATAATTTAAGCAACCCAGACACCAGAACAGCATTTTGATATGTTTGTAAAAGTCGTACTATGAAACTCCGCGATTTGGATGGCAACCAAGGGCTGGTTGGGGAGAAATTCATTAAAGATGTCTTGTTTGAAATCGAAGGTGGCACTTCAGGTGGAGGTTATGCATTTGTTCGTCTAGTGCCTTGTCACCACAAATCGTTGACGGAAATCTGTCCGGCTCCCTCACGTCTTTACAGAAACAACTACTGTGCTTCTTCGAGACCGAGTAGTTCACAGTACACCTGAGCCACCTCGTGGCTGTCACCACACCAGACACCGTCTGTGCATTCAGGATCTTCTCACCATAACTTAAACCAAGTCTGCTGTCATAATGAGTTAAAGCAAAGAAACTGTAATGTACTTTTCATGTTTATTTCTGCATACAATGAATCTTCATAATTCGTATTTTTCTTTATTTGTGATTTTGTTAACGTAAAAAATAATGCAATATAATTATGTGTTATTCATTAAGCTGTCAGATGACGATCAGTTTGCCTTTAGGAGTGCTAAAGGCAAGAGTGAGTCAGTTCTGATGTAGCGCTTGATAACGGAAGGAAAAGACGTTAGACAATGTAACGTGATGGAAGATGTTTGAAATTCTAAGAAAAGTAGTAATAAGTTATGTAAAAATACGGGTAATGTACTCGTGTAATATGTACAAGAACCAAGATGGAAATTAAGAATGGAAGACCAAGAAAGAATTGCTCGGATTAGGAAGATATGAGACAGTGTTTCAGACTTACTGTTCAATCTATATACGAAAGTGGCAATGATGGAAATAAAAGAAAGGTTAGGGAATGTGATTAAAAATTCACGGTGAAGGGATATAAATGATAAAATTCGCTGAAGCATGATCCTTAGTAAAAGAGAGGAAATGTTCCACGATCTGTTGAGTGGAATGAACAATCTAATGACCACACACTATGTATTTAGAGTAAACCGAAGAAAGCCGATAATAGTGAGGAGTAGCGGAAATGAGATTAGTGGTAAACTTGACATCAAAATTGGAGACCACGAAGTAGACAAAGTGAAGGAATTCTGATAATTTCGAAGGAAATTAACTCATGACGCACGAAACAAGGAGGAAATGAAAAGCAGTCTAAACGAGGCAAAGAGGGAAGTCCCGGAAAATATTTCTACCAACGTCGCACACAGTCGTTAGTTTGAGAAAGAAATTTGTGTAAACGTACGTTTGGAGCACAGCGTTGTATGATAATGAATCGTGGAGCGGGGAAAAACGAGAAAAGAAGAGAGTTGAAGTGTTTGACAGGCCGTTCAGTAGAAGGGTGTTACAAATTAAGTGCTAGATATGAATAAATGCACCCGCAAAATTATCCAGAATATATGGCATTCATGCAGCCCAGTTGTAGCTGAGGCAGCGAGAACATATAACTGCAAAACTCGCAGCACCTTATAACAGCCGCCTTTATACACAGCACTATTCAAGCTATGAGAGCTATTATTTTATAAAAGTTTTACTAAACGTTAATTTAGGCAGTCGGTCTCAAAATTATTCTTCATCAAAACATATAAAAACCAGTTGGCAAATCAATCCGGATTGCAAATCATTTGTGTAAGAGCACACAAATCTGTGATTACGTTTTGTTGCAAGGTAAAATTACTGTCGACAGTCCCGTTGTGATACACCGTTTGAAGAATAGAGAAATTCCAACAGTTGAACCCAAAATTTCAATTACTAATTAACTTGCTGCATTAACTATTTCATGAGAAAGATGTTGAATCAGCTTTTACATGTAATCTTGATTGTGTACTTTACTGGGAGACACTAATTGACCAGCAAATCACTCCCTCACATAAAGCTAAGAAATTATTCTGTACAGTTCTGAGCAAAGCAACATCTTAAGTAACCAACGAAATTAATTGGCAGCTCGACTTTGCTTACATACATGTCCCATTAACAGAAGTGCGTATAAATGAAGACACACTAGTCCCTCTTGGCAAACAATGAAATGCTAAATAATCATTTATCTTGAATGTTTGTTGAATAAGACTGTCAGAATAAAATTATTTTTAGATTAATAACTGACCTGAAAATTAAATTCTGACTGTGCCACACAACTAGACTCAATCGGCAATATAATTTTTCAAGATAACATAAATTTATGGCTGTTGAATCCTACCTAGTCGTCGAATATGTGGGGTCTAGGAAACCTGAGTTCTCGGATCGCTAGACAACACTCCAACAAGTCGCACTAATGAGTTTTGTTACAAAATGAACAATGACACTACTTAACATTGACATCAACACAGAAGGTTCGCAAGCAAAGGGCGACATGCAAATAAGCAATCTCTACAGTATGTATAATTCCTAATACAAGTGAAGTAACACAGTTGACTCTTCTATTGAGGTAGCCAGTCGTGAAGCTTCTGTGGAAGCGGGCCCGCGGCCAGTCTGGCGCTGCGCTTATGTTCTCTTTGCATAGAGGCCGCTGCTGTCGCGTTGTCCTGGAGAGGGGTCGGTCAGCGTGAAATTGGCTGCCGTCTTCTTCACAGCCCTCTCTGTTCTCTCGTTCCCGACTGGCGTGCCAGGCGCTTGACTTTACGCCGTAACATTCCTCCCCCCCCCCTCACCACCCCCTAAAGCGACGGACCGTCGTCGAATAAGGAACTCGACAACGGCTGGGGAGCCCGGAGCATGGACTCTCTGAGGGACTGGAAGCTGTGGCTGCAGGGGTCGCCAGACCTCCACTCGTTCCCTGCCACCCGGCCTTCGCTCTGACGAAAACGCCCCTTAGAAAACGACCAGAAAGGTACGCACCCACCTCCTGAGGCCCGTAGCAAGATGTAGAAGGAGTCGGCTGCTGCGGCGTGGGCGATTCCAGCTCCATCGGTAGGACGAGAGGAGGCGAACGCTCTGTCTCCTGCGGTGTCGTGATGACACCCTCTGGAGGCTGCTGTGGCCGCACTGTCCTCGGGATCCGTGAATCTGGGAGAAGAGATACAGAAGGATCACCGCAGACATGTGGCGAATTTGATTGTGATGGCAGCACTGCAATCCGTCTGCACCTGAAATGAGATACTTGCATGCGCCAAGTCGACGAAGGATCTCGACTCGTGCTCACCGTCTGCTGCCGCAAAAAAACCCTATAAAACACAATATCATGCGGCGCGAAGCGACACTTGAGGCTTTCCTTTGGTGCCGGATACTGAGGAGTGTGGAGCAGTGTCCGATGGCGGCGGCCGTAAAGCAATTTCGCCGGCGATCGTCCATCTCGTGGATGCGAACGATAGGTGGTGACAAACATTTTTGCAATGATTGGTCCGTGGTGTGTGTGGTGCGAAGTATGGCCATCTGCTGCCTGAAGGTCCTGACAAAACGTTCCGCTTCGCCTCTTTACTGTGAATGGAACGGTGCACTAGTTAGATACTGTATGCCGTTGCGTTCACAGAATGTTTCGGATTCATTGGATATGAGGTTGGTTATTTTGAAAATCAGCCTTATGCAAAATGAAATGATCCTATGGCATTTATTGGCCGGGATATCCCCTTCGGGGTTCGGCCGCTGTACTGACGCAACTTCAGCGACTTGCGTGTCAATGATGATGAAGGACACACAACACCCAGTCCACTGCCGGGAGTCGAACCCAGGCACCCTTGCCTGGTAGGCGGTAGCGCTACCGCTGCGCAACGGAGGCGGACAGCCTTATGCAAACACAATTAGTTTATTTTTGTATTTACTCAGACATGTTTAGACACCTATGTGTCATCCTCTGTGGGTCAAATTTTTATTTCTGTAAAGTATGATACGAAATTTATAATAATTCAACTGTTGTAGGCCTCAGAATTACAATACTTGTAATTCGCTTTGTTTTGTTTAGACGATCACCTTAAAATTACATCGATAAATAAACTGCATTGTTATACACTGGTTTTTATGCCCTTTTTCGTCTTTTTTATTTTATTTTATATTTATTATTATTATTATTAGTATTATTTTTTTTACAGCATGACATCTGCGAACTAGCCATGAAGAAAATTAATGTGCATTTACCAAGAACGTTGGTGAGTCAATCAACGGCTATTGAGCGCAATGTTTCCACATAGTTTTTCACACAATTTTCGCTCACTAGTACACTTCACATGCATTTATAGAAAGTGTGGCAAAACGTGATCTCAGCAGACACTTCTGACTCCATTCTCAGTGATAGGTGTTATGTTATTGCCACTGCTCACTTGTTCATCGTTGGTCTCGGTTGAATGTTTCGTCAGAACTGTGGCTGCTGGGAGACGCCTGAATGTATGTAATGTGTGTGTGTGTGTGTGTGTGTGTGTGTGCGTGCGGGAGGGGGGGAAAAGAAAACTTCCTCTCTCCCCCTCCCCCTCTCTCTGTCTCTCTACGACCAGCTGGCCGGGGTGGCCGAGCGGTTCTAGGCGCTACAGTCTGGAACCGCGAGACCGCTACGGTCGCAGGTTCGAATCCTTCCTCGGGCATGGATGTGTTTGATGTCTTTAGGTTACTTAGGTTTAAGTAGTTCTGAGTTCTAGGCGACTGATGACCTCAGAAGTTAAGTCCCACAGTGCTCAGAGCCATTTTCTCTACGACCACCCCCCGCCCCCCTTCTTCTCTCTCTCTCTCTCTCTCTCTCTCTCTCTCTCTCTCTGCCATAAGCAAAATGACTTGTTTCAATAAGTCTGTTTGCACATGTAACTAAACTATATTGATAAAAGAACACACAGTAATTACTGGCCCGTGTGATCCGCAATAATATAGAAAATTGTGCATTGCCTACAGGCGTCGATTTTGTGCACTACGTCGGCGTAGTCGAATATTGCGTAATTTCTTCCTCAATGTTTACAAGGAACACACATGGCCCTTCTTGTAATTAAAAGTTGCCATTTAGTACTGTTTATATGCACTGATGAGCCAAAACATTATGGTCACCTGTTAAATAGCGTGTTGGATCCACTATTCAAGCACAGAACAACAGAGATTCTGCTTTTCATGGATTCTACAAGTCCTTGACAGGTTTCCAGAAGTATGTGGCACCATATGTCTACGCACAGGTCAACCAGTTCTCGAAAATGTCAGGATGGTGGCTTAAGAGCACGCAGCTGGCGCCAGACAAGTGTTCCAGTGGGTAGAGATCAGGCACATTTGCTGGCCAAGACGTCATTGCGAGTTCACTATAACGCCCCTCAAACTACTGTAGCACGATTCTGACCTTGTAAGACGGACAATTACACTGCTAGAAGATGTCATCGCCGTAGGGGGAGACTTCAAGCATGAAGCGATGCAGGTGGTCGGTAGTAATGTTCACGTAGTTCAATACTGCCATTATGCCTTCGATTACTACTACAGATCCCGTTGAAGCCCAACTATGTACCCAAGGAGAATAACTCCGCCCTCACCGGCCTGCATCTGTGGAGCGGTGCATGTTTCGTGCAGCTTTTCACCTGGATGGCGGTGCGCAAAGACCCAGCCATCGACCTGACGTAGCAAGAAATGCGATTCATTCGACAGACGACACGTTCTATCGATCCACGGTGAAAACTTGGTGAATCTGTGCTCGCTGAAATCATAACTGACGATGTCGTTGGGTCAACACAGGAACGCGTAGTGGTCGTGTGATGTGGAGCTCCATTTTCAATAACAGCCTTTGAGCGGTGAGCTCTGAAACACTCGTGCCTGCACCAGCATTGTATGGATTACTCAGTGGTGAATCCTCCGACCTCTACGTTTTGTGATGAGACGTCATCGCCCAATACCATATGCCCCACCTTGAACCACTTTCCATAGGTGCTCACGACAGTAGTAAGCAAAAAGGCGACCAGCTTCTCTGTTTCAGAAATTCTCGTTTCCAGCCTCAGCGCCACAACAGCGTGCTCTTTGTCAAAACGGTTTATGTCTGTAGAGTTGCGCAATTGCGGCCCGTATCTTCCCTGTAATGACTGCCAGTTCGGATCTCTTCCGCTTATATTCTTTCCTTACTACGTCACGTTCCCACAATACCACCAGGAGGCATTCAACCTCGCGGTGGGCAGTGGTCATAATGTTCTGGCTCGTCAGTGTTTTTCATGTCTTTAGTATCGGAGTCAATGACCAGCTAAAGAAATATTTACATGGATTTCATACAGGGTGATTTTTTCCATTGTATACAAAATCTAGGGGTTGATCGAGGAGGGCATTCTTTTTTTTGTCTATCAGTCTTCTGACTGGTTTGATGCGGCCCGCCACGAATTCCTCTCCTGTGCTAACCTCTTCATCTCAGAGCAGCACTTGCAACCTACGTCCTCTATTATTTGCTGGATGTATTTCAATCTCTGTCTTCCTCTACAGCTTTTGCCTTCTACAGCTCCCTCTAGTACCATGGAAGTCATGCCCTCATGTCTTAACAGATGTCCTATCATTCTGTCCCTTCCCCTCACCAGTGTTTTCCACATATTCCTTTCCTCTCCGATTCTGCACAGAACCTCCTCATTCCTTACCTTACCAGTTCACCCAATTTTCAACATCCGTCTGTAGCACCACATTTCAAATGCTTCGATTCTGTTCTGGTCCGGTTTTCCCACAGTCCATGTTTCACTACCACACAATGCTGTACTCCAGACGTATATTCTCAGAAATTTTTTCCTCAAATTAAGGCCGATATTTGATATAAGTAGACCTCTGGGCCAGGAATGCCCTTTTTGCATTGCTAGTCTGCTTTTGATGTCCTGCTTGCTCCGTCCGCCACTCGTTATTTTACTGCATAGGTAGCAGAATTCCTTGACTTCATCTACTTCGTGACTATCGATTCTGGTATTAAGTTTCCCGCTGTTCTCATTTCTACTACTTCTCATTACCTTCGTCTTTCTAAGATTTACTCTCAATTCATACTCTGTACTCATTAGACTGCTCATCTGTTCAGCAGATCATGTACTTATTCTTCACTTTCAATCAGGATAACAATGTCATCAGCAAATCATATCATTGATATCCTTTCACCTTGACTTTTAATTCCATTCCTCGATGTACAGACTGAACAGTAGGGCTGAAAGACTACATTCTTGCCTTACACCCTTTTTAATCCGGGTACTTCGTTCTTGGTCGTACGCTCTTATTAGTCCCACTTGGCTGTTGTACATATTGTATATGACCCGTGTTTCCCTATAACTTACCCCTATTTTTCTCAGAATTTCGAACATCTTGAACCATTTTACACTGTCGAACGCTTTTTCCAGGTCGACAAATCCTATGAAAGTGTCTTGATTTTTCTTTAGTCTTGCTTGCATTATTAACCTCAACGTCAGAATTGCCTCTTTCGTGCCTTTACCTTTCCTAAAGCCAAACTGATCGTCATCTAGCGCATCCTCAATTTTCTTTACCATTCTTCTGTATATTATTCGTGTCAGCAACTTGGATGCATGAGCTGTTAAGCTGCTTGTGCGATAATTCTCACACTTGTCAGCTCTTGCCGTCTTCGGAATCGTGTGGATTATGTTTTTCCGAAAGTCAGATCGTATGCCGCCAGAGTCATACATTCTACACACCAACGTGAATAGTCGTTTTGTTGCCACTTCCCCCAACGATTTTGGAACTTCTGATGGAATGTTATCTATCCCTTCTGCCTTGTTTGATCTTAAATCCCACAAAGCTCTTTAAATTATGATTCTAATGCCGAGTCCCCTATCTTTTCTGAATCGACTCCTGTTTCTTCTCTTACACGTCAGACAAATCATCCCCCTCACAGAGGCTTGCAATGTATTCTTTCCACCTGTCCACTCTCTCGTCTGCATTTAACGTTGGAATTCCCGTTGCACTCTATTAATGTTATCATTCTTGCTTTTAATGTCACCGAAGGTTGATTTGACTTTGCTGTATGCTGAGTCAGTCCTACCGACAGTCATTTCTTTTTCGATTTCTTCACATTTTTCATGCAGTCATTTCGTCTTAGCTTCCCTGCAATTCCTATTTATTTCATTCCTCAGCGATTTGTATTTCTGTATTCCTGAGTTTCCCGGAACATTTTTGTACTTCCTCCTTTCATCGATCAATTGAAGTATTTCTTCTGTTACCCATGGTTTCTTCGGAGTTACCTTCTTTGTACCTATGTTTTCCTTCTCAACTTCTGTTATCGCCCTTTTTAGGGATGTCCATTCCTCTTCAACTGTACTGCCTACTGAGCTATTCCTTATTGCTGTATCTATAGCCTTAGAGAACTTCAAGCGTATCTCGTCATTCCTTAGTACTTCTGTATCCTTTGCGTGTTGATTCTTTCTGACTAATGTCTTAAACTTCAGCCACCTCTTCACCACTACTATGTTGTGAACTGAGTTTATACCTGCTCCTGGCTACGCCGTACAACCCAGTATCTGATTTCGAAATCTCTGTCTGACCATGATATAATCTAACTGAAATCTTCCCGTATCACCCGACCTTTCCCAAATATACTTCCTCCTCTTGTGGTTCCTGAATAGAGTATTCGCTATTACTAGCTGAAGTTTATTACAGAACACAATTAATCTTTCTCGTCTCTCATTGCTTGTCCTGAGCCCATATTCTCGTGTAACCTTTTCTTCTACTCCTTCCCCTACAACTGCCCTCTAGTCCCCCATGACTATTAGATTTTCATATCCCTTTACATACTGTATTACCCTTTTAATATCCTCATACACTTTCTCTATCTCTTCATCTTCAGCGTGCGACGTCGGCATGTATACCTGAACTATCGATGCCTGTGTTGGTTTGCTGTCGATTGTGATAAGGAGACCATTTATTCAGTCATGCATTGTTACAGAGACTGAGGTCTAATACGCGCT
The DNA here is from genome assembly GCF_023864275.1 of Schistocerca cancellata. Taxonomy (NCBI): domain Eukaryota; kingdom Metazoa; phylum Arthropoda; class Insecta; order Orthoptera; family Acrididae; genus Schistocerca; species Schistocerca cancellata. Next base: position 380,263,754 of record NC_064634.1, on the reverse strand, counting down.
GCACCATGCAGCCACAGTTACAGTATGTGCTGAATATGGTTCCCATGTGCTTCAACTGGCAAAATGGGCTGGAGCACCATCATGTAGCACCCACAGAAGCCTTCGAGCCATCAATGGCACTTCTTCCCGCAGGGGAGGCAAGTCTCCCGCAAGAAACGGCGATAGTTCTGGTCTGTTAGGCGACGTGGAAGGAAGACTGGCCCCAAAGTACAATCGCCAATTATCCCGACTAACATATTCCGGCTGCACCGATGCTGATGATTCGCTGTAACCATATCATTGGGGCTGCATACAATCCCACAGATGACTGTTATGAAAGTTGAAGATACCACTCCGCTTAAAGGTGGCCTCATCTGCGAATAGGATTGATGACACAAATCCCGGAATCGTTGTTGCCTGGTGAAGAAACCAGTGACAAAACTGCTCCCAATGTGAAAAGTCTGTCGCTAGTAAGCCATTCACACGTTGTAGATGATAAGGATAGTAACATTGACATGCAGAATGTTACACGCGGTCGTCTGGGTTACCCTGTACAAGCGGGCCAACTGCCTGGTACTGACGCAGCAGTCGCCTTCTCCCGTGTGTCATATTCTGCTCCAAGTCTGGTGTTCGAACATTTCGGGTACGTCCTTCATGACTTTCTGCTTCGTGAAATGACCCTGACTCAGACAAACAGCAAAACACCGTTGCAAACATTGACTGCTGTGGTTGTTGTCGGCGGGGATAGATACAACCTAGCTTCCTGCCGCCGGTAGGCATTTGCCTTTCCGTAATTAAACACCATGTCGGCAAGCTTTCGATTCGAATACGTAATCATTGTGTACAACGCTGTATCACATCCACTACACGGTGAGTAAGTAAGAAAAGTGAATCGAACGCAACGTTACCAATTACTATGGCAGGAGGGGGTGCTAGGACCTGACGTGCGAGGAACAGTACCATCTTCTAGGAGGAGAAAGTGCATACTGTAACTGTGACTGCATGGTACAACGCGACTAAAAGCGCAGTCTCTTAACAAAGTAAGATTGAATAAATGGTCTCTAGCATGGAAACCATTTATTTCCGGACATAAGTTCATTAGACCTTTTTCGTTCCGTATCCTTTCGTCGATCAGTCCCTACAGTTTTTACACGGTGGAAAAAAATCATCCTGTAGATTTTTGCCTCATATTCGCTCCGAGACGTCCTCAGTACGATGACTGACTTCTGAGTACCGCTCTGTCCTCAGTTGTCGCAGCCTCCACTCACCGTCCACTTTTTCCATTGGCGGACTTTCGCCTTCTTAACACATGGGGATTTCCTTCCGGCTTTTCCTATCCTGTTGTTACAGTTCTGTCGACCCTATACATGGACCAGTAGCCTATATAAATTCGCAGATTAATTACAAGTACACAGGGTGGAAATTATTTATACCGACTGACTCTAGAAGTTTGCGCGAGACACCGAAATAGATATTTCTAACTAATATCACATTTCCCTGATAACATTTTTTAAACTGATAGAGTGAGTCTTCTCTGGATGAAAATTATTTAATCTAACAAACTCAGGGAGGATGCATGGGGCAATGAAAAATGAAATAACTTTTCTAATGTGTTTTCCTGTGACGACAAAAAGTAACACAAGTAAGTTCTAATATTTTATTATCAGTAGGTAATAACATTAACATAACACATTTACTTCAGATACACAGAGGTTCAAAAATGCCTCCATTGACAGAGGCTATACAGGTGGGTCATGTTCTGTCTAGTACGGCCAATGATTGCAGGAGCGTCCTTCATTCCTACTATCCCAGCAACCAGATCCTCTTCTGATTCAACAGTGGCTTTTTAAACAATGTTGCACATCTCTCCTCACAAAAAAATGAGGGGGGTTAACTCAGCGGACGAGTAGGCCATGGTCAGGACTACCACTGCCAATCCACCTTTTTGGAAACTGAAATGTGCCGGCGCCCCGCAATGCTAGTATCACCTGCGCTGTCTTTAGAAAGTGGCACGTCATCCAGCAACTCTGGCAATACTCCCGAGTGGACACTGTATAATGCGTACCATTTAATGGCCTAGTTCAGAGATATCGCCAAATTAAACAGTCACCTACAATACCTGCCTCCACATTCGCGTAGAAATGCACTAATGATCACGTGTAAATGGACGTGTGGATTGACTTGACACAAAACATGTGAATTGTGGATGTTGAAGTCCCCATCACTCACGAATGTTACTTCGTCTACAGAAAGCACAGAGAGTGAAAGTGCAGGATGCATTTTACACTGTTCTAGGTGCCTCTGCGAAAACTGAGTGGATAATCGTCTGGTTCCAGGTTGTGCTCACACCGTAAGGCAAATGATGTAGCTATTGCTCATGAAGGACGTTTCTTACATTCGCCTAATTCATCCCCACGTTATGTGGAGTTGCGCGAGTGCTAAGAGCTATTACCCCCTTTACCGGACAAAAAAAATGCTTGCAGGTGATTATGATATTTAAAAAAAAAAATTGTTTTGGTGTCTCGTGCAGTTACTCAGAGTTTGTCGGCTTAAATAATTTGTCACCCTTTAGAAGTGGTTAATATTTGGCACTAAATCGAAATAAACATAAATAGCGACACAATTTTCATACAACCCGGAAAAATATTGGAAATAACTTAAAATTTGTGAATGACATAAAGCGTTGTTCTTAAAACCTGAAGAAGACCATTGGGTCGGTCGTCGAAACAGTGTACAGGAAATAGAAATAATACCTTGGCTGAACATCAAGATTCATCATTGCTCAATGACGCCGAGAATATCTGACAGCTCCGATTTCCTCTCTACCCCCATATACCGGTACCGCGGCGGTGCTACGCTGTCTGCTCCTTACCCGATGTGACGTATTTCCTTATTTGGGTATGAAATGCCGAACTTCCGCCAAAGACGGCAATCGGTTTCGTGCTAAAATAAAATAAGTTATAACCTCCAAATATAGTAATTTCTCCAAAAATTCTAAATTCTAATCGAATTTTGAAGAAAGAAGTTCCTCTCTTTCAGGACTGAAGTACTAGCAGCGGAAATTACAGTAACTCCATTTCAAAAAGCTAAGTTTGTGTCAACATCTCTGTAATAAATAAGCTATAAAATGAGACAATTCGTCTCACTGATGGCGGCATAGAGGTGCCGAAACATGTTTGGGTCAGACGAAAAAACAAGCGGATCTGTATCCAATAATTTTAACTGAAAACACAGCAAATACAAAAGCATTAAATCCAAATGATGGAGACCATACGTCGCTTAGTGAGGAATTTTTCATTATTCGTTGGGGCGCAAACAGAATTTCTATGTCTTATACGGTTCCGGAAATATCTGTGCAGAACAGCTTAGCTGAATTACCTTGCATACGCTGCACAGTTGTATTTTCATCTAAACTGTCAATATTTGTTCCACAGCAGTCTTCCTTGTCTTTCCAAGCGTAAAAATAGGTTTCCAGCTGAGTTTGAAGTCTTCTTCTCATTTGTCACTCTCTTCATTGTTGCTGTAAAATGTTTGGAGGCTTATTCCACTGTCAGCTACTTTACTGACGACAACCAGTGTACAGCCGTTGGCAATTTCGTATTCAAAGTAAATACATAACGAGTATATAAATTCATGTGTTTGACCTGACAGAGCTATAAAAAGACATCGACATTATAAAGTTCAGAAACAGTTTCTCGATATATGTTCACGAAACCTCTAGAAGGAAGCGCCCCGCACCACTGCCTCGAAGACATAGTTGTCCAGAATCGCAGTAATACTTGAGATCTCACCCTAGAGTTATAAACAAAATCGCGTTACGTGATTGACTGTAGTAAACATGCGAAGTTGCTACGCGAAGCCCAGTGTAACTTCGCTGCCTGTACAGACTACAGATCATACGTGACACTTGGTAAATATGTAGAGCCAAGTCGAAGTTCAGAGCTGGTAAAGGGGATAAAATTTAAATTTGTTGGATAAACTGGAATTAAGACTTCGGCAGAATCTAACTCATCCCAAATGACTATTGGACACGATCGAGCACGCAACGTTAGACTTAGCAAAGTAACATCTCCCTTTCTTGTCTCTTGTCCGTTGTATCGAGTACAGATTCATAACGGTATGCTAGAGCAAAGCGCACAAATGTTCTTTGTTTGCAATAATAAATGTAATGGTCCATTCTAAGTCATTTTGGTGTATTACATTTTTGGAATGAGGCTTTCGGAAAAATGTACTTATTTATCCTAGGAAGCTTAATATCATAATGTCCTCTCTTACCTCTAACCAGGCATATTTTACATATCCAAACAGGCATATTTTGCATCAAATTCATTACATGTAAATGAGGTCTTATGCGTAAATGGAATCCAACAACTCGAAATAGTTATAAAATAAATAATGGAAACGGTAATAGCCACAGTAGAAAAAGAAACATAGTTTATATTTGTTTGTGAAAAGCAGAATAATTTAGCGTTGGCAGCAATGGACAAGCCAGACAGACTGGAAGGGGGACAGAAACAAAAGTAAAGTGAAGTTCATACGAAGACAATCAGCTGCTAAACTCATTCCTTGCAAATAGCGTTGTGAAACTGTTTCGTTATTGGCTGTCTACACATTGACGTCAGTCCACATTTCATTGTCAATGTTTTATGAGTACTGAGACACCATTTTCATCTCTGAAATTAAATGCGTGGTTGTTACATTGGTAATGGTGCAATTCAGGCTAGCTTGCTTGAGATCATTACAATAAAAACGAACAAACGTGGTTGAATAAAAAGATGACAGTTCGGGTATTGAGCGTCGTAGTATCCACATCGCGTTCGAAAGTCCGCAGTTGCCAAATATGTTTCAGACGTTTTGATGGCATCTAATAGGGAAGTTTCTTGTCTCCAGCTTTCGGACATCGGGCATTTCACACAGTTCATATTAATTTTTCTGTTTTTATAGTTATTCCCGCCTCATATTCTTTGGATACCATCCTCCTTTGCTTCTAGTGAAGAAAGTCTCTTCAGGATGGCTTCATAACTTCATAAGGACCTAAGGTTTTACAGAAGTTTCCAAATGCAGAGAGCGATCTTTATTAATATTAGATATTATTTCTAACAGAATCTATTTTGTTCCGTAAATTCGACATCGTCAATCCTTCGATCACGAATAACTGTCTGAACTGCGTTGCACTTTGTTCTTGTAATGAGCATTTAACGTACAATTATCAATAATTGTACGTCCAAAAATCAATAATTTCCTAGGTTCCATACATCATGTCGCATTTATTGAAATACAAACCAACTGATGGTTTCATGTCGTGAAAGTTGGAACGCCCCGAAACTTAATACATTCGTCAACTTTCAGTACTGCATACCACCCATGAGAGGTTCCTGGCAGTACGGTTTCGAAACTCAGTTTTGCAACGTCGTTTTGCTGATGATCCTGAGGTGTACGGGAAGGTGTCGTCGTTGAGTGACTATAGAAGAATACGAGATGACTTAGGCAAAGTTGCTAGTTGCTGTGATGAATGGCAGCTAGCTCTAAATCTAGAAAAATGTAAGTCAATGCGGATGAGTAGGAAAAACAAACCCATAATTCTCGTATACAGAGTTAGTAGTGTATTGTTTGACACAAAAATGGTTCAAAAGACTCTGAGCACTATGGGACTTAACATCTGAGGTCATCAGTCCCCTAGAACTTAGAACTACTTAAAGCTTAATAACCTAAGGACATCACACACATCCATGCCCGAGGCAGGATTCGAACCTGCGACCGTAGCAGTCGCGCGGTTCCGGACTGTAGCGCCTAGAACCGCTCGGCCACCGCGGCCGGCTGCTTGACACAGTCACATCGATTAAATATCCAGGCGTAACGTTGCAAAGCAATATGAAATGGAATGAGCATGTAAGGACTGTAGTAGAGAAGACAAATGGTCGACTTCGGTTTATTGGGAGAATTTTAGGAAAGCGTCGTTCATCTGTAAAGCATGACGCATTTAGGACGTAGTGCGACCCGTTGTTGAGTACTGTTCGAGTGTTCGGGATCCACACCAGGTCTGATTAAAGGAAGACACTGAAGCAATTCAGAGGCGATCTGTTTCATTTGCTACCAGTAGTTTCGAACAGCACACATGTATTACGGAGATCCCGTGGCCAACGCAACAGTAATTGACGATCTCGTTCGGTAACCATGTATGTTACGGAGGCCCATATTTAATAATGCACGCTGACCGGGAAACTCCAAAAGGTTTGCGCCTGTGCCAGCATTTTACTCTGTGGTCAGATCTATCACAATCACCGCTGATCCTACCTAACAGAATGGACAAGCCTCCGACCTCCACATTCTGTGAAACTTGGACGTCCAACACCTTGTCGCCTACTTGTCTTTTCACCATTCTTTAACCACTTACCATAGAAGCTGACGACATTAGCACGCAAGCAATCAGCCAGCTTCTTCATTTACGAGTTGCTCGTTCCCAGGCTCCAAGCCGTAACAGTCTGACCTTTGTCAAAGTAGTTTATATGACCTATTTTCCCTTTTATGGCTCCATCGTTTTCTGCTCTGCTAACACGTCACTTACCTGCAGTGCCAGTAGGCAACACTCAGCCTCATTACGTTCTGGCTCAGCAGTCATATTATAGCTGTTCGCTACCCGAATGTACCAACATAAACAAGAACCTACAAGAGAAGTGGCGTGTGGGATCTACTTTTCACTGTGAAGAAACGCTGCTCTGCATACGAGCTGCCAATTCTTGTTGTTTCGAAGGAAAGATCGACGTCAGCTGCAATCGAGCATCGAAATAATTCGATAGCGAAAGTTGAAAATTTGTATCGGACGGGGGCTTGTACACTGATCACCCGCTTAACACGAGCGATTGCAGCGGTTATTTGGACACGCTCCCCGTCCTACCCAAACTGTCAACTTGTCACACGCTAGTAACGTCCATTATCCATTCAGCTACTTGCTCGCAGCGAGTCTTGTATTCGCGCAAGAGGCTCAGACCCTGTTGTGCATTTGCACTGACGTCATCAAGGCAATTACGCCAATAGGTATACTATTGTATGTGTGTGGTGTCTGTTCTGTCAGATATTTCTTGCTGCGACCAAGTAGTTGAATGGACAGTGGACGATACTAGCGTGTGATAAGTTGAGAATTTTGGTTGGACGGGAAGCATGCCCAGTTGGCCGATGGGCGGGCAGGGTAGCTCAGCATGTCTCGTCAGAGGGGTGGCTGCTTTCCGTAAGAAAAACAAAGTGAGCGAAGTATTCAACAATGAAGTGGAATGGGTATCAAATGGCGTCTTCCCGGACCAAATGACGCGAACAATGGCGAAAAAATGGAAAAAGGCTGGTAAGGCAACCACTCACATTAAGCGGCAGATAACACCGATACTTGCAGCCGCTACATCAACAGGTATATCTGACCGAACATATACAACATATATACGCAGTATAACTTTTGCTTTTGCCTGCCAATCACATGCCAATGTAGCACAACCGTCCCTCTACAGTCATCTTGACTTCCAACTGTCCAACAATGTTCGGGAAAATCACGTCGGTTGTCGCGTGACAAGCAAAACAGAGAGGTGTATAGGGAAGCCTATCCCTGTAAACCTGCAGTTTAGTCGCCCTGAGGAGTACCTTGGCAAAGTCGGTCGAAAAGTCGGTTTTGAAGTGGTTTTAGTTACAAAATGACGTGTAAAATGCCCAAAACGTGTTTATTGTCTTTGATTCTGACAATGCAGGCCTGAAGAGCCAAAGAAACTGGTACACCTGCCTAATATCCTGCAGGGCCCCCGTGAGCACGTAGCCCGTGAGCACGTAGAAGTGCCGCGACACCATGTGACATGGACTCGACTAATGTCTGAAGTAGTGCTGGCGGAAACTGACGCCATGAATCTCGCAGGGCTTGAGACGTTCCATATTTATTTATTTACTTATTTATTTATTTATTTATTGCATGTCACCTCTCATTTTCATCAATTTTATTAACGTTTTATATCATTTCATGGTGGGAATGGGACGAATAAGGTTATTCTGATGAGAATATTTGTACTGAGAGCTCATATTGCTTTTCGCATGATTGCTACGCGTGCTTGGAACTGCAAGTGCTCTTGCTTCTAGTTTTCTCTGTTAATTTCCTGTGTGGCTTGTTGCGAGGCGAGCACCGGAGGACGCGACACACTGCGTTTTCGTGGGGGGTCTGCAGTTCCGCGAATACGGAGAGGATCGCACATCAGTGGGCTTGAGCGCCTGGCGGGGCGACTGACCTCGGAGTTCGCCTTTTGTATGGAGGGCGAAACGACCTGCAAGGCGTCTTGAGTGTCGCCGCAGCTTATGCATTTACCGTTCCGGCGCGTCTGGAACGAAGACTGCTGGCGCCGACTGACTGTATTGTCTTCATGATTCTGAGAATACTTGTGGACAGTGCCCTGCTGGGTGCGACTGTCTCGCGCTGGATGGCCGATGGTCTTGGCATGCTGTTTCCGTAGCCGGTCAAACGGCAAGTTTGGTGCACCCAGCTAATTAGCAGAGGCATTATTGGTCAACTTAAACTGAAGCCAGTTGACGTCGTAAAGCCCTGCACGAAATTGGAGGGAACGATCGGCACTGGCGTAGATGATGTTCCGAGATAGTGTGGGGGAATTTTGGAATCAGCACTGAATGCGGATTCGTGGCTTTTCGAGGATAGTGGGGATTTCAGTAACGTTGGCTTTGCTCTTGCACTGCACGGGTGCGTGGCACTCAGCATCTGATCTTCGTCGGAATCGGTCGGTCTTTAGACTCAGTCGCACATTTTCGTAATCGTTGTGGAGGATGACTTCAGTCATCCTTCAGTTTCATTCTGACCCAGATTCGTGCTCTGGGTTTTCGCACCTATACCGACAGGGTATAGGTGGAGATACATCCTCGTGCATCCAGAAGTTCCTCTGCTTCGATTACACGAGCAGAACTTAGAATTCTCGGACAGCATTCGAGGCCACGGGTTGAAACAGAGTGGCTGCACCACAGGAGTCGGTGCCTACATCATCAGAACGCTGCCTACCGACGACGTGTTGCAGGTTTCAGGACTGGTAAAGTATTTTGCGGCTCCGGCATTGCAGGCTCTATCGTTTTTACTCTGAAGTCCTCAGCAGCACATGCGCTCGTTTTGCTACAAGTCCACCTTGCTTGTTTCTCCATGTGCTCCCATTTGAGCTGTCACTACTAATCGCGATACTGCATTATAGTCAGGGGAATAATATCTAACTCGTTAGGGCTTCCAGTCATTATCGTCAATCTATAGCATCACAGAGAGTAGGAGCCCCTTGCTCTAGAGCCAACTCTTATTCTTATAATAGTTCAGTATACCCTATCGTTTAGCCTAGTGTTTGTACCGACAATCAGGTACCTTTATGTTCTGATTTGTAATAAATCTCATTGTAATATTTAATCCGCGTGTCATTTAGTAGATAGATGTAGAATCCCATTTTCTGTCTTTTATTCTGATAAAATTTTTTGAGTATATTACGATTTTTATTAAATTATTGTGAGTGTGTACTTCTTATTTTACCAGCTAGCAGGGTCGACCATCAGTTCCTTTCGTTACCGTTGTGCACATAATTAATTAAGTGGTAGATAAGGAGGTGTCAAGCGCATGTCTAGTTCAAATGGCTCTGAGCCCAATGGGACTTAACATCTGAGGTCATCAGTCCCCTAGGCTTAGAACTACTTAAACCTAACTAACCTAAGGACAGCACACACGTCCATGCCCGAGGCAGGATTCGAACCTGCGACCGTAGCAGCACCGCAGTTCCGGAGTGAAGCGCCTAGAACCGCTCGGCTGCAACGGCCGGCATGTCTAGTTCTCATGCAGAATTCTTCAGAATTAAAGAGGTACAAACTTTTCTCCACTCCAGCACCTCACATGCTGTCCATAAATCCGTAAGAGTACGAGAGGGTGGAGATCTCTTCTGAGTATCATGTTGCAAGGCATCCCAGATATGCTCAATAATGTTCATGTCTGTGGAGTTTGGCAGAAGTATTTAAACTAAAGGAGTGTTCCTGGAGCCACTCTGTAGTAATTCTGGCGGTGGGGGGAAGGGGGGGGGGGGCTTTTTGTCCTCCTGGAATTTCCCAAGTCCGCCAGAATGCACAATGGATATGAATGGCTGGAAGTGATCAACAGGATCCTTACGTACGTGTCACCAATCATAATCGTATCTAGACGTAGCAGGGGTTCCATATAACTCCAACTGCACACACCCCACATCTTACAGAGCCTCCTCCACCTTGAATAGTCCACTGCTGGTGTGCAGGGTCTACGGATTCATAAGGTTGTCTCCATACCTTTACACGTCCATCCGCTCGATACAATTTGAAACGAGACTCGTCCGACCAGGCAACATGTTCCCAGTCATGAACAGTCCAATGTCGGTGTTGACGCACCCAGATGAGGAGTAAAGCTTTGTATTGTGCAGTTATCAATAGTACACGAGTGGGCTTTCGGCTCCGAAAGCCCATATCGATGGTTCGCACGCTATTTATTGATGAGCCAGCATTGAAATCTGCAGCAATCTGCGAAAGGGTTGCACTTCTGTTACGTTGAACGATTCTCTTCCGTTGTTGTTGGTCCCATTCTTGCAGGATCTTTTTCCGGCCGCAGCGATGACGGAGATTTGATGTTTTACCAGATTCCTGATATTCACGATACACTCTTGAAGTGGTCGTACGGGAAAATTCCCACTTCATTGCTACCTCGGAGATGCTGTGCCCCTGCTAGTGCGCCGACTATAACACTATGCTCAAACTCACTTAAATCTTGATAACCTGCCATTGTAGCAGCAGTAACCGATCTAACAAATGCACCAGACACTTGTTGTCTTCTATAGGCGTTGCCGACCGTAGCGCCGTTTTCTGCCCGTTTACATATCTCTGTATTTGAATACGCATGCCTATACCAGATTCTTGGCTTTTCAGTGTAGACTTTACAAAGAAAGTTAGTTATGTCGTCCCACGCTAAGGTCACTAAGATCATTTTCCAGCAAGAGAGGCGCGTAGTCAGAAGAGAGTAACAGAACCATCACAGTGTGCAAATGAAGCTGTGCGCCGACTGGAAACGTACTCCAAAGATGAAGAGTGCGCAACGGTAAGATTCTTGTTTTAAAACGTTTAAATTGCACATAGATTCACCGTGAAATTCTGGCGATATATGGGCCAAATGAAATGTCACATCCAGTGCCAACAAGACGTGGGTGATGCTAGTCGTTAAGGAATGCCACTGACCTCGACCACAGGTGACAATCTTTGGGCAGTGGAGAAACACATTCGCAGCAGTCACAGACTGGCTATCACGGACTTTGTTAGGTAAATATGCATCCCAATAGGCAGCGCACATTCCGATATCGTCTGCAGTATAGGAAACTGTGCTCAAGTGGGTTCCACAATCACTGTAACTTTCACACAAAGGGGAAGGTTTTCGGTGTCGATCGATCATTTGTCAAATGGTTCAAATTGCTCTGAGCACTATGGGACTTAATATCTGAGGTCATCAGTCCCCTATAACTTACAACTACTTAAACCTAACTAACCTAAGGACATCACACACATCCAGGATTTGAACCTGCGACCGTAGCGGTCGCGCGGTTCCGGACTGAAGCCTAGAACCGCTCAGCCACTCCGCCCTTCGATCATTTGTCACCTGCAACAAAGAAAACACCTATGAAATACAGACACAATCTCGTCCATGAAAGAAATGGAAAAGGTCATTGCCACCATTTTCTTTAACTGCGAAGGACAGACAGATTTTATGATAAAGGGCACAACCATTAACTCCTATCTCTACTGTGTAAGTCGGACATCACTGCGCAACACCGTAAAGTACACGTAGAAAATTAAGGAAAGACATTTTCGGTGGGAAGTATAGTAACATCCTTGAGTGCCGCGCACCGAACTAATTTGACACACGTGCGCTCCTTCTTGGGGGAATACTTGGCTGCTTTTCTCCATAGTAACTGGGGTTTCTCATCGAGGACTGAGGTCAAAGTTCGTCATTTCATGGATGGCTGTGGAAAGAATGTGTATAATATCTGAAGTCTTACTACTTCCCTTTGCCTTTTTGGTCGCAGGTTTTAGTCTTCAGAGTCGGCACGTTTCCTGTTTCTACTACTTTGGTTTGAGGATACCGAGCTGCTAGTATTTACAACCATGCACCGAAGAAGAAAGAAAAATGGTGAACACTCTTTATTATGTGTGAACAACGTGCCGTTTGTAACTCTTGTTCTTTGATCATGGCTTTGCTGTACAGATTGTATTTAAATTCTCGCATGTACCGCTGTCTTGTTTTGAGTAACAACTGTTTTTTGGTCGCAGTCCACAACGCATACCAGCATTCCGAGTTATCAGCACATGCCCAAGTTATTGAACGTCTATTTCTTAAAGGCAAACGAAGTTAGATTTTAAGGCGTACTGTTTTATGGAAGCAGTATGCCCGTTTTCCTGTACAAAAGAAAAATTAACCCTCTAAATTGCGTACTTCGTTTTTAAAGGGATGTGTGTAACTATGACAGGCTAATCCTCTAAGGTGTTTATCTTCTTTCAGTATTCATGTATTAAATTGTCATCTAGATTTTTAAATAGTAGTGAGTCACAGTTAGAACCTGAAAGAGTCTTATATTTATAATTGCGTAAGCTTCCATGGTCAGAGTCAGTTGACATAAAAGTTTTCTGAGTATGGTACCGCGTCATCATGTAAAAAAAACCTGTACTGGAGAAACCAGTAGTCCCAGAAGAAGGCCACTGTAACTGTCATAGGAACGTTGGTTTCTCCAGTACAGTTTCTTTCTTTCTTTTTACATTATGATGCGGTTCGATACAGAGAAAGCTGTTATGTCAACCGGCATTCTATTCATTTGTGATTTTGTTACTTTGTGGTTAAATTTTACCTTGTGTGTGTTTTAGAGCAACTAATATGAGAGACCGAGCGATGCCTGGGTTAAGCTTAAGCTTAACACATGATGCCAATGCTTGAGTAAATATCAAATACACACTATGTGATCAAAGTATCCGGACTTCCCCAAAAACATACGATTTTCATATTAGGTGCATTGTGTTGCTTCCTACTGCCAGGTTCTCCGTATCAGCAACTCAGTAGTTATTAGACATCGTGAGAGAGCAGAATGGGGCGCTCCGCGGAACTCACGGACTTCGAACGTGGTCAAGTGATTGGGTGTCACTTGCGTCATAAGTCTGTCCGGGGATTTCCACACCCCTGAACATTCCTAGTTCCACTGTTTCCGATGTGATAGTGAAGTGGAAACGTGAAGGGACACGAATAGCACAAAAGCGTACAGGCCGACCTCATCTGTTGACTGACAGAGACCGCCGACAATTGAAGAGGGTCATAATGTATAATAGGCAGACATCTACCCAGACCATCACACAGGAATTCCAAACTGCATCAGGATCCACTGCAAGTACTATGACAGTTAGGCGGGAGGTGAGAAAACTGAGATTTCATGGTCGAGCGGTTGCTCATAAGCCACACATCACGCCGGTAAATGCCAAAAGACACCTCGCTTGGTGTAAGGAGCACAAACGTTGGACGATTGAACAGTGGAAAAACGTTATGTGGAGTGACGACTCACGGTACACAATGTGGCGATCTGATGGCAGGGTGTGGGTATGACGAATGCCCAGTGAACGTTATCTGCCAGCGTGTGTAGAGCCAACAGTAAAATTCCGAGGCGGTGGTGTTACGGAGTGGTCGTGTTTTTCATGGAGGGTGCTTGCATCCCTTGTTTTTTTGCGTGGCGCTATCACAGCACAGGCCTACGTTGATGTTTTAAGCACCTACTTGCTTCCCACTGTTGAAGAGCAGTTCGGGGATGGCGATTGCATCTTTCAACACGATCGAGCACCCGTTCATAATTCATGGCCTGTGGCGGAGTGGTTACACTACAATAACATCGCTGTAGTGGACTGACCTGCACAGAGTCCTGACCTGCATCCTAGAGAACACCCGTTGGGATGTTTTGGAACGCCGACTACGTGCCAGGCATCACCGACCGACATCGATACCTCTCGTCAATTCAGCACTCCGCGAAGAATGGGCTGCCATTCCCCAAGAAACCTTCCAGCACCTGATTGAACGTATGGCTACGATAGTGGAAGTTGTCATCAAGACTAAGGGTGGGCCAACACCATATTGAATTCCAGCATTACCATTGGAGGGCGCCACGAACTTGTAAATCATTTTCAACCAGGTGTCTGGATACCTTTGATCACATAGTGTAGTTGTTCCACAACTTTTAAATGAAATTTAATATGGTCCCTGTTTTCACTGTTTAAATTATCTTAAAATTGATTATCTTATTGTTCGTCATGTTCAAGAACTAACTTGTGGTAAATTTTGAAAATTTTGATACATACTCAATGTCTTAATCTATCGTTCACATTGTGGCCATTAAATTTTTATGGTGGTCCTTATTTTTCACTTTATCATTTTCAAAATGCCGCTGAGGCAAATAATTTTGTTAAAAGACTTTTTTGTCTTTGATTCGGCAGCTTATCAATCCCAGATCGAGGCTCCCTACGTTTCCAACCCACCGTACATTTCACGTATTGCGTCATATTATTTCCATCGTTGCGGCAAACTGAAACAACATCCGGGCGGAAAGAGATTTTCCAACTATAAGGACGTTCAGTCAGCGATTGTCGGATGGTTACGTGACCATGGAGCGGACTTCTATCGTCGAGGAATTTAAGGATCAGTAGTACGATCCGACCGTTGTTTAAAGAGACTTGGTGATTATGTTGAAAAATAATGTCAATTATCTTCGTCAGTTCGAAGTGTTGTCCAACATTTGGGAGGGGCAGTTGGCCATGTATGTTAATTTTTTAGAGAAAAGTTAAGAGGGTGACAAAAGGAAGAGCTTTAGTTTCTTCTTCAGTGCATCAGGACAATGATTTGTGAGCAGCGTGCTGTGTAGCTTGTTCTGAAGGCGGACAACGGCAGTCGAGAAGGAGTTCCCAAACATTTTTGTGTTACGGACAGCTAGAGCAAGAGATAAGTGAGACCTTACATAGCGATTGTGGCCTGAAGGCCGAAATTTAATGTGTGATACGAGGCGCTGTAATGTGTGCTCTCTGAAGAGCCAGTGTAGTAAACAGCATATTGTAGTCACATAACTTGTGAGCCAGCTACCACCGTAGCTGCGCGTACGAAGCACTGACATAGTCAAATGTGCGACTGATTCAGAGGTAACAAGCACAAGTAATCATTACTGCATAGGATTTTGAGTACAGGTACTGTGTAGGATTACATATCAGTAGTAGGGATATTTCTCTGTAGACCGCGGGCATGTGATGTGCGTCAGTCTTATTTTTGCCATAATCGTTGCAGGTAGCTCAACCACAAAGTGATACGCACGGCAAGTGCCACTAAATCTTGGTGGAATGGCGCCATGCCGTAGCTCCCACACACGCTTCCCCCGAACTGCCATTACTCTGCACGACTCACGAGCTGCAAGATCTTCGATAAGTCCCACAATGAAACCACACACTGGCGTGCCATCTAGATACGGTTTCCCATCGTTGCACGTCTCGCGTCAGAATGTCTTTTATGGCGACCTTTATGGCGTTATATGCTGACGAGATTCTTTCGTTTCCTTTCTGCTCTAAGACGTACGAGCTGAAGATCCGGCTTAAAAAAAAGCTTCCATCAACATATAAGTTGATCACTTCTACAACACGACTTATTCCACTCGTTATCTTTGAAGGACGACAGTTACTTCAGCTGCCTTACACTCACGATGAAACTGGGACCTGCTTCGCACTGTATTACTAAAGCGACTTGATGAAGTCTACTGGTGGCGTATTTCTCCGTCCGCTTCAGTGTAGTTGTAAATTATGAGTAACGTTCAACAAGGCCTTGTATCTGGAAGCGCGATTAATGAAGCAAAGGCAGACAACGTCACTAATCACCTGAATGCACGTGTACTCTAAGCCGAAGGAAATCAGAAATATTCACCGATTGATCAAGTAGTAATGTTTGCGACAAGTAGCTAATCGCCCATACACCAGACATGTTCAATGGGCTACACGTCAGGCGAACGTTCAGGCCAGAGAACCAATGGTCCCCTTCGTTCTTGGGAGAAGGATTGCACTTCCTTGCCACATGTGTCCAGACAGAGCCCTCTCGAAATATTTCATTTGTTTATTTATCTAATCTGACCTGATTAGCTCCCTCTGGCTTCCTCTTACATTATACCAGGATTTCACACATACAGCACCTTTTCATAACATTGTTTCCTAAGAAATAACCATTTAAATACGACAAATAGTATTAAAATGATTTGTCTAATGTGGAAATGTGGGTAAATAATTCTGGCCATGAACTAGTTGAGTCAGTAGTGGCAATACTTGTACTACTGTTACTGCCACTAATAGTGCTAATACCAGGGTTGGAACTTAAATAGTGGCAACTATTTACTTACAACCAATACGAAAGAGTTACATCTTTGGCTCTTCTTTAATTTTATTAAAAAATTCTTGTGGTTCAACAGTATTATCGACATTATTTATATTATAAATCATTGTTCTTCATTTTAAAGCAGAAATTTTCTCTTAATTCACTTATGTGAATAAAAACATAATCATCTTGAAAATTGTAGCATGAAAAATTTTTAAGATAGGTTTTTTGATTAATTTCATGCTATTTATCTACTAGAGGATTTTGAAAATAATTTTCACCCTCAATATTATTAATATTACCCTTAGATCTGTTGATAAGACAGATTAATTAAGGTTAATTAAGTTTAAAATAATTCTTAAAATTTCTTCTTTTACAATTTTTTCAAAGATCTGCATAGGACTTTCTGTTCATTTAAACGTTATTTTTAATATTGTCTTTAGATCTTTTTAATATGATCAATTAATTTTTTATTAAGTCCAGATAATTTATAAATTTTTTTCAAAAGTTCTTTTAAAAATTTTTATTCTCTTTGTTTTTTAATTCATATTTCCAACCATGTTCAGTGTAAGAACGATAAATTTTATTGGATTTTTTTAAATTTTGTTTTATAAGTGATTGCAATTGTTTTATATGTTTGTATCTTAGTTCTCTCCTCTTCAGTTGTTTCATATCAGTATGTTCCAAGGTATTTTATCTAGTGACATTTGAATAAATCTTTTATTATTAATAATTTTCTAAATCTATAAAACATCATCCACTTTTTCTTTGCAATAATTTTCTAATTTTTGAAATAGTTTTTGAGTCCAATTTTTTATTACTTTTTATTTATATAGGAGCAATTTATATTTTTAAAAATTAAAACATTTATAGTTGAAATGTGTCTATGAAAACTTGAGTTGACTGTATTGATAAACAGGATTTGATAGACATTATTTACAAAGAAAAAATTTAATAGATGTTTTATAGTTTTAAATAAATGATAATTTCGCTTGTGGGGACAGATAAACAACTTGTGTTTACATGATCTCTGAAGATTTATTTATAAAGAAAAAATTTATTAGATATTTACTGTTTAAATAAAATGGAAATTTAGTTTTGGTGGTATAGATAACAAGATCACAGAGAACGTAGATAAATTTTTGAATGGGGCTACAGCAAAACTAAAATCTTGGTCTTAAAACCACGAATTTTGAAAAAATACTCTTTGTACCAGAACTCTCATACATATACTACTAACAGTTTTCTTCCATTTGCCAAAGTAGGAGGAAGTGTGTAATATTCATATTTTTCCCTTTACTGTAAGATAGTGACACTAAGACTACCCTTAAGTTAGGTGTATAAAAGTCCCTAGGCCTACTGCTATCCAAAACACTTGACCCTACCTTCCTTTCACCAAAAGAATCTGAAGTATGTGCTCCTGAATAATCCCATTTTTATGCGCGCCGCTTTTGGAATGTATTAAGTAGTGCATACCAATTCATAAATGATGATAATGACTGTGAATAACTGTTGCTCATTAGTTACTTAATAGATGTTAACCTATGTGTCTGTAAAGTGCTTACAAGGTATGAAGCCACAGTAGAAAGCTACACTTGAAATGTATTTATCTTAGAAGAAGGTCGCCGAAGGAAAGTTGCCTGTTATTGTCTATTACCCTGGCAGACATGTCGCCTAATGACAGTCAACCGTTAAGTTATTGTCCTGGAAGTAAGTTGCTGAACGAAACACTTTTGTTAACTTGGAACTACCTCTTTGCTTTTTCTGTTCTCACTCTTGTCAGCTTCCGTTGCTGTTGCTTTAGTGATACGCGCGAAATAACTATATCATGGCCCAGTAAAAACCATAATCCAATTTTTTGCAATGGGGTAACAACTTAAAAGCATACAGGTGTTGGAAATCGACTTCATGGAACGCATATACCATATGCAGATGTGGTACATAATTAAAGTTTTGATGTGATTAAACACTGAAAGGACTTACCATGCAACCCAGCCTACTCTTTCTCATATACAAATTCTGGTGTGTGAAAAGTTGGTAGAATTATCAGAACCATTATGCATAAACGGTGTAATGATTCCATAACCTACAATGACAATCTTATATTCCTCTAAACGGGGTCAAATGGTTCAATATGCATAGATAATTGTAATTAAAACAGTTACATGACAACTGGTGGTGCCCTAAAATGGTTCAAATGGCTCCAGGCACTATGAGACTTAACATCTGATGTCATCAGTCCCGTGGACTTAGAACTAACTTAAGGACCTCACACACACCCATGCCCGAGGCAGGATTCGAACCTGTGATCGTAGCAGCAGCGTGGTTCCGGACTGAAGCGCCTAGAACCGCTCGGCCACAGCAGTGGTACCCTAACACACAGTGGTTTAACACTTAGTTAAAATGTCAAAAAATGCACAAACTGGGACGGAACTGAAGTAACTGTTTGTCATGAAGTAAAAAATGTTACCCACTCTTATACACGATGCATACGTATAAAAACCATACCTTTATATTAATTACTCTTCACTATGGTGAAGCAGTGTGACAGAGTGCGGGAATCAGAGTTGCCTAACGTGGAACGGGACCTTCGAAACTCTTATTAAATCCAAAATCACTGTAAAATCCAATAACAGCACAAAATCTTCTCTAACGTAACTGAGCTAAAGTAAAAGTCATCGCAAACGATCACATTGTAATAACGTTCTCCCACGACCAGACAAAAATGGACTGACGAGCACGTCTGCTCACTTACGCAGTTTAGTTACAAGTGTTTTGAAAATACCCCCACTAAGGAAATGACTCCTCTGTTATTAAGAATCGGGGAGATTCGTTGAGTTTGAAATAACTAACCAAGAAATCTCTTTCCCGTCGTAACGTTTTCATCATTGTACGAGACTGTCTTTTTCCCAGTCATGCCTACCACCACTCTATCGAAAGAACGGTTTATCCCTTCAAAAATTAGAGGGCAGAGATTTGTTGGGTTCGAAATGTACAGTTAGTCTTTAGCTGAGGCTTCGCTTTTTCTTTCAACCTTATCGTGGTCTTTTCTCTGTTTATAAAAGTGGGGAGGTGGGAGAGAAATTTGTTGAGTTTGTAAATCCCAATCAATCTTCTCGCCCTGTGCCTTTTAAAGCCCATACCCTTCTCTGTCACCACACTACGTTAATTTCGAAACATGCACACAATCACCCATTGACAATCATTCATGGAATACTGGATAAAGGAAATAAAAATAGGATCCATAGAAATAAATGTAATAAAACAATTAGCTTCGTCCATCTTCTTACTGCAAAGTTGGCACGGTAAAAATTTTCCGTGGCAGAGTCGATAATGGGCAACAATGTACAAGTGATAAATTAGCTGAAGCTACAAGATACGAGCAGGTAGCCACGTTTGACATTATCTGACCAAAAGTTTCTGGTCACCAAAATGTTATACGGTATTAGATTACATGACGGGTGGACCCATCAGCACAAAAGAAGGCAGGGAGTCTTATATTGTCAACAGAGCAGCGGTAGCAGCAGTACAGGTCAGTTAGGAGAGCTCAGCGACTTCGATCATGGCTTGTCATTGGGTGTCACCTGAGTAACAAATGCATCACGGATATTTCAACACTTCTAAAGCTACCCAAGTCGACTGTTGGTGATGTGGTTCTGAAGTAGAAACGCGCCATGACCATGCAGACCTCACATACTTATGGTCAGGGATCGTCGAGAATTGTAGAAATCATCATCATCATCATTTAAGACTGATTATGCCTTTCAGCGTTCAGTCTGCAGCATAGCCCCCCTTATACAGTTCCTCCATGATCCCCTATTCAGTGCTAACATTGGTGCCTCTTCTGATGTTAAACCTATTACTTCAAAATCATTCTTAACCGAATCCTGGTACCTTCTCCTCGGTCTGCCCCGACTCCTCCTACCCTCTACTGCTGAATCCATGAGTCTCTTGGGTAACCTTGCTTCTCCCATGCGTGTAACATGACCCCACCATCTAAGCCTGTTCGCCCTGACTGCTACATCTAGAGTTCATTCCCAGTTTTTCTTTGATTTCCTCATTGTGGACACCCTCCTGCCATTGTTCCCATCTACTAGTACCTGCAATCATCCTAGCTACTTTCATATCCGTAACCTCAACCTTGTTGATAAGGTAACCTGAATCCACCCAGCTTTCGCTCCCATACAACAAAGTTGGTCGAAAGATTGAACGGTGCACAGATAACTTAGTCTTGGTACTGACTTCCTTCTTGCAGAAGAGAGTAGATCGTAGCTGAGCGCTCACTGCATTAGCTTTGCTACACCTCGCTTCCAGTTCTTTCACTATGTTGCCATCCTGTGAGAATATGCATCCTAATTACTTGAAACCGTCCACCTGTTCTAAATTTTTTCCTCCTATTTGGCACTCAATCCGTTTATATTTCTTTCCCACTGACATTACTTTCGTTTTGGAGATGCTAATCTTCATACCATAGTCCTTACATTTCTGATCTAGCTCTGAAATATTACTTTGCAAACTTTCAATAGAATCTGCCATCACAACTAAGTCATCCACATATGCAAGACTGCTTATTTTGTGTTCACATATCTTAATCTCACCCAGCCTGTCTATTGTTTTCAACATATGATCCATAAATAATATGAACAACAGTGGAGACAGGTTGCAGCCTTGTCTTACCCCTGAAACTACTCTGAACCATGAACTCAATTTACCGTCAACTCTAACAGCTGCCTGAGTATCCATGTAAAGACCTTTAATTGCTTGCAAAAGTTTGCCTCCTATTCCATAATCTTGTAGAACAGACAATAACTTCCTCCTAGGAACCCGGTCATATGCCTTTTCTAGATCTATAAAGCATAGATACAATTCCCTGTTCCACTCATAACACTTCTCCATTATTTGCCGTAAGCTAAAGATCTGGTCCTGACAACCTCTAAGAGGCCTAAACCCACACTGATTTTCATCCAATTGGTCCTCAACTAATACTCGCACTTTCCTTTCAACAATACCTGAGAAGATTTTACCCACAACGCTGATTAAAGAGATACCTCTGTAGTTGTTACAATCTTTTCTGTTTCCATGTTTAAAGACTGGTGTGATTACTGCTTTCGTCCAGTCTGATGGAACCTGTCCCGACTCCCAGGCCATTTGAATTATCCTGTGTAGCCATTTAAGACCTGACATTCCACTGTATTTGATGAGTTCCGACTTAATTTCATCCACCCCAGCCGCTTTATTGCACTGCAATCTATTGACCATTTTTTCCACTTCCTCAAATGTGATCCTATTTCCATCATCATTCCTATCCCATTCTACCTCGAAATCTGAAACGTACCTGATCGCATTTTCACCTACATTGAGCAACTCTTCAAAATATTCCCTCCATCTGCCCAAGGCATCCACAGGATTCACCAGCAGTTTTCCTGACCTGTCCAAAATACTTGTCATTTCCTTCTTACCTCCCTTTCGAAGACTGCTAATTACACTCCAGAATGGTTTTCCAGCAGCTTGACCCATAGTCTCCAACCTGTTTCCAAAGTCTTCCCACGATTTCTTCTTGGATGCTGCAATTAACTGTTTGGCTTTGTTTCTTTCTTCAACATAACTTTCTCTATCTACCTGGGTTCTGGTATGTAGCCATTTTTGATACGCCTTCTTTTTCCTTTTACAGGCTGCCTTGACTGTATCATTCCACCAAGCTGTTTGCTTCATCCTACTTTTACACACTATTGTTCCAAGACATTCTTTAGCCACTTCTAGTACTGTGTCCCTGTACCTTGTCCATTCCTTTTCCAGTGACTGTAATTGACTACATTCAACTAACTGGTACCTTTCTGAGATCGCTGTTATGTACTTGTGCCTGATTTCCTTATCCTGAAGTTTCTCCACTCTTATCCTCCTACATATGGACCTGACCTCCGCACTTTCGGCCTCACAATCCCAATTTCACTGCAGATTAAATAATGATCAGTGTCATCAAAGAATCCCCTGAATACACGTGTGCCCCTCACAGCCTTCCTGAATTCCTGATCTGTTATTATATAGTCAATGACAGATCTGGTTCCCCTGCCTTCCCAAGTATACCGGTGAATGTTCTTATGCTTAAAAAAGGAGTTTGTGATTACTAAGCCCATACTGGCACAGAAATTCAAGAGTTGTTTCCAGTTCCTGTTGGCCTCCATATCCCCTCCAAATTTACTCATAACCTTTTCATACCCTTCTGTTCGATTTCCAATCCTGGCGTTAAAATCACCCATGAGCAGAATACTGTCCTTGTCCTTTACTCTAACAACTACATCACTGAGTGCCTCATAAAAACTATCCATCTTATCTTGATCTGTCCCTTCACAATGCGAATATACTGACACAATCCTAATTTTCTTGCTAGACACTGTCAAATCTATTCACATCAGTCGTTCGTTTACATACCTTATTGCAACTACGCTGGGTTCCATTTCTTTCCTGATGTAAAACCCTACATCCCATTGTGCTATTCCTGCTTTGACTCCTGACAGGTAGACCTTGTATTCTCCCACTTCCTCTTCTTTCTCACCCCTTACCCGAATGTCACTAACAGCTAAAACGTCCAGCCCCATCTTACTTGCAGCCTCTGCCAGCTCTACCTTCTTCCCAGAGTAGCCCCCATTGATATTAATAGCTCCCCATCTCATTACCATTTGTTTGCCAAGTCGTATCTTAGGAGTCCCTGGTTTGTCAGTTAGAGGTGGGACTCCGTCACCTCCAAAGGTCCCAGGCATTTTGCTCTGATTGTTGCCAGCATCATATTTAAAGTACCAGAGAAGCAGGTTGCTAGCCTTACTTGCCCCGAGTCCCACTGGGTTTTACCCCTAACGGCTGAGGGACTAACCGGTGGATTTGATAGTCTTTGCCGTATGAGCACAAAGGTGACCACGACTCAGAATATGTCCGAGATGGCCAGCCTTATTCCAAAGTAACTGATATCCCGACTGTCGGGACCACTTACTTGGCCACTCAAACGTTGCCCGTGGTTCATGAACTAGGACATGACTACAGGAACCCACACCATGAACCACTATTGTAGAAAGTGGTTCTAAAAAAATCACATGAAAGCAACGGAATAAATCACTCCAAAATGCGTCCAACAGTCCAGCTAGCACAATGACTGTGCATATGGAGTTAAAAATAATGGGGTGTAGTGCAAGCTCCTAATACGCCATACATTTTTGCGGTCAGTGCTAAGCGACGCGTGAGAACCTAGAAAGAGCGACGTCACTGTACGGCGGATGACTGGAAAAAAGTGATTTGCAGAGATGATACACGCAATCAGATGGAAGAGTCTGAGTTCGGCGAAAACCTGGAGAATGTTACCTGCCGTCATTTGAAGGGCCAATAGTGAACTGCGGAGGGGGTGGAGTAACGACAGGGGGGGTGTTTCTCGTGATTAGGGTGTATTCCATTCATTGCGGTTACGAAAACGTTAAATGCAGGAAAATATTTCATAATAACGTGTACTGTATACAGTAGAGGAACAATTCGTAGACGATGATTGATTGTGTCACCATAAACCAGCAGCACCTGTGCAGCAATGGTTAGCGGACAATAACATTCCTGAAATTTGCCCCCAACCCCGCCATAAATATAGTTATACAGCCAATTAAAATTAAAAACCAACCACAATTACTGAAATGGATTGGCGTGCCCAGAGTCCCGACCGGAACCTAATGGGTCACCTCCACGATAAGTTAGAATGTCGACTTCGTTCCAGACAGCGTCCGACACCATTGTCTGTTCTGGTTTCGGCTCTTGAGGAAGACCGGGCTGCCATACCTCCACAGACATTCAGACACTTCACCAAAAGTGTCCCCTGCAGAGTTCAAGCTGTCACAACGGCGAAGAATGGGCGTATCCTTTATTACTGTCCACTAATGGGTGTCGGGATACTTTTGATCACATAATGTACCTTTAGAATTGCAGAAGCGTCACTTTCGACAGGTCCCAGCGGGAATGCGCGCAATGAAGCAGACTGCCGCCGGCGACGCATTTGCATCGCGGAAGGCTTGTGGAGCTGACGTAAGGGCGGCGCCCTCTCAGAACGCCGATCATAATGGAACGAGCTATCCATCCATTGACGTCGCGCGCCTGCATGCATAATCCATGGCTGCACGGGAAGAAATTAGCGCGTCACCGATGTGCGAGCGAGCGCACGAACTGGCACAACAGAGGCTAACGAACAGATAATGCTCCTCTGAAGCAAATGCATTTCTGGTGAAGTTACCGGGACGACATTCTTCTATGAATACAGTGCAGAGCGGCAGAAATTTAGTGTTATTTCGGCACAGAGTATCCGAAAGAGAGGGAGAGAATATTTTGATGTTAAATACAGTTATTCAAGTAAATACAACCTTCGAGAATCTGTTGAAAATTGAAATTTTTTTGTCCACGTTTAAAAATTCTCGCTTCCCATACAAAAAATCGGGCATTTGTTCAAATGTTCAAATGGGTGTGAATTCCTAAGGGACCAAACTGCATAGGTAATCGGTCCCTAGACTTACACACTACTTAAACTAACTAATACTAAGAACAACAGACACACCCATGCCCGAGGGAGGACTCGAACCTCCGGTGGGAGTGTCCGCGCAGCGGGCACTTGTATACTCCATCAGTGTTTTTAATAAACATAGCAAAATTGCTAGTTGGAACGCTTTAATAATACATACGACTAGAACTATAAAACTAACGTAGGCTACCGTAGACTATCCAAATTTAACGTAAACTACTGTCGTTTTCCTAGCAGCCTCGGTCAGTGAAGATCGTTCAGTTACGATCGTACCCGCGTTGCCTGTACATTAGATGTGTTGCATACCAACCAAGCGATCGCTTTGTTCACATATGCAGTCAGTGTCTTATTAGATTCCCCTAGAAACTGGAAGCTGTGAACTGTCTAGAAAATGAGTGAGGATATATAGAAGTCCATGTAACGTACGGAACATTTTTGTTCTGTATAGTTATCTTTTTTTTTATTTATTTATTGCTCCGTGGGACCAAATTAAGGAGAAGTCTCCATGGTCATGGAACGAGTCAATACATGAAATTATAACACGATATTAGAAACAGATAAAATTAAATATAAAAAAAAACATATTCAGGTGACAAGTCGTAAGTTTAAATGAAGACAATCAACAATGTAACACTGGAATCTGCTTAATTTTTTAGCTCTTCCAGGAGCTCCTCGACAGAATAGAAGGAGTGAGCCAGGAGGAAACTGTTCAGTTTGGACTTAAAAGAGTTTGGGCTACTGCTAAGATTTTGGAGTTCTTGTGGTAGCTTATTGAAAATGGATGCAGCAGAATACTGCACTCCTTTCTGCACGAGAGTCAAGGAAGTGCATTCTACATGCAAATTTGATTTATGCCTAGTATTAACTGAGTGAAAGCTGCTAACTCTTGGGAATAGGCTAATATTGCTAACAACAAACGACATTGAAGAAAATATATACTGTGAGGGCAATGTCAGAATTTCCAGATTTTTGAATAGGGGTCGACAAGAGGTTTCCAACTTACACCACATATAGCTCGAACAGCCCGTTTTTGAGCCAAAAGTACCCTTTTTGAATCAGAAGAATTACCCCAAAAATAATACCATACGACATAAGCGTATGAAAATATGCGAAGTAGACTACTTTTCGTGTTGAAGTGTCACTTATTTCAGATACTGTTCTAATGGTAAATAAAGCAGCATTTAGTTTCTGAACAAGATCCTGGACATGGGCTTTCCACAACAGCTTACTATCTATCCGAACGCCTAGGAATTTGAACTGTTCCGTCTCGCTTATAATATGCCCATTCTGTCTGATCAAAATATCGGTTCTTGTTGAATTGTGAGTTAGAAACTGTAAAAACTGAGTCTTACTGTGATTTAGCATCAAATTATTTTCCACAAGCCACGAACTTATTTCATGAACTACATTATTTGTTACTGTTTCAATATTACACACAAGATCCTTCACTATCAAGCTGGTGTCATCAGCAAACAGAAATATTTTTGAATCACCTGTAATACTAGAAGGCATATCATTTATATAAATAAGAAACAGCAGTGGCCCCAGGACCGACCCTTGGGTAACGCCCCACTCAACAGTGCCCCATTGGGACTGAACATCACTACCACTCTCAATATTGCGGAGAATTACCCTCTGCTTTCTGTTCTTAAAGTAAGAGGCGAACCAATTGTAAGCTACTCCTCTTACTCCATAATGGTCCAACTTCTGCAGTAATATTTTGTGGTCAACACAGTCAAAAGCCTTCGTTAAATCAAAGAAAACACCTAGCGTTCGCAACCTTTTATTTAATCCGTCCAAAACCTCACAGAGAAAAGAGACTATAGCATTTTCAGTTGTTAAACCATCTCTAAAACCAAACTTAACATTTGACAGCAAATTATGTGAATTTAAATGCTCCTGTAACCTTGTACATACAACCTTCTCGATAACTTTAGCAAACACCGATGGCATGGAAATAGGTCTAAAATTGTCAACATTATCAATGTCTCCCTTTTTATAAAGTGGCTTCACTACCGAGTACTTTAATCGGTCAGGAAACCGAGCACTCCTAAAGGAAAAGTTACAGATATGGCTGAGAACTGGGCTAACATACATAGAACAATACTTCAGTATTCTGCTAGATACCCCGTCATATGCATGACAGTTCTTGGTCCTTAGTGATTTAATTATTAACTCAATCTCCCTCTTGTCAGTATCATGGAGGAGCATTTCAGGTAACAGTCTCTGAACACTTTTTTCTAAGAGCGCTATATGATTCCCTGTTGGGACTAGGTTTCTATTTAGTTCACCTGCTATATTCAGAAAGTGATTATTAAATACTGTACATATATGCGACTTATCAGTAACACGGACATTCCCACTACGCACTGATTCTATATCCTCGACCTGTCTCTGCAGACCAGCAACTTCCTTTACGACTGACCATATGGTTTTAATTTTATCCTGAGACTTAGCTATTCTATCTGCATACCACATACCTTTTGCCTTCCTAATAACATTTTTAAGCATCTTACAATACTGTTTGTAATGGGCTGCTGCATTTAGATTTTGACTGTTTCTAACGTTTTGATATAATTGCCACTTTGTTCTACAAGATATTCTTATCCCTCTAGTCAGCCACCCAAGCTGCCTGTTTGTGCTAGTACCCTGTTTTGAACGTTCTAACGGAAAGCAACTTTCAAAGAGCATGAGAAATGTCTTGAGAAAAGCATATTTATCGTCTACTGTATCAGCGCTATAAACATCTTGCCACTCTTGTTCCTTTATAAGGTTTACAAAGGTCTCTACAGCAACTGGATCAGCTTTCCTGAACAGCTGATGACTATATTTAACACGTGTTGCAGCATAAAAATCTTTTAAAGTTAAAATTTGCGCATCATGATCTGAAAGGCCATTCACCTTTTTGCTAACAGAATGCCCTTCTAGTAATGAGGAATGAACAAAAATGTTGTCTATGGTTGTTCTACTGTTCCCTTGCACTCTCGTTGGAAAGAATACGGTTTGCATAAGATTATATGAATTAAAGAGGTCTACCAGTATCCTCTTCCTTGCACAATCACTTATACAATTAATATTGAAGTCACCACATATAACTAACTTTTTGTATTTCCTATAAAGTGAACCAAGAACCTCCTCTAGCTATAGCAAAAATGTTGTGAAATCGGAGTCTGGGGATCTATAAATAACAACACTTACAAGTTTAGCTCCGTTAAATTTAACCACACCTGCACAACATTCAAACACCTTTTCAGTGCAATACTTTGAAACATCAATTGACTCAAATGCGATGCCGTTTTTCACATACATGGCTACTCCCCCACACCGCAAAGAGCTCCTCGAAAAGCAGCCAGCCAACCTGTATCCTGGTAAAGGAAGCCTCTGAATTATCTCCTTATTTAAGAAGTGTTCAGATATACCAATAATTTCAGAGTCAACATCTATAAGCAGTTCACTAACTTTATCTCTAATACCTTGTATATTTTGATGAAATATACTAATTCCCTCATTACTCGGATACCTAAGCTTTGTCAAATGTGATTCCCTTGCTAGAGAGACTTCCCTTAAGCAGGAATACCTATCAGCTGACTTCAGTCTAAAAAAGGTGAAGCTCTAACACCCACTACAGCAGGAATTTTCCCATGAGTGATCCCACCAACCCCACTATGCTGTCACCTATAAGCTTTACCAACCTCCCCTTCCCATACCTGTTGAGGTGCAGGCCGTGTCTAGTGAAACCCGTCCTGCTGATAGATTCCACCGACACCACTGAAATGTGACCCATGCTTTCTGTCATCAGCGCACCCCCAAGTCTCTGCCCGAGGCAGGATTCGAACCTGCGACCGTAGCGGTCACGTGGTTCCAGACTGAAGTGCCTAGAACCGCACGGCCACAGCGGCCGGCTACGAAAACATTGGTATCACATAGGAATAGATGGAGGTCAGCACCAAATCAGTTGCAAGATTGATAACTGGAAAGAATCTGGTACAGGTGAGCGTAGGAAACCCACTCACAACGTTCTTGGCAACAGTTGTGATCTAACACCTGTTATCGCAGCTTCTTTCGCAGCCGAGATAATTTCTGAATTCGCACAAAAATAGTTTTTATACATTTACTGGTAGCAATCCCCAAACTAAGGTAACTGAAGAGTTCATTAAGTAAAGCGTTCATCGGATGGACGCAAGGATATCGCATAGTGTTCCGTTGACATGTAAGGCATTACGTCGAACATAACACTGTCGAATTAAAACGCGGTAGGAAATCAACCGTGACATTCGCGTGGAAGAATGCGTTAAATGTAAATGCGTCAAATGTAAATCGTGATGGTAGTATGGGGATTTGAGTCGGGCCTGGTGGTATGGTGTAAAAGCGTGTGCCTTGAAAACGAAAGGTCGTGGGACCAGCTACCGGTAATACCATCGATTTTGTTTTAGCCTACCTTTAAGCTAACATTCGTCGATCAGTGATGTGAAAATTCATCAGAAACGACTCGTGGTTCGGTTTCCACGTTAAGCAGTAGGTTCCCTTTCCCCAAGTGGATAATTGTGTGTGGATTGGTGAGCAGCGGAGTACGGTAAAGACATCGTGGAGGGATTCTAACCAGGCAAGTATACTGCGAGCCGTGTGACGTGTTTCCCTGAGCTGCTGGTAGGTGCCATCGTGCCGAGGATAAACAGAATGCACGTAGAGGTGGACATGGTCCCCAAGGATAGATGCTCACGTGTGTTGATCCATTGTGGCTTCCAGAAACTACGATATCACTCAGCGGGTGCCAGGACAACATTCCCCAGACCGTAGCACCCCCTCCACCGACCTGGAACATTCCGACGATTGTTGCTCGGTGTTTTTCCTCAGATGTTTCACGCCGTACACGTCACCTGCTCGATGGAGCATAAAGCGCGATTCATCCGGAAAGCCCACCTGTTTCCACTCAGTGAAAGTCCTGTTGCAGTACTGGCGTGCAAATTCCAGCCTTCGTTACTGACGAATAGCGTATAGCATGTGTGTATGAAAAAGGCGCCTGCTGCGGAGGCCTATATGCAGCAACGTTCGCTGAACAGTCATTGAGGAGACACTGTTCGTAGTCCTTTGTTCCATCTTGGTAGTTACTTGCTCAACAGTTGCTCGTCCATTCGTCCGTACACATCTCTCCAGCTGTCGTTCACCCACGGTGCGCCACTGTTGCCTCGACGCCGGTTTGGGATAGCGCCACTTTATTATGCACGGGAACTGTTAACAAACGTAGCCGCTTCGGAAATGCTTCCACCCTTGCTCCGAAAGCTAATGATCATGCCCTTTAGGACGTCAAATTGTACCGTTTCCGCATTACGACCTCGACTGCAGTGTTTCGTACCCCCACCCCTCCACCCCCTCGCCGAACACGCTTTTATACACCCTTCACTGCTTGCGCTGCCGTCTGTAAGTGGTTATTGCACGTCGACGTAGGCGGCGGTCACATTAATGCCACTGGACCGTGTATTACCATTACAGGAACTTGAATCTGTCCCATCTCAATACAGGACTAGTGTCTCAAGTACTAGGTTAGTTCGTCCACTTACGACGTACAGCCGTTCTGTTTCCTCCGCTTTACTACTCAGTAATCCAAAACAGTTAGCGCATTTAACGAACTTCAAATATTATTCGTGAATAAAACGCTCCAAGTTAAAGTTTAATGTAATTGTTTTAACAAATTACAATACAAATCCAGTGCTATTCAAAGACCGTGCTGAGTGGTCATATGCTACGTTCTAAACGATGATACATAGGTTGATTGTAAATTATTTACAGCAAACCTGTATACGGTGTCAGTGACTGTGGTATGTACTGCGCATTTCAATGGTCGCACCTCAATCACCTGGTGCAGTCTTTTATCTTTTATACTTTGAATTGTTTTTGTGGCGTCCACGTGAGATGTTTGTCGGGATACAGACGTACACTGACGAACTAACATGCATTCGTATACACATGATACATCAACATCAGTGGCGTGCTTTCCTTCAGAATGAGACGACAGACAGAACTGAGAGCGAAAGCGGTTTTATGCCATGGAACCACTAATTGTAATGGCGGCTAAAGAACGCCCTTAACGCTGTTAATTACATGGGTAGCCTCCAGAGCCTTATGGCCACAAAGTGTATCTCGGAAACCGTGGACAAATTCGGGCCGGATGATTCATTACTTCCAGATCTCCGAAAGACTTTCCACACCTTACCGCACTATTGGCTAATAAAAAAGATACTAGCACCCAGCTTACGTCTTTCAAAAATTTTTGTATTCACTAACGTAACGTCGCTAACATTGTTATATTCACCTTTCCAACCTCCACTACACCGCAATTTCAAATGTTTCCTTTGGCACTCTCTTCTCAGTATACATTCTTCAGCTCCCTTGAGTGCCAAACTCCAGACAAAACAATTGGCTAGTATTTTCCTGGGCTATTTATCTAGCTTTCCACATAATAAGTTCCTCTTTATATTGAAAGCTTCCTTGTCTGCCGCAGTTCGAGTTTTGACCTCACGGTGGCATCATAAGTCTATCGCTAATATGCTTACTAAGTATTTGAAATCGATTTTTGGGTAATTGTAGTTTGTCCTATCCTAACATTAGCTATTTTACCTCCGCTGCTAGTCACCATGCACATTATTTTTCTCTTATTTATCTTCATTGCCATATTCTTGACATTTCTTATTCAGATCATTTAATATTTTGTTTACGCTTCCGGCTAGTAACACCATACCATCCGCAAATCATATACATACTATTTTCTTTCCTCCAATATAAATTCTACTTATTCCAACCCAAAAATTCTTAGTAACTTCCATTACTTATGGGTGAAGAACAACGGGGAAAGACAGCAGCCTTGCCTCACTCCCTTTCCGATCATACTTTCAGACATTTCATTCCAGCCTTTAATCTTCTCCCATGTTGCAAATATATATATTATACCAGTTTTTTCTCCTTCCATCAACTCCCTTCTTCTTCAAAATACTCGTCAACTTGCTCCATTGTACTCTGCTGAAGACCTTTTCTAAGTCAGCAAATACAGCATTAATTTCTCTCCCTCTCTCAGATGACCTCTCTTCTTTACTTTTAAATAATCCACTTGCATCTCTCGTTCCTTTAGCTTTTCTAAATCCAAACAGTCCCTCCATAATGTGAAAACTGAAAATAAAGGAAAATGAAAACTGTTTTTATAAGCTTAAATTACTCCATGCCGCCTTCAGCTATTGAATTTCAATTTATTTATTCACTATTACGCAATTTCGGCCTTAGGTCATTTTCGGGTACCATTCGTTGGGTAGTTGGGCATCCAAGTGCTATCATGACAAATGTTGCCATACCGGTCTATTGCGTGTGTTGTGTCTGAAGCACGCCATTTGAGGGTCACATTTAGAGTTGCGCTCTACCAAAACTACAGTTCGTTATGTTTGGCAAATTACGTAAATGACGAAGTAAATAGTAGTGTTGGTAACACTGGTAGGAAAAGAAAAATGAATATGTAACAACGAAAAGGGGATCAGACTGCACTTCGTTTTTTATTTGTTTTGCACATAGTTCAGCGTTGGTCTGTTTTGTATGTTACGTCCGTACAAGATATAAATTACACTCCATAAGTAATAAAACCATATGATGCCGTAACTTCTGCTACCTTATGTAACCAAAGCAATCACATTTGATGCAAGTACAGTTTACACAGCTTTTCTTATAAGGAAATTGTGTTTTCAAGAGCTATATGATAAATCTGTATTTTTATTTCATTTTTACTACAACCTCCCACTATTTTGCGTTACAAATCAATAGTTTTGGAACGAAACCTGAATTAAAAATTGACGAATTCAGTTTTGCTATTAGAACTATTTATTTTTAAGTAAGTGACAGGACGATATCTCTAGTAGCTGTAGCTATAGATGTAGGAAGTATGCAGCAGACCTCAGTAGTTACTGTGCCTAGAACAGTTGCAAAGTCTAAGAGGAAGAAGAAGGTTCTGCTGTTAGGTAGTTCTCATGGCAGAGGTGTAGGCCAGCAGTTGCAGGAAGTGCTGGGAAGTGAGTACCAGGTCACCAGCATTGTGAAGCCTAATGCAGTGTTGGCTCAGGTGACTGTTAACGTAGGGGAGTTATGTAGGGATTTTACTAAAGAGGATCAGGTAGTGATTGTGGGTGGGGCTGGTAATAGTATTGATAGGGATGGGGAGTATAACATAGACGGTGACCCGGAAAAGGTAGCCACTCAGACTGGCAACACGAATGTGCATTTCGTGGAACTGTGTGTGTGATGTCTTTAGGTTAGTTAGGTTTAAGTAGTTCTAAGGTCTAGGGGACTGATGACCACAGATGTTAAGTCTCATAGTGCTCAGAGCCATTTGAACCAATGTTTTCGTCTCTACGTAATTACAGCTCCCAGTATCTTCTATAAATTGTTTTGCGTATGTTAGTTCAATTTATATAGGCTGTTTCACTGTTAATGTTAAACCAAAAACGACGAGTAGAGGACAATGAAATAAGTGAATAGTCCTAATAAACACAGGTCTAGAAACCATTGGTTTCCACGATACGATGTATGCACAGTTGCAGTGAACCCGATGTTATAGCACTGTTAATTTCCAAGGCTATGTTTTCGATTATGTTCCTTATGACGAAACGAGGCACATGTGGTGAATGCATGATGGTGAACAGGCACGCCTTTGTGTAGCTGTTCAGGAATATGTAGCATGAATCTTCGACAGCAGATGTATCGGTCGTAGCTCGTCAATACCATGGCCTCCCAGATCCCGTAACTTGAACCCGCTAGACTTTTGTGTGGGGATTCTTACAAGCTTTCGAGTATTCCAGAGCTGTTAAGTGTCGATTAACGCCAGAAACGCATAGTGGGTGATTGGGGTGATTGTCAGTGTATTCGGAACAAGCACGACATATTTGATCGTGTACGGATCCTGATTAGGGGACATGGACATGTGGAAAACTTGTTGTAATTATTTTGTCCTAAAGTGCATATCTGCACTTTGGCTCCTCAGGGACTCTATTATAAAGTATTCGTGTACTCAGTCGTAATACCCGGTATCGGAGAAACTATTGGATTCCGAGCCTAAGTTTATTCTTTTTTAAAACCAAATCAAATCATTTTATTCCATCTTTATCATTCTGCAATGTAATTGATGTCATACAGAAGTACATTAAATACAGATAAAAACAAATTCATAGAATATACATGGACATTTTATAAAAAGAATATTAACTACATTATGTTGATTAAAAGATTTGCAGATCAGAATTACACGACTTTAAGATTCTTACAGATAAAAGAGTCAGTAGATACGGTCATCTTTGCAGCATGTAAAAAACTGTCCTAGTGTACTAAGAGCTTTCAACCAGTTATTTGTAATAATTTTAAAATCAGATAATGGAACGTGATATGGCTGTCAGGGCAATCAATTAAAAAACTAAACTATCTACTTCTATGTTTTTTTTTGTTTTTTTTGGTCGTATGTAATGTGAATTGATTTTCTCATGGTACATTTATTACGATTGTTTGCTTGTTTCCTCATTCCCTATTCTCCCCTTTTGTTTGTACCAAAATTAATCTAATAACCTGTATAATGGTAGGACAGATTTAGATACCTGATTTTAAATTTTAAAATCGACCAAGTCTCTGACAACAGATCACTGCTTATTAACTGAAATCTAACCCTTAATAAATTACGGAAAGATAGGAAATTAACAATACGGGACATGGATAAATTGAAAGAACCAGTTCTCAAGAGTTTCAAAGCGAGCGTTAGTCACTTACTTCTACTCAGTAAACGTCGTGTTGCAATACTGGCGTGCAAATTCCAGCCTTCGTTAGTGACGAGTAGCGTATAGCATGGGTGTATGAACGAGGCGCCTGCTGCGGAGGCCCATATGCAGCAACGTTTGCTGAACACACGTTGAGGAGACACTGTTCGTAGTCCGTTATTCCATCTTGTTAGTTACTTGCTCAACAGTCGCTCGTCTATTCGCCCGTACACATCTCTGCAGCTGTGTGATTAATGTAGGGGAAAGGAATACAATGGAACTTAAGCAGCTTTGAGGAACGGAATACTGAAAGCACCAGAGGATCAAATAGGCAATAAGACAACGTCCAGTAGAAATACTTGAACGTCACAAGATATACTGAGTTTAAGAAATGAAGGAAAAACTATGAAAATGCATAAAACGAATTATGCGAAAGGGAATACAGATGTTAAAAAAAAATACTGCCAGAAAGTGCAAAATGGCATAATGAGTATGGCAAGAGGACAAACGCAAAGCTGTAGAAGCCTGCATCGCTAAGGGAACTACAGATGCCACTTAAAGGAAAATTAAAGAAACTTTTGGAGAAAAGAGTTGCAGCTGTGTGAATATCAAGCGCTCAGATGGCCGCCAGTACTAAGCAAAGTAGGGAACGTTGACAGGTGAAAGGAATATATAGAAGGGAAATGAAATTGAAGACATTATTATGGAAAGTGCGTGGGAATTAGATGAAGATGAAATGATGTGATACTGCAAGAAGAATTTGACACAGTTCTGAATTACCTCAGCGAAATAATGCGTCTGGCGCAGACGAAATTCCCTCAGAACTACTGAGATCCTTGAAAGAACCAGTCACGACAGAACAGTTCCTCCAGGCATACAAGATATGTGAGACAAGCGAAATATCCTCAGACTTCAAGAAGAGACTAATATAGTGCTGCCGCTTACTATTCGGCGCTACCATGGAAACAGTAGCTTTGCTACGGCTGTGTTGAAAACCGTGGGCGCTGGGACAATTCTATGCCAATTTCATCAAGAGGCTTCTTTACTTAGCACGAGGCAGAACAAGCCGCACCTCGCAATCATGGCGACGTAGCAAAAGTGCAGAGCAACTGCAGGATGAGCCATATGTTTCTACGTGATTCAGCCACAGGGATGTTGATTCATACATGTTTGGAAGCCGTGCATCGACATAACAAACGTGTCATTAACCAGTATAAATACTCATTGGTTTCAGTTACTCGCGGTCTGGCAGCAACCACCGCGAATATAGGGTAACGCAAGCAACCATCAGGTTACGGGTCAACAAACAGCCGACGCTGGATGGGGCCGCCTCCAATAGGCAGATTCCGTGTGATAAATGTGCCATCTGTAGACTTCGTGCCGTGCGACAGATGACCCATTACCAAGCCCTCTAGTGCAGCAGCCAAACTTCTGCCTCGGAGGGCAGCGGTCCGTGACCAGCGCGATGCAGTCCTCCGCCCTTTCCATCCTGGGCGTGTTTCCAGCACCTACAATCATCGTATGCAAGGGCAAAGGCACCTGGACTCTGACACCTCCACGAGAATTCTGGCCGACATATGTGCACCTGCTGCATACCAGCACACTGTGCAGGGTTGGCCCACCCTGCTGAGCGGGCGAAATAGTGTCAGCAACGTATGGTGCAGACATCAGAGCCAGACACGTCGCCGACAGAACGACGTCACCGCACTATGAATGCTGTAGCATAAGTTGAACAAAAATGTTTTACCTTTCAGGTGTGTTTTTCTACCCACCACCGGCTGGCACCATCATCTCCACCTCCTCGCCGCCTCTCAACCTCTACGCCATAGTAGCCCCTCACCCCCGGGCTGCTACAGTAAATAATGGCTATTCCAAAGAAGACAGCTATTGACTGGTGTGAATAATATTGAACCAAGAATTTAACAGGTCATGGTGTTAATATTAACACTAATTATGTACAGAAGAAGGGAAATATTGATAGAAGTCAACGTCGGGAAAGGTCAGTTTGGATACTGGAGAAATGTAGGAAGACACGAAGGATTACTAATTATACGACATATCCTATAAGATAGGCTGAAGAAAAGCTAATGTAACTTTGCAATATCAGTAAATTTTTAGAAAGATTTTGCAGTATAGAGTGGAATACACTCGATGAAATTCTGAAGATAGCACAGATAAAATACGGGAAACGAAAGGTTATATACAACTTGCATTGAAACCAGACTGCAGTTACAAGAATCTAAGTACATTAAAGCGATGCAGTAATTGAGAAGGGAGTGAGACAGCGGTTGTAACCTCTACGTAGAACTATCAGAATCGAGAAATTTGGATAGGAATTAAATTTCATGAAGATGAAATGTAAACTTTAATGTTTGGTGATGGCATTCTAATACCGTTAGAGAAAGCTTTGGAAGATCAATTGACAGGAATGGACTCTATCTACTTCCACTTAATTTTTAAGATTCTTTAATGGTTCCAAATTTCAGATGCTTTCAGAGTTTCTAATGGTCCACGTTTTGCTTTCATGTCAGATCTTGAAACGCGAGGACTCTTCCCACACAAACCTGTTTCTTAAGTGCACATATGTGTCGCCCGCCAGTCAGCTATTTTTCCAGAGTGTGATAGCCTGCTATGTCCGGCTGAAGGTCACAACTACTTATGAACCACCTGGCGAGGTGTGTCTCGCGGAGCTCAGGAATTTTGGTCTTATTTATTTATTGTACGATGAAAACAAATTCATATGCAACATTGTGGACAAATGGGCAGAATCAAAAGCTCGTACAATCTTACGTCTGCAGATCTAGTTCCCTTTGATCGCTTCATCCGATGCGTGGTGTATGTCTATTATCGTTCCTTTGTACGGTCGAAGAGGACAGTCGGTAACCGATATGGTGGACTCACCACCAGGAGGCATCACAGGCACAATTTGAAGAACCAGTCCGAAGGTTTCCCGACTACATGTTTGTTGACTACAGATGACTGCTCACACTGGATTTTCCTTGAATCGTTGACAAAAAGATGACCCAACAGGGTTGTTTGCAGTGCACTACGGCGGATTCCCTGATTTCAAGTGTTGGTGTTCTGCTTGTGGAATATCTCAGTGAATGGGCAGCTGAGAATTTTTCAGGATGTTGTTGCAGACCTTCAGGAGAACTCCTGATCTTCTTAGAGCTGGAGATGGTATACTGCTGTGAACAGGAAGCCATAGGGTGTTTGTTCTCCGAATACCTCCCGTAATTATCCACACTGCCTGATTGAAATGCACATCTATCCTTTTAATGTGAGCACCAGTGATCGAAGTCGAACAGCAGTATTCAGTAACAGTAGGTGACAAGATCATAATTGAGAATCTTAAAATATGTGCATTAGTTCTCCATGAGGTACCAGCAAGTTTTTGAAAAACGTTACTTCTCGTTTTGACTTTAGTAGATGCTTTGAGAGATGCAGTTTGTAACTTAGTTTTTGAATCTGATTTCTGGTTTGTAATTTGCCTGTCTAATGCGTTGTTGAAATGCAGATATAACTGTTTTCTGAGGATTTACGTGGAAGCACCATTTCTTGAAGTATACATCCAAGGCTTCCATATCAGTGGCTAAAGTGATTCAGCTTCAGAAAAGTTGAAGCTCTGCGACAACAAACAAGCGTCATTAGCACAGAACGCTAAGAAAGGAACAATGATGAGACCGAAGTATATGACGATATCTCTTGGTCAAAGGACATACAAGAAGTCGGAAGGTCCTTTTAGGAACCACAAGTTCGAAGAATTGGACTTTGGGCTGCGGAAGCCAGTCAGGATGTTCACCGTGAAAATTTATTTGAGGCAACGCAGTCGCAACAGCCACTCTTTGTTTTGTACAGACAAAGATGCTGACCTGCGGTTTCAGAGTGCTGTCTCATATATTTGGGCGAGACCGCTGCATGCGTTTGGCTTAATCTCTGCGTTTCCCGTGTGCATCAGTTTCGTTTCTTGCTGATCGTATTGCTCTCGAGTTTTGCTCATGCAGAGTAAATTCTCGTGTCGTGTGTTTCTTCAAATAGCAACGAAAATAAATAGTCCTTGGTGATCCGTTTTTAACCCTGTGCCCAAACAGATGGAGATCGCCAGTTGCGATTAACACATCCGCGAGCTCCGGTGGTAACCTCTCTATCTCTCTTAACTAAAAGTAGGAATACTGATTTCACTGTATTATTTTTTAGTCTTTTGAAATCACTACACATCTTATGATTTTGTGCGAAACTTGGACGAATCGTAATCGCCCTCATGGGGTTGTCTGTTCTGTGATATTAATCTTTTTGAACCTTAGAACATCTTTTTGTCACTATCTGCATTCATTTTTACCCCATTCCATTAAAAGTTTTGCTGTGTTTGACTCCCGTGGTCTTCAGGTAGGTCTTTGATTAGTAATCAAAACGTCCCAGGTACCGGGTTCAAACCCCGCCAGTGCTTAAATTTTGAATAACAGTCATCATCAATGGCGGCCAAAGACTTCAAGAAGTCACGTCATTCTGCCCATAGCCTTGTCAATGAGGGCGGAGGAGCGGACAGAGGTTTAGGGCACCTCTAGCCCTTGAAATGGAAGACTGCCCAAAAAAGGTGGAAGAATCAGCAGTGATCAACGGATCAACGGCATGAGGATGTAGAAGGCAATGGAAACTACTGTATTAAGGACACGTAACGTGTATCCACAGGACATGTGGCCTCTAACTGAAAAAGTGTCATGATGATCTCTCCATTGGCAAAGGATTCCAAACTAGTCCCCCATTTGCATCTTCGGTAGGGGCCTGCCAAAAGGTAGATAACTATGAGAAAAAGGCTGATTAACCAACGAAAGAATAACGTTCTACTAGTCGGGTAGTAGAACGTAAGACATTTGAACGTGGTAGAGAAGCTAAAAAATCTGTCAAGGAAATTTTAAGGCTCAATCTAGATAGCGTGGGTGGCACTGAATTGAAAAGGAAAGAAGACAAGGATTTCTGATCTGAAGAATACAGGGTAATATCAAGAGCAGAAGAAAATGGTATAATGCGAGTAGAAGTCGTTGTGGCCGTGCGGAGTGGCCACGCAGTTTGAGGCACCATGTCACGGACAGCACGGCCCCTCCCGCCGAAGGTTCGAGTCCTCCCTCGGGCATGGTTGTGTGTGTGTTGTTCTTAGCATAAGTTAGTTTAAGTAGTGTGTAAGTCTAGGGACCGATGACATCAGTAGTTTGGTCCGTTAGGAATTCACACACATTTGAATATTTTTGAATTTGTTGTGAACAGGAAGGTAGGGCAGAGAGTATGATACTGTGAACTGTTCAGTGATAGGGTTGTCCTCATCAAAATCGATAGCAAACCAGATCCTTCAAAAATGTTCAGGTACACATACCAACGTCGAAGCAGATGAAGACGATATTGAACGGGTAATTAAGGTAGTAAAGGGAGATGAAAATATAATAGTCATAGGGGATTGGAATGCGGTTATAAGCATATAAGAAACGGTGTATGGGCTTGGTAGCAGGAATAAGAGAAGAGAAAGACTAGCTGAGTTCTGAAACAAATTTATTTTAGTAACAGCGAATACTCTGTTTAAGAATCACAAGAGGAGGAGGTATACTTGCAAAAGGCCGGGAGATACACGAAGATTTCAGTTAGATTATATGACAGTCAAGCAGCTATTCCGAAATCAGCAACTGCATTTTAATGCGTACTCAGGTGCAGATATAGACTCAGATCACAATTTGGTAATGGTGAAGAGTAGGCTGACGTTTAAGACACTAATCGGAAAGAATCAATGCGCAAAGAAGTAGGATGAGGATGTACTAAGCGATGAAGAGATACGCTTGAAGTTCTCTGAGGCTACAGATACTGTGATAATGAGTATCTCAGTAGGCAGTTCAGTTGAAGAGGAATGGACATCTCTAAAAAGGGCAGTCACAGACGTTGGAGAGAAAAACTTAGGTACAAGGCAGGTAACTGCGAATAAACCGTGGGTAACAGAAGAAATACTTCGAGCGATCGAATAAAGAAGGAAGTACAAAAATGTTCAGATAAATTCGGGAATACAGAAATACAACTCACTTAGGAATGAAATAAATGGAAGTGCAGGCTAACTAAGGCTAAATAGCTACATGAAAAATGTGAAGAAATCGAAAAATAAATATATTGTCTGGAGAACTGAGTCAGCATATAGAAAAGTCAAAACAATTTCGGGTGAAATTAAAAGCAAACGAGATAACATTAAGAGTACAATGGGAAATCCAGTGTTAAATGCAGAGGAGTCGATAGGGAAGAGATAGGGGATCTAGCATCAGAATCAGAATTTAGAAGAGCTTTGGAAAACATAAAATCAAATAAGCCAAAAGGGATAGATAACATTCCACTGGCACTTCTATAATTATTGGGGTAAGTGACAAATGAACAGGTTCCAATCCTTCCCCGGGCAGGGATGTATGTAATGTCCTTAGTTAGTTAGGTTTAAGTAGTTCTAAATTCTAGGGGACTGATGACCTCAGATGTCAAGTCCCATAGTGCTCAGAGCCATTGAACCATTTTTTGACAAATGAACGATTATTGACTTTCATAAAAAATCATCCACACAATTCCCAAGATTGGAAGAGCCAACAAGTGAGAGAATTATCTTACAATCAGCGTCCAAGTTGCTGACAAGAATAACATAAAGAAGAATGGAAAAGAAAATTGAGGATATGTTAAATGACGATTAGTTTTGCTTTAGGAAAGGTAAAGGCACCAGAGAGGCAGTTCTGACTTTGCGGTTGACAATGGAAGCAAGGCTGAAGGAAAATCAAGGCACATTCATAGACAGGTCAAACTAGAAAAAGCGTTCGACAGTGTAAAATGGTCCAAGATGTTCTAAATCCTGAGAAAAATAGGGGTAAGCTATAGTGAAAGACGGGTAGGATTATGTGCAAAAAACCATGAGGGAACGATAAGAGTGGAAGACAACGAGCGAAGTGCTCGGATTATAAAGGGTGAAGACAGGGATGCAGTTCAATCTATACATCGAACAAGCAATAGTGCCAAAGAAAAAAAATTCAAGACGGGATTAAAATTGAAAATGAAATGATATCAATGTTAATATTTGCTGATGACATTGTGATCCTTAGTGAAAAAGAATTACAGAACATGTTTGATGGAATTATCACTATGACGAATATATGGATTAAAAGTAAATCGAAGAAAAACGAAAGTAATGAGAAGTGTCAGAAATGAGAAAAGCGAAAAACTCAACATCAGAATTGGCGATCATGAAGTAGGCGAAATTAGGGAATTCTGCTACCTAAGCAGTAAAATAATACATGACGGACGGAGCAAGGAGGTCATAGAAAGCAGTCTAGCTCTGGTACAAAGGGCAGCCATAGCCAAGTGAATACTGCTAGTATCAAACATAGGCCTTAATTTCAGGAAAAAAATTCTGAGCATGAACGTCTGGAGCTCAGCCTAGTATGGTAGTGAGAGATGGACTAGGGAAAAGCTGGAACAGAAGAAAATAGAACCATGTTGAAAATTAGGTGGACTGATAAAGCAAGGAATGAGAGGGCACTCCGCAGAATAGACGAGGAAAGGAATATATGAGAAACACTGACAAGAAGAAGGGACAGAATGATAGAACATTTTTAAGGCATCAGGGAATAAAGTCCATGGTACTACAGGGAAATGTAGAGGGTAAAAACTGTAGAGGGAGATAGAGATTGGAATACAACCAGCAATTAATTGAGGACGAAGGTTGAAAGTACTACACTGAGTTGAAAATGTTGGCACAGCAGAGGAGTTCGTGGCTGGCCGCATCTAAGCAACCGGAAGACTGATGATTAACAAAAAAAATTGACTATTCACCCACATAGATTATTATATCTGCACCGTCACTGGTTTTCCTCGTGGCATCTTTTCCCATTTAACGATATGCTCCAATAAGAAAGCCTCACACTCTTCTGCTGTCTTCTGTAAAAGTTACAGCTATCAGGTAAGTCAACGTGATGCAATTTACAGATGTACATAGTTCGGAGCAGTGATGTCATCATAAATCTCTTCATTATTTATCAACATTGAAAAGTTCTTGCCTTGGATGTTTAGTTTAAATCCGTAGAGTTTCGTCTACAAGATGAGGCTCATTACGTGTCTATTAATTAATGCAGCAGTATTCTTGGTTAACATTTATTAATCTGCTTTCTTCAAAAACTTTTCAATTAAATTCCCACTGCGCTTGCGAAAGCTGTACCGTACCGCTGTCTTCAAAATTTCCGAATCAGATTTCATTATCAGTGAAGAATACCTAAAAGTTGCCTGAAAAATCAGGGTAATTCTTGTTTCAAAATTTTAACTGAACATTTACCTTAATTTTTCAACACAATGGTAGGTTTGCGATGTATACTTTTAGTCGTTCCACTAGTGTAGTAAGCAAGTCCATGCTCTGCGTTCTGCTACAATGCTCTTTACGTCTTCGCGATTTTGTTTATGCTTCAGTCATATTCTCTCTCAGTACGCTGTACACTCTATTCAACTAGTTCAATTTGACACGGAAATGTTGGGTATCAGACAAAGAAATATTAACGTTAGTAAGTACCTGTACTGAAGCAGTAGAAATGACCATAAACAACGTGAAAAATCGACCGACTGGCTGAAAAAGACAACTGTTACCCGACTGCCTAGACAGAAAGATTCTCTCAAGTCTTTGCCTGAGTATTACTACAGACATTTATTTTATGGAATTACAAGTTTTTCGCTTCAGGAGGATGAGGCTTATCTCACTCGTGGTCAAAACTCATTTTACACGTATTTTCAAAATAAAAGGTCTGAAACTGTCTTCTTCTATGATCAATATTACAATTTCACAACCAAAAAGTTTTAAGGCAATTGGTTTTGAAAATCAGTGTGGTAGGCACGTGTGTCACACATTCCAAGTTTCATTTTAACCTAGGATTTTCAATGCAAAATTTTTGATTGTGGAGGGACTTTATCAGGATGGTAATCATAAAACCGTAACCAAACAGTAGCAAAACACATTGATTCCCACGACAAGGAAAAACATGAAATACTGTATACAAATTTACGCCATGAAATTTGAAGATGTCTATTATCT
Source organism: Schistocerca cancellata (assembly GCF_023864275.1). NCBI lineage: Eukaryota > Metazoa > Arthropoda > Insecta > Orthoptera > Acrididae > Schistocerca > Schistocerca cancellata. Next base: position 380,219,949 of record NC_064634.1, on the reverse strand, counting down.
ATCATATACTAATGTTTTTTATTTCATTCTGTGGCGTTTGCTGGTACATATACATCGATCAATGTACGTAGTCTTTAGTGCCTCGCTCTCTACATTTAACTTAAAACTAAAGCTATAAATTTTATAATCTGATTTATTATACTCCTGGAGTGGTGAAAAAATCTGAATGATACACTGTAAGAAACACATAAATTAAAAAAGACGTTTACAGAACATTCTCCCAATAATTCGCCCAATGAAAAAAGAAAAAAGCTATAATATCCCACAATGACCAGCTTCCTTTGACTCGCTATTTTCAAGTGGTGTCTTTGGTGTTTTTATGGCGTCCCGCTGCACGTCCATTCCTTTATCCAGGAGGGCAGTGTACCGACAAAAAGCTAATGGAAGTTCCTAGTAAGACCTTTTCTTATTGAAGCAGTACGTATTGCTTTGTTACGAACTGCCACTGTGGACTCTATTGCACAATACTTACCCTAGTGAGTTGAATCGAATCACACGCAAATAGGATCGCATATTAAATCACTTCACTTATATTTTTACTACCACATACACACATTTCTGGTTTCTTGGTTCTTTGACAGCAACTCAAATAACTTTTTGCTTCCTCCATCTTTTCCGGATTTTATTAACTCCAAATGTTTATCATCGATTTACGCTGACCTGAACGCAGATCACGTGCCTTCTCAACTCCTTATCGCGATACTGGGTCATCTATTTATGTGCACATTAAGTTAATCTTCTTCTTCTGTCACGCTTTGGAGCAGTTTTTCTCCTTCATATAGATCGTCGGTATATTCCTGCTGTTTCTTCTTCACTTAACAGAAATTTTCCATCCACACATCGCTTCGTGATAGTAGTATCTCGTTCAAAAGCAGATTGCATACTGCCCTGTTACACTTTTACCAGCAACCCCTCCCCTTCTCCCCTCCCATGATTCTTTAAAGAAAGGAATAACCATATATAAAACAGCTTCAGATGCCTGATTATTTTACCAATGAGTTAATGCGTTAAGTATTTGATGTTACGCGTGTAAAACCTTTATGGTTGAAGACGAAAGCCCTAATTATTATCGTTTCATAAGATTCGGTTTATTCACCTTCAAGCTAATGAAAAATTTTCGAAAATTTTTGAAATTTTGTTTAAAGTTTGTTGGGAGTCACTAAGTGCTATCACTATCAAACACTGGATGAGTATAGTCAGAGTAATTTGAGTACCATGAGTTACGCCACTGTAAGACATACACACGGTTTCTAATTTTAATACTTGTGTTAATGTGTTAAGCCTTTAACGTAAGTTTAAACCACGTAATGAGTAGATTATGATAGCATTTAAAATTTTTAAATTCGATCAGTAGTAATATAAAATACAGCAAATCAATTCTTTGTTGCCCCTGGAAGCTGTCTAGATAGGCAGCCTGCAACTCTGATTTTTCAGCGTCTAGTGGCGCAGATCTGCGATGTTCTGGCAGCGGCCGTTTGGCAAGTGTCTCGGAATGTGCAGACGACAGTTGGCTGGAGTGCCCTTGAGTTCGCAACGCGGGTGGGCGATGTCGGGGGAACTACTGTGGCTCAGAGACGCTCTGATTCACCCGCCGCGCTGCAGCAGAGACATAGCACAATGCGCTCCCGTTTCGTGTAACGTGCTGACGCGCAGCACGGGAACTGCCGGAGCCGCAAATGTCAACCTGGCTACAGTCCGCTTCAGAAAATTGCCACAGGTGCCGGAACTCGAGCGACCGCAATATTTTCCTCAAGATCGGTCACTGAGGGCTTTCCTAGGCGACTTTCACATCAAAAATCAATCACCGTCCATGACTAAAAGTCAGAAGGGCACCCGCGTTGTCTCAAGGACGAGGTTTTATTAACGTACTTTCGATGAATAGTGTACAAAAATATGCACGGCCTTTTCCCTGCCCTACACACTCTTTTCTGGCAAGAGGAGATTCTGACACTGAGTAACAAATAATTTATGGCAACGACAGTATACAGGGTGTTTCACAATTCCCATTACAAGCTTCTACGGGTCATAGAGGTACATAGTAGATAAAGTTTCGACGAGGATCCTATGTCCAGTAGTGTAACGTTTGGTATGCACAAGGCAGAGAGTTTAGAGTGTGGTGCATCCGTGGAGCACCACAGTCTACCTCCCTATTGCAAACATATCATTTTCTCGCAGCCATTGTAGTCGGACAACAAATTATGATTCACAGAGGGAGAGGAGGAGAAGAACAGAAGGAGGATGAGGAGGGAGGAGGTGCAGGAGGCAGCTGAAAGGTGGGGAAGAGCATGTGGAAAAGGAAGACGGTGGGAGGAGGATATGGACACAGAGTGGGGGAAGTAGGAAATGAACAGAAAGATGGGGAGTAGGAGATGGATTGAGAGATGGGGGAAGAATGAGATGCAAAGGGAGAGGGATAAGGAGAGATGATTCACAGCTGATTCACAGCTTCACCTGTGTACATGTACAGCACATACATTGCACAGATCTCCCCCTCTCCCTCTCTCATACATCTCTCCTTATCCCTCTCCCTTTGTACCTCCTTCTTCCCCCATCTCTCAATCCATCTCCTACTCCCCATCTTTCTGTTCATTTCCTACTCCCCCCACTCTGTGTCCATATTCTCCTCACCCCATCTTCCTTTTCCACATGCTCTTCCCCACCTTTCAGATGGCTCCTGCACCTTCTCCCTCCTCATCATCCTTCTGTTCTTCTCCTCCTCTTCCCCTCTGTGGCCATCTCCTCCTTCTTCATTTCCTCCTGACTCTCTCTGTCCATATACCAAGTGAGGTGGTGCAGTGGTTATCACACTGGACTCGCATTCAGGAGGATGATGGTTCAAACCTGTGCCCGGCCATCCTGATTTATAGATTTCCTGTGATTTCCCTAAAACACTTCAGACAAATGCTGGGATGTCATTTGAAAGGGCACAGCCCAATTCCTTCCCCATCCTTCCCCAATCTGATGGGACCAATGACCTCACTGTTTGGTCCCCTCCCCCAAATCAACAACCAATCTGTCCATATCCTCCTTTCACTCTCTTTGTCCACATCCTCTCCCCCTCCCTCTCTGTCCATTTCCTCCTCCCTCTCTCCACCCATCTGGTCCTCCGCCTTTCTCTGTCCACCTCATCCTCCCCCTGCCACTATTCTTCCTACATTCCCCTCTCGCTCTGCTCAACTGTGTTCATTTCCATGTATAACTGCTGGAACACGTTCTGATGTGCAAGGAAGCCTAGATTTCATGGGTTACCAAACCTTTTCATCTCCAACCCCACTCCTATTGGAGCTTGGTAGTTCCTACCCACCAATAGCCCACTTCTGCCTAGACAATAAATAGAGTGTGTATCAGATTTGTAGGGTGTGTACCAAATATGGTTGAAACCGAAACTGTGTTTCGAGAGAAGATGTGGAACACACACACACACACACACACACACACACACACACACACACACACACACACAATATATATTAGTTTGTGTCTAGATTTTTTCAAGGGTTATCATCTTCCTCTTCTCAACTTCCACAGCTTCCTATCTATCCAATTCCGCTCCTGAAGCTCTCTTGAATGCCTTGCATCACTAACAGTTTGCATCCATCATCCAGGTGCTCTTCCACTTTTTCTTTGCTCAGCTGGTGTCCATTCATAGATTCCTTTTGGATGCTGATTATCATCAGCTCGTTGCATCTGCTCATACCAAGTTTAAATTTTGTTATTTACGGCATCGAGAATACTGCTTTCTTCTCCCATAATTTTCATATTCTTTTATTTCTGATGCATTCTAGTCTGGAGATGCCAAGAATCCATCTCAAATGACATCAGTGATATGTGATGTCATAATTACAACAAGGACTGATGACAGAACCTTCTGTTCAGTTTGTGTGCGTACCACAAAGTGGAGGATTTGAAAGCGATCTGATCTTCAAATTTATTTTTTATCAAATTGGTTCACTTCCCAAAAAAGATTCCTTGCCAAAGCGATATCTACTTAGTCCCCTCCACAAACCCAAGAAGCCTGTAATAGGAATAGTGTAATATCCAGTATGTGCTGCTTGTAAAGATTAATCTCTTGGTGTGCTACCAACAGGATTCTTACTATGAGTGTTGCACAGTTTTCATTCTCCACAAAGGCAATCACTCTCCCCAGGAAGTATAAAATTTTACTTGAATCCACAAAATTTGGCTTCATAAAGGGCACTAGCATCAAAACGGAGCATGTTCTCATGTTGCAGCTATCAGATGCAGGAAACCAATGTTTACTATTTTTTGTTCATGCAGTCTCACATAGAATTACCTATTTCAATAACGACATTTGACAAGTGAGACATATTTACGTAGATGGTGCTATTTGAGACAAACTAATCACTCAAGAATGCTAATTACAAGGCTCACTTATTGTCACTCTGTAAAAATGTTCCAACAGTTGCTAAACTATCAAGGACAGTTGTCAAGTTTTAATTATCACCTTGAAAAGAAGTTATGTAAGTAACTTTTTTGCTTGTTTGGAGATACATTTTTGTATTCCTGGTACACACTGAAATCCCAGTGCCACAATATTGTAGCACACTGGAGGAGAGCTGAACTTTACTAGCACAGCCCATTGATAACCTGGAGCATTGTGTAGCAATTCATTTTCTGTATTTGAAAGTAACAATATAGCAACAGTTTACGCTGAGCTGGCACAAGTGGATGCAAGAAAGCATCATCATACATATGGCACAACTCTCACATGTTGCTAGCAATATTGTTACCTTTTTCTGCCACTGTTTTGTGGATTTTTATTGAGAGAAGTGGGCATGTTTGATCTGGAGCAAAAGTTTGCATTTTTCTCGATGTTCAGCTGCATTCCTGATGTGGTCTCTTCTTTCCATCTGCTGATAGAAGTGATATTTTGGTTTGTCACGTTGGCAACAGCATTGAGTCATCCCCTCCATGTGGAATTTCTTTCTTCAGTCTTGGGAGTTGAGGGTTGAGAAGGAAGTCTCTTAACAGTTCGTTTCCTGGCCGTCATCTCATGTTGACTGGCACAACTTAGCTGATGTTCGGGAAAATGAAAGTGTCGCAATTGTGATAACGCAAACCATATACTGAGCAGCTCACAACTTACTTGTTCTGCCACACAACTTGTGTTGCCTATTTGATTATCATTTTTGGTGTCTTTTGTCATGTTAAATTTGAATGTGTGAGCTGCTGAGATGAGGAAATCTTACTATATTTTATCACACACTCTTCCATATAATTTTGTACCTCCCCCCCCCCAAATATTAACGTCATTTTCCATCATTTCTACACAGATTTTAGAGAACTTTATTTTCTGTCATTTTAAAACAAATTGTGTGAATTGTAAAGCGTAAATAAAATCTGTACTCAAACATGATGTAGACATCAAAATCCCTTAATTATGCTACAATTTTATCATTGTTAGCTGAATCCACAAACAACAAATTTAGCATATTCCACACTGAAACAGTTATCACTTTCATGGTGTTTGCATTGTGTGCAATGGCCAACCATAAACTAGTAGTATATATAAGCAGCTACTGGATAATGACAACTTTCTAAAAAATTCTCTCATATAAACCAAGATTATAGTTTTATTGTTTCCACATTTATAAATTTATCTATATTCATGAATGAAATTTTCATTTAATTAAAAAATAAATTATTCAATTAAAATTTCATATTTAAAATACTAAATTTATGAATACAAAATTTTGGCTAAATTAACATTAACATTTATTAATTCAAATAGATTAAATTTTATGAACATTGTTAAGAATAGTATTTTCATTAGCATTAATAATCTGATTATTAATTCCAAAATCTAACCAATACAAACTTTTTTATTCATATTTTTTGTGTATTTTATCTTCTTTGGATTGAACAAATTTTTCTAAACTATATTGACCAACAGGATTTTTTATTCTTTCTTTATAGTGTATAATTTATTGTTTTTGTGTGATACTTAGAGTTAAAAAAGTTTTTATACGTTATTCTTATTGGAATAGTTAATCTTTTTAATAACAGTTAAATTATCACTCAAAACAATTTCCCCATTTATATTAATAAAATTCATGTAAATAAAAGACAAACTAGGAACCAAAATTAAGAAACCCAGAAAAAATTGAACAAAAAATATGGTAACCTTTTACCAAGTTCTATTTGATACTGAATAATAGCACCAAGTGGTCGTGGCAAGAAACAGTGGGGATTGATAATTACATTCTAGCACCTGTGTGGTTAAACTGCAACAAAATTAATCATTTTCATGTTTATTCCAAATGTTTAGATCAACCAACATTTCAAGAATTTATAAACAGGTGTAAAAATTTGAAGATAACCATAACAAAAAAATGGTTACTTGTATTGAAAATAATAATAATGTGATTATTTCATTAGATCCATGTGTAGATAATTCAGTTATAATTTTTGATGACTTAAATCTTGACAATCAAGATATAAGTAGAGAATATTTTACTGGAATTAGACATGAAGGAATAAATTGTTTTTACTCAACTCAAACTTATTTTAAATTACTGAAACAATTAGTTACAGATGGTTTACACTATTTTGGTATTTTTAGACCAGATGAAACAAATTTAAATCATATTTATCATCAATTTGTTAAGGTGATTTAAAATTTGATGATTTTAAAGAAATATTGGAATAAAGATGAATTTGGTTTTAATACAATAGATAGCACAAGAAAAATTAATAATGGTAAATGCAGTGAAAATATTAAGCATTTTTCAAACATTGAATGTAAATATTAAAGATAAATGTCGAACATAAATGTTAAACTTACATGTTGAACATAAGCATTGAACATAACTGATAAATCTAAACACTCAACATAAACGATGAATGGAAATATCTAACATAAATGATTAATGTGAAATAAAAACGATTATAGTTTTATTTAAAATAAATGCTTCCAGAATATGATCCAGTGGTTGTCAAAAGCTACAAATAATGGAAAAGTAGGGAAATAGTTTAAAGAAAAGTTTAAAAAATGGAAACCAAGTACAGAATATGAAAAATTTAAAAATAAAAATCAACCAGTCATGGAAGGAATTGAACAAGTTAAACAGGGAATCAAAGGGTTAGTTAATAAAGTTTTGAAAGCTATTGAAGAAAATAGAGAAGTTGAAAAACAAATGCTTCCTTATAATCAACATTATTTAAAAGATATTGACGATATTTCAACAGTTAAACAATATGATAGTGATAAAGGAATTATAAGTTTATTAAATCACATATAAAAGCTCTGTTGAAGGATTATGCAAAACAAAAAAATCAAAAATGAAGAAGAATCACCAAATGCTTAAAAATAAATATACATGAAACACTGTTAAAATTTTTCAATTATTAGGAAGATACAGTTTTTGGATTAATACCTGTTGGTGCATTTAAATTTTTTGGTAAATTACCAGTAAAATTTTATGGATGTAAATTAACTATTGGTAATAGAACATATGAATTTAGAGATGGATTAAAGGATCTCTTAACTAAAAAATAAATAACTATGGAGGATATGAATAAATTTGTTATGAGCTCTGATTTATCATATTATGTTTATATATTGATTCATTCAGTTGCAAAATATTCTGACAATACTCCAAAACAAAATAAATTCAATAAAGTCAGTAAATATAAATATTAGATAAAAGAAATTGTTGATCTCTATTATTAAAGAAATTACCAGTAAATTTTTGTACAAGCTTAGATTAAAGTTTTGATGGAAAAATGAGTTAAACTCTGATTAAAAAATATTCAGAGCAACCAGTCGAATATGATTTAAACATATTAAGTTCGCAGCTTAGCAGAAATAAAAATTATCATAATGCAAAAGTTCCAATACCTGAAATGAAAACAAGTACATTTCGTACTGTTACTACAAATGATCTGAAAAGAATTCCTTATTTAATTAGATTTTTGAATAATTTACCACACAGGTTTTGGAAAAGTGAGGATATGGAAAAAGATTAGATACTACCATAATTAGTAAATTGCCATTTGAATTACATATGCCTGATTATAATTATAATGGGCCTGGAACAAAATTAGAAGAAAGATTAGCTAAGGGTGGTAATGAATTAATGGACTAGATGAAGCTTGTAAAAAACATAATATTGCTTGTAGAGATAAAATGACTTAGAAGAAAAGACATGAAACAGATAGAGAACTTCAGTTAACTGCAAAAGGAAGAATGTATTCTAACAATTCTTCAGTTGGTGAAGAAATAGCTGCAACTGCAGTTTGAAGAATAATGCATGTCAAACAAAATTTAGGAGCTGGTTTAAATATTGATGATAAAGGATAGGATTTATAAAAAAGCTCTTTATTGGTTTTAATGTCTATATGCGAATATTCAGTTGATTATACTTTGCTACCAAGTGGCAAAACTACAGCAAAAAGAATGAAAGTTAAACTAATATTCTACCAGATAGTATTGATTAATTTTTAGATAATGCAGAAAGAGAAAAGAAGATAAAGTACCAACAACTAAAGGTAGTAATTTATTGATAACATTAAACACACTTGTTGTGAAAAAGTGTTTATTATCTAATTATAAAGAAATAAAGTGTAAGATTAATAGAACATGAAGGTGCATTTGTACCATAAGTAATGTCAGGTTCACCATTTGTTTTCAATGCTACATGAACAGCTGCAGCTATTCCTAAAGCAGTGATAAATAAAAGAAGGTGACAAAGAAATATAAAAACACAAAAGATAAAATTTTGCAGTGGAAAAAGGCACCGGAATGAAAAAGGTAAAAAACTTCGAAGAAATAAATGTATAATTAAATAATCTTTAATTATTCTAACATGCAAGAATTAGTTAAAAAATTAAAAATTTAATATTTTCTTGGCATTTTTATAATTTATCAAGTTCATGACATACAAAAAAATTAAGAATGTGGAATTGTAAATTTAGATACATATGATCATGTTGTTCTCATTGGATTTGTTGTTATCAAAATAAAGACATAAAATTTATTTTTGAATCATTAGGAGAAAATATACCTTAACAACTAGGAAACCATTCAAGAATAAATGAATTAAAATATCGAAAGGATACATAACTTCAACGAATTTATTTGTGGTCATTTGGGTTTATTTTTTTAAAACTTATGTATGAATTATAAGTTTAATGACTCTTTAAATTTAACAAATGGACATTTTTGGAAAAAACATAAACAAAATAATGAAAAATTAAAAATGAAGTAGAATTAGTTTAATGTATCAGCAATAAATAATCAAAAATATAAGATTAATTAAACGATTTCATAAGGAATTACATAATATTTTTAAAGCAACTGAAGAATTTAGCAAAGATAGAAAAAAAGTAAATATAAAATAATCTGGAAGTGGTTATGATGCAGTTAAAAACAATAGTTAGAAAAACAATACATAATAAAACCTGAACATACAAGTAATATAATTCAGTTGTTTAATTATGTTAACAACATGGATTTTACTGTGAAGATTAATCAACTTAATAAATCTAATATATCATAATATTTTACAAAAGTGAAATAGAAAATGCTTTTCAGATTATTTCTCAAAACAGATTAAACTCCATGCTTAAACGATATACATATTCTTAAAGATAATGTTTATGAAAAACATCTTATTGAATTTACTTATATAACTTGAGGTGAACAAGAAATGTATAATATGGATTAAATCTTAGAAACGTTCTCGTTATTGGTAATAACTTAAATAAAGATTTATCATTAAATGATTTCGATAAATGCATTTGACAAATGTTGTGAAATAACTTCTGACAAACAATCTATACAAATATCGCATTACTCAAATTTTTTAACTATAAGAATAAAAAATTCTGATAAAACTGTTCCAGTAGATTCGAAATTCATTATATCTGGTGAATTAATTTAAAATTTAATTATTCTGTATTCTATGTAAATGAAGCATCGTAATAATATGTACTGCTTTAAGGGTAAAAAAGTTATTAAAACACATAATTCTTGTAGATTAATGACTTAAAAATTGAAACAAACAATTGAGGGAATTGTTCAATTTGTAAATGAAAAATAGTAAACTTGTTAAAAGGATGCAGATATGGTTCACAACCTAACATTTGTGAAGAAATTATTAATGAATTTTATAAACCAATGAGAAGAAATTTTAAAAAAAAGTGTAGTTTCTTTTGGAATAGGCGGTTTATAGCAATCTGATTTAACCTGATAAAACCTGTGGATGTCATAAATTTGTTAGATATCAATGCTAAATAAAAAACTGTGATACAGTAAAGATTAGGAAAGTAAAATGTATTTTCAAAAAGGGATGAAGAGGAAACAGGTCAACAGAAACTTTTGAAGTTGTAAATTGCAGATTTAAAGTGGTTCAAAAATAAAAGGAAATTTTTATGCACTGGAAATACTGCAAATGAATATTTTTCATGTTAATCTTGCTAAAAAGTTTTAAATAAAGATGGTAATAATGCACATGTTAACTGGGAAGGTTAATAAAAGTAATGTAAATTCTTAAAATGTTAAAAAAGTTTATATTTAAATGGAGATAGTTATTGAAACTTTAAACATGTCTGGTATTGAATATAACATTAATTATATAATTGTTTTACTAAAAATAGAGTATATTTTTATACTCAAATACATTATTAACAAAACTGATTTAATGTTGGAATTATTTGAAAATTTTAAATTTGAATTAATGGAATCAGAAGGTTTAAATAGAGTTAGTGTATTAGCCATTAGTTTTATTTTCTAAAAAACATTGCTAAGATAAATTATATATTCATACAATTGTACTTTTGAACAATTTAGGTGACAAACAATAATCAACCTTTCTTCAGTTCCTTAGAATAAATTTATTGTATGAGGTACATAATTATTTGCTAATAAGTCTTCACAATTTGAATGTCTCTGTGTGATATTTGTATGATTTTAAACATTTTTAAATTGTATTTGAATAATGTCGTAATCATAAATATAATTATTATCACTAATTTTAAAATAATAAATGTAGGTCTTAAATTTTTGTCAGTTAACTGAAGAACAACACATGGTAATAAAGTAATTATTAGTTCATGCCTTTCATGTAAAATTTCTATTCTTGTATCAAATCTTTCATGTGAGTCTCCTATATAATTATCCTTTATTTTATTCAGATCATTTAAATGATTTATTTGATCTTCATAGAGTTCTTTTGACCTTTATCTTTACTTTACATTCAGCATGTTTATGAATTGATCATAAAAGTTTTTTTACAAATTTAATCTTAAATATTTTCTGAAATATACATAACGGATTACATAATTAAAGAATATAAATCAGATATTTTTTAAAAAAATTTCTATAATGTAACTGCAGGTTACCCCCTTTAATTTTTTCTATCTTTTATATATTTACTTTTATCATTATCATCTCAAACCTTCCCAGAATTCGGATATTCCAAAATATTGCAAATATCTTTTGACTTCAATCATGGACTATTATTTTTCACTCTTAGGTATTAAAAGTTTTTTATTGCTATATGTAAGTTTTTTTTATTTTTAACATTCAAAAACGAATCCATTTGTATATAACGAAATTTAGTAGAGTTTTTAATTCTAATTCGATTTTTCCTTTGTAAGTGGTAAGTGTAAAGAAGGTGATTTGTCTATTTTGTAAACAAGGAAAGAAATAGATAAACAATTAAAAATTACAAATAACAATACACCTTCAAAAATGGGTTGAGTTGTTTGTATTAAACAGAAATAAAAAGAATACAGAGAAAATAAATCAGGACATGTAACAGACCTTATTAATACCTGGAATAAAAAAACATGTACTTGTGAAAATTGTATAAAACAATTTTAAAGTTATACCTTCATATCTGTATCTATTATCAGGGGGCTGATGACCTCAGAAGTCCCATACTGCTCAGAGCCATTTGAGCAATTTGAGCACTGTGCAAGCTGAAGGTGGCTCCATAATTGGAATTTCTTGTTGTGCAGATATGTGAAAAAGTATGTACATACAAAAATTATTCCTCCCTCTTTTTTCTGTCACCTCAAAGTCGCTGAGAATAACCAGGAAAACTACTGGCCAAGACTTTCTGGTAGCCTCGAAAATGTCGACGGTTTTATCACAAAACTGGCCGTTATTGATTTAAAGAAATTAAAATATTGTTTTGCTTGAGGCTTTCCCTATGGACTAGATGTAATTATGGTTCTTGGGCGAGACGTTGGATGTCGTACTGAAAGGTCCAAAATATTTCTTTGGCGCAACTGACCAACCCCTTCAGGTGTGGAAACACATTGTGCAGACTTTGACAAAAGCCTCCTATATATGACAGAGAAGAAACTGCACAGGCATGAGCCAAATTTCGATGACCAGTATTGCAGATACGCAGATCGGTAGCGATAGAGACAGCTACGCCGCCTGTCGGACGATGAATGCACGTTCCGAGACCTGTCAGTCATATTGTGCGCTGCTCTCGGCTACCCCAGCGCCCCCTGTTGGGAGCCACCTGCCGGATAACATGTCCGTGCAGGCGTGTGCCCGTCCTCGCCACTCTCAACCAAATATGTATGTCGCCACAGCGGTGTCATCATTTATACGACCAACAACACTTCTTTGTGTTCGCCATGATTTTGACATGGCCAGCGCTGGATCCCATACCATGCTGAGATGGTATCCTCTGTCCCAGTTAGGCAAATTAGTCGAGCTGCAAATTTCCACTGCTTGTTTAATAACTGTCTTAAATAGGACTGTGATAAGTAGGAGGGTTTGGGCGCAACTTGAGTACCCTGTGGACTGGGGTCCCACAGCTTCCAAGCTGGACGTTTTTTGCTGCCTGGGCAACCCTCAAGGTAAAATGGATGCTTTGAAAGCTCCTCCTTGTCGCTGTCTGCTGCCATCAGTCGCCATCTGCTGCCATCTGTCCGTCGCCGCCAGTCCATCGTTGCCCGCCGCCGCCGCTGCCGCCACATTGTCCTCCTGTCCCTGTCCCTTCATTGACCCTCTCTTTGTTCTCTCTCCCTACTTTGGTGATGCCTGTCGTCCCTCGACCACACAGTCCACCATGAACACTGCTCCATTTCCTGTCCTTGTAGTATTCTCCCCTTTCATATTCTCCCCTCCCCTACTCCTGCTCCTCCTCCTACTCTTCCTCATAGCCCCACTCATGCTCCTACCCCCACTCCCACCCTTATCGCCAGTTGGGATGACTTTCTCCCACTCCCCACTCGCCATGCTACAACCACACCTTCTTCCTGCACCCATTTCACCACCCACCATAGCATGGTCGCCACCATGGTGCACCCCTCTCCCTCCAAAGTGGCTCTGCCTCACACAAGGTGCCTGCCTATCATCACCTCCCACTCCAAGCAGACCCTCACCCCTCCTCTCAGGCCATCCCCTCCAAAAACCACCAAAACAGCCGAGTGCCAACCTAACCTCAACTCCATCCTCCAAGAAACGACTGCCCACTCTCTTCCTTCTGATACCCCTACTGACACAATCCCTCCTCCTGCGTCCCCAGCTCCTGCGCTGCATACATTCGTCCTTTCCAAACCCAATTCCACATTCCTTGATTCCTGCACACCCATGCTAAAAATCTGCAAGTACACTACTGGCCATTAAAACTGCTACACCACGAAGATGACGTGCCACAGACGCGAAATTTAACCAATGGGAAGAAGATGGTGTGATATGCAAATGATTAGCTTTTCAGAGCATTCACACAATGTTGGCGCCGGTAGCGACACCTACAACGTGCTGACATGAAAGTTTCCAACCGATTTCTCATACAGAAACAGCAGTTGACCGGCGTTGGCTGGTGAAACGTTGTTGTGATGCCTCGTGTAAGGAGGAGAAATGCATACCATCATGTTTCCGACTTTGATAAAGGTCGGATTGTAGCCTATCGCGATTGCGATTTATCGTATCGCGACACTGCTGCTCGCATTGGTCGAGATCCAATGACTGTCAGCAGAATATGGAATCAGTGGGTTCAGGAGGGTAATATGGAACACTGTGCTGGATCCCAACGACCTCGTATCACTAGCAGCCGAGATGACAGGCATCTTATCTGCATGGCTGTAACGAATCATGCAGCCACGTCTCAATGCCTGAGTCAACAGATGGGGACGTTTGCCAAGACAACAACCATCTGCACGAACAGTTGGACGACGTTTGCAGCAGCATGGACTATCAGCTCAGAGACCATGGCTGCTGTTACCCTTGACGCTGCATCACAGACAGGAGTGCCTGCGATGGTGTACTCAATGACGAACCTGGGTGCATGAATGGCAAAATGTCATTTTTTCGGATGAATCCAAGTTCTGTTTACAGCATCATGATGGTCACATCCGTGTTTGGCGACATTGTGGTGAACACACATTGGAAGATTGTATTCGTCATCGCCATCCTGGCGTATCACCCGGCATGATGGTATGGGGTGTCATTGGTTACACAGTCGCCTCTTTTTTACATTGACGGCACTTTGAACAGTGGACATTACATTTCAGATGTGTTACAACCCATGGCTCTACTCTTCATTTGATCCCTGCGAAACCCGACATTTCAGCAGGATAATGCACGACCACATGTTGCAGGTCTTTTACAGGCCTTTCTGGATACAGAAAATGTTCAACTCCTGCCCTGGCCAGCACATTTTCCAGATCTCTCACCAACTGAAATCATTGCAACTGTCAACTGGCATGTCACAATACGCCAGTCACTACTCTTGATGAACTGTGGTATCGTGTTGAAGCTGCATGGGCAGCTGTACCTGTACACACCATCCAAACTCTGTTTGACTCAGTGCCCAGGCGTATCAAGGCCATTATTACGACCAGAGGTGGTTGTTCTGGGTACTGATTTCTCAGGCTCTATGCACCAAAATTGCGTGAAAATGTAATCACATGTCAGTTATAGTATAATATATTTGTCCAATGCATACCTGTTTATCATCTGCATTTCTTCTTGGTGTAGCAATTTTAATGGCCAATAGTGTATATCCCCAGTGCCCCCGTTGCTCAGCTTATCCCCCACAGAGACTTCATTTTTATCAAATCCCCCTGTCCCTCTTTCCACAGTGACCTCCTATGGAAACTACCCCATATCACCTTTGTTGGCCCCCATGCATCTCTCACAGCTTTCATGACCTCCCCATCATCGTCTGCTGAGCCTCACCACCATGATTACATAGCTCAGCCCCAGGGCCACAGAGGTTGAGGTGTTGGTGGAATTGAATGCCCACCCCTCCCTGGAAATCCTCTCATGCCAACGCCTCCTTAACAACTCTAGCCCTACCGTAATGTTGCACATGTTCACTGAATCCACCTCCTCAGTCAAGGAGCCCTAATTATTAACTGTCACCATCCTGTTGACCCCTCTTGTTCCACTCCTCATTCCTATCACTGCCAGCATTGTCTCATCTACAATGATCACCTCACCCAAAACTGTAAAAAAGAAACCACCTCCACCTGGCCCCACTGTAAAGCCTCCCATTTTCTCAGTGTCCTAACCTTGCCTCTCCTCCTTCCTGCAACACCTGCTATGAATCCCATTCACCTACTCCTAAAAATGCGAGGCCAAACCTCATCGCACCAAACTTGAGCTTACCATTCCCATTTGACCCATCGATCAACCCATCTGCCCCAAGAATTCCCTCCATCCACCCCTATGGCTGAAGGTATCATTCCTCACCATCATCCTCCAGGACATGCACCCCTTGCAACGCCCCCACACCCTCCAACAGATCTCCCTTGCCACCTGATCAATTTCAACACCTGTGTCACATACTTCCACAACCAAGCTCACTTCAGCTTCACCTGCATTAATACCCTTGCTTAAGCCTCTCTCGTCCACTCCCTTGCCCCCTCCCCAGCCTGGTGTTCCAACAGTATTGTCTCCTATACCTTGACATTCACTTCCTCCCTGCCAAAAAATACCTCTTCATGCATACCCTGTCCCAGCACCAGGTCGATTCCTTCATCCTTAAGGAAACCTTCCTCCAGCCTCATTATTTTGTCTGCACTTCTCCCTACCTCCTTCACTGCACCAACAAGCCCCTTCCCCAAGTTCGATGTGGGCATCACCTTCAACTGTCACCTCACGTGGACTCTCCATCTCTTTATGATCCAACACAAAGCCCAAAATTTACAAGCCCACAATTGACTCCACCTCCTGAAACTCTCATCTGCCCGGACATGGGGCTTCCACCATCCTTCATCCCTAAAAATCCTTGATCTGACCCATCCTTTGCTATGGCAGTGTCACTGGATCTCTGCCCCACCGAGATTCTATAAAGCCCTCCAAATCCTCAAACACAATGCCCTCCACCTCAGTTTCTGTATCCACCTCCCATTCCCCACCCGTATCCTGTATGAGCTCACTCTCTTCCCCTATCTTCTCTTTTTCCTCGAACACATCTGTAACCTGTACATTGTCCATAGTCTCAATCCCTTTCATCCCCTGGTGTCTCCTGTCCTCTCTAACCCCTGCCCACTGCTGCACCATTGCCATTATGTCCTGCCCTCACTCCATCTCCACACCCTTCACCTCCTTTACCAATGCACCTTCCAGCGCCTACCCCCCCATATGATGAGCTTTGCCTGATATCTACCCCTCCTACCAACTCTAACCCCACATCTCCCCCACCTCCTGAAGGCTCCCTCTGCCCTCCTTTTCCCTTCCCCTCAGCGGTTTTTCCTCTCTCCTACACCTTCCTCCTTTCCAGATGACTCTCTTTCCCATCTCTGTGTTCCCTCCTGGGTTGCTTTCCCCATTCCACCCCACCTTTTTCCTGCCCCTCGGTGCGCCACCCGCCCCATATTTCACCGCCCCTCTCCAGCCCCCCCTCCCCCACTGTCCCCTCCTCTCTTCTCTCCTATCACGCCTCCCCTCCCTCAGCAGGTCACTCCCGGCAGCTTTTACTCAGTGTCGTGTGTGCTCCATCTCATGCAGTGGTTTTAAAGTGTCATCGTTCGGATGTGTTGTTAATACTGTGGCCAACTTTTATCTTGTGCATGTGACTTCAGTGTATTTTACATGCTACATATATCGCCAGTTGTGTTTATCTTTATGTGGGTCTTTTTCAACTATGTCCCACAACGAACATCTCCATGTAAGCATATATTTTAACCCCCATTGTCTTCCCCTTTATTATGTGCGTTCTCCTTTTTATCGCCTTTTATATGTATATCGACTCATCTTTTTTAATGCCAGTAATGTCTCTCAGCTGAAGAGTGGTGGATTGTGCTGCTGCCAGGCCTCCCCTGCCCACATGGTGAAGGAGAATTAAATGACAATAAACATGAAAAAAATACAGTCTGAGCAGTGTGTCCGCCGCCCCTGACATATCGGACAGTTGCGCCGACATGATATTGTGGAACTATCATTAGGACATCCGACGTCTCGCCCGAGAACCATATTGACGGTTAATATTTTACTATTTATCTCTAGATTACTCATGTTCGCATAGCTACCGCCGACGGCAAAGTTACTGGTCGCTTGATTTTCCGTTCCATGTGCGAGATCTGATTTACTTCAGTGCACTGTTGCTGAGACGGCGGCGACTGTCAACTTCAGGCGTCGGAAAAATCCGCCGTGTGTGCAGCTGGCCTACGTGCAACATGTTCCCGAACAGCCAGCCGAAAGTATGCAGCTGACACATCATGCAGCAATGTCATCCAAATAGTATATCAGCTAGTGTTTCAGGGAATGAAGGTACACATGACATTAAAAAAAAAAATGAAATGATCGTGTGGCATTGTTGGCCGGGAGGCCCCATGCGGGGATGTTCGGCCGCCGTATTGCAAGTCCTTTTAAGTTGACACCACTTCGGCGACTTGCGAGTCAATGATGATGAAATGATGAAGAAGAACACACAACATCCAGTCATCACGAGGTAGAGATAATCCCTGACCCCGCCGGGAATCAAACCCGGGACACCGTGCGCAGGAAGCGAGAACGCTACCGCAAGACCACGAGCTGCGGACACATGACATTAAAAATGGCATCACTGCAATGGTGCATATGTGTTGGCATGGAAAGCTTTGCTTTCCAGACCTATGTATAGTAGCATTATTTGCTTGGTTTATTGTCTTCTTCTCGCCCCTTTTCTTTGTACCTACAGTAATGAAACTCCTTCTAGATACATGTCCTATTGGCATTTTAGATTTTTTCTGCACTCTTTATTTGTCCCTTTTCTAATCCTAGTTGAGTCATTAGCACTTCTCACTCATATTTTCCATCTGCCATATATGCCTACATCTATGCTCCGCAAACCACCTTGCGGTGTGTGGCGGAGGGTACTTGAGCCGGGGAGGGACTGGCGCCAAGATTATCTTTGGCTTAGGCACTATTGATTCCTTCTGGCAGAAGTTTGTCATTGGAGCTGAGGATATAGTGGGGCAGTACGGAGTGGAAAGGGGACAACAACAACAACAACGTTGAGCACGGCACGCGGAAGTGCGCGTATTAGCAAGACGTTGGAGAGACGACGGGGAGCGCAGTGTGTCTGACCACGGGCAGCAGTTAGCGCCTGATCGTACTGGGGTCAGTAACAGCGGGCCGGCGCTGTGGCCTCTTGGCACCCTCGTGAAGCTATGCATGTGCTCCCTTCCGTGAAGCAACACGCTGTTACTATCGGACTAAGCAACGTCTGGTGTCTTCGCCACATCGATCCAGCAGCTAGTATCAAGTTAAGTAATTCAAGTCCTACCAACGATTAGTGAAATATAATGATGATTGCTCTTGAGGCAGTAAAGCGTTGCAAGGACTGTGATGTGATATTTCATGCCTCTTATTGTGTGCTTCGTTCCTTAATAGTATTGTTCTTACTTCAGCTGGCAAGTGTCAAACATTGATACGTGTTCGCAGCCTTACCGAACGATCTATATTCCGTGTCTAAAGATTGCCGTGTGGTACCTTACAGGCCCACATAAGGTGCTCCATGTGATGCTTCGGTTTTAATGAGCCAGTTCCGTTTGCATCATTCGTGTACGTGGGTCTGTTTAAAGGAATGACATCAGTTTTATTATTGTTTTATTTTTAAGTTTGAGTATTAAGGTGAAGGAAGGGTTGTTTGGTTCCCTGTTGTAGCTTCTGATTTATGTTTCAGAGATCGGAAGCAGTGGTCCACCGAAGTGCAGAGCCTCCCCTTTTAAATTACTAGCGGGCGTACGGGCGGTGGACTTCGCCTGGTCTCGCGTGTGCTGTTTGGCTCCCATTTCGGTGTTCTGAACGGGGTGGAAGTACAAATGGAGTCCACATCTTAATTCGTAGATAAGTAATCAGTCGCCTCCACTGTTTGTGGCCAAGTCGCGGCCTCACAATCTCGGGCCTCAGTTATTGTACAATCTGCAGTTTTCTAAGAGTTGTGGTGGCTCTGCAAGGATGTCCGGGTTAAATGTTTTAAATATTTGTCTTAAGAATTTGAGGGATTTCTAGAACAATGTATCTCAATTGAAACCGTTTTCTAAAACTGCGGTGCAATTCAGCCTTAGTGGCGTATGTCAATTTTGATGGGGAAATAACTGGGTTGTTATTGATCAAACTGTCTATAACCTTGTAAAGTTGTTTGGTAATATCTCGCCCGGGAGCGGCAGTTTTCAATCTATGTGGAAATAATAATTGATTTCCTGGTTATTTGATGTAAAGTTTATTTTAAATTATTTACTTGGTTCGAGTGGCGTTTTTTTTAAATGTTTGTAAAGAGATTAATTCGCTTGTGGTTTCATACAACAAGCAGTTTGTATAATTGGCCTGAGTGGCGAGTTTTTAAATGTTTTTAACGAGATTAATTCATTTGTGGTTTTATATAACAAGCAGTTTCTAAAGATTTCCTGAATGGCGTTTCTTAAAGAAATTATTATCTGATTTATGACTGTAATTCTCTTAATGATTTATCTATGATGCAAATAAATGTGTTGAAATGAAATGGTCACTGTATGGTCAAGTCCTTCTCCTCCCTTTATATTAAAGGTTAAGGAATTTGCAGTTCAAAAAGAGAATTAACGTCCCAGTACTTGTGTGCCACTGTCACTTCCCCCTTTACCTGTTCCTGTTGCGTATGGTTCACGGGAAGAAGGATTGTTGATTAGACTTCGTGTGGCTTCGAATCTCTAATTTTTTCATCGTCTTTTCGCGTGAAATGTATTAGAGGAAACGATATATTGGTTGGACGTTCTCAGAACTTAAATAGTAGATCATACCGTGATGCAGAACGCCTCTCTTGCAGCGCCTGCTACTGGTGCTGGCTGAGCATCTCTGTGACGCTTCCGCACTTAGTGACGTGCTGATCTTCTTTGGATCTTCTCTGTTTCCTCTCAGTTCTATCTGGTATGATCTTATATTTACGATCATTATTCAGGTACTGCTCGAAGGAGTGTTTTATAAGCTACTTCTTTTGTTTACGCACTGCATTTCCTGACGATTCTTCCAATAAATCTCAGTCTGGCGTCTGCCTCACTCGCGATTAATTTTACGTGGTAATTGCAGTTCAAATCGCTCCGTACGCACACTCCTAAATATTTTTTGGAAGTAACTGCCTCCAGTGATTGTTTACAAGTTCTGTAATTATACAGCGAAGAGCCTTTCTCTCTATGTATTCGCAGTACGTTACGTTGGTGTTTTTTTTTTTTAGGGGCGGTTGCCACTCCCTTCACCTGGCGTAGATTCTCTTTAGGTCTTCCCGCATTTAGCTACAATTTTCTAACATTGTGTCATCTCTGTACACAATAGTAGCATCCACGAGAAACCTCACGCGACTTCCGACATTATCTACGCGGTCATTTGTAAATATTGTGAAAAGTAATAATCTTGTAAAACTCCCATGGGGTATGCCCGAAATTAGATGACACCTGAAGGTTCCTCTCCATTGAGAATGAAGTACTGTATTTTGTTTCGTACAAACTTTCAATCTAGTCATACAGCTTGTCGGATATTCCGCACTCTCGCATTTTGTTCATTAGGGGGTAGAACAGAACTGCATCGAACGCCATTCGAAAGTCAAGGAACACGGCATTTACCTGGGCGCCTCTATCTACTGGTTTCTGTGTCTCGCCGATCAGGAGAGCCAGCTTGGTATCACACGATCGTTGCTTTGGGAAACCATATTGGTTCCTAAAGAGGAGATTTTCGGTGTCCAGAAATGTCTCAATACGAAAGCATAAAACATGTTCCAAAACCCTACTACTGACCGAGAAGAGCGGCAAGTTGTGTTGCATACTCTGTAGTATCGAACTGATATTCCTTCAGGTCCAGTGGCTATTGCTCTGTTGAGCTATTTTAGTTGCTTGATACATATTATGCGCGATGACTTAAAGGAGAATTACAGTGCAATCTTTTTCTGCAAAACAGTGTTAGGGAAAAGGCGGTTAGCACGCTCTAAGGGAAAAGATAACGCGCCACGAAGGAATTATCCGAATGTCAGGAAAATAGTTAGATGTGACATACATGAATACACAAACAAACGATTACAATTTCAGAAAAAAGCTGGATGGTATATTCAGGAGAAAAAGCTTAACAAATCGAGCAAGTCAATAACGCGTTCGCCCACCTTTAGCCCTTATACAGGCAGTTATTTGGCTTGGCATTGATTGATAATGTTTTTGAACGTCCTCCTGAGGGATATCGTGCCAAATTGTTGGCACGTTACATCGGCAAAATCCCGAGCTGGTTGGAGGGCCCCGCTCGTAATGCTCTTAACTTTCTCAATTTGGAAGAGATCCGGCGACCTCGCTGGCCAAACTAGGGTTTGATAAGCACGAAGACAAGCAGTAGAAACTCGCATCGTTTGTGGGCGGGCATTCTCTTGCTGAAGTGTAAGCCCAGGATGGTTTGCCATGAAGGGCAACAAAACGGCGTGTAGAATATCGTCGACGTACCGATGTGCTGTAAACGTACCGTGAATGACAACCAAAGCGGTCCTAGAATGAAATTAAATGGTACCCCAGATCTTCACTGCTGGTTGTCTGGCCATAGAGGCGGGCAACTGTGACATTGGTATCCCACCGCTGTACGGGGCGCCTCCAGACAGTTTCATTGAGCACAGCTACACATCGTGCCTAAAATGCGGACATCTGCGTATATTATTCACGCGCCTGTCTGCGAGGCATAGTTACTGTCGAACTGAGTACACGAAATTAAATTCGCAAGTACTTAATGCCTTGGTATCGATATGTCCCCTATTTACCGTCCTTGGCAGCTGCACTGCGCTGCGGCGTCACACATTCACCCATCGGCCGCCAAAGTTTACAATTTTGCATTTTGATATCTGTATGAATATCAACTTGTGTCATTTTATGTTTCAAAGCCGTTATGGCGACGAAGTGTCTGGATATATGGTTTTTATCCATTCACTGACATTTACCGATTTAACATAAGACCGGAAATTCTTAGGACTATCTGCCAAATTAGTACATAGAGTTTTACTTTCTTATTCACTGAATGCATAGCCCTCCTTATGCTAGTATTCACTTTGTTCATTTTATCTATGAGGCTTTGGCTACATTTAAATTTGCAGTGAAGCTCCCAGTGCTGTCTTAGCAGCGTCCTAACACAGTTGGTTCTTTTTCATCCCTAAGAATTTTGCTCGAGGCACACTTGTCTAAAGCGTATTGTCCGATGCTCTTCAGCTCTGCCCACTGATTCTAAACATTGTTAGTGCTACAGATGAAATTTAGTGATGACATGTCACGTAATCTGATATCTGTCTCCTGCTAAACAGAAATATCTTCTTGCCTTTCGCTGTATCCCCATTTTCTTTTAAGTGTCTCGTGTGGAAAGAAAGCTACCGATTGTATTTTCACCTCTTTTGAGATGATTTAGCAATTGTATGTAGATGCTGTTTTCCACTCCGTCCGCCGGCTGTAGTTGGACATGGAAACTACATCTTTCATCAGGTCTAAGGCAGCCTTGAACGAGGCAGAGCTGTACCACGCACGCTCCTACGGCACTTGGTGTGCCCTCGCCTTCCTCTGGCATCTGCACTCATGTACCAGCCAGTTATATGGGGAACTTACAGTTTACCGAGAATACAGAACCGCAGAGCGAGGTGTCATTTTTAACACTATTTTGTCAACGGCAGAGGTGAAAGAAGCTATAGAAGGATCCACTACGGATTGAATCTCTAACCCTTATATTTGCAGTCTGACACTTTCTTAAGTTTTAATGCCTGTTCGTTTCCCTTATAGCCTGTATTTTTGTTTTCCATTTTGATCATTCTCGACCTGGCTTCACTGGAATAATTGTAAAACATGTGATGCTTACTTAACTCGTCGCAATTCAGCAGTAGGTAAACCAAATCCTTCTTCTTTCTCCTGGCCTTATCCCGTGTCTTCACAGTGCCGGCGTGTTAGTCGGATGTAATGGTAATGTTGGTGACAGAGGATGGCCGAATGCCCTCCCTGTCGTCAGCTTTTCCGCGTTGGGACGGGATTTGTGTACCCCATTTGCCGCAGTCTAGTGTTATCCCATGCGAAACTGTGAATACGTTTTCGAAATGTGTGCGACTCGTGCAACTGAAACGGAACGTTAGTACCAGCCCGGTATTAACATTTAGGATGTGTTAAACCGCTTAACAATCACATTCAGGTTGGTAGGCACATCGTTCCTCGTCGTTGATTACTGAGCGGATTCGATTCGGAGCCGGTGCGCCTCCCCGAAGCTCGGAAGTGGCGTGTTAAAGCACGCGGCGGCTATCCAGTTGGTCAATAGAGAAACCAAAGAGAAACAAGGAATGGAACTGCCACTTCTTCACTGAAAGTATGTGTAGGACGCTTGTCCCCTGTACTAATAAGGGCATCGCGCCTAATTGGAATCACCGATTTCGTCCAAATTTATCGTATATGCGGTGCTTGATCAGAAATGGTGGTGACAGAAGTATCAGCTCCAGAGGGCCAAGCGTTTACAAAAAATAGCATTTTTGGAGTGCGTCGGGCAAGGCATGAGCCGTTTATGTGGATGAAGTTTCCAGGCAGCGGTTGGAGCAGCGGAAAGAGTACAGAACGGTAGACCGAGTTTCGTGGCGCCGAGTGTCACGTGCAATATTTTTTAGTTTTAATTTTTACAATACTTACACTACAAATATACTGAGCTGACAAAAGTCATGAGACAGTGATATGCCCTTATCAGATGACGGTAGTATCGCATACACAAGACGCACAAGGGCAGTGCATGGGCAGAGCTGTCGTTTGTATTCAGATGATTCATGAGGTTGCCGACGTGGTTACGGCCGCACGACGGGAATAAACAGACTTTTAACACGGAAGGCAATTGGAGCTAGACGTATGGGACATTCTATTTCGTAAATCGTTTGGGAAGTCAATATTCTGAAATACACAGTGTCAAGAGTGCGCCGAGAATACCAAATTTCACGCATTACCTCTCACCACGGACAATGCAGTGGCGACGGTCTTCACTTAACGACCGAGAGCAGTGCCGTTTGTGTAGATTTGTCGGTGCTAACAGACAAACAACACTGCATGAAATAACCGCAGAAATCAACGTCGGACGTACGACGAACGTAACAGTTAGGACACTGCAGCGAAATTTGGAGTTAACTGGCTATGGCAACGAACGACAGACGCAAGTGCCTTTGGTAACAGCACGACATCGCCTGCAACGGCTCTCCTCGGCTCGTGGCCATTTCAGCTGACCGTAGACGACTGGAAAACCGTCGCCTGGTCAGATTAGTCCCGATTTCAGCTTTGTAGTAGGTGATGGTAGGGTTCGAGTGTGGCGCAGACCCCCACGAATTCAGCGAGTAAAGTTGTCAACGAAGCGCTATGTAACCTAGTAGTGGCTCCATAATGATTGGGCTGCGTTTACGTGGAATGGACTGGGCCCTCTTGTCCGTCTGAACCGATCGTTCACTGGAAACGGTTAAAATGGTTAAGTTTGGCTACATGGAGACCATTTGCAGCCACTCATGTTCATGTTCCATCCAAATCGCCCAACATGAATACCATAGAACACTTATTGGGCATAATCAGGAGGTCAGTTCATCCTGCACCGATAAATCTTCCGTAATTATGAGCGGCTATAGAGGCAGCATGGCTGAATATTTCTGCAGAGGATTTCCCGCTACTTGTTGAGTCATTCCACATCGAGTACCTGCGCTACCCCGGGAGGAAGGAGTCCAATATGAGATTAAATCCCGCGACTTTTGTCACCTCAGTGTAAAGCGAAGTAGTGATCAATGTATCTATTAATATTTTTCATAAAAGGTATGAAAAGGAAAGACAAAGGAATGTTAATGATAGAAAATAAATTACCAAGAAAGGATTGTAGATACAGTGTTCTCTGGAAGTAACTTTTCAAGCGTACAGCTCTTCGTAATTAGTTAGTATCCTTTTGACCTTCAAGTATTGTTATATGTAGTTACCTGTCAAGCAGTTCGTTGAGAGAGAACCTTTTATTAATGTAAACCAAGTTTGTTTGTCTATATAAACATTAAAACAACCATATAATTGTAAAAATACGGCGTTTTAAATGTGCCGAAAAAGTTACTGTTTCCTCTTGTTTTTACAATAAATAAAATCCCAGGAAATGTAACATAATAAAAGGATCTATTTTTATATACGAAGCTCTCTTGTATGCCTTACAATCCTTTCCTGTAAATTTATTTGCAAAGTCGTCGCGGTTGCTGTAAGTACCATACTATATTGGAAATTTATCTGTAATCCAAATTCTTCTGTGGCTTTATTTTTCCTTCCTTTTATGAAATTATTCAAAAGAGTAAGATCTTGACCATTATTCTGGTTAATCTGCAGTGTAAGTAACGTACAAATGTACCAGTTAAAAAAGTTTCAGCATAGTCGTTCGATACCAAGACCTTTGGAGTACAGTTCCGTACTCCTGCTGCGGCAGCCGCTGCCTGGAAACTATGCTGACATCCATGGCTCATGTGTCGCAGGATTCGCGGCAAAAACGCTGTTTTTTTTTTTCTTTCTAAACGCTCGGCCATCTGGAGCGCCCACTTCCGTCACTTCCATTCCTGGCCAAGTCCTGCGTGTATCATAAATTTGGAGGAAATCGATGATGTAGAGTAGCCACGGACACTTCGACCCCATGTAAGTAGCAAAGGAATGAAATAAATTTTTTTTCGCCTTGTTCTTAATAACTAAATGGTTTTCAATGGCGTGGTTCCTTTGCGCCATAATAAGGACTAAGTAATATATATATATATATATCAATCTACATAATCGTCGTCTGTGGGCTACAGACACAGCACGTGGTCAGAGTAACATTCATTCCTCAGCGCCATCCACGATGGTAACAGAGCGGCACGTCAAGGAACAAAATAAATTTAACAAAAATTTTCCTCTATGGATGGCGCTGTAACCGTCTTAACGTAAATGGGGTCGACTACAAATGACAAATGAGTCGTAATACGACGGCTACGGTATCAGTTGCGCGTTATACCATCCATACTCTTCGATGTGTGTGATTGCACAAGTTCGGCAGTCAACAGTTGTGGCACTGATACTTAAGTAAGCCCATCCACCACGGCAAGGTCATACCACAGAGGATGGGAAAAATCAATTTTACATTGTCCTGAGACCAAAAACCGCTTAAAAAGCCAAATGACATTGGATTCTAATTGTCGTGAGACTGCCGCAAGACATGTTTAATATGCTACCCACCGTTTCCTGCCACAATCGAGAAACGGCATGTTCCACAACAGATCGGAGTGTCTCGGAGTCACGTTCTGATTGCATTGCGCAATGTGTGCCTTCAATTCAGCACGTCGAACGTTCGCGCAACTCCTTGCGCACTACATGTCTGCAAACCACCGCTCGCCCCGTCCCACAATGCTGTGGCCACATGTTCGACAGACGTCGGATCAACTGCTTTCCTCCCTCTGCCACACTGCACTCTAAAAGGACCTGCCTTTTTGGAATTTTGTGATTATTTTCTCGAGACCCTCAGCAGACAATTCGTTTTTTCATACTTTTGGGTGTTTGGAACTTCTGCACGGTTTGTAAAAGAGCTTTACCAGCAGCTCGCAATCCTTCATGGAGGCAGCGCCGAGCGGGGTAGCCGCGCGGTCTTAAGCGTCTTACATGGTCCGCGCGGTTCCTCCCATCGAAGGTTCGAGTCCTCCCTCGGGAATGGGTATGTTTGTGTTGTCCTTAGCGTAGGTTAGTTTAAGTTGGGTTAAATAGTGCGCAACCTTAGGGACCGATGACCTCAGCAGTTTGGTCCCGTAAGACCTTACCACAAATTTCCAATTTCCATGGAGGCAGCCATTTTAGGCGTCTCAGACACAAACTGAGGAACGACCGTGTGCTGCGCCTCTGTTGGTGTGCATAGTCTGACGCCTACAGTGCTATCTATTGCTCAAATTCTTTAATTTTTTTCTTTATTCCATGCCGTTTCCTCCTACGTCAATAATATGCTGTCCAAATTTGAGGTCGTTCTGGGCAATCGTTCTTTCTGCGGCATTTTGAAAGTGAAACTTTTGTTATGGACACTATATACACTGATCAGCCAGAACATTATGATCACCAGTCTATTAGGCGGTACGTCCACCTTCGGCACGGATAGCAGCGGCGAGGCGTCGTGGCACGGAAGCAAAGAGGCCTGGGTAGGTCAGTGGAGGGAGTTGGCGCCACATCTGCGCACACACGTCAACTAATTCCTGTACATTCCGGAGAGGGGGGGCGATGAGTTCTGACGCCACGTCCAGTCACATCCCGGATGTGTTCAATCGGGTTCAGATCTGGCGAGCACATCAACTCGAACTTGGCAGTGTTTTCCTCGAACCACTCCTTCACCCTCCTGGCTTTGTGACATGGCGCATTACGTTGTTGAAAAATGCCACTGTCGTTGGGAAACATGATCGTTATGAAGGGCTATACGTGGTCTCCACTGTCGATTGTCCTTGGCCGTCACGGTCTATTGCACAGGCGCCACTGGACCCGTGGATGACCATGTTCATGTTCCCAACAGCATAATGGAGCCGCCGCCAGCTTGTCTCCGTCCCGCAGTACAGGTGTCAAACAGCTGTTCTCCTGTAATACTACAGATTCGCGCCCTTCCATCGGCACGTGGTCACGTTCTCATTTCAGTCGTAGTTGCCGATGTCGTGGTGTTAACATTTGGACACGCACGGGTCATCGGCTGCAATGGCCCATCGTTAGGAGAGTTCGGTGCACTGTGTGTTCTGCCCAATATTAAAATCTGATGTTCCGCGACAATTTGCCGCTCGTCCTGGTGTACCCGTCTGCGCAGCCTATAGCGTACGACATCTATAATGAGGGCTGGCCACTCAACCCCACGACATTAGGAAGTGGTTTCCCCTCGGTTTCGCCACGTGTTGAAGACACTCGCCACAACAGTCCTCCACTCCTCGAACACCCAACAAGTCAGTCAGCTTCCAAAATGCTCGTGCCGAACCTGCAGGCCATCACAGTCTGCCCTAGGTCAAACTCGGGTAGATCAAATGCGTTCCCCGTTTCACACACGGACAGCAGGCTCACTGATACTACGTGCCTGGTTTATATCGATAGTAGGTCGACGGTGATAATTTTACTAAAGGTTGCTTCGTCGGTAAAGAGGACTAATCACAGACATCCTATAATTTTGACGGTCTAATGCAAAAACCATCGACAAAGTGCTTCTCCTAGGGGAAAATCCGCTGCTAATTATCTTTGCATTCGTTGCAGGTGACAGGGATAGCAGTGGTTGTTATGCAGGATGCTTTGGCTTACACCATGTTGGTGGGCCACTTGCCTAGAGCTTGTACGAGGGTTCGTCCCAATATCCTGTAGAACCGGCTCCTCCAAATCTGGTGTACGCGCGATTCGCCGCCTCTCTACACGTTCGTGTATCTGAAAGAACCCGTGATCACACAATCGCCCAAGAATGACGTGAAATGTTGTGTGATGCGGTTGGTGTGTTGAGGGTACTTGTTCTGGTACAGCTGTGCTGCCTTTCGGCCGTTTCTATCTCCCCGGCCGTACACGAACACCATCTTGGCTTGTACCCGATATGAATAACTGACCATTCTGGTGCTTACAGTACGCTGCGTCAATCAAACAGGTTGCAACACACAAGGAACACACGGAACGTGGTCAGAGGAACTATCATTCGTCAGCACTATCTACCTGCCAACTATACATTTCCGGACACATTTTCATCAGATCTTTTTTCCTTCATTTCCAGCCAGGGATCCGTCCCCTCAGTTTGTCGATTGTAATATTATTTTAATCGTCTCATTTTCTACCTCTTTTATAGTTCCATTTAGAGTCCATCGTTTCGTAAAGCTCTCATTCGTGCTATTTCTTCCAAACTATATCTTATTTCTTACTCTATAACCATGGATGCCCTTCAGTACCCCGTTACTCTATTATTTCTCCAGTCATTTTCTGTAGGCTTTCAACATAATTTGTCCACGAGGGTTTTCCCCAGTATGGTTCTGAAATTTCGATGCAACGGTGTCAAGGTAATTATAGTGCTGGGTAAGGAGTCAAAGTGCCGCAGCCGTTTTGCGAAACCGGCCGGGAGTCACTAACGCATGTATATATGTATGTGAGTACTTATGTACCATGAATCAGGCGTCGGATGACGGAAGGTGAAAGCACGCGTCTTTCGCCACGGAGGGCCCCAGGATTGCGATGTTAATTTTATCGCCGCATTAAGGGTAATGGGGGCGCGTTCGTTAACACCGGGCGCGGCGTTGTGCCAGCCAGCAGGTAGCAGACGAGACACCTGCATGGCTTGGAGACTACCAGGAAGGCGCCGGGCGGCGATGTGTGGTCGCTGTTGCAAGGCGGGCGAAAACCCGCCCCACTGACTCACCTACCGACACGTCAGGCCAATCATCTCAGGCAGGCCGACACGTCACCACTCGTTTCCTGTGTGACAACCTGCAACACCCCAGCATCCCGATCTTTTCAACCACAATGAGCGTGTGGTCGAGAGCCAATACCCCAACGCTTGAGGTTTTGAAGAGTTGAAATCCCATGTGTGAAATAGAAAAGCTAGTTTTGCTCGCATTTGAATGTTTATGATGTCATATACGTCGCAAAATGATATCATTTTCCAAATACATTCCGTGATATATGTGAATACTGCCTGAAAAATGCGTTGACAGTGTAGTTAGTAGTAAAGAAGTAATAAATTAAATCATCATATCCCATGCTGAAGTTTACTGCACGAACTGTGAGAATGTAGTACATGATTAAAAAACAACGAATCACGAAGGAATTATCCGAACGGGAGCAAAACCGATAGACGTGACGTAACTGTACAAACAATCCGATTACAATTTCAGGAAAATTGTATGGCACATTCAGGAGAAAGAGCTTCACAAACTAAAAAAGTCAATAACGCGTTGGTGCATTTCTGTCCCTTATGCAAGCGAGTATTCGGCTTGACACTGATTGATAGAGTTGTTGGATGTTTTCTGGAGGTATGTCTGTCCAACTAGCGCGTCATATCGTCAAAATTCCGAGCTGGTTGCCGGGCTTACCCATTATGCTCAAAACGTTCTCAAGTGGGGAAATATCTGGCGACCTTGTTGGCCAAGGTAGTGTTTGACAAGCACGAAAACAAGCGGTCGAGATTGTCACCGTGTGCAGAAATTATCTTGCTGAAATGTAAGCCCAGAATGGCTTGCCATAAAAGGCAACAAAACGGGGAGTAAAATATCGTTGACGTACCGTTGTGGTGTAAGGGTGCTGCAGATGACAACTGGTTCTGCTATGAAAGGAAACGGCACCGCAGACTATCACTCCTGGTAGTTGGGCCGTATGGATTGGAGCTCAGTTCCAAGTTGGACTCATCACTGAAGACAATTCTATTCCTTGACTGGAGCAGAATCGTCTTCAGATTCTAGGCCTAAGACGTGTCCGGAGACACCCTGAAAAGTTTCAATCTGACTGTCGGCCGCCATACGGCCTGACAGCCGGGAGTGATGGCTTGGGGCACCACTTCTTTTCATAGGCACAGCAGTACGTCGACGCTATTCTACAGTCCGTTATGTTGCTCTTCATCGTAAGCCATCCTGGGTTTATGTTTCAGCAAGACGATAACCGCCCTCACGCGGCCAGAGTTTCTACTGCTTGTCATCATGCTGGCCAAAACCTACCTTGGTCAGCAAGGTCGCCGTGTCTGTCTCCAGCTGAGAACATTTGGGGCATTACGGACAGGGCCCTCCAAAAAGCTCTGGATTTTGACGAGCCAATGCACCATCTGCACAGGATTTGCACAATATCCTTCAGGAGGATGTCCAACTCCTCTGTCAATCAATACCTAACCAAATAACTCCTTGTATGAGGGCCAGAGATGGTCCAAAGCATTATTTACTTGCTCAGTTTGTGAAGCCCTTTCCCCCGAATAAATCATCCGATTTTTCTCAAATTGTAATCATTTGTTAGTTTTTGCATACACATGACAACTACCGATTTTGGTCTCATTCAGATAATTCCTTCGTGGTATGTCTTTCTTGTGTCAGAGTGTTTTATTTTGTGGGGGCTAGCCAGAATAAGTTTTGAAAATGGTTCAGAGTATGTGTAAAGTTTTTGGAGGTCGCTAAGTGCTCTCATACTCAATACTGGATAAATATCGTCCGAGTGATATGCTGCCTCAAGATATATGCACAGTTTCCAATTTTAGTACTTGACGTATTGTGTTAAACCTTTTAGCTAACAGAATACCTCTTAATGAGTACATGATGGTAGCATCTAATTTTTAAATTTGGTGCATAAGCACATGAAATACTGAAAATAAAGTTTTTGTGGCTCCCGGAAGTCGTTAGATAGGCAACCTGGAATTGGGACCGGGTTACTGCGTGAACGTTCAGCCACTTGGTGAAATAGATAAAGCAGGCAGTTGCGACACTGCTGGAACTTGATGACGAAATAGCTATCGAAAGTTTCTCGATATACTTCTAAACTTGTGTTTGTAAGTCTCACGTTGGTGTCTCAAAAATTGGTAAAACTTATTTTGATAACAAAATGTGTAAATTTCGTTGCGGGGCAACAGAACTACGTGAAAATTTAATTTTGAACGGCAATATGTGGAGCCCACGCTACACGATGCGGAATTCAGATCAGCCGGTACATCAAACAACTCGTCAGCGAGAAAGTAGTCCGTTTTCAATTATATGTACATATACCATCTGACTACAAAACAGAAAGATTCGTTTCTATATGTTGGCCATGAATATAGCTAACCTTTATCTCGGTCTTGTAAACATCCATTGAACCAGAACAACAGTTGCATAGCACATGCTGGATGCTGGGAAAGTTTCGCTGTCACGTGTAAATGCATGCATATTGTATAAAAGTGTGTGAGGTGATGTGCCAACTGGCCATCACAATGGAAGCTGACAGATGGACACTAAAAGCCGCCCATACTGTCGCAAGTCAGTACCCAGCATTATCCTAGGAAAAAATGTGTAACTTGCGGAAAACCACTTTAACTTGAACCTGAAAAGGTTCGAAAACCGGTTCATGAAATAATAAATAATATTCAAAAAAGTTGCTGGTTGCAATTTTATGTGTTTGCTTTCGATTAACAGTCACGGGTTCTAAAATGTCCGCAACGGATAGAATAAAGACTCCATGCTTAATATGCTTCATTAAGCCACGACAAGAAGACACCTTTTTCATTAAGTTCTCACACCTAGACAAATTAGCAAAATTTTTTTGATAACTTTTCTGTGTTCTTCCAAAATTGTTTCAACTGTAAGAACAAACTATATCTTACATTATAAAATTTGTACAGTAAACTGCAACGATACGCAATTTTCTAACAATACGAAGCTGTACAGTTACAAAAATAAAAAAGCACTGGATTACCTTAAAAATTGGCATTTCATATTTTTCTGTTAATATAATCTCATTTTCTTTCCTCAAAACATATTAGTACAAAATCCTTCTTAAGTAATATCGGTAAACATGTTAGGATCTAGAGGAAAAATTCCACACTCTCTAAACCCATTGACTGCTGTCATTCGAACGGCTGCACGAAGAAACGCTTCACTCAAGAGTGCACTAGTCTGAAACCTGTAATAGTTCATCCTCGATTGTTGCGAAGAAATTATTTACAAGCTTGTGTGTAGAATATTTTAAAAGGAGACATGAATGCGACATCCAAACGTTGGAGCTTGTGGCTACATTGTGGGGGCAAGCAAGCATACAAGAGTTGTATGATTTTGTTTGGCCATATCAATAAAACCGATGTTTTTAGCATGGTAGAGTGACCATAAGAGATTAGTAGAACTAGATATTGAGCAGTTGGTCTTAAAAATGTTCAAACCAATCCAAAAAACTTTAACCCTGCATCCACCTACTACGGCGGCATGCAAATTCGGTTCCTGTCGGAGCCCCATTTTTAAGTTCAATCTTCACTCTTGTCCTAGGGAAGACTACAAAAGGGGAAATGAAATTTCCTCCTGCTGACATGTACACCACAAAAGCCGACAGTAAACCCCTATCAGCTGAAATAGCAGCTCCGCCCTGTCGTCTTCCTTTGAGTGCAAACACTTTGCTGTTCTTGGACTGAATTGTCAGAAGACCGGTTTCACCTACACTATAAATACGATGAACAGGATAAAATAGTTCATCTTGCACTGTTTTAAGGATATCAAAACGCTTCTGCTCTATCCACAGTGGTTGATTCTAGCTTCCTAAGACTAATATTAGGATGCCGTTCTCTAGAGCACGCCATCTAGTCTTTGCCTGCTGTCTCAAACTCTTTGTTGAAACGATGTGGTATTTTGTTACCCTCTGCCAACTGGATTGCTAATCGCCGCAGGTCACTCACTGTAAGTCCACAAAATCGCTTCTCCAATTCAAAAATGCAATTAAGGATTTCTTGCTCTTGTTCTTCACTGAAAAAGCTGCCCATAATCTTTTTGTTGCCAACTGCATCTCCCTTTTTCGCTACAACTCTTCGCTTTAGCGTCTTACATGGAAGACAGATTTCTTTTTTGTTTTGCTGCTGCTGAAAAAGGCATGTTATCATTCTTTACTGCTTCAACTGCCTTTTGCGTCGCAAAAAGCTCCCATATTTGTTGCTCTGTTTGCCGGATTTGTTTTCTTGGCGTCTTGAAGCAATTACAGAAGAGCACAATAACGCGTGCTAGTTTAATGTATAAAACTCTTCGTAATGCTTTAATTTCAATTTTTATACTACGCATAAAATATGGAATTAGCTAATTCTCATTGGGATAAACAGATTGAAAATGATCTTTCGGGAATAGCGTCCATCCGTCGGGAAAATGGTTCAAATGGCTCTGAGCACTATGGGACTTAACTTCTAAGGTCATCAGTCCCCTAGAACTTAGAACTACTTAAACCTAACTAACCTAAGGACATCACACACATCCATGCCCGAGGCAGGATTCGAACCTGTGATCGTAGCGGTCTCGCGGTTCCAGACGGTAGCGCCTTTAACCTCTTGGCCACCCCGGCCGGCATCCGTCGGGAAAAGCGGCCACCTTGGCTACTTTTCCCGACCTGTTGCTTTGTCAGCGTTCCCGATCGGACAGCCATATTTGTATCAATGGTTTACAAGCGAAACAATACAGCCGAAGAAAACTACAGTGACTTATATATGTAAGCTAAAAGTTGAACCATGATATTACAAAAACCTATTCCTCTACATAAAAGTGAAGCAATTAAAGTAATATGAGTGACATACGTTACATCAAACGATGGAAGAAACTGTCACTGACAACACTAATGGTGTCGGTTTCACCTAGTCTGGCCACTTCCTCGGTAGGAAGTAGCGGTGTTGAAGACATGCACAAATTTCCCAACCTGGCCACTTTACCCTCCTTTCCCTAACCGCTATGACCAAAGAGGTTGAGTAAATTTATTAAATTCGCAACTTCCTTCATATACAGAGTGCGTTCCATAGGTAATGCGACCAATTTTTTTCGGACACAACGGTACACCACGGTGTGTTATAACCGGCTGGGCTAAGTGGAGGGGACTGTTAGCTTCAAAACGCTCTTTGTCTCATTCGGCTGCGAGCTGCCGGAGAGTCAAGACGTGCGTTTCTGTCAACCCCGTTTTCAGTTTATGTAACACGGCACAATGGATCATTCTGTAGAGCAACGGTACGCTATCAAATTTTGCGTTAAACTTGGGAAGTCCGCCACCGAAACGTTTCCATTACTTCAGCATGCCTTTGGGAATGATTGCTTGTCCAGATCACAAGTTTTCCGATGGCACAAGTCGTTCACGGAGGGCGAGAGGAGATCACCGACGAACCTCGCAGTGGACGGCCATCAACTGCACGAGTCGACAAAAATGTGACGCCTGTGCGCGCGGTTGCTTGAACTCGGACAGACGGCCGAGCCTTCAATTGATAGCACAAACTCTAAACATGTTAAAAACAACCGTTTTCCGCATTGTGACCGAAGATTTGAACATGAGAAAGGTGTCTGCCAAACTCGTCCCAAAAGTGTTGACTGACGAACACAAGCACGTGCGAGTGCTTCGGTGCCGAGAAATGTTGGAAATGTATGAAAATGATCCTCATTTTTTTAGACTCAGTTATCAGTGGTGATGTGTCGTGGATTTTTTAGTACGACCCTGAGACAAAAGGGCAGAGTTCAGAGTGGCACACCCCATCGTCGGCCCGTCCCAAGAATTCATGCATGAGCAGCAAGTCCAGGATCCAAACCATGCCCATTGTCTTCTTTGACGTCAGAGGCATTGTCCACCACGAATTCGTACCTACCGGGACTACAGTGAATTCAGTTTTCTACTTGGAAGTGCTCAAAAGACTGAAAAGGAGGGCCTCGCACTGCCGAAGCGACATCAACGACACGTGGAAAGTTCACCACGACAACGCCCCGAGTCACAGCGCCTTCATTGTCAACGACTTCCTCGCCAGGACCCGCAGGTTCGAATCCTGCCTCGGGCATGGATGTTTGTGATGTCCTTAGGTTAGTTAGATTTAACTAGTTCTAAGTTCTAGGGGACTAATGACCTCAGAAGTTGAGTCCCATAGTGCTCAGAGCCTGGCCAGGACCAAGACCACATTGCTTCCCCAGCCTCCCTACAGTCCTGACCTGGCTCCCGCTGACTTTTTTTTTTTTTCCTCGGTTAAAAGGAGTCATGAAAGGAAAACCTTGGGACACGATTGAAAGCATCCAGGCGCATGTTACATCAGCTCTATAGGACATTCCGGTAAAGGCATTCCAGGATGCCTTCCAGGCATGGGAAACACCACCTCCAGAAGTGTATCGACACAAGAGGGTGCTATTTTGAAAAATTTTCATTATTTGTACGAATATATTCAATAACTGATTTTTATGAATTTGGTTGCATTACTTATGGAACGCACTTTGTATGTGGCCAAAACTACCTATTCGATTTCGAGTAAAATACGAGGTTATTTTGATAAATATAGCAGTTGTGGTTGGTTGCATTTCAAGCTGCGTGTTGCAACAAAGTTTTGATAGCCGAATTTTTATATGAGAAGCTTAGAAGGGAATGATTTCTTATCTTGACATCTCGCTTCTCGAGCGGCCATCCCAATCAATTATATGAGGACGTGCCGAAAAGTGATACCTCCGAATATTTTATTCTGTTCTCTATATTGGTTGAAGTATTACGTGTTATGCATATTACTCGGTTGATTCTCCTGCTTCGCTCACGGAGGCTGGAACATTTTGCCGCCAGAGGGCTTCAAATTGTGGTGTATAACATGGCACTGTACAACGTAACTATGTCGGTGCAAGAGAAACAGCCTGCTGTAATCGAGTTTCTAACCGCAAAAAGCGTGCCTCGAAGCATGGAGCACCGTCTACTTCAGCGAGACAACTCCAGACCACACAGTAGCGCTGCGGCATCTGCAAACTGGGTTCACAGTCATCGATAGTCCACCGTACAGCCCAGACTTGATCCCATCAGATTTTCATCTGTTATAAAACTTAAAGAACACTCTTAAGGACTTCGCGTCGACAGCAGTGACGCGGTGCAAGCAGAGGTGAGGTTGTGGCTCCGTCAACGAAGTCAAACATTCTACAGCGACGTTATCAACAAACTGGCCTCTCGTTGAGAGAAATTCGTTCGACGCCACAGTAACTATGTTGACGAATAAATATATAGACATGAAGAATTAAGATGTAGAATGTTGGTAGTATTTGTTTGATTTAAAAACCTTTAAGGGTTTTCAGATAAAAATTTCGTAGGCGTTACTTTTCAGCACGCCTTCTTACTCCAGTGCAGGTCTTCCCTGACCCCTGACACTTTAAGGGAGGATGCATGTAATATTCGTGAAAAATGCTGAAAAATTTTTTTTGCGCGCAGATAGTTCTGTAGAATGTTAGAAATATTGTGTCCAATTTTCAGAATTTAATTCGTGCTACAGATGACGTAAAAACAATCGTTTCAAACAATGCGCACTGCTATGCCCCTTTTCTATACGACTCTGTCCTTGCTTGGGTGCCAGCCGCGGTGTCCGAGCTGTTCTAGGCACTACAATCCGGAACCGCGCGACAGGTTCGAATCCTGCTTCGGGCATGGATGTGTGTGATGTCCTTAGCTTAGTTAGGTTTAAGTAGTTGTAAGTTCTAGGCGGCTGGTGACCTCAGACGTTAAGTCCCAAAGTGCTCAGAACCATTTGAACGATTTCTTCCCTTGCTTGGGGTATTTTATTATTTCCTGCCGTCAGAGAAGACATCTAGAGGATGGAAGGCTATGGGCCAATTTTCGATGCGATTAACTACGATTTATTAAAGAAATGTACAAGTTGTGGACACAAAACCCGAACGAAAACGTTAATCATTTCATTTAGAGGAGTCGTCCAAAGAAAACACTTTGATCATCGACATTGGCTCATCGACGTTTGACCGCAGCTCGGGGTCTTGCGGTAGCGTTCTCGCTTCCCGCGCACGGGGTCCCGGACTCGATTCCCGGCGGGGGTCAGGGATTTTTCCTGCCTCGAGATGACTGGGTGTTGTTGTGTCGTCTTCATCATCATCCTTCATCCCCTTTACGGTCGGAGGAAGGCAACAGCAAACCACCTCCGCTAGGACCTTGCCTGGTACGGCGGTGCGGGTCTCACGCATCGTCCCCTATGCTCCTCTGAGTATGGGACGTCATCGTCATAATCATCATCATCATCTACTACTGTTACAATTTCTTCATATGGTGCTTTTCTGGTGTTATATGTGGAGACTGTTTGCAAAATGTGTTGCGAATAAAGTTAGTAATGAAGAAGTAATAATTTAAAATGTCATGCTTCATTCTGAAGTTCTACTGCATGAACAGCGAAAATGTAGTAACGATAAACTTCTTTTCTTTTATTATTTTGTGAGGTGTGTCAGCAAGAAAGCTTTCGAAATGGCTTTAATTAGGTGTAAAATTTGTTGGAAAATCGATAAGTGCTCTCCTCCTCGAATACCGAATGAATGTAATGTAGGTAATCTGCGTGCCGTGAGTTATACTGCCTTAAACCTGTCATAAAGGCGAAGGATTCACACAGTCCATATTATTGTCTTGTAATAGGTGTCCGGATACTTTTGATCAGGCAGTTTGTGATAGACTATGGTACTACGGAACATGCGGACTTGCGGGAATCGTTTCGGATCAGTGACATCAGACGAGGTTTGCAGCAGGTGACGTGTTGTAGTAGCCGCGTCGCTTTACGAGCGGAAGAGCTTTCCAGGCAGTTGTCAACCCCGCGGCCTCGGAGACGGAAAGCGCTATCGACAGACAAGCACAATTTGAGCAGCAGAGTCATAAAATCAGGGCATATGCGCAGCAGGCCTTGAGCTCCAGCGAACGATCGGTCGCGATATCAGCTAGGACATACATATTCATTACACGGGCCACGCAGCAATTAATAAACATTCTACGGCCGGCGGACGTTGACAAATTCGCATGTTGATTGTCAGATATTATCTCAAAATGGACACTCGTTAGAGCGACAGACAAAGCAAGGCCGAAATGCGGCAGACCTCTCGCGGCTGTGGCACCGAAACCTATAAATCTTTCCGGCGAGATCAGTCCTGTTACCAGCGCCGCGCATAAATTACCCGAAATGAAAGCACGGGAAATCGTTTTCGTGTGTTAATGTCACACAAATTACGTAATTTACTAATAAGCAGCCCAACACTCTTGCTTAAGAGAATAATTACGGTCAAAAAAGGGAAACTTATTTGATGGAAAAAAGCTTAATAAAACTGAAAGCATTCATTGTTTCATGCACTGCATTGACCTCGACGTTTATTGTTGCTTAACGCTACAATGAATTACAGAACACCGTTAAAGCGACGATTTCCGTTCCATATTTCGACGCTTAGTCCACCTAAAATTTCTTACTTCGTTAGTACATCGTATCCTTTAACTGTATCAATTCAAACATAAATATTTCCCCAGACTGTTAGATAGAAATGTTAAATACTTGGTCTAGTTCGAAGTTTGAGACTATTAAGACACTGCTCCTGTTGTAATTGCTCTACTTTTTCTCAAGCAGAAGAAGAGAAAGATCGATGCAAGATTGGGATAACGAGCGTCCAGAGTACACTCACGACAACTAATTAAGGAAATTGAGGTTGAACGAAATAAACGACTACGAGATTTTATTACGTCTTGATGGTCCATTTGATACATTATTACTTGCTTTCACGTTTTTGTCGAAACTTCCCTCGTAGCTGTGAGGTACCGCTCTCACTATGTGGTGAACAACAGTTCAAAGAACCATTCATAATTTCCAAATGAAATTTTCACTTGCAGCGGAGTGTACGCTGATATGAAACTTCCTGGTAGATTAAAGCCGTGTGCCGACCGAGACTCGAACTAGAGACTTGCCATTCACTAGCAAGTGCTCTACCATCTCTCTCTTTTTTAATGTATGACAATACTATTACAAAAATGTAAGTAGTATAATTTATTCATTCTTGATTAACTGAAATTGTTTTACTCTACACTGATGATTCTCATGATAAAAAGAGAGAAATTCAGCAAGTCTCTGAATACATATTATTATTATTATTATTATTATTTATTTTATGGCCTTCATTGGACCACTGTAGTCAAAAATACAAAGTTCTAAACAAGTTGTTACAAATGGATACAATTTGGTTCGAAAATAACTTAATATATTTAGGCAATATAATTATTACAGGCTATTCTTATATGAAAGGTGTTTTGCTCTTCTGTCTGCCCAATATTTCTTCATTCTTTCAGATATTTTCTTTCTTTCTTCATCTGAGACAACTCTTCCTGTACTTCTTTTATTGATTTTCATTTGTAGTCTGGTTTGCGGGTCTTGCAGTATTCTGGTTTTCTCTGTCTTGTTTTTTAGGTCATCTACTGTAATTTGAAGTTCTTTTATATTGTCCTTAATTTCTGTGATCCATTTAATGTCGCTCTTGCTATTCCACAATTTTTTTATTATTTTTTTACTAATCCTGTTTTCTGGAGTTCTCATCAGATGTCCAAAGAATAAGATGCGTCTCTTCCTGATTGTGCTCATGACTGGTTCTATTTTCTTATATACTGTTTCATTTGATGCTATTCTCCAATGTCCATTTCTTTTATACTGTTTATTTATACATGTCCTAATTATTCTTCTTTCTATTTTTAGTATTCTGTCAATTTCTGCTGTATTAGTTGTTTTGAAGATAGTTTCAGCTGCATACATTATTTCTGGTTGTGTAACTGTTTTATAGTGTTTTAATTTTGCATCTATAGATAGGCTTTTTTTGTTGTATGTAGTTTTGGTAATGTAATTTGCATAGTTCAGTTTTTTTATTCTATTTTGCCATGATGGCTTCTCATTTAGATTGTATGTTATTATTTCGCATAAATACTTAAATTTATCAACAATTTTGATTTCCTGTTCTCCTATTGTAATTTTGTTTGCAAGTAGTGGATCAGTTAGCATAATCTCCGTTTTTTCAAATGATATTCTAAGGCCTACTTTCTCTGCTATTTCTTGTAGTGATTTCACTTGTTGCCTGGCTTCTTGAACGGTGTTGGCTAGGAGAGCAAGATCATCAGCGAATCCCAAGCAGTTTAAGCTAATATCATCTTTTGCACTTCCAATTCTTATCGTCTTTGGATTGTCCTTGTACCATTCTCTCATTATGTATTCCAGTGCACAGTTGAAAAGTAATGGTGACAGGCAGTCACCTTGTCTTAAGCCTGTTTTTATGAGGAATGGTTCCGAAATTTCTCCTCTAAACTTCACTTTTGATTTGGTGTTGGTTAGAGTGAGTTGTATTATTTTAATTAATTTTGGATGGAGTCCTAGATTTCTTAAAATTTTTAATACTGAAGGTCTGTGGAGACAGTCATATGCCTTCTTAAAATCTACAAATGTTATTGCCAGAGGTTTGTTCCGTTTCTTGTAGTATGCCATAATCAATTTTAAACTAATTATCTGCTCTGCACAGCTTCTCCATGGTCTGAAACCTCCCTGATATTCCCCTAACTCCTGTTCTAATTGCTCCTTGATTCTTTCATATATGATCTTGGATAGAATTTTATATGTGCAATCTAGGAGAGAGATTCCTCTGTAGTTATCTGAGTTGCTCTTATCTCCCTTTTTGTGTAGTGGGTGTATGATAGCTGTGGTCCAATGTTCGGGAAATTGTTCTGTTACCCAAATTTTTGTTAGAGCCATGTGTAAGGAGGTCTTGACTGTGTCACTTGCATATTTCCACATTTCAACAAAAACCTGATCTTCTCCACATGCCTTATAATTTTTTTGTTCTTTAAGAATTTCTTCTACTTCTTGGAAAGTTGGAGGGTCTAGTTTGTTAGGTTTGGTTTTTATTGGGGTATTTATGTTGATTTGTAAGGGTTCTTTGGGTTCCTCGCAATTCAGAAGTTTGTAAAATGCTTTTGCCATGATTTCTGCATTTTCCTTGTTACTGTGTGTCATTCTTCCATCTTCATCTTTCAGTATTAGTGTAGGGGGCCTCATATTGTTGTAGTTGTTTCCCAAAGATTTTGTAGTAGTTCCTGGAGTTGGTTTTATGATAATTACCTTCTATAGACTTGATAATATCTTTATGAAATCCTCTCTTGATTCTTCTAATATTTTGAGTGAATTTTTTTCTTTCATTTTTTAGGTTGATGGCATTTTCTTCAGTTTTATGTGTTTGAAACTTTAACCATGATTGGTGTCTATCTTCATGGAGTTTGTCACATTCTGATGTCCACCATGCATGTTTCCTTCGTGGGTTCAAGGCAGCTAGATTCTCTGCTTCTTTTTTAAGATTAGGCACTAGTTGTTCTAGATCATCTGTCAATTTGATGGTTTGTGTTATTTGTTGGTACTTATTATTTTTAATTAGCTGATGTGGGTCAAACCTCCTTTTTATTTTATTAGTTTTTCCGGTCCTCTTCTTTAATGGTGTGAATTTGATTTTAATTTTAACCATATAATGGTCTGAGCCTGTGTCTACTCCTCTCAATACTTTAACATTGTGGATCTCCTTATGAAAACTTTTGTCCATACAGACATGGTCTAGCTGCCACTCGCCCTTCCTCCAGTCTGGATGTTTCCATGTTTTAAGTTTACTTGGCTTCCTCTTAAAGTATGTTGATTTAGATATAAGGTTGTGTTCTCTGCAGAGTTCTACAAGTCTTTGACCGTTTTTGTTTGTAAATTTATGTGGACTCCATTTTCCAATTATATCTTTATATTTCCTTTCTTTTCCCAACTGAGCATTGAAATCTCCCAATAAGATTTTTACATTCTTTTTATTTACTCTGTTCGCAGTTTGTTCTAGAAGGTCCCAAAATTTATCTACCTCTTCCTTTGTTTTTGTTAGACAATTTTTTTCATTTGTTGGGGCATGAGCATTTATTATTGTATAGGTTTTATTCATTGTTTTAAAGCTTAGAGTCGCAATTCTTGGTGATACTGCTTGGAAATCCGTTACTGAATCTATTATTTTTATGTTTACTAAAAACCCTGTTCCAAACTGGGGACATTGTTTCATTGCCCTCGGTCCTGGTTTCCCATTATAAATTCTGTATCCTTGTGATTCGAACGGGTCCTCTGTGGTGTTTCTCATTTCTTGGATCCCTGTTATTAAAATTTTTTGTTTATTTAGTTCATCTGTGAGCTCCTTGAGTTTTCCGGTCTGAAGTAGTGAGTTTATGTTGTGTGTTGCTATATAATTTATTTGCTCATGTTTAATCTTCTTTTTGTGTTTTAATGTGCATTTGGATGGTTGCAAACGCTCCGATTCGTTGCTATCTTCTAGTTGACTACCTACCGAATCCGATGTAGCCTTTTCCCGCCTTTTTGAGCAGGACGGTGGAAATTTTTTCCTAAAAGACCTTTCCATTTTTTACTGTCGAAGGTTGTCAACCTTAGTGTGAGCAAGCTCCGATTAACAACTCCGGTTGTTAACCGCAGAGGGTGTGTTTGGTCCGCGAGAGCTATTTTATTTCACTCAAGTCCGCCAGTAAACCGGTGAGGACTTCCCTATCCGCCACCTGGGACGCGCCACGTAGGAGTATCACCTCTCCTCCTACTATGACAGCATAGTAGGTTCGTGGGAATACATATTACAAAAATATGTTATCAAAATAATGGAAGCTGACATGATAGTGATTAAATATGTCAGCAGGAAGGTATCACAGTCATTTTGTCAACAGTCCCTGAGAACACTATCTGAGCAACCCAGGCACGACTGCCGATCCCTACTATCAG
Source organism: Schistocerca cancellata (assembly GCF_023864275.1). Lineage (NCBI taxonomy): Eukaryota > Metazoa > Arthropoda > Insecta > Orthoptera > Acrididae > Schistocerca > Schistocerca cancellata. The sequence continues at coordinate 380,176,313 of NC_064634.1, read as the reverse complement.
CGTTTAAGATGTAAAGATGAGTGCTGAGTCGCGCTGGGGGTAGCTCAGATGGTGGAGCACTGCCCGGCCAAAGGCAAAGGTACCGACTTCGAATCTCGGTCAGGCACAAAGTTTTAATCTGCCAAGGAATTTCATTCATAATTGACAGTTTCTTATTCATCTGCACTGTCATCTCGTAATGTCGACAACCATAAGTACATTTCGATGTACTCTGATATGAATGACCTTTATTCGCGTTTTGAACTAATGTAAACAACGAACATAAAAAAGCCGAGACACAGTACGTCAACGAAACACGTGAGAGGCTGCCCGCAGGTGGCGCAGTATTTCTGATGTTGCGCAATATATTTCAAAGGTTTTGGATTTCGTCAATGTTATTGACAACTACTCAGTCTAATATTATTTGCACCACAGGAAATACTGAACTATAATATTGACTATATGAAGATGGTATCTGTTTTTCGGACATATAAAGATGGTATCTGTTGTTCCATAAAAACACGGGAGAACTGCCGGATATCAGTAACTTCCTGCCACGATATTTTGGCGCAGAGTCTTCTGGCCATCTTCAGGTGAATGCCACTGTAGTAGTACTGGCGAGTACGCGCTGAGCTCCGCTATTTAAAGCCTTCTGAGGTGACATTGCGCATGCGCTGCTCAGTGTGCGAGTTCATAACGGCTCCGTGCGCTGCGCCTCGCGCCCTCCACTGCGAAAGCCTGGCGTATCGGTGTCAGGTCGATTTCCATCTTTATGCAGATAACTACGTCGACTACGAAGTTTCTCTATAACAGGATTCCAAGCAGAGTTCAGCTGATAACCGCTATCTCGATTGATGAGAGTCTCGTTGTCAGACAATCTTATTTCCACAGATTCATTGATAATCGAGCTCCAAAAGTTTGATGTATGGGCCAAAATTTTTGTGTCGTTGTAATTCATGGAATGGTCTGTGGAAATACAATGTTCGGCGATTGCGGACTTGGTGGGTTGGAGAAGGCGAGTATGCCGTTGGTGTTCCACAATGCGTTCCTGCACAGTTCGTGTTGTTTGCCCTATATATGATTTGCCGCATTCACACGGAATTTTGTAAACACCTGGTTTACGCAGGCCCAGGTCGTCTTTAACGGATCCCACCAGTGATGAAATTTTGGAAGGAGGGCGAAAGATGACTCTCACTTGATACTTTCTCAATATTCTGCCTATCTGTGAAGAAATATTCCCAATAAATGGTAGATAAACAGTCGACCTGAAGGCCTCTTCCTCTTCCTTGTTCCGTCGTTTGTAGGTCTTCATCACTCTGTTCACTTGCCTAGGTGAAAAGCCATTCTTCAAAAATACTTTTTGCAGGTGTTCCAGTTCCGCTTGAAGACTGTCGGCGTCAGAGATAGTATGGGCACGGTGGACCAAGGTTTTGAGAACGCCCATTGTTTGTGCTGGATGGTGGCAACTAGTAGCTTGTAGATACAGGTCTGTATGAGTAGGCTTTCTGTACACCGAGTGACCAAGTGTGCCATCACTCTTCCGTCGCACCAAGACGTCTAAAAATGGCAGACAACCATCTCTCTCTATCTCCATGGTAAATTTTATGTTTTCATGTACGGAGTTCATGTGACGTAAAAATTCTTGGAGGCGGTCCAGACCATGAGGCCACACTATAAAAGTGTCGTCAACGTACCGCCAAAATACTGTCGGTTTAAAAGTGGCAGAGTCGAGTGCTCTCTCCTCAAAATCCTCCATAAAAAGATTGGCCACCAGGGGAGACAAAGGACTGATATCCGGCAGTTCTCCCGTGTTTTTATGGAACAATCAGTACGCCGGGAAAGCTTTAAACATGGTATCTGTTCCTTCGGACATGTCCGAAAGAACAGATACCAACTTCATATAGATAATGCTTACCGGCCAATGATCTTTTTCAGTGCGGATGCACTCACATTGCCCGAACTCTTACGGGACTTGGTTGATTGACTGCCGCAACGAGGGTCTTACGGGGAGCGTACCAGAGACAAGTCCCTGCAGTCGCACTATACTCGGTGCCCTCGGTGGCTCAGACGGATAGAGCGTCTGCCATGTAAGCAGGAGAACCCGGGTTCGAGTCCCGGTAGAAGCACAAATTTTCAACTGTCCCCGTTGATATTTATCAACGCCTGTAAGCAGCTAATGGTCTCATTTCATACAATATTGACTGCCCAGGGGTCGCTAAACACATGCCTCAGGTACTAAAGCACGTCAGTAAAGAGCCGATATATATCTACATCTACATACATTCTTCGCAAGCTACCGTACGGTGCATGGCTGAAGATACCTTGTAGCACTAGTAGTCATTTCCTTCCCCGTTCCACTCGCAAACAGAGCGGGGAAAAATACCTTCGCAAAGAGCCCTTATTTCTCTTACCTTATTCGTGTCCCTTACGCGGAATGTACGTAGGCGGCAGTAGAATCGTTCTGCAGTCAGCTTCAAATGTCGGTTCCCTAAATTTTCTTGAACAGTATTTCACTACAAGGACGTCGTCTTCCCTCCAAGGATTCCCATTTTTCACGAAGCGTCTCTGTAAAACGCCCATATTCATCGAATGTACCACTCACAAATCTAGCAGCTCGCCTCTGAATTGCTTCGATGCCTTTCTTTAATCCGAACTGGTGGGGATCCCAAACTCTCTAGCAGTACTCAAAAACGGATCGCATTTGCTATAGCACTTTCCTAAAATTCTCCCAATAAACCGTAGTCGACCATTCGCCTTCCTTATTACGTTCCTTACCGAGCGACGTCACGCAATGGTTAGCACACTGGACTCGCATTCGGGAGGACGACGGTTCAAATCGGCGTCCAGTCATCCTAATGAAAATTTTCCGTGGTTTCTTAAATCGCTTCAGGCAAATGCCGGGATGGTTTCTACGAAGGGCACGGCCGACTTCTTATCCCATCCTTCATTAATTCGAAGGGACGAATTACCTCGCTGTTTGGTCTCCTCCGCCAAATCAACCGACCAACGTATTACATTCCTTAAGTGTTCGTTGTATTTCACATTTTTTGCAGCGTTACACCAAGATATTTAATCGACGTGACTGTGTCAAGCATCACACGTACTCTATTCGAACATTTTAGGATTGTTTTTCCCAGTCATCCGCATTAACTTACATTCTTCTACATTTAGGGCAGACTACCATTCGTCACACCAACTAGACATTTTGTCTAACTCATCTTGTATCCTCCTACAGCCACTCAACAACGACACCTTTCCGTACACCACGCAGATTGATACTCACCCGCTCCATCAGATCATTTATGTATATACAGAACCAGCTGGGGTAGCTGGCTTCGCTCAGGGAACTGATATGAGATTGTATTGTAGTTAGAACAAAAGGATATAAATTATAAGAAGTAAAAAGATTTTTCGAAAACATGTTTAACTATTTACAATATTTACTAAAGAAAAGGAGGTAAAATTTTTTATTGGAAACGTATTCTATCTACACTACTGGCCATTAAAATTGCTACACCAAGATGAAACGCAGATGATAAACAAGTATTCATTGGACAAATATATTATACTAGAACTGACATGTGATTACATTTTCCCGCAATTTGGGTGCATAGATCCTGATAAATCAGTACCCAGAACAACCAAATCTGGCCGTAATAACGGCCTTGATACGCCTGGGCATTGAGTCAAACAGAGCTTGGATGGCGTGTACAGGTGCAGCTGCCCATGCAGCTTCAACATGATACCACAGTTCATCAAGTGTAGTGACTGGCGTATTGTTACGAGCCAGTTACTCGGTCACCATTGACCAGACGTTTTCAGTTGGTGAGAGATCTGGAGAATATGCTGGCAAGGGCAGCAGTCAAACATTTTCTGTATCCAGAAAGGTCCGTGCAGGACCTGCAACATGCGGTCGAGCATTATCCTGCTAAAATGTAGGGTTTCGCAGGGATCAAATGAAGGGTAGAGGCACGGGTCGTAACACATCTGAAATGAGACGTCCACTGTTAAAAGTGCCGTCAATGCGAACAAGAGGTGACCGAGACGGGTAACCAATGGCACCCCATACCATCACGCCGGGTGATACGCCAGTATGGCAATGACGAATACACGCTTCCAATGTGCGTTCACCGCGATGTCGCCAAACATTGATGCGACAATCATGATGCTGTAAACAGAACCTGGATTCATCCGAAGGTATGACGTTATGCCATTCGTGCACCCAGGTTCGTCGTTGAGTACACCACCGCAGGCGCTCCTGTCTGTGATGCAGCGTCAAGGGTAACCGCAGCCATGCTGCTGCAAACGCCGTCGAACTGTTCGTGCAGATGGTTGTTGTCTTGCAAACGTCCCCATCTGTTGACTCAGGGATCGAGACGTGGCTGCACGATCCGTTACAGCCATGCGGGTAAGATGCCTGTCATCTCGACTGCTAGTGATACGAGGCCGTTGGGATCCAGCACGGCGTTCCGTATTACTCTTCTGGACCCGCCGATTCCATATTCTGCTAACAGTCATTGAATCTCGACCAACACGAGCAGCAATGTCGCGATACGATAAACCTCAATCGCGATAGGCTACAATCCGACCTTTATCAAAGTCGGAAACGTGATGGTACGCATTTCTCCTCCTTACACGAGGCATCACAACAATCTTTCACCAGGCAACGCCGGTCAACTGCTGTTTGTGTATGAGAAATCGGTTGGAAACTTTCCTCATGTCAACATGTTGTAGGTGTCGCCACCGGCGCCAAACGTGTGTGAATGCTCTGAAAAGCTAATCATTTGCACATCACCGCATCTTCTTCCTGAGGTTAAATTTCGCGTCTGTATCACTTCATCTTCGTGATGTAGCAATTTTAATGTCCAGTAGTGTATTTACAATACGTGTTTATAAACAACATTTTTCCATTTTGTAATCAAGGGTATATATGTAAAAATCTTTCGAATTTCCTACTCGAGAGCAAGCTATGTATAGTTGACCGTGAGAGAAGTAGAAGTCTTTGAGGTTGACGCCGCAATATTTTAGAGATTGTCCTTGCGCTTTGTTAATTATGAAACTGTAGGCTAATTGGACTGGAAATTGCAGTCTTTTAAATTGGAGTGGCAGTTCAGTAGAGATCAGGGGTATTTTCGGGATAAATAGTATGTGTCCTTTGTACATGCCAGCCATTAAGTTTGGCTTCGATGATGCTATTAAATAACTGTTTGACGATCATCCTTGTTCCAAATTCTAAATTTTTTTACTTTCAAATTTTGTTCAAAGAGCCTGAAACATAATATACAGGATGAAGGGAAATTCGCGCACTCAGGCTTCGCAGCGCGGCTCCTCATATACCCGCGATAAAACAAGTCTATCACAAAATTTCGTCCGGCGAGTACATCCGGCAGAAAAAGGACGTTAAAGACTGGCAATCTGGCAACATGTATGGTAACTACCTCTGGCACGAGGAACAAGTAGCTCTGTGCAGTTGGTGCAGTGAATAGAGTTTTTGGTTACCATGCAGGTGGTCGTTGGTTCGATCCTGGGTTGAGGCATATGTTTTTTATTTGCTAAATATAGTCCAGGTGGTACGGCACCTGGCATCTTCGTCGTCTACAGCGATCGCTGCGGGCCCTCTAGCAAACATTTGCTCTTATATACTACAATCGTAAAAATGGAAGACGAGTCAGTTTTGAAAGAAACCCTTGGCACGTCATGGGTATGAATTTATTCGCACCACTTCATCTACTTGATGCTAAACCTGTGTTTTTGTACCCTCCTCCAATGATCTTATAGATTAATACCAACTATTATTCTTGCCCCGTTTAGGTCCATTACATTCCGTTAGGGCCTTACGTAACCAGTAGGACTATTCAGCGTGCTTTGCGAATATGTTCAAATTCGATTACTATTTGTATGTGTTATTCTATATAGAGTCTGATTTCCAATTTATTGATGAAATCACATGAAGAAAAAGGAGCCTTTTCTATCCTTCACCCCTCCAACTCTCCCACAATTCCCCCCCCCCCCCTCCCGCTACACTTGCAGTTTCATTTCACCTATTGCTCCTCACCTTTTCCTCTTTTTTAATCTCATTTTGTTCGCCCCCCCCCCCCCTGAACCATGGACCTTTCCGTTGGTGGGGACGCTTGCGTGCCTCAGCGATACAGATAGCCGTACCGTAGGTGCAACCACAACGGAGGGGTATGTGTTGAGAGGCCAGACAAACGTGTGGTTCCTGAAGAGGGGCAGCAGCCTTTTCAGTAGTTTCAGGGGCAACAGTCTGGATGATTGACTGATCTGGCCTTGTAACACTAACCAAAACGGCCTTGCTGTGCTGGTACTGCAAACGGTTGAAAGCAAGGCGAAACTACAGCCGTAATTTTTCCCGAGGGCATGCAGCTTTACTGTATGGTTAATGATGATGGCGTCCTCTTGGGTAAAGTATTCCGGAGGTAAAATAGTCCCCCATTCGGATCTCCGGGCGGGGACTACTCAAGAGGACGTCGTTATCAGGAGAAAGAAAACTGGCGTACTACAGATCGGAGCGTGGAATGTCAGATCCCTTAATCGGGCAGGTAGGTTAGAAAATTTAAAAAGGGAAATGGATAGGTTAAAGTTAGATATAGTGGGAATTAGTGAAGTTCGGTGGCAGGAGGAACAAGACTTTTGGTCAGGCGAATACAGGGATATAAATACAAAAGCAAATAGGGGTAATGCAGGAGTAGGTTTAACAATGAATAAAATATAGGAATGCGGGTAAGCTACTACAAACAGCATAGTGAACGCATTATTGTGGCCAAGATAGACACGAATCCCACGCCTACTACAGTGGTACAAGTTTATATGCCAACTAGCTCTGCAGATGACGAAGAAATTGAACAAATGTATGACGAAATAAAAGAAATTATTCAGATAGTGAAGGGAGACGAAAATTTAATAGTCATGGGTGACTGGAATTAGGTAGTAGGAAAAGGGAGAGAAGGAAACGTAGTAGGTGAATATGGATTGGGGCTAAGAAATGAAAGAGGAAGCCGCCTGGTACAATTTTGCACAGAGCATAACTTAATCATAGCTAACACTTGGTTCAAGAATCATAAAAGAAGGTTGTATACATGGAAGAACCCTGTAGATACTAAAAGGTTTCAGATAGATTATATAATGGTAAGACAGAGATTTAGGAACCAGGTTTTAAATTGTAAGACATTTCCAGGGGCAGATGTGGACTCTGACCACAATCTATTGGTTATGAACTGTAGATTAAAACTGAAGAAACTGCAAAAAGGTGGGAATTTAAGGAGATGGGACCTGGATAAACTGAAAGAACCAAAGGTTGTACAGAGTTTCAGAGAGAGCGTAAGGGAACAAATGGCAGGAATGGGGGAAAGAAATACAGTAGATGAAGAATGGGTAGCTTTGAGGGACGAAGTAGTGAAAGCAGCAGAGGATCAAGTAGGTAAAATGACGAGGGATAGTAGAAATCCTTGGGTAACACAAGAAATATTCAATTTAATTGATGAATGGAGGAAATATAAAAATGCAGTAAATGAAGCAGGCAAAAAGGAATACAAACGTCTCAAAAATGAGATCGACAGGAAGTGCAAAATGGCTAAGCAGGGTTGGCTAGAGGATAAATGTAAGTATGTAGAGGCTTATCTCACTAGGGGTAAGATAGATACTGCCTACAGGAAAATTAAAGAGCCCTTTGGAGAAAAGAGAACCAGTTGTATGAATATTAAGGGCTCAGATGGAAACCCAGTTCTAAGCAAAGAAGGGAAAGCAGAAAGGTGGAAGGAGTATATAGAGGGTCTATACAAGGGCGATGTACTTGAGGACAATATTATGGAAATGGAAGAGGATTTAGATGAAGATGAAATGGGAGATCTGATACTGCGAGAAGAGTTTGATAGAGCACTGAAAGACCTGAGTCGAAATAAGGCCCCTGGAGTAGACAACATTCCATTGGAACTACTGACGGCCTTGGGAGAGCCAGTCCTGACAAAACTCTACCATCTGGTGAGCAAGATGTATGAGACAGGCGAAATACCCTCAAGACTTCAAGAAGAATATAATAATTCCAGTCCCAAAGAAAGCAGGTGTTGACAGATGTGAAAATTACCGAACTATCAGTTTAATAAGTCACGGCTGCAAAATACTAACGCGAATTCTTTACAGACGAATGGAAAAACTAGTAGAAACCAACCTAGGGGAAGATCAGTTTGAATTCCGTAGAAATATTGGAACACGTGAGGCAATACTGATCCTACGACTTATCTTAGAAGAAAGATTAAGGAAAGGCAAACCTACGTTTCTAGCATTTGTAGACTTAGAGAAAGCTTTTGACACTGTTGACTGGAATACTCTGTTTCAAATTCTGAAGGTGGCAGGGGTAAAATACAGGGAGCGAAAGGCTATTTACAATTTGTATAGAAACCAAATGGCAGTTATAAGAGTCGAGGGGTAGGAAAGGGAAGCAGTGGTTGGGAAGGGAGTGAGACAGGGTTGTAGCCTCTCCCCGATGTTATTCAATTTGTATATAGAGCAAGCAGTGAAGGAAACAAAAGAAAAATTCGGAGTAGGTATTAAAATCCATGGAGAAGTAATAAAAACTTTGAGGTTCGCCGATGACAGTGTAATTCTGTCAGAGACAGCAAAGGACTTAGAAGAGCAGTTGAACGGAATGGATAGGGTCTTGAAAGGAGGATATAAGATGAACATCAACAAAAGCAAAACGAGGATAATGGAATGTAGTCGAATTAAGTCGGGTGATGCTGACGGAATTAAATTAGGAAATGAGACACTTAAAGTAGTAAAGGAGTTTTGCTATTTGGGGAGCAAAATAACAGAATGGTCGAAATAGAGAGGATATAAAATGTAGACTGGCAATGGGAAGGAAAGCGTTTGTGAAGAAGAGAAATTTGTTAACATCGAGATTTAAGTGTCAGGAAGTCGTTTCTGAAAGTATTTGTATGGAGTGTAGCCATGTATGGAAGTGAAACATGGACGATAAATAGTTTGGACAAGAAGAGAATAGAAGCTTTTGAAATGTGGTGCTATAGAAGGATGCTGAAGATTAGATGGGTAGATCACATAACTAATGAGGAGGTGTTGAATAGAATTGGGGAAAAGAGAAGTTTGTGGCACAACTTGACCAGAAGGGATCGGTTGGTAGGACACATTCTGAGGCATCAAGGGATCACCAGTTTAGTATTGGAGGGCAGCGTGGAGGGTAAAAATCGTAGAGGGAGACCAAGAGATGAATACACCAAGCATATTCAGAAGGATGTAGGTTGCAGTAGGTACTGGGAGATGAAGAAGCTTGCACAGGAAAGAGTAGCATGGAGAGCTGCATCAAACCAGTCTCAGGACTGAAGACCACAACAACAACAAAATTTTGTTCGCTTTTGTTCGTTGCATCTGCTCGGGGCGGACGTAGTAAGACATCCGTTTAAGTTCGTTGTTGATCCATTAACTCAGGTTTTTTTTATTACAGAGGGCAGCTAACCCTCTTGGCTAATGTGGCCAAGCGTCATCATACAGAAAAATCGTTTCACAATACTTATTTACAATGATCGCATTACTGCACTGAATTTGTACAGACTTCACTAACATACACACACATTATGTGATATTTCATTAATCTAAATTTCTAAGACTATACTTGATTTTCTACTTATTGCGATGATTTTATCATCCGCAAACATAATACATTCGAACTGTGGCAACGTTGCAAATGAAAAGTCATGACGTATGCAACAAAAAGTAGTGGCCATAAGACAGAACCTTGTAGTACATGTAATTAGGTCCTAGTTGGATGGTGCCTGATAGATAAATAGATGCATATTTACCATTGACACCCTTCGTTTCCTGTCAGAAATATAAGAACACTTTCGCAACCTATCTTGTTCTAACATGATCTTCCATTTTACTGAAAGGTATATTGTTCTTTACACAGTCAAATGCCTTTCACAGATCACAAAATACACCGTAGCCTGAAATTTATTGACGAATCAATTCGGTACATTCGAGCTGTATGAGCAGATAGCCTTCTCAATATCAGAACACTCTGTAAATACTAACTGTGACTTTGTCGATACATTACCTTTTCTAAAAATTTTCAGAGAATGATGCCAAAAGTGAAATTGCACGGAAATTAGACGGTATTCCTTTTTATCTCCTTTCTTAAACAAAGGCTTAACTTCACCATATTTCAACCATTCAGGACGTGTTAAACTGATAAATTACTGGTTACTCAGGTAACTTAACATGTAACTTCGTTGATAATATTGCAAGAATTATTTTTATTTTAAAGATTTTACTGTGTATATTAGTTCTACTGGTGTAGTGAGTGTCACATTCATATTACTGAAGTTATTTGTAATGACTGGTCTGAGATATTCCATGGCATCATCTTAATAGATGCTTGTCAAAAATTTTGCAGCAGTGCCCACATCTGTTACCAATGTATCATTTACTCTCTGTGCTGTCCGCTGCTCTTCATATGTGGTAGCATCAGTCTCTTTCTTCACTGTATCCCATATTGTCTTCATTTTGCTGTCTGATGTGAATCTTTTCTCATGATGTGTTTGCTTTGATGTCCGTAATAGTATCATGAGATGTTAGCGAGAGACGGAGACGTGCGTTACATTGACTTTTTTTTGAGTGGCATGGAGTGGAGTGGTCTAATGGCTTGTACCGGAGACTGATTTCTAGTGACAGTGTGTCTGAGATCAGTGTGCACTAATTTGCTCATATAGGTAGAAGTAAGGCTCAGTACTGTGATAAATTCTATTCTTAGCTTCACATCCCCCTTTTATGCCATAATGTTTAAACAGCCGTAGGAGATGGTTATAAACTGTTAACGGACATTTTAATAAGAAGAGACCAGTTCGAAAATTATTGAATAATGAGAAAGACGGCGAACTTAATATGAGACGAAGGACTTTATGTTCTGCACTGGCCAGAAATTTCAACTAGTGCAGAGGAAAGGATTATTGTACTCCGATATATTTCTTGTTTATGTTCATTTAGTTTTCCTAGTGTTATTTCGTAAGAGATAATTTTTATATAAGTCAATTTATTTTTCCTAATGTTATTTAAATGTAATTACAACAATTACTTATTCATGTCATTTAGCGATTTTTTTTTTAATTTCAAAATCCACAATTTCTTACTTTAAATTAAATTATGCTTGAGTTCAAAACAATTTTATACAATTATTTGATTTAATGTGCAGTGATAAAGATTTGTCTAAAGAGTGAATTTTCCGTGAATCGATAGTATTGCTGCAAAATAATATGGTACGTTGTGTCATATTGGCAGCCGCTGGTTGTTCGCCCATGTCGTGGGATATATTCCCACACTCCCCACAGAGTCTTAGTGCAGCAGGGTACTTGCGACTCTTTATGGTAGTGGTCTGTGGGCTGCGGAAGTCCGTCTTGGCAGTCCTTTGTGGTTATTCGAGGCGAATATACTCTCTCTCTCTCTCTCTCTCTCTCTCTCTCTCTCTCTCTCTCTCTCTCTCTCTCTATCTATCTATCTATCTATCTATCTTCTCTCAGTTTTATCGTTAAACTGAAACACAAAATTGTGTAGTGTCGCACATCTATTTGGTAAAAATGAGAAAGACATTATTAGTATTGGGAGAAAGTACTTTGAGATAAATCGTGAGGTTGGTAACATCGAGTTCAAAAGCAGTGCTACCTGGAATGAGGACCAAGGGAAAGGAAAAGCTTCAGCAAATAAAAAAATAGAAAAACGTAAATCCATTAGATACGCACAATCAGTGATAAATTTCGTTCCAAAGAGGAAAAAACAGTGTATTAAGCAGGTGGTCATAATGTTTTGGCACGTCAGTGTAGCCGCAGAAATGTTTTCACATTTAAACATTACACACTCAACAGCAGGCACATGAACAAAAAATTCAAGACAGAAGATTCCGCTCAGAAAAACATAGTGGCTATTTTTTCGGATTTCAGCAGCACTTAGAGGAAAACAGTGGAAGTGCTGAAAACCATAAGGGCCTAAAGCATACCGTCATCGATTTTGAGATTGTTGCCTGTATGCATGCACCTGACATCCGTTGATCTTATGGTAAACGTATCCATAGGCCCAAATTGTTTGTATGAACTGATACGTACTGCCAAACCCGCAGGACAGGAGACGTAGTTTAAGTTGTGGGAAGGGGCCAAAATAAACGGCTGTCAGGTACACTCGAACATACTACCTTCTATCTGATCAATCATTACAAGAGCCAAGAAAAATTTTTCTTAAGAAAACAGCTTTAGTTTTGGAACTTAATTAGCGGCTGAATGCCCCGTACAATCTCATGCCTTAAAGGCAAGACCACTTTAATTTAAAAACGGCTGAAAGCCAATAACTTAAAGCTCAACCAAAATCAGAAATTTAAAAGGCAAAGTCTTATCTTAAAACAGTTCCTTAATTAGGCTGAAGGCCCAAATAATCTGACACTTTAAGAGCAAACAACTTAAAATCAAAATCGGCTCAAGGACCAACACTTAAGACTCAATAACATTAATTTTAAAAATGCCAAAGGCTTTACGTAAAACAATTCTTAAATTAGGCTGAAGGCTCAAACCATCTGACTCCTTAAGGGCAAAACAACCTTAATCTAAAAATCGACTAGAAGCCATACAAGTACAAGCAACAAGAACAAACAAGAAAAGGCAGTACACCCAAGGATGCTCAGAAGTTCCGAGGGTTGGCCTGGAATTCAAACACTAACGCTCACTTAGGTGAGACAGGCAATCAGCCAAACCATTGTCGATCGGCGACAACCCAACCGACAGACTGTCAACGGACCCACCAACAAGATAACCTCCGCTTCACCCGACCAGCAGACAACAGAGAATTCAATGGAACAACATAGAAGGTACTGGCGCCCACAACCAATTACACATTGAGCTGTCAAACTACACGCCGTGCTGGACAGCGACAACACGAGGAGGAAAATAAACTGCCTGAATTTACGTCAACGGCCAGGGCAGGTAACCGGAACGTTAACGACCACAAGGCAGAAGATTCTGCTGTTGCACTTCAACTCAAATAACCAAGTACAGTTAAACTCCACCGGAGGGTGGTTAAAATTTGCCAGCTTGAAAACACACGTTGTTGCTCACGGGAATATCCCAACAGCCGACAACGAACTCCAAACGACACAATGAGAACAGTCGTGACTTGCTGGTACATTAAGTCAAAACTCAACTTTCACGTCCAGGATCGGTGAGCCACGAACCTTGTAGCAATGGGAACAGCACCACACACTCCGACACCGCATAGATGCCGCCAGCAGGCCCGGCCAAACTAAGTGCCGCGGAGATTTCCTCGCTACACCACGCCAACCGACCAACTGCCCACACACAGCCCAGCCGGAAAATATAAGAGCCAGGTCAAAGATAGTCCAAGTTGCGAATATCGATACACACCGCTGCTGCCACTAGTGGAAAGACGAGACAACAGAATAATCGCGATAACCGCGGGAGACTAAAGACAGAATAGCAACCAAGGTTTAATCCAATGCATAGCATGAGCGAACCACGGCTCAAGAACATTCACGAAAAGATGCCTCATTGATTTCTCGGATCTTCATTTCCATATGGGCCCAAAGCACAAGCAATATTCTGTTGCTCTGTGCTGGTCGGTTGTTATCTATGACTGCGAACATAATTTACTGTCTACTTCATGTTCGTGGTAGTAGTACTTCGTGATCGGAGGTATATCAGCAGTTTTATCTAAACCGCAAGCCACGGAGCGTGCTTAATGAAAAAAATCATAACGAGGGCAGTGGTATCCCGTGGTCTAGGGGTCAGTATGCCTTCGGCAGCGGTGAGAGGCGAGCGCGCCTTGTTTGCGTCTCGCCAGTTGTGCCGCTTGCGAGCGAGCGCGCGTTTGTTTACTTCCGCGTAGCGGCTTGTCTCAGAGTCCGACTTCATCGAACATCGTGGTGTTCCTTACCGACGATTAAATTTTCTTTGGATCATGAACGACCGAAGGCGTATGAAGTAGAACGTTGTATACGAAATACGTCTGCCGCCACAAGATGTTTACCGAGCGAGGTAGGGCAGCGGTTAGCACACTGGACTCGCATACGGGAGGACGACGGCTCAATCCTTCGTCCGGCCATCCTGATTTAGGCTTTCCGTGATTTCCCTAAATTGCTCCAGGCAAATACCGGGATGGTTCCATTGAAAGGGCACGTCCGGCTTCCTTCCCCGTCCCCTAATCCAATGAGACCGATGACCTCGCAGTCTGGTCTCTTCCCCCAAACAACCCAACCCACAAGATGTTTTCGGCATTCATTCACCCACAAGATGTTTTCGGCATTCATTCCGCGATTCTCAGCACTGCTGCCTACATAAAGTTCGCGAATGAAGAGCTGTGCGCCGACGTTGTGCGGCGCCATGCGCACGATCTCAAGTTCCGATTCCCTGACGGTCATACATGGACTGTCGTTGTTGATTACGCTTGTTTTGGCCTCCAAACGTTGCGGGTTTTCGATCTTCCGTTTGAGGTACCGTCGGACGTTATGGTGGCCATCTTTAAACCTTACGGCAACGCCATAAATCACACTGATGAAACGTTGAAGATATTCGAAACCTACCATGTCCTTAATGGTGTCGGTCAGATGAAACTGAACTAAACAAACACTTGCCTTCCCACTTGGTTATTGATGGCTGCAGAGCTGTCGTCATATAGGATGGCCAGCCGCATACCTGTTCAAGTTGTGGCCGGGAAGGTCATGTCCATTCTGAATGTGTCCGATGTGGACTGGTTCAGACGCAGATTGGAGAAATCGCTCTCCCTGCGGCGCTCACTGTGTTGCCTCCATCTTATACGTCGGCAGCGGTGCTGCCTGTTGCACCCCGTCTGAATCAGTCTATATCGCCGTCGACTTCTCTCGACGACGCGATGGAAGTTTTGCCTGTCTTTCCTACTGTCCTGCCAGAGACAACACAAATGAACGACGACCGTCAGTTGGCACAAGCTGCCTGACCCGACCCCTTGGTTGTTGGTCATGGAACTGTACCGATCTCCGCTTTTCTGCCGTCTGACCACGTGTCGAGCGATAGCCGCCCGTTATCCGACACGGAACAGCATGTTATGACGCAATGGTCACCGAGTAAACGGAAGAGACAACGCTATACTCCTTCTGGTGACTGCCTCCATCGTATGTGTGCGCAGGATGACGCCCATGCTAGTGACGATGCGCTGTACCCGCCTCCATCGCCAGTCAACGTCCATCTGACACCGTCCTTCTCCCGCCCGCGTGTAATGCGGTTGGCTCTGTTTCTGTGTCTGTCGCTACCCGTGGGAGCAACTGATGGTGTTCCACTGAACCCGCCTGGTGAGACGTCTGGAGGGCGACATCGATGCTGCGGATGGACTTTCTGGAGATGTACATAGCGATGGACTTCCCCTTGGTGAGGTCGGCTCCCTCCTCATCACAGTGATGTTCCCTTCCATGGCGGCGGCCTAAAAGGGAGTTCCCTGCGCTTCACCCGTGTTTGAATCGCGCAGCCATCTGACGATGGCAGCTTTTCAGACTCCTCGCATAGCCACAGAATGCCAGTACCATTCACGTATGCCAGAAACTGGCTTTAATCCACGACATGCTGCTACGGACGTTGACAGTGCTCTTCTTCAGGAAGTTCACTTCCAAATTTTTGTGCTCCCCATTGTTTTACAGTACATGTATCTCATGCTCCCACTACTGGTAGTGGGTACGTCACAGTATCCTCGCTGATGCAGTTACCTATCTCCCTAAGAGGTATGGCTCTCACGTTTAGTGGCGCCAGGATCGTCAATGTCCATCTGCCACCTGGTTCGGGTCGCCGCCGTGAACGTTCCACCTTCTTATCACAGACAATCATGCCTCTTTTCCTTGGTCGGCAGGATGCATCGATCATGGGAGGCGATTTCAACTACACCTAGGCACCCAAAGACCAACTACCGCGTCACTCTCCGTGCGTAGTGATAACGAAAATCCTCCAGCACCTCATCCTCGTGGATTCTTGGGAGCACGTTCATGGCGATCGTCTGGGGTTTACGCATTTCACTAGCCATTTTTCCAGCTGCCTCGATCGTGTGTACATTTCCCGCGATATTTTCAGTAGGGTGCAGGCTGCTGAAGTCCGGTCCATTGCATCTTTAACCATGACGCACATAGCTAAGCCATCAATCTCTGCCGCCAAAGGTTGTGGGGCGGCCGTGGATCATGGCAACTGAACAAGATCAACCTTACTTCGCCCGACTGCCGGCAGCTCATAGAGAGCACGTGGACAGCTTGTCGTCGTCGTCTTGATGCCTGTCAGTCTGCCCTGACGTGGAGGGTGATCTGTGCAAAGCCTGCCCTCCACGAGACCTTGATTGGTTACGGAAGGGAGATTGTGGCGAAGTGGCGACGAAGTGAGGAATTCTATTTCACCATTACCCGGGAATGTACTATGATGTCGTATTCGGCAGAGCTCCAGGCGATGTTGAATCCCGTCAAGGCACAGCTCACATTCGTCCCTTGCCGCCACCTCGAAGGAGCCATGCTCAGCGCGCGCACACGACGGGTTAGTGCGGGAGCATCCATCTATGCGTCAGGTCAGAGCGGGACGACGACACCGTACGAGGGCTTTAAAGTTCTTATGACTGATGTCCGACGTTTTGATACCCAATGGGATATAGGGTCTGTCCTCCATGCACATTACGTTATGCTGTATTCAGAACAACGTCACCATCCTGCCAACGTTACAGCAGCTTACAGGCTCTCCTTTGGCTTGGTTCCCATTGATGCAACAATGGATCTGCCTGCTAACGTACAGAGGATGAAGCCCGTGAAGCTGCCCAGGCAGGTTCTACGAACAGGTCGCCCGGACCTGACGGCATCTCACTGATGTTTTGTCGGACATTTCGTCCCCTACTGGCGCCAGTGTGGACGGAAATTTGTCAGCACCTTGTGTCGCCTTGTGTCGCCGATCCCAGACGGTTTCGTCGACGGTTTCCTCATTCCCATCCACAAGCCTCGGGGAACCTCACGGATACGTGATTACCGCTTCTTGACGTTACTCAGCAGTGACACAAAAATCTTAACCCGCCTCTTGGCTGCGTGGCTTAAACTGACAGGTCGGTAAGTGGTTTCTCCTGATCAAACTTCTCTGGGAGGTACCAATATCATCCGCGCTGCCCTCTGTCGCTATCGGGACATAATCTCTCTTGCTCACGCTCGTCGGATGCCTGGTCGTTTGGCAGCACTTAATTTCAGCCAGGCGTTCGTTCGGGTCGATAATGAGTATCTGGAAGGGGTACTCCACAATATGAGATACCCTGGTGCTTCTGTCGTCGTCGTAATGCGTCTCCTTCTTGTAGCTACGTCCCATGGACAGTGGCGTCTCACTCGTCCCATCTTCATTCGTCGATCGGTCAAGCCTGCCCGCTCTCTGCACTGTTGTATACTTTCGCCATGGAACCATTGCTATGCTGCCTCTGTCAACGCTTCTCTGGGATGTCTCACGGAGGCCATGTATTCAGCTGCACAGCTTATGCATATGATCTTGTCATCGTTCTTCGTAGCGGTGCTGAGGTCAGGGAGTCACTGGTATGGGATGATATCAGAAGTATCAGAAAATGGTATAACGGGAGTAGGGTTCCTTATGAATAGGATGGGAGAGAGTGTTCATAAGGAACCCATACTCATCTGACCAGAAATCCATGTCTTCTTTCCATTTCACTCGACCGATCCTTATTATATCCAGACCGAGCCGTTGCACTTCCCTTTTCAGATTTCCTAGCTTCCTTACCACATTCAAGCTTCTGATTTGCCACTCCCCGAGTGGTGGAACGTTGTTCTGCCGTTGGTTATTGAATCTTTTTCGCATGGTCATCAGCTCCTTGGCAGTCCCCTCCCGGAGACTCGAAGGGGAACCATTCTGGAATATTTTGACAATGGGGAGATCACCATCATACTTTTTCAATTACGGGGCAGTGTTCTGTGGATACACTTTATGTGTCTTTAATGCAGAGTTTTCCTATTATTTTTCAGTTTGTTATATTAGTTTCGCTTTAACTTGGCACACATCCTTGTTTTATGGTTGGGTTGGGTTTGCAACTGTACTTTCGCGTTCTCGTCAATACGGTACCAGAACGTTTAAGTTCTACCACGGTAAAGACGGAAGATCCGCGATTCGGAATGCCAGAACTGTGCAGTAAGTAGCGGCGGGAACATCACCACAAAATTACGCAGCTCTAACACTCCAAACAATCGACTTTCGGGAGAGATTTTAACCGTGTTCAAACCAATGATAAAGTATCCAACTATTTTTCTCCGAATCAAACAGTTTGGGGGAAAAGCAGTGAGAATAATTACTTTTGGAAACCTTTTATCAGATAAAGCCTGTTATAACAATAAACTGTTTCGCTTAATGAAACGGCTGCCAGTCCAAATCGGGCACAGTCTACACAGAAAAATTAAGTCAATTTTCGACACTGAATAAATAACTACTTTCACTTACTACGGTCCTATTAATCCCACTTTCTGTTACTTATGCAATTTATCACTATACTTCAGTAATTATTTAAAGAAGACACACATATGTTTCAACAAGGAAACAAAAAAATATTAAACTAACAGCTATCACTCATATGACCAAAACTATTATTTAACACGACTAAATTTCATTTCTTTAGTACTGTTACTGGTTAACGTTTTACTAACGCCAATATTCGTCTGGCTTTCTTTGACATGGAGAAGCAGCATGAACAATTACTGTTAAGATTGTTGCAGTTAAACAGTTATGTTACTTTACTTTCAGAAATACTATTGAAAACTTATCCTCATGGCCACGCAAAGCGGTGCTCCTTAAACTGATACCTGCAAACTTTAGTATTTAATAATGATTTTCAGAATTTACTACCAAAACAGTACTCTTGCCAGTAATTTGCTATTGTTCGAGCTTCAATAAACGTCAGGATACTCGGAATAAATTCGTTTAGGTAAGGACCCTACTGGTGTAAATGACATAGGAAAATCACGGTTAAACACAAAGGTACAATTAACACTTATATTCCACTGATTGAAGATGGATGGTTCATACTGTGATACACTTCTAAATAAAGTACTTTACCTGTTACTGATGTCGAAGGTGGCGTGAGGCGGTGCTGCGTAGTAACATTGCGCAGATACGGCTCTTGATGTACATAGCTCTGTCTTGATGGCGACGATAAAATTGCAAATTTCTGAGCTATTAATTTATTGCCGTACTGCGCCAATCATGTAGAACACGTCCGTGGCCAAAAACCCAGTCTTGCAGGTAAATACGGGGCCTCTAGTGCTTGACCAACGTAATGTGTGTTCACTACTTGCAGGGCAGCTACCGACTGTGTGAGCCACTTGCGCGCCAAATCTCACTTGCGCGCCCCACCACCTTTTCCATTCCACCACAGAACGGAGTTCCGTTCTACCTATGATCCCTACACCTTTTCAATTTACACTTCTGCTTACAAAAACCCTAAGTATGAACCACCTACAATTGCATGACAGCATATACAGACAAAATTGACATAATTATTTACAGTTGTATTTGAAATATTAGATAATTATTTACAAAATATGTTCTAATATATCTATTCCACCTACGTCAAAGAGGTTATTTTAAACAGATAAACTACACTTAACAAATGCTTACTCTCGTTATAGTATTTTCTTAATTTTTCAAAATTATTATGGAACAAAAAAAATTTTTTAAATATACAGATTAATGGCAGTATTATATTTACAATAGCATTATAGGTTGTTTGGGGGAGAAGACTAGACAGCGAGGTCATCGGTCTCATCGGATTAGGGGAGGATGGAGAAGGAAGTCGGCCGTGCCCTTTCAAAGGAACCATCCCGGCATTTGCCGGAAGCAATTTAGGGAAATCACGCAAAACCTAAATCAGGATGACCAGACGCCTGATTGAACTATCTTTGTTTTATCATGAACATGGTATTGTAGTATATATATCATGTGCGTTGTACCAAAAACTCTTCAAAATATACGTAGCACAGTAAATAACATGTTTATGCATTTGTACCTGCCTTACTCCAAAGAGTGTTTAGGCGCAAAGATTATAAGTACTTTTAACAAATTACAAAAATAATTCAGGGGCAACACAAACTCTAACCATATCTAAAACTATACATAGGCTTGCTGATCATTAAGAAAAGAAATCAAATGTTTCGATAGTTACTCACATAATTTACAAATAGCTCTTTAACTTTGGTAGTCACTTGCTCAGTTTGTTTCAGCAAGTCCTTCTTGTACTCTCAACCCCTCAATCCTTACTTCGTTACATTTCGTCTCCGAAAGAATATTTGCTGTAGACATGTTAGTAAAGAAGCCGTCATGAACTTAGTTTAATGCTGAGCGCAAAATTCTTTTGTGCAGAGAGTGTTTCGAAATTAATGAACGCAGGTATCAAGTATGCTGAGAAATTTTGGTCCGTGTTTGTAAGTACGCCTATAAAATCTTATAGTAAATACTTGAGGATTTGCGGAAAAGAGATATTATAAAGTTGAGTAGCCTTCCAACTACACTTTCTGGACATTAATGGGATGTTAATTATCTGAAGTGACCAGACCTATGTAATAGATCTTTCACTGGAAACTGACTTACACATCACAGTGCAAAAATGAACAGGGCAATTTGCCAGCCATTGAATATTACTTTATATCAGATACAATCTTATGGTTTGAATAATCGATAAAGACATTTCCATAAAAACTGTCAGTTTACATATTTATACTGAAAACCAACAATGCAGTTTTAATGTTTTGTGTTTTGACACTACTGGACACACAACCTTACTGTCAAATAAGTTTTGTACATTACCTTATAAAACTTC
Organism: Schistocerca cancellata; assembly: GCF_023864275.1. Lineage (NCBI taxonomy): Eukaryota > Metazoa > Arthropoda > Insecta > Orthoptera > Acrididae > Schistocerca > Schistocerca cancellata. Next base: position 380,155,466 of record NC_064634.1, on the reverse strand, counting down.
AAAAACTACTTTCTAAAGTAGAAAAAGCACACACCAAAAATGTACAGTAAAACTTAAATAATATCCTTAACGTAACTACAATACATCACTGTCAACACAGTCTTCTTTTTTATATTAACCAATGCCCATTCTTTCAAATATAATTTTTAACATATTACCTAACTTTTTCTTATGATTTGAATACCTTATAATTTTGTGGTATTCACACAGCATGTGTACCTTGAACTCTGTGGTGCTGTCGGATCCTGGTTTCTTAACGATGTAATTAACAAAATTTCCCGGCAACCAGTTACAGCGTTATTTTTTGCCTCTGGGAAATAGCGTGCTTCAGGCCTGTACATCAATGACAGCGATATACTCTCAGGGGATGTTCTTATAATCAGAGCTATTTGCTCTCGGATCCACTTCCAACTATTAATGTGACCACTGTAAGTGTATCTATGAGCTATTGTGTGAACTAGATGGCATTGTTGACATAAATTTATGAAATTTCCGACTGCGTACAGTCTTTCATTGGTGCTTACTATGTTGTTAACTGTCTTGTACCATGAAGTATTTATATTAGACCTGAGCACATTAGAAGTAATGTTCTTCCAAATCTCATTCCAAGCAATGTTTGGAAACTGACGTTCTATTTTGTTCCTTCCTTCGATTTTCTTTCGTTCCCGCATTATGTACCTTGATGTTAAGTGTTGTGACTGTTTGATTTCGGCACTTACATAACTGAACTCAACATAGAAAACCCTCACCTGCTGTAGACGACTGTTGACATTGTACACGTAAATCGGGGGAAGCAGGTTTCGAGGTTTAATGATCTCCAAAAGTTGTCTGGTTATGGTTTCTCGCGAGTCTTTTATTAAATTAACTTGCTTTTTGATAAAAAGTGCGGAGGCTTTATCCGTTGGATCAGTTAATCCTAGTCCACCATTTTTAGGATCTAAAGTGGCTACTTTAGCAGGTACTCTGAACACTTCACCTTTCCACAAAAGTTTGTGATTTTGGACATTATTCTCCTCGCTATCATTCTCGGTATTGGAAACAGCTGGGCGGTATAGTAAGCTTTAGCAAGGATGCATGAGTTGTTACAGTTTGTTCTTTGAACTTGTTTCATATATCGAGTTAAAATATCTATTATGGCTCCTTGCCTTTTATCTGCTGCAACTTTCCAATTTAAAGCCGTCATTTTTGTGGGGCATGATGTCAGGGTTGTACTAATTTTGCCCACTCGAAGTTGATATTATCAAAACCTCTGAAATTTAATATCTTACTTTTTTCGTTTGCATTGGCTCCAGGTGCTCTACAGTACGTAGCAATCACTGTTGCTAGCGTGGTTACCTCTTCATTATTCCTTATAATTGTCAGCATAGGCTCTTATAACTGTTTCATTTCCTGATAATGTTAAGCGTTTTAGTCTAGCATGGACATGTCGGAGGAAAGGTTCCAGTGAAACACCTCGTTTTATTGGTATCGGCCTGGATTGTTGACAGTTTACCGCTGTTTCTGCATGTATTCCAGTTGCTATGTTCTGTATAAACGGTATGACCCTATCGTTGAAACCTATTTTCTTCAACGTCTGTAGAAAATATTCATGATTTAATACATCGATGGCTTTATAAAAATCTAAAACATAAACACACTTCATGTTTGTTACAAAAGTTATTGCAATGATATCCCTGAATTCTGCTAGATTTTGAAAAATGGTTCAGCCTTGCACATAGTTCTGATATTTACTAATAATTTGATCTGTAAGGCATGAATTCTCTTGTTTACTATTCTAGCTATTAATTTCTAATCAGAATTCAGGAGTGAAGTTGAACGAAAATTGTTTAAATCTTTATTTCCATTATGTTTTGACACAAGAACAGTTTTACTTTCCTTAAACTGAGCCGGAATAATTTTACCCTGAATAACCTCATTTACAATGTCTGTGATTTTAGCACTCACTATTGGCCAATAACGGATGTAAAACTCTGCTGGCAGACCATCCGGTCCTGGGGAAGTTTTTGATGGTGAGGTGCAAAGAGTCTCATACATGTCCTTTTCACTTACTTCCTCGACAAAATTTTCGTTGTCATCTTCTTTCAGCTGTGGGTCTAGGATGTCAAGGAATTCTTCCAAGGATGCATCACTACTATGATTCACAGAATACAGCTCGCAATAATAGCGATTAATCTAGTCTATGATATCCTGCTGTGTTCTGAGAATCGTACCGTTTTTTGCCCGAATTTCATCAATAAAAGTCTTTCTTCCGTTTTTCGTATGCTTCACTAATCGATACAGGGAAGCAGTTTCGTCTTCTGACATCGAATTTGGTTTCGATTTTATTTTCAACCCTTCCATTTGATTTCTCTTGATATTAAGTAACTTGGCTTTGACTTTTTTGATGTCTGCTATCCGAAGTGAGGAACCTGCTGAGACTTGATTATATAGATCTCTCAAAACGGAATAGTAATATTCCATAGTGACTTTCATTTCTCTTGCGCTATGGGCATTCTATTAAATAAGAATCTTCCTCAACTTTGGCCTCGCCATTTTAACCCACTAGTCGATAGCAGTGGCACATCTACTACTAGCACGCAGTCATATTGCCCGTGCTTCTTTAATAGGGTCTTCTAAATCATGATTTACTAATAAGGAAGTGTTCAAATTCCACTGATTCTTGAATAGGTGAACTGGCTGTCTTGTTAGATTTATGTAAGCTAAGACACTTGAATGGTCTGAAAAATACGTAGGAATGGTTTCTACTTTTGTCACAGAAGTTTCAAAATTTTTAGAAGTATATAATCTATCACTCCTACTACAAAATGTTGCCATGACATAAGTGAACTCAACAATAGAGGGGTATTTGATTTCCCACATATCGTTTAATTCTAAACACGTAACTAGTTGTTTTAGTTCACTTGAGAAATTAAAATTAGGTAACCGATCTTTTCGATTTAACACGCAATTACAATCACCTCTAAGTAATAACTGTCTTGGATTTTTCCCTAACAAGTAAATCAGTTCATACTTGAAGAAAAGTGCCATGTCATCTCGGTGAGAACTTCCTGAAGGGGTATACAACTTGTTGATAGTCACACCGTAGATATTTAGTCCTGTTCCCCTTCCGGATTCCAATAGGTCCACCTCAGTTACTGGAATCCCTTCCTTCACAAAAACAGCTGTTTCAATACTTGTTTAGTGAGACTTATTTATGTAACTGACGAAACCGGGAATTACTAAATCCGACATTAGAACTTCTTGTAACAGGGCAATATCCGTCGCGGATTCGTACAAAACTTCCTTAAGTGCCGATAATTTCAAGCCGGACGTAATTTTATTCATGTTTAGAGTGGTGACAGAATATGATTGTGTTATTGCGCTGTCACTATGTAGTTCTTTTGAGAAACTACTTTAGTTTCCTGTGGTTCAGGTTTCAATTAAACTATTAAAAGTTTGCTCGGAAGGCTGAACATGGAATAACACTTCAATCAGTTTATTAGTTACTGTACCGCTTTTTTCTACTTCTGAGGTTTTCTTTTGTACCGCTAGCACACTGATTTCCTAGTAAACTTCCTGATTTTTCCTCCAGTGATTCGTGTAGGACCGTTTCGTACCGAACATTCTTTGGGCATGGGTCGCCCCTTCCGGATTTTCCCTTCCCTTGGTTACTAGCTACATTCACATTTTTTTCCGTTTTTATTTTACTTCGCGTCTCATCTGGAGCAGCAGCAGACGCTTTAACAATTTCTTTTGCTGGCGTCTGCCCTGTGGTGTTGATAGTGATTTTATTTTGGCCACAACTTCCTTGTTCTTTATTAATATCACTTACTTCCTGAACGAGGGAAACAAAAGGAGACGGCAGTTTTGCAACTTCTCCCTGAATTTCTTTACTAACAGATAGCTGCTGATCTTTGCAATCAGCTACTTCACCTGTTGTTTCTTGGAAATTAATGCTGACTACACCCCTTTCATTTTCCGGTATCGTATGTTTATTATCTTTCTGTTCATCAGTTTCCATTCGCATTCTGCCTTCCGGTTCCTCTGCCGCCGCATCGCGCTGTTTTTGCTTGCAAACTGAGGGAGTTGTACAGGACAGCTCGTCCTCTGAGCAACTATCAGTTGTCTCCAGAGGTCGTTTTTTCGGTTGCATTTCAATTTCACGAGTAGTGGTAACAGGGTTTCCCATTGTTGTTAATGGGGGAAATTGACTGGTGTGAATGGGGAATCAGCTTGGCCCGCTGCGTTAACATCCTCAACCAGCTGATCCGGGCTATTCTTTGGTAACAGTTCAGTTAAGATACATTTCTGACGCTGTTTCAAATTACTTTTAAGAACAACAGTTCGCCGCGGACTTTCCTGTCTGAAGTGGCCGGTTTCGTTATATATGTGACATGTAGCTTTCTGACCTGTATAAACAATTTGTGCCTTATACCCACAAACTGTTATGCGAGACGGAATATGTCTCTTAACGTCCATCTCTACCCCGTTGAAACATTGCAGTTTAAAGCGAGACGACCATCTTTCATTTGCAATTCATTTAACGTCCCCGTAGTTTGAAGGAGCTTCCTCAATCTTATCATTTTCAAATTCAATGGGAAGATTCAAGGCACGAACGGTTTTGTAGTCAGTGTAAACCTTACTTTTATAACCATTTCTACGCACAAAATCTATTCCATAGCCCCACTTTCGTAACACTTTATCAACAGTCGCAGCACTGTACAACTTGACAAAAACACAGTATTTTTACTGATATGGTTACCAGGTATGGACGGTTTCGGAATTGAGACCAGTTACTTGTGTAATCCAGTCATCTATTTCCAGGGATGTCGGCTGAACAGGACGGGATTCCTTGCCAAAAGCAAATACCAGAGTATTCTTCCTGAGGTTTGTAGCCACGGTTAATCCAGCGATGAAATTTCGATTAAACAACCGACTTTCCAACTAACAGATCACAAGGAATTATGGTCCGCCGCTCGTGGTCTCGCGGTAGCGTTCTCGCTTCCCGAGCACGGGGTCCCGGGTTCGATTCCCGGCGGGGTCAGGGACTTTCACCTGCCTCGAGATGACTGGGTGTTTGTGTTGTCCTCATCATTTCATCATCATCCAGGAAAGTGGCGCAATTGGACTGAGCAAAGATTGGGTAATTGTACGGGCGCTGATAACCACGCTGTTGAGCGCCCCACAAACCAAACATCATCATCATCACAAGGAATTATCAGATCACAAGGAATATGAACGAACATGGAGATTAACGGACGGACAGCACTCAGCGAAGCACAAGTACAGCGATGTAAACACGGAAGTTCAGCGCAGCCGTAAACAACGTCCACTCACTAGCGTGGCTGAAACGGAACTGGAAGCTCACTTCGCTTAGCAGGCGGACTGGGCTGAAGAGTTCCTAGCGAACAGAACAGGGCATATCATTATGAACGGAGGGGAATCTTTATACGTAAAAGTAATTACGGATGTACCCAAAGGGAGTGTTATAGGATTATTATTTAGCACAATAGATATAGATGGCTTTGTGGATAACGCCGGAAGTTCCATGAGGCTTTTCAAGAATAATGCTTTGTATACAGACATATTGCAACGCTAGAAAACTGTAACGAAATCCAGGAAGACTTGCAGAGGATCGACGCCTGGTGTGTAGATTTACAGTCGACCCTCAAAATGAACAAATGTAACATAGCGCTCATAAACACGCAGAAAATTAAAATCACTGGAAGCTATCACATCCATTAAAGATCTACCAGTATCCGAGTGGGCTGATTTAAAGTCGGATGACCACAGAAACTAATCGCAGATAAGGCAGATGGCAGATAGATATACTGAAAGAATGCTTAGGAAGTCCCAGCAAAGCACGTAACTTGCACAACCCTCCTTCGACCATCACTTGAATACTCTGGGATCCATATTAGATATGTTTAATAGAGGAAATAGAGAAGATCGAAAGAACAGGGGGGCCTTTCTTTATAGGTTCATTCAGTAAGCGCGAATGCATCACAGAGAGAATCAGCCACATTCAGGGACAGACGCTCCGACAAGCGTTATGCAGTGCGGTTTGCTGTTAAAATGCCTAAGGAGTACTTTTCTACAGAGTTAACCAATATTCTGCTTCCTCCTACGTATCTCTCGCGAAAAGAGCATGAAGGTAAAATTTGATTCGAGTTCACATCGAGGATTATCGACAACCGTTCTTCCCGTGGAATATTCACGACTGGAACGTGAAGGGCGGGAGTGACGGTGACACTCAAAGTACCCTCCGCCACATAGCATGAAACGGCTTGCGAATTATAGCTGTTAATGCAGATGTTGGAGAATACGCGTATGCTGTCTGTGGTATCGTCCAAAGATCACTGTGACACACCAACGGTGGCAATGCACATTGATACCATAGACATTAGCGACGTCTCGCTGCAATCCGCAAAGACGAATGGGAGAGGCTCTCTCTCACCACAGCAGCGCTCTCGCACAGAGGTCAATATAGAGCCTAGTATGAAAGCACTCTGCCAACACCGTGACCTCAGCTGAAGCAATTAACATCATCGAGTAGGAAAAAGAAGTTATTCAAGTCTCAGATGGAAATGTACTTTTGTAAATGTTGCACATTGTACTTCAAGAGAAGAGTTTCTGATCATATGCATCAAGGGATGCTTTTATAAAAAGACAGTGGTAAACGTTCAAGCACTGCGGCGGCAAAGGACTGTATCGAGTTAAGTAAATCTTAATTCATTCACGTAATAAAGTGACTAATATTTCGTATACTGTAGTTCCAATGAGTAATCTCCCAGAGCAATCAAAGAGCCCACAGTTACGACTGGACGAATGTAGTTTCATCTGGTCATGATACTATCTGCTACCGGCCTACCCGTTACAAAGTGATCAACATGGTTTTCAATGAGAGGTGCAGGCATATTGCTAGATGTTTGCCACATACATCACTTGCCAACGTATATCAGCTGACGAATATTTCTCCCCAATACTTTCGTTGTGAGGTTATCGTCAGTGTGACAAGAACAAATATGATCATCAGTTCTACCTTTCCATTACGCCATTACGCACCAACTGTCCAGAGACTGTAAATCTTTATGAAAACCAGCGATATCTCGCAAAAGACTCAAATCTAAAGCAAAGATTAAAATGTGGAAAACACTAGCTGTGAAAGTGCCTCATTGGCCTTAACCGCAAATGTCTCTCTGAGTCACCAAGAGGACTACGATGTGTGCCCTCCGTTGGAGTCGGGATATCCACATGTAATCTCCAAACATGCGAATTTCCAGTCTTTGCTACCATATGGGCTATGAAGAAGCGCAAACCCTGGACCACTTGCTCTGCTGCCAGGTCTGTGGGACAGCCTCCACTGAGAAACATGTTCTCTAGATAGCTCCAAATGCTCTTAAGGGTACAAACTCGCGGTCATTCTTGGTGCGTTCTTCCATTTACTTCTACGCGGACATATTTACTTTGTACATCTGCTTTACGTCGGCCTATTCTGTGTTTTTTGTGTGTTATGTTCCTTTTTGTTGGTGACTCTGACATGCATAAATATATCTGTCTGAAATTCAACAACTTATTGCAACCTATTGTGTTCTTCTTTTCGCGTTCCAATAAATACGATTCACGAATTCCGGCGTACGAAACTGTAACTGCTATTGTAAGAATTGTACGAACACACTCAGTATGTCCAGTGTTGTTTGTGTTGTGGTAACTTCAAGGACAGCTCTCAGCTAGCCGTCCTGTAGCATGTGTTCCCAAACCATCGTCATTTGTGACTTCAGAGATGTGAAGCGAGACCCCATCGGAGGGCAGAGAGCGTCGACATTTTGCCTAGCCCTGCTGGAACACCAGACCTGTCTACAGTCAAACACATATGGGACATCATCAGATGACAATTCCAGCGACATCCAACTATCTTAGAAGCTAGACTAAGAAAAGGCAAACCTAGGTTTGTAGCATTTGTAGACTTAGAGAAAGCTTTTGAAAATGTTGGCTGGAATACTCTCTTTCAAATTCTGAAGGTGGCAGGGGTAAAATACAGGGAGCGAAAGGCTATTTACAAATTGTACAGAAACCAGGTGGCAGTTATAAGAGTCGATGGGCATGAAAGGGAAGCAGTGGTTATTCAATCTCTATATTGAGCAAGCAGTAAAGGAAAAAAAGAAAAATTCGGAGTAGGTATTAAAATCCATGGAGAAGAAATAAAAACTTTGAGGTTCGGCGATGATATTTAATTCTGTCAGAGACAGCAAAAGACTTGGAAGAGCAGTTGAACGGAATCAACAGTGTCTTTAAAGGAGGGTATGAGATGAACATCAACAAAAGCAAAACGAGGATAATGGAATGTAGTCGAATTGAATTGGGTGATGCTGAGGGAATTAGATTAGGAAATGAGACGCTTAAAGTAGTAAAGGAGTTTTGCTATTTGGGGAGCAAAATAACTGATGATGGTCGAAGTAGAGAAGATATAAAATGTAAACTTGCAATGGCAAGGAAAGTGTTTCTGAAGAAGAGAAATTTGTTAACATCGAGTATAGATTTAAGTGTCAGGAAGTCGTTTCTGAAAGTATTTGTATGGAGTGTAGCCATGTATGGAAGTGGAAAGTGGACGATAAATAGTTTGGACAAGAAGAGAATAGAAGCTTTCGAAATGTGGTGCTATAGAAGGATGCTGAAGATTAGATGGGTAGATCACATAACTAATGAGGAGGTATTGAATAGAATTGGGGAGAAGAGGAGTTTGTGGCACAACTTGACTAGAAGAAGGGATCGGTTGGTAGGACATGTTCTGAGGCATCAAGGGATCACCAATTTAGTATTGGAGAGCAGCGTGGAGGGTAAAAATCGTAGGGGGAGACCAAGAGATGAATATACTAAGCAGATTCAGAAGGATGCAGGCTGCAGTAGGTACTGGGAGATAAAGCAGCTTGCACAGGATAGAGTAGCATGGAGAGCTGCATCAAACCAGTCTCAGGACTGAAGACCACAACAACAACAACAACAACAACAACAAGTTCTAGGGGACTAATGACCTCAGATGTTAAGTCCCATAGTGCTCAGAGCCATTTGAATCAGCTGAGATTCCTGGGAAATGCAGTACCCCGATGGATGTGTAATTTGTGGGGTTGAAACGTGGAACATAGGGTCAAATTCCTGTGTCGGTGCAGAAACGAGAACAGCGCCTGAAACCTTCAGAGAGGGACCGAGTGGCCATGGCGGAGACAGCTGTCGAAGGCTCATTTGGTTCATTCGGAATGACGTGGCTTGTATACCGAGAAGGTTGTATTCGATTAAAACACTGCAAAAGACTCCGAGGACACATATAGCCATAAACCGTCGTGAAGCTGTGTTCGTCGATTACAGCTGACCATACTACAGGTTATAGAGACTTCCATGATGCAGGATCAGAATGAACAGCGACAGTGAGTGCCTTTCTGTGGTGTTCAGCGCTGAGTCTTGCTTCTGTCTGTGGCGATCTTATCGACGAGAACGTGTCCGTGGATGATATGGTGAGAGGCAACAGGGAGTAGCAATTCTCGAGACGCACACCTCTCCAACTCCTGGTATCACGGTGTGGGGAGTTGCTACATATGATGTCAGGAGTCATCTGGCAATTGTTGAAGGGAGGCTCAGTGCTCGGCAGTGTGTAGTAAGAATTTAAACACTGTTGTCACAACTTTTGTGACCAGGGCACCTAACTGAACATTCCAGCAGCATAATGCAACACATGGCGCTGCAGCTCACGTCCCAATAGTTTTGAGGAATTTAGGTATACTTGATTGTCCTCTTCGGTCTTCTGATTTGTAACCATAAAGCAAGTGTGGGATGTGACGTGAAGACTTGTACTTCCTTACCAGCCTCCACGCAGGGATCTTCATAAACTACACAGCATGTGTTTCAGACATGACGAGAAATTCCTCAATATTTTCGGAGTCGGGTTGCTTCCGTGTTTCAACGAATACAGGAGTCAACTGATGCCCGCGGGGGTGACACACCGTAATGAGGATAATGACAAAAGGAATGTTTAATACCAATAACGAAGTAAACAGGTCCACAAACTTTGATAAATATAGGATTGGTGCTTTATTGTACAAGACATTCCATTTCCTTCTGCGACTGAATTGCTTATGAGTGAACACTGAGATGACAAGTCATGGGGTAGCGGTATGCACATATACAGAAGGCGGTAGTACCGCGTTCGCAAGGACAGTGCACTGGCGGAACAGTTATTTGTAATCAGGTGATGCATGCGAAATAGTTTCCGTCGTGATAATGGCCGCACGACGGGAATTAACAGTCTTGGAACTACAGGTATGGGACATTCCAATTCGTAAATCGTTAGGAAATTCAATATTCCGAGATCTGCAGTCGGAAGTGTGTGCCGAGAATACCAAATTTCAGTCGTTACCTCCCACCACGGACAATGCAGTGATCGATGGTCTTCAGTTAACGACCGAGAGCAGCAGCGTTTGCGTACAGTTCTCAGTGCCACAGACAAACAACACTGCGTGAAATAACCGCAGAAATCAATGTGAGACGTACGACGAACGTATCCGTTAAAATAGTGCGGCGAAATTTGGTTTTAATGGACTATGGCAGCAGACGACCGACGGGAGTGCCTTTGCTAACAGCACGACATCGCTTGAAGCGTCGTTACCATATCAGTCGGACCTTAGACGACTGGAAAACGGTGACCTGGTCAGATGAACCTCGATTTCATCTGATGATAGGGTTCGAGTATGGCGCAGTCCATATGAAGCCGGGGACCAACGTTGTCAACAAGGCACCGTGCAGACTGTTGGTGGCTCCATACCGGTATGTGCTGTATTTACATGGGATGCACTGTGTCTTCTGATCCAACTGAACCTATCATTACTGGAAATGGTTATGTTCGGCTAGTTGGAGATCATTTGCAGCCATTCATGACTGTTCCCCTTGTCACCAGGCCGCAACTGTTCGCGAATGGTTTGGAGAACTTTCTGGATAGTTCGAACGAATGATTCGGCCACCCAGATCGCCCAACATGAATCCTATCGAATATTTTTGGGAACTGACCAGTTCGTGCGCAAAATCGTGCACCGGCAACACTTTCGCAATTATGGACGGTTATAGACGCGGCATTGCTGAGTATTTCCGCAGGAAACTTCCAACCACTTGGGTCTATACCACGTCAAGTTGCTGCACCACGCCCGGCAAAAGAAACTGCAACTCGACATTATGAATTATCCCATGACTTTCGTCATCTCAGTGTATTACGTACTGATGTGTGTGATTTATCTCTATACATAAAAGGCAATATCATGACTGCTGACTTATCAGCGACCAGCCAGACTGATAAGGATAGGAACTTGAAATCTTAAGACGGTTCTGATCTTATACAGTAGGCATCGTCGTGGTAAGGACTGTTTGAAATTACACCCCTAAGGAGGGTGAAGTAGGGGATGAAAGGGTTTTTTGAAAATATGTCGATAGTAAGACAATGTCGAAGTCGTAAAGTTTGAAAAGTGGCATTTGGTTTCTCGGGCAAAGAAAAAAACTTTTCTAGCGTTTTTGAAAATATTTTATTGTATTAAAACATTTTTAAAGCTAAATCTATGAAAGTTGGTATTTGACTTCTAAAGAAACCACAAGAACTCAAAAGACAGGATTGACAACGACCATCGACTTCAGCTAGCAGAATCGCTTTTTGGTCAGAAGTACATCCGGAAAATATCATGGTTCTACAGCCTCAAGTAGTGTGAAAAGTTTAGATGATGTCAGTTTGTGAAGAACATAAAAATTCGTTTAAAGAAAAACAAAGGAGTCTTTGCAGAGCGTAGAGTCTACGTGAGCGAAGTTAATTATAAACTGTAGTTGTTTTTACATTCTGTGTTTTAATGATCGTCTGATCTTCCATAAAACATATAAAGGTGATGAAATAACTTCATATGAAGATCACGTTCTCATGTAAGTGTCATACCAGAACAAAGCTGCTAACTTCATTCTTGGTTGTATTGTGTTCATTTTTTTATGTCTCCACCGTAAAAAGATAACATATTATACAACAGACGGTTTTAAAGCATAATGTTTAGTTCATTGTTAATTGTAATAAGGTCATGGTACGTTAAAAACTTTACACCATTTGAAAGGAAAACTGTTCTCTCATACATTGTAACTAAATGTGACTGAGAAATATAATGCGTGTCAGGCTATGGTGACCTCCAAACGTCCACCTACGTGTAATCTAATCGCAACGTTACAGACAACGTTGACCTTGAAAAAAGTAATAACAGAAGGAAACAGGTATGTTAATTATGCACCGTCTCAGTACAAACTTCGTGACGTGGCCTTGTCGCAATTTTTGTTGTGACATGTGGTTCAGTGACATGTGTCGACGGCCTAATGAAGCAGCTACTGCGTAAGACTCAAAAACACTTCCTGCTGGAAATACCAAACTGTCACAAACAAGCAAAATTAATAAATACAAAACAGCTACGCAAAGGAATGTGTCATGTCGAAGCTACCAGACAAAGTTAACCAGTAAAAAATAGTAGTAAATCGAGGTGCGATCGTCACTGAGACATATTTTTCTGTTGATAAGCCTCCTGTCTCCAACTACACGTTGACGTCAAGCAATCATAAATTAAAGTAGGATTTAACATACTATCGACAGTGAGATCATTGGCACAAGTTCGACCCGAGCAATGATAGGGCAGGAAATCTGTCGTAGTTTTTTCAGAGCAACAGTCCCTGCATTCGCCCAAACTTATTTCGGGAAACTTCGGAAAACCTGAATCTGGATGTAAGATCAGTTTCTTAAGGGTAATACCACTGCAGAATTTACAAAAATTACTTTTTTATATTGGCTTAAAACATGCTTTGAAGCTTTTAAAATATGGGGCAAAAAAACTGTTCTATGGAATTACAATCTCCTACTCTAGCGCCTAGGATCACCCGAAACGACTTTCCTGCGTCAACTCGATGCCCCCCCCCCCTCCCTGTGGTGTCTGGTTAAAGTCAGAAGCAACTGAAAACAATCAGACGTTAGCTTGGCGTCAGCAAGCGTCAGTACCTGTACGAAAAAGACAGTTCTTTCGCTTAGAATCTTGATTTTTGTGTGTAGTATTGACTTTTGATAGTTTATTTGTGATCTTATAGTATACACTTTTGTCTTTCAAGAAAGAATGAGTGGTAAGAAAGTATACTCCGGCACAAAAGGTACCAAAACATCGCATCCAACGCGGCATCGAAGCATTATGTCATCAAAGCGTCCAAAGAATATATATGAGTCTGAGAGCAGGTTGGAAGGAGTCAGTGCCTCTGCTAAGAAATTGACAGACACTGACCAGGATTTTGATGCGAATTACGGATTGAGCTATGGGATTATAATTTCTTTTATCGTTTGCTCTGTTATTTCTCAACACGTGAAACGTAGACCGTGCAATGCATACGTCACGTTGCAAAAACGAAGTCGTCGAGGCTTACGCTTCATAGTAATTATTGCTTGTCCAAACTGCCCAGAAGTCGTTACACCAAGTAGTAAGTTTACACGGAACGCACATGAAATCAGCAGTCGAATGGAGCTACCAATACGCCTGCTTAGAGTAGAGCTAAACGGAATCCTAAAGTTTTGTGCTTTTATGTAATTGCCACGATCGATATTTCAGTCTTACTATAAACTAGTAGATTTGAATTCCATCGCGACGGCAACAGTTCGTTAGGCCAGTCGTGGGACAGCAGGTCAACGGTGATAGTTTTCTAAAAGTAGAATTTCTTCATATTTCATGTGTATAACACAATTCAAAACTTCAGAAGCGGTTTTTCTTGGAATATGATTGTTCAAAACGGGACGCAGCGTAACGCCTACAATTTTCAGACTCTTTATTAGAAAAAATAATCACAACTTAAAAACAACATTTCAAAGTGAGTCACTTAAGGGACTCTCGATAAATTAATTTGAACAATATTTATTAACAAATGAATGCCATTGTTCGCCGAAAATTGAACGACTTTATTCGAGACTCGCCAATTACACGAAAGTCAATATTTCTAAGTCCGAAAGTCAATATTTCTAAGTCCCCTGCGTGGTTCGCTAGATACATTCATGTAAAGTATATATATCTTATTTTCTTTTACTCATAATCAAATTGGCACTAGTTATAGTGCGTGCCGCAGATCGCCTCAAATGCAACATGTATCGGGACAATTGCTACAGTGTCGCTATTCTGTAATATTTTCCAACATTTTTTTTTAATTGTAATATGCTTAAATGTGTTCTCAATAACTACACCAGGTAATATTTCTCTATCACCTTCCTTCCGCCCAAAATGATCAAATATTATTTTTTATTATCATTATTATTAAATAATCAATTATTATTTTTTAGGCCGTTACAGTGATGTTACCCCTTAAAAACGTCACCTGCTTCAGTATACGCCACATAGCTGTCTAGAGGAAGAATAACTCATGAAGACAACAAAATACAAAACATTTCGAAATCTTCTGGTAATCGGCATTGGCTACCAATGAATACCTGCTGAAGAAGAAATCTTTCTCTAAACACAAAAGCGGTCCTCCAAAGCAGGAAACTGTGGCTCATAAGGCAGCAGACTTCTAAACGCTTGCACGTAGGGCACTGGCGTGCAATAGAGGCAAGCTAGATAAGTGATGCTTGCCCGTCTTAATTTGGCCAAGAAAAGTCTCGATGTTTTTCATTCTTAAAATTTTTCCTGCATTATGAATACTCCACGAGGTTCCCAGTTGCATACAGATAACATCAGCATCGTGCCACGATATTGTGGGCGGCAAGCATTCAGCCATCATCAGCTATCTGTTGCTGTAGTCAGGTGTGGTGGAATTGCTGACATAGGTGCCTTGAGAGTTTTAATCATACAGATGTGATTCCTTACCGTACTTTTCATTATAGTGAAGTTAAGAATGATGTTGATAGTAACTTGGTTCCTTCTCAGGCTTTGTTTTTGTATACTTATAGTCGCAGGAAGATAGATGATGATGAAAATTTTATGTATGGGCCAGAGAACATGGCTGTTGTGAATATGTGTCTCTAACTCTTGACCTGACTTTGTATTATCATAAATAAAGTTGATCTTGAACCAAAAAACTGCACATTGATCATGTCAAAAGCCGAGAAGC
This sequence comes from Schistocerca cancellata, assembly GCF_023864275.1. Lineage (NCBI taxonomy): Eukaryota > Metazoa > Arthropoda > Insecta > Orthoptera > Acrididae > Schistocerca > Schistocerca cancellata. Next base: position 380,140,355 of record NC_064634.1, on the reverse strand, counting down.
GATTCTTCTTGGTGCTGTAGCTCTCAGGGGCACTCAGGGATGCACATTGTGTCTCTGCGAACCTCTATGAGCCGCAACACGATTGCCTTGGCATAACAGTGTTGGAAACGTGCTTTTGTATGTGTAGCGTGAGCATGGACGTTCTAGATACTTTGCCTTGCCCACTGGACATTCGAGGTAGCGACTGTAGTATGCCACTTTATCAACTGCAACCCAACATTTCACTCACACTAAACTAAATGGACTCTATTTCACAGCTGTACTAAATAGATGGAGAAGCATGACTGGCTTCAGAGTAGTAAGGGTGTTACATACCCAGTGACTTCAGTTAGACAAGGAATTCAGTGACTGAGCAGATTTAAATACTCCGAGATTCCATGGAGTTGTTCAACGTTTATTTAGAGTGAGAGGCATGAATAGATGGGATAAGTAGGTATGAATGTCTTGTTGCCATGAAGTCAAAATGAATTCATTAATAAATTAGTGCTTATGTACAGCAAATATATAATGGATTTTATTCAGTTATAGGGTGAAACCTTTTTGTTATTAGTATTCATCTTATTTGAATATTATATGCCTTTAATAAAACACACACTGGTTACAGGACAGCATGATTATTACTTTATTTTCTTCCTCGTACACATTCTCATAGTCATCACAGATATCTTTCTGACGGTTTTTTTCCTCTTGTTGCCAACCTCAGAATCATACACCAACCAACTGTTTCAGCACCCACCGTAAAATCCAATGTTTTTTTTCAAGAACTCTACGTCATAAGGTTGATATATTTAATTAATGCTTTTGCACTTAAGTTTTCACAACAATAAATTAGCTCATTATGACTGAGAACGTAAACAATTATCACTTAACATTTTTCTACAACAGAAGTTAATGACAATTGTCGTGATAATAACATTTGTAAATTTCTCTAACATTGACCTAGCTGTATGCCAATAGTTCTTAAGTACTACAGTAGTTAATCTCAAACAAATCTTCTATGTATTTTTTACTAACATAGTGAAATATCACGTTTATATATTTACTTCGTCGTGATTTGACCATTTGGATAGCACTTTCACCGTTCACATGAAGAATGATCTTCACTTCTCTTCACATTAGGTCTTGTAGTAGTGTCTTGATGTGTTTTATTCCTCTGGTACATTCTGCTGCTGGCATGTATTCTACCTCATTTATGAAGTTGTTTCTTGGGACACCAGTTTCTGGATAACTCCTTCTATTGCATGAACGAATTTTTATTTAAAAATGGCTATCCTGAAATAAATGTAGTGTTTAAGTGCAGTTGCATCATTTGGACTGAAAATTAATATTTTCACTAATGTTAAAATTATTCATGCATATATATTTTCTTAAAAAGACTCGTTCTCCATAATTTCGGCAAAAAAATCGCTCAATGATATATGTAACACGTAACTAACTAACCAAATAATGAGTCAGCTGTTATAAAGAATTTTGTATGCATTAGCGCTCTTCCTGTCTCTTAAGTCTTGTTCATTATCAGCATGCATCGTGACGGATAATGTCTTTTTCTTTATCGTCTTGGTAATCCCTTTCCTTCCGATCTTCTGTGAAGCGTCTGTCGTAGTTCACTGTAAATCCAAGATCTGGTCTTGTTTTACATGCAAACAAAGGAGACTTCGTATAGCTTCACGATAAGGAAATCTCATGTATTCATGCTCTTGATTTTCTTCACTTGACTTCCTGTTCGACAGTGAAGAAGACTTCATGGCCTTGCAGTCAGTCACATTGAAATTTTCCATTACTTTCTTTCCTCATAGTTCTTGATGTGAAGTAATCCATTCTTTCTCTACATTATTTGTATCTCTAGTTACATAACTGGGTTTTCTACCACAGACACTTCAAAATTATTCTTCATTTTCGTCAGCACGTTTTCAATTTCTTCTTGCACTGAAACATCACCAACTTAATATCATACTTTAAGGAGAAAAAAACATACATGCGGGATATCAGCCCCAGATATCGATTCCACGCGAAAATTTTGGCCATAATTCTACAAGTACTCAGTTATGATCTTCTGAAAATGTAGCTTTCAAACTTTTAAGAAAACTGTTTGTCACTTTCTTCGCCGCGTATTAACCCCCAATTCCCCGAGCGCCAAGTACGGTATGCTGGATTGACAACCAAAGTTCTTCCATTCGTAGGACGTTGAAGGCTAGAAACAAGGATGGGGAAGGTAGATGCATATGCCCAACGATTTTTTAAATCTTGTTCCAGAACACATCTTATTTTAGGCTGAAAATACTAAGTAATACGAGTACGTTACATGTCAACCTCATGTACATATATGTTCAGCCTTATTTATAAATTCTTCCGTTACTACTTGGTAGAACAATTCCATACCTAAAATTGAATAGCTAACGAGTACATTGTTTTTGTTCTACTGATTTTTCCTTATTTCAAACAAATTTTCAGCTTATTGGTCCATCTTCAGTAAACAACTGACTAGCATCTGGAAGGGACACTAGTTCTTAGACAAACAAAATTTATAGGCAGATATACAGTCCATTTGCATAGAGTGTTGTGCATCAAACTTATTTCTTAACGCTGAAGTTACACTTTATCCGATGGACTTTATTAAGCATACTAAATAATTAAACTACAGAGTATTACGGGTTAAGAGGCTATAATGCTCAAGTTTGTGAGGCCTTGCTTTGGCTGCGAAACTATTACCCTGAGCACTCTTCATTTATGTTGTGTAATAAATATGTTCCTTCAGATGGTCGTAACTGCGCACTACAAAATTAGGACCCAAATTTTCGTGCAGGATCGATTGCTAGGTTTGATATCTTGTTAGTGTACTTTTTTTCTCCCATAAAATTTGAGGCCAAGTTGGTGAGAAGTCTTCTCCTGTAATAATTTCATCATCAACATATACTGCCATGTACATTTCTTCAGTTTCAAATTAAGAATGCACTGATATGACTTCAGTTACATTAATCTTTCTGTTTTTAGAAAAGTCGGAATTTTGCTCCATCTGGATGGGGCTTGCCTAAGAGCACACAGACGTTTCTTCAAAACATAAATATTCCAGCCTTTTTGTGTCCTTAAGGTATCATTTCTTTATCAAGTTCACGATAGGAATAGACTGTTCTTACATCAAAAATTCTCATTGGTAATTTTTCTCTTCTGCCATAGCAACCAACAATCTTTGTAAACAAACATCTACTACTGGGCTGAAATATTTATTTAAATTGATGTCCTTTTCTTGTTGACAACCTGGACCACCAGTCTGGTCTTATATTTCTTGAAATCTACATCCTCTTCTTGTTGACAGCCGGTGGCAACAATCCTGTCCTTATATCGACCACCTTCTTTGACTTCAAAGACCTTCTTTGTCTTCACCAACTTCCATGTGTTATGCTGTTCAAGTTATCTCACATCTTCTATTGCTTTCATCCAATTTTGTTTATCTGGATCATAAATACATTCTTCATACGAAAGTAATGCGGTTTCACAATCTCCATATATCAAAGATTCTTTCAGTCAGGCTGTGCCCTTCAAACTGTAGCTTCTTCTCTCTTCTTTTTGATTTTCTTCTATTTCATTTTCTTGATCTTGAATTTTATGTATTTGATTGTTAGCGTCATTTGTTTCTTCACCAATAACAAGATTTTCTTCTACAGTTTTTCTGTCATTCTCTGTTCAAATTCAGAATCTCTCGACATTATGATATTTCTTTCTTTTGCATCGAACACTCTGTTGCTACTTGGAACACGGCCAGCATGTAGTTTCTTCGAGTGACCTAGATTTTAAGCAAAAATTTCTGATGCAAAAGGTGAAGCCCTGACAGATCTCGTCTTCTCCTAAAACTCTTTTCTGTCATGTAAGATTTTCATTGATAAGTGGGCTATTAATTACATATGTAACTGTGAGCACTGCTGCTTCCCACTGGTCATTCTTTAATTTTCTATTGAAGATCAAAACTCTTGCTTTGTTCGTTATTGTTAGATTGAGTCTCTCTGTTTTCTACTGAGCTGAAGACTAAAAGAGTACTGTAGTCTAGCACAGTTCCTTTTCCTTCACATCAATTCTTAAGCTTACAGCTGGTGTACTCACCATTTTTATCACATCTTTTTCTTTAAACTTTTATACGGAACTGATTTTCACTTCCCAACACATATTTTCTGATGAATCTTACAATCTCTGGATTATATCTTAACAAATTGGTTATACAAAAATAAAGGACATAATTTACATCATTTAATGTTGGGGGATCTACCTCTCTCTTTCCTGTACCTTAGCTGTTCCACAAGATTCACTCAATTTTTCTGCTGATCACAAATTATTTGGAACTCCATCATACACTTTCTTGTGCTTTGGAGTACAACTTGTGCCTGTAGACTTAGCTTCTTACGTCATTGTGGTTTTTCTTCTTTTGCTATAAATGATAGAATTCCTAGTTTTATTCTCACTTCACACACTCCACTTACTGTTTTAGTTCTTTCTAAAATAAACGTCTTATGTTTCTAATTTCTAACGGACGTTGTATAAAAATAATTGTTTTTCAGTTACAGTGTTTGTAGACATCAGATTTCTACTCATCTGGGTAACATACACATCGTTATAGGGAATACAGCTGTTACTAACACAAAGTTTCTTGTTACTATCATTTTCATTGAGTGGCATTGTTTGCCAAGTTTTACGACAGTATCATAGTGTTTCACATTTTCCAGCTGGTTTTCATTAATCATACATCCCGTGCATACACTATCAACAGCCATCACCATTTCTTGTTTCTCGTTAACTTCGTCTGACGTCTAACAAATGCAGCGCCTTTTTCACTACCTTATTTCTTTTATCTTTATTGGTATTTTCTTTCTTTCTCTCTTTGGTGATGACTCCTCCCTTCTTCTCCTCAGTGACGTCTTCTTTCTCGTTTTCTTCAGTTACATCTACATTCTTGCTTTCTTTAATGGCAGGATCTTCTTTCTCATCTTCTAAGGAAAAAATACCATATTTATGCTGTTGTTTTTATCCTTAAAATAACAATCATAATTTGTCCTTTCACAGTGATAACAGGGTCAGCAAAACTTTTGAATTTTATTTTTGTTTCTAAATTAGCACTCCTCTTCTCTGTTATTATTTTTCTTATGTTCAGAGTAGTGTTCCCTCTTCTTAGGCCTCTTGCAATCTCTTATAAAGTGGCACGTCCACCGCAATTGTTACAGGTTAGATCCTTTCTTTTTTTTTCTTAAAATGGACTTGAGAAGCAATACTGACTTCTTGATTACTATCTTCCAGTCGTTCCTCTTCTGTTATGAACCTTGCAATTAGATTATTCATAGTCTGCTCATTTTAAGCTGATGAATCCCATGCTGGAGCAATACATTTGAATTTATCTGGCAAAATGGACGGTATTTTGGGTATAAGCATCGTGTGTGACATCTTTTCTGGATGGAGACTCATATTACTAGCCATGTCTCTAGTTTTATTGTATTTCAAACAATAAAATCCTTGAACCAACTGCTGAGAACTTTGAGAAGCACCTCTTTTATATGTTGTTTTGCATTTGTCATACAAAGATTTGGAATTTTCACAACACAACACGCATGGATTTAACATTATGTAAATGTTCCTCATAATTAGAATGTTTCGATTTCTCATCCAGTTGCTGCAGTACCTTCCTTTTTTCTTCCCTCTCAAAGTTTACAAGTGATTCACTCCCAGTCGAAATATCACACAGATCTTGCGTAGTAAACAATATTCCTATTTCGATGTCCCAAAAGGCATAAACACTGCTATCCTTGAGCAGTTGTATGTCACAAAATTCTTCATTTTCTAGACACTTTTTAATTGTTTTTTTCTTTTTACATCATTTCTTGAGTGTTCTTACGACGTTTCTTAGATTATCCCGCTATATTTTTAAGTTGTTCATATACACTGCTTTTTTTGTGCTCGGGGCCCATTATCTGTCGCATCTTATTCGACTGTCTAATGAAACCTTTTTATTATTAGTATTTCTTCATTTGCATATCATACGACTTTAATATAATACACACACACGCACACGCACACGCACACACACACACACACACACACACACACACACACTTATTGTCATCACACACAGCTTCTCTCGTTGCCAACCTCCTATCACACTTCAAACATTTTATTTTACCAACTGTTCCAATGATACATCAATATTGTAGATATTCTACATCGATGTACGAATATTGAAATGTTCCTACGAAGTATCGACGTGTCCTATAAATATTAATCTGCCGACAGGCCTGATTTACCGCATTGGATATCATTAACATACACTGGTGATTCTTTGCACATTTACAATTCATTTCATGGCTCTTCATTGGTTGAGCGGATTACTGAACTGGCTAACTTCCAGAAATACTGGCCAGTTTCTCCCATGTAGTTCTGTCAATTCTCTTGGAGTTTGACCAGCAACAACTGTATCCTCAATGAAGTCTAGAACCCATTTCCTTAATTACGCACCGAAACTTATTCCCTTCCATCTTTCACTTTGCAGAAATTGCAGCATAATTTGGATGAAAATTTCAAAACGAACCGAATTCTTATGGATGATAAATTTCCTCGAGTGAAATTTGGTAGAAAGGTTTTTCATCCTCACAATTCTTCGCCAGCTTCCAAAACTCTGAAGGAAGACTGCTGCGGGTGGTCGCCGCATGGAATAAGATGACGTAGCTCTTCTCACGAAGCGACTGGACTTGTCGAAGATTCTCAGCCGGTGACGGGCAGTCAGAAACAGGGTGTGCAGTCTGGATTTGCTGCTCTTCGTATTTTCTTTCTTCTTTAGTTTAAAACTGCTATCGACAATTGTGTGATTATGGGTGAGCCTTTTGCTGCTTTAGCTGGTTTCTCCATTATAACTTTGTTCCTGGAAACGCAGTACGTCCAGTTAGCGGCGCTGTTCATAATTACAGACACTGCACCCGCACGAGGCCATTTATTATCGTGTTGTGACGCATATGAAACCACGAGAAAACCAGAGCCTATTGCTCGCCGGCTGCTGCGGTGTCTGGCGTTCACCTCTACAGTCGTTCTCGGAATGCATCCATTTAGTATAGCCCTTTGTGCAGCTGTCTATCTCAGTCTCGGTACGCTATTTTCGAACTTAAAGACATAAAAGACAATATCCGTTTCCAATACATTTGTCTGCTCACAGAAGAGTGTAACAATATGAGAAACAGGAAAAAATTTTGCATGTTACTCACACAACTATTCATAAACATGACTAGAGTGGAATGTTAAAGAATACTGACTCTAGTGTGCGACAACTCTTCCACATAAACTTACAGAAAAACGTCTTTCATCCGTGCAGTTATTCTTTTACTAAACCGCATCCATAGCTGAAGACGCTAACACACGTTATATACCTTGTTGCTAGGACCAGAGTGAGCGGGTTAACGTTTAGTGATAAAATAAATAAAGAAGAGGTAGTAACATTCATTTCTTAATCAACAAAATTTTCATCTTAAAACGATCTATAAAGGTTTCTAAATACGGTAGTGAAATCATTACGTCGGACCGCGAGAAGTTACTTAAAAAAAAGCCATTGTATTTAGAATAAGAAGTGTCAGTGGAAGGCACGCCTTGCAATGCTATCATGCTTTCTCGTGTACGGCTTTGATTCCGTATGTTATTTTGCTAGTAAATGTTCTGGTAGTTCGGGTTGTTGAAAACTTGGTCATCTCAAAAGTTTACTACACTTCACAAGAAGTGTTTCAGTGCTGGAAAGCATAAATTTTAATCAGTTTATTTTGCCAGAAAGCAGAGACGCTCTAAGTACGCCAAGTATGTCTACAAAGAGGATGTTTGATCGACTTCGCCAAGTGCCTCAAGAAAGCTCAATATTTTAGATCCCAAAGTGACATATCTGGGAGAACAGACTGAGAAAATGTCACTGAAAGTGATGCAATAACAGCCTAATTGAGAATCTTAAGGAATACGGTTTAATGTATGCTCTGTGGGAAAGGTAGCATAAAAATTGTAGAATATGGTTGAGGCGGGAGTTATGTGGCCAGTAAACTACAAGTGTTTTCTGAATTCTCTGCTCTAACGAATTGGTATTCATTTGGCTCATGCAAAGAAAAAGCTTATAATTCAAATGTTAACCCTGTTTATGGAATGAGGTGAACTGTGAAGGGCAGAAGATGTTCGAATCCTGCCTCGGGAATGGATGTGTGTGATGTCCTTAGGTTAGTTGGATTTAAGTAGTTCTAAGTTCTAGGGGACTGATGACCATAAATGTTAAGTCCAATAGTGCTCAGAGCCATTTGAACCGTTTTTTTAGTTCATCAAGGGACTGAAACGTAATGTTCATGCGACACATATTTCTTCATTTTACATGGTTAGTATCATAGTACTATATCTCTTACCCCTTGTTTGTTTCATGAGATTTCCTTCTGGAGTTGGTGGTCCGTCTCCCTTTGCTTTGACAGGCGCTTGTTTATGCAACCATTTGACTTTGAACATCTGTATTTGTCGAGTTATTGGTCATACTAACTTGTTAATATGGCCGCTTGTATACTAACTATCTTCCGCTTTATGCTATGTCCACATTTGTGCATGGCTTCAGCTGTGAAACTGCACCGTTCCTCCTGCCTCCTGCGCTGTGGTCGTTCACAATATAGTCCCCACCACTTCTACCATTGTCCCTCCCCTACTGCGCCGTCTACGCAGCTACAGGCCAAGTATTTCGTGCGCGTTCTACACATTGGTGCATGTTAACAGCCTTAGACATGTGAGTGTTGCGTTAGTGAAGAAAGCAGTGGAAGAAATTGTGGTGTGAAATGTTGGTGACGCTGACATTGCTTCAGCCTTGGCAGAAGCGTGGCCGCCTCGGTGGCGTGACTTGTCGCTGGTGCCATCTGGGCCAAAGAAAGTTACAGGACTCATGTTGCATTAAATATGCGCTACCAATGTTTTTTTTCCAGTATGTTAGCCATGCGACGTCTTGTGTCTGGGCTCGGGAGTGGTATCTTCTGTTGTATAAAGGCGTTTGCTAAACTCAGAATTCACTGACTATTCGATTAATTTGATATTTTGCTCCTGGTATCAGACTTCTTAGGCCAGTAAGCTTTATTTAGTGTCAGTATTATCGATTAGAGGAGCACAAGTCAGCAAGGATGGACGAGGTTCAACAGTCAGAACTGTTTCGAAACAAGACTCCAAGACAGACGGTACAGATTCAGGTTGGAGAATACGATATGGAAGAGTATAGTGTTACAAATATACGCTCATGCTCATAAATTAAGGATAATTGCAGAATGTGGTGCCACACAATGTGGCACTACACAAAACTGGCGCTAATAGCATAGGCACATAGGGAACACACACGACACAGATCTGTAAGTCCACGGTATTGGTGATAAGATGACAAAACAGTCCCAAAACAAATGTGCTACAAAACGCCACTGTTTCCTGCGCATGTACCCCGACATCAATATGGGATATGATCACCATGCACATGTACACAGGCTGCACAACGGGTTGGCATACTCTGGATCACGTGGTCGAGTAGCTGCTGGGGTATAGCCTCCCATTCTTGCGCCAGTGCCCGTCGGAGCTCCTGAAGTGTCGTAGGGGTTTGAAGACGTGCATCCCAGACGTGCTCGATAGGGTTTAGGTCTGGAGAACAGGCAGACCACTCCATTCGCCTGATATCTTCTGTTTCAAGGTACTCCTCCACGATGGCAGCTACGTGGAGCCGTTAGTTATCATCCATCAGGCGGAAGGTGGGATCCACAGCACCCCTGAAAAGGCGGACATGCTGGTGCAAAATGACGTCCCGATACACCTGACCTGTTACAGTTTCTCTGTCAAAGACATGCAGGGGTGTACGTGCACCAATCATAATCCCACCCCACACCATCAAACCACAACCTCCATACAGGTCCCTTTCAAGGACATTAAAGGGTTGGTATCTGGTTCCTGGATCACGCCAGATGACAACCCGGCGAGAATCACTGTTCAGACTATAACTGGACTTGTCCATGAACATAACCTGGGCCACTGTTTCAATGACCACGTACTGTGATCTTGACACAAGCCTCTCCTGTGACCAGGCATCAGTGGAATGCACCTTGCGCCTTGCAGGTCTCCGGGCGAATAAACCATGTCTGTTTAGTCGTCTGTAGACTATGTGCCTGGAGACAACTGTTCCAGTGGCTGCATTAAGGTCCCGAGTAAGGCTACCTGCAGTACTCTGTGGCTGTCTGCAGGCACTGATGGTGAGATATCGGTCTTCTACGATCCGTACTGTAGCGCCTGGGCACGTTTCCTGTCTGCTAGAATCGTTGCCATGATCTTGAGATCACACTTTGTGGCACACGGAGGGCCCATGCTACGTCCTGCTGTGTTTGACCAGCCTCGCCCTAGTATTCTACCCCTCATAACGTCATCAATATGTGTTTTTTGAGCCTTTTGCAACATACAGTCACCACTAGCACGTCTGAAAACGTCTGCACACTCGCTGCACCGTACTCTGACATGCACCAACACACCTCTGCATCTGTGGATTACAGGCAGCGCCACCGTGCGACGACCGCAGGTCAAATGCTCCACATGGCCATACCCCGAGGCGATTTAAACCCACAGACCGCCCACCAGAGCGTTGTTTCACCATGTATCACCATTATCCTTAATTTATGAGCATGAGTGTAATGTAACATCGAAATAGCCACTTAATTATTCATCAGTACAACCATACATTTTGTTCCATACATTTGATATGAATCCGAGAATCAAACATGGAACATGCAATAAACCAGAAGAAGAACCGACAAAAAAGTGAAATAAAAACATTACGTGACACTTTGCCATGTGGTGGGATATTGAAAATACTCATTCTCATACTGTATATGGACTCAGACATGGAAATAGTGGTTGATACTTTCTAATCTCCATCAAGAACGTGAACACGTAAATATCTCCATGCGATCTTTGAGTTCCCTTCTTTATCACAATGGTCATTTCTCCTACGTCGGTGGAAGCCAGTGAAATAGTTCGACGTTCGAAGGAGGATGTTGTTGTTGTTGTCTTCAGTCCTGAGACTGGTTTGATGCAGCTCTCCATGCTACTCAATCCTGTGCAATCTTCTTTATCTCCGGGTAACTACTGCAACCTACATCCTTCTGAATCTGCTTAGCGTATTCATCTCTTGGCAACCCTCTACGATTTTTACCCTCCACGCTGCCCTCCAATGCTAAATTGGTGATCCCTTGATGACTCAGAACATGTCCTACCAACCGGTCCCTTCTACTTGTCAAGTTGTGCCACAAACTCCTCCCCAATTCTATTCAATACCTCCTCATTAGTTATGTGATCTACCCATCTAATCTTCAGCATTCTTCTGTAGCACCACATTTCGAAAGCTTCTATTCTCTTCTTGTACAAACTGTTTATCATCCATGTTTCACTTCCATACATGGATACACTCCATACAAATACTTTCAGAAACGACTTCCTGACACTTAGATCTATTCTCGATGTTAACAAATTTCTCTTCTTCAGAAACGCTTTCCTTGCCATTGCCAGTCTACATTTTATATCCTCTCTACTTCGACCATCATTAGTTATTTTGCTCCCCAAATAGCAAAACTGCTTTACTACTTTAAGTGTCTCATTTCCTAATCTAATTCCCTCAGCAGCACCCGACTTATATCGACTACATTCCATTATCCTCGTTTTGCTTTTGTTGATGTTCATCTTATATCCTACTTTCAAGACACTGTCCATTCCGTTCAACTGCTCTTCCAAGTCCTTTGCTCTCTCTGACAGAATTACAATGTCATCGGCGAACCTCAACGTTTTTATTTCTTCTCCATGTACTTTAATACCTACTCCGAATTTTTCTTTTGTTTCCTTTACTGCTTCCTCAATATACAGATTGAATAACATCGGGGAGAGGCTACAACCCCGTCTCACTCCCTTCCCAACCGCTGCTTCCCTTTCATGCCCCTCGACTCTTATAACTGCCATCTGGTTGCTGTACAAATTGTAAATAGCCTTTCGCTCCCTGCATTTTACCCCTGCCACCTTTAGAATTTGAAAGAGAGTATTCCAGTCAACATTGTCAAAAGCTTTCTCTAAGTCTACAAATGCTAGAAATGTAGGTTTGCCTTTCCTTAATCTATTTTCTAAGATAAGTCGTAGGATCAGTATTGCCTCACGTGTTCCAACATTTCAGCGGAATCCAAACTGATCTTCGCCGAGGTCGGCTTCTACCAGTTTTTCCATTCGCCTGTTAAGAATTCGCGTTAGTATTTTGCAGCTGTGACTTATTAAACTGATAGTTCGCTAATTTTCACATCTATCAACTCCTGCTTTCTTTAGGATTGGAATTATTATATTCTTCTTGAAGTCTGAGGGTATTTCGCCTGTCTCATACATCTTGCTCACCAGATGGTAGAGTTTTGTCAGGACTGGCTCTCCCAAGGCCGTCAGTAGTTCCAATGGAATGTTGTCTACTCCCGGGGCCTTGTTTCGACTCAGGTCTTTCAGTGTTCTGTCAAACTCTTCACGCAGTATCGTATTTCCATTTCATCTTCATCTACATCCTCTTCCATTTCTATAATATTGTCCTGAAGTACATCGCCCTTGTATAGACCCTCTATATACTCCTTCCACCTTTCTGCTTTCCCTTCTTTGCTTGGAACTAGGTTCCCACCTGAGCTCTTGATATTCATACAAGTGGCTCTCTTTGCTCCAAAGGTCTCTTTAATTTTCCTGTGTCTATCTTACCCCTAGTGAGATAAGCCTCTACATCCTTACATTTGTCCTCTAGCCATCCCTGCTTAGCCATTTTGCACTTCCTGTCGACCTCATTTTTGAGACGTTTGTATTCCCTTTTGCCTGATTCATTTACTGCGTTTTTATATTTTCTCCTTTCATCAACGAGTAAGCTGATTGAAATTTCGTGAACATATATTGTCGCAACGAAAATCGCTTTTGTTTCAAGTATTGCCTCCTCTACTCTCTTATGCACGGGACACTCTACAACCACATCTACATGATTACTTTGCAGTTCACAATTAAGTGACTGACAGAGGGTTCGTCGAACCAACTTTAGACTACTTCTATGCCGTTCCACTTTCGAACGCGCGGGGATAAGGAACATTTAAATCTTTCCGAACGAGCTCTGATTTCTCTTACTTTATTATGTGATCATTACTTCCTAGTTAGGTTGGAGCCAATAAAATATTTTCACACTCTGAGGAGAAAGATGGTGATTGGAATTTCATGAGAAGGTCCTGATGCAGCAAAAAATGCTTTAATGACTGCCACCCCAATTCGTGTATCATATTCTTGGTACTCCGCCTCCCCCCCCCCCCCCCATTTCGTGATAATACAAAACGAGCTGCCCTTCTTTGAACTTTTTCGACGTCTTCCGTCGACGTCTTCCGTCAATCTTATCTGTTGTGGATCCCGCATCGCACAGTAGTGCTCCAGAAGAGGCCGGACAAGCGTGTTGTAAGCAGTCTCTTAGTAAACCTGTTACATTTTCTAAGTGTTCTACCAATAAATCGCAGTCTTTGGATTGATTTCGTACCAACATTATATATATGATCGTTCCAATTTAATTTATTCGTAACTGTAAACCCGTACTCCTTTCCGAGATGGCACTACATGAAGGTATTGTTCTAAAGGCTGACGGATGTCTACATTAAAATCATGAAAATATAAATCGATATTAGTATCATGAAGTCAAGTATGTCGACCGATAATCCAGTAAATTTCGAACAGTTAAGTATACTTTTCGATTCTCATTTCAGGAGGCGAAGCAGCAAAATTAGATAAGAAAGCACCAAGTTCTTTATCACTAACTTTTTGCAAGGTAAACAGAAATGATTAATCATTCTGGATTTAATCAGAACAAAGTGGTGTAACGTAACAGCTAATAAGTGAAGAATATAATACAAAAAGTAATAAACCCGATACCAATTGCATTTTTTTGTATTGAAATATTTTACTATCACGATATGTTCATTTCACAGCTTTGGGCTGGAATTAAAGGTTTTTGTATCTTGTACACATTTTTGTGTTAGTATTAGTTCTTATAACATTTGTGTATCGTTAATAATTGCTTATAAATAAAAGATACGTATTACCTCAACAGATTTTGAATAAATGAGACATAAAAATATATTTGAAAATTTGGATACGCAGAAATGTAAAGAACGATATAAATTCCCTGTGAAATTGTCAATATTAAATTTTTAATTTGATGTATATGTAAATTGTCAGTACGTAATATAGACATCCGAATGTAGAGACCCTTATGTAACTCATTATCCATTTATGAATATCACAAACAGATGCACTTTCGACTATTAAGACTGGCATTAAGCCACACAGAAACACTACAGAGAGTTTGTAACGCTCCGTAAATTTATACGTTTAATTGTAATCGCACTTATCAACAATGATAACAAACATTACTCCGAAAAACTTAAGGACAAAATAGATTAGGTAACACAGCATGTTAAAAACTCGATGGGAATGAATGAAAGTGCGGGACCACGTTGCCAGAGATCTCTCGGTTGTGCACAGCAAGTGTGACATCAAGTGAGTGTAGTGCCACATGGTGCCGGCCCCGAAACTCGAGACAGCTGAAAGAACGGGAAAAGACACTGTGTGACAGTCAGTGAGTAGCTGCGGTGCATCGTGGTGGTGTTATTCCCTACAAGGTGGCTCGGAGGCAACAACTGGATGACTTCACACGGGAAAGAGTCACTGGGAAAGTAGACGAAGGACGGAGTGGTATGAGTGTAGCCCAGGGCTGAAGTATTTGTTTCACGTGCGTGGGGAGCTTTCTGAACCAGAAACACTGCTGCCTGAAGAAGGTGAGGCGGACCAACTAGAATAGTATATGACCGCTATATTGTGCAAAAGGGAGACAGAACCCACGTCAAACAGTGAGTGCACTTGAAACCACATTTAACAGGACTGCAATACACATAATCTCAAGCTCCATAGTGGAACGGTGACTGCGTGGGGGTGGTCTCTTCCCCCCAACGAACAGTACGCTGTGTTCTCTTGACACCTGCTCATCGGAAGCACAGTTTGAGATGGAACCAAGAGCAGAAGGTCTGAACTAACGAGGAGAGCGGTCGTGTACTTTTCTCGGAAGAAAGCAGGAATGGGAACACGTAATGCATTTGTGACCATTGTTGAGCGTGATAGTGTCCTCTTTCCCAGAGTTAAATTTCATCGAAAACGTGTAGGCAGCGTTGTATTGACGTATCACTGACGTGTCACAGCACGTCCACTTTCACCAACAACCATCCGGCGTTTGTCAATCGCACTGGTGGAGGAATGGAACGCTCTACCACACAGAGTCCTTACCAACTTCGTGGCCTGCATCAGAGCACGTTTCAGAGCATGCATTGCCGTCTATGGTGATCACATATCCTATTAAGAACCATGTTCCGTATTTTGTAGTGTCCAGGGGACCATTATAAATCGCGGTGACTTAAGTGTAACTATCATCTTTGAATAAAAGTGTCGTTTCTGCTCATCTCATTGCGTGTTACTTTCAGTTACCTTCTATACTATTCTATACTATACTACTCTATGCTATACTACAGCAGATCTTCGAGTTTCATTGAGTTGTGTTACTTGGCAGTGACACATCATATGAAAGTTACTTTCGTCCTTAAGTCCTGCGCACCAGTCTAGTCCAAATAGTGGTGTTGCAGGTTCATCAGGCTACAGAGGACCGAGCAGAGACACCACTTCATGAAGTCAGGATAGCTGTTGGGGACCTGTAAAGGGTTTTCGATGATAATAAAACATTATTAGTCATTTTTTCTCAATGTTTACAAGTCGTCGTTCTTCCGCACTCCGTAAGGTGGCGTGGTCTCCTGACGTTCATTTCTTACATATTCCGACCTCACCATCGTATTCTGCGTATCAAGACGTTTCCTTCGAGCCCAAACTCGATAGGGTAGAGTCAATTTTACGTATTTCTATTTCATCGATATGCAAATCCAATAAATAAATCACAAGTGCACACCGAGATTAAAAAGTCGAGGCTGGCGTACACAAACATTCAGACATGATGGCCACGGGAGTTTTTGTTTGGCGGAGGCAACCAGCCCACTGGAAAGTCTGTAGGAGGGCGAGTTAGCACGCAGCTGCACCGGCCGCCTGACCGCCCACAGGCGAAAACAGTTTTTGCCAGAGAAAAGTGATTACGGCGTGCGTGTTCACCTTGAAAGCAAAACCAGCTGTATTGTATGGGAGAGCCCCAGCATATGCATTTTTGATGGACCTAGTGCACAGTTTCAGAGTTCTCACAAGTGGACAGTAAACGCCTACCGCAGATGCTAAATATTTCCGGATTAGTCGGCTTAGCCATTCTCCCGTTTGTAAGAGTAACGCTGATTTGTGGACTATTTCTGATGCAATGAGCTGGAGGGGTGAGGAAAAGACAGCAGATCATATACCCTTTCGCTTTTTGTCTGGAGGGAAGTCGTTCCGGTGACGCTCTTGTAGCAGGAACACATAGCGGGAGCGAGTGCGCTCGTACATGTACACAGAGAGCGAGGAACAAAGTCTCTGCTCAGTACTGCACTGAGATAGCACCTCTGTCGCTAGTGAATCGGAGTGATATTCTACATTGAGTCGCTCACGTTTAAGCGTGTGTTCACTGTGTTCGCCGTGACACTTAATGTGCGGTGTGAACACAGACAGAGTATTAGTTAGCGCTTGCGAGCGAACATTGAGTGGCATCGTGGTGGACTGGTTATCTGACCGGTGTACCATGCCAATAGACTAGGGGCAGATAAGAGTCCTTGACTTCATCCAGGTGTAGTGAGAGTTCGATTGGCGAAGGTCAATCCAGACAGAAAGTGACAGTTTTGTTATTTTTCAGCAGCGAGCGACACAGGCAGCAGTCATTGCAGCTCACAGTATTGTGCGCTACAGCGTAGGCGAGCCCCATATTTCCTCCATTAGAAATTAACATACTTCATTCACGTCACTCCATTACATTTCTCACGCGACAGCCTTGACCATACTTGGAAAAATTCAGTTGGATAATTATTCAAGTTCAGTAGGCACGGCTCTTGGCCATTCTGCCGAGTAAATAACATTCTTAAAGAAAAGGGATAAAACAGCTTTCCCACACTTTGTACATAAATGTCATTAACAGGATTCCTATCCATAAGAGGTAACCTCCTTTTCCGAAAAGAACACAGAAATCTGTGTATCAGTTTATAAATAAAAGTTTCACTTGATTTTCTTAAATTTTTCAATAAATAATATTTTCCGTTCGTTTAATGTTTTTCTTACAGTAGCTAGCAATACTCCAGTACCCAAGTACCCCACTAGTTACGTAAGAGAATAGAATATTTTTGTGTCTTTTCCTTACAGCGGACGACTCCAGAAGATATTTATAGCTGAAAGTTTTTCAGGCATTTCTTTTTGGTACGTTAGGTGCGTCTGTCTGACTTCAGTAGTAGTGTGGGGTGGAAATTGCTTCTTGCAGGAGCCAAAGGATACTTGTCAGATCAATCCGTTGCGCAACTCGTCAACATAACCCCCATACACTGACAGCTGTCCTCTGCCAGCTGCGTCTTGGATTCTAGCCGACGTCTGCCAAGTCAGTTCAACGTTTGCACGGACATGAGGTTGGTTGATCTGGGGGAGGAGACCAAACAGTGCAGTCATTGGCCCCATCGGATTAGGGGAGGAAGTTCGCCTTGCCATTTCAAAGGAACCATTCCAGTATTTGCCTGAATCGAGTTAGGGATACCACGGAAAACCTAAGTCAGGATGGCTTGTGTTGTGTACATAGTTCCGCGTAGTCAGCGCGTACACAACTTTCCCACTAGAGCGCGCCCCGCTAAGCACAACAGCGCAGGCGCATCGCTCGTCCGTCTCCGCACTACGAGATGGCGCTGCCTTAGAGACGGACCAAATTCTGCTTCCGCCGATCCGCATATTAATATGTAACGCAGCCAATGAGATTGCTGCTAACATAGAACCTTTTCTCCTTGCAGATCACACTCGCACAGTAATACCTGAACGAGCGAGGTATTATAACGAGTGTACAGACCTCTGATTAGTCAGTCTGCATTTGTCTGCACCAGTCTGTACCAGTCTGCATTTGTCTGTACCAGTCTATAGTCAAGTTTCAGTCTGCACCTAATAAGATTACCATAATCCTGTACTTAGGCACGAAGATAGATTGTATAGACACTTTGTCAAGTATCGATATGTGAGAATAAGATTAACGTACCAAGACCAAAGGAACTTCAGATTTTCAATTGTAAATAGCATCCAGAATCAAGTTACGTAAGGTTTATGCTTGTTACTATTTTAATAAATGTGTTTGAAAATTAATCAAGTTCTGTTTAAAGTTGGTCACCGTCAATCTGCTACTCTAAGCGTGCAAGTGGCATTTCTATCGTCTGACCTAACGGCAGAAGATAAACACGCCACGATAAGACCACGAGACATATTGCTGACACTCGCCTACTTCGTTAGAGCGATAAGTCAAATAATCTGATGGTGTGTGTACCGAAGGTCTTACAGTACGCGCACCACAGCCGGACATGGGTTTTGAAACGTCGTCCTCACGAATGCGGGTCCAGTGTGCTAACCAGTGCGCCACCTCGCTGGGTACGGACAGGAGGTGATGTCAGCGACCCTGCCGGCGAGCAGGCGCGGCCGTTGCTCGTCATGAAGTTCTTCTCGGCGGATTGTCTTCCGCCGGGTTGTCTTCGATCCCACTCCGAATTTTACGATGACCTTTGGTGACCCGTACATGAAGCATCTGCTGTCGGTACTCGAGTGGTCGGTTGATCTCCTCACTACCCCTGATAGGTTTCAACACTCGATAGGGCCTGTATGTCGAACAGGGACGTGGATCCCAAGAGGCCCTGCTTGTGAGTTGAAGTCTGGTATTGGCAGCAGTCTGCGATGTGGTGTTGTCGGTAGACGGTCAGTTTCTCCATCAGTAGATGGCAGGCGGGGAGGAGCATGAAGCTCATTAGGTGAAGGCCATCATCATCTCGAGTACATCTTCGGTTAGTTAATAGACTGCGCTGGAGCATCTAAGACATAGGTTCTCTACAGTATAGCAATCATCGAATCGAGTGCTATTACTGTGAATGCCATCGATCCGACTGATGAAATCACGCCGAGACCTGCAGTACTTAAACCCAGCTAGTGTGAGGCTACTACGAGAGGCTCGATTCGTAATGACGGAATATGCCCTCCTTATTCTGCTACAATCACTTAACAGGCTGTAAATGCTGTGTCGGTCCCTCGTTATGTGCTCTTATGAGAGAGAAACAGTTTCTTTCAACTTGCGTTACGTGCTAACGAATATGCCTGTCTCGCTTCCTTTGGTTTGCTGTCGCAGTGTCCTTTCTGCTGAATGGGTATCCTTATTCGACTGACATTGTCGTCGACCTGAGCCACTTGCGACATACTGGTTGGCTCAAAAATGGTTCAAATGGCTCTGAGCACTATGGGACTTAACATGTGAGGTCATCAGTCCCCTAGAAGTTAGAACTACTTAAACCTAACTAACCTAAGAACATCACACACATCCATGCCCGAGGCAGGATTCGAACCTGCGACCGTAGCGGTCGCCTGTGGCTATGTGAGTGAGACTTAATAAAATGTTCATAGTTTCTACGCCTTAATATTCTGTGCCGTAGAGAAGGCGTGTACTAGTATACCTATTATTCACCGAGGTATAGTACTAGTACGCTTAGGCAAAAGAAGCCCTTGCGTGAATTCTTCTTACACTAATGCGAGTTCATAATAAGCCATTTGGCGTGTAACAAGCAAGGAAACCCTATTGCTTGAAAAGTAAAGCATCAACGACACCAAACTGGCCACGACGCTGTTAAGGAGATCAGTAGGTCGAGCTAAGAACGTAATAGGCTGGCAGTGAGCGAGCTAACAGTGCTGTGAATACGAGGCGCGTGTCGGAACAACTGGGCGGGGCCTTCTGGGAAGCGAGCATTGAAGGCTATGTTGGGACACGGCTGGTGGTCTTGGCGGGTGCTAGAGCAGACAGCTGTGCGTGTGCGGAATGCACAAGCAGCGGGCGCGATCGTAAAAGCGAGGAAACGAGCGCCTCAGCCAGCAGGCTCGCGCTCGCCACGAAAGCGCTATTTAATTGTCTTGGAGGAAATGTCGCAGCTGCAGGTCACCCGTGAAGCGGCCGCTGTGGTTCAGCTGCAAACACTGCAAACTTCCTTATCATCCTTATGTTCAATACAGCAGAACGCCATTTATCCGGACTAGGTGGGACTACAGGTCATACGGATTATTGGAAACCCAATAGACCGAAATTCTGAAAAAGTTAGAGTTACAGTGGTTAAATGCCATAAATGCCCACATTATATTTATCTTCAAGTAAAAACACAAACTGTACATTATTTTTGCTATATCTGCGTCATCAGACAGCGAACTCGATACTCTGCGACGTATACTACCAAAGACTGCACCAGCAGTTGGTAAGAGGTGCCCTTGAGCAATCACATGGTCCTAGGCTCTGAATCAAGTAGGAAATAATTATTTAAATAAAAATAGTTTTGTAATAAAACATGTTATTATATCGGAATAAAAAGTATAACATAATTTCTCCTAACCCCATACTGAGAACTCTGAAAAATTTCTGATTGTGAATTTTTAATTTCTATGAAAGTACTTGTTAGATTTATAACAAAAGTACATAATGTATGAATGACTAGTTCACTGCCTAACTATTATGCGTCCCACGTTTTTTGTTATAAATCTTACAAGTATTTTCATTGTTATTAGAAATTCACGATCACGAATTTTCGGAACTTATGTTTGGCGTTAGAAACCTGTACGGGCTAAAAATAAATTTTTGAAACTTTTTAGTCTGATATCATCATCATCATCATCATCATCATCATCATTTAAGACTGATTATGCCTTTCAGCGTTCAGTCTGGAGCATAGCCCCCCTTATACAGTTCCTCCATGATCCCCTATTCAGTGCTAACATTGCTGCCTCTTCTGATGTTAAACCTATTACTTCAAAATCATTCTTAACCGAATCCAGGTACCTTCTCCTCGGTCTGCCCCGACTCCTCCTACCCTCTACTGCTGAATCCATGAGTCTCTTGGGTAACCTTGCTTCTCCCATGCGTGTAACATGACCCCACCACCTAAGCCTGTTCGCCCTGACTGCTACATCTATAGAGTTCATTCCCAGTTTTTCTTTGATTTCCTCATTGTGGACACCCTCCTGCCATTGTTCCCATCTACTAGTACCTGCAATCATCCTAGCTACTTTCATATCCGTAACCTCAACCTTGTTGATAAGGTAACCTGAATCCACCCAGCTTTCGCTCCCATACAACAAAGTTGGTCGAAAGATTGAACGGTGCACAGATAACTTAGTCTTGGTACTGACTTCCTTCTTGTAGAAGAGAGTAGATCGTAGCTGAGCGCTCACTGCATTAGCTTTGCTACACCTCGCTTCCAGTTCTTTCACTATGTTGCCATCCTGTGAGAATATGCATCCTAAGTACTTGAAACTGTCCACCTGTTCTAACTTTGTTCCTCCTATTTGGCACCCAATCCGTTTATATTTCTTTCCCACTGACATTACTTTCGTTTTGGAGATGCTAATCTTCATACCATAGTCCTTACATTTCTGATCTAGCTCTGAAATATTACTTTGCAAACTTTCAATCGAATCTGCCATCACAACTAAGTCATCCGCATATGCAAGACTGCTTATTTTGTGTTCACATATCTTAATCTCACCCAGCCAGTCTATTGTTTTCAACATATGATCCATAAATAATATGAACAACAGTGGAGACAGGTTGCAGCCTTGTCTTACCCCTGAAACTACTCTGAACCATGAACTCAATTTACCGTCAACTCTAACTGCTGCCTGACTATCCATGTAAAGACCTTTAATTGCTTGCAAAAGTTTGCCTCCTATTCCATAATCTTGTAGAACAGACAATAACTTCCTCCTAGGAACCCGGTCATATGCCTTTTCTAGATCTATAAAGCATAGATACAATTTCCTGTTCCACTCATAACACTTCTCCATTATTTGCCGTAAGCTAAAGATCTGGTCCTGACAACCTCTAAGAGGCCTAAACCCACACTGGTTTTCATCCAATTGGTCCTCAACTAATACTCGCACTTTCCTTTCAACAATACCTGAGAAGATTTTACCCAAAACGCTGATTAAAGAGATACCTCTGTAGTTGTTACAATCTTTTCTGTTTCCATGTTTAAAGATTGGTGTGATTACTGCTTTTGTCCAGTCTGATGGAACCTGTCCCGACTCCCAGGCCATTTCAGTTATCCTGTGTAGCCATTTAAGACCTGACATTCCACTGTATTTGATGAGTTTCGACTTAATTTCATCCACCCCAGCCGCTTTATTGCACTGCAATCTATTGACCATTTTTTCCACTTCCTCAAATGTGATCCTATTTCCATCATCATTCCTATCCCATTCTACCTCGAAATCTGAAACATTACTGATCGCATTTTCACCTACATTGAGCAACTCTTCAAAATATTCCCTCCATCTGCCCAAGGCATCCACAGGATTCACCAGCAGTTTTCCTGACCTGTCCAAAATACTTGTCATTTCCTTCTTACCTCCCTTTCGAAGACTGCTAATTACACTCCAGAATGGTTTTCCAGCAGCTTGACCCATAGTCTCCAACCTGTTTCCAAAGTCTTCCCACGATTTCTTCTTCGATGCTGCAATTATCTGTTTGGCTTTGTTTCTTTCTTCAACATAACTTTCTCTGTCTACCTGGGTTCTGGTATGTAGCCATTTTTGATACGCCTTCTTTTTCCTTTTACAGGCTGCCTTGACTGTATCATTCCACCAAGCTGTTTGCTTCATCCTACTTTTACACACTACTGTTCCAAGACATTCTTTAGCCACTTCTAGTACTGTGTCCCTGTACCTTGTCCATTCCTTTTCCAATGACTGTAATTGACTACATTCAACTAACTGGTACCTTTCTGAGATCGCTGTTATGTACTTGTGCCTGATTTCCTTATCCTGAAGTTTCTCCACTCTTATCCTCCTACATATGGACCTGACCTCCTGCACTTTCGGCCTCACAATCCCAATTTCACTGCAGATTAAATAATGATCAGTGTCATCAAAGAATCCCCTGAATACACGTGTGTCCCTCACAGCCTTCCTGAATTCCTGATCTGTTATTATATAGTCAATGACAGATCTGGTTCCCCTGCCTTCCCAAGTATACCGGTGAATGTTCTTATGTTTAAAAAAGGAGTTTGTGATTACTAAGCCCATACTGGCACAGAAATCCAAGAGTTGTTTCCCGTTCCTGTTGGCCTCCATATCCTCTCCAAATTTACCCATAACCTTTTCATACCCTTCTGTTCGATTTCCAATCCTGGCGTTAAAATCACCCATGAGCAGAACACTGTCCTTGTCCTTTACTCTAACAACTACATCACTGAGTGCCTCATAAAAACTATCCATCTTATCTTGATCTGTCCCTTCACAATGCGAATATACTGACACAATCCTAATTTTCTTGCTAGACACTGTCAAATCTATCCACATCAGTCGTTCGTTTACATACCTTATTGCAACTACGCTGGGTTCCATTTCTTTCCTGATGTAAAGCCCTACACCCCATTGTGCTATTCCTGCTTTGACTCCTGACAGGTAGACCTTGTATTCTCCCACTTCCTCTTCTTTCTCACCCCTTACCCGAATGTCACTAACAGCTAAAACGTCCAGCCCCATCTTACTTGCAGCCTCTGCCAGCTCTACCTTCTTCCCAGAGTAGCCCCCATTGATATTAATAGCTCCCCATCTCATTACCATTTGTTTGCCAAGTCGTGTCTTAGGAGTCCCTGGTTTGTCAGTTAGAGGTGGGACTCCGTCACCTCCAAAGGTCCGAGGCACTTTGCTCTGATTGTTGCCAGCATCATATTTAAAGTACCAGGGAAGCAGGTTGCTAGCCTTACTTGCCCCGAGTCCCATTGGGTTTTACCTCTAACGGCTGAGGAACTAACCGGTGGATTGGGTAGTCTTTGCCGTATGAGCACAAAGGTGACCACGACTCAGAATATGTCCGAGATGCCCAGCCTTATTCCAAAGTAACTGGTATCCCGACTGTCGGGACCACTTACTTGGCCACTCATACGTTGCCCGTGGTTCATGAACTAGGACATGACTACAGGAACCCACACCATATAAAAATGTATTTTATTAAAAATTTGTTCTTATTTAAATAATTATTTTCCGATTTTTAGTCTTGTGTGTGTGAAATTTTTCAATCGATTTAAAACATCTAGATGAGACTACAGCAGAGACGTGTGGTAAATTTTACGTTTATTTCAGCTTCTTTTCATCTGAACCAGCTGCCAACTACGTATATCTCACGAGAAGACCGTGAAGGTAAAAATGAGATTCATCTCATAAGGAGACTTACCAGCTACTGTCTTTGCTGTGAACCATTCGTGACTGGAAAAGGAAAAGGGGGGAAGTGGCAGCAGTACACAAGTACCCTCCGCCACACTCCAGACAGGAAAGCGAGTTAATATTGGATTGTCGTCTAGATCTGAGGCTGATGAATGTTGCAAGTCTCTATATCATAGGGCATTTAATTTAAAATCAACTGCAAAATTTGCACCGAACAGACAGACAGACAATAGAGCGACTTATAACAAAAACGTAGTAAAACGAGTCAGGTACACACCAAATTAGGTAGAAATTGCTCCAGGCGTCCCTGAGGTACGCTTTCATATCACCCATTCCCCCCCCCCCCCCCAACCACAGCGATAGCGGTGCTAGGGGAGTCTTACTGTCACAGTAATTTTGCAAGTGATGAATGTGCCCATTTCGCTAGAATTATATTCAGGCGTTACAGAGGTACACCTATAAATCGAATGATTTGTCGTAGACTCGTTTTACAGCAGGTGATTTACGCACATTGTGTCTGTTTGGGCTGTTGCGCGATCTGGTAGGCGCAGCCTCCATGCAGGAACTCAAACTGGACAGACAGTACTCCGTGTTACATTTCTTTGTCAATCCGTTATCGCCCCCAGCCCCTCACCTATTATAGGAAGATGGTTCTTAGCTTCTTACCGCCACCACTGCATCGTCATACAATGCGGAGCAATGCTTAAAATTTTAATCTTCTAGCTCATCTAGAAGTTAACTAAAAATCAATTGTAAAATTTGTGCCACATAGACAAGAAAGCAATCCAATAAAAACTGTCCATGTTGCCAGCATGAATTCTCTTCGTATCGTGCTGTGCTCTAGTATCTACACTGAAACGACAAAGAAACTGGTGTACGCATGCGTATTCAAATACAGAGATATGTAAATAGGCAGAATAGGGCATTGCAGTCGGCAACGCCTACATAAGACAAGTGTCTGGCGCAGTTGTTAGATTGGTTACTGCTGCTACAGTGGCAGGTTATCAAGATTTAAGTAAGTTTGAACGACGTGTTGGCGAGCGAGAGATGGGACACAACATCTCCGAGGTAGCGATGAAGTGGGAATTTTCCCGTACGACTATTTCGCGTGTGTATGGTGAATATCAGGAATCCGGTAAAAAATCAAAACCCCGACATCGCTGCGGCCGGAAAAAGATCCTGCAATAACGGGACCTACAACGTCTGAAGAGAATCGTTCAGCATGACAGAAGTGCAACCCTTCCGAAAATTGCTGTAGATTTCAATGTGGGGCCATCAACAAGTGTCAGCGTGTGAACCATTCAGCAAAACATCATCGATATGGGCTTTCGGAACCTAAATCCCACACGTGGACCCTTGATGACTGAACGACACGAAGTTCTACGCCTCGCCTGGGCCCGTCAACACCGACGTTGGACTGTTGATGACTGGAAACACGTTGCCTGGTAGGACGAGTCTCGTTTCAAACTGTGTCGAACTGATGGAAGTGTACTGGTATAGAGACAACCCCATGAATCCATGGACTCCGCATGTCATCAGGGGAGTGTTCAAGCTGGTGAGGGTTGTCTAATGGTGTTGGGGCTTGTGAAGTTGGAGTGATATCGGAGCCCTGATACGTCTAGATACGTCTCTGACAGGTGACACGTACGTAATCATCCTGCCTGTTCAGTTGCATCCATTCATGTTCATTGTGCATTCTGACAGACTTTGCCAAGTCCAGCAGGACAATGCGACCCGCACGTCCAGAACTGCTACAGAGCGGCTCCAGGAACACTCTTCTGCGTTTTAACAGTTCCGCTGGCCACCAAACTCCCAAGACATCTCGGATGCTTTGCAACGTGCAGTTCAGAAGACATCTCCACCCCCTCTTACGGATTTACGGGCAGCCCTGTAGGATTCAAAGTGTCAGTTCCCTCCAGCACTATTTCAGTCATTAGTCGAGTCCACGCCACGTCGAGTTGCAGAACTCCTCCGTGATCGCGGGGGCCCTACACGATATTAGGCAGTGTAGCAGTTTCTGTAGCTCTTCAGTGTGCCTCGCAGACGCTGTGCATACGTCACTGAGCTGCTTACTGCATCTCACTTGGACAACTCTTCAGAGGACGAATACGGACGCTGACGGACTGGCATGACCACAGGCTATTTAGATTCTTCTCTTGGTGTGTGTACAAGTTTACGATGGTGTAACTATCTATCCAAACTTGCTGTGTAATAAAAAGTGTTTTTTTTTTTGCATTTTAGCAGGTGTAAGAATTTTCACATTTTAGAATCTAATATTGAGAAAAAACGCAGTGAAGTTCTACTTACCGAAATAATCAGTAAGTTTCTTTGAGTCAGATTCGTATTTCGTCTATTTGCAGCATTGTCTCATTCGCGGAAGATTCCGTTACACGTTCCAAATAAACCATTGTTTTGCTGTCTCTATTTGTGTCATAATGTCTTCTGATTGAGCGCCACATACGCTAATCTATCATCGCTGTCGTCGTATTCTGCAGACGAACAAACGGCGACAATTTCGTTATTAGAAATGATACCCTCATCTACGTTATTAACGCCTGTCTATGAGCATACTGAAATTTTTGCAAACGCGTCAACGAACACCGACGGGTTGACTTCATCACTAGTGTCTCTACTCAGTGTGCAAACTGCTCAATGGACTCACAAATGCAGGCCCATACGCATCCATAAGGGAGGGCAAAAGGGCTACATATCCCCTTCTGGAATATAGTGGTATAGACTATTTATTCATTAGAAAATTCTCAAACATTTACAGGAATTGTTATCTATAAAACTGCTGAACTCAGAATCAATATATTTCTTTCTTTTTTTACGCCAACATGTTGAGCGTTGTTCTGCAGTCAAGATGAGTAAGAGTAATAGTGCTGAATGGTGTGCCCAATCAGTTCGCTCTCACGTGGCGCAATAGTAATAAGCTCTGGACAATACTATGGGTGTTGTGGACACAAGACGTTTGTCGTGTCCGCCCCCGGTAGCTTTTTTTTTTCTTCTTTTTTACGAAAACTGATGGTTGTTGACGTTGCTAACCAGAGATATTGTCAAATTAATATGCTGAATCGACGACATATTTGCAAAAAGTTGAACATTTTCCTTTATTTCGTCAGTTCTCTGAGAAACCGCGGTGAAAAATATTTTCCGGTACCGGGAATCGAACCCGGGCCTGCTGGGTGAGAGCCAGCTATCCTAACCACTTTTTTTTACCGACTTTTTTTTATTTTTCTTTTTATTATTATGAAAGGAGGTGGGGGAGGGCGGAGAAGGCAGAGCGACCAGGGGTCGTAACCCGAGGCCTGGTCACAGTGTCCCCCTCGTCCGTCAAGGAATCAGGGATGGGAAGGGGAAATCTATTGTGGGAATTATTATTTATTTATTTATTTTTATTTACTGTTTTTAATACATTCTTAATGTGGTTTTACTTTATACCACAACAAAAATAAATGTATCTAGCACCGCATCGTGCTCTGAGAAAAAGAAAACAATATCTCGGCACTTTCCTACACCGAGGTAATGTATATGGGGAAAACGAAAAAAAAGTGCTTCATACAGGATCCAGAAAGGTGTGTCGCTACTCTCCTTACTCTTCATCATCCAGGTACGTCTTCACGTATATCATGTTGTTCCACCGAGAAACGAACTTAGTCATGTCAGCTCACTCAATGGGTATCTTCTCCTACCTGTAGATGATCCAGCTGCGTGGAGGGTCGCATTGGGCACTCCCTAAGTAATTAGAAAAATACTGTCTGTATTTTGGGTTCCGTACGATCTTGCAATGACGTTCTTGTAGGTAGTGCCAAAAGTCTAATACATCTTTAGGTCCATCGTGAAATAAGTAGTGTACCGCATGCGCACGGATCCACGTGACAGCGTTGGTCTTGGCGCGCGGGAAATACTGTTGATCCGGAAATAGTAGAAACCGAGGTGTAATGTGTTCCGGAGTTACTCGTAGAAAATACGACAAAATTTGTCGCACCAAGCGCCATACGTCTTCTGCCGCGCCACATGTGAGACGGTGTTCGTCCGTGTCTGGTATCCCGCAGTCTACGCAGAGAGGCGATTCCGCCATGTTTATCTTGTGGAGGCGTGATCGGGTGATATGTTTACCATTGACAGTGATGTACCATGTGGATCGGACGGCTGTATCCAGAGGAATCGCGTGAATCGTTTTCCACACCACCTTCCAATTAACCTGAGGGCTTTTGGTCTCCACGATGTTTGGTGGGCGCCTCTGCTGTAAGACATGATATATATCCCGCGCCGACGCCTGTTTCGTCGGTGGTACTGCGATACGGACATAGCTGTGTTCAATGTAAAAGTTCCCGAAGTAGTAGAAGGGTGGGGGTATGTCTTGCGTCGTCAGTGGGGGCATAATGGAGGGCGGAGCTAAGGACTCCAACAGCAAACCTGTCAAACTGTCCGGGTGGTGGCGCCAATGCTTGATGTGTGAGCTGACATACAGGGCCACAGCTCTGTCGTGGACATGGACTAGACCAAGGCCTCCCCTTTCTGGGGGAAGGGTCAGTGACTCATAACTGAAGAGCATGCCTGTACTGACGTAGGCTCCGAATGCCGCTAATAGACGTCGTGCCATCAGTAACGGTATTGGGAGAACACGCGCTATGTGTGGAAGGCGCGATGCGAGGTAAACATTGACGAAGTGTGGAGAATGTCGAGGGTCCGCAGACGAAGGTTGAAGATCTGGACCCGAATTTGTTGTAATAAGCTGCGGTAGTTAAGAGCCACGGTGCGCCGTATGTCGTCGTGAAACTCTATTCCGAGACATTTGATAGTGCCACGAAGCTGTAGGGGTTCGACACACGCTGGGGTCAACCCGTCTCCTATGGCCATGGCGACCGATTTGGCGACGTTGAGACAGCTGCCGGAAGCCACACCGAACGTGGTAATCCATTCTAGTACTCTGTTGACATCGTCGCGATTGCGGAACACGAGAACCAGGTCGTCGGCATATGCTGTACAGCGAAATGTGACGGTACGTAGGGTAAGACCGGTGAGGCGTTGACGGAGACCACAGAGGAGCGGTTCCAGTGCCAGAGCATACTGTAACGTCGACAAGGGGCAGCCTTGACGGACGGAGCGGAAAATCGGGAGGGACTGCGTGAGACGCCCGTTAACGAGCACTTTGGAAGTCGCCCCACGGAGGAGGCGCATCACGACGTCTGTGAATTGCTGTGGGTACTGCATGTGCTGGAGAACGGACTTTAGGTACGCGTGATCCACTCGATCAAAAGCTTGGCTAAAATCTAGTGATGTCAGCGCTCCCGGGATGCGGCGTGCCCTGACTAGGGCTATTAAGTCACGGTATCGACACAGTGCTGTGTGGATGCTGTTGATACCCCCTAAGGAAGTCTGATCTGGCGAGATGACGTAAGGTAGGGTCGGTCGTAGACGGTTTGCTAATAGTCTGGTCAATATCTTCATGTCGCAGTTGACGAGAGTTAGCGGGCGGTAATCTTGTATTCGAGCCCCACCTTTAGGCTTGTGAACCGGTATAATTATTCCTTCTATGAAGGTCGCAGGGAGCGGCACCGCGGGGGACATAAGCTCCCGACAGATGTCTGTTAACTTGGGAGCCAGTAAATACTGGAAAGTTCTATAAAATTCCACAGGGAGCCCGTCGGGGCCAGGAGACTTATTCGCCGCTCCTTTACCGATGGCGTCGATAACTTCGTCTTCCGTAATGTCGTTCAATAATTCAGTTCGTAAATCCTGTGGGACAATGCCGTAAACCAGTTGTGAGACTGCTGTCAACGTCGTCGGGTCGGAACATTGAGCAGAATAAAGTCGTGCGTAATGGTCGAAGAAGGCTGCAGCAATATCGCGTTGTGTGGTGTGATGATGGCCGTCCTCAGTGGTGATGGCATGTATCAGAGCCCGTCTTCGCAGTGTACGTTCTCGGATGACGTGGTACATGGTGGGTCGTTCCGTTGCGAGTCTGTCTTGTGTCCGCGCTCGGACGATCGTCCCTTCGAGGTGTCGGCGCATATGGGCTACGATCTGTGCTTTCGCACGCTGAACTCAGCTGTCGTTCCGGTGTGGGTGGCAAGGAGGCGCAGTCGCGAAGGACGGTGAAATAAAAATCAAGGGTCTGCCGCCTCCAAGCAGCAGTCTCACGACCATACGTAATAAAGGTTCGCCGTAGGGCCGGCTTGGCGCAGGTTAACCACCAACTAATCGACGTAGGATACGTTGGGAGGCGGCGGACGCACAAACTCCACGTGTCTTCGATGGCGCGTCGACAATCCGGAGAAGCGAGATGTGCTAGGTTTAATTTCCAGGGATATCGGCTGCGCCACACCCGTTGGCGACGAAGGGTGACGGCACATATATAGGCCTCGTGATCAGAAAAGGCTACTGGCCACACCTCCGCGTCACTCACCGTTGCCGCGAGAGAACGGGAGACGTAAATCCTATCGATGCGACTAGACGAGTGACTCGTGAAATGAGTGTATCCCGGTCTATTTCCTCGGACATGTTCCCATGTATCTACTAGCTGGAGATCGCCGATGAGTGTCCCAAGGTCGGGGCACGGTGAATGGCGTGGCAGCTGATCTTTAGGTGCTTGGGTGCAATTGAAATCGCCCCCTAATACCAAGGCATCGTGCCTGCCCTGAAAAAGCGGTGCTATTCCTTCTGCGAAGAAGAGCGATCGGTCACGACGGCGATTCGTTCCGGAAGGGGCGTACACATTGATAAACCGGACGCCTTGCACCGTTACGGCCATTCCTCTAGC
Organism: Schistocerca cancellata; assembly: GCF_023864275.1. Lineage (NCBI taxonomy): Eukaryota > Metazoa > Arthropoda > Insecta > Orthoptera > Acrididae > Schistocerca > Schistocerca cancellata. The sequence continues at coordinate 380,109,127 of NC_064634.1, read as the reverse complement.
GTCGGGGAGATATCGGACTTCGTCCGCCTCGAGGCCCTCTCTGAGGGGAATGGCGACTCCACTGTTAGTTGGCGAGGCGTGGGACACATGAGCCGTATAACCATACATACCCGGGAAATCGGCGACGAAGACTTCTTGGAGAAAGACAATGTCAACGTCTGCTGCATTGAGCATGTCTTGGAGCAGCGACAACTTCGTACGTGTCCGAATGGTGTTAATGTTAATGGTCGTTAAGCGATAGGTTTGTAGATCGTCTCCTGCGGTGGGGGCTGCCGTCAGTGTCGCCGTAAAAGGTGGGGCCTGTGATCTGCTGGCCGCGTCCGCGCCGTCATCTGTTGCTACTCGGGAGGGGCCAAGGTGTGGGAGGAGAGACCCCTCTCCTCATCCACCACAGCGCCCGTAGAATCGTCTTCAATGTCATCCGCCCAAGGTCCGTAAGTTAACGGTGGCTGCGGTAGAACACTTGTGGGCTGAGTGACTAAGGGTGAATCCGCAGTAGTTGCCGGTTGTGTACCAACGGCGGGCGCTGTGCTGGCCATCCGTGTGTCCGAGGGAGCGGAATCGGGTTTGTCAAAATCAGACAAAGTGACAGGTGAGGGCGATCTCGTGACATCCATTTTCCTCGTCGTTTCGTCGGCCGTCCGGTCGTCAACTGGAGAAGACGTCCGCTGGAGGCAATCGTCTGAGGGTGTGCGACGTTGCTTTTTATGTTTTCTCGGTGACCTTTGTTTGCGGACGTGAGTTTCTGTGTCCGAAAGAGTTTGTGGTTCCCGTATAGCATCCCCTTCAGGGAGAAAGGCAGCGGTCGGTACAACCCTAGCGTCGAGTTCCATTCTCTCGTCTGAATCTTCATGTGGAGGCGATGGGCGGCGTTCTTCAACCCCTGCAGACATCGTAACGTTGTTGGTCAATCCAGGACCGGCGACAGGTGCGCATTCTAACGCTTCCTGTCTTCCGGGGGGGTTGTCGTCTGTCATGACGGTCGATCTTGTCACCTCTGCGTAATTGAGGGGGAGGGCCGTGAGCGTAGGAGGTGGTGTCGTGTCATGCAATGGAAGTTGTGTAACCCGACGTTGAATACACGCCGAGCGCACATGACCCTCCTGGCCGCAACCAGAACAAGTACGAGGTTGGCCGTCGTACATTATTATTGCTCGACAGCCACCTATGACTAAGTAGGACGGCACATGTTTCTTTAATTCAATTTTCACTTGTCGGACGCCGTTGAGGACTTCGTACGTCTCGAAGGTGTTCCATTTTTCGGCCACGTGGCTAATTACCGTCCCATAACGGCGGAAAGCTGAGGTAACGACGTCCGATGGTACTTCGAAAGGGAGCTCGAAGACTCTTAGTTTGCGTAATCCTAGTCCAGCATGGTCAACAGTAACCTCTCCGATGTGACCATCGGAGTGTTTGAACTTGAGAGTGTTCGCGCATCTGTTCACAACTGCGTGACATAACTCGTCATCGACCATCTTGACGTAAACGACGCTGCTTGTGATGGATAGGTGGATACCGATGATGTGCTGTGTTGGTATTTGAACTTCGTCACGGATGAATCGTTCGACTTCAAAGGCTCGTGGTCGTGCGTAGTCGGGCTGGAAGCTGATCTTGATGGTAGCTTTTCTGTACGAATGAGCCATGGCGACTCAGTGTTAACGGACGCGAGTATTAGCTGCGGCGAGGAAGTAAACAAACTACGCGCGCTCGCGACTCTGTGGACGGGACCGCGACTCTGCGGACGGGACGTAAACAAGACGTCCTCGCCGCTCACCGGCCGGAAGCAGACTGACGTTGGACTGTTGATGACTGGAAACACGTTGCCTGGTCGGACGAGTCTCGTTTCAAACTGTGTCGAACTGATGGAAGTGTACTGCTATAGAGACAACCCCATGAATCCATGGACTCCGCATGTCATCAGGGAGTGTTCAAGCTGGTGAGGGTTGTCTAATGGTGTTGCGGCGTGTGAAGTTGGAGTGATATCGGAGCCCTGATACGCCTAGATACGTCTCTGACAGGTGACACGTACGTAATCATCCTGCCTGTTCAGTTGCATCCATTCATGTTCATTGTGCATTCTGACAGACTTTGCCAAGTCCAGCAGGACGATGCGACCCGCACGTCCAGAACTGCTACAGAGCGGCTCCAGGAACACTCTTCTGCGTTTTAACAGTTCCGCTGGCCACCAAACTCCCAAGACATCTCGGATGCTTTGCAACGTGCATGTCAGACGACATCTCCACCCCCTCTTATCGATTTGTGGGCAGCCCTGCAGGATTCAAAGTGTCAGTTCCCTCCAGCACTATTTCAGTCATTAGTCGAGTCCACGCCACGTCGAGTTGCATAACTCCTCCGTGATCGCGGGGGCCCTACACGTGTAGCAGTTTCTGTAGCTCTTCAGTGTGCCTCGCAGACGCTGTGCATACGTCACTGAGCTGCTTACTGCATCTCACTTGGACAACTCTTCAGAGGACGAATACGGATGCTGACGGACTGGCATGACCACAGGCGATTTAGATTCTTCTCTTGGTGTGTGTACAAGTTTACGATGGTGTAACTATCTATCCAAACTTGCTGTGTAATAAAAAGTGGTTTTTTTTTTTGCATTTTAGCAGGTGTAAGAATTTTCACATTTTAGAATCTAATATTGAGAAAAAACGCAGTGAAGTTCTACTTACCGAAATAATCAGTAAGTTTCTTTAAGTCAGATTCGTATTTCGTCTATTTGCAGCATTGTCTCATTCGCGGAAGATTCCGTTACACGTTCCAAATAAACCATTGTTTTGCTGTCTCTATTTGTGTCATAATGTCTTCTGATTGAGCGCCACATACGCTAATCTATCATCGCTGTCGTCGTATTCTGCAGATGAACAAACGGCGACAATTTCGTTATTAGAAATGATACCCTCATCTACGTTATTAACGCCTGTCTATGAGCATACTGAAATTTTTGCAAACGCGTCAACGAACACCGACGGGTTGACTTCATCACTAGTGTCTCTACTCAGTGTGAAAACTGCTCAATGGACTCACAAATGCAGGCCCATACGCATCCATAAGGGAGGGCAAAGGGGCTACATATCCCCTTCTGGAATATAGTGGTATAGACTATTTATTCATTACAAAATTCTCAAACACTTACAGGAATTGTTATCTATAAAACTGCTGAACTCAGAATCAATATATTTCTTTCTTTTTTTACGCCAACAGGTTGGGCGTTGTTCTGCAGTCAAGATGAGTAAGAGTAATAGTGCTGAATGGTGTGCCCAATCAGTTCGCTCTCACGTGGCGCAATAGTAATAAGCTCTGGACAATACTATGGGTGTTGTGGACAGAAGACGTTTGTCGTGTCCGCACCCGGTAGCTGAATGGTCAGCGTGACGGATTGTCAATCCTCTGGGCCCGAGTTCGATTGCCGGCTGGGTCGGGGATTTTTCTCCGCCTAGGGACGGGGTATTATGCTGTCCTCAACATCATCCTATCATCCTCATCGACTGCAGGCCCCCAAAGTGGCGTCAAATTGAAAGACCGGCACCCGGCGAACGGTCTGCCCGACAGTTGGGCCCTAGCCACACGACTAAATAAATAAATAAAAACTTAGAAAGCGTTAAGAAACAGTTAATTAATATAGAATCCAAGCACTGACCGGAAATATAGAAGAGATTACGAACCAAACGACTGCAATCACGATTTGATTGTAAGCATAATTAATGAACTGGTAAATTTGCTATGCAACTTTCCCCCAGAAAAGCAATTTTTCTTGCAATTCCAAACAGGCCGACATGTCGCCAAGGAAAAAGACCACAGGATGAGAAGGTTTACACAATTTCTTAACTTCTTAAAATCAATTTGGTACAAGAATCCCAAGATGGCGCGTTATTTGAAAAGGAAGTCAGTGTGCTGGACTTCATTACCTCGAATTCAGACGTATACGGAAAGCGCATGACAGGAATTCGTCCACATCCTAGAAGATGGGTGCAATTTCGACGATCACAATAACAACACGCAATGGTGTCCGGTTTCGCAAGCAGCTTACCGGCACCTCATCGATGATTTTGTGGAAAGCAAAGCGCTCGCGTTCTTGCGCCCTTGTTCTCGTCTCTATCACACTCATGGCTGAGTAACTGCTTACTTATTTCCTTCCCATTATTTCACCCCCTCGATACCTCTGGCAATTCTCCCTAATGCCTGGAGGGGATCCCTAATGTTACTTATTGATTCATGGCCCTTTCTATACTTTGAAGGTTACATCATTATTTCTCACGTCTACGAGATCAATATAGGGCTTTCGAATTAAATTATTACAATACCTCTGTTTCTCTTTTGTAGCCCTTCTACCGCTTCCTAAGAAACCCAACCAAGTTACTACTGAAAAATGCGATGTAGGCTGCGAGCTACCGAAACAGTATGGAAGAGAACCACCGTCCCAAACAACTAATCGGGCTTTGCATACGCCATTTATGGAAGCAGGTAGTGAGTCACCCATTTGTTTCATGTGGCGACATGGACAATACACGATAGGCTTTTGCAAGGATTCCGATAGAACCAGTGCTTACGGTGGTCAGAGAGCTGAAAATGACACGACCCACTGTGCACAAAATTTTGCCACAGAGGTTAAGTCGTTATCCTAACAAGATGCAGCTGATTTAATGCACTAAAGCCAGAGGACAAAAATCAGCGCGCGAAACGTTTGCAGTGAATATGTTACCAAAATTCGCGCACACAGAGACTTCTTGGACTACATTATATTAGATAAGCTGATAAGTTGTACTCATCGTTCCAACTGATCCACAGTGCGGAGATCGTCAAGGTGGTAGAACATGTCATACAACAGGTATATACAATACGTTGTCACAAAGAGAAAATAAGTCCCAAAAATCATAAACTTATTTTTATTTGAAAGACAATACCATGCTTGTCACAAAAGCTTATAAACGTACCATGTAGTGAGGTGCATATAGTAATTTTTAGGCTATTGTAGCCACTAATTATCAAAGCTAAAAATCGGTTTTCAACACTTATTTACATTGACCACATTACAGCACTGAAGATATACAACAGATATATTTTATATCGCACTCACATTACTTGATAACATACCAAATTACCTAAGTTGGACCATAAAAGAGGTTAGTAACGTTTCGCGCAGCGGATAACCTGCACGTACGAGGCCTATGCGAAAGTAAAGTCTGATCAGGCGCGAAATGGAAACCACAGTGAAAATCTGATGAAGCTTTCGGTAGACGTGTTGGACGGTCTCTAGTACACCCATCAATCGCGTCATGTCGCTCTAGTCGGTTCTCAGTGCAAAGTGATCAAGTAAAGATGGCTGCAAAATAGCGTCTCCCCCAAGTATGAGGGCCTGGTGAGAGATTTCGCTCGATGTCATGCAGCCCACATAACATAACTGCCATGCATTTCCTTCTTCATGACAATTCTCGACTGCACACTTCAGTGGCAATTAGGACACTTCTGCAGCGTGATCTATAGGAAGTGTTTGATCACCCACCATACAACACTGTATTGGCTCCATCTGATTTCCATCTCTACCCACGTGAACCGCTGGCTATGAAGACAAAATTTTAGCACAAACTACAACCTGCAGATCAGTGTAGAGAATTGGTAGAAAGCACACCCGGCTGGCTTCCTTCTATGATGAGGGTATTAGGAAGTTGGTGCAGTGCTACGATAAATGTCTCAGTTGGAGCGGCGACAATATAGAGAAATAGCTGGAAGGTGTAGCTAACTGTTTAAAATAAAACATTTTTGGTTTTCACTGTGGTTTCCATTTCATGACCTATCGGACCTTACTTTCGGCGTAGCCCTCGTATTGAAGCTGGCACGGAAAATAAACTGACGTTGTGGATGTTGTGTTATGGTTCATTTCGTAAACCATTTCTTCATTTGAGTCTTGTTCTTTTGTCAGGGCAAACTTACATTCCGTTTACTTTGACACTTTGGGGTAGGCAGATGGGAGCGGATGAAGATTAGAATTGCGTGGTATAAAAAAACATCCTACGAGGAAAAAAGGTTCTTTGATCATAAATCATGGCAGTTTAGTGTAATAAAGCATGGACTTGCCACAGAAATGCATTTTTAAACACGTTCACAATACAGAGCATTTATAGTACAAACACCACAGAGACATAATTTAACGTTCGATTCTGGCTCGTGGCAATTCCTTTAGCAGATGGTCTCTCAACGCATATAAAAATGGGATGCAGGAGAAACATATTTCTGTGTTGTAAATGGGACCAGCCTCGAGTTGGAGATAGAAAAGCAAAGCAGAAGATGGGACAAGGTTCATACAATCCACACGTACACATAGAAAACGGCCAACATCTACTTCTACATTCTGCTCTCATAAGAATGTTCCGAGAAGAAAAAGAGAGGGCAGGGGGTATCGAACCTCAGACACATGGACGCAAAAATCTCGTTAAAAATGAAAAATAGGGAACGAAAGAGGATTATCCACGCATGTAGGTATTCGACGAGTGTACAATTATGCGTTCTACAACTTGCATAGCAACATTAAATGGTAGCTCTCAAGCTCGTTGTTTGCGCCTAAGTAGAGATAACTCATGTGCTTTTCTGAAACCGCAACTCTTGTAGAATATCAGAAAAAATTCCATGAATGTATGGGGGATGATTTCTGAAGGCGCACCTAACGAACAAAGATTTGAATATGACACAGTAGCTATTTAATAGGAAGAACAAAAAAATTCAACACGATATTTATCTCATACGTTACGAAAACGAAAGGATACGCAGTCAAACCAGCAGGTAAGCAGATCATGAAACTCTAGCATCTTGGGGAAAGTTTGCCCACGCTGGTAGTTTCGGAAGGAACAAAGCACATCATATCAAGGTGAAAGGAACCTGCTGAGGTACACTTACATGTGGCACCCGAACACTGTAATGATACTAATGTAAGCTAAAATGAAACTGGTACATTATAAATGCTGTATGTGTCTGATGGGCTCTATAAAGTGGATCGCTGACTGTGCACGACCGCAGAGTCAAAGATACTGGTTCTGGTCTGAGATTGTGGTGTTGGAGTAAGAGTGCGCTCGGCGCACGGCAGTGGGTAGCTGTCTGTGAGCAAAAGAGGATGGAGCAGGCAGTTTTTGTGGTGTGTTCTGTGAAGCCACTAAGTGTTAGATTATAATTTAGGAATTAGAATTAGGAGTACATGTATCATTGGAAATATAAATGTGGAAGCAGAAGTCTTCTTGCAAGCAGGGTAAAGAAGTTAAATTTTTATGACTTTCGTTTCGCCAGCGCGTTAGTGTAAATGAGTGGGCTGATAACTGGTAACAGTGAGTTCTATGTTGAGTAACCCCAAAGTGTACGTAAACAGATTTTATGTATAGACTTGTTGGATATTTCCCTTTTGTAAAATTTCAATTGCTGTGTAAATCTCATTGTTTGTGACACAATTTGTAAAAAGGACCTAACTTTTCTGCGTAATGTAATTTCAGTTGTCAGATGTTTGAAAAGCCCGACTTAACTTCGAATACAATTTCACTAATGAAAATGTCAGTGTTGGTAATTCACCCAAATCACTTTCGCCTCCCTGTCCAGGTCATATGTTTTTAAAAGACACTGAATTTTTCTTAAATATTCTCATTTAGCAGCCAAAAGAATTTCATGTATAGTTGAAAGTATTACGTCCAGCATTGCCCACCGCTGAGCTTGTAGCTAGTGTATTTTATTCTTCTTCATGAGAAACCTGAATATATCGCGATCCAACGTTGCTGCTTTAGAGGTAAGACAATTTTATTTATTTGTTATATGCATAGAGACCAAACTTATCAGTTTTGAGCAGGGCCAGAGGATTCAGAACCTAAGCGGCTGAATGTATTTTGCAGTGACTGTATTGCTTTATTGGTATTGGGAGTTGCATTGCCCAATAGTTCGTATAAAGTTTCTACCAACAATAACACAAAGTAAGCACACCACTTGCAGTTGCAACACGCTACACGATAATCCCAATTTTGTATGCATTCCCAGTTCAGGCCTTCACTCGATGTATTACAAAAAAGATTTGTAAATAAAGTTACGAAGCTACATTCAATAGACAACACTGAGTAAAAGGTATCGAAAAAGAATTGCATATCACTCCAATGACGCAATATAGCTAAAATAAATACTTTTTTGCGAGTTCCATGATGAAACAGGATTGCTCGCTAGAATACTATCACACATTTACAAAGTCGCTCCAAGAGTGAGGTAAATACGCGGCCATACCATTCCTCTCTGGGCCAATGTGAATGGAGGGGAGAGGTACCGTTAACAGTACTATACCCCAGTGCACCCTTTGACACTGCCTTTAGCAACTCGTTCTCGAGGTGTAGGATTAAAAGTATGAATTCACATATGGGAATGAAAACACCGCACTGTGTCCGAACCGAACCAAGTTGCCAAAAGCTCTACCGTCCTAAGAGCTACACCAATTAAAACAGTACACAAGCTAGAAACGTCAACAGCGCACTTAATATGGCAAGAGAGCGAATACACACGGCATGAGCGCACACTGACGGGGTCCGCCGTAACGAGTACACCGGCTGCCAGCACTGCTGGTTCCACGTCCTTCATTGCTATGCCATCATAGGGAGATGGGGATACTCAACTGGCTACTGCCCTCTGCTATCCCACTCCACCATGTTAAGTTCGCAAGGCTCATCCGCTACATTACTTGCTCTGGCTGCCTGCAGGAACCTGTGAAATGCAATCACTCTCACATTCACCCGCTTGTGGTCACTCAGAGGAAAATAGTGAACTGATAGGTCTTAGTAAAACTTAATACACTGAGTTGACAAAAGTTATGAGATACCTCCTAATATCGTGTCGTATCTCCATTTGCGCAGTGTAGCGCAGCAGCTCGACGTGGCATGGACTCAATAAGCCGTTGGAAATCTCCTGCAGAAATATTGAACCGTGCTGTCTCTATAGCCGTCCATAATTGCGATACTGTCGCTGATGCAGGAATTTGTGCACGAATTGACCTCTTGGCTATGCCCCATAAATATTCTACGCCATTCATGTCGAGCGATCTGGATGGCCAAATCATTCGCTCAAATGGTCCAGAACATTCTTCCGGTCAATCGTGAACAACTGTGGGCTAGTGACATGGCGTACTATCACCCATAAAAATGTCATTGTTGTTTGGTAACACGAAGGCTGCAAATGATCTCCATGTAGCCGAACATAGCCATTTACAGTCAACGATTGGTTCAGTGGGACTGGACGACCAAGTCCACACCATTATGGAGCCACCACCAACTTGCACAGTGCCTTGGGTTGACAACTTCAGTTTATGGTTTCATGTGGTCTGTACCATACTCGAATCCTACCATCAACTCTTACCAACTGAAATCGGGACTCATCTGACCAGATCACGGTTTTTAAGTCGTCTAGGGTCCACCCGATGTGGCCACGAGCCCAAGAGACGCACTGCAGATGATGTAGTGCTGTTAGCAAAGGCACTCGCGTGATCGTCTACTGCCACAGCCCGTTAACGCCAAATTTCGCGACACTGTCCTAGCGGATATGTTCACCGTACGTCCCACATTGATTTCTGCAATTCACGCAGTGTTGCTTGTCTGCTAGCACTCACAACTCTCCGCAAACGCCGCTAACGCCGCTGCTCTCGCTTGTTAAATGTAGTCCATCAGATACTGCGTTGTCTGTAGTAAGAGGTAACGCCTGAACATTGATATTTCCAGCATACACTTGACACTGAGGATCTCGGAATATTGAATTTCCTAACGATTTACGAATCGTTGTCCCATGCGTCTAGCTCTAACTATCATTCCGTGTTCAAAGTCTGTTGATTCCTGTCGGAATGTATGATCACAACGGCCAGGAGAGGCGCTGCAGGCGATGTCGTGCTGTTAGCAAAGGTAGTCGCGTCGGTCGTCTGCTGCCAAAGCCCATTAACGAAAAATTTCGTCGCACTTTCCTAACTGATACGTTCGCCCTACGTCCCACATTGATTTCTGCGGTTATTTGATGCAGTGTTGCTTGTCTGTTAGCAAATGCAGCTGCTCTCCGTCGCTAAGTGTGGGCCGTCGGCCACTGTGTTGGCTCTGAGTACTACGGGACTTAACATCTGAGGTCATCAGTCCCCTAGAACTTAGAACTACTTAAACCTAACTAACCTAAGGACATCACACACATCCATGTCTGAGGCAGGATTCGAACCTGCGGCCGTAGCGGTCACGCGGTTCCAGACTGAAGCGCCTAGAACCGCTCGGCCACTGCGGCCGGCTCCACTGTGTTGTCCATGGTGAGAGGTAATGCCTGAAATGTGGTATTCTTGGCACACTCTTAAGGGTCATGGAATACTGGATTCTCTAACGCTTTTCGAAATGAATGTCTCATGCGTCTAGCTCCAACTACCATTCCGAGTTCAAAGTCTGTTAATTCCTGTCGTGTGGGCATATTCGTGTCGGAAACTTTGTCGCATGAATCACCTGAGTACAAATGACAGCTCCACCAATGTGGTGTCTTTTTACACCTCATGTACATGATACTACCACCACCTATATACACTGATCAGCAGAACATTATGAGCACCTCCACATCAGCAGTGCGTGTCGATTGTCCTTGTTTGCTAGTGTAGTGTACTTTTCCACGGTCTTTGGTATGTATAGGGACTGTGAGTGCTATGTGTGGCTGCGAGTTGAGTTGTAACACTTTACTCTCAGCTCCAGGCTGTGATGGCTTCGGTTCCACAGCTTGAAGCTGCAGCAAAGGTCATCTCTGTCTGATGGACATTCAGCACCTCTGAGTCTGCGATTGGTCCACAGCGGTGGCCAGCCCAGTTATTGCTCATACTGGGGTTTACCCCTCAGTATGTGGCGGGCGAAGAAAGACTTCCTAGGGGCACATGTAAGGCTACCCTGGTTAGTCTGACAAACAGGCTCCAGGTTCTGCCTGTGGCGACACTGTCCCTCAGCCACATACAGTCACTTGTTCTGTTTCAGAGGAGACATCTCACTCAGCAAGATCTGTGCAATCACAGAGGCTGGGATTATTGATTGTTTGGAGCTCCAGTGTTAGGCATGTTATGAGTCCCCTTAGGGACACGGCTGCAAAGGAGGGGAAAAAGCCAAAGTGCACTCTGTGTGCATATCGGATGGACTCATTCCAGACGTGGAAGGGTCCTTCCAGATGCCACGAAGAGCACAGGGTTCAGCTAACGTGGGTGATGGCTCACATTTGCGTGTTGCAATGGATCGGAAGAGATTATCTCTGGTCTCGAGCGGCTGACAGAAATCGTAAAGGCTGCCAGTCTTGATTGTGAGATGCAGAGCTCACCATTTGCAGCATTGTCGACAGGACTAATTGTGGACCTCTGGCGCAGAGCCAAGTGGACGGTCTGAATTAGAGGCTCAGATAGTTCTACGACTGTGTAGGCTGCAGATTCCTCAACTTGCACCAAAGGATGGATGGGTTTCGGGTTCTGCTGAAAAGGCCAGGAGCCCATTATACACGGATAACAGGGGTTGTGTGGCTTGGACTGGACGGTTTCTTAGGTTAAAGGATCTTGGGGAAACACAAAAAGGACTTCAGTCTCAAAGGATGCAGCTTGAACCCAGGAAGAACGTGGAACCAGGAACCATCAGTATAACAGTTGTGAATTGCCATACCTGTGTTGGGAAAGTGCCAGAGGTCCAGGCGCTAATAGAAAGTACTGACGCTCAAATCGTCATAGGTCTGAAAGCTGGCTAAAGCCGGAGATAAGTTCAGTCGAAATTTTTGCGAAGAACCTAACGGTGTTCAGAAAGGATAGGCTAAAGATAGTAGGCGGTGGCGTGTTTGTTGCTCTTAGAAGTAATTTATTTGTAGCGAAATTGAAGTGGATAGTTCCTATGAGTAAGTACGGCCGGAGGTCGTTCTTGGCAACTGGAATACAATAATAATTTGATTCTTTTACTGACTTCCCAACTCAGATGATACAATTGTAGAAGGGTTCAAAGAAAACTTGTGTTTAAATTCAAACACGAACCCGATGATTATAGTTGGTGGCGACTTTAATTTACTCTCGATATGTTTGTGGAAATACATATTTAAATCAGGAGGTATGCATAAAACATCATCCGAAACTGTGCTAAACGCATTCTCTGAAAATTATTGGGAGTAGTTAGTTCATAAGCCCAGTAAACAGTTGTGAAAACACACTTTATCTCTTAGCAATAAATAATCAAATAATCCTGAGCTAATAATGAGCATCAAAACGGATGCACGGCTTAGTGAACACAGGGTTGTAGTAGCGAGACTGAATATTGTAATCCCCAAATCCTCTAACAATAAACGAAAAATATACTTTTCAAAAACGGATGCACGGATTAGTGAACAAAGGGTTGTCGTGGCGAGACTGAATATTGTAACCCCCAAATCCTCCAAAAATAAACGAAAAATATAGCTTTTCAAAAAAGTAGATGAATATTCACTTGACGCCTTCCTTCCAAATTAACGATGTAGGTGCAATTAGATGTGGTTTGAATTCAAAGAAATAGTATCGACAGTTATTGAGAGATTTCTACCAAATAAATTCACAAACCACGGAGCTGATCCCCCTTGATACACAAAAGGGGTCAGTACTTGGTTGCAGAAACAACGAAAAATGCATGGCAAATTTCAACGAAAGCAAAATCTCCAAGATTAGTGATCTTTACAGAAGCTCGAAATTTAGCGCGGGCTTCAATGCGAAATCCAAAGTTTCTGGTCATATGTAAAGTATGCTAGCGACAAGACACAATCAATGTCCTCTCTGTGCGATTGAAATACTATCGACGACAGTGCTGCTAAAGCAGAGCTACTGAGCACAGCCTTCCGAAATTCCTTCATCAAAGAAGATTATGTAAATATTCCAGAATTCGAATCAAGAATAGCTGCCAACATGAGTAATACAAATAGATATCCTCGGAGTAGCGAAGCAACTGAAACCACTCAATAAAAGCAGATCTTCCGATCCAGACTGTACACCAATTAGGTTCCTTTCACAGTATGCTTATGCAATAACTCCGTACCTAACAATCATATACAACCGTTCACTCGACGAAAGATCCGTAGCCAAAGACTGGAAAGTTGCACAGGTCACACCAATATTCAAGAAAGGTAGTAGGAGTATTCCACTAAATTACAGGCCCACATCATTAATGTCGATTTGGAGCACGATCTTGGAATATATATTGTGTTCGAACATTATGAATTACCTCGAAGAAAACTGTCTATTGACCCACAAATCAACATGGGTTTAGAAAACATCGTTCTTGTGAAACGCAACTAGCTCTTTACTCACACGAAGTGTTGAGTGCTACTGACAAGGTATTTCAAATTGATTTCGTATTTATAGATTTCCAGAAGGCTATTGACACTGTAGCACACAAGCGGCTTGTGTGCTTATGGAATATCGTCTCAGCTATGCGACTGGATTCCTGATTTCTGTCAGAGAGGTCACGGTTCGTAGTAACTGACGGGAAGTCAAGTTAAAAAGAATTTATTTCTGTCGCTTTCCAAGACAGTATTATAAGCCCTCTGCTGTTCTTTATCTATATAAATGATTTAGGAGACAATGTGAGCAGCCATCTTAGGTTACTTGCAGGTGATGCTGGCGTTTATCGTCTAGTAAAGTTATCAGAAGATCAAAACAAATTGCAAAACGATTTAGAAAAGATATCTGTCTGGTGCGAGAATTGGCAATGACCCTAAATAACAAAAATGTGATGGCACCCACATGAGTGCTATAATTAATCCGTTGAACTTCGGTTACGTGATAAATCAGTCAAATTCAGTGAAATACAATTATGAACAACTTAAACTGGAACTTAAACATAGAAAATGTTGTGGGGAAGGCAAACCAACGACTGCGTTTTATTGGCAAAACACACAGGAAATGTAGCAGATCTACTAAAGAGACTGCCTACACTAGGCTTGTCCGTCCTCTTTGGAGTATTGCTGCGCGATCTGGGATCCTTACCAGATGGGATTAACGAAGTACATCGAGAAAGTTCAAAGAAGAGCAATATGTTTTTTATTATGACGAGATGGGGGCAAAGTGTCACTGACATGATACAGAATTTGGGATCGGCATCATGAAAACAGATGCGTTTTTCGTTGCGGCGGAATCTTCTTACGAAATTTCAGTCACAAACTTTCTCCTCCGAATGCAGAAATATTTTTCTGACCTCGGCGTACAGAGCGAGAACGATCATCATAATAAAATAAGGGAAATCAGAGCTCGCACGGAAAGATATAGGTGTTCGTTTTTTTTCCGCGCGCGGTTCGAGATTGGAATAATTGAAAATCATTGTGAAGGTGGTTCTATGAACGCATTGCCAGGCACACAAGTGTGATCTGCAGAGTATCCATGTAAATGTAGATGTAATAGCCAGTATATTCACCTTTGGCACGGATAACAGCGGCGACGCATCGTGGCATAGAAGTAATGAAGCCTTGGTACGTTGCTAGAGAGAGTTGGCACAACATCTGCACACAGAAGTCACCTAATTCCGGTAATTTCCGGAGAATGAGGCGATGAGCTCTGATCCCACGTTGAATCACATCCCAGATGTGTTCGACTGGATTCAGATCTGGCGAGTTGGGGCCTGCATATCAATTGGAACTCGCCACTGTGTTCCCCGAACAACTCCATCGCACTGGCCTTGTGATATGGCGCATTATCTGGTTGAAAAATGTCACTGGCGTCGGGAAACATCTTCGTCATGAAGGGGTGTACGTGGTTTGCAACCAGTGTACGATACTCCTTGGCCGTCAATGAGTCTTTCAGGAGCTCCGCTGGATCCAAGCATGCTCATGTGAATGTTCCTCAGAGTTTAATGGAGCCTATGGCAGCTTCTCTCTGTCCTGCAGTACAGCAGTCAAGCAGCTGTTCCCCTGGAAGTCGACGGGTTCGCGCCCTCCCATCGGCATGATCAAAAAGGCATCCGGATTCATCAGACCATGCAACGCTCTGTCACTGCACCAACGTCCAGTGCCGATGGTCACACGCTCATTTCAGTCGTAGTTGCCGATGTCGTGATGTTAACATTGGTACACGCATGGGTCATCGGCTGTGGAGTCCCATCGTTCGGAGTGTTTGGTGCAATGTGTGTTCAGACACACTTGTACTCTGCCCAGCATCAAAGTTTGATGTTAGCTCCACCGCAGTTCGCTGCCAACATGAGTAACAAAAGTAGATATCCTCGGAGTAGTGAAGCAACTTAAACCACTCAATAAAAGCAAGTCTTCGGATCCAGACTGTATACCAGGATGCCCAGCCTACAATGTCCGACATCTGCAATGGGGGGTGGGCATTCAACCCCTTGGCATCTGGATGTAGTTTCGCCTTGGTTTCGTCACGTGTTGAAGGCACTCACCACAGCACTCGCAGAACACCCAACTAGTCGTGCAGTTTCCTAAATGCTCGTGCCGAGTCTCCAGGTCACCACAATCTGCCCACAGTTAAACTCAGATAGATCGCGCGCCTTCCCAATTCTACACACTGACATCGCATTCGTTGATACTGCATGCACCATGTGTGTGTCCGACTAACAGTCATTCCTCGTCAAGCGAGGACAGTCATTCCTCGTCAAGCGACGCTGCTATCACCTGGACGAGTTCACATCGAAAGTAGGTCAGTGGTCATAATATTCTGGCTGATAAGTATACATGCATATCTCTATCCGATGACTTTTGTCTCCTCTGTGTAAGTTAACAGGCTGGCCCGTCTTTTCTCCAGAGGTTTATTACTAGTCCAACTGCGTGATGTGTGATGAGAACTTGATTCTGTAAGTGTACTTGAATGTTTGATATACCTGTAGCGCTGCTAGCATTTGAAAGACAAACTTTGTGAGAAAGTGCAGTGGAATATTTCATTAGCCACCATTAGCTGGTGAGTAAGATGTGTCGTCATTTTGGTTAAGACAACAACAATGTTGATCTATCTTGCGACAGCCTAGGCTCACTCAGTTAAGCATGCCAGCACAGCAGTAATGCGCTGCACAGGCAAGGAGAGTTCTCCGTCTTCATGATTTTGGTAGTGTCACTGAATATGTGACCAGGAGAAATGCACTGGCATAATCAGTGTCCTGCTATCTGCAATAAATAGTTGTCGACTATACAGCAGAATCATTTGCAGCGTCGGCCGTTGTGACCGAGCGGTTCTAGGCGCTTCAGTCTGGAATCGCGCTGCTGCTACGGTGGCAGGTTCGAATCCTGCCTTGGGCATGGATGTGTGTGATGTCCTTAGGTTAGTTAGGTTTAAGTAGTTCTAAAGTGTAGGGACTGATGACCTCAGATGTTAAGTCCCACTGTGCTTAGAGTCATTTGAACCATTTGCAGCCCTGCAGTATACCGGGATACCCCGAGCAAGGTGGCGCAGTGACTAGCACACTGACCTCGCATTAGGAAGGATGAAGGTTCAAACTTGAGTCCAGCCCTCCTGATTTAGGATAAATCGCTTAAGGTAAATGTCAGAATGGTTCCTCAGTTTCGAGGCAATAGCAAGGAGCGGGATTGGGAGCCTGTTAGATGTTCGCAATATAACCTGTTTGGGCGTTATATGCATCAGTATCTGTTAACTTGTTTCAGATGACATCATGTCGGTCATGTTCTTAGGCAGTGTAGGGAATCTAGTTGGACGATTATTATAAATGCAGAACATAATTTGTTATTCGTTTTGCAGTTTGGTAAATGTTGAGTATGTATAGTGTGTGTGAATGAGGGGTAAAGATGTTGCAATGGAATGACAGAGCCAGAGGCACAAGGTGTTACTGGCGGGGATGCAGTTCAAGCGTTGGGTGATGTAGTAGTGCAATGGACAGAAGATAACTGATGAACAAGCTTGCAGCTAATGATGAGGAAATGGCGTTGCTCCAGTCACTGTACCTTGTAAGAGATCCAGTCCCTTTTCTTGAAGGTCTTCTCAGGATGTGATGTCGGCCGTGGAGGCCCTGACAACGTCGGTGAATATTAGTTATCGGTCCAATAGCAGGTTGTTGCAGGCAGCAAAATTACGTCTAGCAGAAGAAGTTAAAATTTCTTCGAGATGCGCAGGAGAATTGAGGAAGATGGAGACGTTTGGCATTTAACATGAACAGGCATAGGTACAAGAAGCAGAACAGTTTGAAGTTCTTTTGGGAATAGCTGAATGCTATTACAAAGAGTTAAGCGGAAGCTGTAGAGAATTTTGCCCATACAATAAGGAAAGTAAACATATGTACATACTTGCTGGACCAGAGTGATGAAACAAATGAAGTTTTGATGTGGGGGGAGTCCAAGCAAAGGATGCTCGATGCTTTACTAAGAGGTATGTCACCAGATATGATAAAAAGAGTGTGCACTGGAGCATATAAGGATCTCCATACAGCTGTTAGGTTGGCGACTGAATGTGAAGAGATTGATGTGTCAATACATGTGCGTCGTAGGCATGGTTTATTTCCTGCAAATGTGAGATGTTACAGATGTGGCTATATAGGCTAGTGTGCCACCAGCCTCGGTGGAGTAAAGGGAATATATATCAGAAACAGTGTTATGGTAACGGTAATACGGTAGAATGTTGAGGAACGAAGCAGCTGTTAAATGCAAGAGAGAAGCTGAAATCCACCTGAAGGCATTCCCGTGAAAATAAAGTGTAGCAAGTATGTATGCAGAGATGGACTGTGCACTAGTAGGTATTATAAGGACACAAAGTATAAGTTTTTATTGGACACAGGGGTGCATCGGTTGGTGGCCATTAGAGGCATAGTGGTTCAGATTTCACCAACTGCGACACGGTCGCGTATACAACAGTATTCCAATACTGTCAAATGTTTTTATTCCAGTCTTTGATCACAATATGAATTCTTTAGACGATGACCGGTTTCAGTCCGTAATGACCATCTTCAGATCTTTTTTACACCATGTCCTAAAGTTATCAGGCCATAATGGCATCGTCAAAACATAAATATAATCAGCATAGCACCGTCATATAGATCTAAAATAAGGTGTAGAATAGGCCGCATTGTCCTCACGGTAAAAAAAGATCTGAAGATGGTCATTACGGACTGAAACCGGTCATCGTCTAAAGAATTCATATTGTGATCAAAGACTGGAATAAAAAAGAAAACATAGTGGTTCAGAGGCTACGGAACCCACCACGCTGTGCGTTACGTGGGATCGGACACAATAATATAAGGTCACTAGGGTCAGTGGAGATAGATTTTCTTTCCAGTGGCGGTAGTTGGGTTTAAGCAGTTTGTGGAAGTTGTGCCTCATCTAAGCTAGGGTTACAACTTGACCCTGGAGTTGGACGTTTTGCATCAACAACATACCAAAATTTACCTTCTATGACGTGTGGTTGAACTTAGAGGGAAGGCATTCCACCTAGGAGAATCCATGGCCAATGTAGATCTGCGAAGTGCAGCTATCATACTGTGCAATCTGATTGAACCACATACAATAATACTAAATCTTGATTCACATGAATGTGTGCCAGGTGACACTGGGAAGTCGATTTGGGTGAGTGTGAAGCCAGACTTACCAATAAGTATGTTGTATGTAATAGAGTTTCTGGAAGGAAATGATGTGCTGGTTTCAGCTAGTTGTTTAGTTAAAAGGAGTATTGTACGTATACAGGAGGGGGACAGTGAGGTCATAGCCATCAATCTCGATAACCGACAAAAGTGATGTTAATAGCGAGTCTGGACATTCCAAGGGAGGAATATCGGTACACAGAAGGTGCAAGTATTGGGCAGCTACAGGACATCACTAAGACAGTATTATGTAAATAGGTGGAACATCTAATGGAGGTAGACAGAATGCGAACAGAGGAGTTATTGCTGGAACTTGAGGATTTGTTTTTTCCTCATGGCCTGTTGCCAGAGACACCTGTTATGCAGCATCGTAGTCTGTCAGGAAATGAAGAACTACTGTACCGCAAACGAAATAGAATTCCTCGACATTTACAGCCAGTTTTCGAGGAGTTTACCAACCAGTGTTGGCTGATGGGCTTCAGTATTGGAGGATGTCATTCAGGCTGAAGAATTCCTCTGCGACACTTCAGCGTTTGTTGGATAGAATATTGATGGCGTGAGAGCTGTGCGGTGTCCAGTTTAGCTGAACGATGTAAGTGTGTTCTCAAGAAACATGGAGCAACACAGACAAAGAGTAAGCGAGGTATTTAACATTTTACAGTCTGTACATCTGACATTGAGGCTGGAGAAGTGTCATTTTGCGCTGGAGGAAGCAAGCTTCTTATGACACATGTTTGGCAAGAAAATGGATTCAAGATTAGTGCAGGCAGTACAAGTTTATCCAGTGCCAAAGACAGGTAACGAAGTACAATCATTCTTGGGACTCTCAAACCATTAAGGAAATTTGAGAGGGGGCTCACTGATATAGTGCAACCACTGATGCAAGTGTTGAAAAAAAGCTGCAAAATTTGTGTGGATGGGAGAATGCCAGGATGCATCCAAGGAGCTGAAGAGAGATTTGACTTTGAGTCCAATTTTCCCAGATTTCAAGAAGGAGTTTATATTATTTTGCAATTCATCTAACAGTGCTTGAGGATCCGTCTTAGATCAAGAGGTTAACAGTGAGTGACATCCTGTGGCTTCTGCAGCGAGACAATAGAGGTGAGAAAAACTATTTGACCACAGAGGAGGAAATGCTTAGTCTCATAGACAGAGAGACATATATTCAATTTTACCTTTACACGAAGAAGTGTTACGTATTGACTGCTCATCCTGCTCTAAAATGGTTGTAAGGCTGAAAGACCCATCCATCAGACTAACAGGATGGGCATTGAGACTCAGTGAATATGACTCCCCGCAACATCTTCCCTACCCTCCACCTATCCTCCACTCCCACCCTTTCCCACACTCACCACTACCGCTGCTATATCTGCACGAGTTACATCTTGCCATGCCACCATTGCTACACCAGACGCCATGACACCATCCAACACAGCCATACTGACTCTGGGCCACTGGAACGACCTATCCAATGCCTTATCCCACCCTCTCCAATACCTAAGCCTCCCACCCATCTCATCATCATCAAAAAACCCCAGATACGACCCATGGCCAGCACAGCACTACCACCAAAAAAAAAACCCAAACCACCCCAGACAACTCTGTACACATGGACACCGCTCCCTCCTCTGCACCCTCTCTCCTGGCTGTCTACACCCTCCTCCTGTCCTGCACCGACCTTCAATTCCGAATGCTAGATCCCTCACTCTCGAAATCAGAAAGTATGTCCCCCACACTCCTGTCACTAAAATCATCCCTGCAAAGACTCAGTCCTCATCATCCACACAGACCTTCTCCTCAAACCCCCTATCTTACCTTTGGTGTTTGCATCACACTCACGCCCTTCAAAACCAACTGCCATCCAAACAACCGTAGCCTCCTTGCCGTCCTATCACCCTCTCTGCCATGAGCAGGAAGTTTGGTCCCAAGATCACAGTAGATGTGGTGGTTGCAGAACTCAATTCTCATCCTTCCATAGAGATCCACACCACCTACCATTTCTGCAATAACTCTCGTCCCATATTCCTCATTCGGGAATTCACAGATCATGCTCCCATCATCGATCGCTTCCTCACAGAGGGAGCTCTCATAACACCATAACACAGTTGAATCCTCCAAATCCCACCTTCCAACCATACTGATGCCAAAATTGCCTCCTATATAACCACCACCTTACTGCTGTTTATCCTCCCACTTGCAACACCTGCAATGATGTGATAGCAAGTGGCCATAACAGGAACAACACTGCTTGGCCACAACCTTTACTCAACAATCTAACTGAACACCTGATCCTTCACCTCTTCTTCAAAACAGTACCTGTTAGCTGTGCTGCCACCTATGTCTGACCTAACATTCCCATCTCCTATGATTTCCTCATGCACATTGGCCATTCCTTTTCTACCTATGTTATTGCCACTGACCTCAACATCTATAGTTGATCCCCTGTAGATCTCCAGTGGTGGCATCAGTTTACTGACATTGTCCCCATCCTACAGCATACCCATCCTGAAAGCAACGCCACCCCAGATGTTATCCTAGCATCTCCCAACTTCCTTGGATGCCTCACTGCACAAGTCGTCGATCCATTTAGAAGTGACTGCTTATCTGTCCTCCTCACCTACATACTACCTCATCCCCATGTATCCCATTGCTTTCTCTATGCAAAAGTTGTCTATGACTATTCCCTTGCCAACTGGAATGCCTAAGGGACTTCATAGATACCCAGATTAGAAGCCACCCCCTAACCTTCCAGCAACTCGATGATATCCCCCATGCCACAGCCTTCCTGCAACAGACCTCGTCAGATGCAGTCTCTGCTACCCCTATTAACTCATATGTCTCTGGTAAATACAGCGACACATTAGAAATTTATTCAGTGCCAAAAAACGCCAGGGCTGGCGCCTGACGTGAAGCAGATTCAATGTTACATTCCCTGTTGACTCTTCCAAATACTGGAAAGCATTCCACCACCTTACTGTCAGCCGTCCCATACCTCACTACTGGATCCTTCACACCAACCTACCCTAACCTGACGATCTGAACAAAGCTTATCACTATGGATCCTATCTCTCTGACATGTTCTCCATCCCCGACGACCCTCACTTTGACTGTTCCCAACTTCCTACTGTCAATGAATGCACAGATACCACAGTCCTACCCCTGGCTCCCAGCTTCCGGTACTTTAACAACATACCAGAGACAAACTTAAACCCCAATCACATCACAATTATTTCACAGAACACGCAGCACATCCTCAGCTCACTACTGTATTACCTATCTCTACCTCAAAGAATGTCCTCTCTCCTTTTTCATAACCCTGTATACCAATGTTCTGTCCGCAAGCTACTATCCTGACCTGTGGAAAATCTCCAAAATCCTACTACTCCTCAAAGCAGATAAGCCCCCACTGATACCTGCAACCGCACTCTGTCCTCGCAACTAGATTACAATTGTGGGCTAGTCCCACAACAAGACTGCAATGTAAGTTCAACAAACATTAAATAAAAAAAAACATTAAAATGCATACTCCAGTAGTTATTCTGCTCTCATACAGACAAGATGCAGCCAAGCTGCCCAAAGGCTATCCACATGTAAAACCGAAGCAACAGGAGTATTTCATTGATCGGCCACAATCCTGTTACACATCAATCACATTAAGTACTTAAATAAATTACCAGGCCTCTAAAACGCAATTAAAATGATAATGACAATTAAAACCTTTTTTTAAAGGTAATCAAGAAATTCAGTGCTCAGTTTTCCCAAAGACTTTCCTCATACGCCCACAAGGCCCTTACAATAACAGAGATACTGAGTCAATTACTTCCTAATCCGGCGACACCCCTGCTTTGGTTCGATAGCAAAAGAATAACAACCAGCTACTCAATTTAAGGCTGGAACAGGAGATCCGCAGAATAGCGTGAAATCTGCCAAAATTTAGGCATCATGCAATGACGGGAAAGCCTCCAGAGCAGAAAGAAAACGCGTCTCTGCCCCACACCAGGTCAACAGCAATGCGTCAACCGCTTCTGATTCATGGCTGTCAACACGCACCAAACAACAAACAGCAAAACAAATTTGATAAAAATTCAACTGTTAAAGCTTCAGTAAGGGAGCGGCCCGCTCATAACATTGCAAGTTAGCCTTCAACAACTAGAAGCAATGTAGAAGGTCATTTAAAAGAAAAATTACATGATAATTAACATAAGATTTTACAAAATTAAGGTACACCTTTACAAGGGCCTCTTATGGGCTAATAGACACTATAATTGGAATACGCACCAAATGGCAGATAGCAGGTTAAACTGTACAACCTTAACCTAAAGGGCTCCTCAACACAGAGTAAGAGAGAGTGCAAATACATGACCCACACGTGCATACCTTTAGGCCGAGCACACACAACTTTAGTTACAGACCAACTCCAATAACTCGCACTAGGAAGGACCATGGGCTCCCATCTCCTCTTCTCCCGCTATCATACCTAAACCTTTTCTCCTTCTCTGCTGCCCCCAATCCGCTTTTACTCTCCACTCTAAAAGTTCCGCATAGCAGTTACCCCTCTGTATTTGCCCCCCCCCCCTCCCCGAGCCTCCCCTGTCTTTATCGCCACCTCTTCCTATTCATCATCCTCATCACCAACACTCCCCTGTCACCCTCTACACCCCCTTCTATTCATCTATAAGCCACCATCCAGGCCGGGTCCTTTCTCAGTTATAGTGAAAGTGCATGAAGCTCAGTTTGTAATAGTCAATGTACCGTCTATAGTGACCTGTGTTTTTCCAGTGCTTTTCAAGTGTTTAGTGTTCAAGTGTTTCTCAAGTGTTTTTAATTGAACCATCTGTCCACATTTTTACCACCGTTTTTAAAACGATTCATGAAGACAGCATTTTATTATTTACATTTCTCCCAGTCATGCCGCCTTTTAAATTATTTTAAATTCGTAGTACACATGTCACCTTCTTTTTGTTTTTAGCTTCTACATTAGTTCTGCTGGCTGAAGAGTGGGTTAATTGTTATTTGTACCTCTGCCAGCCCACCCACCCCCTCTTCTATATAGGGAAAGAGGGAATGAAATAACCAGACAGAACGCAACTAACAGCACTGAGGACAGTGGACCACTATCCTAATATAATTACCCATTCGTATGTCTCTCCCAACAGTTATTTACTTGTAGATTGGCAGGAGGCTACTCCCCTACACTTCAGTAATAGTTTGCTGTCCTATTATTACTATCCATCCTCCCCACATAGGGCTACTGGGAAGACTGGCTGGAGCAACCCTCTAGTGCCAGACCAACAGTGAAAACATCCTCTCTATATCCAACAGCTACTGAGGAGAGTGGCTAGAGCTATTCTCTAGTGCTTGATCAATGGCAACTACCCTTCTCCAACTCCCATGCTACACAATCAGAGGAAAAATTTGAATTTTCCCACTGGTTTTGAACTTTAGGAGGAGAGAGATTGCACTAGTATCCTGGGTCGGCCATCTTGCATTGTGACATAAAATTAGTCTGCATCAGTATTCCAAAGATGATGAAATAAAGAGAGTACCATACATACTCCTTAAACAGCAGTATGCAAATTGACATTTTATGAATAAAAAGTACATTAGTAGTAATTGTTATTGATATTATTATTAGTATTATTATTATTACGTCCTCTGCAAAGCAATAAGTAGCAAGTGGGTACATTGAGCACAGTTGGCATGTTTTCTATGCACACCCATTTTTTGACGAAGTAATTAATTCGTCAAAGAAATGGTGTGTGCAAAAGAAACATGCCAAATGCACTCAGTGTACCCACTTACTACTGCAATGCAATTAGTATTTGAATTCACCTTCAAAATTCGAATTTATGATGAAAATTTGAATTACAGGGCGATTTTTTAATTTGCTGCCGTTTTACCAGGTGGGGGAGGGGAGGAGGAAAATGGTAGAGAGGGCTGGAGATTTTCCAGACCGAGAGGGTCGCTCCGATGGGCTGTGGATTTTCCAGAGGGGGAGGGGTAATTAAATAATCAATTTAATTAATTAGTCAACTAATTTGATATCAAAAGTGTGCTCATATCAGCGAGGGGGAGGGGGTAAGGCTAGGGATTTCCCAGAAGGGGAGGGGAGAGGGACCCCGATTCGCTGGGGATTTCAAAGAGGTGTCAGGGTAGTTAACTGATCAGTTTAATTAATTAGTCAATTAATATGATATCTAAATTGCACCAGAATCGGCGAGAGGGGGAGGAGGGGGATGGGGATCTTCCAGAGGGCTGGGGATTTTCCAGAGGGGTAGGGGGGGAGAGTTAACCATCTTGAATAAATTAAAACTGTGCTTTCTCTCTACACTCCCACTACCAATTAAAGAGCAGTAGAAATGTAGTCAAATTCTGACTGAATAAGGATGTGGAGGAAAGCAAGAATTGCGGTTCTAAAGGAACCTTCTTGGCATTCATCTGAAATGTTTAGGGGGAAAATGTCATTGTGAGTGATGACGGAAATTTCGATACTATACCTCCCAAATACGAGTCCATTGCCTCAACCATTACACCAATTTGTTTGATACATGTGGAGAATTTCTTGCGGCATGTGGACAACCATTGTCGTATTGAAATTCAGATCCAAGAAAGGGTGCTGCTTACCTGTTGGAGCTTTAGCCCATCTTCAGTTCAACAGAAGCGTTTCAGAAATCCTGCATTTCGAAGTAGACGAGATTGTTCATGATATCATATAGTGCCTCGGACCTTCACGTCACAGATGCTCCTCCTCTATGAAATTGCTTTTATCGTGAGAGGTGATGAGAAAAAGCATGCAGCGAAATAATTTTGAAATAGAAGATGCTATTGATGTCACGGTTTTGCAGAAATGATGTCTAAGGGCCTACTATTGTAGACCGTACACGGACTATGGCAATCATTAGAATATATATTTGTTTTAGGAAGTCATCTTTTAATGGAACAAGGCCCATTGGCTTTAATACTGTGAAGCTGCAGTAAATCAGACTGTCAATGGTGGTATTTTCTATACTCTTGCACAAATATTCTACGGGAAATCGCAGTTTGAAAATTGTAACTACCCCAGTTGTTTGCGCAGTGTGTCAGCACGAACTTAAGGAAAAAATTATAAATTAATAGTGCGAGAAAATATTTTACTTCAACAATGGACTTCACTTTTTTTTTAACCTCTCCTTTGGTACTGCGGTACGAGGATTTCAGTGTTTATCAAGACTGCAGACATGTATTTGCAGATAAACTAAAAAATAATTGCATAATTTGAATTAATTTTAATTCTGCAATGTGGTAATTATCTGACATAGAGCCCGAAGACTGGTTCACAGACGGTCTACTTCTCTCTGTAACCTCGTTGTAGCTTACATGTCATAGCCTGTTTTCGGTATCGTGTAAGATCAATATAAATTGCGTATTTTGTCCATGCTATTTCCATGTTCAGAAAGAGTTAAGTGTTTACTACAGACTGTTAGCAACTGCGGCCTTTCAAGCTAACACTGCTTACAAGTAGTAGTAGAAAAAATATTAATAAAGCCGATAAATTCCTGATGCGAATCGGCGTTCATAATTATCTTTATCGGTAATTCAGTTTATCTTAAAGATTTTTTTGCCAACGGCCTTGCCGCAGTGGTAACACGGTTCCCGTCAGATCACCGAAGTTAAGCGCTGTCGGACTGGTCTAGCACTTGGATGGGTGAGCATCCGGTCTGCCGAGCGCTGTTGGTAAGCGGGATTGCACTCAGCCCTTGTGATGCAAACTGAGGAGCTACTTGATTGAGAAGTAGCGGCTCCGGTCTCGTAAACCGACATACGGCCGGGAGAGCGGTGTGCTGACCACATCCAGTGCTGACCAAATGCCCCTCCATATCCGCATCCAGTGACGCCTGTGGGCTGAACATGAAACGGTGGCCGGTCAGTACCGTTGGGTCTTCCAAACCCTGGCCGAACGGAGTTTAGTTTGGTTAAGAATCTTTCGTTTTACTGTTTCACATGACATATATCTGCTCTTGGCAACTTCGGACACAAACTTGGAAGTTACGAAATACATCGAGTTAACAACTTGTTCGGCTTATGCTTTCCCATATACTGACACTGAACTTCATTTCGGAAGTCCTAAATTTGTATCCAATAATGACAAGAGCCGAACTTGTAACGTGAAATGATATATTAAAACCATCCTTAACCGCTCTATATGGAATTGTTTGAAAACTGTAGAAAAGTGACATTTGATTTTTGTTACGTCGATCAGCTTGTACATGTGAAGACATTTCGAATGTTGTCCATCTGTTGTTCATTGCAACACTCTATTCGTGACTCAGAATCGCACGAAACAAAAACGACTCATTTTTCACAGAAAAGCGACGTCTTTTAGGATCTTACTCACGAAAAGACTGAATTCCTCCACAACCCCACGTCCTTTGTCCCGGCGGCAATCTTCTCCACATGACTGCCTCCGCCCCACAGAGGTTTCGCAAAAAGAGCTCGTTTTCGCCGCTTGTGTAATTGTTGTAATCCCTGTAAGGTCGCCGAGCAGAGATAATTAGCGAGATACCCCAGTTCGGAGACAATAAAAGTTGGTCGAGGTCCGGAGCGGGCTAACAGGGCCGACCTGCACGCGGCACACGCCCTGCCAGCGCTCGATGGGACTTTCCTTTTGCCGCGCGGGGCTCTGCTCGTTGCTCTCTGTTAATTTATTTCGTCTATGGGAATATTAATTTTTGTTTATTATGATAACAGAATGACATAATTTTGCGTAAAAGTTGCTTTAAAAATGCAAACAAACTTAATAAATTCACCATGATTTGGAAATGATGCAAAACCAAATGGGAATTATTCGCTGTCGTCGGTATTGACTGGTTTGAGCGAAATCAAAAACTTAGATGAGGCAGGAAGGAATTCGCCAATAATTGGGCGGGGGGGGGGGGGGGCGGGGGGAGAGGGGGTGAACACGCCAGCCCAACATTCGCCTGATTTGTGGAAAATACGGAAAATTTGTGGTACAATTTTTTTGGGCTCGTTTTCGACGTGTTGTGTGAATCTGACGATGGCTAATACACAATTGGACTACCAACAGAATGACTAACGAACAACACCAAAAAACTTTTTTGATGCAAGCTGTTTGTTTAGTCTCTAGCCAGTAATCTCCCTCCTCCTGCCTCCCAAATCCTGATTTTTTAAGGAATTGTTTATGATCTCATAATACCTTATTTGTGTGATGTACATGATATAGTTCTGCAGGTACATTCATTGGTATATGTGGTACTATCTGCAAAATGTGTTGCGAATAGATTAAGTACTAAAGAAGTAACACATTAGAAGTTATGACCGATGCTGGTTTTACAGCATGAATATTGGAAATATAGTAACCGATAAACTCGACATATTTCACAATTTGAAGGGAAATGTCAACGAGAAAAAAGTATCGAAACGGTTTGGACCCACGTGTAATGTTTGTCGAAAGTTGCTGTCATTCACAAATATTGGAAGAATAGTGTGGTTAATTTGCGCTCGGTGAGTTACGGCGCCTCATGACATATTCACAGTTTCTAACTTTAATACTTACTGTGTTAAACATTGAACGAAAGATTCTACCTCTTAATGAGTAGCATATGGCAGTGCTTCATATTTTTGATTCGATCAATAATAATTACATGAAATACTGAAAATCCAATTTTATTATACCTAGAAGCTGTCAGATAGGCAATCTGTTAGTCACATAGATTATGTCTCCGAATGAAATATGAAGCACTTAAAAAAAAGGAAAAGACAGTCACGTTACATGTTCTTCAACCATGTGGCAGAAATCGATTTCGATTGCCCATGTAGCTGAACAAAAGAGGAACGAGAACCTTTAGACATCAATGGAAAGAAGGCCAAGTACATAATAAATCATCAGCAATAGGATTCGTTTTTGAACATGCGCAGAAATTTTAAAACCAAGGGTCACGTTACATGTTCTTCAACCATGTGGCAGAAATCGATTTCGATTGCCCATGTAGCTGAACAAAAGAGGAACGAGAACCTTTAGACATCAATGGAAAGAAGGCCAAGTACATAATAAATCATCAGCAATAGGATTCGTTTTTGAACATGCGCAGAAATTTTAAAACCAAGGTCCAATATTAATACTACAAATCGTTAACTGAAATGCAATACTGGATCCTAAGCAGTAATAGATGCTTCCATATGTTTATTAAGACATTAAACTGCAAATATCCAAGGTCATGATTCTGCCTGTCATAACCTACACACGGAAAACATGGACACTAATGAATGGTGCGCAGCAACTCAGCATATATGAACATAGAATCTCCTGACTTAGATATGCTCTTATGAAATTCTTATTGATCGAAAAGGCTTTTGAATGGAAACCAACTGGAAGCAGACAGAGATAAATATCAAGGAAGATACAAAATAGATAGATAATACAAAATAAGAGTTAAGAACGCTTAGAGGTAGGCGGTGGCGAAGAAGGGTATTGGAGAGAGCAGAATGGATGAGGCTGAGACTCACACAGGTTTGTACTGCTTTGAGGAGGAGGACGAGGAGAAGAAGATACTCCTGCTATAGTTCCAAGTACTCAGTGCACCACAGTCAATAAAACGCATTTTGTTGCATTCCTCTAACTATGAGGTCGCAGCTTGTATAAGGTCGCTACATGCGAACAGATTATCCTGCGCCAATACCATTTTAATTTGGGAGTCAAATATATTTCAGTGAGAGTTATGTCTTTATCATTAGTGCTGGTGTTCCACGACTGGAAGTCAAGTAGTACGTCGCGCTTTTTAGGAGATGAGGGACAATGTAGTGTCCTGTTCCTTATCTAGTACTGCATCACAGATATGTCCATTCGAATTCGTTCAAAAATCAAATGGCTCCGAGCACTATGCGACTTAACGTCTGAGGTCATCAGTCGCCTAGAACTTAGAACTAATTAAACCTAACTAACCTAAGGACATCACACACATCCATGCCCGAGGCAGGATTCGAACCTGCGACCGTAGCAGTCACGCGGTTCCAGACTGAAGCGCCTTTAACCGCCACACCGGCCGGCCTTCGAATTCGTAAAAGGTACCAGTAGCGGATGTCAGTCATGGATGTCAATCATAGAAATTTGAAAGTGACATCTCACCTGCACGAGCATTTGTAGTATACACCATGTATGGGACTTCTGTATCTTCAACTCATGATTCACTAACTGCACGAAAGTTTTAAAAACATCTAACTTCATACCTATAATTTGTGCAGTCTTCCTCCAAAGGTAACCAAGTGAAGCCTAACAGAGGAAAGACAGCTGGCTGTAACGTCGACTCAGTACCTCATGCTGCTACCCAGATTTAGTGTTACCGTGGTTTCCTTAAATTGTTTGAAGCGAATGATGGGATAGCAGCTTATAAAAGGACATGGTCGATTTGGCCACTCTGTGTCCTCAACCAGAGCTTGTCCCCCATCTCTAATGACCCCGTCGATGAGCCGTTCACCACTAACGGTCCCTTCATTCCTTTCTCCAATGTCGCGTCACGGAATTACAAAAATGGTTCAAATGGCTCTGAGCTCTATGGGACTTAACATCTGACGTCATCAGTCCCCTAGACTTAGAACTACTTAAACCTACCTAACCTAAGGACATCACACACTTCCATGCCCGAGGCACGATTCGAACCTGCGAACATAGCAGCAGCGCGGTTCCGGACTCAAGCGCCTAGAACCGCTCGGCCACAGCGGCCGGCACGGAATTACAACATGCTTCGTTTCTTCCTTGGCTGATAAAGACGCGATTACAGAGCGCAATTTTACAGTCCCCTAGCGACTCTGAGAGTACTAAATTAGCTGCAAAACTGCGAAAATTGTTCTCGAGACTCGAATTCGTAAGATGAAAGTAATATGACAGACATATGATAAGCGACAGCAATTACAGTCAGCGGTAAAAACGGACAACCCAGCTAACTATCTGACAAAAAATACAACGTATTAAAATGTTATTAGGTCCTGTGATACAAGATTCCCGTAATTGTCATCAGTATTCTAATGCCATTCTACTATTTTGCCTCATTTAGGCCTACGATGAAATGACAGCTGCCTGCTCAGCATGTTATTTTAGCAGCCCACATGTGTTCTATATTGTTATACACCAACTTACAAATGGGGGACTTAGTTTGAGAGTCCGCAGTCATGTTTTAGGCGTCAAGTGTAAATTACGCAATAATAGATCTCTTCCAGAAGCTGGTACATTATTTTAGCAAACAGAGATTTCATAAAATAATAATACAGACAACTTAGAGATGGTAATAACACTGTCAGACATATGATGATGTCATAGGAGAAGTGTGTCTTAGGAAGAGGGCATGACCTCCACCTGCCACAGTCTGAGGAATGCCAGTGTGCATATTTTGTCCCGAATTGGCAATGCATTCTTACTAACATACGATAGATTTCGTTCTTCAGACTACCTTCTAAGATAAGTCTCAGCGTTAGTATTGCCTCACATGTTCCTTCATTTCTCTGGAACATGCACTGATCTTCCAGAGGTTGGCCTCTAATAATTTATCCATTCATCTGGAAATTCTGGTCAGTACTATGGAACGATGAATAATTAAAATGATACTTCGGTAATATTGACGTCTGTCAGCACCTGTCTTATTTTCAATTGAAATTACAACAGACATTTTGAAATTTTTGGGTCTTTCACCTTTCTCATATATCTTGCGTACCAAGTGCAATAATATTTTCATGGCTGGTTCTGCAAACTATCTCAACAGTTCTGAGAGAGTGTCTTCTTAAGAAGCTCTGTTTCCACTTTGGTCTTTAATTGTTCTGTCAAATTCGTCATACAGTATTACTTCCAATATCATGTCTATTTACTTTCTTTTTTGTTTCTACAATGCTGACCTCAAAGTCATTTCCCTTGTTCAGTCCTTCTAAATGTCCCTTCCACCTATCAGCTTTCTCTTCTTTGTTTAGTGATGACTTGCCATCTGTACTGTTGATAGTCATACAGTTCCTGTTGTTAGGCGTGCTTCTACAGACTTGCATAAGTCCTCTAAGCATAACTATTTAATCCTTTTGAACTTCCTGTGAGCCTAAAATTCTAGCATCTGCACCCTCTTTTACCTGTTTCATTTGTTACATTTCTGAATTCTCTTATTTTGTTGTTACATTTAACATCTCACGTGTTATCAAAGAATTTCTGCAGGGTTTTGTCTTTTTGATCCTCTGCTACCTTTCGTACTTCCCCTCCTCACGCTATGCATACATCTTCTATTGTGTTTTCCCCGTCTCCATTAATTTTTGTTTAAGGCTCCCATCTGCTCTTCTAGGCCATCTGCTATAGACTTAGGCGTTGTATTTTACATAAACTCTCCAGGAGATCTTCGGGTGCGGAATTTTTTGACGATTTTAAGCAGGTCAGTATTTCTAAGTGGTATAGCTAGAACCTTTTTTATGAACAGTCCAAGCTTTTTCCCCTATGGTTTTAAATATAGACCTTTCCTGATAGCAACAGATTCCATCATCCTATTGTACAAGTCTTGCCAGTGCATGCATTAAGAATGGGATAATTCCATCTGATGTCTTTAAGTCATGCATCCTCAGAATAGTTTTAGTTGTTGACACCAATAATTGCAAGTACTTTTTAAACATCTCATAGTTTTTTTTTCTTCCTTAAGGCATGACGAGTGACATTCATAACTTGTCACAAATTTATGCCAGCACGCAATTTAGGTTTTGTATGCACTGATTTGTGAACTGCAAAAGCTGCCGTACTAAGATCTTTTCTTGCTTGTATTTGCCTATGTTTATCAGTAACTATTCGATAACAGCATGGTACTGGGCCAAACCATTATTTGTTGCATATGTGATACTGTTTTCTTTCCAACTGATTAATCCCTCATCGTCACGTGCTAGTCTCATTTCCGTCTTTGTTCTTGGTTCACAATAGTTATGGAGGTAGAACTATAGCTCTTTGGTAGTTTGTCAAAAATACTGCCACTACCACAAACTATGTGCAGCTTACGAGGGCATATAAAATGTTTCTGCGCCTTTTTACATACCACATCTTTAACCTTCACCCAGTTGTTATGCAATGAAGGGAAACCAAACCATTTAAGCAAAAACTTATACCCCTTTTGTCCTATGACGTGCTTTGTGAGAAACATGTCTGGCTCAGTGTTTTTCTGTCATTCTTCCATAAAGAAACTACCAGCTATTCCACTGCACTGTCATCCTTTAAAATGTAAGTTCTAGGGTTTGTTTGTTGTACTTTGAAAACTGTAGATCTGTTGACCAGTTCAATAGACATGATTTTTTAAATGTTCTCTTGTATTCTGAAATGTGTACTAAACACCTACATTAAATTTTTGTTTGTATGAACCTACCATACTACAACAATTGCATGCAATATTTAGGAGCTCACTATCACATACATCAACTACCTTCACTTTTATTGTTTGATGAATGGCTGTGTTAATACTGTCCAATTATATGTGGAAGCATATATGTCCATCTATCTGATTTATGAGAAAATTAAATCTTCATGCATGTTTTTATCATTTGTTTCAAGTGTTTCACACCACCTGCTTTTGTCTGCGAGAATGTTGAAAAGTTGTATAATACATACCACTCCTATACAATTTTTAAATGTTTATTATAAAATTCGCCATCATGGTCGTTTATAGGACATCGATTTGTCCCTGTCTGCAGTACTTGTTCAGACACTCATGTAACTTCCTTCTCTATCTTTGTTTTCATAGTGAGGCCAAGGTGAATTTTGGGTATGTATCAGTGATGACAAAAGTATATTTGAAATTTATTTGCTCTTGAATATCATCTCATATCTACAAGATCTGTCTGCCATAAATCATCCAAACCCTGTATTATAATACGCCTGCCCGAGAATGTTTGTTACACAGGTTTGTGGCATTCTTGAACTACTCTTCATAATTGTTCAAAAATGTGTGGTATTATAATCTCATTCATGTCAGTTGTATTGCTGGCAGCAGCCGATGCTGCCAGTAGACACACACACACACACACACACACACATAAACAATCTGTCTCTGCAACACATAAATATAGAGATAAATCGTTCATTTTTTATGCTGAATAGCAATACCTTTGGTCATTCTATGGCTACCAGCTACAAATTATTTCATATTATTTTGGTATTTCAAACTGTTTATGATTTTTATTCGTCCATTTGGGGTATTGTATTTGCTATGTCCATTACTTGTACATAATATTTCAGCAAATCTTTCTATCACTTTCATAAAATGCTTGTTGGTATTTGAAGTTTTTAATAATATTAGAGCCACTGAACCAGGTATTCTTTCAAAGTCTCTATTCCCAATCCATACTGCATGTTTGATTAAACTTATAGGTTGAGTATCAAGCACATACTTTTGTTAAAACGTCAAATAAAAACAGCTTCAGACACCTATGTATCAAATTTTATTTTACTTATGCAACTGGTTTCAGCATTTCAGTATGCTATCTTCAGGCCCCTGTGTAAAGACAACTATAACAACAGTTTACATTACATTAGAAGTGGGGTGGTGTAAACTTTAAGAAATCAGTTTTGTACAGTGGCGACATATAGTAACATTTAACAAAAACCAAACTGTACAGGGAGTGATACCGCACAATGTTTGAATATTGACTACAAAATCAAATACATACAGTGATATTATGTAGTAAATTTAACAAAAACCAAACTGTACAGGTTGTGGTACCCTAGTCGATGATAAATTAAGGAATAAAGTGAGACAAAAGTTGCACACTGTATGAATATAAATTAGGCCACAATGTATGTGTCACATAATAGTAAAAGAAATATACTAATCAGAGGTTAAAATTACATGTCATACATAGATAACTATGGTGTCACATATTGGCAAACAACCAGTGTGTAATGCTAAAGTCAATGCCCATGAATCAACTGAGGGGAAAAAATCACAGTTGTATACAGACGAGTACAGTCTGAAGGTGAAAAATTTATTTATGTGTCATGTAATAGTAAAGCCATTTCTTGGAAGTCAATCTCACGTTAACTACCTGAATCACAATGTACCATATACTAATAAAAACTAAAAAAAAAAAAGAATATAACGTTACACAACATAATCTGTCAATCATGGACTCGTTAGTTCAAACCTAGTTAGTAAAAACATTTTAATGAACAAACTGTAAAGCTAATGTCACACAACAAAATGAATACCCACTGATTAGCAATCTGAATGCTGAGCAAGCAGCAAACGAAACTAAATAAAAATTTGAAGTAGCAGTTGAAGTCAATGGAGAAGAAATAGTAACCTTGAGGTTTGCCAACGACACTGTGATTCTGTCAGAAACAGCAAAGGACTTGGAAGAGTAAGTGAATGGAATGGACAGTGTCTTGAAAGGAGGATATAAGAAGAACATCAACAAAACCAAAATAAGGATAATGTAATATAGTCGGATTAAATCTGGTGATGCTGAAGGGACTACATTAGAAAATGTGACCCTTAAAGTAATAGATGAGTGCTGATATTTGGGCAGCAAAACAACTGATTATGGTCGAAGTAGAGAGGATGTAAAACGTAGACTGGCAATGGCAAGAAAAGCGTTTCTGAAGAAAAGAAGTTTCTTAACATTGAGTACAGATATAAGTGTTAGGAAGACTCTTCTGAATGTTCTGGAAGTATTTGTATGGAGTGTAGCCATGTATGGAAATGAAATATGGACGATAGACTGTTTAGATAAAAAGAGAACAGAAGCTTTCGAAATGTGCTGCTGCAGAAGAGTGCTGACCATTAGATTGGTAGATCATGTAACTAATAAAGAGATACTGAACAGAATTAGGGAGAAGAGAAATTTATGTCACAACCTGACTAGAAGAAGGGATCGGCTGGTAGAACACATTATGGACATCAAATAGCCACCAGTTTGGCCAAGAGAGGAATATAGTAAGTAGATTCAGGAGGATGTAGGTTGCAGTAGTTACTCAGAGATGAAGAGGCTTGCACAGGATAGCGTCGCATCGAGAGCTACGACAAACCAGTCTTTGGACTGAAGACCACAACAGCAACAAATTTACGCACTTAAAAATATAGATATAATTCAATATACGTACATGCTTAAATAAGAATGTAGTTCTGTACCTATGTCTGACATGGAGGATACATACAGATTTCCACTCTATTGGCAGTTCAATTACTCAAATTAACCTTGGAAAATGAGTACAGAGCGACGTTTTATATTAATGTTACATTTGTCTAGTATATCATCATAATCCCCATAGCAAAATTTTCATATAAAAGATAATGTGATAAGTTTCCAGTGCAGGAATAATTAATGAGCAATAAGCCATTACAGAAAGACAAATTTCACGATGCTTTAAGTCCACTTAAATCGAAAGTGACACCAATCAGGTTCCATAACACTTATTTCCAGACATATAAGTTATCCCAAATTTCACAATGATAATAATAACCCTGTAATCCTAACAGAACACATATGGATCCAAAACGAGTCAAGCTCGAAATTATTCCAACACGGATTTTAGTCTTAACTTCTCATGTACTACCTATCGTTCTATACCCACAAATCTATGTATTATAATTGTCTGCAGCGGATCCCCTGTACCCTTATTTGAAAATTTTCGCTTAATACCAATAGTAGCATTACTAAAATCTGAAACCAACAATACCATTACCAAAACCCAAAACTACAATCTAATTCATTCATTAATGACTTCAGGAACACATTAATATAGGACATAAGTATCATCAAGATACAAAACAAATATTTACAGAATTTGTGAAAATCAGAAAAGTGATTCATGCAGTTCCATCTTTTGTCACCAGAGGTGGTACATTTCCACTCACCTGACTGCCATTACTTGTTCGGGCATATCTGTTTACTGTCCTCACAGATAACAGTTAGCTACCATACCTAATGTCCATCTGAAACCGAAATACTATACGATACAGCTCCTGCTGCCAAGCACGGTACAGAAAAATCTACATGACATCTGATGACACAACTAGCACTGCACAGTTACGTAAACATGATTTGATACCAACAAAAGCACTATACCCCAGTCCCCACATCACTGTACAGTGGACTTTATACTCACACCACAGCATATTCACTAACCATATACTGCCCATAAGTTTGTGACAAAGCACAGTGACAACAGCAACAAATACTGTCATCCAAGAGCAGCAAATTCCCTTCTATATGGAATTACTTAGAAGACCTAACACAAGACAGTTCCTTGATGTGGCCCATCTGTACCACAGAACAGGAAGCTACTCCCACCTACCACGTTCCATGAAAAGAAACACACCATCGAGTCCATGCTACACAGGCCTCATTCCTCTCTGAAGGCTGTGGCTCAAAGTCTCTACAGGTTTAACCACAGCAATCACCACAAATTTCCACATCATCACACAACACCGATTGCTGTAGCCCCACTTGTTACACAAACGTTCCATTACGTCCTGCCCCACATATAGCCTGCACTTCCTCATTGTTGCACCATGGTTCCCCATGTAACAACCATCCTGGCTTCCACCACCATCCTCCCAGTGATGCAAGACACATAGCCCATCGACTGCCACAAATCTATTGATAGGTAAAGACATGCCAACTGACGCACCATGTATTGATGTACCACATATATCATAAAGCTGAGTGATGATTTCTCCTGGCTGACATAGATTTTGTGTGTAACTTCGTCATTGGTCCATATTTTCTTGTAGAATCTGGAAACTTATGACGGCGACTTAGTAGCATAGCTAGAGCATGATGGATAGAGTAACAGGCATACATTAAAATTTTAATAAACACAGAATGATACTATCATCTGTCAATTTAAGAGACGACAACAAATGTATAACGCAAGTTCTGAACTCTGAGGCATCTTTCAGTACATCGAAATCACCTATTAAGTCACTGCTAAAGAGAATGATGATCGCGAGACGTTGGATTTTCAGGAAATCTACTAAACTCAGTCGTCCTAAGTATTCTGAACGAATTATTTCTGAATATGTCACGACACTGAAAATGGAAGACTATGGCTTCAATGAGGAGGAGAAAATTCTTAGCGCTTATTATACGTTCAAGTGACTTAAATCCAAAAATGTGTGCAACCTGCTTTTTGAAATTTATAAAAACCTTACAGAAAAATGCCACAATTTTGGCTGTGGCTATTATTTGTTTCTTGAACTACAGATGCCCTTTTTATTTAATATTTCATACAGATTTCACAACTTACCACGAGTATTTTAGAGTGATACGTTTATTTATAAGCATGATTATTGAGATTAGGTTTTTGATTTGGATGGAGAATGTCAATGTGGATGGCCCTGCAGTCTGAGGATTGTAACTAGGAAGAATTAACATATTCTCACTGAATTATGTGTGTTTTTCTTTCTTAAAAAACCCTCACAAGGTTTTTCAGTCATTATAGCTTAGCCAGTTGGGGCTATGATAGTATTGCGGCTACTCTATTTCACATAAAACTCTGCAAGCACCTTACTGGCTGTGCTACAACGACTTTTGACTCATGTTAGAAGTAAAAATGATTTTGCGCACTTGGCTTAGTGAATGCCAGGTTGTGCAATCAGGTGTCGTATGGAGGGGAAAGTATGGGTGGACACCTGCTCTCAAGAGAATCTATGTCATCGGTTACAGGTGTAATGGCCTTGACATGGTCTCGGATTGCCATGTTTGATTATGACAGCATAGTTGCACCATCTTAACGACCCTTGGTCTTGGGAATAGGGGACTATGGAGGGTTTAACATTTGCAGCTGCAGGCAATTCACATATAGTTAACATCACAGGATCAACTGTTGTGGCGTATCAGCCCCTATGGTGAGTGTGTGCCTAAAAAAACTCAGCGGTCCTGAGAGTATCTTGGTTACACATGAAGTCCCCTATCAGCCTAGCATTCCCAGGTGTAGTCTGAATATATTTCATGTGATATGGTTATGAATGGACTGCATTAATGTCATTGTGGCTAGGGTAGAGATGAGACACAATTGGGTGCAGCAAACCAGTCAAGCCACAGGCATGTGGTGAGGTGAGAATGCAGCATCCTGGGCTCCCACATCAGCAAGATTTTTATTACCATCTGTACTCCAGGGAACACGCACACATGGCAATCCTCCAGGCAGCTTGCATGAGGGGATTGACATGACATCAGTTCTATAGATGCAGACGAGCACCCGTGATGTATCTTGTGTGTTATTGGTGTGCTTATTTATTGAAGTAAACACATCAAAACGTTCATGTCTCACATTTAATAACACAAAACGTTACTGCTTCAACATTATAATGTCTAAATAAATACACCACAAAATAAGTACGAGGATGTCCTGAAAAGTAAGGCCTCCAAACTCAAACCTTTTTAAATAAAAAAAAACTTTATTAACATTCTACATCTTTACTCTTCGTGTTTACATATTTATTTCGCAACTTACTCTCACTGATACCGATCACATTTCTACCAATGAGAGAACAGTTTGTTGATATTGTCACCATATAATGTTTGTAGACAGAGCCACACCGTCATTTCTGCTCACGCAACTTCACCACTGTCAAAAGGATTTTCTTTATGTTTTGGACACAGACAAAAATCTGATAGGTCCAAGTTGCAACTTTAAGGAGGATGATCGATGACACTGAACCCAAGGCATCGGATTGTTGTAGAACTCGCAGCACTTGTGTGTGGTCTTGCATTGTCATGCTGAAGGACAGGTGACCCCTGTATGGACGAACTCGTCGAATTCACCCTTTCAGTTTCTTCCGCATAGGTGTCGCAAAACGACCACAATGATAAAATCAGAAAACTGTAGCTCATAAGGAGGTTTGCCAACAGTCATTCGTCCTACATGCCATTCATGAATGGAACAGGGAAGCTGGAGGACATAGTTGTACCTACATCTTGAGAAGTATCATGAAATGGGGTGATACAACAATTTTCACCTTTAAATGAAAAAACTGACGATGTTTAAATTAAATACGAACGAAAAAATTATGTGGTATTATAGGTCTTGTGCCTAACAAAAAAATGGCTCTGAGCACTATGGGACTCAACTGCTATGGTCATAAGTCCCCTAGAACTTAGAACTACTTAAACCTAACTAACCTAAGGACAGCACACAACACACAGCCATCACGAGGCAGAGAAAATCCCTGACCCCGCCGGGAATCGAACCCGGGAACCCTGGCGTGGGAAGCGAGAACGCTACCGCACGACCACGAGATGCGGGCTCTTGTGCCTAACATTAAACTTAAAATTACACTATGTGATCAAAAGTATCCGGACACCCCCAGAATCATACGTTTTTCATTTAAGGTGCATTGTGCTGCCACCTAATGCCAGGTACTTCGTATCAGCGACCTCAGTAGTCATTAGACATCGTGAGAGCAGAATGGGGCGCTTCGCGGAAATCACGGACTTCGAACATGTCAGGTGATTGGGTGTCACTTGTGTCACACATCTGTAAGCGATTTTTACACTCTCCTAAACATCCGTAGGTCCACTGTTTCCGATGTGACAGTGAAGTGGAAACTTGAAGGGACACGTACAGCACAAAAGCATACAGGACGACCTCGTCTGTTAACTGACAGAAATCGCCAACAGTTGAAGAATGTCGTAATGTGTAATTTGGCAAACCATCACATTGGAATTCCAAACTACATCAGGATCCACTGCAAGTACCACGGGCTGCCATTCTCCGAGAAACGTTCCAGCACCTGACTGAACGTATGCCTGCGAGAGTGGAAGCTTTCAACAGGGCTAAGGATGCGCCAACACCATATTCGATTCCAGCATTACCGATGGAGGGCGAAACGAACTTGTAAGTCATTTTCAGCCAGGTGTCCGGATATTTTTGATGACATAGTGTATACTTGGGACCTAGCTCATGTATTACAAAACGAAAAATTAAAAACTCGGTGTTTCCATTCACCTAGCAGAATGAGATGAATAGAAACAGCAATGCTAATCCTATTTTTTTTCTATTTGTAACAGTATTATGAAAAGGACGGTTGCTACTCACCATACAGCAGAGATGCTGGCTTGCAGACAGATACATCTACATCTATACTCCGCGAGCCACCTTACGGTGTGTGGCGGAGGGTACTTATTGTACCACTATCTGATCCCCCCTTCCCTGTTCCATTCACGAATTGTGCGTGGGAAGAACGACTGCTTGTAAGTCTCCGTATTTGCTCTAATTTCTCGGATCTTTTCGTTGTGATCATTACGCGAGATATATGTGGGCGGTAGTAATATGTTGCCCATCTCTTCCCGGAATGTGCTCTCTCGTAATTTCGATAATAAACCTCTCCGTATTGCGTAACGCCTTTCTTGAAGTGTCCGCCACTGGAGCTTGTTCAGCATCTCCGTAACGCTCTCGCGCTGACTAAATGTCCCCATGACGAATCGCGCTGCTTTTCGCTGGATCATGTCTATCTCTTCTATTAATCCAACCTGGTAAGGGTCCCATACTGATGAGCAATACTCAAGAATCGGACGAACAAGCGTTTTGTAAGGAAAAGACTGTCAAGAAGCTCACATTCTGACAGTCTTTTTGTTGTGGCTATCCTATTCACCCCATTTTACGTTTGGAGTAGACGCAGGAGTCGCCGTGGGAATCCAAGACACGAACATGGACGTCACAGCAGGTGGTGACGTCAGCGACGCAGCGCGGTGTGCAGGGAGGGCGCGTGCAGCGACGCACGAAGCCGGCCCGCTGTGACCCGAGTGTGAGGTCGCGCCCGCGCTAATTGCTGCCGCAACGGGCTGCAAACTGCCGCTGATCAGCTACTATATGTAAATCACCCCGGCCGAGATTGTATCTGTCGTCAATAAGGCGCAAGGCCGCCCCAAAATTCCGCGTACACTAACATTAATTTGAATCGATTTGAAATGCAAACTGGAAAGGTATTTCTCTTTGTATATCCAGGGCCCTGCCCGCTCCGCCCCTAACAAACAAGTAGCTCGTACTTCGGAACTCGTGTTCCTGCGTGTGCTTACCACGTAGCGTCGTCATGCAGCTACTTTCTCGCGGCACTTGAGGACAGTCACGAATGGAGTGAAGTTGTCCCAGAGAAGGCTACGACGTTATCTGCACCTGCCAACGCAACTGTACATACTGTTATCACATCGATATATGAGGGCTCACAAATGAGAACTGTTGAAACAAACATTCACGGTATCAATAAATAGATCTACGCCAAGAGAATAAGGCATTACGCCCTGACATCATACCTGTTAGAGTTGATATTAAATTAGCCACTTTCCTTCCTCATATCTGAATCACATTAGAAAGGACCGAAATAACCAAAAGTAAACAAAACATACTTTTTATCTCGTATGTGTAATAATTTGAACAGTTTTTAATAGTACCAGAAATAAGTTGATTGTGAGGCAAGTGTAAGAGAAGACGTTAACCTTAGCCGATATGTACCTTCCACATAAAATAACTCATGTGAAATTGGAAATATAGCGCTTCCTTCAGTGAAATGTACAATACAAGTAAAATGTGGAACGGTTTGTTTTTCTCTCAATTTACAAAAGGAACCCATATTTACACAGATCGTGAACAAATTTGAAGCATGAACTTATTTATATATGTGTGAAATTTAAACAAAATCAATCATTCATTATAAATTCCTTTCTCAGAAACTGATCAAGAGAGTATTGCATCACAGAAAAATTGTTATTCTTCCGGGATGTATCTATGTAGGCTATGTAAATTA
Organism: Schistocerca cancellata; assembly: GCF_023864275.1. Lineage (NCBI taxonomy): Eukaryota > Metazoa > Arthropoda > Insecta > Orthoptera > Acrididae > Schistocerca > Schistocerca cancellata. The sequence continues at coordinate 380,066,862 of NC_064634.1, read as the reverse complement.
TTAATTTTCAACATACTGACCATGAGATGCCCTCGCTAATAAGGGCTGAACTTGAGTTCCAGGGAGTCGCAAATGAAAAGTCTGCCTTACAAGTCCTCCAGTGTAAGAGATGCTGCAAACTGATGATTTATAGAACAGTAAAAAAAAAAATACATGAAAGCTATTGGTTGAAAGGGTACTTCGTCTTGTGGCGCAACACCTCTACCACGTGACTCAAGAGACAAGCCTCCTTTCATATAGTACTTTGTCCACCATTTCGAAAAATCATAGTATCACCATTTTCAACAAGTTTCTCTGTAAAGTGACAGTTTTTTGTAGAGTGCACAATCGATTCACAAACCACATACGGCCCACTCTTCTTACTACATGTTTTATCAGAGCAAAAACTCTGTCCCAAGCGTTAAAAGAATGGCCACTGATAGGAAAGAACTGTTTCACTTTCCGAATTTTCACTGTATCCACAATGCAGCACACAACATAATCATGCAATGATTCCTGTTTTTCCCCCCGTCGGAGGTTCGAGCACTTCCTCAAGATTGTGTGTGTGTGTGTGTGTGTGTGTGTGTGTGTGTTGTCCTTAGCGTAAGTTAGTTTAAGTTGGATTAAGTAGTGCGTAAGCCTAGGGACCGATGACCTCAGCAGTTTGGTCCCAAAGTCCTTACCAAAAATTTCCAAAATTCCTGTTTTCTCCAGTGCGTCCATCTGAAAATGAGCTCAACTTCTTAACAGTATTGTTGGATGCATTTTCTTCTATATAGTTTACCATCAATGAACATACTTCATTTGCTCCCTTTTTTACCGTTCCCTCATGGTATACATGCATCACAGAAGAAGGACATCTGTGGCAAGAGGAAGAGGTGCATGCCGGGGTACAGTCTTGGTTGCGAAGGAAAAAACCTTAAGGGGACCTGGACGTGAACGGCCTGTATTTTTATACCTCGCTGTCATTGGACATTACTCTTGATCTACAATGTGGAGGAAGTTGCGGTTTTTTTAACAACAATGAATGCATTAACTCAAGCTGCAAAAGGGAATTTATTGAAATATCGTAGCAGGCGGAGAGGTGATACTCCGACGTGGCGCGTCCCAGGTGGCGGATAGGGGGGTCCTCACCGGTTCACCGGCGGACTTGAGCGAAATAAAATAGCTCTCGCGGACCAAACACTAAACAACCTCTACGGCTAACAACCGTAGTTGTAACTCGGAGCTTGCTCCATACAAGGTTGACTACCTTTGAAAGTCAAACATGGAAGGAAATCTTTCAAGGAAAAATCCACCGCTTGGCAATAACCAAGGAAGACTGCACTCGGATACGGTGGGCAGTCACCTGAAAGATAACTTGGATGAGTCGGACCATCTGAAAATACCCAAAACGGACAGACGACCAAAACTCAAGACAGGACAAATAAACTACATTGCGACACACAATACAAATTCCCTCACACAACCAGGCAAACTCAAAATTCTGGCGGATGAAATGGATCGCAAGGGGATTCTCATAACCGGACTTCAAGAAATGAGAAATACTGATCAGGAGCCGATAGAATCACAAGGATATAGGATCTATAAAGGAATACCAGGGAAAAGAATCATGAAACAGTGTCCACAATTTGGAACAGGATTCGTGGTGAGTCTGAAAATAATAGAGTCCATAATAGAATTTAAAGCACAATCTCCCAGGCTCTCAACATTAACTCTAAAAGCTGCAAATAAAATGTACACAATAATAAATGCCCATGCCCCGACAAATGATAAAAATAATAAAAAAGAACACAGAGAAGAGGTAGAAAAATTTTGGGAGCTCTTAGATCAAACGACGAATAACATTAATAAAAATCACATCAAAATTTTAATTGGAGACTTCAATGCCCAGTTAGGAAGGGAAAAGAGATATAGAGACATAATAGGGAAATGGACAGCACAAAGAAGAACAAACAAAAATGGCATAAGACTAGTGGAATTTTGCAGAAACCATGACATGATCTCAAAGTCGACGTATTTTAAGAGAAGACCAAGTAAACTAAATACTTGGAAACATCCAGACTGGAAAAAAGGAGAATGGCAACTGGACCATGTCTGCATAGACAAGAATTACCACAAGGAAATTACAATGTGAAAGTACTGAGAGGGACAGATACCGGATCAGATCATTACATGATAAAAATTAAAATTAAATTAACCCCATTAGCATAGAAAAAATCCCACCAGAAGAAGAAGAGAACCTATGACCCTTATAAACTGATACAAAATGAGGATTATGAAACACAAACTAGGGATATAAAAATAACAGATGATCTGGAAGAAATAATTCCCAAATTGAAACAAATAGCTGAACAAGTTGCCCCTATAAATCCAAGGAAAAAACACCAGTGGTGGAACGATGAATGTGATGAAGCAGTGTTGGATCGACACCAAGCCTGGTTAAGGCATCAAAATGAAAAAACAGAAAAATTATATTTGGAACTCACAAAACAAAGGAAGACAACACAAAAAATAATAAGGAGAGTTAAACGTCAGTACCAAAAAGATATACTTCTAATGATAGAAACAAATAGTGAAAAAACAAACTCAATAGACTATTACAAAATATTTGGCAGACAATTACAAAGATATGATCCTCCAACATTAATGTTAAAAGATAAAGATAATAACCTAGCCCATAGCAATAGTAAAAATACAGAAATTCTAGCAGAAACATTTAACAAGTTACTAAATTGTGAAGATCCCCCAGAACTTCTTCAGATAAACACAGAAACCCCAATTAAAACACCAGCAGAAAATATAAATCCACCTACAATTAATGAGGTCTACAGAGCCTTGAAAGAACTCAAAAACTACAAAGCAAGTGGAGAAGATCAAACGTTTGCTGAACTTTGGAAATATGCAGCAGAACCAGTAAAGATAGCATTACACCAATGCATAGTAAAAATCTGGAATGAAGAGAAATTACCAGAAAATTGGACTACTGCTATAATACATCCATTACATAAGAAAGGAGAAAAATCAAATCCAGACAACTATAGAGGAATTTCCCTTTTGGACTGCACGTATAAGATCATGGCAAGAATACTATACAACCGCTGTAAAGATCAACTAGAACTGGAACTGGGAGAATATCAAGGAGGATTTAGATCCTGGAGAAGCTGCCCAGAACAGATAATCACCTTGAAGTTAGTTATGGATATCTACAAAAGAAGGCAAAAACAACTAGTCATAACCTTTGTAGATTTCAAAAAGGCGTATGATTGCATCCATAGATCTTCAATGATGAAAATATTAAGGAATTTTGGACTTCATCCTAAATTAATAAAAATGATACAGTTAACCTTAACAAACACCAAATCCAAAGTAAAATTTAGAGGAGAAATATCTGAACCATTTACGATTAAAACAGGGTTGAGACAGGGAGATTGTTTATCACCATTGCTATTCAATTGTGCTCTTGAATATGTACTGAGAGAATGGTACAAGGAAAATCCAATGAATATTAAAATTGGAACTAAGAAAGATAAAATAAACCTAAATTGCTTGGGATTTGCTGATGACCTAGCATTACTAGCTAATAATATTCAGGAAGCCACGAAACAAATAACAAGCTTACAAAATATAGCACAAAAATTAGGACTCCAGATATCATTTGAAAAGACTGAAATAATGGTAACGGATCCACTTGTAATAGATCACATCACAGTGAACAATAGGGAAATTAAAATAGTGAAACAATTTCAATACCTGGGTGAAATTATAACACATAAATTGGACGAGAAACCTGCATGGCGAGCAAGAACTAATAAAATGATAAAAGCTCAAAAACTAACATGGTCTACGTACAATAAAAAATGTCTATCAATTAAAACAAAATTAAAACATTACAAGACGGTGGTTCAACCAGAGGTTACATACGGAAGTGAAACTCTTTTAAAAGTCACCCAGAAAAACAGAATTGACAAAATTTTAAAAGTAGAGAGAAGAATTGCTAGAACATGCATAAATAAGAAATATCAAAAAGCTGGGCAATGGCGGATAGTTCCAAATGAAGTGGTATACAGAGAACTGGAGCCCATCACCGATACTATACGAAAGAAAAGGATCTCTTTTTGTGGTCACATTCTGAGGACACCAGAAACCAGATTATCAAGGAAAATTATTGAGAAACTCTGGAATTTGAAACAACAAGGAGGATGGCTTAAGGAAATAAGAGAGGATATGGAAGAACTGGAAATAACTGTGGATGATTTGCAGAACAAAACGCCAAATTTAAAGAAGTTGAGGGACACAGAAATAAGATTTAAACCAAAAATTGACAAACGACGTACAATGAAAAGGGTATTTACAGATGAGGAACGACGAAAAGCATCGGAACGAATGAAGAGATATTGGGCCACTCGGAAGGGGAAAATACCAAAGAATAGGACCAGAAATGATTGACTGAAGTGGTCCAATGAGGCCGTAAAAGCAGAAGAAGAAGAAGTTTAAGAATTACAGTATTTTGCCTAATAGATGTTTTTATAATGCACGTTCCCATTCTGGTTCCATTTTCTGATCCATCATCAGTCTAATAGCATTCAAACTGTGTCAGGCTGCTGCCAACATTTATAGGAGCACATTATGCCTCTCATTTTATAGTTTGGAGTATATCTGAGGAAAAAGAAAAACCCTTATTATACCACATTACTATTTTGTCTAAAAAATATCGCTAAAATTATATACAGAATGACAAACATAGATCATTTCTGCGATGTATTAGACGTAATACAAAGATACTATCCCATTCTTCACTTGAGAGAAATTTGGTTAACATTGATAAAACCATTGTGAAGTTATATGTACCTAATGTTCTGAAAATGTAGTTTCGAGAAAATGAGAAAAGAATGTTCACAGTGTTTTTGACTCACCGTATGCCTCTTCCAGAACATTCCAGCAGCATAATCTTGCTGGCCAGCTGCTTCTCTATCCTCTGTAGATTTCCTCAGGAGCCTTTTCCTTACTCTGGACTCTTTAGTGGTGGCTTCCATAGCCCTTTCAGCTTCAACTAGTCGCTGACTATTTATGGCAGTCAGAGCAGCTATCATATTATTTCCTGGCTGGGTGCCTAATTTGCCGGCCGGAGTGGCCGTGCGGTTCTAAGCGCTACAGTCTGGAACCGAGCGACCGCTACGGTCGCAGGTTCGAATCCTGCCTCGGGCATGGATGTGTGTGATGTCCTTAGGTTAATTAGGTTTAATTAGTTCTAAGTTCTAGGCGACTGATGATCTCAGAAGTTAAGTCGCACAGTGCTCAGAGCCATTTGAACCATTTTGATGCCTAATTTGTTGATTAATTTTGTCCTGCTGACTACACCATCATTGAAACAGATGACAGCATCCATCACACCCATTTTGAGTACTGTCCATCCAACAAACACTGTTTTTGGTACTCGTTGCCACACGCAGCTGTTGAAACTTTCATTAGGGTTTTGTGTACGGCCATGTAGATATTTGCTAAGTAATTTTTTATCTGCAAGGTCCCTGTATATTGGCTTTATTGTTTCCATGACAGTGGCAGGCATGGAATATTTATGATGAGGTTCCTTTCCTGAAACCAGTGTGCAGACATTTGTTCAACGATCGTTTAAGACTATAACAACAATTTAAAAGTTAATAAATCATACATTTTTGGAAACGGGAAAAATTTGTCTTTCGGTTTTCGATTTTTCAGTCATTTGCACTTCCAGATCCCCTTAAATATTTTTCCATGAAGACATCGACCGTCTTGTCTCATAGTGAGGAGGCGATTACTTTTGAAATAAAAAACAGTTTACTTACTTTTTTCCATCTGTCTTGTTTTCTTCTGATTGCTCCTTTATACGTTTTCAGTGGGTAAGGGATCATCGAGGTTGCATCGTGGATCAATGTAAGTGTGTCTGATGAGCCATGCCTCTTGCTAAAGCAAGTCGACGCTCCTGTCAACCGGGCGAACGGCTGTTGGAATCAAGCCCCACTCCACGAACGCAGGCCGGTGGAAAATGCTGTTGCAGGGAGCGACTATTGCGAGATGGTCAGATGGATGGTGTGTCCGGAGACACTCTCCCAGTTCGCCACTTGCCGGTTCCTCAGGGAAGAGGAGGTGGTTGTAACCTGTGTACGCCGGTGGACGCAGTAAAAGAAGAGTGACTTTTAAGGATTTACTTCTGCGAATATATCTCTCCTTCAGCGATGCTACGGCGGTCTTCTGCCGCTGCTTGTCTGGGTGCGTCGAGCGTCCGGCAGCTTTTCAGGAAGTGGATGCTGCGTCTCTACCCTCCGCAGAAGGTGGCACGTGCGTGCGTGGCTTACACACGCCGGCCTAGGAGGTCCTCGATCCCCTCCCGTAACTGTTGCTCATCTCTGCTCTCTGAACCGCGATGACGGTTGTCTTGAAGTCGAGAAGTGCGCCGACCTCGGCCTGCTGTGCAGGTAGGCCTGTGGCTCCGCTGAAGTGTCAGGAACGCTGGTGTCCTGCGCCAAGTCGACACGGAAGACCCCCAGGCCTAACCTTCTGCGGTGGAAGCTGTCAGCAGCGCCGAACTCGTGACTGATGCTTATGGAGAGGAAGACATCTCTCTGTGGCTGTCGGCGGTGTTGAGTACGAGCACGGAATCTACACCAGATTTGTACCCAGCGTTAATACCGTGTCAGGGAATCGAGTACACGCGTCCTGTACACCATCGATCCTTCCAACCAACTCCCTTCTGAACTCAAATGCTGGAGTATTTATACTGTGAACTATCGGGTGGTGTTGACCCATCGTCACCAGTAATGACCGCATAGGCTTTACTAATACGAATGGTCATCCACATGAGTACTAAAGGGAACTCGTTAAACTTCGGCTACACGATAAATCAGTCTACTCTAAAAGCCGTAAATTCAACTAAATATCTAGGTATTACAATCACAAACAACTTAAATTGGAAACAACACATATAAAATGTTGTGGGGAAGGCTAACCAAAGGCTGCGTTTTATTGGCAGGACAGTTAGAAAATGTAACAGACCTACTAAGGAGACTGCCTACACTACACTTATCCGTCCTCTTTTAGAATACTGTTGCGCTGTGTGGGATCCTTACCAGGTAGGACTGACGGATTACATCGAAAAAGTCCAAAGAAAGGCGAAATATGGGAGACAGTGTCACAGAAATGATACAGGATTTGGGCTGGAAATCATTAAAAGAAAGGCGTTTTTCGTTGCGACGGAGTCTTCTCACGAAATTCCAATCACCAACGTTCTCCTCCTAATGCAAAAATATTTTGTTGACACCGACCTACACAGGGCGGAACGATGAAAACGATAAAATAAGGGAAATAAGAGCTCGTACGGAAAGATAAATGTGTACATTCTTTCCTCGCACTGTACGAGATTGGAATAATAGAGAATTGTGAAGGTGGTTCGATGAACCCTCTGCCAGGCACTTAAATGTGATTTCCAGATGTAGATGTAGATGTAGATGTATATGTAGAATGTATCGGCGATTCGTATCGCGCCCAATTTGCTTAACACATATGTATACCAACAGACTGGTCCGTAACAATATTCACTACGCCTTCTTGCGTTGTGGATGCGGCTTCTTACTTAACGTAACAAAGTGACGTGATACTTCTCAGTCGTATTGTTTTACTAAGCTTCTGCTGATGCTAGCTACCCAGTTCGCGCAAAGCACTGAGGTCTTGCTTTCAGCCTGACCTGCTAATGTGATGAAACGCTGTCGTTTCGTGTCGCGCTTGCTGATACTCCCGCAAGGAATATAAAGTGAACGAGATCTCGCAATTATGAAATTCTGCAGAAAGCTGCCTCATACAGGGTTGGTACGTAACACAGTGAAGGACGTTCTCCTGGGATTCCATGTGATCTGTGATAGTAATAGGAGGCACCGTGACAGCTTACAACTACGTGCTGACAGTAAACATTCCTTCTTTCTTTATACATTCACTGACGCCTGTGGCAGGAGAACCGTACGTGTCGTAAGGCCAGATCGTGCTAAAGTGGCTGCGAAAGCATGATAATGAACTCACGTTGATGATTTGGCTGCCAAACCCATCTGATCTGAAAGCGACTGAACACACCAGCGACCCGTAATTTATGGGAACTGCATGGCCTGTGCATAGACATCTGGTGCCTGTACCTCCTGAAACCTATCAAGGATTTGTCGAATCCATGCCACGAAGAACGGCTGCTGTGTTGTGTTCCAAACGTGGACCAACGCGCTATTAAAAAGGGGAGTCATGTTTTGGCTTAGTGTACTTGCTGCTGTTTGTTCACAACTTTTATTTGTTGACGGCGTGTTCTTCTGTTTTAGGGCGAGTTTTTTGCAATTCTTATTACGTTTGACGACATATGTGTGATATTTGTTGCATGAGAATTGTTGCAATGAGGAAAAGACTTCATTGTACTGCAAACACTTAAAAATGAGGCGCTGGGAACCGTAAGGACTAAAGGAAACTGTTATGCCGGAGACAAGGTAGCCCTGAGGGTCGGCAACCCATATTACACCACAGAGGATGGGTTTGTCTATGTCCAAGGCATACCAAAAGCACCATGGTAAACACCAGCTATTTATATACAAGATAATGGAAAAAAAATGGTTCAAATGTCTCTGAGCACTATGGGACTCAACTTCGGAGGTCATCAGTCCCCTAGAACTACTTAGACCTAACTAACCTAAGGACATCACACACATCCATGCCCGAGGCAGGATTCGAACCTGCGTCCGTAGCGGTCGCGCGGTTCCGGGCTGTAGCGCCCAGAACCGCTCGGACACCCCGGCCGGCAAGATAATGGAAACAGACATTCCGAGCACTACTTTCTGCAGGGCGAGCTCGAGCCACGGCCTGCAGGAAGTATCACTAAGCCAAAACCTGATTGGCTGGAGACAGCTATTTAGGGGCTAGAACCAGCCCCGAAGCTCAGTTCACTCCGGATGCCGACCTCGTGGACTTCGACCACTGAAGATTACGTCTTCGTCTCTGAATTGGACTTTTAGTAGTTTGTGTGTGTTACCACGAACCTTTGTGGAAAATTAGAAGTGAACTTTTGTTTGCCTAAATTAGGAGACTTTTACTGCCATCGTTATTGTTACCTTTCTTTTGTTGTTCAGTCATCAACCTTGTAAACGTACATAAATAAAAGTTGTGTTTGTGAAAAATTGCGAATTGTCAGTCACTACAGAAACCGTCATCGATTTTGAGATTGTAGCACATATGCATGCTCCCGACATCTGTTGATATTATAGTGAATCTACCTCACTGATCTCTTTTATGTTCATTTCCAATAGCGTTCAGAACACAAAGTATACTTTTGTTGATCTGCGCTGCCCAACTGTTATCTAGGGTTGACAACATAATTTAACGATTACATCATTTACGTAATAGCAATAATACATAACTGGAGGTGTTGCGCCAGTTTTATCTGAATCTCAATGGAGAGAATGCACTTAATAAAGATAAAGATAACGAGGACCATGACGTGTTGGAATAGGTCATAATTGTGTGTGTGGTGCGCTTAGCATCTCTACCTGACGTTCTGAATCTAGTTTCAAATTGACTGCAACCTTTACTTCTGTCAAAAATATGTCACTATTCTATGTATGGAAATTTTCTGATCACCATTAATAATAAATATAATCTTAAATACGCTGACGTAAATAATCGTAACATAAAAAAATAATGTATGTAGAGTATGAAATTTCAGGAATATGTTTCTCTGGGTAACAGATTTAAGTGATTAAAATTGCAAGATCACAGGTTAATGTAAGCGCGAGATAAGCCATTGCAAACGTGAAATACTGGTACATTAGTAACAGGTGTAACCGCAAGAATACTGAAAGCAAGCGTGCAAACATCCATGCATTGTATTGTACAGGTGCCGCATGTCAGTTTGTGGAATGGAGTTCTGTGCCTGTTGCGCTTGGTCGGTCATTACAGGAACGGTTTAATGCTTGTTGTTGATGATGCTGTAGCTGCCGTCCGATGTTGTCCCAAATGTGCTCGATTGGAGACAAATTTAGTGATCAAGCTGGCCAAGTCAATATGTTAACACTCTATGGAGCATGTTGAGTTACAATTGCGGTATGTGTCCGAGCGTCATCCTGTTGGAAAACGCCATCTGGGCTGCTGTTCCCGAATGGCAGCACAACAGGTCGAATCACCAGACTGATGTAGTCGGGGTGCGTGGGGTACCTACGAGAGTGCTTCTGCTGTCGTACGAAATCGCATCCCAGACAGTGACTCCGGGTGTACGTCCAGTATTACTAGCACGCAGACAGCTTGGCAGCGAGCCCTCCACTGGCCACCGTCTAATCGACAAACGCCCATTACTGGCACCGGGGCAGAACCATCAGGAAATACAACAAATCTCCACCCTACTCTCCAACGAGCTCTCGCTTAACAGCACTGAAGTCGCAAATTGCGGTGGTTTGGAATCACACGAATGCTCGCTAAAGGACGTCTGGCTCGGATCTGTCCTCGAAGTAACCAATTTGTAACAGTTCGTTATGTTACCATGGTGCCAACTGCTACTCAAATTGCTGCTGCAGATGCAGAATGAAGCGCCAGAGCCGTACTCTGAACACAACGGTATTTCCTCTCGGTAGTGCCTCGTGGCGGTCCCGAGCCCGGTCTCCTTGCGACCGTACATTCCTGTGATCTCCGCTGTGAGCAATCCTGTACAGTGGCTACATTCCTGCCAAGTCTTCCTGCAGTATCGCAGATGGAACATTAAGTTTCTCGTAGCCTTTTTACGCGACTCGTTCAAAGTCTTTGTCTCCTTAAAGGTGTTCTTGACTAACATCAACTCACCACGTCCAATCTCAAAGTTAACTAACGCTCACGACCGTTACAGCGTGTATTTAAAGCAACCTGATTTGCGTCCTCGTAGCGGTGCTACTATCTCTACTACACTCCTGGAAATTGAAATAAGAACACCGTGAATTCATTGTCCCAGGAAGGGGAAACTTTATTGACACATTCCTGGGGTCAGATACATCACATGATCACACTGACAGAACCACAGGCACATAGACACAGGCAACAGCGCATGCACAATGTCGGCACTAGTACAGTGTATATCCACCTTTCGCAGCAATGCAGGCTGCTATTCTCCCATGGAGACGATCGTAGAGATGCTGGATGTAGTCCTGTGGAACGGCTTGCCACGCCATTTCCACCTGGCGCCTCAGTTGGACCAGCGTTCGTGCTGGACGTGCAGACCGCGTGAGACGACGCTTCATCCAGTCCCAAACATGCTCAATGGGGGACAGATCCGGAGATCTTGCTGGCCAGGGTAGTTGACTTACACCTTCTAGAGCACGTTGGGTGGCACGGGATACATGCGGACGTGCATTGTCCTGTTGGAACAGCAAGTCCCCTTGCCGGTCTAGGAATGGTAGAACGATGGGTCCGATGACGGTTTGGATGTACCGTGCACTATTCAGTGTCCCCTCGACGATCACCAGTGGTGTACGGCCAGTGTAGGAGATCGCTCCCCACACCATGATGCCGGGTGTTGGCCCTGTGTGCCTCGGTCGTATGCAGTCCTGATTGTGGCGCTCACCTGCACGGCGCCAAACACGCATACGACCATCATTGGCACCAAGGCAGAAGCGACTCTCATCGCTGAAGACGACACGTCTCCATTCGTCCCTCCATTCACGCCTGTCGCGACACCACTGGAGGCGGGCTGCACGATGTTGGGGCGTGAGCGGAAGACGGCCTAACGGTGTGCGGGACCGTAGCCCAGCTTCATGGAGACGGTTGCGAATGGTCCTCGCCGATACCCCAGGAGCAACAGTGTCCCTAATTTGCTGGGAAGTGGCGGTGCGGTCCCCTACGGCACTGCGTAGGATCCTACGGTCTTGGCGTGCATCCGTGCGTCGCTGCGGTCCGGTCCCAGGTCGACGGGCACGTGCACCTTCCGCCGACCACTGGCGACAACATCGATGTACTGTGGAGACCTCACGCCCCACGTGTTGAGCAATTCGGCGGTACGTCCACCCGGCCTCCCGCATGCCCACTATACGCCCTCGCTCAAAGTCCATCAACTGCACATACGGTTCACGTCCACGCTGCCGCGGCATGCTACCAGTGTTAAAGACTGCGATGGAGCTCCGTATGCCACGGCAAACTGGCTGACACTGACGGCGGCGGTGCACAAATGCTGCGCAGCTAGCGCCATTCGACGGCCAACACCGCGGTTCCTGGTGTGTCCGCTGTGCCGTGCGTGTGATCATTGCTTGTACAGCCCTCTCGCAGTGTCCGGAGCAAGTATGGTGGGTCTGACACACCGGTGTCAATGTGTTCTTTTTTCCATTTCCAGGAGTGTATAATGTGACTGGCGAAAGAAAAATCAATACACATCATTTTTCAGTTATAGAAACACGCCTAGTAACTTTATGTCGCACAACCCCTATTTGGAGTTGTGATTTTTTCCTGTCAGTGTATTAATTATTATATGACAGCATAAAGTGGGTACCTTGCTTTCTAAGAGTCAGTATAGGAAGTTCACTCGTGGTTAAAAAACAATTCACATCTATGTGACTCGTGGTTTGTCTACAAATTTGATTTTCGCAGTTGTCTGTTTTTCTCAAACTTTTGTTTATGTTCTTTGGGCCCTTATGGTTCTAAGTGCCTCAAATGTATTATTGCTGTCATTTGGTAACATACAGGTACCAAATATGGAAGTAATTTTACTTAATTTTGAAAGTTATGCAGAAATTGACACGTACTTCAAATAACAATCACTTACACGGGTTCACATGTGCATGTTCTAAATAACTTTGAACATTCCTGGTATGTTACACACATCAAAAAAAGTTTTGCATCACCTCGGTTCCGAGAGTTCCGGAACCTGTACAGAAAACTGCAATAGAGATCAACATAAACATCATTTCCGCCCTTTTTATTGCTCATGAAAACCACAAATTGCATGTTCTACCATCATACAGCGAGACTTTCAGAGGTGGTGGTCCACACTCCTGTACACACCGGTACCACTGATACCCAGTAGCACGTCCTCTTGCATTGTTGCATGCCTGTATTCGTAGTGGCATAGTATCCACAAGTTCATCATGCCACTTTTGGTCCAGATTGTCCCACTCATCAACGGCGATTCGGGCTAGATCCCTCAGAGTGGTTGGTAGGTCACGTCGTCCATAAACAGCCCTTTTCAATCTGTCCCGGGCATGTTTGACAGAGTTCATGTCTGAAGCACATGCTGGCCACTCAAGTCGAGCGATGTCGTTATCCTGAAGAAAGTCAATCACAAGATGTGCACGAAGGGGGGCGCGATCCTTGAAGACGAATGCCTCACCGATTTGCGGCCGATATGGTTGCAGATGTGGATTCTGACCACAATCTATTGGTTATGAACTGCAGATTGAAACTGAAGAAACTGCAAAAAGGTGGGAATTTAAGGAGATGGGACCTGGATAAACAGAAAGAACCAGAGGTTGTAGAGAGTTTCAGGGAGAGCATAAGGGGACAATTGACAGAAATGGGGGAAAGAAATACAGTAGAAGAAGAATGGGTAGCTCTGAGGGATGAAGTAGTGAAGGCAGCAGAAGGTCAAGTAGGTAAAAAGACGAGGGCTAATAGAAATCCTTGGGTAACAGAAGAAATATTGAATTTAATTGATGAAAGGAGAAAATATAAAAATGCACTAAATGAAGCAGGCAAAAAGGAATACAAACGTCTCAAAAATGAGACCGACAGGAAGTGCAAAATGGCTAAGCAGGGATGGCTAGAGGACAAATGTAAGGATATAGAGGCTTATCTCACTAGGGGTAAGATAGATACTGCCTACAGGAAAATTAAAGAGACCTTTGGAGAGAAGAGAACCACTTGTATGAATATCAAGAGCTCAGATGGCAACCCAGTTCTAAGCAAAGAAGGGAAGGCAGAAAGGTGGAAGGAGTATATAGAGGGTTTATACAAGGGCGATGTACTTGAGGACAATATTATGGAAATGGAAGAGGATGTAGATGAAGATGAAATGGGAGATAAGATACTGCGTGAAGAGTTTGACACAGCACTGAAAGACCTGAGTCGAAACAAGGCTCCGGGAGTAGACAACATTCCATTTGAACTACTGATGGCCTTGGGAGAGCCAGTCATCACAAAACTCTACCATCTGGTGAGGAAGATGTATGAGACAGGCGAAATACCCACAGACTTCAAGAAGAATATAATAACTCCAATCCCAAAGAAAGCAGGTGTTGACAGATGTGAAAATTACCGAACTATCAGTTTAATAAGTCACAGCTGCAAAATACTAACGCGAATTCTTTACAGACGAATGGAAAAACTGGTAGAAGCTGACCTCGGGGAAGATCAGTTTGGATTCCGTAGAAATATTGGAACACGTGAGGCAATACTGACCTTACGACTTATCTTAGAAGAAAGATTAAGGAAAGGCAAACCTACGTTTCTAGCATTTGTAGACTTAGAGAAAGCTTTTGACAACGTTAACTGGAATACTCTCTTTCAAATTCTGAAGGTGGCAGGGGTAAAATACAGGGAGCGAAAGGCTATTTACAATTTGTACAGAAACCAGATGGCAGTTATAAGAGTCGAGGGGCATGAAAGGGAAGCAGTGGTTGGGAAAGGAGTGAGACAGGGTTGTAGCCGATGTTATTCAATCTGTATATTGAGCAAGCAGTAAAGGAAACAAAAGAAAAATTCGGAGTAGGTATTAAAATTCATGGAGAAGAAGTAAAAACTTTGTGGTTCGCCGATGACATTGTAATTCTGTCAGAGACAGCAAAGGACTTGGAAGAGCAGTTGAACGGAATGGACAGTGTCTTAAAAGGAGTATATAAGATGAACATCAACAAAAGCAAAACGAGGATAATGGAATGTAGTCAAATTAAATCGGGTGATGCTGAGGGGATTAGATTAGGAAATGAGACACTTAAAGTAGTAAAGGAGTTTTGCTATTTAGGGAGTAAAATAACTGATGATGGTCGAAGTAGAGAGGATATAAAATGTAGACTGGCAATGGCAAGGAAAGCGTTTCTGAAGAAGAGAAATTTGTTAACATCGAGTATAGATTTAAGTGTCAGGAAGTCGTTTCTGAAAGTATTTGTATGGAGTGTAGCCATGTATGGAAGTGAAAAATGGACGATAACCAGTTTGGACAAGAAGAGAATAGAAGCTTTCGAAATGTGGTGCTACAGAAGAATGCTGAAGATAAGGTGGGTAGATCACGTAACTAATGAGGAGGTATTGAATAGGATTGGGGAGAAGAGAAGTTTGTGGCACAACTTGACTAGAAGAAGGGATCGGTTGGTAGGACATGTTTTGAGGCATCAAGGGATCACAAATTTAGCATTGGAGGGCAGCGTGGAGGGTAAAAATCGTAGAGAGAGACCAAGAGATCAATACACTAAGCAGATTCAGAAGGATGTAGGTTGCGGTAGGTACTGGGAGATGAAGAGGCTTGCACAGGATAGAGTAGCCTGAAGAGCTGTATCACACCAGTCTCAGGACTGAAGACCACAACAACAACAACATGGTTGCACTATCGGTCGGAGCATGACATTCACGTATCGTACAGCCGTCACGGCGCCTTCCATGTCCAGCGGAGTTCGTCGGCCCCACATAACGTCACCCCAGAACATCAGGGAACCTCCATCTTGCTGCACTCGCTGGGCAGTGTGTCTGTGTTCAGCCTGACCGACGATTGTCTGGTTGAAGGCATATGCGACACTCATCGGTGAAGAGAACATGATGCCAATCCCGAGCGGTCCATTAGGGCTGTTGTTGGGCCCATCTGTACCGCGCAGCACGGTGTCGTGATTGCAAAGATGGACCTCGCCACGGAGGTCGGGAGTGAAGTTGCGCATCATGCAGCCTATTGCGCACAGTTTGAGTCGTAACACGACGTCCTGTGGCTGCACAAAAAACCTTATTCAACATGGTGGCGTTGCTGTCAGGGTCCCGACCCATAATTCGTAGGTAGCGGTTATCCACTGCAGTAGTAGTGCTTGGGCGGCATGAGCGAGGCATGTCATCGACAGTTCCTGTCTCTCTGTATCTTCTCCATGTCCGAACAACATCGAAACGCCTGGACACTTACCTTGTTGAGAGCCCTTCCTGACACAAAGTAACAATGCGATCGCGATCGAACCGCTGTATTGACCGTCTTTGCATGGTTGAACTACAGACAACATGAGCTGTGTGCCTCCTTGCTGGTTGAATGACTGGAACTGATCGGCTATCGGACCCCCTCCGTCTAATAGGCGTTGCTCAAGCATGGTTGTTTACATCTTTGGACTGGTTTAGTGACATCACTAAACAGTCAAAGGGACTGTCTCTGTGATACAATATCCACAGGCAACGTCTATCTTCAGGATCAATGGGAACCGGGGTGATGCAAAACTTTTTTTGGTCCATGTATTTTAGAGATTCCACTCTCTGAATACGTTTGATGGTCACAGTTCATTCTGTGTATTTCCTCCTGTTGCAGTTTTCTACATCTAGAGACCTTAAGCACACAGAACAAGAAATTTTTCAGCCCCAGGAGACGTCATCGTACTTGTCCGCAGCTCGTGGTCTAGTGGTTAGCTTTGCTGCCTCTGGATCACGGGGTCCCGGGTTCGATTCCTGGCCGGGTTGGAGACTTTCTCTGCCTGAGAGCTGGTTGTTTTTGTTGTCCTCATCATTTCATCATGATCATCATCATCATCATTTATAACAGTGGCTCGATTGAACTGTGTAAAAAATTTGGCTATGAAAGATTGGGACTTGGTACGGGCGCTGATGACCGCGCAGTTGAGCACCTAACAAACCAAGCATCGTCATCATCGTACTTCCGTGTAGCAGCGGCATGAGTTATGCAGAAAGTTTCCAAACTGTCCAGAAGCTATGGGGGGAAATGATACGACTCGTCAGTGCGGGGAACACTTTACGCCGACGTGCTGTGCTTAATCGCTGAAATACGCCCAAGAATCTGTCAGCAGGCTGCGCATTCTGCTCAGGCGCATTCACTGGAACCGCTCTGGCAGCGGGCCGCGTGGGACACCTGCTCGCTAACGTACGCGAACAGCGCTGAGTAGCAGCTCGTGCGTTGGCGCTGGGGCGCTGCCTGCTGCTCCTAGCACACGTCTCTGCTTTATTATCCACGCCTCTTTCTTGGAAAGCGCACAGCTCGTACTGGTCTTTACAAGTTTTCAGTCACAAGCAGTGCAATATCTTCTGTGGAACAACTGGAGAACTGCACTTCGGAGCTCCAGAGATTCCCTGCTGAGATAGTTTGGGAGTGATCTTATTGTTTATTAGACAACCCGAGCTCCTTTCCAAACCGTCATCATCGAAAGCTACAGTATCTGTTTCTGTCGGTTGAGGATAGGTCATCCACAAAATTTCTCCAGTTGGCTGTTTTTAACTTTTCCACTTTCTCTGGTAAATCCTCTTTACTTTTGTGTTTTCGGGTTTCACTGGTTTTGCACTTTTCCTCATAGATTATAAATTCATTCCAGCCATTTCTCTTCTTTTATTAAGTTTTCGATCGAGCTAATTCCATTATCTCTTTCTCATATCTACAATAACTTGTCTTTGTTCGGAAACTTCCACACATTCTCATTAGCAAACCCCTCTGGCCGTGTTAAAAATGCTGCCCTTACGATTGATATTCTGTAGCATTACTAAAAGTGTCAACGAGGAACGATTTCTCTTTTAGCTGTCTTCTGCCTTTGTGTGAAAGCTTGACATGATGTCAAGCGTAGATACGTCCATGACAACTGATTAATATTCTCATATTAGGTAATAGTACGGTGGATTCAGAAGAACGGCAAGTAGTTTCAAAAAGTATGAAAAACAGAAAGAATATGGACTAGATGGTATTAATATGGAACTTATAAAACATGCTGGTTCCTTTCGTGAGTCTAGATTACTAATTTATTTAACGAATGTTGGCACTGGTGTAAAATCTCAAACTCCTGAAGAGTATCAGAAATGATATCAATTTTTAAAAACGGTTTAAGTAACAATTGTGAAAATCGTGAAGGAATGAACCTTCTACACCCAACCTATAAAATATTTGAAAAATAATCAATAATTGTTTAAGAACCATAACAGACTCTCCTGTTAGAACAATGTGTATTTCGGAAAGGCCATTCATGCAGTGATAACACATTTAC
This sequence comes from Schistocerca cancellata, assembly GCF_023864275.1. Lineage (NCBI taxonomy): Eukaryota > Metazoa > Arthropoda > Insecta > Orthoptera > Acrididae > Schistocerca > Schistocerca cancellata. The sequence goes on along the minus strand of NC_064634.1, from coordinate 380,048,716 downwards.
CGTAAAAAGAATTTTAGAGAAACGGCAAGAATTCAGTTTAGAAACACATATACACTATGTGATCAAAAGTAGCCGGACACCCACAAAAAAATACGTTTTTCATATTAGGAACATTGTGCTGCCGCCTAATGCAAGGTACTGCACATCAGCGACCTCAGTAGTCATTAGAAATCGTGAGAGAGCAGAATGGGGCGCTCCGCGGAACTGACGGACTTCGAACGTGGTCAGGTGATTGGTGTCACTTGTGTCATACGTCTGTACGCGAGATTTCCACACTCCTAAATATCCCTAGGTCCAATGTTTCCGATATGATAGTGAAGTGGGAATATGAAGGGACACGTACAGCACAAAAGCGTACAGGCCGACTTCCTCTGTTGACTGACAGAGACCGCCGACTGTTGAAGAGGGTTGTAATGTGCAATAGGCAGACATCAATCCAGACCATCACACAGGAATTCCAAACCGCATCAGGATCCACTGCACCTACTGTGACAGTTAGGCGGCAGGTGAGAAAACTTGTATTTCATGGTCGAGCGGCTGCTTATAAGCCTCGCTTCGTGTAAGGAGCGTAAACATTGAAGAGTGGAAAAACGTTGTGTGGAGTGACCAATCCATCGCAATTTGGCGATCCGATGGCAGGTGTGGGTATGGCGAATGCCCGGTGACCGTCATCTGCCAGCGTGTGTAGTGCCAACAGTAAAATTCGGAGTTGGTAGTATTATGGTGCGGTGGTTTTTTTTATGGGGGGGGGGGGGGGCGCTTGCACCCCTTGTTGTTTTGGGTGCCGCTATGAGAGCACAGGCCTACACTGATGTTTTAAACACCTTCTTGCTCCCCATTGTTGAAGAGCAATTCGGGGATGGCGATTGCATCTTTCAACACGATCGACCACATGTGCATAATGCACGGCCTGTGGTGGAGTGGTTACACGACAATAACATCCCTGTAATGGACTGGCCTGCCCAGAGTCCTGACCTGAATCCTATAGAACACCTTCTGGATGTTTTTGAACGCCGACTTCGTGCCAGGCCTCACCGACCGACGTCGATACCTCTCCTCAGTGCAGAATGGGTTGTCATTCCCCAAGAAACTTTCCAGCACCTGAGTGAACGTATGCTTGCGAGAGTGGAAGCTGTCATCAAGGCTAAGGGTGGGCCAACACCATATTGAATTCCAGCATTACCGATTGAGAGCGCCACGAACTTGTAAGTCATTTTCAACCAGGTGTCCAGATACTTTTGATCACATAGTGCAGCTTTCATTGCCTTCGAAAATCCTTTTGACAGTGCGAACAGAAACAAACTATGTGACATAATGGTTAAAGCTGGATAGTAGTTGTAGAATGCTTATATATGGATACACCAATAATAATAAAAGTTGGTAGAAACAAAACTGAAGAAATCACTACCAATAAGGGATTCAAACAACGCTCCAGTCTGTCACCAACCATATTTAATGTATACAAATTATCTGATTACAAACTAGAGACAGGTAGTAAATCCATGTATACAGATTAATAGAAATAAATATGTTAATATCCTTATGTATGCTGATGATGTTACCAGGTGGGAAGAAAAAGAAGATGAGCTACAAAAAGCGGTTTACAAATTACATCGATTTGGGAAAAGAGAATAAAACTTTCGAATATTGACAAAGAAAACTAAAATCATGGCTCATCGTGGGAAATACCCAACACGCTGCAAAATAATATTAGATACTACACACGTCTACAACTTTAATTTTTTAGGATGCTATGACATGATAATGACATAGAAAATAAGATTAACAAATAACAGTCAATATATAGTACGATCAAGAAAACATTCCAGAAAAGAATACGGCAGGAAACGAAAATAAAATTCTATAAAACCATGGCCATACCTGTGTTGCTATATGGAAGTGAATCATGGATCCTTAAAAAAACGCGATGAAAGCAAAATAAAAAGAGCAGAAAATGACATTTCTTAGAAGAGTGATAGGCGTGATAGGTGGTATAAGAAATGAAGATATTAGGAATGGACTAAATATGTATAATATTAATGAAAAGAGTGAACAAAGTAAAACATTATCGAAATATCACCTATAAAGCAGGAGTGCAGAGAGAATCTCACGTCTGCCAATGCTGTACCAGCCAAGAGGAGGAAGGGACTTGGGAAGACCAAGAATGAGGTGGTAGAGAAAAATGAAAGCGGAACAGGCGCAAATGCCTAAGCCTTGAAGCGTTGCATTCTCTTTTCACGTTATTGACAATCAGTACCGGCTTTTTTAAGATTTCTGATCTGTTAAACAAATTAAGGAAATGCTAAGTTTGATCTTACGTAACTAATCTGAAGCACACTTATGATACATATAAAACTGTATACGATACCAATTGTAGTTACAATGCAACTCGTCAGTTATGCACCGTACGCAGGAAGTCAATAAATTAAAATAGAGCGTGAAGTTCATTCAACTCCGCCGCTGTCTCGCTTCGTCATTGCTGGGCTGGTTCCGTCGGCCGGTGTAAACATCGCAGTGGCGCAACTGTTCCAGCGATCATGGCATTTTGTGTCCAAAAAGTGTCTTTATAAAGTACAAAAGAGCTATGCCCATGAAAATAGTTCGCTCATTGAGCAGTTTTCCCGGTTGCTTCAAGTGATAAGCGAAAATTTCAAGTAAGTCTCGTATGTTATGGAAACGACTCTTTGGGGCCATATACATTACTTCTGTTCGCTGCACTATATTTTATGCCTTGCGCTTCTCACAGTTTCTAAGTGTGCGGAACAAAATCAAATGGCTCTGAGCACTATGGAACTTAACACCTGTGGTCATCAGTCCTCTAGACTTAGAACTACTTAAACCTAACTAACCTAAGGACATCACACACATCCATGCCCGAGGCAGGATTCGAACCTGCGAACGTAGCAGCAGCGCCGTTCCGGACTAAAGCGCTTAGAACCGCTCGATCACAGCGGTCAGCTGTGCGGAACACTAATTAATTATTTGTGCCTAGGTGTTCCTCGAATGAAGCATGGAAAGGACGCCCTGTCTGTCCTGTTTTCTGTCGTGTGTGCCATCACCCGAGCGAAAAGTCTAAGATTTAATTAGAAGAAATCGCATATATTATTCCAGACACGTGAACAAACTGCCATCCGCAGATTTCTAGTTACTACTTATGAAGTGTTTTGCATTACAGTTCTTGGATATAGGTAGAATTAAGTTTTGCTTCCAATCAGAAGGATATGCATCGCTAACGAGACAGAAATTGAAGACCTCTGTAAGCACTAAAATAATTATATCGGCAACGTTTTTGACAGAACCTAGCCGCACTCCATCTTTACTTACTTTTCCTGAATTTAGTACACAGACACGTTTAAAGACAACTCCAACATGGACGTGCTACCTCGTGAGTCATATACCATATCGCAACGCGAGAACTGAGTGTGAGTCTTGCAGAATCTTGAGAGACAGCATCAGATTTTGACTTTCCGATGGCGAGGTTGCTCGGTTTTTTCCGCAGTGCTGCAGTATTCTGCTCGCTGAATAGAACAGAATGCGCATGGCTGAATTTGGCGTTTTCTTTTCTGCAGTATCTTCTATATTTCGTAAAATTCGGGCACTGGATTTCGTTTCGTGTATATCTGTCATACTGCGCACTAGTTCTGCGATTGAATTCCAGTACTTTACCGTCTAATTAAGACTCATTGCTTACATGTCGCAATCATACACAACAGGGCATCATAGTTGATCCGTTTTAAGTTAGAGCACATTACCAGGAGCGATTTTTCTTTGAGTCTGCATGGAGTAAATTGGGAGTATCACATCATCGGCAAAAAGACCAGGACCAGAAGACTGAGTCGCACGAATTATGTTATCTGTTCCCTCGTTGCTACTCTATGCGACATACCAACGGCTGTTTGAGGTATGCAGTACAGCATGGAAGTAAGTCAGTCATGCTTTGGGACCGGTATAAGAGGATGTAGATGAAGACGAAATGGGAGATAAGATACTGCGTGAAGAGTTTGATAGAGCACTGAAAGACCTGAGTCGAAACAAGGCCCCGGGAGTAGACAACATTCCATTTGAACTACTGATGGCCTCGGGAGAGCCAGTCATGAAAAAACTCTACCATCTGGTGAGCACGATGTATGAGACGGGCGAAATGCCCTCGGACTTCAAGAAGAATATAATAATTCCAATCCCAAAGAAAGCAGGTGTTGACAGATGTGAAAATTACCGAACTATCAGTTTAATAAGTCACAGCTGCAAAATACTAACGCGAATTCTTTACAGACGAATGGAAAAACTGGTAGAAGCCGACCTCGGGGAAGATCAGTTTGGATTCCGTAGAAATGTTGGAACACGTGAGGCAATACTGACCTTACGACTTATTTTAGAAGAAAGACTAAGAAAAGGCAAACCTACTTTTCTAGCATTTGTAGACTCAGAGAAAGCTTTTCACAATGTTAACTGGAACACTCTCTTTCCAATTCTGAAGGTGGCAGGGGTAAAATACAGGGAGCGAAAGGCTATTTACAGTTTGTACAGAAACCAGATGGCAGTTATAAGAGTCGAGGGGCATGAAAGGGAAGCAGTGGTTGGGAAAGGAGTAAGACAGGGTTGTAGCCTCTCCCCGATGTTATTCAATCTGTATATTGAGCAAGCAGTAAAGGAAACAAAAGAAAAATTCGGAGTAGGTATTAAAATTCATGGAGAAGAAGTAAAATCTTTGAGGTTCGCCGATGACATTGTAATTCTGTCAGAGACAGCAAAGGACTTGGAAGAGCAGTTGAACGGAATGGACAGTGTCTTGAAAGGAGGATATACGATGAACATCAACAAAAGCAAAACGAGGATAATGGAATGTAGTCAAATTAAGTCGGGTGATGCTGAGGGAATTAGATTAGGAAATGAGACACTTAAAGTAGTAAAGGAGTTTTGCTATTTAGGGAGTAAAATAACCGGTGATGGTCGAAGTAGAGAGGATATAAAATGTAGACTGGCAATGGCAAGGAAAGCGTTTCTCAAGAAGAGGAATTTGTTAACATCGAGTATAGATTTAAGTGTCAGAAAGTCGTTTCTGAAAGTATTTGTATGGAGTGTAGCCATGTATGGAAGTGAAACATGGACGATAACTAGTTTGGACAAGAAGAGAATAGAAGCTTTCGAAATGTGGTGCTACAGAAGAATGCTGAAGATAAGGTGGGTAGATCACGTAACTAATGAGGAGGTATTGAATAGGATTGGGGAGAAGAGAAGTTTGTGGCACAACTTGACTAGAAGAAGGGATCGATTGGTAGGACATGTTTTGAGGCATCAAGGGATCACAAATTTAGCATTGGAGGGCAGTGTGGAGGGTAAAAATCGTAGAGGGAGACCAAGAGATGAATACACTAAGCAGATTCAGAAGGATGTAGGTTGCAGTAGATACTGGGAGATGAAGAAGCTTGCACAGGATAGAGTAGCATGGAGAGCTGCATCAAACCAGTCTCAGGACTGAAGACCACAACAACAACATAATGTATGGATGTAGGACACTGCTCATCGCTAGCCCTGGGGTATTTTCAGGGCTTTGTAGTTTCGGTCCGCGAACCTTTTGTCCAGCGCTACAGTCAAAAATTTGGAGATGGACTTGTGTTTCAAGACCATAACGCATTAGCACACAGGACCCACCTCGTGACACCTTCTTCCAGTAGGCAGGAATCAATCGAATGGAGTAGCGTGCGGTGTCTGCTGATATACGAATCCAATTTAGCATGCTTGCAGCTGGATGAAACTTGTGCGTCGCCGCAGGTCCCCTCTAGCCACATTGGATGGTCTGGAAGAGAAGGGCAGGCTTGATCACCCAAGCACGTTGCTGTGCTTACGACTGCGCAACATGGAGTTGAATTTTATCCAGCGTCAGATTTTTATGTCACATATGTGCAAAGACGAGCACTGTCAAACAGATCTGACGATCACGGGAAACAAACGATTTGCTGCATAGTATTTTCTTCTCGTCCCACAATCTCTTCATTCTTTCTCTGATGTCCCCTCTCCATTCCTCTGTCCAGATGATCTCGATCCTATTACTTTGCTTTTTTCTGGAACCCCTTGAATTTGTCAGTCTTCGTTCAAAACATCTCTTTGTCTCAGATCTCTTTCGGACTGAGCGTAACTTCCTCCGTCTCCTTTTTTATTTTCTCAACCAATGCTGTAGTCGCCTGTAGTTTAGTGTTGTAGTGTGAAGATTTTGCTTGTCGGTCTGCGTTCGCTCATTCCGAAGAGATGCCAATAAAACGTCAGCCATCTTTTGCTTTTAGTGTCTATGGTCTTCCCGCCTGTTTATGCACATCTTCATTTTTCCTTTTGTTCCACTCACCAGCGAGTCTCTTCCTCAAGTTTTGTCTTTTCATGTTCTCTTGTTCCTCCATTTCTTTTCTTATTAATTATTAAGCATTCTGAACTGTAAAATGCTTCTGCCATAATGTCTTCTTTATTATTCAGTATCAAACATTCTGAAATGTAAAGTGCTTCTTTGCCTTCACAACCATAGTGTAGTCCTAATCTTTGCATTGTAGCAGATCGTTCTTCTGTTATCTCTCAATTCTTAACTAACCTGTATGATCATACAATGAAGGCTTTCCTTTATGATCATACAATGAAGGTTTTCACGACCGTATGTTTCAGCTGCCGAGAATTCTTCTGGGTCGTAAGGCCGTGGTCCATGGAACTCTTCTGTCCCTCACGTTTCGTCAAAAGCTACGTTGGACATCTTCGGAGGTGCTCCTGGTTGTGCTGAGTCTTGCCGACTGACGAGTCGGACGTCGAAGAACGGCCTAAATACCGCGGAAAGTGGGCGTGGTCTGGATTTCACGTGATAGCAGAGACAAACCTTGTCAAGGATTAAACATAACTATCGATCATAGTACGTCAAAGATAAAAACTTCTCATCGAGTCTGTAGAGCCACTGTCTATATATCGCTGAGTTTCATGGCTTCTTCTTTTCTGTTAAAATTATCCCCATGTTTATATATTTCGATGGCTTCTCTATATAGCCGTCATAGTAAATAAAACTTCAGTTTCCGAAAATTTCACTACGTGATCACCCGACTGAAGAGCATGTTCCGCCACGGCTGACTTGTCTGTTTTCCGTAGTCGGCAAAGACTTTTACGTTCCTTCAACGGCATATTCACACTTCTCTTTGTAGTTACAATGTGGACCCTACCACATGTACATGCAATCTTGTATACACCACTGGCAGACAGAGGGGGACGTTTATCCTTAACGGAACGAAGTGCTTGGCCTATTTTCTTAGTTGGTCTGAAAATCGGTCGAACGTTATGTTTCCTTAAAATCTTGCCGATTTGATCCGTTCCTTTTTTGATGAAGAAGCCATGAAACACAGCGATATATGGACAGCGGCGCTGCAGAATCGATGAGAAATTTTTATCTTTGACGTACTATGATCGATAGTTATATTTTATCCTTGACAAGGTTTATCTCTGTTATCACGTGTAATCCAGACCACGCCCACTTTCCACGGTATTTAGGCCATTCTTCGACGTCCAACTCGTCGGTTGGCAAGACTCAGCACAACCAGGAGCACCGCTGAAGATGTCCAACGTAGCTTTGGACGAAACGCCAGGGATAGAAGAGTTCCATGAACAACGGCCATAATTCTCGGTAACCTGTGTGATACACTGACATTTCTTATTTGCGAGAAGGAAAGGCAGTGACATTTAGAGAAAGACTACAGTCAAGATTTACAGTAATCATACTCAGCTAAGGCATTCATTGATGGTTATACCCTTAGGTGACAACGATCATGGGATACCTCCTAATACCGTGTCGAACCTCCTTCTGTTCCGCGTACTGCAGCAACTCGACGTGGCGTAGACTCAAAAAGTCATTGGAAGAAATATGTCTCTATAGCCGTTCATAATTGCGAAACTGCTACGGTGCAGGATTTTGTGCACAAACTGACATCCCGAATATGTCCCATAAATGACGATGGGATTCATGTCGGGAGACTTGGGTAGCAAAATCGTCCGCTCGAATTGTCCAAAATGTTCTTGAGCCGTACTGCGAACGATTGTGTCCTGGTAACATATCGTATTGTCATCCACAAAAATTCCATCGTTGTTTGGTAACATGAAGTCCATGAATAGCTGCAAATAGTCTCGGAGTAGGTGAACATCACCATTTCCAGTTCATTTTGACCATGTAAACACAGCCCACACCATTATGAAGCCGCCACCAACTTGCAGAGTGCCTTGTTGACAACTTGGGTCCACGACCTCGTGGGCTCTGCGCCACACTCAAACCCTACCATCAACTATCACCGACTGAAAGTGGGACTCGTCTGATCAGGCCACGGTTTTTCAGTCATCTACGGTCGAACCAATATGATCAGAAGGCTAGGAGAGGCGTTGCAGGCGATGTCGTGCTCTCAGCAAAGGCGGTCGCCTGCTGCCACAGCCCAGTAACGACAAGGTTCGTCGCACTTTCCTAACTGATACGTTCGCCCTACGTCCCACATTGATTTCTGCGGTTATTTCACGCAGTGTTGCTTGTCTGTTAGCAAATGCAGCTGCTCTCCGTCGTTAAGTGTGGGCCGTCGGCCACTGTGTTGCCCATGGTGAGAGGTAATGCGTGTAATGTGGTATTCTTGGCACACTCTTGACATTAAGGAACTTGGCATATTGGATTCTCTAACGCTTTTCGAAATGAATGTCCTATGCGTCTAGCTCCAACTACCATTCCGCTTTCAATGTCTGTTATTTCCCATCGTTCGGGCATAATCATGTCGGAAACTCTGTCACATGAATCGCCTGAGTATAAATAACAGCTCCGCCAACGCTCTGCCCTTTTATACCTTGTAAACGCGATACTACCGCCAGCTTCATATGTGCTTATTGCTGTGTCATGACTGTTGTCACTTCATTGTATACCGCACAGCTGTCAGAATGCCGGGATGTCAATTGCTGCTCCATATAGTCAATGTCATTTTCTATGAGATTTTTATTAAATGATTCATGGGCTATTCGAGCGGCAACAGAGTGCCTGCGTGCTCTTCGAGCTAGAAATGTATGTTCGCATCCCTTTGAACACGGCTGTTGTTATCCAGGAAGATAGGACTGACCACAGCATACTGATCACGAATACGTAGAACGAAAGGCAACACTTATTCACCAAGAATGTCGAAACAAACATACTGGTTCGTAGACAGAGTGAGATTTTCACTCTACAGCGGAGTGTGCGCTGATATGAAACTTCCTGGCAGATTAAAACTGTGTGCCGGCCGAGACTCGAACTCGGCACTTGCCAGCGAAGGCAAAGGTCTAGAGTTCGAGTCTCGGTCCGGCACACCGTTTTAATCTGCCAGGAAGTTTCAACTCGTTCCTGTTCACCTAACTTGAATGAGTGCGCCGAAGTCATGGTACTGAGAACACCCCATAACATCACTTTCTGCAGGTTAAGGCCGTTGGTGCACTCGACACGTTGTGTCATTCGATAAGGGGCAAAATCGCGAATGGCCGGTGTTGTGTACTGCTTCGCACACAAAGGTAAGGAGAAGTGGGCTACAGAGCGGTGTAGCAGCTGTCGTTGTAGGGAATGTGTATAGAGCAGAAATTAGCGAACGCGTAAATACAGTAATCAGAAGTTTTCTTCTTGCAAGAACAAACAGCAACAAAGCCTGGCTATTACAACAAGACAACATAAGAGCGTCGTGCAGCGTGAGGCTCCCACTACTAATACACGACCGATCTGTCAAGGGCTGATTGAAGACTGTCAAAGACTGCGACTGAGACAAGGCCGTTAGCTGCCGCATGCTTGCGAAGAGTACAACATTTCTTGAAGACCCATCGTACAGTTCTCGTCGATAGGCCAAAAAATTGGACAAAATCGTTCACGATGTCGTCACGGGCACGTTCAAATACGATAACTCCTACGTGTCATTTTATAATGTATCCCGGTCAATCCATTCTATATGATGTTTGGTTTGTGGGGCGCTCAACTGCGCTGTCATCAGCGCCCGTAGAATGTCCCAATTTTTACACACTCCATTTTCTTTTCACAGTCCATTTTAGTCACGCTCACATATGATGATGATGATGAAATGAAGAGGACAACACAAACACCCAGTCCCCGGGCAGAGAAAATCCCCAACCGGGTCGAGAATCGAACCTGGGACCCTGTGATCCAGAGGCAGCAACAGCAGAGGGTGCTCATTGTCGGAACCACCGAAAGCGTGGCTCAGCAGGTGCGCATCATTGGATCCGCCGGGTCCCCGCGCGACCGTTATCTGCGTATGTTGCAAACGTGTGTTTCTGTTGCCAAATGTGAGACACCAGTGGGGATAGTACCGATCCGTGGTATCACTATCAGACCGCACTACGAGCCTCCAGGCTGCTACTGGCCCCCCAAAAAAGGTACAGCTGCATGTGAAGCTGTGTACAATGGTCTTTTGACAGGTACGCGACTACAAATGTCCGTTGCATTCAATTCCTTTGCAACGTTCGCTCGGAAATTGGTTGATGTCATCCTGCATTCAGGCCAGAGATAATTCCTGTTGGTATTGAAATCGATTGTCACTGACCAAGCGTCTCTTGTCGCTGACAGCTACGACCTTTTAACGATTTCTATTACATGGTTGCGAAGAGAACAACATTTGTTGAAGATCCGTCGTACAGTTCTCGTCGACAGGCCAATAAATTGGGCAAAATCATTCACGATGTCGTCACGGGCACGTTCAAATACGATAACTCCTACGTGTCATTTTATAATGTCTCCCGGTCAATCCAACATCTGTTTCTATACGACCGGCTCACATATACGTATCGTTTCACTGCCATGCTTGCGTCAGCCATGGTGGGTCACATGACAACCTGGTACTACCAGCTATAGCGTCCCAAAGCTACCAGTGTATTCGTTTAAGTGGATGACAAACATTCTGACGGCTATTAAACTGCATCACAAAAAGGGATATCAAATAACTAAGTTTTACATATCATACACATATTGCACAGTAAGAAGAATTCATGATTAAATTTTTAGGTGATCAGGAGTATATAAGGTGCGAAAGTTAGTACACAGAGCTGCTCCCTCTGGCAGCAACGATGGCTCTGAACCGGCTGGACAGCAACTGAGCTTCGAGAAAGGATACGAGTACGTCATTCCATGTTTACCAGCGTTGTGGCTGGCGTGTGGTGGAGTCCAGTCTTTCGGCAGCACGTGGGCAGATGCTTTCAATGGGTAAGATGTCTGGGGAATGCTGTGGCTAAGGCAACACCCGGACACCGTCTGTGTCAACGTACGACAAGGCAGCATGGGCAACATGCGATAGTGCGTACCCTTAATATAATCAAAAGAATGTGTGTGAAATCTTATGGAACTTAACTGCTAAGGTCATCAGTCCCTAAGCTTACACACTACTTAACCTAAATTATCCTAAGGACAAACACACACACCCGTGCCCGAGGGAGGACTCGAACCTCCGCCGGGAACAGCCGCACAGTCCATGACTGTCGCGTCTCGCCTCCCTCAATATAATAGCCACCATAACGAAGCTGTGCCTGGAAACCCGTCGACAATACAAAGAGATTCTGGCCTTATGTAAAGTAAACCACCGCCAACACACATGCAATGCCTTCACTGCGCAATACCACCGGTAATATTCGCGATGACAGAGCCACAAGTGCGGAGTCACTGAACACAGTCTTCCGAATTTCCTTCACCAAATAATACGAAGTAAATATTCCGGAATTCAAATCCACAATAACTCCCAACATGAGTAACTTAGAAACAAGCATCCTCGGTCGAGGGAAGCAGATTAAATCACTTAACAAAGGCAGATCTACCGGTTCAGATGGCATACTAAAAAGGGTGATAGTTACAAACTTAGCAATGATATACGAACGCTCGCTCTTTGAAAGATCCGTACATAAAGACTGGAAAGTTGCACAAGTCACACAAATACTCAAGGAAGGACATAGGAGTAATCCGCTGAATTACAGACCCACAATACTAGCGTCGATTTGCAGTAGGAATTTGGAACATATAGTATTCGAACATTATGAATTGCCTCGAAGAAACGATTTAATGACCAACAGTCAACCGGATTCGGAAAATATTGTTCTTGTGAAACACAATTGGCGCTTTATTCTCACGAAGTAATGAGTGCTCTTTACAGGGTACATCAAGCTCATTCCATATTTTTAGATTTCCAGGATGCTTTCGACACCGTTTCTCACAAGAGTCTTCTAATCAAATTGCGTGCCTGTGGAGTATTTTGTGACTGGATTACTGATTTCGTCTCATAAAGGTCACAGCTCGTGGTAATTGACGGAATGTCATCAAGTAGCACAGAAGTAATATCTGGCGTTCCCAAAGGAAATACACTCCTGGAAATGGAAAAAAGAACACATTGACACCGGTGTGTCAGACCCACCATACTTGCTCCGGACACTGCGAGAGGGCTGTACAAGCAATGATCACACGCACGGCACAGCGGACACACCAGGAACCGCGGTGTTGGCTGTCGAATGGCGCTAGCTGCGCAGCATTTGTGCACCGCCGCCGTCAGTGTCAGCCAGTTTGCCGTAGCATACGGAGCTCCATCGCAGTCTTTAACACTGGTAGCATGCCGCGACAGCGTGGACGTGAACCGTATGTGCAGTTGACGGACTTTGAGCGAGGGCGTATAGTGGGCATGCGGGAGGCCGGGTGGACGTACCGCCGAATTGCTCAACACGTGGGGCGTGAGGTCTCCACAGTACATCGATGTTGTCGCCAGTGGTCGGCGGAAGGTGCACGTGCCCGTCGACCTGGGACCGGACCGCAGCGACGTACGGATGCACGCCAAGACCGTAGGATCCTACGCAGTGCCGTAGGGGACCGAACCGCCACTTCCCAGCAAATTAGGGACACTGTTGCTCCTGGGGTATCGGCGAGGACCATTCGCAACCGTCTCCATGAAGCTGGGCTACGGTCCCGCACACCGTTAGGCCGTCTTCCTCTCACGCCCCAACATCGTGCAGCCCGCCTCCAGTGGTGTCGCGACAGGCGTGAATGGAGGGACGAATGGAGACGTGTCGTCTTCAGCGATGAGAGTCGCTTCTGCCTTAGTGCCAATGATGGTCGTATGCGTGTTTGGCGCCGTGCAGCTGAGCGCCACAATCAGGACTGCATACGACCGAGGCACACAGGGCCAACACCCGGCATCATGGTGTGGGGAGCGATCTCCTACACTGGCCGTACACCACTGGTGATCGTCGAGGGGACACTGAATAGTGCACGGTACATCCAAACCGTCATCGAACCCATCGTTCTACCATTCCTAGACCGGCAAGGGAACTTGCTGTTCCAACAGGACAATGCACGTCCGCATGTATCCCGTGCCACCCAACGTGCTCTAGAAGGTGTAAGTCAACTACCCTGGCCAGCAAGATCTCCGGATCTGTCCCCCATTGAGCATGTTTGGTACTGGATGAAGCGTCGTCTCACGCGGTCTGCACGTCCAGCACGAACGCTGGTCCAACTGAGGCGCCAGGTGGAAATGGCATGGCAAGCCGTTCCACAGGACTACATCCAGCATCTCTACGATCGTCTCCATGGGAGAATAGCAGCCTGCATTGCTGCGAAAGGTGGATATACACTGTACTAGTGCCGACATTGTGCATGCTCTGTTGCCTGTGTCTATGTGCCTGTGGTTCTGTCAGTGTGATCATGTGATGTATCTGACCCCAGGAATGTGTCAATAAAGTTTCCCCTTCCTGGGACAATGAATTCACGGTGTTCTTATTTCAATTTCCAGGAGTGTATTATAAGCCCTCTGCTTTTCCTGATCTACATAAACGACACAGTCTAATGTGAACAGCCCTCTTGGATTGTCTGCAGATGATGCAGTCATTTACCGTCTTGTAAAGTCACCATACGACACAAACCAATTGCAAAATGATTCAGGCAAGATATTTGTATGATGCGAAAAGTGGCAATCGACTCTACATAATGAAAAGTGTGCAGTCATCCGCGTGAGTACTAAAAGTTACACGATAGATCACACAAATGTAAAGGCTGTGAACTGAGTGACATACCTAGCAATTACAACCACAGACAAAATAAATTGGAACGATTGCATAGATAATGTTGCGGGGAAGGCAAGGTAAAGACTGCGTTAACACTTATAAGCTACAATAGGTCTACTAAGGAGACTCCCCACACCACACTAACACGTCCTCTGCTGAAGTACTGCTGTGCTCCATGGGATTCTGACCAGACAAGATTAATGGACGACATCGAAAAAATTCAAAGAAGCGCACCTCGTTTTATACACTCCTGGAAATTGAAATAAGAACACCGTTAATTCATTGTCCCAGGAAGGGGAAACTTTATTGACACATTCCTGGGGTCAGATACATCACATGATCACACTAACAGAACCACAGGCACATAGACACAGGCAACAGAGCATGCACAATGTCGGCACTAGTACAGTGTATATCCACCTTTCGCAGCAATGCAGGCTGCTATTCTCCCATGGAGACGATCGTAGAGATGCTGGATGTAGTCCTGTGGAACGGCTTGCCATGTCATTTCCACCTGGCGCCTCAGTTGGACCAGCGTTCGTGCTGGACGTGCAGACCGCGTGAGACGACGCTTCATCCAGTCCCAAACATGCTCAATGGGGGACAGATCCGGAGATCTTGCTGGCCAGGGTAGTTGACTTACACCTTCTAGAGCACGTTGGGTGGCATGGGATACATGCGGACGTGCATTGTCCTGTTGGAACAGCAAGTTCCCTTGCCGGTCTAGGAATGGTAGAACGATGGGTTCGATGACGGTTTGGATGTACCGTGCACTATTCAGTGTCCCCTCGACGATCACCAGTGGTGTACGGCCAGTGTAGGAGATCGCTCCCCACACCATGATGCCGGGTGTTGGCCCTGTGTGCCTCGGTCGTATGCAGTCCTGATTGTGGCGCTCACCTGCACGGCGCCAAACACGCATACGACCATCATTGGCACCAAGGCAGAAGCGACTCTCATCGCTGAAGACGACACGTCTCCATTCGTCCCTCCATTCACGCCTGTCGCGACACCACTGGAGGCGGGCTGCACGATGTTGGGGCGTGAGCGGAAGACGGCCTAACGGTGTGCGGGACCGTAGCCCAGCTTCATGGAGACGGTTGCGAATGGTCCTCGCCGATACCCCAGGAGCAACAGTGTCCCTAATTTGCTGGGAAGTGGCGGTGCGGTCCCCTACGGCACTGCGTAGGATCCTACGGTCTTGGCGTGCATCCGTGCGTCGCTGCGGTCTGGTCCCAGGTCGACGGGCACGTGCACCTTCCGCCGACCACTGGCGACAACATCGATGTACTGTGGAGACCTCACGCCCCACGTGTTGAGCAATTCGGCGGTACGTTCACCCGGCCTCCCGCATGCCCACTATACGCCCTTGCTCAAAGTCCGTCAACTGCACATACGGTTCACGTCCACGCTGTCGCGGCATGCTACCAGTGTTAAAGACTGCGATGGAGCTCCGTATGCTACGGCAAACTGGCTGACACTGACGGCGGCGGTGCACAAATGTTGCGCAGCTAGCGCCATTCGACGGCCAACACCGCGGTTCCTGGTGTGTCCGCTGTGCCGTGCGTGTGATCATTGCTTGTACAGCCCTCTCGCAGTGTCCGGAGCAAGTATGGTGGGTCTGACACACCGGTGTCAATGTGTTCTTTTTTCTATTTCCAGGAGTGTATTATAGCGATATAGAAGAAACAGTTTCATGGATATGATAAGCGAGTTGTGTTGGCAGTAATTAAAACAAAGGAATTTTAGATGCTGCGAGTTATTTTCACGAAATTTCAATCACCAACTTTCCCCTATAAAACGAAAATATTTTACTGACGCCAACCTATATAGGAAGTAATTATCATCGTAATAAAATAAGAGAAAACAGACATCGTACAGGAAGGAATAGAAAAACTCTGAATGTGATTCGATGATGCCTCTGCCTGGCACTTAAGTGCGAATTGCAGAGCAGTCATGTAGATGCAGATATATTGGAAGATATGGTGACGTATGTCTTGAATAGAAGGCACAGCCACCCGCCTAAACATGACGGAGATATAACAGCAACTGTCCAAATTATCCGCTACACATACCAGATGTCATCATGTAGTGTACTGAAAGGCACACCTTTCCATCGAACCAGGTGCCGGGCCCTCTAGATGATGAAAGACGAACGCAGTTCTGGCAATGTCCACTCTCATCGAAGCCTCCACACACACGGGTACGTCCATTGCGCCTCCCTCTGTCGCCGGGTCACGGAAGCCGCAATTGTGGACGCTGCGCTCAAAGTCCCACTGTCAGCGTGGGTACTTGTCCGGCGACAAATAAGCCCTTTTCCTGCCTTTAGGTACTTGGCGTGGCTGTGTGATTCTTCATGGCCGAGTGAACACAAAATCTGCCCACGGCCATTAGACGCATAGAGCGCTGAGGTCCTACATGTCGTTGCGCAAGTGTCTCCTGGATCCGTGGATTCCCTGCTAGCACGACAGTCACGGAAACCGGCCAGTTCCACCAGTTATATCGCGGAAGGCTGCACTGTGGTACCAATGGGTCGCGATCCCATCGCTGTCGAATTCCGACACCTGCTGGCTCACATTCGTCTTTATTATATCAGACACAACACTATCAGCTCTCAAACAACTAGTATTCAAATGCGATTTCTGAATGAGAAACCAGATCAATTTTCTTTCGTCATACACTGAAGCGCCAAAGAAACTGGTATAAGCAAGCGTATTCAAATACAGAGATAGGTAACGCCTGTATAAGACAAAACGTGTCTGACGCAGTTGTTAGACCGGTTACTGCTTCTACAATGGCAGGTTATCAAGATTTAAGCCTGAACGTGGTGATATAGTCGTCGCACGAGCGAAGAGACACAGCATCTCCGTGGTAGCGATGAAGTGGGGAATTTCCCGTACGACCATTTCACGAGTGTACCGTAAATATCAGGAAACCGGTAAAACACCAAATCTCCGACATCTTTGCGGCCGGAAAAAGATCCTGCAAGAACGGGAGAAACGACGACTGAAGAGGATCGTTCAACATCACAGAAGTGCGACCCTTCCGCGAGTTGCTACAGATTTCAGTGCGGGGCCATCAACAAGTGTCAGCGCGAGAACCATTCAACGAAATATGATCGATATCGGCTTTCAGAGCCCAAAGTCTACTCGTGTACCCTTGCTGACTGCACGACACGAAGTTTTACGCCTCGCCAGGGCCCGTCAACACCGACATTGGACTGTTGACTGGAAACATGTAGCTGGTCGGACGAGTCTCGTTTCAAATTGCATCGAGAGGATGGACGTGTGCGGTTATAGAGACAACCTCATGAATCCATGGACCCTGCATGTCAGCTATGGACTGTTTAAGCCGGTGGAGGCCTGTAATGGTGTGGGGCGCGTGCAGCTGGAGTGATATGGGTCTCTTGATACGCCTACATACGACTCTGACAGGTGACACGTACGTAAGAATCCTGTGTGATCACATATTCCTATTCATGTCAACTGTGCATTTTAACGGACTTGGGCAATTCAAGCAGGACAATACGGCACCCCACAAATCCAGAATTGCTACAGAAATGGTTCCAGTAACACTCTTCTGAGTTTAAACACTTCCACTGGCCACCAAACTCCCCATACTAGACCATTATTGAACATATCTGGGATGCGTTGTAATGTGCTGTTCGGAAGAGATCTCTACCCATCGCATTTAAGTCTCTAAGCTGGTCGTAGGTTGTGTTTCAGAAATGAACAGCTTAGAGACAGAAGTGATGACTTTTTCTGCAGGACCCTGACCATCATTTTGCAGGACAACGCTCAAGCACGTACAGTGCAAGCTGTTACTGATTTGTTTGACTGATGTTGCTGCTAAGTGCTATGCCACCCACTGCACTCCCCCGACTTAAGTCCTCGTAAGTTCAATTCGATTTCTAAACTGAAGGATACACTTCACGGCATTCACTTCAGAACTGCTACAAATTCGTCGGGCAATGGACCGCGCCGTTCGAACTGTCAACACAACTGGCACTGCTAAGAGTATCCTACGACTTCCACATCACTGGCAACGGGTTATACACAATGCTGGTGATTACTATGAAGGTCAGTAAAACTTTGAAACACGCATCTACTTTGTACGAACTGCGAACTGTAAATAAATAGTTGCTACTATTAAAGTTCCAACCCTCGTATATGTGAATGATCTTCCACTCAATACTCAGTAAGTAAATTTCATACTTTTTGCAGACGATACTAGTGTCCTAATAAATCCCATTAGAGATACTGCAACAGAAGACTAAATTAATGATATTTTCCGAAGAGTTATTAAGTGGTTCTGTGAAAGTGAACTCTCCCTAAATTTTGAAAACAGACACTTCATTCAGTTCTGTACAAGAAATAGAGTCATACCAACAACTGATGTAGCACAAGAGGAGGAGTCAGTAAGTAGGGGGGAATGCTCCAAATCTTTGGACGCATATATTGCTGAGAACTTGAACTGGAGGAAGCATATTAGTCAGCTTCTGAGACAATTAAGGTCAGCTACTTTTGCTAAGTTCACCATGCAGCAATAAAATTTTTGATCATTGGCCCAATTAACATAAAATGTCTGACAAGTAGCGAAATAAGTTTTAAATTTAATTTAAAATCATTTCTTCTGAGCAGCTCCTTCTACTCCATTGACGAATTTCTACTTAGAAATTGGTAGCCAGTAAAATGTAGTTGCATGAGTTGGAATAAAATGATAATGTGTTCGTTAATGTCAACACTAATCATGTATTCATATCTTGTAAACTGATTCGTTCCACGTCATTTCGATAATAGAATGGTAGAAATGAACATGTAACTAGCTAACTAACTCATACCAATTTGCCATTTGTAGTGTACTGTCTTCATCATGTTTAATTTTAATAGCCAGCATTGCATTTTGTCCAGTGAGCTAGTGACATATGGTATCATGCAGGGGAGCAGTAGAAGATACACAGTTGTGCTCATGCAACGACTTTGCGTTGATTCGTGGCCTTTTTTTTTTTCGAGCAATGTCGTTTTCCCTTCTTTCATAAGAGGCAGTCAAATGAATGCGAGACAGATGGAAGAACAGTAAGCAAACTGTGCATTATTTCAAAAGTAATCGCCATAACTGTTGTAAGACGTCGTGGTCTCCTGACCTTCATTGCTTACATATTCCGCCGTCACAATCATATTCCACACATCAAGACGCTTCATTCGAACCCGAACTCGATAAGACAATGTTGTATGAATTCATGTAAACGATATGCAAATAATAAGTGCGAACCAGGGTTGAAATACTCGAGGCTGGGGTACACACATACATTCCAGACACGACGGTCACAGGAGCTTTTAGTTCGAGAGAGGCAGACCACAAACCGGGAGGCTGGGCCTTCAGAGGACAAGTCAACCTCGGCCGCCCGTGGAGCAGACAGCGTGTGCCCGGGTGAAAGGGGGAACGACCCCGTGTTCGGCTTAAAAGCAAATTCCGCTACACTCTGTGGGAGCGTCCAACCTACGCATTCTTTACACATAGCACGCAGTTTCAGAGATTTTCACAGGGAGACAGCAAACGCCAAACGCTGATACTACAGATTTCCGGATTGGTCGCCTTAAACTAAACGTCATTCTCCCGTTTTAGAAGAGCAGTGCTGATTGGCAGACGACATTTCTGATGCCTTGAGTTGAAGGAGTAATGGAAGAGACCGAAAGATATACCCCTTCACGTCTGGCGTAGAGAGGCGCCGTTCCGTTGTCGCTCTTGGAGCAAGAAACAAGACTCTCCTCAGTACTTCACTGGGAGAGCACCTCTGCCGAGAGCGAATCGAAGTGCGACTCTATATTGAGTCCTTGCGATTAAGCGTTGTTCACTGTGTTGGCCGACACATTGTGCAGTGTGAATGGACAGACGCCTGTGAGCGAATTTTTGAGTGGCATCACGATGGACTGGTTATCTGACCGGTGTACCACGCCAATACTTAGACTACGGGCGAATAGGAATCCTTGACTTCATCAAGGCATAGGGAGAGTTTGATTGGCGAAGGTCCATCCAGATAGAACGAGAGTTATCTTATTTTGTCAGCAGCGAGCGGCGCAGACAGCAGTCAGCGCAGCTTAGAGTATTGTGCGCTACAGCTATTGCGAGCCCCATATTTCCTCCACAACAGTACACTTCACTGCATTTCACACGCGACAGCCTCGACCGTACCTAGCAACATTCTAAAGGATAATTATTCAAGTTGAGTAGGCGCGCCTCTCATCCATTCTGCCAAGTCAATAACAATCTTAAATTTTGTATAGAAATTTCATTAGCGAATCCTATCCTTGAGAGGTAACTTCACATTCCAAAAAGAACCAGGATATAACTTGTTCAATTCATAACTAAAAGTGCCATTGTGATTTCTCAGAATTTTTGCAAAATAAATAATAATTTTCGTTAGTTTCATGTTTTTCTTACACTAACTAGCAATACTCCAGTACCCAAGTATCCCACTAGTTATGTAAGAAATTTTGTGAATTTTTGTGTCATTTCCTTACAGCGGACGACTCCACAAGATATTTATTGCTGAAAGTTTTTCAGGCATTTCTCTTTAGAACGTTAGGAGCGTCTGTCTGACTCCTGTAGTAGTGTGGGGGTGGAAATTGCATCTTGCAGGAGCCACAGGGTAAAGGGTACATCTCAGATTAATCCGTTGCGCAGAATAACAGAATAGCAGATCAACCCCACGCTCACACTATTAATACATTCATACCACTCCGACAAGAGGGACAAGGCAGTGTGTGACTTCTTGGAAAAATGTTTGGACGATGATAGTACCCAGTCATGTACCTCTTTGTCCGAAGCAAATCAAAGACCATCAGTGTCTTGCTTCTGGGCTCCAAAAATATGGAAATCGCATGGGGAGAAATCGGGATTGTATGGAGGATGTGTGGGGCTTCCCAAACAACACGAATGTTGACGGACGCCGTCGTTCTATTGTAAGATAGTGCCTGCTCACATATCGCCAAGGTTGTTCGGACTACACTGCACAAGTTTCGCTGGAAATCCCTTAAATATCCTCCATACAGTCCCGATCTGTTCCCATGCGTTTTTGGAGCCTTGAAGAAAGACATTCATGGACGTCGATTTGCTTCGGATGAAGAGGTGCACACTTGGGTAAAATCATGATTCCATAGGCAACTGGAAACATTTTTCGATGGAGGCGTCGACCATCTTGTCTCAGACTGAGACGTATATTAACAGTTCGTGGTGTCACGTATCGACCCCACCCTACTGGAGTCTTAGGTTGGCAACAAAATTGCAAGTGTTCTGTCAGACGCCGATAGCGGTCGTGCGGGATCTAGAAAACCGAATGTGCCCGCCTACTGAGCCACACCTCCACTGCCTCCGTACTCTGACCGCCCTCTGCTGCTGCTGCAATATAGGATGGCCGGCAGCAGCCAGACGGCGACTTGCGCTCAGAGCCTCTTCGCTACGACGTAGTCATTCGTGCTTAGTACAGTGAGCCTCTTGCTTGTTGATATTCTACATCTGCATATATACTCCGATAGCCACCAAGCGGTGTGTGGCGGAGGGCACTATTCGCGTCAAAGTCATATTTCCCCCCTCTCAAAATGGCTCAAATGGCTCTAAGCACTATGGAACTTAACATCTGAGGCCATCAGTCCCCAACACTTAGAACTACTTAAAGCTAACTAACCTAAGGACATTACACAAATCCATGCCCGAGGCAGGATTCGAACCTGCGACCCTCTGTTCGACTTGTGGCTCGAGCGAGGGAAGAACAACTGTCTGAACGCCTCTGTACGAGCTCCAATTTCCCTTATCTTTGAATGCTGATCATTGCGCGACGGCGACGATCGGATTTCGGAATTTAGTGAGCAGCCCCTTCCGTTTAGCGCGTCGTCTATCTGCAAGTGTGTCCCACATTCCAACTTTCTATGAGATTTGTAACGCTCTCGCGATGGCTAAATGTACCAGTCACGAATCTTGCCGCTCTTCTTTGGACCTTCTTAATCTCTTGAATCAGACCCAACTGGTAAGGGTTCCACACAGACGCCCGCATCTCGTGGTCGTGCGGTAGCGTTCTCGCTTCCCACGCCCGGGTTCCCGGGTTCGATTCCCGGCGGGGTCAGGGATTTTCTCTGCCTCGTGATGGCTGGGTGTTGTGTGCTGTCCTTAGGTTAGTTAGGTTTAAGTAGTTCTAAGTTCTAGGGGACTGATGACCATCGCTGTTAAGTCCCGTAGTGCTCAGAGCCATTTGAACCAGCCACACAGACGAACAATACTGTGAGAGTGGACGAACTAACGTATTGTAAAAAATTTCCTTTGTTGAAGAACTGCATCGCTTCAGGATTCTATTAATAAACCGCAATCTAATGTTCGCCTTACCTGTTACTTGTGTAATCTGATCGTTCCATTTGAGATCATTTCGAATAGTCACACCCAGATACTTGACGGATGTTGCCGCTTCCAAAGACTGGGCATTTATTTTGTAGTCGTACATTAGTGGAGATTTTCGCCTTTTTATACGCAGTAGGTTACACTTACTAATACTGAGAGATAACGGCCAGTCCTTACACCACGCATTTATTTTCTGCAAATCCTCATTGATTTGTTCACAACTTTCGTGTGATACTACTTTCCTGTAGACTACAGCAACATCGGCAAACAGTCTAATGCCATAGATTACAGCAACATCAGCAAACAGTCTAATGCCGCTGTCAATACCATCAATCAGATCGTTTATGTAAATCGTAAAAAGCAGCGAACCTATTACACTGCCCTGCGGCACACCTGATGTTACACTTGTTTCTGTTGAAGTCTCTCCATTCAAAATGGTTCAAATGGCTCTGAGCACTATGGGACTTAACTTCTGAGGTCATCAGTCCCCTAGAACTTAGAACTACTTAAACCTAACTAACCTAAGGACACCACACACATCCATGCCCGAGGCAATAGTCGAACCTGCGACCGTAGCGGTCGCGCGGTTCCAGAGTGTAGCGCCTAGAACCGCTCGGCCGCTCCGGCCTGCTCCCCATTCAGGACGACATACTGCTCTTCGTTTGTTAGAAAACTTTCTATCCAACCGCATATGTCATCGGATGGACCGTAAGCGCGTCCTTTTTGGAGCAAGCGACAGTACGGAACCGAGTCGAACGACTTTCGAAAGTCGAGGAATATGGCATCAATCTGGGAGCCGGTATCTAGAGCCTGTTGTATATCATTCACGAAGAAGGCCAGCTATGTCTCTCATGGCCGCTGTTTCCTAAAACAGTGCTGCTTTCTTGCTGCATTATTCGTAATGAGTCTTCATATACTTGCAGAAATATAATTTACTTAAATCTTCTGTTTTCTGTGTTAACTCGTTCGCTAATCATTTCTGCTTCTGTCCAGCTTTCTTACGACGACAGTTGTCACACCACTCTGTTGTCAAGCCGGCCGGACTGGCCGAGCGGTTCTAGGCGCTACACTCTGGAACCGCTCGACCGCTACGGTCGCAGGTTCGAATCCTGCCTCGGGCATGGTTGTGTGTGATGTCCTTAGGTTAGTTAGGTTTAAGTAGTTCCAAGATCTAGGGGACTCATGACCACAGCAGTTAAGTCCCGTAGTTCTCAGAGCCATTTGAACCACTCTGTTGTCACCTCTTCTTACCATCGTGTAAAAAGCCATTCACAACACAGTTCTGGCGATTACTGTTGAAGTAATAAACAGTTTACTTACTTTTTTCCATCTGCCTCGTTCTCATTTGATTGTCCCTTATAATAAAAAAATTATCAGTTTCTCGGTATTTTGATGCGCCGGACCACCAATTTTTCTCCTGTCCCAACCTCTTAATCTTAGAGAAACGCTTGCACCCAACACCCTCAGTTATTCGTTGGATATATCCCAATTTCTGCCTTCCCCTACCGTTTTTACACTCGTCAACTGCCTTATCTACTACGGAAGTTACCCCTCGCCATCTCAACACATGTTCTACGATCATGTCGTCTTGTCTCTTCTTCTCGTCAGTGGTGTTGTGCATTAATCATTGCACCTCACATACACTACATTTCTGACGCGTGATGAGTGTTACAACGTTCTGGAGAGAACAGCGAACGTCACCGCACCTCGGCAACTTCCATAGCGTCTCGCAGAGGAAAACTAC
Organism: Schistocerca cancellata; assembly: GCF_023864275.1. Taxonomy (NCBI): domain Eukaryota; kingdom Metazoa; phylum Arthropoda; class Insecta; order Orthoptera; family Acrididae; genus Schistocerca; species Schistocerca cancellata. The sequence goes on along the minus strand of NC_064634.1, from coordinate 380,024,535 downwards.
CGGCTGATTATGCATGCAGGGCCCAGCTCGCGAGGAGATCTCGCCGAATCGGCGCAGCGGCAGCGGCGCGGCGGCAGCGGCCAAGTGCGAGGGAGCAGAAGGAAAGCGTGCCTCGCGGACGCCCCGCCGCCAGCTGACTGGCGTAGAAAGCGGCCGGAGAAACCGCACGGGGCGGCGCGGCGCGCGCATCGCGATGAGCCGACGCCAATGTCACGGCCGCCTCTCCCACGGACCAGCGAGCAGGTCCACCGCGTCACCGCTCCCCAGCCGCGGCCACCTGCCGAGGTCGATAACCCGCCTAACTTCTGCGGCGCTCGGCTCCGAAGTGGCCGGGCAAAATCCAGCAGCAGATCCAGAGGAGGGAAAACGGAGGAGGTGGGTTAGTAGGACTCATAAAATGTAAATACGTACGACATAATTGGCTGGAAGTCCCTCGAGGGACCCTGTGCCTCTGTTTGCAAGTTCTTTCGACTCGTGGCCATAACGGCGAATCGTGCCTCTTAACCTACCACAGTCTTCGGGTGTTCGCCTCGGTAGCAGCGGAGTGCTGACCAAAGCATCCCAAGTTCGATTCCCGGCTCGGTCGGAGATTTTCTCCGCTCAGCGGCTCGATGTTGCGTTGTCCTTAAATTCGTATCGTCATAATTGACATTCCACTGCTGAGATCACAGTATGGGAAACTAATAAATTGAAGAAAAAAAAACCTAGTGGGAAAAGTGGACCTACCGTTTACGTAGAATGCGAACCATGTGCCGTGCCTGGCATGTCTTCACGTCATTTGAGAGGTGAAGGCTATCTTAGAGGCAAACTGAAAATTTCAAGTGTCTGTGATCCCGAAACCTTTCTACCGTCACCAGGCTGCACTGTTCCACAAGACCACCATGCCCCACATGGGAGTCATTGAAAGGGATGGTCATAGCTGTCACAACCTACGCCAGACAACAATTTTCTATTTTATTTTCTCAGTTTCCAAACTTTTTAGCTTACTTATGGAGAATAACGCTGGATGAAAACTGAATAAAGGTATTGGTAATGACAAGTAATTTCACTTACGGTTGCTTTCCTGAGGATTAGCCCACGTGGAGGACCCTGTGGCCTGACAATTTCAGAAAACATTCTAGGCCATGTCCAGTTTAACCGTGCTTGCTACTAAGAACAAACCCGATTACAGGGAAGTTGCATAAGACAAGAGGCATTTTGAAGGCTCTTTTAACAAGAAAATACACTGGTCTGCAAAACACAGAAGCTAATTGAAATAAATACGCAATGACAGAATATAAACGACACTTTACTTCAAGTACAATAATTACGCTGATGTCACCGCGATTTGTGATCGTCCCCTTGACAATACAAAACGCAGACTATGATTCTTGTGACCGAGCGGTTCTATGCGCTTCAGTCGGGAACCGCGCGACCGCTACGGTCGCAGGTTCGAATCTTGCCTCGAGCATGGATGTGTGTGATGTCCTTAGGTTAGTTAGGTTTAAGTAGTTCTAAGTTCTAGGGGACTGACGACCTCAGATGTTAAGTCCCATAGTGCTCAGAACCATTTGAGCCATTTCACTATGATTCTTATTAGGTTATGTGACCACTGTAGGCGAGAATGCACGCTCTGCAAGTGCTCACATTCTGCCCACAAGGCTGGTAAAATGTTCTTGCAGTAGGGCGTTCCATTCCTCCACCATCGCGGTTGACAACTGCCGGATGATCAGTCGTACATGTGGAGGTTCTGCGAGACGTCTACTCAACGCAGCCCACAACTGCTCGATGGAATTTAAGTCGGGCAAAGGTCAGGGCAGTCCATCACCCAAATAGCGTGTCGTCCCAAGAGCTCCTTCTCTTGCGCTGTCTGATATGGTCGTGCATTGTATCCATAAGGAGGAAGTCAGAGCCAAATGCACTCTCCTGAACATACGCATGTGGGGAAAGATTACAGTGCCACAGTAACTTTGACTAGTGAGTGTACCGTGTTCAAAGATTTAAGGGACAGTACGTCTTGTAAAATTAAGCCACCCAACACCATATCATCTGGACCACCAAAAGCATTACTTCGTGCATTACATGTTCCCACCTCTCACCATATGAGAGTACGTCCAGCATTTTCGAAAATGATCGTTTTGGTGATCGAGGTATTATGTTCTGGGGAGGCATAATGTTCCATGGACGTACTGATAGTCAAATCTTTAAACACGGTACTGTCATTGTCAGCGTTATAGTGAAGCCATACTTCTTTCCTATGTGCATCTCTTGAGAGGTGCAAAAATGGTTCAAATGGCTCTAAGCACTATGGGACTTAACATCTGAGGTCATCAGTCCCCTAGACTTAGAACTACTTAAACCTAACTAACCTAACGACATCACACACATCCATGCCCGAGGCAGGATTCTAACCTGCGACCGTAGCAGCAGTGCGGTTCCGGACTGAAACGCCTAGAACCGCACGGCCACTTCGGCCGGCTTGAGAGGTGCATTTGGCCTTGAATTCATTCTTATGGATGACAATGCGCGACGTAACGAACTGCGCAAGCAGGAACACATGGAACGAGAGGACATTCGGCAAATGGACCGGCCTCTCCATTGTCCCAGCTTAAATCCCACGGAGCACATGTGGGATGCACATCTTGGAGACGTAAACTCTAAGACAAAAAAAAAAAAGACGGTGCACCATGAAGGAACTACCCGAATGTCAGAGAAATCGGTATACGTGACAAATGATTACAACTTGAGAAAAATAGGATAATTTATTCAAGAGAGCTTCGCAAATTGAGCAAGTCAGTTACGCATTGGTCCAGCTCTGGTCCTTATGCAAGTAGTTATTTGATTTGGCTTTGATTGATAGAGTTTTTGGATGTCCTTCTGAGGGATATCGAGCCAAATTCTATGCAAATTAAATCGTGAAAATGTGAGCTGGTTGGAAGGCCATGGCCATAACGCTCCCAAAGTTGTCATCTTGGGTGATGGGGCGGCCTTGCTGCCGAAGGTAGGGTTTTGCAAGAACGAAGACAAGAAGAGGTGCGGGGGCGGCGGCATTATCTTGCTGAAATGTAAGCCAGGATGGCTTAGCACGACGGGCAACAAAACGGGGCGTAGAATATTGTCGACGTACCGCTGTGCTGTAAGCATGCCGACGATAAGAACCAAAGTGACCCTGCTATGAAAACGAATGGCACTCTAGACCATCACTCCTGATTGTCGTGCAGTATAGTGGTATCCCACCGCCGTCAGGGGAGTTTCCAGACATCTTTGCTGGTCATCGCGACTCAATTCAAAGCGTGATTCACCACTGAATACAGCTCTACTCCATTAATTGAGATTCCAGGTCGAAGACGTGTCTGGAAACGCCCCAGACAGCGATGGGATACCAAACTCACCATTCTCCTTTCCGACCGTTGTTTTAACAGGCTTGGTGGCTTATTTCCCTTTTTCCCTTTTGCCGCTTGTGTACGGGGTCGTCATTGTAATATACCGATTTTGGCGTGTTAGTGCCATTTGGTGGCCGTATGCTATTCCTGACACCACTACTCCCCTTGGTAAGATACCTGTGTACGCCAACTGTTTGTGTCTACTGTGATAACGTTTTAAAAGTGTTTGCGTGGCACTGTAGATGAGGCGGGACGTGGGTACCCGCCCGGTATTTCCCAAGCTGGATGTGGAAAACCGCGTAAAAACACAACCAGGCTGGCCGGCTCCCCAGCTTTCTACATCTACATCTACATCAATATTCCGCAAGCCACCTGACGGTGTGTGGCGGAGGGTACCTTGAGTACCTCTATCGGTTCTCCCTTCCATTCCAGTCTCGTATTGTTCGTGGAAAGAAGGATTGTCGGTATGCCTCTGTGTGGGCTCTACTCTCTCTGATTTTATCTTCATGGTCTCTTCGCGAGATATACATAGGAGGGAGCAATATACTGCTTGACTCCTCGTTGAAGGCATGTTCTCGAAACTTCAACAAAAGCCCGTACCGAGCTACTGAGCGTCTCTCCTGCAGAGTCCTCCACTGGAGTTTATCTATCATCTCCGTAACGCTTTCGCGATTACTAAATGATCCTGTAACGAAGCGCGCTGCTCTCCGTTGGATATTCTCTATTACTTCTATCAATCCTATCTGGTGCGAATCCCACGCCGGTGAGCAGTATTCAAGCAGTGGGCGAACAAGTGTACTGTAACCTACTTCCTTTGTTTCCGGATTGCATTTCCTTAGGATTGTTCCAATGACTCTCAGTCTGGCATCTACTTTACCGACTATTAATTTTATATGGTCATTCCATTTTTAATCAGTCCTAATGTCTACTCCCAGATAATTTATGAAATTAACTGCTTCCAGTTGCTGACCTACTATATTGTAGCTAAATGATAAAGGATCTTTCTTGCTATGTATTCGCAGCACATTACACTTGTCTACAATGAGATTCAATTGCCATTCCCTGCACCATGCGTCAATTCGCTGCAGATCCTCCTGCATTTCAGTACAATTTTCCATTGATACAACCTCTCGATATACGACAGCATCATCCGCAAAAAGTTCAGTGAACTTCCGATGTTATCCACAAGGTCATTTATATACATTGTGAATAGCAACGGTCCTACGACACTCCCCTGCGGCACACCTGAAATCACTCTTATTTCGGAAGACTTCTCTCCATTGTAAATGACATGCTGCGTTCTGTTATCTACGAACTCTTCAATTCAATCACACAATTGGTCTGATAGTCCATATGCTCTTACTTTGTTCATTAAACGACTATGGGGAACTGTATCGAACGCCTTGCGGAAGTCAAGAAACACGGCATCTACCTGTGAACCCGTGTCTATGGCCCTCTGAGTCTCGTGGACGAATAGCGCGAGCTGGGTTTCACACGATCGTCTTTTTCGAAACCCATGCTGATTCCTACAGAATAGATTTCTAGTCTCCAGAAAAGTCATTATACTCGAACATAATAGTGTTCCAAAATTCTACAACTGATTTGTTTTTATTATAATTAAAATCCTATACATATGTGGCACGTTAAAATTTAGGGCAACGGCAAGTCAAATTTGTGCCGATAGAAGCGGAGGACGCAGAAGGAAGGGAAGAGACAGAAATTGTGGAGATCGATAACCTGTAGCGAAGGTACCCTATGTTCTGAACAACAGTAAGAAAACTCTGAAGGGAGTTAGGCATCATTGTCATCTCCCCCTTTCCACCCACAAGTGATGACAAAGAAGTAACAGTTTCAGAGTCACACACAACAAATCACGAACAAACTGTGGAATCGATCCCCCCCAGTAACATTTTAGTTAAAGAGTGTATATTTTTACAAATATTAATTTCCAATTTGTTCAGGTAACATCCTGGAAATACAGTATTGTGAGAACTAGAAGCCTCGATAATGGAAAGCAATTACAGTCTTCGTTTAATATAGGATACTTTTCAGTAGCGTTGCTAAGGGTCAGCCCACGTGGATTGGTTAGCGGCTTAACTGATTGTAAGCTGATCCCGGCGGAGATTCGAGTCCTCCCTCGAGCATGGGTGTGTGTGTTTGTCCGTAGGATAATTTAGGTTAAGTAGTGTGTAAGCTTAGTCCCATAAGATTTCACACACATTTTTTGAACTGATTGTAGAAAACATTCCAGCAGCGAAACGGTGCCCACTCACAGGATGAGCTGAACTGCAGTTCCCGGGCGAAGTACTAAGCAGAGATATAAACAAATTCCATAAAGTGATATAAAACAAAAACCGTTAAAGAGCGAAAGCGCTGTAGCAAATTTGTTTGACTAGTCCGCCCTCAGAGTCGCGGTTGGGAGGAGTGGTGTTCTTGGTGCTTGATTCAAATTTGAGCTGGAAGCATGCGGTAAAAAGTTCTTAGTTTTGTATAGCCAATCGAACATCTATCTTACCGTAGCTATGTTACAATATATTAGGCAAAGTTTGAACGACGAACGGGTGTTGCCGCACAGGAAAAACTGTGCGAATCGATTAATTCCTTTTTCAAAAGATGTCACTGGATCTGAAATTACTGCTCATCTAATGGCACCATTTATATGTTTGGCGTTCGGATTTTACGTGCAAATATGTGCTAAACATGTTTTCGTTAGAGTTTTTAAGAGCCCCATATATATACCTCAAAGAATCGGTTCAAATCTTGCACGAAGATACATAAATGGATAAAGTCAAAATGACATCTTTCTTATCCAATAATCTATATTTGTTGTCGAGATGCGCTGGTTTAAAGTTGAGCTGAACGTAGCAAGTAAAATTCATTATTACGTGATCTGATTGCGCGGAAATAGTTTAAAGTGATTCAGTTAAATGAAAAATGCGTTCGTACGATTAAACTTATTACTCGCTTTCAAAAATCTAGCTTCATTCGGAAATTATGTTTGAAAACACCTTTTTTGTGAGTATTTTTACGCAAATCACTTCTGTTTGTTAAACGTGTGCTAAATGGTTCAGATTGTCTACTAAGGCAGACAAATACCAGTAAGTAATGATGTTTCTGTTGTTTTGTGAAAGCTTTATCCGTTGCCACAATATAAGGAACATGATTCGAAAGACAATAAAAAAACCTATACCGTTGCAGTCGTCGCCCGAGTTAACAGAAATCTGCACCGGTCTAAAATCAAAATTATGGTAGATTAAAAGTTGGAAACCAGACTGAAAAATTCTATCATTGCACAAAAAAAGCAAATGTGTCCTGGGCAGAGTTAGTGATGTAACAGAAGGGAACTATCTTTTAGACTTACCTGGCAACTTCAAAGACATTAAAATCAAAACATCTTGCCATTTTCGCTCTTTTTTACGAATTAATACTACTTCCCCAGCGCAGAGGGCTGTCTAAGCTGCTAGGCGTTGGCACACCTGCGTCTTAGAATTTATAGGTTAAATTACATGTTCCTGTTCCCGAAATGCAGAAGATTCGCCAGCAATAGTAAACAATATATATCATGTGGCTGAAGAGCGTACACGTAATAGCTAAAAAAGTATTTCAGAAGGGATAACATTTCTGGGGGTGGATTTGTTCCTGGAGGGGATGATATCACGTATCATGTTACTTTAGTTGACATGCATTATATTATGTGACAAGTGTTCTAACACGTAAAAGAATATCAGATCACGTAATAATGAATTTTACTTGCTACGTTCAGCTCGACTTTAAACAAGCGCATCTCGACAACAAATATAGATTATTGGATAAGAAAGATGTCATTTTGACTTTATCCATTTATGTATCTTCGTGCAAGATTTGAACCGATTCTTTGAGGTATATATATGGGGCTCTTAAAAACTCTAATGAAAACATGTTTAGCACATATTTGCACGTAAAATCCGAACGCCACACATATAAATGGTGCCATTAGATGAGCAGTAATTTCAGATCCAGTAACATCTTTTGAAAAAGGAATTAATCGATTCGCACAGTTTTTCCTGTGCGGCAACACCCGTTCGTCGTTCAAACTTTGCCCAATATATTGTAACATAGCTACGGTAAGATAGATGTTCGATTGGCTATACAAAACTAAGAACTTTTTACCGCATGCTCCTAGCTCAAATTTGAATCGAGCACCAAGAACACCACTCCTCCCACCTGCGACTCTGAGGGCGGCCTAGTCAAACAAATTTGCTACAGCGCTTTCGCTCTTTAACGGTTTTTGGTTTATGTCACTTTATGGAATTTGTTTATATCTCTGCTTAGTACTTCGCCCGGGAACTGCAGTTCAGCTGCACTTCAGCTGCAGTTCGGCTGCACCTGCGTCATCCAATTGTTTTCAGAACTATAATAGCCACAAACTTTCACAACTTCGACTACTTCATAGTTTACACGGTGTAATATTTAAGTATGCGTTCGCCATTAGCAGTATTTCACTTGGCTCTATTATGCTGTAAACATGTATGCAAGCTACATTTATGCGAGCATATAAATGTGGCGGGCAACGCGCCAGTTCTGTCGCTTCCACCTACGTTTATGAAAGTCAGTGGTTTTGTAATCTTTTTTCCCGTCTTCCTCCACCTTCCTCTGGTCTTTGAAGCTGCCAGATTTGGTCTCTGTCAACCATTCTGCGCACTGTGCCATCGTCTGGGGTGGCCGTTTTCGTCAATAACATAACCTGAAAAAATAAAGAAAATTTTAGTGTGCGTGAAAATTATGCTGCAGACTGCACCTTTCTACCCTTCCTCATTTCTGAAACATACGTGATCGAAGTTGTGAAGTTCATTATGGAACAGGCTGTACTCCTTCATCTGAGCCTTTTGAGGAAAAAGAAAAACAGGTTTCTTCTCCAGGTAGGAGACGTGATACTGGCAGAAGTAAAGCTGTGAGGACGGGGTGTGAGTCGTGCTTGGGTAGCTCAGTTGGTAGAGCACTTGCCCTTGAAAGGCAAAGGTCCCGAGTTCCAGTCTCGGTCCGGCACACAGTTTTAATCTGCCAGGAGGTTTCTTCTCTTTTAAAAAGTTGTAACTTTCTCAGTCGCACCCATATGCCATATTACAGTCTGCTGATTAACGTATTTTTCTTTTAAAGTAATGAAATGGGGAAAAAAATAACAAATGCCTACTTTCAACTGAAGTTTAACGTAAATTTAAAAATGACAAATGGCGCCTGGAGATCTCAGCAAACACAGATCTACTTTAGAAAGGATTACTATCATAGATAAACTCCAGTATATTCTGCCACCTCCTAACCAAGATTATTTTTCATTTTGCTGTATAGAAAAGTCCGACGGATACCCATTTAACAGTTCTTTCCTACAAACAAACAAAATAATTATTTACAGAGAGTAATATTAAATTATCGCCAGCCGGATTCACAACAATAAGTGAAGACTGGAAGACAATTCAGTCCGATAATTTCCAGAAAATGGTTGTCATATACATCGTTTTCCATATAGATACAATCTATAGCCTCCAGTCGACTACTTTGTTTACATTGAAGCAACACGTTGCACATATTTTTTTTTTAAATTTAGTTTCTTTAAAAGCTTGATCTGGGCGACAATATTGGTGTCATCCGTAGACGAAGCGCTGAATCCGTGTAGTTTCACGTCGCTCGTTCTGACGGTACCAAATATCGACCGCCCGTATTGAAAGTGCCGATCTCTCCCTGTGGTATTGCGTGTTATATGCGAGGAACAAACGAACTTAGAGTTTGATTGCAACGTCGCCTTATATACTATTCTGTACTTGAAAGAGAAAGGAAAAGACTTGGATGTTACAACATTTTTTTATCAGTTCGCAATACATTCGTCCATGTCATATTGCCAAACTGGAAGAAAGTGACACGTTTGCTTATAAGCCTTATGTAAGTAAACAGTAAGTGACACGTTTTCTTATAAGCCTTATGTAAGTAAACAGTCCCTTGCAAAATTAGGGAAAGGAAATAAGCCTTTTAACGCCTCGTTGTCAACGTGAATGTCGATTCACGAAACATCTGCATTCTACTCTCGAGAGTCACAACTATTTTCTTACTGGGCTTGGGTGTCACCCCACGTATCTGAACAGGGTAGGACATACACTAACTGATAAAAAAAGAACTGAAGCACTAAGAAGACATAGTCGGATGTCAAGGTAACATCTAACACGTACATACTGTCGATGAATAAGTAAATGATTAGAGCTGCATTTCTCTGCGATAGGTTGAAAGGCCACTAGAGTGCATTAGTGTTGTCCGCGTTTAGTGTTGATATCAGATCTGGAAGGGCATATAAGGGGCGTGATCAAAAAGTGTTCATTGATCATGGTGAAGAATGCGGAGAAGCCGCGTACGCGTGTGAGACTGCACAATCAGCACCTGACAGTTTTAAGAGGCATCATTGTGTGTCTCCATTTGGCCAGCTGATCAAATCGTGCAATGTCCAGATATGTGGAGCAGTTGGATGTGGCTCAATGACCCAATGTTGGACTGCATAGCAACGTTTCGGCGAGCAAACTCGTCGTCAGGACTCCGTTTCACCACATCTGTCCACTGCAAGACAGGATCGACGTATTATGCACCAAGCACATCGTAATTCCTTCACATGTGCGCCTGCCATTCGAGAACAAGTAAAGGACTCCCTGCGACATTCTATGTCATCCCGCACCATCTGTCGTACATTAGTAGGAGCTGTTCTGTGGAAGTACCGCCCAGTGCGTAGGTTTCCGTTAACACCACAATACTAACGGCTGCGTCTGGAATAGTACCGTGACCGGGTAGCAAGGATTGCAAATGAATGGCATCGCATTATATTCATCAATAAATAGCGGTCCTGCCTTACCCAGAATTATCATCGTCAGCGAGTATGGCGTCGACCTGGAAACATGTACCATTCTTCCTACGTTCAGAAGAGGAGCAGCGGTGTTACTGCTGACATCATGGCGTAGGAAGCCATTTGGTGTGGTTTCAGGACACGGGTTGTTGTGCATGATGGAACTCTGATGGCAAAACGGTATGTCACAGACATTCTGCGCCCTAATGAATTACCTCTCATGTGACAGTATCGCGGTGCCATTTTTCAGCAGGACAATGCTCGTCCATACATGCCACGTGTCTTTATGGACTGTCTGCGTGATGTTGAGGCACTACCATAGTAAGCAAGATCCCCAGATACACTCCTGGAAATTGAAATAAGAACACCGTGAATTCATTGTCCCAGGAAGGGGAAACTTTAATGACACATTGCTGGGGTCAGAAACATCACATGATCACACTGACAGAACCACAGGCACATAGACACAGGCAACAGAGCATGCACAATGTCGGCACTAGTACAGTGTATATCCACCTTTCGCAGCAATGCAGGCTGCTATTCTCCCATGGAGACGATCGTAGAGATGCTGGATGTAGTCCTGTGGAACGGCTTGCCATGCCATTTCCACCTGGCGCCTCAGTTGGACCAGCGTTCGTGCTGGACGTGCAGACCGCGTGAGACGACACTTCATCCAGTCCCAAACATGCTCAATGGGCGACAGATCCGGAGATCTTGCTGGCCAGGGTAGTTGACTTACACCTTCTAGAGCACGTTGGGTGGCACGGGATACATGCGGACGTGCATTGTCCTGTTGGAACAGCAAGTTCCCTTGCCGGTCTAGGAATGGTAGAACGATGGGTTCGATGACGGTTTGGATGTACCGTGCACTAATCAGTGTCCCCTCGACGATCACCAGTGGTGTACGGCCAGTGTAAGAGATCGCTCCCCACACCATGATGCCGGGTGTTGGCCCTGTGTGCCTCGGTCGTATGCAGTCCTGATGGTGGCGCTCACCTGCACGGCGCCAAACACGCATACGACCATCATTGGCACCAAGGCAGAAGCGACTCTCATCGCTGAAGACGACACGTCTCCATTCGTCCCTCCATTCACGCCTGTCGCGACACCACTGGAGGCGGGCTGCACGATGTTGGGGCGTGAGCGGAAGACGGCCTAACGGTGTGCGGGACCGTAGCCCAGCTTCATGGAGACGGTTTCGAATGGTCCTCGCCGATACCCCAGGAGCAACAGTGTCCCTAATTTGCTGGGAAGTGGCGGTGCGGTCCCCTACGGCACTGCGTAGGATCCTACGGTCTTGGCGTGCATCCGTGCGTCGCTGCGGTCCGGTCCCAGGTCGACGGACACGTGCACCTTCCGCCGACCACGGGCGACAACATCGATGTACTGTGGAGACCTCACGCCCCACGTGTTGAGCAATTCGGCGGTACGTCCACCCAGCCTCCCGCATGCCCACTATACGCCCTCGCTCAAAGTCCGTCAACTGCACATACGGTTCACGTCCACGCTGTCACGACATGCTACCAGTGTTAAAGACTGCGATGGAGCTCCGTATGCCACGGCAAACTGGCTGACACTGACATGGGCGGTGCACAAATGCTGCGCAGCTAGCGCCATTCGACGGCCAACACCGCGGTTCCTGGTGTGTCCGCTGTGCCGTGCGCGTGATCATTGCTTGTACAGCCCTCTCGCAGTGTCCGGAGCAAGTATGGTGGGTCTGACACACCGGTGTCAATGTGTTCTTTTTTCCATTTCCAGGAGTGTATGTCCCCAACAGAACATATGTGGGACCAGCTAGAGCGTCACCTCCGTCCCTCCCACAATCCAAAATATCAAGAACCATTTATAACAGTTGTGAGTCTTGCACAGTACAGGATACAATTGCTTTATGAGAGCCTTCGCTAAAGAATCAGTGCATTCATTTAATCCAGAGGAGATCCGATGCGATTTTAGGTACTTCTGTGGCCATCGCGATCCCCAGATCAGTCCTCGATAGAACATGCGTGCGACCAGCTTGGACGTCAACCCCGTCCCAGTGCCAGCGTTGCTGATATGAAAGACCAGTTACAGCAGACATGGGCCAGCTTCCCTCAGGAAAGGGCACATTCGCTTTATGACACACTTCCCAAACGAATCAGTGTATGCATCCAGTTCACAGGGGTTGCAACGTCCTACTGATAAGTTCCTTGTAAATTTGCTCGATATTGTAATCACTGCAATAACATTACATACCCTCTTGACCTGTGAAATTTGATTTCATTTCTTTCTCCCCTTCTCTCTGCTTCACGTTCTTTGTCCGGCAGTGTATGATTAACGGTGACTGTGTCTGCGGTGGAACTAGATCGCCGGACCGTGTTGTTCCAGACTGTAATCACTTCAGAGCCGTCACTGAATGCGGCAGAGTTAAAATTTGTTGTACAGAACTGAATACAGTGTGGTTACCACAAATTTAGGGACACTCTATTTTCAGAGCATGGCTTAATAATTCGTTGTAAAACCTCATTAACATGATCTTCTGTTGCTTTCTCTCCAATGGGATTTATTATAACACTAGTCTCGTCCGCATAAAGCACCAATACTGCTTGTTGAATGTTTAGTGGAAGGTTATAAGCTATAGGAGTGGACCAAAAATTGAGCCCTGTAGGACTCCCTTTGTGATTTCTCCCAAATCACTAAAATTTTCTATCCTGCAAACAAGGTCTGAATTATTTAACTCAACTTTTTGCATTCTGTTCATGATGATTCGAACCAGTTGTGTGTAAAGCCATTAATCCCATAAAACTGTGGCGGGATATATGGCTAGGAGACTCAGAAGTTAAATAAAACTGTGGCAGGATGTATAGCTAGGAGACTCAGAAGTTAAAGCTCTTTCAAACACCGGGCCTGTCACCGACGACGTGTTGCCGCACAGCAACCGGAGCTGCAGAAGCAACTTCGAAACCAGAGGACATATGGCGCTGATGGTGACACAAAGTGGTACATATATAAGGTGAAATTTTTAAAGATCTGCAGAAGTTACTGGATTTAAAATATTCGGCCTGAACATGCTGGAGGCTGGAGGCTTGACAGAACGAAATTTTTGTAGTGGTGCAGTTCATGAAGTACTGAGAACATAATTATTAACAGGTATGTATGAGTTGTTAGTATACTAATTATTAAGTTGGTAAGTAGTGTTATCTTAATAATTAATAAATTAGCTAAGAATCTCTTTCTAGTAGTTACCAAATGAAATCGTGGACTAACACTTACAGGCTGCTTTAGTTTCTAAGTACAGTCCTGCATGTAAACAGCTGTAATTAAATAAAAAGAAATCATTGGCCTAATTAATTATTTATATATTTTGGATTGAGTAGGGGTTACTCCTAATCAACTAAGTCCTTTCGGAATGTAAACTTTTTATTTTATGTAAATCAGTTTTTACATCTGTGAGGGATGACTCTTCAATGTGTACAGAAAATCAAACGGCACCCTGATAATGCTGGAAGGAATCGAAATGTTATGTACCATTCTCACATGCAACGTAGAAATCACACGTTGAAAGAACAGACAATTAATGGATAACACCCATGCATGTGAAGCCTAATCTCAGGAACTGCCGTAGGGACTGATACGGTCTTCACTAATAGATTCACGAGAAAGTTTAGTGTATGCCACTAAATATTATAAACAGTTCGTCCAGCTGTAGATAGTTAGTGCCACCCATGAAAAGCTGGGGTTGGACGTTAGTTCATACATAGTTGATTTCATAGAGCTACTTCCTCTAAATGGAGCACGTTGATGGCAAATTTCACGGAGATTTCAATAGCGACCATAATTCTTGAAACGCCGTAAGTTCTGCAGGCTTGGCTGGCAGAGTTCTTTGGCAGTGTCATCGACCGAATACGGCATACTTTTTCCTGTACGTGCCATCACGTATTGTGAACACGAACCATGTTGCAGTCGACAGCGAGTGTGAACAAAAGAGAACTTAGACCGCCGCTTGCAGAGGACAGATGTAGAGAAAGAAGCCACACCTTCCTCTCGCAAGGTTGGTGGCCTGCACGACGGTTTTAGCTTCTGCGATATCAGAACTGAGATGAGCTCATAGGGATCGCCAGTCTCTTAATTATACTGAAGTTGACAAAACGTTTCTAATGGCCTCTCCCTATAAGAACCAGGTATTTTTATTTCTCTTGAACCTCAGCAGTGAGTTTGAGACTGTGAGGACACGCACTATGGCACCACAGTCAGTTTAAGAGCCATGAACTTCATCTCTGAGATCATATCGGACCCCGCAAGAACAGTAACACAACTCAGAAACGCAGTATTTGAGATAAAACGACTTAAAGAATTCTTTCAAACTTATATTGAAATAGTGCCAGCGTCCTTTAAATTTCAAGTAAGTAATTTTGCCTTAAATTCCGTTACAGTATATACAAAGTAATATGGACATGTAGCTCTATTCACATCGAATGTGAGGTGTTATCAGATAATTGCTATTCTAACGGTTATTTTGTTTTTGTTATGATGGTGGTGGTGGTGGTTAGAGTTTAACGTCCCGTCGACAACGAGGTCATTAGAGACGGAGCGCAAGCTCGGGTTAGGGAAGGATTGGGAAGGAAATCGGCCGTGCCCTTTCAAAGGAACCATCCCGGCATTTGCCTGAAACGATTTAGGGAAATCACGGAAAACCTAAATCAGGATGGCCAGAGACGGGATCGAACCGTCGTCCTCCCGAATGCGAGTCCAGTGTGCTAACCACTGCGCCACCTCGCTCGGTTTTTGTTATGACTCTACATGTAATACTTTTGCCATTTTTCTACAAGAAATAATATACATTTTTTGTTTGCTTCCTGTAACATAACATAACATTCGAACCGCCATCAGACAAAATTAGTACTTAAGTTAAAATAAAAAATGAAAAACAACTCAAATTTGTTATATTACAAAAATACAAAAGGCAAAATTGTAATTTATGAAAATTAATACAATTTAGTACTAAACATCAATTAGGTACAATTTAAGGAACACAGTTTAAGAGAACATTGAATCATAAATGGGCATATATAATGCAGGAATACTTTTCACCGAGAAAAAGGATTCAATATGAACATTCCTTAGAGTATACATTTCCATTTTTTTTCTTCTACGCTGCAATGCACTAAATTTCGTAATACATAAAAAATTTCACAATTCAGATATAGCCGTTCTTCTTGTATGACCCATTTACACCAGCCGGTAGGAAATCTGTACTTAACATTGTTCTTTCCGTGGCGCCTACAACAAAATTTCCACAACTGCCCTGAAGTTGACAAATTGCTAGATAGAAATCACGATTTTCGTGCACGTTGGGGTGCTTAACACGTATTTTTCCGTGACATGAACTAAAAAAATTACGTTTTTTTGATTTGCAGTACAATAGTCAGGTATTCGAATATCAGATTCAGTTGACTCATACAGAGCTGCTGTTTTCATAAATTATTTACATTTTTCCTGCATTCTCCCACAAATGTGAAATCTTTCATTCTCTCCCGCAATGAAATTCATCACAACATTCCAATCAGGCTGCACGCTGATCTTTTTAGGTTGCGTGTCTTTAGCATACACTCAGTTGGTAACGGATTATACCGGTTACTATCTCATTACACTACATTTCCTGTCCTCAGGACTCTCTGATCATTACTATGCTAAACAGCAATATTTTGTAATTGATCCTTGAGTTATATGCAACATCGTAGCTCGGTCAATATTAACACTGTCGTTCAACATTCTAAATCTTCTGTCCCTGTCACGAGTCTGACCATTTGCATAGATTGCCGACAAGTGAAGGTATTTGCCTAACGTTCAGTTTAATCTTAGTTTCACTTGGGTGCCGGAGATCGAAGATAACGTGTATTTTTTCTCCTACAGAATATCTTCTATTAGGAAGGATTTGAAGGAAGGATTTGGAGCAACCAGTCACAATTTTGGTTACAAAATTTATTTATTACCCTTTGCCGGGTGTTTTCATCTCACCATATGTATGGAAGTTGCATATTAATTCATACATATTATAAAAGTGGATGTATGTCTACGTTTCTTGAGTGTGTATATGTATATATGTTTCACATCCGTCCCTAATCATCTGGATAGATTCCAACCAGACTTGGTACACGTGTCCCTTACTGTCTAGAAAGAACCGCTATGTGGGTAAGAACCACCTCCCTCTCAAAGAAGTGCGAGTGCAAAGTATTGTAACTCACGACGCAAATTGCCAGAATATATTCATCCAATATTTGAGAACAAGAGCACTTACAGGCTTTACACATAATTTCAAACCTTTACGATACTTTTTCTCACTAGCACCGTCCACAAAATGATGAAACGAAAAAAAGTTTATTGCTTACTACATTTTCACTGTTTACGTAGCCACTTCTTTACTGTTAACTCTATTCTCAACACATCTTGTAGACAGTATTTATATATACCACTGAATGCATCTGCAAAAGTACATGATTCTACAGTACACAGCTCAAGAGCTATGATATTATAAAAACAGAGATCCGGGAAAAACTTATGCGTCATACATGATGTTTTAGTTTATCACTCCTTTACTACCAGCTCTATTCACAATAACATTCCGCAGACAGTATTCACATATACCGCTGGACATAGCTGCAAAATTATATCCTTATACGACCCACAGTTCAGGAGATATGACGTCATAAACATTGAGCTGCATGAAAACGAAAATGTGTAGCGAAATTTGCTGGAGAAAAAGATAAAATATGTGTACAAATGTGAGTTAAACATGTGAAACATACACTACGTGATCGAAAGTATCCGGACACCTGACTGGAAATGACTTACAAGTTGGTGGCGCCCTCCAGTGGTAATGCTAGAATTCAATACGGTATTGGCCTACCCTTAGCCTTGATGACAGCTTCCACTCTCGCAGGTATACGTTCAATGAGGTGCTGGAAAGCTCCTGTGGAATGGCTGCCCATTCTTCACGCAGTGCTGCACTGAGGAGAGGTATCGATGTCGGTCGGTGAGACCTGACACGAAGTCGGGGTTCCAAAATATCCCAAGGTGTTCTATAGGATTTAGGTCAGGACTCTGTGCAGTCCACTCCATTACAGGGATTTATTGTCGTGTAACCACTCCGCCACAGGCTGTGCATTATGAACAGGTGGTCGATCGTGTTGAAAGATGCAACCGCCATCCCCGAATTGCTCTTCAACAATGGGGAGCAAGAAGGTTCTTAAAACATCAATGAAGGCCAGTGCTGTGATAGTTCCACGCAAAACGTCAAGGGGTGCAAGCCTCCTCCATGAAAAACACGACCACTCCTTAACACCATCGCCTCCGAATTTTACTGTTGGCACTACACACGCTGGCAGATGACGTTCATCGGGCATTCGCGATACCCACACCCTGTCATCGGATCGCCACATGGTGCATTGTGATTCGTCATTCCACACAACGTTTTCCCACTGTTCAATCGTCCAATGTTTACTCTCCTTACACCAAGTGAGACGGAGTTTAGCATTTACCGGCGTGATGTGTGGCTTACGAGCAGCTGCTCGACCAAGAAATCCAAATTTTCTCACCTCCCGGCTAACTGTCATAGGACTTGCAGTGGATCGTGATGCAGTCTGGTATTCCTGTGTGATGGTCTGGATAGACGTCTGCCCATTACACATTACAACCATGTTCCACAGTTGGCGGTCTCTGTCAGTCAACAGACGAGGTCGGCCTGTACGCTTTTGTGCTGTACGTGTCCCTTCATATTTCCATTTCACTATCATATCGGAAACAGCGGACATAGGGATGTTTAGGAGTGTGGAAATCTCGCGTGCAGACGTATGACACAAGTGACACCCAATCACCTGAGCAAGTTCGAAGTCCGTGAGTTCCACGGAGCGCTCCATTCTGCTCTCTCACGATGTCTAATGATTACCGAGGTCGCTGATATGGAGTACCCGGCAGTAGGTGGCAGCGCAATGCGCCTAGTACGAAAAACATATGTTTTTGTGGGTGTTCGGATACTTTTGATCACATAGTGTATGTACAGGTGGATACTCAGGCAAAGTTGTGGGTATAAATCTCCTTCAAACCCCTCCATCGATTTCAACCAAACCTGGTACACACTATATACATGGTGATCAGAAAATGTATGAAACACTCATAGGTATGTTGCAGGGCAGGTCATATGAATGTTGTTGCAGGACAGGTCATATGAATGTTAAGAAAAAAATTCTATACTTTGCGCCGTTTCCTTGCTACTCAGCACAGAAATTAGCCAATCGGGGTGTCTGTCGTATATTCACATTCAAGTGGCCTGCCAGGGGCGCTGTTGCCCAATGAGTGCTTTGTTTGGTTAGCTGAAACTTGAATTTGGATCCATACCGACATGATTAGCTAACTTCACTGCTAAGTAACTCCGATAGGGCACAACGTATCGAATTTCTCTTTTAAACATGCATGTCTCAGTATGACCTGCCCTGCAACATCTCTACAAGCGTTTCCGACTTTTCTGATCATCCTGTGCGTGTGTGTGTGTGAGTGTGTGTGTGTGTATGTGTGTGTGTGTGTGTGTGTGTGTGTGTGTGTGTGGTCTTAATCTGATGCACAAACTCGTTGCCCCCCGAGACAACACAGAGGAGTTTATAAGGCTCTAAACCTATTATTTAAGGAAATGCAGACAAGCATGTCTTGTTAGACCCTGCTATATAGGTTGCCCTATATGACAAAAAATGGTTCAAATGGCTCTGAGCACTATGGGAATTAACATCTGAGGTCATCAGTCCCCTAGAACTTAGAACTACTTAAACCTAACTAACCTAAGGACATCACACACATCCATGCCCGAAGCAGGATTCGAACCTGCGACCGTAGCAGTCGCGCGGTTCCGGACTGAAGCGCCTAGAACCGCTCGGCCATCACGGCCGGCCCTATATGATAGGTGTGTTGTGCAAGAATAATATACTCGTGGCGCCCCAAGACAACATAGGGGGTTTTATAACGATCTAGACATATTATTTAGGGAGATACAGACAAGTGTGTTTTGTAAGACCCTGCTATATAGGTTGCCTCGTACGACAGGAGTGTTACGTAAGAATAATATAGATGGACAGAGAGAGGGGGCACGAAAAATGGGTAGTGAAGGAAAGAGGAGGAGATGGACAGAGAGGGGACAGAAGGTGGTGGACAAAGAAACGGTGAGGAGGAGATGGACAGGAGGACGGGGAGGAAGAGATGGACAGAGAGGGGAGAGCAGGAGATGGAAGAGACGAGGAGGAGAGAGAGTGGGAGGGTGTGATGAACAGAGGGCGAAGGAGCAAATGGACAGAGGGGGAGGAGCAGATGGACAGAGAGGGGGGAGCAGGAGATGGAAGAGACGAGGAAGACAGAGAGTGGGAGGGTGAGATGAACAGAGGGCGAAGGAGCAAATGGACAGAGGGGGAGGAGCAGATGGACAGAGAGAGAGAGTAGGAACAGATGGGCAGTTACAGGGGCTGGAAGAGATGGACACATGGAGAGGAGCAGAGGGGACAGAGAGAGGGGGAAGGAGGAGCTGAGCCAACAGAAGACTGGAATAAATTAATACAAGGGCAACGCCAGGTACTCAGCCAGTTTCTTGTATAAAACAAATAACAGGTCTAATACTTGTTCTCAACTCTCGCACATTCCTCTTTCGTTTCATAAGCTGTGCTGTCGATTCATTAACACAATGCATTGTAACACACAAATTGCACGTGTCTTACACATGAGTTTACAACATATAATGTTACATATATTCACGGGAGCGTCCAGTTGTGTGGTGTAAAAGACAAGTGGTCTGTTGCATGCGCCGTCTATCGCCCCTGGCCTAGCACAAATTCTAATTAAATGATAATGAGTTGCGGATTAGGATTTGTTGGTTATGTGCATAAATACTGCGGAAGTATTTGGTTTTTATATGCGCAGACAATTCAAACACCGAGCCAGCAACTGGCGCGGACTTTCGTTGACGCGGCAAGTAGCGGGCCGCCACGGAGCAAACGCAGTGAGGCTGATGACGTCGCTCCATGGATGTCCAGAGTCGCGGCGGCGGGAGACTCCGAGGCGGTTGTTGGACTTCGGAGGAAAAAAACGAAGAATGTATAATGAGGAACTTGGTGTATAACAGCGAAAGTAGGAAGAAGCACTTTAACGGCCGGTAACGCAGTAGGCGGTACCTCAAGAGCCGACTGTACATTGGTATCACAAATAAATCGCTTTAACTATTGTAAAAAAGAAGTTCTGAATAAGAGTTATTACTAGAAGCAGTCCGACAGCGTCAGTTACTGGTGTGTGATCGCCATAGGTGACATTTTGTTCATCAGCTGCGCCGTCCCCTCTTTCTCTGGACGAATTTAGTCAACATTAAGACAGAGCCGAACTACGCAAATAATAAAACTCATCAGTGGGGCGGGGACAGCGCACAGTGTTCCACGCATTCTGTCTAGTGCTGCGACGGAATCACTAACGGAGAAGCACGTTCCGATCGTCGTATACATTCCATCCCTTACCTCAGACTTTGGAAGGTGGGATATCAGCATTAACAGAACTGGAGCAGATAGAAGCAGCCTTCGAAAGAAGACTGGGAAACTTGCTTCATTTAGCACTTTACTGTCAGTAACACTATATTCTGTACATTGTTTTTTTTATTCTTTAAATTACAAATTCGCATCCATGAAATGGGTTTGTAACGAATATTGAAAAAACAACAGTGGATCCAAGATTTGTGTTGCAAATTCTGTAACATTATCTATATTGTGAAATAGGAACAACAGTAAGTACATAGGGTAGAGTGTTACAAGTACTGAGGAGAATGTACTGATGGCAACTTAAACGAAAACGTCTTATTTCGAATTGGGTTAAATGATCCATAGCTAACTATAAGGTGCGTTCAAAAAGAAACGAGCAAGAGGCTGTAAAATGAAAGGATAGTAATGTTATTGCACGAGGAAATGGGTGCAAAACCTATAAGAACGTTGATGTCCCAAACCCGCCACTAGAGGGACACAGGCACAAATCCGCCTGACGACAGAGTGAGCATGTGCACGCGTCGACCGTCCATTGCACCCAGTCGTCTGAAAACAGTCAAATTAAAGTTAAGGTGAATAGCGCGCTTCATAACAGCGGAAGGACTGAACGGAAGGGAAATTCATCAAAGAGTGGCGTAAGTATACGAAGAGCACCAGAGGACCGCATATCCGTCACAAGGGTCAAGGTATAGCAATAGCACCTCACGGAAGGACGGATGCCGTTAGCGGTAGTCTCGTTTATAAAAGACTTTTTTTCATTTTTTACTAATAACCAGGTAAAAAAACGGCGTGGCAGACCACCAGAGCAGTAGTGCTAAAGTTGTTAGTTTTTAAATAACTTTTTAAAAAGTTATTCATGTTAACTGGTAAAATTTTCATTGCTTTCAAATACTGGGTGCTTGTAGAAAATGGGGAAAGTGATCAGTCCCATTATGATAACAATTCGAACAGTATACTAACAACGGTATTGTGGCACTGCAGGTTCTGGGCAAAGAGGCTGATTCAGAACGCGTCAGCTCTTTTTTTTTGGTGTCCTAGTACAGCTGAGGTATCTGCACATTTTACATTCCGCTGACAGCAGCATTCCAGAAATCATGAGTCAAGGCCAAGGAGGGGAGGGGGAGAGGACAGCCATTCCGCCCCACCCACTGCAATGCATCGTCCCTCTAAATTCATAATCAATGGCATGGAGCACCCCTCCCCTTCCCTCCCACCCTGAGAACTCCTGCTCAGCAGCCAATATCATCCAAGTTCAGCCCCCTATCCTTCGAGTATTTTTTTCATAACAATTTAAATGTGTGTGCAGCATCATTAGCTGTCCAGTGTAACACATTTATTTGCTATTTTTGCTGTTTACCAATACATACAATTTAACTGCCAGAGGGTCTAAATGCGTGAATGTCAGCTTAGCATCTCACAGTGACTTTGATATGCTAAATGATTAGATTAGATTAGATTTACTTTCATTCCAATTGATCCGTAGTGAGGAGGTCCTCCAGGATGTGGAACATCTCAGAAAAATAACAATACGTGACAAATATTTACAACTAAAACAAATAAGCTAATGTACCATTCTACAGGTCTCAAGTGGAATGATCGTCATTTTTAATGAACACTATATGAAAGAGTCATTTGTACAAATACTAATGCACTGAATTTAAAATTAAAAAGTTTTTTATTCATTTATAAGGTAATAAACATGTAATACAACTACTATAATACTTATTTACAATGAACACATTACTGCACTGAAATGGTGCAGAAGTTAGATTGTACTTACACACACACACACACACACACACACACATATTTACAATGAACACATTACTGCACTGAAATTGTGAAGAAGTTATATATATATATATATATATATATATATATATATATATATATATATATATATATATATATATAAATCAGTTGGTTTTACTGAGGAATTCATCAATGGAGTAGAAGGAGTTGGCCACCAATAAATCCTTTAGGCTTCTCTTAAAGTGAATTTCATTGGTTGTTAAGCTTTTTATGGCTGCTGGCAAGTTATTGAAAATGTGTGTTCCTGAATAATGCACACCTTTTTGTACAAGAGTAAGTGACTTTAAATCCTTGTGTAGATTATTCTTATTTCTAGCATTGATTCCATGGATTGAGCTGTTGGATTGAAAAGTGATATATTTTTAGTGACAAATTTCATTAAGGAATAAATATATTGGGAAGCAGTAGTTAGTTCCCCTAGTTCCCTAAACAGGCCTCTGCAGGATGTTCTTGAGTTCACACCACATATAACTCTTACTGCACGTTTTTGTGCCCGGAAAACTTTAGCTTGGCTTGATGAATTACCCCAAAAAATAATCCCATATGACATTATGGAATGAAAGTAAGCATAGTATGCCAGCTTTTTCATTTTTATATCCCCTACGTCTGACAAAATTCGCATTGCAAACAGAGATTTGATAAGATGCTTCAGCAGTTCTGTGGTGTGCTCCTCCCAGTTGAATTTATTATCTAGCTGTAATCCCAAGAATTTAACACTGTCCACTTCTTCTATCTTGAAGACCATTCAATACCTTTGTACTAGGTGCAGTATTCATGACATGAGTGGGGCTATCTGTGTAGTATTATGGAGTTCAGAGAGAGAAAGATGACAATAGAATACAGTCCGTCACATAGCCCTATTTTTAACACATTAAATGGTGAGGCATCATTTATCAATATGTACAGGGTGTCCCACATGAAACCAGTATGCCTCACATACTGGTTAATCATCTCTAGTCGTATTGCTTTTGAAGTGGCAACACTTTATCGGAAAGCTGAATCCAGCTGGGTGTTCATGTATCAGTCTTTGTGAGAAGCTGGTATAGTTGCATTGTTACAGAAATGGGCAGCTTGCATTAGAATAGCGAATTGATATTGTAAAGTGTTACATAGGCAAACTCCATTTAGGAATGTAAAGAAAGTTTCAAGTGAAGCATCCTGGTAGGAAACTCCCCACAATCAGCGCTATTCAAGATCTGTACAACAAATGGAGATCTGTAGGATCTGTTCAGCATGTGCAGAGAAGTAGGTGACTGAGGACCCCTGAAACTATACACAGAATTCTCTTGGATATTAAAAGAAGTTCTGCAAGTTGGTAAGTGGGTTGTCACAGCAGGTTGGTGTATGCCACATATCTTGTCATTTTGTGCTGAAAGATACGAAATTAAAAACCTATTGTGTGAGTGTGGTGCAAGACTTGAAATTTGAGGATTGGGAAAAAAGAGCTCATTATTGCAACTGGCTGTTAACATCAATTGCTAATGGTTACTTGGTACTTCTTGCTTTACGTCATGTCAAACGAGGCCTGATTTCATTTTTCAGGTTATGTAAGCTGGTCACAGGTACAAAAAAAGGTTCAAATGGCTCTGAGCACTATGAGACTTAACATCTGTGGTCATCAGTCCCCTGGAACTTAGAACTACTTAAACCTAACTAACCTAAGGATATCACACACATCCATGCTCGAGGCAGGGTTCGAACCTGCGACCGTAGCAGGTCGCAGGACAACCCACAAATTCTGTATAGAGAACCTCTCCACTTAGTGAAGATAGATGTTTGGTGTGCAATGTCTGGTGTGCACATTGGTGGCCCCATATTTTACAATTACACCTTAAACAGTGCCATATATCTAGAGATCTTTGACTTTCTATGCACAGTTAACAGATGTGGAGAAGCTGCATGCAGTATTCCAACAAGATGGAGCAGCCACTCATGTATCTAACTAAAGAATGGCTCACATCACCAACATATTCCCTGAAGGCAGACTTGTCAGTAAAAGCCTCTGGCCCCCACGATCCCTGGACTTAATATCATTTTTATTTATGGGGCATACTAAAAAGCAAACTATATACTGGCAGTCTTATTAGACAAATTAAAGACATCATGCCTGCACAATTACATCATGTTTCTGATAACATCATTACACAAAGTCAGTGATGCCTGAATGCCTATGGCCACCACTGCTATCGTCTCTTATAAACATATAACTGCATTTTTTTTAACGTTACTATTATCTAATCTTTTTTAGTTAGCGCATTGTTACTTGAATCCCGTGTATGAAATGCTCCAGTTTAATGTGGGACACTTTATATAAGAAGCCAGTTTTTCAGTTAAAATCGGAGGGTGCAAGCATATACTTTAAACATTCTGAGGTGGTAAATTTAAGTGATCTGTACAGTACTTTACTGATTGCAGTTGACAGACTAAGCTGCTGGTGTCCATATGTGAGAGGATCATATTATGAATTTGTTGAGTATTTGCCCAATAAGTATAAATATAGACCAAGTGGAAAAATTTATCAGTATCTGTATTCCCCCCATCCATATGTGAGACGGGCATGCTATGAACTGGACGCATATTTGCACAATAATAGTGTAAATGAAGATGAAGTAGAGCAATGCATCGTGCCTGTATTTCCCCAGTACCAAATGGTATAAGTTTTGAGCCTGTAATTACAAAATGAGTAGAGGTTAAATTTATGTAAGTAATGCCCATGTGTATAATTTCTTCTATAGGCTTCAGTGCAATTGCGGCTGATTTAAAAGCATATAAAAATAAATATTTAGATACATTTGTAAAACTGACCTATTGTGCATAAATAAAAAGATGTTCTACAAAAAAAAATTGTCCTCATTTGCTTCCACCTAACAATAACTTTAATAGTGAATAGGGAACAAATAATAATAATATAATAAAAATAATGTAGGTATAGGGATATAACTCATGATTTATTATCAGAAACAATACATTTTAAAAAAAACAGAGATTGTATAAGTGTAGAATGATTTTTTATTTACATAACAGCTACTGATCAATTACACAATATTTAAAGCGCCAGAGATGCGTTATACCAATAAGAATACTTTTTTTTTCAAAAAGGGATTGCATAATTGAAGAATTAATTTATTTACATGACAAAAAGTGATCGACTAACAGAGATACATTATATTAAGATGATTTTGTTAATTATTCCCAATATTTATAGTATAAAGAGACCAGCAGCAGCAGCTAAAGAACGACACATACACATAAACACACAAATATTTATTAGGTCTACAAATTTGTTTCTGGCATTTTTTCTCGAAGTTACATCTACATCTACATCTATATTTATACTCCGCAAGCCACCCAACGGTGTGTGGCGGAGGGCACTTTACGTGTCACTGTCATTACCTCCCTTTCCTGTTCCAGTCGCGTATGATTCGCGGGAAGAACGACTGTCTGAAAGCCTCTGTGCGCGCTCTAATCTCTCTCATTTTACATTCGTGATCTCCTCGGGAGGTATAAGTAGGGGGAAGCAATATATTCGATACCTCATCCAGAAACGCACCCTCTCGAAACCTGGCGAGCAAGCTACACCGCGATGCAGAGCGCCTCTCTTGCAGAGTCTGCCACTTGAGTTTGTTAAACATCTCCGTAACGCTATCACGGTTACCAAATAACCCTGTGACGAAACGCGCCGCTCTTCTTTGGATCTTCTCTATCTCCTCCGTCAACCCGATCTGGTACGGATCCCACACTGATGAGCAATACTCAAGTATAGGTCGAACGAGTGTTAGAGGCTTCAATGTGAAAAACTTACAAAAAACTTATGATTCAAAGTATACCCATCGCTAGCCACTACCATCTCCCATGCTTTTGGCAGTATACGAATCCCATGGCAGAAGAACTGGGTGTCTTTCGAGCAGAGTCATGAATCGATCCAATTTTGCACTTGTCCATAGACGTGAAGGTGCCTGTCAGCCAGACCATGTGCCATTCATCGAAAAAAACTGGTAGTCAAAAGGAGAAATGTCTGGAAAATGTGGCGGATGGGGTATGTTTTGACAGGTTTTGCGACATGGGGTCTAGCACTGTCATGCTGCAAAATCACTTTTTCATTTCGATCGCTCGGATCAAACGCATCAACTGTTTTCAGTGACGATCTCCTGAGACTGTTTCCGTCGTTTCAGTAGTTTCGAATACCTTCTCTCTTCCGCAGCCATGCCGATCTTTAACGTCGAAATCTCCATTCTTCATGCGTTGAAACTATTATTTACACGTTCTTTCACTAATAGTGCTCTAAGCACTATGGGACTTTAACATCTGAGGCCATCAGTCCCCTAGACTTAGAACGACTTAAACCTAACTAACCTAAGGACATCATACACAGCCATACCCGAGGCAGGATTCGAACCTGCGACCGTAGCAGCAGCGCGGCTCCGGACTGAAGCGCCTAGAACCGCTCGGCCACAGCGACCGGCACTAATAGATGCCTCAGATTAGATTTTATTCGGAATTTTATGAGCGTTAGCCGCAGATTTCTTCATTTAAATCAGAAAATTAAAACTTCCCACGAACGACGAGAATCTTCAATCTTCAATCAAATGTAGCTGTATGGTACGATAACAAATCGACTTATATTTTGACGACGTTTTACTTACAAAATACCTAAGCTCGTTGTATGGTGATTACGACCTATCACTTGCTACTGGTACCTATCGTAAAATGGCAGAAGCAAAGTTGTAAACCTGTTATACATAATTTTTTACAAGCATACATAGTGTGCTGTTGTGTGCATGGTACACATAATAATATACAATTCACACGCATACGTTCAACCATGACAAATTCTTCATCTATCAGTTCCACACACACACACACACACACATGCAGATCACTCAAGCGAATATGGTGACAGTGGGAGGGTCCCTATCCCATCTGCACAGACGAAGCGTTTGTCGTTATGAAGTGACAGATCAACTTCCCGTCGCAGTGCACCTTATAATCTCACAACCGTAAGACTACCTGCTGCATCATACGAGGTGATTAGTCTTCATTCGTTAGTGCTTGTGAGGTCGCTCGTCTCAGCGTGGCAACTGAATCTACACTCCTGGAAATTGAAATAAGAACACCGTGAATTCATTGTCCCAGGAAGAGGAAACTTTATTGACACATTCCTGGGGTCAGATACATCACATGATCACACTGACAGAACCACAGGCACATAGACACAGGCAACAGAGCATGCACAATGTCGGCACTAGTACAGTGTATATCCACCTTTCGCAGCAATGCAGGCTGCTATTCTCCCATGGAGACGATCGTAGAGATGCTGGATGTAGTCCTATGGAATGGCTTGCCATGCCATTTCCACCTGGCGCCTCAGTTGGACCAGCGTTCGTGCTGGACGTGCAGACCGCGTGAGACGACGCTTCATCCAGTCCCAAACATGCTCAATGGGGGACAGATCCGGAGATCTTGCTGGCCAGGGTAGCTGACTTACACCTTCTAGAGCACGTTGGGTGGCACGGGATACATGCGGACGTGCATTGTCCTGTTGGAACAGCAAGTTCCCTTGCCGGTCTAGGAATGGTAGAACGATGGGTTCGATGACGGTTTGGATGTACCGTGCACTATTCAGTGTCCCCTCGACGATCACCAGTGGTGTACGGCCAGTGTAGTTGATCGCTCCCCACACCATGATGCCGGGTGTTGGCCCTGTGTGCCTCGGTCGTATGCAGTCCTGATTGTGGCGCTCACCTGCACGGGGCCAAACACGCATACCACCATCATTGGCACCAAGGCAGAAGCGACTCTCATCGCTGAAGACGACACGTCTCCATTCGTCCCTCCATTCACGCCTGTCGCGGTACCACTGGAGGCGGGCTGCACGATGTTGGGGCGTGAGCGGAAGACGGCCTAACGGTGTGCGGGACCGTAGCCCAGCTTCATGGAGACGGTTGCGAATGGTCCTCGCCGATACCCCAGGAGCAACAGTGTCCCTAATTTGCTGGGAAGTGGCGGTGCGGTCCCCTACGGCACTGCGTAGGATCCTACGGTCTTGGCGTGCATCCGTGCGTCGCTGCGGTCCGGTCCCAGGTCGACGGCCACGTGCACCTTCCGCCGACCACGGGCGACAACATCGATGTACTGTGAAGACCTCACGCCCCACGTGTTGAGCAATTCGGCGGTACGTCCACCCGGCCTCCCGCATGCCCACTATACGCCCTCGCTCAAAGTCCGTCAACTGCACATACGGTTCACGTCCACGCTGTCGCGGCATGCTACCAGTGTTAAAGACTGCGATGGAGCTCCGTATGCCACGGCAAACTGGCTGACACTGACGGCGGCGGTGCACAAATGCTGCGCAGCTAGCGCCATTCGACGGCCAACACCGCGGTTCCTGGTGTGTCCGCTGTGCCGTGCGTGTGATCATTGCTTGTACAGCCCTCTCGCAGTGTCCGGAGCAAGTATGGTGGGTCTGACACACCGGTGTCGATGTGTTCTTTTTTCCATTTCCAGGAGTGTATACAGTATGCATACATCGTCTGTGAGAACCCTACAATCTCCACAATCTGCAAGCCATTCACTTTGTTTATCATCAGGCCGATAACCTTCTTGTTCTGAAGTGTTGTGCCATAAGGATTATCGGCCACCCATCAAGATGTGTCGTATTTCTCGCAACTGCACCTAATTATTTTATATGGCTCGCGTCATTTCACACACAAGTGATACTGTCTGTATCCATATAAAGTAATCTGACATCAGCGAAATTTGGTTTTGCATACTTGTAGTCGAATCAGTAAATACTGAATTTGGAGAGATCCAGAATTCACATACCGATATAGACAGGCTTCGTGAACTCTACTGAAACCTTAGCCATATTCACAAGATTGTGGCTCACTTAAAATTTGGACTGGTGACGTCAATGTCCTGCACGATAACGCCGATGCCAACGGTAAACTAAGTGAACTGCACGACTGTTTCTAACATTCTCCATGGTTTTGCCGAAAACTGAATTATTCAGTAATTCATAAAAATCTCTTTCAGAATCACACATCATGAGAACCGTCTGTTCTGTGATTAAATCAATATACTTCCTGAACCACGGATGCTACATGAAAGAGATGCCATGGGTGACAGTAAGAACTATTACCAATCTGAGACACTGCTGGAGGTTTCTGCATCGTAGAATGTATATCTGCTTATTCCACAGCGTTGTCATTGGCTTGAGGACAGAACAATTTTATGGGACAGTGTGTGTGCACAACTTTCTCCTGCGGGTTGGCCATTGGAATGTTTTTGCCATCAAAATCCCAATCAAGTTTTTCCATCTTTCGAGGAGTATCCCCCTAATGTATGAGTCAAATTTGTTATGTCTGGAATCATACAAGCATACAACACAGTATGTTCCGTTCTGTGAAAGTGGTGTGAGAGGCATTGGAATCAACATCACAACATGCTGCAGGAACTAGTAAGCACTCGAAATCAGCATATACAACAAAGGGACATCGTTCCTGGTGGTAGGCTTTCTCAAACCTCAAGAACTTCTTATTCTCATTGGGCATTTCCGCAAATAATGGTGACAATTATTGAACCATATTTAAAAAAAACGTAAATTTGTTACACACTAGGGCGTGCACGCATTTTATTCAACATGTAAACGTCACTACAGATATTCGGATTTAAGTTGTGACATTTTCGATAAGCCTGCCATCATTGCCGATGATTTGGTGCACACGAATAGCGAAATTCTGCATGATCCACTGAAATGTCGGAACATCGATGCTGTCGATGAAATCCTGAATGGCTGTTTTCAGCTCAGCAATGGTTCTGGGGCTATTGATGTACACTATGTCTTACTAGAATGCGGTCCCCAAAGTGCTCCTCCAGGACATCAAACAGTCTCCTGTCTCGATGATGTCGAGCTCCGTCTTGCATTAACCACATCTTGTCGAAATTAGGGTCATTTTGGATAATGGAAATGAAATCATCTTCCAAAACCATTTGGCAGTCACTCTACCATCAAGGACTATCACACTGATTATTATGTGACTGGGCATTGCGCACCACACAGTCGCCCATTGAGGGTGAATTTCTCGATTGCCAAATGCGGGTTCTCAGTCACACAAATGTGCCAATTTTGCTTATTGATGAACCCGACCAAGTTAATATGGGCTTCATACAGTGCAGACTAATTCCCGTCATGCCCAGCACCCAATCATGCAGTTTGAACGTCCTAATGCAAACCGTTCAAAAGATATGAGGATCTTGTTTCATGTAGTTGAATAATTGTCATCTGGCTCAAGAAATCAATTAGAAAAATTCTTTAACGTTGGGGAACTGAGTCGTTATGCATTAGAGTGGAGTGTATCGGAGTGGGAGGACAGAGTAGTGGGGGGTGGGAGGGGGGCAGGTCCTGCCCTCACCCTCCCCTCCTTGTCCTTGGCACATGGTTCTGAGATTGGACTAGGGGATAAGGAAGTGCTGTTGATGAATGCCGAGTCAATGATTTTGGCCAGAATCCATAGTGCCACACCAGTACACCCGCAAGAATTGGTTTAGCATTGCTGAGACAATTGTGTACCAACTTCCATAGGGGATGACCTACTATATGGTACACAAGTACATGTAGAGTGCAAGGCTTGCTCCCACATAGTCTGAATGGTAGATTCTTACTGTCGTCCTCAGATATTGGCTGTATTGCAGAATGAGGTCGTCTGTAGTTTGGAAGCTTTCTACAAAGTGCGGTGGCAATGAGGTACAATGGTACATTTGCTTTAATAGATAAATAATTGGAGGAGGCACAACAGACTTGGAACATCATATAGCCGGCCGGAGGGGCCGTGCGGTTCTAGGCGCTACAGTCTGGAACCGCGTGACCGCTACGGTTGCAGGTTCGAATCCTGCCTCGGGAATGGATGTGTGTGATGTCCTTAGGTTAGTTAGGTTTAAGTAGTTCTAAGTTCTAGGGGACTGATGACCACAGCAGTTAAGTCACATAGTGCTCAGAGCCATT
Organism: Schistocerca cancellata; assembly: GCF_023864275.1. Taxonomy (NCBI): domain Eukaryota; kingdom Metazoa; phylum Arthropoda; class Insecta; order Orthoptera; family Acrididae; genus Schistocerca; species Schistocerca cancellata. The sequence continues at coordinate 379,992,972 of NC_064634.1, read as the reverse complement.
TGAAGCCATTTTGAACATCATATAAGGAGCAAACATTCACAATGTCCTTTGGAAGAGAAGGTAAATTTGATTGATAGATCTATAATTTTATTGATATGCCATAATCTTGGAATGATTACAGAACCATTAATTTTGCGGTCGTTTCAGGCTGAAAAACTGAGACCATACAAAAGTGATGCTGAAGCAAAAGTCATAAACTTGTGGCCTTTCGCCTTCCGGCGCCCATCCCCTTCGCTGTCGCCATTTTTGGTGGAGGCAATGGGACCGATTTCTGCCATAGCCTCTGCCCCATATCGATCAAGATCTTCTACTCCTTCACCTTCATTAAAATTTTCCGGTCTTTGTTCGAAGCTTACATTTATAACTGGAAATAACAGCAAATAAAAAACCGAAAATCTGTTATTTTCGAAAATGGTTGTTTTGAGCAGTTTCAACAGCAGGTTAAACAGGAGATGAAAGAAATGGTATAATCGAAAATCGGTTTTTCAGCTACAACCAACATCCCTACTTAACGCTCACATTAAGAGCGGACTGCAGTTTGTGTTATTCATAGAATGTAAACACTAGACGTAAACACAAAAAATATGTGTACAGTAGATATAATGCTTTGCTACAGCGTAATGTTTAGCCTGAGATGTGTTGTATGACAAAATAAATACTTAAATTTACTGATAATATTATTCTGTGAATAGTGTGAAACCAAGCGCAGCAAAATACTGTGCATATTTGTGTGTATATTATGGGAATGTATTTGCTACAGATACCATGATGCAGTGCACTGTAAGTGCGAAAAACATAACAACATTTCTGTTTCATAAACGTTTCGTCATCGAATACTAAATTTCCGTCGATTTCGCCAGTCCCATCACCACAGCATCTAGCTACATGTGGTCCACGATATAATATTCCAGTAACACCTCCATCTGATGTTGAGCCTGGAGCGGCTCATAAACTAGTTAATAAATCGTATCTAAAATCCAAAAAAGCGACTGTTGCATATTTATCCCCAGATAAATAGCCAGTTTAAATGACAGTCGCTGTTTGTCATCCATACTGGATATGCTTTCATGACTGGTCGCTGGGGACAGGACATTGTGTCAGCTCTTCAGACCTGAGTGAAAAATGACGAAGTGTCCTGTGAAAACATGCAGGATCGTCGCCACACAAAAACCATAGCCATTCACAAAAGTGCAGGAAAGGTTGTGCTCATATTCTTTTTTGAGCAATCGGACTCCTTCTTATCGGGTTCCTGTAACGTGTAGCGATACTCACACCCTTTGCGAAATAATCGGATCGGAATGGCCAGGACATGGCCGGCTTTCTGGTAGGCTGTGCAAAGAAGACTACAATTACATTTTTTTAGGTTGTTTTGATTTTTACATAAAGTGCATTTCCTCTACGATTCGCGTTTAGAGTGCGATAACTCCTCAGGTGCTACTCAGTGGTGTAGCAACATGGCATGGTAACACCACACTTGTCCCTGCTACGGTGCAGCATGTAATGGTACTTGAATTACGTAACCATTACGGCACTTCAACCCAACCTCTCGATGGCAGCAATATTATACTGTTTTTCTGTAAAGTAGTTAACATATTTCTGAGACAACATTCAGATTTGATTTCATTAATGTAGAGATACTTTGATACATCGATATGTTTATGTTGCAATGATATTATTCTTGTGTATATTCTTTCTTTTGTCACTATGGTCTTTGACGTACCTGTAACACTTTATTTTTGGGCGCGTAAGCGATTATTAGCTAGTTAGTTGTTAGAGAGTCGGACCTTGAGAAAATCAAGTCTTGGACGTCATGTTGGAAAGACGCATATTGTAATCAGCTTATAAAATGTGAACTTTAAGTGAGGAAGATGTTTTCAAGTATGTTTTGTATTCTGAAGTGATGTTTTGTGTGTTACGTGTCATTGCAACAAAAGCAATAAAAAAGAAGTGTAACTTGAATTCGGAGTGCTGATTACTTTTTTTTACATCACCATTGTGCTAACTTTCAAAGGTTCAATCTTCAAGAATGGTTTGTGAAATACATCTATAACACTTTTGAATATAGCAGAAGAAAACCTAGGCCTCTTTGCATCCGAGCTTGGAATCATCACCACCTAGATTTCGACGATTGAGCCATGATTTTACAACGAGACCAGCGTGGGAAACACGAAAAGATGAGTGCCTAGTTTATTCATTATTACATGAAATGACTTTATTAACTGTGCTCTAATGACACCTGCCACATAATAACTTTGTTGTTGCCCGAAAATGCAGTATTTAGCAGCGTGAGCAACACGACAATCATTATTAAATTTTGACCTTTGTTGTGGTAGGGTTGTTAGAAGCAGGAGACAGGGAAGTATTTTGTGGCGGGTCGCAGTGCACCACCAGCACAGTGGTGGCATCGTCCAGAACCAGAGTCTGACGAGCAGGCAGTGTTGGCTGTCCTGTTTGTTTACTGTCGTCCGTCAGTGTTTTGTTTAAGTCTTACACTATGCTAGTTGTTAAGTAGCGTATTTAGATGAATCTCAGAAAAGAAGGGTGGGTATTTGTGGAAAACTGATTTATTTGTAGCACATAGCAACGGGAGGTATGAATGCCCACAGCAAATGTCATGACGGTAGTTCAGCTACACACTGTATCGTTAGATAGTATTACCCCATAACTTACGGTGATATTTATTACTATTTCATAAGCAGGATAATTCCCATCTTTTTCCACACACGCAGTTGACCTAGATTGTTATCTTGACTCATGTTGGGAACAGTGGATGGGTGGTCTTCGTTTATCCACCTTAACATTTACCCAAGATGCATGACCATGCCAAGCCCAGGGCAGTGGGAGTTCCTGGAGATAAGATCGTTATCTGTGCTCGTTCTGCCCCTGATACCCTGCTTACATCAAGGCACGAAACTATAGCATAAATCGCTCGACATGATCCGGCCGCCTTGAACAGGAGTATCACAGGCCATTCACAATACAAAAGCATATGAGCAATACCATAGTCACTCCAAAGCTACCCCCAGCTGCGTGTTTATGTGAGATGGCTGTCAACGTCACGTCATGGTCCCGCCTAAAAATTGAATTAAATTAGTCCTGCTACTGACAACCTGCAACCGAGAATAATATTTGGATTCGTTCCCAGCCGGCCGGAGTGGCCGAGCGGTTCTAGGTCGCAGATTCGAATCCTGCCTCGGGCATGATTGTGTGTGATGTCCTTAGGTTAGTTAGGTGTAAGTAGTTCTAAGTTCTATGGCACTGATGACCTCAGAAGTTAAGCCCCATAGTTCTCATAACCATCTGAACCATTTTGATTCGTTCCCTAAGTTGCAACAGTCCTCCTTCAAACTTAATCAGCATTGGTACTCGGAGTCTAATCCTAGGAAAAGTGGAACAGCTGGGTAATGCGAAGATATTTATTATATAATCAATTCTCAAAGAAAAATATGCAACTTGAACAAGTATAGATGTAGAACGTTAACTTCTACTTATGCACCTAAATTTGAGACTGACAAACTATCTATGACAGAAAGTCACTCCTCGGTTTATATGACGGAAACATTATGTAATTCATCTACATCTACATGATTACTCTGCAATTCATAATTAAGTGCACGGCACAGTGTTTATCGAACCACCTTCAAGCTATTTCTCTATCTTTCCACTCTCGAAAGCCGCGCGGGAAAAATGAGTACTTAGATCTTTCTGTGAGCTCTGATTTATTTTATCACAGTGACCATTTCTCCCTATATAGGTGGACGCCAACAGATTATTTGCGCTATTGGAAGAGAACGTTAGTGACTGAAATTTCACAAGACGCTGCTGCAAAGAAAAGCGCCTTTTTGGAATGATTGTCACTATAATTCACTTATCATGTCCGTGGCACTCACTCCCCTATTTTGCGATAATACAAAACAAGCTGCCATTCTTTGAACTTCGTCGATGTCCTCCGTCAGTCCTGTGTGATGCGAATCCCACATCACACAGCAAATACTCCAGAAGGCGGACAAGAGTGATGTAAGTAGTCTCTGTAGCAGACTAAATATTCTGCCAATAAATCACTGTCTTTCGTTTGCTTTCCTCATAATATCATCTATGTGATAGTTCCAGTTTAAGTAACTGTAATCCTTAAGTATTTAGTTGAATTTACAGCCTTTGGATTTGTGTGATTTATCGTGTAGCCGAAATATAGCAGATTTCTCTCAGTACCTATATGGATTACTTCATACTTTTCATTATTTAGAGTCAACTTCCACTTTTCACACCATACAGATATTCTATCCAAATCATTTTGCAACTGGTTTTGATCTTCTGGTGACTTTTCAAGACGGTAAATAAATGCAGCATCTGCAAATATTCTAAGAGGACCGCTCAGATTGTCTCCTATGTCGTTTATGTAGATCAGCAACAGCAGAGGACCAGGGAAACGCCAGATATTACTTCTATTAAACTCGACGAGTTTCCGTCGACTACTATGAACTGTGACCTTTGTAACACGAAATCACGAATCCAGTCGCACAACTGGGGCGATGCTCCAAAGGCACGCAATTTGATCAGAAGACGCTTGTGAGGAACGGTGTCGAAAGCCTCCTGGAAGGCTAAAAATATGGTATCAATTAGACATTCCCTGTCGATAGCACTCATTACTTCGTGAGAATAAAGAGCTAGTTGTGTTCCATAAGAACGATATTTTCAGAATCCATGCTGACTATTTTTCAATAAATCGTTCTCTTCGAGGTAATTTATAATATTTGGAAACAGTATACGTTCCAAAATCCTACTGCAAATCAACGAGTGATATGGGTTTGTAATTCAGAGGATTACTCCCATTTCCTTTCTTGGGTATTGGTGTGACTTTTGCAACTTTCCAGTCTTTAGGTATGGATCTATCGAAGAGCGAGCGGTTGTATATGATGGCTAAGCGTGGAGCTATTGTATCACCATACTCTGAAAGGAGCCTGACTGGTATACAATCTGGACCAAAGGCCTTGCCTTTATTAAGTGATTTAAGCTGCTTCGCTACACCGAGGATAGCTACTTCTAAGTTACTCAAGTTGGCAGTTGTACTAGATTTGAATTCTGAAATATTTACTCTAGCTTCTTTGGTGAAGCAGTTTCAGAAAACCGTGTTTAGTAATTGTGCTTTAGTGGCTCTGATACCAGTGACATCATCATTGTTACCACGCAATGAAGGTATCGATTACTATCGAAGTTTAGAAAGCCTCCATCCTGACCAGAACTAACAAAGAGCTTCCCAATCAAACAAATGGAACTTAACACAATTTCTGTTAAATATTCCCTATCTGCTGTGGTGAGTATGTCATTCAGTTCAGTAGTAGGAAAAACAATTCTGGAGCACCGATCTGCTCGGCGCTACGGGCGGTGCTAAAAATTCTGACTACACAGAGGATGCGAAACAGAGTCCGCAAACTCCTAGTGTTGAAGCCAATTCCGTACAATTCCGGACATAAATCAAGAATTCTGCTTGCTCATAAGCCGGGCTCAGAGACTTGACTCAACAGTGCGGTCGCAAAGAAGCACTTCGCAATGCCTCATTCGCCACAAAGAAGGCACAGGTTCGTTTCTCTGCTCACAGAGAAACGAATGATGCCATTTGTAGTGGAGAAATCAGCACTTTCCAATCTAGTGGTAAGACTGTTCACTGACGCCTTGCTAACAACATCTCAAAACATTATCCGACTAAGAGTGCCGTATCGCATTGCTGCTAACATTGAGGAGCGGCTGTCAGTAATCAAACATGGAAGTGGGTTCGCGGGCTCTCCCTCGGAAACTTTAGGGGAGGGGGCGGCTTTCAGTTTATCACTCCATCGACATCGAGGTTCAAAAGAAACGTCCCGGCATCTGCCTGAAGCGACTTGGTAGGAAAATTTTGAAAATTACAGTCGTTTTTTAAGCCTTTAAACACTGTATTTCAGGCACTTTCTGGCTCTAAATAAAGAATATTTTCCAGCAATTAAAACAATTGTTAATGAAAAAATCAAACTAAGTGCAAAAAGCTAAAAAGCAGTTTAGTAAACATAAGGATGCTTTTGAAACATGTCTGTAATTTACAGACAAAATCAATGCATGTATATCTCTCATATGATTAATTAAAAGTAAAGTAAAACATATAAACAAACTTTACTTGCATCATGAAATGAGAGGTCTGTCTTCAATGTTTTATACAAAAATATTTACTAGTCTTTCTCATCCATTGCCTCTTCCTCCTGGATGTGTCTCTGTTTGTATAATACAGTATCTTCACTGGTGACAGACGAAGATTTTCTGTTGGGTGATAATCTTGTTGCACTCTTCGCAGCAGAATCTGATGTTTTGAAAAATTATTTTGCCAACAGGCAAACGCCTTAGTTAAGTCAAAAAAATATGCCTAGCGTTCGAAACCTTTTGTTTAATCCATCCAGTACCTCATAGAGGAGATAGAATATAGCATTTCCAGTTGTTAAAAGACTTCTAAAGCCAAACTGTACATTTGATAGCAAATTATGTGATATAAAATGATCAGTTATCCTTACATACACAGCCTTTTCAATACCTTTAGCAAACACTGATGATATAGAAATAGGTTTAAAATTGTCTACATTATCGTTTTCCCCTTCATATAAAGCGGCTTTACTACTGAGTACTTTAATCGTTCAGGAAACTGACCACTCCTAAAGGAAAAAATTACAAATATGGCTAAATACAGGGCTAACATGTGCAACACAAAACTTTAATATTCTGCTAGACACTCCATCATATCCATGAGAGTCCTTAGTCTTCAGTGATTTCATTATTGACTCAGTCTCCCCCTTGTCAGTATCACAGAGGAGTATTTCAGACATCAGTCTAGGAAAGACATTTTCACAGAGAGTTGTGTGATTACCTGTAGAAACTAAGTTTTTATTTAACTCACCAGCAATGCACAGGAAATGATTGTTAAATACTGTCCACACACCTGACTTATCAGTAACAGAAATATTTTTGCTACATACTGACTTCATATCGTCGACCTTGTGCTGCTGAGCAGACACTTCCTTCACAACTTACCATATGGTTTTAATTTTATCCTGTGAATTAGCTGTTCTATTTGTGTTCCACATACTCTTTGCCTTCCTAATAACATTTTTAAGCTCCTTACAACACTGTTTGTAATGGGCTACTGTAGTTTGATTGTAACTACTTTAAACATTTTGACATAATTCCCGCCGAGTTCTACATGATATCCTTATCCCTCTAGTCAGCCGCTCTGTCTGTCTTTTACTGCAAGTACCCCGTTTAGAACTTTCTAATGAGAAACAAACTATAAACATACTGCCACTCTTGTTCCTTAATAAGGTTTAAAAAAACTCTCTATTGTCGTTGGATTAACTTTCCTACATAGTTTGTAATTATATGTGACATTTGTTTGAGTACAAAAGCCTTTTAGTGTTAAAATTTGTACATCATGGTCTGAAAGGACCTTTACTAACAGAATGCCCATCTAGTAATGAAGAATGAATAAAAATATTGTCTATGGCTGTGCTACTGTTCCCCTGCATCCTAGTTGGAAAAACAGTCCGCATCAGAACATATGAATTTAGAAGATCTACCAACATCCTTTTCCTTGCACCATCATATACAAAATTAATGTGGAAGACACCACTTATAACTGATTTCTGGTACTTCCTATAAAATGAATCAAGAACCCTCTCTATCTTGAGCAGAAATGCTCTGAAGTCAGAGTTAGGGGCCCTATAAACAACAAAAATTAGAAGTTCAGTTTCACTAAATTCAACAGCCTCTGCACAACATTCAAATATCTGTTCAGCGCACTGCCGTGATACGTCTATGGCCACAAATGGAATACTGTTTTTTACATATATGGACACTCCCCCAATCCACAAGGAACTCCTTGAAAAACAGCCAGCTAATTTGTATCATGGTAAAGGAAGCCTCTGAATTGTCAAATTATTTAAGTAGTGCTCCGATATACCAATGAATTCAGAGTCAACATCTACAAGCAGTTCACTAATTTTATCTCTAATACCTCTTATATTTTGATGAAATATACTAATTCCTTCTCTACTTGGAAACATGAGTCATCTGAAGGTGATCCCTTAGTTAGAAGGGCTTCCTTTAAGCAGGTATATCTATCAGCTGACTTCAATCTAAAAAAGGTGCAACTCTAACACTAACTACTATAGGAATATTTCCATGGATGACCCCACCGCCACCCATTACACTGTCACCTACTAGCTTTGTCAGCCTCCCCTTCCCATACCTACTGAGGTGCAGGCCATGCCTAGTGAACCCCGGTCTATTGATAGACTCAGCTGGCACTACTGAATTTGATCCATGCCCTCTGCCATCAGTGCTTTCTCCAGCCGCATGTTAATGCGCCTAACAGCCGCATTAAGATTAGGCCGATCATGACGCTGAAACAGTGGCACGAAAGACACATTAGTGCCCTCAGTTTGAATAGCTATCTTTACCAGGTCACCAATTACACCATATTCCCCGTCCCTATCAACACTATTCCCTGCTCCACCCACTATCACTACCTGATCCTCTTTCGTAAAATTCCTACATAACTCCCCTATGCTGTCAGTCACCTGAGTCAACCCTTCACTAGGCTTCACAATGCTGGTGACCTGGTACACACTTCCTGCAACTGCTGGACCACACCTCTACCCTGCAAAATACCTAGTAGCAGAACCTTCTTCTTTCTGTTAGACTTTGCAGCTGAGCGAGGTCTCCTAACTGCTGAGGACTGCTGCATGTTTCCTAGACCTACAGCTACAAGAGGCTCCTCGCCACTCACCTCTGACTGTTGGTCAAATCTATTGCATATACGCAAAGTACAACTGTCTGAATACCCCTTCCTCGAAGCTGCCTTCTTGCAAACTCCCAGTTCCCATTCTCCAGCACCCTTCACTCTACTCAACCTATCTAGTTCCTCCTTTGCGTATTGTAACTGCACCTGAAGGGCACATATCTCCTGCTCCTCTATCAACTTAATTTCTACTACCGTTTTTGCATTCCCAGGAGAGAATCTCGCTAAAACGCCCACTGGCTTCCCCACTGCATTCCCCTCAATGAAAATACTTTGAACAAATACCTCACCGTAACCCACTACTCACAAACCTACGACAGAGCTCACACTTCTCACTCATGGTAAAATTTTACAGTTACTGAAAAAAAACTCCAAGAGAAAAGGGATTTTCTTTTAAGTATTCTACACCATCGTTCTGTGTTCCAGATGACAAAGAAGTTATCATTCCAATTGTTTCAGTTCTTTCACAGCTGTACTTTTTAGTAATCTGAGAATTGGGAAGCATTTTTTTTTGAACAGCTGTTAAGTATGATCTGCACAAGAAACTGGCAGGCCGTGTTCAACAATAAATGAACCAAAAAGCATTTCAGCATTGGCGAAAGAGTCTTCCTCATCACGTTTCATTCCAAATGATGAAAGTGATGCATCTGAAGACCTCAGGTCTGTTAGGCCCACATCTACTTTAGACAGAACATGACGATAGACGTCACGACCAGTATGCATTATAGAAATGTCTCGTGAACGCACTGTTCAAAACGCATGTTGGTCTTATTTATATGATTTTACGGATATGGCTATTATTTACTACACTGCTTTCCAAATTTCTAGCCCGCCGGTGTGGCCGAGCGGTTCTAGGCGCTTCAGTCTGGAACCGCGTGGCCGCTACGGTCGCAGGTTCGAAACCTGCCTCGGGCACGGATATGTGCAGGTGTCCTTAGGTTAGTTAGGTTTAAGTAGTCCTAAGTTCTAGGGGACTGATGACCTCAGAAGTTAAGTCCCATAGTGCTCAGAGCCATTTCCAAATTTCTGTCCCGTTTTACATTTTTTCGTTACACTGCTATCCACTGATAGCACTTAGGTGTTCTACAATATTACTGTCTGAATTTGGTACAGTATTTTTCTCAGTTTAACTCGCGATGTCTTTCGCTCTGTTTAATTTCGCATTATCGTTTTTGTCAGGTTTCTCTTTACGGACACTATTAACAGTTGCTGAAGAAACAAAAAAACGTCTAATTCCCTGAATTTTTGACAAACAACTAAAGCTTTCCTTAGTAGCTCATACAGTGTTTTAGAATTCTAAATGGACAAATATTACCACTGAACACTGGAAATATCAGAGGCCCATACACAATGCACGCGGTAGAATCCTGGCACATTTCCGCACATGTACACTAGACGGAAATACTCTGATCATTGGAAATACTGTGCGAAACTCGAAGAGGACTATCTGATTTTTTTGTAGAGTCACTCATTCGAATTAAAAATTTCAGAGAGCTCAGGGTTTCTATTTATTAATTGTTTTTTGTTATTATTTATTACGTAGTTTTTGTTCTCTTACGTAAATATCACGGAACTATGTTCTGGATGCATGCACGCGTTACCGTTGCCTAGTTCGCATGCGCAGGTTCACAGGTGCTTCAATGTGTCTAACAATTTTCTTAGTTCCACCGCTAGATGGCCGTCACGCTACACTTGTACTTCGAAATCTGTCATAGACAGGTTTACTACGTATTCTGCAAAGAAATCATTACAATCTATAAATCATTTTAGAAGCATATGACTGGCAAAAAGCAAACAGTATCATTTCCGATTTTTTTAAAACATGAAATCGATAATGTCCATTTCCGAAATTTTTTAATATCTCTCCGTAACTTCGTAATGAAAGTGATAAATCCTTAATAATTACGTACAATCCATAATAGTTGGCAGCTACGCTATCGACACCCACCAGAGAGTACATTCGCTGCGTAGTGCCCAGTTTAGAACAGATCTCGCCTCTTTAGCATGAACTCTCTTTGCGGCCATCACCGCACCCATTACAAACTGAATATCTCCCTCTTTGAGTCATGAAGCTGTTAGCCCACCGAATTCAGCTCATACTAAGAAGGGGAGGCCACGACGTTAGGATCACGGACTCACTTCAAATTTTGTACCGCGACGTTGGGATCACGGACTTACTTCAAATTTTGTACACCTTTTGTAGGCCGTTAAAACAACGTAATGTGGAAGTAGCAAGGTGCACTACTCTGGCAATTCCGAGAAAATCGCAAGAGGAGCTTAACGCATCTATTATATTACGGATGTATCTGTGCGAAGACGCAGGCCGTAAGGAGTCATTGTGGGCAAGTGATTAGCGTTTGTGCTCTGCGAGAGGGTCGTGGCCGAGGCGACGGTTCGAATCACTACATTAAAGTGCAAAGTGTATGCTGACGATATTTGTTTCATTGTGAGAGGGAAAGAGGGCCGTAAAGTCCTTCAAACATTTGCGCAAGCAGCAGGAGCCAAAATAAACACGAACAAAACTGCCATGCTACCAATTGGCAACAAAAAGCTATACGAAAGGAGCACTTGGTGCAAGGTTGTCGAAATGCACAGATGCCCGATGAATATGGTGGCGTAAAATTGGAGAGAAGTGTTGCACACAATAAGAGGTTTCGCCAGGACGAATGGCAACAGGGAGTCTCTTCAACGAGCAACTTCTGTCTATAAAATGGTTCCTCGCGCAGTTGTCCTACCCGCCAAAGGAGGCCCAACCGCCGCCCAGAATATGCGCCGCACTGCTGACACACCGCCTGAACACTATAGCAGAGAACAACCCAAACAGCCTGACAGCCGGCCTGGTAAATACGTATCGGCCAACCTTAGAAAAGTACCACGAAACATAACAAACATACCGTACATACTATAATACCTGAGAGTATACTTTGTACAAAAAAGTTATGAATTAGTCACAGCAGAAGACCGAGGAACGAGGACGACCAAGAAGCTACGCGGAACTGAGAGGAGAGGCACAACGAAACAAGACAGAATCAAAGAAATCCGATCACAGTTCTAAACAAGTGTGGCTCGACATGTACGAAGGAGCACTCAGTATGAAAGTCAAATCAACATGATACAAGGCAATCAACAACAATGCACCCACAAATGAAAATTTAGCAGCAATCCGCCTAATACCATAAGAAAAACGTTACATTCAAAGCGTGCACCTCTACAGAAATGCAGAAATGTTAGTGTGACACTAACCAGAATCAACCAATAAATGATTAACAATTCGGCAATCCCACCTAAAATGCGATCCCGTGGTAAGTACTGAAATAGGGATTACCGAAATTATTCATGTATGGTGCCAAAATCTTGCCACCTTACAATACATACACAGACAGACGATTAGTCAAAAAATGGTTCAAATGGCTCTGAGCACTATGGCAGTTAACTTCTGAGGTCATCAGTCCCATAGAACTTAGAACTACTTAAACCTAACTAACCTAAGGACATCACACACATCCATGCCCGAGGCACGATTCGAATCTGCGACCGTAGCGGTCGCGCGGTTCCACACTGTAGCGCCTAGAACCGCTCGGCCACTCCGGCCGACGACGATTAGTCAGAGGAACGTAAACAAAAATTTGCATGCAATGGTGGTGCAATAATTAATCGCATTTTACGGCAGGGAATGCCAGGTACTGCAAATAGACCAAAAAGATCGTACCAAAGGCAGAAATACCTGACAAACGTGCACGCAGACGAAACTTCTAAGTGTAAATAAGGGATAGACGAAAATTCAGTAATTTAAAAATTCATGTTCTACATCTTCTCTGTTTACATCTGGATCTGCAACGGAATAAAAATTGAAGATAATGTCTAATAAAAAGTATCTGAACATCCCTATGTGGTATTGATATCATGGCGCAAGAGACAGACCAGCCAGCATAAAAGGCAGGGAGTATTGCGTTATCAGTAAAAATGGAAATGAGTGTTTAGCGTCATTGGCCTGAAGGCCCCTTACGGGGTACGTCCGGCCGCCTTAACATAACATTCGACGTCACATTGGCGACCTGCGCGCCGGATGGGGACGAAATGATGATGAAGACAACACCACACCCAGTCCATGAGCGGAGAAAATCCCCGACCCAGCTGGGAATCGAACCCGGGCCCCTTAGGACGGCAGTCCGTCACGATGACCATTATTTTTTTTTAATCTCATTTTGTTCTATATTGTTCGTTGGATTTGTACATGGCGGACGTCCGATGACACCCGTTCAGGTTCTTTGTTGATCCGTTCACTCAGTTTTTTTATTACAGAGGGTAGCTGACCCTCTGACCGAGCACGCTGAGCTACCGTGCCGGCGACCCATTCAGCTAACGGGGCGGACGTTTCATCAGTAGAGAAGCGGCAACACCATGATGGTGCACAGAAGAGCTAAGTGACTACAGCCGTGGACTAGGCCTTGGATGCCATCGGGGACATTTCAACTTTTATGACGCTATAGAAGTTAACTGTTGGTAATGTGATCGTGAACTGGAAACGCGAAGGAACAACCGTACCTGAACTACGCCTCATGTACTGACAGACAGCGACCATTGAGTATTATAGAGAGTGGTTGTGAAAAATTCCACGAAATCAGCCGAAGGCATCATCTGCTACCATCGGCCCAGCTGGCAACATTCCTATGTTCTTGGTTGACAGCTCCTCATAATCTACACATTTCTGTAGTCAATTATAAGCGGCACTTCAAGTGGTGTGAACAATGGTGCTACTGGACAGTGGATGATTCCAAATGAGTGGATGAACCATGCTATACACTGTGGCAACCCGATGGAAGTGTTTGAGTTTGGCGAATCCCTGGAAGACTTTATCTGCTATCGCGTGTAGTGCCAACAGTGAAGTACACAGAAGATGATGTTACTGTATAGAAGTGTTTTTCATGGTTAGGGTGTGATCTCCTTATTGCGCTACATGCAGCCTTGTGTTCTGAGCATACTAGAGAAACAGTTCGGACACGATGGCTGTGTGTATCAGCACGACAATGCACCATGACTTTTTGAGACAATGGCTTGTGGACACTGACATTCTTCCAGAATGAGATTTTCGCTCTGCAGCGGAGTATGCACTGATATGAAACTTCCTGGCAGATTAAAACGGTGTGCCGGACCGAGACTCGAACTGGGACCTTTGCCTTTCGCGGACAAGTGCTCTACCATCTGAGCTACCCAAGCACGACTCACGCCCGTCCTCACAGCTTTACTAAAGGTCCCGAGTTCGAGTCTCTGTCCGGCACACAGTTTTAATCTGCCAGGAAGTTTCATATCAGCGCACACTCCGCTGCAGAGTGAAAATCTCATTCTGGAAACATCCCCCAGGCTGTGGCTAAGCCATATCTCCGCAATATCCTTTCTTTCAGGAGTGCTAGTTCTGCAAGGTTCGCAGGAGAGCTTCTGTAAAGTTTGGAAGATAGGAGACGACGTATTGGCAGAAGTAAAGCTGTGAGGACGGGGCGTGAGTCATTCTTGGGTAGCTCAGACGGTAGAGCACTTGCCCGCGAAAGGCAAAGGTCCCGAGTTCGAGTCTCGGTCCGGCACACAGTTTTAATCTGCCAGGAAGTTTCAATGACATTCCTGTAATGGCCCGACCTGACCCAGTGCAACACTTTTGGGATGATTCAGAGCAGCCACTTCTCTCCAGACCCCAGTGTCCTTCTCCTGAGGAAGAATTAGCTGTCACTCATCCGCCGACATTTTGACACCCCACTGAAAGTATCTGCAGTAGAGTTCAAGCCGTCATAAAGGAAAAGGGTGGACAGACCCCATATTAATGTCCACTCATAGGTGTCCGGCTACTTTTGATTAGATAGTGTAAGTTTGATTCCATGCAAGTGACGATATTTTAAATCAATAAAACGAAGGGCATGTGGTATAGTAAATTGGCGTTTTGGTAGTTACCTAGAAGAGTTTTAAAGCTTAGCTTCTTAGAGTGTGTTGCAACCAAATTGAGAATCAGGTACATTTCAGTTACTTTGTGAAACAATTGAACCTTGCGTCTATGACAGCTCTGTCATTGGCAAATCTTGTAGAAATGTCACTCTTACATGTGAAGTGAAAGTACTGGACGATTTCTAGTTAACATGCTACTCAACGTTTTTGGGTAAAGATTGAGATTGCGTCCGCTCTCCTTTCTCGTTCGGTCTGCTGGAATTACATTACACGGACGTGATACATTGCCACATCAATTTCTTGGAAGTCGTATTTTACGTCCTTATTCGAGCAACGATACCAAGAAGGGTATTGAGGAAAGTGGAGCGATTTATGTTACGAAAATCCTGTTAAGGGCAAAAACTGGTGCTGAATGACTCGGCTGGATGTCTTTGTTACGTTGCCTTGTGGCTCTCACACAAAGTGCCTTTCGGAGTAATCTTGAGTCTCTCGCCTCTTCATCCACTTCTGAATCCTATATTGTGTTCGAGTAATACCACTGTTCCTCTGCAGTTATCTGCTCATCAATAATGGTAAGAACACATCTCAAAATTCAATTCACGTACATAATATGATTCACAGGAGTGACAGGGTTTTTAGTTCAGTTGGAAAATGACATTCCACATTACTCCCACTTTCAGAAAAATGGTAAAATTAGGTATAACTTCGAATTCTTGTTATTAATGCAGTTCTACTGTAAGGAAATCAGAGAAAAGAATAAGTCATTATTCTCTGTAGCGATTTCCTGAATAAAGTCTTCCGGTCTACATATACACTGCACTGTGCATGGCTTGCAGCAGATTTGGTCAGTCTGTGTCCTATTCCATTGTCGTATGAAACAAAAGAAAATATAACTGTTTGTTTGCCTCCGTAAGCATCTCAGTCTGTCTTATAGCATCTCAGATGACTGCGTGAGATACGCGTTGTAGAAAGTAGGATGGTTGAACGGTTTACCACGGAAACTGGTTCACCAAATTTGTTCAACAGCATTCCTAGGATAAATATTCTTTCATCTAATGATCCCTATCTACATTTCCTTAGTATTATTTGTATGTATAGTCTGTACCTATTTGTTACGAACCTAGCAACTCGTCTTCGAAATCTTATGAAGTCTTCCGTGAAAGGAACCAAAACTTCGAGAAAAACTCTAGAATGGGTTCTTTTACAATCTATTAGAGTCTATTATCCGACAATCTTTAAAAGTTTACCACCAACGCTATACAGTGACACTACGGTCCTTTCTAATTCTTATGGAAATGATCTTACAGTTATCGAATTTAAAGAGATCTGTCTTTCACGACAGCAAGTTAAAATCCAGTCTAAATCGTTCTCCATCTTCCCATTTTCTTTTAGTCATCGATTGACGGTATTTTCATGTTGGCAACACTATCTGGCAATATTTCACAAATGATTTATGTATATTAAGAGTTATGTATATTGAGAACTTCGTGCTTAACAATAATCTACAATAAAATTTGTTATTAAGATTTGCTTCCGTTCTTTATAAATTTGCTCACTTTGAAACGTGGCTCTTCAACATGTAATACATATCCATTTCAGTTTGCCGGAATCAGTTCTTTGGTTTTTAGGTAATGCGTAATTCATTCTGTAGGTGAAAGACATTTTGCTCTATCCCATTTCATATGAATGTCGGAAAAAAACTGCGAAATGTGGAAAGAAATACGATGCACATGCAAAATAAAACAACGTTCTTCTTCACAATAGAGTTAATGAAAGTTCAAGCTGTCACCATCCAAAGTAGGTGTTATTTAGATCTTACTACATTGCTGTTCGATTGAGCAGTACTGAGAATTCGAATTTGAGGGAACAGTATTTTTACCTCAGATTTCTGCGTTTACATACAGTGTCCTGAATTTTTCGGAATACGCTTCTATAGTGACACGAAACTGCGCGTTAGGGACTGCTAAGAAAATTGTTACAAGTCTTTGGAGCACTAACTTTTGTCATAAGCAATCATGAACCATGAACTTTACCGCAGTGAGATCGCTTCAAACCCAGAACTACACAAATCGCCACACAGTAGGTGCAATCATATCGGAAGAGTATCTATGGAGAGGCCAGGCTAACTTGTAAGATATTGTTTCTGAATTAATGCAGCAGCCTTTTCTGCAGTTGCAGGTGCAACAGTCTGGATGACTGCCTGATATGACCTTGTGACTTAAGCTAATATGGCCTTTGCTATGTTGGTACTACGAACGGCTGAAAGCAAGGGGAAACCACAGCCATTACGTTGTTCCCCGAAGACATGCAGCTCTATTGTAAGGCTAAAGGACCCCAGGAATTCTCTTGTGTAAATTATTATGGAGGTAAAACAGTGCCCCATTCGGTTGTCCGCTCGGGGACGAGCTCAGGAGCGCGTAGTCGTAGGAAAAATAAGACTACCATTCTACAGGCGTATAATATTACATCCCACAATCGGATCGGTAAGTTACACTACTTAAAAAGAGAAAAGATTACTTTTAAGTTAGATGTAATGGGGATTAGTGAAATGCAATGGCAGGAAGAACAGGACCTCTGGTCAGGTGAGTACAGTAAATCGCAAAATCAAACAGGAATCATGCAGGAGTAGGCCTAATTATGAAGAAGAAAATAGGAATGCAGATAAGATACTCAGAACAGCGTAGTCAACGCCTTATCGTAGCCAAGGAAGAAACAAATACAACACACACAACAGAGGAACAAATTTAATTGCCAACTATCTTTGCAAATGATGAAGAGATTGGAAGAACGAATTTTGAGCTAAAGGAAATCATTAAGATAGTCAAAGGATATGAAAATGTAACTGTGGTAGGAAAAGGATGAGAAGGAAAAATGGTAGGGGAACATGGACTCGGGGAAAGAAACGAAAGAGAAATTTTCCTGGTAGAATTTTACACAGAGAATAATTTAATCATCGATAATATTTGTTTTAAAAATCATAAAATACGGTTGTAAACGTGGTACTAGACTAGATTCTAGTTCATTGTATAGCTCCCTGAGTTCCCTGTTCTTTCTTCTTCGCCGGCCGGAGTGGCCGTGCGGTTCTAGGCGCTACAGTCTGGAACCGAGCGACCGCTACGGTCGCAGGTTCGAATCCTGCCTCGGGCATGGATGTGTGTGATGTCCTTGGGTTAGTTAGGTTTAATTAGTTCTAAGTTCTAGGCGACTGATGACCTCAGAAGTTAAGTCGCATAGTGCTCAGAGCCATTTGAACCATTTCTTTCTTCTTCGCCATTCTCCTCACTCATAGATTGCTCCAAATTTCGAGGTATTTATTTATTTTCTCCATATTTCCGCCCCATATTCTAATACTGGTCTGATTATGGTTTTATATATTCTTACTTTGGTTCCTCTTTAAAAAAATTTCTATGACAGTAGCTTCTTGAGTGAATATGATGCTCTGGATGTAGCCTTGACCCCGCCTCTATTTCTTGCTTCTCGTCCTTTTGTTGTTTACTACTACCCCCAGATATTTAAACTCATCTACTTCCGCAAACATGTGGCTATCGATCTGCAGAGATTCCCGTCTTTTTGTTCTGTAATTTCTTTCTACCCTCATGAATTTTGTTTTCTCATCATTTACTTCTAATCTAACTTCCTTTGCTTTCTGAAAGAGCCTTTTTGCCTGTATTTTGAGGTCATCCGTATTCTGCGCGATTAGTGCTAAGTCATCTGCAAAGACCAGTACATTTGCCGGCCGGAGTGGCCGCGCGGTTCTGGGCGCTACAGTCTGGACCCGAGCGACCGCTACGGTCGCAGGTTCGAATCCTGCCTCGGGCATGGATGTGTGTGATGTCCTTAGGTTAGTTAGGTTTAATTAGTTCTAAGTTCTAGGCGACTGATGACCTCAGAAGTTAAGTCGCATAGTGCTCAGAGCCATTTGAACCAACCATTTTTTGACCAGTACATTTATTTCTGTTCCTATTTAATTCCCTTTTCTGCTTCACTTGCTGCGCCCAGCGCTTCCTGTATCACAATGTAGAACAAAAGGGGAGACATTCCATCTCCTTGCCTAACACGTGTTTTTATGTTTAATACCTAGAAATATTCTCCATCCCCTTCGAGCCTTTCAGTGTCACTTTCACAAGATTTTTAATTTTCTTCGGTGTTCCAAGTCTCTGCATTTTCTGCCACAGCTTATCTCTGGATATATTGTCATAGGCTTTCTTAAAATCGACAAATAGTATTGCATTGTTTTGTTATACTCCCAATATTTGGATATGCCTTCTTTTAGTACGAATATCTGGTCTGTAGTTGAACGATTTTTCGTAAATCCCGCTTGTTTCTCATTTATTAACTAATTTAAACATAATCTTAATTTTTTTCTGGAGGATCTTGGAGAACATTTTGTAGGGAGAGCTAATTCATGAGATGCCTCTGTAGTTCCTGTACTGGTTTTAATGTCACATACCGTTTACTGATACAGAGTAATCTGTAATGTAATTAATAAGATGGATTTGTCTGTTGTCCACTACTCAACTTCCAAATTCTGAATCAAACTGAATACAGCTACCAGTCCCAATTTAATTTTCGCACACTATTATAGCGACCGCGGAAGACCCAGTTTCGCACAAAAAAGATGATGCAAATGAAGCTATTATGGGTTGAACTTTACCATTCAGCAGCGAACATTCACCTTTTTCTGGTATCCAAAAATTATGCCCTTCCATGCTGAAAAATTCTGTCTTCAATGTTCTTTTACAAGAAAACACAATAAAATTTAATTTTCCACTTGTATCAGAATGGTGCCCGTAGTTGCTATATAATTACTCAGTACACACTCTAAGAAAGAAAGAAACGACACACCACGAAGGAATTAATCGAATGGGACGGAAATCGATAAATGTGCTGTACATGTACAGACAAACAAATGATTAAAATTTCAGAAAAATTGGATGGTTTATTCGAAAGCAAGAGCGTCACAAATAAAGCAAGTCAGAAAAGCATTTGACTTCCTCTGGTCCTTATGCAAAGACTTATTTGACTTGGCACTAATAGATAAAGTTGTTGGATGTCCTTCTGTAGGATATAGTGTCAAATTCGGTCCAATTAGCGCATTAGATCGTCAAAATGCCGAGATGGTTGGAGGGCCCTGCCCATAATGTTCCAAACGTTCTCAATTTGGAGAGATCCAGCGAACTTCCTGGCCGAGGCAGGGTTTCGCAAGCTCGAAGATAAGCAATAGAAACGCTCGCCATGAGTGGGCGGCCATTATCTTGCTGAAACGGAAGCCCGGGATAACTTACTATGACGGACGACAAACTGGGGCGTTAGGATATTGTCGACGTGCAGCTGTGCTGTAAGGGTACCGTGGATGACAACCAAAGGCATCTTTCTATCAAAAGAAATGGTACCTGTGATCATCATTCCTGACTGTTGGGCCCTGTGGCGGGCAACATTTAGTCTGGTATACCAACGCTGTCTGGGACCTCCGCAGGCACGCCCTCAACGGGGCTCAGTTCGAAGTGGAACTCATCACTGAAGACAATTCTACTCCAGTGACGACCCGGATAGTTATGGGATACCAACCTGACTGTCACCCGCCATACGGCCCGACAATCAGGAGTAATGATCTGGAGTGACATTTCTTTTCATAGCAGGACCCCTTACAGCACAACGATACGTCGACAATATCCTACGTCGCGTTTTTTGCCCTTCACGGTCAGCCATCCCAGGCTTACATTCCAGCAAGATAACGTCCGCCCACACACAGTGAAAGATTCTACTGCTTATCTTCGTGCTTGCCAAATCCTGTCTTGGCCAGCAAGGTCGCCTCATCTCTCCCCAATTGAGAACGTCCGGAGCATTATGGGCTGGGCCCTCCAACCATTTCGGGATTTTTACTACCTAACGCGCCAATTGGACAGAATTTGGCACGATATCCCCCAGGTGGACAAACGCTTATTGTCCTGTTCGATTAGTGGAATTCTCTCTTGAATAAACATACATTTTTTTAAAAATTTCAACCATTTGTTTGTCTGTATATGTACATCACATTTCCTAATTTCCGTCCCATTCGGATAGTTCCTTTGTGGCGCGTCGGTGGTTTCCTTTATTTATTCTTAAATTCATTTAAGCAACTGCTAAATCTCTGTATTTATTTGAACAGGCTATTCGCCGTTTTAATGATTTAAATCATCATCAGTGCTCTGGAATCAAACATATTTATAGTTTCGGCTTGGTTGTAGATCCACAAACAGTTTTTTAATTAGTACAAACTTTAATAGCATACGAAACGGAACGTTTTTACATCTACAAACAAATCACAATTATGATTATCTTTGATTGCAGACACTTTCAATGTTTCAGAGCAATAAAACGAAAGGCACATGGTAATATAAATGGGCATTTTAGTACCATCATGTACGTATTTGTAAAAACTTAAGTATTTCTTCTCATAAAGAAATAATTTCAGATGGAGCTTTGGCATTAAATGAATCCTGTAGCTAAACGAATTTGTCGAAATTATATCCTTGGTAGTATTTCCGTTATCAATTGACAAGTTGTGGAAGGTGATATTCAGACACATATTCTACATTGCCAAGATAAATCAACTTCATCGATATTGCAGACTGGTGCAAGAAGACAAATCGTGATCCATAACAGTTTCATTAACTTTTTTTTTGCATAGTTCTGATTTTTTGCTGGAAGTTGAAATCTCCTTGGCTTGTTTTAAAGTGGCCTTGTTGCGTGCTTGCAGGGTAGGACTTACCCAGTGTGCTAGTATGATTTAAAAAACCCATTTGCAGAAAGTATTAATCATTCTCGGGTCTTGCCTTAATTGGATCTTACGAAACAATACTTTGACAACGTTCGCACAATTGTCAAGATACGTCCTACGCTTCGTACGTCACGTTCTCCATCATACAAGAAACCGCGCAGGTGAAGCTAAACAAAGGAATGCGACCGGTGTTTCCACTACATACGTACTCGTTACGTCAATGAAAACTGCTTGCCATGTACCTTACAACATATACAACATAACCGCAAACATGAGTCAATTTATTTTTATTCATACTCTCTGTATCCGTCAGTGATGCAGAAGGAGCGCCACGAAGCACTGTTTGGTAACTGCTGCTCTAGAGGTGATTGAAATGGTTTGCCAAGACAATGTCTTGACATGTATCACCTTGCAACTCAGCTCATGAACAGTGAGACATCTATCTAAACATAAAGCCTTGTTCCCTCCGATGTTAGATTTCAACAACGGCGTGCTTACTAGGCGTGGGCCTATAGGAGGGCCGGCATCTGTGGCCGAGCGGTTCTAGGCGCTTCAGTCTGGAACCGCGCGACCCCTACGGTCGCAGGTTCGATTCCTGCCTCGGGCATGGATGTGTGTGCTGTCCTTAGGTTAGTTAGGGGGTTGGGTTGTTTGGGGGAAGAGACCAAACAGCGAGGTCATCGGTCTCATCGGATTAGGTAACGATGGGAAGAAACTCGGCCGTGCCCTTTCAAAGGAACCATCCCGGCATTTGCCTGGAGCGATTTAGGGCAATCACGGAAAACCTAAATCAGGATGGCCGGACGCGGGATTGAACCGTCGTCCTCCCGAATACGAGTCCAGTGTGCTAACCACTGCGCCACCTCACACGGTTAGGTTAGTTAGGTTTTTAGGTTAGTTAGGTTTAAGTAGTTCTAAGTTCTAGGGGACTGAGTTAAGTACCATAGTGCTCAGAGCCATTGGAACCATCTGAACCTATAGGAGGTCACCTTTTAATTGACTTACGTAGCCAGTTATAGAGTTATCTGGGAAACGACAATGAAATAAATATTTAGAAAGTATTAGCTAGAAGATGGGTTCTTATGTCTGGACATCGGGGAATAACTTTCCTGGACGGAGCTGCAGAGGGCACAATTGAAAAGAAAGACAAAGAGTGGAATACATACAACAAATAAATGAGTACGTTGGGTATGCTATCCTGAGATGAAGAGATCGGCACAGGAGAGGAAATGCTAGCGGATCGTATCAAACAATTCTGAGGGCCTTGAAAACTAATGACCGAAAAAAAAAATGAGGGAACTACAGTGTAACGTAGACTCAAATTTACGATGCACCCTAGCTTTTTCACAATAATGAATCATTACTAAAGATGAAAAAAGCAAAAAAAGATCAGAAAAATCCCAAAATCGACCGAGGAGCTAAATACAAGCCGTTGCTTTTCTAGTCTGACAGCTACCCACGACGAGTACGTACTATATTACTAACAGTTCACTGAGATGGAAATGTTGGTTCGGAGTGTCTACGTACCACAAGAGTATTTCATCCAAGAGCTATTCGTACGATTGCTGTATCATCGTCTACTTGTATGCAGAAATGCAACCATAATCGGTCATCACTTCCCAAATTCTTATTTTTTTAAAGCATTTTGTTGGTGATTTCGTCGTCTGGTGAGCCACGTGGCTTTATCTTTGTCATTTTTTGCCTCTAATCTACTATAATGCTCAAAAGTAGCCGAACGACCTGAGCTGCGTTCCACCTGATTTGGATAAAACGCACACAACGTAACTGTCTTGCAGTTCCTCTGCTCTCTTTTCAGTACAATCGTATTATTGTACAAAATGGTTACTACAAGTGAGCAGTAGACAAAACTGCTCTGTACGGCTATCAATCCAGATGAAAATTAATATCACAATAATGTAAATATAGGGCAAGCGTTATTAGAGATGACACAGTCTTTACCACTTGTAAACTCGTATTTACTACAATAAATGGCATTTCAAATAGCAAGTTTCAACTTGAAATAACACGATGAAGATTTTCGCACCCGCCAGGGACCCGGGGCTCAAAATCAGCAACTGTAGTCCCTGTTAAGTAACCACGAAAAATTTTATATTTATGTGAAGAAAGTAGTTGGTGCATAAGTTGATTGAGATTTTGTGTTGTGCGTTGTCTCGCAAGTTGCTGTAAGTATATTTTTCCACCGTCGTCTTTTATTTGAGGTTCCAAATTGTTTTTGCAAGACTTACTGAATGCTGTACGTTTGAAGGTTATGGATATTATAGTTCATGCGTTAGAAAACGAAGCTTGAAACGGATAAAAAGTTTAACATTTGTGACATTTTGTTCTCCTTGGTTTTAGTACAGAGTTGCAGGGACCGTAGGGAGATGGAAACATTTGTGCCGTGTACGAGGTAAGTGCATCGAACAAATGACGTTAGAAAATAGTTTTTTTCCGCTTCAGATAGGATCATTTCGACGTGAATTATTCGCTACATCAAAAATACCAACGGGTTTAGATGAAGCACATAAGTTTCCACCGTTTACAAGCATGGTCCACCCGATTACTGGCAAATGTGATGAACTGCGACCATTTGACCTTTGTGACAGACTTGTCCTCAGTGGGCAACGTCGGGTGAAAATGAAAGAAAGAAAGCTTAAGGTTAAGCAACCCTTCAGCAATGAGGTCATTAGAGACAAAGCGGAAGCTATGGTTGGAAATGTTGGGAAAGGAAATCGACTTTGCCCGTTCACTGGAAAGATCCCAGCATTTGTCTCAGTCAATTTAAGAAAATAACGAAAAACCTATACCAGATAGTCTGACGAGGTTTTTAACTAGATTTTTGGTAAAAAGCATCCAGACATCTGTCAGTAGTGTGGCGTATGTCCATCCTTCGCGTTTATGACGGTTTGAACTCCGTTGGGGACACTTTCAAAGAGATGTCTAAATGTCTGTGGAGGATCAACACAGACCATTCTTCCTCAAGAGCCGACGCCAGAGAAGGTAGGATCGTTGGTCTGGAGCAAATTGTATATTCTAACTGATCTCAAAAGCGTTTTAGTAAGCGCAAGAAGGGGAGCACACCCTAGAAGCGAAAAACACGTCCATACTGTAATACTACGTCCTCCTCATTTCACTTTTGATACTACACATAATGGCAGATGACGTTCTCTGGGTATTCGCCAAACCCAAACCCTCCTATCGGATTCCTACAGGGTATAGCGTGCTTCGTCACTCCAAATGTCTCGTTTGACTGTCCAATGGCGCCACGCTTTACATCACCTCAAATGTCACTTTTCACTTGCAACAGAAAGTTGTGCCTTACGAGGAGCTTCTCGATCATTGTACCCCATTCTTTTAAACTCGCTACATACAGTCATTGCACTATCTGAACAGTCGGTAGGACTTTGGAACTCTCAAGGAATTTCTTCCGCTTATTTCATGCGATTTTTTACACCTACAATCCGCAATGTTTGACGGTCTCTATCCGTCAGTAGATGAGGTCGGCCAAGTGCTGGGCTTATTTGTGGTTGTTCATTCGCGTTGCCACTACACAGCCACATCACCAACCATCAGCCTGGGTTGAAATGTTGGATTTGTTACTCAGGTGACATCCTGTGAGGTAACGGGCGAATTGTGGCACCCTGAAAATATTCCTAGTTGGCGTGGTCGCACGGGCCGCTCGGCCAGCTGGAGCCAGGCAGCAAACACGTGGTGGCGACCGTTAGCCGGACGAGAGGGGTAGCCCCAGCGTATGGTCCAGCCGCGTGGCTGGGAATTCCATTGTGACGCTGTGACAATGAAGGAAACACGCTGGGAGTGCCAAAGATGGCGGACTGTGTGAAACCTTAATGGCAGACATTTCACAGTTCGTATAGAAATTAATAGAAGCTAGATGAATCATGATACCTCAAAAAGAAACATGTACATTACCATTATTTGCACGACGATTCTGATGGCGTAATTAGATTTTCAATATCTTTATTAGTTTAAAGTTTAGTATCTGACTGTAAATTATACAAGTAACATGCAGCAACGAATTTCCAAAATATACACGCTTCATCCGTCTTTGTCGATCGCCGTGTCTTTAGAAAGCTATTAGTGTAAACATAAATTGGTATGAATTACAGGTATTTAACTTGAATAGTACATGTGTTATTGGAGGTCGAAGTGGCCGATTACAATCGATCGCGTCTGGCTATAAGTACTCCACAGTTACACGAAAAACTGGTAGCAACATGCTTATAAATACATTTATTCATCTATATCTTTGTTTATACCCTATATACTATTCATGAAGAAATTGGTTAAATATTTATTGTGTTTTACAAAGCACAGAAACATTAGGCTACTGGCCTACCTTTTGTTCTATCCCTTTGATATATGTTTAATTTATTTATGTATCTAAAAATGTGTGTTAGTGTGTGTTTATGGTCCAGTCGTAGGAATATGTATTTAATTTCAAATATTTAAATGTAAATCCAGTATTTCGAATATGTTTCATTATGTTTTTGAGTGTGCGTTAGCATGAAGACATTGCGCGAGCGCTCTAGCCAATCACAGCGCCCGTGAATAGGGAGACTGGATGGAAGCCAGTTCGGGACAGGTGACGCTGCTGACGCTAACGCTGAAAAGGACAGGATGGCACTGGACAGCGGAAGTGCTGGAGTTCTGGACAGTGCAGCACGGGACACGGAGCGCGGGACAGTCCCGGAGAGACTTGGAGAGTGTGGAGCGGTTTGCGCGTGGTCGCGGCAGATAGAAATACACTCCTGGAAATTGAAATAAGAACACCGTGAATTCATTGTCCCAGGAAGGGGAAACTTTATTGACACATTCCTGGGGTCAGATACATCACATGATCACACTGACAGAACCACAGGCACATAGACACAGGCAACAGAGCATGCACAATGTCGGCACTACTACAGTGTATATCCACCTTTCGCAGCAATGCAGGCTGCTATTCTCCCATGGAGACGATCGTAGAGATGCTGGATGTAGTCCTGTGGAACGGCTTGCCATGCCATTTCCACCTGGCGCCTCAGTTGGACCAGCGTTCGTGCTGGACGTGCAGACCGCGTGAGACGACGCTTCATCCAGTCCCAAACATGCCCAATGGGGGACAGATCCGGAGATCTTGCTGGCCAGGGTAGTTGACTTACACCTTCTAGAGCACGTTGGGTGGCACGGGATACATGCGGACGTGCATTGTCCTGTTGGAACAGCAAGTTCCCTTGCCGGTCTACGAATGGTAGAACGATGGGTTCGATGACGGTTTGGATGTACCGTGCACTATTCAGTGTCCCCTCGACGATCACCAGTGGTGTACGGCCAGTGTAGGAGATCGCTCCCCACACCATGATGCCGGGTGTTGGCCCTGTGTGCCTCGGTCGTATGCAGTCCTGATTGTGGCGCTCACCTGCACGGCGCCAAACACGCATACGACCATCATTGGCACCAAGGCAGAAGCGACTCTCATCGCTGAAGACGACACGTCTCCATTCGTCCCTCCATTCACGCCTGTCGCGACACCACTGGAGGCGGGCTGCACGATGTTGGGGCGTGAGCGGAAGACGGCCTAACGGTGTGCGGGACCGTAGCCCAGCTTCATGGAGACGGTTGCGAATGGTCCTCGCCGATACCCCAGGAGCAACAGTGTCCCTAATTTGCTGGGAAGTGGCGGTGCGGTCCCCTACGGCACTGCGTAGGATCCTACGGTCTTGGCGTGCATCCGTGCGTCGCTGCGGTCCGGTCCCAGGTCGACGGGCACGTGCACCTTCCGCCGACCACTGGCGACAACATCGATGTACTGTGGAGACCTCACGCCCCACGTGTTGAGCAATTCGGCGGTACGTCCACCCGGCCTCCCGCATGCCCACTATACGCCCTCGCTCAAAGTCCGTCAACTGCGCATACGGTTCACGTCCACGCTGTCGCGGCATGCTACCAGTGTTAAAGACTGCGATGGAGCTCCGTATGCCACGGCAAACTGGCTGACACTGACGGCGGCGGTGCACAAATGCTGCGCAGCTAGCGCCATTCGACGGCCAACACCGCGGTTCCTGGTGTGTCCGCTGTGCCGTGCGTGTGATCATTGCTTGTACAGCCCTCTCGCAGTGTCCGGAGCAAGTATGGTGGGTCTGACACACCGGTGTCAATGTGTTCTTTTTTCCATTTCCAGGAGTGTACTTCGGAGTGCCGTGACTTCTACAGTGAAGATGTAGTGCGCGTTTAGAAGTCAATATATTGCGAGCTATTTTGTAGCTCATAACTAATTACGTGCAGTAGGAATTTATTGCTTCCCTGTTATTAAACTTATGTTATATTTAACTGCTGGTCCATTTTGCAGAAACATACGGCATTCTCAAAAGTACTTCTACTACCGTACTCATCATTCAAAGTCGTTAAGATAATACCTGCAGATTTTATTTAACTGCAATCTTTCATTTATAAATGTCTATATTATGTTCAAAATTCACAATTTCCGAGTGATAGGAACTTCGACCATTCTATTCATGTGTGTATCCTTACCGTATACTGTAGACTCAGCAGTATAAGACCTGTAATGCAGCAGCTATGTATCCCAACCCCTACACAACGAAACCAGCCAAAACTTTTAATATTGCAACTCTGAGTCAGTGGGTACGTAGTTAAGGGCCACAGCAACATCATTTCATTTCATTTATTATTTTGAAAGCCCGCAATCCAATGAGTAGTCCACGTTCGAAGTCACTGAGCTGTCCTAACAGACCAATTCTGCTGCTGTTGCTTCTCTATTGACAACATCGCACCCCCAGGCGTCCTTTTATACAGGTGGCTCCACCTCTCGTGGCGTCTACCGGTCAGTTCCACATTAGATAGGGAAGTCCACATACTTTCGATCAGATAGCATATTTGGTTTAAAGCAAACAGGTTGTTATTAAATTTCGTTAAGTCAAGTACGCCATTTTTAATCATTTTATTTGCTCACTTTTGGTAATTTTTGTGGAAAGCTTAAGGCTGGTAGCTCTGAAGTAAGGCGTCAGTTTATCCTGATGATATTGTCGGTTGGTTGGTTGGTTGATTTGGGGCAGTGGACCAAACAGTGAGGTCATCGGTCCCGTCGGATTGGGGAAGGATGGGAAAGGAAGTTGGTGTGTCCTTTCTACGGAACCATCCCGACATTTGCCTTAAGCGATTTAGGGAAATCGCGGAAAACCTCAATCAGGATAGCCGGACGCGGGTTCGAACCGTCGTCCTCCCGAATGCGAGTCCAGTGTGCTAACCACGGCGCCACCTCATCCGGTGTGTCCTGATGGGAGGCGAGTGTGTCAATAGTTATCTATCTGGTCAGGCTTGACCACAGGAAGTCCGTTTCAAAGGCTCTGATGAAAGGAGCTAGGACTCGGAGGCACCTGGCTGTCCGTTTCAACTACGAACGCAATTCTCTCCTGTGAAAGGCGTTGCCGGCAAGCCCCCAGAGGACAGATGTGCGTGATAAGGTCACTTTCCTGTAGGCTCCTCTAGCCCACTGTTGGAAAACTCGTTGCCTTTCCTCCAAAAAGTTGGTTATCCAGTCATGTGAATCTTGTCTGACAACGTGAATTGGCACGAAGGGCCCGACCAATAGGTAGAAATTGGCTACGAGTCAAATACTAATTTTCTGCATATTAAAACGCATTCAGTGGTCCAAGAATAGAAAATCTGTGCAGTGTACCCCAGTATTCTGTGAAAGAAAGCGAAATTCTCGTTGCCCGCTGTGGCAGTTGCTGTAAGTTCTCAGCTGCATGCCGAATTTTTCAAGAACTAGAGAATAAGGCTGAGAGCAGTTATTGCTACGAGACTTGCCGTGGGGAAGCCGTCTGGGCCTCTCCTGGCTTTGGTGATAGTTTTCCTCTACCGCCATCTCTGCTGGTTCCATTTGGTGCTGTCTTGAGCATTGTCTGCACGGTCGCTAAATTATAAGTTAAGTTTCGAATTTTTAAATCAGCATTGTTCGTGATGTGAATACCTCAAAATTTGCAAGATATGTTACGCAACTTGGGTTGTTTTACTAATAGTCTTATTTCGTGAGTCTTGCACTCAATTACTTTGCATTTGGGAGCTGTGCAGATTACGAAAGCTTTTAGCGCTTTCCAAGAAGTCTTTCAGTTAGGACTAATGTTCACGCAACAGTAACTGCTGAACAGTTATTTTCGCTGATTCATGTGGAACTGTGACAAAATAAATCGATACCGCTAAGTGCACACTTGCTGATTATCCTTCAACTCATCCTGAGTAGGCAACCCTCAAATAACAAATATACCGAACTATTTGTAAACCTTATTTGTTGTCTCACTGCGACGGTGTTTCCGTTGCAATACAGATTCCCCCGCTGCAGAGATTATTATTAATTTGTTTAATCATGTAGAACGACCACTGTACATGCTCATATAGCACTTTGATCCTGAGTCATAAGTGTGGTAGGTAGACCACACGAACGACTGTCTAGACTACACAAACTGACACCACAGTTCACCACGATTCAGCTCAGCGTCACTGTGGACAAGTCAAGCAATGGGAAGTCGTCACCCCTCCCCCAACCAACGATTAATAAGCGCCTGCAGGCAAGCAACCCCTTTGACACCAGTCAGATTCCACAAGCCCATGAAGAGATTCTAGAGCAGCTGTGTAATGCCACTCAGCTGTACCGTGTCGAAGGTGTTGTCTTGTCTGCAGCCGCCTAGGAATGGGTCACATGTTGTCCCTGTACAGGTACACTTGATGGCAAAGGAAGTGGGCCACCAATGAATGCTGCAACCCTGTGGGGTACAGAGAACACTGCACTTTATACAAGTAAGTAAAAATGTTAACTAATGCCACAATACAACGAATAGTAGAAAACACGTTATTAGAGATGAGACGGCCCCTAACGCTTGTAAATTAAACTTCATTACAATGAGTGCACTACAGAAGTCTTATGACACTCATTAAATGACACGGCGAGTTGTTGTTTGTGATCCGAATTTTAACCCACTGTTAACCAAATAAAATTTGTGTGTCTGATCGAGACTCAGGTAGGCATAAAGAGGCGTAAAATATCAACGTTTCACCAGTATCAGTTAACGAGGCTCACTGTCTGAACCCGGAAATAAAGCACGATACATTTAACACTGCCCCAGGAATCCCATGAGGATTACATTGTCCCTGAGAAGTAACTATGAAATGTATGTAATAAAATGCAACGCACCGAAGTCAATCACCATTAAATAAAGTTGTGGTGATGAACAGGGAGAAGAAACCAGTATCCAAATCAATTTTTAACGAAACACAATCAGATGTCAGATATTAAATATGTACAATAGCGTGATGCTGGAACCTGAAACGACGATACAAATGATTTTTGCTGGCAAGGATTCGAACCTGGCACCTTCTGCTATTATCCTATAGCTATGAATATATATGAAATATTTATTGTTTGTTCACCAGTAGCGAGATGAGAACATGTCAGGCTAGAGGTAACGCAACGAATAGTTCTGTGCTGCCTGGGAATCCAACCCAGCCCATGTCGTTGTTGTTGACCCCCGCCAAGATGTGTCAACTATCAAATTCTCTTTCACTCTTAGTTAGGTTCGCCACGTTCGTAGAGACCTGGAGGAGTTCGGTATCGTGAGGAAACAATTAAATGAGGGACAGTATCATCTCGAAGGGTTCAAATCCAGAGAAAAATTGGAATCGCAGTCCAGTGCCACTATTTTCGAAATCTCAAGTTCACTTAAAATAACAAATGAAGGTCCTATGGCTTTACGTGACGATTGGTTCATGAACTAAAATATCCTTATTAATGTAAGCAGCCCTACTAGAGACACAGTTTCTGCAAGCAGCGATTTCTGCCTCTTACAGCCAAGACTAATCCAACTCTGTTCCAATCAGTAGCGAAAGGACATGTTCAATGGTGATTTGGAACCGCGGCACAGTCCCGTGTTCGTTACTTGGTGTTACTGGAGGTGAAGAGGGTGCCTTTGTGGCTGCTAAAAACTTATACACCCATTGGGAATCGAACTCACACCTCAGCCATTGCAACTAGGCTCAGTCCAACATACCACCGAATTTCACATGTCTTAGCATCATGTTTTTGTCATATTCGGATACGTTGCACACGGTACCAGAAGTGCTGGCATCCACTGGTCTAGTAGTCAACATCATGCAGTGCGAACGCAAAGCCCATCCTTTTCCTTTCTTTTTTAAGCCGTATCCCGTCTGTCTGCTAAGAGTATCAGTCTGACAGAAGGTCAGAGACAATTTCGTTTATTTTCTAACCAGCCAGTAATAGAAAAGTCTGGCGGAAACATGTTTTGTGAAAGGGCGCATTGGTGTCTGTCATGGTAAGAGTAATCATCATCAGCCACTGGCCGCTTTATCGGACCAGCGAGTACCCAAGTGATCGCGACCCATCGGG